>NC_090444.1:607229847-609729847 GCF_031143425.1 Pleurodeles waltl | reverse complement strand
GAGTTAACAATGGATACACCGACTGGAGCACGGATGGATACAAAAATGTTACCTCATGGTGGGAACAGGAGAAGAGGAGCTAATCATCGACATGTGAAAACAGTTTAGTTATATCTTAGATTTGCACTTTTATTTCTATTGGACTAAATGTAAACGTACGATTATTTGACCAATGGCAACGTGGGAAGTTCTTTAGATGATTTGAACTTAACCCGACTGCACAGAGGAGAAGCGATTCATTCATTCTCAATTTTGTGCTCATTATATTCTGTCTGGGGAGCTGGACGGTTCCTGGTGATTTATCTCTATCTTTAACTTTTTTGCTTAAACTTGTGCTGAATGCTGATTCCTTAGACATTGCTTTTTAATGGTTCGGATAGCTAGAGTCCTTGGTTCTGAACCACTCCCCCTTTTATGGCCCCTTGCTGATGCTGAATGAGCTGATGTCCAACTGATGAAGATAATTGCAGCTTGCTAATCCAGACTGAAGAGATGTATAACAAAATACTAATGTTCTTGTTGTAAATTGTCTTTTGTTTATAGGTACAAACTGCTATTTTGGTAGAGCCATAGTGAGATGTTTTCCAAACTTATGATGACTAAATTGTTTTGCATGAAGTCCAAACATGCTATTCTAATCAGAAGTTTAGTAAAGGTAGTCCTGAAATGTCGAAAAGTGCTATTAACAAATAATTGATGTTGCTCAGACCTAGATGTATGCTATTTCTATTGAGCAGTTGTTCTTGCTTTTGATTTGTACTGTGACTCTCGAATGCATAGTAATCCATGCGCTAATTACATTGAGATCCTTTAGAAGATTTGGTCAACCAGTGTTGTTCTTGTAAATGTATCAGATGGTTTTGAGATTAATTTACGCTACATGAACATTGTTAATATAGGGAAATAAACATTCTAACTTCACATAAAGATGTGCTTATTTGTGGCCAAATGAGTCATAATGCATGAAGATTATTGACTGCAAAGGTTTTTGATATTTTTGAATGATATTGTTGATGATTAGTGTTGCATTTGGGATTTATGGTGGGAATTACTCTAAGCCCAGTCAAAAGGTCCATTGAACCTCTAACGCGTCCTCTAATAAATCAAAGATAGGAAACCAAATAAGGTCAGATGTGCTAACAGACTTCATTCTCATGTGGCTGAGAAAGATATTGTATATGTAAAGAAAATATGTTCTCTTTTTAGGCGCTGGAGCACCTTCTGTAACCTCTATGGGAAATTCATGAGAAAACAGTTTCCTCTCAAACATGATTCATGAAATCCCAGCAGAAGGCCTTTTCACAGGGTAAAATCACCTTACAACATGCCACAATTCCTAAAATCAGTATGGTGCCATTAACAAATGATCTATTGTAACTAAAATCTGTTATCACCCTTTTTTCAGTTCTCCTTTTTGTTACCCTCAAAACCTGCCATTCAGTACAATCCATTTCAATGGCGCTATCATGTATATTGGTCCCAAGATGGCTGCCATCACTTTCTGGTTGAAGTGCAGATATCCAATCAGATCTCAGCATGAGATCTGTGCATAGGCCCCGCCCAGATATACAACCTTGGATTTCCTTTAATATCTTGAAAATTACTGAACAGATTTACACCAAATAACAAAAAGGGCGACCTGCGGACCAAAAGCTACCTTTTTGCCAAACTTGGTGTAATTCCATCCAACGGTTCGGGCTGCAGGCGTGTCCAAAGAGTCTATGGGAATTAACATGGGAAATGCATGTTTTTTTGACCCCCTCTTTTTCTCAGCCCCCACTTGACGGATCATCCCAAAACTTTCAATACACAACAATACCCTAGAGAGCACTTTTTGGGGGAAAATTTTGTGAAGATTCATCAAATGATGCCAAAGATATAGGCAAGTCAAAAAATGCTTTTTCTATGGGCCAGATGTATCAAAAGATTTTGCATTCGCAAACGGTGCGAATCGGTCAATTTTACTGTTTGCGATTGCAAAATAACCTTTCACAATGTATGAAAGGCATTGTAGTCCAGTTTTAGGGAATCCTATTTTTTTGCGATTCCCTAAAATTGCGACTTCAAATAGGGAATCGCAATTTGCGATTCTCTAAATAAGAAATTGCAAATAGGAAATTCCAATTTGTGATTTGCTATGCACAGGTAACAAGCATTTCCTAAATGCAAGATGGGCATTTAGGAAATGTTATCACCATCAACTCCAAGTTGATGGTAACCATGTGCAATTTAAAAAAATGTTTTTAAATGCATTTTTTAAAGTGCCATGTAGCGCACACATTCCTCTAGGCCATGTGGGCGCTTTACATGTGCACATTTTTTTGGGGGGTGCATCAAAGGGGGGCCTCAGGCCCTAGGCACCCTTGGTTTTGCATGTCCTAATTTGCGATTTCCTAATAGAAAATTGAAAATTTAGGAAATGCAAAACCATTCGCACCTATGGGCCTCCAGGCCCATAGGAACGAATGGAGTCGCAATCCCTAATAGTGATTCCCTAATAGCGATTGCAATTAAGTAGGAATCGCTATTAGGAAATCGCTGTTTTGTTACACAGCATTTTGCATTCCCTAAGTAGAGATTTCTTAAAATTCGCTATTTAGGGAATGCAAAATGTGATTTTGATACATCTGGCCCTAGGTCTTAACTATAACTACCTACTGGCGACTGCCATATATTCATCCATCACTACATCTTTCACAGGAGACAGCTTTTTAAAGAACTCAACTTCTTTGACTGACGTGAAGAGAGGGTCGGAGGAAATGTGAGCCTACACCACACTGTGATTAATGTGCACTCCCACCCAATCCTCTCTCAAAAAAAACTGGACATATCTTTGTTGCAGCAAAAAGTGCTGGGAGGTTGGGAAAGTCCATGAAAACCCAGACTATCCATGCAAATCCAGGACTTCTAGTCACCCTAATCATGTATACAGTGCGTATAGTTGAAGCACTGTAAAGGACTAGTCAGTTACACACCAGAGCATTTTGTGAGAATGCTATTGTTGATGTAAACCTTGGGCACCGTTTTATCTGCTCTGTGAAATTACCAGAAGTCGAGTTTTTATCTCTACATGTCTGTTGAGCAGTGATGTGAAGACACTGGGCTTATCGCAACACCAAATGCAAAAAATACGAATAGGTTTTTAAGGTTTCCACATTAAAGGTGTATGAGTCTGATGTGTGTGTAATTGATTTCAGTTGAGAATTATTTGCATGCTTGCTGGTTATTAAGTAGACTGGATAGCTCAGCGAGTTAAACGTCCTTCCTGAAACAAACTGATAAAGATCAAATTTTACTAATACATTAGTGCCATAAAAGGTTAGCATATGGAGACCTGTAAATCGTAATTTAAAAGCCTAACAGAGAAATTAACATGTAATGTAAAAATATGCACATTTGATTATGGCGAACATTGTGACCTCCATTTCTTTTTCACATCGTGTTTTGCCATGAAAAGATGGTGTGCATTTATATTGTAGTGAACTACTGACATGAATTAATATTAAAAGTATTATGTTTAGAAAACAATAGAGATGAAGGATATATTATGAGTATTAAACGAACAAGAATTAAATGTACTTATATTGATTTAAATGAATTTTTTAACCTGAGTTACATGTGTGCAGAAAAATAAATGCACGTTTAAACTGTTTCTAATACCATGCATAATGATTGCAATTAAGTAATTTGCTTTGCGTATTTGATCCAAATTGTAAGGTGCGCAATGGGATTTGTATGTGTTAATTGCATGACTATGTATTTAGGTTTCATTAGCTAGACTAGGCTTGAAAATTCATTTTTTGCAGCAGAATTGGAAGAAGTACTAATTCATTTTGTTCCCTTTGACCTGAATCCATACCTAGGTTGCTGATGCATGGGTGAACGTCTTATTGTATAAAAGACATAGAACATTTTTTAACTAATAACAAATGTAACAGTGTGTGTTCTAGCTGTCGAACAAGACAGAAAGTATTATTAAATTCACATGAGAACTGTTAGAATCATCCTGTACACCATGGGAAAGAATGGCAAAGTTTCAATTTATAAACAAGTTTTATATTTTGGCGTAACTGTATGAATTAATTGAGATGACTGCATACTTCCTGAGAAAGCCCAGAATAGTTGCAAATTTGATGTTGTCAATGACTTTCCATTGGATAATGATTAATTTGCACAAGATGGGCCCACACCGTCTACCAATCAGAACTTCGTGGATATTTCTAGTTAGGGAGAGACTTTTGAAACTTAGGGCGAGTTCTCCTTGGGTGTTGGTGCTGTCAGCTCCTGTTCCTTTCCAAGTCTTCTGCAATTTCTAGCTTTTATGTTGTGAGTTTTCCTTTAGTCTTACGTGCCGTTACTTATGCAGTTCAGTATTAATATGCTCAATAAATTCTGAACTGCTATCTTACCCTATTTGCAGCTTGTGTTCTGAACTGCTTCTGATGCTGAGAAGCTGTGAGCGCTCTGGACCGACAAATCTTTCCTGTTTGCTATCCCATGAGGAGAGGTATATAATCTGCATTGTGGTTTCTTGTTTCCTTTTCAGCTTAGATGATTACACCAGTGTATTTTATAGTGAGTTACCCAAGTTACATAATTTTTCAAATTATTTTTGACTTGTGAACACTGAATTTGTATTAATAAATATTAATGTACTTTGAATTATGAATCTGCATAGAATTTGACTAAACATAGAAAATAATGTGTGGCTTGGAAACTGTGCCCACTTGAGTGTCCGCCATCTATCACAAAGTATCTTTATTAATTTATTATTTTAATTGAAGTATTTACACTTAGAAAATGTAGCAGTGTGACATATTAATGAATTTGCAATATGTATTTGCTTTATTAATTGTAGGCCTTAAGTTAGCGAGGTTTTGGGCCTAGTTTGCACAGCCTCATGTTAAGCTGTACTGTTCTAATAAAGTTTGTGCGATATGTATGTCTAGAGAAATTAATACATGTATTGTTTTTTACTGAGTTGACCAAACATTGGCAGATGTCTTTAACTTTCTCATGAGAACTGCTTGCTAGAATGTCTTTTACTAGTTATTGTTACAATGTATAGTTTAGTACGTGAGACAGCGACATTCCCAGGAGCTAACAATGGATACACTGACTGGAGTAAAGATGGATACAAAAGTGTTACCTGACGAGCCTGACGGTGGGAACAGGAGAAGAGGAGCCAATCATAGACATGTGAAAGACAGTTTAGTTATATCTTAGTTTTGAACTTTTATTTCTATTGGACTAAATGTAAACGTATGATTCTTTGACCAATGGCAACGTGGGAAGTTCTTTAGACAATTGTAACTTAACCCGATCGAGAAGCGATTAATTCATTCTCAATTTTGCGCTCATTCTATTCCGTCTGGGGAGCTGAATGGTTTCTGATGATTTATTTCTATCTTTAACTTTATTGCTTAAAATTCTGGTGCTGAATGCTGATCCCTCAGACATTGCTTCTTAATGGTTCAGATAGTTTAGAGTCCCTGTTTCAGAACCGTTTCCCTTTCATGGCGCCTTGCTGATGCTGAATGAGCTGATGTCCAACTGATGAAGATAATCGCAGCTTGCTAATCCAGACTGAAGAGATGTATAACAAAATACTAATGTTCTTGTTGTAAATTGTCTTTTGTTTATAGGTACCAACCGCTAGTTTGATAGAGCCATAGTTAGATGTTTTCCAAATTTATGTTGACTAAATTCTTTTGCATGAAGCCCAAACATGCTACTCTAATCGGAAGGATAGTAAAGGAAGTCCTGAAATGTTGACAGGTGCTATTAACAAATAATTGATGTTGCTCAGTTGCTGAACCTAGATGTATGCTATTCCTATTGCCCAGTTGTTCTTGTTATTGATTTGTACTGTGACTCACAAATGCATAGTAATCCATGCACTAATTAAATTGAGATTCTTTAGAAGATTTGGTCAACCAGTATTGTTCTTGTATATGTATCAGATGGTTTTGAGATTAATTTACGTGACATTAGAATTGTTAATATAGGGAAATAAACATTCTAGCTTCACATAAAGGTGTGGTTATTTGTGGCCAAATGGGTCATGATACGTGAAGATTATTGACTCCAAAGGTTATTGATATTGTTGATTGATATTGTTGATGATTAGTGTTGCGTTTTGGAATTTATGGTGGGAATTACCCTAAGCGCAGTCAAAAGGTCCATCGAACCTCTAGCGTGTCCCCTTATAAATCAAAGATAAGTAACCAGATAAGGTCAGATGCGCTAACAGAAATGCTAGTAGAGTAGGATGGTTAGTCTCCTTAAGAGCCAATCATAAGGCCTGGTACATGGTTTATCTCCTAAAGACCCTATCATAAGAGCCTTTTTGCTTTCCAGAAATGGCAGCAAAATAGGAGAGTTTCCCACAGGGTAACCTCTCAGTAAGAGGTCATCTTAAAAGAAAGGTTACGTCTTTGGCTCTCTAAAAATGACAGCAGGGTAGGACAGTATCTTTCCTCAAGAGTCCAGCATAAGGTTCCCTTTCCTTTTAGAAATGGTAAGAGAGTTGGATGAGTAGTCTCCTTGAGAGATTAACATAATTCGCAGATTCAATAAGAGATATTGGTGAAAGTTAAGATTTTTCTGATTTGATAATACAAATTGGAGATCAAATGTCACCCTAAGAACCAACAATGACTTTCCGAGAACCTTGGAGCTTGCCAATGATTGTTTGAGGATGTTTTTGCCATTCTAGTGACAGAGTGAATAAAATAGATTTTGCGCTTGCACAGCTTAAGCAAATAGCGAATTGTGATGTTTGAGAGGGTTTAGGGAGTCTGCGTTCTCCAAACGAGGTTGTTTAGGGAGTTTGCGTACTCCAAATGAAGTTGTTGAAGTAGTTTGCGTACTCCAAATGAAGTTGTTGAAGTAGTTTGCGTACTCCTAAACGTGAGAGTAGGGAAGTCATCGATCTTCACGTGTGTGGTGCTTTGTGCTAAAAATTGTCCATGTGGCTATTGTTACACGGACCCTGCATGGTCTAAGACTCCGGAGTATTGAAAATGTATGAGACACTTGGTTTATTGTTGTAAATTTGTCTGTTTAATAGGTCAATCGGTGTGGTTGACAAACTCAAGAGTGAGTGTTAAAGTGAGTGAATGGTTTTTCGATTGAGATTTAACGAGTCCTATATGCACCAGGACAGTCCCAATGATCATTTGCGGGTTGAATTTTGCTTGCGAATCAGCAAAACTGAGATAGAAAGAGTAGCTGTTAGAGCGAAAGGCCGTCAGTGAAAAACAGTAAGATTTCTGAAGCGATTGTGTTACCCCACCTGCAGTAAGTAGGCAGATTTGTGTATTGGTTTCTACTTAGTGCTCGTAATATTTTGCGTTAGTTTTGTAAGAATTTGAGAGTGAGAGGATAAGCCGGAAGACTGCGTCAGCCGCTGTACGTGTGAGTGTGACATCATTAGAGCCGCGCTGGAATAGGTCGGTTACTGTGAAAAGTCACAAACGGATTGGTGGACAACCGTGAAGCATAATTGGTTGAGAAGGTAGGTGAAAGGGATTTTGGGATTGAAAGTCACTTCCTGATTTGATTGAAAGTAGCGTAAATTGTCGAAGATGACATTTTTCAAAGCATTAAAGAGTACCCTAAGGGGAGATACGTTCATACCAGCTAAAATAGGAGAAGTTGCACCCCCAGAAGGTACACCCGCCTATATTATATTCGAAGAACAAGATGCTGCGCCATGTCTTTGGGCTGAAACAATGGTGCAAAGAGACGGAGAGAGATGGGAGTTTAGCATTTCCTGCCCATGGAACATTTAATTTGAGGAGCTTAGAGAAAATTTGAGGAGAGTTATGTATGATTTGAAACCTCCTCCGAGACCAGCACATTTCAAAGCTTTAGCAATTTGGGAACTAGTGGCTAGACAGCAACAGCAACTGAAATTTGAGAGAAGGGTGAGGAAAGCTGACACTAGCAAAGGCAGGATGGGATAGTGATCAGAAATTTTGGAGAACTGAGATTTTATAGGAAATTATGTTGTTTCCTGCAATCACGCAGGAGAACAAGAATGAGGCTAAAAAGTGTACTAAGAAGAGGACTTCTTACCGTTCGGATGACAGAGAGCAGAAATCCATAGAGTCTAGGAAGTCTTTGATGCACGATGAAGAGTCAGATGATGATGAGTTTATTTTACAGTTATTGAGAAATCATCCCCCACCATATGCAGCACATGAGAGAGGTTCAAGTACTAGTATAGATCCTACAGCCCTGATATCAATTGAACCCACTCAGAGCCAGATTCAGGTTAGCCATAACATTCCCGGTACTTCAGGCATACAAAGGCACATGCAGCAAATGGATTTTCCCAGAACTTATCCAGATGTACCTGTTGTAGATACCGCAACAACCCTGATAGTGCAGATAGGACAAGTTCACCAGAAACCAACATTGGTCAAGACAGAGTCAACCCCAAACTTGATGTCCCCGATACAGACACAGACGATCCCGAGATATACCCCCATAATGGGACCACAGACAAAAATGTCTGCCTTGACAAATCCGAATAGAGGAATAATGTACCCTAGAAATCCAAATGCCCAACCATGTCCGGATGCAGTGTCAGTACCAGTTACCATAGGTCCAGTCATACCATTGTTTGCCCAGGGAAATAACTGCAAATGTGCAGCAGGTTGAGGACCCAGTGACAATTCTACCAATGAGAGAGATTCCCAGAGGGAATTTCGTCCATGTCCCTTGGAGCAGAAGTGACATTCTGTCATTTACAAATGACTATCCCAGGTTGAAAGAGAAACCAGTAAAATGGTGCCAGCAAACAGACACGTTTATGAAACTTGCAAAATGCCTATGGGAGGATTTGAACACCCTGTTAGAAATAGTAGCTCCAGCAGATTTATGGGTTGAATGCAAGAGGAGCGTAGATTAGCCAACAAGAGAGCCTCAGAGAGATCCAGTAACAGGTGCACCATCCCCTGACGTAATGAAATATTACTATAAGGTGATTGAATTTTTGGGACGAGAATTTCACCCAAGAATATTGACTGGCAGAGAACAGACAGGACAGCCCAGGAAGCGAAAGATCTGATACATGCCTTCTATGAGAGATTGTTGCAGGTATTCAAGCATTACAGTGGCACAGAGACAATTGAGTTGAAAGACATGATTAATTTTGTGTTCAGATTTGTTGAAGGATTGAGACCTGACATCAGCCAGATGATTAAGAATCATTTGATTTGTTGGCAAGCAAAGCTGATTGATGAAGTATTGCAGTATGCAAAGTACTGTAGTGACGAGATTGAAAAGAAGCAGAGGACATTGAAGGAGAAGGCAATGGCGATGCAGATTAAAGGGGTACAAAAAGGGATGCACAAAGTTTTCCACAACAGCAGCAGCAGGGAAATGCAGTGTTTCAGAATCAAGCAAGAAGTAGCGGTTGTTGGTGGAATTGGAAATGTGAGCCGTAGTACTGTGGTTGTTCAAAATGATGTGCATGGGATTAAGAGATTGTTGCCATGTCAT
Organism: Pleurodeles waltl; assembly: GCF_031143425.1. Lineage (NCBI taxonomy): Eukaryota > Metazoa > Chordata > Amphibia > Caudata > Salamandridae > Pleurodeles > Pleurodeles waltl. Next base: position 609,720,334 of record NC_090444.1, on the reverse strand, counting down.
GCTTGCGGAGGCCTCGGACATTGGAAACGGAAGTGTGCAATGTTAGTACAGGAAGGTGTTATTCAGCAAACAAGCTTAACCAATTATTTTCTGAATATGAGAGGACCGAGAATGAGAGGTCACAATCCAAATTTTCAAAGTAATGTGATTCAGGTGCAAGATTTTCAGCCCATGCAACAGATGCAAATGTCACGATTGCAGATGCCCCAGTCGCAGCAAATGCAACCGCAAGTTCAAATGGTACCTAGACAGCAAATTCAAATACCTTACGCCCCAATGGAGCAGCAGTATGTGATGCATCCTCAACAGGTCACAGGTCAAATGTTTAATCAGAGTAATAACACAGTACACTAATTCCCGTTACACAGTGAGGATGGAATAAACGATGATTGGGTGAGTGAGAGTTCGATGAAGAAGACTGCGTGTTAGCAGCTTCATTAAAGGTAGATCAGAAAGGTCCACATGTGAAAGGAAAAGTGATGGGTCACAAGGTCTCAGTTTTAGTTGACACAGGAGCTGCATGCTCAAGAGTGAGAACTGTAGAAGTTCCAAACCTGCCCCTTTCAGGGAAAACAGTGCAGATTGTAGGAGTTATTAACCAGTATTTGACAAACCCAATTACAGAATCAGTTCAGGTTAAAATTGGCAACTTTAAGGGATTACACAAATTTGTCGTTTGTGACTTGAGTCCGGTACCCTTATTAGGACAGGACTTGTTGTGCAAAACGAGATGTTCAATTACCTGCTTAAATGGAATTGCCATCCAGACAAACAGTGATGATGAAGATGACCAGACCCCAGAAACAGATTGTGACACAGTAAAATGAAGAGGACCCTTTGATTAGTTTCTTTCCAGTTTTCACAGTGAGAGATCTTCCTTCTGACTTACAGGGAATAGTTCAAATGAAAGTGTGGGATTTTACAGGAAAAGACATTCGTCTAATGAAAGGAGTTGAGCCAGTTAAGGTCCCAGGCAAGCCAAACGCAATTTTTCCCCAGATTACTCAGTACCCTGTGACTCAGGACACGATTGAAGGAATTGCACCCGTAATTGCAGAATTTGTAAAGCAAGGTGTTTTGAAAGGAGTATTGAACAGTCCATGTAATTCACTGATAATGGGATTGCCAACGCCCTGTGGGAAATTTCGAATTGTTCAAAATTTGAGGAAGGTAAATGACATTGTGATTAAGTGTTGTCCCATAGTGCCAAATCCAGCAGTAATTTTGTTTCAGATCCCATGCGATGCTGAATGGTTCACTGTAGTGGACCTGTCACACGCATTATTTTCGGTACCTCTTCATGAGGACAGGCAATTTCTTTTCTCTTTAAAATTTTTGGATCAAGTCTACTGTTAGTGTAGAGTTCCTCAAGGGTTTTCAGAGTCACCATCTATTTTTAACAAGATCTTGAAAATGAACCTGGAGTGATTGGAAATGCCTTTCCAATCGACATTGGTACAGTACATTGATGATTTGTTGGTTGCATCAAAGACAAGGGAAGCACGCAAGTATGATACTATTGCCTTACTGAATCCTTTGGGGAAGAATGGACGTATAGGCCCTCATTACGACTTCGGCGGTCTTGTAAAAAGACCGCCGAAGGTATGCTTGGCCCCCTATTATGACATTTCCGCTGGGCCAGCGGATGGAAACAGAGTTTCCGTCCACTGGGCCAGCAGAAAAGTCACATCAGCATTGAAGCCGGCTCGTAATAGAGCTGGCGGCATTGCTGATGTGCAGTGGGTGCAGTAGCACCCGTTGCGCATTTCAATGCGCAATGGGGCTGTGCCTGGGGGCCCCCAGGGGCACCCCGAGTCCCCCTTACCGCCAGCCCTTCCATGGCAGTGTTTACTGCCATGGACAGGCTGGCGGTTGGGGATTATGACCGCCTGGCTGAAGCCTGTTGGCGGTATTACCGCCAGTGTTCCGCCGACCGCCGGGGAAATAATGACAGCTAAATTGCAGTACTGTCAGAAAGAAGTGAAATATTTGGGACACCTTATTGAGAAGGGAATCAGAAAAATATCCAGAGAAAAGGTCATATAGCAGATGAATCCTCTAGCAACATAGAGAGATGTCAGGATATTATTGAGAATGGTGAGCTATTGTCGCCAATGGATTCCCAACTTTTCAGTCATTTCAAAGCCATTGCAGAAACTGACACACAATGGGGTTACTGATCCCTTATTGTTAGACCAAGATTGTATGAAAGCATTTTCTGAGTTGAGAGAAAGTCTGTGCAAAGCCCCGGCTTTGGGAATGCCTGATTACACAAAACCCTTCATGTTGTTCTGTCATGAGCGTGATACATGTTCTTTGTCTGTCTTGACTCAGGTGAATGGTGGTGTAAAGTAGTGCACCATTTCAGTATACTTGAAGCGTCCTGGCTTCAAGGAGTGTATGCTGCACAATTGGCGGAACTGGTAGCCCTTACTAGAGCATGCCATGTTTCTGCACAGCTTAAGGTTAGCATTTATACAGACAGCCAGTATGCATTTGAAATAGTCCACGATTTTGGCCAGCTGTGGTCACAGAGAGGTTTCCTGACCTCTTCTGGTTCACCAGTGAGGAATGGTGAAAGAATTCATGAGTTGTTACGAGCTATTCAAATGCCTGAAAAGATTGCCGTGGTGAAATGCAGTGCATACCTGAAATCACAAGATTTTATGTAAATGGGAAATGGATATGCAGATCAAGTCACAAGGTTTTGGGCATTGAACTCTATATCGTTCAAAGATAAGTGGGAATTGTTATCAGAAGAAGAAATGTGCCCAAGTTATGCATTGCATGTTACAGATACCTTGGAAGAATTGAAAGTGTTGCAGGATAATGTTGACAAAGATGAGAAAAGGAATTGGGTAGAGTTAAAATGTGTTCAATGTGAAGACGATGTCTGGGTGTCCGGGGAGGGACAATTGGTTATACCTAATAGCCTGTTGACTCAAATGGCTAGATATTATCATGGCCTGGCACATGTTGGTAGGGATGCTATGGAGCGTACCTTCAAGCAGTACTGGTTCAATTATAAATTTAGACAGGTTGCCGAAGCAGTTTGGCATTGTTGCGTCAACTGTCAGCAGATGAACATAGGTAAAGGTACAGTGGTAAATTTGAGCTACATTGGAAGAGCGGGAGCGCCATTTAGCAGAATGCAGATGGATTTCATTGAAATGCCTGTTCGTGGAGGATTTAGATATGTGTTGGTGATTGTTTGCATCTTTAGTCATTGGATTGAAGCTTACCCTACACGAAGAAATGACAGCCTCACAGTAGTGAAGTTACTGCTTAGGGAACTAATACCACATTTTGGGTTTCCAGTCTCTTTAGAATCAGATACAGGAAGTCACTTCACAATTAAGTAATTAAATTACTATGTTCAGCCTTAACCGTTGAGCAGAAGTTGCATTGTAGTTATCGCCCTGAAGCCTCAGGACTTGTGAAGCAGATGAATGGTACCTTGAATTCAAGAATGGTGAAAATGTGTGCGTCCACAAATCTGAAATGGCCAGACGCACTGCTGTAAGTTCTGATGACTATGAGAAACACACCCAACAGGAAAACAGGACTGTGACCGCATAAAATCAGTCTCCTTGCCTTTCGCTTTGCCTGCTGGTGGTGCCTCCTTGCCCTTCAAGTTGTAGTCTTTTACTAACAAGATTCTATAACCAGGAGTACATTTAGTACTTTTATTCCAACCACGATGCAGTGTTTTAGTTTGTCCCCATAATTAGGTACCTCAGTAAAATATCTAAGGAGAACACTATAGAATTAGTGAGAGGATTCTTTGAACCAACATTGACGTTTGGCACAGCTTGTGCACATAGAAAAATCTTACCCGCTTGCTTATACCCCTAGAAAAGAGCTTCTTAGATCAGACAGTTGATAGAAGAAAAGCATTAATGGAGAGATTAGAAAAAGGCTTAGAGAAAAGGACATTAAGAAATGATCATGTATTTAGTGACATAAAGACACAAGGGAGGTTAGCTTTAGATGCACAACATGTAGGAAAGCTTAATGTATATAGGCCTAATTCTAGAACTCATACGTTGTATGTGGGAACGTTTGAATGTAGACATGTGTTTTTGTTTCAGAGTAAATGGACGTTCATGTTGAATGGACAAGACCCAGCAATTCCAGGAGTTTATTATATCTGTGGACCAAATGCGTATTACCATCTTCCATGAGGATGGTATGGCACATGTTACTTGGGGATAGTTTTCCCAAAGATTTATCAACTTGAGAACTTGAGTAAGATACCTAAAATGACTGAATTACATCATGTTAGACAAAAGCAAGAATCATATTCTGGCATAGTTGGAAACATATTTAGAGCAATAATTCCTTCAGTGGGAGTTACTTTGAATTCTCTGAAAATTCAAAAGTTATCTACTATTGTAGATAACATGCTGACAAATTTAGCAGGACCCATGATCCTAATGGACACAGAAATGGCTGCGGTAAGATCTATGACTCTGCAGAACTGACTTGCGTTATACATCCTTTTAGCAAAGTAGGGCGGAGTTTGTAAAATGCTGGATCTTCAACATTGATGCTCATATATACGTAATAATAGTAATGAAATTAGAAGCCTTATTAACAATTTGACTAATGATAGTGTTGATTTGAAGGAGCTGAGAGAACCAAGAGTTTGGGAAAATGTTGGCAAAGGATTTCCTTCCGTGGGAAATTGGTTTGGGAACCTAGGAAAAGGGATAATATTGAAAATAATACAGGTGATATTGATTATTATGATTTGCATATTTGGAGCATGGGGAATATGTAAATTGTATTATGTGATTAAAATAAAGAAATTTTAAAATGATCAGGGAGGGGAGAATTTAAAATTGTTCATGAAAAAATCGAAAAGGGAAAGAAGAAGAAATAAAAATTATAAAGAGGACAAATTTTAGGGGAGCAAACATTTGTGTGGGAAGATGTAAAGTGTGATGACATATTTAGTCATCAAAGGAGGGATTGTGAGCACAAATTTTTATTAATAAATATTCATGTACTTTGAATTATGAATCTGCATAGAATTTGATTAAATATAGAAAATAATGTGCGACTTGGAAAATGTGCCCACTTGAGTGGCCGTCATTAATGACAAAGTATCTGTATTAAAAGGCTTATAAATATTAATTAAAGTATTTACACTAAGAAAATGTAGCAGTGTGATGTATTCATGAATTTGCAATATGTATTTGCTTTATTAATTGTAGGCTTTAAGTTAGCAAAGTTTTGGGCCTAGTTTGCACAGCCTCATCTTCAGCTGTACTGTTTTAAAACAAATTGTGGGAAATGTATGACTAGAGAAATTAATACATGTATTGTTTTTCACTGAGTTGACCAAACGCTAGCAGATGTCTTTAACTTTCTCATGAGAACTGCTTGCTAGATTGTTTTGTACTAGTTATTGTTACAATGTATAGTTTAGTGCGTGAGACAGCAACGTTCCCAGGAGTTAACAATGGATACACCGACTGGAGCACGGATGGATACAAAAATGTTACCTGATGGTGGGAACAGGAGAAGAGGAGCTAATCATCGAAATGTGAAAGACAGTTTAGTTATATCTTAGATTTGCACTTTTATTTCTATTGGACTAAATGTAAACGTACGATTATTTGACCAATGGCAACGTGGGAAGTTCTTTAGATGATTTGAACTTAACCCGACTGCACAGAGGAGAAGCGATTCATTCATTCTCAATTTTGTGCTCATTATATTCTGTCTGGGGAGCTGAACGGTTCCTGGTGATTTATCTCTATCTTTAACTTTTTTGCTTAAACTTGTGCTGAATGCTGATTCCTTAGACATTGCTTCTTAATGGTTCGGATAGCTAGAGTCCCTGGTTCTGAACCACTCCCCCTTTTATGGCCCCTTGCTGATGCTGAATGAGCTGATGTCCAACTGATGAAGATAATCGCAGCTTGCTAATCCAGACTGAAGAGATGTATAACAAAATACTAATGTTCTTGTTGTAAATTGTCTTTTGTTTATAGGTACAAACTGCTATTTTGGTAGAGCCATAGTGAGATGTTTTCCAAACTTATGATGACTAAATTGTTTTGCATGAAGTCCAAACATGCTATTCTAATCAGAAGTTTAGTAAAGGTAGTCCTGAAATGTCGAAAGGTGCTATTAACAAATAATTGATGTTGCTCAGACCTAGATGTATGCTATTTCTATTGAGCAGTTGTTCTTGCTTTTGATTTGTACTGTGACTCTCGAATGCATAGTAATCCATGCGCTAATTACATTGAGATCCTTTAGAAGATTTGGTCAACCAGTGTTGTTCTTTTAAATGTATCAGATGGTTTTGAGATTAATTTACGCTACATGAGCATTGTTAATATAGGGAAATAAACATTCTAACTTCACATAAAGATGTGCTTATTTGTGGCCAAATGAGTCATAATGCACAAAGATTATTGACTGCAAAGGTTTTTGATATTTTTGAATGATATTGTTGATGATTAGTGTTGCATTTGGGATTTATGGTGGGAATTACTCTAAGCCCAGTCAAAAGGTCCATCGAACATCTAACGCGTCCTCTTATAAATCAAAGATAGGAAACCAAATAAGGTCAGATGTGCTAACAGACTTCATTCTCATGTGGCTGAGAAAGATATTGTATATGTATAGAAAATATGTTCTCTTTTTAGGCGCTGGAGCACCTTCTGTAACCTCTATGGGAAATTCATGAGAAAACAGTTTCCTCTCAAACATGATTCATGAAATCCCAGCAGAAGGCCTTTTCACAGGGTAAAATCACCTTACAACATGCCACAATTCCTAAAATCAGTATGGTGCCATTAACAAATTATCTATTGTAACTAAAATCTGTTATCACCCTTTTTTCAGTTCTCCTTTTTGTTACCCTCAAAACCTGCCATTCAGTACAATCCATTTCAATGGCGCTATCATGTATATTGGTCCCAAGATGGCTGCCATCACTTTCTGGTTGAAGTGCAGATATCCAATCAGATCTCAGCATGAGATCTGTGCATAAGCCCCGCCCAGATATACAACCTTGGATTTCCTTTAATATCTTGAAAATTACTGAACGGATTTACACCAAATAACAAAAAGGGCGACCTGCGGACCAAAAGCTACCTTTTTGCCAAACTTGGTGTAATTCCATCCAACGGTTCGGGCTGCAGGCGTGTCTAAAGAGTCTATGGGAATTAACATGGGAAATGCATGTTTTTTTGACCCCCTCTTTTTCTCAGCCCCCACTTGACGGATCATCCCAAAACTTTCAATACACAACAAGACCCTAGAGAGCACTTTTTAGGGGGAAATTTTGTGAAGATTCATCAAATGATGCCAAAGATATAGGCAAGTCAAAAAATGCTTTTTCTATGGGCCAGATGTATCAAAAGATTTTGCATTCGCAAACGGTGCGAATCGGTCAATGTTACTGTTTGCGAATGCAAAATAACCTTTCACAATGTATGAAAGGCATTGCAGTCCAGTTTTAGGGAATCCTATTTTTTTGTGATTCCCTAAAATTGCGACTTCAAATAGGGAATCGCAATTTGCGATTCTCTAAATAAGAAATTGCAAATAGGAAATTCCAATTTGTGATTCGCTATGCACAGGTAACAAGCATTTCCTAAATGCAAGATGGGCATTTAGGAAATGTTATCACCATCAACTCCAAGTTGATGGTAACCATGTGCAATTTTAAAAAATGTTTTTAAATGCATTTTTTAAAGTGCCATGTAGCGCACACATTCCTCTAGGCCATGTGGGCGCTTTACATGTGCAAATTTATTTGGGGGGGTGCATCAAAGGGGGGCCTCAGGCCCTAGGCACCCTTGGTTTTGCATGTCCTAATTTGCGATTTCCTAATAGAAAATTGCAAATTAGGAAATGCTAAACCATTCGCACCTATGGGCCTGCAGGCCTATAGGAACGAATGGAGTCGCAATCCCTAATAGTGATTCCCTAATAGTGATTGCAATTAAGTAGGAATCGCTATTAGGAAATCGCTGTTTTGTTACACAGCATTTTGCATTCCCTAAGTAGCGATTTCTTAAAATTCGCTATTTAGGGAATGCAAAATGTGATTTTGATACATCTGGCCCTAGGTCTTAACTATAACTACCTACTGGCGACTGACATATATTCATCCATCACTACATCTTTCACAGGAGACAGCTTTTTAAAGAACTCAACTTCTTTGACTGACGTGAAGAGAGGGTCGGAGGAAATGTGAGCCTACACCACACTGTGATTAATGTGCACTCCCACCCAATCCTCTCTCAAAAAAAACTGGACATATCTTTGTTGCAGCAAAAAGTGCTGGGAGGTTGGGAAAGTCCATGAAAACCCAGACTATCCATGCAAATCCAGGACTTCTAGTCGCCCTAATCATGCTATTGTTGATGTAAACCTTGGGCACCGTTTTATCTGCTCTGTGAAATTACCAGAAGTCGAGTTTTTATCTCTACATGTCTGTTGAGCAGTGATGTGAAGACACTGGGCTTATCGCAACACCAAATGCAAAAAATTTGAATAGGTTTTTAAGGTTTCCACATTAAAGGTGTATGAGGCTGATGTGTGTGTAATTGATTTCAGTTGAGAATTATTTGCATGCTTGCTGGTTATTAAGTAGACTGGATAGCTCAGCGAGTTAAACGTCCTTCCTGAAACAAACTGATAAAGATCAAATTTCACTAATACATTAGTGGCATAAAAGGTTAGCATATGGAGACCTGTAAATCGTAATTTAAAAGCCTAACAGAGAAATTAACATGTAATGTAAAAATTTGCACATTTGAATATGGCGAACATTGTGACCTCCATTTCTTTTTCACATCGTGTTTTACCATGAAAAGATGGTGTGCATTTATATTGTAGTGAACTACTGACATGAATTAATATTAAAAGTATTATGTTTAGAAAACAGTAGAGATGAAGGATATATTATGAGTATTAAACGAACAAGAATTAATTGTACTTATATTGATTTAAATGATTTTTTTAACCTGAGTTACATGTGTGCAGAAAAATAAATGCACGTTTAAACTGTTTCTAATAACATGCATAATGATTGCAATTAAGTAATTTGCTTTGCGTATTTGATCCAAATTGTAAGGTGCGCAATGGGATTTGTATGTGTTAATTGCATTACTATGTATTTAGGTTTCATTAGATAGTCTAGGCTTGAAAATTCATTTTTTGCAGCAGAATTGGAAGAAGTACTAATTCATTTTGTTCCCTTTGACCTGAATCCATACCTAGGTTGCTGATGCATGGATAAACGTCTTATTGTATTAAAGACATAGAACATTTTTTAACTAATAACAAATGTAACAGTGTGTGTTCTAGCTGTCGAACGAGACAGAAAGTATTATTCAATTCACATAATAACTGTTAGAATCATCCTGTACACCATGGGAAAGAATGGCAAAGTTTCAATTTATAAACAAGTGTTATATTTTGGCGGAACTGTATGAATTCATTGAGATGACTGCACACTTCCTGAGAAAGCCCGGAATAGTTGCAAACTTGATGTTGTCAAAGACTTTCCATTGGATATTGATTAATTTGCACAAGATGGGCCCACACCGTCTACCAATCAGAACTTCGTGGACATTTCTAGTTAGGGAGAGACTTTTGAAACTTAGGGCGAGTTCTCCTTGGGTGTTGGTGCTGTCAGCTCCTGTTCCTTTCCAAGTCTTCGGAAATTTCTAGCTTTTATGTTGTGAGTTTTCCTTTAGTCTTACATGCCGTTACTTATGCAGTTCAGTATTAATATGCTCAATAAATTCTGAACTGCTATCTTACCCTATTTGCAGCTTGTGTTCTGAACTGCTTCTGATGCTGAGAAGCTGTGAGCGCTCTGGACCGACGAATCTTTCCTGTTTGCTATCCCATGAGGAGAGGTATATAATCTGCATTGTGGTTTCTTGTTTCCTTTTCAGTTTAGATGATTACACCAGTGTATTTTTTAGTGAGTTACCCTAGTTACATAATTTTTCAAATTATTTTTGTCTTTTCTTTTGTTGTGTCCCCACACATGCAAGTCCAAATTTGTATTAGGGATAAGGATGGCCCAGCCCGGAAAACTAATTATTATTAATTGAATTTTGATGATTTACTGATGTCACCATCATCTGCTTTGAAATCTGATTTTGATGTGAATATTATAGTTTTGTTAATTTGCGTTATCCTCTTGGAGTGTTTAATAGCATTGATGTTTAGTAGGTGTTAGAAATGGGGTCTCTAGTTGGCAGTCGGTTTGCACCCTGTCCAAGTAGGGACCGTCACTCTAGTCAGGATAAGGGAGATACCGGCTCAGATAACCCCTGCTCACCCCCTTGGTAGCTTGGCATGAGCAGTCAGGCTTATCTCAGAAGCAATGTGTAAAGCATTTGCACATCACACACAGTAATAAATGAAAACACTACAAAAGGACACCACATTAGTTTTAGAAAAATAGCCAATATTTATCTGTGTAAAACAAGACAAAAACAATAAAAATCCAACATACAGTGGTAAAGGAATGAATTTTGCAAGATTTACTCAAAAATACAGTTCCTTGAAGTCAATAGCTCCACCCGGGGCTATCACGGCTTCGTGATCAACAAAACCAACAGTTCAGGCTGGCCGCAGCATTGCGGGCCAGCTACTCTGTCGGGGAGACCCGCAAACAGTATCTTTGGAATTGCAGGGCATCGTGATCCTTGTGGTGAGCTCCAGAGAGCGGCATCGCTGGTGTCGCAATACCGGTTCTGGAGTCGATGCGGGGGTCATCGGGCCCTTGAAGTCACACGTTTTGCAGATCGAACTCCGGGCTGATGAAGTCAGGAGCGCTGGTGTGGATGGAGTCAGGGCTGCAGTGCGAAGCGGGACGATGCGACGTGCGGTGCCCACAGGTCACGATGCAGGCAGAGGCTCTGTGACGGCGTCAGTGAGACCAGGGCTGCGGTGTGAAGCGGGGCGGTGCGACGTGCTGTGTCACCAGGTCACAGTGCAGGCAGCGTCGTTGTCGTTGCTGAAGTGCTGTCATCTGTAGGCCCAAGCTGGCAGTGCGGGACCGGATTGTGCTCTGTGACCCTCACGAGCGGTGTCCACAGGCCACGGTGCAGGCAGGGATGTCTGGTGACAACACTGGAGTCAATGGTGCTGGTGTTGGTGGACCAGGGCTAAGGTGTGGGGCGGGACGGTGCTTTGTGTAGCTCACGAGTGGTGTCCACAGGCCACGGTGCAGGCAGCGGCGCCGGTGTCAGCAGGAGCATCGTCGTCGAGGATGCCCAGGCTGCGGTGTGAGCAGGCGATGCCGGAGTGCGGGGCCCACAGGTCGCAGTGCGACCAGCTGCTTGGTGAAGTCGTTTGATGCCGGCGTCAGTGAGATCAGAGTTGCAGTGCGAAGTGGGGCAGTGCGTACCAGTGCGGCATTGGCAGGTCACAGTGCAGGCCAGCGGCTTTGTTGGCAGCGGCGCTGTGGTTTCTCCTCTTGAACAGCACAAAACACACAGTTCCCAGTGCTGCAGTTTTGGTGTCCCTGAGACTTGCAACAGGAGGCAAGCTCTACTCCAAGCCCTTGGAGAACTCTCTCAAGCAGGACACACAGCAAATTTCACCCTTTGCACTCTTTTCAGGCAGAAGCAGCAACTGCAGGCCAGTCCAGCAAAGCAACACAGCAAAGGGACAGTACTCTTCTTTCAGCTCTTCAGCTCTTCTCCTAGGCAGAGGTTCCTCTTGATTCCAGAAAGATTCTAAAAGTCTGGGGTTTCGGGTCCACTACTTATACCCAGTTCTGCCTTTGAAGTAAGCATACTTGAAAGGGAAGTCTCTGTCGTTCACAAGATCTTGCCTTGCCCAACCCTGGCCCCAGACACTCTCCAGGGGGTCAGGCACTGCATTGTGTGAGGGCAGGCACAGCCCTTTCAGGTGTAAGTGACCACTCCTCCCTCCACTTTAGCCCAGATCGCTCAACAGGATATGCAGGCTACACCCCAGCTCCCATTGTGTCACTGTCTAGAGGAGAGGTGTGAACAGCCTAACTGTCAAACTGACCCAGATGAGGAATCCACAAACAGGCAGAGTCGCAGAATGGTTTAAGCAAGAAAATGCCTACTTTCTAAAAGTGGCATTTTCAAACTCACAATCTAAAAACCAACTTCAGTAAAAGATGTATTTTTAAATTGTGAGTTCAGAGACCCCAAACTCCACATTTCTATCTGCCCTCAAAGGGAATCTGTGCTTTAAAGTTATTTAAAGGAAGCCCCATGTTAACCTATGAGGGAGATAGGTCTTGCAACAGTGAAATCCAGATCTGGCAGTATTTCACTGTTAGGACATGTAAAACACACCAGTACATGTCCTATCTTTTAAATACACTGCATCCTGCCCATGGGGCTACCTAGGGCCTACCTTGGGGATGCCTTACATGTACCAAAAGGGAAGGTTTGAGCCTGAAAATTGGGTACACTTGCCAGGTCGAATTGGCAGTTTATAACTGCACACACAGACTTTGCCGTGGCAGGTCTGGGCCATGTTTACAGGGCTCCTAATGTGGGTGGCACAACCAGTGCTGCAGGCCCACTAGTAGCATTTGATTTACAGGCCCTAGGCACCTCTAGTGCACTGTACTAGGGACTTACTAGTAAATCAAATATGCCAATGAGGAATAAACCAATCAACAATACAATTTACACAGACAGCATATGCACTTTAGCAATGATTAGCAGTGGTAAAGTGCCCAGAGTACTAAAGCCAACAAAAACTGGTCAGAACAATTAGGAGGAAGGAGGCAAAAAGATTGGGGATGACCCTGCAAAAAGGGCCCGATGCAACAGTAGGCTTAATCTCTTTAGACGTTTTGGCCAGCTTATGGTTTTCATGTATGTTTATAACTTAGTTTTGCACACCATCTACATTACATTGACTCTATGGTTGTAATAAAGCATCGAAACTTTATTCAGTTTGGGTCTTGATTCTGTGGTTAAATGTATCTCGTGTTATTGATTTAAGTTGAATTAATCTAATTACCACACTCCTCACCGAGTCCAAAGATCCAGTGGACTTCTAGTGTAGGCAAGACAAGGTGTCCGTCTCACCAGGGCGCGTGCGGTTTCTGATACCTAGGTGGGCGGAAGAACTCCGTGGGCGCTCCAGCAAAGTCATTGACTATTTAGCTGCAAGATCGATTTCTGGCAAGGCCAAATCAGCCTTCTATGCTTTCAGAGGTCAGGACACTGATACCACGTGTTATTTACAAGGAAGCTACATATGTTGCAAGGTATAGACTTCTGAAAAATATACTCCATTTATCTATTTAGGAGATAACCCGTAACTAGAATTAACATGCTTTTCCTTGGTAGAGAGATGCAAATTCTTAACTGTGAAGCAGAGAAATCTAGACTAGGAAGAAGTGAAGGACAGACTTGCAGCGAGCCGTCAAAATTAGGGGGAAAACCTGCCTTGAATGCAGACTTCCTGGAAACACAGTAAACATATTAGTTACAATTTTTTTTTTTCCTTTTTGTATTTATAGCAGGGCTGATGATTATATATTTATCCTTTGGGACCTCGAGACATAGCTCTTACATCTGATGCATACAGTCTAGGCAGATAAGGCCACGATATCTACAGATAAGAAGGTGTTAATCTTCTACCTTCACCCGCAGTTTAGTAAAAAAAAAAATCAGGCAAGTGGCACAGCACGTGGGAATCAGCGAAAGGCGTCAAAACACCAGCCTGACCCTCTACCAATGGCTATCGAGTTTTAACTTGACGAGATAGCGCCTCGAATTGAATTCATAAATAGCCTCCCTTAATAGCCTCCACTAATATTATGAGATCCCCCATTTATGATTGAAAACGTAAACCCTGGAATTATTGCTATCATGTTCCACCAAAAACTCCATTCACCCAAATAACATGCATTATTTTTATCACAGCACTCCGTAATGAAGACTTTCAAAGTACTGCAAACCAACCAAATGATGACAGGCTGAGCATGCCATGCCAAGATTAGAACACGTGACCTGTACTGACACTGCGTCGCGAATATTAACCCACTGAGTCGTCTCTCCCACAAGGTCGCATGCCGTGTTTATGATTTCTTCTTAATAAAGGAACTTCACTGGGCTGGGTTTGATCTGCATGCACCCTTTATGTGAGGAAGCAACCTAAACAGGACACAAAACTCCACGTGGGGACTACTAACAGGACACGATACACCACGTGTCATACCATGTGTCCTCGCGGAAGAGGAAACAACCCCAGGCATCCTGGGCAGGCTACACTATTTCAGATGCGGCACCATGGACAGGGTACAATACTTCATGATGCTGGACAGATTACAATACTTCCGATGTGGAATCCTGGACAGGCGACAGTTAGGGACAGCATATAATCCTTCAGAAAAATGCCTCAAAAGCTGGAAACAGCTCAGGATATGGGCTCTAAAATTGGACACAATATTCCAGACGAGCGTTCAGAACTGAACAGAATATTTCAGATGAGGCTTTCAAACTCCAGGCGTGGGGAGATCTGGCATCCAGCACAGGACGCAATCCTCGGATTTGGGCCTCCACATAACTAACCGGAGTTATCTTGCCACATAAATTGAAAATAAAAAGTAAAACAGTTTCACATAACGAGCCATGACCGCCATGTGCGCAAAGCAGACACAAAAGGAAACAGAAACGTATCTTCAAAAGTGCAGTTATCCGTGTAACCGTCAAAAGTGCAATTATCTATGTAACAGGGTCAATGTCATGCAAAGCGCTGGACTACTGCCCAGCGGCATAAGACCGGAAAAGGCATGATATAGGCATGCCTTTCACTAATTAAATCAAGCAAATTTTAAACCAACCTGATGGGCGTGGTTAAAAGCCCACAGAAAGATTACACCAGGGACAGAGTGCTTTGTGCTTGACCCTAAAAACTGCCCCCTCAGTTTATCCTCATTCCCAAACCTTGTAGAAGGGTGGGCTCCACAATTTTCAGAGCAACTGCTCTGCCACAGGTAAATGCACAATAACACAATGACGACGGCTACGCAGATGCTGTGTCATTGCAACTGTGTCTTCACTTCTCCCAATTATTCCAGGACGGTGCCCTCCCTTCACTGGGGCCCTGCTTGTCTCCTACCTGCCTGCTTCTGCCAATTCACCACTCTGCAGTGCTTCATTTGTAAATAAAAAGGTGCCAGTGCTCAAAGCCTTCCTTTTAAACACGTGCCTGCTGCAATTAAATGTGTGAACATGGAATACTGAGGTGGCGTAATCCTGGAGCCATCTCGGGCCTCTTTAATCCATATAAAGCCACTCCCTGCCCCTTCAGCTCACTCTTGCAGCTTTCTACTTTCTCCCTTTGTGACGCTTTTTCGTTTTTCCCTTCCTCCGTTTTTCTCATTTGTGTCTTTTGCTGCAGGAAATGCTTGAGGCAGAATAAGCCTCGGCCCTCAAAAATAAGTGCCAGTGCTCAGAACCAGAAACAACAAGCACAAATTAAGCACTGCCTCTCTGTTTTCAAAGACCACACTGAGGGTATAACACAGAAAAAAGACACATCACTACGCCAGTGCATTGTGGATTGCTGGCAAGAGGTTCTATGTCAAGTAACTTTTTCAATCATTCTTGAGTGTTTAGAGAACAACACAGAGCATGATGGCACTGGTAGTTTGCCTTTTAGCATTTTATGATTTAAATAAAGAATCATAGCATGCAAAACCTCGTTGCCTAAAAAGATAGGCTTAACTAATGGTGTTACATATGGCATTGGTCTACTTGGTAAGTATGCTAGATGCAGAAGATGGATGTATTTTTGGACATACAGATCACATTTTACCTGTGTTAAAAACAAGGGAGCTTGTACTGGTTCATTAAAAATACAAACTGAAACCTATGGCAGCTTTGAATAATTATTAATTGAAACTGTAGCTGGAATAAAGTTAGAATTAGTTCTAAAGGAGTAAAAACCCTTTTACTCCACCCCAATGCAGCAATGATAGCAAGCGGGGGCTTGTTTCCTTACTGTCCCTACCAGTTCAGCTCCATAGTTTACTGCCCAGAATTTGATGGAGAACAAAATTATAAAGCACTTGCGCACAGGTGTCATAGCCCTCAATGTCAAGTCCAACCACATGAGACACTATTCAACATTTTAGCCTTCTGCCCCTGTGCATTTGTGTTTTAGCCATTCCCTGCCATTTTAAAGTTCAAAAGGCAAAATCCCACAAAATAGAACGCAAGGTTGGCTAAAAATCCTGGAATGGTTTAAAAGGTCACATCATGTGAGAGCACTTAGGATCTATGGTTGCACATGAATAGGAGCATTGCTACCTTAGCCAGAGCATGCCACACTACTTTCTTTACTTAAACTAAGGAGAAGGCAATCAGCTTGATGAAGATGCGATTCCAGCCTCATGGGGGATGGTGTGTAATCCATGGGTAAAAACGCTGTCCCTGCAAGTTACTGTCGTTTCTACCACTGCAAGGAAGAAGAGATTGTTGGCTCCACGCAGGATGACATTTCAAAGACCACCGCACTGCTTACCAGGAGTTTCACTCATAAAGTCTATATAAGGAGTGAGTATTAAACCCAGAACCCAAATTTGTTTTGGGTCTTTTAGTATTGTCAATACCGGGTGTGCACGGCAACAGGATGCACGGGGTCTGAAAGTGTTTGCAGTATTTCTGGGTGTTGAAAATGCATCAAATGGTCCTGCTGCTACAGCCACGACGCTTCCTCTGGAGTAGCCCCGCACTTTATAAATGCTTATTGTATTGTATATTGTCTAGGAGCGGGATCTCTGCCAGTGTGGAAACAAAGCTTTCAAACAAGATCACTGCGTGCTTTCAGCAGTCTGTTTCATTCACCCCTTGAACTGAAGATAACCAACTTTAAAGTCTCATTGTCGCTGGCAACCATTTTGGACATAGCTCTCCATATCAGTCCTCTGATCTATACAGTCACACTTTCTCAACTGGTTGCTATGGCCTTCCAATGACTCAGAAAGACCAACCTCAGTGAGAAGGAACAACTGATTCCAAGAGAGGAGGAGCTGAAGGAGGAACCAAGGCTCATGTTTTGCCGAATGCAAAGGTTAGTGGCAGAATCTGTCAGGACATCAAATCCAGCACAGGAGAGGACAGCAAAGGAAATTCATTGTAAGCTTGTGTTCTGCAACATGTAAAGCACATTTTTTACTCATTCTGCCTTTTCTCTGGTAGCTAAATAGGCGGTGTTAACAAAGTTGCATTACTGTGCTTCCATACAAATGAAAAGGATCAATTATCAGAGAATAACATTTTGAAAAGGAGTTACTGATTAAAAAGTTTTCTATTTCAGCAAACATATGCATTTCTATAACACTGATATCACTTTTGCAAGAGTGTTAACATGTTTAAGTGTCAAAATAGGCAATGCCACGGTAAATAATGGATAATTTGCTCTTATCGCATACTTTGTACAGAGTTTCCCATCCCTTGTTGCATAATTTAGTCGATTCCACTGCATAATTTTGCTTTCTGCTGCCCCGTGTTTCCAGTAGCCATGCCTACAGCCAATGAAATAACCAGAACAAACTATGGACAGAAAGGAAGGTCCAGGTCAGTCACATCAGGGGAGACGTTTACGTTCCAAATCAGTTGAAAAATACCTCTTTGCATTTACATGAATTATGAACCACCTAGAAAGTATCAAATGCAAAAAAAATGTAGACACATGGTCTAAAATTATATGTCTCCCCATTATAAATACTCTCCACAGGATGTTTTTTACTCCTTTTCACTTTTTTCTCAGCATCTAAAAGCGGGAAGTAAATACTCGCACTTGAAGGCCTTACCTGAGTGATATTGCACCCCTGATTATCATATGGCAGCTGGTGTGTATCATTTGTGTGTATGAGGGAAGTTGCAATGCTACTGCAGAGGCCCACTTCCCCGACTTTGCCAAATACTAAATAAGGCTGCAGGCCGAGGGGATATTGTACTAGAACCATAGACCAGTCTAGTCTTAGTGAAACAATGACATTTCCTCGTAAAAATGTTGTAAAGTTGGGTATTTTAGAAAATGTATAGCTGGATGCCCTGTTATCTCCCACTTGCAAACACATTTTACAAAAAAATGAAAAGTAAAACGGTGTTACATAACGAGCCGACGGCCGCCATGTGCGCGAAGCAAACACACAAAAGGAAACAGAAGTTTGCTTGCAGTGAAACGTATTGACAAAAGTGCAATTATCCATGTAACCAGCAAAAGTGCAATTAACCATGTAACCGGCAAAAGTGCAATTATCCATGTAACAGGGTCGATGTCATGCAAAGCGCTCGACTACTGCCCAGCAGGATAACGCTGCTTACGAATTAAAGAGAAAAAGTAGTCCATGAACCGTGCGGAAAACATGGAGCCTCATATGATTTCAGTAGTTGGCCGGTGCACTTGAGGCAGGCTAAACACCGGAAAAGACATGACGAATGCATGCCTTTCACTGATTAAATCAAGCTAATTTTAAAAGGCAAGCCCACAAACCAACCAAACTCATGGGCGTGGCTACAAGCCCATAGAGAGATTACACCAGGGACAGAGCACTTTGCGGTCAACCCTAAAAAGGGAATTAAAATATTCTGAGACTGAGGGGTTGGGGCAGTCTCCTCTTGTGCTGTCACAACAAAAGCTTTTGTATACATACACACGTGTTAAACGTAGCAACGCACTGAAAGTCAACGGACTCAAAAGAATTAAAAAGTACAGGAGCACTCTGCTGCTTATTGGTGTAACATTCATGTCTTATCAAAAATGAAACACAAAATAAAATTACCCCTGTAAACACACACATATACATTGAGAAGCGTCTGAATTAGCCCACCAAGCTACTTTACCAACTTTACTGAATTGGAACCTGTGACCTGCAAATTGCTAACCACACATCACTGTAGCAGGCACTGAACCTAGTGTATGACTGTATGCATGCATTTTTTTTATATAGAGCACACCTAGTGAATAGAGACAGAAGAGCATTGCATAGGGTAAAGACAATGATAAAGTAATCCAATGATGGAAGAGGTAGCTGGTTTGTAGATGGTTAATGCATTGTGATGTCATTTTCTCAAAAGCGGTGCATCTTCAAATATTTCCTAAATTGAGTAGCATTGGGGAGATCATGATGGATACAGGGATGTTGTTCCAGATCCTGGATGCATCAATGGAAAAGGCATGCAGCCTTGTTTTTTCTTTTGAATGCTTCTTAAGTCTCCAGGATTGTGCCCTGCCTATGGGTGCACAGAGAACCATCAGAGATGGTGAGCTTGTATGCCAGATAAGAGTGGGTGCTGGTCGTGACGGCTTTGTTAATGAGGCAGATGATTTTGATAATGGCGGATGCTTGCAAGGGGAGTCGAGGGACTTGCATGGGGTTGGGGGTGATGTGATCATATTTCTTCAGGCCGTGGATGAGTCATACTGCAGCATGTAGGATGCCCTTAAGGAGTACCAATGTAAAGCTTGGGAGGTCATGAAGAGGGATGTTATTTCTTTTTAGATGAGAGAGTATGTAATGTGTTCTTTGAGAATGACATTGGTGTCCAGGGTGAATCCAAGTGACTTGGCATTCAGCAAAAGATGGGTTTTGAAAAAGTCAAGGTTCATGTCATTGAGCAGAGTTTGTACTTTTTCTTGTTTGTTGTTCTTTGTAAATAGCAGGAATTGTGTCTTGATTAGTTTGAGTTGCAGGTAGGTGCATATGAAGTGTAGCAGAGTTTGAGGTGTTTGATGTCTAAAGCAGAGGAGACTTTCAAGCAGAGTTGTGCTTCATACGCATATTGGTGATTCTTGATGTGGGTTTCTGTGAGTAGAGCACTAGGCAGCAGCTCCACATAGAGCATGAAGACAATATGGATCCAATGGGGACTCTAAGGTTTTGGGACCACTGAGAAGCCCATGCGAACAAACTAGTACTGGGTGGAAATGTAGGAGTGGATCCAGAGAAGAACACTGTTTGTATTGTTTTCAAAACAAAAAAAGTGTGATTTGTCCCTTTTGGCCTCCATCTTAATTCAGCATTGACCTGTCATTAAAATAGTTCACAAAAACAATTGGATGGGATGGTCCTTGTCAGACTCAAGTCTCTACTAACCTGTAGAATCAAATGTTGCTGCTGGAAAGATGTAGAACCCACCAGTCTGATTCCCCATCATCAGTGCAGAACAAGTCCAAGACTGTTATTGGCACTGACGGGGAAGAGGGAGGTAGGGAGATGGGAATATAAGGGAATGCATACAAGAGATGTTGCAGGTTTGCAGTCACGCAGCTCATCTCATCAACGGAGGTTCATTCAGATTTTCTGCAGTCCCTCAATAGTGGCGGCCCTTTTATACTAATCAGAACAAAACATTGTAACTCTCTGTTCTTACATCAACTTAAAATACACAGTGTATTCACTTACATGGATTTAGCAAAAATAGTAAAATTCTTCAAGAAACAAGACATACACAAAATTGACTTCAGTAACTGAAATCCAGTGTCTGAGTGCCACGCGACATTTATCATGTTACAACAAAAAGAAATGTCATGAGACTGCTCTTGTT
This sequence comes from Pleurodeles waltl, assembly GCF_031143425.1. Classification (NCBI taxonomy): domain Eukaryota; kingdom Metazoa; phylum Chordata; class Amphibia; order Caudata; family Salamandridae; genus Pleurodeles; species Pleurodeles waltl. The sequence continues at coordinate 609,699,779 of NC_090444.1, read as the reverse complement.
CCGATGTACATAGCAGTTTTTAATGCTCCACAACTTGAGACACCAATCAGAAAGAAAGGCTCACACAGGATCTGCATATAACCCTGTGGTGGCTCAAGAGGCAGTTGTTATCGCCCCTGCTCCCTGCCAACTACAGACCAATCAGTCTAATTGACGTGTCACAGAAGCTGTTTGGCAGGATACTGCTGAATCGGCTTCAGGACTGGGTGGAAGAAACGGGTGCCCTCAGTCCGTATCAGGCGGGATTTAGAAAGGGAGTTTCTACAGTGGATCAGGTTTTTCGTCTGAACGTTATCTATTGGAGGGCAGCAATATTGGAAGGGGGTAGTTTATACATTATATTTGTGGACCTGAGGGCTGCGTTTGACCTCGTGCCCAGAGGGAAACTCTGGAGTGTTCTGGCTGAGATGGGGGTCCCCCCAGACATCCTGATAACTTTAAAGAGATTGCACCATAATAACTACGCCCGGGTCAGGTGCGGGAAACACGGGGAATTAACAGACAGATTCCCCGTTGACAGGGGGGTTAGACAGGGCTGTGTATTGGCACCGACCCTGTTCTGCCTCTTCGTCAACGGGGTAATCGCCCACCTCAATGGAACTGAATACACTGATGCCCCAAAATTGAATGGCAGCAGGGTGCCTGCAATCATGTTTGCAGATGACACCCTGCTGCTGTCCAAAACCCCCATGGGGATACAGAGGATCCTTGATTCTCTTGTGGCTTTTTGCACAGATAGGGGGTTGGAAATCAATGCTAATAAAACCAAGTTTATGGTTATGAATCCAACCCCAAGATCACGCCCGAACCCCTTACTGGGAGCTTCACGTTTAGAGAGAGTCTCCACCTTTGAATATCTAGGTGTAACGTTGAATGAAACCATGTCCTGGGGAACTCACCAGACTAGGGTTAATCTTAAATTAGTGCAGACCACTGGCGGCATTGCTCGGTTGATGAGAAGCTCCACATATCGACCGCTGGGGCCGCTTATCCAGATATACAAGGCACAGGCTAGAGGAGCTCTGATGTACGGGGCGGAACTGTGGGGTCACACAGTTTCCTGCAGTTTGTCTATAACTGAGAACAACTTCATTAGACAGATAGTAGCACTCCCGTCCAGTACTCCGCTCCTCCCCCTGAGGATGGATCTGGGTCTGAGACCAATAGCAGATGAATTAGGTCTCAGACCCATAGTCTTCTGGCGAAGGCTATGGAGCACCGAAGAACTCTCTTCTTATAGGGCGGAACTGAGGGAGTTTTTAACCCACCCTAAAGCTTTACAGATCCCGTGGATAAAATATATAAAAAAGTCCTGTATGGGATTGGGCCTCCCTGACCTGTGGTCGGATCCAGCTAACGCCTCACTAAGGATCCCACGAAGAGCTTTGGTCAGTGCTTACCACGAGCAGAAATTAGCTATGGCCCTAGACTGCAAGAATGAGGGGTCATTAACATCTGTATTCGCGCAAAGCAAGGACTCATACCGCCTGGAGAGGGTTCTGGATGCTATGTCTCCTGTGCTGGCCAGGAAGCTATTTCTCCAATGGAGATATGGCACATTGCCTCTGCGATCTTACACCTGCTCCTGGTCAACACTGCCATCTACCAAGCTATGTCCGACATGTGTGGGAGCAGAGGAAAGCGATCTGCATGTGGTCTTGTTTTGTCCAACTTACAAGGCCGCCAGGAAATATTGGCTCCTACCACTTATTAGAAACCTTGGTTTTAGGGAGTACCTCCCGGTGTACAGAATTTTTAAAACTGATGTTTCAGGTCCAATTGTGTTTGCACTAGCCAAATTCCTTACCAATGTCTGGCATATTCGTACCCATATTTTAAAGTTGCAGGCTCCTATCTAACTTTAAGTTTTTATTTTAACTGTATGGTCTTTTATATGATGTGTTTCCTGTTTACTTTTCCTTGATGGTTTTATATGTTCATACGTGTGTTTTTTGTGTATATCTTTTATGGCCAAACTGGCCGAAATAAAGATCAATTGATTGATATAGCACAAATTTGAGGCTGTTACAGAATCCAAGTAAGTAAGTGCAGGGTACAGTTTGGAGACCCAACAGGAGAACAAGTCCACAATCCAAACAAGTAATATCAAACTTTCCCTAGCAATCATTAACCTAACCCACATGAAGAAAGCACCGGGAAGATCAAATAATTCCAAGGATGCAAAGAACGTCTTTGAGGTGAGGTGGCAAAAATAATTTTTAGTAGGGCCACACAGAGAAAACGTCTGAAAAAATGTTTTTGACATCTGTCTTGAAGGTAGTCTTGACTGGAGAGCCAGGGACACAGGTGCAGTGTTGAGCAAAAGCAGAGATGAAGAGCAGAGCCCAAGCAGATGCTTCTTCTTGTCAAAAGGAAGGAACCTGGCCACACCCTGGGAATGACGTTTATAGACTTTTTCATCTTCGAACGTTGTAGTAGATCCGTGAATTTTAGGATCAACGAATGCTACAGTAGATCTTAGATTCGTGCTGTACCCTGCCCCTGAGATAGGGCCCAAGTCACTACTACTGGGGGGCCTGCATGGGGGCAGGATTGATTGTGCTGCTTGTGGGAGGCTAACAACTAGGCATCACCACTAAGGCAGCACAAGCCTGGGTGGCATTACTGCTGTGACACAGTGCAGATGACATCCTCAATAACAATGTCCTGAGCAAAGAGTGAAAGGGGTGGTCAATAATGCCCCTGACCAGAGGTGGTTACGATTGGAAACAGGCACCTGTGACAAGCCATGACAGTGCTAAACTTCAGCAGTACTCCCCTGTATCAGCTCTCAAGGTTGCTATTTATGCACACATTGGCCCTCATTATGACAGTGGCGGTAAAAAACGCCTACCGCCGTGGCGACAGCTGGCAAAAGAACGTTGCCGCGGCTACCAGCCGTTTGCCGTATTATGACCACAGCCGGATTTCCACCAGAAGGATGGCGGAAATCCGGCTGTGGCCATGCCGGCGGATGGCGGTAAGGTGGCGCTGCTGTCAGCAGCAGCGTCACACCAGTAGACCGCTGCCGGTCGTATTATGACCAATAATTCGGCCTGGCGGTGTTCTGCTGGCGGACGCTGCTGCTGGCAGCAGCGCCCCGTCCGGTCTCCTGCTAGAGGACCCCTAAACACAGGATGGGTGCGCCGACAGGGGAAAGGGTGGGGGGTGTTGTGTGTGTGTGTGGGTGTGTGTGTATGTTTGTGCATGCGTGTATGCGGGTGTGTGTTGCGTGTTGAATGTGTGTGCATGTATAGAGGTGTGAGTGCGTGTATGTTGTGTTCTGTGAATGCGTGTCTGCATCGCAGTAAGCAGCCAAGGCTGCGCACCCCAAAATCGACGTATCACCTTTGCCACGAGGAAAGTATCGGCACATCACTTCCACCACGCCAGAAAAATGTACGCATTGCTTTACTTTCCAAGGCATCACCTCCTCTGCGGCCCTCTGCATCATTATTTTTTTACACTTGGTGATCAGCAGTGAGGATAACACTTTAATTTGTGCAATACCACATAATATCTTGGCATACGCCACAACTCCATACTTAGACTTACCCCTCCTATTTTTGCCTGACCTGTATCAACCGCCATTTTTCCTTTTTGATTTTTTCCTCCCAATTTTCCCTAATTGGCCTTTTGGATTTTTTCTGCTAAATTATGTCTTGCTCCGAAGAAGCCGTACCTTCACCTGAAGTAGTTGACTTTGAGCTGACCAGGTTGGAATCATATACTGTGCAACAGCTAAAGGATTTCTTCAGGGACTTTCAAGTGTCTGCAAGGCGTTTCACCAGGAAGGTGGAACAACAAAAGGCTTTAATGGGCTGGGCAGAGGCCCAGGTTGCAGAGGAGGAGCAGGAAATCCCTAAGGAGGAGGATGACCTGATCTTGGAGTCCCATGAGGAAGGGGAACCACTTATGGAAAGGGCCAAAACTTTGCCAGGAGCAAGAGTGGTTTCCAGACCAAAGAGTAGTGCTTCTTCCAGGAACCTGTCACCAGAGGAGATGTCAGACAGGAGGGAGGAGAGAAAACTCACACTAGAACTTGCTAGATTGGAGCAGGCCTGTGAGGAGAAGATGTCTCAAGTGCTCAGTTTGAAAGAGCTGGACATAAGAGCTCTGGAAGTAAAGTCCAGCAATGAAAATGATGGCAGCATACCAGCAGTGTCTTCAGGTTAGTCCAGAGACCACATCCCAGAAGATGTGATGCCCAGTTTCAGTGTGGGGGATGACATAGATACGTGGCTGGCAGCCTAGAAGTGGCTTTAAGAGCACACAGGGTCCCAGAGGAGTTCTGGGGAGGTAATTTGTATACGTGCATGCCCCCAGTGAGAAGGGACACCCTGATTCCTTTGAATGTGTGGGATCAGACCAATTACTCTGCAATGAAAGCCATCTTAGTCATCTTAGTCAAGAAGTTTGGTCTGACACCTGAGAGATACAGGCAAAAGTTCAGGGCCAGTAGCAAACTCAACACACAAACCTGGGTAGATTTTCTAGATTATGCTGGTAAGGAACTGCAGGGCTGCGTGAAGGGCAGCAATGTGAATGGTTTTGATGGGCTGTACAACTTGTTTTGGAAGGCGTGCATGCTTGATAGTTGTTTTACAGCGCTGCACCAACACTGGTGGATAGCAAGCTGACTGATCCCAGGAAGCTTGCTGAGGAGGCGGACCCCTGGGTCAGCACCAGAGTGTCCACAAAGGTATCTGGGGAGGACTCCCAAAAGGGTGGTCAGGGTTCCCACCAGAGGAAAGAGGGGCGAGATATAAAGAAGGAGTTCTTTAATGGCCCCCAAAGCAACTCACAAGGGAAAGGGTCTGGTTTGCATTCCCAATCTGCCCATCAGAAACCAAACTACCCTGAGAAACGTCAGTGCACAAAACGTCCAAGTGCTAGGAGTGCGGCAAGTAGGGGCACTACAAGGGGGATCCCAAGTGTCCAAAAAGAACACACCGTTGCACTGAAGGTAAGAACCCAGGGATGGCTAGCATACTGCTGGGGCAGGAGTCTGTCCCAGTAAATGGGGGGAGTTTAGTGGGGTTACCCTCGTGTCCCTGAGTGACTGGGAGATGGTTCCTAAGATCTATGTGCTATCAAATACTACCAAGTATAGGCAATGGGTCACCATCAGTGGGCAAGGTTTTGAGACTCTGGCGGACACAGGTGCCAGTATGACTATGGTAAGGAGTCGACTGATGTCTCCAGAGCAGGTGATTGCCAAATCATTCTACCAAGTTGTGGTGGCTGACAACAGGAAGGGTCATTATCCAGTGACCCTGGTTCCATTTGAGTGGGGAGGGGTTTCAGGTCATCTGAGAGTTCCTGTAAGCCCGCCATGCTTGTGGACTGCTTGTTTGTTAGATAATGACCTAGAGCAGTGGTTCCCAACCTTTTGATTTATGTGGACCCCCATTTTAACATTAACGGAACCCAGGGACCCCCACTGAATCATCATTGGAATCCGGGGACTCCCGCCTGAGTCATTACTGGAAGCTGGGAACATAATTTGTCAATATATATATTTTTTTTAAATTTTCTAAGCAGTCGTGGACCCCTTGAGAAGGCTTCACGGACCCCCGGGGGTCCCTGGACCACAGGTTGGGAACCACTGACCTAGAGTCCTCTGCCTGGAAGGAGGTAGAACTTAAGGCTCATGTGGAGATATTGGGGTTACCTAACTGGATCTGTGCTACCACAAGATCCATGGCTGCCCAGGAGGGGAGGCAAGAAGGGCTGGAGCATGGAACAATGACCCAGACAGCTGCTAAAAAGGGAAGAGGCAAAGGGCATAGTAAACCACCCCCTGAATGTATACCTAGTGAGATAGATGGGGTTCCCACTGAGGCTACCTTGGATTCCACAGAGAAGGGCACTGCTTCCCTGGGTGTCCTGCCTACACCTGCAGACTGGCAGGTGAAAGGAAGACCCCCAAGGAGGAGTTCTGTAGGGCACCAAGGGAACGTCCAACCCTTGAGGGCATTAGGCAACAGGCCGAAGCACAAGCAGCAGGTGATGTTTATGGGAGCTATCACATTTACTGGGAGGACGGCCTCCTATATAGTGAGCCTAAGGCTCCAGTGCATGGGCCCTGGCGGTCTCTCAATGATACAGGACCTTCCTACTGGAGCTGGCTCATGAGATAGCTTTGGCAGGACACTTGGGCCAAAACAAGACCTTTGTAAGGCTTGTCCCCCAATTTTAGTAGCCCAAGATGAGGACCTCCTCAGACACATTCTGTAGGACCTGGTGACCTCCGAGGTCAGTGGGAAGACAGGGCAGAAGCTGAAGGCTCCCCTGGATCCACTGCCAGTAATTTGCACCACCTTTGAAAGGATGGTCATCAACATTGTTGGGCCTATGGATCCCCAGACCACTTCTTGTCACTGGTTCATCCTGATCCTGGTGGATCATGCCACACGATACCTACAGGCCATACCTCTGAGGACCATCACTGCATCTGTAGTGGCAAGAGTCCTTATGGGGATTTTCTCCTGAGTGGGTTTCCCCAAAGAAGTGGAGTGTGACAGGGGCACCAGCTTCATGTATGCCTTCATGCAGTCCATGTGGAAAGAGTGTGGGGTAACCTACAAGTTCTCCTCCCCTTACCACCCCAAAACCAATGGGCTTATAGAGAGATTCAGCAAGACCTTCAAAGACATGATCAGAAGTCTGCCTGAGGGCCCGAGGAGAAAGTGGGATATCCTCTTGCTCTGCTTGTTGTTTGCTTACAGGGAGGTACCACAGAAGGCAGTGGGCTTCAGGCCCTTCTAGCTTCTGAATGGCACCCTGTGATGGGACCTCTAAGCTTGGTGAAGGAAGGTTGGGAGCAAGCTCCTAAGAAAGTCTCCCAGGATGTAGTGAGCCTGGCTGTAATGAAGGAGGGGTATGACCAAAACTCTACCACTGTGGAATTCCAGCCTGGGCAGAAAGTGTGGGTGATGGAACCTGTGGAGCCTAGTGCTCTCTAGGATCACTGGACCGGGCCCTACGAGTTGGTTGAGAACAATAACGGCCAGTAAGTTTAGGAGGGAGGGTTGCAGATGGGGCACACGCATACATGCATACTCACACTCATTCATTCACACACATGTGCGCACACACACATCCATTCACAACACTCATTACCAAACATTCAAACATACATGCACGCACCAAACATTCATTAAAAAAACACACACACACTTTCCTGCAGCTCAGCCTCGGAGGTCCCAAGAGGGTTGGGGCTGCTGCCTTCCCTCATTGGTTGACCTTTTGTCAGCCAATGAGGGAAGGAAGCAGTCCTAAGACTCGGAGGTCCCAGAAGGGTTGGAACTGATGTCTTCCCTTATTGGCTGACTCAACCTCAGCACAGAGTGGGATGGGGTCAGTGAGACTGCTGACCGCACCTCACTCTGTGGCAAGGAGTCAATGATTGACACTCACCCTGGGCGCTTCAGGGCTTAAAACTGAAGCACCCATGTCGGAGCCAATAAGTGATACTGCCCCTCGTCACAATAGGGGAAGGTCTGGAGGACCTTTGCTGAGCTGAGGAGGTCATGCTCACAGGAGCTGTGACCTCCTCAGCCTAGAAAAGTTTAGCTCAGGAAGCCAGGAGGCTGCGCAAATAGCATATGTCTAGCTCCTGGCTGCCTGACCTGAAAATGAAGAGTGTCTGCCAGGCTGACCTTTGCTCAGCCTGACAGACACTTTTCTTGAGGGGCAAAAGGCGAGGGAGCTTGGACCCTCAGCCCCAAAGGACAGGTCACGACTGGCTGAGAAGAAGGGTAGGGTCACCTCTGTGGTGGACTATAAGACCCCTAGACACCCTCATAGGGTGCTTCATATCAATCACCACAAACCCCACTTTAAGAGGTCTGAGGTCACCTTGTTGCTGGTGACTGATGGGGTTGATGAGGAGGACAGTGAATCTCTATCTGACCTCTTAGCCTCAAGGAGAAAGATGGGTCTGTGGGAGGAGTGATCCTTTCCCCCACCTTGACTCCTGAACAGCAGAGGGACTGCCACCAGGTACTGGAACAGTTCTCCTCTCTTTTCTCCCTTACTCCTGGGATGTCTCACCTGTGTACCCAGGATGCGGACACAGGAGACAACCTTCCTATCAAGCACAAGTCTTACAGTTGTCAGATAAGGTGAGGGCCAGCAAAAGAACAAGGTCGCTAAGTTGCTGCATTTGGGGGTGATAGAACCCTCCAGTAGCCCCTGGTCCAGCCCTGTGGTTCTGATACCAAAAGCTGCCCCACCGGCCACCACACCTGAACTAAGGTTCTGTGTGGCCTACAGAGGGCTAAACCCTGTAACCAAAACTGATGCTCATCCCATCCCCTGGGCTGACAGATTAGGGGCTGCCAAGTACTTAAGTACATTTGATCTCACCTCGGAGTACTGGCAGATTTTCCTAACTGATAGAGACAATGCAAGGTCAGCCTTCTCCACCCCAGAGTGCCACTACCAATTCAAGGTGATGCCCTTTGGTCTAAAACATGCTCCTACCACCTTCCAGAGGCGGGTAATCCAGATAATCGCTGGGTTGGAGGCCATCTCTGCTGCCTACATGGATGACATAGCTATCTTCAGTAGCAGCTGAGAAGACCACCTCTACCACCTCCGGGAAGTACCTTAGGACCTGCAATAGGCACGCCTGACTATCAAGGCCAGTAGGTGCCAGTTAGGGCAGGAGACAGTTGGTGTGCAAGGGGTAAGTGCAGCCCCTCAGGTTCAAGATTGAGACCATCATGGCCTGGAAGCCCCCCAAAAACTCAGACTGAGGTCAGAGTCTCCTTGGACCTCACTGGGTACTATAGGAAATTTGTCAATGGATATGGCACCATTGTTACCCCCTTGACTAAGCTGACTTCCAAAAAGCAGCCCAGGAATGTGATTTGGAAAGAGGCCTGCCAAAAAGCGTTTGAATCCTTGAAGCAAGCCACGTGCACAGCTTCTGCGCTCAAGGCACCTGACTGATCCAAAGAATTTATTGTACAAACTGATGCCTCAGAGCATGGCATAGGGGCAGTATTGTCACAGCTCAATGAAGAAGACCTGGATCAACCTGTAGCCTTCATCTCTAGGAGGTTGCTCCTCCAAGAACAGAGAGAGAGAAGCTTTTGCTGTGGTTTGGGCCCTGAATAAGTTGTGGCCATACCTATTTGGCACTCAGTTCCTGATTCAAACTGACCACAGGCCCCTAATGGCAGCTTATGCCTAAAGGTGGCTAATGCAGATGAAGGGCGAAAATCCAAAACTGTGAGGAGGTCCATTTCTCTACAGGGGATGGACTTCAAGTTGAGCAACAGACCTGGGGTAGACCACACAAATGCTGAATGTCTATCCAGGTTCTTCTGCCTTAGTGAATCGAACTCCCTAGAGGTTGGGTAGCTCTCCCCACTTTCAGCTGGGGGGATACGTGTTAGACCTGGCATCTTTAGGGTGGTCTTACCCCAGACTTTTTGCCTTTACCTTCTGTTTTGTTGCAGTATCTTTTTGCTGGCCTTAGGACTCTGAGCACTTTACCACTGGTAATCAATGCATGTGCTTCTCCCCTAAAACATGGTAACATTGGTGTATCCACAACTGGCATATTTAATTTACCTGTAGGTCCCTTTATAGAGTGGTATACCATATACCCAGGGCCTGTAAATTAAATGCTACTTGTGGGTGCAGCACTGATTGTGCACCCACTTAAGCAGCTCTGTAAGCATGCCTCAGGCCTGCCACTGCAGAGCCTGTGTGTGCAGCCTCACTGCCACCCCTGCTTGGCATCTAAAACCTCTTGTCAAGCCCAGAACTCTCCTTTTCTTACATATGTCACTCCTAAGGTAGGCCATAGGTAGGCCCTTGGTAGCCCATAGGGCAGGGTGCTATGTAAGTAAAAGGCAGGAAATGTACTTGTAGGTTTTACATGTCCTGATAGTGAAAAACACCCCAAATTATTTTTCACTATTGTGAAGCTCGCTGCTCTCATAGGCAAGCACTGGAAATTCCCTTATATACTTTTAAGTGGTAATATTTCTGATCTGAAAGGAGTGACATTGGTATGGTTGGAAAGGTAGTGAGAAATTCTACTTACTGGGGAAGTTGGATTTAACATTACTATTTTAGCAATGCCACTTTTAGAAAGTAGGCATTTCTCTGCACTTGCTGCTCTGCGTGCCTTACAGCCTGCCTCCAATCCACGTGTGGTCTGTGCTGGTTGACAGCTCCCCTTGTGCATTCCACCCAGACAGCCATAAGCACAGGACACTCAACTGCACCTGCATTCATCTGCATACTGATTGGTCTTCCTGGTCAGGAAGGGTGGAGGGGTTCTTACACTTCAAAGGCTAGTGGCCTGACCCCACACAAAGAAATGATAACCCCCCACAGATCTCCTGGCAAACAGGATTGTGTTGAAAGGGGAACAGGTGCACTTCAAAACCACTCTTTGAAGTCTCTACCTCAAAGGCACATTTATATATATTTTCTGGGTCTGGGACCCCCTAAAACCAGACATTTCTGGATCTACAACTGGACTCTGTCAGAGGGACTGACGTGCTGCCCAAAGGACTCATCTGGACTGTTTTTCTGGAAGGACTGCTCTCCTGCTTGTTGTCCTGCTGCCTGCTGTTCCCTGACTCTTCTGGAAGGACCGTGTCTTCACCCACAAGTGATCTCCAAGGGCGTGGACGGAGCTTGCTTCCTGTTCAGAAGTCTCAGGGCCATCAAAGATTCACCAGAGAGAGAATATCCACTGCATCGGAAAATCGATGCAACACTGGCAAAAATTCAACACAATACCAGTCTCATGGCTGAAAAATTGCTGCATCGCCTACTGGATCAACACAGCGCCTGTTTCATCCTCCCAGCACATTTTGGGTTTTCCACAAATCATCCCTGTGTGTCAAAATATTCCCGTGCCGCAGTAAGGAGTCAATGTCATGACCTACTTGTAGTCTGTGTCTGTGGCCCACTGGAAGTTTGGTGAGGTTCTTGTTCTTGTAGATTCTGCTTTGGCCCAAATAGGGGCGACCCTTTCTGGTAGCCACGGTGCTGCTGACGGAGGGAACGCCAAAGGCAGTCCATGCCCTCCAGAAGGAGTCACCGAGGGAAAAAAAACCAAAATGGGAAAAACCTCAAAAAGGAACTCCTGAAACAAAAACAAAGGTAAAAATAAATCAGAACAAAAAGGCAAAAATGGTCAGGAAAAAAGCTGGAACAGGATCAGGAAATCAGTATCTGACGCAGAAGAACAGGAGCGAAGATCACCACCCAAAGGAAGTGTTGCAGTGCAAAGAGAAGAGGAATCACACACCTTATATACCCAAAGAACAGGAAGTGACAGACAGGAAGTAAAAGTCGCCATATTGGGTTGGAATCATGTCATAGAGTTCTATAGAAAAAGCACCATATTAAATAAGGTTCCAAAGCATGTAGGGAAAAAGAAGGCATGCTGGGAAAGAGAAGGGAATCATGGGTAGGAGAGAAAGGCATAAGTTAGGAAGAAAACGAGGACAACAGTAAAGAAGGAAAAGAAATAGAAGGTAAGTGGGGAAGAAAAGGGAGAGTGGGGAGAGGCAGGAACTAACATGGGCACGCCGCGCCAATGCAGAAGCGAGGCCCCATGCCCAATTTGGGGCCTCGACATAAATATGAAAGGCTCGGGCGCGGCGCCACGTCCCGAGCCAAACGTTCGGATGGTGCCACGTGCCGCTGCGCGACAGTCAAGGCTGCGCACTTTGAAACTGACGCATCACCTTGCCTGCGAGAAAAGAATCAACGCATCACCTCTGTCGCACCAGAAAAATCGATACATCGGTTTACTTTCCAATGCATCACCCCCTCTGTGGCCCTCTCCGTCATTATTTTTGACGGATCCAGGGTAGTTTGTGCTAAAAAAGATACAACCATTCATTCTTATGGTTTGAGACTTACCTAAAACTCTAAAAAGTGATATCTTGCCTTGGCATATTGGATTCTTGTCATTTTGGTCTTATTTTATTCAGATAAATATTATCTATTGTCCTAAACGGGTGTGGGGTACTTTTTGTGGTGTTTTCACTGTTTTACGGTATGAGTTATTGCACAAATATTTTACACATTGCCTTCTAAGTTAAGCCTGCCTGCTCTGTGCCAAGCTACCGAAGGGTGAGCACAGGATAATTTAGGTTGTGTTGTGACTTACCCAGACTGGGATCTTGGTCTGTACTTGAACAAGAAGCATACCTCTGCCAACTAGAGACCCAATTTCTAACGGAGCCTCGCTATTATCAACAGCAGATACCCGAGTGAGTCTGTTTCTTAAGAGCAGAGCGATTTAATATATCAATAGTCAAGATCAGAGCTCAATAGTATGGGTACTATAAACAGCAAAGATCTAAGGGACTCTACCTTCCAGCTATTATTACTTACATATTGTTTACTTGATCTATATTATCAAGGGCAGAACTAAGATTATTTGGTGTTATCAAAAGCAAAGCTCAGTATAAGCCTGGGTGTGATACGCTGTAACAAATATGACATTTGTTGCAACATATCAACACTTGATTTAGTCTCAGCCACTAACACTTGAATCAATCTCAGCCACTAATGATCACTCAAGCCATGTTACAGACTACTGTTTTTTGCCTGCTGGGTTGTGTGTGTTCCAGTTAGAAAGGACCAGGCTGGCCAGTCTATAGCCTTGATATATTCACATAGGAAATATGACAGAGTGAACTAAAATGCCCTCTCGCCCTTGCCCTAAGCTGTTGCCATTGATGATTATGACACAAAGAGCTTAAAGTGGCTTACAATAAAAAAATATTTTTGATACAGTTCTTTGTAACATGCTTTGGCTGTTTATAAGCTCTGTGAAGAACAGTATGAGCATTCAAACTAATGATTTTCAGATCACACAAATGCTCATGTTTAGTGTTTGCAGAACACAATTAGCAGTTAGCAATGAAAAAATGTATCACATTTGTCTTGTGTATCCATTACTTATGTGCATAATAATTGGGAAACTGTGTACAATGAAAATTTGTGTGGAGGCACTTTCTTTTCTTGAGTATTACTTCTAGTTTAAAAATAGATTCTCTATTTTCACTCACTAAATTTGAAATTGGAGGCAATTCTTTGTTTTAATTTGATAGGAACTTGTACTTGAAAATCCAGGCACAATAGAGTACTCTGGCTGCCTGAAATTCAATGACAGGACTAGAAGGGTTCTTCTAACACCAGATGAGGGACTATTAAGATTTTGAGTGATAATGTACAGTTTAATGGATTCAAGTGTTTTCCAGATAGACTGCAAAATCCTCAGGCAGATGGATATCATTACAGGCCAGATTCATGAAGAGGCTACTCGGAGTGCAAGGATTTGAATTGGGCTACAAGCAGACTTATCCTTTGTGCTGTAAAGAATTTGCTAATACTTCACTGTGTAGTAAGGCTTGCGAAGTCAAGCACATGCTGTCCATCTCAATAAAATTGATAGGGTGAGAATTGACTCTGTACTTACGTATGCATAGGAGTCAATAATGGGGTGGAGGCAGTGCTTCATTTGTGAAAAGTTAAGGGTCAGTGCCCTAGTCAGACGGCCACTGCAACTTGCACAATCCATTGTCCCTGCTAGCATCGCCTATGACAGTCCCACCATAACACCTCACCATCGCATTCCTACAAGTGTGACAATTCAGACTATTTCAGGCCACACAAAGCTATAACAGTGGCATGAGAGGCTGGTATTCTTCATTTTAAATGCAAATTGACTTAATGAACAAGGTTGTTGAGCTCCTCTCAAAATTAAGCAGACAGTGCCCCCATGAGGCGAATTGTCACTGGTGCCGGTGCTAACAATGAAATGCTGGTGCCGAGCACCAGACAACACTGGCTCAAATTAAGCATTGGGTCGAGGTCTACTCGGGACTGGAGAGCTCCATATCCCCTTTCAAATGTGCGATGTGCCCGCACTGTGATCCCCTGTGCTTAACAAGAACATAGGTTAGAATGCAACAAAAAGTGACTGGTTGTGAAATGGACTTTGGGAGTAACGGGGGGAGCATGCATGGTTTGTGGGCATGCTGTCTACTCCAGACAATGTCTATAGTATTGATGAGCAGAGAGTAAGCTCTCAAAAATTGACCACTTACACTCAGCCAATAATCACTGCTTGGCGTGGGCAGTTTGTAACCAGACTTTGCATTACGACCGCAGGACAGGTTGCAGAGCATTTGTTTACAATCTTGCGAGCGACAAGGAAGGTGGACTATTAAAGACTTGCAAGGTGTGCTTTGTATCCAGCAAAGTTAATTGTGAACAGCTGTGCATGTCTGTGCGTTACAAATCAAGAATTCGCAAAGTCAATTGCACAGGAATTGGAAATGCAATGCATTTTGTGGATCTAGCTCTACAAAGCACCAGGCATGAAACACAGCCTTACTACGAGTCCAGAAGAAAATGTCAAATCAGCTGTAAATGGTTGTTTACATTAAGTTTCAAGGTGTGAGTCCTGAGGAAGTATAGGCCATGATTTCCCTAGGCACATTCTGCAAGGCAGTACCTGCCAACATTTGTGCAGGAAATAAAGTCCACATTGGGAGTTTTGTGGATCCATTCATAAGATCAACATTGCATGTGATTCCTGATTCTAGCCCATAGCACTGTGAATGAGGAGGTTAATTTGTTTCGAGGTAAAATTAGATTTTCTACTCTAGCAGCAGCTTTCTGACTGTGAATGGTCGTGACTGCCTGCAACCCCTTGTGTTGGGAAAATCTTTCCAGGTGCCTTCCAAGCAACTGAAAATCGTGCTGGGGATGCCAAATCTCTCTTGCACTTGCCAACTTAGTGTTGGTGAGCCACATGCCAGACAAAACTCTGCCATGTGGCGGTTGGTGGAATTTGGACGGAACTCCGTGTTACATGCATAATGCAGAGTGGCCAAAACTCTACCAACTCTGCCGGCGGAGCAGAATTTATCGTCCACCTCTATTCCCCAGCAGATCTTCTCTTCTTCTAAACAATGGAGGGGGGTGCAGTAGCACCTTCCACACTCCTCCTTCCAGCACCCCCTGCCGAGAATAATGGTGTGATATAAACTGTTAAATAAATATCTTGCTGCCTCTTGATTTTGGTTATTATTTGTCCATTATGAATTTGTCAAGCACATAATTCTGTTTTACACCTATTAGGCCTAGCCAATAATTATGTGTGCCACACCTGTTGTGGGGGATTCTTAGACATGCTTCTTAGACCGCACACCTCTGTTAGAGCCCCCCACATTTTTCATCCCACTCAAAGACAATGCAAGCACTATGGTTGCCACCTTTCACATAGAAAACACCAGTTACTTGTTTATAGTTTGGGATTCTGGGAGGTCCAGAAGATATCTCTGCATTCTTTTTTTTTTCGTTGCTCAAAATCTGTTCATTGAAAATTTTCAATCTCACATCACTTTTTGCATCATAAAGAATGGAGCATTGGTTAATATACACATGTCATTAGCAACACATTAAGGAAAACAGTGCAGTAAATACATATTTGAAGATTATGGTTGTCTTGGGCAGGAGAGCAAAGAGATGAGCCCTTGTGTGCCAGTGTGCTGCCAACAGTAAGGCAATGAAATCAAATGAAAAGGACTTGGTACTTTGCTCCAGTATCATTGTATGCCTGTTTGAAAAGTGCTAGAAGATAACAAGCAGGAGTATAATGAACGGGGGGGAGGGAGAAAACCAGGAGAGGTCTTGAGGTCTCCAGCCAATGTCCACATTAGCGGAAGTGTAGGGGGAATGGAGGAATCCAAGACAATGCAGTGTAGTCACCAGGAGGGAGGGGGACAATTTCCCCACTCTAATGGATCAAATATATGAAGGACGCAAAGCCTAGGGGGCTGAAAGCATAAATGTTCTAAACAGGACATGTAATCAATAAGGGGTGTCCACAGCCGTAGGAACTTTTTGTCTGTAAAAGACAATTTATGTGTTATCTGTTCAACTGCCATGGTATGCCAGAGCTGTATTAACCCGGATGCTATCGGGGGGGCTGAGGAAGACTTCCAGGCTCGAGCCATGAGCTGTTTGGCTGTGCCAGTCATATGGTGTATGAAGTACCAATCTGCATGTGTCATTGCTACCTGCAATGTGGGGAGTTATCCCCATTCTGATCTTGTGGTAATCTGCTGGGATGGGATAGCCTACGGTGCCTTTGATATGGCTTAGGATCTCTTTCCAAAAAGATGGCGCGAGAGGGGCATGTCCATCATATGTGGTAGAAATCGCTCATCTGTGCCCCACAGTGCCAGCAAGAGGCAGAAGCTGTGGGGTAGATAGCTTGTAAGCGAGTTAGGATGTAATACCACTGAGGCATTATCTTGTATGCTATCTCCTGCTGAGGGATGCTTCTATGCATTTGTGGGATTTCCCTCCATAGCTGTTCCCACTGTTTCTGTGTAATATCAGGGGGTTGTCTGGGGGCGATTGCTGGAGGACCTCATATGTATTTGACACCAGACTGCCGGTACCCTCGAATCATCAGACAAGTGTTTCAAAAGGGGTAAGGAAGCGGGTAGCAGCTAGTGTTGTAGCTGGAAGTATTAGTGGTGGGTGATGTCAGGGAAGTGGAATTCAGCTTTATTCTGGTCAAAAGACTTAGGGGGCCATTATGACCCTGGCGTTTGGTGTTATAGTGGCGGTAGTCCCACCAACAGGCTGGCGGTACATACAGCCACATTATGACAATGGCGGTTTGGCAAAAGCCAAACCGCTAATGTACCACACTGACCGCCACAATAGTAACGACCGTCTCCAGCCCGGCAGCCATCACTAGGCTGCCCACTGTAAAATGACCCCCATAGGGGTCTCCCTCGCCCCCCTCCTCAGAGTCTTCCCTCCCCCTCCCCCTTCCGACCCCCCGACATACACACACCACCATGCACAGACATACACATGCATACACACATGCATACCTACATTCACCCATACATGCATACATCCATGCACATACACATCCACACACACTGACATACATACAAGCACACACGCATCCACACATTACAACATACACGCACACTCACATCCATTCATGCACACACCCATTCCAAACGCCCCACACCCGCATGCACGCACACAGAAACATACACCCCCACACACACACAACACCCCCCCTGCCGGAGCACCCGACTTACCTGCTTGCAGGGGGTCCTCTAGCAGGAGACAGGACGCAATAACCCTATTTTCTGCAATATCGCTTTCAAAAGGGACCAGCTCACTCTGTCGAAAGCCTTTTCGGCATCGAGGGAGAGAAGGAGGACCTTTTCGACTAGATGGGCTAGGCGCCGGACTTTATCCAAACCCAGTCGATGTTGTATGAAACCGAATTGGTCAGGTTCTATTAAGCCAGGTAAAAGTGAATGGCCAGCATTTTGGTATGGAGTTTGGCATCAGTGTTCAGTAGGGCTATCGGGTGGTAGGGAGAGCAAAGCATGGGGTCTTTACCGGGCTTGGGAATTTGTGTGAGTTTTGCATTAGATATGGTTGGCATAAGGCCCGTAGTTTGGGTGAAGGAATTGTAAAGCTTGAGCAGGTGGTCTTGGAGTTGAGGCAAGAAAACCATGTAAACGGCTAGAGGAAGGCCGTCCAGGCCTGGAGACCTTGGGAAGCTCCGTAAGGGCTTTGTGGAACTCGGCTTTGGAAGAGGGCTCATCCAGGTCTTTAACCAAACTGGAGGTAGTGGCTGCCAGCGGGAGTTCTAAAGATAGGAATCTATTGCGGTTTGGTCTTCTCCCCCTGAGGTGTAAAGGCCCTGGTAAACGTCCAGGAAGGCCTCCTGTGTGTCTGATTCCCTATTAGCCCAGTTGGGGTCGTCTGTCTTTATTTTAGCACGTGGGAACTAGCATGTTGGTGATGTAGCCTACGGGCCAGGAGGGAGCCCACTTTGTCACCCCCCCTCATGGTACCTTTGCTTAAGTGCTCAGAGGAGCGCTCTGCTTTGTTAACTCTGTGTGCCCGGAGCTGTCCCTGTAGTATGGCCAGTTGACTCTTGGTCCTTCATGTGGGGTGCTGCTTGTCGGACCATTTTAGGGAGAGGATGTGCTCTGTAACCTTTGCCTAAAATAGGCATGCTTCCCGCACCCTGGTTATAGCAATGGAGGATATTGCTCCTCGTATGGTGGCTTTACACCAATTCCAAAGAGTGTGAGGGGACATATCAGGGAGGGAATTGAGAGTGAAGTATTCAGTGATAGTGTCTTGTATTGCCACCCTGTCCACCAGGTCTCACAGAAGTTGGAGGGGAAAGCACCAACGCGGGGGAGCATTTGTTGTACCCGCACATGGTGTCCAATGAAGCTCCATGTGTGCGTGGTGCGAAATGGAAATATCAGAGATTCGCACAGATGTTAAGATTCTCAGTAAGGAAGAGGTGATAAAGAGAAAAAGAAAGGTGCTCATAAAAGTAGAAAGAATAGTCCCTTGTGTCTGAGTTTAGGTATCGGCAGGCATCAACCAGGCCTGCACCTGTGAGCTCCTTCTTAAGCAACTTGGACATACCTCCAGTGCCCTGCGCGTGCTCTATGTTTCGGTCCAGGTCTGGGTCCCAGACCACGTTAAAGACGCCCCCCACTATAATGTCACCCTCAACCGATCTCAGTTATTCTGTGAGTGTATGAATGTGTCCTGTGCTTGGTTCGGTGCATAAAGGTTAATGAGTGGCAATGTGTCTCTGCCCCTCTCGACCATCAGAGTAAGGAAAAGCCCATCAGGGTCCATGGTCGCATCAGCAGCCTTCGTATAAAACCCCCTTTTACAAAATATTACGATGCTCAATGTCTTAGAGTCAGTGTATGCCAAGTGTTGGTGAGGATATCTGGGGTGTGCCATAATGTGGCAGTCAGATTTAAGCAGGTGTGTTTCATGCAGGAAGATTACGTCTGGGTTCTGTTGTACAAAGTAGCACCAGACCTGTCGCCATTTGCTGGGGAAATTGAGCCCGCTGACATTGAGGGATAGTAACTTCAAGTCATGTGTGGTGCCCATTGGGGGAATAGGAGGAACTGTGCACACTGGAGGGGAGCAGTTGCTCGAGAAAGGGGTCCATACTTTTGCCACTGAACTCCTGTCAAGGGTGAATTAGTTGCTTGGAGATCTAGCAGGGAGGGCAGCATAGGTATAATACAGGTGATGGGCACACATAAGGGGCCGACAGGGCCCAACCTAGTGAGATTTCCCGACCGTAAGGAGGTGTTTCCCTCAATTGTGAAAAAGCCCAATGGTGGGGGAAGATGAAAGGCTTAAAGTCTCTCTTGTTCTTCAAAGTCAAGGAAGAGAGGTCTTGGTGATCTGTTTGGTGTGCCCATGGAAAACTAAGTCTGCTTTCCCTCTTACTGCCTTGAGCACTGCCTCTTTGTCCTGGAAGAAGTGGACCCGGGTGAGGATGTCGGGGGACGCGTCAGGCCTTCTAGGCTTGGCCACTACCTTATGCCCCCTGTAGAGAACTAGGGGCTCCCCCTCTGCAGCACCCCAAATGGCCCCCAAGAGATCCCTAGTAAAGAACATGATATCCTCTCCTTCCCTACCATGGGGATGCCTCTGATGCACAGGTTGGTGCAGCAGCCCCTGTTCTAGAATCAAAGTTAGGGTGTTTTCAGCCAGGTCACATACGTACAGTCAATGTCAGTTCACACAGCTGGAGTGCAGGCCTCACAATACGCAACCAGGTTAGGAATTCAGCCTGCCTATGCGAGTTGTGCAGAAATGTTCATGCCTCCCAGATCGTGCCGTATAAAGGGGCCCTAATGGCACACATATAAGTCACAAATACTTTCAAGACTTGCAAAGTCACAGTTTGAGAAGGATCAGTAGCAGTCTCCTAGTGCATTGCCCACTCCACAGGTAGAGAGGGTCTAGTTCAGCCAATAGAGTCCCCCAGGACCCGGATTAGCCCTGGGGTCAGCTCGAATAGGGGGGATAGGCCCCTTCCCTGCTGCTCCACGACTGTGGAAAGTGCCCTGACCGCTACTCCCTAAACCTCACAGGATACCAGGGAGACACGTTGGGGGCCTTGGTGTGTAGAGGAGGGTGCTCCCGGGCAGGCAAGGGAACAATGTGTAGGCTCTAGCAGGAGGGTCGCAGGTTTCAATACCACCAGGTTTCAGGGGGTGACGGAAGGGGGCAGTGAGGGGGCCAAGAAGAGTCTCCCAGGCCTCAGCCCGGCAGGCCTGTAATGGTGGATGCTGTGCAACTTTCGGAGTGTCTGCGGGAAGTGGCTGTCCACTTTGTAGACTGTGGCCACCAGGGCCATCACTGCAGCTAACCCCAGGCTCCCAGCAAGCTGCAGGCCTTGCGCTGGTCGGGCGTGGCTGTGGATGTGTGGCTGATGCTGAGACACAAGGTTATGCCGAGGGCAGGGGGGCACAGACCCCATTAGGTAGCGGACCCTGAGAAGGCCTTGAAAAAGAAAAAATCCCCTCTGTGTGGGCCTGGGTCCAAACAGGAGCTCGGACGGAGGGAAGTGTCTCGCTCGTCCTGAAGCCTGAACGGCTCTGCATTCTAGTCCTCGGCCGGAGGGGCAGAAGAGAAGATCCTGGTGCCTCCATGCCCCACCAGTAGCCCCCGATCCTCCTTGGCTGATGTGGCACTTCCAGGAGAGCCGATGCAAAACGGGGCCATGCACCAACCCGGAGCCAGGGACTGTCTGTTGTATGCCTCTTCTCCAAGAACTTGTTCAAGGACACGAAATGTCTGTTGCCATTAAGATATTTATTGCTGCATACATACAAGAGGCCACAAAGATAAACACCAATGCTCTGGAGGTCATAACTGCCAACAGCCAAGCTGAACCAGCCAGAACAACTCGGTTGAACTTAAATCATAACAATCCTTAAGGGCTCGCAGAGCCAGTTTCAGAACACAGAACACAGCCTGTATAAACACAAGTTCTTATTGAACCTAATGGCACGTGCATAACCTAACAACTAAAAGCACACACTGCATTTAACCACTACATGCAACACCCCCCCTTTTCAATCAAACAAAAAAATAAGCAAATAAATACAAACTAAATCAAATAAAGGTAAAATTTAAACATAATACTACTACATTTTACATTTAAAAATCCTGAAATTTTCTGGGCATACCCACATTCCTTTGTAGTCTTTGCTACTTTATATTAGTTTCAATGTCTTCTGATACCTCTTCTGGTAACACCATTTCTTGACAATTTAAAGAGGTAAATACCTCATTCACCTCAATACACGATTCCTGGCAAGTTCAACTATGAAATTGTATATCACCAAGAAAAGCATAATCCTGACTGCTTTCAGCACCTTTCTGTAAAATAATTTTCTTGCTTGTGTTTCTGTAATTTTTACTATATCTCTTTTGCTCCACCTTCCTTTGTTGTGAAAAAGAACCGATCCCTTGCATACTTTATCCACTAGACAAGGTCTAAAAAATGTTTAGTCACCTTTTTTAATTCGATTGGGAATTTTGACTAAAACCCAATCCCCAAGTTGCACATCCACCATTTTCACCTTGTGTTTTCCGTCAAAATGTGTTTTTTGATTTACTGTGATTTCTTAGTACAGTGGACATAACTTCTGACATATCTTCAAATTTCTTGTTATTCATTTCCCTCACTCAATCTGGTAGTATGCCACATCTGGGCAGACGTTTACGCAATAACACAAATGGACAAACGCCAGTAGTGGTATGTGGAGTCAACAATTATGACCATATTTTGTTTCTCAGAAAAAGTTTAACATCTTGACCCATCGCTTATGCAGATTGAATTCCTTCCTTCAAAAATCTGTTGATTCTTTCAACTAGACCAATTGAAGATAGAGAATAAAGAGCAATTTTGACCTGTGTAATACTATGTTGACGCAAGTAATCCACCATCTTTTTAGACGTGAAGTGTGTTCCATTATCTGTAACAATTTATTTTGGAGTACCTTCAATAGCAAAAATATCCTCCAAAAATTTGGTTACAGAATCAGTGTCAGGTTTTGATGTGAATCCAACGTACACTCATTTTGAAAAATAATCTATTAGCACAATCATATACATCAATGAACATGGAAGTAGATCAAATGGGCTGGCAAAATCTAGTGCTAACTTGTGTCAGGCACTGTCTGGATAAGAAACATTCTGGAGAGGTGTTTCATGAATTTTCCAATGTTTGTCAGAAACTAAGCAAGTAGTGCAATTACCTATAAAATTAGATACTTGTGAGTCCATACCAGGCCACCAATAGAATTGTTTAAGGTACTTGCAGGTGCTACTGATTCCTAAGTGCCCTTTATGTGCTTCTTCAATTACCATCTTCCTTACCAGAAATGGGGATGCCAAACGGTCAGCATGTACCAAAACACCATCCACTGAGAGTTCATCAGCAATTTGAATAAAGGGACAAAGTGATTGTTCCACACTTCTTTCACGAGGCCAACCAGAATGCAAAAATTAGATGACTTTTGTCAAAATAGAATCCTTGCTTAAAGCTTCCACCCAGTTTTTGTAGGACAGAACACCTTGGTCAAGTAAAACATCTTCAATCATCCACTTTCACTACCCATGCTTTTCTCTTCATTAACAGGCAACCTAGAAAGACAGTCTGCTCTGACATTTTTACCTCCTGGAATATATGTGAGAATAAAATCATACTCTTGCAATTTGGAAAGTAGCCTAACTAGCCTAGCCAAAGCCTTACCCGTACCAGTACCTTTCAGCAGATGAATATGTGGTTTATGATCAGTGTACATGTCAAATTGATTTCCCCATATGTTGTTCTTAAATCTTTCAAGTGCCCAAGAACATGCTAATGCCTCACGTTCAATTGTGCTTTAATGAGACTCCGCAGAACTTAAAGATACGAGGCAAAAGCAATGGTGTTTTCTTGCCCTTGAACCCATTGAGAAAGTACAGCACCCAGGCCTAATTGACTTGCGTCTACCGAAATTAAACATCTCTCACCAGCAATGAAAGGTGATAAGGCAGGTGCTGAAACAATCATGTTTTTTACATTCTTTAAAGCTTTATCAATTTCCTCAGATCAAATATATTTAGTGCCTTTCTTCAACAAATTTCTTAAAGGCTGTACAATGTATCCATACCCCTTGGTGAATCTAGAATAATACTCACTAAGGCCTAAAAAGGACCTAAGAGTGTCCTTGTCTCTAGGAGCTTCTGCATCCTGGATAGCTTTAACTAAAGAATACTTTGGAGAAATACCATCAGGACTAATTGTGTGTCCTAAATATTCAAAAAATTTAACATTAATCCTGCATTTGTCAGCATGTAACGTAATACCAAACTTTTTAAACCTATCCAAAACATTTTTCAAGATTCTGTTATGCTCAGCTAAAGTATCTGCAAAAATGAGAACATCATCCTGGAAGGCCTGTGCTTCCACAATCTCTTCCAGCATCATGTCCATGAGCCTCTGAAAAACACTGCCCGGTGACGCCAACCCAAATGTTAGTCTATTGAACTTATATGCACCAAAAGGTGTGATGAAGGTTGTAAGTTCTTGAGAAGCTTGTTCAAGGACACGAAATGTCTGTTGCCGTAAAGATATTTATTGCTGCATACATACAAGAGCCCACAAAGATAAACACCAATGCTCTGGTGGTCATAAGTCAACTGCCAACAGCCAAACTGAACCAGCCAGAGCAACTCGGTTGAACTTAAATCATAACAATCCTTAAGGGCTCGCAGAGACAGTTTCAGAACACAGAACACAGCTTGTATGAACACAAGTTCTTATTGAACCTTATGGCACGTGCATAACCTCACAACTAAAAGCATGCACTGCATTTAACTATTTATTAACACAGGGATATACAACACTGTCACAGCACGGTTGACTGGCAGGAGGTCGCCCACTGTGCTCATGGTGAGGTTGTCCTGATGCAGAAGCTGCCCCGGCGCAGCTGTGAGTGGTTTCAAGCCGGAAATCAAACTTACAGTTGCTTTAGGGCCCACAAGAGGTAGGAGCTCGGACAATCGATGTCCTATGCCATTAGCGGGCAAGCCACGCCCCCTCTGCATTCTTTTTTAACATATGAGATCTGCCTTTCATAAATATTTATGGATAGAATACACAATTTCAAACTTTTTTGGGAGTACCTAATACATGTATTAGTTGTTTCTGATGTTTATTTCAAAAGGGAAAATATAACAGTTGTGCAGATTTTCCCTGTCTTTTTACAGGCCTTGACATAAAAACACCAGCCATTTGGTAAATACTGGCCAGGTGGACACACTAGCTTGAACAGTTGGCCAACTGAACTAATCAGACTAAGGTCCTGATTTAGAGGTTGGCAGGTGGAGGTAAGTCCCTCAGTATTGGGGAGTACATAACTCCTGCCATACCACAGGTCCGCCGTCTGCCAAATTTAGAGTTGTCTGCTTTCCCTGTGGACAATTCTAAACATTGGCAGGAACGTTCTTCATGGTAGTTGTTGTCAAAAAATGTAAAGTTTGACAGGCGGCTCAGTAAAACATCACAGCCGCCCATTAAGCTTTTCAATAATTTACCTTTTCCAAAAATAAAATCCAAAAGCAGAAGTTTGTTTTTGGAAAAAGTAAAAACGGCCCCTCATATATTAGTGATTAGTTATCTGTAATAAATTCATTCTATACATTATTTGAAATAGTTTGGTTTGTATATATGTGTGTATGGTTTATGCTCAACGTTATCTTTTTCAGGATTCCTGACGGAACCTCTATAGGAGGTGGGTTCTTTTTGCTTTTTCTTCAAAGTATGTGGTAATACCAGGGATTCGGCACTAAAATCGGGCCCATGAAGTAAAGTCCCACAAATTGACCTCTTAGATAGTCCTTTTGGCAGTTCCACACTGTAATACAGTATACTCAATGCTTACCTGTTTCTGGGAAGTACTCTACAATTGAAAGTATTACGTTTTTCTTGAAAGGTGCAGGTACTCTCTCCTATAAAAAAAAAAGTGCCGGTACTCAGTACCGGCCCATTTAAAGCACTGAGTATACTGATGTCAGCTGGGGCAGGGGGCACCCTGATCTCTCAGAGGAGAGTCCATTGTGAATCACGCCGGCCCCCGGAGGGTGCGCGGCTTCCGGCGGCCGCTAGGTGGTGCCCGTGCGTCTCTTAGTGACACACCGGCGAGCAGGAGGCGTGCCCAGCGGTGGGAAGTGAAGCCTGAGCCCTGCCTGCGCTCCTTCCCCCTTCTTTGCCGCAGCGATCACAGCCAGCCATGTCCTCCTGCTCTGCCGTAACCTCGCCGGTCCCGCTGTCCAATGGCGACTGCTGCCCAGCCACCATCCTCTCCGCTGGAGACGTGGGCAATCGGGTGACGGTGGTGCTAGGCGCACAGTGGGGGGATGAAGGGAAGGGCAAAGTGGTTGACCTGCTGGCCCAGGACGCCGACATCGTCTGCAGATGCCAGGTAAAGAGGTGCTGGGTCGGGAGGGGCACAGTGTGAAGACCAGTTCTGGCTGCTACATTTAAGCTGTCTCTGTAGTCCCCCGTGGAAACACAGCCTGGTACCTTCCTGCAGCCAGCGGCAGCCTCAGAGAGGGATGTTTACACTTGTACGGTATTGAGGGCAGCAGCAGGGGTTCTAGACTGGCAGTGGACATGTTTGAGCCCCTAATAAAAGCTGTCAGGGAAAGAAGTTCTGTGCTTGTGGATGGAGTGTTCACCCTTGCCGTTCATGTCACACTTTGGTGGTTCTCTGACCCGCCTGTACCAAAAAAAATGATGCTGATTCTTGTGTATAATTGTTTATCCTCGTTATATCACCTCATATCCCTTCAAGTAAAGAACCATCAGATTTCTGCGTCGGCACGTTTATTCACCGTTTTCAAGTTCATATTGAGCCACCCTACATACCCATGTGAGAGGACACCGATTGGCGCAGTCTTGGCAGCTTATTTGGAGGAGAAATTATATATGGTACTCTCACGCACCTATTGGTGTGTTTGTATTATGTTGGAGTAGCGTGAAAAAATGTAAAGTGTTTGGCAAACATTTTTGAAGAGGCACCATTGAAGAGTTTACCTTCTATGTTGACTTCACAAAACATTTCTCAGGGTGACTTACCGACATAAGGGAAGACGGACTCTCTGTGCCACCTGCTGCCTTTAGCGGTGGACGAGTCAACAAATAAACAGGGAGACTCGACCTGAGCTAAGGGTAGGCTTTGGCTCTAAGAGCCCATGCAGTGCGCTGGAAATATCTGCCGTGTCAATCGTGGTAAACATCATGAAAAATATGATAGTATCTTCAGAATTAGAAAAGCACATTTCTTTAACACACTGCAGCTTTGACAATAATAATATATCACATTATATGTTCATTGAGAGGGAATGAAGGCAAAGGGGGATTGGTGATATAAAATATTTTCCCGAGATTGCAGTTTGGTTAAACGGGGTAAGTCGGGACTAATCCTAGGTTTTCCGATTTCACTTTGTACAAATCAGCCAATAAATGTGTATCTATATGTGTCTCCTTTTTACCTCAAATGTTAACGATTTGTTTTTAACTTTGTGCACGACGATAAACCGAGGGTGTCAGGTAAAAAAAAAAAACAGCTTGGCTCGGTATTCCAAGAGGACCTTGAGCTGAACTAGAGCCTGGCATCTGTGTCGAGCCAGCATCGGGCTTTAAGTGGCTCGCCCACCTCTAGCTGCCTTGAGGAAACTCATTTCACCAAGCCCTGCTCCAGCATGTGCTGTCATTGGTAAGCCTGTCTGGGCGGGTGTAGAGGCTGCTTGGGACAAATATAACCGAGTGCACGTTGCACACTTCCTCTTTTAAGGCAATGCAACTGACCTGCATTGGCGGTTGTTTTGCATTTAAAAACTCGTTTTGAGCAGTAAACACGGGCAGCTTGTTCCTGCTGGAGCAGGCCGGAGGTTTTTTCTCATGGCTTGTTTTCACCAGTGTCCGAGCCGCATCTGATTTCGCCCCATCGACTTCCCTTGGTTCATTTTTAGGTCTAACGTGTAAATAATACACCATTTACGGCGCACATCCTGTATTATATATGTACTGCATGGGGCTTTGGTTTAGCTTCATTCAACTAATAGCTTTTTTGACCCTGGACCCTTCAGTCATGGGGTCGAGACCTTGCCATTCACATGTTGGCTCACCACTCTAGTAGTATTTTGGTATACATTTTTTATTGGCTTTTTCGGTGTATCCTACCCCCTTGCACTGGAATGTAAAGTGAACTATTTTTCTCTTGAGAAGTGCACTCTATCATAAGACTTTTCATTCTTTCTCATACATACATTGAATGCATAAAATATTTTTTTACACAATTGTTTTCGGCAAGCATGTTTTGTATTGCTGTTGTCAACGCTCAAGTGTGACTTTAAAGCCTGTTGGCTTTGCCAGCAATTTTTTTAATACTTTATTTTCTCAGTACCCTACTGTAATTTGTCCAGGTAATGCTGATATGTGTTGAGCCATGTTGCTAGTTCTTCCTTGCTTCATCATATCACGAGGCACCATCGCACCTCTTCGGCATCATTCTAATGGTTAAAGGTCACTTGCTTCTGGCTTACCAGCATACATCCCTTTTATTGATGACGTTGGCACAAAATCTTGAGGGCCTTCATTGTGTACCCAGGGGCATGAAATATAATTACAGTACGTCCCTGCTTGTCGGTATGAGCACTGGAAGATATGTAGCTAAATCTTTCCTGGTACTTTTTTGATATACAATGCAGTGATTGGTAGCTGTGGGGGGATAGCGGTAGTAAGCGTTATTGCACCGCGTCTTACCTTTGTTAGTTCATGCCGTTCTACTACCTGTTATTAGTTACGTCTGTTGATGACTGATAAGAACCTGTTAATTCTGCCAATTTCTGTTTTTTACTGCCACATACTGAAGGTGGTAAATGGTCTCTAGGTTTTTCTTCTGTAGCACATGGCACATCAGTTGATGAGTAGCTGCTTTCCTGGGCACTTTCCTGTGGGTTATGTCTCCAAGTTGGATTTATTTGTACCCTTGTGCCATCCAAATGAGAACCTAATTGTTTCACTCGGGCCATCTTTTATTTACAAGCTGGTGATTCTATGAATTTGACTGCTGGCAGCATTTTGGACAGATTTCATTCTAGGCACTATAGCCTTACGTCTGTAAGCTATCAGAATGGGTTGTCTTCATGCTGGAGAAAGGGTTTCACTTTCTGATGGATCAAGGAGGCAGGCCGGCCAGAACATGAACCATAGGCATAGTTGGCATCTCTCTCCAAAGATAAGAGCAGCTAAGCAGATTGTTCTGTGACCAAGAGCTGTAGATGATAGTCACATGGTGAGTCAGATATGCTGGAACATCTGATTTGCTTCACACTAGAGGGTGATGTATTTGTCTAGCCTGTCCTGTGCCTGGTTGGGGTGGGGCGAGTTTATGGACTGGCAAGCAGTGCATAATTTGAGCCGGTGGTGGCACGTAGGGCCCATCACCACCATTTTTGGGGACCAGTACTTATTTTACCTCAACAGACTTTGATCCACAGCAAGGAAGAGAAAAACACAACAAGTGGAAAAAATGAGGAGAAGGATGGAAAAACAGTGACATTTTGAGAAAGCAGGGAATAAAAAAAACTATTGGAGCAAGATAATGGGGCAGTGGGTGTCTGGAGGGTGAAAGAGGCATGAAGTGGAATCAAGACCATGTAGCCTTGGTATTCAGCTACCCCTACATTTTTCATCGCCAACTACAGGCTCCTAAGAAATCTTTGGGCACCGCTGTTTATTATTTTACAATTAAAGCACTGCTGGCAAGGAAGGGGAGGGATGCGAGATGGCTGGTTGACAGGTGGTGTAAAGACCTGAAAGACAAAAAAACAAACCAAAGGGTCTGCAGAAGCCCCATTGAAGAAGGAGGAATTAAAGAGGTGGTCCATTGTTTACAAAGAAAATGTAATTGAAGAAAGCAAAGTACATGGCTGACAATCCCTCGCTCTCTCTCAGTGGTTTTAGGTTTTTATCGAATGCTGGAAGTTGCTGTGGTGTTTTTTTTTTTTTTTTTTGTTTTTTTTTGGACCTGCTTCATTTTCTACCTCTGGTATTGAATGTTGTGTTCGGACTTGTCCCAGCTCATTCAGGCAGTGTGATCTCTTTTGCAAGGGTTCACCTGCTCATTCCTTTGTGAATGGTGGTAATGTTTAGATTTGTCTGTTACCCAGACTGCAAAGTAGCTAGCAAATAGGCTCAGTTCTCTTTCCCAAACCACATCAAACATACAGACCCTCCTAGCCTATCTTAGCTTTAAGATAAAGTGCCAAAACTTTAGACCCTCAGAAAAGATTTTGGGCCTGATTACAACTTTGGAGGAAGGTGTTAATCCGTCCCAAATGTGACGGATATACCACCAGCCGTATTACGAGTCCATTATATCCTATGGAACTTGTAATACGGCTGGTGGTATATCCGTCACATTTGGGACGGATTAACACCTCTTCCAAAGTTGTAATCAGGCCCTTTGTCTCTTGTTCCAGCCTGCCTTACCTCTTAGGATGATACAAAGAGAGCTCCCAGTGTCAAGACATTTATTTCTTTTGACATTTCCGTCTGTATTTATTCATATTTATTTGTTGCTAATTTTATCTATATTCATCCATATTTATATTGTGCATAGTGTAACAAATGAAGCTATAATGGGTATATTTCCACATGTATTCAACCTACAAACGTTTAATTATGTTTGAATGTTTAATGGGTTTTAGCCATTTACAGTACAATACAGTCCTCTGAAAACATTCGCATTGCAGAACAGCTTAAACAGCTGTTCTACTTCAGATATTGAAGCTTCATTAGAAAATTTGTTTACCTTTTTGAAAGTCACTGTCGATTTGTACAGTTATTGATCTAGCAGTCATGATTGACAGTAGTGAGAAGCATCCAAAAGAAAAACAATTTTCTGTATTTTTTTCCATGTATAAAAATAAATACAGACGGGAAAATAGATATTTTTCTGCCATTATTTACCTATACAAACCAGTAAAAAGAGAAATCTTAGAGCCCTACTTTGAAGATATCACGAGCCATGGATGGGGAATGTGATGCTCCAGTGCAATAGTGGACCTGCTTTTTAGCTTATCTTCTATCTGTTTTATGATGAGTGGTTTTTGCCTCTAGAGGGCTCTTAATTCCAATGGGAAAACAGTACCAGCTATTAGAGGTAATATGTTTTTCCATCAACCAGTAATCTTGCCTTCCACCTTAAAACTCCAGCTACAGCCTTGGAAACAACTCAACAGCCAAGCTTCTATTGTTACTACATTCACATTGTCACAAGATAAATTATTCACCTTTGTCCTAGATCGACTGTCATGTCCTTTTGGTCAGATATTCAAGACCAATCCCCAAGTAATCATTCAAAGGCCAGTTCACACCTTCTTTAAGTTTGACCTTAATACCTGCTGCCATCACTTGGAGAATTGTTATTCTATTGGAGTTAAACAGCTTCCAGTCTCATCCTCGGGTACCAACCTTGAGATTGTAGTCTTCGTGTCCTGCCACTGAAAGTACTCTTAGCTGCCTACATATTGCATGGCACACTTTACAAATACATTAATAGATACATTTTCCACTTCCCCCTGTAGCCAAATCCAGTGGTAATCACTGGTATCATTATTAATTCCTGCAAATAGAAGGGTTAGCTGTGCTCTGTATATTTTTCAAGGTTTCTTATTTCCCATTGCAGTAATTTTAGTGCATCAAAGGCTCTTATTTTATGCATGAATGGTTCAAAATATGTACATCCTTACTATGTAGCTGATTACGAGGTTGGTAATGCTCTTCCTATCTGGGACACTGAATGGCTTTGCGTTGATGTTACTCAGCACGATCTCAACAGTCGTAGGGTTTTTGTTCCAAGGGCAGTCCAAGGTTTACTGTTAAGCGACCAAAAATGAAATCACCCCTCACTCATACTTCAGTTAATTGCATTGAGTCTCACATTTTAGTGAACCTGTTTCTCTGCTTGGCGATTAATTCATTTTCATTGGATTCTGTGCCCTCCGGTTTTACGTTTCAAGGTGACTAGAAGGACTGTCAACACTGCATCAACCAGGCTAACATGTTTTTTGAGATTCCTAAGGTTGACAAGTTTCCTCGTTGCTCTCTTCTCGGATTGCAGGCCACTGGTAGCCTTTCTCTGTTTAGGCAACTTTGTTGAGACACACCTCTGGGTGGACTTGTTGGATAAAAACATTCTTGAAGGACTCCTATTTCCTTTTCTCCTAAGACAGTAATATATTTTTCGTGTAATGAAAGGAAAAACAGCCAGACAAAAATACTTGAGCTCATACGAGAACTACTGCAGAAAGCAGATTTTAATAGTCTGCATGAATAGGTAATTTTGAGGTTAGTGGCTTTAAGAGGCCACTTTAGCCCTGATTGCAAGTGGCTTAGTTTTACATAAGGGGTTACCAAGTGGCAGGAATGGAAGTTTCCGATGGAATTGAAGTTTCTGGCTGATGACCCCACGCCTAAATCCGAATGTTCTTAGTTTTTGTCCCCTGGAATATCTGGGTACCTATCCGCATGGGAGATTCTCATTCCGGAGACAATTCCACTCCCAGGTGGTGTGTGTGTGGGGGTGGGGGGGGGGGCAGAGGACAGGGATACTGGGGTCAGTTGGGGTGGGGAGGTTTCCTGCTCCTCCATGCTTTAGGAGAGGGTTGTGTGGGTGCGGAGGGCGGGGGAGGGGGTCACACTGACATGTCATTTTAACAGCTGGATTTTTCTGAGGATGAAATCAGGGCTGTTGCTCTCAGACTTGGGGAAATATGCGAGCTAGAATACTGGGCCAGTTGTAATCGGTCAGTGGTAGCTCACACAGGGATATCCCTCCCTACGACTTGTAATCACACTCTTAGCAGGATAAGCATAATTGTTCTCTTTTGGAGAGGGTCAGCTTCATAGTTTATTAACAACACCATTTTAACAGCTGTCAAACAAAAGGGGCGCATTAGGTAACATAAGAATTTTGGAAAACTGAAACATTAAAGAATATGTGCACTGACCTGCAGCCTGTTACTGTAAAGGCCCCATAATAAGTTATTGTTCCTTATTAAAAGCTGAACTTTTCAGTGTCCGTGTTTCATTAGAGGAAAAAAAAGGAATGGACCAATATAATAAGTAGGAAACTCCAAACTTATTCTATTGTCCGAACGAAATAAACAATAATTCCAAGAGAAAAGTAAAAGCTTTATTTTATGAACATTTAAATGCTGCCAGATGTTCTAGATTGGTAACAATGTAGTCGGTCCTCCGTCGTTTAGCAAATGCAATTGCACATGGGACGGAACAATAATTGCTTGGATAGATAAAAATAAACAGATTTTTATCTGATCCATTTTAGACTTGGCACAGCATACTTTCTGGTGGCCTTTCCAGAGCGTGGCACTTGGGTTTCTTCCCTGCCATGCTGCCTGTGACCGTTCTTCACAGCAATCCATCATTTATTTTAGCCTTTTCTGCAGCTTTTATACCACACCGAAAATTCAATTTCTGCGTCCTCTACTGCGTGATAATCGCCCAACATCGCGTATGGCAGGCCTGTTATTTTTACATTGTCTAGAAACGCAGCTCATTTGTTCTGCTGTAATCAGTTACATTAGTAAGGCTTTAAAACGAGGAAACAAGTAGATGCCCTGTTCGCTTGTGATCTATCTTTTGGCCTTAGTTTGCTGTGTTGTCTAAATACCTGTTTAATGCTAGAATATTTTTAGATGAATTTTAAAAACTTTGTAGGAATGGTTTGTACTTTGTAATGTATTGTGTTTGCATCAAGTTTTTATATTTCGTTTCGTTAACTGTTGTTTATAACGTGATAACCTTTTTATGGCAACTTGCCGCATAAAAGTATATGATGAAGTAAGAAAGTGTTCTTCAATTTAAACAAAATCTCAATTGGGACCTAACCTTTAGGTCGGTCAGGCAGAGACAGTGTAGGCCTGTAGAGATTGAAGGCTTCACTTGCTAAGTAAATCATTGTTGGTCCGTGTCATTATGGGGATGCAAGCCATTATTAGCTTGATTTCATTTTACAGTTTGTGAGAATCTCTGTTTTTAACGTCGTTTGAACTTGTTTCTCTTCCTTCTAGTTATTTTATTTGCTTAACTCCCTTGTTAGCAGTGCTTCCCTGGCACTGTCATGGTCTAGTCTTCCTGAAAGGTGAATCAGGCACGGAGCTGGGGCACCATATCTATACCAGCGGGTTGGAAACTGAGTCCTGTCCAATATTACAGCATAACACTTTCTTTATAAGTCTTTATGTCCATGCATTTCCTCTAAGGTTTCTGCCTGGATTGCAGAGTTAGTATTTCTGGTCACTTCTGGTGGTATTCAGTTGCTTTTGACTACTCGCACTCTGCTCTACTCTCGAGACATGTTAGATCACAAATCCAGGCTCAATCACTCTTAACCTCTGAGATACAAATGTACCTTCTCCACACAGCTGATTGTTTTTTTTTCTCCCTGATTGTTTTTTTTTTTCTCCTCTTAATTTTCAAGGATCTGCTAGCTTTGGTTAGTAGTTTCTACCTTTGGGTTGAGAACATCTTTCCTATTCCTTAGAATTGTGATAGGGCTAGGTTTGGCCTAAGTTATCATGGCTCTACCTACACTGGAGGGCATACCCTTGACTTTTGTACTCATCCTTGGTGTACATGTGCTCTATAAATACGGCAAATGAATAACTAAATGTGGTTCTCCATAAAACAATGGAAAGAGTACTCTACACTGGTTAATGTGGCTTTGTCAATCAAAGTGAATAAAAATGGCACTGTGAAAAGGACACTGGTCTCTCATTGTCTCCTCACACTTTATGCAAAGTCATGGTGCCTCACCTCTGGAGGAGCCCTCAATTCTGCTGCCCAAGTCAGAAGGCAAAGGATGGATGCGCACCAGAGTATATAAACACAAAGAAGTTATTGGGGTCTCAGCTGTGTTTCTTCTGTCTCTCTGGGCAATGTCTGAGGTTTTGGTGTTATACAATAGATAACTGAGGAAACAAGGGTGGATTATGTTAATCTTTGGTAATGCACACCTCAGGGCTGTTCTAAGGTCAGAACCTTATGCGTGGCAGTGTATTTTCTGGGAAGAGGAGCAATGCTGTATTTTTTTTTTCTAACTTGTGTTTATTTAGCAGTTGCATAGTTTACAGTAGGACAGTACACACGTCTGTGTTACATAAAATAAATCGATGCAATCTAATTTGGCCTGTAATCAAATAATAGATGGGGCTGAGGACCCTCTACAATAGCCAATGCAGATCCAGCGCACAGCTGTACTGCCCAAGTTCATTTCTGATAAACAACATGTGAAACCACACCTGCATTGCTTTTTAAGTTTGTTACCTAATCAAAGAATTAACAATCAAGGAAATTAACATTGTTAACAAAAAGTAGATCAACAGCAGCGGCAGCAGATATCCATTATTTGCTCCTGTCTCCCGAACCCCCTCCTCAATAAGAGAGGGGAGACCAGGGGAAAAGACGTGGGAGGGAGCCCCACCCCAAGAGAACGAGGGACATGGAGAAAAAGGGCGGGGGGGGATCACTAGGGGCCAGCCCAAGGAGTCTGCACTGCATTCCCCTGTCAGTCACTGACATTGGCAGACACACCATCTACAGTTCTAGGTAACATTTCTGTGTCCTCTGAGGGAGTCACCAAATCCACATCCGGTGAGCGCTCAGAAGACATAGTGGGCCATGGCTCCTCTGCCACCAAACAGTCTAACATATAACCTCATATCTCTAGGTCTCTCTCCGCATTCTCCCCCGTGCGCACCAGTTGCAACCACCGCTCCTCTGCCACTCCCCATTCATGCAGGTCTGCCTGCAATGTGTCTAGAGCAGGCGGACCAGTACGTTTCCAGTGGACGGCTATGCACCACTTAGTCAGCACTAACCCCAACATGGCGAGCCTATGTTTCATCTGACTCTCGTTTTGGGGTCGGTAACAGTCCCAGCAAGCAATGTGTGATCGAGGTACCTTTTTTGGACCCGCATTATCTCCTGAAGTTCATGCAGTACTTTGGCCCAATAATTCAGCAATTTATCACAGTCCCAAGTCATGTGGAGGGATGCTGCCAGCTCCACCTCACATTTGGGGCAAGCGGGACACCGGGCTGTGTAAAAACTCTAGTTTTGGGGTTGGTAACAGTCCCAGCAAGCAATGTGTGATCGAGGTTCCTTTTTGGACCCGCATTATTTCCCGAAGTTCATGCAGTACTCTGGCCCAATAATTAAGCAATTTATCACAGTGCCAAGTCATGTGGAGGGATGCCGCCGGCTCCTCCTCATCATTTGGGGCAAGAGGGACATTGTGCTGTGTAAAATCTATGCAGCAGTTGAGGAGTTAGGTGCCACCGGAAGTCCTCATTGGACCGCCGGGTCAGAAATGCTAATGTCAGGCCCAGTGGGTCCAACCACCCTGATGGTACAAGCGGGGATATGGTGGGTTGGCAGAGGCCAACCCACCACACTCATATTGTAGCGGGCTTCACAGCCAGCCCGTCGGTGGTGAGACCACTACAGTGGCCCTGGCGGTCAGAAGATCGCCTGGGTAATAATGAGGGCCTTTATGTTATTTTGGTTTTTTTGTCTGTGGGGGGGGGGGAGAATACCACTTCCATGGGCAGGCATTTTGTGATTAAATACTTCCATGACAAAAAATGATGGCATTTTATAAATCATAGATGCACAATCTTATTGGTCTCAAGTTTCACTGTGCATCAGAAGATGAATGTGAAATATTCACCTCTCAACCAGAGGAGTCAGGGCATTGAAGTTGAACTCAGTGGGTAATGTCTGAGCTTCTAAAAAGATGCCCACATGCATCAAATGAATGATTTTTATTCTCTGCAAGCTAATTTGCCTGTCATTAGGTCGAGCGTACAAGTGCTTTCCGACCTGTTGTTATATATCTGTGGGCTTTTAATCACGCTCATTGCACACCCATCACTTTCACTCGTTTGTGGGCTTGACTTTCAAAAATCCCTTGATGTCATTGGTAAATGCTTTTACGTTTGTTCCGCCTTGGGGCAGTTTTGTTACCGCCTTGTAGATTGACTCTGTTACATGGATAATTGCATGATTGCCAATATACTTCAGCACAGGTGAACTATTTTATTACTTTTGTCTCTCTCCTTTGTGCTCCATGGCGGCCATGGCCTCACAGCAGCAACAGTGTGAACTCCATCGGCGGTGTTAGAGCGCTGGTCACACTGTTCACACAGTTACCTAATCAGTGTCCTTTCTTTTGGCTTTCCCCTTTGCGCTCCATAGCTTTCCTAAAAACACTTGTAATTGATAAATGCTTTACTTTAAAATAAGAGAAATCCGCAATGTGGCTCTCTCGACAAGGTGGGAGAGCAGATACTACAATATTCACTACACTCGGAAAAACTCGACCGATAATGTTTTGCAAGCGTTCTTTTTCACAACAGTTTTGCCCATAACTCAGCATCTGGTGGTCCTAGGACAATGGGATCACCACCAAAATGTTCAGCACAACACACACTTTCTGTTTAGTCCCCACTCTAGGTTAGCTGGGAGTAGTTTGTCTTCTAACAGCCTTCGTATTGCAGTAGGCTTGCTAGGCCTGACTTGTGTAAGGCACTATGCCCTCTAGGGGCTAATTATATGGTTACACAGCATTACATTCTACCATTATGTTTTCATGTGGTTACGTCTTCTAGGGGCTAACTATATGGTTACATGACCATGTTTCTTACAAATGTTATTGTTGTCTCCTCTAGGGGCTGTTCTGAGCATTGTAGTCAACATACTAGAATATTCACTTGGTCTCATAATACTTTGCAGTGCATTCTTTTACAAAACATTTTTGCTCATAACTTAGCCTGTGTTGGTCCAAGCAATATGGGACCAGCTTCTTTCACCACAACATGCTCTTTGTGTCTAGATCATCTCTGGGTCCCCACGCTAGGTTAGTGGGGACCCCAAAATAATAATCCCTCCCACCATTCAGTGTCTTTTTAATCTCTCTCATGGCTGGAACTTTTGTTTTACAGCTGAGAGTAGTTTGTGTTTTAAGGGTCTTGTTTGTAATAGCAGTAGGCCTGCTAGCCCTGAAAATGTGTAATGCACTATGCTCTTAATGGGATAAATATATGGTTACGCTGCATTACTTTTGGTCATTTTCTTTTCATGTGGTTAGCCCTCTAGGGTCTAACTATATGGTTACATGACCATGTTTCTTACAAATGCTATTTTCATTGTGGTGTTCTCTAGGGGCTGTTCAGAGCATTACAGTCTAATGCCAAAAGTTTATTTATGATAAAGGTTTTTATTGGGTTTATATGATAATTGTATATGTTTTTATTAATCTCTCGTTATTGCAATTATGACCATAATTCAGGCCAACTTAACATCCTTATTACACTATGTCTGTTTGAACACTCTTGATATGTTTGGGTGACCTTTCTAGTTTATTTTTGCTCGTTACTCCTCCGTGGCTATCTTGTGTCTTTTTTGGGGGAATTGTGTTAGCCAGTCAGCAACTCTGATGGTGGGGTGGTGAAAAAGGTATTCTATTGGAATTAGCATGGCATATTTAAATAAGGATGCTAAATGCCAGCATTTTCGTTTTGGGCTGTAGATAGAGGAAGAAGGCAAATGGAAGTGCTTTAGTTATATGCAGGGCCACTGGAATTATGTGGCAGTAAAAGACCGAATAATGAGGCGGGGTTGACCAATTTATGTGGCAAGAAAAGTCCAGTTATGAATTTACAATGCCAGTAGCTCTTACTCAAGCAAATGAGAGACCTATTGTATTGCAAATGCTTGTTTTTTGTAGAGTAAACATGACCCTCCACGCTCCTGCTGCAATTGGGCTGAGCAATGTGCCTTATGCAAACATAATAAAAACATTTTCAAGACACAAATTCCGTTGATGGCTCACATCCCCGGATGTATATTTGTTGCCTACTTATTACCTTACCTCAGAGCTAATTAGGTTTTCTCTGGTTCTGGCCAGGAGTCCACTTGGCTCCACCAGCCACCTCCGTGCCCGTGATCCCGCCTTCTGCCGCCAGGGATAAGAGTTCGAGGCCCTCCACCACCCGCAGGCACCTGCCTGCGCCTCATCCCTAGTGCCTAGTGGTAGGCATATCTGGTTGTTCAGTTTTTTGCATTTCGTTTTATTTCGTTGGTACATATCGTTTTTTCGTTTTGTTTACTGCTGTATTCTGCCCCTGTGCCATTTTTGTAGTCCTTTTCGTTTTTCCGCCCTATTGTGTGCTCGCCTGTTTTCTACTGGCTCTCGCCGGTCTATTGATCCCTGCGGCCCCGCCCCCCTTGCGCACCCATTGGCCTCTTCCCTCCCACTTCCCAGCTGCTCCTCCCTCCCACCTCCCCCTCTTAATGGCGGCCACTGTGGGGCCACACGCAGCAGGTGCGCCAGAGGCGAGCCCGTCTGCGCCTGGACCACGCCCAGCACCGGTCCCCCTGGCCCTCGCTGCTCCGACCCCCCCCCCTGAGGCAGCATTACTCCTCCACCAAACTCCACACCCCCAACCCAGGACAGCACCCCGTCTGCGCTCAGGCCAACCCCAAGCACACACACAGACCTTTCACATGCCACGCATGCCGCTTCTCCTGCACTCCCACTAACCTCCAACAACACCAACATGCTCCACAACAACACCAACATGCTCCACAACAACACCAACACGCTCCACAACAACACCAACACGCTCCACAACAACACCAACACGCTCCACAACAACACCAACACGCTCCACAACAACTCCAACACGCTCCACAACAACTCCAACACGCTCCACAACAACTCCAACACGCTCCACAACAACTCCAACACGCTCCACAACACCATCAACACGCTCCACAACACCATCAACACGCTCCACAACACCATCAACACGCACCACAACACCATCAACACGCACCACAACAACACCAGCACGCACTACAACAACACCAGCACGCACCACAACAACAGCCCCGCAACCACCTTAACTGCATACTCCTAAACACCCACTCCGTCCACAAGCACACCATCGAGCTCTGGGACCTGATCACAACACACTCCCCTGACATCGCCCTCCTCACAGAAACATGGATGAACCCCTCATCAGAACCAGACATAGCCATAGCCATCCCAGAAGGCTACAAAATCTCCCGTAGAGACCGCATAAACAAACCAGGAGGAGGCATTGCCATCATACACAAAAGCACCATCAAAATCTCCACCAACACCCACGACACCCTAGACAGCGCAGAACCCCTACACTTCTTAATTCACATAAACCCCAACACTACCCTCATTTACAGACCACCAGGACCCCGCCCCCCTTTCTGTGATGCCATCGCTGATACCATCAGCTCCCACGCCCTCACCTCCACAGACTATATTCTCCTTGGTGACCTCAACTTTCACCTGGAAAGCACCCACGACCGCAACTCCACAACCCTGCTAGACAACCTCACGAACCGAGGACTCAAACAATTGGTCACCTCACCCACTCACTCAGCAGGACACACGCTTGATGCAATTTTCACCTCCAGCAACCACGTCAAATTCACCCACACCACTGATCTCCACTAGAACGACAAACACTGCGTCCACTTCTCCTTCACGAAACCCCCAACCCACCACCAACACACCACACCCTACCGAATGTGGGACAAGATACCCTTAGAACACCTGAACGCCAAGCTCACACAAGCTCCACCCCCATCACCAACGACCCCAACATTGCTGCCCACAACCTCACAAAATGGCTAACAACCTGCGCAGATTCCCTCGCCCCACTGAAAAGTAACAACAACACCCGCACCATCAAGACCGCCCCCTGGTTCACCACTGAACTCCAAGCCTCCAAGCTTGAATGCCGCAAAACTGAGAAAGCATGGCGCCAAGAACCCTCCATTAACAATTTCTCCACCCTCAAAACAACCATACGCAAAACACCACCAACTCATCCGGACCACCAAAAGGTCTTACTACAAAGAACGCATAGATAGTAACTCACACAACAGCAAGGAACTGTTTACCATCGTCAAAGAGCTCACTAAACCCAAATCCAGCACCATCGACCCCCTCACACCCAAAACCTTTGCAACTCCCTCTCCAACCACTTACACCTCAAAATCTTAGACATACATGACAGTTTCATACCATCCGCACCCACCGTCACCGCCACCACCGACATGACCAACAGCACAGTGCCTCCCCCCACACCAATCAACTACACACCTGGACCCCTACCGACGACCAAGAAACCGAAAAAAAAACATGAACTCCATCCATTCAGGCTCCCCCACAGACCCCTGCCCCCACCACATTTTCAACAAGGCTAGCCCAATCATTGCTCCCCAGCTCCGCGCCGTAATCAACAGCTCCTTCGACGCCGCAACCTTACCAGACACCTGGAAGCACGCCGAAGTCAAGGCGCGCCTCAAAAAACCCAAAGCAGACCCGGAAGACCTCACGAACTACCGCCCCATCTCTCTCCTCCCCTTCCCCGCCAAGATCGCTGAGAAGATAGTGAACGCCAGACTGGCTCACTTCCTAGAGTAAAACAACGCACTTGACGCCTCCCAGTCTGGATTTCGCAAGAGCCACATCACTGAGACCGCCCTCATCGCCTGCACTGACGACATCAGAACCAGAGTGGACAAGGGCGAGGCCATCGCCCTCATCCTCCTGGACCTCTCCGCAGCCTTCGACACTGTATGCCACCAAATCCTCTGCGCATGCCTTTATGACGCAGGAATCCGGCACAAGGCCCTCGACTGGCTCACCTCCTTCCTCGCCGAAAGAACTGAGAGTCCGCCTCCCTCCCTTCCAGTCCCCAGCAACCAAGATCATCTGCGGGGTCCCCCAAGGATCCTCCCTCGGCCCTACCCTCTTCAACATTTACATGGCCCCACTCACCAACATTCTCCGCCCCCACGGAATCACCATCATCTCGTACGCAGACGACACCTAGCTCATCATCTCCCTCACCAGGAACCCTTCCACCGCCAAGAAAAACCTCCAACCGGACTCCTCGACATCGCCAAATGGATGACAGCAAGCCACCTCAAACTCAACTCTAACTAAACAGAAATCATCATCTTCGGCCCCAACAAGACAGTATGGGACGACTCCTGGTGGCCCACCGCCCTAGGACCACCCCCACCACCCCCAACACCCTCCACCCACGCACGCAACCTCGGCATCATCTTAGACTCATCTCTCCTTGGCCCAGCAAATCAACACCATATCGTCCTCCTGTTTCAACACCCTTCCCATGCTACGGAAGACCTTCAAATGGATTCCCATTGAAACCATAAAAACCGTCACCCATGCACTCATCAGCAGCAGATTAGACTATGGAAACGCCCTCTACGCTGGTACCACAGCCAAGCTTCAGCAAAAACTCCAGCGAATCCAGAATACAGCCGCACGTCTCATCCTCAACCTCCCACGCCACGAACACATCTCCGCTCACCTT
Source organism: Pleurodeles waltl (assembly GCF_031143425.1). Lineage (NCBI taxonomy): Eukaryota > Metazoa > Chordata > Amphibia > Caudata > Salamandridae > Pleurodeles > Pleurodeles waltl. Next base: position 609,658,346 of record NC_090444.1, on the reverse strand, counting down.
AGATCCCTTCACTGGCTGCCCATCAGCAAAAGGATCATCTTCAAAGTCCTTATCCACGCTCACAAATCCCTCCACAACACTGGACCAGCCTACTTCAACATACGAGTAAACTTCCACGCACCTACTCGACTCCTCCGCTCTGCTGCCCTCGCCACAGTCCCCCGCATCCAACGCACCACCTCCGGCGGCAGATCCTTCTCCTACCTTGCCTCCAAGACCTGGAACTCCCTCCCCACCAACCTACGCAAGACCCAGGACCTCCTGACTTTCAGAAAGCACCTCAAGACATGGCTTTTTGAGCAGCAAACGGCATCCCCCCAGTGTGCCTTATGCAAACATAATAAAAACATTTTCAAGACACATTCTGTTAATGGCTCACATCCCCGAGTGTATATTTGTTGCCTACTTAGTTTCTTACCTGAGCTAATTAGGTTTTCTCTGAAAACTGGAAACATCATTAGTCATTTTATTATAGTTTGTCTTTTGCATCCTTTGGAGAGCATTTTGAATTATGCATTTAAGATGGCCCCCAGCTGAGCAGCGTGTAAACCCAGGGAACAGAACCTGCACACCATCTCCTCCACGCCTCAGCCGTCGTCATCCGCATTTTAAAGATTCAATATCTAAAAGTTAAGACCGACCAAGGAACGAAAACCTAAATTGGGAGCGAGTCTGCTTCTTAAAATAGAATCCACTAATAAGGGCGTTTATTTCCTGTTTTTATGCAGCAGTAACTTCAACGGGTCGCTGAATATAGGCGAAGCCTTCATCTTGGACCCTGTACAAATACTCTGACATCACATTTCATGAGTTCACAGGACGGCCTAATGTTAGTGGTGTACCAGCTGTCATCTGTGGGTAGAATACTGCCCGCTAGTGATTTACGGAAGGTGTTCTACTCCCGCCCTTGCTGTTCATTTCTTTTGCTCCCCTTACATTGTGAATATTATTCGTTTTTACCCCCAAACACATAGTGTCACATTTAAACTTGACAATTTTTATTGTATCTGTTCATTCTATGTTTCTGTCCTTCGCACTATAGTTCTTTGCTGCTTGCCTTCCATCCAGTCTCTGTGGGCCCATGTAAATCTCCGCCCCCCACACTTGAGGTTTGGATTCTATTAATAAAGTGGTAAAGATACCTCTATCACCAACTCATACATCTCACTAGCTTTAGGGGAGAAAAAAAATATAAATATATATATATATACATATATAGTCAGTTTCTATTGCACAATCACCAAACATTCCTCAAAACATCACATTAAAATCATTAAAAACAGTATTCTTCAAATACATCACAGAACAACAACGAATACTCTCAAGGAGAATGTATACAGACAATACAACTTGTCATCATTACAAGCACTTCTACTTGAAACATCACTAGGCATCTGTGTGTTCTGATCATCCTGAAGGTAACAACTGCCGAAGACACGTGTTCACAATTGGCGTGAAGGCTGCACAAGCCATTCCTGATGCCCTGTCTGCATCCGCCCGGGGGAGGTTGCTGCTGCTGAAGATGAGTGCCAGCATGTGAATTACCAAACTGACCTATCCCAGCAGTCAAGTTCTGAGCATGGTTGCCTCCGTCCCTTCTGTTCAGTAGGCTCCCATGCAGGAGCAAGACCACTGCCCACATCTGTCATGCACTGCAAGAATAAGAATATTGGTAACCGCAGGGCGTAAAACTGCAAGTGGATTAAGGAAACACTTGTAGGTAGTAGGTCTTTGACATAACCCTGAGGCTTTTACTGAGTAAGCTTCAATTTTGCCTTGTAATGAACACCCATACACACTCTTAACTCACCCAGACATGTAGAGGTGACTCCAATTGTGATGGTCCGGTCACATGCACACAAAATAGTCACTGCTAGTTATTATCCAGGTGAATCAATTGGGTAGAAAGCACTGGCGACAAGCATGTGCAGCATTCAAAATAAATCAAATAGACTCTATTTGGTTAGTGAATGGGCCTTAGATGGGTTAGAGTACTGCCTTGGAGGGGCCTGGTCCTCCCTCTAGAACCAGGCCTGTTAAACATACAGATAAACAGTTTCATTCATTTTATATCAATGAACAGACATAGAACATCCTGGTATGATATCATTGTAGGGTTAGAGCTGTATGGGGCTAGAGTCTCTCCCAAAAACATGTACTCAAGACATTTTCCCAGGAAGGACCAGTCAATGGAATCAAACACGTTTGCAAAGTCAATTAAAAGGAGAGTGCAGGGATCTTGAAACGTGCAAGCTAGAACAATATAAACATGTTGAATATAATGGCGGGTGCATTAGTCAGGCATAAAGCTACATTGGTCAGGGAGAAGAGAAAACCTTGAAGCAGATTGGCTACAAAATTGGCAAAAATGTTGATCTCTGTATTAATTAGCGAGATCTGCTTATATGCATTACAGTGAGACGCAGGGGGATTGTATTTGGGGATGGCCACAACAGTTGCTGTGTCCAACTCTGGCAGAAGGCTCCTTTTTCAGCCGCATCAGTGTAGAGTGCTAGAAGGTGGAGGGTGGGTACGTTGTGAAACTAGAGGTAAAATCCGATGGAAAAGATGTCTGGGCAAGGTGTTTACCCTGAGTGCATCCCCTCTATCGCCGCTTCTGTTTCTTTGACGGTGACTGGGGAGTTTAAGGTCGCTCTTGAGGCTGCCGACAATAAAGGGAGGGGAATGTCTGCTAAGAAAGATTTGTCACTCAAGTGAGGAGCGTGGCTGCAGAGTATAAAGTTGGCAATAGTCAGCGAAGCCAGTCACCATCTCTACAGGGCAATATTATATTTGAACAGGAATGTTGCGGATTGGAGGGAAAATTCTGGAGGCCATATCCGTGGTGGCCAGACGATTTAACAGCTTCTCAGTTAGATTCCTATGTCCAAAGACATTCTGGGTTGATGTCCACCAGCGGGCCTTGTCTAGGGCAATCTGCCACAGAGAGGGCTTAGCTAGAGTCGTGCAGCAGTGGAGTGCCTCAGAGCCATCCTCCAAGCAATGGCATTCCAAGTCAAGGATTTGAGTTTCGAGATCTGTAATCTTGTGGAATTTGTCCTTTTGTTTATGTTGGATGTAGCCCCTCGCTATACCCCTCATGGTGGTCTTGCCTGCTCCCCAGAGTGTGCTGGGCGAAGCACCGGTGCCTTGATTAGTGCCAAAGTCGGTTTTGAACTCTGTGGTAAGGAAGTCAGTGCAATGTTAGTCAGTGAAGTACCAGGCATTGATGTGCTGGACCGGGTGTAGGGCCCCATAGGATGCTCCATGGGTGAGCATTATTAGCGAGTGGTCTGAGATGACCCTGCGGAGGGTGGAGGTGGACTGAACCTGAGTGATGTCAGTTGCAGGGAGCAACAGCAGGTTAGTACAGGAAAGAGTTTTATGGGCAGTGGAGGTGTGAGTGTAGTCCCTGTCGTAGGGGTGCCAGACCCTCTAGCCACCACACAGGCCCAGGGATTCCATCCAGTCCATGAGCTGTTTGGACCTTGGTGTGCTGGTCATAGTGGTTGCCATTTAGGGTGTAGGGGAACCATGAAAGTCTTCCCCCATGATAGTGGCACTGTATGGAAGGGCCAGGATAGCAACTTTAACAGCATCCAAGGTGGGAGCCGACAGCTGTGGTGGCACATTGACAATGAGAAAGTTGTGTGTCTTCCCTGCGCTGTGAGGAGACCCTCCACTCCATTGAACCTGCCTGGGGGGTCGGCTGAGAACGATGTCACTGTCCGGGGAAAGCGTTTCTGTAGAAGTATGGCTGTCTCTGGATCCCCTCGTATAGCCAGAGAGAAAACCCTGAAGCAGCACAGAAAGGGACAATGTGTCCTCAGCAGGTGGGTTTCCTGCAGCATGAGGATTGAAGAGTTGTGTTTCGGGCATAGCGGAGGACGACTGTCCTCTTAATGCGTCCCAGAAGACCATTAACATTCCTAAAGATAGAACTGTGAAGGTCGTCAAATGGGGAATCGAAGGTGGGTGTAGTGGGTGGGAACCAGTGTGTTACAGGGTCCTTAGGCTGTCATGTTGAGATCCCAAGGGTCGCAGCCACGAACTTCTGAGATGTGCGCCACACCCCAGGTTCACGGGGAATGCGCCAAAGATGGCGCACAGAGGCTGAGAAGTGGGAAGGATTGTGGCAGATGCCTAAGAGCACTATTAAAAGACGTTCACCACCCTGGCTGCTTTGGCCAAACCCCTTGCAGGTGACCATTTTTTACAAGCATAAAGCCACTTTTGACATTCACACAAGGTGATTTTACACTCCTAAAAAGATTTACTCTATAAACCTTTTGCAAGTGTATATCTGTTCCCAGGGAAATGCCCTGAAAGTTTGTGCATTACCACAGATGGACTTGGTTGAGGGTATTTAGCGACTTTATCCTGGCTCATTCCCACCCTGTAAACAGTTGTACATATAGTTTTGTCAATGGTAGAAAAATCCCTTTCCCTGGAGGGAAAACTTGTAGCTGACACCCGCATAACTGATGGAGGTGTAAGGGGAAAGATTTCTTCCCAGCTGGAAGAAAAAAATATTTATTTGAGGAAAAAAGTGGCATTGCACTTATGTAAAGACATTTTCACATGCTGAGTTTAAAAAAAAAAAAAACATTTTATTGATTTTTGCAGTGCTTGAGCACTTTATTGCAACTCAAATGTTACAACACTAACACAATTAGTACAGTAATACATTTCTTGATACTTCCTCCTCCCCTCCCCTTGAAACTCCTTTTTCTATGCCACACATTTTCTAGTTATGTATTCCTATGCATCTAGAAGCAAGGACCTGTGCTTTTATATGGATCCCAGGACTGAGGAGTCGTCTCCCCATCTGGTCTTCCGAAGGCCAGGTCCGGCCTATTTTTCCATGGTGCCATCTGTGCCCACTCACAAACTTATCAGGCATAACTAGACCGGTAAATTGGTCATTCCCTCTCACTGCCCTCCCCCTGGTCCTTGGGAACAGGATTGATTAAACCCACCCTTTCCACTCCCCCAATCTCGCAGTCATATTGGTCATTACACTCTTCTCAGCCAACATCTGTGCCCATGCAGCTAGATCATCTTCCAGTTTCTCATCTCTGTACGTGTTTCATCCTCACTTCTTTTACCCACGCGTACTCGCGCTTCACGTTTTGACTCGTTGGAAGGTGGATTGATATAACTGATATCAGCAGATAAGTTGCTTAACGGAATTATTCTGGGATTCGCTTGTAAGGAATACTTATGATATAGGACGCATCTACATATATGTTTAGCCCTGATGAAGTCATTGGGAAACTCCCGGACGAAACACGTGTTGGCTATCAATTTGGATGCGGCAGCTAAAATGTAAATAATAAGCTATATCATCCTTTGAAGAATATGATTGAACCTTGATTTGAGAAAATCTGGACTGGCTATCAATTTGGATGTGGCTGCTAAAGTTTAACTAATAAGCTATATCATCTTTTGAAGAATATGATTGAACTTTGATTAGAGAAATCTGGACTTGGACTTTGGATCATAGCAATCTTGGAACAACAGATCAATTAATTCTACTATTTGGATTTGGACAGTGATACTGTAATTGGGGATTATGTTGGAAATAATCCTATTCATTTTCAGAAATATATGACAAAACATTACCTATGTATACTGACTTATGAGTACTATTATTTTTCATGTTATAATGAGTGCCTCTTGTACTTTATATTCTCAATCTCAGGCGGTCAGATTGTCTCGCAGTGCCCTCTCCCACTTTGTCTGTGCCATTGGTGTTATCTTGGAAATCCTCCCTCAGCATCTGCCATATGTGCGATATCAGTCTACAGCCTCCTGCCCATTGCTAGAAGTGTTGTCAGTGTATGCAAGATTGGTAGCTCTTCCGGAAAGCACATGCTGAGTTGTATCTGTGTAAAATTGTGCATGCCGAAAGCCCTTTGCAAGCACACAAGTCGGAATCTAGCTTTTGACTGTTGCAGGAATACATGGACATGTGAAAATTCCTAAAATTCTCAATTCTTCAGCCAATCCAGGTAGTTATCCTGTGGGTGCAGATATCCTTTTTTTTTTTTTCCTTTTTAGAATCTAGCTCAGTGTACTTCCCTTACGGGTGCTTATCTTCCCTCATTCATTCATTTTAAAACATTTTTTAGGTTGAGCGCTCAAGTGCTCTGGCCCCTGTTGTAATCTCTCTGTGAGCTTTTAACCATGCCAAGGTCGTGCCCATCAATTTGGTTGGTTCGTGGGCTTGCCTTTTAAAATTTGCTTGATTTCATTAGTGAAAGGCATGTATACGTAATGCCTTATCCGGTGTTTAGCCCTCCTCCAGAGCAACTACTGAAAACATATGAGGCTCTGTTTTTGGAATGGCTTCTGGACTACTTTTTCTTTTTATTTCTTACTCAGTGCGATCTCGCTGGGCAGTAGTCAAGCATTTTGCATGACATTGACCCTATTACATGGATAATTGCACTTTTGCCAATACTTTTGACTGCAAGCAAACTTCTGTTTCCTTTTGTGTATCTCCTTCACGCACATGGGGGGCGTCGGTTCGCTTATGTGAAACTGTTTTCTTTTTTCTTTTCAGTTTATGTGGCAAGAAAAGTCCGGTTAGGAGTTTACAATGCTAATAGCTCTAACTCGAGCAAATGCGAGACCCACTGCATTGCAAATGCTTGTTTTTTGCTGCGGTTGAAGGACAGATTGCTGATGGACTCAACTGTAGCATGAGTTATTGAAACCTACTCCTCAGACCCCGATAGACAACAGTTTGATGATTGTACCACTCATTCATTAAAGGTTGTGCTTTTAATTTTACCTTATTTCAGTTTTTCCTTTTATTTTTTTTCTGAGATTATGATCAGAGTTTCTGAAACATAGCTGCGTAATCCCTGTGTGACTCTGTATTACTAAGGCATTCTCTCACTATAAATAAAGTATTGACTGTGTCATACTGTCATCGTGTATCTAGTGTTACCACCCTTGGATCTCTTCCATTTTACACTTCGTTCTCCTCCCATTAAATGTGTATCACTCTGTGATTACCCGTTTGGGTTGTCCAGAAAACATCATGTCTTAAGAACATTGATCTCTCTATGCCCAGAGAGGACCTTTCAGAACTTGCTGCAATCTGATCCCTTTGCTATCTTGTCACATTTTTAAGTCGAGCGCACAAGCGTTCGGACGTTTTGTAATCTATTTGTGGGCTTTTAACCATGCCCACCGCATGCCCATCACTATCACTCGTTCATGGACTTACATTTCAAAAATCCTTTGTTAATATTGATAAATGCTTCACGTTTGTCCCTCCTTGGAGCTGTTTTGTTACTGCCTTGGCCATTTGCCCTGTTACATGGATAATTGCACGTTTGCCGATACGCTTGACTGCAAGCAAGCTTCTTTTTCCTTTTGTGCCCCTCCTTCGCGCTCATACTCGTGGCAGCCATGGCGCTCTGAATCGGCTTGCTTATGTCAACTGTTTTTCTTTTCATTTTCAATTTATGCTTTAAGAAAGGTCCAGTTAGGAATTTACAACGCTAATAGCACTAACTTGAACAAACGCGAGACCCATCGCATTGCAAATGCTTGTTTTAGATAGCAGAACTTCTGGTACCTTGTGCAAGAGACTTGCTACACATGGATAGCTCTCCATAGCCAGTAAACAAAATTTGACAAAAGCCAAAAAGGTTTGTCTTTTGTATAGTATATGCACAAAGACCAATGCTCCTGCCTAAATATTTCACTAAGTCCAAAAGACATACCGGCATTCATGCACACAGACCAACAGACATAAATGCATCACTGCACACTGCTAAAGGTAATGCATAACAGTACAGGAAGAGGCACAGAATGATGTGCAGCAGCAATACAGCATTTTTGAGCAGTGGGGGCATAATGACAGTACCACGTATTGAAATATTGGATGATGTGCACCAGGAGACAGCGGAGCTGGATCACGCTGCAATGTCTGTCCTGGCATTAAGGGGCACCCACTAACTCACACCCACCACTGGATCCCATGCCACCTACCAATTATTGTAGTAACGCCCACTGTACTCACCTCCTTGTGGCTGCTGTGATTCCCTCAAGCTCCCATCCAGCTCTGGGTAGGCCACCGCCAGTATGCAGGCCATCAGGGGGGGTCCGGTTCCGACGGGTACTCCTTCCTTTATATTGCTTTTTCGAGGCCTTGGCATGCATGAATATTACCTTGCAGCTTTCATAGAGCAAGACATAATAAAAACAATACTGCTGCATGTGTCCCACTCATAGGTAAATCAAATATAAACTCGTTTCAGATTGTGTTCAATGTTCATTCACTTGAGAAATTTTACATTCCTCTTTATGCTGAATTATATGAGTTCAGGATGAAGACATTTGTGTCAATTTAACCTTCTTATCCAAAATGTCAAATCTTATCATTTAGTTGTGTGCAGTTTGCACGTGGTTTACCATTACTCCCCTAGTTCTCCTGGGTCAAATCCAATATCCATTCTCGCCTACTGTTGGATTAATTCATGTTTTTGGGTACTTGTAGATAGTAAAAGCTGCCTTTGGGGAATTTTCTAATAATCCCACTCCCTCTGTTTCCTTGAATCTTTAACCATCATAGGATGTGAAAGTTGAGGTACTTCACAACTGAAACTCGTTCAGCAGAGTAACATCAGAAAACCAACCTTGTAATGAAAGTGATTTCTTAAGGGGCTATAGTTCATGTGGCCAGCCCCACTCAGGACATGGGAGCTTGAAGCCGCAATCTGGCCACTCTTTCCCCAGAACACAAGCAATGCCGTAACACAGTGCAGACACACAGGTGGAGTTTGTTGAGCCCTGCTAGAAACTGGCCTACCCAAAGCCTCTAAAAACATGCTTGATTTTGGCAGGCAATGACGAGACGTCCAGGTATGCTGTCATACGTGTCATTCAGTGTGCCCCTCTCAACATGCACATGCCCCCACTAAGGCGTCAACTGTGTACTATCACCCGCCCACCACCCCCCCCCCCACCCAACTACATAAACACTCATCCTCACCCATCCGCACAGCTCCAGATAATTAATGTGTAGTCCCCTTACAGCCCGAAATCAACCTGCTAATGCCATTCACCATATACTGTAAATCAACCTAAACATACGACATTTTGGGCACTCCAGAACATGCTTCCACTAGTGGTGTTCCACGGCATCAGCACGTCTTCACCAAAAGAAGGTCTGTAATGTTGTTTCTGCCTGATATAACAAATGGGTTCGAGCAATAAAAAGGGTCTGTCTATCTGCCTTTGTATCTGTCTACATTTAATCACTTTTTAGCTCCACAGATTGTACAGATTACAACAAAAATGTACAATAAAAAAAATGAAAATCTACGTTTTACTTGCCCAAATGTATTGCTATTTGGAATGACAGTGCCATTTTTAAAATTCCTAAACCGTGATTTAATTCTCACTTGAAAAACTAAGGGATAAAATACCCCTACTTCAGAATCTTATCTGCAGCCCTGTCCCTCCCCCACCCTTCCTACACTCATGGGCATACCACAAAATACCTCTGACAGAAGAATGCTGAAGGCTTCGCAAATGGAAGTAAACGTATCACCTTCAGGATAGGAATGGTGGTAAAGTGTGATTCTCTCTGTTGTTTCTTTAACCGGTAGAGACTAGTGGCAATTAATACCGGAGTCTCTGAAATTCACCCCCAAAATGTCTGTCAGAAATGCTTACAAAATTGGCGTCCCACTTTTCCCCATATGGTTTCCTGTGATTTTATGCATGATTCACTGTTTTCTGCAAAACCTCTTTGACAACTGATAATGTTGCCGGTCTGCTTGTTGGAAGTTGATTAATGCAGGCGAGGACTTAATGAGCATAGACATTGAGGTCCTCTGTCTAAGCTGTGCACACACTGGTGAGCAGTGAGGGTTTCTCCACCATCAGGACTTAAGTTGCCAGGTCCTTTCACAGGCACAGGGGCTTTGAGGCAACTCAGTTTTTTGTATTATCTTTATAAGGCAGGCCAACCACCTCGAATGAGAGAACCTGGTGACATTACTGAGAATTTTACTCCCTTGAACTATATAGTCAAGAATTCTACAACCATGGCAGGATTGAAGGTTGAGTTTACAAAGCCAGTTTTCTGACTTGCTTCCTTAAATAAATATATGCAAAGAGGGAGTCGGAGGAATACAGAAATTTTGAGTACTTAGGATCCTAATCGGAGTTTTTAATGATGCTGTAAGGATGAGCAGCCCGATGGATGCGCTGGATTTTGGTTGTGTGACCTGCTGGTGCCCTCATAGCTCCGTAGACCATTGCATGATCAACCCAGTAGTAGGTTTTAGAAGTTATACCTGCTCAGTCTGCTCCCATACAAAAAGCTGTAAAACGGGTTGATTGGGCATTTAGTTGGAGTGGCACCCAGTTATTTTTGGATCCTTTCGTATAAGTTGAAGGTGTCCTTGCTTGGTGTGTTGTGTTTTTTTTTTTTTTTTTTTTTTGTGGCAAAAGGTGACATTTCCTTATCACCACAGCAGGAGGCACAGGCATATCAGGTTCCAGTCAGTGTAGCAAACAGTCTAGTTCCAGTTAGTGTTTTTTTCTGCATTTGCTGTTGTGTGACATTCCTAAAATCATTTTTATGCCATCAACAGTGACAGATATTGTATAGTGCCTTAGGTTTTTGCAGTCACTATTGTGGGGCCTGTGTAATACATGCGGCTCATTAAACAACCTGCTCACACTCCACACCTTGATTAACCCTTTTTTAGCATTCATGCTTCTTGTCTGCTCCCAGTTTGGTGCAGTTGTCTTTGTCCAGCAAAACCTTTTTAGTCTGACCTCCTGGTACCTATTTATTGGTAGGGGTTTAAGCAAAAGTGGATGTTTTATAGTGCCTCACCTCCAATGTGAGGGACATAACATGATTGAGGAATGTTACAGGCTCATTTCCTTACTGATTGGATAAACAAAGTACCTCCTGAAAATGAGAAGTGGTGTCTGGATCGCGAGGAAGCCTATGTTCCCTAAGGAGAAATCCCTTCCAGAGCAAGTCAGCTATCAGTTGATTGGTTGGTGCACCCAAGATGCAAGGGGTACACAAAGACCTGTGGAACGTGCCAAGGTTGGTGGTTTCACACAGATGAGAGGCAGGTCAGTTGCTGAGTTTAAGTACTTGGCATGCACTGTGCCTGGTGGTGTTGAATTGCACCTAGTGGTGGTAAGCAGTACAAAGGAGTAAGCAGACTTGAAGTGTTTATATGCTTTGAGGAGAAGGCATGTTATAAGACCAAGTGATGAATATGTGGGCGTGGTGCACTTTAAGGTGGGTGGGATCCACAACCTCCCTCTTTCTAGAAACGCAGATCCTGCTTGAAGCAGTGTAGGGCACCACTGCCGGCACAGCACCCTCCAAGTACTAATGTTTGTGTGAGGGTAGATGTGCACAAGTGCAGTTGGAGCAACCACACTGTTGTCTCACAGCTGATTACCTGCATCCAAAAGAGTCTCTTTGCACAACTGACCCGCTCACTAGGACTGCTAAGCTAACCTGGGTGCACATTGAACTGTCACTCCACCCCAAACCATTTGGCAAAGCACCACACGCAAAAGGCTATGTTGGTAGAAACAACTCCAAGGAAATTATTAGGAGTGAACTCATGAAGGCTCTAATGAACATTAGAACCTCTCACTACGTGATCTGAACCAGTCCAACCACAAAAGAGATAACCCAATGTTGGTCTCATACTGGGCTAATCTCATCAACTCTTTTTTGACTCAGGCCGAGGCGTCAGACTAGTGGCGTTGGAACAGTTTTCATAGAGGTAGTGCTGCCATCAGTGTTACACCACTGAAGTAGTAAGAGTTGTGAAAAATCCAAGCATTACCTCAAGAACAGATATGGCAAATGAGCCACAGCCATTCAACAGGCGAATGGTGGGAGAAATGTTAACTTGCGGAAATCGGAGATCTGCCCATATTTGTCATTTTTGCATGACACAAGTGTCTATTTTCATCTTTCTTTCTATTACACTTTTGAATTACAAAACAGTGAGCCTCATTTGTGCTTCCGTTGCTGCTGATACATGTTTAAAAATAGTTGTAAAGTTAATTTACAAGTATTTACTTTTTTGCTAGAAGGAATTTCCTAACCTTCAGCCTTTCCTGTCACGCTGTACCCTAGCAAGATTGTGATTTGGTTCATATTACAAAATTCCCTTATTTGAAATCAGCAAAAGGAAACATAACCCCTATTCTTCCTGTTAAATAAGCAGAACTTTGTCGGAAGTCATTGCATAACGCTTGTGCCTCCTCTTTAAACTCACAGTAAGTGCGACATTATAAACTCAACAGTTTAAAGGGCTATATATTTCTCATTATATTTCTGACCTGTAAAATTATTTAGTGGGAGCTGCAGCATTTCCACACTCCTGCTTTTAGTGCCCCCGTCTCAGACTCCTAAAATAAAATAGGTAAACGGGAGTGGATAATAAATATCTGAATACTGTAGCCCTGTAACTCATCAACTAAATTTCGCCAAATTCCTAGAAAGCTTTGAGGTGCCCGAACCAAAAAAAAGTTAATATAATCGTCCTGGAATATCGGTCCCATCAAACAAACTGAGCAATAACTCTCCACCACCATGCCAGAGAATACCATAGTGCTCAATTTCATATTCAGTTCAGTGTAATATGTATTTAGCACTTCTGAGTGTGCTTCTCAGACAATCAGACATCTTGTGTTTTCTTTAAGAAGATGATCTGTAGACATTTCTAATGTCTCACACCCAGAGGACGTATTTTTTTAAAGGAAAGATTCTTGAAGACCTTCACTCTTGGACGTCATTGTCCCCAATTAAAATTAGGTCCACCTAAAATCGATTTCTTCTCCTCGCTCCTCTTTAGACTGTTTTGGTCCAATATTGGCTGATCTCAGTAGACTGAACAGCAAACCCTGCATTATTATTGCACAAAATCCTGAACTTAACATTAGGTAAAAAGCTGAACCTTCATCCTTGTGTAAATGCTGTAACAAAAAAATGCTCTTTTCTCATTTAAACTACATTGAGGGATTACATCCTTCATACTAGACCAAGACTTCCAAATGGTAGTACAAGCACTGGTTTTGTCTAGACGACCTTATGAATGCTTTACTTGAAGGTATACCAAATTGCGTCTATTCAATGATAGCATTGCTGCACGTTGCAGCTAGACTGGCCTTGGGAGTGAAACACATTTCACCAGTCCTGAGGGCTGTTAGATACTCCATGAACCATGGAGTATAATGCACAAAACGATACATCAGGGAACTGCAAAATAATTTGCACAAAAATGACCTGCCTCTTTTTTGAGCCACTCTCTTCAAAGCCCTTGGTTCGTGCTCCTAGAAACACCTCAGTTCAAGAAACAAAGGACCACAACTCCAGTTGTTTTCGGGAAGTGTTTTCTTCGATAGGAGCTGTTGTGAGACTGCCACTCCTCTCTCTTCCCACAATGTTTCCCTGAATTAAGTCTTCAAGAGATATTTATATCTGTCTCTACTGTAAACATTTTGTTTCCTTAATTATGGTTCATAAAACGTTTCCAGGTTGCCCAAAGTACTCAAAAGTAGAAAACATGCCAGTGGAAGTGGCCTGTTCGAAATTCATTCACATAATATTTATCAAGACTATTAGCCCATCAGTGCTTCCACTTTACCTTTTAAAACTGAGATTGTGGATGTTTCCAGTATCAACTAGCACAAATGGTCGCTGAGAGGAGCCTCACTGTATACGAGAACATACTTACTTTACCATCCTTTTGAATCAATGGCTTGTATCCTTCCACTGTTTACATTCAGGGAACAACATTTTTATTTTTCTTTAAGCCATCCTTGTTAGCGTTGTTTTCTTACTCGAACTTATTGGCTGCTCTCCCCGAAATACCTGCCCTGCATGCACTGGGCTGCTTCCTTCTTCCTAGCTCACCTGGTGATTCCCACACCCTCTATGCCCATTTTTGTTTTTTTGCTTTTCCTTTCCCGCCCGCCTCAAATCCCTCCCCCACTCCTTGCTGTGTTTCTTCCCACTCATGTTGGCTTGTCTCCAGTTTGGCTCCTCCGCTGCTCGACAGCCCTTCCCCCAGTCTTCCCATTTTTTTTTTATTTTAAAAAAAGCTTTATTTAACATTTTTAGAGGCAATGGCAGCTTTTTTAAAACACACTTCTGCAAAAAATAAATCACCATTAGATGATTAACGTCATCAAATGGTGAATAAAAAAATGTTGGTTGGAACGCGCCTTATGCACACACATGCATGTTGATACATGCATGCTTATCCATCATAATGGAAAGGTGGGGTAGCATTATGTCACACATGATGCAGGCATACACATAGCATTTGCAAAGCAAAGACCACTGACAACAAAAAGGCGACCCTTATTGGGTTTGCCAATACTTGTGTTTTGTTGGGGAGAATGAAGTGTAACTTGTAAGTAATCATAGTCTTGATTTGTAATTAAGCCTGAAATGCACCTGAGATGTCTGAAGAGTGTACATAAGGATATGTCAACTTCTGGAACCCAGTTCACCACACATGCTCTTTACATGCACTTTTTCCTCCAATGCAAGCCTATAAGAAAACTAAACTAGGAAGTTTTAGTGCCAGATATACACAATTGTAAATGTGCACAGAGCAGCGATTTTGGTTTTTGCCTGTTTTCATAAACTGTTGCATCCATTTTCGCAATTTTAAGAAATGTCTCCAATTCAGGCACTGAAAAATGTACGTTACTTCAATGTATTCTCCATATTTTGCTCCACTGTATCAGTCGTTTCTAAATGCTTCATGTAGAAAAACAGTTGACTGTCATTTTTCATTTTAAACGTTTTAGTTGGATTGTTTAAAGAGTTTATACCCAATGAGCAGCATACACATGACACACATATCGTGTGTATTAAGCAGCGTGATAAGTTAGACAGTACAGATGCTAAAATATAATAGTCTATCGGATGGTAATCTCATTCAAAGGAGAAAGACGTAAAGACACATTTGTATAGTTTTCTGATTTTACCTGCATTCAGTACTTTCTCCTTGACACAACGTTGATGCTGACTCAGTGGTGCATTGTCTTCAGCCGTGTGTACCCGATGTTTAAGTTGTCATTACAACGTGTGACTGATGTATGTTAAAAGAGGGGCCATAGCGCCTACCAGAGTGAGAGAAAGAATAACAATAGAGAAATAGTATAGACAGGAGGAATAGAATGAGAGAAGAGGATGGGGTACTGTGATTGTCACAGTGGAAATGTCGTTTAAGGTGCATGTGTGGTGTCATGGAGGCTAGTCAGGCAGGTGTAGGTGGTTTAAATATGCCAAGGTGAGATTCATTGTGGTTTGTTTTTTTAGAGGTCATGTTTGTTCCAAAGTTGGTTGACCGTTTTGATCATTTGGGTTTTTGCAAAACAAATGTTGTCTGCATTCGTAGTGAAGCAAAGCCAAGCTACTGTGAGTGTATCGAGACATTCTTAAAGTTTTTCTAGTATGACAAAATGGTTTTGGTCCCAGGGGCTAAAAAGCAGTCAGTAAGTAGCAGGTCATTATCATTTATTGGGAGGTCGAAGAAACTATGACTATGTCAAAGGTGACAATTGTATGATTTGGGTCTTACTGTAGTTTAGAACGTCATCCTTGAAGGATTGAGGTATACAGAATGGTGTCAGATCGCCCATAGTACAGAGCCAGCTCTACTTGAGATGATGGAAGAGTTTTCGCAGCTGGTTGAGGAGGGAGGCTCAGTTGAGCTCATTCTATTAGAGCTAAGTGCGGCATTTGACACTATGGGGGTTATTCTAACTTTGGAGGAGGTGTTAATCCGTCCCAAAAGTGACGGAAAAGTGACGGATTTACCACCAGCCGTATTACGAGTCCATTATATCCTATGGAACTCGTAATACGGCTGGTGGTATATCCGTCACTTTACCGTCACTTTTGGGACGGATTAACACTCCTCCAAAGTTAGAATAACCCCCTATATTTTATGAGGTGCTTCTGGACTGTATGAGATTGGGATTTGGGGTAAGGCGTTAGTCAGGCTCATCTCCTTTTTAAAATATTGTTCCTTTCAGGTGCTGTCTCCACCTTTTACGTCCACCAAGCACAAGCTGGAGTCTGAGATACTATAAGGCTCGATCTTAATCCCAAACTTTTTCAACATTTACAGAAGGTGTCAAATCTTTTGAGCTATTGCTAATATTTTATGCTGACTACTCCCAGCTTATTATATCACTGTCCGCTTGGAAAAGAAAGCTCTTATCAGCTTCAAGCACTGTCTGTCTGCGTGGTGAAATGGATGCATTCAAACTCCTTGAAGTTTAATGCAAATAAGACCGTAATTCTCCTGCCAGGAAAACAGTTGCAAGGCTGGGGTGTCCATTGGCGGCCCAACTTGTTGGGGTTGCCTCCTGAGCCCAAAGCAACTGTCAAAAAGCTGGGTGTCTGCATGGATGACAGTCTACCTTTTGAGCCACAAGTTAAAGTCTTGACTTCGGGTTGCTTTGGCACACTAAAAAGCGTGAAAAATGGCAGGCTTTTTCGCTCATCTGTGCAGAAAATGATCATTCGGGCCTTAATTATCTTGTGCCTAGATTACTGCAATGTCTTGTATCTGAGGTAAGTGAAAAAAAGATTGGCGATTGTTCAGAACATGTCAGCAAGACTGTCATGCCAGTTACTGAGGTTCTTCTCAGTCTCTCAGCAACTCCTCACCCTGCACTGTCTCCCTGTGGAGAAGAATATTCAATTCAAGGCCTTATGCGTAGCCAATCGAATTGTTAGTAATGTGGGTGTGCCTAGCCTGTTCTATTTACTTCAGTCTTATCACCCCACAAGGGCATTAAGTTCAGCTGGCTTCAACTTAGCTGTGGTCCCTCGTTTCAGTCTGGCCAAAAAGGGGAGGATGTTCCTTTAGTGTTATGACCCCCATGTTATGGAATAACCTGCCTATTCATTTAGGGAAGCTATCCAATCACTTTAGTTTCAGGAAAGAGTTGAAGGCCTGGTTGTTCTTGGTTTAGGATTTTCTGCATATTTTATTACAGTTGAAACAGATGCAATGGGAAGCCCTAGTCTGGGTAGCCACGTGCAGCATGATTCTTTTTAACATAACATGCAGCTGTATAATATAAGTTGCCTAATTCTTCGTCACAGTTCCAGCATTTATTGAAGTCACATAGACCTCATTGGAAACGTTTGCCCAAGGCCCAAAAGGCAGCGTGAGTCATCCAGAATCTTGATTGAACAAATAATGGGGCAGATTTAGCTATAACAGGAGACCAAAAAGGTTTGACCAACTGTCTTCGAGTACAGGGGGAAAGTTAGAATACAATCGGATAGAGTTCATTTGGTGACTGATGTTTTGGTGAATGTGGGCTTCTTTGCTGAAAACATCTTGTAGAGCTTTGCATCTAGGTAACTCTATGTGAAGAGTTTATTGATGAGACTAGGTAGGTCAGAGTGATGTAATTTACCAAGTTTGTTTTTAGCTGCTTGGATTTTCATTAAGTTGTGGAAATCCATGTTTGATAATTTGTGGTTCAGTGACATTCTCTCTTGAGTCTAGGTCTTTGATGTTGCTGTCCCTTTCCCTGCCCAGTATTCCCAGAGGGAAGCTTTCCCATCTCTCTGATATCCTGATTATACCAAAGAGAAGCCTAGTAAGTCCTATTCGATTTGTGTTCCATTTTCGGTCTAGTTATTTGAGTGCATGTACAGTATTAGAAATTATGTCATGAGAGTGTTCTACTTTAAGGCGCCTTGTTGTCAGTGCTGCCTCCAGATTAAGTGGAGCTTGAAAGTCTTTTTTTGAAACGAGACATGGAGGAGTTAGGGTAGTTCTTTCCCTGAGCGACCATGCTACTCGTTTAAGGAGGAAAGCTGTTTGATATCTGATGAAATTGGCAAGGTTGAAACCCCCCACTATTTTGGTAATCTCAATTTTTGTGGTGATTGTCAGATTTGTTTTTAATGTTTCCGTCCATGGATGTCATTATAATTTTCAAAACATGTAGAGAAGTGTGAACAAGACCATAGGGTACCATATTGAAAGGAAAAATTGATTTTTCTTTATTAATGTATTAATATAAACACTACTGTCTCCACTTCTGCGCAGCTGTTACAGATTTGATATAGTTTGCATTTTATATATAGAATGCTTTTTATGAAGGAGTTACGCTATTATATGCATTGATATACAGGGAGTGCAGAATTATTAGGCAAGTTGTATTTTTGAGGATTAATTTTATTATTGAACAACAACCATGTTCTCAATGAACCCAAAAAACTCATCAATATCAAAGCTGAATATTTTTGGAAGTAGTTTTTAGTTTGTTTTTAGTTTTAGCTATGTTAGGGGGATATCTGTGTGTGCAGGTGACTATTACTGTGCATAATTATTAGGCAACTTAACAAAAAAAAATATATACCCATTTCAATTATTTATTATTACCAGTGAAACCAATATAACATCTCAACATTCACAAATATACATTTCTGACATTCAAAAACAAAACAAAAACAAATCAGTGACCAATTTAGCCACCTTTCTTTGCAAGGACACTCAAAAGCCTGCCATCCATGGATTCTGTCAGTGTTTTGATCTGTTCACCATCAACATTGCGTGCAGCAGCAACCACAGCCTCCCAGACACTGTTCAGAGAGGTGTACTGTTTTCCCTCCTTGTAAATCTCACATTTGATGATGGACCACAGGTTCTCAATGGGGTTCAGATCAGGTGAACAAGGAGGCCATGTCATTAGATTTCCTTCTTTTATACCCTTTCTTGCCAGCCACGCTGTGGAGTACTTGGACGCGTGTGATGGAGCATTGTCCTGCATGAAAATCATGTTTTTCTTGAAGGATGCAGACTTCTTCCTGTACTACTGCTTGAAGAAGGTGTCTTCCAGGAACTGGCAGTAGGACTGGGAGTTGAGCTTGACTCCATCCTCAACCCGAAAAGGCCCCACAAGCTCATCTTTGATGATACCAGCCCAAACCAGTACTCCACCTCCACCTTGCTGGCATCTGAGTCGGACTGGAGCTCTCTGCCCTTTACCAATCCAGCCACGGGCCCATCCATCTGGCCCATCAAGACTCACTCTCATTTCATCAGTCCATAAAACCTTAGAAAAATCAGTCTTGAGATATTTCTTGGCCCAGTCTTGACGTTTCAGCTTGTGTGTCTTGTTCAGTGGTGGTCGTCTTTCAGCCTTTCTTACCTTGGCCATGTCTCTGAGTATTGCACACCTTGTGCTTTTGGGCACTCCAGTGATGTTGCAGCTCTGAAATATGGCCAAACTGGTGGCAAGTGGCATCGTGGCAGCTGCACGCTTGACTTTTCTCAGTTCATGGGCAGTTATTTTGCGCCTTGGTTTTTCCACACGCTTCTTGCGACCCTGTTGACTATTTTGAATGAAACGCTGGATTGTTCGATGATCACGCTTCAGAAGCTTTTCAATTTTAAGAGTGCTGCATCCCTCTGCAAGATATCTCACTATTTTTGACTTTTCTGAGCCTGTCAAGTCCTTCTTTTGACCCATTTTGCCAAAGGAAAGGAAGTTGCCTAATAATTATGCACACCTGATATAGGGTGTTGATGTCATTAGACCACACCCCTTCTCATTACAGATATGCACATCACCTAATATGCTTAATTGGTAGTGGGCTTTCGAGCCTATACAGCTTGGAGTAAGACAACATGCATAAAGAGGATGATGTGGTCAAAATACTCATTTGCCTAATAATTCTGCACTCCCTGTAATGGTTTTAATTGTGTATTAAGTATTTGGTTTGCCTATTGCTTACCTGTTTGTAAAGCTCCAGATAGTGATTGTCTAAATCTTAGTTTGATTGAGTCCTTTTCTTAAAGGATGGATATATTTTAAGCTGTAATGAGGAGTTGTTTTATTCTACGGAAGCTAGAATAGATATTATGATATAGGCAACACCCCAGGATTTCCTCTTGTGTAATTATCCGACTTTCCAGCCTTAGAAATGCTTTTTGAGTTTCATCTTGTTTCCTTAATGCTGCCTCCTCAACGTTTAATAAAATGGTTCTGGGTTCACGTTTTCGAAAATAGACCTGTTTTGCAGCATAAACCGCTTGGACACAGTCTTGATTTCAGGTATTACTATATAAACGTTAGTATGACAAAAGCAGCAATAGGGTGGTGGCGTGGGTCTCAGGGAGGATCTTTTGCCCTTTTCAAGGTCTGAATATCCCTTTGCCCAAAAAGTGCGGCAGCGTGTGGTTCAGTTTATGTAATTGTTCTTCAACATACAAGTTTTGATAATCTGTTACTTGAGTATTTTGACAAACCGGTAAAAGCTGTGAGCTCGCATATTTTCTCCTGGGGCCATGGTTTTGTGTAGATGCAACGCATCCCTCTTTTGCTTTTCTGGTCGCTCCAGGAAGTATCTTTCATTGGAGTATTCTGTGTATATTATTGTGCTATTGGGTGCATGTCTGTAGAAAATAAAACAGTGCAATGTGATTTTTGTTGTGGCAATTTGGCAATAATTTATCTGGTCGTAGTTGCGCGAATGTTGCCGGAGGCTACTTCGTTCTAAACCTCCCTGCAAAACCTTTACATGTTTTCCTAGAACTGCCCGTAATTACGATTGAACGCTAATTAGAAGGTAATCGCTGGCATAAATTTAGATTTCACAGACTTAATTGGAGCATCGAGGGAACTGCTGTCTGAAGCATGGAACCTATGTCATCACATTAGCTCGCTGACTAAAACGATGCAGCGTTCGTATGACAAAGACTCAGTTTGTGAAGTTTGCGCTCACTGGCCCCAATGCTGTGAAGGGGCCTTCATTTTTCGAAGACATTTTGCGTCGAAAGGGGCCAGGTACTTAAAAAAAAAAAGGCCGCATTAGAATATCCTCTTCCATCCATAGCTACTATTCTTGTGCTCAGTTATTTTTATCTCCTCTGACCAACACTTAAACAATCCATCGACGGGGCACGAACTTAGATATGTAATGTTATCAGAAAACGTATAGCGCCTTCTGTCTTAAGTATGGCACTTTAGTGCCTTCTGTGTCTTGTAGACCGTTTTCTGCAGCTTCGAGGTTTTCATCGAGTGGTTGTATGTGCGTTTTGGTAGATTATAGTTAGCACAGATTTATATAATGAAATCCATCGTTTATTAATGGGCTGTGTTGGTTTGGTTAATGTAAAAGTAAAATTATGTCTAGATAGTGATTGTTGTAGTGTGTTGTGTATGAGTGCGTGTGCCAAAGAAGTTTGTCTTTTATCGTTGAGCTGCACAGTCTGTCATCCATTGACTGGCCTTTACAGATTAATTTCTAGGCTGGCATCTTTACCCATAGCCGTGATGCAGTGTTGTTTGTGATTGGATGGTGCATCTAAGCTAACTTTACCTATGTGGTCATAAGACGTATGTTGGTGTGGTGACGGTAATGTGCTACTGAGGAGGCAGCACTATACAGCTGACGAGGCTTTAGTGCTGTGTTGTGTTTATGAGGGTGTCATGGCCCTGCCTATCATTGTTGTGATAAGGCAAATTATGCATAGAATTGAAAAGGCAGGCAGTAGCAGGTGTGGTAAGTTGTGTCTGCTGTATACTTATTGGGTGGTTGTGTATGTGGGGTTTGGGTGATATTTGTGTTACAGAAATGTCCACCTGTGCACCAGACCCACGCTACATTTAATGAACATGGAGTGTTGGGTAAAGTTATACCTGTTGATAGCTGGGTTGTCCTGTGAGAAAGAAGCAAGACAAGGCAACAGTACAGAACAGCTCTGGTACTGTGCCTAGCTATTTGTGTCTTGTGGTTTCTGGAATTTAAGAGGTCTTTACTAAGACCTCCTGCCTTAGTAATGGCACCCCATCTGACACACAATTGTGAAATAGCGAGCTGGTTGGACAGACAATGCATTCTGGAACACGAGTTAAGTGGCAAAAGTTTGTAGCAACTGCCATCTAAAGGATGCTACATTAATGGGTTTCGAACTCTCAAGAGAAATCTTTTATTCAAAGAACCAAAATATTTTTTAAATCCAATACTTTTGAATTTACGCCTCTTGTTAGCTTGCAAAGATCTTGCCTTAGAACCTTATGAAATAATGGCTCTCATTTTTTTCTGTTCTGATTTTAATACCTGTAAGATGTCTTGTACTGAACCGAGGCCAAATGAATAGTTCTGCTATAGCCCATACTCATGGTCTGGGTGATGCTAGACATGGTGTAAGCCAATAATTCATCTTGGAGAAGCCAACTGAAGTCCTCATTCCTATTCAACATAGACACAAGTATTTCCCTAACTATGTAAAGTCTGTTTTCTATATTTATGGAGTGAGTCCCCACTTTCGTACCACAACCACACATAAGCAGAACTGAGCAAATTGCTGGGAAAACACTTTCATCTTGAAACAATTTAAGATGCAGCATCTGCCTTTTTGCTTTCCACAAATTGTTAAAGTCCAACCTCCTCATCCCCTAAAGCCAGGAAACATCCCCACCGTGCAACCTAGTCACACACTGGGCTAATTCTAAATATTTAAATCAACACTCTAGCAAGTCTGTGAAAATATCTGAGTTCAGGAAGGAAATTGCAAACGGACAGAACCACAGATTGAAAAGAGACTGTCACCCAAGGAACATCAAACCAGGATCTGCCAGATAGGCTCCACATCCTAGAAATCAAGCTGGAATACCAGATAAACCACCAGCAGAGAAATATGATTCAGACTGACATCCTACTTTGTACACTATATTCTGATTCCTTGCTGTGATCAGGCAGTGTCGCACAAGGTACTTGTTTTGATAAGAATGTCCTTTGCATGGTAAACTCACGTGCACCCCTGCCCTGAATAACCTGACTGCATGTGAAATCGGCATGATCCTTTTCTTGTGGTCTTTGCACCACTGAAAACCGCATTAGCACAGAGGCCTGAAATCGACAGTGAGTTCGAGGGCCTGGCTATGACCCAGGAGGGGCACCAAAA
This sequence comes from Pleurodeles waltl, assembly GCF_031143425.1. Taxonomy (NCBI): domain Eukaryota; kingdom Metazoa; phylum Chordata; class Amphibia; order Caudata; family Salamandridae; genus Pleurodeles; species Pleurodeles waltl. The sequence goes on along the minus strand of NC_090444.1, from coordinate 609,635,364 downwards.
GCATACTTTCAAGTGGACACAAGACAGCCATCTGTGTCATTTGGCACTCATACTGTGAGGGGTGGTGGAGGCATTCTATTTTTGAATACATAGTATTGGGCAGACCTTTTAATCTGTTCAGGGTGAGAATGTGATGTCTACAGGCCCACCTGTGTAAAGTTCCATTTACATATAATGCCCAGGTCCCGCACTTAAACACCTGCTTGAACACTGAGCATATATGTGTATATGGTGAATGGTAGCTGGGCTGCATGTTTGATTCTGTGAATGTTAAAGCCAGTGGGATACATTTTTTATTGCTCCTGGTTTGACATGGCACAAAATGGAACCTCCACAGAGAGTTCAAGAACATTGCTCCTTTCAAGAGCTACAGGGTGAATGTAGCTTTAAACACTGAAGTATGGAGGAAAGGCGATGTGGCTGCATTTACAAATTATGTAGTCCATTTTGTTTGAAGGGGATTGCTGATTAGTCCACCCTGAACACTGCAATTGTTTGGTGGGGGAATTGGGGTAAGTCAGTAGATTCAGTTATTAGAGGGAGAGAAGGTTCTGGGCAGAGCTTGTTCCTTTTGTCGCCCACTTCAATGGCCCATATAGGAAGATGGATGACAGCCAGCTACAGAACTTCACAGTTACACATTTAATGTGTAATAATATGGGTACTCCTACTTAGACCAGCATTGTCAATACCTGCTGGGAGAGACATCACCTTATGACTCTGCATATCTGTGGTGCAGCCAGAAAATGAAATATGAATAAGAACCACCCCAGAAAGGTTCCTGGATATTTAAGAGTGGATCCACATCACTTCTCTGGAAATCATGTATTAAAAGTGGCACCCAAACTTTATCATGTTATTCTAGGTCCAAGCCTCTTCACCGACCAAGGACTGGGGTACTTGGAGTCCCCAAGGAGCAACCGTGATCTAGTGCTGGTGTCACTTATAGTCAGTCTCCCAGAGGTTAGGGATCACTGTCCCAAGTCTGAACTTGGTGCTGGAGAGCTGCTGGCCTGCCTGAGACCTGGGAACCTGTCTGCTTTCTGAGTAGGAGCGACGAGTCCCACAGGAGCTGCCTGCCTGAGAAGTAGAAACTCAGCCGCCCAGTTAAGAAAGAGTAGAAATGTTCTTAGAGTGGACCAGAGTGTGCCTGATGGTCTCCAGGCTCTCTGAGTCCCAAAATAAGCCGCCAGGAATCTACAACTCGCCAGTGTGCTTGCTCTATCGACCAAACCGCAGAAAAACAGAAAAAGGACATGTGCTGACTCTTTGCTGCACTTCAAAGACTGTGAACCTCTACACCCGGACCTGAAGAAGGAAGTCCCAACTGTGAGTGCCAAAGCACCCGAGTGGTTTCACCCAGGCAGCCTCCATTGGCCTGACATGGAGAGAAGGATGTAGGGCCCTTGCGACCGTGAGCACAATTGCTCACCCCATTCAGCAGAAGACTGCACAACTGCTCTTGTAAATTCAGAGTGTGTTTCACCTCCGGTAACGCCAGCGCTTGACCAAAATGTTAACTGAGAACCTGACTAACATATTTTGGTCTCCCTTTGTTTTGATTATCGCAGCCTGCTTAAGAGTACTGCCTAGTCAGAGTATACAGACTGACCTGTGGGTCAGAAAGCTGCTCCATTTTACCATTGTGACCTGGCAGCTTTGCTTAAGTCTAAAATGTTAATTTGTGTAGTAACACCTATGGAATACATTCCCTTTAGTGTTTAATATGTTATATATATATATATATATATATAACATATTAATCTGGATGGAACAGTCCTCTGCATAGTAATGGACGTGCACACCAGCCCTGAGTGCCACAACTGTACGGATGTCTGGATCCCTAATGATGATGATTTTTATTGTCATAGGCAAACACGGATCATGAATGTGCGCCATTACAGACCTTTCTCATGGATTGCGGTCCTTTTGAACCAGAGCGGATGCCCAAAGCGCTACCCTCATAGTGGTGAGAGGCTACTGCCTTTACTAGAAGAAAAGCAGCACAAGCCCCGGAGCTGGCAGCATACCCTGTAGTGATCAGTAGGAGTGAACAGGTCCTTTTTACCTGTGTCACAGGAGTGAGGCCTACAAGCTCACTCACTTAAAGTTCTGCTGCTGTGTGGTTAACTCACCCTTGGCCTACATCGGTTTGGTGTGTAGTGCTGCACAGTGCTTGTGTGATGTGCCTGTGAATGTTACAATAAAGGGATAATGCAGTTTGCTATATACATGTGCTGGGTGTGTGTGCCTGTAAATGGTACAATACATGAACTATATAGTGCTGCACCGTGCATGTGTGTTGTGTACTTGTGCTGAGTGTCTCTGTGCCTGTGAATGGTACAATACAGGGATAATGCTGTACTGTACAGTGTGTGTGTGTCATATGAATGCACTGGGTGAATGTGTGCCTGTGAGTGGTACAATATATGGCTGAGTCTGGAATCTATTTTGGGAGTCCCAGGGCTGCATGGTGAAAGATGAGGAGAGGAGGTAGAGGAATCCCTCAGACAGATTTGTGCAGTTCTGTGTTCCTGTAAGCTGGGTGAGACTCCGTGGCGAGAGGGAGAGCCAGGCTCCCCATGTGCACTTTAAATGGTACTGTTTGATTAAGACAGAGGTCACAAGGAAGGGGACTGGGCACATCTCAGGAAGGTTATTGGGCTAATAGAGAGTTGTAAAGAATAGTGCTGAGACTCTGGGCTAAACTTTTGATACAAATATTACTGTGTCTGACATCCAGGTGTGAATTTCTAGTCACTCACATGGCCTAAGTTGTGGGGCTATCAGCTCTGGAGCTGCCTTTGCTGTGACAGACTGCTTTCTTTACGGCAGAGGAGTGAGCCTTCAAAAGAAAACAGACCCCCAACATAAACTTCAAACATTCAAACTGTTACTCACATTTGGTGTCTGGAAATGGATTATAGAAAGGGGAGCTTGAGACCTCTGAAAATGGTCACAAGTCAAGCAGCCAGTTGGGCTGTGCGAGGAGGAGAACCTCTGCATCACTGATCCCTGTGATCAAGGCTGGGGGCAAGGCCTGCTAGTCTCCTAGCTGGATGATGGGCCATCACCCAGGCGATCCATGACCAGCTGCCCTGGAGCACCAGCGCTAGCCTGCTTGCCATGACCAGTGTACCCTGTAAGGAAGAGGACAGCTTTGAGGAAGCAAAATCAAGTAGGAAATCCTGTTGGGTGGATTGTCGTGGCAATGTATAAGGAGATAGCTGCTACATTAATCAGGTTATTGTCTGTGTGAGAGAAAGCCGCTGCTTGAGGCTGGCTATCGAGAAGTGAGCCATGATTGTACTGCACCAAAGGTGTCATGTGCAGTGAGGAACCAGTGACCATGTATGCCAGGAGGGTCTGCTGTGAGGAAATTGCCATACTGATTGGGCCTTAGCTTGTCTGCTCCGCTGGGAAAAGATTGCTGTCCTCAGGGGGATGTAGCCTGTGTGCGGTAGAGAGCCAGCAACCCAGTATGCCAGGAGGAGGGGTCGCCATGAAGAAATCAGCTGTGCTGATCGGGTCGGGGCCCTTGTGCAGTGGAGAGATGGTGACTCTCATATGCCAGAGGTGTGACTGTGTTCATCACAAGAGGAGAGAGGCCACCCTGGTGACCCATACAGGCCTACACCGTGACTTAGGATCAGCACCAGGACTTTCACATTCCCAACACCACCCACCCACTGTGAGAAAGACCTAAATAACTTACCCAGCTTAGAGGACTGAGGAGCCTCAAAAAACATCTGGGCACTGTAGTTGCACGGCAGTGTTTGAGGAACTTGAGGTCCGCAAAATGCCTCCCGCCTGGGCCATGTACAAAGACTTTATTGGATAGCTGCTGCAGCTTCAGCGCCCGCAGAGGGGACGCACTTAGGGACACTAGTCACCCCAAACCTGTAGGTGCAGGTAAGACTGATTTCAGGCCAGATGGCCCGAAAGGACCTTGCTTGCCAGATAGAGCTTCAGCGCTGAAACAGTTTTGAATTTTATGCAGAGATAGAGTGGAACTCCTGAGACTCGGACTAGTGGGGCCTCACCTGCATGTTGCCTAAAGGAAAGAACCACTGCTGCTACGGCTAGGTGTGAGTGCGACTCACAAACTGTCTAAGAAATACTAGAGCCCTGACCTCAAGGGGGCTGTGGAAGTTGTTTGTGAATGTCATATTCCCTTGTGGTGGTAGCTGTAAAATTAATACTTTTTTTCATAAATGCAAGTATTTGACTGAACAATCATGTATTGCTGCTGCTGTCATACATTTTAAATCCTGAGCCTGTGTTCACCTTCCGTATCTGCCGTTCCCTTCAGGAATCCTTGAACTACTTGATCCATGCTATTGCTGAGACTCAATTGCTGAAGGGGAATTTGCCTAAGTTGCTCAGGACCCTTTGTAGGCCGGGCCATGGGACATGAAAAGGCTCCCACTGCTGGGCCCAGTAGGTCCTGCTGGCCCTAACCCTTTGGAATGGGGTTCTGGCAATATAGCATAGAGTTGTAGTGTGATTAAAATACTTCTGTTGTTGTTAAGCACTGGATTATACATTCATGTATTGTACCTATTGTTTGCTTGAGTTCTGTTTCTAGCCCTGACAGTACTTCCTTGAGATGCTTTGGATTGTTCACCCTTGCTTCCCCAAGAGTCTGGTGGAGAAGGAATGTACTTAGCCTAGTTTAAGAGTCTTTGTACGCCCAGAACACTAGTGACAAACAACTGCAGCCACCTAGGTTGAGTCTCAGTAAACCCCTGCCCATTATAGGGCCCCACCAAATGGGATCGGACACTTATAGGCAGAAAAGGTTGAAAAATGTTGCCATACTTGGGCTCAGACGTCTTTCACACCGGATGCAGTTGTTAAACTAGGATTGTTCTGAAGGTATGTAATGAGCACAGTGGGTCAATAACTTGACTCTGTCCTTTTCCATATACCCCACATTTCGTCTGATCAACTTCTGTACTTTCATTAGGCAACCATGGCTTGATAATTTTGGCAAGAAATTGAAATGTCATGCCTTGTTAGATTTCAAATTTCTATCTGATGCCTGTGAAGTTTGTTGCGTAACTACTCTCGTTGAGCCATGTGCATGTCTTAGTGCACTCATGGAGGCTGTTAAACTTGTTTGAGATGTTGATTATGCCTGCACAGAGATTCTCTCCACAACCTACTTCTTATCCCACCCCCAAACAGGACTACGGTGGATGAGGTGATAATCGCATCATTCAGGTAAATTGCTGTATTTTATAACGCCCTAGTTTCTTTCAAGTTTTATCAGTTGTATGAATTTAGTTCTCCTGATTCAAGGTGGAAATCTTAGCTAAAAAGTTTGCTAGATCCACTTTTTCCTTTTATGTATTGGAAATTTCAAGGCTGCTTCACAGAAGATTTCTCCAATAATATTTCTTTATGATAAATTTGTCTAAATCTCTAACCCTTCCAATCGTGAGAGCTAATTCTAACAAATAAAAAACATTCTGAGCTACTTCCTAATCATTGGATTAGTTAGTAATGTAAAGGGAGCGAGGAAGAAAAAACAGAGCGGCTTGGAAGCAAACAAAGGATAAGAAGCAAAGGGGAGAAAGAAAGGAATGGTGGAGTGAAAGAGAAGACAGAGACAGAACATAGGAGGAGAAAAGGAAGAGAAAGTAGGAAGGAGAGAAAGAAAGGGATGAAGGAGTAAAGAAAAAGAAAGGAAGGTTTATACGAAGGAGAGAAGAAAGGAACGGAGACGATAATGAGTAAAAAAAGGAAGAGAGGAGATGAAAGTGAGAAATAGAGAATGAAAGCAATGAAGCATAGGAGAAAATGACACACTTGTTTATTTAAAAAGTGGATGGCCCGAATCCTGTTCCTGCTCCTTTAGCTCTGTCTCATAGACCTGGGCTCTAAGTGATTTTAAGTGCAGCACTGGTAGATAGGAGGTTAGTTAAATCCAGTGGCGGTTCGCAGGAGAGAGAAGGGCGGGGTAGGGCTGTGCGGCACGGACAACAACAAATATATATATATAATTGTCTTTTAAATGTACCTTATGCGCCGCTCCTGTCCTCCACTGCAGGCACAGGCCCCAGCCTGCCATGCGTCCAATCCTAATGCTGCTTTCATGCTGCTGGCACTCAGCCAGCGCACTAGAGGAGGAGCCGCACCTGGTTAAATCCTTCTGAACATCAAGCAGCGAGCTACAACCACACAGTCTGCAAGCTACTGGTAGCTTGAGAACAGCGTCTTGGAAAAGACTGCTCTAAATGCAGTGTTGTAATAAGGGCCAACACTTGTTCTGCAGCAGGTGAAGAAAGAGCCCTCAGTGGCAATTGACATGTACTGGGGTCCTACAAAATGTGGAGACTGCATACGTTAATGGTTGCTCACAAGAGGTGCATTGTTTGGATTACTCATAGAGCGCAAAACAAATGCCAGAAAATCCAGTAGCGAAAAGGCAATGTGTCTATAGTGTTACAAAAATCGTAAATGAAATAGATGCAGTAAAATATACAAATGATCTTTTATGTGCCATCTTGAATCCGTGTTGTTGACTGGAGCTCGCTGTTGTATACTTGCCTCCCCAGAAGTGTTCATGCATCCTTGTGCACTTGGAGTGTTGCCTAGTGATGTGTCATCAACATGTACATGTGTTCTTGCTCACTCTACCACTAAGCCTTCTAATACCGACTTGCACAGTTATGTTTGAAATGTGTGTGTCCTGTGTGGAAATCTGTAAAACTGCTTTGAATACACTGTTGCATAGCAAGACCCCTTTTGAAGAGACTTGCATCATGGTTGTAGACCATTAGACATGTTCAAGAAGGTAGGTAATGTGCTCCACTAGCTCAAAGACGCTTTCATCCTCGAGTAGGCATCGAGACAGACACTCTAGATGCCACCCACTATGTTGACAAGAAAATCAAAAATGTCACCAGCTGTAAAGCCTCATGCCATACTTTGCAACATTACCACGTTCTCAGCAAATTTATGGCTGATGTAGTATGTATGTGGCAGTTTTGGAAGCTCTTCAGATGCGAGGTCGGCCAAAGCACATGCCGCAAGATGCTGATTGAGCTCCCTGATGATAATATAATTTTGAATCAGGATTTTGTCCCCACATACGAAACTGACCTAAGAGCAGGCATCCAGTGCATGCACTTCTGCATCTGCTATAACTAGCCATGAGCAAATGCATAGTTCCGGCAGCATCTCTCATGCCGATTTTCTTGGTGGAAACTGGTTACATTGGGTCCTCCCATGCTCGAGAGTTCATTCTTTTTAGCAGTCTTGAAAGTCTGACTGGGCAGCAACTTAACTGGTTCACTCGGAATGTACCTTTGCAGATATGGAGGATGAGATTACTGACGTCCTTATCTTTGTCACAAAGCTCACAGGTGTTGGTAAGGTGTTTAAAATTGGCATTCTTTAGGTCTTCGGGGGTCCTCTGGTTGAAAATCTTGAATTTACTATTCGGGAGTCGCCTGAAGAAAGCAGTCAGTACTCACTTCACACGCACATTGTCAGGTACGCTATTGGTAACTGGGAAGGTAATATCCACTCCCCAGCAAAGTATGGAGGGAAAAAAACTGACTCTAGGGTCCTACTGTTTAGAGATCACAAGGTTGTTTTGAAAGCGTTCCAACCAGGAGCCCTTAGTTGCTCTTGGGATGCTGGGGCATTGTGGACTGCATGTGGAACAAAGTGTTGGTGTGGCCACGTTTGTCTGTTTCCAGTGAGAGAAGCCTAGCTCTCCACCCTGTGCACTCTTGATGTGCCGTATCATCCCGTCACGTGGCAGCGGGGAGTGGGATAGCGTAGGGATCTTGTCACCTCATCGCCAGATGTCATTATCCCTGGCTGGCAGCGTCAGCCTTGGGTCTAAACCAGAGCTCTGTCGTAATAAGACACGCACAGGATCAGTAATACAAATTCATGGAGTAATTCAAACTGGCCTATGGCCGGAGATAGTCAAACATGTGCATATGCTTTTCCTCACCCCTACATGTGGGATTGCATGCATGCGGTATCGGGTTTCCTAGAAGTGCCAGCCCAGATATTTCAGCAAAACATTGCAATACAGCTGCTTTCATTTTAGTTCCAAATTTGTACACTGTCTGATAGGCCTTCTTCAGTAATATCCAACCTCTTGGTCTAGTAAAACTGCAGTGATTCATGCCAGTACAGTAGCTGTATTTACATTTTTTCCAAGAGTGGATTGACCTCCTCCTGTGTGTGTAATTTGCGTAATTTAAAACTGAGTGGAGATTATTTCAAAGGATGTTGCTGCCCCACCCTCTTCACCCCCGGTTTGGGGGGAGCAGAGCTTGTCCGGAACTCAGTCCTTCCCTTGCCAGTTGTAACTGGAGATAAATGCTCAGCTGTTTGAGGATCGTAGTCAAATCCCAAAAGGATATATGCGTTGAAAAATCACAGAATAATTATCAAAGTTTGAAAATGAATCGCTGAATCATTACTTGCGTTTTACTTATTAAGATGCCCTTAAGGAATGCCTGCTTTTGATCTATTATGAAATTTATTGCATTTGCTGGTAAGCCTTTGCAGTAGCGTCCACGGTTATTGGCACTCTGGTTAATTCCAGCTGATCCTCCGGAAGTCGAGTACTTTCTGGAAAGGAAACGTTAAATAAAACAAGCATGGCCGCCTTTTTAAGTAGTGCTGCATTTTTTCTCATAGTTAAGATTGTGGCGTGTTTTTTTTCATTCGACCATCTCAACGAGTGAGATTTTTTTTAATTTTAACTCCACCTGAAGAAAATCCTTGTCAAAGCAAAGGCAGATGGAGGAACATTGTTTACTGTTAGTTCGCCATTTTATCAGTAATTCGAATTTGACTATTGTAAATTTTCAAGCCAAGGAAATTAATAACTCTCCTTTTTGAAGAAGCACTTTTTAAATAAATTATTTACAGAAAATTCCAATAACATGTCCGCTTTACATCAACCAAAAAGTGGCCGTAGAACAGCAAACACGGACAAATTAAAGTACAGTCTCAGAAAAGAAGGACAAAATAGAAGGCCTAAGCTGAGCTTTATTAGATTCTGAACAATTTTAACACCGCCTTGTCCTGGTAGTAAGCGCCATATAAATACCATTACAATAGAGTATGTAAGATACAAATGTTTTACAAGTAGTTGAGGTAAAGACTGAATTTAAAAAAATCTTGGATTTGTGTTCACTTCTTCACCTTTAGACTGACCGTTCAAACTCTCCAGATGGAGCATTTCTCATAATTTCTCTTGAGCCTTTATCCCAATTGCTGAACTGCATGACTTGCATTGTTTTGCAATAGCAACAAGTGGGAAAACATTAAATAACCATGGGCTTCCTGTGATGGGGCTGAGTATCTTTAGTTTGGAGGTAATATTGTTCTAAAAATAGTGGATAGGGAAAGCGCCTGACTTTATACTTTATAGTTTGTCTTTTTAAGTGGGTTTCTTTCAGACATACCTCAAAGACTGACTATTCAGCTGGAATATCTGGACAGGTCCCTTAGTACAGGCACCCACAGTACTTTTGCTGATTTGTGGTTCATGAGGCCAAAATGGAATCTGCTGAAAAAATTGAAACTTTACACAGTCTCTGCTTGTGCTCTATCCTCAGAAGGGGTCGAGGTATTTGTTCTTGGCAGGGAAACATTGTTCCATGCCTTTGGGTTTACGTTTCCTAATTATGATCTTGCTTATATTAGAAGGCTTTCCTGTTTGCACTGTACGCACTGTAAGCAAATGTGAAGTGCACACATCATGAACCTTCCTACCTCCTCATTGACAGTGAACCAGTCTGCATTTGTTTTCTACACAAGTGTTGATTTACATTATGGACAATAAGTTTGGCTCTTAACTAAAAAGGTTTATGACCATATTGAAATGTATGTCTTTTAAGAACATCCAAAGTGATTGCATAAAGTAGTATCTTTCTATTATTCATAATCTCAGTTGAACATTTTAGTGTGGTCTTCTTCAAAATGGAAGGCTTTAGTTCAGTTGATGACACCCCCAGAAGGATTACAGCTGATTAAGCTCTGAATTCTGAACTTTCATTTGCTTCCCTCTGCAAATCCCTGTTTACACGTTTCCAAGGAAGTGGAAGAAGTCAGATAAGATTATTTAGTAGATGTGGGTCAAAGCCTCAAATGTATGTCCAACGTTTATAAGAGAGTGAACTGTAATAGAAACTGGGGCGTATGCCGTTTCATATTTTAACAAGCACTGGCAGCACTAACAAGTCTGGTGCTTGTTGCAGCCTTTTGTCTCTGTCAAAGCTTGTTTTCTTTTGTCATGATTGTTGTAAAACACTATTGCTGGGAAGCTGCCTAGCTTTGGTCTATCAAAAAAAATGGCTAGAAGCAAAGTATTTTTAAGGTGCACATCGCCATTTTAGTCCCTGGCACCGAAGGGAATTACTTTGAGTGTGGAGGTGCTGCTTGTGAAATGGTAGAATGTTGTCACTCACTTAATTTAGCTGTTGGAAATGGCCCTTTCTGCAGGCTTAACCCAAAACGTTTTGCCTTCGTCCTCCTATTTTTCTGACCTACTTTTTGTTGGCTTTAGGACTCTGGGCATTTTACCACAGTTAATCCGTACTAAAGTATATGTGCTCTCTCCCCTTAAACTTGGTATAATTGGCTTACTCCTGCTTGGCATATTTAATTTACCTGTACGTCCCTTGTAAATTGGTATGCCATATACCCATGGGCTGTAAATTAAATGTTACTAGTGGTACTGCAGCACAGGTTGCACCACCCACAGAAGTAGCATTTCAAACTTGTTTCAGGCCTACCACTGCAGGGCCTGCAAGCGCAGCTTACTGCCACATTGACTTGGCCTTTCAAACTATTTGCAAAGGCCTAAACTCCCTTTTTACTACACACTAGGTCATCCCTAAGGTAGGCCCAATCTAGCCCTATGGGCAGGGTGCTGTGTATGTAAAAGGTAGGACAAGTACTTTTATCTTTTGCGTATCCTAATAGTGACGAACAGCCTATTTTGGTTTTTCAGTACTGAGAGAGCTGCTCCTCTCATAGGTTAGCATTGGGAATTCACTTATATATTGTAAGTGGTAACTTCTAATCTGCAAGGAGTAGTGTGGGCATGTTTGGTTTGTTTGGAATGGTAGTGAGAAATCCTGCTTACTGGTGTAGTTGGATTTTCCATTACTATTTTAGAAATGCCACTTTTAGAAAGTCAGCATTCCTCAGTACTTATAACTCTAGTGTTTTGCAGCCTAACTCCAATCCATGTCTAGGTCAGAGTGGCAGCTACACTTAGTGCATCGTTTTCAGACAGCCACAACACAGGAGGGTCTGGGTGTGACATGAGAAGAACGCGCATCCATCTGCATACTGGTAGTCTTCCTGGGCTGGGAAAGTGAGGGGTCGTTCACACCTTATCTGACAATAGGCTGTTTCCTGCCCTTCACACAAAGGGCTGATTTACCCCCTTCTGATGTCTATAGCCAGGGTTGGGTTGAAAGGGGTTGTGTTACACTTGAAAGGGTCCCTTTGAAGTTACCTCTTGAGCAAATTAATTTTTGAGTATAAGTACAGGGGCTCTGAAACCATGTTTTTAGAGCACTTTTGGAACTGGGACGGAACCTATGTCAGAAAGACTGCTGCACTACCCAGAAGGACTCACATGGACTGTTCTTCTGCTGTTGCCTTGCTACCTACTACTTGCTGGGTGGTATAAAGGACTCACTGGATTGTTTTTCTGTTTGTTGCCCTGTTGCCAGCTGCTCTCTGACCCTGGTCTACCCAGGTTCTACAGGATGCACATTGCCATAGCACTGCTATGCCGCTAAGAGGAACCGCCATAGGACCTACGGCTTTGTAGTGCTGACCTGCTACCTACTGCTTATTGGGCTGAGGAAGGGACTGCCACTTTGAAGAGAGGACCCTTGCGCTGGCCTGCCTGCTCCCTGCTGTATGCCCTAGTGCTCCCCTGGGCTTGTTGGCCTGCCCTTCCCGTTCTGTTCAAGGTCTCAGGGAGCACAAGCCTCGTTATTGGCACATCGGCCCCACCTTCAGAGTGAAGGGATCGTAATATCACAACAAGCTCTCCATAGTGAGGAGCCCATCTGATTATCCCTAGGTGGCAGTAAACGGGGATTGCAGCACTTTGTTTCCCAGTGGTTCAGTCCAAGTAATGTCGTGCTCCTGACTGGACCGGAGTCTGAGATCTTGGAGCGACGGATGCATTGACACCCCCACGGCCAGATTGCCCAGGCAGCAGGGAGTGCAGCATGACTCCACACCGCCCAGTGGAGCAGACGACGGGTGCCTGCTTGAGGGACCACCAGGCCATGTACCCATTACAAACGTGGGCCCCAAAGCTGAGGCCTGCTGGAACTAGCCAGTTTCGCTGATGGCGTGAAGCTGCTCTACTCGTCATGGCATCCAGATGTCAGCCCTGTGACTGAGGCCCTCTGGCATCGATCAAGACTTAACCCCAGTACTGCCTCCATCCATACGTCCACGTAGAAGGTCCACTGACCTCTCTGGCGAGCATAATCCTGCCTAGAGTGCTTTGAACGTGGCAACTGCACCGCATGTCCCAGTGTTGCAGAAGCTGCGAGTTGGACACGGTGGGGGGTGGGGCATTACTTATTCTTGGCCACAGTGATGAAAAACCTTTAGAGGGGACCCAGAGGACGGCTCAGGCCATTCCTAAACCACCAAAATTGTTTGAGGGCTTGAGCAGGAAATTACAGTATAATAGTAGGCCTATGGGGGCTCCCAGGCTCCAGGATTTCCCCTAATCCCACATATTGTCCAAGTCCGGAAATTATTATTTCCCCTGCCCTATCTATGCTTCTGGCGTAAATCATATGATTAAGGGCAAAATTGCCCCATTATGCATGAGTGCTTCTAGCACATCGCAGAATGTACCCCACATTTTTGGTGACACGGGGTGATATATGCATTTATGGTGCCCTGGTAAGGTCTAGGTATTTATGGTGATATCTGATGGTTCATGGGTTTACTTCCCAGACGGTTACACTTTGTGCTCCATGTATTTGCTGATGCTAGGAAGCTTGTCACTGTTGACTGTTTCATTACTCAAATAACGAGTACTATTTCAGTAATGGTATTCCATGCACAGTATTTATGATATGTGTGTTTTGGACCCCAAACTGCATATTATGCCCTGAGTTTATAATGTATATCATATTGATTATTGCACTGTGAGGATAGTGTTACCCCAGGATTGCATGGGATATACAGTACACATGACTCTTTTTGGTCTTATGTATTCAAAAAGAATAGAAGCCGTATTTTTTATATAATTCCGAGTTTCTTTTGTAGTGTATTTATTGTGTCACTGGTGTGAGTGTGGTGTGCAAACGCGTTACACATTGCCTCTGGGGATAAGCCTTACTGCTCTCTGCTGAGCTGCCTGGGGATGAGCAGAGGCTATCTTTGGTGTGTAACTTACTCACCCTGACTAGAGTGGTGGGTTCTTCCTGGCTAAAGTGCATACCCTAGCCAACCAGAAACCCTATTTCTAATATTAGCCAATGGCTAAAGTGCACTGACCCAGTGGCTGATGCCATATTCCCTGTAGCACATGAAAAAAAACGTGAATGACACAATAATAGATCCATGGGCGAAAAAGAGCTGGCTGAAAGCCCCTGTATTAAAATATGTAATACATATAATTTAAATAAAATTAAAAGGTTATAGGCTAATGTCCGATCTCAAAAAGTGTACCTACAGAAAAAGATCTGTTTGATTTGCAGAGATCTGTCATGTGAGAATTGGTTGAAGGAAAGAAAATAAAGTGTGCTCTTTATTATGCTAAAACACGCTTGGGAGAAGGATCTGGATTTTTGACCTGAGATATGGATTTTAAATCTTGAAATGTTGTGCATTTCACCGACTGGTGTACATGTAGGTAATGCGGTTAATCTGCATGCTAAATAATGTTTCTCAGTCAAGATAACATCCAATAAATAGCAACATGTAGACATGTCTGATCTGTGTAGTAGTTGGCACAGATTTGCTCTGCATTGTTTACTGTTTAAAACTGAGGACTTTATGTGGATCACACACACTAAATGAAATATGTAATCCAACACAGTGAAGTGAAAGGGACCGGACTGATTCCTTATCTCTGCTTACTGGATCCCTAAGCTTTATGATGGCTAGAACTCCCTCCACATGTCACAGTGCTGATCGTGAACCTCTGCCACTTACCATGCTTTTAGCAATAAGACTTATGGTTATTGCAATCCACATTCTGTGCTGACCAGTGGAAATATTGAAGATTTCTCTGGAAATTCACACAGTTACAGTAGATTTTTTTTGGCATTCCTTTAAGTGGGGGGGACAGCAGGGTCTAGTTACAGTGACAGTTGGGCTGGTGATAGCCCATTCTGCTGCCCTGCGCTTCCAATTGCCCTTCTGGACCCAAACCTTTGTTGATCGCAAACAAGATGCCAGATCCTTTTTGGATGATTACTAATTTCAACAGAAAAAGCCACCATTGCAGTTACTTTTTAAAAGCCTTGACTTTCATGTGTTAATGACAAATTAGGTTTTTCTAAAGTTTTTTTCTTCAAAGAGCAAGTGAAAATGTAGGGATGTGTTGAAATCAAACGAGCCTGTCTCTCCAAACATCCCTTGAAGGCTTGGATAAAAGTTTACATTTCATGATCTGCGTGGGCCTAGAAGTCATTTTATTTGAGGTAGTACACCTATACGTATCCTGGATCTCTTAAGGCTTAGCCTCACTTTCAACGTTGGCTAACAGAAGCCTGATTTTAGTAAAATACTGAATTCAGCAGTATGTTTATGTTCTTTATCTTTGACTCCAGAACTTCTCACAATTTATCCGTGAGGAGATCCTGCCTCCTGCTCATTCATTTTGTAGAAGTAAAAATTCTGTCATGTTTGTGCTCCATACACTTGTATTTAGAGAAAAGTGTTTTAGGAATGGTTCGACGTTGCATGCATTGTAACATTACATGCTCCAACTGGCTGGCTGGATGAGACCTCTGATCGGGTGAAATGACAAATGTTGCCCTATTACCTGCTGTGCCCCCTTTTAAAAAAAAATTAAAAGCATATTAGAAGTTTAGGTCTCCTTGCGCGTTGTGCTGTATTTTAACTAGCATTTATACTATGAAGTTTCAACTACACCGATCATAAAGTATACACCTGAATGCTGAGTGCTGTGTCTTGGGATTCCAGGTCACTGCGGCTTGTATGTCATTGTTGAAAAGCTCTCAAATATGTTGGTGATTAGCTGCCAAATTCAAATTCCAGAATCGTAGTATGAGAACATCATTCAGAATTTTTATTTGGAAACAATGAAAGTACAAGTGAACGTTCAATTTAGAAGATTTGCACACTTTCAATGTAGTCCGTGCCTTATTAGAGCGATAATATCCTGAAATATGGGTGAATGGTGTTGGGTGTACAGGTAACAGTTTGGGTGGTTCACTTACAGTGATGTATCTCAAAGCTATTATTAGTTTATGATTGTTGTCGGAATGTCGAGTAGCCGCAATGTCATTATGAAAATACTCAAAACCAAAAAATCAAGGAGGTAAGTGCACAGAGGGAGTCATAGAAAATTATTCTTAACTACACATCTACGTATCTTGAAGCTCTAAATATCACTAAGGTAGCTTGACGTGGCTTTAAATGTATAAATCCATACAAACTTACCTGTCAGTATTCTGGTCCTTGATATGCTGATCGTGATATTGAGATCACTCTATATTCCTTCCATGATGCACCCCAGTTATGATTATTTTTAGGTCGCAGCCTTCCAGACAGCACAGCTGTCTGCATGTGCTAAAGACATCTTGGGGACTTTCAAAAAGTTGACCTAGAAATGCATTAATTCCACCCGTCGCGTGGCTTTGAGGTTTGTAACTCACGTTTTCTTGCTTTCCATTTGTTGACTTGATTTACTTTAGGCTGTCCATGTCAATTTGTCACTCCCCTTGTCTTTAACCTTATTTATGGTATTGTTCCACAAACTCATTTTCTGTAAAGCTTATTCTTATCTCGTCACATTTGCTGGGCAATCAAAGACTAGGGTCGAATGGCCGGGTTTGGCCTTCCAAGGAGGCTTGTTGCTTTAGTGCAGTTAATTGTGCTAGTTTGGTTTTCGTGCAAAACAACATCTGATAGAGACATCTAGATGCAGATTCCTTACCTGAGAATTTCCCCAGGTATCAGGCTGGATCTGAAAATTTTTCTCTAGCAGTACCCTTGCATGCCATTAGGTGGCATCGATTGGCTCCACGTCTGTCGTCGGTGTCGTCTGCACCTGGAAATGATATTGTGGGTCCTATATAGGCACCACCCCGATGCACTGACGGCAGTAAAAAAAAATCTGAAGCGCTGATCCGAAGAAAGAGCTATCTCTCAGTCAGTTTTTGACTGGTCTTTTTCGGCTGTTTGTTGAAGTTTTTGTATCTCCTGGTGGGTCAAGGGATGTCTTCTCTCAAGACCTGGTTCAAGCCTTGCGTATCCTGTCATCGAACGATGTCTGTGATGGAGCCGCACCTTATCTGCCTTTGGTGTTTGGAGTGCAATCATGTCCTGAAGCTGTGCTCAGAGTGCTGGGCCGTGCATCCGAAGGCTTTGAGGGAGCAGTCCCTAAAGCTGGTGGCATCCGTTGGCTGACGAGATGAGGGAACAGTAACTTCATCGCTCTAGGCCTCTATCCACAGAGCCTGCATCTTGGCAGACTCTGTGCCTCCCCGGGCTTTTGGGAGCCTGCACGACCCCTGCTCAACTCCAAGAGATTTATGAGGCCATGTGCCTAATTTTTGGGCAATCTGACTACGCTGAAGGGCATTTAAGCCCCCTGAAGTGGCCCCTTTGGGTTCCACACTGGCAGCTTCAGCCTTGGCGCCAAGCAGCACCCAGGGATCACTTCCTGGATCCAATCCAGCATCCCTTTGGGATACCAGCCACAAGACACCATGGACTGGCGTATGGCCCTGGAGGAAGTCAGTGGTCTGGATACCTCACCAGATACATGCTTTCTCCTCCTACTGTGGCTAGGGAGGAAGGAGTGTTCTACTCAGTTGCTCTCCGCACCATCACTGAGGTCCTGGACCTCGAGCTGCCTTCGGTGACAATCAGGACTAACCTCCTAACAGAGGTGCTTCAGCCTGGGGCTTCAACTTCTGAACCCTTTCTCCCATTCAATGAAGCCCTTACAAATGTCCTGCTAGGTACCTGGTCCAAACCCAGCACAGGAGCTTCTGTGAACAGGACAATGGCCCGCTGTCATCGCCCTGCTCTGGGTTATCCAAGTATCCTGACGCAACACCCTACCCCCTGATAGCTTGGTTACCCAAACCTCCACCTCTCAAGGCGCATTCTCTTCTGCACTTGGGCAAAATATGTTTTCTTCTCCCAGCATGCCTTTGCGGTCCATGAACATACATGCCTTTTGGGCCGTTATTCCCTCATGCTGTGTGATACAGTTGTGCAAGTGCTGGTACAGGTCCTGAAAGCAGTTACTGATGGGAGAGACGCAGCAAAGTTCATGATCGGTTGTGGACTGGACAGGATCGACTCACTAGGCAGAGCGGTTGCTTCTACAGCACCTCGAGGTGCCAGTCCTGGTTGAAGACGTCTGGCTTTTTGGTGTATGTCCAATCCGAACTTATGGACATGCCCTTCAATGGCACCCTTCTCGTCGGAGAGCAGAGTAGGTGCTTGAGCGCTTAAAGGACTAGCGAGCTAGTGCCTGGTCCTTGAGCTTGCAGATGCCCCTCAGTCTGCTTTTCCGTAGCTACGAAAGGGGCGACCTGCCACATCCATTTCCCTCCAGTCACTGTACTGCACATGCTGCCCAGCCCCTGCGTGGCCAGGGACGTGGGATCCACTGACCTCATGGATCAGGGTGCCAGCAGTCCTGGCAGTCCACCACACCTCACCACCCCTCTGCAGCTGCCTCCAAACCTTCCCAGTCTGACTCTTCCCCCACCAGGGGCCAGTCGGAGGCAGGATTCACCATTACCTGCTCCATTGGCAATCTATCACATCAGACTATTGGGTTCTGCAGATAGTCTGAAGGGGCTGTTCCCTCCTCTTCAAGACTACCCCTCCATCCATGCCACCATCCTACGATCAGATGACGGAGGATCACTTGGCTCTTCTCCGCGAGAAGGTTACGACTATCTTGGCCAAGGGAGCCTTAGAAAGGGTCCCTGTGCCAGAAGTAGGTTGTGATTTGTTATTCTTGCTACTTTCTGGTACCCAAAAAGGACAAGGGCCTTCGCCCTATCCTAGACCTTTTGTAAATCAATCACCTCCAAGTAGGAGAAGTTCAAAATGCTCACTCTGGCTCAGGTTCTATTTGCTGTGAGCCCAGGAAACTGGATGGTAGCGTTGGACTCTCTGGACACTTACATCCACATTGCTGTCCAGCTTGCCCACAGACGTTACTAGTGGTTAACCGTTGGCCATAAGCACTTTCAGTTTGCGTGCTTCCCTTTATCCTTCCCAGCACCCCTCAGGTGTTCATAAAGGGAATGGCAGTGGTCACAGATCAGGGGTTTCAGTCTTCCCCAATCTTGACGACTGGCCGTTTTAAGGCAGACTCACCCCAGGCTCTCATCTCCGACCTCCAGACTACAGTGGACCTCCTGCATTATTGTAAATGTCCCGAAGTTACACCTGACTCAATCTCAGACTCTCCCTTTCATTGGAGCTGTTCTGGACATAGTGCTGTTTCGGGCTTATCCTCTTGAGCGGCAAGTCCAGGATATTCAGGCTATGACACCCAGTGGCTGCTGCCACAAATGTTAAGGGGAGAGGTGGGGGGACAACAGGGATGGGTGGGAGGGTAAATAAATGAAGAGAAAAAAAGACTTACCGTTTGTTGCCACTGCCATCTTCTCATGCCGCCTCGCCTCGCTGGTCCTCCTTTCCTGTTCTGGTGTCCCACCATTTACTGGGACACCAAAACAGGCTCCCCAGCAATCCTGGCACTGCTTTCATGCTCAAGCTAGCATGAAAGCTGCGTCTGGATTTGTCTGAGCGGCTCAGACTGCTGCTCAGACACAACCATGGGGCATGTGCAGTTTCTCCAGCCCAGCTGTGTACACAGCCAGACAAGAGAACCCTAAGTGTGCATGTATGTTTGGACAGCCATCTTAGGCTGTCCAAACCCACATGCTTACTTAGTTCACTCAATTCCTTATCCTCACCCTGCACCTGCTGGCTGAGCCAGCAGCAGAAAAATAAAACGATATTTAAATATTATTTTATTTTTATGTCTCTTAGCCAGTGGGGCAACACTCCTCTGCCATTGCAGAGGAGCCGCCCCTGATGATACCGATGTTTCAGCCTCTATCCTGGATTTCGGTGAGAATGCCTCATGGCCTCCTCCATCCTGGTGGTGACACATGCCAGATGGCACATGTGGACTCTGGAGTGGGACCTAAAGTTCCAGAGGGTGCAGCATCAGGAGAATCTCTCTGACATAGTCAAACTCTCTTTGGCGGAACTGCACAAGATCTGCAGTGGTGATTAACAAACCGCAACTGGACCAGAGGCAGATCCCTCTCCCTTCCCTAACCAGATCTCACAGTAGTGACAGATGTGTCACTTCTCGGGTGGGGCGGCCATCTGGGAGAGGAGGAGATCAGAGGCCTCTCTGAACTCCAGGCTATCAGGCTAGCACAGAAAGCATGTTTTCTCTCTCTCAAGGGGAAGGTAGTGCAGGTGTTCACAGACAACACAACTGTCATGTTGTATTGCAACGAGCATGGCAGGATTGCGTTGTGGACCCTTTGTCAAGAGGCTCTGTGCCTCTGGACGTGGCTGGAACAGGGCACTTCCCTGATGGTTCAGTATCAGGCGGGCTCTCTGAATGCCAGAGCGGAGGAACTCAGCCAAACAATGCTTAGTCGATCACGAATGGCGTCTCCATCCAGAGGTGGCGTAAGGTCTCTTTCAGCAGTGGATTTGTTCGCCTCCAGAGAGAACGTGCAATATCAGCAATATTACACGTCGGAGTTTCCAAGGCCGCAATCGCTGTGACATTTTTTGTCTCGAGTGGATCTCAGGTGTCCTGTACGCCTTTCTGCCCATACCACTTCTGCTCAAAGTTCTCAAGAAGATCAAGAACAACCTGGCCCAAGTATTCCTTATGACTCTAGACTGGGCACGAAAGATCTGGTATGCCAAGCTATTGAACATGGGCATTGATCCTCCAATCAAACTCCCCCCTTCGGGAGGATCTTCTATTGGAGCAGCAGTCCAGTCTCTGCCTTCTTGCTTGGAGAGTTTACATCTTTCGACCTTCTTCCCGAGATCTGTAATGTAATGTTGGCAGCCAGGCATCCGTTCACCAAAACGGTCTATACTTGTCTTTGGAAGAAGTGGCATGGTGCACAGATAAGTCTGTTACCGTTTCTGCTCCTCTCTCTGAGGCGCTATTATTTATACTTTTGTTGGCCCAGCAGGGCTCTGCTTTAGGCACTCTTAAAGGTAATTTGTCTGCAATATCTGTTTTTTAAGGTTGCCTAATCAACCACCTTTGTTTAAATTTCAAATTGTAAATAAGTTCCTTAAAGGCCTTACTCATGTGTTTCCTCCTTCCCCATTCATTATGTCCCAATTGGACTTGAATTTGGTTTTGACATTTCTGATGTTTGCTCCCTTCGAGACCTCCACAACTGTGTCAGGCTTCTCAATTTGAAAACAGCCTTACTTATGGCCATAACATTTGCCCACAGGGTGAGTCAGCTGCAGGCCTTGTCAGAATAGATGGAAAGGTGGGGCAGCTTAGATGACAAAGTTGTACTTTGCACACAGGCCTCCTTTCTTCAGAAAGTGGTTACGCCCTTCCATGTAGGCCAATCTATCAACTTGGCTATTTTATTTTAAACACCATCACATCCTTCTAAGAAAGAAGAGAGACTCCACTGCCTGGACCCACCAAGAATGTTGGCATTCCACCTTGATCGTACCAAAGAGTTGGGGTGGATGATCAACTCTGTTGGTTATGTGGTTGCGAAGAAAGGTCACGCAGTGCTTAAGAGAACTATCTCCAGATGGGTCATTGTCGGCATTAAATTGTGCTACTCACTGGCTCAAAAGCAACCCCATGATGGTTTGTGTTTTCATTCTACCAGAGCTAACGCTGCAACCGCTGTGTTAACATGCAGAGTTCCAGTCCTGGACATATGTCAGGCGTCAACATGGGCATCTCTGCACACGTTTACCAAACACAACTGCCTGGACAGTGAGGTCCGTAGGGATGGACACTTTGCCTGCTCTGTCCTGTAGGACTTTCTGTTGTGATCTTGGTTCGCAGACCCACCTCCGGGGATGGTATTGCTTGGATATCTTTTCCAAGGTATGTAATCTGCAACTAGATGTCTCTGTCAGTTGGACAAGTTACTGACCTTCGGTAACGCCTTATCTGGTAGAGTCAATATCTAGTTGCAGCTTCCTTACCAACCCACTCTTCCTCCCTGTTCTGCGAACTCATTTCTAGGGGCAGGGTTCCCCTTTCAGGGTCCACGCACCAGTGGTCAGTGTTCTTTATGGCTCTGCCAATCTGGTGTGGAAAGTCGTAAAATAAACTGATGTTAGATCGCTGAGTGGTGGCTATATAGGTAACCTGCAATGTAATTTCTGGCAAGGACAATGCCGATGACAGACCACTCGACACCACCTAACGGCGCACAGGGATACTGATACAGGAAAATCTCCAGATTCAGACTGACACCTGGGGAAATTCTAAGGTAAGGAATCTGCAACTAGATATATGTCCCTATCAAATAAGGTGTTACCGAAGGTAAGTAACTTGCCCTTCACTGGGCATTGCAGGCGTCAGTGTAAAATTAAGGATTTAAACCACGATTTAGAATTTTGTATGAATTGGTGAAAAATGTTAATACCATTGCAGTGTTCATACAGACCCAGTTATGATTCTTAACCAACAATAATTTTGCATGGCGGTCAATATAAATGCATGCTTGTTATGGGAGTTGCAAAACTACAAGTCCCAGAATGCGGTGTCTTGCCGGCAGAAAAAACAGTCAGGCTTGGGCAAAGATGTCGGACATTACATGGGCTCACTTCACAACTACGTCATACACTGCACCTTCTAAATGCACTTACTCCAATACATACATTACTGATGAAATCATATTAGGCAATCTCTCATATTTTGCATTATATAACGTTAACTACTTTAAATTCCGTTTTCTTTTCGTAGTCCATGTATGCATCGGTGTGGGATACAGTAAAATTGGGACAATTGTATTCCCAACACGTCTCAAATTGCCAGAGACCTTACTGCTGAAACCAGGAAATTCCTGCATAGAGGCATAAAGATAATTTGTAATAGTTTGCAAATCTAAGAAGACACAGCTGGGGAAAGCTGGTATTTTTAATTTTGAGTGGGTTGCACAATATTTCAGAGGGCAGACAGGCCTTCCTGACTTCATTTACTGAAATCACTCATGTTATTTAAGGCATGTTTACATTCGCTGACAAGGAATAATCCTTCGGCAATTGAACCTTTTGTTTTTTCATGCTGATTATTGCACCACATTGCTTCAAAGCTATAAGAATGGCAATACTACAGTAAACGAATGTCTGTTAACTTCCCACAGCAGGGAATCTATGAACGTGGTGGACAATAAATGCCAGCACCATATTGCACCAAATGAGGAAGCCAGGTTTGATTTTAGGATCTCGGTGGTGCCAAAGGAAATTTCGAAACACGATGCCAAACAGTGCATTTTAGAACACTATTTTCATATAAATCTGATAAAAAGCTATAGGTTCTAAATGACCATTCATGAAATATTCATATTCTTCTATGGTGTGCCAAATAAGCTCGACCGTGATGCCCCAGAAGTGCTGCAGCAAACACTTTTTGGAAAATTATGAAAATAATAGAATGTAAAAAAAAATCACATTTGAATCTTGTATGTATAAAAAGAAAAATATACATTTACTTTATAGTAAAACCATTTAAACATGCAAATGTCTGCAGGTCAAGTGCTCAAATCTAAGAAAGAGCACAACTCCGCCTTCCATTTTTCTGAGGTCAGTAAACGTAATACCATTAGATTGAGTGATAAAATATTTGATATTTAAAGTGCGTAGAAACTGCAGACTATAGGTTGACCAGCTGTATAAAAAACAATGTATTCTTATTTTATTGTATATGATCTACCGACTCCTGGAATGGGACCGCTGGAGATCTATGTGTAAGCTTTGCAGTGCATGATTGTGAATTAGTATTTTCCTAGCAAAGAGCTTTTGTGGCTTGTGATCCTTCCAAGAAATATTTGAAGGCAGAGTTATTATTTTTAGCGCAACACAGTGAAGCTCGAAACATTGCTGTGATGCACAAAGGGGTGTAAGCCACGCAGAGCCATTTAATAAACAAGCATTGGATCTAGCCTCCGCTCTAGTCTAAACCACTGCATGCTTCGCTATTGCACTCTGCAGCCCTGCACTCTCTGCCACTCAGCTCAATGCCACTCTAGTATGCACTAGTGCACTCTACACCACTGCAGTCTGCAGCACTGCACTCTACACCACTATACTCTACTCTTCGCCACTCTGTGACTCTACTCTGTACCACTCTACGCCAATGCACTCTATTCTGCTATTCTCTACACCATTGCAGTCTACACCACTGGATTCTGTGCGACTGAACTCTGCTACTCTACACCACTCCACACTGCACTCTAAGCCACTGCACTCGATGCCAGTTTACGCCATTATTCTAAGCCACTCTACCCTGCACCACTCTACTCTACTTCACTCTACCCTGCACCACTCCACGCCACTTCGCTCTATGCCACTGCAATTTGTGCCACTCTACACTAAACCACTGCACTCTACGCCCTTGCACTGTAATCTATGCTACTGCACTCTGTACCACTCTACTCTGCAACACTGCACTCTCCGCCACTGAGCTCTATGCCCACTCTCCTCTGCACTATTGCATGCTACACTACTGCACTCTGCAGAACTCCACTCTTCCACTCAACTCTTCTCTGCAGTACTCTATGCTTTTCCACTCTACGCCATTGCCCTCTGTTACTGTACTATTCACCACTGCAGTCTACGCCACTGGATTTTACGCAAATGCAGTCTACGCCTTTCTACTCTGCACCACTCCATGCCATTGCACTCTATACCACTGCACGGTACTATGCACCACTCTAACCTATGCTACTGCATTCTACAATTCTGCATTGTAAGCTGCTGAATTCTGTGCCACTGTAACTCTACACCACTGAACTCTACAGTACTCTACTCTGGCAAAGCACTTTGCCACTACACCAGTGCTTAATTTGTGCTTGTTGTTTCCGGTGCTGAGCAGCAGCACTTATTTTTGAGGGCCGGGGCTTATTCTTCAGCCTCAAGCATTTGCGGCGAGCAAAGACGCATATGGGACAGACGGAGGAAGGGAAAAACGAAAAAGCGTCACAAAGGGAGAAAGTAAAAAGCTGCTATAGTGAGCTGAAGGGGCAGGGAGTGGTTTTGTATGGACTGAAGAAGCCCGAGATGGCTTCAGGATTACGCTGCCTCAGTATTCTGTGTTCACACATTTAATTGCAACAGCTGCATGTTTAAGAGGATGGCTTTGGGCACCGGCACCTTTTTATTGACAAATTAAGCACTGCACTACACTCTACATCACTCTATATTACGCTACTGCAGTCTGCAGCACAATACTCTACACCACTCTATCACTGCACTTTGTCACTCTACTCTGCACCACTGCAATCTCTGCCACTCTACTCTACACCATTCTGCACAACTCCACACCACTGCACTCTACTACGCAACACTCTATTCTATGCCACTGCATTCTATGAGTCTGCATTTTATGCCACTAAATTCTGTGCGGCTGCACTCTATGCCACTTTACACCAATGCACTCTACGCCACTCCACTGTACGCCACTCTAGGCGACTCCACTCTATGCCACCCCCAATATACAACAGTCTGTGCCACTCCATGGCACTCTACTCCACTCTTCCCCTTTCCTCTCTACGATGCTACAGGCGACTCCTCTATGCCGCTAACCTTTAGCCATGCTTAACAGCAGCCACGCTGGTGTACAACATGGCTTAAAATATTTGCATAGGCAAGACATATCGGCTTTGCCAGTGCTTGCCTTTTTCACTTCTGATCTATGTTAATGGAGAGCAGGTTCCTTGCTTTCACCAGGGCCCCATGATACCTTTTATTATGCCTCTGACTGCAGAGTAGCATCTGAGAGAATTCTTAGTTCTATAAGCTACCTTCCAGGCACTAACTCAGTTTCCATTTATGCCTTGTCATTCCTGCCTGCGTTTTATTTAGCGCCACGGATATTTTAGCAGATTGAGTCAGTTTTTACATTGTGTGTTTGTCTAAATGCTGCATAGGCGTTTCCCCGCCTCATTTTGAAACAACCCAGAGCTTCCAATGCGAGAGTTCTTGCTGTGGTTTATATGAAAGGTAAAACCTAGTAAGAATGTAACACTCATATACAGTGTCAGATATCTTTTCCAAGTAGATTGAACTTTCTCTGGCTCGTGGGACTAGTTTCCATTCGCCTGGCATGCTTATTTGCAAGGGATTGCAGTTTAAGAGTCTACTGTAGGTGTTCAGTTTTCAAAGCTAGTGCTCTGAATTAGTGATTTCTCTTTTGCCTCTCAGTTTTTCAGGGTAAAATGTAGGGTCTGATGTTTGACTGTTGCCCGATCTCCCCGGCCTGTTCATTGTTGCTTGGCAGTTAAGATGAAACAATAGCATTTGGCGAAAAGCCACAAACCCTACCTATAATGGCAACGCGTTTTGTTGATTGGCCTAGAACGCAGCAGCAGAAAAAAAAAAAACGCCAAACAAACTATATGAAAGATAATGCTATTAAAACTTGCAGAAGAACTAATACTACATACAATTCTCAACCTTGTTTGAAAGACATGCAGACTTTGAGTGTGTGTGTGTGTGTTTGTGTGTGTGTGTTTTAGAGGCTTTAAAGTAGTGAGCCTTAGGTGAAGGTTGCCTCCACACTCCTGTTTTTAGGTCGAGCGTGCAAGCGCTTTGATGTGTTGTAATCTATCTGTGTGCTTTTAACCACACCCACCTCACCCCCATCACTATCACACCTTCACGGGCTTCCCTTTCAAAAATCCTCTTATCATTGGTAAATGATTTACATTTGTCCCTCAATGGGGCGGTTTTGTTACCTCCTTGGACACTGACCCTGTTACATGGATAATTGCACGTTTGCTGAAACGTTTGACTGCGAGCAAACTTCTTTTTCCTTTTGTCTCTTTCCTTGGCCGTGGTACTTTGAATCGGCTCGCTTATGTCAACTGTTTTACTTTTCATTGTTAATTTATGTGGCAAGGAAAGTCCAGTTAGGAATTTACAATGCTAATAGCTCTAACTCAAACAAACGCGTGACCCATTGCATTGCAAATGCATGTTTTATTATTGCGAAGGCATGTAACTTTGTTTGCTTTCAACCAATTCACTCCAAAATTTCATAGGAATGAGTTTTAGACCCTTTTGAATTCATTTTTGTGCTTAACAGCCATTACTTAACCACCTTACGGAAGACAAACATGTTTTTGACTGGTCAGAGGAAGTCTGTTTTAATCTTTGTAGTGTTGTATGCGAAAGACCTGTCTACAGGGGGAGCTCTGAAACCAGAGAGAATGAATAAAAAAAATGTATCAATGAGTTAGATAAAAATAAACACTTGTTAGTCAGCGGGAACATGACCCAAGGGGAGAATATATTTTACAAATACACATATACATTTTTTTTTTTTTAAACGTGACCCACGCCCTCGTCACGAGCCGCCTGGACTACGGCAACACCCTCTATGCTGGGACCACCGCCAAGCTCCAAAAACGCCTGCAACGTATTCAAAACGCCTCGGCCTGCCTCCTCCTCGACGTACCCCGCAACAGCCACATCTCCGCACACCTGAGACACCTGCATTGGCTCCCAGTCAGCAAAAGGATCACCTTCCGACTTCTCACCCACGCACACAAAGCCCTCCACAACAAGGGACCGGATTACCTCAACCGTCGCCTCAGCTTCTACGCCCCCACCCGTCTCCTCCGTTCCTCGGGCCTCACGCTCGCTGCCGTCCCTCGCATCTGCCGCTCCACGGCGGGTGGGAGGTCCTTCTCCTTCCTGGCAGCCAAGACCTGGAACTCCCTCCCCACCAGCCTCAGGACCACCCAGGACCACTCCGCATTCCGGAGACTCCTAAAAACCTGGCTCTTCGAGCAGCAGTAATCCCCCCCCCCCCCCCCCTTTTTTTCCCTAGCGCCTTGAGACCCGCACGGGTGAGTAGCTCACTTTATAAATATTAATGATTTGATTTGATTTGATATTAAGTTAGATTCAGACAATGAGCCAGTATAGCATTAGTGCCACAAAGTGTGAAACTGGAGCATGAGAGTACCATAATCACTACAAGCATGGTGGCAGATGTTCAGGCATTTAAACAGGGCCCTCTTGACCGCAGGGAGTGCAGCCAGTGCAGTTTAGCTTTGTGCTTATACATATGGGCTCTCCACGGTGACCCCAGAGTAAGCATGGCTGCAGAATTTTGCACCCTCATGAAAAGGGGGAGACTGGGCCCATTTCTAAGGGCCACCTCATATCAGATCGGGGTTTTGGAACTACCCTGCACTAGTTCCTTTTTGTCCTAATTTAATTTGAGGGACTCGAGGTCAATCCGTAAAACATTTTTGCATAGATCCCAGCTTATTGCACCGACCTACTAGGAGTTGGGTGTCACCTGCATAGCAAAAGAAAAACAAAAGAACAGATCCGGACGGCATGAGGAGAAATCTATTTATTAAAAAGAGTGGCACTGAGAGTTTATTCCCTGATGGACTTTGTAAAAAGGAGGGGCGGAAATACCATTACCTCTTATTGGACATATAAAAAAGAATGAGAATCAAGTTTTACCATCACCTGTCATCCAGACTGATGAATTCTGATGGTGCATCGAGTCAGTGGGGGAGGGGGGTTGCAACCTATCAGAAACATCAAGAAGGGCAAGAGTGGTTGTCTCGGCCTTGTTCAGAAGCATCTCAACGTCCTTTACCTCAGCACCCAACTCATTCTATTGCATGCAAAAGGCACAAACTGACTTGAACACAATCGAAAACCTTACTAACATCCAGAAACCGTGTTACAGTGTGGTGGCCTGCACATTCAATTAATTTTAATCTGAATAGGGAGATGGAAATTGGACAATTGTTTCCCCAAATTGTAGGCTCAGCATTTAGGTTCTATAGGAGTTGGATAACATTGCTTGTTTGTGGTCCTGGGAATAATTGTGGTGGTCAAAGCACTCTTACAGACATGAGTGAGTGCAGTTGAGACCATCTTGATATGTTTCATGCTGCACCAGTGAGAAGGAGACTCAGACAATTTCATCTGGTAAAAATTAAAATCCAGGGTAATAGGATAAAAGGCAGTTCGTGCCTGGTAAGGGAGCAGCACAGATTATGTGGTGGGACTCCAAACTGGAGTAGTATTCCTAGGAATGGAAGCTCCTATTTTGTTTATTTTGTGTTTTTTTTGTATTTTAGAATACAAATATGTGTCCAATTCTGAGCAAATGATGGAGCACTACACTTAGGAGTGGGGGCAGCTGAAGTCCTCCACAGTGTTAAAAGCTTTTTTGTTCAGAGCTATACATGCACCATAATACTTTAATTATTAACTGGTAATCTCCATTACCTTGTGTCTAGCTATTCCTTGTCCCACGTTTGGTAAATGAGGTCGTCAACCTCCTCCAGAAACTTTACCCAATAAAAAATAATTTAAAACAGAGCTTCTGTCGGTACACCTTTCTTCCCTTTCTCTTACTTTACATACTCGACCACGCTGCCCCTCCACTCCTCTATAATTCTCCATACTTCAGACTGGAAAATATCTAGTATCAAAGCTAAACACAAACATTCTGGCTTATGGTGTCCAAGGAGAGGAATATAGGAATGGGAAAGGAGTGCAGGACTGGGATGAGGAAGACCAGGAATCATACTAATGAAGCTTATTGGTACGTAATCCGGGCATCACCTACTTTCCCAGCTCTAACATATGAAAGAATGTGTCCAAGCTGTGTTCCAAAAGATACCCCAAAGAGCAACTGAAAGTCCAGGATGAATGTTAGAAAGAAATGTGTTTCAGAAGAGAAATTAAAATATTTGGACTATTTTGCTCAGAGACTGTCCTTAATATTTCTGAGGCTAAAACGCTCCAGCTAGAACCAAAAACATCTAGGCAATGGTGGGAAAGGAAAGTGGGAAAATGAGACCAATTGCCAAACCTACCAATCTCGAGTAGTGAAACTCCACCTCTTTCAGTCCAAGAAGCTGCTGCGCTTCTGGTAGAACATCCCTGATTCCTTTGAGGAATTTTACGACCTAAAGAAACATAGGCTGGCAATATTGCCTGATGCTCAGTGACATTACTTGAATTACAAATTGGTCACTCAATCTTCTGAGAAACATGGAACTGAGAAGGTACCTTGGGAATAATATTTTTTTCTGGACAGTGTTGTTTTATGTCCTGGTCTTTGACTAATACATTTTCTATTGGTTAATCTGTCTCGAGACTGTTTGTCTCAGAAGTGGGATAAGGAACACAGACAAGGAGATAATTAGCATTCACGGTCTTAATAGTTCTGTAATAGGTTCTTCAGGCTGACAAATAGGATTCTGATGGCGCCACAGTATTTAGTTTATCAAATGGTTTCTGCCATATAGCTTGCAACTGTAACAATACATGATGCATTCGATTATTGTAATGAACATATGTGTCTTCCCTGCTAATCATACACCAGCCCCATAATTATAAGACATACTGAGGATAAAAGCCCCATGTAAAGGTCCGCAAATATAGAAGTGAACAGACGTTCAACACTGGTCAAAGGACAGTTCCAGGTTTATCCTTGTGTCCCTGGTTTTCTTCTGTGGTTTATGACTGTCCTAGGCATTATACCAATTAACAGTTTCTCAGCAGTACTTTCTTATTATCAAATTAATGGAAATGTATTTGAAAGTAGCGTACATGTACTATGCACTTAGAAAATGGAGACCATTAGTTTTCTCGTCTATATAGAAAGGAATACCAGGTTGGTTGAGGGCCTTGGCATCCTTCCATCTCTGTCTACCGGATTCCATTCCACATAAGACATTCTGTTTTGCATTTCCTGCAATAATATTGTGCTTATTGTGCAGTTCACTTCGCTTTAGCCTTCTTAAATTCACACATGGAATACTGAATGTGATTCTTGTCCCGTTAAAACTCAGTAATAATGAATGTTCTTGCTCGCTTGTTTAAATGAATTGAACGTGCCATGGAAGAAATCTTAAACACTTCTTAGGTTTGATTCCCGTGAATATAATCAATGAAACTCGTCACTGGATGTTTTTCAGGGCGGTCGCTGACTTGTATCACATTTGCAGCTTCTGAAATCTTTAATGTCCTGGATTAAACGTGTTTCTTTTCTTGCAGGGCGGTAACAATGCCGGTCACACAGTGGTTGTGGATTCTGTCGAGTATGACTTCCACCTTCTCCCCAGCGGCATTATCAACCCGAATGTCACTGCATTCATAGGTGCGTACTCACACAATGTCATTCTGTGTTTTTGGTGATTTTGTAAAACTTTATCAAAGTATGGTATTGGTCGTTAGTCAGGTGTAGAGACTCAGAGTCCCCATAACTGGTCCTGCTTTAGCCTGCGGTTACAAGCAATCTAGAAATACTGGTGACATTCTCCGATGCAGATGAACTGAGATATGAAGAATTTACCATGGAATATTCTCAATTTCTGCAGTAATTACTCACTTTTCATGGGATGCTTTTGGAATGCCGCAGTATCCCCAGATCGCAAAATTGCCAATATCTGTAGTAAGAGTTATAATGTCGAGTCCTGAACTAATGGTTAAGAAGTCCTCAAAGGGTTTAGATTGGTGATGCCTGTCTGCAGATGTCACCTAGGATGAGCAGCACTCGAGGCCTTAGTGTCTGCCCCCCAGAACCTTTGACAATTCAACCCACAGGACAACACGGGAGAAAAGAAAGAGTTTAACGCGTTTACTGATCTTTAAACTAGAGAAAGTTTTGTGCCTTAAAAATATGCTTGTTGCCTTTTCTCAGTTCAAGTGTTAACCTTCTTAATTTTTTTATCTGCTACTGTGAGGTTTCCAGAAGAGCTTGCGCATGCGTATCGCAGCGAGACGCTTTAGTGTTTAGAAAAGGGCACGGAGCCCTGTCGACGTCAGGTCAGTGTTTTTGATTGGTTCGTGGTCTTGCCTAATAAAATCTGCTTGCTTTCATTAGTCAAAGGCATGCATACGTCATGCCTTTTCCGGTGGCTAGCCCTCCTCGAGCGCATCGACCAAGTACAGAAAACATGCGAGGCTTGCTGTTTTCTGTCTGGCTCGTGGACTACTTTTTCTCTAATTTACTAGCGCGATTTCGCTTTGCAGAAGTCGAGCACTTTACATAGTTAATTGCACTTTTTCGGGTTACGTACATAAATGCACTTTTGCCGACAGGTGAAAAGTCAGGTTAGGAGTTTACAACGCTATCAGCTCTAACATGAGCAAACGCGAGACCCGTTGCATTGCAAATGCTTGTTTTTGTTGTGGGTGGAATGGGAGAGCAGGCGAAAAGTAATCAACATCCGTCCTCATGTTTATAGGTGTAAGTAGCGATTTTGGTAAGAGCCCTCCTAAACAGATATGTGTCCTAGATGCTTTTGCTAACATTGGGAAAAAAAAGAGGACGGTAGTAGGATAGCCCCATGATATACGAAGGGTTGATAGCACAAAGTGTCTCAGTCATTCCCAGTGAGCACGCAGCGGGCTCCACTTTACTTTCACTGTTCCCACTTGAGTAAATCAGTTAATACAGTTCTAAATATAGTCAACCGCCCACGTAGGAACACAGCAGTCATGCACTGCTCACAGCAGTCCCATGACTTGTCTACAACAACCCTATCTAGTTTGCTGCTCAAGCACTACATACACTAGTGGCACTTTACCATCTGCTTCTCACCTCACAAGCTGTCCCAACCCTCACTGCACTGTGCATGCCTCTGGCCCATTCCCTCCTGCACAGTGAGCCCTTGCATACCATGTACAGCGACTAATTCCCACACGTGGCAAGTCGTTTGTGCCTACAGCGGTCAAAATAAGTAGTGTCTCTTTGAGCAGTCCTGAGTATCTCTCACACACCAATCCCTTCCTATAAAGTCATGCCTTTGCAATCTCTGCATAATGCACTCACAACATGTGAACAACAGGCACTTCACATCATGCAGTGAGTGCTCACATTTGCCAAGCAACTTGAAATTAGGTAACTGATATTACTCCATGGCTACGCCCACATAGATAATGTATCTAAGTGTTGAAATCTTTACGCTGTGCAGTTACAAGCATGCCCAGCAGCTTCTACATTATTTCTATATACTCTCACCCAACATGGTGAGGAGACCAGTGCTGGTGAAATGAAGTGCAGCAATATGAGTAGTCGATTTTTCTCTCACGCAGTACAAAATGTTTATGTACTTATATGTAACTGAAGACCAGCCTTCAGTTGACATCATCTATAATCACTATCCCACTAAAGCAGGCCTGTTGTGCTGGGAACTGGGATATTTGCTTTGCCTGAGAGTGATGGAGCAGTTGCAGATGTTTATTTACCTATGTCCAAGTGGAGGCCAAGAGCTCAGGCACTGGCATGCCAAGGCCTGAGCTTGTGGACATGCACACGCAGTGCCCCACCAAGGTGATGTTATTTGTGATCTGGCACGCCGGGCCCAGATCAGCTCAGCAATATTGGACCACAGGAGAAAGGTGACACAAAGGTCCACATTCAAAGCTCAAACGCTCCACGCTTAAAGCAGCTGCAGGCACAGCCCACCTTGTGACACAGCAGGCCACTGCTTCTTCATTCAAAGTGCAGGTTGAGTGACATCCTATGTTCTGAATGAATCATTGAGGGCATGCCTGCAGACTGCGTGTTAACTGAGGAAACAAGTTGCATTATGCTCTGCAAGTAAGTGGTTGAGCAACAGCAGCTAAAGTGTCTCCAGGATCTGGTTCTCTATCTCCTAGTTCAAATTTGCATGAAGTATTCGATTGTGCTAATGTTGACGTTGTAAGAGAAACCAGTGTATAGTCTTCATTTTGACTCTTGACCAACATTTTTTTTCCATTGTGAGCAAATCAATGCATGTTCCTGTACCTCAGTTTGTAAATATGTGTAATGCAAAAGAAATGTGGAATATAAAAACTGTTCATCGTGCTGAACCAATAACTTGTTGCGAACACCATCCTCCTCATCGCACCCTTGTTTTTGTATTCCAGTCGCAACTGGACCTGTGCACATAAAACAGTTTTTTTTTTTTTTTTTAAACCCGACGTTCAGATGATCCAAGGAACATATAAAAACATTGTGTCCTTCACCTCTCGCTACTTGCTGGCACTGTAACCATTATCAGCAGGTTACGCTCAGATCACTGCTGTAAACACTCACTCAACTGAATATTTAATAGGATTATAGCCTGTGGCCGGAAGGATACACTGTTTTCGTGACAGTCAGGTAACTGATCTACCAACGGTTTCTGAAGCACATTTTGAAACAATACACACAAACCTTGAACCTTGAAGCTTGGACAGATCTGAAGGGCTTAATGTATCCCATTCTTTACAGTGGTTTATAAAGGGGCCTTGGTACTTGGGTTCTGCAGCACCATGAGACAGCTGATAACACATGCTGTTACTTACCTCGGGATACTGATTATGTTGACAATGAAGGAAGAGCTTACGGAGCAGACCGTCCCAGGGTCTGAAGTTGTGAACATGCAGTAAAGCAGATCTCCATAACAGACATGTTTATTACAGAAATACTGTACCGATAATAGGGACTTAATAATCTAACAATTGAAATGTGTTGAGCCAAGTCAATTCTGAGAGTCTCTTCAAAGACAATCCAGTAAACATTGCAAGTCAGATAGTTATTGATTTTTGGGAGATATGTAAATGTTGCAACGTGTATGCCATTGCATTGAGCAAGTATGTATATGGATTTCTTTTAAGAGCCTTTTAGATTTCCCAATAAATAGATAGTGGTGCATAGTCCAAACATGCACAATACAATACTCAGCTGCTACTGCTTCTTACATATCAAACTCTGATGAGGTGAAGATTCCAAGACAACTTATTGCAGACTTCATTTCAGAGTTCGCTAGTATTGCGTCTGTAATATCATTCCAGACCTCTATACAAGGAGTGAATTACTTTGCACCCGTATAACATGTGGAATAAACCCACCTGCTCTTCTTAACATAAGTGTGACAGAGAGTTTTAGGCCTAACTTGTGCATTTTGTAGACTGTAGTGAGTCCTGTGTAGTGTCAGGAATCGGGATTGCTGTAGTGATTACTGCTTTGGAAAGGGAGAGGCAAACTCTTAACGAAATCATTCAGAGGGAGGGCTAGGTAAGCAAATCCCCGCTTTGATTATATTCTTAAAAGTGAATTTAACCTTTTTAAAAACAATATTTGTTTCTAATTTTTACATTTTACAAGACAGACAATTGAACATAGAGCACAGAAAGAACAGTGTCGCATCTCCCCTCTTATGGGGCAGATTGAGAAGGCGGGCAGTCGGGCATTGGCTGATGGGCCAGTGCCT
The DNA here is from genome assembly GCF_031143425.1 of Pleurodeles waltl. Lineage (NCBI taxonomy): Eukaryota > Metazoa > Chordata > Amphibia > Caudata > Salamandridae > Pleurodeles > Pleurodeles waltl. The sequence continues at coordinate 609,600,673 of NC_090444.1, read as the reverse complement.
CATGGTCACCTGTGGGCCGGTTTACAGAAGCCCTGAAAACGGCAGACAGGCTGCTTCCTGAAGTAATTTATTTCCCCTTTTTCTGCAGATCCTGCTGAGAAGCTGTTTTTATTTTAATATTTTTTTTTCGTAAAAAAAGACACTGCAGTGTTGTTCATGAGGATCCCATTTTTACTTGCCTAGTGCGCTGTCTAGTTCTCGAAGTATACTTCTAGCAAGAGTGGAGTTCTGCCCCCATCACTTTGCAATATTCAGAGAGCGCTAAGCGCCGTCATCAATCGCACACAATCATCTGCTCGACCACCCGTTACTTGGTAACCTCGCCAGACGTGGGAGCAAGTCTGTGGCAAGTAAGAACCTTCCAGGGCTAGGCAAAAGGAACACTAAATGTGAGTTGGCTGCGACCTTTGGCACATCCTGCTACATTTCTTTGCTCAGAATTCTTTTTTTGCACTTCGACCACAAGATAGACCTGAAGATTGTCCAGGGAAAGCCCAAGGATTGAGCGGGTTATATATATATATATATATATATTCTTTCTTAAAGCTAACTATCTAAGCAGTCGTGTGCTTACCCCCACGCACACCTGTGTATGTGTGTGAAAAATAGACCCTGTATGAAATGGTCTGTGTGCCTAGGTAGTCATACGCATGTTAGACTGGAATCGTATGTAACCCATCATCCGTACTCTGAAAATTGTGCATCCGGTCTTACAACTTGAGTCTTGTTCCCCTCAAACACCTTCACAGTATATGGCCAGTCAGACAAGTCGTGTGCAATTCTGTCATCTCTGCGGGATAGTCTGATATGCTTTTCTTGAGCCAGCGCCCAGTCATTAGTGTCCTTGACCCAAAGAGTGACCACTGGGCTTCTGGTCCCCAACCATCCCATTGCTACCTATGTTTTCGCTAACTGGAGAAACTTAAACTGCATTTTTTTGATGTTAGATTTTAGAATTGGTTCTCGCAGCCATGACTGGGGCAACTAATGAATTACCAAGGTTCTCGCTCTTCCCAGCTGTGCCACTACCTGCTGCCAATAGACCAGGATCCAAGAGCAGACCCATGCAAGACTCAAGAAAGCTCCCTGACAAAACACCGCAGGCATGTGGCCGGTCTGCCCGGATAGTCTGCTCAACCTAATAGGGGTGACATATCTGTGATGAATGTAGTTGAAATGGATCAATTTAAACCTTACGTTCTGGATACCCCCTTTATCAGCGTGCAAGCCTTTTTCCAATCCCCATCCACGATGTGTTCATCTTCCAAGGCCGCTTTGACATTGAAAACCGTTTTTAAAGTTTTCATCCTGTCCGATTTTAAAACTTTATAGAGTCAGGTCACTAAATGTTCACCCGTGTCCAAACTAAGGATTGCATGACGAGTTTCTTTATGTGGAGGTGTCTGAGGGAATCCAGTCTAAATCTCTCTCTGGATTTCCTGGCAAGCCTGTCATACTGCAAAAACTGGCCCTTACCAACTCTAAACATCTCCTGTGATCTTGTGAGGTGATAAACCTGTCCCCCGGGGTATAGATCGCCCAACTGGCTACAGTCCCCCACATTCCACTGTGCTATGCCTTTGTGTGTATGTGCTTAAAGAGTTGCAACACCCACACTTACTCATCCCTTGCAAAGGGTGAGTGCTTGATATCTCTGGTGACTCTTCCCTCCCAGACGCAGGACATCTGCCTTACTGTGTGGGTATACTCCCCCCCCACCCCCCTGATCCCCAATTCCCTCATCAATAGTCCCATCAACAAGGTGCCTTTGCAAGTCCCACGCAAAGATGCTTCTCTCAGTTGTCCTCATCCGTGATCCATGTTGCTGCATGTTTTATGTGTGCTGGGTAGTTATAGAGTTTAATGTCTCGTAGACCCAACCCCTCCTCCTCCTGGTCCCATTTACCTGTATCTACACCAACTCTGCTGATCTTCCTTGCCCATACCAATGATATCAGGAGTTTATCTAATGTTCTGAATGTCTTTAGGTGTAGCAGGCATAGTAAATTCCACACCATGTAGTCACTGAGGTAGAAACACTATCGTGGCAACCGCTACTCTACCCATGACTGATAATGGCAGTGTATTCTAAAAAAGTACAGAGGAGCGTAATCCCTTCAGGACCCTCGACATATTGTACCTGTATTGTTTTCAGCTGTCAGTGCTACCATTATACCAAGGTACCTAAACTTGTCCAACTCCCAACGGAGACCGAAGTCTGGCAACCAGTACACTGCATAACTTGCTAGAATTCCCACTGGAAGCAGCAAAATATTTTTGTCTTAATTTTTAACCCTAAAAGGACGCTAAATTCATCCAAGTAGGTCAGCAGCCTCAAAACTGATTACCTTGGTTGTGTCAGTTAAACAGGGCATCCTCAGCACAGAGGGAAATCAAATGTGAGGAGCCTCCAATTGCTATTCCGATGTACCTTTAAATGTATTCTGTAACTCATTGAAGCAGTGTGTTGTATACATCTTTGTTTATGCACAAGATAAATGAAATCAGGCATTGAAATATTAGCAACTGCTTCATTGAGTCGTAGGAAGTTGTAGAATTTAAAATTACCCAACTTGTGTCGATGTTGTATGTGTGTAATCTGAGCAACTGAATTGGGGCACACACATATGATCTACATTTTCCAAAGGGTTAATCCCCCGCTGCTACCCAATCTGCTCCGGTCTTTCCAGATTGTAGTTGTATCATTAATGTTTTATTTCCTTCCTGCCCCACGGACAGTTTGTCTCAAATGAATGCCTTTGATGGGCTGCTTATTATTGCATTAGGACATCAGCCACGGTTGTCAGCCTAGGTTGTCATAGCTATCAACGTGACTTGAGTTACACGACACTTCTGTGTGATAACTATAATCAAAATAGCAGCCAGCGAAGTATATTTAGCTCTGCTTTCGGCAATCCTAGAGTCCTCCTTTGTGCTGTTTCAGGGCATAACCAGTCGGACTCTCTCTTTGAAAGGAATGTAGTTTGATATCGCTGAAATCTCAGACGGCCTGACCCACGGATACCTTTTGTCTGATAAAGCTTCTCATTCTTTTTTTACATCGTGTAAAATTCGAACGTATCACTTATCTTTCTGGAGAAAAGTGGTATGTAATGAGGATAATATTTGTAATATATACGAGAGGACATGCGGCGGAATCATCCTGAATGTCACCAATTTAGAAATCTAGGATACCAACATTTCGTGATATCTCAAATTCTGTCTAGCGTGATTAGTTTATCAAGATCTCTGAACTACAGCGAGTTGTCTGTAAACAATACATCTAGATTTTCAGTCGAAATCTAAAGTGCAACTTGACCGTAAACTTACCTGCATTATAGTGCACTTGGCAATAGCTGTTGGCACAATTTTGAAATGCACTTTGAAACTACCAGTACTGGTATCAGCGGCCGCCCTGACAAACAGAATGAAACTTTAGAGGAAGAGGAGAATATGGGTGGTAACAGAGCTGGCACATTGATGTTTAAATAACATGGCTTACCTGGGAGCTGTTCAATAATATAACATATTGTCCCCTGCCCTCCTTTGGTGCCCTTGTCTGAGGTTAGGGCTCATAGCCAGAGTTTATTGAGGGCTGTTAAGTAGTGAAATGGACTGGGTCTGCTGTCGGTAGTGGTACACTTTGAAGTGTTCGTTTAGATTTATAGTTTAATGGGGGCACCACCAGATATTGGCGTGAGAATCACTGTTTCCAGTGGTACAGACATTGCTTAGTTGGCAGAAACACCGCGTACGTGGGACATCCTGTTGCTGACATGGCATTGGAAGGTCTGCCCTATTTATGGCGATCCATCGGATGCATTGTCAATAGGTATGTTTCTTTCCATATGGGGTAAGCAACGAAAATGCAATGTCTTCACGTACTGGGGAAAGCCTTCTTGTAGTAGGGATAATATTGCATTTTTGATTTTCAAAAACAAAGCCCCACTTTGGGATTTGAACCTGATAAACAAAAAATGCTGTCTTGCTTGCCTAGATTGTATTTGTCAAAAAAGGGCCACTGTGTTGGGTTGGAAAATTAAACATGCCTATGCCACCTCAATAGGGCAGAAGCTTGTCATACTTAATTTGCAGCTCGGATTCCTCTATATGCTGAAGCCAAGGCTTAGGCAGCTAAATAGGAATATTTTAGTCTTTAATGACCATTGTACGCCCTCTCACTGGTACCCCTTTGCCAGCCGACTGTTCACCCTGCCAGTGTTCCTAACCACCACCACCGCCGTCCCAAACACAACCTGTTGTATTTCTTACTTGGGTACACTGGATTGATTTTGAGAAATGTCAGTGTCACATACCCCAAATCTTGTTACTTCAATTGATTCCCCTGCTTAACATCTGGTTCTAATAGTTCTTTAAATTATTGTAGTCTCCATAATTGGATCTGTGTAAAATTTTATATGGAGTGGAGCACTTACCATCAGTAGAACTGAATGTCTCGACCCGAGTGGGTCGTGACACTGATTTATACAAAAACTAGTCAATTACAAAGGGTGTGATCCAAACGTCTGGTATATTTTACTGTCTTCACAGCAAAAGAAAATCACACAATATCTATTTAAATAAGTTAAGTTTCTTTCAACATAGTGCATGTACTGGCCCCCGAAACCATTTTATTTTTTTAAGACTGTCACCAAAGTAGCATCATTTCTGCCCTTGCTTTCTCCAGCACACGCACCCATGTCATGTTGCAAAGACCTATCCACACTGATTTCTTCTTTCACACTATAGAAGTATATCACTTTTTTTTTTTTTTTTTATCCGCATCCGGTTGACATATTGATTTGTTTTGGTCATGGTACCGAACCTTGTCTTCCCTCTCATTTCTCTGCACTGCTACGGCCTCCTCAATTCTCTGCTATTGTGTTTGACTCACTTTGTGAAGCTGTCTGTAGTGACAAGAATGTGTGGTGTGTGGAAAACATTTATTAACCTAAGGAGCACCAGAACTCTGGCAAATGCTGTTACAATTGGCTTAAATCATTCCAAGAAGCATACACCGGTGCTAGGGGTGTAACATGCGTACACACACCAGGAAAGAGGGACTGGCGAAGGGACACAAATAACGTGTTAGTAAGTCAGCAATCTACACTAAATGGATTTAATACTGCACTCTGCACCCCCTCCCTCTTACCTAGGGGCGGCCTTGGGGTGGTGCAACCCCACTGGGTGCTAACCTGAATGGGGCAGCGCTGGCCTCGGGGCGCAATGTGTTTAGCAATTACTTATGAAACTTGCGATTTTAAACACCTGCTGAAAAGTTCCTTGTGCGTCAATCCTTCAGGAAGCAATTCAGATGTCATGATAACTCTTGAGAGTAATGTCCCTGCTAGCGAGAGAGGTCGGAAATTTGTCTAATGGCAATTTTGATTAGATATAAAGTAGCGCAGAGTGTTAATATGCCTGCTGTAAAGAACAAGTCTATGTTTTTTGTGGATATCTGAGTGGATTAGTAAATCCAGCCTTCACAAGCACTTCAGAGCAGAAGAAATGTATATGAGATGGGCTATGAAGAGATGAGGGGCACTTCTGCCAGGTGGTAGTGAGGGAATCAGATGAGTCATGGAGTGGGGGGGACTAAAGCCAGCCCTGCTCTTAACAAATAATGTATCTAACACATAATCTGTAAATAGGGAGGGAGATGCAACATTGTTTCTACAGGGAGCCTCACTTGAGAGTACTTCCCCCCCAACTCTCAGCGGAGCTGCACTTGAAGAATACGCAACATCATTTCTTTCGTCTACTTCACCACCCACATCAGGCTTATGAATTTAAGTACTTGATACAGACAAGTCAGCCTAAACCAAAAGTTTGACAGCTACCCCACCCCGCCCGTTCCACCGCTGCCCTCTTTCTAACAGACGAAGCATGCCCCTCGTCTCCACCACTCACGTGGGTTCACTGAATTTGCATATGTTGAGCTTTCTTCCTGCGTATTTTATCCTTGCCTGATCCCCAGTTTGCACAGGGGTTTTTGACTGCATTCCTGCTTATAATAGTTTCATATTTTGCTGTTGTTTCTTTGAAACAACTTCACTCGTGTAGATTTGATCTCTCACCAGGATGTTGTTTTCCCATCTCTTCCACACTAATGACTAGTAAGGCTGCAGTCTGATGACGGCCATCCATCACATAAGCAACTCAAATGGAATCTTACCTGTTGTTTTGAGTGAGGTTGTTGCAGCCTGAGTGTAGGTTTTAGTGCCATTTGCATTATATTTTTGATCAACCAGTTTGCCTTTTCGACTTGCCTGTTGCTCTGAAAAAGTGAGGAGGTAATATGTTCCACCCCATAAATTATTTAGGAATTTCATCATCTCTTGTGAGACAAATTGAAACCCATTGCTGATAACTAACTGTCCTGGGAACCCTTTGTGACAAAAGACTTCCTGAAGGAACTTAATCACGTCCATAATGTTGGGGTACAAGTTGCACTTCAATACTTTTGCTGATGTAATCAGTCAGCATAATTCCACAACACATGTCTAGGGACAGATTATGCATCAACCCAGAGTTTTATCCATGGACCTTTGGTAATTCAGCTGACACCAAGGTGCACTTTCTCACTGTAAGATGATTGTCAGTGGTACAAATGGTACATCTAATCTCTTAACCATCTACATCCCTGTCTAGGGGCAGCCAACAGTACAAGATTCTGAGTTTATTTTACTCCCAGCCATATCCACATGACCATCATGTGCCAAAGTTATTGAACAACACTTCAACGAATTAGGCGCTACCAAAGCATCACCATGTAATAACATTTTCATCTAACACCCTTTCACAGGGCCAGCCTCTCACAAAGTGTTCCTTCACTCTTTTTTTTACACTCCATTATTGTCAACCGCTTCCAACCACTTTTTTGCTATCCCTTCCAGCAGGCTTTTGACTAAGGAATGTTGCTAGGCCTGTCTGCCTGTGTCAGTGGTAACTTTACACTACAATCTCACATTGAAATCCTGCGGGGATGGCGCCAATTCTTGTTCTCTTTTTAACTAATTAATGCTTTCGCCACATTCTTCATTCCACAAGAAGTAAACACATTTCTTGACTAGTTCATTCGTTGGTTTCAACCTTTCTTCCGCTTATTTTTTTATAAATTTCAAATAGAATTTGTGCATGCCTGGGATTAATGCCAGTTTGTCTTTGTGGCAGGAAGGTTTCATTTGTACATCAAGTATCTCAGTTACATCCCCCCAAATACTATACATTAAATATTAAAAATGTATTTTTGTAATGTTAACCCATTGGCTATGGTTCTCTGCAGTACCATGTATCTTCTAGAGTCTTTTGTGTAGTTAGATTTGGTTGTAGGCTAAACTGAAATCAAAAGTGGTGGAAATCTAAGCTTGGCCCACTGCAATCACCATTTCATTGATCAATGGTTGTGGTTGGCAATCAGCCACCACAGTGGGGTTAGGTTGGCGTAAGTCGATGTGCAACCATTTTTTTTGCAATGACCACAGGTGGTAGCCATTCGGGCATATTGATTGGCTCTATAACTCTGCTCCTGCACCATTCTTCCTGTATTGTTTTCACTTAAATGTAGACTGACAGTGGTATATTCCTCAAACTTTGTTTGACTGATTAAGCATAGCGCCATTAGACGATTCAGTGTTCAAAGTCCTTTAACCCAACTAGCTTACTGCTGGACACTTTTTTGTATTCTTCTAACACAGTTCTACTATTAATGTATTGAATATTCAAAGCATAAGGAGGTTTGCAGGGATTTATTAGCATTTTAAGTTTCTACTGCTCCAATAATTCTACTATGTTCACATTGTAATCAGAAGCAAGCTCTTGTATCATTGCTTGTTCCCTTAAATGCCAGCTTAGCTTATAATATCCCTCCCAGTTTTATCCTGGGCCGTCCATCGGTTATGGGGTTGATCGGGCTGGCTTTTAAAGGTTCTTTTTCTTCAGAGTTGTCATAAATGTTTTTGTAATTTATGATTATTTTAGACACAGTATTAGCAAGGGATTCAATATTGTTTCTGTTCACCAACAAGTTACATCTCACCTTATTCTGTTCATAATTCTTACTTATGATAGCCACCAAAAACACAAGTTCTCCAAGTTTTTTCTCAGTGCCTCTTCCTCCTTTACATCCCTTGACCAGAAGGGGACATACAATGCTGGAGGCCATGTGGGAAGTAAATCCAGTGATAGCATACAGCTCTCTTCTGCCACCTTGCAAGGTTAGGGGTCATGGAAACCACCCCTTTTAAATTCTGCCTGAACTGCAATCACAAATTCCCACTGTGCGATCCGCACAAAGTTTGTAACCTCTGTCTGACAGGAGACCACGAAGACTGCAGAAAATGCAGAGATAGGAACACTACCCAGCAATGAACAGCCAGAAACCATAGGCGTCTCTGAAGGACCTGTGCCTTTCCAGTGGTGATGAAGAGCATGTCAGTGGTGCAGAATCAGCCCACAGGGGATCGGACATAGAAATCCTCGAGGGGGATGCCGAGAAGAAACACGCGGTGAAGAAAGTGACAAAGGATGTTGAAAAGAGACCCGAAAAGGTAAAAAGACCACCGGAAATCTTGGAGACTAAGATTCCCTAGAAGACATTACACAAGGCAGCCCGACGTCCAAGAAAACGATGATCGAGGGTCAGCTGCTAGCAAAAGAGGCCCATGGATCCCAGCCCAGGGAAACTGATGAAGGCAGACCATCGAAATCAATGAAAACCACCACAGCTCGACATACCTTGAAAAAAACCTGAAACCATCAGAGGAAGAACTGCCTACTCCGGAAAAGAGAACATCTTCGATGCAGGACTTCGTAAGGGCCTTAGAGGAGGAGAAAAAAAAGAGACTGAGATTAGAGGCAAAAATGGTGGCGCTCCTACAATGCAATAAGGAGTTTGACACACTAAAGGAATTCAGAATTCCAAGTAAGTCCCCCATGATCACAGACGTCGAAGAGGAAGAGGCTGCTTTAGAGGCCCTGGCGATACCAGATCAACATGAAGAGGAGGCCGAGGAGGAATTCTACGATCCCGAAGGAGATGAGGCAGCAGGAGGCTTTGAGGATGAATGGAATTACCTCGACACAGAGAGCCCAGAAGTAAAGGTCGGCAACTACCCCTCGAGACCTTCATCTACTGACGACATTACGCTCTACAACAGCCTTATAAGGAGGACAGCTGACACTTATGGAGTGCCTCTAGAGGAAGAAAAGGGAAACTTGTGTTTTCTCCTAGAAACTCCTATGCCATCAAGCAAGGGAAATCTGTATCTCCCAATGCTATCGAGCATACTGGACCAGGGCAAGGAGGCCTTGAAAGCTTCAACTAAAGGTGTCACACCAAGGATAGAAAAGAAGTCTAAACCTTCTTCCAAGGACCCCAAGTACATCCAGAGGATCACAGTGGCAGACTATCATTGTCACTACCACCAGAAGAAGGAGTAATGCACATGCCTCCACAGGTCCTCCTCCTGAGAAAGAAAGCAAGAGGCTTGAAATGATGGAAAGAGAGGCTGCAACACAATGGCGTATAGCGAACTCCAACACTCCTCAACAGATATGGCCACCAACAGTGGAACAGATTGAGGAGCTAATGAAGAAGCTCCCAGAGGATGATGATAAAAGGACAAAAGCAATCATAGAAGAAGGGAAGAATATTGCCAACCATGTGTCTAAACTCACCACTGGATTCAGCCAATACATCAAGCAGACAAATGTGTACAGGCACAAGTCTTAGGAGACATGCTTGGCCCAGGATATCAGGCTTCAAACCAGAAGTTCAGGCCTCCATTTTAAACAAACCTTTCACTGGGCATGCTTTGTTTGGTCAAGAGGTAGACGAGTCCTTACAACAAATTAAAAAGAACAATGAGACAACAAAGGCAATGGCCACACTTCAATACAGAGGCACTTTCAGAAGGGAAGAAAATACACCCAGAAGGCCCACATGAAGGGGATGCCTTTCAAAATGGCAACAGCAGCAACAAGCCCATAGCAGTGCACATCAGGCTAGTCCACAAGCCGGATCCCAGCAGCTGCAAAATCCTGCAAAGCATCTCTTTCGTGGTAGAGGAAGAGCTAAGGGACAAACCTCCAGAGAAGAAGGAAACTCCAGGTTACTCAGATATAGCCTCTAGCCCACACACAACACCAGTGGGAGGCAGAATAGCGCAATACCCACAAGAATGGGCAAAGAGCACCACAGACAATTGGACATTAAACGTGGTACACCACAGCTACAGTATCAAACTTGCAAGCCTTCCACTACGAAACCCACCAAAGAAGAAAAGGTATCAGGAAACAGAACTGGTAGAGCTGAGGACGGAAGGAGAAGAACTGCAAATATATCTGATAGAAAAAGTGCCAACAAAGGAGTTGAACAAGGGAAACTGCTCACCCTACTTCCTGGTACCAAAACAAGACCTTACGCTAAGGACAGTCCTGGACCTTAGATTTACAAACAAATTCATTCACACACAGCACTTCAAAATGACAACACTACAAGAGGTAATCCTGCTTCTATAAAAGGGGGGGGGGCTACATGGCAACCATAGACTTAAAGGATGCCTATTTACACATACACATGATTCAGGCAAACAAAAAGTACCTCAGATTCGTACTCGAGAAGGCACACTATCAATTCAAAGTCTTGCCCTTGGGCATAAATTCTTCACCAAGGGTTTTTACAAAATGCCTGGAAACATCATGCCTAATGCACTGCATGTGAATCCAGAAGAGGATTCATGCTGCAGAGTGAAATGGTTACTTATAGTAGGAGTAGTTTTGCAGCCTAAAGAGTTTTCTGGATACACGTGTGACCCAACCACCTCCCTGGAAATGAGAACAAGACAAACTGGCGGGAAAGAGGTCATATATAAGAATAAACTGTTCTTGAAAAAAGAGAAGAAGAAAGAGAGGAAAACAGAAATCAAGAAAACAGAAAAGAAAAGAGTCTGAAAATGGCTACTACACACAAGAGCTTCTGGGGAACCATCTAACGTCATGCAGGGGATGGACCAAGCATCAAATTGTGGTTGACAATGCCCAAAAGAAAAAAAAAAGGGAAACAGAGACAATGCTTGACCCAACCACTAGATGGCGGAATAATGCACAGCATGTGAATTCAGAAAACTCTTCAGACAGTGAAACTACTCCTACTGGTAAGTAACCATTTTGTTACTGCCTACTCAGGACAACATGTAAAAACGTAATCTTACTTTTGCAAGTTATTGTAACTGTTCTGTTTTGCAAGATCAGTGTTAGTAGTTCATAGTGTTCCATTAAATATTGTGGGCCTGTGAACCTAAATGTGTATTAGAACAGATGGTGGAAAACAACCTAATGGATGCTGAGAGTTGTAAGTATATGACCATTGTTGATGCTTAAATTGCAGTTTTTAGGTCAAGCGTTAGCGTTTGACGTGTGGTATACTTAAGTATACTTATACTGTGAAGAAAAGCTATTTGATTTGTTAGTTGCAGTGTCCTTCAAAAATCCTTGCTTGCTAGTGGTCAGTTCTGCCTCTTTGTCCTGCCTTTTTTCACTTTGGGAGCAGCACAAAGAACTGTGTAATTGCGCTAAGTCCTGTTTATCTCTTCTGTAAGGAACTTTTTTTGACATTTGCCTGTTTCACCTCAACAGTGTGGGTTTTTGTTCAGTCCCTCCTCCCCACCAGCTCCCTCTGTAAACATAAAGAAAACAGAGGGGCGCTTTTCCAGGGCCAGCTCGCTCTCGCTCTCTTTCTCTTGTTATTTTCAGTCTGTGTCAAGAATATTTCAGTCAGTAATTTACATCGCTAAGAGCTCTAACTCGAGCAAACGCGACACCATTGCATTCCAAATGCTTTGTTTTCTTGTAATTTGTGTGGCAAGAAAAGTCCGGCTAGGAGTTTACAACGCTAATAGCTGTAACTCGAGCAAATGCGAAGACCCGTTGCATTGCAAATGCTTGTTTTATCTCATTGTCTAGGGCAGGGTTCTGCAAAGTCGGTCCTGGAGAGCCGGGTCCATGCCAGGTTTTTAGCGCATCCACATTTAGAAAAAAGATGTTTCAGAAATCTACATTCTTCTAAATGTGGATATGCTAAAAATCTGGCATGGACCAGGCGCTCCAGGACCGACTTTGCAGAACCCTGGTCTAGGGTTTCCTTCTCCTGAGACCGTTAAAGCCTGTGGAGGATCTTTATCATACCATGCAAAAATGTTCCTTTATGCCCTCAGTTATTCAGGAGAGTTTATTCCAGATTGGTCTACATTGGCCATAACCATAGATCACCAGGTATTCTACACATGGCTAAGATATATTGATATCCACTGGAAACAAGATATAGATCCAATGTTTGATCTGTGGTATAAACACATGAACAAATGATTGGTGGCTCAATGGGTACAAATGATAGAGGTCCAAACTGACTCTTGATGGAGAGATGATTTAGAAAGCTGGAAGTCAGGAGAGAAGTGTATAGATCTATATGTACATTTTGATACAAATGCCTCAAAATGAGGGAACATCCACTGAGAATTAGGAAAACCTGTATTCCTTTGCACATCTCGAGTTCTGGCCCTCTTTGATGTACCCAAAACAAACTTGCCTTTATTGGGTGCTTAATAATTACCTGTAGGAATATAAGCCTAACAACAATTGTTTTACTGCCTGTTGTGTTTGGGGACGCAGACGTTTTGAAAATAATAATGCAACAATTTTTTTTTTTTTTTAAAGATGTACAAATGAATATCAGTTTATTAAAAAAGATATTGGCCCACACACTGCAAATCATTGCAGGGTCGAGCCTAAAGGGGCAAGCTGTAGAGCTGAAACTCAATTTATTAACATGTTGCTTCTGTAAATGTTCATATTCCTCCTAATGCCTGATTTGCAATGCCACCCAAAGAGGACCTTGATACCCTTCTGAGACACATTGGTACAGAAATAAAGACTTGCATTGCTGTTGGCTTTCTCACATGTGGTTGTGCCCCCAAAAAAGGAACGAGACATACAGTAAATAAAAAATAAACTATTGATACAAGTAAGAATCAGTAGTTTGTTATGTTATACTTGGGTGCTTTGCCGAAGTTGCCCTTTGCAATGGGCATCTCCCTTCATCTGTCTGTTCCACATAAGCTTAGAGAGATGAAAGATGGTCATATAGTGCTTTTTTAGATGGGCTATTGAAACCAACCAAGTGAGTGGAAGAACTGTTTTCTATGAGGGCCTAGAGAGTGCCTTGATCCTCCTAGGCGTATCAACAGCTTTTCAGATCGTGGACCGTTATGTTCTCACTTGTCTGGAGTCCTCATTCGGTCTTGAGGGTGCTACAACTGTTCTTTTCAAAACTTACAGAGGGCTATTTGAATCAGCTGATACAGCGCTGGGCACTTGGTGTATGTGGTAACCAGATCCATGTTCAATCACTGAGGATCTGGGTAACCATCACCCTTTCAGTGATTGTCTCAGCTATGTTTTACAATGAATGCCACAATTAGATGAGTCTCAATGGAACCAAAATCAAGATCTTGCTACTAGAGACACAAAGATGCTCCTAATAAATTGGCACTCCCCTCTTCCAGATCACTCTGAAATCTGTGAGTAGGCTTTCATCTCCCCTGCCCCCACCAACCCCTCTGCCAGCACCTTGAAACCCTCACGGGTGAGTAGTGCGCTTTACAAATTCCCTGATTGATTGATCCCGTAAAGACTGTCACTGAAAAGCATATTTACCACCTCTGTCACCTACTATGAATGCGTTATTGTGAACACATTACTAACTGCTTTAGCTATTGCAGTGGCAATTTGACGCACTTACTCCTATAACTGAAACAGTGGTTGTGTCCCTCCCAAAATGCTGCCAAACTCCAGAGTGCGAAACCTTGCTACCTGTCTGACGTTAAGTATAAAAAGAACTAGTATTCTGTTACCTGCCCTTATGTTGCTCCTTTAGAGGCTAGTGAAACCGAAGGTTGAATTTAAAACCTTTTGCATTCTCTACATAGCCCGAGGAACCAGCACTGTGGTCTCGTGCTTCCCAGCCAGACATCGGTGCTCGAGTTACCAACACTATCCTAAAATGGTTTGGTGGAGGAACCTTGCAATCTCAACCCTCTATCCCCTAGAGTGTCATGCCAGCATTTCTTTGGGTTGATGTAGAATTCAGAAAAAAAACGGTTTATGCTTAAACACCTCCCCCCGCACCACCAAAAAACATACAGACTAACTCTCCTGTAAGCTTAATACTAATAAACAGAATAAAGAAATGAGAATGAATAACGTTTAAAAGGCCTGCTCCACCTTGAGCATGGAAGAGGGGGATTAGGGAGGAGAAATTGGATACAGAATGGAAGACGTTGGGTGTCAACAGACTCTTAGCATTGGAGAACGCAGATCTTACTGGCCACTGATTAGTATTTAGCAGTCCAGATATGTATATACATTGTGAATGGCATTTTGGCTCATAGCCAGTGTTAAGAAATATTTTCTTAGTCCTATGTGTTTCATAAGTAACGTGCTTGAGAATGTGAAATCTAAAAATTTAAATACGCGTTAACATACACGGTTAAGAGAGAGGTCTTATTACTTAAGTGAGAATAACGAAGCCCACAGGGGAGACTTAAATTAGAAGTCATTTGAAGTCCGCAAGCTCAGCGACAGACACGTGTCATCTCACATTTTCTGAGGAAATGCCTGAACAGCTGCTGGGATCCTGTTTCCGTGTGTTCCTGGATGGGGCAATGCGTCCCCATAAAACGTTTTACCTTCTGGAACTCAACTTTGTCACGAAGAATAAAAGTTGATATTATTGTAACTTACGTCCGTAGTGTTTGTCTTTTCCCCCGCATATGCTAAGAAATATTTTCCAGTTACTTAAAAGAATAACATGCATGTCGTATGTCTTACAGCTCCTTGCATTTCAATCAGCTGCGGTGACAAACGGTACTTAGTAACTTATGCCAAATGTGCGTGTTTGTACGTTAGTTGTGTGTGTATCTTCTGTGTGTGTATGTGTGTATATGTGTGTGTGTGTGTGTGTGTGTGTGTGTGTGTGTGTGTATATATATATATATATATATATATATATATATTTGTGTTTGTGCAACGAGACAGTGAAAATATTTGTGCGACTCACGTTATCTTCTACTAATAAACGAGCATTCACAAGTTTACTACATGGCAATGTTCAGATTCCTTTCTATTGCCACAAATTATTACAAATACAACTCATTTTCATGTAGGTTTTGATTTTAGAGGCGCTGAACACCTTTTGTTATTTTTGCAGCATCTTTGTATCTGTTCACTGTTCTTCACCCGAGACCTGTCTGCCTTTTGTATTCTAGATTTCTGCCTTGGTCTTTCCAGGTGGACAGAGGAAGCAAGGTGTAGGCCCTCGGTGTGGCAAGTGGATTGTGTTACATGCATGACATGGAAACCTGCCCTTTAGAAGAGGTGGGGGAGAGCGCCGTCTTGATTGTCAAAAGGGACATTGGGACATAACGAGTGTTACTGAAATATACAACGTTTTGGAGTTTTACTTTATGTTATTACTATTTATTGAACCCCCTCTAAGAGCTAAAGGGCTTTGTTTGCTGAGCAAGCAGCTTCTTTATATGCATCGTTAATATAATGCCTAGTACTATATAGTGCTTAGTCGTAAAGGTCTCCAATTTCAATGAGTCACTAAGCGCACATTGTGCTCACGCTTCCAAGTGTGTTGCGCTTTCATATTTTTTTTAATGAAATAACATTTTCTTCTACCATGGAAATATTATGTTAATAAATCGACAGGATTGGTTCTCTTTTTATCTAGTGCGCTAAAACATTTCATTGGTTTTGCCTAGGTTGATTGCGCGCAGATTTTCCATGCCCTATTTGAAAAATTTCCTGTTTGAAATCGCCTCCTTTTCAATGTGTACAATGGGATTAAAAACGGAATCCGAATCTGACGGTCTGCGCTTCGCTCAGCCGAGATAGTCACATGCACACCTCTTTTAGCTGGCGTGCTAAAGGCGCCTAACGAACGCCGCATGTTTTCACAGAATTGACTAGAGGGTTCCAAATTAGTGAGCTACCAGCTCCTGCCAGGCCCGGCTAAATCTTTCATCCTCCTGGAACGCGTCCAAGCCTCCCCATTCATGCACGAGTGCGCTCGTATGTGAGAGGCGCAGAACTGGCCGCGGTGCCTGCTTTTAATATGGCGCTCATAAAAGGAAAAATGAAGGGGCGCCGGAAAACGATTTTGTGCTGGAATATTTGCTTTTAATGGCGCAGACCTAAAAGAAAAGAACGTTGGCAGTAAGTCTTACACGGCAAACTGCAATGTTTATTAACTTTTTTATGACTTTGATTTTACTAAGATTGTGTGTCTAATGTATTTATAGACCGGGCCCGCGCAAGGCATGGGCACTGTGGCCATCCGCCGCGGGCCCCTACTCAGCCCACCATCTTGGAGCCCCGCACCAGTGCAGACACAGCTAGGCCACAGCAGGAAAGCTGTCTGCTTGCAACTGGGCCCACTGCTGTGTTGTAGCTAGAGGAATACCAGGGAGAGGACCTAGGGTGTTTTTGTGTTTTGAGTGTCTGCCATTTAGTGCAGTTTTATACCTCTACCTGTATTTTGTACTCTTTTGTATCATGCACACGGCACCTTTCCTTTTACAACGTATCATTTGCTACCTCTTTTATCTTGTTTGCTTTTGATACATGCACAACGGCCACCACTGCCTCATGTAACGTAACTATTGTTTTAGTGTTTTGAGTGTCTACCATTTATTGCTATTTTTTTTATTTTTTTTCCTCTACTCGTACTTTATTTGCTCTTGTAACCTGCACACGTCACTTTCTCCTTTCGTATTGCCACATGTAATGTAACGTTTGCGTTTGTATCAGGCTCACTTGTAATTCCTCTCCGCTTGTATCTTTACTTTGCCTATTGTGAAGCGCTCTGACACCTTCGGGTAAAGTCCGCGCTATATAAAAACGCATTAAATAAAATAAAATAAAAATACCCCAATTTCAAGGACGCATTCTGCAAACTGCAGCTGCAACGCATCCACTGCCCCGCCCCCCTCCCCTCACAAATACAGGAGTCGCAGGTGACTATTGTCCTGTTTAGCTCCCTGCCAGTTTTAAAACTCTTGTGATAAGCAATCATCACGCCTTCGCCCCTATATGAGCTGTTAATTGGTGTTTGTAGGTGGCGGAGAGGGCGGGCTGCTGTGCAGGAGGGGTCTGCATAAAGCAGCTTCAGGAGTTGGGGCATCTGAGATGCAAATTGTCCTGAATATGTATGCAAATTAGAGGGGCCCAAAAAGCCGCCTTTATCCATTTTTCTGTTGTCATTCATGTTTTTCTTCTGCCCCCTACAGCATGAGGCAGGCGACTTCAGCCATTGGCTTACTTAACTGTGAGTGATGCATTCTTTCCTTTCACAAAGAGGTTATCCACACAGAGTAGTTCCCTTAAGTGCCACGCACTTCTATGGTAATGTGTGGTTTATGAGACCAAAAAGGATATTTTTGTTTTCAGCCCTTATTTTACTTTGTTACACAAGAGGCTGAAGACCTGACTTTTTGAGTAGTCCCATTAGGTCCTAGTCTTGGATAGACTCACACCTGCCTAGCACCAGGATACCCTTCCAGGTGATGGTGCACGCTATACATATGCCTAACATTAAAAAGTAAATTATCTATCCAGGTCCACAATTTGTGTTAATCTCTGGGTAATACCGCTGCATCTTTTATTGCTTCCATGGTCATAGACACTCCTTCTGAAATCTTAGTGACAGCTGTTGAGAAGACGCTTCTTTTCTGGTGTACTTTAGGAGAGACCTTTTTACAAGGTTGATAAAAGTCCATCCCTCCTAACTGTATACTTTTCCTGCTTCATATACTCTTAGTAGACAGAAGTGAAGGTCCCGAAAACACTTTGATTAGTTCTCTGATGACCTTGAGGCTATTGGAGATCTTCAAACATTCCTAATCTTCTTTCTGAAAGAAGCTTACCTGTGTCTTCAGGAATTTCTGAATTGCTGTAAGGCTCCTTTTTAGGGTCAGCTCTATTGCCAAAACTATTGTTTTTCCAAAAACACTCCTACATTTATTTATTTATATATATATATATATATATATATATATATATATATATATATATATATATATATATATATATTTTTTTTTTTCGGAAAGAGGATTTCATCCACTCGACTCTTAATCTTATCATTCACATTTTGCTTTCTCCTGGCATTGTATACAGCATTGGGTCATCCCATGTAATCCATAAGCTTTCCACACTTTCAGTGACTGCACAAAGCCTGACCACATTGTTCACATCAGCGTAAAAACAGTACCTTTCTCTTAAGTAATAAAGCTAGTTCAAAACGTGTTTTTGATTTATTATTTTGTTTACATTTTTAATAGTATTTATTTTGCACACAATTCATGTGCTCAGTTACATGGTGATACATTTTCTATTTCCCTTTTAGGTTGAGTGCGCAAACGCTTTTTGACCTGTTGTAAGTATTCTGTGGGCTTTTAACCACGCCCATCTCACGCCCATCACTTTCACACGTTCGTGGGATTGCCTTTCAAAAATCCCTTGATGTCATTGGCAAATGCTTTACCTTTGTCCCGCCTTGGGGAGGTTTTGTTACCTTCTTGCAGACTGACCCTGTTACATGGATTATTACACAATTGGCGATAAGTTTTACTGTGGGCAAACTACTTTTTCTTTTGTCTCTGTCTTCGCGCTCCTGCTCATGGCAGCCATGGTGCTTTGAAGTTTCATATAGAGTGAACGCGTTCGGCGGTATTGGAGTGCTTTGCATGACTGCAAGTTACGTCACGTTGTTTCTTTTGACTCTCCTTTGCGCTCAGTGGCGGCCATGCCGCTTTGATGTTTCATGGAACGTGAACTTGTTTAGCTTAGACTTGCCTCATAAAAGGCATGTTTGTATCGCACTGCTAACACACCCAGTGGGGAGGCCTCGCTTTTTATTTTTTCGTTGGCCGTGGCAGAAAAAAAAACCCTAGGCAACTGTTTGCACATTTTGGACCTGCGGGATCTCCAAACATGGCAGTCAGGAAGCAAGGTAAGCAGAGAGCGCAAGTTTGCTCTCTTATGTTGTGCATGTTTTTTGGGCATCTCCTGATTGCAGCAAGTGTGCGCGATTGCAGCTGCTTCATAATTTCTGATGTGCGCCCATACATTCCTGTGGGCTGTGGCACTCGCTTCCGGATTGGGAGTCTGGGCGTGCCTAGTTGGGATTCCTAGGGCATGCTGCATGCTTAATTCCCCCTGTATAATGCTTTTGTTTTCATAAACTGTTCTGCTGCCTAAGCATGAAGCTATTGACCTGTTGACATTAATCTGCTTGACTTCTAAATGTACAGTGGGAGAAAGGCGTGCTGTTGTTTTTCATCAGTGACTTGCTTGACACGGCTTCTTGTTGGGTCCACACACTAGAAGTTGTTTCAGTAACAGCACAGCTGCATGATATCAAGGGGTGTGTTTGGGTTCAAATGAGGGGCATGCTCAGTCTTCATCTTTTAAAAAGTTCTGGGCGTCGCAGGGTTTTTGGCAGGAAAGTTGATGTACAGTTGTATGTGTTGGCTACTGGAGAGGTCTGGCACCATTAAATGGAGCAGGTGATATGTTGGTGAAACACAACTCAAAATGTTTGATTTCATACCCATTCCTGTTCTCAATTCCCATTCCTGTTGCTTTGCTCGCCATTCTGGTACTTGTGCTTTCCTTTTTCCACAATAGGAGCAGGGCTACAGGTACCAGAATAAAAAGCTTTAGGAACTACAAAATAAACCACGGCCAAGCTCCTGAAAAAACTACAACATATACAGAACGCCTCCACACGCCTCATTCTCAACATCCCACACCGTAACCACATCTCAGCCCACCTGAAAGATCCACACTGGCTCCCCATCAACAAGAGGATCACCTTCAAGCTCCTCACCCACACCCACAAAGCGCTCCACAACGCCGGCCCTGCCTACCTCAACGAGCGTCTCACCTTCTACGCTCCCAACTGCCAACTCCGCTCCGCCAATCTCTCCCTCGCCAACATCCCCTGCATCCGCAGAACCACAGCCGGCGCCAAGACCTGGAACTCCCTCCCCGTCCACCTGCGACAGACCCAGGACCTACTGACCTTCAGTAAATGCCTCAAGACCTGGCTAATCAAACAGTAGTACCTCCCTCAGCGCCTTGAGACCCTAGCGGGTGAGTAGAGTGCTCTACAAATATCTGATTGATTGATTGAAGAACAGTCAGTACTATACCCAAGAAGACGGATGCAGATTTGTGGTTGGTGCAGATGATGTCTCATGCCGGATGGATGAGTGCAGTCTAGTTTGTGTCGCTGGACTCTGCCAACAAGCCTTGGCACACGCAAAGCTTGCTGTTAGCTGAAAATGGAGCTGCCCAGGACCAAGAGGGACCTGGTGGCCTCTACCCAGGAGGGTGAGACAGAGGGGGCGCTCAGCAACTCAGAGAGCCCTCAGAAGACCAGGCAGCATGCACAGGAGTCCCACAGCATGGGGAAAAAGAAGGTGCAAAAGGAGGGCCATGCAGCACTACAGAAAGGGATCCCACGCCGCCAGAGAACCACGCAGGAGGCTGTACATCGCAGGAAGTAGTGCTGGGGGCAGGAGCTGCACGGTGCACGAAGAACTTTGTGGAAGGATGCTATGAATGCCCAAGTGGACAAATTAGCACGAACAAGCTTCATCACCTTGAAGACTTTACAACGCATCTTCCCCCACCTCGGATTTCACACAAGGTGCAAGCTACAATCTCACTTGTACTATCCAAACTGGATTATGCCAATGGCCTCTACCATGGATCATCTCTATCTATTATGAAAAAACTACAACATATCCAGAATTCCGCAGCCAGGCTACTATTACATGTAAAGCCGCAAGCCCACATCTCTCCTGCCTTGAGAGCACTACACTGGTTACCCGTTGCCAGAAGATGCACTTTCAAGCTGCTTTGTATCACCCACAAAGCTATACATGGAACAGGACGGCTTTTTATCAGAAACAAAATAACCAAATACATCCAACAAAGAAACCTCCGCTCAAGATTGGCACCCCGCCTTAGAACACCACCATACAAGAAAAAGACTGTAGGTGGTACATCCTTCTCCGTTCAAGCAGCCAAACTATGGAATTCATTACCCCCAACTATAAGAGCCACAGATAACTTTCTTGTCTTCAGAAAACTACTCAAGAGTTGGCTCTTTCCTTCATAACCACCACATTCAAACAACTATGGACTGCATATGCCTATGTTGATAAATATTTTTCAGATTATGTGTATATTTCTAGTTATGTATAGCTCTTTAGAAAATATGTATCGCTACTATGGCATAACAATAAAATACATACACACTCTTTAAACCTGTTTGACTAAGTAAATTTTACCCATGGTTCTAATTATGCATTGTATGTGCATATGTGTGTGTATTCATGTGTGTTTGTGTGTGTGTGTATGTGTGTATTTATATATATATATATATATATATATATATATATATATATATATATATGTTGTTTATGTGCTTGGCATGTTCGTGGGTCATTGCATGGCTCCTGGGTGGGTTGTTATACTAGATATCTATGAATTCCTGCTCTCATCTTATCACACTTATCTACCCATCTTCATATGTCATGTCTCTATCAAACTATCCTCCATTCTCACTCTGACTCATCCCAAATCCTTTCTACTACTTTCATCTCCTAAATAACTCTGCCTAAGCTCTTCCCTCCGCTTCCACATCTAACTCACCAAACCTCACTCTACTACTGTGACCTCCCACACAACCCTACTAAATTCTCCCGCATTTATCTCACCCTGCTACTATGCTCTCCCTAACCCTTCCACATACTCTTTCCTCCTCCATCCCCCTTTACTCATCCCAAGCCTTTGGGTTGAGTAAATGAAGGATATATTCCCAATTAACACTTCTGGATTTCTTTCCTCCTTCACCCCTCCATTACTCCAGTCAATCTAACTAACATACTCTCATATCCGCGGCTCAAATTAACTCATAATAATACTAAAACTGTACTCATTATTTCCCGATACTAATCCATCACTAATTCTTGTTGGGTTCCAGAGTAGCGTGCTACTCACCGAAAAGCGCTTTGACGCCTCATCAGGGGTAGTAAGCGCTATATAAATACGATTACAATACAATAAGCCTTGGCAGCTGCAAAACACGCATGCATGGGGGTACTGTGATGCGTGGGGAGGCAAGCTCTTACCTCCACCAAAGTTGGACAGTTGGACGTCTGGCCGTTGGGACCACTTGAGTCCACCACCCGTGTTGCTGGATCCACGCACTTCTTCAAGAGAGCGGACCCAAGCCACCGGTCGTCACTGCAGAGGAGTGCCTGCTGAACCAGCGAAGTGACTCCTTCACTTCAAGGGAGATTCCTTTGTTCTTATGGTTCAGGATGAAGACACAGTCCTTAGAGGATGCACGCGCTGGAAACAGTGCAGTTGCTGGCAGGAGCTGAAGATACAATGTTGCAGAAGTCATCTTTGCTTCTTTGTTGCAATTTGTAGAGTTCCTGGAGGATCCAGATGCAGTTTTTTTGGTAAGAAGGTGAAGTAAAGGATGCAGAGGATTCCTGCTGGAGTCTTCCAATCTGAATCTGAGGAACACCCAGAGCAGACACCCTAAATAGCCCTGAAAGGGGGATTGGTCAGCTACACAGGTAAGCACCTATCGGGGGAGGGCTCTGATTTCACCTTCTGGCATTGGCCACGCAGATGCTCCCATAGTGCCCTGCCAACTAGGAATCAAAGATGGCAAAACCCAGGGACACTCTGGAGGGGCTATGAGCACCACCCCTGTGGTGGTGATGGACAGGGGAGTGGTCACTCCCCTTTCCTTTGTCCAGTTTTATGCCAGAGCAAGGGTTTGTGGGTCCCTGAACCGGTGTAGACTGGATTATGCTAGGAGGGCACCAGCTGTGCCCTTCAAAGCTTTTCCAGAGGCTCTGGGATGCTACCCCTCCCATGCCTGTAACACCCATTTCCAAAGGGAGAGGGTGTAACACTTCGTTCTGCCTTCCTGGGCTTCAGCTGCTCAAGCAGCAGGAAGGCAGAAACCTGTCTGTGAGGCGGCAGCTGTTGGGGCTGCCTAGAAAGTCTCAGAAGACTGTAATGGCAGTACTGGGGGTCCTCTAAGGAGCCCCCAGAGTGCATGGAATTATGCAACCAATGCTTGCAAAAGCCTTGGGGTATGATTCCAACATGTTTGATACTAAACATGGCCATATTCGGAGTTACCATTGTGAAGCTGTACATAGGTAGTGACCTATGTCCAGTGCAAGCCTAAAATGGCATCCCCGCACTCACAAAGTCTGGGAAAATGTTCCTGGACAACGTGGGGGCACCTCTGCTAGTGCAGGGGTGCCCTCACACACAGGTACTCTGCACCCAGCCTTCAGGGTTGGAAGGCCTGACATATGGGTGACTTATAAGTGACCTGGTGCAGTGTAAATGGCAGAGAAAGGGTGCTTGCACCTTTTCACACAGGCTGCAATGGCAGTCCTGTAGAAGCCTTTGAATGGGCTCCCTATGGGTGGCAAAAGAAATGCTGCAGCCCCTAGGGATCCCCTGAAACCCCATTGCCCTGGGTACCTAGGTCCATATACTAGGAACTTATAGGGGGCACCAGTATGCCAATTATGAGTGAAATACTGTGTTAAAAGTATCCAACAACCAAATTTAGAGGGAAAGAGCATAACTACTGGGGTCCTGGTTAGCAGGAACCACCAAGTGACACAGTCAAACACACTGACAAACAGGCCAGAAATGTGGGTAACCATGCTAGAAAGAGGCTACTTTCCTCCAGTGCTGGGATCCTGCTAACCAGGCCCCAGCACCAATGTTCTTTCCCTAACCTGTATCATTGTTTCCACAATTGGCACATCCGTGGCACACAGCTAAGTCTCTTGTAAAAGGCACCAGTGGTACTAAGGCTGCTGTGGCCACGGAGGGTCCCTAAGGGCTGCAGCAAGCATTGTGACACCCTGAGGGACCCCTCACCAAACACTATCACACTGCCCTTGCAGATTGTGTGTGTTGGTTGGGATAAAAAGGTAAAGTCGACATGGTATCCTTCTCAGGGTGCCCTTCCCACAAACCACTGCCTGTGGCATATGTAAGTCACCCCTCTAGCAGGCCTTACAGTCCTAAGACAGGCAGGGTACACTAAACCCCAGGTGAGGGGATAGCTGCATGAGCAATATGCCCCTACATGGTCTGAGTCCATGCTTAGACATTATAAGTGCAGTGTAGCCATACTGAGTACATGGACTGGGAGGTTGTCATTACAAACTCCACAGCTTCATGATGGTTTCACTGAAGACTGAGAAGTTTATTATTACACTTCTCAGCACAATGAACGCACACTGATGCCAGTGTGGGATTTATTGTAAAGTGCACACAGAGAGCATCTTAGAGATGCCCCCTGTATTTTACTCAACCCTCTAGTGTAGGGCTGACCAGTTTGTGCCAGCCTTCCACTAACATATACAATTCTATCCCCTTGGGGTGGGAGCCTTTGTGCTCTCTGGGGACAGGAACAAAACCTCTTCTGGGTGGAGGTGCTTCACATCTCTGCCCTGCAGGAACTGCAACACGTGGCAGTGGACCTCAAAGGCTCAGGTCTCCTGTTACCCTGCCCTAGGACACTCAAGCTAGTAGAGATGCCCACCCCACAGGACAAGCCCCACTTTTGGCGGCAGGTCCAACGGGAAAATTAGGTGAAACAAGGATAAGTGACCACTGCATCTAGGGCTACCCCTAAGGTGTCCAGAGCTAAAGTGATCCCCTCCTTGCAGAATCCTCCATCTTGTTTTGGAGGAGAGAGACCAATAGGGATAGGAATGTGCCTCCCACCCCAAAGGGAGTGGACACAGGAAGGGTGTAGCCACCCTCAGGGACAGTAGCCATTGGCTACTGCTCCCTGACCCTTGTAACACCCTAAATATAGTATTTAGGGGCACCCCTGACCCTTGCTCTCCAGATTCCTGGTGACCTGAAGAAAAAAGGACTGAAGAACCGACCGAGTGGTGAAGACTTCAGATGACAACTGACTTGGTCTCAGCCCTTCCAGCCTGTCTGCAGCTTCAAAGACTCTTGCTACAAAAAGGTGATGCATCCTGCAGGACCAGCAACCTCTACAAACCCCCAGAGGTCTGCCTGCCCAGCAGAGGGCCAAGAATTCCGAGGACAGCGGCCCTGCCTAGAGGAAACATTCTAAAAGGACTCCAGAACTGCCACAGATCTGCGAGCCCTACCCACTCTGCACCCAATGCCCACAGCCCGAGTACAGGTGGCCCACCAGTCCAGAGAAGGTCATCAGGCAATTTCGACCTTGAGTCCACCCAGGGTTGATCCCTCTTGGCAAACACAACGATGTCTGCAGCCTAAATCAGGAGGACTCCCCGACCGCGACCTGATTCGACAAAGAATCCCGATGCCCAAAGGTACCCCTGCACCCGCAGCCCCCTGGCTTTGAGGAATCTGACCAATGGTCCAGCAACGTCCAGTAGGCACCTCTCCTGCTTGTCCCTCCTTTGGTGTTCTGCAAACATCCCCCTGGACCCTGCCTGCAGCATCTTTGTGACCCTGGGATTCCCTCATTGAAAAGCATTGGGCTCCCGACGTGGTGTTTGCATCCTGCACCTGGCCGCCCCTGTGCCACTGTGAGTGTGTGATTGGTGGTGACCTGTGCCTCCCTGGTGCTGACCTAAACCCCCCAGGCCTGTGACCTGAAACCATGGGTACTTACCTGCAACCTGCGTTCTTCCGAGTGCCCCAGTCCTCATAGGATTCCATTGAAAACCTGATGCCAAGTTTGACATCTGCACCCGGCCAGCCCTGTGTTATGGTGTTGCACTTTTGGGGTCAACTTAAATTTTGACATGTGGACATCCTAACCCCCGAAGACTGGGATTGTAAGTCGAGTACTTACCTGCTAAATATGCTAACACTTTTCCTCCCCTAGGACTGCAATGATTCCTATGAGAAATCGCATTGTCAACTTTTAAAATTAAAAAGTGTTCCTTACTATTTCACCTACAAAATCCTAAGAAAGTACATTTGATACATATGTTTGATACCTACTTACAGCTGTACTTACCTGCTACAAAGACTTTTTGGTTCTAGTTATAAAGTAAAAAGATATTTTTGCTATATAAAAACATTGGCCTGGAGTTAGTCATTGAGTATGTGCCCCATTTCTTGACTGTGTGTACAACAAATGCTTTATCTTCTGATAAGCCTAACTGCTCAACCACACTACCGCAAAAGAGAGCATTAGTGTTATTTACTCTCGTCTCTGTTTAGCCTCTGGGGAAACCCTAGACTCTGTATACACTATACCTCATTTTGTATAGTATATACAGGGGCAGCTTCCTACAGCGGTCCCCTCGAGTGGTATTCTATTGTAATTACCATGTCAGATTTAAATTAGGATGCTAAATGGCAACATTTTCATTTTTTGCTGCAGATACAGGAAGAGGGTAATTGGAAGTGCTTTAGGTATATGCAGGGCCACTGGAATTATGTGGCAGGAAATGACCAAATGATGAGGCAGGGTTGATCAATTTATGTGGCAAAAAGTCCAGTTGTGCATTTGCAATGTTAATTGCTCAAACTCTCGCAAATGCAAGACGTATTCAGGGGTGTGGAATTTAATTAAATATCTACTTGTCCATGGGACAGGTTGCTTCTTAAATATACGTGTCCTGTAATAAAAATCTACTTGTGCCCTTCATGCTATGTAGTGCGACGACAAATTATGGCAGCAATCTCATTATGTAAGAGCTCTTATAATAGCCTCTGATTATGCCAGGGCTACTACTATAGTAGGGCTTGAATACTTGCGATTTCAATCCCTACTATAGCAATTTCCTTATTTTGTGACCTTTACGCAGATTCACATATTGGGGCTGGAGGAAGCAGTAAGCAATAGTTCCAGGGCTGGAATGCCTCAGAGTCTGAAAACCTACTAACTTGCATGTTTTAAGGATTTTCACCAGCTCTTCTCTAATCTTTTCTCCATGAGAAAGGTTGGAAATTTGCTCCTGACAATGGCAGGGTTGGGAAAAAAGTGGTTGGAGGGAAAGTGAACTAGTAAACGCTCAATAGATTTTCACATGAGCAAATCTACACATGCATATTTGCTCATGCTAAAATATAGTTCACAAATATTTTCTAGGAGTACGATTTCCTGGTCTACTTCTGAAAGTTCTTGTGAATTCATGAAAGCCACTAATTCAAAGACATATATCTGTGACTTTGTTTAAGAATTGGGTCCCTAATCAGGTCTGGCGTTAACAAAGGCATTGTTTGTATTAAACTTCTATTTCTCTATCTATTGGCTGGCTTTACTGTGAGTGATCACATTCTGCTCTTTCACAAGGAGCATATTGGCACACAAAGTAGTTTTGTTAATGCCAGGAAATACTGTGGCAATCAGTGGTGTAACGAAACTGGAGGGTGGCCCCCTGCAAAGTACATGGTGGCACCCCTGCTCCAGATGCACTCAGGGCAGGTGCAGTGCTGAGGGTGCCCCTGGAGGGGAGCTGCAGGGCCTTTGTTATGCCACTGGTGGCAATGTGTGCTTTCTGAGACCAAAAACATTTTTTTCTTTTTGCCAGTGTTTGTTACAATGCAGAGGGCCTGGCAGCTCCCCCATCATTATACTTAGCCTCATATTGTTAAACTTTTCAAACATGTGTACACTTTTTTTTTTTTACTGGAACCACTGCCAGTAGTGCAGCTTGGCCTTTAAAAAGTGTATTTACAGCTCTCACCCATATAATAAAGGCTTTTAATTAGTGAACCATAAATACAAGTTCAAACAGCATTAACATATGGACACACATTACCTCAGCCAAAGGGTTTGTGCTGCCGGGGTTGGACCTACTTAAGGAAAACTTGTTGCCCTTGACCCCAAACAATATGTCCCGGGCGTCGGGCAATAGGAATTCCACACCCCTGCTGTTGCATTGCAAATGCTTGTTATAATTGCTGTTATAAAGTGATTTAGGGACATTGTAAAATTGTATTTGCCTACAATGTGAGTGCATGGTTAGGTCAGAATTAAATTGTGTCTCCCTCACAAACAGTAATCTGCCATTGATTGCTTATCAACCTTTACCTCTGGTTGTATTTATTTAGTCCAGAAGGAATGATTCTTAGTTTAAAAAAAACTTTTAAAACAATCAGAATGGTGAAGGTTTTGAAATACTTTTTTTTAAATAATTACAAGAATGTGTCAGCCACCTTTAGGTGGCTTTGTATTTTATTTTTATCTTTGTGACATGGACTTGCAATACACAGTTTTAAAAAGGAATAACCATCACACTAGCTTTCCAAGGCCAGACCTGGGGGTTTTGCCAGGGACTGTTCCATTTAGCGAAGGACATTGGCCTAAAAGAAACACTTCGAGATTCAGTTTGAATGTGTGTTTAGAGAGCAAAAGTTTTACAGAAATATCTGGATATCTGAAAGTGAAGTCTTTTAACAGCCTGTGCAGCCTTTTATGAAATGTAGTCTTGCAACATTCCGTTCACAAAAGAATTGCCAGGAGGTAATCATTACTGGCTTAGATACAAACATCCTTAAGCATTAATGGTTGATGTTGCAAGATGTGTAACCCTGCCACTTAAGCTATCGAGAGATATAAGTACAAGTGATGGATGTTAAGATACCTCCATCATAGTATATCAAAAGAACATCTACGGAAGCCAGATTCATGTTGTATTTGCATTACTGTGCTTGATCAATTACAAAAGCCCTAGATTCAATTTCAAGACTATCTTCCAGGCTTGGAATGAGTGGTTCTAAATGTTAGCAAACATTATGACCTTTAATATTTACACAGGATTTCTTAGTCACTTCTTCATTTAAGCAATTACTGTTCAGAATAGGTAAACAATACTTTTATCCCATTTCTGTCCCCAGTGTTCCTCCTTTGTTTGGTAAGGTCTGTTGGATCAACATCTTTAAAAAAGAAATTGATCTGACCTATCAGCTAAGCCATTAATTGTATTTCCTTTATTTTATCTGCCACCTTCTCGCTCTTTACCAGTGCCTTTGATAAAGCAGACCTAACTTACCTAGACTTACTTTTTGCTCCACTTTGACACCTCTGTTGGAGCTTAAAGTTGGTCATGTTCTTACTCTTTAAAAATAATTTGGGTCTAAACAACTTCTTCAGATTTGTTCCATTACTAGCCTGTGTGTGCTAGTCAAGATCCATGATACTTGTTCAGTTATGCAGTTACATCACCTCACTGTTCACAACCTTTTGGACACCTAGTTCAAGGTCTGTTCCTGATATGGTGCTGATGTGGCTACCTTTCGAGCACTTCATGTTGAAGTGTGCATACATGATGATGAAGTTGAAAAAGATGAGGGGCAGGTTGTTTCTTTTTGTTGTTGTCTCCATAAATGGATGTTGATAACCTTTTTTCTGTTTGAATTTAGTTTGTCCAGAAGAGAGACTCTATATTTAAGCCAGTTTTCTTGCCTTGTGGAATTTGTTGGACACGGGAAGTGTCTCCCATCTTAATTAACAACTGTGTGAAAATACTGGGAGATCTGATGACTGTCTTACACATCTAGTGCCACCAGTACATGAATGATACCCAACTCTATCTATAATATGGTTTGACCTGCTATATCTGCATTGGTGTACTAGAAATATATTTCCAAAATTACCTGTGAGAATGCAACATTAGGAAGCGTTGTCGTTTTGGTAAAGTTCAAATATGCTACACCTTGAAAAGCATTTAGAAATCACAACTCCAACCACCTGTTTCTCACGCCTTCCTACAAGTTGAGTCTAAACTGTTGGGAGCCATAGGTGGAATAGGACCGTTGGGAAGTAAAACATTGATTTAGGACATCTATTAACAACTTCTGGATGTGGCTCATGAATGTTACCATGGGATGTAGATGTAAAAAAAAAAGATTCATGTGGATTTCCACCACAGAAATCATGGTGGAGAAGACATGCATGCAAGAGAACCGACTGAGCTACAGGGCCAGAGCTAGTATACAATCTTAGTGATTGGGTGAGAAGAGTTAAGAAGTTACTCCATTGGAGTACTAGCATCTGTAGCATATCACCTGCCCATTCTATTCAGTTCAGTTTATTGCAGCAACTATAGTAATCTCTCTAGTAACGTGCATAAAAAGAATACAGAACAATCCGTTGCAGAAAATACCATGCTGAAATACTTAAACATGGGTGCTTAAAAAAACAAAATGATTATCCAGTTGATGACAAACATACAAAAACGTTTTTATAACACATTTTATTGGCATTTAAATCTCAATACAGTCCTGCCAGACATGTTGCTCAAATATTATCCCATGGTACTGAGTCTAGTCACTCCAGGTCTTGCCGTGTTTTTCGTGGGCAGCCCCTGGCTGCATAAATTGGCCAATCTAGGTTCATGCATTTGACAAGGCCTCTCTTCCTCTACGCCAGTGACGGAGCCTTTACGTTTTTCCAGTTTATAGCAGTATCTTTCTTGGCTACCACCAACCCTATCAACAACAAAGCTCTCTTATACCTAGTACTGTCTACCCCGTTTGTGATATGCAAAAGGGTCAATCTGAAGTTGTTGGGGAGCTATCACCACCAGAACTCCCCCAGGTTATGACTCCAGTCCAAAAGGCGCCAATAGCCGGGCAGCTCCAAACTGTCTGGGAGAATCCAGAGTGGAGAGGGGATCACTACTATATGTCATCATCAAAACCTCATCAGGTAAACTCTGTGTAAAAATTTCAACTGTATGAAGCGAAACTGAGCTGCAGTAGTTGTTTCCATGAGGGAGGCTAATACTTCCTACCAATCTCCGTCTGTCAGTTGGCCAAGGTCCTGCATCCAGGCTACCCGAAGTCTACGAGAAGAGTGCGGGGTGTTTGTGACTAGTGATTTGTATCCATATGACAGTTTGTGAAGGATAGGCTCACTGAGCAACACCTGTGCCTCAAGCAGGGTGAACTCTGTGATTTCTTTCAAGTCTGAGATGTACTGTCGGAGCATATACCTAAGTTGTAAGTAACTGTAAAATTGAGTTTTGTGGCGGTCATAGTCTGTTTGGAGCTCTGCAAATGACATCGGTCCTCGTCACCACGCCTCCCAAGGGAGGGATACTAATGAGGTTCCAGCCTCCGAGTCCTCTCAGCCCTCTGACCTTTGGGAGCCAACATCCATTCCACAGAGGGGGTATCTCTTGTCAAACATTTGTTTCAACGCAGGTTCTTAAGTGAGATGCTCCAAACTTGGAAGACCACCCTCGTTGCCGGGAAAGTGAAGGGAGAGATGAGCCTCTGTTACACACATGAGTGATCGGTGGTTCCTGCATGGCCCATTTCTTGGAGGTGTACATTGTAGCATCGATGCTGCTAAACCACCACTTGTTGAGAACGACCAGGTGGGTGGCCCTTTAGTAAGACAGAATACCTGGTGTGGCCTTCCCACCTTTGAAGGTGTATTTGAAGCGTTGGGCCAGTACAATCCTGGGGGGGACTTGTGGTTCTAGAGGAATCACCTCAGTACCTTATTAAGATGTGTAAAGTTGGTCCCCGGTACTGGGTATGGGAAATTTTGGAGCTGAGCGTGGGAGTCCGACCACCTTGAGTATCTAGGTATCTGTATGGACGACTCCCTGGCCTTTGAGACCCAAGACAGATCTCTGCTGGGCACCTGTTTCGGGCTCCTGAGATGCCTCAAACCCATCATTTACTTTTTTGAGCCACTCATTAGGCAAACTATTATTAAAACCTTAGTTCTGTCCTGCCTTGATTGCTGTGTTTTCCTCTATCTAGGAGCCAATAAAGCTGTCATGGAAAAACTCCAAGTAGCCCAAAACGCCGTTCTTTTCCCTCCCCAAATGTTCTCTGCCTCTGGACACCTCCAAAAGCTGAGAGGCAACTTGTGGACAAGCCCATACACTTTAAGACCCTGTGCATCGCCCACAAGATCCTATATTCCCAGGGGGCCCCTGTTCTTGACAAACTTATATCACCTTACCTGCCATCACGTTCTTTGCATTCAGCTGACCTTAACTAGGCCATTGTTCTTCGAGTTAGGAGAGCAAGAGCAGGTGGCTGCTTCTTCCGAGCTTTGGCTCCAACCTAATGGAACAAACTGCCCATCTCCCTCAGGAACACCCAGAACCATCTGCACTTTAGGAAATCCCTCAAGACCTGTCTCTACTCCAACTAGCCTCCCCCTGACACTTCCCTTTTTGGTGTATGCCGTTTCGGTACCTTTATCTCAGAGCTGTGAAGCCCCGTTGCTGGGGCAGCTACATGCTATACAAGCTGCAAATAACATAAGGTCGCTGAACTACCCTCAGGCGAAAGGGGAGTGACAACCAGAACCTAAAGCCTTTAGTTAAGTTTGAAAACTGAGGCTGCAGATTTTCCTCTTAGGCTTGTTCAGCGTCTTCTGTTGTGTATATACTCCAAGTACTGGAAGCCTTTTGTACCCACATGTAGGTCATCTGCGAGGCTAGGGACAGAGTTTGGCTCCCCCGAGGATTCAGTGAGGATTTTGTGGTGTTAATTCTCAGCCTGGAGTGTGTAGGAGGCTGGCCTGGTTTGTAGTGGGTATCACAGGTACTTACACCTTATACCTGGTCCAGTTATCCCTTATCAGTGAAATGTAGTCATTGTCTAGAAGCGAGGCTGTCTAGAGGTAGCTGTAGGCAGAGCAGCCAAGGCTGAACTAGGAAACATGCAAAGCTCTTGCAATACGACTGTAGTCGCACAGTACTTACACACAAGAAAGACAATACTCAGTGTTACCAAAAATAAAGGTACTTTATTTTAGTGACACAAGACCAAATATATCTTAGAGGCTATATTCCCTTGGGAGGTGAGTATTATTCACAAAATATACACTAGTAACCAAAATCAGGTATGTAAACAGTCATAAAATAGTGAAAATAGTTGAAATCACCATAGGTTACAATGGGCCTTGGGGGAGCACAAACCATATACTAAAATAGTGGAATGCGAATGTTGGTTTCCCACCTAGGCAAGAGTAGTGTGTAGAGGGGCACTGGAAGTGTAAGAAAACACCAAAGGTAAGTAAAGTACCCCACCACAGAGCCCAGCAAAACAGGAGTAAAGTACAGCAAGTTTCCTCAGAACACACTAGAAGTTGTGCTAAAGAATAATGCGAAAACCAAGCAAGACTGCAAGACATCAACAATGGATTCCTGGACCTGAAGACCTGCGGCAAGAGGAGACCAAGTACAAGAACAGCTGAAGAGTCTAGGAAGAACATGAGCCCCTGCTAACCTGGATGAAGGTGCAAAAGCGAAACCTCCGCTTGGAAGAAAAAGTCTGAGATGCACCAAATAAGACAGCTGCAGGTTCCTGCTTGGTGCAAGAGACGTCCCACGTCGAGTAGAAGAATGCAGGCTGGTTTTTGTCGTTTGATGCCGCCAACAAGCCTTGGCTCACGCAAGAGACGCGTTTGGCGGGAAAAGGCGCTGCCCGGGCCCAGGAGGGACCTGGAGGTCTCAACTCGAACTGAGGAGACAGAGGGTTTTCTCAGCACTTTAGAGAGCCCTCAGAAGACCAGGCAGCACCCACAGGAGTCCCAGGACCCGGGGACAAAGGCGTTGCAAATCGCGATCGTCGTAGCTCTACACAAAGAGATCCCATACCGCCAGATAACACCTCAGGGAGCTGAGCATCGCAGGATAGAATGCTGGGGACCTGGGCTGGGCTGTGCATGAAGGATTCCTTGGAGAAGCGCACAGAAGCCCTAGGAGCTGCAATACATGCGGTGCACAGGAGTACTGTCTGGCACGGGGAGGCATGCTCTTACCTCCACCAAATTTGGACGATTGGACTTTGGAAAGTTAGGGTAGCTTCGGTCCACCACCTGTGTTCCAAAATCCACACTCTTCATCAGGAGAGGGGACCCAGAGTACCAGTCGTTGCTGCAGGGAGGTGCCTGCTGAAGCAGGGAAGTGACTCCGTCACTCCACAGGAGATTCCTTCAGTTCTTGTGGTGGAGGGTAAAGCCAGGCAGTCTTCAGAGCGTGCATGACCTGGAAACTCTTGCAGTTGCTGGCAGGAGCTGGAGTTAGAGTTGCAGCAGCCATCTTGGATACTTTGTTGCAAGCTGTAAAGTTCCTGGAGCAGTTCTGCGTTTGATCTGATGGTAGAAGGTGAATCAAAGGATGCAGAGGAGTCCTTCTGGAGTCTTGCAATCTGAATCTGAAGAAACACCTAGAAGAGAGACGCTATATAGCCCTGAGAGGGGGATTGGTCACCTAACCAGGGAAGCACCTATTAGGAAGGGTCTCTGGCCACTCAGATGCTCCCAGAGTTCCCTGGCCATCCTGAAAACAGGATGGCAGAACCCCGAGACACTCTGGAGGAGTCCTGGGCACCACCCCTGGGATGGTGATGGACAGGAGTGGTCACTCCCCTTTCCTTTGTCCAGTTTTGCGTCAGAGCAAGGACTGGGGGTCCCTGAACTGGTGTAGACTGGATTATGCCACGAGGGCACCATCTGTGCCCTTCAAAGCATTTCCAGAGGCTCTGGGAGAATACCCCTCCCATGCCTGTAACACCTATTTCCAAATGGAGAGGGTGTAACTCCCTTTTCCTAAAGGAAATGCATTGTTCTGCCTTCCTGGGATTGAGCTACTCAAGCCCCAGGAGGGCATAAGCCTGTCTGTGAGGTGGAAGCAGCTGGGGCTGCAGTGAAAACCTCAGAAGGCTGGTATGGCAGTACTGGGAGGCCATGGGGGAGTCCCCAGAGTGCATGGGATTGTGGGGTGCAATTCCGAGTTGTTAGACACCTCACATGGCAATATTCGGGGTTACCATTGTGAAGCTACATGTATATCTATTGACCTATATGTAGTGCACACTTATAATGGCGTCCCACACTCACAAAGTCCTGGGAAAATGGGCCTGGACAATGTGGGGGGCACCTCTGCTCGTGCAGGGGTGCCCTCACACACAGGTACTATGCATCTAGCCTTCGGGGTCTGAAGGTTAGACATATAGGTGACTTATAAATGACCTGGTGCAGTAAAAATGGTTGTAAAATAGTGCTTACACTATTTCACTCAGGCTGCAATGGCAGTCCTGAAGAAGTGTTTGTACGAGTTCCTTCTGGGTGGCAAACGAAATGCTGCTGCCCATAAGGATCTCCTGGAACCCCTATGCCTTGGGTACCTAGGGACTATATACTAGGGACTTATAAGGGGGGTCCAGTATATCAATTTGGAGTGGAATACCGGGTTATCGGTATGTAAGTACAAATTTGGAACCAGAGAGGGATAAGAACTGGAGTTCTGATTAGCAGGACTCCAGTGACACAGTTAAGCACACTGACAAAAACAGTGAAACAGACAGACAGGTAGGCCACAAATCATAAGCACTGGGGTCTTGACTAACAGGATCCCAGTGACAGTCAAAAACACACTGACAAACAGGCCAAAAATGGGGGTAACCATGCTAGAAAGAGGCTACATTTTCAGAGTGGTTCTCAAAGATGCACAACACCTGAAGAGCTTGCAGGTGGGCTAGTAATATAAGGACATCCTCTGCACATAACAGAGCTTTATAACTAATGCATCTGTCCTTAGCCGCTCAACAAGAGGCTTAATGGGGAGTGTAAATAGCAGTGGGATACAAAGGGCAGCCCTGTCGCGTGCCTCTCTGTATTGGAAACAAATGGGCTATAGAGCCTCCAAAACGCAGACCCACGACATGAGATCTGTGTACACGAGTTTGGAAGAACTGATATATTGGCGGCCGACGTTCATTTTAGTGAGAAGATAAAATAGGTACGCCCACACTACAGAGTCAAACACGTTATGGAAATACAAGGAGCAGTGTTTTCTCACCCGGGATTCTGGCTGCCAGTGCTAGAAACTATCTTGTGGCCCTGTTAGGCATACAGCCTGACTGGTCGGGTGCACTAGACAGCCCTACACCTTTAATGTTGGGTTTGCCGAGAGATTCGCCCATAACCTGCAAAACACATTTTAAGCATTTTTTCAAAGGAAGAAGTGTGCAATTTGGAGTACTAAGTCGCAGATCTCTCCTTATAATTATCACTTACTGTATTCTGTCACAGGTAAAGCAATGTATATTGTTAAAATTAAAATACCATTTATAGTTAAATGTGTACATGTGTGGGAGGCTTACCACAGCCTGTCTTCTGGACTTCCATGCTACTTCTGCTAATAGTAACTCAGTATAGTAACAAAATGTGATTTTGTTTGACTCGACACTAGTGGAGCTTCAGAAGCGTGCACACTTAGGCCCTCATTCGAAGAGCCTCCTAGACTTCGAATAAAAAATTCCAAATCCGAAATTCCCAATACCGTGAAATGGCTTACATTTCTTTGGAGTGTAGTATCTAATCACCAATGTTGGGGCGTATCAAAGAAACTGCGCTCCCAACACAGACCTCATCTTGCACACACCAATTTGCACCCCCACCTCGAAACCTGAAATCAGCATCCACTTACCTGCACGTTCAAGTGATCAAAACACGAATACATATCTCAGCAGTGTAAGGCCTGGACTGTGGAATGCATCAACTCCCGGACATCTGAGCCCAACTAGTTAGAATTCAGCCAACTCCTAAAGCCTGCACTATTCTCTACAGTGGGAAAGGATTGCATTCAAAGATTCAAAGAACTTTGCATTTGGGCTGCACCACCCTGAATGGTCTCTTAAGTTCCCTTTCTTCTAGTTACTTCATGTAACTGTATATTGTCAAGAACTGTATATTTTCAGGTGCTCTAGCGCCTTGCAGTAATGAGATTTAATAAGTAGTGCCATATAAAAATTACAATAAGGTTGCAATAAATCTGTAAGCAAAAGAAATAATCTCCTAGTGTGGCGTTTCCATGTACTCCTGACTGATGACCGCTTTCGTTAGTATGGCATTTCAGCAGGTTGCTGAAGACCCCTAGACTCTCAACACTGGGCTGGTCTGAGACTATCCTATGGATTGCCAACATGTTCCTTGGGTTCAGGATTGAGCGATTCGCCCTTCTGAGGGGGATATTTTAAAATGAAGGTGTGGCGCTTCCCTGTGACACGACTTGTGTGCCTTTGCTTTAAATTGTATGGGCAGAGGTAATATTGAGTTGCTGGTTTGGGTGGCACAAACTTATTTCTGTGCAGGTTTTTATTCTTAATGGATACCATTTTTTTTTTTTTTTTTTTTTTTTTTATTAAGAGCTGTAGTTCGTAGTGCGAAACCATGAAGAAACTCCAGGGCTTGTCATTGAGTGTTAAAGGGTGCTTTCTCTCGGGAAGGAAATTGTCATCTCACAGTACTATAATTAAGATAGTGCTCTCTATTCACCTCCCTACCCAGTGCACTTACAAAGCTTCAAAGCAGGGTTCTCGATGCGCTAGCACTGGAGTTTATCCTGACCCTCTTTGTCGCATGGCCAAGATTTCTACAACTCTCCAGATGTTGCATAATAAATAATGCTCCTCCAATCGCGCTCTCCCCCTTCCTATTTTGGGTTTAACCAATGCGCCATATGCTTGCATGTCTGTTTCTAGAGTGTAGCGGCACATACCTGGTAATTAATGTGTTATGCAAGTAATGCTGCTTTCCATACCTGCATTTTATTATGTGGGGCTATTGTAATCTGCTCTGAAGAATTAAAATCAGTATTTTATTGGACAGCACTTTGAATGTCTGTGGAACTAACTGACATTGCTGCAGGGCCTTTAATGTAACGTCTTGTGTTTAAGCTGGTTGGCAGATGTGAGGATGGGCAGTGGTGATATTTGGCATCAGCTGATAGTTAGGTTCATATGTATTTGCATACATATAAAGCTTCTGAACCAGTCCACACTAAAAATGTATTTTGCCGGTGCAGATTACCAGTGTTTTGAATTCTAACCTAATCGCCAGAGCGTTTAGGTTCAGAAAAGCAAAATGTGAGATTTTGAAGAACATCTCCCTCATCACCTTTCCCTGAAGAAATTCAGTTCTACCCGTTTGTAAACTTTAAAGAGGGGGATTTTGGCCCAAATGCTGCCAGTTAGGTGAACCTTACTTAATGGGTATGTAGCAAGTTAATGAGTGACACCCCACCTGAATGAATACTTTGTAGCTTCTTAGAGGTAAGCAGCTGTCTACAAATTATGTTTTTTTCGCTCCTTCTAGACAGGAAGGTTTTTTCTCCCATGTATCAGATGTAGATGGTTTCTTAGTTTCACAAGCGTATGAGCTTTTCATTGAGAAACCAGTGCTATGCGTGCGGTGTGTTTTGTTGTGCTGTGGGCTTGGCGCGTTTAGAGATTTAGAATGGGCTGGATAGTTTCCATTAGGTTGGCAAGAGCAGATATCATGTGCACCAATCAGGGCGCCAGTTTGCTCTGTCATGTCAGGGTCCACTGGCCTATAGGTCAACCAGGCATTGCCAGAATGCCTGGTCTGACAGGTCTGCGTGTGGGCGTTTTGTTTGGCTGCTTCTAAACCTGTTTATGGTCTGTTGGGCAGGTTCTTGCTGTTCATTTACCTTGGATTACTCCAAACATTGCCTGCAGCAAGCACCACTGCATGCATTCTCCCATACCTTGCAAAACACCGATACCATACAGCATGTTTTAAGAAGTTCAGAACTGCTCCGATGTCCAAATGTGGACCGCTTCTCTATATGATTCGCTAATGCTACTATTGGTCCCCGGGCCCATATTCCGCCCCATGCGGACTCTGCCCGTCTGAGACTTGGTGTTATGCTCCTCAAGCCAGCACCAAATTTGTTGTGCTGGATGGGGGTTACTTTGCGGCGCTTAACACTTTCTCGTCCACCGGCTCCATGCACCAAGCGACTATATCATTGCAGCCCTCACCATGAGAAAGGCAGACGGGACATTCCCTAAACACCTATTATTAAAGATATTAGTGAAAAGATGTCTGATTAAATTTTGGTAAGGCGTGCCTGTCCAGAGATATGTTGATAGATCATGTATTATACATGTTTCCGTGTGCTGAATTTAGTCACTAAAATTTTGCCATTTGCCGAACTCAAATTATCTTGTTGTTATTCTTAGATGTTTTATAGTTCTGTTTGTTTTAACTCCGTTATATGCAACCAATACAAAGATGCAATAGGGAAAGGAGCATAGTGTAACGGAGCTTTTGTCTTTCTTGCCCATAGGAAATGGAGTTGTTATTCACCTACCAGGGCTCTTTGAAGAAGCAGAAAAAAATGTGAAAAAGGGAGCAGGTGAGTGAGAGTTACAGCCTGAATACATGCCCTTCTGGAACATGAACACGTCTATACTGTCAATCAACGTATAGAAACGCAAACACATACATGGCCTTGAGCTATCATTTGCGGGCCACACACTCTTCTAAACTATTTTTTATTTTACAGCACTTCAAATAGAAATATGCACAGTGGAATTCATGTTCCAGTGTTGGCTTGTAATTTATTAAAGAGTGCCAGCCTTTAAGCACTCGGTGGATCAACTGTATTAAGTGTCTGTGAGCCTGTAGGTTTGTTGGCTTGCGTGCTTAAGTGTCTGTTAGCCTGTAGGTTGGTTGGCTTGCGTGCTTAAATGCCTGTGGGCCTGTAGGTTTGTTGGCTTGTGTGCTTAAGTGCCTGTCGGCCCGTGGGTTTGTTGGCTTGTGTGTTCAAGTCTCTGTGAGCAAAGTGTGCCTGTACATCTTTTAGGCTGTGTGCAAAGGTGCCCCGTAGTTATGTGTGCATTCCTGCCTGTAGGTCTGGCTGTGTGCAGGTGTGCTTTTCATCTAAACCTTCAACAAACACCACCCTTTCTCACCTTTTCAGTATAACTGCTGTTGACATACATCAGCCTGTTTTTCTTCACTTTTTCATCGGTATTGCAATTGGTAATTGCTTATTTTCAATTGTAACCTAATCCTGCATCTTAAGTTTTTGTCTTCACTTTTTAAATCTTTTATACGGGAAACGCCCTCAACGCCGACTCCTAAACAACGAAGTCCTGGTTAACGAAAGCGGAACAACGCTTTCGTTAACCACGACTTCGTTGTTTTGTGCCTTAACCACGCATGTGCTGAACAACGCACATGCGTGGTTAAGGCACAAACAAGGGAGTGGGCTGAGGAGGATGACGCGACAAGGCGACGACTCAGGTAAGTGGGGTGGGGGGTCGGGGTTTTAGTTTTTGGGGTGGGGGTGGGGGATCGGGGTATTTTCTGGTTTCGGGGTGGGGGTTTGTTGGGGTTTAAGGTTTAGGGTCGGGGGGTTGGGGTATTTTCTGGATTGGGGCAGGGTGGGGGTTCGGGGTTTAAGGTTTAGAGCCGGGGGTGGGGGGTCGGGGTATTTTCTGGTTTGGGGGCGGGGGTGGGGGGGTCGGGGTTTAAGGTTTAGGGCCGGGGGTCGGGTATTTTCTGGTTTGGGGGTGGGGGGTCAGGGTTTTAGGTTTAGGGCCGGGGTGGGGGGTCTGGGTATTTTCTGGTTTGGGGGCAGGGGTGGGGGTTGGGGTTTAAGGTTTAGGGCAGGGGGTGGGGGTCGGGGTATTTTCTGGTTTGGGGCAGGGGTGGGGGGTCGGGGTTTTAGGTTTAGGGGGGGTTGGGGTATTCTCTGGTTTGGGGGTTGGGGTTTAAGGTTTGGGAGGCGGGGCTGGGGGGGTTGGGGTTTAAGGTTTAGGGCCGGGGGTGGGAGGTCAGGGTATTTTCTGGTTTGGGGGCGGGGGTGAGGGGTCGGGGTTTAAGGTTTAGGGCCGGGGGTGGGGGGTCGGGGTATTCTCTGGTTTGGGAGGCGGGGTGGGGGGGGTCGGGGTTTAGGGTTTAGGGCCGGGGGTGGGAGGTCAGGGTATTTTCTGGTTTGGGGGCGGGGGTGGGGGGTCAGGGTTTAAGGTTTGGGGCTGGGGGGTCGGGTATTTTCTGGTTTGGGGCGGGGGGTCGGGGTTTAAGGTTTAGGGCTGGGATGGGGGGTTGGGGCATTTTCTGGTTTGGGGGCGGGGTGAGGGATCGGGTTTAAGGTTTAGGGCCGGGGGTGGGTGGTCAGGGTATTTTCTGGTTTGGGGGGCAGGGGTCGGGGTTTAGGTTTAGGGCCGGGGGTGGGGGATCGGGGTATTTTCTGGTTTGGGGGCGGGGAGGGGGTTGGGGTTTTAGGGGTGGATTGGGGGGTTGGGTAATTTTAGGGGTGGGGAGTTGGGGGAGTTTAGGTTTAGGGGCAGGGTGGGGGG
Source organism: Pleurodeles waltl (assembly GCF_031143425.1). Taxonomy (NCBI): domain Eukaryota; kingdom Metazoa; phylum Chordata; class Amphibia; order Caudata; family Salamandridae; genus Pleurodeles; species Pleurodeles waltl. The sequence continues at coordinate 609,559,429 of NC_090444.1, read as the reverse complement.
CTCAGGGTAGTTTTAGGGGTGGGGGTTGGGGTACTTTAGGTTTCAGGCGGTGGGGTTGTTTAAGGTTTTGGGGGTAGGGTGGGGGTCAGTTTTAGGGGTTGGGGGTTTTAGGGGTGGGTTGGGGGGGTCGGGTAACTTTAGGGGCGGGGTGGGGGGTTGGGGGGTTGGGGGGTTTAGGTTTAGGGGCAGGGTGGGGGGCTCGGAGTAGTTTTAGTGGTGGGGTACTTTAGTTTTCAGGGATGGGGTGGGGGTTGTGGTTGTTTTAGGTTTTGGGGGTAGGGTGGGTGTCAGTTTTAGGGGCGGGGGGTAGTTTTAGGGGCAGGGGTGGGGGTGGTTTTAGGGGGGGTTGCGGTAATTTTTAGGGGGACGCATGCAGGAACAATGGATGCCTATCACTAATGCCTTTACCAGGAATGCCTTTACAACAAAAAATCGTTGTTAAGGCATTCGTGGTAAAGGCATTAGTGGTAACAACGAGGTCGTTGTTCCGACCTCGTTGTTCAGACCTTCGTTGTTCCGGCAGGCGTCGTTGCGACATGCATCCTTTTATACCCTTTGCTTTTACCATATCTTTTGATAACATTTCCGAATGACTTTAAATATGCTACTTTTATACAGCTTTCCCTCTCGTCCTACTGCCACCCATTTCCCCTTTTGTTTGAACGATTGGGAATAGCGGTGGTTGTGCACATTCTCCACTGTCTCCTCATTTATTTTTCTGACCCACTCTGGTTTCCACCTTCCACTAGTGCTGTGCGTGTACTGCCATCAAGTTTAATTCACTACTCAAGTCACCAGACGCTGACTGTTGTTCTGTTTTTGGATAGGTCTGCTGCTTTTGAAACTGAGTATCGCCCAATCCCTCTCTCATGTGTTCTTTGAATACCTCTCAACTACTGTTATTTGTATCGTTTTTATTAGGGAAGACGATGTTTGTTTTCTGCTTCCTAGAAGGATATGTGCTCTTGCACCATTCTTCTAATCTCTGGGGTTCTGCTTGGTCCAGGTTAGACACTTTATTGTTTAATTTGTGCACACCAGCTCTCCTCTGTGATTTCTTGTTGTTTGTTTTCAAGCACATTTTGTGCAGACAACTTTTCTTTCCCAGCTTCTATCGACTGTATATGAGCCTTCTATTTTCTTGTCTTCTTTCCTATAAGCCGTGAATGGCCAATCGCTTTCTTAGCGTTAATCCCTCGAAGTCGGAAAATCTTTTTTTTTTCAAGTACCCACCTCCAGCCAGCGTGTTTTTCCTTCTGTTCATGTTGCCCCAGTTTCTGCAGGCTATTTCAGTTTAACTTTTAGTTCATGACTGTCTTTTTCCAGCTCAAATGTATCCCATTACTGCATTTTTTTATTCTAGCCTTGCAGCACCTCTTTAAATAATTTTTTATATTGTCTTTGTTGGATCAGGCACTCTCTGCAGGGTCATCCCCAAACTTTTAGCCTCCCTCATCCAATTTTGTTGACCGTTTTTTGTTGGCTTTAGGACTCTGGGCACTTTATTACTGCTAACCATTGCTAAAGGGCATATACTTTCTGTCTAAATTGTATTGGTGATTGGTTTATCCGTAATTGGCATATTTGATATACTAGTAAGTCCCTAGAAAAGTGCCTTAGAAGTCTCCAGGGCCTGTAAATCAAGTGCTACTAGTGAGCCTGCAGCACTGATTGTGCCACCCACATGAGTAGCCCTATAAACAAGTCTCAGACCTGCTCCTGCAGTGTCTGTGTGCAGTCTTAAACTGCCATGTCGACCGAGCAAGTGTATCCACTTGCCAGGCCCAAACTTTCCTTTTTAATGCATGTAAGTCACCCCTAAGTTAGGCCCGGGGTAGCCCCATGGGTAGGGTGCAGTGTATTTAAAATGTAGAACATGTACTGGTGTGTTTTACATGTCCTGATAGTGAAATACTGCCATATTCAGTTTTCACCATTGCAAGGCCTATCGCTCCCATAAGGTTAACTTGGAGACTACCTTTAAATATGTTTTAAGTGCAGTTTCCCATTGGGAACAGATATGTTTGGGGTCTCTGAACTCACAATTTAAAAATACACCTTTTTGTAGAGTTGGTTTTTAGATTGTCTGTTTGAAAATTAGACTTAGAAAGTGGGCATTTTCTTCCTTAACCATTGCTTAACCATACTGTGCCTATGCCTGCCTGTGGAATCTACGTCTGGGCTGTTTATGAGTTCCCTCTAGACAATGACACAAAGGGAGATGAGGTGTGTTCTGTATATTGTGATGAGAATCCTGGGCTAGACTAGGGAGGAGCTGACACCTGCACCTGAAGGGCTGTGCCTGTCCTCACACAATGCAGTCTCCAGCCCCCTGGGGTGTCTCTGGGGCCAGGCCTGGGTAAGGCAGGATCTTGTGAACAGCAGAGACACATGCCATATGGTAGCTATAACTCACCCCCCACCATGCACAGTTTTTTCTTCAACAATTTTACTGAAAATATTACATTTATATTAACAATGATTTTATCAAAGATGTCATGAGTGCTGTAATTTGTGGAGTAATTAGCACTGCATGGCGGGCGCATTATTGTTACCTTAGAGCACGAGTCATAGTTACTTGAGATAACTCTAAGTATAACAGGTGAATTTCTATGGTTTTGTACATTTAAAATGTGAGCCTAACTATAACGTCCCCATTTTTTTTTTTTTTTTTTTTAATTAACTTCTATGTTTTAAAAAAAATTCTATTTCCTAACTGTAACGTCCCTGTAACCTTTGTTTTTTTTCAGTGAATTTCTATATTTTTTTTAATGTATACTAATTTTCATTACTATACATTAACCCAACCACCGCTGCACACTGACTTAGGCCATGCACAGCAATAGTTGGCAGCAGGGCCTGTTGCCAACCACCTATAACCACCCAACTTTGCGAGACACATGGCTTTGACCATGCACAATGGGGTTGGCTGCAGGGCATGCAGCAGGTCCTTGTGGCCAACCCTCATAACCACCCTCCGAGAGAGAAAGAGAGTGAGAGATTTAGGCTTTGATGAATGATATACTTAGAATGAGATATTTCCAGACAAACTGAAAAGAAAAGTAAAAAAAAAAAATTAAAAACAGTGAGATCACCTTTCAGTATGAATCCTAAACTTTTTAACTTTAAAAGAAATTAAAGAAGAAAAATGACCATGGACGCACCTAGAGTAGAACCGTCAACTATCAGTGTAATAGTCTGTCACCTTAACGTTTAGGCCATAGGTGACTCCTTACTGTGATGCTTCCAGACATACCTATGAAAGTCAACCTACGCATGTGATTGGAAAGAAACGTGAATGTTCCATCACTGGGAAGGTTTAACGGTCAAAACACTAGTAAATAAACAAACACACTCAGACTACTTTCAATTTCAGCCTACTGGTTGACCGCATAAGACCTTGACCATTGGGTCAGAAGTGAGTCTGTTCTGCTCTGCATCCAAACGTAATTAACAATCAAACAATTATTTCTATAGTGCGCTACTCTCCCACAGGGTCTCAAGGTGCTGTGGGGTATGCTGCCTGGGTTCAGTCAAACAGCCAGGTCTTGAGGTCCTTCCTGAATTGAGGTAGCGATGGTCACTGTCTGAGGTGGAGGGGTAAGGTGTTCAAACTTTTAGCTGCCAGATAGGTGAAAGATCTTCCGCCAGCGAAGAACTTCTTTATCCATGGTACGTTGGTGAGCGACTGCTGGGAGGAGCGGAGAGGTCAGGAAGGGGAGTACCAGGTGAGGCGGTAATTGAGGTAGTCAGTTCCAATGTTGTGGAGGGCTCTGTAGGTGTGTATGAGAAGTTTGAAGTTTATCCTCTTCTTGACAGTGAGTCACTGGAGGTCTCTCCAGTGTCTTGTGATCTGTTCTCAGCGGGGATGTCCAGGATGAGTCTGGCGTCATTCTGGATTTGTAGCAGTTTGCTTAGGTTTTTCTTGGAGGTTCCAGCATAGAGGACATTGCTGTAGTCCAGCTGTGATCAGGGCATGTGTCATGGACTTTCGGCAGTCGGTTGGTATTCACCTGAAGATCTTCCATAGGAGTCGGAGGGTGTGAAAGCAGGTGGATGCAACGGAGTTGACCTGTCTGGTCATGGTGAGCTCTGAATCGAGGGTGACAATGAGGTTTCGAGCGTGGTCTATGGGGGGGTGGGTGGTCTGCCGAGTGTTGAGGGCCACTAGGAGTCATCTCGATCTGAGGGGTAAGGTCCCAGGATGAGGATCTCGGTCTTGTCGGAGTTCAGCTTGAGGCAGCTCTCTATCACCCAGGTAGCAACTGCTTCCATCCCATCTTTGAAATTCTTCTTGGCTGTTGAGGGGTTTTCAGTCAAAGGGATGACAAGCTGGTTGTCCTCAGTGTAAGAGACAATGTTCATACCACAGTTCCTGACAATTGGGGCAAATGGGGTCATGTAGATGTTGAACAGTGTGGGGCTCAATGAGGATCCTCTGGGTACTCCACAGCTGATTTATGTATGGTTCTGACAGGTGTGGCGGGAGCCTGACTTTCTGTGTTCTGTCTGTCAGGAAGAAGTGTATCTATAGAAGGGCCTTGCCATGTATGCCTGCTGTGTGGAATCTAGCGAATAGGGATCGGTGTGACACTGTATCGAAGGCGGTTGAAAGATCTAGTAGGATGAGGGCTGCTGTTCGACGGCAGTCGAGGAGGGAGCTGATGTCAGCAGGGCAGTCTTGGTGCTGTGATTAGTTCTGAAGCCTGATTGGGAGATGGCCAGGGTGTTGATGTCCTCGATGTGTTGGCGGAGCTGAATGTTGATTGCTTTCTCAGCGACCTTGGCTGGGAAGGGCAGAAGCGAGATGAGGTGGTAGTTCTTGAGATCCGTTTGGTTGGCTGTGGGTTTCTTCAACAGTGGGTGGATCTCGGCGTGCTTCCAGTCCTCAGGAAAGGTTGCTGACTCTAGGGAGCAGTTGACGGTCTTGCGAAGCTCGGGTGCAATCAAGGAACTGGCCTTGTTGAAGATGTGGTGGGGGCAGGGGTAGGTAGGGGCTCCAGAGTGGATGCTGCTTTTGATGGAGCAAGTCTGTCTGCCATGAGGAGGGGTCCAGGCTTGCAGGAGCTGTGGGGGCTCGGTGGATCCTGGTTGGGGCGTTGTTGGTGAATTCGGAGTGTGTTGGGGTCCGAAGCAGTCATATATGTCTTTGATTTTCCAATGAATGAAGGTGGCTAGGCTGTCGCAGAGGTCCTGACGTGGAGGGATGTTAATGGTCTCAGCTTGTGATTTGGCGAATTCTTTGACATTGAAGAGTTCTTTTGTTTTGTGTGTGGTGGTGTTGATGCAGACCTAAAGGGCTGTTTTCCTGATGGATCTGATGAGGCCATGGTGGGATCTTGTGGCGGATTTGCAAGGTCTTTTGAGGATTTGCTGTTCCTCCATTTCTTCTCCAGCCTCTTGCAGGTGTGCTTAGATTCCTGGAGTGCGGGGGTGAACCAACTGGCTTTCTTGGTGGTGTGTTTCCTTGTGGTCATTCGGAGAGGAGCTAGGGTGTTGGCGCAGTCGGTGAACCATTTGTGGAGGCTGCGTGCCAAGGTGTGGGTGGGGGCAGAGTTGTGTGAGTGTACACTGTAGGTGTGGAGATGGAGAAGTGGATGCAGTGGTGGTCGGTCCAGTGTTGCGGCATTGAGTCGTCAATGGTGATGTTGCTACAGGTGGACAAGATGGGGTTGAAAGTGTGGGCGGCGGTGTGCGCTTATGAGGTGACCAGTTGCTTGACACCGATTGTGTCCAGGTTCTCGAGTAATGATGAGGTGTTTTGGTCACTGAGGTAGTTGAAGGGGAAGCTAAGGTCTTTGGGGAGTATGTAGTTGCGGGAGGCGAGTGTGTGGGGGGGCTATGATGTTGATGATGAAGTCGCCGAAAGGTGGGTGTGGTCCGGGTGGTCTGTAGATGAGGGTGCCCCGTGTGGTGGTCTTTGGGGTGGTGTGCACGTAGAAGTGGAGGTGCTCCATGAGGGGGAGAATTCCTGTGTGTTGATCATTAGTCAGAGGGTGGTCTTGGGGGCGATGACTATGCCGCCTCCTGGTCTGGAGGTTCAGTTCTGCTGGGGATGGCGATGTCCTGTCCAGAGGTTGAGTTTGTCCATGTTTCAGTTAGGAAGGCGATGTCTGGGTGGGTGGCTTCTATCACAAATAACAAGAAGCACAATTTACGGATCAAAATCTAGCTTTCTGCCAATATTCAAAACTACTATGGGAAGTAACACGGGAAAATGCATGTTTATTTTACCCCCCTTCTGCTTGTCCCCTCTTGGCGGATAACCCTGAAACTTTCCGTGCGCAACAAGAATCACCAGAGCACTTTTTTTGGAAGGTTTCATGAAGATTCTTCAAATGATATAGGCAAGTCAAAAAATTATTTTTTCTATAGAAACATGGCCCTAACTATAACTATCTAATATATGTAATAATTTTACTTTTTTCTTTTTTGGGGGGGGCGCTCCCCTTCTTAATTTACTCCCAACTTGCTATACCACTACCCACCCGTAAATCCCTAAAATTACCCTTACCGCCCGTTACCACTGCCCTCCCTATAACCCTAAATTTACACCCCTAAACCCTGTGTGTATGTATGTATGTTTGTGTGTGTGTGTGTGTATATGTGTGTGTGTGTGTATATATATATATATATATATATATATATGTGTGTGTGTGTGTATATATATATATATATATATATATATGTGTGTGTGTGTTCAATGGCATGTGTAGCTGCAGGTACACATGATGTACATATAACACCATCTAGTGTTGGGCTCGGAGTGTTACAAGTAGTTTTTCTTCAAAAGAAGCTTTTTTTCGAGTCACGAGGTCGAGTGACTCCTCCTCTCAGGGATAGTGCGTATGGGCATCAAGTCCTTTGTGAGATTGTTTTCTTTCCGCCATCTGGTTCGGATGTGTTTTCCTCTCGATCTGGTGAATCTCGATTCGGTAATTCAAAATGTATTGTACCCTTCTACAATATCGTCTGTATTGTTTTCGATCGTGTTTCCATCTGTACTCGATCCAATTTAGACCATCTGGTCCAATTTCTCATCCTTACAAGGGCAACACCCTTTAAGGGCCTACTTTAATTTGAGTCTGATGGAACGAACTCCGTTTCGATTTTGTCCTTTGTGTCACGCTAAATTCCCTTACACCGATCAACATTCTGTGTGCAATCTTTGTCTCTCTTCAGACCATCAGGAGGACAATTGCATCTCGAGATAGCGTTGAAATCAACAGAAGATACACCAGACATCTTCGATGAAGAACATCCCCAAGAAGAAGTTCGGCAAGGGGCAGTCTTTTCGATCCAAAACTCAGACTCTGAGGCCCATTCAGATAACGACAGCCACTACGTGCCTGAGGCGCAGTACATGAGTACAACTGCCCCATCACACCACACAAAAATTACTAAAAAGACTCCAGCACTAGTCGTCGATCCTCCACTGCCTTCGGGCCATGGTCGGATTGGAAAAAAAAAAGTCCAGATGACCAATCTTTGGGTTCGGCACTGAGATTTAAGACTAAGGTGCACTCGGCTTCGACCAAACAGACTCCAACACCAGTCTCAGAGTCGAGCCGAAAATCCGAATGCACATCTTCAGAGCTGATGAAATCTACAATGTCTTAGGAGCCCCATACGATTATATCATCTTGGGAGCCAACGTTTTCGGTTCGACCAAGACATAAACTTTCTGAGTCGAAAGCCACGGGTAGTGAAAAAAAAACACTTCTACCCAGGAACCAACAGACTTTCCACCCATTTTAGAGGTGATGGATGCCAAACAGAGAGATATACTCATTCAGAAGGACACAGGGAGAATAATTGCCTCCCCTCCAATGTCCTTTAAGTGAAAACTAAGTTTTAAAGACACTTCAAAAGATGTACCTCCAAAGAAGGTCTTCAAGCAAAAACAGCAATGAGAGGCTTCAAAGCAGAAAAGGATCTCTCTACCACATTCTCCTGTTCTTCCTTCCACACCACCTCCACCACCATCACCCACATCTGAGGCACAATTATCACCACATACATCTTCAGTCTCGCCACATAGGGATGATCTTAGTGATGACCAACAGGACACAGACCCATGGGATACGTATGACTCGGATCCCATTTTACCAAATGACCCTCACTTATATCCAGCCAGACCCTCACCACCTGAGGACACTACAGCATGTAATCAAGTAGTAGCTAGAGCTGCAGCTTACCATAATGTGCACATGCATACTAATCATATAGAGCAGGACATTATATTTGACACATTGGCATCAACACATAGGCAGTATGAATGTCTTCCTGTGCTACCAGGCATGCTCAGACATGCTTCTGAAAATTTTCAAGAGCCTGGTAAAGCTAGAATGATTACCATTAGAGTGGGCAAGAAATAAAAACCAGCACCCTCAGACCCTGTGTTTATAAGAGCTCAACTGCCTCCTGATTCAATTGTAGTTGGCGCAGCTAGAAAAAGGGCTAACAGTCAGTACACAGGGGATGTCCCTCTTCCGGATAAAGAAAGCAGGAAAATTGATGCAGCTGGGAAAAGGGTAGCCTCACAAGCTGCAAATCACTGGAGGATAGCCAATTCACAAGCTCTTTTGGCTAGATACGAGAGAGCACACTGGGATGAATTGGAGGAGCTGTTACAGTTATCTCCCTCTAGAACACCAAAAAAGGGGACAGCAAATAGTTAATGAGGGGCAAGCAAAATCCAATAATGCTATTAGGTCTGCTATAGAAGCGCCTGATACAGCAGCCAGATCAGTTAACACCACTGTGCTTATCAGGACACATGCTTGGTTAAGATGTTCAGGTTTCAAACCTTAGCTACACCACAGACAGTTTTAAATATGCCCTTTGATAAGCAGCATTTATTTGACCCTGAGGTAGATACAGTAATACACAAACTTAAAAAAGACTCAAACAGCCAAGGCCATGGGGGCTTTGTATACCACACCCACCAAGGGTAATTTTTGTAGACCACAATTTAGAGGGGGTTTCAAACCACAGGCTTCCGAAACAACAACCACCCATCAAAAACTATCCTCACAATTCTATAGTAGAGGATCATTTAGAGGTTCCTATACAGGATCCAACAGTAGAGGAAGAGGTAAACCCTCCACACCTAGAGGTTCCTCACAATTAAGCAAACAGTGACTTTCTCATCATCCCCACACAGCACACATCTCCTGTGGGGGGGGGGGAAGACTGGTAAACTTCTATCCACAATTGCAAAGCATCACAACAGATCAGTGGGTTCTGTCAATTATCCAACATGGTTACTGTCAAGAACTTACTTCCACTCCACCAAACATTCCACCTCGTTCACACAAACTAACTCGGGAACATCTCATTTTATTAAAACAAAAAGTGCAATCACTTCTACTGAAAGGCGCAATTGAAGTGGTACCTATAGTTCAACAGGGTAAAGGAGTATATTCTCTATACTTCCTCATACCAAAAAAGGATGGTACTCTCAGACCAATTCTGGATCCTAGACCTCTCAATCAGTACATCCTCTCAGAGCACTTCCACATGGTCACTCTTCAGGATATCATTCCTCTACTACAAAACAAGACTGCATGACAGCATTAGATTTAAAAGATGCTTACTTCCACATCCAAAAGATCGCAATATCTAAGATTTGTGATTGCAGGAAAACATTACCCGTTCAAAGTCCTACCCTTTGAAGTAACACCAGCACCAAGGGTATTCACCGAGACCCTTGCAGTAGTTGCAGCATACCTCAGAAGACAAAATATACATGTCTTCCCCAATCTGGACTGGGTCATAAAAGTCAGCACCATTCAAATCTGTCAACAGCACACAATCGACTCCCAACACACTCTAGGGTTCACCATCAATTATAAAAAAATCTAATTTCCAACCAGTGCAAATACAACCATATCTGGGAGCAATTCTGAACACTCAGTCAGCATTAGCATACCCAGACCCACAGAGAATTCAAGCTTTCCACAATCTCATATCACAACTACAATACAATCAAACTTACACAGTAAGGTTTATCATGAAGCTATTAGGAATGATGGCATCCTGTATAGCAATAGTATCCAACGCATGTCTAAACATTAGTCCCCTACAGCAGTGTCTCTCACAACAATGGTCTCAGGCACAGGGTAAACTTCACGATCTAGTGTTGTTGGACTGCCAGACTTACAACTCTCTGCAATGGTGGAATCACACCAACTTATCAAAAGGGTGGCCATTTCAGAACCCTGTTCCACAGACCATAATCACTACAGATGCATCAATGACTGGTTGGGGAGCCCATCTCAGCAATCTTACCATACGGGGAGAATGGGACTCAATACAGCAGACTTATCACATAAACCACTTGGAATTGCAAGCAGTGTTCCTAGCACTCCAAAAGATTTCCAACCATAGATTACACACATGACAGTGTTAATAAGGACTGGCAACATGACAAAAATGTATTATCTGCAGAAACGGGGCTGACGCCCATCCCAGTTGTCCCTTCTAGCACAGACAATTTGGAAATGGGCAATTCACAATCGCATTCTTCTGTTGGCAGAGTATATCCCAGGAATACACAACCTACTAATGGCCTCTTAAGCAGGACACAGCAACAAATACACAAATGGGAGATTCACCCACAGGTAATTCAACAGTACTTTCACATGTGGGGAACACCAGACATAGACCTTTTCGCAATAAACGAAAACGCAAAGTGCCCAAACTTCTCATCCAGGTGTCCACACCCTCAATCCAAGGGCAATGCTCTATGGATCAATTGGTCAGAGATATTTGCTTATGCTTTTCCCCCTCTCCCACCACTTCCATTTCTAGTCAACAAGATCTGTCACATCGCCCTCACTATGATACTCATAGCTCCCACGTGGGCACGTCAACACTAGTACACAACACTGTTGGATCTATCTGTAGTACCACATCACAAGCTTCCAACAAACCAGACCTACTAACTCAAAACAAAAGTCAAATGAGGTAGTGGGGCCCATATATTGACAGAGGTTTCACAATATTTATTTGCTTGCTACAATTATTCTGTTTTTGTATGATCTCCCAATGCTCAGGGCAAATCATCCGTTTAAAATTAAAAGGGCCCTCGGCATGCAGGAACCAATGTTCGGAGGAGTATCACCCCCCCTCCAAACCTCAGCTTACTTTGCTGCCAGTGCACTGCCTGTCCCACCAGCCCACCTAGTCTTCCCTGCAGAATATGCTTGTTAATTTGCCAGTGGAATGTGTATTCATTAGTTTTACACAGGTCAGGCACTTTTGCTTTTTGAGTACTGGTGCAGTCAATGCATATATGAACATGTAAAACACTATAAAACCATACCAATGGAAAGTAGCCTGCATTGCGCTTGCTACAGTAAAGGAGTGCACACGGACAGAGCAGCATATGCTAATGCGTACATTCAGTTGCTCAATTTGTGTGATTTGTTTTCTCACGTCCTGGAGTGATGTAACTCTGAAGCAAGAATGTCTCAGGCCAGTGGTGCTGCAGTAGAAAGAACAGTGCTGCACGCACCAAATGAGTTGTGTTGCTGGAGACAGCTAGTGGGGTGACGTAGGGAGAAAGGCGATTGAAACTTTGCTTTCTTTTCAGGTGCTTAGAGACCAGGAAAGCTGGTGAGATAGTGGAGAGGTCATGGCAGAGGAAAAAATGATTGATTTGAGAGCTACACAATGGAGAGGCGGGAGATGGCCAAAGGGAAAGAGGAGAGTGAAATGGGAAAGGGCTAGACAGAGAAGGAGAAAAAGACAGTGGATAGGAAAAAACTAAGTTTTTTTTGTTTTTTGCTTTATTTTCATTTGTGTGTTGCCATATGATGTGTGGATATATAATAGTGAATATGTTGAGGTATGGTGTGGTGGTGTTGGTGGTTTTAGTAATGGTTGTGTGGCAGTAAAGGTTGTGCTAATTGAGGGTGGTAATTATGGAAGAAGTGGTAATGCTGCGAAGCTGTGGTAATGCTGATGAAGGTAATGGAAAGAGGTGGTGAGAAGTTGTGGTGATTATGGTGGGAATGGTGGTATTAATGGTTATAGTAATAGTGGTGTTCACCTCCACTCACCTTGGTTAAGGCAGGGGGAGGTTCCTCTAACACCCCCCTCATCGCACAGAGGCCTAGGCCTGTCTCTTGACACGAGTAAGGTCCTGGACCAATCCTATTCCTATGAGGGGGGTGATCAGGCAGTCGATCACTGTCTCTGTTTACAACATGGAGTAGTGGTGACAGATTAACACGTTTTGTGACCTCGCACCTCCACCATGCACAGTTTTCTCATCAATAATTTGATTGCAGAATTTGCTGTGATATTATCAATGATGTCATAAAAGATGTCATGACTGATCTAATATGTGGGGTACTTAGGAGTGCATGGTGAGGGTGGGAGTTGTAGTTACCTTAAGACACAAGTTATAGTTACTTAAGGTAACCATAACTATAACTGCTGAGTTTCCATTGGTTTGTGTGAGTAAGTTCAGAACTTACCTGTAATGTCCCTAAAACCTTTCGTTTTTTTATAACTGAATTTCTTTGTTTTTGTAAATTCTATTTTCTAACTATAACGTCCCTGTAACCTTTGTTTTTTCAGTGAATTTCTATGTTTTTTTTTTAAAACTATAAATATTTTTAATTACTTTTACATTCAGCCAACAGGCCCTGCAGCCATCCCTTTATAACCACCCAACCCTGCACCACACATGGCGTTCGGCCGCATGCAGCAGGGCCCTGCTACCTAGCCCATATGACCACCCAACCCTGCACCATGCACTGCCTTCGGTGGTGCACGGTGGGGGTTGGCACAGGGCCTGGCCACAGGCCAGGCCCTGCAGCATACCCCCTATAACCACCCAGCCCCACACTACTCATGAAGTGCTTCTCTGTTTGGTGAAGATGTGACCATATTCCTGTGCATCAAGCACGTGTCTCCAAAATCAGTGGGAAATGAGCTTTGGTGGGGCTATTTACTAAGTTGTCCATCATTCTGGGAACAGGGCAGGAAGACGTTGCATACCACTAATGTAAATGGGATGGGGCAAACAGATGGGGCTTCTAGGCCATTAAAAATACTTGTAGTTTTTAAAAGGGAGAACACGACTGCTGGTCTGAGCTGCAGATGACCAGAAAGAACCCGCTGGTTGCAGTCATGACCTAACATATTGCACTTGATAAAAGCAATAATGCAAACATCTCCATCAAAGTCTACAAATAAGTTTCCATGGTGGAAAAACACTTGTTTGCCTTGGTCATGTGTAGGGAGTTAGGATGATTAGTACTTCAGAGAAGTGGTGCTTCACAAAATGTTAAGGACCTTGGGGCGAGCCTTAAGGCCCCCGTGGTGGCAGCTAGCTCCCCCCTCCGGCGAGAGCCAGCATTGCTCCTGCACGAAGGGAGCTGCTGAAAAAGCAGCTCCCTGTGTGCGGAAGCAATACTTTCATCTCTTCGTGCATGTCTGCAGGCAGGGAAAGAGAGGCATTTTTTACAGCTCCAACTTACTGGAAGCTGAGTTAGTGTTTGCGGTTGCTTGGTGGGCCCTGTCACAGCACCCACCAAGCAAAAGCAAACAGCTATCTCCTGAGGGAGGTCACCTCGGGAGATAGCAGGAGCCGGCCCTATGGGGTGGCAGTCTCCAGGGCCTTAAATGGCTCCAGGAAGAGGGGCATGTGGCCTGCCTTCTGTGTTTTGCACAGGCCAGACCCGCAGAGGTGGTGGTTCTGGGGCCCTATAAGGCCAAGGAGGCGGGCAGCACGGTCCCTGTATTAAAATGTGTTTTTGGCCCTGGGGAAGGCCCCCCTTTTTTGCTCAATTTCACCCCTGGGAGTTGGTAGTCCGTGGGCCATCATAAAGCCCCGGAGAGGTAGTTGTCCCCGGGGCCCAGGGGGCCAGCCCGGCCCCACTACATATGTATTTTCATATAGCCCCAGGGAGGTGATGGTCCCCAGGCATACAAAAATCCTTTGTAGGGGGTCCCAGTGCCCCCGCCATTACTTTTATAAAATGGGCATGCCCTGAGATCTGGCCTAACCCGGGGCTGCGTTAAAAAGAAGTGTGGGGGATAGCGCTTAGTTTTCTTTTTTTTTTTTATCATTTTACCATGAAATGTGTGGATATTCGCAAATGTCACCGTGATTTTTTTTTTAAATGCTTTTTTTTTTTTTTCCCCCCCTTGCAGGGTTCCAAAGTGACACCGGACCTGTTCTCTTTTTTGTTTTTTGCGTTTAATTTTGGGACTCTGCTGAAATAGAGTCCAAAAATGGCTTTCAACACTTCCTGGTTGAGGTGTTGGCAGCCAATCAGATGTCTACATGAAGTCAGGATTATTAGCGAATTAGTTGTGACCCTAGATATACAAATTTGGATTTCCTTTAAATTCTCAAAAATGACATAACGGATTTACACCAAAAGCAACAAGCATTTGCAATGCAACGGGTCTCGCGTTTGCTCATGTTAGAGCTGATCGGGTTGTAAACTCCTAACCCGACTTTTCATCTATCGGCAAAAGTGCTTTTATGTATGTAAACCGAAAAAGTGAAATTAACTGTGTAAAGCACTCGACTTCTGCCAAGCGAAATCGCGCTAGTAAAATAGAGAGAAAAAGTAGTCCACGAGCCGGACAGAAAACAGCGAGCCTCGCAAGTTTTCTGTACTTGGTCGAAGCGCTCGAGGAGGGCTAGCCACCGGAAAAGGCATGACGTGACCATTCATTCGACTAATGAAAGCAAGCGGATTTTAATAGTCAAGCCCACGAACCAATGGTTAACACTGACGTGATGTCGACAGGGCTCCAAGCTCTTTTCTAATAACTAAAGCGTCTCGCTGCGATATGCATGCGCGAGCGCATGCAACGCAGGCTCGACCCTAAAAAGGGCGCTTTCTGGACCAAGAGCTACATTTTTTGCCAAATTTGGTGTAATTCCACCCAGTGGCTCGGGCTGTAGTCGTACCTAAAATCTCCATAGGAATTAACATGGGAAATGCGTGGGAAATGCAATTTTTTTTTACCCTCCCCCCCAACTTTTTTTCACCACCCGTTTGGCAGATCCCCCCCAAATCTTTCCAACAAGACCCTAGAGGACACTTCATGAAGATTTGTCAAACAGTGCCAAAGATATAGCCAAGTCATAAAACGCTTTTTCTGTGGAAAGTAGGCCCTAACATTAACTATGGCGACTGCCAGTAAAATAAGTATATATATATGTATGTATGTGTATATATATATATATATATATATATATATATATATATACAAATGGAAGTTATAGTTAAGTTGATGGTGTACCTGTACAAAACCAGAGAAATTCAGCAGTTATAGTCATACTTATGAACTATCACTCGTTGCCTAAAGTTACTTTCCGGCACGAGTTACAGTTTCTACAGAAAAGTATGACTATAAGTATTACTAAAACTGCTAAATTTCTCTGGTTTTGTACAGGTACAACTGTAACTTAACTATGACGTCCCTGTAACCTTTGTTTTTTTTTCCAGTGAATTTCCATGTTTGTTTTTTAAAACACGTTAATATAACCAGTGCCGTGCACTGGGGTTGGCCACATGCACCCAAACCCAAGCTGTGCACAGGCTTTGGCCGTGCGCAACATGGGGTTGGATGCAGTGAGTGTGTTTTTTTTTTTTATATCTTTGCAGATCCACCGTAGATTTACACAGTGGGCCGCGCTGAGACCTGCGGGGAATTTGTGGATCAGACAAAAAAATTGGCAATGTTTTGCCTATGAGAGGTTCTATGTGTCGAATGGGTCAGGTTACCTGTATCCTGACCCCTTATATATTTTTCCACAGTCTTTTTCCAACCCCCTCCAGCCGATGTAACAAACAAAATGGCGGCTGCAACTTTTCTGTCAGGTTGCAGCCAGCCAATCAGGACCTTGCCTTGCCCCGGATCCACGTCCCTATATATCTATATTTTATAACCTTAAATAACTCATAATCTACTGAATAGATTTATACGAAATCACAATCTGCGGACCAAGATCTAGCTTTCTGCCAAATTTGGTGTAATTGCGTTAAGCAGTTTGGGCTGTAGCCGTATCGAAAGAATGCAAAATCCCCACAGAGACAGAATGAGGAAAATGTGTTTTGGGACCCTCCCCTCTTTTTTTTTTCTTGGCCCACTCTTAACAGATCACCCCAAAACCCTCAAGACACCAGCTAAAGTGAGTGTCGTATTTTGAAAAATTTGTGAAGATTCGTCTTATGGTGCCAAAATTATTGGCAAAACAAAAAATGTTCAGTCCATGGAAAAAAGTGGTCTTATTTATAACTACCTACTGGCTGCTGCCAGTAGGATACAGATATATATAATATCATATTTCCTACTGGCAATAGCCAGTAGGTAGTTGTAATTAAGACCACTTTTTCCAAATATATATCCTTTTCTTTAGAATCACCCTGCTGATAATAGAATTCTGCAGCACTCATGATACAATCCACTAGAGTGACAATGTAAACATGACTGCAGGTCTGCCACCAACAGCTTGGCTGTGTAGGTTGAACCTGCAAATTTAACCTCTCAAACAACCCCTTTTGACAAGCTTGAAACACTGCTTTTAGATATTTAGGCTCCCGTAAGTAAGTTTTGCTGCCTGTTAAGGTGCATTGTATTTAGAAGGAGGACATGTTGAGGTTAATGTTTAGCATGTCCTTACAGTGACTAGCACCACAAAATTATTTTAAATGTAGCAGGGTTGGCTATTCCATTTGAATGCATTGGGATGTAGTATTAAGTTTAATAAATGTTATCCCAGACTAGGAAATGCCTACTGATTTAATTTTTGGACCTTTTGAAATATTTGTTAACAGCCCAGTTTACTGGTGAAGTCGTATTTGTAATAAATACTTTGGAAAGACAACTTTTAGAAAGTCACATTTGCCCTGCTTGGAGTCCCTGGAAGTTAAATCTGCATTTTGCTCTCTCCCTTCTGCCAGCCAGTAATTAGCATTTGAGTGAGCATGGATGAGGCATGGGGGGGGTTATTACAATTTTGGAGGAGGTGTTAATCCGTCCCAAAAGCGACGGTAAAGTGACGGATATACCACCAGCCGTATTACGAGTCCATTATATCCTATGGAACTCATAATATGGCTGGTGGTATATCCGTCACTTTACCGTCACTTTTGGGACGGATTACCACCTCCTCCAAAGTTGTAATAACCCCAATGAACTTGCTCCCAGGACAGGCACATATGGCCTAGGGTGTTGGGAGATTGTGCTGTGCTCTTGACAGGATGGCGTATTGACTGAGCCAATTATTTGATTAACTTCAAAATACCTACCCTGTCACATGCAGGTGTAGCTAATACCCACCCCTGCATCCTTTTTTACCCTCCAGCCAGACTGGCCTTCTTCACAGTGGGGCTCTTGGTGACATCTGTGTCAGATCCAGCAGAAGTGTCAAGAACTGCTTGGCGGGTCTGTTAGGATTTTTTCATATACCATTGGGGGTCCACTTCAAAGGAGGGAAACAGAATGCCGAAACAATTTGTGTGCGTTTTCTTTGTGGTTGTTGAAAGCTCCACTTTGCCCTACCAGATCTATGTGTCTGAGTGTTCTAGTGTACAGGGATTTCCTAAACTTGATTTAAGTGTTAGATGTGGAAGGACACTAGGATTACCACAGTACACTACTCACACACACACACACACACACACACACACACCCATCCCTCAGAGCCCAAGCTTAGTGTGGCCGAAGACGTTGGCCATCTTGAAAATGCCCAGAGTGGGTAGATTTAGTGCTGGGAACTTTTACCCCATTGGTTAGGACAACCCCTGGTGTGATTCCCACCGACTAGCCCATGCCACAGATAAATGTGGCATCTTCAGGCACCCACTTCAGAACATTTCTGGACCTGAGGAAGATCAGAAGAGGACTGAACCTGCTGTCCACAACCTTAGAGCCCTGAGACCTGGCCCTGCTGTCCCTCTTGTACTCAGAACAAAGATGTGGACTCTATGGGTCATAAGGCTGACTTACTGTTAAAGCTACAGGGACACAACAAGCTACAGGAGGCCTTTTTTTCTGCAACTACCTAGCTGACCAGTGGCAACGGGACTCTCTTGTGGTCCTCTACCCTCCCCTGAGATCCTGTGGGCTTTAGACGTGTACAGCTGTGGTAGATAGGGACTTAAAGGACTAAAATCAAAGGTAACATTTTTGTCCCCAACAAACCTGGTTAGTGCATCTGACCCACATTCCATAGTGGTCAGCATCTAATTATGCAAAGTCCTGTTCTGCTTCAACCATTGACTGTCATTGGCACTTTGTGCATCTTGGCTCTATTTCTACATAAACCTTTAACAATTCTTATCTCTGGTTTATTTTATTGGATTTTTGACATTTTGTTTGGTAAATTGTACTCATTTTTTCTAATTTGTTTTGGGACTTTTATTATTTTGCATTTCGACTTTATTGCTCTTTTAGTATTGCATAAGTGCTTTACAAAATGCCTTTAACTTAAGGCGGTCGGCTCTGTATTATAGGTACCAGGGGGTTAAGCTCAGATGTATTTAGTGACTTTAACCATTCACCCTGAACAGGACTGTGATTATTACTTGACATAGTTACGTACCCCTCTGAACTAATAACCCAAGTTCTTAATAACTAGAAGTGTATGTATGTATGTACACACACGCATATACTTGAGTTTAATGTATTATTCAAATTAATTTATTTTGCACGGTGCTGTCAATGAATTTTTCCACTGAGTCCAGTGTCATTTCTTCATTTTACTTGCTTGCATTGTGTTCTTAGAGTCTATAAAAAGACCAAAAGCTACCAGTTGAGTGCTCACTTTCCTTTGTTTTCTCAGTCTAATACCGCTGACTCTGGATGTTAAAAAATTTATCTTTTTTGACCGTTTGATGGTGTTTGACTAAAAGCTGTTTGACCAAGCACTTCGAGTAAAAGCATTTTATAACTTTAACAAATAAAAAAAGAACTCAGTTGTGTCTGTACAGACTTTATACAAAAAGCAAAACCTCTGGGCTTTCTGAATGCTTGTTACACGCTCTTTACTGTAAATTGTAAGCGACACCCAAAGGACGTGTTCGAAAATATTGCACTCCCGTAGAGATGTGTAAAACACATCTTGGCAGTTTAGCACTGCTGTTGGATACAAGCAGCACTCTCCCTCGATATACTTGTTTTATCTGTTTCTAACACCGTCGATATGTGGGGTTTTAATGAAAGTCTAAGCACTCTACGGCAGCTGGTCTGCTAAAGACCAGCATACCTCACGGTTACCATTGCCGGCAGACACATTGGGTGGATGAAACCGGATGTTACTGTCGAAACACTTGATGGATAATCTCCGGCCTAGGGCTTTCTTGCGTCATAATTTAATCTTTTTTTTTTGTGGTTTGAATTGTTTTCTCGATGGCTGCTAAGCAACTGCACAATGCCTAAATAAGTAGCAATTAAATGAGAACGAAATAAATGTTCAACTTAGTCAAACTGGTCAGTTAGCAAATATGTAATGGTGAACGCAGTAAGCCTGAAAAACTGGTAGTGTGTGGCAACTGGGTTATTGTAAGAGTTTATAATATAGTAAGATAAAGGATTACAAAGAACGAACGGCACAAATTCAACAAGACGCTTTACGGGGACAAAGATGACCAACCTGTACAATGAGTCGTCACCGCGCGCGGTGCGGGATACCGTTACCATAGCTGCGTAGGTCATGTACGGCGGCTCCCAGGTGCCCTTGGCTCGCAGGGCGCCCTTGAAGGTGAGCAGTAGATTATTATACTGCTGGTGCCTGCTGTGTTTGAAAGGGCAGCGAGCAGCATAAAACCTTAGTCATGCAATCAGCAAAGCGTGTCTCAGTCTGTGTATGAGTAACTGCGTGTTAGGTGGTGTACGAGTGTCTGTAGGTCTGTGTGCATGGTGGCCTTTTCTTTGTTGGTCTGTGTGTGTATGAGGGGAGGTTGTAAGTATAGTTTGTCTGTACGGGGGACTGACTGTAGATTATGCTTCTGTGTTTGCATTCATGTTTGCATACAAGAAACACCTTGTACATGTGTATATATGTGTCGTGAGTGATACGTGTCTGTTCAGCCGTGTCCATGTTGCCTCGTGTAACCTCGGCTTATCCAGGCCTGAGTTTTCAACACACAAATCATTTGTACCTGGTGGGTTCTTATCATTAACACAATGAAAGCAAAACAATAGTAGATGCAGTGAGGTGGTCACCCTAGTATATTGCATTCAAAACGAATGGCTTTGTCAAGGTATGTTATCTTTGAATGTGGCAGAGAAACTTGCTCACTGAGCCTGGCAAATTAAACAAAACAAATTGAAACAAGATTGCTCGTTTGCTGCCCTCTTGTGGCAGCAGGTAAAATGTACTACTGTAGACATGATGTGTAGAACAACTTGTAATGCATTTAGTCACATTTTGTATTTATCAATAAAAATGACTTTAGTGCTTTTGTACTGCAAGAATTATGGACTCCTCCTAGGTCGCACTAGAATTGATTTATGTGTCATTGGTTTTTATTCACTTGCAAACGAGACAGCTCGAATTTAACAGATTTTACTGTCCAATTATATAAAATAAAAAAGGTGAGTGAAATACACCTCTCCCTAAAGCTTTCTGGAGTACTGACGCAAATTATGTCCACAAAATGCAAAGGAGAGTATAGTATTATGGCAGGGTTTGGGCGCCACCCTTTCAAAGATGCCCACAGTATATTTGCCATGACCTCCGTTTAACTAGGGCTTGCTTTAGGTGCGTCATTATGCACAGTATGCCTAAAATAGGTCAATGCCTGTATCGTGGCAGTAGTGGGCTCCTTCATTCCTGAGAAGACTCTTGTTTGTAGGGTCGAATGTGGACAGAAAATGTCACAGGTAGCCCGGAGATGCAAAGTTGAGGTTAGGTTGACACCAGGGAGGTCACTGCCAAACCAGAGGGCCACTACAAGCACACGTGTGTGCATACACACACATGCTTGACACACACCTGACAAATACCCCCATTTCACACACCCACCAGTTAAAGCTTGTTATGTATTTTTTCTCCTCCACTCCCATGGTGCTTAAGAGTCCCTTTCTGCTTTACCTGTCTGTTTAGAATTCAGTGCTCTGGCACCCACGAGTCCTTCTCCTCTTTACCTGTATGTCCAACCTTCCCATTAGAAGAATGAACTTAGCAACCGTAACTACCACTAGTGGTAGCCTCCCCTTAAGTTATTCAAACTTTACTGGTACACATAGTTTCAATAATGTTATGGCAGACACCGCACCCCAGTTTCCCGGAGACCTGCGTATTTGCTAAACTGTGCGCTGTATCTACCCCATCATTGCCTGAACTAGTACCAGTTCCTGCATATCTATCAGTAGGTGGCTGTAAAGCCAGGTTTTTTAATGCTAATATTATTATTCTTTGCATTTAGTCTTAGTAGTGAGTGTGTTTAGCAAGATGTCGTTCACCGCCAAATGAAACCAGGCAAATCTTCTTCAGCATTGCTCGAGTATTCCCGGTTGCAGAGACCTGCCCGATTGAAAAACAAATCTGAACCCGTCTTCCAAAAATGTGTAACTGTTAAGATGTGTAAGTTAAACCTGAACAAGAAAGTGGGTTGGGGCATAAACTGACTTATCATTGGTGTTGGTATTGCGAGTTAGGGCTCTGATTTAGGGCTAATGGTATATGGAGTCAGTTGGTTCAATAGAAACCCGAAACATACATTTTGAAACTCCTTTGACAGTATAGAGTGCGCCCACCTGTAAGCCTCACAAAACTATAACCGTTCGTCCCCTCCGTTAATTGGTGAAATCCAGCTTGTGCCAGTTTTCATGCAGAGCCTTTTGCCAGGGCCAGTTGGATGCAAATTAGATGATAGAGCAAAAAAAAACATATTTTGACAGTCATAACGTGGGCATGGTAAGATCGCGTTTTCCTCTCCACCATTTATTACGTACACCCCCATGTACACTTTTAGTAAGGTTGGAGTTTGGTCTCGTAGGGGGAACTAATGAATTATTAATGTATGCTGTAATACAACGTTTTACTCTGCTGTTTCAGGTCTGGAAGGTTGGGAGAAGAGGCTAATAATTTCTGACAGAGCCCATATTGGTAAGTTGATTTTTTTCTAGAAGTATTGTACTTGTGCATTTACATTTTACCTCATGGAAATCATTTGATGTATTATTAGAAGTGGATTCCTCTGAACTCACTTTATCAATTCCGATTATCCCCAGAAGAATGTGTGAAACATGTAAGACAAATGTAGCACCTTCATAACGAGCATAACCGATGTCTACATCTTAAACACAAAGGCTTTCCTGTTACATTGAGCCTTAAATGTTGGGACTTCTCAAATGTGTGTGACTCAAAAAGGCTTGCTTTGAAAAAAAACATGTTGTAGTCGTCTGAAGCCAACACTAGATGACGTAAGTTTGCACAGCATGCGAATCTACAGCACTACAGGGAGTGCAGAATTATTAGGCAAATTAGTATTTTGACCACATCATCCTCTTTATGCATGTTGTCTTACTCCAAGCTGTATAGGCTCGAAAGCCTACTACCAATTAAGCATATTAGGTGATGTGCATCTCTGTAATGAGAAGGGGTGTGGTCTAATGACATCAACACCCTATATCAGGTGTGCATAATTATTAGGCAACTTCCTTTCCTTTGGCAAAATGGGTCAAAAGAAGGACTTGACAGGCTCAGAAAAGTAAAAAATAGTGAGATATCTTGCAGAGGGATGCAGCACTCTTAAAATTGCAAAGCTTCTGAAGCGTGATCATCGAACAATCAAGCGTTTCATTCAAAATAGTCAACAGGGTCGCAAGAAGCGTGTGGAAAAACCAAGGTGCAAAATAACTGCCCATGAACTGAGAAAAGTCAAGCGTGCAGCTGCCACGATGCCACTTGCCACCAGTTTGGCCATATTTCAGAGCTGCAACATCACTGGAGTGCCCAAAAGCACAAGGTGTGCAATACTCAGAGACATGGCCAAGGTAAGAAAGGCTGAAAGACGACCACCACTGAACAAGACACACAAGCTGAAACGTCAAGACTGGGCCAATAAATATGTCAAGACTGATTTTTCTAAGGTTTTATGGACTGATGAAATGAGAGTGAGTCCTGATGGGCCAGATGGATGGGCCCGTGGCTGGATTGGTAAAGGGCATAGAGCTCCAGTCCGACTCAGACGCCAGCAAGGTGGAGGTGGAGTACTGGTTTGGGCTGGTATCATCAAAGATGAGCTTGTGGGGCCTTTTCGGGTTGAGGATGGAGTCAAGCTCAACTCCCAGTCCTACTGCCAGTTCCTGGAAGACACCTTCTTCAAGCAGTGGTACAGGAAGAAGTCTGCATCCTTCAAGAAAAACATGATTTTCATGCAGGATAATGCTCCATCACACGCGTCCAAGTACTCCACAGCGTGGCTGGCAAGAAAGGGTATAAAAGAAGGAAATCTAATGACATGGCCTCCTTGTTCACCTGATCTGAACCCCATTGAGAACCTGTGGTCCATCATCAAATGTGAGATTTACAAGGAGGGAAAACAGTACACCTCTCTGAACAGTGTCTGGGAGGCTGTGGTTGCTGCTGCACGCAATGTTGATGGTGAACAGATCAAAACACTGACAGAATCCATGGATGGCAGGCTTTTGAGTGTCCTTGCAAAGAAAGGTGGCTATATTGGTCACTGATTTGTTTTTGTTTTGTTTTTGAATGTCAGAAATGTATATTTGTGAATGTTGAGATGTTATATTGGTTTCACTGGTAATGATAAATAATTGAAATGGGTATATATTTTTTTTTGTTAAGTTGCCTAATAATTATGCACAGTGATAGTCACCTGCACACACAGATATCCCCCTAACATAGCTAAAACTAAAAACAAACTAAAAACTACTTCCAAAAATATTCAGTTTTGATATTAATGAGTTTTTTGGGTTCATTGAGAACATGGTTGTTGTTCAATAATAAAATTAATCCTCAAAAATACAACTTGCCTAATAATTCTGCACTCCCTGTACATGCCACACATAGATGCTTACAGGTTAAGTAACATTTTCTTTACCCTTTATGGATAAATTGTTCTTGAAACAATGGACAGTGTGGAGAGCCAACTAATTTACCACATAATTGGCATTTTTATCACATAATTTAGATAACTTTGCTGCATAACATGTTCCTCCTCGGCACATGATCCTTGTAGCCCTGACAATGCTAAAGCTTTACAGAGTGGTAGGGGTCTGTCATTATAATGATCAAATCCATATGCTACAGAGGATCTTGAAATATTATCTATATTTTACCGTTCTCTGTTAAATATGTTTTATACTAATGCATTCTATATAATAAAAGCATATATATTCACTGAAAAAACAGGGGTTAAAGTGGAGTTCTATGTAGGTCTTCAAGTAATAAAAAAATAACATTTTAAGACCAAAAAAACACTGCAGTTATACGTAGGTGACCTAAGAATAGCTTGCACTGCCATAGATTTAATATGTTAACAGTAATGTAATATGTGAGGTCATAAGCAGTGCATTATAGTGGTGCAGGTTATACTTAGGTCAGTTACATGCAGCTTGTGAATTTCAGTGCTTTTTGATTTTAAAATGTTAGTTTTTTTTAATTATTATTAGAATGCCTTCGTATAACCCCATATTAACCTTTGTGTTTTTTTCAGTGTGAATTTCTTAGGCTTTTTTAACGCAAGTTAACATTTTACTACCTTCCTTACTTTGACCTCCTCTTTAACTTTTGTTTTTTTCAGTGAGTGTTTTGTTTTTTAATGTAAAGTAATATCTTATTACAATGCTTCTATGACGAATCCCCAGCTTGCGGCCAGGCGCTGCGCCCACCTCCTGCAGGTAGCAACCCACCCTGAAACTGTGCGTGGCAGTGGGATGGGGCATGGCCTGGCCTGCTGCCAACCTCCACTTGCAGCCAGTCCTTCAGATGTGCATAGTTTGGGGTTGTCTGCAGGGTTGGCCAGGTTCAGCACCCCATCCCCCATAGGCGGGCAGCCTTTCAGCCATTCACAACATGTGGTTGGCCGAAAGGCTTGGTCGTCCAACTGCCACAGGCAGTCAAGTCGCTTTGAGTGGCCGGTTGCCCATGGATCCCACCACCCCCTATCCCACAGTCTTCCTTTTTTATATTTTTTCAGTCCCACAGGCGCACAAGGGTCCGAACTGGCTCCCATACGAACATACCAGAGTCCTTGTTGGGTCCTTCTGGACTCCTGTGAGTTCAGTGTGACCGGTGGGCCCCTACTAACATCCCCTTGTCCTGCAATGGTGTCCGCAACATATTTTTCATGTTGCGGTTCGCCACCAATATCACTAAAAATTTCTTAGGGAAATTGCTTCAGCATGGTTGACAGATGCACTCAAAGAGTACCTGTTGACAGTGATATAACTAGAAGTGATCAAGGAAACAGTATGCAGCATGAAAGGAGGTAAAATGTTGTAAGGAATTTGCTGAGAAGCTTGCTTCACACCTAGAGCAGGTATGTGCGGAGATACACTACCCTTCAACAACGGGTGAGGCACTATTGGTTACTATTTTGAAACCAGATAAAGACCCCACTCAGTGTAGTTCATATCACCCTCTCTCCTTAACAAATAAGGAAAACAAAATCTTAGCCAAGATTCTTGTGGGGCGCTTGCTCTCACTCATGCCAAAATAGTCTTACCGGAGCAATCAGGCTTCAATCAATGCTACTGTGAGCATCTGCACATAAGCAACTGCCAGTTTTTGGGCTGCTGCATCTGTTCAACACAGAGATATAGGCAGGGGACGCATTCATGAATGGCATCACATAACTGAGCACAATGGGCGGGCAATATTTAGCTTGAGTGCAGCTGCTGAACACTCAACCCATATCATGTATTAAAATTAACATTGCTTTTTACCTGTTGATATAAATTTGTCAAGCAGCTAGAGAGGGCTGCTCCATGTCCCCCTTATTTTCATGTCTGGCCTTCACCAAGGCCTTTTGATTTTACTAAAATATGCAAAATATACTTACATATAGGAGCTTTTAGCCTCATTTCTTCATCCATTGGTCTGTTGTCATTCACATTTTTCTTTCTCCCACAACAGAATATAGCAAGGGGATGTAGATCAGCCTACTTCAACCACTGACTTACTGCACTTTGAGTGAGTTCATTTTGCTCTCTCACAAGGAGGACATCCGCACACAAGCTAGTTCCCTTCAGTGCCAGTGTTTTTGTTTTTTCTTTATAATTACTTTAGTGCTGTGTGGTGTTTGTGTTTAGACCCTTATGTGGTAGCAGGATGCTTCTGATACACATAGTATCTTTATCAGATCCCATCTCCTACCAATGCTGTTGTAAATTCACTTTTGGGGTGTTTTCTTTTCTGGCGGTTGCTGTTTTACAGCATACTAGACTGTGCCCATTTGAAACAGTTCTGGATTAAGCAATCCCTATTTTTACTTTTTTTCTCTTCTTTCTTTCTTTCATTCTTTCTTTTTTCTTTTCTTTCTTTTTCTTTCTCTTTCATTCTTTCGTTCTTTATTTCTTTGTTTCTTTCCTCCACTTTTCATTTGCTTTCATTCTTTCCTTCTTTCTTTCCCTTTCATTGTTTTGTTCTCTTTTCTTTCTTCTTTCCTTCTTTTCCATTCTTTTCCATTCTACTACCTTTCCATTATTTCCTTCTTTCATGCCTTCTTTTCTTCTCATTCTTTCTTTTTCTCTTTCTTTCATTTCTTTACCTCCTTTCTTTCCTTGTCATTACTCTTTTGTGTCTTCTATTTTCCTTTTCTTTCCTTCTTTCTGTCCCTCGCCCTTCTGTTTTTCCTTCTCTTTCTAACCTTTTCTTTCTGGGCTGCACATTCCTTTTTTCCTTCTTTCCTTCTCTTTTCTTATATCATTCTTTCATTCCTTCTTTTCTTCTTTCTTTTTTGTTTCATTATTTCTTTCTTTTTTAAACTTCACTACTTGTTATGACATACCATTCTTTTATTAAAAAAACACATCCACACACAAAGTAGTTCCGTTCAGTGCCAGGCAGTGTTATGGTATTGTGATTTTTTTTTATTGGGACCGAAAACAAGTTTTTTTCCCTGTAGAAAACTATATATATTTTTAGATTGATGAGGGTCCAGCATATTCCTAAACAAAGTTTTGGAAAAAATTAACAAAACAATAATTGCCAGAAGGCTGGCGGCCAACTCCATACCTACTTGCTTTGGAGCAATTGGGTTTGAACCACAGGCATGTCTGTTCTGGTAACATCTAAGCTCCAGTACAAGGATCATTTTTATTTTGTTGTAAGTGAATGGTATTCTTCTCATTTAGTATATCACCTATAATTACAACTATTTACAGTTTGGGGGTCTTTCGGTCTTGCTAGAAACTGGAATAAATCTGTGCTGTTCACATTGAAGCCTAGAAGTTTAAAATGTGCAGTAGAATTCCCACTCATGTGAAAAACGACATCAGTTAAATATCTTGGAATATAAATACACAGGGAGATCGATTCCATATGTAAAGAGAACAATGGGAAAGTATAATCAGATCTAGTGGAACAGTGGATCAATCTCTTATGAAGTGATTGGCAGGATTGTACTGATTAAGATGGTTGAGTTGTGAAGATTTTTAAATGTTTTCATGAATATACTGACCTATCTCACATGTCAATTATTTACTACATTTCAATCCATACTAACTAATCTACTCTGGGTATGAAATTAACCCAGGATTGGATGGGAAAAACTAACAAGGCAATATGATACTGGAGTTTCCTGACCTTAAATTGTACTATTTATGTACACAATGGCATTTTGTGCATTATTGGTATCACTTCAGCTTCCTAAACCCCCCCCCCCTGTAGTGGTAGAGTGGGATTTTGCTAATCCATACCAATTGCAAACTATACTAAGCAATACCAATTGCAGCAGTCCAAAAGATATAAACTTTGATATGGAACATTGTTATGGGCTGGAACACCTTGGGTAAGCGAGCAGGTCTTACTACACTTGCCCCATTCTAAACACAATTTAACCTAATGTTTGCAGCAACTTCAGAAGTTAAATATGAGAGACCTTGGGGATACATTCGCTGAACAAAAATGTATCTCACTGCATCAGTTTGAATTATCAGCAGACAGGAACCTATCATAGTTTGACTCTTAAACTAGTAGTCTTGCCTAGAACAAGGGTGACAGCACTTTTGTTTGTGACTAGGCCAATCCTACAACAAGTTGCAACTGTCGTTCCAACCCTCCTGGCTCACAAGCAGTACCTCTCCAAAAACCCAAACAGTAAAAGGTGATTTGTGGCAGCCTTTACATATCAACTCAAGAGCGTGACATCTCAGGGAGGTCGTGGTTAAACAGATTACCCCTTTCTCACATGAGCAACATGTCTGTCATACACAGCCAATGAAAGAGATGCAGTAAAGCTTTCAATATGTATTATTAACAAGACTGAAATATACTGTAAATTGCATGGTCTGCAATGATTAGGATAATGAACAATGCAAGAAACAGAATGGTAAAAACAAGAGTCATGAATAAAAGCCCCCACCATCTTGCAATAACATATAACATGAAATAGATGTGAAATAGGCCCTAACACCCTAGCATGATGAACCTAATCTCTAACCCAAAGAGGTTAGGTGTGTTAAACCTAATCTGCCAGTACCATGTCGATGAGAAGAACCATCAACTATCATTACCTTGGAATGAGGTCTCTAGACCAGACTCCGTGGGGACAGGAAGACTGGGTCAGCATCAAGGCGACGTGTAGCATAGATAGCGATGATGACATCTGGTAGGAATCCCTTTGATTATCTTGTCTGTATGAGATCTTGTAGGACCCCTGGCGCAGTTATGTTCTCAAACAATAGTTAAGGAGACATGCTTAGGGCAGCAATTATATAAACAATTCCCTGAAAAGGTACATTATGTTATTGTCACACGAAAGTGGGAGAGTGCATAATGTGAATACCTACGTATCTCATTTATCTTTGACGCTGATAGTGACGCCTTTACAGAGTGGCACTGATAATGCAAAACTAAAACATCTTCCTAACTATAAACATGGCAGGCCATCTTGGAAGAAATAATCAAATAAATGTGCTAAAACAGAGCAAGCTAATTAGGTTAAAAGTCATTGGGTTACAGGGGGCACAGGCCTGCAAGCCAAAGGATAAGCTAAACTCCTGTTTCCCATTAAAACTAAATAGTATCCACTACAAAACTTTGGATAAATTCAAAATTGCAAAAACAACAAAGTGATGGATGGAATGCTTCGGGCTGGATCCCAATCCATTATTGTTTGCCTGGTATGTCACCTCAGCTGGGACCCACCCATATGCAAATCACCCTTGACCCTGGTCCTCATGGAAACAGTCCAGCCTGAACTGCCAGTCCAGGTCCTCCCTTTTTCCTAGTCAAATTGGCCTCCAGAAAGCTTCATACTTTTTTGTGTATGTAGTTATTTTTTTCAATTCTGAAAGGAAACTCTCCTTCCTAAGAAGGGCAAAAGAATACACCACAGTCCTACGGATATGTTTTTCCTTTGTTGTGCTTTTTTTTTTTTATGTGCAATTTAGTTCAATTTTTTAGTGACTGGTGCATCTCAAGAGATGTTGCCTAAACGTCATGCATTGCTTAGCCTCCAGTCTCATGCATCACCCACAACCTACGCAGAGGGGTTTAAGATGTCTGTCAGGGAAGCGTTCCCATAGCCTCTGTGAAATCTCTGACAAGGCAACCTTCACAGTATTAGTGTTTTGACATATTTCAGATAAGCATTACAGAATTCATATAATACTATTTTGAATCCTTGATAGTCAAGGATATCCTTCTTTATTTTTTTATTTTTATTTTTAAAATTATATTTTCAGTCCGTTAAGCCCTCTGTGCATGTGCCCTTAAGAAGCCCAGAGTATTCTTGAGGCAGTCTATAAAGACTTAAATCATTCTTACAATGTGCTGTAGCGGATGTCTTTCTTATCTGTCAGATAGGATGTGTTGCTGCTTAATGGTCAGCCAGGTATGTAACCCTGCTTTTTTGCTTACAAAACAATTCTTTGATTTGACAAAGAAAGCTACCTTCAACAAGCAAAGAGAAACACATTTGTTTTTGAGAGCCGTCACACAACTGCTTGCTTCTCTCTTTGAAGTCTGCATTGATGCCTTTTATTATTATTAAATGTGTTCAATCATTGAAGACAAACAAGGATACAAAGATAGAGTATCTCTCTTCGCTAGTACACAATTTTTTTTTTTTTACCTCCCATGCTGCGGGCACTACGTTTCATAGAAACATCTCCTATTAAATTCCTCTGATCCACAGTTCGGTGCTTAAAAAATTAACTTCACGTCTGGAGGGAGTGGACAATGTCTTTCCTCTTTCATAAGGCGAGAGATTCATGCTTGTGATGGCTCAAGCTGGGAGCATAGTGTAACCCAGTGGTTCCAAGCCTGTGGTCTGGGGACCACAAGCCTCCTCAGGGGCTCTGCGACTGCTTAGAAAATTAAATAATATTAACAGATAAATAAAGTGTATAGAAATAATAATAATGTGGCTAAATGTACAATTGAACATTTTAAAATCCACTGTAACTGTCAAGGAACTTGAAATTGGAAGCTAAAAATTAAATTAGTATCCTCAGAGTGATTTGTGGGAGCAGTGCAGGTGCATCAAACAGAATATAGTATGGACGATCTGTGGGTTCAATTAAATTTATAAAAGTTCTTAAATTAAAATGTTTATTTTGTATTTGTATATGCGAATTAAATAAACATCTATTAAATTCCTCTGATTCACAGTTGTGTGCTTAAAAAATACATCTCCTATTAAATTCCTCAGAGCCACAGTTCAGTGCATACAAAATTAAGTTCACTTCTGGAGGGAGCGGACAGTGTCTTTCCTCTTTCATTAGGCAAGAGATTGTTGCTTGTGATGGCTCAAGCTGGGAGCATCATGATAACCGATTTATGTACATAAATCTAGAAATTCGCCACCAGAGGGAGCAGTTACCTCGCTTTCGTGTATTTTTCTTACACACGTGGTCTCTGAAGTAGTGCAACAGTATGGCTGTTGTTGATTCCCTCTGTTCAACACATTGCGCTCACATTTCATGTGCATCCAGGCCATGCTCGTATTGCCATTGCTTTAAGTTGGCTGGGATTGTCAGGTACTGAGTACCAGCAGTTCTTTCAGTTGAAATGGAGACTCCTGGCCCCTCTTTACAGTGGTGCTGTACTTTGAATGGGAGAGTACCGGCACTCATCAGAAGAAAACTGGTTCTCTGTTATCGTAAGCGCCTGCACTTTTACATTCTCATTTAAAACACTGCTTTTTCCTACATGCCCGATACACAGGGTGGTGACCCTTTTTATTACGGACAACGTTTCCAGTGTTGGCTTTTGCAGGTCAGGGTGATGCAGTCTGCGTGTTGTAGTCTTGGTTGCTTCTATTGAACCTCTTCAACGGACACACACACACACTAGCAGTGATTTGTAGGTGAAAAGTTCAGGACTTGAGGCAGCGTGCATGATGAATGGGGAGAGGGCCCCACCTAGTAGGCGTCTACATACATTCCTTGCTGTTTGTTACTTTGGCATGGACCCCGTATACGTTTAGAATATGTTCCCATTCCAGCTCCTCCGGTGCCCCTTCGGATGATTCTCCTTAAAGGTTTTTTTTTTCATTTATTTCCCTTTTGTATTTGTTTCACTGTTCTCAGCTGCCCCTTTAACATGTTTTATTCATTAATTGTCCCAGGGGTTTGACGGAATAATTGCCTGCCAAATGCTTAGCTGTGATTAGAAATGACAAGGGGCATTTAGCTTCTCCGCAAGTTACATCAGCTCAAAAAGAAAAAAACTGTCCTTTTGCTGGATACCTGCCAGATTCTTATTGTCATGGAAACCACATTCAAAATGAAATCCAAGCAATATAGTGTTAGAAGGAAATCTGTTAATAAAATAAGACAGATCAATTCCACAAAGTAATATAGGTTTAATTGATTTTCAGCTGGGAGCGACAGGCAGTCTCAACATAGAGACCATGACTGAAGTTCAAAGTTCTAGTTCACAAGCAGTGGTATACATACTGTAAAAACCACCAAAAAAGTACGGTCACAAGTTCAGTATTGACCTATGTAAGAACAAGCAGTACAGATAAGATAATAGGGGAGAGGTACCTCTTGATAAGAGCACATGCACGATTATTGGTCGCCTCATGGGCAGGTAAGTAACATTGACGTCATTCAGCATCTTTATCTTTTCTGTACAACAAGTACATGATGCTCACGGTAGCCCTGTCTTGTGTAAATGCTTATCTGACCCTTACACAGTTCCCCTCATCAAGATATAAATGACTTGTGGTTTTTAGGACCCTTGCGCTAAGGCAGGATACACTCTTTTGTTCCACCCTGTTTGTGCTAAGTGAAGATTTTGAAAGCAACAGTTGGTGCAGCTTTAAAGAAAAACTCTCATTCTAATGTGGCTTGGGCCTCTTGTGTGCTTCAGCACAGCTAACTTAACAATGCAGCATGTGTATAAGTTTCCTAAAGAATAAGTATTTGTTTGTCCTAAATATGACCTGCCTTTCCTATTGAACCCACAGTCTGTCTTTTTTATTTTTAGCATGTCCTGTATTAAGCCTTTAACTACTTACATTGGTTTACAACTATCCCTAGCCTAAAATGTTTGTATTGGGGTTTGGGAACTTATTTTTGTATGTATGTGATGCATATTATGTGTTCCTATTCTTCCTACATCATTCCCCCTCTAGTTGATTATTCAACTACTTTTCCTACCTTCCCATCTACTAATGAAACTAGGGGAATCACCACACACCCACTACTCTGTCCCTCCCAATTTAGCTGTCATCCTTTTGCAACATGCTATTATTACCTGAAAAATAAGACACATCAAGACCAACAATACGATCAAAGGCAACAAGGCCTTGAACAACCCTGACATCCAGGACGCACCCATTCGAACCAAACCTCGAACCACCCATCAGGGGTACCCCCCTCATCGATCATTTTCTTTTGTAGCTCATGCAATGTCTGAATGGCCTGAGTTAATGTCCCATTGTCCGCATCATTGGCCGGCACATAAGTACAACAGGCCGATCCAATCTTTTTACACATCCCTCCTTTCATGGCCGTCATTAAATCAAGTAAATATCTGTGTTGCATTACCATCATCCTAAGGGCTCGGAGTTCTTCCTTGATAGTATTGAACCCATCTTCGGTTGCATTTATGGTCTTCATCAATTCAAAGCGTGTGATCTGCAGCCAGCGTGCAGTTGCTTTTGCCTGAATAAATGGTAGGATGCTACCAAAAAATATTTGAGCATCATTAAATAGTCTATGTTCCTGTGGAACGTCTTTCACACTGCAGTACCAAAATACTCAGCAGCTCTTTTTGCCCGGTAATGGTGAAGCAAGGTTGTTGGACGGCTCATGGGATGGTCATGTAACTGAGAGATGTCCACACCTGGTATCACCAGGGAGGGGGCGTGCAAAGTCACTAGTGAGCAGAGGCCATTCCAGTTCGGGGGTAGTAGTTGTATGTGGAGCCAGGCCCCACATATCCAGTAGTGATCCGTCAGGATGGAGGTGCTGCCCTGCATATCAGCGTTGTAGGTGGTGATGTTGTAGTTGAGGTTACTCCCCACCTTCACTGTCCCATTCCCTCTGAAACAAAGAGAAAACTGTGTTAATTTCATTGCTATTCTAGGGTGTATGGTAGTTCCAGTCCATGTATATATCTGTATGTTCGCATCCCATATTTCCTGACATTGGCCTATTATCTATAAAACTTAGTGGACCTTGTGTCTCAGTGCCATTCCATAATGAAATTGCTCTACATATGACTTTGGCCTTGGTATGCCATTTATCATGGGGAAATACTGATCCTGTGATACTAAGAACTGGCCTGCCTGCGCAATCAGGGGGCAGGGGTTTAGCTAAGACCTTCCAAAAATACCTTGATGTAATACCCCTTTTTCCCAATCTGGGTGAGATCTTTTTTGCCCTGCTTTCTTCATTTTGATATCTCTTCCATTATCTCTTGTTTTCCTGTCAGGACTTGTAGGACTTCTGGGGTGGTGTCAAATCTAGTTGTGTTAACTAGTGCAGTAACCGGACTAACATGAGTTGGTTGTAGCTGTGCTCTCATTCTGCATAAAAATAGGTGCAGGAGACAATGTGTAATGTTTGGGGATACCTCTTTTGGGAGATGCAATCTATCTACTCCAGCAGCATGGGGGATGAGAGAGCATACATAACTGGTGTTGGACGTGGATGTGCGTATACTATGCATGTGCTGGTACCACATATTATCAAACAAAGCAGCATGGAGAGGGTGATGGTCAATATCATTATCAACAGTTTTACGCATGTGTGTAATAATTGATATAGGATCAAAAAAAATATATATACAAGGGCTAAAAAAATCAATATCAGTGTACTGAGGAGGAAAAACAAACATAAAATACATAACTGGAAAGAAGAATACTCTAATATTGGAGCTTTAGAGGGAGGCTTTATCCTGGTTGCTTCTCCTGTTCTCCCCCTCTTTTTCCTGCTCGGTGTCCAAAGGGATGATGGCATGGTCGGGGCCAGGCAGATGTCCTGGAGGTGGTACCATGGTTTGTGGCCTTGGACTTTCACTGCTGTAGTCGTCTGTCACTGGGAAGGGTCCATTGAATTTGCAGTCCTTCCACTTCCTTACAACATTTCGAATATATACTAAAGTTCCCAAATAATGGTAATGGTGTTTGTGGATCCTTTACAGGAGATGTGTGGGTGTGCTTTTTGGCTGCGCGTGCAACCTGTTTAGAGAAGAACTTTGCAACTTTGGTTAGCTCAGACATGTATTCATTCATTTCAGTTTGTACAACTTCAGGTGCACTCTCAGTCTCCAACTTATGTCTAGTTGATGGCACAAATGTGCTCATTGTTCTACCTGTCACTATTTGATGAGGAGTCAAATGGTGATCTGATCCTGGGGTATTTCTCAAAGCAAAGAGTGCTAATGGGAGGCAGTATAGCCATTTCTTTTTCAATGTCACACATAGTTTACTTATTTTGTTCTTGAGGAGGCCATTAAGGCGCTCCACAATTCCATTGCTTTGCGGATGATAAGCTGAGGACAGTTTGTGTGTTATTCCTAACAAGGTGGTGAGGTGAGAAAAGATATTATTGATGAAGTGGGTGCCATTGTCAGATCTGATCCCCTCACGGACACCCCACTGCGGTATTACCTCACGGATCAAAAAATTTGCAGCGGACTTGGTATCACAGTGAACACAAGGTCCTGCTTCAATCCACCTTGAGAATGGGCAGGCTACAACTATTAGATAGCGATAATGATTGCATCTGTCAATCATATCAATGTGCAGTTCCTTAAAGGGACCTTGTGGGTGAGGTATTGTGGAAGCTATTACCTTAGAGGTGGGACTTGGTGAATACTGCTGGCACACTGTGCAGGTGTACATTGTAATCATCTCATGTAAGTTAGGGACAAACCAATCCTGACATATTTGGAGGGACATCTTGTGTCTAGCAGTATGTGAAGGAATATGTAGCTGGTTTAGAGCTATCAGTACCAATGCTTGGGGCATGACAGGCTTCCCTGTTGACATTTGTCTGTATATTAAATCTGTTCCTGTCTGTGTGCATCCTCTGGCTTCCCACAACTGTTTCTCATGCTCTGGGGCATTTTCTTGTATCTCTCTTATATGCAGATGAACTGTCTCTGTGTAATGTCTGGATGCATTCAAAGCGTCTGAAGGTGTCAATGTTTCACTAGATAACAAAACTGTGGTATGTGTGTCACTAAGAGGGCATGTTGCTGCATTGTTGGCTGCCCAATCAGCCAGAGCATTTCCACAGGACACAAAATCCTGACCATTAGTGTGGGCTGCGCATTTCACTACTGCAACTGCATGTGACAGTGTTAAAGCCTGTATCAAGTCCTCTAAAAGGGGGCGGTGCATGACAGGGCTTCTATCAGACTTGAGAAATCCACGTCTGTTCCACCGCATAATGCTGGAATGCACTGTCGTAGTGACACAGGCTGAATCAGAGTAAACTGTTATTGTTTCTCTTTCCCCTTGTTTGAGGGCTGCCACTAAAGCTACTAATTCAGCAGCCTGGGCTGAATATTGAGGTGGCAAAGTTATCTGTTCAGTTATCTGTAGTGAGTCTGAAGAGAGTTGTGCTGCATCGCTCTGACCACTCCAGCACCTGTATGTCTTACCCATGTGTCCTGATCTATTGTGGAAGACCCATTCACAAAATATACAACACTACCTGGAATGGGGTCTTCTGTTGCTTGGCTACACTCATCTGGAGTATATGTGGCACAATAATAGGGCATCATCGTCAGTGTCTGAAATGGGGTGTGCAAAGATGGTAGCAGGATTGTCCATGTGGCATTTAAACACCTGCAAGGATGGTAATGATAATATTATCTCGTAGCCTGATACTGTCTGTGTTGTTAGTGTTGTTTTAGCTTTCTGAATTATTGCAAACACAGCATGTTCAGCATACAGTGTCAGAGGTGCACCCATGGCAATGGGGGCACTTTTCTCTACTGCGAAGGCTGCTGTGGCTAGTGCTTGTTCACAAGGGTAATGGCTTTTCATGACAGAATCAAGTAGGCCACTAAAATATGCAATTGGTTTGTGGCCTAAAGGATACTTTTGGGTGAGGACAGCCGTCATCACCCGGCCAGGACAGTGGCAAAAATGAAAAACTCTGTTGTAATCTGGTGTTCCTAACACTGGTGCATTTGTTATCTCTGTTTTTAGCTTACTGAAGGTTTGTTCCATCTCCGTGATCCATTTAATCCTGTCTTTCTGTGTTTTCGCCTGTTTGATAGATGCAAGAAGTGGGGATATTAAAGTACTGTAGCCAAAAACCCATTGTCTGACATAATTACATAAGCCTAGGAACTTCTGCATTCCTTTCACAGTCTCAGGCTCTGTCATCTGCTGAATGGATTCTGCTCTCCCGGGCATAATTCGGCGGCCTGATGCTGACAGTAATTGCTCCAAGTATTGAACTTCTTCCTGGTGGTACTGTAATTTGTCCCTTTCCACCTTGTAACCTCTTTGAGCAAGGGTGCACAACAGGGGCACAGTGTCCTTTCTACACTGCTCCTCTACTGGACTACAGATCAGTAGGTCATCGACATACTGCAACACTGTGCTGTCACATTGAAAATTGGTGAGGTCATTCTTGACCGTCCAGTTAAAGACACTAGGGGACTCATAGTACCCTTGAGGTAATCGGGAATGAAGGTACTGTGAACCGCGATAGGAAAATGCAGTAAAAAAATGACTGTATTGGTGCAGGGGAATGCTGAAAAATGCATTCTCCAAGCCTTTGACTGAAAAGTATTTAGCATTTTGGGGTATGTTGGTTAGGATGATGGAAGGGTCAGGTACTACAGGGAATGCTGGTATCACTATGTCATTAAGGGGGCGCAGGTTTTGAATCATGCGCCTCAAATTTCCCTTGACCTTCCTTACAGGGTAAATTGGGGTGTTGCAGGGGGATACACCTGGGTAAATGACTCCCTGCTCCATCAATGCCTGTATAACAGGTGCAATGCCCTCCTCTGCTTCTTTGGATAGAGGGTATTGTCTCACTCTTGGCAGTATTGCTCCTTCCTTTAAAATTATTCTGAATGGTACTGCTGTGTGGACGAGGCCTACATCATAAGGGCCTTTTGTCCACAAGTTGGAGGGTACCTGTGCACGGTCATTATCTTTGATAGGAGTGGAGACATTTATTGGTATCACAGGCCTTGTCTCCAGTGTGGTGCGTAGAGGTATACTGTTTTGAAAAACAATCTCTGTCCTTCTAAGGTCATCAGCAAACTAATAGTCATCTGATATGTCGCCCACCTGCATGTTGGGATCATAAAAGATGACATATGCTCACATCGCACCAGTGTGGTCACTTGCCATCAGTGTCCCATAGGTGGGGGACACTTCTAGAGCCTCTATTTCCAGAATGAGGTCTTTGTCTAATATTTCAAAATAGGGGCCCTGTCGTCTAAAGAGAAAGCTCTTGGGTAATTCAACTAGCTTCCCTGTCAGTTCCGGTGTTTCTGCTATGATGGTGTACACTGCTCTAGTAAAGGCTAAAATGTCTACAGGTCTGGCTCTAACTTGGTTACCATGTGGGGGGGGGGTGTAACCATTGTCATGATGCGTGTACTAGATACTCCAGGTGTTGGACAGATCATAGTCCCATCCTCTTGAAAGTGAATAGTCATGTTTAATTTTGCCATGAGATCACATCCTAGCAGATTAGCTGGTGCATTTGGGGAGAATAAAAAACATCCTTCAACATATCTCCCCCCTATTTCCATCTCCACAGGTTTAGTGAATGGAACCCTCATTACAGCCTCTGAGAACCCCTGTGTGTCCATTGATAAATTTGACAATGGCAGTCCCCTCTCACGGATACAGGACCTAGTAGCCCCAGTGTCGATAAGAAAGGTGTACTCCTTGTCATTTATGGCTGCCATCACAGTGGGTTCCTCGTCTGGCCTGTGGGTTACTGATAAGACTGGACACATGAGACTTCTCCTTGGGCACCTTCATTGGGCATATCCTCCCATGTAGTTTTGCTGGAAGGGGTTCCCTCCCCTGACAGTTACCCCGTTACCCCTCCTTGTAAGTTTTGGTGCTGCAAGGTGGGCTGCACTGTCTGCTGTGGCCCATACTGTATTTAGGGCACTGATTGCTGTAACTGCTGAGGCTTTATCTGTGGTTGAGGCTGCAGTTGTATTTGGGGCTGTGGGAGATATATCACTTGGGGACTCGTGGCAGGTTTTGCTACAATGCCACCAGGCGGTGCCACTTGTTGGCCTTAATTTGCCATTGTCTGGTTGCTAAGTTCATCTTCCTTTTTAAAACCTACAGTCTCTAATGAAATGTCCTGTCATCTTGCAATAGTGGCATGTCTGTCCACTCTGGAATGTGTTTACTCTATTTCCCCCAAACCTTCCTCGCTCTCCTCTTCCATTATTCCTGTTATTGCTTCTCTGGGCATACTGGTAGGGTTGCATTGGGGTGCCTGAAAGGGGTACTCCCAGGGACACTGCAGCTAACTGGGTGGTGGCAGTTCCTTCCTCTGTTTTCTTAGCCAGTTTCTGCTGGACCACTTTAACTGCTGCTTTCTCTAGTTTATCTTTCTCGCTCTTTTCCTTTTCTTGTCTCTTCTTACAAAAATGTATTATGTGTGCTTGTATCTCTATCCATGGTGTGGCCCTTAAGGCCACTATATTATCTAATTTATCCTGCACTTCAGCTGGCAGACCCTCTTTCACTATATTGTAAAATAGTATTGCATTCTGTCCAGTTACATCCCAGCTCTCCCCTAATTCCTGTGTCCATTTTTGCATTCTGCTAAGGAATTGGGCTGGGTCCTCATTTGGCTGCATTGTTTGTGCCATAAGGGACCCAATGTCTGGCCTGTCTGGATACACTTTCCTCAGTTGTTTCCAAACAATTCCTATTACTCTATTAAAGGGTGCCCCATCACATTTTGGGTTGGTCAATGGCACATCCTTTACACCTGCCTTTGTGAACAGTAGGTCTGTCTCATCTCCTGTAAGGGAACTTAGTAAATTCTTAATGACCCCTATTGCAAGAGTAATCCCTGGGGTATGTTTTTCCAGAGGTGCTATCCATTTCCCAGCACCCTCAGCAAGTTGTAGCAACTGTTTTTTAAGATTTTCTTTGTCCATCTGGGGTCATGGTATATACTGAGGCACCCCTGGGTCCTTGAATATCGAGGGCAGTTGTGACAGGACTGTAGTCCTATTGCCAGTAGGGTGACAAGAGTCATATTTCTGCCACACTCTTAGACTTTTCTGCATATAGTGATAATCCCAGTAAGGATCCCCTGTGCCCTGAAAAATGCACATTTCTGCATTAGCCATGTCTCAGGGTTCAAAGGAACCCTCTCGCGTCCATGGTGTCATCTGTGTTGCCAATCCTTCTGTCCAACCTGCTAGGTTGTCAGTAAAAGAGACAGCATTATACCAATTATTTTCATACTGAGCTACTATTTCATTGGGTGTCAAATTATTGCCAGGGCTTACAGGGAATGCATGTGCCATGTCTTTCCTCAGTGTCATTTTTCCTGCCATATCAAATGTTCCCTTTCTCTCATATGGGCGTGCATGCGCCCCATCAAATACTAATCTCTGTAATTCTCTTGGCTTCTTTTGTAAAGTCTCTCCTATCTTATTGTTTTCTTCTCCCTCACAGGTATACTGTGACTGTTCCCTGTTATGGTCCTCAAGAAGGGACATTATTTTAACACGTTCAGTGATGTCATCTAATGCCCCCTCTGATCCTTTGTAGGATTTTTATAAATCCAGATCTTCTTCACCTAAGCTGCTATGTGTGGAGACTGTGTCCTCTAGCCTTCTTGTTCAATCATTTGTGGCCCAGTGAGGGCCCTTGACTGCCTCAAGGGCCCTTCCTTGTTTTCCCAAGTTGCTCTTTGGTCTACCCATCCATCTTCCTGCACTGTGACCCCCTTGCCTACACTATTCTCCTCTGCTCCTGGGTGCATGAGCCTCCAGCACTCTGTGGGAGGACTTTCTGGTGTGTAAGCTAACTTTCTTGTCTAATTTTTAATGTTGGTACTTGGTTTTTGCAAAACACCTTTATTTTTTCTAGCCCCATCCATTCTCTGTGCCTCTCTTGACCCCTCATTAGGTATACCTTTATTTTTCCTAGTGGGTGACATCTCGTCTTACAAATGAAGTGTAAATGTGGCATCTACTGTCCCTTTGTATTTAGTACTGTTCCCACCTAACATTTCCCGGGGTGTACTGGCCATTTGAAGACATGGAGATGGGTGGACATATTCTCTATGTTCAGAAAAAGATTCTAATAGTGGGCTATACTCAGGTTCTGCATATCCCACAGCAGGGATAAGTGAAGAGGTGGGTAGTGAGTGTGGGGTACCAGGCTGCATTGTATACATGCCCTGTACCTTTGCACTGCCTAACCTTAATTGCACGTCTTAATAGGGAGGTGAAGGAGCCGAAGGGAGGGTCTGAGGCTTTGTATTTGACTCATTCATATTTGTTTCACAAAAGACCCTCCATAGGTCTAGTGTGATCCTCCTTTTCTCTAGTTTATTTCCCTTGAATTTACTCTGTAGGAAGGTGGCCATGTGTTCTATTGTTTTATTATCAAATGTGCCCTCTTTGGGCCACGCGTGTGCAAGTTTTAATGTTGCTTTGTGCCATTCCTTACAGTATTTTCCTATCCTGTCCTTGTCTCCTGAGAACACTTTAACCATGTGTTCTAAAGGAGACCCCATGTCTGTCTAGTGAACTTAATCCTTTGTACTATATGGTTTACACTCTAAATGGACTTCTATTTACTTCCTGGGGTATTTCCAGACTTCACATAAACTGTCATTAGGCTGTGAAGGTGCACATCTTATATATATATATAGATAGATAGATAGATAGATAGATAGAGATATATATATATATATATCCCTAAACTCTGAAAGACTTTGTTCATTTATATATATATCTTAGGTAGGTGCATTTATGTGTGGTCTAAGTGGTTTGTTTGCCTGACACAACAAACAATAATGTTATTGTGATATATATACATGTTTATAAGTTACTCATATCCTAAATTCCACACTGGGAGGTCCCTAATAAATGCATACAGTAGGAGGTCTAATGCTAAATATGAGTCTGTTATTATTGCAGGGAATTCACGTGACTGTTGCCCATGGTTCCACTGAAAAATTACAGTGACTTCAATATATTCACTTTCTGGCCACAAGGTGGCACCAGTGTCACACATGAAAAATTAAACTGAATATTTTAAAAGCCTTCAAAGGGGTGCCTCACTCTTGGAAAGACAACTGCAACAGGTTTTGTAGATTTCAAAACAAACTCTTTTATTCTAATTATGCGAAGGTCCTGTTCACATCTATACCTTCAAGATATGTGTATATGTCCCAGTCTATACTGTTTGATAATTCATCTTGCCTCCAATCTTGAGGTTCTGTAGTTTCAGAATGGGGATAATAGTTAGTAGTGTCAGTATTTGTTATGGGGTTCATGAGGCTACTACACTACATTTACCTTGGAGGACAATGTCCTTATAATGGTTCTTTGAATAATCATTTATAATTGTCTAACACGCATTTCTCTTATGTCAATGTAGGTTGTTTTAAGACCTAGAGGTGATATGCTATAAATACCTAGGCATTCATAAACTTCTAACTTTATAAAAAATGATTCTATGGTATTGATATTGCTGGTCTACTAAGCTTCCTGTATCTTCCAGACTTACCACCGGGATCCCTTAATATTGTATCAATTTATACACAATCTTGCATGCAAACACCAAAACTATATACATTACAGTGTCAAAATTGTAAATGTCTTTATAAAATAAAAGGAACAGTCCTCGTACTTTGTCCACCTTAATGCCAACACCGGAGTCCCATCTGTCCCCACGAAATCAGAGATTTTTACTTAAATGTTGGCATCTCCCTTACCTCTTTACAAATTGTGGAAATCACCTGGTGGAGACAGGCAAGGCCCCCCAGTCCAGCAGTTGGTGAGATCAAAGTAGAGCTCCTGGCTTAGCTGGCCAATATGTTAGAAGGAAATCTGTTAATAAAATAAGACAGACCAATTTGACAAAGTAATATAGGTTTAATCGATTTTCAGCTGGGAACAACAGGCAGTCTCAACATAGAGGCCATGACTGAAGTTCAAAGTTCTAGTTCACAAGTAGTGGTATTTATACTGTAAAAACCCCAAAAAACTACAGTCACAAGTTCAGTATTGACGTCAGCAAGAACAAGCAGTACAGATAAGATAATAGGGGAGAGGTACCGCTTGACAAGAGCACATGCACAATTATTGGTCGCCTCATGGGTGGGTAAGTAACATTGACGTCATTCAGCATCTCTATCTTTTCTGCACAAGTGATTATATATTACATGATGCTCACGGTTGCCCTGCCTTGTGAAAATGCTTATCTGACCCTTACACAGTTCCCCTCACCAAGATATGAATGACTTGTGGTTTTTAGGACCCTTGCGCTAAGGCAGGATACACCCTTTTGTTCCACCCTGTTCGTGCTAAGTGAAGATTTTGAAAGCGACAGTTGGTGCAGCTTTAAAGAAAAACTCTCATTCTAATGTGGCTTGGGCCTCTTGTGTGTTTCAGCACAGCTAACTTAACAATGCAGCATGTGTATAAGTTTCCTAAATAATAAGTGTTTGTTTGTCCTGAATATGACCTGCCTTTTCTATTGAACCCACAGTCTGTCTTTTTTTTCTAGCATGTCATGTATTAAGCCTTTCACTACTTACATTGGTTTACAACTAACCCTAGCCTAAAATGTTTGTATTGGGGTTTGGGAACTTATGTTTGTATGTATGTGATGTATATGATGTGTTCCTATTCTTCCTACATCAATAGCAAGCTACATGCATCCTCGCTTTGAACCCTCGGCTTTCCAGTACTCTAAAGTATGCATTTTATTTATATGCACCAAAAAAGGTTAAAAAATCTCAAAAGCTGCCACCAGTACCATATTGTCTTAGCAAGCAACCTTCACTGACTTCCGTTGCCCATTTAACCATTTATTGCACAATCGCGGTGTAATCTGTCTCAAGGGTCACAGGGTGGGCCAATGAGCACTCCA
This sequence comes from Pleurodeles waltl, assembly GCF_031143425.1. NCBI lineage: Eukaryota > Metazoa > Chordata > Amphibia > Caudata > Salamandridae > Pleurodeles > Pleurodeles waltl. The sequence goes on along the minus strand of NC_090444.1, from coordinate 609,515,714 downwards.
CCAGAGCTTGACAGGACCTATGTATGTAGGGAGATGGCCTACAAAGGGGCTGTAAAAAGGAGCTGTGTATCTAATTCCCTCTACCAGTGCAGATGCTCATTGGGTCGAGCATAGCAGCGCCCAAGCGCTGCTTTTCTGGCGTGTTATGTATTTGGGCTTTTAACCACGCCCATCACTGTTGCTCTTTCACGGGCTTGCCCTTCAAAAATCCTTTGTTATCTTTGGTAAATGCTTTAAGTTTGTCCCTCCTTTGGGCGGTTTGGTTACCGCCTTAGACATCAACCATTTTACATGGCTAATTGCACTTTTGCCTCTTCGTTTGACTTCGACTGAACTTTTTTCCTTTTGTGTGCCTCCATGCTCATGCCGTGGCGCTTTGAATCGTCTCGCTTATGTGAAGCTGTTATACCTTTTATTTTCAATTTATGTGACAAGAAAAGGCACATGCTCTTGTCAGCGCCTCGGAAAAGTGGAATCCGTTTTCAAAGAAGGAAGATATCTGGTTAATGTAGATAGAGCAGCACGGCAATGTTAACTTGACATACAGTCTCCGCACTTCTTAACCTGTGGTCTTGGGGTCCAAGACGCCTACTCGGGTGGTCAGTGACTGCCTAGGATATTAACAGGTTAATAAAATGTATAAAAATTAAGAAGCAAAATGTAAAACAGAAAAATTTCAAAACCTCTGTAAATGAGAAGGGATAGTAAGATTGGGACAGTTTTGCAACAGTTTTGAAGCCCTCTGGATTTCTGCCAGTCTTATTGTTTGTGGCTGGTACCACCAACGAGTAGAACACATCTTTTTCTTTGTTCTTGTGTGGCCTTATCTCCAGGAACAGCACTATGCATTTTCCGTGCAGGTATTTTAAAATACAATTGTGACTAGTTTTTGTCTCCCATCCTGTTATGTCTCAGGTTATTTTACGTGCTTGTTTGTTGTACAAAGGTACCAGTCCTAGTCGTGACACACGCTAATTATTTGGGGTTGTGTTCTTTTTTTCATAAGGTCCTGTAAACCCAAACATTGGCAATTTTGCTTTAATGCACTTTATCTCCTGCCATCGGTGTAAAGTGACGAAACAATTCATATAAAACAAACGTTTCTTTTTTAAGATCTGGCTTCCAAAATGTATGAAGTCCTTGTATTAAAGATATAGGTCTAAAAATCAAATTGACTTTGAATTTTGAATAGATCTAACGTACCAATATGCTAGGTGATATATTGTGCTCCCAATGGGTAGACCTGACAAGTGCATATAATCACATAAGTGTAAATTGTAAACAAATAATAATAATAAGGATACATATAAAATGTCTTGCTTTGTCTTCATTTGCTGGTGTTCCCTATGTTTAGCTCTCTTTGCTGCTCAGCCCAAGTGTTCTGCTTGTTTTTCTTCACTGGTCGTTCTCTTCAGTCTGAGCATCTGTATCCCACTTCTCTTCCATCACTTCTATTCTGCCCTTCTTATCACACTGCCCGTGTCTCACTTGTGTCCTAAAATAACTTGTCCTGCTTTTCTTTTGCACTACCCTTGTTTTCTGTTGAGATTTTCAGCATTGGCCATGTGCCCCTCTTCTGTCCACACACTTCTCCAGTGGAAAACGTCTCTCTGTCTACAGTGGACTTAAAAACTGACGTGTGATGCTTACAACTTGCCTTACTTAACAAGCCACTGTAAGGACTGGAATACCTGCTCTGAAATCTTCCACACTGTTCATGTTGTGGTTTGTTCTGTGTCCTTTGACTAACTAGTAACCTTTTATTATTTAGATTAATTAAAATGTTAACAATATATGTTCACATAAGGTCAGCAAAAATATACAAGTTAAGACTCAATTAGTTTTAATGGCGCACAAGTATTACAATTGTCCACCATAAAACGTATTTATTTATACTGTATGTACAAAGAGGTTGTGACCATAACTGCCCTGAAGTACAAACAAACAATTAAATTGCTGATCTTTGTAAAAGGGCACAACTATAAGTTTTCAATAAGAAGGATCTATGAACAGCAGAGGACATCCAAAACAACAGAAATGGATGGTCTCTATTCAAATCTAAAGTCATCCCAAAAAGTATTCTACCAGATCTTATGCCACTCGACGACCCTTGGGTTTTCATGTTTAACCTACCCAATTTTTACCAAGCAACTATAAAAATAGTAGTGCGCTTATTATCATAATTAAATATATCAATTTCTGAGTGTGGTTTTAGATAGGTTATAGAGCATCATCTATAACTCTCCAAAGACAGTCTAGCAATTATACATCTGACCACCCAGAGCGTATCATATTTGCAGTCCGGTGACCAACCCTAACAACTGGCAATATTTTATTTGTAATTGCTGCTTCCAGTTTTTGAACAAAGGAATGCATTATGGACCTTCTGCAATTTTGTATGAGTAGGTGCACGAATCTCTTTGTTAAACATTGACAATTTCCTTGTAATCATTGCCGTTTCAATTTCCTTTAATTGTCTTTCAACTAATCACCAAGCCCTTAACAGCTTTTGATTTCTCCTGCTTATCCACCATGGGTTTTCCTTATTGACCTAATCGAGGACCTGTCTCCCTCTTTTCTTGAGTATTGGTGCCCGCTGAGTGGTGTTCCTTACCTTCACTTGAATTGTTCTTGGCCAGTTTCTCACTGCCATTGAGTCAAAACACTTTAATAAACTAGTACACTGAAAAAAGATTGGAGTCAAACTGGAAAGTTTCCTTGTGAAATACAGAGGGCTCCTTTCTGTAGATTTTCATTGTTGAGAGTGTGGAGTGGGAGGGCCGATTGTAGTGTGCTCACTGAAAGTCAGAGTGAAAGTCAACAAGGCAGAGAGGTAGGTTGATTAAATGAAAAGAAGAGAGAAGGGGGAGAGACTTGGTAGTTGTGATTGAGCTGAAAAGTGTTAGTTTGACACTCTCTGGAATAATGTCTGTGTCACCTGAAGCCCACAACAGACTGGTATAAACTGCAGCTACACACCCGCGCTACTTGAGAGAAGGTGAGCATACTGCTTTACAGTCTCTGCATATGTGATGTGAATCTACAATGTTCATGGTGAAAACAGAGTGGGTTACTTATTTTTAACTATCGGTTTGCAGCTTGTTCTGTTGTGGATTCTCACATGAGTCTCCTGCCCAGTGCTTAATTTGTGAAATAATGAGTGTCTGTGCCCAAAGAGCTGCTCAAAAGGCCAGTACACTATTAAATGTCAGCCACATATCAAGCCTGCGTAGTCCTGAATCCATCTCCTACCTCTTTAATCCATGCTGGACACTGCCTGCCCCCTTATCTCACTCTTGTAGGGCCCCGCTTTCCTCACAGTGTCGGTTTCCCATCTCTCTTCCTCCTCCTTTCCCGTTCTCCACTACACTGTCTATTCATGACATCAGGGAATAAAGTAATGCTCACACAGGAAGTGAAATCTAGAGCAGCAGACCACTGCCATACCCATTCTAATGACAGGTCGAATTTTAGCTGTGCCCCACTTCTAAACATTAAAACTTTACTAAAAAAACATGCAAATAAAAGTCAATGTTTTGATAAACTTACACCATCATCTTACTGAATGTTGACCATCAGCCTTACGCAACTCACTTAACTCCCATATTTTCCAAAGGATTCATTTTGATTTAATGGAGGGTTTTTCAAGTTGCCTTGCTTAGGGGGAGATAGCATTCGAAAGTGAAGTGACAAGTTCACTTTCCCTCACCCACACAACCCCTCTGGCCCCTCCACCCCAGCTCTAATGGAATGGTCATCATAGCTAAATACCTCTGTCCGGGAGAAGGACCGAGCAAGCTTTGCTGTTCATGTGCAAATCCTGGTTAGTTTCTTGACCAGTGGAAGCTGCAATGTTAAGACACTGCCTATCTGTGAGCATTTCATACAGTGGATCAAACATAGAAGATGCTACTGTGATTTTTTTTTAATGTCAGTCCATATTGGGAAATGTAGGCATATGCAATTATTAGTGAATATAGTCCACGTTCCCTAAATGAGGTATCGGAGAGCATCCCAAAAGAAAGTGAAGTAATGCCTACCGGCTGTATGGTAAGACCAGCACAGATGATGAGCAACCGTAATATATACTACTTGAGCAGTTCATAGAATCTGATGGCCCTGTGAAAGGTTCAAGAGACACTTGAATGCACATCTTTCCAATGTTTCGTGAAAAATTCGAGGTCCAGAAAGTTTCACCATCCTTGGATATAACAGGGTGAGTTTGACATGCTGATACGGAGCACTGAGTGTTTTGTATTACTATGGGTTCATAGATCTGAACTTGCACTCGTTTTAAGAGCTTAAGTTTGTTAGCATGCACCTTTGTGTTTTAGTTGAAGCTAACAAGCCTTGACAGTGCTGATCGCATAGTTAAAGGTTTGCACAATCTTCCCTAACGCATACAGAAGAGCTACAGCTCAACAGAGTGCTGACAGGAGCTATTGAGAAAAAAAATAGAGGGAGAGGATGCAGAAGAGAACAGCTTCAATGCAAGAATTTTGGTGCCTCAGGCAAAATTATATTTTGCTATTTGGAGATTTTGTTTCCCCAGTAACAAGGTCGTTTTGAAGCACTTGAATTCGGGCGCCCTCTTGTGGCTAACTGTAGTGGTCCTGTAAGGCAGCCATCTAAAATGGCCGTAATGTATAACTGCCCTTGAAGAATTGAATAATGAAAGCTAGTTGAGCTATTTAATACACTTCACAATCCCTGATCTCTGTGATCTCTGTACTGCATCTGCACTGTCATTGCACACCTTTGAGGTAGGGTCAGTGGTGGCTGCCACATATCAAGGTTGGTGGGAGGGCTGGGGGTTAAAAATCTATATTTTTTTAATGTGCCTGCCTGCCAATCCCAGCCGCCTCTGTTGCTCCTTTCTTCCCAGCAGTCACTGGGGCACAGGCTCCCAATCCAGACGCTGTTCTCATGCTATTAAGAGCAGCTCTGGGATTGGCCTGAGCAGGCTTGTTTGACGCTTGCTCAGGCACAGGGAGCCTGTGCAATTTCTCCATCCAGGCTGTGTAACATAGCTGGGTTGGAGAAATGTAAGTGCGCATGTCGGTTTGCCCGGCCTAAGACGGCCAAACTGGCACCCACTTTACAGTGCCCACCACTCCTCCTCTCTGTCATGGCCCAGCCCTGCCCTAAGCGTGCTGTCAGACAGTGACAAATAAAACGATAATAAAATAATGTTAGCATTTTATTTGTCACTGCCTGACTGAGCAGGGGGGTGACACCCCACCACCATTATGGAGGAGCCGCCCCTGGGTAAGGGTTAATAGCTGTTATAGGGTTCTGTTCAACGACGACTTTAAATTTAAACCTGTCTCTGACTTACTTTTCTTAGACTTTGCAGTTGCTGCATTTAAAGTATCTGTCAGGGCAACCACTATTAATGAGCAGGAAAAAAAGTTATGGACTTGTGATTTATAGGGTACATTTTGACAGATTCTAAAAGCATAGGAAATTACTTGAAAATAAATCAAACTTTCAGGAATCCAATGACTTTTTCTAGAAATGTTGTGATGCTACTCGCTATAAAGCGATTCAACGCCTCAACAGTGGTAGTAAGAGCTATATAATGCAATGAAAGTTACAATAATACTTTCTTCTCCTTTCAGTCATTGCTGCCAGAGGATCTCCTCTCTATTGTGTCTTGATTAACTGTCGGTACTACTAGCCAACACAAATTTTATCCATTTTGGAAATAAAAAAAATGTTGCGAATGCATTACCCTACTGAGTTATCAGACTGTTTTGTAAGGGATCCACACTCCCTTTTTTAGGTTGAGCATGGCAGCACACAAGTGCTGCTTTTCAGAGGTGTTGGTATATATCTGGGCTTTTAACCACACCCACCGTACGCCCATCACCATCACTTGTTCATGGGCTTGCCTTTCAAAAATCCTTTGTAATCATTGGTAAATGCTTTACCTTTGTCCCTCCTTGGAGCAGTTTTGTTTCCCCCTAGGGGACCGACCCTGTTACTTGGATAATTACACTTTTGCCGATAACTTTGACTGCGAGCAGACTTCTTTTTCGTTCTGTCTCTTTTACGCGCTCACGCTTATGGTGGCAGTGGCACTTTAAATCGGCTCGCTTGTGTCAACTGTTTTACTTTTTTATTTTCAGTTTGTGTGGCAAGAAACGTCCAGTTAGGAATTTACAACCCTAATAGCTCTAACTCGAGCAAATGCGAGGCCCACTGCTTGACAAATGCTTGTTTCACCTACCCACTGTTCTGGCACACGTCCCTGTATTTCTTGTATTCCTCGGTCTCTGACCTTCCCACGGGGGCCTCGCTCACTACCCCCGCCTTGTGAGCATTATTTAGGCGGATGAGGGTGGAAATGATAGGGTGACCTCACAGAACAGTCTGTGCAGCACACAAATGACTTAGCCAGTGTCGCTTATTGCCTATTATGTACACATCAGTGCAGAAACTGAATTTTACTGACAGTTCAAGCTGGGGATATTTTCATGGAATGAACACGGCTGATGATGGTCGTGTAATGACAGAAGGCTGGAAGATGGAGATAGAGCCTCCATGTCCCTCCACACGGCGAAAAGCAAACATCCGTTTCTGTTTGTCTTTTACAAAAGCTCTGTGCTATCAGCTCAATGCAGCTTCTGTGTCTTGCATTTCCCACCCTCCCTCTAAGGCAGTCGTCTCCAAACTTTTTAATGCCGCACCCCCCCCCCCAGTTGAAAAATAGAAATTATTGGGCCCCCTCAGAATTCTTCACAATTATTTTATAAAGATGGCAATGTTTAAATATGTCTAGACCTATTTAAACATTGCAGTTAAGTACTGTTAACTTTTTAGAAATGCAATAATATGCTTCTGCTTAAAACAAAGGCCTGTTATCTTTATAATGCTTTTTTTGGCCAGAGTCTGGCGCCCCCCCTGGGATCACTTGAGGTCCCCCTAGGGGGGCCCGCCCCCCAGTTTGAAGACCTCTGCTCTAAGGCACTAAATCCTGCTGAGCTGTTCTCTGTGGTTTCCACATACAAAAGATGGAGAAGTTGACCTGCAGGAGGACGGCCTGCTCCCTCAGACCATCTGCCACTCCTCTTCCATGAAGGAGAGCTCCATACATCTGCCCAGCTGTGCACCTGCCATCTGGCATGCAGTGAGGACACTAGGACCCAGCAGTATGAAGTCTTCCCCAGGCGTACAGCCGATACACTGGACACCTCTTCCTGCCTCAGGGGCTAAACAGGAAGTGCAGAGAGAAGCAGTTCATTCCAGCCTCACAAAGCACAGTTATAGCATGGGAGAAGATCAGCTCCACCATAGGTAGAGTAAGTGATGTAATACAGAGGGCATTCATAATGAAATATAGTTTTGGCACTGCTACCAGGCTCAGTATCTTACGTCTCAATGCAGGCTAGGACAACCCCTCCTTCCGATCCACCCCCCTCCCCTTCCCCCCGCCTCAAAACTCAAAACCACCTTCTTGCGCCAACGAAACATCCACACAGAGCATCATTTCAGGCAAACGTACTGCAAACCTTTGCAAAAGTCCCTTTTCTTATAGGAGCATTTACGGCAGCAGCACCAGTGTAGTGTTGAAAGTGGGCATTGGGAGTTCCTCTTATCAGATGTGGGAAGGATAGGCTTCAACAGGTACCACTCCTGATATGTTACAGCTGTATGTCTCTCAGTGAACAAATCGCTGTGTAGAAACTGTTCTGTGGCTATGGTGGAGTTCTTTCAGACTGCGCCTGCATTTCTAACAGTACTTCCCAGCTCTAGTCATGTTCACACGATTCACCCCTGTCTCAAGTTCGACTCCAGCTGAGTGCTGGCTCCCTCTTTTGTAGATGACATAGGAGGACTGTCATGGCTTCAGCTGCTTTTCCAATATGGCACTCACCTTGCTTCAGGTAAAGACTGATCACCCAGCAAAGTGGGATGTGGAGGGCTTGTCAAAGAAGGGTGAGTGATATATTTGACAACTTCCAGCCATTCCTGCTAGAATCATTCTTTGCTACAGTCATGCTAAATACCAATTATGTCAAAACATAATAAAAAACACAACAGATAAATGAAAAAGTGTGATGTAATATTTAAGCCCACCTCAAATATTGGTCCTTTACTTTAGGGCCTTTATTTGCGTGCCTTTACATAAATGCTGGCAGGTCAAGCTTACCCTCATTGGTTACCTTGTCTGAATCATTACTAATAAAGACCTACCCTATTGAAATTAGCTTGACACTGCTCCAAGCGGAGTCGTCCCAACACAACTGCTAGCCTTATGCCCTCTAGACTGGGTAACATGGACTCTGCAGTGCTTTTCTGTGTTGTTGGTTGATGTCAGAGGGGAAACGTGAGCCTATAGACGCACAGCAAGCAAAACTATCCATGGGTGAGCTACAAGGTACAAAGAGTTCTTGGGTAGTTTGTTGCACAGGTTGTAGGGTACATGGCCTAGCGGTTCAGATTAGACAGCTCCTTTTGGGACCGATTAAGACTTGGGTAGGCCATTCCACAAGAAATCTGTTCAAAACTATTTGGAAAGGAAAATTAAGTACTGTAGCTATGTTCTTGCTCATTGTGCTCCTCTGTATGTCTTCAGAACTCCGACTGTCTTCCAAACCTTCTGAGGTACCTCCTTTCTTTGTCTGCTGCGAGGACCACCATTCGAACATTGCAAAATATCTGCATCAACAACATTGCATCTGCATAATTACTTGACTAGAATGTCACAACTGTAACATCACACCATTGCAGCACAACTATAGTGACAACACTCTAACACAACTACAAGGCTACTGTGACAACACTAACGCCCACACTACTGCAGTGCAGTACTATATTTACCATAGTACAACAGAAAACATACTGCACCATAACAACCACTATTTCTGCAACACTGCCACAGTAACAACCACCACTACAGCAGAATTACCATAACAAGGCTACCAAAGCAAGAACTCCACACTACATTTGCAACAGCCGCAACACCAGTCTATCAACACTGCCACAAAATATGCATTCTGATTCCCCCTTCATGTGAATTCCTGGTCCCCACGCCCTTCTACAGGTCAGACACGCACACTCACTAACACAACATTATAGAAAGGCAACCATGTTATACTTGTCAATACCTATCGAAGGTATGTTTTGGTCTGATATTGCTTAAAAAAGGAGGGTTAGTGTGCTGCATTTGTTAGTCGGTTGGCATTCAAAACAATCTTGCCCCATATTTGTTAAATATGCCTTTGAGAGCACCCCCACCTCAACATCATTGTATATGAATATATGATGTATGTTTATGTACACCATAAAATACCTCTTTTGCTTTTTTTCCCGCATTTACCTAGTGTTTGACTTCCATCAAGCAGCTGACGGGATCCAAGAACAACAGAGGCAACAACAAGAAGGGAAAAAGTATGTGATCAGCTGTCTTAGGTTAACGTAGGAAAATACTTTTGATGCTGTATAGAAGTGGTATAAAATATTGTGCCTTCCTCTACTGAAACTATGATTTCAATTTTATTTAAAAAACAAAATGGGTAATTGCAAAATGGTGCCTCAGTAGTTCTTGCACTATACACAATTCGAACAACAGTGGATTTCAGCAAATGTAATTGATTCCTGTGTGGACGTAGTTTGGTGTTCTAGTGATATTTTATGTCAGTATCACTTGGCTTGATCTCTTGACGGTTCTTGTCGTTCATTACTTTGATCAATGGACTCATTCATGCTTGCAGTATACGGTATGATCTGTGTGTATCGTCATCTTGCAGATATGGATGTACATATTCTTTTGTAGCTGAAGATTTGCAGCTCATAACCGAAGATAAACTAAAAAGTGACAGAACAAATGCCGGTTGTATATACGAAAGCTGACTTTTAAAATGCCGACTTGATTAAAGTTGAGTTGAAACTATCAAGGTAACGATGTCCTGCCTTTCATTATTACCTTTGATGGTGCCAAAAAAGTTGAATTTTAGAAGTCATTTTTAGGTCGAGCGCGCAGATGCTTGGACCTGTTATAATCTGTCTGTGGGCTTTTAACCACAGCCACCGCACGCCCATTACTAACACTTGTTCATGGGCTTGCCTTTCAAAACTCCTTTGTTATCATTGGTAAATGCGTGACATTTGTCTCTCCTTGGGGCGGTTTGGTTAACACCTTGCACACCGACCCTGTTACATGGATAATTGCACTTTTGCCCATACGTCTGGCTGCGTGCAAACTTCTTTTTTCTTTTGTGTGTCTCTCCTTCTTGCTCATGGCGGCACTTTGAATTGGCTCGTTTGTCAACAGTTTTACTTTTCATTTTCAATTTATGTGACAAGAAAAGTCCAGTTAGGAATTTACAATGCTCCTAGCTCTAACTCGAGCAAACGCGAGACCCATTACATTGCAAATGCGAGTTATTACATGCATTCTCAAATTTACCTAAATGTACTCTAATAACCGCTTAACACCCCTTAACAATTCCCATTCATGAACCCTTGAAACCCTGAACTTCCCCTTGATGCTACCATACTGAACCGGAAAGCTACGCTTCCATGAACCAACTTATACTACCCTTTAACTCTACCTTTTACTATATCCTAAAAATCCTTACTGCTGCTTTACTCGCCCTTTCATGAACCCTATAAAACCCCTTAGTACCCTTTAACGTTTCCCTTTCCTGAATCCTAAACACCTTTTACTTCCCCTTATTGTTACCCCTCCCGTGAATTCTATGAAAAGTTACTACCCTTAACGCTACCTTCGCTGAACTCTAAAATCCCCTATTACCGCTTAACGTTACCAATCCCTAAACCCTAATAAATAACACTACCCTTCCCAGAACTCAATAAACATTTATTGCCTTTTAATTCTACCCTTCCCCGAATGCTAAAAAATATTACATTGATCTCTCAACACCAGAGCAGTCATGAATTGCACACCTCTTGCACATGTTGGCCAGTGGCGTAACAAAGGCCACTGCAGCCCCTGTGGTTCAGGGGGGGCTGAGCATCAGAAGGCCCTCTTAGCACAGTACAGAGTGCACGGGTTGCAGGCCCCTGACTGGGTCCTGTGGAGAGGGGGCCCCCTACAGGTTCTTTGCACGGGGACCCCTTAAGTTTCTTACACCAGTGATGTTGGCAACTCAGTACAGGAAACCACCTGCTTGTCATAATGCACCCTGGAGAAGTTAGCCACCCACACTCTAAATCAAGCAATTTGGCAGCCTAGCTACCTAATTCCTAGCGATCAAATGCATGAATCTCCCACAAAGATGGGTGGCTGTCATAAGCAAGCCACCCTCGCCAACAAGACAGATGTGGTAAGCTGCAAAATTGAAGCATTTTCTCTCATAGTGTCAAGTCAAATATCTACACTCTTTCCACTATTGATACCAAACGTTGTGCAATGCTTGCTTCATTTGTTTGGTAGTCATTGGGTTACACATCTTCTGAGCACTTTCAGCATATCTGAAGGCTACTCCTTACCCCTTTGTTATTCTGCATATGAGTTAGGCATCTTTTTTTAAAGAAGTGGTACAATAGTGTCTACCTGCCGCACCAGAATCCCTACCCACATGGAACCAAAGTGAGGTGTTAAGGTAGCTTTCCTAGTAGCCATTACATCTCTAAGGAGTGCAAGTGCAGTTCAGGTACTTGCTTTATGCCATCCAGAGCCACAAGATGAGTCTACTTAAACACCCAAAATGTATTCCAAAGGTGATCCCTGTTCTCCACATTAATCAAAGTATTCAATACTCGTCCTTCTCTCCATATTCTTAGTCTGCAGCAACAAGAACACTGCATTCTTTAGAAGTCAGGTAAGTTCTTAAGTGTTGCATAGGAAGGATAAAACCCATAAGGAAATCATACCAATCAGTCAGTAAATACGTTTATTGTTTCAGCTTTACATATGCAAGCCATGCAATAAAAATGTAACTTAGTGCAAACATTTTCCTTAAAAATCACACTCTGGTTTGTACATTAGTCAGTCCCACATGTAGGTGCTCATTATGAGTTTGGCAGGGAAGACCGCCGTGCTGGCGGCTGCCAAAAGACCTCCAGCATGGCAGTCCCCTGACCGTGATATTACGACTGCTGGTGGCTTTCCGCCGTTTTCCATGTGGAAAACCGCCAGCAGTCGTACTGGCGGCAAGTGGTCTAGTGGCGGTTGCACTGCCAAAACCCCACCCGCCGTATTTCAATTAAAAAAAAAAGTCATGACAGTGTTGTGTTGGTGGTGCAAGCACCAGGAACCGTTCCCTCCCGGACGACCACCTCGACAACCAGGTAAGGTGACAGTTTGAAAGGAGAGGGGGGTGTTTTTTTGTGTGTGCATGTGAGTGTATGTATAGATTTAGGTGGATGGGGGTGTTGTGTGTGTGTGTGTGTGCATACGCACGCAAATGTAAGGGTGTTGTGAGTGTGAATGAGTGTCAGGGTGTGCGTGTGTGTCAGTGTGTGCATGCCTGTATGCAGGGTATGTGTGAGTAAGGGGGGAGTTGGTGGGTTACAACGGTGAGCAGGATGGGGGATGAGAAAATGGGAAGGCGGGTTGGGGGCTCTTGGATGTAGAGGGGGTGGGGGAGTCGTCTACCGGCGACAGGAATGCAAATTCCTGTTGCTGTTAGCGTTTCTGCCAGGGTTTTCGTGGCGATGGTACAGCCACGAAAACCCTGGCAGAAAGGGGACTCATAATACCGCCGGCAGTCTTAGGTGGACTGCCGGGTTGGAGATGCTTATCTTCAGCCCGGCGGTCTGACCGCCCTACCGGTATGAACGGGAAAGTGGCGGTTTGGCAAAGGGAAAACCGCTACACTCATAATATGGCGGTCCACACCACCAGCCCGCAGATGGTGCCACTGCCACCGCGAGTCTGGCGGTCTGAAGACCGCCAGCCTGGTAATGAGGGCTACAGTGCCTTAGTTGACATTCGCAGTTTGCAATATTAAATTTCCAGCTGCACTGGCTGGTTGGAGGGCGATTAAAAGGTTGCGTCAATTTGCCATTAACACTGGCCAATCTATAGTAAATAAACCAGAAAACATAAAATACACATACAACATTAAAAGAGGTTACAACGTTTCCTTACACAAGTATACAGTTCACAGTCCAATATAAAATGTGCAAATTCGCAGTTATAGGAGTCAATTATCAAATACTTAAAGGATGAATCCTAGATGGTTGCTCAATTTACTGAGCAAATTTCCTCCATTCCTTTTGGCAGCGTAGTAGTTACATATACGAATATGGAGAGAATATAAAATTCCCTACATATCAGAATTCGTATAGAAAGTTCGGCAGCAGTGCAACTTGCTAATGGCAGAGGATGGGCCATATAGAACTCTATAAACTGGGTTCAGGCCTTCAGCAAAAGTTCCCTGAAGCACTTGATTCCCCTTTTTTACCCATAAAGGTGACAAATACTAGGCAAGTACCCTCTGGTAATAACAGATGTGTCCTGGGCACTTCTTCTCCCTTCTTTCCATGCAGCGTTGATGTATGAGGCCACTGGGCTGAAAAACATTTCAGAGTCTGTTCGGAGGTAGAGGGACACGGCTATTTTTGAATTATTAGAAATTATATATGCTCTTTGGATCCCATGCTATGCAGTTACTTCAAGGATCATTTGCTTGGCAAGCCGCCTGCTAACCCACCAGGTTGGGGGGACCTTTTCCTCATCTAGCCCGGCAGGGGACTAATTGTCTGCCATAATTAGATGCTACCCTAACCTCAGCAGGGATCGTTTTACCAAAATTACTATACTTTCTTCAAAACTAAATTCACATGACCCTCCCCTTCCTCCAGAGAAATAGGTAGTGTTTGCACATTTATTTTCTACAAACGTCAATTACATTATACTGTCAGATAATAGCCTGAAGATAACAAATAAATGCTGGGGCACTTTGCTAGTTGTTGAAACCCAAAAAGTGTAATCTAAACCCACCCACCAGATGGCAGAGTGGTGCGCACCATGTGACTCAGAGTAGCCAGCTCACAGCTGTGCAATGAACCTTTTACGGATTTGCTGAGTGCAGACTGTGCTGATTTTCATTACCGCTTATGGCAGTAAGAATGGATTGACACCAATCTGTGCTCATGTGTCGGTTTGGTCTGCTTTCTTCTGAGACCTTTTTCGATTTTTGATGCGATATCAACCACCCTCCTGTGCTTTATTTGGGGTCATATTTATATACAGAGTTATTGAAAATGCATCCGGAGTTGGCGGCAGTGAGTCGTTTGCTAGTGTGGGGATTTAACGGGGTGAACGCTAGATGTCCCTTTTAGACTGGTTCCAGAGTACTAGAACTTATGGCGCTGTTCGCATAGCATTGAGCCTCAAGGCGTGTACCAGGGGATGGGAACTCATAAGCTACATTACTTTCTGCTTTCATGTACATCTGTGGGTAGGGCCTTACCCTGAACCAGGTTGGTATAAGTTACAGCCCAGTAATAGAGTTGTAATTCGAGTATAATTAATCCTTCCTCATCATGTGGGCTCAGCCCCTTGACTTCTTCCTTGCTTATACAAAATCTCTCATCATGGTGGAGTGAGTGACGTGGAGCGTGCCGTTTGGAAATGCCCTGCCTCTGTGTTGCTGCTCAGTAATAGGTCTATACGTTTTTTGTGCATTGCAATAACTGTTGATTACCAGAGTATTCAAGCCCTTTCTATTTGTGTATCTCCTTGCATCCGCTATCATATACTCGAAACATTTCCTTCAAACTGGTAACCGGAGTCCTTGGTTTGTGTTCAGTTTAGGAACTGCATCCCAAGGTTCTTCTATGCTACACTATAATAAACTTGTGAACTTAAGTATAGTCTCTCGTATCGCACCAGTGGTGAGATAAGGCCCACAGCTCCACCTCGAAGAGAGCTGAAGTCCGAGGTGGTCACTGTTGAGATATTTTCAGCAGTGCTGGTGTGCCTTTCTGCTCTGACTCCTCCCCGCACTATCGGTATGTACATGGTGATTTTAATGTGTTTCACTTTGAATTGTACACAAAATATTCTCTTACTGCGAGCCTGATTCTCTTTATTATTAATATTGTTTCAAGTTAAAAAGGGATGTTACAAAATTCCATTGTCATAAATTTATCATTCATATTTTGAATGGCTGTTTGAAGCACATAACAATTATTCATATTCTGTAAATTCATTGATAATTCAATAATCACATTTTGCGACACTTTATTACAACCATATTAATTAATTAGGATTAGATATAAGATATTAAACATCTATCGCCGCTACGCAGCCTTCTCTCAAGGCTGGGCAGTTCAGAACTACAGGATTCGTGCCTTCATTATCACTACTGCACAAATTACATAGTCTTTCCTATCCATTTGAATCTCACCAAGAACCAGTCGTTTCCCATTAAGGTAAATCGTAAAGCTAAATTACATATAGAGACGTATATTTGGACTAGGTTAACTGCCTAAGAAAGACTGCTATGTGCCGGCTTTACGTTGTAGAGCAAAAGACCTAAACAAATCCTCCTACAGTGATCTGAGTCTGTGTACACTCAAAATTGTATAATCCCAAATGAGCCCTTATAAATTGTAATGACATATGTATAAACCAATATCTGTCAGCTCCCAAATAGTTTGTTTTACTTGGGAACGCATAAGACTGGATCAGAGGAACTTTGATTTTTTTCTGAACAATTCTAATGTGGCACACACTGAAGTAGAGTCCAGCTTAAACTGCCCGAAGTAAATTCAGCCTGAGCTACGTTCTAAGCCGATTTTAATTGAAACATTAATCACCAGGTCTCAGGAGAAATAGAATTTGTAAAGCGCAAATAGCGTTTCCTGTTTAGATTCTGAGCCAGTAAACGAAACCAGGCAGCAATCCCATAAACAAGAACCGATGTAATCTTGGCATGGTGGCCTCGAATTAAAAAACGACTGCATTTTGTACATAAGATTCTGAAGTCTGTGTGTAAATGCGAGCACATACCACTATTTTTCTACAGCCATTTGCTGGCACATACTTCTAAAGTCAGTCCAGTCAAACCCCTAGCTAGCAATAGCTCTTTACCGTATGAGCAAATATGTGACTGCAACATGTCAATGGGCCACAGTTTGTTATAGAAACATAAAGCATAAAGAACTTTAAAGATGCCAGTTTAAAGCTTGAATGCAGGCTTCTAAGGAAAATGTGTATGTTCTGGCCACCAATGTCGAAGCGCAGTCGCCCCACCCCCAAAAGGCAATTATTTAATATTGTACAAATCTGTTTATGGGAAGCCATTGCTGTTATTACTTATGTCATAAATGCCACATTGCGGTGTGGTAATAATTCAGCTATTTTAAAACAGTCCTGGGTAATAACAACTAAACATCTTTAGATCCTACTGGTGCATTTAGACACATCGTTTTAGGAACTTATAAAGAAAATTATTAATTTGTCAACCTTTCTTTGATCTAATTGTTTGATAGGTGACTCTCTATCTGGTGTCTGCCTAAATAGAAGAAAGGAAACTGCATTATTAGATCTGCAATTTTACATGTTGACTACATGGAGTATGGCTTGGCTAATATCAATGGATATCTCGTATCTTGTGCACAAGACTATTTTTTGAAATTTTTAAGCTATCTCTAAAATAGTTTGCCTCATTCTTAGGCACTAGACAGTGTTGTGATAATACACATTTGTCTATAGTACGAGTCACTAATAGTCATCAATTATAGGACACCCTAGCATTCATCCCCTGCAAATGTGACTCTTAGCCCAAGTACTTATTTGACTTATATGATCTTAAAGATATTTTTATGCTAAGCACTTAACGAAAAAAACACAAGAAATGTTGTGGCTCATTGAAACTTTTCGGCCATAGAATATCAGAAACTCGATCCACTAAAAACATCTTTTTAATATAAACTTTGTAATATCTGTCTACCTATGCTTGATAGTTTGATTCTGTTACCAATCTGAAATCTTAACTTTGAAATACTTTTTCGCGCTCAATAACATGTTTTGCAATACCAGATCTTTTGTCCTTCTTACAAATTGGCAATTTGCGTTACCTCACTCTCACCAACATACCATTTCCCACAGGCTCTCTTGAATATAAAGAATACTTAATTGCTTACCCATGTAGTGTAATCATTCATGCATTTTTTGCCTTTGTTTGGATGAGTTATTGTAGGAAGGACCTTTAATAACATTGTAACAACAGCTGCATTGAAGACAGGAATGTATTCTTTTTCACAGAATGATTAAAACCCCATTGTATTAACTCTGACATTTTCATTGATCAGTGCTAGGATTTCTCACTACATAAATGTTTTGAAGATGATGTCTGTGTCCTTATTTTCTGTAGCCTTGGAACTACCAAAAAAGGTATTGGACCAGTATACTCTTCAAAAGCTTCACGGAGTGGCCTCAGGATGTGTGACTTGGTGTCTGACTTTGACGAATTCTCAGAGAGGTATTTTGCAAGAATATTTTAAGAAATTCTGATGTATATGGCCATCTTTGATCGTGTGGACAGTAATACAGTGCTGTATTTTTGCCGGAAAACTAGAGTGGCACTAACGGATTTTGAGATCCAATATTATATACTTTAATGAGTGCTTGATGGCCAAGCATTTATTTTAAATTGCTGGGAATTAAGTACATTATTTAGAAATTACAGATACAAGTATGTATACAAATTTGCATTAATTTGCCTTATTTATTTCCAAATATTTATTTAAACATAAAGCATGCACTGCAATATGTGTCTCAATTATCTTTGGAATTTTACAGTGGTGTGCAATATGTATTTGGTTTTCAGAATATTGACCGTACTTTCTGATATATGTTAGATTTGGAATCTTATATTTCAAGTTCTATAAGTACTGGTAGACTTAAACAGCAAGGTCATAAGTTCTTCACAGCCGAGAGCCTCAGACAGATGACAAACCCAATTTCAAATAGTTGTGGGAGACTAGATGTTTTGGGGGAGAAAAGGGTGTCCAGAAGGACTAAAATGAATGTAACTGATTAAAAAAAAAACTCAATCTTTGTTTTTTTAGCCAATACAACAAAGATTGATTTAGAGTTTATACAATCTCTACAGAGCAACAGGCATAAGGCCAGTCCCTCATTTACCTCCCCAGCCATTGGTTGTAGAAAGTTATTCACACGTTTATAGCCAGACATGCTTGAACCACATCAGCCATTGGTTGTTTTTCACTCTCAGTAATAGTGAATGCAGCATTTATTTATTAGTGACTAATAATTATTTATTGTGAAAGTAGTTGTACAAGTTAATAATGAGCAGTTAGTGTGACCACATGCCAGAATGTCCTGATAGTCCTTAATGTAGGCTGCTTTTGTTGTTCAACATTCATTTAAAAGGCATCTTTTGACCCTTTATAATGCCAAGTGTGGTGTGATTTAAGTAGTTCTCGCTCTCGTAAAGGAAACACACTGGACTGAACATTTGCTTTATTGTGCCTGTTGTTTGATTGCTTGAGTTCTACTTTTTGAGTCCCACCCCCAACACACACAAAAACTCCCTGAGGTGCCTTGGACTAGTCGCCCTTGCTTCCCTGAAAGTCTGGTGCAGTAGAGTTGTACTTGTCCCAATTTGCAGAGCCAAAGTAGGACGGACACCAGAGCACCTGAAGCAAATTACCCCAATCACCGTGTGTAAGGCCCAGTAGCCCCTGCCTGATATGTGACCCCCCCCACACCCTCAAAATGTGGTCAGGCAGCCATGAACTTTTGTTTGCCTAATATCAGTGTTATGGGTGAAGTCTTTGTACCTGACACTCAGGAGATGGCAATGAACATATTCTTGGCACTTTCATACAGCGTGGTTTTCATTAATACATCCCAGTTATAGTCCAAGTCTAACCCCAGCATTTGTCCTTTCTCTATTATGAATTATAGCCCTTAACTCTGTAATGCAGCTTTATCCTTGTCCTTTCCCTTGTCCTGCAGACTGTAATAAACCCACATCAACAGCATTCTCTTCCTTCTAGTTGGGAATGCACTGTACAAGTCACATGTATACTTTTTCCTATGAGGTTGTGTTATGCATCTTCTTCCTGAATCCCTCTATGGTGAGGCAAAACTACTAAGGGCCTGATTACAACATTGGAGGACGGTGTTAATCCGTCCCAAATGTGACTGATATCCTGCCCACTGTATTACGAGTTCCATAGGATATAATGGACTTGTAATACGGTAGGTGGTATATCCGTCACATTTGGGACGGATTAACACCGTCCTCCAATGTTGTAATCAGGCCCTAAATCTCCTTCAGATCTTTATTTGAGTGATGCACTCCTTACTTTACCCACACTCTCATTGTGGTAGGGAACCTTTTCCTCCCTCTAACTCTCTTCTAATACAAAATACAAGGTCAGTTTTCCCGTCTAAATTAATCCCTTGGGTGCACAATTTTTTTTTTTTCCTCAAAGGACTTGCTCTTTAGTCATGTTTTAGTTCCTTACTCTGGCTATAAGGGTTGGGTTCCTGCTGCTATATGACTCTGAAGGTCTGGGCCACATGTAGTGACATATTTTTAGAAGAGTTTTGTGGGTTGTTAAATTTAATTACCATGTGACTTTGAAGTACACTTCTGTCTAAAGTGCCTTATAGTATTTTTTTTTTTCATTCTAAGGTTTAAAGTTTTGGCAAATCAGTATAAATGTATCTACCCAACATTGCAAATGGACATTGAAGGTGAATTGAAAAAACTTAAGGTAAGACTATCCTATATATTAAACTTTTAAAATCTACACTTTGTGTGTTAAAGATTGCTTCTCCATTAAGGTTGCGCAGTGCCTAATGTAATTGCCTTCTCCCGTTCCTTCAAAACCCTTCTGTAGGTTTTTAATTAGGTAGTGTATGAATGGTCACCAGGTGCTTGTCTTGTAAAACTACAATGTAGCAGCAAGGCCTCAGCAGTAGATTTTCAGATTCTTCTTTGTCCTTGGTCCCTTCCCTTCTGAACTTCTGAATTAATGTTGATCTTAATGGGATTAGAACATGGTCTGATGTTAGTTTACCCTACCATTTCATTACAGAAGCAAGGCACACTTAGATTACGCAGTGAGGTACATTTCCACTGTTCTGTCTTGATAGGTTTGCTTTTAATACATAAACTACTAATTGAATTTAATAGGCTTAGATAGACTGCAGGAAAAAGTGCTTGGTGTGAAATTGACGTTAATAGGCTAATTGTATACCCATTCAGAGGAGGGGGAACAAGCAGAAGAGCATAAGGAATAATCAACTATGACAGAAATTTAGGGCCTTACAGTACACTGCCTATGCATCAAATAGAGCTGTGTTGGATCCTTGCGTAATCAGCAGCCAGTGCAGTGCTTTGTGGGCTTCTGTAACATAATTGTACTTCCTGAAATCCGTAGCAGGTAGACTGCTGTTTTCTGGAAGTGTTGCAGCTTTCTTTGCTTAGCTATTTTTTCTGGTTGAACAAGGTCTATTCAGTTTTGCATAGTTTAGTCAGGTCAAAATGAGTGATCCCTATACAGAAGTTCACTGTTATTTGGGAATAAAGGGCACCATTTTCATTAAGTTGCTGAGCAGTAGAAATCAGGGTGACCATATATTTTGGATTTGTAGGTCAAAATTCAACCCGTCAGCCATCTAAACTCAAAGGTTCTTAGACCGAGAGGTAGTAGAGGGTAGGTCACCCATTGAGGATCGTCTGAGATTTTCAGACCAACACAATGGTTCTTCTTCAAAGATACAGACTTAATTTTTACTTTAGTTTAAGTTGACATCTGTTGATAACAGTCCTGCAGTTTGACTAGTTTGCCTTGAGGGAAAGGGTCAAATTTAGGCAGAATTTGGATATCACCAAGGTAATACAGAGCCATGAACCTGTAGTTCTGAATTAGTTCTCTATCATGTTGAATATATTAAAAAGAATAGAAGAAATAGCTGACCCCTGGGGCACGCCCTTTGTGACTGGCTACTCTGCTGATCTGCTGAGGTGTTAGGGAAACCACCAGTGATCTATGCAACAGAAAGGACCTAAATCATTCTAGAGTTACTACTGCCAGATCTTTAGCCAGCTATGCAGTCTACTGATTTGAACTGATTGAATCTAATGTGATGCATTGACTAAGAGGCACCAAACCCGCCTATAGGCCTCAGTCTAGCGTATTCATAATCCACACCATTGCTATCAAAGTGACCTCTGTGCTGTGTCTTTGGTGAAAATCAGCTTGAGAAACAGTCTGGGTATAAGTAATGTCAGCCATGGGTAATAGCAACTTGGTCAGATGCTACTTCGTGCTCTTAGAGAACACAGGTAGGGCATTATCAGTTCAAGGGAGGAAAATATTCTGAAGTGCAGTGATATCAGGGAGAAGGAAAAATAGTAAGTCTGCCCAGGGGCCAGCATTGTGGGATGGAGTGCTAACACATTGTGTACACATTGTGTAAAATCAAAGGACTTCTGCTATCATAGCATATTTTTAATTGGCTGGGCCAAGCACATGAAAGAGAGAATCTCAAGGCTACTTCACTGACAGAAAATTAATTTTTCAGTCATCCGGTGCTAGAGTCCAGTAGATGGGAGGTAAGAATAATAGTTTTGTCAGCCATAGTTATGTGGATAAGTGGCAAATCATAGTGTCAAAAAGCATATGGATGTTGTTTTTACCCAAAGCTAGTCTAAGGGTTCTTATAAGAATCACAGTAGCACCACCTCTCTCTCCTGCTCTATCCAAGATTATATACTCGAATACTTTAGGGATTACAGTTTCAAGGTCTGGATTGGACTAGTTTGTTCTAGCCTTGATTTTGTGGCCAAGAATAGACCCGGATTTGTATCTTCTATGAGAACTTTAATATAACATCTGTGCTTGGGCAGTAATCTTCTGTTGAGTAACCCACACTTTAGGGAACTAAAAGTTACATGTATACATGACCCTGAAGGAAACTCACCTTCATTATTAAACCCTACTACCTGAGGGATTGTGGAACAATTATTAATGCTCACAGTTTTTTCATCAACTGTGCAGAGCGCGCCACTTATTCCCACAGCCCAAAGATTTTATGAGGAGGGCAACTTCAGAGTCAATATGTGAGGGTTGCCCATTAAGAAAAGAAGTTTGTCACCTGAATAAAAAAGTTGGGAGACTGGAGATGAGATTGGCAGTGTGCCCGGTGTCCGCTCGAATTTAGTGCATATGGGTGGAGACGGGCTTGCCTTATGTGCATTCGCGCGTGGCCACTCTTAAAAAGGCCTTAAGTGGCCTGCAGGCCATAAAGGCTAGTCCGAGATGACCCCAGGAAGTGATGCGGCCCCAGAGGTGATGGAGGCGTAGCAATAGAAAGAGGACTAGCAACAAAAGAGTTTCTGATCTGATGGCAGCCCAAAATGAGCAACAACAAAGAAAGAAACGCCTTGTGGAAGTAGATAGAAAAAGTAACCAACTGAAAAAAGAGCAGTTAACATTTTCTAGTAAGCCTGAGTCACATATTAATAGATGTAAAAATACATTACTCATCAAAAGCCCAGAAAAAAACCCAGCAAATATTTACAAAACTTTAATATGCATGTCCCAAAATAGCTGTTAGACTATTGTTCTGCTTTAACTCAATCACAAGGTGGCATCGCGTCAGTTGCATGCGAATGAGGAAACGTTTTGCCTCTGCGCCTGTGCACTATTATAAACATGAGCGGAGTGACAAAGTAGCTTTCGGAGTGCATTGCCAGGGGGATCTTAGCCCCTTTTGGAACACAAGTTGATTGCCACCTGCTCAGTGAAAGGCTGCTGCAAACAACCAGTCTGCCTTTCACTAATGCACTGTCCCCAGTGCCCCAGTGCACTGTCCCCAGCTTTGAGCTGCACTGGGAACAGCGTATCTACTATATTATGATGCACGGTCTTGGTCTATTCACAGTTAAAAGTGCGCTACGCTGTAGAATGCTGTAGTGCGCTAGCTAAACCTCCTGACTCAGTGAACGGTCCTTTGCAATGGTTGACTGGTCACTTTGAAATATATTACTATTCCAGAATGTACCGCATTAAACCATAATTTGCCTTTTTCTGGCACATAATTTAGTCAACCATGCTGCATAATTTCGCCCTCCCTTGCCACATAATTCCAGTTGCCCTGCCCATAGTTAGCTAAATACACTTCACACCTTCCTGAGAACTGCACAATGGCATAGAATCTTAGTCATGCTTACAACAGTGTGAGATAAACCACGTTTAAATTGATAGCCTCTACATTCTATATTATTTTACAATCTGCAATGCCTCGAAATGTGTAGCAAAGTTCTGGAAATAAACATAAACCTCTTATAAACGTCATTACTACAGAGAATTTGTGTATATCACTGCATTGCATTCTACTCATGACTCGATATCCACTGGCGGACAACGTATTGTTATCAAGCTCTTGGCCTTTCACTCAGATTAAATTATTTCTCTGCAAGCCACATCATGCACGCTCCGCCTCTACCTTGTTTAACATGAGCACTGCTTTCTCCACAAACTTTAGTGATTTGTAAACTGTTATCATATAGCTTCCAGCATGCCTAATTACACTTGCCTCCAAGGCTTAGGCTGTTTTCATGCTGTGGACCCACATGTGTACACACATGTGTAACTCCATAGTGTATATGACTGTGGTGTTGCCATTATTGTCATCAAAGATGTCATTTTATGTCATATGTGATCGAATGTGTGAGGTCATAAGGAGTGCATCGGAGGTGTGCACATTCTGGTTATGTCAGTAAACTATAAATGTGAATTGCAGTTTTTTTTATTTTTTAAAATTAGTTCTTAAATCATTTCAATACCCAAACGTAACATCAGATGCTTTAACCTTTGCTGTGAACCTGCTTTCAAGAGTGGAAACTGCCCTACAACTGTCTTAATGTGATTAGTGTTCACTGGAACTAGGTATTGTGACATTTCTCTAGGGCATCATGGCAACAAGGAAATCCTGCCTTTTGTTTCTGTCTTCAGGAACCAAATACTGCTGCAAGGTCACTGAATGGCTGAGCACCTCCGTTTTAGGATTTCACGGACAGAGACGTGTATGTAATTGAGTAGGCTTTTTCTTAGAGAGTGATGTTGGTTTAGTGTCTAGGAGACGGATAACAAATAAATATTTGCAATAAATAGATCTCCCAGTCCATTTTACTACTTTGAATGGAAGTAGGACTTTTATCCACTACTATGTTGGTCAGGTTTCATGTGATGAATTTACAGTTCAAACATTTCTGCCCATATCCGCTAACAATGTTTGCTATTGGATAGCAAAGATTTCTCTGAAACACTGGCAAGGGCAACACCTACTTGTTCTTGATGCCTAGGTGCTTTCTGTCCTGCCTTCTTTTGTGTTGTGTTCTTCTTCATTTACAATAAGTCTTACATGTCCTTGATGGTGCATGGCAGTGCCTTTGTGTTGAATGTCCCTATAGTCATTGAGGTTGAACCTTGGCAGCTTGCAAAAGTGACAACATGACTTGGTGAGTGAGATCAGAGCCAGACTGTTTTCTGGGTGCTGCCTCGTGTGCAGGAGATAATTCCCAGCACCAAGGCAACATACAGTACAGTTCAGAAGCAGGTAGGTGGTCAAAAAGCCATTAGGGGGTCTGGAAGCAGAACAGTAACTAAGAACAGAAGAAGTGAATGCGATCTCTGCAGCAGCTTTGAGGTGATACAGCCTTCATTGTCAGCCAGGAAAGAGGGCCTTGTCAGCCTACTGATTGAAGTGCCACGAAGATAGTGCCTCTAGAAGAAAGAGACACAGGATTTTACTCTCTCTATGTCCTTGTCCTCAAGAAGGACATGGGTCTTAGGCCCGTCTTTGACTTTTGCCTCCTGGTCCTGTTCATTTGCAGGGTAAGTTTAAGATGCTGTCCCTCAGCCAAGTTCTGATGACCACCAGGATGCCAATTTCCTTCTCACAATTCTCTCCACCTTAAGGGAGGGGTGCATAAGATTCACAGTGGAATCCCAGTACTATTCATTCATAGTCCCTAAGTGCTGGCAGTTCTGGTGGCTTCACAGCGATGCTCAAGAATCCCTATATATCCATTTTGGTATGACTGGATGCTTAAAGTGGAATCTCCAGAATTGGTCAAAGGACACATGGCTCTGCAACTTTGGATTTACAGTTAACGCTCTGAAATATTACTTCACTCCCAGACAAAGGCTAACCTTTATAAGGATGGTGCTGGACATGCGCACATGAATTTGTTTCCTCCTCCCCAGAGTATCGCAAATATTCGGGAAAGGAGTCTGATGTATCTGACTAGACCCAAACTCTTATTCTTCACATCTTATGTCTGCTAAGCCTTATGGCCCTGTAGATCCTGTTGGTGCCACACGCCAAATGGCGGCTGAGGACCATTCAGTGGTGCCTGAGAAAACAGAGGCTGAAAAATCAAGGGGTAGTCACTTGGCTAGGATGAGGCTCTTCAAATCAGTCCCCCTGGATCTGCACTGGTGAAAGCAGGCCTCCAGCCTTTAGATTGGTTGTCCCTTCATCACACCGCTTACACAGGCCACCATAGTCATAAACACCTCTTGAGCTGCATGCCCTTTTAGGTGACAGTATGGTGTGAGACCTTTGCACATAGGAGCAGCATCTACACATAAACGTACTGGAGATGTTGGTTTTGTGCATTGCCATGAAGACATGCCTTCCTTTCACCTTAGCGAACACCAGTCACAACCTTTCAAACAGCATCACTGCAATCTATTATATCTACAGACAAGGCGGTGTGGGGTCATAGAACCTGTGCTGGGAGGCGTTTCACCTGTGCGAGAGGGTGCAGCAACTGAGAATTTTCATGGAAGTGGCTCACCTTGCAGGTTCCCACAGTGTGAGAGCAGTTGCTCCTAGTCATCTCTCACTGAAGGATCACGAGTGGGAAGTTTGTCTTGAAGTGAGGAGGTGGTCTTCTGATTGAAGTGTCCATTGTCGATTTCTTTGCGACGGTCAGAACAGGAAGTGTGTTCAGGATTGTGCCATTCCTTGGGAGTTGTCTTGAGGTTCATTTAGCCTCAGGGTCTGCTGTACTGGTTTCCAACGGTTCTGGTGATGTCATAGGTCCTGTGATAGGTGCCAAGCATTGGGCACAGCTCATCCTGATTGCCTCAGATCGGGTGAGGGGAATCTGTGACACTGGTCTTTTGGCACCCAGCATTCAGCCAACTCTTCCTCACTCCTTAGAGCTGTTACATGAAGATGACAAGGTTCTGCATCCTAGTCACTGAACTCCTACAGCTCTTTGTAGGTGTAGAAATATAGCGGTGCCAACTAGATTCCTTTTGCTTTCCTGCTAAGTTACAGACCACATCTTGGCTGGTAGAAATCTTGATACGAAATCCATTTGTGAGGGTTGCTGAAACAAATTTGTTCATTGGTGCAAGTCATGTTCCTTCCTGACCAGCTATCCTCATTTAGATCACCTTAAGTGGTACATTTTCTTAAAGGTTTACTTCACTTGTTTCCCACATTTTCTTTATTTCTTTGTCAGTGGGATCTGAATCTTGTATTGAATTTCCTAATGGCATCCCCAAGAGAGCAGATAAACAGTTGTTCTGTGTGACTTATCACTCTGACGACAGTTATTATGGTGGGATTCACTTCAGCCCAAGGTCTGTAGAACTTCAGGGCCTTGTCAGTGTGTCCTCCTTTCATAATGTTCCACCTGGATAAGCTGGTCCTTCATACCTGCCCATCCTTCCTACCCAAGGTGTTTTCTCTCTTTCATAAATGCCATTCTATTACTCTTTCTTTCTTCCTCCTTTTCGTCATCTAACCAAGGAGGAAGTGAGTGCATAGGCTGGACCTCAGGCATATCGCTCCTACTAGATCAATCCCATCTGATAGAACAGCATCTGTGATCAACTTTTGATGGGCTTTGCACAAACCAAGAAGAGAAAGGCAAAGACCAAAAGCATTTTTTTGCATCAGCTCATTTTCTCTACCATGATCTGTTATCCTCTAGCTAATAAAGATCTTCTGGAGGTCATTTGTGTCTACTCCACGAGGACCATGGCTCTTTCCACATCTCTCACCAGAAGCATTCTGGTTGCTTTATATATACTAGGTTTCCACATAGTCCTCATTAGAACTCTTTGGCAAGACATTATTAACTCTCAGCCTAAACACTCAGTCGGACCAGGGCTGTGTTGCATGACTTCCTTGATTAATAAGCACTACTTAATCTCGCTGCCCATGGAGGGATTGGTTTGGGTCCCGTTCATAAAGTGAAGAATCTGCGTGACTATGTATCCATTAGAATAAAAAGTTACTTACCTTTGAGAACAGTATTTCTTTTGGATACATAATCTCTGCAGACTCCTCACTGCCCTTCCTCCTCCCCTGATGAGTTAGTGCCATGCTTAATGAGATCCCAGTGTATGCAAAGATGTTCTTTGCTTTAATGGTTGCTGATCCTCTCTTGGATTCTCTCCATACGGCTCGATGGGGCTCAGAAAAAGTACCAGTAACTGGCACAAGGTGGTGCCTGATCTACTCTTTTGCTGTCAGATCATACGAGTTGAGTTTTCTAAAGCCCCATGTTGCTACCTGGTGACACCAAGGGCTATTGCTAGGTATATGTTTTCCAGACCATTCTGGTACTTTGATAGTTATATATAAGGTGAGGAATCTACATGAATTTTATGTGCCAGAAGTATTGTTTCTGAAGGTAGGTTACTTTTTCTTCCACACAACCTTCCAAAGAACGAATGAACACAGGAAGGAAGAGATTCTCCATAATTTGTATTTCAGAAGAGATAAAGGTTTTATTTTTTTGATGCAAATAATACTACTTTGCTGCATCTGAGAAATAAGTTCCCAAGACCTCCATGGTCTGCCAGATGAAAAAATATATCCCCCAATTCAAGTTTTTCCAGCCAGTATCCCTCCCAGATATGTACATGCTTAGTCTGCAGTGGACAAAAACAGCTTTAAAAGCTATTTAGTTCCCATCATCATCATCATCTATATGACAGCACATAGCACCATATAAGACATATTAATGGAACAAACAGTCCTACAGAATGTGTTAGCCTAACCATGCTGGCAGTGACTCTTAACCCTTTCCTTTAAGGTTCCTGCTCAGTAATGTTCTCACACATTTTGTGTTTAGGGGGAAATGTAAAGATAATGAAATTACTCACTTCTTGTGATAAAATTTGTATTTCATCATCAGCCCACCCATTCACGACCGCCCACTCTCTCATCGCACAGGTCCAGCAATGACGAAGGTGCATCCACTTGGTTGCCGTAAATTCTGGAAAATGAAGGGAGAGGCATGCATGGGTGCAGGGCCAGGGTGGCATGGGAGGACTGCTCATTCATCTTTATTCTGACTATTTCTACCTTTGGCACAGTACCCCCACACTACATGCTTGAAGGAGGTGCTCACCATATCTTAGAGGGATCTTTAAATCCCTATGAGAGGTGAGTAACTTGTTCTTTATAATGCCTTGATTGATGTTGTATTCTTATGTTCCAGTTAGTCTGCTGGTACAGTTTCTTTCATAAGACTTTGTTTCACTCAGGGCTATATAGAAAGGGTCAAGCCAATGGTGAGAGATGGTGTTTATTTCATGCACGAGGCTCTGCATGGTCCACCGAAGAAAATTTTGGTAGAAGGTGCAAATGCAGCATTGCTGGATATTGATTTTGGTAGGTTAATATGTCTATATTGTTAATTTTATTGCTGAACTGCATCACAGTCTTGTGTCCAATATGTGTTTTTAAGAGTGGTTCTGTTTTGTTCTGTAGCAAGAACTAAAATAAAGGAAGGGTGTGAGATGTTTTCTTTTGCAACGTTGCCTACTTGCCTTCTTTATCATATTGGGGTATTGTGAGCTATTCATGAAACCAATCAAATATATTTAAAATAGTTGACGTGGTTGTCCACACCAATTCACATATTTATTTACCTCCTTTGAATAAAAACCTTAGGTTGCAGAATAGCATTGGTTGGGGCTTCAAGTAGCATGGAAGTCTAAATGTGAACTCCCTACTTCCAGGTTTTAGTGTTTCTTTGCTCATATTCATATCCCTGTGGGAGGATATCTATAGAAAGAATGTTATTGTGTTAGCGGCTCATATATGCAGCTATAAGGGGCTAACTTGCATTCATCTGCTAGCTCTGTAGTTTATATTTGTTAATCTTTGATAGGGAAGCAGTGAGCTTATCAGTTATCCCTCAATACGCTTATTTAGAGTTTTTGGAAAGCACCCAAAACATATTTGCTGTCTCGGAGAGATATGGAGGATTTAGGGGATGGGAGGGTATTGGAATCTTGCATGTGTAGCTGAAAGTTTTCTTAGTATTCTATGGTAGAGAATATCTTCCTGCCACGTGCATTTGCCTTTTTACCCTCCCTGTCATAACGTCCTGCTGCAGTAGATACAGGATGTCCTATTAATTTTCTAGATGTAGGATGATCTTGGATTCTGCATTGGCCAATCAATCAATCTATCAAAATGCTTTATTCGGTTTGAGATTTCAAAACCAAAAAAGATGTATGCAATTAAAATATTAAGCATTAGCCATTCAATGACACACTATTTTATGACATTAAAGTACCGCCACGTCCTTTAGCTCAATCATTGGTTCTGGTTTATGGTTACCAATGAGAAATTGATGTGCTTTGCTAAATCTGTAAAGTGTACCACTAATGTCAAAAAGACAATGCAACCTTCCTGTTTCAGGTGTGTTTTCATTATTGTCAATTTGTACCTCAAGGCTGCTCTCTGAAAGACAGCAAGAAAACTAAATTCCCTAAAACAGTAGGTGGTTATGGTCTACCAAGGAGTGCACAATCTTCAAAAGGAGTTTGTTTCAAAATGGTTCCTCTTCTAAAGTGCTGGCCCAGCAGTCATCCACTGAAACATTGTGGAGTCATACTCTAAGTGCATCGAAGGTGTGAAAACATCATTGAGTGTTAACATGGTGTCATCTGCAATATCAGGTGCCAAAAAAGTCAGATTGTCTGAAATATTTAAAATTGGCTCCTTCAAATCCCTCTAGTGGTAATACTGTATTTTCACATTCAAATCTGATTCCAAATTACTAGCACTTGTGGCAGTCTTGGTTGCTTTGACATTTGCTGTTGTTCGGTGGCATTCCTTACACTCTGGAGCACGTTTTTATACCTTCCTACTCCAGTTGGGGGATTCAGAGCTTGGCAGTCGAGGGTGTAAAGTGTTAACGTCCCGCTTTCGAAGAAAGCATCACTGAATCAGTATCTGTATGGCCACAATTCAAGTGCCTCAGTCTTTGCCCTGGTAGTTGAATTTCTGTTGGGGCGGGAGAGAAACTACCAAGAATTTACAAGGTGCCTCCAAAAATGAGGAACTACCAAGGGTATTGGTAGTTCCTCACCCGATTCACCCACTAACGCCTCGATTTCCCTCAGTTTGACCAGGATATTTTACCTGCTTCGAGCAGGCAAAGTGCCCAGGTGAACCACACTGTATCCACGATAAAGCAGTGGGTCCCATTGTAAACTCTCTGGCATTTGTAATGGTGCCTTTATTGGGATCACAGCCTTAGCTGCATATTTAGGATGGTCTTAAACATCTTTCATTTTTTGAGACCCTAATCACCCCTTCCCGTTTCTAGGACTCCTTTAATGCGGCAGAAGGTTTGCAGTAGTGTCATTGTGCTCCTTATCCTCTTATCAGTCAACAGAGGTCTCAGTTAGACAGTCATTACCAAGTCTCTCGATTCTTACATGGTTCTTTGATTTTTGAGCCCAGCATTTTTCCACGGACACCGAAGTGCTTCTGGCTGGAACTTTTCACACATTGACCAGTGAGACTCCTTGTGTTTATATGAAGCAGTTGTTGCTCACTATGTGCTTGTTGTTCTACGTAATGTCTTGTGGCTTCCAAGACAAAAAAATAAAAAATGTTCTTTTCATTAATATAAATCTCTCCATGCTGAAAGTGTTGAGAAAATTGAAAAAAAAAACATTAACTGTTATTCCGCTGGACTTTTATATATTTTGATCCGTCTTTATAACAGGAACCTTGGCTACTGTAAGATGAGATTTGGAGGTGACACCACACAACCTTTTCCAGTAAATAAAAGCTTTTATGAAGGTTGCACCCTAACCTCCCTTTTGTTTATATAACCCAGGTAGGAAATGAGGTCTGAATCAGTGATGCTCTCTGGCTAGGCAGAACCAAGATTGCTACTTTATTATTTGCTCAGGATACATGTCTGGTCTGCAAGTCTCCTAAGAGTCTACAGTTTCTTTTTGACAAGTTTTCAAATTTCTGCTGAGACAGTGGAGTATCAGTTAATGTAGGAAAAACAAAACTAAGATGTTTTTACCACAAGAAGGTGTGAGAAATAACTTCACCTTTGACAACACTAGTCTGATGGAAGCAGATGTGTTCTGAATTTCGATATTGGCTTCTCATCCCATTTCCCACGGAAGTTTCACATTTCTAGTACGAGGAACTGTAGGAAAATGGCCCTTGTTGCAGTTACCCTCCACCCCCACTTTTGCCTGATATTGATGCTGACTTGACTGAAAGTGTGCTGGGATCCTGCTAACCAGGCCCCAGCACCAGTGTTCTTTCACTAAAAATGTACCATTGTTTCCACCATTGGCACACCCCTGGCACACAGATAAGTCCCTTGTAAAAGGTACCAGTGGTACCAAGGGTCCTGTGACCAGGGAAGGTCCATAAGGGCTGCAACATGTGTTGTGCCACCCGAAGGGACCCCTCACCTAACACATGCAAACTGCCATTGCAGATGTGGGTGAGGGTGGAGAGAAAAATGCAAAGTCGACATGGCATCCCCCTCAGAGTGCCATGCACACAAAACACTGCCTGTGGCATAGGTAAGTCACCCCTCTAGCAGGCCTTAAAGCCCTTAGCAGGGTGCACTATGCCACAGTTGAGGGTATAGCTGCATGAGCAATATGTCCCTACAGTGTCTAAGTCCATTCTTAGACATTGTAAGTACAGTGTGGCCATATTAAGTATATGGTCTGGGAGCTTGTCAAAACGAACTCCACAATTCCATAATGGCTACACTAAATACTGGGAAGTTTAATATCAAACTTCTCAGAATAATAAACCCACACTGATGCCAGTGTTGAATTTATTAAAACAATTCCCACAGAGGGCATATTAGAGATGCCTCCTCTATATTTTACCCAATCCTTCAGTGCAGGGCTGACTAGTCTGTGCCAGCCTGCCACTGAAAGACGAGTTTCTGAGCACCTGGGGTGAGAGCCTTTGTGCTCTCTGGGACCAGAAACAAAGCCTGCACTGGGTGGAGTTGCTTCACACCTCCCCGCTGCAGGAACTGTAACACCTAGCAGTGATCCTCAAAGGCTGAGGCTTCGTGTTACAATGCCCCAGGGCACTCCAGCTAGTGGAGATGCAAAGCCCTACTTTTGGCGGCAAGTCCAGAGGGATAATTAGGAAAAACAAGGAGGAGTCATCACCTCAGCCAGGACCACCCCTAATGTGTCCAGAGCTGAAATGGCCGCCATCTATGCAGAATCCTCCATCTTGGTTTGAAGGGCAGGGACCAATAGGGACAGGAATGTGCTCCCCTCCTCAAAGGGAGTGAGCACAAGGAGGGTGTAGCCACCCTCAGGGACAGAAGCCATTGGCTACTGCCCTCTAACCCCTAAAAACGCCCCTAAATCTTGCATTTAAGGGCTCCCTGAACCAAGCTATTCAGATTCCTGACGACCTCACAAGAAGAAGGAATGCTTAGCGGAAACCCCAGCAGAGAAGGTAAGGAGACAAGTGACTTGGCCCCAGCCCTACCGGCCTGTCTCCTGCTTCAAAGAACCTGCAGAAGAAAAATCAACGCGTCCTGCAGGTCCAGCGACCTCTGAAACTTCCAGAGGACTGCCTACATTACAGAGGATCAAGAACTCTCATGGATTCCAAAGAAGAACAGAAGAAGAAAACTCTGAAGAACTCCCACCTCACTCCAGAAGCATGAGTCCTAACCATACTGCACCTGACGCCCACGGCCCGAGTCCAGGTGGCCCAGCTGACCAGAGAGGACCCCCCAGGCGACGGTGACCAAGTGCCCACCCTGGGTTGACCTCTTCACCCCTCCACGACGCCTGCAGAGGGAATCCAGAGGACCCCCCCTGACGGCGACTGCCCTAGACGAAGATAACCGATGCCAAAGGACCTACTGCACCTGCAGCCCCCAGGCCTTGGAGAAATCGACATCCGGTGCAGCAACAACCAACAGGCCGCCTTCTTCCCTGTCCAACCAGTGGTGTGCCCGAGACATCCCCCTGGACCTCGCCTGCAGCACCTGAGTGACCCCCAGGGTCCCCTCATAGAGTTTTATTGGAAACCCGACACCCTGTTTGCACCCGGCCGCCCCAGTGCCGCTGACGGTGTGGGATTGGTGCCTACTTGGGGCCCTTCGCGTGCTCCTCTAAGCCCCCCCGGTCTGCCCTCTGAGCCGCAGGTACTTACCTGCTAGGAGACCGAATTTCGAGTACCCCCTGTCTCCATAGGAGCCCAAGTTAAAATTGCTCAACTTTGACCTCTGCACCCGGCCAGCCCCGTGTTGCTGGTGGTTGGTGTTTGCGGTTGACTTGAACCCTCAACAGTGGACTACCTATAACCCAGAGACCGGAACTGTAAGTCGGGTACTTACCTCTGAAACTACTTTATTTTATTTCCCCAGGAACTGTTCTGAAAATGCAGTGTACACTTTTAAAATAGATATTCTCTGTTTTCTTAAAAACTGTTTACTTGACTAAAGTGAAACAAAGTTACATTGATGTCTATGCTAAGTACTCACCTGCAACAGTATTTACTTCTGAACTGAGTCTTGTGGTTCTAGTAATAAAGTAACAAAAATATATTTTTCTATATAAAATCCTATTGGTCTGGAGTTAAGTAATTGAGTGTGTGTTTCTTCTATTGCTTGTGTGTGTACAACAAATGCTTAACACTACCCTCTGATAAGCCTAACTGCTCGACCACACTACCACAAATAGAGCATTAGTATTATCTATTATTGCCTCTGTAAAGCCTCTGGGGAACCCCTGGACTCTGTGCACACTATATCTCATTTTGATATAGTATATACAGAGCCAGCTTCCTACAGGAACCTAGCATAAAAGGTGGATCCCACAGCACTTGGTGTCAATTCAAATCTTTCACAGTTGCCAACAGTCGAAAGAGGATTTTTAAAGAGACTGTAGAAACTTCTATCTAGTACACCCACCTAGATTTGAAGATTACTCATGTAACATCTTGGGCCAATCTTAGAGCCTTATTCTATTGGACAAGAGCTTGGGGTACACCAGAGCTTAGCCACCTCAAGGATGTTCTTGGCGATGTTCTGACGTATCAAAAGCAGCATTTTCAGATGGTTCATTTATGTGAGAGAAATGCTGTGGCAGATTGGTCTCTTTCGTTTCTGGGAATTCCCCATTAGGATTACATACAACACTGCCTCTGAAGCTAAGAGCAAGCTGTGGTCAGAAGAGAATCAGCTCCTTATATGCCAACATGACAATTATACCAAGGCTTTTCTGTTTAGTAAATGCACATTGAAATTCAAGCCTTTTCTACTGTCGTGGGAATACGATACCATTAAATAGCTCGGAGTCAAGATCTTCCATGAGGTAAAAGACCTAATAGATGCAAACATAGGTGGCGTTCTGTCGGCTGCGAGGTCCTCGTTACCTTTTTGGACCTCTCTCCCGCTCTCTCCCCTGGGTAGATTAGCTATTGCTAAGATGTTGGTCCTCCCAAGATTATTGTACCACTTCTTGGCTCTCCCGTTCCTTCTTCCAAATAAATGGTTCACAGAGATGCACTCTTTTCTCACTACACTAATATGGGGTAAGAGTAGAGCACGCGTGGCCATAAGCAAACTTTACGCTCCCCTGTAGGAGGGGGGCCTGGGTGCTCCCAACTTCGAGTACTAATTTGCGGCAGCTCAGCTCCAGTGGGTAATGCGTTGGTTGGCAGGACATAATCTGCATGAACCAGACACCACGATTAAGCAAGGGGGCATGACTGGGCTAATGAAGTGGCTGTTGTTACCCAGCTCTGATACCCCAGTTGCGGATACTACCCTATTGCTGAGAAACACCGAGAAGTGCTGATTCAGGTACATCCACAGGTCGGGCCGGGTTACTCCGTACGCACCACAGCTCCCACTATGGGTTCTACTGGGGTTGGTTCCTACCCCGCATAGACTGGCGACCGTTGCATGGGAGGAGGCGGGAATAACGGAGTGGGGTGACCTCTTCGAAGATAGCATGCTGACGCTATTTGACGACTCGTTGAATGACTTTAGCCTCCCTCCTGGATCCTTTCTTACTTATGCTGCTCTAACTCAGTTGGCAGCAACCTACTGGGGTTCCTTACCCAACTAACCCACCACATCGGTTTTGCTCTAAACAATTCTGACTCATGGGAACGCAAATAAGGTGATTACAAAAATATACAACACGCTGTGCATAGATGCTGCTGCTCCCCTTACATCACTTCAGACATACTGGGGGAAGGCACTGCGCAGCGTACTCACTGACAACCAGTGGCAACAGGCTCTCACAGCTCCTAAAGTTATATCAATGAATGCCCGCTACAAACTCATACAGTTCAATTATTTACACCACACTTATCTAGCTCCTGCGAGGCTAGCGAGGATCTATACATCTGCACAGGACGAGTGTCCGAGGTGTCACAGTGAGTCTGCTGATTTCTTGCATATGGTGTGGTCCTGTCACCGAACATTCGAATATTGGACAATCATAACTGAGATATTGAATAAATTCACAGGAGGGTCCACTCGCTGGGACATGGCACACTATTTACTTGGTACAACACGTAGAACCTCCAAAAACAAATCAGCAAACAAAATCCTAGATTTAGCATTGGTACTGGCAAAAAGAGGCCTAGCTATGAGTTGGAAATCCCCCAGTTTGCCACCAGCATCGAGATGGCTAACTGACCTTCGCGCGGGGGTGCTGGCAGAACAGCAGGCACTCACATCATTACATGCTGCGTTTGGCCACCCTGTGAATCCCCCTGATTGGACGTGGGTACTTGTGGTGATAGAGGGTGAGTTGAATCGACCGGGGGGGTAGGTTGGTGGGAGGTGTCCCCCTTTCTTCTTCCCCCTCCTTCCCCTCTCTCTGGGTGTGCTGATGGGCTACTGGTCTCCCGCCTGCGGCACCCTCCTCTGTCCTACTCATAAATAATAAATAGTAAACCTCTATCCTGTTACAGAGGTCTTCTTAAGCGCTCCCTTGGTGGGTCCCGGCAGTGCGCCTACTCAGTCCACTGCAGTTTATTGTAGTTTATGGTATATGTTTTAGGGTTTGGTGTTGTATTGTATTTTCTCTAGCTATTTCTTTATCCAGCTTATAGTGTGACATTTGCACATTATTCAACGGTCTTGTAACTGTTATCCAGTAATTGACTTTCACCGTTCTAAATACAAATGCCTTTCATTCCCAGTCCATTAGGATTGGTCATCTTTGTGTATTGTATCGGATGCTAATGTTCAAAATGAGCAGTATGTTGCCGCAGCTTCTTGTTTATTATACCGTATAGATTTGTCATTTGAATGTCTTCTTATTTACAGTAAAATACAACAAAGAAATATGGAGAAAAAAAAAAAGAAATTCAAGCCTTTTCTAGATGAGGTTACCCCAGTCCTGGCTAAAACATTGTTCCTTAAATTTAGTATTGATATTTTAGCACTGAACATTCTTAACTCTAAGTATGGTAATTCTTCTCCCCGGACATACTACTGTCCAGGCTTTGTTAATTTGGCTTAATATGAGGTGCTTTTTTGTCAACCCTTCCCCTAGGCATAAAATGTTGCTGCTTCTTTTAAGAGCTATAGGCGTTCGTAATTTAATACCAGCTTTGGACCTACTGAAGGCTCTTGCCTAACCAAAATTGTGGTGGCTGTATCTTGCTTTTTTTTTTTTTTTCTTTTCTTGTTTTTTTTTAACTGTGCCTTATAAGGCGCCAGACTGGCAGTTTTCTAATTATTAATATTGTTTTACATTGTTGTGTAATCTTTCAGTTTACATATATCCATGTTTTGTCACTAAAACTCCAAATAAACAAAATTGATAGATTGAAAGTCAATGCTCCTGAGACAACTAATGTAGACTAGTTATGACTCTTTAGACAGAGTTTAGGCCTCAATATTCAGAGCATCTAATTTAAGAACACCAAGTATTTGGAGCCACTTCCTATGTAGTCCAGTTCTGAAGATAACACCTAATTCGAGCACATTGTGGGATTCCAGTTTGTGTCTTGCGAGGGGTGATTGCAGACATGACTTCCATTTTTCTTTTGTAGATACCCCTTGAGCGATATTTAATATTTTACATCTTATGCGTAGATTGCAAGATGTTGCAGAATATGTGAATCAACACAGGATTTATGGTATAAATCATTGCTTTCCGGATCTGGTCCTGCCCGAAGATAGCCCGTTATAGGGGGGATGTGTTTACATTGTTATGAGAACTGGAGAAGCCTATAGGTTTCACTCCTTGAGTGGTGTTCCTGGGTCTTCTTGGAGAAGTGGGACTAAAGTGTAAAGGTTGCTGGTGGGATTGGGCTCCCTTATAGCCAAACGGGACGGTGCCCGAGCCTGGAACGCCGCCAACCCACAATCGCTTCTAGCATGGCATAAGGAAACGGACTGGTGTGCTAAACCTGATGCGGTGTATGCTGCTAGAGGATGCCCTCATAAACACAAGAAGATCTGGGGTTGATGGTGGACACATTATGGACTAGAGTGATCAATGTATTCTCATGTATTCTCTGGCATGTACTATTGCTATTACTGTATGAATCCTTTGTTTGATTTCTCAAAAAAATAATTGATTTCTCTTAGTATGCTTTATATGGGTTGTACTTAGAATGATAGCACTTGATTGGAATAATGGCAAAACATTTTGGGATAGCGGGTCATTAGAGATAGTATTCTCAATCTATGCAGGCAAAATTCTTACCTATTTTATGTTCCAGTGGACAGTATGTAAGGGCCACTTAGAAAGGTGATTGGCAAGTGTCCGCAGTGTTCTCATTTGCACCATGGATTGTAGCTAGTGCGTTGTGGGCCCTAATTATGATTGCATGCACCTGCTCAGCCTATTCTTTCTCTGCCCAGCAAGTGCTTGTTGAGATATTACATTTTCAAGTTGTTTCTGTAATTTGATGATATATGCCCCATTGTCCTGTAAAAACAGCGAGAGCGAGATTATAGGTAAGAAGGGTCAGACCTAACAGATGCTGGATTTTGTGATATCTGTGAATGGCCATTCCACTCCACCACTGATGTTCAT
Source organism: Pleurodeles waltl (assembly GCF_031143425.1). Classification (NCBI taxonomy): domain Eukaryota; kingdom Metazoa; phylum Chordata; class Amphibia; order Caudata; family Salamandridae; genus Pleurodeles; species Pleurodeles waltl. The sequence goes on along the minus strand of NC_090444.1, from coordinate 609,477,434 downwards.
TCCGGTTTACTGATTCCGCGTTTCTTGTTTCCTGCTTATGTATTCCAGTTCTGAATTTTGCATGTGAATTTTGATATTCCAAGTCCTCCAGGTTTGGCTTCAAGAATTTAAGTAAGCACTGGTGAAGTCAGTGAGTCGTGTGTGTGATAGGGATTAGCCAACTTTTTGGCAATGTTTGTTGTCCATGTTGAGCAGCATCAGCAGAAAGAAAAAAACATGCTTTGTCGCCAATACTGTTCATCTCTGTGCGTCTGCGTAGGCTAATTTTAAAGGGGCACATTTTAATATCCAGCAAATATGTTCGGTGGGGGGCTGAAATGAACTGGGTTGAGCTAAACTGGGTTCATATCATAAATGTGGATCCCTAAGGCCACTTTAAGAATGAATTGCCAGATACGGTAGTGTGTTCTAAATACTAGAGTGGTTGGGAGTTTGCCAAGGGTGCCAAAATGTGATTGTGTAAAAAAAAAAAGTTGGAACTACTAAGTACTTACCGATGTTTAGTCCAACAGCCTTAGGCCATGTCCAAATTACAACATTGCTTATTATGTTTTTGATGATCAGCTCCTTTTCTTATCGCAATCCCACAGGTAGCGGGGGGAATAAAAATGAAGACCAACCACACAAATACAAATTGTACAGTATCTTCACATGCCATACCACTTTAATTAGAGTTGATCAAATAAGCGACAGCACTGTACAACAAGTAAACATATCAGTTTATAACGTATGCTATGACTTCAAAAATTAATTGACTAAGAGTAATCGAAGGAGAATATGTTATCAACTGTAATTCAACTGGCATCGCATGTGAAAGCACATTTGCCTACAGCACCCTGAAACCTGACTGGGTGTAGTTTGTGCACTATGAAACTATTAAGTAAATGCAATTTATACAAAACAACTTGTGCAGAGTGCAAGGAAAGTGGAGAAAATACATTTCACTAAAATAATTTAAAAACAAACATTGGCAATGCTAAAGAATGTCTGCCTTGGCAAGCCTGTACTTTTTTTTATTTTCCTGTTTTTTTGCAATAAACATTAAAACTGTAAAAGTAAGATTTTTGCTTTCTATGGTTGACTGGCATATTTTTGTAAATAAGGTGAACCATTGCAAAAACAGATACAAAACATCTAATGAAAACAGCAATATAAGCAGAGATGGCCTTCCAGCCCTGGCACTTAAGTAGACGACTTTTCATATTTGCAGAGCACAATGCCATCCCTCACAGTGAACACAACCAGTAGCAAAAGTATTCTCATCCCATGCTGTACACTGTGGTGGGTGGTAGCAAAATGTGAATGACACTTGACCAGACCAACTGAAGAAAAGGGCTGATTGAGAGCCCCTCTGTGTACATATACTTGTATGTATTTGTATTATAAATTTTTCAGAAAACATGAGGACGTCAAATATTTTTAGAGAATCTGCAGCAATTCAAAATATAATGCCCCATGAACACACACATCGCACAGGGAGTGAACACACAGACCTTACCAATGTTTTGATTCAGTTATTAGTTTTACTCTAGTCTCATCTGCAAATTCTACAGACTCGTACTATATGAGTTGTTTTCCAAAGGACACAAAGGACACAAAGGGCCTGCACCTGGAAGACATTCCTTTTTAGGAGTTAGTGTATTTTCTTGGAGCTTAAGCTGTTTTCCCAAAGGGTGCGTGCCAGTATAACTTGGCCTATCCAGATTTGTCATTGAGTCAGTGTTAAGAACCTCTGGTCCGGTTTAAAGAAGAATGCCACATGACCCTGCATCAACAAGGTGTCTCTCAATTTGGTCAGGTTTTCTGTGACTTTCCCTTGGGATATGGTTATATTAGAGAGAAAACAGCTCAATTTCTCTGCTACACTTTTCATAAAGATTTTTTATTTTTATTGATGATCTTTCCAAGGGCTCAAGGAAATCGAACAATAAAACACAAGCATAGTGTAGACCATTCTCTTTCTTGATCTGTCCCCACCTCTAACTTCTCTGGCTGACATCGAAATGTACCTTCTTTGCGGGAATGATAAGATGGGATAGCACAAAATGCTCCTTAACCACACTGGTGTTTTTGGGGATAGCTGCCGGTCCTCATGAACACCTTCAGGGCTTCTAAGTGCTGCTTCTGTCTGATGGTCGGAAAGCAGCAGACTGTTTTGAGAGGCATGGATGAGAGAGGGAAGCCACATACAGAGAGTGGAAGAAAACATGCTCTCACATGGAGTGCTGAAAGGAAAAATATTTACCTGATGTGGGCCTTTGGAAGGATACAAGTCATCCAGTCAGGAGGACGGCAAAGAAGCTGTGCTCCCGAGGAGGTGCCAAGCACAGGAAGGAGGAAAGTTATTGAATAAGAGGCAAACAAACGGGACTGACAAGAAAGCCAACCAGTAGTAACCAATGGGCCGACCCAAAGCCCACCCTGTACGCAATTGGTGTTTGTGAGCAGACAGCTAAAAGATGTCTGTAGGCAAGACTTATAAAAAAGGAGTGACACAGCATGAAATACAGTAGGACACCACTATTAAATGGGCACATATATAGTATTTAAATGGGAAAGCTTCAGTTTGCTGCAATAAGAGGTAATAGTATTACTCAGGTCAGTGGTTATCGTTTTATCTGTCTTGGACTGTGGGAAGGTTTGGTGAGAATCAAATTTGTGACCTTCAAGGTACACACATTTCCCTCAGAGGAGATACTAATCCACATACTCTTTTTCTTTATATTACCCTAGCAAATCTTGCAGGGTGAAATATGGTTGGCTGCATCTCCTTACAGTTACTGTTTTCTGTGGTGTGCACCAGTGAAGTATGGTGACTCTGGTGCAATCTGTTCAGCATTATCTATTTTATCAAACTAACACCAGAAGGACTGATGTTGTTACTATTCACTTTTGACTTTCTTGTCTGCTGACCTAATGCTTTGAACCCACCACCAGGTCCTAAGTCCCTTTCTATGAACACTCCTTTAGAAGCCTGGTGTAGGTGTTGACAATTTGATAAGCTTTGGGACCATTTGATCTCCCATATTCTGTGAAGGTGTTGGAGAAGCGGTCAACCTTCTAGTTATGGCATTGTCATGAGGTCACAGCCTTCTTTGTCAAGCCATTTCATTTCATATTTGTCTTCAGTCTGCCCTCGTTTACACAGCAGATAAACTTCTCAGGGCCATGGGCAATGGCTGTGTTTCAGCCACAGTCCTATATTCCTTCTCAACGAGCTCTCACACAGTTATCCCTGCATTGCTTGCTTGGTTCATATGTAATTCTCTTGGCGCCAGGCTCTGCAGAGTTGTCTTGCATTTGGAAGAGGAGCATCATCTTTTGGGCCTCCAGGCGGTCTATAATTTTATACCCTCTTCAATTTGTGGTGCACAAAACATTAATCCAGAATAGATCTTTAGTGTCCCTTATATAGTGACCTCTACTGCTAGTTCTCAGAAAACAAGAATAGTCCCCTGATGCAAACCTTGACTATCTCCTTAGGGCGCAAAGCTCCAGTTTTCTTGGGGTATATTTCTTCTGGTCACGCCACCCCATAACCCTGCTTTGATGGAAGGACCTTCCCCGCTGCTTGGCCTTCAACAAAAGGAGCTGGCTTCGGCCTCTGTTGATAATCACTGGTGCTGTTGCTATTTTGCCTCCACCACTCTGTTCGACACAGGGGACATATTACTCTACTCCAAAGGTAATGGTATTGTCTCTTCCTCCAATACCATTCCCTTAGTTCCACTAATTTCTCTTAGCATACATCAATATTTAGAACCTTTCTTTTGCTTCGCCTTGCCACTGAGGCTTGGAAAGTGAAGGACGAAGCTGGAACACACAAGGTGATTCAGAATTTGGACATCCAGGCCATTTCTTTTGCAGGAAAACTTTTTCTCAAAATCTGTAGGTACAAATGAAAAAAAACACACAGAAAAAATGAAAAAAAGAAAAAGTTTGAAGTTGCACACCTTCATACAATTCAGTAGGTGAACCATAGTGTCATCTTTAATACCATAAATAATTGGTCAACTGGAGTATGACCTGTGAAGTGTGTAAAAGTATATTCTTTGAGAAATAAGGTACAAGTACAGTTCTTATGTCATGTAACTTGTTGTTTGTGTCTTTCAAGGAACATATCCATTTGTTACCTCTTCAAATTGCACTGTTGGAGGAGTCTGTACGGGTCTGGGTATGCCACCACAGAATGTTGGACAAGTGTATGGTGTTGTAAAGGCATATACGACTCGGGTCGGGATTGGTGCCTTCCCTACTGAACAAAATAACGTAAGTATTGGTTACAGTAAACAGTATAGCGTTACCATTTTTAATCAGAGTATGTAAGCACCACAGTTTTCACCAGTTGCCGAAACAGGGTCATAGGCTTTGTCACAGGTATTGTTTTTTACTCCACCGTTCTGTCTTTGTGCTCAAAGCTGAGCATTAAATCCCAAATCAGCCTCTCTCAAATGAAAGAAAATCGCAGAAGTCACATGGCGGTAAATTAATTCCAAATGCTATGGCACCTTAGGTATTTGAACAGCTTAGACAGGCTAGAATGTTCCACACTCAGGTTCGCTTGGGATTCTGAAAATAGTTTTGGGGAATGTCATGTTATCTCTGTTCTCTTTAAAAAAACAAAAAAGCCAATAAAGCATGTGCATAATTTGCTGTATTATGTAAATCTACAGGTTTCTGTCAAACTCTGAGGTGCTCCTGAACTTTAGAAAATGTTATATAACTGTCCCTTATTTTTCCCATGCTATTAAAGTTCAGCATTATAATGTGATTGTTACGCAAAATTCCCCAAATTACATCATTATGCCACCTAGTGGAATTACGTGCCATTGCAGTAAAAATGTACTGTAAATGGTGCAGTGTACAGTAGAAATTTAGAGAATGCATTGGAACAGCAGAACGTAAACCGATATTTGTGCTGCTTTTATTTAAATGCATCTTAGTGCCAAAAATTGATGCGAGGATGCATTTTGCTCTAAAATATAGCACAACATTAAGGGTTTGCATTTCACATAATTATGCATACTTTTGCATAAATAGGTGAAAACAAATTAAATGGATTTTGCACAGCCCTACGTGAAAGCAGATAGGATATACCATTCTAGAGCACAACATCCTCCCTCAAGGCGATATATATACACAAATGTACTTCCGGGTAAAAAAAAAAAAAAAACTAGTGAAAAAATCAAACTGTCTTGGTCTATAAGGAAGTATTCATGTACTTCCCTATATTGGTCAGTAGCAAATTATAGTGTAGGTACTTAGTCTGTACTTCTCACTCGTGTGAGGGCCCTTGGCATCCATGTGCCCCACCTTTAGGTTGAGGGATCGCTTGAGGTACTGTGTTTGTAAATGAATGTTGTATTTGTATAGATCAAGCCTAGCCAAAAGACAGTGGAGGTCTGTATCAAATCAAAGGCACAGACACTGACAGACATTATTGCTGCAGCATACCGTAGTGTTGTTTAGAGAGGTGAGTGGTTTGCTGTTTCCTAAATTAGAGCAAGTTAGGGCAGTCCTGATGGGCACACAGATCTTGTTCCAGATCCTGGGTGCATAAAGGGTGAAGGGCAGTTACCTTGTTATTTCTTTTTTGTACTTCATTGTCTCTAGTATGGTGGTGCCCTGGCCTAGGGTGTGCCGAGAGCCACATAGATGGTGAGCTGGTCTATAAGATAAGCGGGGTGCTGGTCGTGATGGCTTTGTAAACGATTTAGCATTCCAGTCCATTCCATGTGTTCATTCCTGTATAGGGGAGCTCTAACAAAGTGCCAGTGACAGGCTATAAAGCATTTGGCAGCTAAAAGTCCAAGTGCCATCAGGGTTCTGGTAGACCACGGACCTCTCCATTCATCCATCATTCCCAAGAGCAGCACTATTCTGGGATCATCTACGGCAGTTCTGCCAACCACCTTCATAAGGATCAAGTGAATTTGTGACTAGTATCCCTGTATGATAGGACAATTCCACACTGCATGTTATAAGGCACCCAACTCTGTTCTACATCTAACACAACTAGGATCAAAGCCCTGCTTCATTATGCTAAGCCTCGATGGGCTGTAGTATAGTCTGTTTAAAAATTTCAGCTGAATGTGACAGTTTTATGGAGCAATTCTTGCCTCCACCCAATCTGCATCATCTATAGGACTGACATATTGCACCCACCTGTCTCTCTACACCACCCGAGGATCAGGGGTTTTGGTTACCAACGTATGATAAAGTCTAGAGATGCCTTTGCTCCAGATAGCTAACAGTGTGATTTGCACCTCTAGTGGATTATGGTTGGGGTGTTTCATAAGGACACCTTGGTTTGCCTCCAGTGCAAGGCATAGTTGTAGATACTGATAAAATTGTGTGTGATGCATATTATATGTTCCCACCATATAAGAGAAAGTTCCGATATGGTGCCCTCTCAGACCTGTCCAAGTCTGGAGATGCTGATAAGGACCCATGCTTAAAAGCCAACTAATTATACTTTGTTACAACAATCTGCCCTGCCATATTAGCGTTTCAGCAGTCAGAACTCTGTGACATTTGATGCATCGAAAGGCCGGAGCCAGCAGTCCCGGGTTGTCCCAGTGGGCGAAGGGAAATTTATGTCTGCCTGTGTTCCATACAGCAAGTGTAGAAGGCCATGTGGCTTTATACCTTCCAACTCTGCCACTACCACAGGATATTCTCGATCAGAGAATAGCCAGGCATTCACCGGGAGGATTTGGCTCACCCAATAATATTATTGGATGTCTGCTAGCCCCAAACCCCCTTCATATGGTAATAGACCACACTTCCTATACACTATTCGAGGTTGCTTACCAGCCCATAGAAACCTGAACACTGCTGTTTGTATTGTTTGAAAAAAGGAGGGTGGTATTTCGTATGGAAAGTTCTGAAGAATAGCCTCAGAAGAGAGATCATTTTAAATAAAGCCCCCACTGCTTGCCACAGTGAGTGCTATGATTTTTCTTGTGAGTTTTTTTTTTCTTCTAAAATAACAGGAATTCTGCATTTGTGAGTTTCAGCATCCAATTCTCAATGAGGTGCAGACAGTGCTTGAGTTGTTGGATGTCTTAAGCAGAGACGTCTTACTGGTGGAGTTGTGAATCATCACACATTAGTGAATTCTGATTCTGGTAGGTGAAACTAGTGCCTCAATGGGCTTCATGTGGGACAGTGTGGACCCAAGTTGAACTCCAAAGGTTATGGGGGATCTTTTGCGACCAAGAGGTGCCCATGTGAATGAACTTGTGTTGGATGTAAAGGCACGAACAGAATCAATAAAGGACATTGCCAGGGAATCCCATTGAAGACTCTATGATGTAGATAAGAGTGGTGTAGTTGACTGTCAAAGACATCTAAGAGGTCCAGCAAACTTAGGTTGTCAGGAGGGTGTCACCTACAATGTGTAAGGTAAAGAAGGTGAAAAGATCACTATCACAGTGATGGGCCCCTGATACTAGAGTGAGGTACAAGGAGTGTGGAATTACAATTGCCTAATGGCTGGCCAAAAACTTGATTGGGTTCGTAATATGGTAAGGCTAAAATGTCCAGAGAAAATTCTATCATAGAAACTGTCTGACACGTTTCAGCCTTCTACCAGGAACTTAAATAGTACAGGGCTTTCATCAGGACCAAAGTAGTGATCTAAACTGCAGAGGGGTACTATGAAGGCGTTCCTCTTTCATCATTGTAGCAGTCAGTGCTGTATGTGAAATACGTCAATACATAAAATTGATATATAATCAAATTGCAGTTTAGCATTAAGGCGGTAGGGAGAATTTCTCTGGTAACAAAAGGCAAGAACAAAACATACTTTAATACAGCTGTGACTGTTTCTGCAAAAAAGCAGGCTGGCACTGGTGATACCAAGTGGTTCCATGCAGAATAAGAGCAAAATAAAACGTAAAAAAAAAAAAGTCACAGTAGTTTTGTGGTCTCATCACTAATACTAACACCCGCAGACACACACACAAATATCCACAAGCAAACAGAGTCAGTGAAATCCTAAAAGAGATACCCTGACGGAAACTATTTTCCATACATGGACAGTACGGCAGGGAACCTCAGGGTTCAATTTAAAATTATAATGGAAAAGACAATAAAGGGAGACGCTGTATGGGCTGAAAGGAGCCCTGAAATCCGGCCAGGTTAACAAGTACCAGTGAAGTGAACACCTTAATGTTGAGGGTTTCCTGTTATTTCACTAACTCGCTCCACTGCCTCTTGTCCCAATAACTTATGGGTATAGATTCTGGTTTATATGAAGCAGAGATCTAAGCCAATTTCCACGAGGCAAGTGTTGGTGGGCATGTATGTCTTAACATCCCTGTGGAGTAGCGCTAGTCACTCATTGCATGATGGTTATGAGTCTGTCACTGAACCAGTGTGTGATGAAGGTGATTGGTTAATAAATACAGTGGCCAACAGGCTCAAATTTTACAGAGATGCCATCATGCATGTAAAATGTCAGGGTTTGATGGTGGCCTTTGGAGTAAAACAATAATACAATAAAAACAGGTTGGGTTTAGGGACGAGAAAAGGTGAGCTATAACCTGTTAGATGAAACACTGTAACGGTAAGATCCATATTGGTTAGTGAGAGTAGTGATGATTTTTCCAGTTTGTCTACTCTAATGTCTGTGTGATTTGGAGAAGAGTGAGAGAACCCTATATTAGGGATTATTGTAATTTTCTGTACGCAAAGGGTTATCAAACTGTTGGGCTGTGCTTGCATGTAGTAAGTGGAGTTCATAGATGCCCAAGTCAGAGTGACAACCATGGAATTATATCTTTCAATCCATGTGCATTTCTGTATAATTTATGTATTCAGTGTTGTTCTTTCATCAAGAGTACTCGGTTAGCAATTCGTAGGGGCACAGAGGGATTCATTTTTTCAGTTGTGCATTTCATATCTTCCCTATGTCTTCTGCAAAAAGTGGCCTGTCCTTGTGGTTGAATGTTTTCATCTCATATTACCGCAGTGTTCATTAATGTGTGCTGTAGTACTTCTTGTGGCCATACCAATGTAGCATACTTTGTACATGAAACTATGCCATTCCTGATTTTCTTCCTGTTTTCCTTTATCCTTCCACATGACTTTCCCCTTCATTAATTGTTAGTCTCTATTTCATTTCATTAGCTTTATTTCGGTAAAACGCAAATACCATAAAAGCACATCACAAGAAATCACAAATTTACAAAAATAAACTATAGATAAAAGTCCTTAAGTATAAAATATTTTCCCTTTAAGATCATACCATATAAAGATCATACCATATAAAATCGGGATAGAAAGTATATTACATTTTTCCATAATAAATATCGTGACACAAATATCTTCCTAGTTAAAAAAGCCAGATAGGTTAAAATAAAGTACAAAACTTTCCCATTATAAACTCCTACTAGTGTGATAATTTTAACATTTTTGTTCTGACACACCAAATTTCCTCTAGATAGCTTGCTAGGGCAAATGCCACCATGTCCTCGGTATTAGACCTGAAAATTCTAAGGGCAGTAAAACGGTTCTGAAAGCCCATAATTCTGCAAAGAGGTACAATCCATTTAGTTTGTTGTTTATCATAAGCAGGACAATGGAATAATACATGTGCACTACATTCGGGAAGGCAGCAGCCCATCGGACAAAAATTGGCATAAGGATCATCTTTAGACCAAGTGCAAGTGAAAGTACGTAGCGGTAGCGAGCCTATCCTGAATCTGATGTAAAGGCCACGGGCTCGTGGGAATGTAATCAAATCCATATATGATTCAAACTCGTAGTGACATTTGACTGATGTAAACTTGTCAGACAAACTACCTAGAGGGACCTCTGCTAGTTTCCTCACTTTTAGCCACCGCCAATATCCATCCTTTACAACTTGTGCCGCATTTTTGGGTAAATCGTTAGGGGCTATCCAGAAATGGACCAGCCCCAGTTTAGTCAGAATGGCCCTAACATGCTTTCACCAGGGAATTTTTTCCATGTAGTTTCCACTAATCAGAGCTTTCAACCATGTCCTATACGGACTAAGTATATCCAAGGACCATATTCTAATCCAATATAATATTGGTTTCAACGCTGCTATATGAGCAATAGAATCGAGGTTCACGTCCATGCGTACAGGTAACGTAGGAGAGCTAGTGGGTATTCTTAGGATAGACTTTATAAAATAATTTTCAGCAATCTCCAAATCCTTTAGGTTACCATGTCCCCATAGCTCTGCTCCATAAAGAGCACTCCCTCTTGCTTGTAACTCGTATATTTCCATTGCTGGAGTGATTGCGAACCTAGAGGACCTGTTTGCAAATCTCAGTACGCCACCCAGGTTCTGCTTCAGTGACATATGTGCCCTTGCTATCGGAGCCTGCCATCTATGCGTATCCTCAAGTCTGACCCCCAAATACACAAAATCTGCAACTCTCTCCAGCTCTACCCCTTCCATAGAGATACTCTTTCTTACTTTATGTTTGTTGTCACCAAAGATCATGTACTTTGTTTTCGTAGAGTTCACTTCAAGACCGTGATCTCTACAGAAGGATGTGAATTTTTGTAGTAAGTTTCCTAGACCGGACGCAGTTTGGTATAGCAATAATGTATCGTCCGCAAAGAGCAGGCATGGTGTCTTCACCCCCCCTAATTTGGGTGCATCGTTGTCACAAACAAATAGATAAGGAATACAAGCATTTATAAATATTAGGAAAAGGGTTGGGGCCAAAACACACCCTTGTCTCACTCCCCTTTTAATTGGGATCTCTCTTGTTGTTTCCCCATTTGCTCCCCATCTAACTTTGGCAAAGGTCTTATTGTACAAGCTTTTGATTGTGTTTAATAGCGTACATGGGAGTCCTGCTCTATCCAGTATCTCCCATAGCTTTTGGCGTGGGACCAAGTCAAAAGCAGATCTGAGATCCACGAAGGTTACGAATAACTTCCCTCCTTCCTGGTCGACAGACTTCCATTTAATCGTGAGGAATCTAAATATCTGGTCGATTGTGCTAATTTTTTCCCTGAAGCCGGCTTGGAAATCACTCAGGATTTGTGATTCTTGCATCCATGCCTTGGTTCTTATCAGGATCTGATGACAAAATATTTTTGGGAGATTATCCAAAAGACTAATTGGCCTGTAATTTGTTGGGTCAGATCTATTTCCCTTTTTATAGATAGGTATAATGATAGCACCCCTCCAGGTGTGAGGATAATTTCCAGTGGCCAAGACTGCATTGGATACTTTATTTATATATGGGACCCATAGCTCTGGATCAGATTTATATAAATCGGCCGGAATACCATTGAGGCCAGGAGCCTTTCCCGTTTTTTGGGCCATAATGGCCTCTCGTGTTTCAGCTAGTGTAAATGGCATAGGGTTATTCTCCGAGAGGAAACCCAATTTGTACGCCTCAGGATCATGAACTTCCTCTTCATAGAGTTTCATGAAATTATCAGCCCAAGTATCGGCGGGGATATGGCAGTCAAGTCTATTCCCCTGGTTTCGCCCATTTGAAGCTACCAGGGACATAAAGCGTTATGTGTGCTTTTCCCTGGCTGCTATCAATAGATTCTGCCAGGCCTCCATTTCCCAATTGTTTTTAACATGCTTTATTGTTGACGCATAATCTCGTCTGGCATTCTTTATCAGGGTTTTATCACTTGATTTGATTGCTTTGATCAAGCCATTTCTAGCAACCCTGCATGTTTTGTCAAACCACCTGTGACAGAAACGCACCGGGTGTTTGGCTTCTCTGCTAGTTTTTAGGAAAAGATCCTGAAGAGAAACAAATAATGCCGTATGGAGACTCAGGATCTCATTTAGAGAATGGAAAGAGGGGGTTTCAACAAGCTGATGTGTTGTTACTATATCATACAATGTCTTCTGCAATTTTGTTGACTTTTGGAAGCACTCCCATTTCAAGGTACGCTTGTTAGAGGAGAGTGTTAGGGGTACAGAAACTCTCTTGTTATATTTGGTATCCTCATTTTCTAGAATTAGGCCCTCGTAGGTGACTAAAATTGGGGCGTGTCACTTGTATACTGTCTTCCTACATACATATCATGTACACAAAACCAAATTCTTATATCAATTACCGCATAGTCGAATATACTACTATACTGGCCTCTAAAAAAGGTGTACTTAGCAGGTGTGTCCGAGGGAAAACGGCCATTCGCTGGGCGAAGGCCATGGGTGATCATAAAATGAATAAATTGGAGCACTCTACTGTTTGACCTGACCTGTTTCTTTAAAGAGGAAAAAGGCGGAATATTCCATGCTGCGTCTTCTAATTGAGTTACTTCTGAGAAAGCACAATTTGGTTCAAGTGTTACATTTAGGTCCCCTACAATAAAGATAAAATGCGAGTTTATATATTCTGAAACTAAGGCATTTAATACATAGAATGTTTTAGACAATTTGTTTGGGGGACCTGGTCTATTATAAATGTTAATAATACATAGTAGAAAAGAACCACACTTCTGCTGTATGGATCAGGCCAATATGTCCTCTGAGTCCACTTCAATTTCTTTGATTTTCCCCTTGACTGTAATCTTCAGCCATATAATAAGTCCTCCAGCTGGTCTCCCCATCGGGGAAGGACTTGCTGATTTGCAGTAGGATTTGAAACCTTGCCTAAGAACATTATCTATCATCCATGTTTCTTGAAAAAAACAAATGTCAAAATTGTCGATGAAGTCCCCCCAGTTTGGATCAACTAATTTAGTACGAATTCCTGCCAAATTCCATGACAAAAAGTTTGGAGTTAAATGCCCATCGCTTGCCGTCTTCTTCAATGAAGGTTCAGGACTACACATATTACCAATTGGGTTTTTAGAGGTAGAGTTTAAGAGAGCATCTTTCGTACCTGGCAATGGAGATTTCTCCCTCCTTTCAGCAGAAGGCACTAATGGGGACCCCTTTTCCCCATAAAATATAAAGTTGGGGGACTCCCTTTGGGCCTGTTCGGGAATAAGTCAATCAGATTCATCTGCCAGGGATAATTGGACAGGAGTCTTTGGTATTGTTGAGACATTCACGGGGGGACTATCCTGTTTGTTGGATTGCACCAAAGGACTCTTAGAAGCTCGTGAATTTATAATTGGCACGTGGTCTTCTTCGGGCCAATGACTTTTAAAATAGATCTTCGAGCCATTTTTCAAAGGGTTTCTCCTTTCTAGAGATAGAAGACCCCTTACGAGATCAGGGGTAGATAGTGTCAACTTTATCGTATCAAATTGGCCTACCGAAGCGGGATATCGCTGGGCAGAAATTATGTCCGAGTGTATTACAGAGCTGCATTGGCGGGTGTGCCGGATCCAATTTATGACTTTATTTTTTAGAGACATTGTGTCTTCTTTCATATCTGTTACTACTGATGGAACCCTGCACATATAAATGGAATAGTCACAGGCTCTATGCAGAAGTGCATTTTGTGCGGAATTTACGACCCTTGTATGCTTTAGGTGGGCCAGTGTTGGCACGGCAGGAATTTCTTTTGATCCAAGGGGACTACTCTGGTCAGATGGCGAAGCTGAGTTTGCCTGAGTCGGGGCACTTAGTGGCTGTAGCAAGGATTTTTCCTTAATTTTCCAGGGAACTGGTGCTATATAAGGACTAGTTTTAATAAATGGCTCATGGTTATTTAGGTTGCAAAGTTCCATGGAGGTACTTTTGGAACGATGTAAAGACAAGACCTCAGATAGAGAAGACTTTAGTTCTTTCACTTCTTCTTTTAATTCTACAACAAGCGTTAACAAGTCCTTCTGCATGGGATGGATCTCATGTTGACTAGTGGCTTGGTCATTAAAAATACCCAGATCATCATTAGTGCCCAGGGACTCCAGAGCAGAGAAACGATTTGATCATGGGATCTCATGAACAATCACACTTCCAGCTGGGGTTTTCCTCCGCACTTAACAATGCTCTATGTGGGCCCCCTTTGCTTTGGGAGGGCAAGGGCCTCGCAAGGACATCGCTGGTGGGGATCTTTCCCTTGTCGCAGGGTTTCAGGAAGGTTGAAAGGGAGCCATTTTTTAAGCACTTTTGAGGTTCTTTATCTTTTTTAGTCAACAAGGCCTCCACTTCCTCTATTAAGCTGTCAATATCATCCGCCACACAACCTGACGGAGCGCGAGGAGTTTTAAACAACTTAGGAATCTTAGGCTGGGCATTTCCCCCTAGTGGGCTATTTCTGGCTTTGCGTTTCCCCTTAGGAGCTGTTCGCTAGAACTAGACAATAACCTAAATGTCTGGAAGGGGTCAATGTCTACACAGAGTTTGAATTGGAGAAATTCCTACCTTACAGCAAAGTGGGATTGCCCAGCCCGGCCTTCTATCGGTCTCTGACGGGCACAGACGGGCCCGCCCTTGGCCCGGGCTTCGCTTTGTAGCGCCCGCGATGAAATGTTCAGCCCCCTCCGGTTGAAGAATGCTCCTGGGACTCGTAGACCCACCAGGAGCCAGGGGACGGAATGGAGAGATGCCCCGAGGTGTCGCGGCGCGCTTTGTAGCGCCCGCGATGCAGTGTTCAGCCCCCTCCGGTTGAAGAATGCTCCTGGGACTCGTAGTCCCACCAGGAGAGCCAGGTGACGGAATGGAGAGATGCCCCGAGGTGTTGCGGCGCGCTTTGTAGCGCCCGCGATGCAGTGTTCAGCCCCCTCCGGTTGAAAAATGCTCCTGGGACTCGTAGTCCCACCAGGAGCCAGGTGACGGAATGGATTGCTCGCAAAAAGTCAGCCAGATCCTCTAACCACACAACCGGCTCAGCAGCAGGAAAAAAATCCTCTCCTTACAGCCCTTCGGAAGTGGGACATCAGGGGGGTGGCCCAGCCCAGCCTCTGTCAGGCGCTGACGGGCGCAGGACGGGCCTGCCCTTGGCCCGGGCTTTGCCCGGGCGGCGGGAGCGCTAAATTAAGTTTCAAAGGGCTCCTGCCCTTTGGATACAAGCGGCACCTCCTCCAAGCCCGAACGCGCTTCCCGCGACGGCGGGAGCGCTAAATGAAGTTTTAAAGGGCTCCTGCCCTTTGGATACAAGCGGCACCTCCTCCAAGCCCGAACGCGCTTCCCGCCTCTATTTATTTTTTTCTTTCTTTACGACCTTTCTTCCCTTCTTAGGTTCTTTTTTTATTCCTCCTTGTGTGTATTCCCCCCTTAATTCATCACGTATCCTTATTTTTACTTGGGAGTCTCTTTTCTACAGTGTTTCCTTTCATTTTGTCGACCTCCACATTTCTTCCAACCTATAATTCTATGGATGTTTTGCTCCTTTCTTCTTTGTCCCTAACTTTTGTTATTCCTTGGACACTCCTTTCTACCACAGATCTCTTACCTTTGCACATCTCCCACCTTTCTACCATCTCCCTTTCTCTGTTGGATCTCCCATCTTTCCACCATCTCCCTTTTTAGTTAGGCTCTCTCATTCCCCTTCCTCTAAAGGGCCCTAGCTTTGAAGGGAAACCTAATTATTCCGCATTATTTGCATGGACATAGCCAATCTTTGTGCAAAATCTGCTGAACTCCATGTCTTCCATGGATCCATTCAAAGTGGAGGACTCTCTACAGGGGAGTGAGCCCTTGCACTCTCCTTTAGCAAGACAGCACTGCACCAGAAACGACTATAACATGTACATATGTTATAATGAATCTCACATAATTGCACCACTGGTGTTCACCTCCTGGGTAAGGGCAAAAAGCACAACAGGACCGGTGCAATGGGTCTTGTAAGTTTTCCTTCTTCACCTGGACTGCTCCACGTGCCCCTGGGTGAAGACCAAAAGGGTCCCGGGGGCCTCAAATTTGTGCCAGCAGTGCCATTAGCAATCAGCCAGCACAAACTAAGTATTGGTGGTATCAGCACTCCTACACTCTAACCAGCATTAACCCCCAGACAGAATGACAAGCAAGGTCTCTTTCATACAACAGACCATTTCTAAAGGATCAGCAAACAGTAGACATGAGCTAGGTGTACAGTTCGAGATTAAAAACTCAACATGATTTTCAAATAGAGCACAATGTTCTCTTTAGGAAGTGCTATAGAGATGTCATTAATATGTCGTTAAACCAATAGGACTATGACAAGGTGGAGAACATTATTGGTCACTTCATGTCTGCACCTGTTTATAACCCACAGGCTGGGGTGTTCTGGAGGAGAGGGGCTGTTGAAACTTTAAGGGTGTCACCTGTTTTAGTGCAGTCAGCTCAACCCATTTCCTCACTCCCCTCCAACATCTGATTTAATGTACCTGTGGGGAATCAGTTTGATGTTTTATCCAAAGTTGACTGCAGCAATCCCCCATTATAGATCTGTTCCAGGTCATGTCTAGGGTGACAGAAAACTTGAAGAGTGGGTCTAGAGCAGGCTCTGCTAGACCCAGAAATTATTTCTCTCTTAAAGCTGGAACACTGCTGGGCTTAAAAGAAAGGATTAAAATCCCATACTGGCTGGATTTTATTGATAAGTTTGATTTTGTTCTTCTACAGTAAACTTGTGCTGCCTCATCAATCTCATGTAGGGGTTTCTCAAGTTACTCCTCCCCTGCTATACCCTCTGCCCAGGGAAGAGCAAAGGGTGGTCTCTAAATTTGGGTAAAATTGAATCTTAAGGTGGCCGTAACAACTATTGACGTGGGAAGTCCTGCATACCAGGCAGTGCTCATCAAAGATAACTAGGGCTCTTTTTATTTTTATTTAGTACATTTTTGTAAAGACGGTTTTACTAATTCCTTTTATTATCTCTTTGAGGGTCTGTTTCAGTTTATAGCAGGCCTTAAGCCAACTGTTCCTGGTGTGATTTCCCAACCTAGATTCCTGCTTTGTGGAGATTTTAATGCCAAGCCAGGAAATCTGAAGGAGGAGTTGGGCCTCGTGGGCTTTTGTAATTATAGAAAGAAATTATGATTATGGAGGGAGGGAATTAAGGAACTTTTTTAGCTTCAAATGATCTTGTGAATGTAATCAACCTTTCCGAGGATGGCGGTCCAAGCGCACCTACATTTTGGGGGGGGGGGGTACTTATCTATTATTGATTATATATTTGCCCTGAGGAACCTGCTTCATTGAGTCATCAAATGTAGTATACTTAAGACCCAATGGAGGGGGGGGGGGGGTCATAATCCACTGTGTATAGAAGGGGTCTTTCCCATGGATAGTGACAAACCGACAGCGATGAGTATGGAAGTTATTCAACTTTCAAAGGATGGACTTAGATTGGTTTGGTCACTTAAGGACCCTAAGTCCACTCTAAATTCCTTCCTCAAGAAACACTTGCCAGTATTTATGGGGTGCCTAATTGAAGATACTGGGGAATCTTTATTTGCAGCCTCTCATCTATTATGCTCATGTATTATGAATCACTTGTTAAAAAAACCTCCGGCCTGCCCAAGACTGTCCACGCTGGTTTTACTGTGTTCTGCGGCTAACCGTCCTTTGAGGAAGTTTCGCCCAAGAGATACTGATGTCAGAGCTACTTTGCTTTTTGTTATCTACATCAACGAGTTAAGCACCCACCTATCGCCGGCCACCAGACGTTCCAAAAATAGCCAATGTCCTGGTTCTGGCATTATTATGCACCAATTATGCTGTCTTAATGGCCCGCACCCCTACTATCCTGCGTATCTTGGTTGAATCCTTAATCAGATTCATGGGTAGCCTACATCTGACAACTAATTTTGGGAAATCATTCATAATGGCATGTAGCCCGGGAAGGAGAAGCTTGTGGTCCCTCCAGATTTTAGACCAGTCTGTGAGTTCCGTTCAAAATTTTAAACACCATGGTGTCATTTTTGATTCTACAGGTTCTTGGCAGTCCCAGGTTAAGGCTGCCTGTTTGAGATGAAGTAGGGCAGCTAGGTCTTTACTCAACCTCGCTCGTGAGGACGGTAGAAGTCCTACTTCTCCCTACATTACAATGTATAACTTGCAGTGCTTTCCCACAGCGATTTAGGGATCAGGGGTGTGGGAGTTCTATAACGCTTCCCCCATTCAGGTGGAGGAAAATCAGATTTGTTCACGACTTCTGACTCTCCCTTCAACTAGTTCCAACTTCATCCTGCATTCAGAACTTAACAAACAATATGTTTCCCATGTAGACAAGCTGGCACCGCTTTTGCTGTGGATTAGGGTATGGACCAGCTCTGAAAAAGTTTTAATAGGGAAGTGGTTTTGGATTACCTTAGTTTAGATACCCTGGTTGAAATATGTTAATAAGGTCGTGCTCACATCAGACATCGGGCTCCACAAAATGTTTACTGCCCCCAACTAATTTAAATAAATCTGATAAGAGGCTAGTAAAGTCCCGCCAAGCAGAGTTGTGTATTTCACAAAGAATGGAGAGTTTCCTCAGCAAGTGTTACACACGAATATTGAAGGAAGATGGCATTTTATTTGCTGTTAGAACTTTCACGGTGGGAAAGGTCTCTTCTTTTTAGATACAGTGTGGCAACTTTTATGTTTTTCCTATGACTAAAAGCTTTGAGTGAGTCAATTACCAGCCTATCCCTGTGACGGGTTGGCTGAGCAGTCCTTGGTGCCTTTCTTTTTTTTTTTTTGCACATTTTAAAGACCCTTCTTTGTAGGCTGTCTTAAACATATTCTGAAACCTCTTGCCTTCCAGAAATGTAAAGATGCCATACTGTATTTACAGCTGTTAGGCAGCCCTTACGCTTGTCATAATGTATGCCGTTTTTTATGGGCGAGCACAAAGCGCTCCGCCATAAAGTAATCTCTCTTTGGGCTTCAAAGCACGCCCAGGTCACGTCAGTCTCTTTCATTGGTTCCTGGGCTTGCTCTTTAAAATCTGCATGATTTCATTTGTGAAAGGCATGCATACATCATGCCTTTTCCGGTGTTTAGCCCACCTACACAGCACCGGTAAACTTCTAGAAACATACGAGTCTCGATGTTTTGAGCCTGGTTTCTGGACTACTTTATCTGTTAATTTTCCCCGCAGCGCGATCGCACTCCGTGTTTTCGTATTAAATTTCAGCGTGATCGCGCTGCAATTTACATAGTGCGATCGCGCTGTGTTTTTTTTCTTTTAATTTGTGTGGCAAGAAAAGTTAGGTTAAGAGTTTACAACGCAAATAGCTCCAACTCGAGCAAATGCGAGCCCATTGCATTGAAAATGCTTGTTTAAAATTGTCAGTTAGAAAAAGGAAATCAATGGATGGCTTAGAAATGTCACCCTGTTAGCTGCTGAAAAAATGTGTTGTCCGAAATTCGGGTAGGGGTGCTCTCCCAGTGACATCTGCACTTTATTGAATTTTATTTTACGCACTTTACAGAGGCTTGATTTCCTTGGGTGAAGTAGCAGTAATAAGTTCATTTAATCTAAATTGTTTCAACAGTTATTGTTTTAAAGATGAATAGTATTGTATTGTTTTATGCTCTTTCATGAATTTAGCCACAAAATTGAATAAAGATATTTGACTGGTTATCAGTAAAAGAATGATTTGTATCGTTAGATTAATCTGGTTTTATGGATGTAAATTAATAATTATAACAACCTTGTGCACAGGTGTAAGTCCTATCTCTTTCAGCTCAGTTATTTTCTGATATCCTCACCATAACTAAGAAAAGTCTGCTCCTGTTTCATATCATAAGAGCATTAAAGTATTACTTTAGCAAGACCAAAGAGTTCAGTACATTTGATGGAGAGTGCTTACTTCAACGTAAAGTCATAAACAGGCTGTAAAGGTTCTACAAGGAAAGGAAAGAGCTAATCCACAGGAGTATCAAGAGTTACATTTGCTTTATGGTGTAACATTTGATATCAAACTGTCAGGCAATATTAAGCTAGAGCTAAACACAAGAGCAAGTACCATAGGCTTTGAGAGTGGGCCTTGCAACGAACAGCATCCCCTTTCTGTGATCCCATCAACCCTTGCTTTTGGGTGGTAGTGTATCAGTTTTCCCCATCTTTCTAAATGGTGGTTGCAAATGGAGCGCTGTAGGTTTCACCTGGTAACAATCAGAGCATTAAGGAACTCCGATTCAGGGGATCATTATGAGTTTAAAGGATGGAAAAGGCTGTCTGCCAAACTCCTGCGGTCAAGTTGTCGCCAGTGCAGCCACCTTCCTGCGGGTCCCAATGGGTGTTTTCCACTGAGTCAGTGGACGGAAACTGTGTGTCTGCCTGCTGACCCCCTGGAAACCACCTAGAACATTGACGCCGGCGGCAATGCTGCTGTGTGCAAGGTGCACCAGCACCCATTGCGCTGTTCACTGTCTGCTGTGCAGACAGTGAACGGCGCTGCGGGGCTGGCCATGGGGGCACTGGACTGCCCATGGCAAGTGCATGGGCAGTGTAGGGGCCCCCTGCACCCCGTCTCCGCCAGCCTTTATATTGCGGTGCTACTGCCATGTAGAACCTGGCGGAGAAGGGGGTCGTAATCCCCAGGGTGACACTGCTTGCAGCGCTGCCCTGGCGGATTAGCACTGGCAGCAGCGCCAGTCCCTCCTGTGGAGGAAAACTAGCAATGCTGGCAGTCTGACCAGGGTCGTAATGACCCTCTTAGTGTTTTCCCTGTGAATTGTTCTCTTCCAAACCCAATCCACATGACCAAGACTGAGAACTGCAATATATGTCCTTTCCAAAACATCTTGACGCATTTAGGAACACCAGTGGGCCCCTCTGAACTTAACATGTCAGCCAAGTAACTTAGCTGTGGTAATTACTGGGCTGGTTTGTAAAACCTCTCATTCTCATTTGCATCAACTAGTACAGCTAGAAGAGCACCCAGTTCACTGTTTACCCAGCATTGCGCATTCTAAGAGCATTTAAATGTCCTTGTCGTGTAATGTACTTGTCAACAAGTATTTGAAGATCTATTTATTTTTGCGTAACAAATATTCTGCTTCCATTACTTTTACTGTCCTGCCCTGGGTTGGTAAATTCCGTTGATTAACTGATTCAAAAGAAGCAGTAAAACAGAAGATGATCTGGACTACACACTGAATTGAATTAAAGCAGGTTCATTGTATTATGAACCAGAGGTTTAGCTGTTAAAATATATGAAAAGAATGTCAAGAAGGATGGATTCCTACTTTATAATTAGAAAAATATATTTAGTTGTGCTTAACTTAATTTATTATGAACGTTTAATTTCTTTCTTTGCAGTTTTTTCTCAAACTAACCATTTTCCTTTCCTATTAGGAAATTGGGGATGTTCTTCAGACCAGAGGTCATGAAGTTGGAGTAACCACTGGCAGAAAGCGAAGATGCGGCTGGCTTGATCTAGTCTTGCTCAAATATGCACACATGATCAATGGTTTTACTGCGTGAGTAGTTTGCACTGATGATTTTTTTAGTTCACAGAACCTTGCCCTTTGCTGAAACTAAGTGTAGCAGGTGGTTGACCCAGAGTTGGAGGCCTACAATGAGTCTCCCTTCAAAAGTACATTGAGTCACTGAAAATAGGATGACCGCCCATCCCCTGCTATAAATATATTTAAAAAAGCTAATAAAGGCAGAGTGTGTGTACAATACACCTAGTCAATTAAAAGTGAATCAGTACTGCAGTAACTTTGTTGCACCTGATTGGCCTTTAGATGCGAGTCACTTGAAGGGAAGAGATGTCAGTCTCCTGACACTTAGATAAGTGATTTCATTATCAAGCCGCAAAGTTCCAAGCGCACAGCAAGTTTTATTTACAGGAAAGTATTGTATGACTGTGAATAAGAGTAAGGGCAACTCACATTGGGCATGAATCCTTGAACTCCCAACCTGAAAGTTGTAAATGTACTCATGTAGTGGTAATTGCAATTCCATTTATATAGTGGTTACTATCCCTGATGAGGCGTCAAAGCACTTTACTCCAGGCAGCACACTGCGCAGAACCCAAATGTAATGTTTAGTTCAGTGTTATTGGTTACTGTTAATTATTAGGATTAGTCTTGTGCCCCCAAAGAGGACCATTCCATGCAGTCATTTCAGTTTTTTTAAATGATGGTCTGAAGTAATTGTGGTTAGTTAGTCATTATTGGTGAGGGGGTGAGCTAATGCACGTGGTTGGTGGAATTAATACAGGAGTTATGCATGTGATGTGCTTTAATTTCTGGCTTCATGGAATTCAGAAAGATATCCAGGAATGTGCAACCGTGGCACATTCCCCTAGTATTTTCTCTGCTAGGAAATGTAATTTACCTAAGTTAACATTTTCTTAAGTTTCTCCACGAGAAAAACTATTTTCACTGAGAAACCTTTCCCCTCCCCCACCTTCTGTACATTTTGGAGGTTTCTCCTTCCAATTTCGACCCTGAAAACAAATGTTCTTATGCTCTTGAAAAGAGTAAATGTAAATCCCCAAAAAAGTTCAAAATATGAGTTTACCCCGAAAAAGTTGTCCACCCACAAACATCTGATTTATTTTGATCAGCCCCAACTTTTGCAAGTGGACCCACCTTGGAACATTTCAGAATGAGTCTGATCTATTTTTTCTGTCACAGAATTTTTGCTATATTGGCAGAATACTTGTTTGAGCAAATCTCACTGACGTTCAAATCCTGCAGTTACTGATTTTGTGAAGGAACTATTTGCCAGATAAATTACACATTATTTGCACACCTAAGCTTCACTTGTGTGCCTAATGTGCTTTATGATTCAGACCCTCTGGTCAGTGGCAGCTGGTGACTTTTAAAACTGATAGGGTGTAAACATTGTTTACGAGTTTCATCAAGTAAGCAAAGCAAGTTCAACTAATACAAGGAGGGGATGGGTGTAGTACTCCCCAGTCAAACTTTTGAATAGTGGAAGTCAAAAAGGTCCATTGATTATACACCAAATTGTGGTAAAGAACTTGGTTAAAAAGCAGTTGTTTTAATAGGTAATATTCGGAAGTAGAAGACTGACAATATTTCAAAACTCGAGTGTGCCCCCATTTCCTACAGCACTAAATATTTATTGCATATTCATTCCATCTTTTGCCACCAATGGGCCACCAATATTGAAGAAGAAACTTGACCTTATGAATTCGAGATATTTTGCTGCAGTAGCCCCTCATAATCAAAGAAAACAAATATTTTCATCAAACCACATATTGCCATAGGGGTCCCTGGCACTTAACTGAACTACTTTTGTGTGACTGTGCTCCTTGTGAAAGGGAAGGATGTTGTCACTAGGAATGAAGTTAGCCAATGGTGTATACTTTTAGTCAAATCAAACGTCCTTGATTAACACCAGACCCAAAAAGGTGGCCTTAAATAGTGTTTTCTGCTTTACCACCTGCAAAGGAGCAGGAACTATGACACCAGTACAACTCGCCAAAAAACAAACCAGCTCTAAGAGCCAACACTGTTTAAAGAGTTCAGACAAAATCAGGCTAAAAAACAAAGGGTATAAAAAGAGAAAGCTAGCCTTCTCCCTCTTCATACCAAGGATCTGGAACAATTTCCCACCTACAACCAGCGTACACTAAATGCTAGCTGCAGAGGCTGCAGCAGATCAGAATTGTGACAAGTGGGTGGGTTGCACCCACACGTCAGCACTGGGATGCATTAATCCACTCCACTTCACCACTGGTTCAGTAATATGGCGGGTTATACAGATGACTGCAGTGGATGCATTAATTCTCACAAAATGATTATAGTTGGATTGGAAGCTGTCTTTTGCTGGTTACACGCTGATCTGTGCAGTAGGTATATAAATCCTACTAAGCTATCTCATTGGTTTTGAACCTCTTACCTACAAATGATACAAAGATATCTGAAGAAGGCAAGTTAACAGTGCAGGCTGCATAAAATTCTCTGCAGTGATGTGTGATCGGCGGGTGCATGCATGCATGCAAGGTGAGTTGTGAGTGTAGATAAAAAGAAATAATCACTTACCTTGCTTGCTTCACGACATCCAACATCCTCCTCAATCCTGTCCGTGTTCTGCTCTGTCTCCTTGGGCTCCAGTAAATTCCCCTAACCAATCCTGGTGCTGCCCTCATGCTGGTTACCAGCATGAGAGAGGCTCCAGGATTGGAGGGAGCGGCTTCTCTCAGTGCTTTTAAGAGTACTGGAGGCCTGTTCGTTAGAGAGGTTTAAAAAGGGCATGTCTGGCTGGCCGTCGCAAGACAGCCAGCCAAAGAGACAGGCGCACTTAGTACCTTAGTACACAGCCAGCCCAACGCTCCTCCCTGCTGCAGCAATGGCCCCGCCCGTCCTGACACTCTGTTCAGGATGGGTGAATGAAAAATAAAATGGTAATAAATTAAGTTTATTACCATTTTATTTTTCATCTCTGGGGCTTTCCTAGAGCACATTTTTGGGAATGGGACGATGCCAAATGGAGAAGCTGCTCCTGAACAACTCTTTGTGTAGACCATTACCAGTTGAATTTTTTTTTACTTAATAATTACATGGCTTGACATAATAGTGGCTAATAAAGAACTGGTCTGCTGTGTAGCAGTAATTCAATGAATTCTCAAAGTGATGGTTTCATATGTCACTATTACCTAAGTCAGTGGTGCTTCCTGTATTGACCCTTGAGGAATAAAAGGTTAAGCCAGCCCAAAAAGGATATGAGCTTGCCCTTTTCATGCTACTCGCAGTCATCTGCAGCTGGCACATTAACCTACCAAGACATATTACCAGCTATGTGTGAAAGTAGAGCTATGACTTTGTGGCCATGTGCCAGAAGGTTGTGAGCGTGGAAGTATTAACATGCTGCATCTTTATCTAAATAAACAGTATTTTAACAAAAAAAGAATTTTATTTCTAGCTTGAACGGATCAAAAGTTACTAAAATCGTGACGACATGCATTGCTATGCAGTGGAAGGCTCTATACAAAGATTGATTGGTCATCAGTTGCTTATTACTGTATTTGGATGTTAAACTGGTACTAATGAATTGAAACCTTTGCCAAGACAGTGTAAACGTGAAAAAATGACAAAATGATGAAGTAACACTATCATAAAATGTGCCACATTAATTCACATAATTTTCCTTTCCTTGCTGCATAATTTAGTCAACCCTGCCTCATAATTTGGTTCTCCCTTGCTGTATAATTTCAGTGGACGTGCCCATACCTTGTAAAACACCCAATTAGTGTGTCTTTGCAAGTTCAAAATGGCCCTCTTTACAAATGTGGGCCACGTTTTAAATATCTGATATGCAAATAGAGGCCAATTTTATTTTGGTGCCCAAGACTATTTTTGGCCCCATCCCGAACCTGTTACTGACAATGTTTGTGATAATATCAGAGAAATCCACACAAAAAATTGGACAACCAAAACAAAACAGGCCCTAAAACAGCCCACAAACTGATCTGTCAAACCAGCCCTTCTGGTACTGCGATATTGCCCGACACTGAAATTGGACCACAACCCAGCATGCTCTGCATTGACTTGCTACACAACAGTGTGAGAGTTTGTGTGTCTAATAAAGGTTTTTGCATCTGCTTTTTTTTAATAGACTGGCACTCACAAAACTTGATATCTTGGATGTGTTCTCTGAAATCAGAATCGGAGTGGCTTACACACTGGATGGAACGATAATACCACATTTCCCTGGTATAGTATGTTTTACACTGGCATCTGTAATATTATAGTGGTAATATCCAAATTATATTCAGTTCCACCTTGCCACTGTTTGAAATATCACTCAGACATTCAGTTGATTAATAACTGTCCTTATGTTTTCTTCTGCTCTTTGTTTTCATGCCTTCAATATGTTACATTTATGTTTTTTTTCCTTATGACATTCTTTCCCGATTTATTACTGAAGTCTGCACAGTCGGGTGACACAGTTGTGAGATATATATACTTCTTGAGGGGTTTACAAAGAACATAAGTTTTTCCAGCGCAATTCCAGGGTGTATGAACTTGATCAAAGATCAAAAAATGCAAAATAAAGCAAATAGATGGTGATTTAAAAATCTGAATTTACTCACATCTGATGCACGACTAGGTTCTGTAATCACACCGGTCAATATATTGTTAAAATTCAAAAACAAGCAAGTTATGAAAAGATTCTCTAGGTGTAGAGATCTAGAATACACGCCATAGGATAGCACAGCCATAATGTGCCCCATTTAAGGTTACTGCTTAAAAATACCTGCATAATGCAGACCGTCAAGAGCCTCGCGTCATTAACAAAGATATCCTATGCCTTCAATCATGCTTGTTTACCTCACAATTTGTCACCAATAGCACAAAAATGAATTGCATGGTGATCCTACTATGACGAGGCCTACATTTTACATTAGCTACAAATAGACAGCAGTGGCTGGTCTTTAAGCACCGTATACAACCTGAGCATGAAGGGTCGCAAAGTTTGTACTTCAAAACATAAAGCCCCACTGTTTGTGGCTGACAGCTTACACTTCCTCACCAATAGCCTATATCTTCCCTTCCTGCTCTCAAAGATGAACTCGATAAAGGACTGTAGAGTGCCTGCTCCTGGACGGAGGACCAAATAAAATACCTTGTTGTTCATCTGCCACAGGAGGATAGAGGTACATATATCTAACATCCCTCCACTTTTGCAGACACTTTTTAAAGATCTCGATCACTGGTGGAAGCTGAAAGTGCCCTGGATAGGGAGGATAACCAGTTTAAAAAAAAGAAATCATACCTCACTTACTCTGTGTGGTTCCAACATTACTCCTGAGATTCCTCAAGGTCATATAATCTCATATTCCAGAAACGCTTTTGAGTTTTGAGTGGCGGAAAAGGACTGCAACAATCATAAAAACACTCTGGGAGGGGGCTGAGGGTGGTGGCTGGGCCTACCCAATATCCATAACTATGTGCTAGCGATCCAGATGAGACCTGCCGTGTACTGGAACTACAATCAATCATGAAGGCAAACCATGGGTACGAGTGGAGTAGGGTTTCTCCCACACCCTACTTCTGTACCTGCCAGGGTTCCCGATTAGACCAGGCCTAAAGCCCATTCAGTAGTACAAACCACAGCGCTTCTGCTGGAACATTAACAAACAGTCTGTAGTAACAAAGAAAGGCATTACTTTATATTCCTCTCCAACTACACCATTGAAGCACAACATGGTTTTAATGCTGAAAATAATAGACCTGGGTTTCAGTAGATGGAATCAACGTAACACAATGACATCAGGTGACTGCTCTACCAGGGGAGAGCTTGTGATAAGAGACGAGCTCAGAGACAACCTGAGCAGAGAAGAGCAATATAGACTTACACAACTACTATTCTTAGTTAACAGATGAGAGGTAGAAGCCCTGGCAAATAGAGAAGAAGCATATAAAGGCCAAGTTCACAAAGAGTATCACCTTGCTACACTTCTATATACATGATCTGAGCCCTACCTATAAACACAAATGTACAACACACTGTGAAAGGGACCTAGGAATCGACATATCTGAAAAGACGTGGGAAAATACGGACTAGGGCAGCTAAATCTCCCATTTGTGTGCAGCATAAAGAAAATTTAAATTAAATTGTGACTGGATTATACCCCTACCAGATTAGAAACTATGTTCAGTTGGTTGGTCCAGTGTGCACCCTGCTTGCATGCATCCTGGTGCTGTGTCCACTTTCCACAGACTGGAAAGAGATTTCTAAAAAAAATTAGGGCCGTAACTGGTCTCCCTTCCACTACACCCCCTGCTGCTCCTTTATGGCTACCGGGGGGAAACATTGTATATTCCCTGACTGGCATGATTACAATGTGATCAAGAAAGGTGTGGAACATTTACACAATGGAAAAACTATCGGCCATTATACATGATCGAATGTACAAGTTCCAAAAAGTCTTGCTCACGCTTAAGACGCACACGGAAAAGGGGCAGATCCCACTATGATATCAGATAAACAATGTCCGTCAGGAATATGCAAAGCATCAACTTTTGACATTGACAACAAACTTCAACAACAATGCTCTGGTAAGCCTATTGACCAGAGTAAACCCAGTGTACTGATGTGCTTAGTTGTGTATAATAGAATATAATGCATTTTATAAATTGATGTTGCACCATTCATTCTCACTGCTAGATTTCTACCTCCTTTTCTGATTTTTTTTCTCCTTTGCATTTCTGTCTCTTTCCATTGCCCTTATTTGAGCACAGTCTTGATGCGGGCACTTTTTAGAACCATTTTAACTACCTCCACCTGAAAACCAGAAAGTATGTGTTGTAGGAGCATTTCATTTACTTTTACAAGCTGCAAATTATTTTTTTAACTTCTGTTGTTCGTAGGGCCTCCAAACAATATCATTAGGAGACTGCTGTAACTACTACGCAAATTTATATAATCACACAAAATCTACTTAAGTTTATGATACTTTTGTTGTACTACCCAACCTGTAGGAACTGTGTATGTGTTGTATAATTGGGACCTTTAATAAGAACATTCTCTGTAACTAATGGTTATTGTCTCCAATTTTGTAGCCAACCAGGAGATCTTGAATAGAGTCGACGTGAAATACGAGACCCTCCCTGGATGGAACACCGATACATCAAGGGCCAGAACTTTTGAGGAGCTCCCTCCCAATGCACAGAGATATGTTAAATACATACAAACGGAGCTTGGAATACCGAGTAAGTATTAAAATCGGTTTGCCTTCATAGTATCTCATTTTATTCTGCTTGGGACACGGACCCTCGAGTGCTTAACGTAAGCCGATGGGGGCTACCAGCACTCAGTTTTGAGGACTTGCACTTATTTTTTCATATCAGACTTTAAACCTGAGCAACGGAGAGAAGTAACACAAAAGGAGGAAAGAAAGATAAAGAGAACAAATGGAAAAACAGTGACAAAGAAAGCTGGGATAAAACAAAATGTGCATGAATGAAATAAAGAGGCAGGAAGTGTCAGGTAGTAGATAAAGAGGCATGAGGTGGAATCAAAACAGCTCAACCTTGGTATTCGACACCCCTGACAGTTAACAGCATTGGCCGCAGGCTTCCAAACAATATTTTGCACTGCAGCACTTATTCGATTACCAATTAAGCACTGAGACCCTGAACTCTTTGTCAGTGTCAGGTACGTTTTAAGGATTAAGTGTGATGGTATATGAGCGCATGCCATTAAACATAACTCACAGATTTCTCCTTGCCCCAAAGCAATTTCTTTTTTCTTTGCCAAAGAGGACATAGATGAGTAGTCATTAGCGTACTGAGGAGTATCTAAACAAGTGAAAGAGCATAAAAGTCAAGTATCTTTTTGTCATTAACTTAATTGGGTCTCTTTAACCACAACAATTTCATCATATTGCCCTCCCATACAAAAATGAAGGATTATGCAGGACAAAGCGTTAGTCACGGAATTGGTCCTGGAACTACAGCTGGTCCAGGCCATTGTTTGAGAGATTGCAAAACATGCATTCTTATCCTGGAAGTTGTTACGTAGCGGTTTCCTGTCTGATTCCAGTGACCTCTTAATTTTATCTCCATGGTGAGCCATGATGGAGAAATGTCTGCAGTTGGATGAATTCCTTGGGATCAAAGGTATGTAAATTATATTTTTTTGTGTTCTAAGAGTCAAGAGAAGTAGAAACTAAAGTACCTTTTTTGTCTGATTATGTTAAATTCAAATACACCTTCAGTAAGAAAACTAAGAAAAATTGACTCGTCCAACCACTAATCACCAGAACCCAGACTAGTTTTCACAGTGGATAACACACATGCGATTGCCCTCGACTGAAAATCATTGCATGTGTTTTTTTTTCAAGATATTCTAGTACCTAAATGGTTTTTAATATTTAGTGGGTAAACAAGCCCATTTCTAGTTAAGGTGTTAGAGGGACTTAACTCGCAAATTAAAAAGCTCCTGAATGAAGATCCTGCAATAAAAACTCCTACAAATAGCTTGAAAACCCCTGAAATACTAGAAGATCCTATGTTGTTTGTGTGATATCCGTGGGTTGCAGGCAGTCAAGAATTCAAACCATAGTTGAAGAGCCTTGGAACAGTGAGACAGAGACCGGTACGCCCTAACCTAAACTCTTTATTATCAATCACATCATGCGAGTAACACTAACCCTCTCTGAGTGATTTGTTGAAAACATATTTTACAAGGAAAGAGACAACACTGTATTTAGGAATTGTTTTCAACAAATTGTGATGCATGTGAAGATGAATGTCTCAATTGTGGAGAGTGAAATATGTGTTCACGTTACACACATTAGGATTACAACAGTTTTCATTGAAAAGTTGTTGTGGGAGTGTGATAGATGCTGTGATCTGTTCTTCTGTTTCACAATACTTAGCTTAGATAATAGTAAATACCATAAGATGGCTAAGACTAGCCATTACTTTTATCCACTGAGCTTCACAGGAGTGAAAATCACACTGTCTTTCGCTATGGTTTGTAACCCACTGGTTGGAAGAGAAATGCTAAATTAACCAGACAGGTTACTTCAACATTTGCCTCTTTCCCGCTCACCCGCACTCATTGTCTTTTCTTCCATCTCCTTTTTTTCCACCTCCCTTCTGTCCTTTAATGGAATGAACTTGATTTAGCAAGGTGGGACCCTTTTTATGGTCGTCCAGAGGCTCCAGAAAGCCATTAACAGCTTAATATAGTTATTACAACAGGCAGAAATTTGAAATATCCCTTGTGCAAGAGTTAAAATATTCTCTTGTTAATGTCGCCAGAGCAATACTGGTCTCCGAGGAGTGTGCAGAGGATCACGCTGCTGTAGTTACGTTTTCATCTCGCCTGCGTAATCTTAAATGTGACATAAACATCTAAAGATACTTTGTGCTGCTCTGCTGCCCATGCTTCTATTTGTAGTAATTGTAGTTGGTTTGGAGAAATCTGAAAGTACAGTGGATTTTTTCTTTTGGAAGAACACCAAATGCAAAATTAATGCCAAATATAATAAACACTTACAGTTGCATTGGGGTCTTCTCATTCCTCTCTGCAGTTCACCGTAAGAAGTCAATTTAGTATGCTACCATATACCATGTGGATGAACCACTCACCAAGTCAGTGAAATATATATTTTCTCTCCGTAGAAAAAAAAAATCCCACTGTGTAAGAATAGTTAAACAATACTGGCTCAAAGATTGTGCTCCCTGCCCAGTGCGCAAAAGGGTCAGTACCCTTTCTTCCTGGATCTTCTTTTATAGACCTTTGCAGTAGCCACACTAGGACAGAAGCAACTTCAACAGGAACCACTGTTGTCTTGCTTTTAGCAATTCTTCTGACTTCAAAATAATTGAGCATGCTTGATGCCATGTTGAGGACAAGACACTTTATCTCAGTTATCTTAAAATAATGTGTTGGTGCTAAGACACCTCAGTCATGAGACATACGAATGTTCTACAAATAACGCTTTGTACACACATAGCCATCTGAGCTTCTTTTTTTGCTTCAAAATGTTGAGGGTTGACTATCTCTCTATAGTTGAGATTTTGATAGCCTGCTTTGTGTGGTTGAGACCCCCTCCAACCTTTAATTCCTTCTTCCATAGTGGCTTCACTGTGTCTTCTAATATTGTTTTCAGGTACTTAAAGAAAACTGGACACTTAAGTTTTTTGAACTACTAGATTAAAGCTTTAAGTAAATCTTCACCATTTCAAAAGTAAGTCTTGTGAAGGTGGTATTTGTGATTCCTCCACCACAGGTGACTAAAAAAGAAAAGGGGCACGATGATGTGGTGGAAAAGTTTACCCAGTCCGATATGCTGGACATTCACTGGCCCATGAAGGGCAAAGGGAAGTTTATGCAGTCGTTACAATAATTTGGTCCTCCTAAATGTAGCTTAATCGACTCCAAATATGGAGGGTATTTGCATGTTGTCATCGGTAAACAACACTAAATTACCCATACTGCGGGCAAAAATTCATGCTGCCTGCCCTAGATGACTTGGACATTTTTTTCATCTGACCTTCAAATTCATTTGTTTCTACTGTCTCGGGGAAAATGAGTTTGTGCTGCAGTTATATTTATTTAACCTTCTAGTTGGGTATCTTGCCTATTTCAACAGATGTTTTACACACAAGGGTTGTACGAGTCATCACAAAGGTTAACTTCGGCAGCTAGGGCCTACCACAGAGGCCTTTAAAGAATGTAAACCTTGGAAGAAAAAACAGCCTCGTGCCCTAAAGTACCTAAAACTTTCACCCTGCTTTGCACAGCCATATCATCGATGTTGTCATTTCAGATGCTGCAGTCATGTTGTCAATTATGTCATAGATCATGTCATCAGTGATGTAATATGCGGCGTTATTAGCTGCACATGGCCAGGGTGCGAGTTATAGTTAGTAGAGATAACTATAATTTATGAATTTCTGTGGTTCTCTGGGACCCCTGGCTTTTATCATATCTTTCTTTTCTTTTTTTAAACATTTTCAGGACTGAGGATTATGCCCTGTAACAGCTGCCACAACATTTTTTTCATGTTGAGGCTAGCCAGTCAGAGCACTCGCTCCTGTGAGAGAAAAAACCTCCTCTGGCAACCAAAATGCTCTCTTTTTTTATTTTTTTTATTTCCCCTTAACTACTAAACGGATTTACACCAAAGCACAAAAAGTATGCTTCCTGGACCAAGATCTAGCTACCTGAAAAATTTGGTGTAACTCCATTCAGCTGTATTAGCTGAACCCTTTTATAAAAAAAAAAAAAAGTCTATGTAAAATACATGGAGAAATTTGTTTTTGGGCCCTCCCTTTTTTCTTGGCCTGCATTTAAATGATCACCCCAATACTTGAAAGGAAGGAGCTGAGGTGGATGAACATTTTTTGGGAAAGTTTTGTGAAGATTGGTCAAACGGCACCAGAGTTATTAGCAAACAAAAAAGTGCTATTCCTGTGCAATCGCAGGCCTAACTTATTACTACCTACCGGTGAATGGAATGTTTTTTCCTATGGAAATGTAGATCTATCTATAACTACCCACTGGCGACCACCAGTGGGTAATAGTAGGGCTATATGGTATGTATTGCCTAGCGATTTTGCCACTAGATAGTTATAGTTAGGACCTCATTTTTATAGAAAAAGTGTATTTTTTACTTACCTATATCTTTGGCGCCGGTTGATGAATCCTCACAAAATGTTCCCAAAAAATGTGACTCTTCTGCTGCAGTCTGGAAAGTTTTGGGGTGATCCATGAAGTGGGGGCCAGTTTTCCCCGGCTTATTCCCATAATGTTTGTAAACAGGACTACAGCCCGAACCGCTGGACGGAATTACCCCAAATTTGGTAGAAAGGTAGCTCGGAGTGCCTTTTTTTTTGTTTGGTGTAAATCCGTTCAGTAGTTTTTTGAGATATTGAAGAAAATTCAGATTTGTATATATAGGGCTGCAAAGGCTCTGCAAACCCTCCCAATCTTGTACTGAGACCTGATTGACTGGCAACACTTCAACAAGGAAGTTTTGGTAGCCATTTTGGGACTTGGCTTCAGCCGAGCCCCTGACAAACGATTACAAATATCAAAAGAGGCCACGGTAGTGACACCTTAACCCCTTAGCTTTGGTGCTGGGGTGCCAGAGGGACACCGCCAGGGCAAAAAAGCATTTTCCTTTTTTTTTTTTTTTTTGCTCAGAGTCGCAGCAGATGCGGCATCATATTTTTTTCTTCTTTTTTTCAAGCACAGGCTCCCATGCTAGTTTTGGGAAAAGCCCCTAGGTGGGCAAGGTCGTGGGGGCATTGATGAAAAAAAAAACACAAAAAAAAAGGAAGGGGCAAAGGGGGCCCCCTTCCTGAGGCTCATTGAGACCCGGGGATCACCACCTCCCCGGGGTTAAATATTAGTAAGCTGGGGGAGCGCCTGGACACCACCTCTGTGGGGCTGAATCTTTGTAATGGTGGGCTGCGCAGACCCTCCTGGGCCCTGTGGATCACCACCTTCCTGGGGCCAAATTACTACTAATAGGGGGGGCCTTGCGGGCCCTACTTGTGCCCCGGGGACCACCACCTCCCTGGGGCTAGCTCAATGTAGTGGGGACCTTTGCAGGCCCCCCTGGGGCCCACTACCTCCGTGGAGCCAAATTATTAATCATGAGGGGCCTTGCAGACCGCACGTGCCTCGAGGACCACCACCACCTCCTTGGGGCCAAATTATTAGTAATGGGGGCCTCGCAGACCACCACCTCCCCAGAGCCAAAATAACCTTTGAAAGTGGGAGGGGGCCTTACAGCACCCCTCCCAGGCCATATACGGCCCCTGGGACCACCACCTCCCTTGGGCCAGCCTGTGAAAACATAAGGAAGGGGGCTCACGGCCCCCCTCCTGTAGCCAATAATGTCCCCCAGGGCCGGCTCCTGCTATGTCTCAGGGTGCCTATCACTGGGATATAGCTGTTTGCTCTGACGTGGCGGAAGCTTTGACAGCTCCCGCTCAGAACAAACACAACTCCGCTCCCAGCAAGCGAGAGCTGTCACACAGCTCTCGCTTGCTGGGAGTGGAGTTTTCCTCTGTTTCCTTGCCCGCAGAGATGTGGGCAGGCAAACAGATGAAAGGATTGCTCTCACAGACAGGGAGCTGCATGTTTAGCAGCTCCCTGTCTGTGACAGCAATTCCGGCTCCCGCAGGAGGTGAGGAGCCGGCTGGGACCATGAAGGCCATGAGGCTCCTCCACCACAGTCCCCAGTGCTGCTAACTGGTGCCCTTGGGGACACCCAGGTGACATGGCGGGCCCCACGGGATGGGTGTCTGGGCTGAGTTCAGGGTCCCTGAGGCCAAGAAGGGCATTGGAGTACTCTACAGCAGTTGGTAGATAATACAATCAAATACCATAAAAAAAAAAAAAAAAGTGTTGGTGCATTTGTCTAATCTACGAGTTACAGGTGGAAGAAGCATCTCTAAGTATGTACATAGAATGCCATATGGTTGTAGTCAATCAATCAGTCAGTCCATTTGTATAGCGCATGCTGTCACCCATGAAGGTCTCTGGGCGGTAAGGTACCTTGTCTCCATTGAAAAGCCAGGTCTTGAGTTTTTTCCAGAACTCAGTCAGAGTGGGTGCTGCTCAGATGTCTGTTGCTAGGGAGTTCCAGGTCTTGGAGGGGGTTTAGGAGAATGAGCGGCCTACGATGGATCTGTGGCGGATGTGGGGGTTGTGTGCAAAAGAGAGTGAGGTGGAGCTCAGTGTTTTCCAGGCTGGTGGAGGTTCAGATATGATTCACGGAGGACGGTCCTTGATTGTGTAGTGCTTTGTAGGCGTGCATGAGGATCTTCAACTGGCATCTCTTCTGGATGAAAAGCCAGTGGAGGTGTCTAAGCTCGGGGTGATGTGAGTCCATTTGGGTAGGTGCAGGATGAGTCTAGCTGCGGAGTTCTGTATGGTCTGGAGTCTTCTGGGGAGTTGGGAGGGCAGTCTAGTGTAGAGAGTGTTGCAGTAGTCAAACCGGGTGGAGATGAGTGCCTGTGTGGTGCTTTTCCTGGTGTCGGTGGGGATCCATCTGAAGAACTTGCAGAGCATGTGGAGGGTGTAGAAGCATGAGGAGGCGACAGTGTTGATTTGTTGTTTCATTGTCAGTTGACTGTCAACGATGATGCAGAGGTTACACGCCTGGGTTGTTGGAGTGGGCGTGGGTCCAAGTTCTGCTGGCCACCAGCTGTGATCCCAAATGGAGGAGTTCTGACCGAAGATCAATACTTCTGTAGTGTCTGATTTAAGCTTGAGGCAGCTGTCTCTCATCCATTTGGTTACATCTGTCATAGCGCTACAGAAGTTGGCTTTGGCATTAGTTGAGCCTTCAGTGAGGGAGAGGATGAGTTGTGTATTGTCGGCGCCGGAGATTACGTTGAGGCCCTGTGATCTGACGATGTTTGCGAGGGGGGTCATGTAGATGTTGAATAGGGGAGGGCTGAGGGAAAATCCTTGGGATATGCCAAAGGTGATGTCTTTTGGTGCGGAGGAGAAAGGAGGGAGTTGGATGCTCTGTGTTCATCCTGATAGAAAGGAGGTGATCCACTTGAGGACCTTTTGCTGTATGCCAATGGAGTGGAGTCTGTCAATGAGGGTAGTGGAGCAGCAGCGGTGGAACCCAGACAAGGAGAGTGGCAACTCTGACAGTGAGTGAATATAAAGGTCTGAAGGGCACAAAGGAAGGATGTGAGATGTTTCTCAAAAAGGAAGCATTTCAATTATTTTTTAAATGTTGCATGGAAGCAGCCAGACCGTCGAAAGGACAGAGTGCTAGATTATTTGAGCACAGTCTGAGAGAGATTGTTTCAAGATGCAGGCCTAATTAAAACTTTAAAGTGTCTCCAGAAGTGTCTCAGATCTGCAATGAATAAACAGAGACTCCCCAACCCCCACCAGGATCTTCAGTTTTTGCAGGAACTACAGGGGATGGCATGTGAAACGAGGGTTTTATAAAACTGATTGCTAAACCAAACTTGGTAAACCCAAGGAAGCTGTGCCAAAAATAACTAGGTGGCATGGATCATGATCAGCAAAGTGGTCCATTTAGAGCTGATGCTTTCTGCAGGATCCAGATATTTGTAGTTTGCACTGGGCAAGCATCATACCTAGTAACTGACCGTTGAAAAGGTCAGTGCATCTACGTTAATACCTCAAAATGTGTGCATATGAATAGTTGTTCTCTCCACGACTGTGACTGGATTGATGCCCCCGAGCATACAAGACTGAAAGTTCCCATTTCTACGTTTGGCTGCTACCTTCACCTACTGGTAGTTTGTAAGTGGAACAAATAAGGTTCAGAAAAAGTTTGTGGTCTTATGCAACTTTGACCAACACTGTCGCAAATAGCCTCCATCTTGGACATAGAACTTGTGGATTTGTCCCATTGGGAAATTATCTTGTAATGTGAAACAGCCACTACTCTCTATCAACATTGCCATTTACCTGTGGGAGTTCCGAAAGGAAGTTCTCATACACAGATTTTGCAGAGCTGTTTGATGCAAGATATTAATGGTGGTAGACATTTGCACAGAAGTTCGTAACATATTGTCACAGCACCAGTTTTATGCTACTTTTACTCTTCAAACAAAATATGCCAAACAGTCATTGTAGGATATTTTTCTGCTTTTTACCTTTGTCCTATATGTCATACATAGTCTGCATCAGATTGTAACAAAGCCAGAATTTTTGGTGTCAGAATTTTTTTTTTAAGTATACATAACAAAAAAGACAAACACCCTCATCTACCTAAATAAGGTATATAATCATAAGCACTGCATGAAGACAGGCCAGAGTTCTAACGTAACAGGTTGTACTTACTCCTGCTTTGTTTTTTTCCCTTAATTAATAGAGGTTTGCTGCCTAATAATTTTGTTTTGTTACCAGAGAAGGCTGCTTCACTTGTGTAAGGTTAGGACCTGGTTTGGGAGCCTCTAATGACTCTCTAGCCATTTGTGTCCTCTGAGGGCAAGGAAAAGTCATTGGAATTGTCATGTCCCTGTTTCTAGG
Source organism: Pleurodeles waltl (assembly GCF_031143425.1). NCBI lineage: Eukaryota > Metazoa > Chordata > Amphibia > Caudata > Salamandridae > Pleurodeles > Pleurodeles waltl. The sequence goes on along the minus strand of NC_090444.1, from coordinate 609,440,175 downwards.
TTATTTCATTCAGTTTTTCACTGCAGTTGATTATCTCTTTGCATCAATGCCTTAACACATTGCACCACATGGAACGCTTGGAACTAGCATATCTTTTCAGAGGTCCTCAGTGATCCCGGCTGAAGTAAGTATCACAATATTGTTTAGTTAAAAAAAAAAAAGAAATTTGGAAAATTTAGATTAGGTAAGTAAATTGTATATGGTTATTGCTTGTATTATAAACTGCACAAACCCTGCAACTGAAACAAATATAGTACATAAATGTCTTTAAACTCTTGTGATGAAGTTGACATTTTTGTTGGATAGCAGAATTGAAAATATATTTATTTTTGTTTCTACAGTTAAATGGATCGGCATAGGAAAATCCAGAGACTCAATGATTACGCTGTTCTAGGAATTGGAGATGCATGAAAGAAATACAGTCCTCAAACATTGTGCCCTGTTCAGACCTCTGTTATTATTCACAATGAGTTTATCAAGATGAAGTTGACTGCCTGGAAGCAGAAAACAGTACTGGATGTGTATGAATGTTTTTGTTTCTCAGAGTTCATCAACCTACCACTCCTATCTAAGTTCTTGATCACTTGTTCTTTTGCTTACCGTAGCTGAGCGCGGCACCCACTTGGCGATTGTTTTTGTTCTGTGTTTTTTTTAACTCAGTGTAAATCATATTCTCTGAAGTCCTAGTACAACAATACCTCCATTAGTTTCCCTTTCTTTAATTGCCTTTCTGCTCTGAAGCAGAGTTGAGGTGGGAGATTTAAGATAGTAAACAAAATCTTGCACTTTTGCACAGGTGGTTTTACATCCTCATTGTTTGTACACTTAAAGTCTATATTTTCTTATTGCTTGCTCTCGCTCATGTTTTAAATGGAATTTGTGCCTTGACTTTATTTTCAAACGTTTCATTTTTGTCTCTTATTAACGATTTTGTCAGTTGTAGATTGTAGTCCCAGGTTCAAGAGCTCTCCAACAGTAGCCTCGTTTTCATCCACATTTCACATAAACACATATAGTTGGTGAAGAGGCCTTCCCACAGTTAATTAACAGCTTATGCGTGAGTTTCACATTATGACACCAGAAAAAATTTGTATTGAATAGAATGGTGTTAATCCTCATATGTTAACAGTCCTAAATATTTGATTAACTTAACAGTGATGAACTAAATGTTTGATTAACTAAAAAGGAGGACTGTTGTGGCTGCCTTTATTTTACTAGTAACATTCTATTGTTAGTTTTAACTTTCACTTCATCATGGCAATAAAAAACATCATAGGTTCTCCAGCAAGGTTTCTTTAGAAAAAATGCACACAATCTCAGTAGGTTTTAAAGTAACTAGCAGAATTTCCAATGAACCTTCAATTAATCTTTTTTAGCTCTTTCAATTTTATGAGTAGTAATTGACTAAATAAGCTCTTAATTACACTATTGGATGTTATCTTTGATTCATATATGTAGGCCTGATACCATGGCACCATACAATACTGTTCTTATTCCACGATAATTGGCATGTAACTGAGTCTAGAGACAATGCTGGAGAAATGATGTGCAGAAAACAAACTTGGTTCTACACTTGTTTGATTCACTTGAACATTAATGGATAGCTTTTAATGTTTTATATACTGACAAATATTTTTCTTGAAAAGTGTCACATTTGTGTGTTGCTTTGAATGCTTGAAGATGGCCGAATAAAATATATAGCATATTATTTAATAAAAGTACATTAACTAATTTTAAGAGGTGAAAAGGAACTGTGGCCTCTGGGCTCAAATTCTGATCATGTATAAATTTCATGTGATCATTGTATAAAGTTCATGTGATCATTAAAGGACTATTCTGTTAATCCAGTGTTCAAACTACTGTATCTATTGTTTTGCATTTGAACAGAAACCTATTTAATTGTTTGAATAGTTTTGCAAAACAGTCTCTGGTATAGGACAACCAAAAATGTAAAGGGAAGTGACTGGAATACTCAAGGTTTTTCGAATTGGGATGATAAAAGTGGTCAGAGGGAGCGGCCACCTTCAAAAGTAACATTGAATGGTTCTAGTGTAGAAATGCATGTGAATTCACTTCAGGCCCCACGTAATGCTATCATGAACCTAGAACAATAGGAATTCAATAAAAAATGTACAGTTTTCCTAAATAAAAGTTTTTAAACAAACCTGCTTTATACCAATTTTCACCAGTTTAGTTACTTACATAATACAACATGTGACAGTGTTTGATTCACTTAATATTATATTTTATTTGAGGAATATAAATGCAAACAAAGAAATCATATTCCATAAATAACCCCTTTTCAGCAATCTGATTTGCACTGTTTTTTTTTTTTTTACTTATGTCACAACAGGGACAAAACTGCTTTTCCCCAGTGTGTCATCTATCACATTTAAAAAGTGTAGGAAACACATTTTCACCACTTTGTCCTATGTAAATATAGCAAACATAATGTGAAATCTGTGGCATTTTGGTCCTGGAGCAAATATCATTTATTCTATCCTTTATTATTCTAGTAAAAATTGCTATTGCTCATGCAGGCTTACATATTTATGTGGGTGGTTAGTCAAAACTTGATAGGCTCAGAGGAGTTCGGGGAACAGCAGTGTACTTTACCCAGGTCCGTAGGAATCTAATTCATGGGTAAATAGAAGGGAGCGGAAAGAAAATTTGGAACGTTTGGTTTTTGATGAGAATTGTGGAAGAGCCAGAAGATTTTCTGTTTCCTGGCAATTTTCATATGAACACGATATTGGGCAAGCCACCAAAAAAATTAAGTGAAAAACAATAGAAATTAATTGTTTTCGATGTACAGTGATAATATTTATTTGCAGCCTGCAAGAAAATAGAAAAATGGTGGAGACTTTATTTTAAACAACTTCATGTAGGTTTTGATCACAGAGACCTATCTCTTTTGACATTAAATTAAGGTTCAAATATTCAGGACACGTTTTGGAATGCACCATTATATATTGATAGTTCACAGGATGAACGTCTGTCATTTCCAGTTTTACAAATGTTTGTACAGCATATTTTCCTCATATATTTAGAGGCGGATAACATTAAACATAATGTTGAACGCTTAATTATATCTGCCACTCGGACTGAGCTGCTTCTATTCCACCTCTCCCTTCTCATATATGTTTTAAATTGTAGCCATGTTTTTAGAGTTTGTATACTGTACCTTTAATTACAGCCAATATTCTTTTTTGTAAAACTATCAGATGTTTAAGATAAATATTTAAATCAAGAAATGAGTTCCATATATTTGGGAGAAAATTGATAAAACGTATGGTGGTTGTGACAGAACACATGAAAATTCTGGGCTTTGGAAACAAGCTGGTCTTTCTTCTAACAGTTTATGGCGGGAAATATTTTTTCAGAGAGAGAATACAATATGTAATGTACAGGATATTGGACCAGATGCACAGTGTTTTTTTCCATAAGTAGTTGTGTTTTCCTTTATTCATATCTTGTGTAAATTACTCATGAATATACAATTCTGAGTCACAGAGTACTCCCTAAGAGTAATTGTGTCATAAACCAGGCTTAGATGTGACTCATGTTTTCAAGAGAGAGACATGGGTGCTCGTGGGAAACATTTTGTAATTCACAAAGTTTTTTTCCACTACTGTATGAATGCCTTTCAAACACACTGGAAATTCAGTTGTGAGACATCTGTTTTACGAATTGTGTTCAGTGAAGCAAAAATGTATATAATAGCGAGGCAGTGAGACAAACAAATAAAGAGGAATTTTAGATGTGTTTATTTTCACTACTGAAAGGTTCTGTAACATGGTCTGTTTGCTATGGAGACTACCTTGGATGTATGTGTTGCATCCTTACATGCTGTGATGAAAGGACATTAGTTTCGGAATCCACATAATCTGTTTTAGCTGTAAAACAGATTAGACCGCATACCCTCTGCAAAGTCATGCCTGGCAACACTTGGAGGAAAAAGGACCAAAGGCACAACATACTTCTAAATTGCTGAGTCCCAGTTGCAGGTCCATTCTTGCAAAGCTGAATCTTTTGAAATTTCTAAGACCAAAGCTTGTACTTTCAGGATTTAGACAGAAGTGGAGCAAAAAGGAGAATAGAGTGTAGTGTTGTGTTGGATAGGAATGACGCAACTCTTTTAGTTCCTAATGGACTCTATAGAAATGTAATGTAAGTGTTAGAGCATGGTTAAGTGAATGCAGGTTTAGAATGTTGAGTTCACAGTTACACGCAGACAAATAAAGAAGTGTAATACACAGCTCCATGTGAGGTGTAGTCATTGGTAGGTAGACAAGATGCTACAACCGGAGACGCAATAGGGGATTGCTCAAGAAATAGACTATACAACTTCTGTAGGCAATATATTTTAGGTTTATCAAAAAAAAAGCCGGTAGGTCATTCAGCTCCATGGAACTGAAAACTAAACTCAAACTTAGTGCACACAAGCAGTGTCTTATATAGTCTCAAGACCATATTTATGTCATACATGTGTATTACCATATTAAGTCGAGCACTTTCTCAAGCATCTTGTTATCGCTATAGTTTCAGCAAGAAGCAATACATTTGCCAAACCACAAGTTACAGAAAATAACTAATCCACAAGTTACAGGATGTGACCATAGTCGACATGTTATTGATACATTTCCATGTACTTCGCACCACCTGGGTCCTTGAACTGTCTTTTTCTTTGAAGCCTAGAAGCCTTGTCTTTCCTACGGGTCTGCTGTACTGCTAAGCTTAAACGTTCGCCAATCAAGTTTCCTGCGTATCTACTTTGAACTGTCTTCATCTACATATTTTCTATGCATGCTGTAACTTTCCATTTTGTGATGCTTATTAATTATGTATCTCTTTCTACTAGAACTTGTGTACTGCTTTTCCCACTAGAGCCCCACTCTGTCCTCTCTGTCTATTCTGGCTCAGTAAACATCCTGGTCCTGTGCTTTTCTTTGACTACATACATTTCTACATTTCTCCCTGCTGTTGCCTGCATTAGCATTGGTAGGCCTTCTGTGTTTTTGACATTCTTCTTACCATTTTCCCCTTTAGTTGATATTTCAACTATTTCCTCACCTTCCTTTCCAGTTGTAGACATCAGTATGTGTATATGTACTCCTCAACATCGTCCATTTTATTGACTACTCTAGTAGTAAGTATTGCTCCCATATTCTGGATAACCCTTCTGCAGCATGCTATCACTACTTGAAAGGCACAATGCATCACAAACAACACCACAATGATGGGCAGCAAAGCTTTAAATAGTCCTGACACCCAGGATGGTATCTAGTTAAACCACCCCTTGAACCAGTCGTAGGGGGCATCTCCCCATCCAGCTTTTTCTTTAGCAAGGTATGCAAAGTTTGTATGGCCTCTGTTATTGTTCCATTGTCTGCATCGTTGGCCGGGAAAGACGTACAGTAAGCAGTCCTGATTTTGGCACATACTCTATGGCTGTCATCACGTCAAGCACATACCTATGCGGCATGAGAATTACTCTCAGCTCGCAGTTCTTCTTAGAAGCCATTAAAGCCATCCTCAGTGGTGTTGATCACCTTCAGGAGTTCCCAATGAGTTATTTGCAGCCAATGTGCATTTGCTTTTGCCTGAACAAATGAAAAGACACTTCCGAAGAACATCTGGGCATCAGTGAACCACTGTACTCCTGAAGGACGCCCTTCCAGGTTGCAGTGCCAAAATACTCTGCTGTTGTTTTGTTCCAGTGATGATGAAGCAAGGTAGTTAGACGGCTCACGGGATGGTCATGTAACTTTGAAATGTCCACTTCTGGAATCACCAGGGAGGGGATGTGCAACGTGACCAAAGAACAGAGAGCACTCCAAACTGAAGGAAGTTGCGGGTATAGCCACTCTCCGTATGGCAGTAGTCATTAAGTTGGAGGTGCCCAATTGCAATTCAATGTTATCCATTGTGGTACTGAAATTGATCTTCCCGACCTTTCTTCTGAACCACAAAGCAAAAATAATTGGTTTTCTACCTGCTCGGATGGTCGTAGGTGTTTCTACTAAGGTTAATCTGGATATATTTTCATCCCTTACTGACTGACACTTCTTTTGTGTACTATTGTCACTCTGGTTTCTGTTCCACAGAGAAAGAGACCTGCATGTGAATGTGGCGCCATGGTGTCGGCGATCATTAACATATACTGATCCATTTACTCAGAAATATGGTCTCTCTTGACAGTTGTAGGGCCGAGGTATTGCTGTGTAATTTTTACAGAAAAGTGTGGGTCTAGATACTCCTAAAAATCCCTGTTGCAATATCTTAGCTTTTCACGTTTCACCCCTTGGTTTTATTTCAAGGGCTGATATTTCGAACACCATATCAGGTTTTTCTGTAGGATCCAAAGGCCTGCCTGGTATGAATAATAGCTCTTTTGCTATTTGCACTGTCACCCCCAGTAGTGTTGGTGTGTGCACTATTAACACATATATGCCACATAAAAAGGCCTCTGTGTCCACAGGAATTGATCTGACCAGTTGTCCCATGTCCTTATGAGCTATCAGTGTCAGAAACCTTCCTGGTGTTATACTGCGTGTGTAACATACCATTGACCCATCTTCCAGAAAGGAGATGGTCCTATTCAACTTATTCATTAGATCTCTTCCGAGAATGTTGACTGGTGCCGCTGGGGAATACAACAATGGTCCTTCAATTTGTGTGACTCCTACAGTCGTGCTTACTGACTCAGTAAATTGAACCCTCCTAACAGCCCCAGAAAACCCCTTTGTGTCCATTGACTTGTGAGAGGGTGGTAGTCTTCTTTCCTTTATACATGATTTGGTGGCCCCAGTATTGATTAGAAAAGTATATGGGTGACGTTCTATGGCTACGGTCACAGTGGGCTCCTCATCTGACCTGTGGGTTACAGATAGTATTGGATACATAGTGGTTGTCTGTGGGCATTTTCATTGAGTATAATTGCTGATCGGTGTCCCTCCAGACATCTGAGGTTGTGCATAGAAGGGATTACGTCCTTGCACCATTACTTTTCCCATCTGGACCTGTGTTGGTCCTCCTGCAATATTTCAGACAACCTCAGGTACATTCTGTGGTAATTGCCCCTGTTGTGTGGTCCACTAAACCTGTGGCAAACCCTGTGTTACTTGTTAGGGAGTCCATTGCATCTGTTGTGGCCTCATCTGCCTTTGCAGGGTGATCCATCCTTGCACTTGCTCATCGTTCTTTTTCATTCTACATTCCCTCGCAAAATGACCTATATTTTTGCAATATTAACACTTTTTTCCTATCCTATTTTCTCCTTGTCTTCTTCCCTGCGCCGACCCTTGGCCCCCTGAAAAACCTCCTCATCCCTTTCCCTTGTACTTGCTTGCTGCCTTCCTGGTGCCTGCACTGGCATTGCGACAGCCATTAGTGGTACTATAACAAGTGCCCCCCTCTGTAGTTGCATTTTTGGGTTTCTGTTGCACCAACTTAGTTGTGGCCCTCTCTGCCTGCTCTGTCCTTTCCTTGTCCTTATCTTGTTTTTACCTGAGATATTGTATTATATGGGCTTGTATTTCTGGCCACGGTTTAGCCTTTATTCCCACTACTCCATCTAATCTTGTCTGTATTTCCGTAGGCAGGCCCTTTTTCAACACATTATAAAATAATATTACATTTACCCCCCCCCCCCCATGTTTTCCCAGTTACATCCTACTTCCTGTACCCATCGTTCTTTCATTCTGGTGATGAATTCTGCAATGTCCTCAGTCGGTTTTATGCTTGCTGCCATAAGAGCTCCAATGTCCGGTCTGTCTGGATATGTTCATTGGTGTGCCTCCCAGACATATTGACTGACGTTGTTAAATGAGGACCTGTCAAACTGTGTATCAGTCAATGTTATTTGAGGGAACCATGCTAGAGTAAAATTAGTATTCACTTCATCCCCCACCAAGGAACTTATCAAGCTTTTAACATCACCTAATGTGAGGTTCACTCCTGCAGTGTGTTTTTCAAAGCATCCTATCCATGTTTCTACTCTCTCAGGCAGTGAAGGCAGTGCCCTCTTTAAATTCTCTTTATCCATTTGTGTCCACGGTACATAAGTTGGCACTTGCCCACCTTTGAAAAAAATGAGGGGTAACTGAGTTATTGGTTGAGGGTTTACTGGTCTTGGGCATAACTTTTGGTCTGTTCTGTTACTTCGCATAACTTTGGTTGATTTCTGTATGGCATATTCCTCTCAGACTGCGAGACACTGCTGCATGGAGGGGTAGTTCCAGTCTTGGAATAAAGTCTTCGGCAGTTGCTAAGTCGAAGGGGTGAAAAGACCCTTGTTGGGGTCTGTATGAGCCTGGCCTGGTTTGTAGTAGGTATTTAAGGTTCTTGGAACACACAAGAACACGAGAAAGAAGATTATGCAAGAACCAGAAGAGACTGCAAGACACCAACAATGGATTCCTGGACCTGAAGACCTGTGGAAGAAGGGGACCAAGTCCAAGAAGCACTGAAGAGTCCAGGGAGAACAGGAGCCCCTGCTAACCCGCATGAAGGTGCAAAAGAAGAACCACCGGTGAAGAACAGTGAGTACTGCACCCAGGAAGACTGATGCGGGTTCCTGGTTGGTGCAGATGATGCCCCATGCCGGAGAGATGATTGCAGTCTGGTTTGCGTTGCTGGATTCCCCCAACAAGCACACGCAAAGCTCGCGGTTAGCGGAAAATGGTGCTGCCTGGGACCAGGAGGAACCAGGGGGACTCTACCCAGGAGGGGAAGTCAGAGGGGGCTCTCGGCAACTCAGAGAGCCCTCAAAAGGCCAGGCAGCACGCACAGGAGTCCCACAGCATGGGGACAAAGAAGGTGCAAAAGGAGGCCCACACAGCACTACATAAAGGGATCCCCACGCTGCTGGAGAATCACTCGGGAAGCTGTGCGTTGAAGGAGGGAGTGCTGGGGGCTGGAGCTGCACGGTGCATGGAGAACTTCGTTGAAGGATGCCAACAAGCCTTGGCAGCTGCAAAACACGCAGTGCACTGGGGTACTGTCTTGCATGGGGAGGCAAGCTCTTACCTCCACCAAAGTTGGACGTCAGGACCACTTCAGTCCACCACTGGTGTTGCTGGATCCACACACTTGGTCAGGAGAGGGGACCCACGCAAACCGTCGTCGCTGCAGAGGGGTGCCTGCTGAAGCAGGGAAGTGACTCCTTCACTTCAAGGGAGATTCCTTTGTTCTTCTGGTGCAGGCTGAAGACCGGCAGTCCTCGGACGATGCACAACCTGGAAACAGTTGCAGTTGCTGGCAGGAGCTGAAGATACAATGTTGCAGAAGTTGTCTTTGCTTCTTTGGAGCAGTTTGTAGAGTTCCTGGAGGGTCCAGATGCAGTTTCTTCAGTGAGAAGGTGAAGTGAAGGATGCAGAGGATTCCCGCTGGAGTCTTGCAAACTGAATCTGAAGACCACCCAAGAGAGAGACCCTAAATAGCCCTGAAAGGGGGATTGGTCAGCTAAACAGGTAAGCACCTATCAGGAGAGGGCTCTGGCCACTCAGATGCTCCCAGAGTGCCCTGCAAACTTGGAATCCAAGATGGCAAAACCCAGGGACCCTCTGGAGGAGCTCTGAGCACCACCCCTGGAGGTGGTGGTGGACAGGGGAGTGGTCACTCCCCTTTCCTTTGTCCAGTTTCACACCAGAGCAGGGACTGGGGTACTCTGGACCGGTGTAGACTGGATTATGCAAGGAGGGCACCATCTGTGCCCTTCATAGCATTTCCAGAGGCTCTGGGAGGCTACACCTTCCAATCCTGTAACACCTATTTCCAAAGGGAGAGGGTGTAACACCCCTCTCCCAAAGGAAATCCTTTGTTCTGCCTTCCTGGGCTCGAGCTGCTTGAGCAACAGGAGAGCAGAAACCTGTCTGAGAAGTTGCAGCAGCTGGGGCTGCCTGGAAAACCTCAGAAGGCTGTAATGGCAGTACTGGGGGACTGGGGAGCCCCCAGAGTGCATGGAATCATACAATCAATGCTTGCAAAAGCCTTGGTGTATGATTCTAACAAAACATGTTTGATACCATACATGGCCATATTCGGTGTTACCATTGCGGAGCTGGATATAGGTAGTGATTTATGTCCAGTGCACCGTAAAAGGGCATCCCCGAACTCACAAAGTCCAGGAAAATGGTTCTGGAGCTCGTGGGGGCACCTCTGCTAGTGCAGGGGTGCCCTCACACAAAGGTACTCTGCACCCTGCCTTCATGGATGGAAGGCCTACAATAGGGGTGACGTATAAGTGACCTGGTACAGTGTAAATGTCAGTGAAAGGGTGCATGCACCATTTCGCCCAGGCTGCAATGGCAGTCCTGTAGAAGCCTTTGCACGGGCCCCATATGGGTGGCAAAAGAAATGCTGCAGCCCATAGGGATCCCCTGGGATCCCAATGCCCTGGATACCTAGGTACCATATACTAGGGACTTATAAGGGGGGACCAGTATGCCAATTTGGGGTGAAATACTGGGTTACCAGTATGCAGTGACAATATTTAGAGGAGAGAGAGCATAATCATTGGGGTCCTGGTTAGCAGGATCCCACTGAACACAATCAAACACACTGACATGAGGCAGAAATTGGGGGTAACATGCCATAAAGAGGATACTTTTCTACAGGGTCATGGCCTTCTCCCCTCCTTTTTAGTCCAACTTGCCAGTTTGTCCAAAAAGGGTTAGCAATAATAACTACCCTCCTTTTGTTTTATTATCTCTATGGGTCTTAAATCTAACTTACTAGCTTTTAAAATTGTTTTTAGAATTGAATCCTTCCTTTAGGTTGATGTGTTTCCCACTGACATTTGTAACCTCTGCATAGGGCATGGATGGAAATTATATGGTCTCCGGTTTGTTTCCTGTTTATCTACACCCTGTGAGGCCCTTCTTCCCACTCCCCTCCTTTCTCTGCCCCTGCTGTATCTGGTGTCTCATTCGGGGTTCATTATACTGAAGCGTCTCTGCCCCTTTCCCATCCTCCTTCTTTTTTTATCCATTTCTTAGCTGCCTCTTTCAGAGTCTCTGCAGAAATTTCTCCCAGCCCAAGAACAACATGTCCCGTAGAACATTGTCCTCGGAGTGGGGGCAGAACTTCTGGGTCTTTCTGCCTGTCTCACAGTGTGCTGCAATTCATTTATGAGTCTGTCTCTTCGGTCCAGTTCTGGACTGGTCCGAGGAGTTGTAGGGGTGGGGTCCAAAGTTGCCTTGTTTCCCTGAGGTTTTTGTCACTTTTCCTTAGGCACAATTCTGACGGGATCCTGGTACACAACAGCTGGCAGACTGGGGTAAATACCATACAGCGGGGGTTCCTCTGCAGGCTTCTATTGGGGCAGTGTTATTGCCTCTTCGGCTGTTGATTTCAAGTTTTAGTGTCACAGAATACCGCCATAGTGACAGGGCGGCTTCCCTTTTCTGTCTTTACTTCCTTGTGCAATTAGAACATGTTGGACCTGGCCCTTTTTGCAGGACTATCCCCAAACGTTTTGCCTTCTTCCTCATATTTTTTCCTGACCTGTTTCTGTTGGATTTAGAACTCTGGGCACTTTACCACTGCTAACCAGTGCTAAAGTGCATATGCTTTGGATTTAAATGGTGTTGGTGATTGGTTTCTACATGATTGGCATACTTGATTTACAAGTAAGTCCCAAGTAAAAGTGCACTATGAGTGCCCAGGGCCTGCAAGTCAAATGCTACTAGTGGGCCTGCAGCACTGATTGAGCCACCCACATGAGGAGCCCTGTAAACATGCCTCAGGCCTGCCATTCCAGTGTCTGTGTGTGCAGTCTCCTTTTACTACATGTAAGTCACTCCTAAAGTAGGCCCAAGGCAGCCCCATGTTCAGGGTGCAGTGTATATAAAAGGTAGGACATGTACTGATGTGTTTTACATGTCCTAATAGTGAAATACTATTAAATGCGTTTTTCAGTATTGCAAGGCCTATCTCCCCCTTTGGGTAACATGAGGATTGCCTTGAAATATCTTTTAAGTGTAATTTCCCGTTGGGAGCAGATAGAGCTGTGGGGGTTTGGGATCTCTGAACTCACAATTTAAAAATACATCTTTTGGTGAAGTTTGTTTTCAAATTGTGAGTTTGGAAATGCCACTTTTAGAAAGGGGGCATTTTCTGGCTCAACTATTATGTGCCTCTGCCTGTCTGCCGAATACACGTCTGGGTCAGGATAACAGCTGGGCTGTTTGTGAATTCGCTCTAGACAGTCACACAAAGGGAGCTGAGGTGTGCCCTGTATATTCTGATGAGTCTTCCTGAGCTAGAGTGGTAGGAGTAGATAACGCTCCTAAATAGGGCTGTGCCTGTCCTCACACAAAGCAGTCTCCAACCCCCTGGAGTGCCTGGGGCCAGGGCAGGGAAAGGCATGGTCTTGTGCACTAGAAAGACTTTTCTTTGACGAGTGCCTACTTCAAAGACAGACATGGGTATAAGTACAAGACCTCTGACACCACACTGATAGAATCCTTCTGGACTGAGGACATTTTTGCCAGGAAGAAGAGCTGGATGCTGTAGAAGGGACTGCCACTCTGCCTGTTGTGCTGGCCTCCTGATCCTGTCCTGAGAGTGAAGGGACTGGCCTTTGCTTTCTACATCCTGTTTCCAAGGGTTGTTCAAGTGCTTAGACTGAGCTTCCCTCCTGTTACGAAGTCTCAGGGACATCAAAGGCTTCACCTGCCAGAGTCTGGGACTTGCCAAGTGGTGCTAAATCCAGTTCCTGGGCCCTTGGAAGTGAGCTGTGGTGCAACCATAAAGAAATCAAATACATCGAGTCCAGTGCAACCTCTGAATGGGCACCGCTGTCCGACTCTGTGGCACTGCCTGCACAGGAGCCGTGGTCCCCGCTGAGTGCAACGACCGTGACCATTGCTGCCACAGCACCTCCGAAGTCCCACCACAGCGTGAGTCCACAGTACTGTGTCACGACATCCGTAGCATTCGACTCCACTGCAGCACCTGCGGCCTCGTGGTGTGATTGAGACATCGCAAGTTGACACCTCACGTCTTGACCTGTTGGATTCATCGACCCTCGCAATGTTAAAAAGAACCAGCGCCTCACCGCCAACGTCGCACCGCCTCCCCTGCAACCATATGGAACTGACGCCTCAACTCCCCTGCCTAGCAGTAAGTATCCGACACAGCACCGGTTCCAGTCTGTTTCCTCATCGTCTTCCAAGGTACTGTACCCGGGGTTCATTTGACACCATGACTGGCCTGCACTCCCTCGCGAGTGGTGCTGGACTGTTAGAAACAACTCCGTCAAGATGTTGTGATAGCCCCAGTTGAAGCAATTGTGTTTCTAGGTGCTATACTAAGAGTTAATCTTTGAAAATTCATATCATTGCTTGTGTATGTTGGATTTTTTGTCATTTTGGTCTTGTTGTACTCAGATAAATATTGGCTGTTTTGCTAAACTGGTGTGAAGTACGTTTGTGGTGTTCTCACTGCATTACTGCATGTGTACAAATACTTTACACATTGCCTCTGAGATAAGCCTGACTGCCTGACCCAAGCTACCAAGGGGGTGAGCAGGGGTTATCTTAGCTGTGTGAATCCCTTACCCAGACTATAGTGAAAGTCCCAACTTAGACAGGGTGCAAATCACTGCCAACTAGAGACCCCCTTTCTAAAAGAACGAATGTAAGTCAATGCATGTTCAGTTATTTCTTCATTGAACGTCACTTCCTTTGGCTGCAGCTGAGCGTGATCCTTGGTACCTTTATACCATTGTTTACAGTACTTTTGGATCCTCTTCTTGTCTGAAGGGAAAGTTTTTATCATGTATTCCAGAGGGGTCTTGATGGTCCACTGAGGATGTGTGTTTCCTCTGTGTAGTTGAATTGTTACTTTTAATCCCTTGTTTGTTCAATCACTGTCTTATGCCCTTCTTGGACCTCGTCTCCTTTACTAATATATTTGGCTTTTATTAATATTGCAAACCTAGGGCAGTGGTAACTGTGTTGATCTCATGCAGTGTTACTTGATTTCACATATATTGTTGTGAGACCAAATCGGTGAACATCAGACATACTTATCGCTAGCCTGTGTAACACTTCTTCCATTGTTATATCTAGAGCGGGTACGTTTATGGGAGATCCAAGTGGATTGTCACTTGGCGCAATACGTGTTGCAACTTTATTGTGAACATGAATTACTATTTTCGGCGCTTGAGGATGCGGTCTCCCACTCATGTCCTATACTCCTAAATTCTATATTGTTGCGAGAAATACATTAGGAAGGGCTTCTAGTATCACAGGTGACTATTATTTCAAAATGAGGGGCGACACAAGGGGTGTCCATGGGCCCCCTGAAATATTAATTTTAATTCAATATCATCTGTTACCTGCCGCTGTGTATCATCAGCCTCACTCACAGGGAAGTACTTATTAATCTTTAGACCTGTCTTGGGATTTTTTTAGTTTGGGCTTTTGTGTTTTTATGAGGGATAATGTTTCCCCATTTCCAGGGGTTTCTATTTGAATATACAAAATATTGAAGAGGTCTTGTTGTGTTTCTTCCTCACTTATATTAGACTGTATGACAATTGGCTGTGAACCCTGCCACTTCTCTATCCTTTGTCTTTTATGATTATGGAAAGATGTATTACTTATGTTATCCTCCTTATTCACTGAGGGATATCCACTGTCATCCTCCTTATTCATGGAGGGATACCCACCTGCAATTAATGCACATTTCTGGTTTGCAGCCAAGGGTCTGACTGTGCTCAGGGTAAAGTCAATTAACACCAACCATCCGATTGTTCTCTTACCTAAACGCCCGACTCTTCACTGATGCCTCTGTCATTTTTCCCTTAGAGACTCCTTTCAGATATACTAAATCTGGAATTAAGGAGCCAGGCATCTGACTTACTCAGAGTAAGGCCTGTTGGCGCCGATCAACTGACCTCTTTATCACGTCAGACTTCACACTTGTTACCCAGTCCCCGTCTCACTACTTCTACTCTATCCTTCTGGATCTAACCTGGACGTCCGTGGCCACTACCCGAAGGAATGTCCCTTCCAGGAGCTTTCTTCTTGGTAATACACTACTGTTTGCTATTCTTCCCTTTTAATACAACAGGGATCCACTCTATCTAGTCTTCCGGTCTAACCCGGGAATCACCACACATCATTTACCTGACCATAACATTTCATATTAAAAGATACTCATGAATCATGCATGCATTTTCGTATCCCTCCATACTATAATTGTCAAAGAATCATGCAATTAGAATTTTAAGGTATGAAGTGTCGGACATTTTCTCATCTTTTTGATGGCAACCTTGGAGCCTACTTGCCCATATGAATAGGCAGAACTTTAGTGTAAAACTTGGTGTCTGCTTACCTGATTTGTTTGCACAGTAATCTATTCAGTCAGGGCAGACAGCTTCTCCATCGGTTTCTGTCCAGGTAGGCGAGATGGACTCCTGGCTGGTTGTGCCAAATGTTGTTCAAGAAATAGAGACAACACGACCTCTGTTGGCAATATAGTATAGGTGTATCAAAACACGGTTGGGCGGTCACTCAGCTCTGTGGAACTGAAAACTGAACTCAAGCTTAGTGCATGCAAGCAGTGTGCCTTATATAGTTTCAAAACCGCAATGTGTCATTCATGTGCATTACCATCTTAAGTCAAGCGCTTGCTCAAGCATGGTACTATCTCTATAGTTTCAGCAGGCAGCAATAACTTTTGACAAAAATAACTAAACCACAAGTTACAGGAGGTGACCCCAGTTGATGTGTTATGGATACATTTCTACGTACTTCGCACTACCTGTGTCCTTAAACTGTCTTTTTCTTTGAAGCTTAGCAACCTTGTTTTCCCTCTGTGTCTGCTGTTCCGCTATGCTTAACCACTTGCCTGTCTGGTTTCCTGTGTATCTACTTTGAACTGTCTTTATCTACATATTTTCCCAGAAACGTGTCCTTGCACTGTGAGTATGTGGTGCATGCTGTAACTTTCCATTTTGTGATACTTATTAATTATGTTGCTCTACTAGTACTCGTGTTCAGCTTTTCCCCCTAGACCCCCACTCTGTCCTCGCTCTCTATTCTGTAAACAGCCTGGGCCGTGCTTTTCTTTGACTATGTACATTCCAACATTTCTCTCCACTGTTGCCTGCATTAGTATTGGTAGGCCTTCTATGTTTTTGATGTTCTCCTTAACAGGATAAATAACCCAAAGATCGATAGTGCTGTCCCAGAGAGTTTGCTGTGGACCAAGCAGACTGCATGTACGTGCCACATGTGCCTCCGTCGAAGTACGGAATCAACATTTGACGTTTGTGGAGTCTAAGTGCAACTCCAGCCGGGGTGAAACACTTGAAGATAACAGTTTCACTGGCAAGATTACATATCTTTGGACAAAAACCTGTTGGCAAGGCCAGAAAGAGGTACTGTGCTATTACACAACATAAAGCTATAAATCATATGGAGTTATAATGCTGAAGGCAGATACAACCAGGTTTTGAAAGTGCAGCAAATAAAGCCAACAAAGATAACGCTGTGATCAGAAGCTGAGGGAGGTAGAGATCAACCAGGCATCAAAAAGCACAAAAGGACGCCTAAAGACAAAGCCATTCAGACACAAGAAATCGTCATCTGCTTACCAGAACAGATTATTGAGAGTCATTATACTACAACACTGGGGAAGTGGCCCAAGGAGAAGTGACCAGTGTTGTGCTAACAAAGCATTCATATATGAAGTGCCACACCACTAAAGCTGCCGGGTGGTGGCTCAGAGCAACTCTAGAGGTCTCCAGAAAAGTGAAGGAGACTAATGCAGACTGAGAAAGAGGCCACAGTTCCTCAGACTGTCCAAGATGACCCAGAGGCCAGCTCATCACAAGGCCTTAGACATGGCACGGAAGAAGAGGGTCCTAGTGGACAGCAGACATTATTGGAGAGAACTTCACTGTCAATGTCATTCAATCCTTGAAACCGTTATAATGACTCCACTTTCCTGAAACCACCACCATTCGATACCACCAAAATGCAGAATATTGGCGACAATCTCAAATTTAATCCAGTGCTGAATGTAGATTACAAAAGGTATATTTTCAGTCAGGAATGAAAGAGAGTTGGTGAAACAATAGACTAATTTGTTGAGAGACAATACGCCCATCAAACACTGTAAGTCCAACTAATTTAATGATGAGCAAGCAATACTTCTCAGAGTTATTGACGGATGCCTGTCAGATTCATTCAGATGAATGCTGAGGGAAACTGTTAGTTCTCATGGCTGCCAGAGCTGAAGAGTGTGCCAATCGACAGTTTGCTGGCATGGAGGCCACAGGTACCCACAGTAAGTCAGTATTGAACATGAAAAGTAAGCAGAAGCACAAAGATGAAGGTCATAAAGTGATGTCTCCACAGAAAAAGAAGTTGTTTCAGATGTGGATTTTTGTTTTCACACGAAGGTAAATGTCCCGCCGTTGGACAGCTATGTAAAAGCTGTGGGAAGGAGAGCCATTTTGTAATGGTTTGCAAGGCACAGGAAAAAGTAAGTGCATCACAGCAAGAACACAAAATGGCCGCCTGAACGTGTTCCAGAAGCGCTGTTCGATGCACGACCACATGGCCAAACAACACCACCAGTTAAGACAAATTGACCCCAAATGAAGTTGATCGTCATCTAAATCATTGTCAATAAGTTCTTCAGTATTAATATCAAGTAAAAGTGAAGAAGAGGGTTGAGCAATGTCGATGTTTCCCTCAAAATAATGTGCACATGTTGGACCGGCCGCATGTCAAGAAAAATACCAGTCAAAGAAAAGCTGACATGAAAAAGCACCAAAGTAATTCAACATTTTCCAAAGATTACATTGAAAGTAAATGGTTGTTCAATAGCTTTCATGATCGAAAGTGGCACATCGATAAACAGTATGCCTGAGGAGAAACATAATGAACTATCTCCATTGCCACAACTGACACCATCAAAAACTAAAATATATAAATAGGCTGCATCAATGTCATTGAAAAGTCAAGGTTCATTTATAGCGACGATGAAACACAAGAAGACAAAAGTGCAAGCTCCCATTCATGTGCTTCAAGGTATGGTGTCAAGTGCCTGTTCACTCAGTTTCAGCAGAGCTGCTGATATGGGACCGATCTCAGTGAATTACAGCATGAATGTTCATCACACCATAGTAAGTCAGGTCCCTTCATTGTTTCATGGGTTAGGAAAATTTAAGACTATGAAAGTACAATTACATATGAATGAGACCGTCCATCCTGTTGCTCAAAGACACAGACGAATTGCATTCCAATTACAACAAGCTGTTGAAAAGGAACTCGAATCATTACTTAAACACGATATTGAGAGTTCTACTGGTCCAGCGCCATACGTTTCTCCCATAGTGGTAGTACCCCAATGTAATGGTGTGTGAAAAGAGGATTAAGATTTGGTTTGCCCAGTCAGTGGTATGTTGGTTTTCATTTCGACTTTTTTAAAGCAGTTCTTCATTTTATGTTTTTGTTCCACAAGATGGTTCTCAGCTGACATATTTTCAGATTTTAGCTGTTTTGAGATTGGCTTTAGGTAGGCTGGGAATTTGTTCAGGGGATTGTGGCACAAAGTATTTTCAGATGTGAGCTGCTACCACAGCGAAACAGAGTCCTTTCAGAAGACATGGTAAGGAACATGGGTAGATACAGGTTGAAATGTTATAAGAGATATATTTGTTCTGATTTGGTTTCAGGTTCTAAGTATTATAGGAGTGCTAGTTAAGTACATGCATGTTCCATTTGGGTGGGGGGGGGGGGGGTTGTTAATCTTGTGTTTTCTTTTCTAGGTTGTGTTGCGGGGCCATACAATAGTCTTTCTATGGTATGGACTGTGGAACATTCGTTGGTCCATTGGGTGGCAAAGCAGGCGGGTCCTGGATATTTGGACGGCAGCTTGGATTGGATGGGGCCAGGATAGTGGTTTGCTTGGGGGGGGGGGGGGAAATCGCAGGAGATTGGGGTGAGCTTTTGGGTACACTTTCAAAGATGTTGATGGGGGTTATTGTCCTGGTTTATTGGTATTACATCTTAGAGAGAATGATCTGGTTGCTTTGGGTTATTGAAACCAATGAAGTTGGATTTAGAGCAGATCAAATCTAGGTGAACAGGTACACACATTCTTTGGTCTGAGTTACTGGCTAGGAGATTTTGGAGAGGTGCAAGGAAGAAAGCAACTATTGAAAGATTGTGAAAGAAGATTAATAGGGAAAGGAGAGGTTTTTTTGTACAATGGGTATTTTTGTTTTGCAGCACCTAGACGTTGTGTAAGAGGATAGGTTGCTTTTTCAGCAGGATGGTGTGCATTTATCTTTTTTAGGCAACAAGTTTTACATGATATAATAGTGGAGCTTCTGAGTGGGAGGTTGTGTGATTGAGGTCAGGTTCCAGTAGGTTTTTCCTTTCAGTGGAGCAGGAAAATACTGCTAGATAGAAGACATTTGTTGGATGGGAGGGCATTGGAAAGGCAGAGCAATGAGAGGTCAGTGATATTGGACAAGGACCAAAGGGATTGACAGGGCAAGGGTAATAACTTAAGGTTGCAAGCATGTCAGAGGGGTACAGTGTTTGGGTGGGAAGGGTCACCCCTGGGGGTAAGAGCTCTTAGAGGGGTAAATTGGGTGTTATAGTTGTTCAATGTTTTACTGAGGTTATTTTGTATGGCATTTGCAGGTGTATTGACATTACAATTTAGGGAACTTTTCTATAAAAGCAGCCTTTAACCCCTTACAACATTTTAAAATGCCAAGAAGTGTGATTCAACAAAGAACAGGCTTTGCTCTGACAGAGAGGTTACACTCCACGCCCCCATTCAATTAAGAATCTGCTTCAGCTCCAGCAGTCAGACACAAGCTGAAACAAAGTCGCAGTTGAATGTCAAGGTCTTTCATACCCGGGTCCCCGCCAATTGACATTTATGCAGCTGACCTAACAAGCTGGCATAGATAGGTCCGATTCGGAAACCAGTGTGAGGTCCACTGCTGTCTTTTTTCTTCACAAGTAGTATTGGGTCCTCGCTCAGTCCTCTTTCTATGGCCATTAGGGCGCACGGTTGGTTATAGGAATCTTTAACTACGTAGGCAGGCCGCTCCCCCAGCTCCCACCAAGCAGCCGGAGTAGCCGAGCACCGAACGGCAGCTGTGGTCGAGCGTCAGCTGCCGGTCTGGAGCCGGGCCGTGGAGGCAGCGAGCGTCACCGAGCCACCTGTAGCGGCGCACCCTAAGGCCGCGGGGAGTGAGGCGGCCATGCGGAGCCCTGGGCGTGCGCGCTGATCTTGGGCGCTTAGTGTGGGCTCGGCTAACCCCGCGGGTGCCTATTGTGACCTGGCGGAGGGCTGAGCCCCGGGGAGGAGAGCTGAACGGCACTGGGCGGAGAGCATGGCCAACCAGCCCGTCATTCTCAATGTGTACGACATGGTGAGTGGTGCGAAGTAGGGTGGACGGGTTAAAAGGAGAGCACGGGATCGACATTCCACAGTAATGTACTGTAATTGCATTTACAGAGCACTTTACACTACTGATAAGATGACGAGGCCATGTGTGTAATTGGAGCTGTGCGTAGTGGGAGATCATAGGAAGTGTCTGTAATCAGTATGCATGTTTGTGTCTAATTAGATGACTAGTATGTGTATGGGGGTCATAGATCGTTTGTGTGGATTTTTTGTGGGTAAATGGTAGCTGTGTATGGCGTAGCTGCAAGGTGGGCGATATCGGGTGCATCGTGTTTTTAGTTATATCTGGCTTTTTACTCAGTAAGCCTGGACGCTTAATGTTAATCTCATGCAATTATAGACCTAAAGAAACCAGAACTCACAGTTTCATTGATCTGGCTCACCTTGGCATGCATGTATTGAATCAGTTTGACACATGGAGGAGAAATGTTTAAATGATTTGGTCTCGAGACGTGTTACTTGGCATGAAGCTTGAGTGTGTGCATGGGGATTATAGATGTATGCGTTAGCTTCGAGGTAAATTTTAGAATAGGCAAATTAAGTCCACAGTTGTTGATACAGTGCAACCCTTCATCCGAACTACCTTTTGAATGGGCCATTCTGTTTCAATAATATTTTGTGACTTTAAATACGAAATAACTAGTTAAACATATTTATACGATATGAAAGGGGCAAATCTATGATGTGAATGATATTGCACTAAAAACAGAGAAGGCCACGCCGTACCAATAGTACTCGGCCTCGAATGCCTGCTCAGATAAGAGATTCCAAGCCCTTTCTTTTAGCCGAACGTAAGTATTCTGTATCTTCCATCAGAGGTGGTACGAAATCAGCATCTGCGAAGGATCTTTCTTTGTCAGTTCGTCAGAAAATCACACTGCCTTCTTTATTGTATGAGGTTAGGTGTATAGGAACCGGTGAAAGGGCAGACAGCAGTTTTAAGCTGTTGATCTGCTTCAAGTTAGTACCTGTTTAGAGAAGGGAGTCTTGCATTTACGTGGCGGTCCTGAGGCTGACGAAGAGATGAGTCAGAAGAACGAAATTTGCCAATAGTGAATGAGTAACCCGTTTAGCTCTTGAACTAACGTGTTATTTTCCTTCCATAGAAGGTAGTTTTACTCTTGGTACTCACTGCAGGCATTTCTCTTTTACAAAATAATGCATTGGTTCTCATCGGTTTAATTTCAACATATTGCTGATAATTGGTGAAATCATTGAATGTAATTAATGCCTGCGACAGCACATGACCCTCACTCATCGTATTTCTTTATATGACATTTCTATAAAAATTCCTTGTAAAAGTACACGTTATCACAGTTTCAAAAGAAGTGTAATGTGTCCTAAGTGATAAAAAAAGAAACCACAACAAGGAGACAGTATAAGGAAGAAAAACAAGAGAAATTGTGTTAATAACAAGCTACTAATCAATATTAAAAAGTCAATTGGCAAAATTTGCCTTGTTAAAAAAATACAATGAAATAAGGTAAGCAATGTTCAGATTTGCTGTCGTAAGTATTAGTTACGTGTAGTGATTTCATTAATTATCAGAAATGTGTTTAAATGATACCAATGAGAACCACTGTTTGCTTGATATAATTGTATTGCTCTTGTTGCTTTAATACAATAACACTAGAACATAGAGCCCTTCCTAGAGTTGCATTATTTGAGTTTTCATACTTTTTTTTTTTTTTTTTTTTTTTTTTTTTACTGCTTTTCCACTTCGAGCTACAACCATGTTTTCGGAATTCTATCCGTTAAGCGGGACTCCTTTTATTACTATTATTAGGTCTTGGAATGAAATAATTAAACTAGTTACTGTTTGGTGATTGCTCATGTGCTGCATACCCGTCTCTTCAGTGTGCAAAGAAGAGAGCAGAAGTGTAGTAAGGGAGAAGTGATTAAAAACAAAAAGGTTGTCCAGCATTTTTTTTTTTTTTTTTTTTTTAACAGTCACATTTTTGTTACAGTTTTATCAGGTTGCACCTAACGCGGATGATGGGCTTCTCCCTGGAGGGCCATGTAGCCACAACATGGTTAAGTGGGTAGGTTCTCCCTTACTTTGCCATTTGGTTCTTGTTCGGAGTTGTAGGAAGCCTGTAAAAAAAAAAGTTGGCTTGATTATTAGGCGTCTTTGTTTTGTTTTTTTTTGGCAGTGCAGCTGTCAAATGTTATTGCTAAAAAATAAAGGTGGCGTGGACTATCGGTCTGCCTCTTCAAACCTTTGACTTTCTTCAACCGGTCTCTTTCGGCTGTTGGCATGAGACTTTATCAATTCCCTCTCAGCTTAGTCCAGTAGAATATTTCTCATTTAATTCTGTTGGCTATTTGGGTGCATCCTTCTGCCTCCAAACAAGTGGTTCCATTGAACTGAATGAGGGACTGCTTTATAGCTACCTTTTCAGGCATCTCCTGTTTGGTGATAGTCTGCATCGCAGCAAATCAATACAAAGGGTGGAACAAACGGAGCTTCTGGGCTGTGGCTTGGCATGCTTCAATGCGCTGTGCAAGCATATTCCATCCTTTGGTGTGTGTGTGCAGTGTTTGAGGTAATTATGATTAGTAACTAAGGATGCACCCTACACCTTCAGCTAACAATTGGTCGAAAATAAATGTGTATATTCTTAGTGGTATTGTTCATTCAGAATTGACTTCTCCCAATCTTCAATGTTCTCGTAAGCATTAAGTGCATCAAGAGTACTTAACCGCTTGAAAGCTTAGGTGTTTGTGCTCTCCTCTGTCAGACACATTCTCTGGGGTTCTTCCAGGCACTGGAGAGGCACTTCTCTTAATGCTTGTGGCTGGTCCCTGTGATGGATGTGTGTGCATGTGTGTATAGATCTATATCATAGTGATGTTTTCGGCGCATCACTTTATGACATAGTATATATCACTACAGCAGTCACGGGGTTTACAGGAGTTAAACACTTGTTTATGTTGTGTCATACCTGGACTTACTGTACCGTGGGTGGGTTATATTTATTCGTTCTGGCTGGGCAATCAAACGCAGCAAGGCTCAAGCATATTAAGGTGGGAGCACCCTTTAAGTTTTGATGTATGTTCCTATCACACAGGTCTCTTAGTGTTTTGTGCACCTCAGTTCTCTGCTGCCAGCGTTAATAATGATGAGCAGTTTGCCCACAGTCGACTTTGTTTCTAGGTCTTGGCATAAGAGAAGAAAATGTACAATCCGTGGTTTTTACATACAGACAAGAATGCTACATCCAATTAAGCCATGTTCTTGTGCGAGGTGAAAGGATCTTCTGCGGGTGCCACTAATGAAGTGACCTATAAGGTTGCACATAAAATGATTGTCAACCTCTAGCATCATATTATAATTAATTTCTGAAGACTCCTCTTACTGTGAGTCATCGGAGTTGAAAGCCAGTTGGCGATTACGCAGATCTGTTAGGAAACTCGCATGCATTTTGACCTCATTCTGTTTCTGAAAGTAACAGCACTTAAAACAGTGCCAACCATTTGTGCTTGTAGGCTTTTTAGGATGTCTTTGTTTTTGCATTCAGTTGGTTTAGTGAGTGTGTGGGTGAATACAGTTTGGTTAGGCGTTGTGATCTCTAGTATAGGAGAGGTGACAAATGCAGAAAGAGAACACTACTTGTGTGCCTCTGCTTGAGCACAGTTGTATGTTCGAATTCAGATGATACATTGATGTGACAGGCGAAGGAGTAGTTAGAGTTAAAGATTTGGAGAATAGCACATGCGTTTGGGCTCTCCTTGCAAAACACAAGACGGTTCCTGTATTTGTTCTTGAATTCCATACTACCAGTTAATAGTTAAAGGCTTGTTTAAAATGCCGTTTTCGGGAGTTTCTTTAAGAATCGATTTTTTCTCAGATTGGATACGATTATTTCTTAGTCTGTATTCATGTACTTCAAGGGCCTGTCCCTTTGCTGCTTTGACAATTGTTAGTCTGTCTTGGGTAGGACCATACTTGCCTGGACGTAATCGTATAAAAGTCCAATTCTTGAAGTTTAGCTTTGCTCTGGTAAGCCCTGTACATATGCACAGGAATTTGAACTTATTCAGCACTTCCACATGATTTTGATATTTCTTGTTATGACCTCTTTGACTGCTTGTTTCCAAATTTTGTGCAGCTTGTTTATGGGCGTTTCGCGAGTCAGGGTTGTGAAACATCGCACTAGTCTGTATGCTTTCTCACCACAGTTGTAATGAACGCCATTTGGTTATTTATTTATATTTTTTGGTATAAGTGGTAACATATTTTGGAATATGAAAAGTTAGGAGTCTAGACTTTTCACGTCTCAACTTGGTTTGTGGGGTTGGTAGTTATGTTTGAGGCCAATATATCTAATTATCCAGTTCCTTAATCTTTTCTTGTAAGCCCTAAGGCTGCAGCTCCCAAGAAAGGTAACTTGGCATCTGTGCTTTCCTGTACCAAGATCTTCATCTAAGCAGATACCTTTTTTCTTAAGCAGCTGTAAACCACACCTGGGCAGTTTTATATTACATTCTGCTATATATTACCTGATGCAAATAATAATATATATGAAAGTAGATAACCTCAAAATTCGGTTTTACTAAATGAGTTCCATGATTTAAAAAAAGTAGGAACAATTAATCTTGAATACAGTTTAATTATTTGTTTTCTTTGACTGGAAAAATCTACCGGAATTAATGACATCAACTTTGGTTTTCCCCCATCCTGCAATTCGGACAATGGATTTCGACAAGGCTTCTCGAGAATGATTGCATGGTGGGTATTGTTCTTATCTACCGATTGGGAAGCTCTCGAGATGGTGCCAGAATTGCTGGCCAATGGTCACTATATTTTTGGGAAGAATTGGATTTCATTATTTTACTTAATTAAGAATTTTTTTAATGTGCTTACCGTTTAACCTTTTGGTGCACAGGAACAATTTTGTTATGTTATTTCAGTTCTATCCATAGACTCTTCTAGGTGGTCCCCATATTTGTGGAAATCAGCTTGATCATACACCACAAATGATGGTTGTGATGGTAGTTATGTTAGATATGTTTGTAGATGATTCTGCTGCTTATCCTTGGGAGCATTTGGGGCTGATGTGGCTCACTAAGCTGAACACTTTATTGGGACATTAGGTAGTAGTCAGGCCTATGGGTGAGGGCAATGGGAATGGTCCCTCTAACTGGAGATCCTGCTTGAGGGCTAATTTAACAATCCTATTTTTTTTTTAGATCTCTCCTTATTATTTGACAGTGTGGTTGGTCCCTAAGAGATTGGACAATGTTGTGCCTTTAGTGTCTTCTGTCTTTTCCCCAATCTCAACTTCTGTGGGAGTGTGGCGGGAACAAAATGGCATGTGAGGACGTAAGTTATCTGGTGAGTTGATGATCATATTAATTTCACCACCGTTGTGGGTAGCACATAGAATTAGAATATTTGCTACTGCAGATCCAGTGCAGTGTCTTCTGGAAAGAATTGCATGATAGTATGAGGTTGAATCACAGTTTAGCCATGTTGATTTTTATCCGTTTATACTTTGCATCTGTTTTCATCATTGTTATGGATATGGATATTGCTGTGACCAAGAAGAAGGGAATCCATATGCTGCTTGGGTCGTGCTGTTTAAATCTTGGGGTGATAAGAGTAATTTTGCTGGATTTTCACAAAGGAGAGCTTCTTGGTGCTGAGACCACACCAGATTGTAGAGGAATGGAGGCTGGTTTGATACTTGAATTAACTTTTTTCATGCTAGATTTGAACAGGAAGCTTTTGGAACTTGAATATCATTTCATTTTACCTCTTTACTGAGTGCATGGCTATCATGGGTTGTAACCAAGGGCTGCACAAAATGACAAACGGCCAGAGTTGAAGAAAAAGAATTGGAGAAACTGTGAAAATTTGTGTAATAAAATGATGTTATCAAAAATGAACACCAGAGGAAAGATAAAGGGATCTGTTGCATGTGTTGGACTGTTTAACTCAGGAGACCTAATGGCAGGTTGGGGATGAGTTAACAAGGGAAGGATAGTCTGTGGTAATTTTTACCTATACTCAATGGCCGGTTGATGGGGAAGCAGGCATATTTGGTCATGCAACTGAGAGATGTGCAGTTTTTGCAACAAATGTGATGGTTGACATACCACATGTGCCTTATGGTGATACAGTAGTGTGCTCTGGACTGTATTTAGTAGTATAAAGGGAATTAGTATAACACAACTGTGGTCAAAATATAGATTTTCCTAGTAAGTTATGAAGGAAAGTCTTAATTTTATTAAAGACACAGAGGCGAGTAGTATGCTTTCTCTTTTCTTTATTTTTAAACAGCAGCTGCAGTCAAACTACAAAACCCATAAGGCAAACGACAGTAGCAAATGGGAAACGATTAGTAGTTCATGAAAACACACCAATGACCATCGAGCTGACCCAATAATACATATCTTGACTGAGAACAGCCCTCTTTTCTTGCGCAAGCTTAATAAGTAACGAATAAAGAAAAAAATGGTACAACAAATACATATAGCCATTAGAATGGATAACATCTCCTGAAGAATCAACAAAGGTCCAGCAACAGAGTTCGGAAGAGTCTTTGGTTGTGGGAGTTGAGAATTCCAGGAAGAAGGATAGGACGGAAATCCAGCCGGTGGAGAAAAGAAGCGATCCTTAGGCAGAAGTCTGAGTCGTTGAGGAAGCTGGAAGGGAGGGAATAAACACAATTGTGAGAATTGTAGAGGTGGGCTAATACTCGCCTCAGTGTCTTTAATAAAATTAAGACTTTCCTTCATTACTTACTAGGAAAATCTACATTTTATGACAAGATCGGAGGCTCCTATTATGCTGTTTTAAAGCGAATTGACAACTATTAATGAAGCATGGTGATTTAGTTTACAATAAAACACTCTAAAAACATTGCCATTAGACCAATCAGCCGATCTGAGAATGTCCTCAAGGCGAGAACCGGCCCAAATGGCTTTAGAAGCCATAGCTCCTCTGGCTGAGTGGGCACCAAAAATGGAGGTATCCGTACCAGCAAGGGACATAACCCAATGGACCCAACGGGCCAAAGTGGGAGAGGAAACAGGATTTAAAGGTTTTCTAAAGGATATAAGGAGTTGGGAAGAAGAGGAATTCCTCAAATCAGCTGTCTGGTGTTCATAAGCTTTCAAACACTGGCCCATACATAACCTGGGGTGATCAGGGAAGAAAGGGTAAAAAACTGATGAAAGGTTGGTTTTGGTACATCTATAAACATTAAAAAGAACACCTGTTGGAGTAAACTGACGAGCTGTAACATCTAACGCTCTAACATCGGATAAACGTCTAAAGGAAACGAGACATAGTAACATGGTAAGTTTGGTGGACAATTGTTTTAATGAAAGCATTGAATTATCAGGCCAAGAAATAAAAAGATGTAATACAGCATTTACATTCCATAAAGAACTGTATTTGGGTTTAGGAGGATTAGAAAACTTTACTCCCTTTAACAAACGGCAGACCAATGGATGTTCTCCAACCGGTTTTCCATTGATGTAAGAATGGTTAGATGAAATTGCTGATCTGTACAAATTGATAGTATGAAAGGAATTACTTTTGCTGGCTTCCGCCACCAAAAAATTAACAATCAAAATTACATTTGTTGTAAAGGGATCAACGTGTTTTCCCACACACCAGCTATTCCAGAGCGACCAAGCTGATCTATATGCCTTTTTTGTTCCTGGAGCCCAGGCCAGATCGATGAAGTTTGAAGCTTCCAACGAAATAGGAAGGATAGATTGGGGTTCCCTGAGATTTTCTTGGCTGAAAGAGAGAGTAGGTTCTGAAGAATTAGACGGTGGGGGAGGCCGAGGGGATTGGTCAAGAGATCTGGAAAGGAGGGAATTAAGAGAGGAGCATCTATTGAAAGTTCCAGGAGGGTGGGGAACCATACCTGGGAATGCCAGAAAGGAGCTAAGAGAACTAATGTTGCCTGTTGACGTCTGACTTGAGCCAGCAATCTGGAGAGCATGATGAACAGAGGGAAGGCATAGTTGAGGGTAGAAGACCAATTTTGAGAAAAAGCATTGAAGGCTAGCGCTAGAGGATCTGGGCGCCAGCTGAAGAATTGAGGGAGCTGTGCATTGAGACAAGGTGCAAAAAGATCTATGGAAAAAGGACCCCATTTGTGCTGTAGAGTTTTGAATACTTCGGGATGGAGCTTCCAATCTCTGGAGTCTCGAAAATGGCGAGAATGCCAATCTGCTGCGGAATTGAGACTGCCCGGAAGGTATTCCGCTTGCACTGAGATCTTGTTTTGAAGACAAAACTCCCAAAACCATTTTGCCAATTCCGCTAAAGGCTTAGACTTTGTGCCTCCTAGGTAGTTGATGTCATGAACTGCCGAAATGTTGTCCATTCTGAGAAGAACCGAACAACAAACTCTGTCTCGTGCCAGGCTTTTGATTTTGATTTGATTTGAAGGAGCTGGCAAGCATCTCTAAACAGTTGATGTGCAACCTTGACTCCCCTAAAGTCTGTGTGCCTCCCGTCGAGATTGGACCGGATCGGGCTCCCCAACCTAGCAGGCTTGCATCTGATTCTAACACAAGATCTGGGGCTGATGCGAAGATAGTCCTGCCGTTCCAGGCATCTAAATGGTCTATCCGCCACTGGAGTCCCAAACGGGAATCTTGGTCTAAAACGATGGTGTCGGAAAAGGCAAGACCTCTTTGGAGATGACAAATTTTTAATCTCTGAAGAGCCCGATAATGTAGTGGCCCTGAGAAGATGGCTTGAATTGATGATGAAAGGAGGCCTACAATCCTTGCCAGAGATCTGAGGGAAAGGAGAGAACTGCAAAGGATCAGAAGGATTTCTGATTTGATAGATTATATTTTCGCTGACTGAAGAAGGGTAGCAGAGTCTGAATCTACTAAAAAAAACCTAGGAACTCAACTCTTTGAGCTTGGTCTAGAAAAGATTTCTCGTAATTGATAACGAAACCTAGATCTGAAAGAAGGGTGCAAGTGAGATGACCGTGAGATAGAAGAGCCATGCGGTTCTGGTTCATGATGGAGAATGTCGTCCAAGTAAATAATCAACCTGATTCCTCTGTCTCTGAGAAAAGCCACCACTGGTTTCATTAGCTTTGTAAAGCACCATGGGGCTGACGACCGGCCAAAGGGTAGGGAAGTGAAGTGGAAAGTTTGGTGGAGCCATTGAAATTGAAGACATTTTTGAGACTCTGGGTGCATGGGGACTGAGAGGTACGCATCCTGAAGATCGAGACGCACCATCCCCTCGCCCTGGAGCAAAGAATCTCTGAGGTGGAGAATAGTCTCCATCTTAAAATGGCGATATACAACAAATTGATTGAACTGTTTTAAATTGATAACAGGACGCATCTTTTTATTTTTATTTTGGACCAGAAAGACTGAGCTGACGAAACCCGAGGGATCTAGGGAACAAGTGGTTGCTTGTTTCAGTGACATCAATTGAATTTCCAGGGAGATCAATTCCGATATTTGAACGGAAAACTGAGGAGGATGTGGGAATGATTCTTGAAAAGGTTCTGAGTAGAGCTCGATAAGATAACCTTGAACGGTAGTTAAAACCCAAGGATCTGCTGTTAGATCTCACCATTTTGGAAGGTACAGAGCAATGCGGCCCCACACGACAGGAGAACAAGATATTCGACTTACCGGGTTGAGAAGAGAATCTGGTGTTACGATTTCCTCTGTTCCTGAACCCCCTGTTTCTTTGGGGGTCAAATTGTGGCCTGTACTCCTGGTAACTGTTGTTGGTGTACTAGCCACGGGAACCTTGGTTGGTTGGAGTAGCCACAGCTGGCAAATCTGTTCCTGCCTCTGCCGGCCCTGGAGAAAACCTGAGATGAGAAAATTTTCCTCAAGGATTGGTGAGGTTTGTCCAAGGATGCGAAAGTATCAACGTATTTGCTCAGTTCCTTTTATAAATGAGTCACCAAAAAGAAGACCCTCAGCCTTGGTGCCTGGATCAGAACCTGCAAGGTTGACTAACTTGGGGTCCAGTTTAAGCAGGAGACCCTTCCTCCGTTCATGAGTTATTGCCACATTGGCGTTGCAGAGGAGACATAAAGCGCGCTGAGCCCACAGCGACAATTCCATAGGATCAACTGTGGCGTGTTCCAAACGGGCAGACTCGGCCATGTCGAATATATACGGGTCAAGGGCCCAACAACGTCCAAGAGTTTATCTTGGCAGCTAGACCAAGCTTTGTCCACATCCTTACGAGGGTCTTTCCCAAATTTTATAAAAGAACGTAATTAGAGAAGAGTCACTAGTGGGAGTAACGGTAATCTTAGAGGGTAAAGCAGGACGTGGGCATTCAGACTTCAACTTTGCACGTACTTGCTTGTCTAAGGGGGTACGTAACCTGGAGGTAACATAATCTGCCACATGATCAGCAGGTAACCACTCAATAGAGTGTGGGTGCTGAATATCGTTGGGGTCAAGCATTAGAATCTCCTCCGCATCCATTATTTTGCATGATCCAAAGAGCTCTTGGCTCTCACGTTTAGATTTCTTGGGAGGAGGAAAGTAAAAAACATCTCCGTTGTCCTTATCAGAATTATCCGAATCCGACTGACGATCATGCAATTCATCATTTGTGTCAAGAATTTTTGTAATAATAATCGGGGAAGACACATGGTTAGATTTGTTAAAAACATTTTTTAGAAGGTCTGGATAAGTTTAACCCCTCCTTTGATGGAGGCCTTTGAGGAGCCACGTCCTCTGTCCAGTGTGAGGAAACCTTACTTCCCAATAGTGTCGTTTTTAAATCTTTTGAAGTACTAGGACGCTTTCTGCTATCCCCCGCAGATTGGGCCATCATGGTTTTTTAAACCAACTTAACTACACAATTCACTAAGTTTTTAGATAATTTGTCCCAAGAAGCTGAAACAGCTTGCTCAACTGAAAAATGAATAAAATCATTTAAAGTGTCTTTAAGGACTTCTTCCTCCTCCTTCTGGACAAGCTGAGAAAAAGGGGAGCTGTCCATGGTAGAAAAATGCAGTATTAAATAGTAAAAGAGCAAAAACAGGATGGAAGGGGTTAATTTTCCTCACAGGATAGGCTAGGCCCCGCCTAAGGGCGTGTACAAGCTGATTTGAGGAAAGCTGAGGCTCATGTGAATGAAAGAGCACACTCTGCTGCCGGAGGGTAGATGGAAAACACGCTCTATGCCGATGGAGCAGGTCCATCGAAAACAACAGCGGTAAGGTGGCAAGACATTTACACATTTCCCCTCAACTGCCGGTCAAAAAGGCCACTGCGCATTGAGGGGAAAACATTAAAAACAAAGGAACGGGGAGCGCACGATGCTGGGCACGAGGGTATAAATGCAGCTACAAGCCGACTTCAGAGAAAATAATCGCGCGAGAGCAAAGTGCTTAATAATAATCAAAACACATAATGCAGAGCACCACATAATAGTTTAAGAAACAGATAATTCTTATCTTGACTGCAAGCAGCTAGAAAAGAGGGCTGTTCTCAGTCAAGATACGTATTATTGGGTCAGCTCGAAGGCCGTTGGTGTGTGTTCATGAACTACTAATCGTTTCCCATTGGCTACTGTTGTTTGCCTTATGGGTTTTGTAGTTTGACTGCAGCTGCTGTTTAAAAATAAAGCAAAGAGAAAGCATAATAGGGGCCTCCAGTCTTGTCATAAAATTATCTGCATCTATGCCTAAACGGGCAGCAGCTTGTGGAAGAGCCAAAGGTGACCTTAAAACTGTCATAATGGCATGTATTAAAGCAAAGGCGAACATTTCATTTTTAAGAGGATGACAGAAGTGTGCACTGTTTAAACAATCTGAGATATTGGTTTAACAGTCCATAAGTCAGTTGTGAAATCATTCAGTCTTGAGTGGCACCAAGACAGTCCACCAGGAGGTGAATGTTTCCACAGACAACTGGGAGAATGTGCCTGAGCCTGCACTGGGTGCCTGATCACCTCCATGTAAATGTTGGTGAGCGGAGAGACCTGCAAGACACTCCACACTCAACAGTGATTACATTGGACCCAGGTTAGTCGGCCTGGTCAAATTGGCCGGGGGTGGGGAGTGCAGGGGAAATCCTGGGCTCTGCCTCTCTCCCTATGTGGAGATGATGGGCAGAGGTGATTCAAAATAACCATGCCAAACATTGCTGAGAAGTTCATCATGAGTACAAATTGGTCTGTGCTTCCCATGATCCAGTACCTGCCTAGAGTTGCCCACCAAATGAAAGGTAACTGTTAATGCTGCACCCATAATAAATGTGTGACATAATAGATTTAACATATGATAGGCTCTTGGCAATTGGTGATTGTTTTTTTTTTTTTC
The DNA here is from genome assembly GCF_031143425.1 of Pleurodeles waltl. Lineage (NCBI taxonomy): Eukaryota > Metazoa > Chordata > Amphibia > Caudata > Salamandridae > Pleurodeles > Pleurodeles waltl. Next base: position 609,407,419 of record NC_090444.1, on the reverse strand, counting down.
CTTTACCTTACTTTTAATTTTGCAAGCAGATGTAGACATAGGCGTCACCAGCATACGTTTGTAAATACATACGGTGCTGTTGCTTACTTGTGGTATTTAGCAGTTATCATTGCCTTCTAGCAAGCCGTCAGGAAGAAGCCGAAGAAATGACTTCTTTACATTAACACCTTGAAAGCAGTAGAGGTTTTTTTTTTTTTTTTTTTTTGGCATCTCCTCTTTATTTTCATTTCAAAGTATACCTTTATTTTACATACTGGTATGTTCATTCTTGACAGAATGTATTGATGTGTTGTCACGTTTTCATTTTGAGGCAGGACTAGTGTTGCCATGCTCTTGCCTTCTACAAATATTTGCCACTTCCGTTGTCAGCAGTTTTGGCTGGATCCAGTTGAAAATTTGGTGATAATGAATTCTATGCTGTACAAAATGGGATCTCTTTTCTTATAGTGGGCCGAATCCTTTTGTCAGAATGAATAGATGGCTGGGGTTGAGTCTCATATAAAGGCGTCTATTCACTCTAGTTATATTGTTTGAACCATTCTTTTGCTGAAGGATTTTGTGGTGATACACTCGGGAACAGTGCGCTGGTCTTGGCCGCTATCGATTGTTCATTGAATTGTGTAATTGTGCTGGATTTCTTAGGAGTTGGCCGTTACGTAGTCATATTTTGATTGAAGGATTCTTTTGTTTGTCCACTTTGTGTGCTTTTTATAACATATCCTCAAGGTTGTTTCTTTGTCACAGTTACTCGGAATGCATGTTACATGTTGGACAGTGCCAATCTGCAAATATTGATGCAATGTAAGTCACCTGTCATTTCTGCTTGTCCTTTTCGGACGTCGGTATTTAAAATATATTTACTTTTAAAACGTTTGTATTGGGGTAGGGACTTCGTTGTTCAAGGTGATGGGAAGCATAATGCTGCTCAAGTATCTTTCCTTGGCCATGGATTTATAAACCTTTTGAGAATTTACAATTCATGGGACTGTCAAAGCATGAACAAATGTTTTCACTGTTTCACCTATGCATTGGTCAAGCATGGTACTTGTCCATGGACGAATTTATCGGCAAGTTCATGGTTTTACGGCCTATAAATTCACAAGGTATACTCCTGGAAGAGCTTTAAGCTGTCTTTGTTTTCTACTAACAGTACCTGGGACTCGTGCAGTGGTTTCGGAGATCGTGCTTTCTCCGTGGCTTCAAGAGGTTGGAATGCTATCCCTTTGTATGGTCACAGTGAAACTAAGATGCTTATATTTAGTAAGCTCCGTAAAGCCTGGACTTTCACCAGTAAATGATTAATTTTAATAGTCTTAGTGTTTTATTGTTTATCATGAGGTAGAAGTTTCTGGTAAATTCAACAGCATTGTCGTAAAAAAGCTTCACTGCAATGTTGCACTTTGAAATATTAAGGAATATAACCTCTCGTGGATACTGGTCTCAAGCTTCATTCGTAATGTATGAACTTCTTTTTTTGTTCACCTTTTATCTTTTAAACATTGTGTTAGTTCCGAGATGTCCTGCGTGTGTAGCATGTCCATGCTAGCAGCACTATGGAAGCCTCCTGCTGTGCAGCTGCTTGAATTATGTATGAGAAGTTTGTTGTGCAGAGTGATAAAACACAGGAATCTCATGAATCCTAGGTACATTGGCTGCCAACACCAAGGGACTCAATTGGGCTCAAAATATCAACGATTTCTTGGCAGGTTTTGCGCAAATGCAGTCTTGTCGATCTGTGAAACCCTTGTCCACAATGACTGGATGCATCCTTGAATTCACTCAGGATAGTGCAGAAGGCTGTTAAATGGACATGCTTTCCTCGCAGAGTTTGAAGTGGACATGAGTGGGAGGAAATAACGCACGTGAAATGCTAAGCTAATGACTGTGCTATCGTATTGTGAAAACATAAACGCAAAAAGTGGCACTAAAAAACAGATGCAGCACGTTTACTAGTAAGGAAGTCTCCTTTTTGTATCAAAAGTACCTTGGGCCTTGATGTTACAGAGGAAGTTTTCAGTTGAGTAGTTAAAATACAACCATAAGTGTGGCCCAGTGGACTCCTCGCGCTCCTGGGCCCCACTGCGACTGCACCTGTTGTACTATTAATAGCTATATCCCTGCCCCCAATCCACAACACTTAAAGCCAGATTATGACCTTGGCATATGGAATACTGTTTGTGACGGATATCCTATCTGCCATATTAAAAGTTCCATTGTGTTCTATGGAACTTGTGAAACGGCGGGCGGGATATCCATCCGTCAAGATCGTAATCCGCCCCTTAGTGTCATGTCCTTGGCCTTTGTTGATTCCAGTGGTTGTTGGTTTGATGAATGGTCTGGGTAGGAACACATTTAGAAAGAGGTTCTCTGTTAAGGCACCTCTTCATCTCAAGTAAATCTAATAGTTCAATATTTTGTGTCTGGCATTTTTATAGTACTGGGTTCTTCACGCCCTTACAATAACACAACAGCATGACATAACTAGAAATCTAAATAGACTAAGAGTATCTGTGTATTTAAATATTACTTGGTACTGTGTGGTGAACCATTTGCGCCATAAGGTTTTGTACACATTATCAACACAGTACTGTGGGGAGAGGTAAATAGCTAGTTGGGTTTTCCTAGAGGTCAGCAGAGAAGGGGGTTTAATATATTCATTTTATGTTGCCACCCCTTTTTGAAATACATTTATTGAGACCCTAGTGGAGTCTGCCAATGACTGTGACCGGTACAGTTCTGAGCGCCCCCGTATATTGTTTAAAAGTTATTTACAGCCTTGTAACATCAAAATGTGAGGCATGGGGATACTTGTTCACTTGAACTTGGCTTACAAAGACAAATGGTGTCACGCTCATGAATTGAACCAAAAACTTTCCTTAAACCTGGGCAGGAGGAAATTCCAAGATGCCTAAAGCTACTGTAGTTGGAGGTTGGTGCTTACTAAATCACTCATTATTTCATGTTAATTTGAAGATGACATCATAAATAAATAACTGTTTTTCTCTCATACCTCGTCTTTGAATTACATGTAAGACCATGAAAATAGCTTTCAAAAGGATTCTGGAATAATGACTTTGATACAAGGACCAAGCATAGGCAAGGCATGTGTTTTTTTTTTTTTTTTGTTTGTTTGCTCTGGGGTGTTCTATTAATATGTTGTTTGGCCACTTTGCGGATGCCTTTGTTATAGGTTTGACACCAAAACTAGGCATCGTCAAACAGATATTCTTGGACCCTTATTGTTGATGTCTTTGACATGAGATTAGATGGGAGGACAAGGTTTTTACCTCTCACTGACTCAAACGTAATAGCTGGAGCCCACTGGGGGAGATGCACAGAATGCACCGCCCCTCCCCTTGTTTCCTTCCAACCTTTCTTGAGGTGAGCTTGAAGCGAGCATGGATGTGAAACTAATACCCCAGATCAAGTCTTAAATGTAGCATCTGTACTTGTGATGTGAAAGGTGAGCTTTCTGTTGGCTTGCCAGCAGTCCAGGGCAGAGCCGATGAGAGAGGCGTCAGGGAGTGTGTTGGAGGAGCTCTGCCATGCGTTTTATAATGTGCCGAACCTACACTTGGGGGAAGTGCATTGGTTGGCTCAACAAAGCGCGTCAGCTGTGCGGTGCCACAGATATGGGTAACAATGAATATTATAAATGTTCAGAAACGTGAATGAGAGGTAGTTGTTTATTTTCAATGACTCGATATTCCTCTTTTTTTTATTTTATTTTTTACACTTGCTAGGACAGGAATGTGTTGGCTTCACGTAGATGTATTGCTCAGGCTCAATATGCTTTTATTTCCATACAGAGCTCTTTTGCAGGAAGGAAAGAAATGCCCATTCGACTTTTTTTTTCCCCTTGTGATGGAGCTGTGAATTTATAGTGTCCGGGATAGTACAACGTTTGCTAAGGTGTCATACGTGATACTTATGATCCCATTGTATTTGAATACCCAAACGTAAAAGTCCCATTCGTATGCTTTGTTGATATTCTGTGGTTACTAACTCGTGATTGCCCCATTTGAGAATGCTTGGAAAATAAACAAGTATAAGGGAACGTTTTCTTTGCCAGAGTTTTTTTTATTGGACAGTGGGTCAGCCCTCTTAATCCTTTGATTAACCTCCCAGTAAGTAATAGCATTCTGCCCTTTCTCATAGAGCACATCCACACACAAGTAGTTCCATTAAGAGCAAGGGACTACTAGGGCAATATGTGCGTTGTGATCAAAAAATATTTCTGAATTTAGCAGGTGTCCACAATATTTAGATTGACAAGGACCAAGCAGCTTTGCCTACAATAATGTTTTGTAAAAACATGACCCAGTTGAACAAACATTGTCCAAAGCCAAAAGGCCGGGAGCAAACTCTAGGCTTTTTGGCCTTGTGAATACTTGTTTTTGTGTGTGGCAGTTCTGATGCTATCAGAAGTGACATTTAAGAACTGCTGCCTCACAATCTGGTGTTTTTCTTGGGGATGGGAGTAGGTGGTGGCGGTGGATGCCCTGACATAAAAAAAGTGATAGCTGAAATCTTTGAAATAATCTCAACCACTGGTAATTATTCAGCTGCATCCCAGTCCATCGTTTTTTTTTGTTTTTTTTGCATTCCATGCCATCTCAGTTTAGACCCGCCATATGCTGATCAGTATTCACCCTGCTCCAGTAGGAAGGTTGAGGTCAGCTCCTCCTTGAACCAGAACACAAGCATACAAAGACCAGTTTCACCTTTATTAGGGCTCATCACTGATTCCAGTGCTGGCACAGTTGAGGCCCCTCCAGTCTCCCACTCTTATTAAATGTACTGTAGTTGTGCAGTACAAAACCTTTAAATAATCCTGATATACTCCTGTGTTTAAAAAAATAATAATAATAATTGTCCAGAGATTTTCATTTTAGATTTGTGTTTTTACATCATTAGAGAAGTAATTTAGCTTCGGTAGACATTGCGAATCCGGACTGCAGTTTTCTGGACGACATTTAAAAAAAAAAAGAAAGTGGTGGACGTGTTGAACTGATGTAATATTTAGGGAACTAAATGGTAATCGGGTTTTAAGAGGAAAGGGTAATTTCCAGGAATGGTACTCACCTAGAGGATTAGAACACTGTTTATGCAAAATAATGCCCACCATTCCCCAAAGGATTTTTTTTTTTTTTCTTTCAGTTGAACTACAAAAATATGTTTTCACACACTTTATTTCCTTTCATCGAGTGTCAAGAACAAGTCTGTGAAATCAATGGAAGGAAACTTATAGATTTTCTTGCAGCCTATTTCATTTTAAGGGTTTGATAACCATGGGCCAAATTCACTTAACATTTTACTCACCAGAGTATAATTTAGATCCTCAAAAACGTGTGATGTGTTTGTAAATTGCCAGTCCTGATTTTCGCTTCCGGATTTGTGGAATAATACATTCAGAACGTATACTGATGAGTGTGGTGGAATTACTACATCACAGCTTCGAATTTAGGGACGAAATTGTTGGTGTTTTGTGGTGCACTGTACAAAAGTAAGTGAACTCCCACAGCGTCATATGTTTGTGGGTTTTCACATACCTCTTGCTGGTAGTGTTCAACCTTCTAAGCACAAGCACATTTTATTTTTTTAAATGCGTTCTCAGTGTGGAAATGGGAAGAAAACCGAATCTTTAAGTTTGTAGGTGAACCGGCCTTTCCATGAGAACTGTTTTCCTCTTGGAGAAACAAATTAATATGCCCCTGCACTCGTGCGTCAAGTAAGGTTGCAGAACTATCTGTCTACTTGGGAATCCACATGAGTAAATTAAAAACACGTTGGAGTACTACAGGAAATCGGATTTCTTTGAGTATTCCTGGAATCATTATGTAAATTCCATAAATATTAGTCTGATCCAAAAGTAGAAATAATTATTCCCGTGAATATTAGTTTGATCAAAAAGTAGAAATAATTTATATAAATTCCAGGCTTTTCTTTCCTGGGCTTTGGTGAATCAAACCCTTTATGCTTGAATGCAGTTTGAAAAACCCATGGGTCTCGACCTGAATGGGTTTACCAAAAGGCTATGATGGATGTACATAGGTACGGTAGGATTATATGTTACAACATGGCATTTTTTTTTTAATGATTGCACCCTTGGGTCAGTTGATCGGTTTTAATCATTATGCTAAAAAACAAAATATATTACTTTGTCGTCATCTTAAGATACATTAGGATAGGTACATATATTCACTTCTTTTTTTTATCAGTGGTCTCTGTTATATGGTTACCTGTTTTTTCTAATCAGCTTCATCTATATCAGCCTGCATATGGGCATATTTGTGAAATGTTTTTATTGTTTTTGTTTTTTTGTTTTTTTTGTTTGGTGTAATAATAGATTGTCAAAGTCAGTACAGAAATCACTTAATTTTCCCAGCTGTTTAACAATAGTTAATGTAAAGTTGGTATATGATCCATTAAAGACAATGCAGCATCAAACCTTTTTGGTACACTTGATGGTCTCTGAAGTGTGGGAGTAAAATATCTTTTCCCTCTTGTCTCCCTCTGACTCTCGCATACATTTACATTTCCCCTTTCATGACTGCCCAAGACGTCAGGACCAGCAATATCCATAAAAAGACTATGTGAAATCTCCAGAGACAGCCCCTGCTTTAGTACGTCACTTTTCATCCCCCAAGTATAGGTCCATGCTGTTTTGCCACTCTTGTTTCATAGTTATAGTCTTGGAACCCCATCTCAAGGGAAATCCACGACATTAAAGATCCCCAGAATTGCAAATTGAAGCTGTGGGAAGTAGTGGGGAATTTAACTTTTTTTTTTTTGGATGTGCTGCAATTTGTATAGAATGATGTTCCTGGATTCCTGTAGGTTATTGCATCACTATATTGTCTGCAGAAAGGTGACCTCCTCTATTTCACTTTTCAAGAAAATATAGTGATTGGGCCCATCCATTCTATAGAGACAATGTTTATTGTAATAATATAGCTTATGAAGGATTTTCAGCTGGATCAAGAGCATGGCATCTTCCCAAGGTGCATCAATGTGGCCTCCCAGTCTTTATCTTCCATTACCCCCAAGTTGCTCTCCCACCTGGTACTCAAATTCGGTAGCTCATCCAGCAATCCACCCTGCTACAGGAGGATTACATTGGCTTTTTCCTAGCTCCTACATGGACACACTGTTTTAAAACTGAGCATATTCAGGGATTTCAACCTAGTCCGGTCCTCGGCCTGCAGGCCATGCCTTAACTGTGTGTTAGTTTGGATCAAGCTATATATATTTTGCTGACTTGAAAATGGTTTAAGTTGCCCTTCCCTTCCCTCAGGTCACCTAATTTGAAGTTTCCAATACCATTCCTTGAATTCTTATATGGAATTATTTTAGCACAGTCCCTTTCCACAGCAGTGTTTCCTTTGTGACACCTTACTCTTCCATTCCAGACATCATGTACCTCTGTCAGTCAGATGCAATTTGTAAAGCACAGGGCTGCCTCAGATGCTGCATCCTGGTGCTCAAAAGCAGAGTCTGAAGAATGAGACTTGCTTAAAGAGTTAGGTTTTGCGATCTTTCCTGAAGTAGAGCTCGGAATCGGCCGTACGGAGGTTAGTAGGCAAGGAGTTCCACAGCTTAGCCCTCAGTAACGAAAAAGACCTGCCACCCCTACGAACTTTGGGGAAAACTTGGAATGTGCAAGAGTCAACAATGATTAGATCTCAAGGATCTTACCTGTTGGTATCGGATAAGTCGTCTTCTCAGGTATCAAGAGCCTTTGCCCCAGTGGCTCGAAACACCAAATTTAGGGCTTTTAACTCAACCCTCTTAGCAACCGGAAGCTCATGAAGCTGTTTCCGGTGAGGAGAGATGTTGACAGAAGCGGCCCCGTTGTATCTCCTGGGTGCTGCATTCTGTATGGTCTGGAGCCTATGGATCAGGCAAGCAGGAAGACCAAGATATAAGCTGTTAGTGTAATCCAAACTTTGTCAAGCGTGGATTACAATTTTTTGGATCTCTTCCAAAAGTAGCAGCAGTAGCTTCCTGACTGACCTTAACTTTGAAAAGCAGGAAGATGAGATCTGCCTGATATGGGTAGCGAAAGAAAAGTCGGAATCAAACATGATCCCTAAATTTCTTGCTGATGCCGACAGTACAGGTGATGGGTTCAGTTCAGTGGGCCACCAAATGCAAACAGGCGGCGTAGCCATCTGGCTGAAAAAGAGCACTTTATTTTCTTACGTGTTCAATTTAAAACAGTTAGCCTACATCCAATTGGCAATGCCTTTTAAGCCCTCTGTAAAATTGAAAAGGCTGTTTCTCCATGTTCAAGAACGAGAAAACGAGAACAACAGTTGCGTGTTGTCCGTGTAGGATAACCTCCTTCTCTCCCCAGTTTTAAACAAGGGTGGCCAGAAGGGCCAGATAAAGGTTAAAGAACAGCGGACTGGGGGCAGAGCCCTGAGGCACTCCACACACCAGAGGTTTTGGAGAAGATGAAAACAGGTGAAGGAAAACGTGCTCAGAGAGTCCATCCATAAATGAACAAATCCAGGTCAGCACCGTGCCCTGAAAGCCAAAAAGGCTTTCTGTTCTGCAAAATGGAATGTGGCACAGTGTCAAATACTGCTTATAAGTCAAACAGTACCACCATGTCTGAGGCACCGCAATTCAGTGATTCCTTGACTGTGTCCGACACTTCCAATAAGGCAGTCTCTGTGCTATACTCTGCACAGATTCTAGATTGTGTCATGAAGCAGATTGCAAGCTTCCATGAACGATGAGTGATGGCTGTATACCAGCTTTTCCAAGATCTTTGCTGGCTCGGGCGTTAATGAGATGGGCTAAAATTGTTGAGCACCCAGTGGTCAGCATTGTGTTTCCTTAGAAATGGCAGCAGGAACACCTGTTTCCAGATAGCTGGAAAAATCCCTGTTTTTAAGGAAGCATTGCAAATGCTATAGAGAAGATGGTTTATTGTCGAGGCAGGAAGTCCAAAAACTGGGTAGGGTAAGGGGGACACGGGTCCACCCGGGAGCCTGACTTGCAGTTTCATAGCTCCATAGGCTCCAAGGCTGCCAGTGATGACTGGGTGGCTGGTGGAAGTTTTTATTTCTTCCCTTTACACTGTAAATGTAGTGCATAACTGAGGGCGTTTCCATCATCTATCTTTCTAGTCTAACTGAAGGGTCAATCATTTATTGGTAAAACCTGAATAGCTCAGTAATAGGGTCCTCTATTTGGTAAAGCGATCGATCCATTGTATGTGAACCTACTAAGCATTTTCATTGCTGTTCTCTGGGTGCCTCCATCCTCCAGTAGCTTCCGCAGTTATCTGTCTAGCCAGAGGAAGATTGCCTCTAGTATGGGGAAGGGCGTATTTCCTATTACATAGAATAGTTTTAGCAAAGTGACTGTTTTGAAGTTCACAGCTTGTCCTGTTATTGTGAGTGAGAGGGATCTCCAGTAACTTTCATCTGTCTGGAAATCCACCAATATCTTCTGTTTCTTTCTATAAATAGGACTGCCCCATGTGGTATATTAATCCCCAGCATGTTTGAACCCTTCTTCGGAGACTTTAATTCCCGGGAGGAAGTTCTCCCATCATATCCCAGCCACTGTTTTTATGTATAATGGACTTCTTCCAGTTAATTTTACGTCCAGCATGCTTGTCATACTCTTCGAACAAATGGAAAATATTTGGTCTGGTTCATGAGGTTGTGCAGTATAAAGCAAGAACTCACTGGCATACAGTGAAGTATTTGACTCCGCATGCTAGTGATTCTACATACAGTGCAAAAAAATGCGGGAAAAGCAGGCACCCTTGTCATCCTGTCCATAACTACTACAGATGGATCCAGATATAAGAGGGCCACACAACTGCAGAGTGTCTGGCCAAATTCAAATCTTTGTAATGCCGAAACCAGAATGGCCAATGCCGGAATCAGATGCTTTTTCTGCGTCTTCAGAGATTATCGCTTGCGGGTTCAGTCGTGGATTGTATTGTAGCAGCCAGTTTTGTAATCTTGCAAGGCTGAGCCTGAAGGAATGCCCAGGCATAACTCCTGGCAGATCTTTGTGTATGATCGCGTTTATAATTCCCAGCATTCTGGTTGTCAATATTTTCATTTCTACGTTTAATAATGAAATTGGCCACTAAGAGGCATGTTTATCTTTGGGTTTACCTTCCTTATGGATCACCGTGATGACCACATGCCCAAGATCTGGAGACCAAGTCCAATTCTCCTTAGCTCCTCTGTATCCATAATGCAGCAGCTGGGTCACTGTATTGCTGAGTTTTCACATTTTTTTTGTTGGTATAATTGCTATGATATCCAGTTTGGACCAGAGGTTTTCCACTTTTTATGTGTTGATAGCTTCTGTGACGTCTTCTGACTTTACATCACTTAACATCTTTTCCCTATCCTCATCACTTAATGTTAGTATGTGCAGTTGACTCAGCCATTGTTTAATTTATTCCTCCCCAGTCAAGTTTACTGCTTCATAGAAGGCACTATAGTGTTGTCAGATGTGCATGCTATTTCTCGTTGGTTTCTATTGTCTGCCTCATGCCCTCTATTAACACTCTTACCCATCTGGCTTCTTCCTCCTTCTTACTATCTCGGAACAAAAGTCTGCCCTCCTTGTTCCTCCACCTCATATAATCTATGCTGCATTGCCAGGAATTGCTAACGCTTCGTGTCTTGCACCACATTTTGGGAGTCTTGTTTAAGTATCTCGAATAGCCTCACCAGCTGTGGGGTCAGTCTAGTGGTCTCTGTTATTCCAACTTGAAGATCTTGGACTCTGGCACCCTAATTTCCTCTAGCTTGCATTTCTTATTACGGGTAATGGGCTGCATTTATGTCCCTGAGTGTACTACCTTGTGTTCCTCACAGGGCTCGAAAAATTATAAAAATGTTACTAGACCTGCAGGTCGAGTATCTTAAATAATCTGCTTGACCTAACTGTAATGTACTTGACCCGTAAACAGGTCTCGAATTGTGCGATCCTAGTCAAATAGTTTACATAGTTGCCTTTTTCCTAATTCTCACATATGATTGCACCTTCAAATATGTGAGCTCAGCATTTCTGCAGTTCAAATAAATCTCTTTTGTTTGATTAAGTAGACTAATGTTTGCTGCATGCATCACAATAATCTAGCCCACAAACCCATGAGGTCTAGCCCACATAACCTAGGACTTCTTTTAGTTTACAAACAACATTGCCATCAGGGCAGGAGTGTTTCTCAGTTTGTTTAAGCACTCAATTTTAATAAACATATTACTAAACCATTATGTGGTAACATATTGTCATCTACACACAGTAACTTTCCAAGAAATGTCCAAAATCCTCTCCACTAACTTGCAGCTTTACTGATGAAACTATATAGTGTATTAACAATCTGTGAAAATTGGGTTTCAGAGAACATAGCCTTTGCACATCAACACGTAAAATATTCTAAATTGTTTTCATCCTATTAAAATATTTTTTCATCACACAGAAATATAAAAAAAGGTATTTCACAACTGCTGAAATGTATTTTGAAATGTTTGCACAGTTGACTGTCATTTAAATGTTGTGTGTTAGGAAAAATCTGACACCCTATATTGTTTTATTTTACATTCTGAGCAGCAGGTCACACAGTTCACCTTACAAAGTCCTGCAACTCTGCTCTCAGAAGGACAATTAATTGTAAGAAAAACCAACTTTTGACCTCTGTCTGTGAACACAGAGCAAATGTGACATAAGAACAAGATTTAAAGGTTTATTGCCCCTCCACTTTTTAACTGAATAGAACACCTGTTCAGTGTCTACTCGCCAGAAGGGAGGAGTGAAAAATAGCTCGACCTGATCAAGTTAGACTCGCCAATGTGAGTGGTCGAGTGGCTTTTTCGAGCCCTGACGGTGCATCACTGGGGAGTCAACAGTTACCTCATTCTCTTCGAAGTATAAAAGGGGTCCGCCCTGATCGATGTCTTGATTGGTAGGCCTTTTAGCTCCCATGCTTTGCTCTCATATCAGAGGAATTTCCACCATCAGGATAATTATGCAATCTCATCTGGAGAATGTTTTATGTAGACCAGAAAAATATGAGTATTGTTGTTTACTAAGGTGTTTCAGCCTCCAAACATATGTGAAGCCATGGCCCTAGCAAATTGTGAGACTGAGAGGTGCAGTAAGTGAAGTGTGCCTTTTAGTGTATGGACTGTTCTATGTATTTCAGGTAGCATAATGCAATTGAAATCCCCTCTCAGTCCATGCAGTAAGGAATTGCCTTCAATAAGTATAGCACCACCTTTTCTAAAACACTCTGCTGTCATTTGAGTGGAGCATAGATGTTCATTGTTAATTGCTGTGCTGTTTTGCCTCCTTCACATTCCCTGTATCCCAGTATAATATCCTTTAGATCAAGCCATTTTTAGCTATTTGAAAAGTTTCCTAGGCCATTTATACTTCAGGAGTATTTTTTATTTATTTATTCTGTGTTGTGGTCTATAGGAGTCATTTTATAGGGTTCCCTTTCTCCTGTGCTGTACCCCAGCCTCTCCTGATATCATTGTCATGAGCACTGGGTGATATGAGAACATAAATTATGAATTGTAACAAACATTCCCAACCTCTTTTCCCCATCCCACTTTTCGTTTTTGTTCCCATGAGCTGTAGAACTGCACGTATTCCAATTCTGGGAAAGTTTGGTCACCCCGCCGCAACATTATTTCTCCTTAAATCCAAACCAACACGGTCCCACCACTTTACCACTCCTCTGTTTTCTGTAATAGCAGTAATCCAAACCACTAATCGGCGGACAGGGATGCAGATTCATGCAGATGCATTATTGCAGGTGTTTTTTTCCTGCTGTCCAGAGCCCTGGAGAGCTGAATATGTGCTCCCAAATGATCATATCTCTGTATCATACCCACTTGACTTAATCATGAGTTCATGGGGACAGGCATGCTGTATAATCTATTTGAGGTGCAAATGCCTTCATCTGGTGTTCCTTGCCTCGTCTCTCTTCTTGCTTTGACCATGCTTGTGACTGGATGTCCTCCTTCCGGGTCCAATGAGACTTCTCCTGAGTGTCTCCTGATATGTTAATAATTTTGAGTACAAAAAGATTGGGCAGGTGGTGGGGGGGGCTCTGGGTCATCTTTGTCAGACCCTAAAATATCTATACACTTGTATTTGTTTAGGGTTTGGCCTTACTACCAGTGATGATGATGGTCTTTAGTCAGTCATGATCCATCGTCCCTCACATTTAAGGGATCATCCTTCAATCCATGCCCTGTGCATCCTCTGACTTTTTGAAGAAGTGGGACTGAAATATCACCTTTAACTAGGGAGGATACAGCGGCATATACTCAAGTACAAGGCCTCTTATTTTTTGATTCCCCCGATCATGTTTTGTATTGCACCATTTCATATAGTCTGGTAAAGCCACTATTTTCATCAATATGATGGTCTTTTGAGGCACTCTGTGTGGTTTCAGTGATAAAGCTGAGCAAGAAATATCTATGGGTGAGGCCATCCAGATTTTCAAGAACTCCTCCTGATTTTCCCCTTCTGCTCCCTCTTGAAAACTGATAAATTGGAGATACGTTTCTTTGTATGCCTCCTTCTGCATCTTCCACTCGAAGTGCTGAGTCCTTGGTGGATGCTGACAGGTGTATCACAGTGTTATTGTGCTCTTTGACTGTATCCTCAAGCTCACAGATTTACATTCTAAAGCTTGTTGTGTCCTTGTAGCTGACACAGGTCAGCCAACTAACCTTTGGAGTTATTCCATTTAGCCTTGGGTGAAGGCAAGCAGGTTTAGTCTTCCTGCTCAGGCAGCAAGGCTGTCCTCTAACTTCTACAGGTTCAGGAGTGTTCTGATGAGTGGCTCTGGAGTTCCAGTATTTATACCTGGTGCTAGCCTTTGTGTGTGGGGAACTCCCTGCCTTACCACCAGTACTGATTGTGAAAAGTTTGCCTCCTTTTCCTGGTCGAGTCTCTAAACTGTCTGGGGTTACAAAATGCAGGGCTGGCATGGTGTCAGGTTCCTTTGTGTGTAAGGTCGGCAAACCCTTATGAAGTGTAAGTGGGGTTGGGTGCAACTCGTCCTCTAGCCATCCTGTCCACATCTATGCCCCATTTATCTTAATGTCTGGAAGCAATCAACAAACTCCAACAGCCGTTCACATTCATATTCATGTGTCCCAATATACTGCCAGAACGGCACAGTTGCTTGGGACAAGAAAATGCCAACTTTCTAAAAGTGGCATTTTCAGAATTGTAATTTAAACCAACTTTACCAACCAACTTTACTGAGGCTTCTGTGTCAGGACCCAGAGGCGAGGATTATGCTGTTCTTTCTTTACTTTTATTAAACAGCAGCAGTTAAACCACAATAACCACGAAAACAAAACTTAATTTACCAAGAGGCTTATGTAAAGGAAGAGAAACAACATCAACAAAAATCCCTGCAATCCGTGTCCATCGTATTCCCCCAAGAGCCTCTGTAGACCTTTTCCCCCTCTTTCTTTGGTGCTCCAGCATCCGGCAGTTGAGTACTCCTATTTTATATTTCTTTGCCTGTCTTGCTTTGTAGTTACTTTAGTTCTTGTGACTGAAGTGTTGCAACGCAACTGCACTGCTTATCTGCAGTGCGCTTTTGCCTTGTGCTAGCTTCTGTGCTTTCCCGTTTTTTCTTTCAGGCTACCAAGGAAACGCTCAGTCGCTCCTTGGCAGCCCCACCTCAGAGTTCCTTATGGTGTGATCAGGGCTTTCGGATCCACATGAGGTGTGTTCAGGCTCTTGCATTGAACAGTCTTCTCACCGCTTGAGGGCTTATTCCTAACAGACCTCGTGGAGCTGGTCCTCTCTACCAAGGTGGCTGACCTGCTCTGTGGCCATTTCAGCATGAAGCTCGACCGGCCACCATTCTCCCTGCAGGTGTTTCTCGGTTTTTCCAAAACTGTCGCTTTTGTTGGATCTGCCGACTTAAGTCACAACTACAACCCACCCCTTCACACTCACTCCTCTCAACATTCCCCGTAACTGATCATCTGTGTTCGGAAGAATGGACACACATGCCTAAAGTGGTAGCCTACATTGCGGGGTGCTTAAGAAAGCCAGTTGGCAAGATGGTTCGTAACCGCCTTGTGGCAGAATGCTTTCGACCTTCCTTTGAGGGCAGAGTAGCATTGATGCCAGAAATCGATACACGGATCACCATCTTCCTAAATAAGTACATTAGAGACCCTAAAATAGGCTTAAACCGGTTGTGGCGCCATGCCGGTATAAGCTTTTGAATGTGGCCCGAACCTCTGTAAAATTTTGGTCATGACTAAAGTCGCCAAAGCACCCTGGGCCTTGATTTCCCCAGAGGCCTTATCTAACTAGGCTCAACAAGCTGTCATATTTTTGGGAAATGCAAACCCTGCCATATCCTTTCTAGTTGAGATTAACAAAGGAATCTATTCAGAGACACTTTTGTCAGGGAACTAGGTTACTTTGTTGCAACCTTCGACTCCCTGGACAAAGCCCAGGCATCGGTCAAGAGAATTTTCACCCCCTGGGTTTTCCCTGGCGCTGCCTGTGGCATGGGGAGCTCAGCCGGCCGTGCTTCATTCCAATCCTCCGTCCAGGGTTCTTCTTGTCGTGGAAAATGGCAGGACTCCCCCAAGTTTGGCTCCTTCTACCCCACAAGAAACCAACCTCGCCACTGGGCGCACATGCATTTTATCAAGGCACATGTGCACACCCTGCAGCAGGTGCATTTAGGGGACAGATTGAGAGAGTTTGTTCACAACTGCGAGGCTGTATTACCTCAGACATGTTGGTCTTTCAATCTGTTCTGGGTTACCACAAAAAGTTCTATGGGTCCCCCCACCAACACATCAAGCCATGCCCTCTCACCTTCTCCACTGCGCAGGCTGCCCTAGTGGACTCTGAGGTGGAGGACCTCCTGGCGAAAGGTGCGATTGTTCTCACTCGGACCCCCCTCGGGTTTCCGCCGCAACTTGTTCTTGATGGACAAGAGGGGCAAGGGCCAATGTCCTCCGATCGGCCTACAGGAATTTAACGATTGGTTGGTATTTAGCCACTTCAAGAGGCAGGTGATCCATCTTCTCTGATCTTTTGCAGGTGAACGATCAGATGATGCCCCTGGACCTGAAAGATGCATATTGCACAGTCCTGATCTACCCTCCTCTTTCCTGTTTTCTCCAGTTCCAGTGGCATGGCCAGACATTGGAATTCACAACACTCCCTTTCAGGCTCTCTTCGGCACTGTGGTGTTTCACAAAAATCTTGATGCCTGTGATGGAACCCCTTCTGGCCAGGGGTATCAGCCTCATGGTCTACTTCGACATCCTCTTAATGGGTCAATGTCTTTTAAAACCTACAGAACATCTGCAGACGATGGTAAACCTCATGAAGTCTCTAGGGTTTGTCATCAGCAAACACAAGTCAGTTCTATCACCAACCATCTCCTTGCTTTTCCTGGGTTTTGTGGTGGATGTGGTTAAGCAGACCCTCAGTCTTCACTCTCGGAAGTTGTTGAAGATCAAACATGAGCTCAGACGGACAGTGGACGGACCCTTCACATACCTGCAACATATCACTAGTATTGTGGGTCTCCTGTCCTCCATCATACAGGCCATAGCCAAGGCCCCTTGCACTACTGTGCCTTACAGCCTCTTAAGGCCTTTTACCTCCGGTGCAGCCTCACCTATGTGCAGCAGGTTCTGCTGTATGAGGAGGCCAAGGAGAAACTGAGGTGATGAATATCGCATGTTGAGGCCTGGAACGGCCAGGCTATCTTTGAAGCTTAGCCCAATATAGTCATCCAATCTAATGCCAGCACCAATGGATGGGGAGCACTCTGGGGGGCGTTCTCCGCAGCAGGAAAATGGTCCCCTTTGTGGCCTAATAAATATCTGTCTTGTAAATAAATGTCAGCAAAACTGGTTACCTCGTAATGCCTCATATCATGTAGGAGGGTTTCAGATGTGTTGGGGCCCTCGACATAACAAGTAGAGTATTTAACTCAGATGGGGTTACTTGCCATACTTCCCGGAGAACTAAATGCAATTCTCATGTGGTTTTGTTTCCTAACTTCTGTGAGGGTCCCTAAGTTGTGCGTGGTACAACACATTTGCCCTCAGGAGGAGCGCCAGCACCTCATTGTCCTGACGAAGCCCCATAGGGGGAGGTTTCTTCACCCTCCATTGCTAAAGGGGTCATGCAGAAAGCAGGGATTCACATTTGGAGCGCATTCAGCGCAGGGTTCTATGGCCTCCAAAGCTTTTATGCTGGAAGCACGCCTTGATGACATTCTTAATGCGGTGGATTGATCTGCAGACTCCATCTTTTTAAGCGGTTTTATTTTAAACCAGTCCATGATACAGTGTCTCTGGTTTTCGTGAAGCTTTGAACAAGCATAATCCTCACCTCTGGGTCCTAATGTACTGTGTAAAATTCCCTAGCTATTGTAATGGAGAGTTTTAGTTCTAATAAGGGCACAGAGGTGAGAATTATCCACTGTAACCCACCAAGACGGGATGGTCATGTTTAATTACCAACTGTGTAAACATAAGTAAACTCTTTTCTTCTTTGGTTTCAATCATTGGCGCCTTGTTCTTGCATCTGAAAGCTTGCTTTTAAAACGTTCAACTGTTTCTGCCCTTATGCCAGACTGTTAGAATTCAACTCAATTTATGTTTAGTTTATATGGAAAGCTAGACTTTCGATGCTAAGGGCACATTTTTCTTCCAAGGACAGCGTCTTCCAAACAGGATTGATGTGTACCTTCACCAACAGGTGTCACTGAAGAAAAAGGGGGAAAGAAGGTCTCCAGAGGCTCTTGAGGGAAAACGATGGACACTGTTTGCATGGATTGTTGTTTCTCTTTCTTTCCATAAGCCTCATGGGAAATGAAGTTTTGTTATCATAATTATTGTGGTTTCTTAATGGCTGCTGGTTAATAAAAGTAAAGAAAGAACAGCATAATCCTCGCCTCACTGTCCTTAATAGGATTGAAACTTTGCGTTACAAGAGCTAGGAAATGTTACATTCTGAATTACAATTTAAGTGTAAACAGCGTATTTCAATCCAAATCAGAGTTAGCACTTATTAAATGTAATAGAGTAACCGTCATTGTGAGAGAGGCACTGCAACAGTATAAAATGACCATAGGAGTTTTTCACTGGCAGGGCATGTAAAACTGAACGATACGTCCTGCTTTTTAAATACAGTGCACCCAGCCTTATGAGCCTTCTTTAGGAGTGATTTATATGTTTTAAAAAGGACGTTTTGGGACTAGGGAGAGGTTTATTTTGCCATGTCGAATTGGCAGTTTAAAACTTGCCTGCAGTGGCAGGCCTGAGACATATTTTAAAATGCTAGTCTGGTGAGAGACCCAATGAGTGCTACAGGCCCACTGGTAGCATTTAATTTACAGGGCCTGCTTACATGTAGTACCATTTATTAGGGACATACAAATAAATGAAATGTATTAGCTGGGCATATCGTTATTATACTATGTTTTAAGGAAAAAGCACAACCACTTTACCACTGGTTAGCATGGAAAACATGCACAGAGTCCTAATGCCGTCAAACTGGTACAGCAACAGACAGCAAAAAGCCTGCAGAAAGGGCCAGGCCACACATCCCTTATGTACTGGAGTCATTGGATCAAGATCTCGTGATCAGTAATGTTGAAAGATTTTCATTGATCTAGTATCACTTGCAGTGATGCTTTGCCTAGTTCAGACTAAGGCAGGAATCGTTGTCCGTCATCTGCCAATACTCCTCAATCCATGTGTGAAGAAGAAAGGCAAGTTCACAGTTGTTCAAAATGTTTTTTAAAGAATTTGTACTGTAATTCTTTTCTGAGTTTTTGTGCAAAGAAAGAGCCTTGACAATTGTCTAAAGCTACAGATAGCCCTGTAGTCTCTTTAAGAGAAGCTTTTTCAGTTAAGAGTGTACACTAGCTGGCTTAAGCTCCACCTCTAAGGTATCCTATGCAAAGGAAGTGTTGTTAATTTTCCAGAAAATAGGGACATATTCCAAATGTCTTTAAAGATCAATTGTGTTAGCACAAGCTCCCCTTCAAAAAAAAGTTCTTCTTCCGGTTAAAAGACCTTTTATTTGATCAAATCTTGTAGGACTGTATTGAAAAATATTTTCCTTAGGGGCGGCTTGTGTACTATCAGGGCTATTAAAATTTACAAGTGTCTCACCTTTGTTATATTGGATTTTAAAAAGACAGTTTTAAGTTTTGCAAATATTGGTATTCAGGAAAGTTTGAATACGTTGCAAGCCTTAGTTGATTTGTCTATTCTTATTTAATTTGGGTTTATCTCATTTTCAAATAATTCTATGCACTGGGATCCTTTTGATCTAAATTATTTTCTTGCACAGTACCTCTATTCTGAGCAAGGATGATTTTGGTTGTAAACCTAATCCTTACGTTTTTATTCTCAACTATGCTTCACATTCTATGATTTTTGCCAAATGTGTTCTGTTTTACAGCTGTGTGTAGGTTGCTGATAACCAGACAATGTTTTAATTTGTGATGTCACACTGTAGATGTTGTAATTTACATTAGGTAAATCTGTCTGTGCCCCGGGCACCTTCAGGGTGGCCCAAAATCAGCACTTCCTGTGGTCATTACCACTTAGATATCACTTCTGTCTTGAAACACTGATGTTGCTTTGTTTTGTACTCCATCACCATACACCTTGCTGCTTGCTTTCTGTTATTTGTTACAAATCACTAGAAGGTTTATGTGCCTACTTTGATATGACTAGGTATTTTGTTTGACATGCAAATTGAACAAATAATGTTTGTTCAGTCTCTCAGTTTACTACCTGTGTTACAAAAAGAAATTCCAATTGTTTTGAAAATACAATCAGGGACCATCCTCTTTATTCTTCTATTTCAGTATTGGATAAATGAATACACCTCAAATCTGGGAATTGGAGTTTTCCACTCAGGAATTCAAGTATATGGCCGAGGTATGTATGAGAAATCTATGTGATTTGTTAAAACAAAGACACTCACTCACAAAGTGTGAAGAGCTCACTGCAAGTCCCCTTGAATTGCTTTTTACACTATGGGAATAAATACCTTTTTGGGTATTGTCTTCCTAATTACAATAGATTTCTGGAATATCTGACTTTTGAAGCGCCTGTTACAGAGATCTATTTATTAAATAAAAAGTGGTGTACATTTATTGCAAAAATTGTCTAGGATTTACCAATACAGGACCCGAAAAATCATAAAAATGTTTCTGGACCTGCAGGTCAAGTAACTTGAATAATCTACTCAACCTAACTGTAATGTACTTGACCCGTGAAAGTATCTCAAATTGTGTGATCCTAGTCAAATATTTTATTTTGCAGTTGCCTTTTTCTTCATTTTCACATGAGTGCACCTTCAAATGTGAATTCAGCATTTCTGCTGTACAAAAAAATATTTTGTTTGATTTAAATAGAGTAAACGTTTGCTCCATGTATTGTAAGAATCTAGTCCACATACATGGCACACATGATCCATGACTTCTCTTAGTTTACTAATAAATAGCATTGCCATCAGGGCAGGAGTGTTTCTCAGTGTGTTCAAACACTCACTTTAAAAAAATATATATATTACTAAAACATGATGTGGTAGCACACTTTCATTTACAGACAGTAAAACTCCAAGAAATGTCCAAACACCTTCCCACTAACTTGGAGCTTTACGTATGTAGACAGGGCAAGCCATTATGTGGCAAAAGGAAAATAAATATAAAAAAATGCAAAAAATAGGATTTTTACAAGCCCATTAATTTAGCACCAAATACACCAATTATAATGAAAGGAAAAGAGAACATTATTTGTTAAATAATTTTTTTTCTCCATATTTGACTATATTATTGTGCATTGAAGTGTGAAATTTACATAGACTCTGGCCCAAAAAGATTAATTAAAGCTGTTGTACCAAGCCTCAAGAGTTTTGCACAGCCATTACAATCTTTATAAAGTATTCATGTGGAGGTTATCAGTGTGACCAAAAATAGGACAGAAGGGCATATAATAAGCAATGCACATTTGCTCATGTGAAAAAAATGACTATGTTATAAAGCCACAGTATAACCAAACAAGAACATAGACCAGACTCTCCGGTTAAGAATGGGTATAATAAAACCTTATAGGATTTGAATTGTGGTCATACAACCTTCATCTGTATTCCATAAGCAGTTCAAATGAATTGATGTGAAATTTCGGAAAAGTGAAAGCCATAATAAGGTCACCTGAGAAAATAGGACAAGAAATAAAACAATAAAAAAACAAAACTGGGGTGGTGAGAAAAAAGTAAAGAAAGCAATGATGCCATTCTTGTACAAAGTGATTGTAATCATATCAGTAAGATACCAGGCCATTAGAAATTCCCCTGGATCACTGAATAATAGAGAAAAAGTTGGTGTGTTAAATGTTATTCTATATTTAGGCCAGGATTGTCCATCATGATAGTCAAAACGACCCACAAACATAGTAGAGGAAGTATGGCTCCATGTTTATAGTTTCAAATTAAAGTCACAGCTACTAAGTAACATACTCACAACAACGATGTGCATAAATGCAGTAATAGTGATGAGAAAGGCCCGGTTTTCAAATTACTTTTGAGGCATTCGAGCCCTGAAGAAAACCTGTTCTTTACTTGCCAAGCGAATTACAGAAAACAAAGCCCACAATAAAAATTGTAAAAAATATATATATATATGCGAAGGGGGATTTAAAACACTATATTGGTTATACTCGGAGAATTTTGTGCAACCCATATGCCACAGTAGAAAAGTTTATTTTAGCACTCTTGAGCTGTTCAGTAAGCAAGCAATGAAAGTAAATTTTACATTGGTGGAATATTTTCATTGGCGTACAGGAATTTGATTTGTGTATCTGATTAAATGCTTATGCCGTAAAAATCTAAGAGCGATTTTGTTTTTACAATAAATTCATACATATTGTAAATCTATATATCTCATTATTGGGTATTACCAACTCAGTCATTTGGTTCATATTTCTCACAGCGGGAAGGTGACTGGTGTGTAAGGACTGCCCTGATGCCGGACACGGTTTCCCTATTCACCTTTATATTGTATCCTAAATTATAAATATCTTGTTTTCTAATCTTAATTTTAATTCTTCCTTCAGCTGTCCGTCCCACCTGCTTGATTTGTAATGGTGTTGACCCTAATTCATTATTCCTTCTAGATGTCTGTCAACATAGTAAATGTTTTCTTTCACTAAAACCAGTGCAAAGGATATTGGAAGTGTTTGAGTAAATGCTGTGGTTCGCGTAAATGCTGTGGTTCGGGTCAATGTAGACTTTATTGTTTCTGGTGCTTAAAATGGAAGTTAAATTATTATTGGTCTCTCAAGCACTGAATTCTGTATGGTATGTATACTCGCAGATTCCTCAAGTTGTGAATCTCCCCAGATGACAGACTAGATCCAGAAAGTCTTGCATTGGCTCCTGCGTGCCGGCAGATGGCATCATCAGCTTCTGTTGCTACTCCAACTCCGCTTCCCACATGCTGTCACAGAACCACATAAAAACTCCAATTGTCCTGATGTCAGTTCTTGTTTATCCACAACTGAAGACTCGTATAGTGAGCTCCGCTCTTAATGATTAAGGTCATCCCTACCACCCCACACAACCCCACCCAAACTAATCATATTGTATTTTGGCAGTTTGCATGAATTTCTCTCCTGAACACGACAGGAATAAACCTGTGCCACAAGCACATTTTAGTTACACACCTGCATGATGTCCTCTTATACTTGGTCCCGAGTCATTCATGACTCCTAGTCCTGTCCTGTTGTAAATGTTCCCTGATGCAGCTGAATGCCTCCGGGAATGAGAGTCCAAGCTCTGTAATACATAATATAAGAAGTGGGGCTGATTTCAGTCAAGGTTGTCCTTGACAGGTTAAGTTTAAGCCAAAGTCTAGGGACAAGTCGAAAAAAAAAACCCACAAATTGCATCCAAAGCCCCTAGGCATTCCAGACACTCTGATCCATAGAGAGATCACACAGTAGGTAGACATCGGACTCAGACTTTAGCCTTAATTTGCAGCTGATGTGTATCAAATTACCTGGCTGTTTGTCTACTCTTCAGCAAATTGAGGACTTGGAGGCCATGCTGCAAATATTTAAAATTATTCTATTCGTGATGGTTTATATAGTGCATGGCTACTGGAGGCCTCCCACTGCTGCCATAGACACTGTGGGTGGTCAGAATAGTGCTGGCGGGTGGGATTCAGATGCCAAAAACCCAGGTCTTTAAAACCTTGCCTTGCAGAAAGGAAGCTCACACACCAGAAGACACAGTTCCAGGGGTAGAGTGTTCCAAAGTCTGGGGGGCAAAAAAGAAGTGGATCTGCCAATCCTGTGGACATTAAGTAGATGGACAGATGAAGATCAAAGGGCTCTCCCAGTACCCCCGGCCCATGATATAACTCCTTAAAAAATTGTTGTCCATAGATTTAAATTTTTGATTTGTGTTTTGGATCATTAGACAAGTAATTTAGCTTGGGTAGACATTGCTAATCCAGGCCACATTTTTCTGGATTACATTTTTAAAACTGGCAGATGTGTTGCAGTGATGTTGTAATATTTCAGGAACCATGAGACCTACATACTTCATTTTGGTATCAAACTATACAAATAATGATTTTTAATTTGTTTATGTATAGAACAAACAATGTTTATGATCTGAATATGGAAAAAAAAAGTTTATCACTCCTGTTTTAGACACATTTTCATAGTTCACTTTAATTGTTTCAGCAATCTCTTGTGGCATATTTGAAGAATGTTGAACATTTGAGAAGAGCATATTGGCAGATGTCTTTTTGTAGCACAGATTTTGCAAGTACATGTATGTGTAAGTTCTGTGGGTAGAGGCTTTAAAAATGTTGTAGGATTTCGCACCCCATCAATATTTTCCCAGCAAAATTGACATTGATATTTCTCTACATATGCATGATTGAAAACATTTACATATCTTCTGATCAAGTACAGCACTCTTTTAATTAGAAGAACATCAATGGAAGGTCACTTAGCAGGATTGATCTCTTGAACTCGCTGTACCAAAGATAGTCAAATGTGTGACAGTCCGACTTCTTTAAAGTCAAATTTTTCTTCTGTAACAGCAAATCCTTTTAGAAACTTCACAGGTTCAGCAGTTAACGCTCCAAGCTTTGTTCCAAATTTGCTCATAGTGTCATTACCTGTAAGAACACTGGGCATGTCTGGGTCAAGATTCTTCTACAGAATATGAAGCAGAATTAGGTGTCTTTTTATCACCTGTTCTATAACGTATCCATAACTCTAATCTTTGACTTATGAACAATGAAATAAATCTAAGTAGCACAAAAATATCCGTCATTTGGCAGTACAATGACTCAATTGGAACCATTTCGAACAGCCCACTTGACATGTGGCACAACACGAAGTTCAGCTTCCTCCAATTTGCTGTTAAGTTATTTAACAATATGGCCCGGACTTTTTGAATGTTATCTCTGCAGGCACCAACTCCTCATTGACGATCGTCCCACTTGCAATAATTGGAATTTCAGTATTCACTGAAACATCAGCAATGTTTTGGCAAGTTAACATCTCCAAGTTCATCTTGTTTGTTGTTGATGACCAGAATTAATCAAGTTCCATAGGTATAGGTGTCGAATTTTTTATGCAGCAAGGTCAGTTGTTCCACTTGTAGACATTCGTCTGATTCTGTCACATTCTTTCAAGATAACTATCAAAGACAATGTGCAGTTCTTGCAAGGCGCACACTGACTTTGATATCTGTAGAACAGTCAGATCAACCTCTCGAAAGTTTTGCATGGATGAAATCTTGACTATTCTCAATTGTGACATGTGATCCACAGCAGCAGCAGTTGTCAATGAGGACACCTTTTCGAACAGAAATTCTTCAAGGTAAAGTTTTTTTTTTTTTTTTTTTTTTTTTTAATTTAATTTTTTAGCTTTTGTACAAGTCTGTGCTTCACTTGTTTGGCTGCAGCATCTAAATCAAATAATGCGTTTGTTGGAAGAAGATCATACAGCAGAATGTCCTTGATAAAATCACCCCTTTCTTTTGCTATATCGATCTCTGTGTGCTTGCAAAAGGTGTTTTGTAACCTGTTTTGTAGTGGCTGGTTGGACAAAACTCATTCTGTGGCAATTAAAGCATGGTAGTTTAGCTTTAGTGATTATGTCAAACATCTTTTTCTCTTTCAATAAAAATTTCTACTGCCTCCATTCTGCGTATAGTTTGGATCCATCTTCCACGACATCTAATAGGTGGGACTTTATATCGTTATCCACATATTGTTTGGTCACGAAGTTGTGTAGTCGCACAGGCTCAGTCATTTCAAACGGGTTTCTTTGCTGCTTGAAATGAAGAAGGCTGTCAGCATGTTTATTGAAACATTTTCCTCTTTCCCACCAGTTTGCGGTGAGGAACAGTTTCATGATGGTCCACTAATTTTGAATTTGTCATCTATCTGAAAATATTGCAAATAGAAAGGACTGCATGGTAAACTAGCTGCCATTGAGCAACATATTCACTTTTATGTGCCTTACCAACAATTACCTTGGCGCGTTTCTGCAATCTCTAAATCATCTGTTCCAGTTTCATATTTGGAGCCACAGCATTGAACCTTCCCTCTCTGTCTTTCACCACAAAATGTCTGTAGCTGAATTTTCTGTAGAGGTACGGTTTTTCCACCTCTAGCTTCTTCACTCTTTCCAAATACCAGGACCCATATCTCAGATAGTTTATGCAGTTAAATTTGCAAAACACAGTAATTGGTGACTCCACAATCTTCATGTGCAGCGCCCAATCACCTTCCCGATCAACATGTACCAAGGTTTGCACTACACCTATCATGTGTAAAACATTTCCTGAGTACTTGCAAAGTTCTGATTTTTCTTCACATTCTTTGACAAACACTACGAACTTGGTTTTCAGGCTTTCTGTTTTTGAACTTGGTGTTTTGAACATTGCCTGGCTTTGCGTTATTATTTTTTTTTTTTAAAGAAGTGCACCCTGTACCTTGTTTACTTGTGAGATAAGGTATGCAAAACCTAATTTGTAATTCTTGTTCCAGAAAGCATTCAAGGGCAATGTTTCTATAGCCTCAGATATGATGAGCATACCTTTTAACAAACAAACTTAATGAGGTCTGCTCAACACTGACTGGACAGTTTTGCTTCCAAAGATTTCAGCCTCAATAAGTGCATTGTCTATGCCACATCCACTGAGAGAACTTCCTGCACACGGCAATGCAATTTCTGTCATGTGGAAAACACCCATCATTGGATAGAGATCATTAAATTCTACTGGATTGCTCTTAAAAATTTAAGCTACAATACAGAAGAAACCTTCATTGCATAAAATTGGCAGGATAGGCTGGTCTTCAAGGTGAGCAGTTACATTTTAGAATTTTTTCAGAGCTTTATATACTGTTGTGTAGTTTTGTGACTGTAGGTGGTATTACTGGTAAAATCTCAACCTTCAACATTGGGACAGTATTCTGGGAGATCAGAGCATGAATTCCAGCCCACGGAGGATCTGGCTTTTTTGCATCCTCCAGTCTGCACCGAATAAGCAATATGATCAATTCAGTTAAATCAGATTTGCGGACTGCAGCATTCATCAAAAGAAGATCTATGTCCTCAGCCACTTTTGAACTTTCTGGTAGACTGGGACGTGTTGATGACTTGCAGTGATTTTGCATATGTTGGCAAGGCAGTTGGGTTATAAGTTTTCAGCTTTGTTTATGCCTAGAGCTGACAGAGCTGGTTTTCCAGCAGCTCCTTTATTGGTGCCGTCTTGAAAAAGCACCATGCCGTGGATGTTCCAGATAAAGAAGAGGTGTCTTCAAAATTAAAATGATCAAGACCAGCAATTGTAAATCCTTTCCTAGTAAAGTGACTTAGAAGTGGTGTGCTGTCAGATTCTCAAGATTTTACAGCATGAGCTGCTAACAAGTTCCTGTTCCGTACTATGTCATTATAACTTGTTGATACACCAATTCTATTCATTGAAGTGATTAGCGTTCTACTTTTGCACTCGTCATAGATTGCGTGGGCAGTCATCATTTGTAGGGAAGTTTTCTTTTTGCCATAATGTAGTTCATAAAACATGATTTGGAAAAGACTGTACATTTGCACTGCATAAGCCTGTTGGTTCATGGGATTGTCTTCCACTCTGCTTATATCTTCAAAGCCATCATCAATGTTGTCGGCTTCTGTTCTGAACTCAAGAACTTTGGTTTGTTACAGTTTTGCTTTGCTGATATTAAACAGTGGTGTAAAAAAATGTTAAGACAACATCGGGCGTTATTGTTGACTCCTATGATTTGCGGAGCTCTGGAGCATCACAAAATCTGTCATTAAGTCCAAAATCTAAATCTTTCAGATCGTTTCTTAAAATGGTTCCTGCTGATTTTACTGCATTCTGTGATTTTACTTTGGCAGCAAGAATTTTGTTAGACTGATAAAATCGCATTCTGTCATTTTATGTTCTCACCAGAAAAATCTTAATTTATTATTATGGAGCAATATAGTTTCATCAATGTTGACCATTAATTCTCTGATCGCATTGAGTGTGAACCCATAGCCAGCCCCTTGCGTGGCTTTAAATCTTAATTTGCTTTTTCAAAGAGTGCAAACTTAACTGAAAGCTGGCGGTTACGTTGCTGCTGGAAACTCATTCTAAATTCATATTTTTGAATGTATGCACACATGCAGTTCAGATGGGCATACAAATCTGTTGCAGATATATTCACCTCGCTGTTTAGATCAGCTATTCGGCTGAAAACGTAATCTTGGAAAAACGAGCTGCAGATAAAAACATGTTTGCCCTTTGAGACTCTCATACTGTATAGTTTGGTCAGTCCCTTTGGCCCTTGCTCTGGCTAAAACACAGGTAACACATTGAAGAGCCTCTGCTTTCTGAGCCATCAATCTTCTAAGTGGATAGGCATTGGGTTTGTCTGTCTTCACTTTCTCAGAAGACTCTGTTTCTTCTTGTGATTCACTGGTTTCCTCTATTTTTTTTTTTTTTTTTTTTTTTTACAAATTTGTTTCCAGGCTTTTGTCCATTGTGTAAGACTTGTAGCACTTGTATTTACACAATGATAAAATATTTGATCCTCTTCACCCAGTAGCTTCAATCTTTTGTGAACTTTGTCTTGCCGTATTTCTGCAGCATCTCAGACTCTCTTCTGTCTAGCCGCAGTTGATGTTAGCTTTTCTTTCAGATTAATTTGAAATATGACACATTTTTCTTTGTTGAGGGAGTCCTCAGATTTTGTAGTTAGCAACATTGTCAGGAGATAAGGCTTCTCTACTACCACCTCCTTTGCTCTTGTTTACAAATTTGAATCGGTGAAAAACAATATTAAAATTACCAATATGATGGCTTAACACATCATTATAGAGCTGCCATTTTGGAAAATGGCGCAACATTAGCTTTGAGAAGTTAATTTCTGTCTCTCTAAGACTACTTGAGCCCCATAACCTTTGTTTTGACACCAGATTGAAGTATGTAGATCTCATGGTTTCTGAAATAGTACATCATCACTGCAACACGGCCACCATTATTAAAAATGTTCTCCAGAAAAAGTTGGCCCGTATTAGCAATGGTGTACCTAAGCTAAATTACTTATTTAATTATATAAAAACACAAATCAAAAATGAAATTCTCTGGACAACATTTTTTTTTACAGATGTGTATCAAGGGACCAGGTCTACAGGGAGATATCGGGAGGCTAAAGATCTTAACATTGAGGGGTCCTAATTATTGACTGTGCTATGCATGCAGCAGATGGGCTTGAACTGCACTCAGTGTTCCACAGTAATCCATTGTAGGTCTCTCAAAGCCCTGGTGTCCGAATCATGTTAAGGAACGTTCATCAAGAGATGTGCAGCAGCATTCTGCACAATCTTCAGCTTCCTGACAACATAACAAGGTGAGCTTAACAGCAGGGCATTCCCATAGTCCAGATGGGGCGACACAAGGGCCTGAAGGACCATTCTTCTGGCTGTAAATGGAAGGAGATAGAAAACCTTCTGCAGCAATGTCAAAAAACGGTCACAGCTGGCAGTGTTTTTTTTTTCATTGAATTTTTGGGAGTGAGCAGTTTACTCAGACAGTCTGAGAACCAGATTACTGAGATTGTTGCCCAATAACAAAACTTCTGTTTTGCCTTTATTGAGTTTTAATTTGCAACCAGACATCCAGCTGGCTAATTCCTGAAGACAAGAAGTCAAAGATAAGTGACCAGAGTTTAAGTCTGGGGAAATTTATATGACCAGCTGGGTGTAGTCGGCATAAGAAAGCAACTGTTACCTGTGCGATCCAACTATAGCAGCAAGAGGGCTTAAATAGAGATTAAACAAGATGGAGCTCAGGGAAGAGCCCTAGGGCACTCCACAACATGGCGGAAGGCTGGCTGAGAGGACCTGAAAGGAGCAATTCTGTAAGGAGGAGGAGAGCCAATCCAGTGCTCTGCCCCGATACTGACTTTAGAAATTCTCTGCAAGAGAGTAGGATGGTCTACGGTATCGTAGGCTGCACCGAGATCTAACAGGATAATGTCTGCCGATTTTCACCCCCCCTCCTCTCTCCCTCCCTCCTCCCCCCCCCCCCCCCTCCCTCCCTCTTGATCAAGGAGGCGCCGGAGTTCCTCAATGACTGCCAACAGGGCTGTGTCAGTACTATGTAGCAGTCAAAAGCCCATCTCGGTGGGGTAAAGGAGTTACTTTGATTCAAGAAAGGTAGAGAGATTTTATTTAACATATTTTTCTTGCAACTTCAGGTAACAGGGAGATTGGCCTATAATTACTTAGATTAGAAGGGTCTTTGAAAGTGCCATAACCATTGAATGTTTCCATTGCTGAAAGATCAACCCACAAGACAGGGAGAGATTGAATAGATCTGTCAGTACTGTAGCAGTGGCATCAGACCCTTGGTAAAGAAAGTGAAGAGGAGCAGGATCCAGGTGCAGGCCTGATTTTACAGTATTTAAGGGATCCTTAACCATGCACACGGTAAGATGTGGAAACGGCAAAAGAGAACACTCTTGAGGGTCCTGAGGTTGTTTGCTAGGGTAAGAGTCTGCCGTATTAGAAGTATTTGGGAAGGATTATTAGATGTCCATGATTTATTTTTATTTTATTTCCCTGAAAGAAACAAAGTCAATACGTCACAATGTTCAGCTGATGCCATCGAAGTAGGGCCAATTGCAGTAGGCTCAGTGATAACTTCAAGAACCTTAAAGATTTCGTTTGAGGAGCTGGAGTTTTGGAACCCTTTAGTGTGCCTTTCCTGCCCAAATGATCTGTCTGGGCCACCAGAAGGGCGTTGACTTATGGGCCTTGCACAGGCATCAACTGACCTCGAACAAGATCAACTTCACGTGTCAACTTCTCTGCCCCAGGCCTTATTGCTTGATCGTCTTGATAATCTGTAGGGCCCATGTCTGGCTCCAGTGAAACCAATTTTATATCTGTAGCTCCAATCTCTGATCTGGCAAGTGTCTGTCCAATGTCAAGGTACACTGTCACCAAAGCTAATCCTCAAGATCCCAAGGGCTCTCCTCGAGTCCCTGCGGCTGGGCAGCAGTATTTCTGAATGTTGGCAGACATGATTGGATCACATTCTGACCCCATAGAAGGCCTTCTAACATGTTACTACGGATAGGATAACTATGAGGAGTAAAATATTGCCCCCCCCCCCCTCCTCACTTCACTGATGCTGCCATTTATCTTGAATTGGAAAATGTCAGTAGCTTTAATACTTCTGTGGAGTCTGCCCTGGATTTGCTTTGCACCTCTCTACAGACGAAAATGCTTCTTTTGCAGTAGTGGTGCAGGGCTTCAGAAGTTCTGGAAATGCCATTCCTTTCTGAGGAGACTGGAACACTCCTTGCAGAAATTCTGTAACAGAGACTACCCACCTCTGAGCCCTCATTATCTTTCAATGAAGCCCTGTCTGACCCAATCCTGTCAGTTGCCCGAAGCCATTGTGTGTTTTGGTGGTGGCTCCCCCAGTTGTAAGAAGTCACAAATTAACACCAGATAACTCTGAGGTCTTGACACAGTGTCAGACTTCAAACAGCCTTGTTATGTACATCTCCAGAGGTAACACAAATTATTTTCTGACTACTCATCAGACAGGATGTCTAAAATAATTGATGCAATGGCCAGAAGTCTGTGTTTTTCTGATAGTTGGCTTTGTACATATTAGATGCACTTTGCCCCCCTGGCTTTCAAGATGTTGCCTGTCTTGCTAGAGGATATGCAGTGTGTTTGTTCATGCAGTACAGGATGCTGCTAAGTATGTTTTACATTGAACACTACAGATTCTCAGTGCGATGGACAGCAAAATTATTACCCAGAGATTGCCTGGCTTTCCTCCATCAGCATCTCTGGGGACAGCCAAGCCTCCTTAATGGGAAAAGCTGTTCGGATGATTTAGTCTTTTCGATGAGAAAGATGATGCAGGCTTAAAGAGATTTAATGATATAAGATCTACAGCTCGTCGACTGGCTACCCACTCCCACTTGCCATTTCCATTTCGAATTCAGAAGGGACTTGAGGGGTCTTGTGTATCACCAGCATCAACCCTCAGGTATCACCAGCATCAACCGTCAGCTGTACAGCAACCGATGCAGACTTTTCATGGTTGCAAGGGTGGTGCCAAATAGTTCTCAGAAGGACTCCTACAGAAGCACTCTTCGCCCTCAGTCTCCAGGCACCACTGCTATACCAATTTAGTTAGTCCTCCAGGCACCCTATAAGGTCAGTAGGCAGCAGTATCCATCACATCAAATCTATGGGTCCTTTCTGTTTTCCAGTTTGGCCTTGCCCTTCGTTTTCTGGATATTCCTCTCTACATTCCCCAGTTTGTACCTGGCCATTGGTGTATCATGCAAATATTCTGTCCAGTGAAGCTTTGCTAATGCTTGCCATAGGATTTCTTGAATTCATGCCTGAGGTAGAGAGAGGGCTGGGTTGCGACTGTGTACTTTCTTGTTCCCAAGAAGGAAGTTTGGCAGAGATTGATTTATTGACCTTCAGATTCTTGGATTTTTTTCCCCAAAAACGAGCTGTGCAAAATAGCAGTTGCTCATGTGATTAAGCTACATCTTCACAAGTCAGACGTATACCTATTCTTGTACCTTGATTACTGGCTGCTGAAGGCGACCTATCTTAGCTAGGTAATAGTCAATATCGTACTCTCTGGGATTCTCTTTAAAGTCCAAATCCCATCTCCAGTGCTGAGCAGCAGATTGTTTTTCTTTTTCAGGCTATTCTGATCACAACTGCTTTCTGCAGCAAGTCTGAGACATTTAGGCTACAATCTTGATTTTGTAGGTGAGAGTTGCTGTTCCACCCTTGATGGTTCTGAGGCTTCTAGAATTCTGGACATCATGCGTCCTTCTGACACCTGCTGGCAAATGCAGGCTTTTGAGCTGAGTTTCTTGTTTCAGCTTACTCATTGGGGATTCCTGTTGCACAATAACCATGTGTTAGATACTCTGGACCTTTTAGTGGTGGATGAATGATGGCAACTTGACCTGTAGCAGTCTTTTTTTTCTTTGCCCTCTCTAGATCTTACAGTAGTGGTAGTCTCATCTCTGGGATGGGGAGGTCACCTGTACAAGGTGAAGATCATAAGTCTCTGGTCCAAGACGAAACAGCATCACCATACATATCACCTGAAGCTGCCGGCCATCCAATTTGCCCTAGAGGCCTTACTGCCTTCGGTCAGGGGCAGGTCGGTTCAGGGGCTGCTGCACAAAACTACCTGAACATGTTAGCGCAACAAGCAGTGTGGAGTGAGGAGGTGGCTGTGGGTGGCACATGATTGTCAGTCACCGTGCGGGATCCCACAACAGCAAATCAGATGAGCTCAGCAGTCTCCATCTGTCTGTTCATGAATGGATTCTGCACCTGGAAGTAGTGCAGAGTATTTTTGCCCAATGGGTGTGCAACCTCAGTAGATCTATGTGCCACTTCTAAAAACACTCCGTGTCCAGTCTTCTGTGCTGTAGTTTTTCCTCTTTTGGGGTTTCTAGGAAACCTATTCAGCCTTTGGTGGAATCCCAGCCTCCTGTACACATTTCCACCTCTGCTGTGGATCCCAGAGGTCCTGAAGAAAGTAGAGTGGGACCAAGCACAGCCGATTCTGGAGGGCTGAGTGGGCCAGGAGACTTGGGTACACCGAAATGCTGATCTTGAGCTTCTGCCACGCCTTTCAACTTCCTCAGGATCTAATTTCCCATTTGCAAGACATATGTGGAGATTGAGTGGATTCATTTGCAAGGTTTTACTGTTGGAGGTGGTGGTTTTTTTTCTGGCTCATTGTCATACTTCTGCCAAATCTATTTTTTCGGGCCACTTGTCCACGTTTGTTGCCTGATGTGAGTAAAATCGGATTGACTCTACATGCTAGATGATCCAATGTTTTTCTGTTTTGATTATATTTGGTCTAGAACGACTTTGCTGTGAGCACCAAAAAGGTGACTTGTCAGCTTTTTCAGTGTTTGCCTGACCAACAGGAAAGACAGATCTGGCTATCCCTACAGCGTGCCAGTGCAAGATGGACATGGGTGCGAGGTCAGGTTGCCATATACTTGAAGGGAGCCTGGCCTCATAAAGAGCTACTAAGCTGACAGCGTAAACGTTTGCAAAAATAAGGCTAGTCTGCCCTGTATTGCCAAGACATTCTGTAGCCAGCATCTAACAGGCTGCAGACTGCCAGCTGTGTGGAACACTGAGGCGACAGACAGGGAATGGAACTATTGAGGAAAGAGGAGCTGAACAGTGAACGGGGAAAGGGAGGTAGGACATGAGCTGCGGTGGAAGAGGGTTGCTTTAGCTGATGAAAAGAACAGCTAAAACCTGAAGGAGGGAAAAGGTTAGTTGTGAAAAGACAATAGAACCTAAAGTAGTGAAAGTGCTCAGAGAAAGGAAAGAATTATTGGGTGAAGTGACAGGCCATCATATGAAAGAGAGAAGGTGTGTCACCATGAAGAAGGGAGATAAAGCAAAAGGATTGTTAAAGTAGTTAGGCTAAATTAAAGGGGCTGAAGTAAAGGGAAAAGGAATAAGGGGTGCGGGAGGTGAAGAGCAGTGACAAAACGGGGGTCAAGTAAGGAAACGGGAGCTGAAAGTGGCACATAAATGTAGCCATTAGCCCTAATAAATGCACAGAAAAGTACCGCCAGTGGTTGGGTAGTAAAAGAAAGCCACAATTAAGGGGCAATAGTCCCTTACTTCCTGGGCCCTGGTGCTACTGGACTTGCTGAACTAATTATAGGTATACCCTTTAGCAGCAGAGTCAACAAGAGGAAAGAAGGGTGGGGATGAAGGAGGGAGTTAAACGCTAGCGCAAAGAAAGGTGAGTGTAGTATTTGCTGAGCTACATCTGGCAGAGGAAAAGAATATGCAGAGATAAAGGAAGATGAGAGAGCTGGGGTGAATTGGAGTAGGAGAGCTGAGTCCAAACACTCTCCCTCATACCCACTCTCCACTAAGCTTGGTACGGAATTCAAGCAGGACTGTTAATCCTGTTGGCACATAACAGCAGGTACTCTGTGGTTCTTAATGGTTCTTACTAGAACCCTGTTTCAGCTTTACTCTGGACTGGCCGTACGCGGTATTCCCAAATGTCTTAAGTTTGTTGTATTTTTCTAATTTCTATGGTGCATATTCAGTTTAAATTTCTTCTAATGAACAGATGGAAATACTTTCAAACGTTGTCACTACTCTTAAGAGAACGGTTACCCTAGGAGCGTCTGCCCACTTCTAAACACATCATTGTACAAGCAAAAACTGTTATGTATCTATAGGGCTGAGGTATGCAAGGGAAAGAAATGAGAGGCATTATACTTACTAGCTGAATGTGCTCCAAAATACTATTTACTAATTACTAAAAGATTATTTCAAATAAAAAAAAAAACACCATTATCCCCCCACCCACCCAAATTAAGGTGTCTTTCCATTACATTCACTACCAGCTCATTGATACTGACAAAATTATATGAACCATTTTTGAAGCAGTGCCTTTGCATTTCTGGTTACATTGTCTTTAAAATGTATCTATTTCTAATGTCTCTAAAGTAGCCTTTAAGCATTATTTGTTATGGCTCACACTATTGGCTAAGGTGCTTTAAAACATTTTCACACAAATTAATAATTTTTCATGTAACATAGTCTTTAAGCGATCTCATTTTTGACCATTGTGACTATTCTGAAGAGCCTGATAACGCATTTCTGACATTTCGCAGCTTCAGCTACCTGTACCTCTGCAACCACATTTCTGTCTTGTAAAGTTGACAGAGGTGCTTTGATATTTTCATTTGAAACTGTGTCAGACCTAAAACCTTATTCTTGAAATTCCCACTCAACTGCCCCCAGCCCCTAAGTCCTATCCAGTCCCTTCCAAGCCATGGTCACTACTTCCATTCATGGCCAAGCAAAACTCCAGTTAAAACAGCCCACATCAAAGCCCCACCCCCCCCTTCAAGCTCCATCTAGACTACAGCTCGCTGGATATATAACACCACATTGGCATGATATCACTAATTCCACACTATTGCATTTTTACTGGAAATGAGAGCTTAAAAATGTGTGCAGACACTTATAAGAAGTATTACAAAATACTTTCACAGTCTATCAGCCTTCCTACTCACCTCGCTTTTTCAAATGGGCACTGTCTTCATACACAGAGAACAAAAGAAAGCTGCAAAAAAGCCCAACTGCTTTAAAAAAAAAAAAAAAAAAATATAAGAGCTAAAAGCACACAAAAACAAGACCTGAAAATCCACAGAAGAAATTGACTGGGTTTCATTGTTGTGGGACTCTTGCAGCCTCATTCTGATGGCTCCAACCCCGCCTACATCCAAGCAGGTGTGCCCCACAGTTTGTTGACCACTGTTTTAAACATAATTCCCAAGCCCTATGTTATAACTTTACTTGTGTCTACACTAGATTATCTGGTAATCTTCCCAACCCTTCTTTACCTTCTCCTTGGGCCTTCAGGAAGGAAGGTAATTTGTATGTAATACAAATAATCAGCTAGGAGGGTGCTTGGTGGTGCAGCCAAGATGGGTGTAGGTGTCAAATTTGTTTGTCCTGTACTTAAGGCCTCTTTTACTTTTGGGCACTTCTGCCAGTAAATGATTGGAAATCTTCCTGCTCCTCTGTGAACAAGATTACCATTTTTGCAATATATTAGTTAGTTTCCACCCTCTTCTACGAGAGGGGTAAAAACAGAATAATTAAAAAGTGGAACACCGACAACTAATCTGAAGACATACGTGCATTCCAGCTGTGGTACCTAGTTGGGCTAGTGACGCCTTTCCAACTGGGCCTATGATCAAAGTAAGGGAACACCTTTAGTGGAGGATGCTTAAATTTCCAGATGTTTGTGTAAATTGCTGAGGCAGCCTAGGTGAAATCTGGTCTTTGCCTCATGAGGCCGCATAGGTGTTAAGGTCTCAAGTGATTCTAGCTGCTAATGTGCAGGAAATGGGGACATTTGGTTGATAAAAGTGCATGGTTCTAGTCCCAACAGCAAAGCAAAATAACTGAAGGAAAATATGTTCTGTCCTCAGGAAATCACTGCTGAGGAAGTGTTAGTACACCCTCTAGATGCTGGTTCTCTGTGAAGGTTGGCTGTAAGATGTTATTTCCCTCTCCTTTAACTGACAGAGCTGGATGCAGGTGTAGGGAAGTACCTATTGTTCACAGGTGGACCTTTGGGATTGGCGAAGAGTCTCACATTTCTGTTAGAAGGCCTTGGTTTGGAACCTTGTCCAAGTCCCCCTCTCCTTTGTTGCGTAAGCATCTAGACTCTTCATGCATCTTTGGAGCATAGGATGTTATGCTCAAGCATCAGAATGATGATAGCTGGATTTATAAAGAGCTGAGTACTAAGGTGCAATATGCGAGCTCAGAGTCCCTGCTGATCAACTTTGAGAGGAGCCTGGAAGCTGCCTCCAGCTGGACAGAGGCTTTCACTGAAGCACGTAGCTGGTAGAATGGTCCCCTGATTCCCAAGCTCTGTGACTTTTGAGCCTAGGTAAGTACTGGAATTTCTGAATTAGACTTCTAACCCCAGTTTCCATACCGTAGCATATTCCCCAGGCGTCCAATTAGATCTGGAAAGTATTGAGCAGTACCACTGTAAACCAGTAGGTGGCGGCAGGAGCTCCACTTTGTCAATGCCAGGTGTGACAGGCATGGTGCTTATGCCCATAAAGGCACACCGGCCCTCCCCAATACCACCACCTGACCCCAGCGCACTGACATTTCCTTTCCTTCTGCTTCAGCAGTCACATATCCGAAGAGATACCTCAGACACTTTTTGACCAACCGTTTCACAACTTTTATCAAGCAATTTTATTTAATTGTTTCCATTGTGCTAGGGACATGCCATCTTAACCTATGGGTTTTAAGCTTTGTGGGGAATGTCCGAGACAGATGCACATGACTGATCCCACTTGGTTTGTCTGTGGTACTTGAGGTCTTCCTACGACTCCAAGTTTTGCTCAGACTGTCTCTCGATGCAACCAAAGGTGATTCGGGAGAGGGTGATAAAGCTCCTCACAGCTTGGCAAAAAAAAGACCCTACAATGCTCCCACAGCCATGGGGAGGTCTAGGTCCTGCAGATGATCTGTGGTCCACTCCTGGAGCCATTCCCACAACCAGTCATCCTCTCTACGTCATAGCCATAGTTGGGTAAGTCTCTGTCAAAGCTCCTCTAGACTGCCCTGCGCCCTACCACCCCTTGAAGGAGTGCAGGACTGACCTCGTGCCTCTAGGATTTGCACGCCACCTACGGAACTGGCACGACCCATTCTGTGCCTCGTCGAGAATCCTGGTGCCAGTGACCCCTGCCTAACTTCAGTTTTATGTGGTGAAGGCCTGCATCTTAGGGCAGCCAACTCCCTCTGGCACACGTTCTGGCCCCCAAAGAGCCAAGAAGTGTTCCACCTAGATTACCCTCAGTGGGCTTTCCACTATGCTGGTTGAACCCTGTGGACCCGTTCCTGTATTTGTGCAGACTCTGGTCCAGAGTTTCATTCCAGCTCCACAAAACTTGACAGAGTTCAGTCACTCTATGCAGTTACAGGCTTCACAGACACCCCACAATGGCAACCCTATTCTGTCCAACTCCAGGACAACGCCGCAA
Source organism: Pleurodeles waltl (assembly GCF_031143425.1). Lineage (NCBI taxonomy): Eukaryota > Metazoa > Chordata > Amphibia > Caudata > Salamandridae > Pleurodeles > Pleurodeles waltl. Next base: position 609,369,207 of record NC_090444.1, on the reverse strand, counting down.
CAGCCTCCTCAGAGGTCGCGACTGGCGATGACCAAGTCACAACAACCTTCAGGTTCGGATACAGTGCCCATGTCTTTTGGAGGGCCTAGATTTAAGGGCAAAGCAGGAGTATGGGGCCTTTGACCCCACTGATGATATAGCTTAATCTTTCCCTGAGCAAGGAGTTCGGAAATACTGGCGACTAGCCACCTCTCCAGACTCCAGTTTGGTCTCTTCACCTGGTCAGGCCCCTGAGGGGAGTGCGTAATTTGCTATTGTCGTGAGGAGGGCAGCTGGGGCCCCTGATCTCCAGCTCCATCAGTGAAAACTAAAACTGTTTTAACTGAACTGCTTCACCCGGGCAAACCAGTTTGGAGCCCCTGCTTCTATTTAACAAAGCCTTCACAGATGTCCAGATAACCATTATGAGAAGTGCAGTGGCTACATGCCCCAACGTCCATCACCGATCGTGTGAAAACAGCTCATACGGAATGTGGTCTACTGTGTCCACTAAATATTAAGTACTGCAAGAAGCATCACTTGAACGAGTCGAGCTAGTACACATGTCCCTACATTGAATCCCACATGCAACTCTTGTACACCCATGCTTGTGAATGGAATCTAAGAAACGTAACATGCAAAAACATGCCAGCATCTAATAACACTTACTATTCAACATGTAGATGACAATGCATCAATAGACCCTAACCATGGGAACTTTCGTACAAATGCATGCACCCAGAAGTGAAATACAGAAGCTAAAGGGGTAGTCCTGTTACTGGCCAGTCGACAGCCTGCACAGCCTTAAAGGGATGAACAATACCATTGAGATGAATGTGATGTACTTGTTTGCTAATTATGACAATCTGAATAAATTGTTGCCTGCAAATTATGACAATGATTATATAAAAACAATGAATGTACAATGTACGAAATGAGACGTAAATTAATGCACGTATCCTACTGTCTGTAGAAGATGTTAGGTATATGAGGATCATATGAAACAACTATGGTGTCTTGTCATGTATTACCCCTACTATTCAACAATTACATCACCGCACAAGGTGAAGTCCCAAAGTTCTAAGTTAGAGAATGCATTTCCACCACCTGGAGTAGAATAGTAAAAACACAAAGAAACGCATGTATTCCAGCTTGTCATTCATCTCATTAGGTTACATGGTATCCAGCCATTTAATCCATTAGAATTCCATTTGTGAAAGCTTTTTGTTATGATCTGTATCTGCCCTCTCTTTGACAACTTTCAGAACCTGGTATCTTAGTTGAGAAATGTTGTGACCAGCTTCCACTCTTTCCTAGTTGATTTCTTTGATGTTCCTTGATCTGCTGTGTGAACAAAGGTCTATTGGTTCATTTTGGTGTATTTCCCATCTTTTGTTAATAATTCTTTTGAAGGAATGAACATTTGTTGAGTATTTTAGCACACATACCATCCTCTGGGGGGCCTCTTTCTGAGTTTTTTCACCAGGTTTTTTTCTGTGCAATTGTTCAGCTTGGGTTATGGATCGATCAAGTATGTGTTGGGGATAACCTCTGTCTGAATCCGGCCTTAAATTCATCATGTGATTTTAATAAAGCTTCAGGGTCTGAGTTAATTCTTTTTGATCTGATAAGTCGTGATAATGGTAGGTGTTTTTTTTTTTTTTTTTTTAATGCCGGTTGGTGAAAACTTTTTAAGTGTAAACTGTTTCTGTCAATGGGCTTAGTAAAAATCTTAGTTTGAACTCCTGTGGAGGTAATTTTTACCTTTACGTCCAGGAAGTATATTTCTTGTTTGTGGATTTGATCAGTGAACTTAATGTGATCACTTATAGAATTGAGAGTATAAACATTCTCCGTAAGTTTGTGTAGAGCCCACTCCACTGCATCCAGTCCTTCATTGTGTGGCATGGACGTATATAATGCATTGACGTCAATAGTACATAGCCACCAGTCGGCAATGTCATGTGTGGGTAAATGCGTTTGCTATTGTTGTACAAAAGGTTGACAAAAATGATGTAATTAACCCCCTAAGATTCATGTCTGGATCCGTTTGATGAAACAGTCTGTCTGAATGGTGGATAGTGGGGATTTTTGTGTATCTTCAGGATCATATACTGTTTGGGTCTCTTTGGGTATTCAGTGAACAGTTCAGCCTTAGTGCGTTTGCTGATCCAATCCATGTCAGCTGCATTGAGGAGAATCTCTTTCAGGATCATTTGAAATGTTTCTGTAGGATCTGAATTCAAAGGCATGTAAACGTTGATGTTGTTTATGTTGTTTTCACTTTTTCCACATAGTATTCAGTATCCATCATCACTAAAGCTTCACCTTTATCAGCGGTTTGAAACGTTAATCTGGAATTATTTGCCAGTGACTGTAAAGTGCTCTATTCATTGTATGATAGGTTCATTGGAACTCTTGCATCAAAATTCAACTGGTTCGTGATATATATAATCTCTCACATAAGGTCCAATTAAGGCGAGCTCTTCACGTCGGTGCCCACACCAGGGAAGGACCCTATATTAATCATCACACAACTTTGACACTCGGTCAACGACGCTGCACTCACAGGATTGTTGAATACTTCTTTTAATGTGCAAGATGATACCTCCAACACCAACGCGTTTTAACCTACAAGGTCTTGATCTTGGTGATACATTAGTCCATCCTGAGCTATATACAGGGAGTGCAGAATTATTAGGCAAGTAGTATTTTTGAGGATTAATTTTATTATTGAACAACAACCATGTTCTCAATGAACCCAAAAAACTCATTAATATCAAAGCTGAATATTTTTGGAAGTAGTTTGTAGTTTGTTTTTAGTTTTAGCTATGTTAGGGGGATATCTGTGTGTGCAGGTGACTATTACTGTGCATAATTATTAGGCAACTTAACAAAAAAAAATATATACCCATTTCAATTATTTATTATTACCAGTGAAACCAATATAACATCTCAACATTCACAAATATACATTTCTGACATTCAAAAACAAAACAAAAACAAATCAGTGACCAATATAGCCACCTTTCTTTGCAAGGACACTCAAAAGCCTGCCATCCATGGATTCTGTCAGTGTTTTGATCTGTTCACCATCAACATTGCGTGCAGCAGCAACCACAGCCTCCCAGACACTGTTCAGAGAGGTGTACTGTTTTCCCTCCTTGTAAATCTCACATTTGATGATGGACCACAGGTTCTCAATGGGGTTCAGATCAGGTGAACAAGGAGGCCATGTCATTAGATTTCCTTCTTTTATACCCTTTCTTGCCAGCCACGCTGTGGAGTACTTGGACGCGTGTGATGGAGCATTGTCCTGCATGAAAATCATGTTTTTATTGAAGGATGCAGACTTCTTCCTGTACCACTGCTTGAAGAAGGTGTCTTCCAGGAACTGGCAATAGGACTGGGAGTTGAGCTTGACTCCATCCTCAACCCGAAAAGGCCCCACAAGCTCATCTTTGATGATACCAGCCCAAACCAGTACTCCACCTCCACCTTGCTGGCGTCTGAGTCGGACTGGAGCTCTCTGCCCTTTACCAATCCAGCCACGGGCCCATCCATCTGGCCCATCAAGACTCACTCTCATTTCATCAGTCCATAAAACCTTAGAAAAATCAGTCTTGAGATATTTCTTGGCCCAGTCTTGATGTTTCAGCTTGTGTGTCTTGTTCAGTGGTGGTCGTCTTTCAGCCTTTCTTACCTTGGCCATGTCTCTGAGTATTGCACACCTTGTGCTTTTGGGCACTCCAGTGATGTTGCAGCTCTGAAATATGGCCAAACTGGTGGCAAGTGGCATCGTGGCAGCTGCATGCTTGACTTTTCTCAGTTTATGGGCAGTTATTTTGCGCCTTGGTTTTTCCACACACTTCTTGCGACCCTGTTGACTATTTTGAATTAAACGCTTGATTGTTCGATGATCACGCTTCAGAAGCTTTGCAATTTTAAGAGTGCTGCATCCCTCTGCAAGATATCTCACTATTTTTGACTTTTCTGAGCCTGTCAAGTCCTTCTTTTGACCCATTTTGCCAAAGGAAAGGAAGTTGCCTAATAATTATGCACACCTGATATAGGGTGTTGATGTCATTAGACCACACCCCTTCTCATTACAGAGATGCACATCACCTAATATGCTTAATTGGTAGTAGGCTTTCCAGCCTATACAGCTTGGAGTAAGACAACATGCATAAAGAGGATGATGTGGTCAAAATACTCATTTGCCTAATAATTCTGCACTCCCTGTATACTGGTTATCTCAACATGCCTTTACGTGGCATTCTGGGATACGTAGTTCATAAAATTTAAACTTGTGAATAAAGAAACCCCCAAATCATAACGAAAACTTAAGTGCAATCTACATAACTCTTGTATACATTTTTTTTTTTAAAAAATAAAAAAAGGGGAAATAGGAAATCTACTTATTGTTTGTTCTAGTCACAACATCTATTGTTATATGCTGCTATCTCCATGTACAACACATATATTGTCCACAATAACATTATTCCATTTGTCACATCATTCTTCTATTTCATACCCATTATTTTACTATTATATTTCTTGGTCGGATTTGCATTACAGGTCTAGTACCCAGTCAACATACATCAAATTAATTTCTCCTATGTTGTAACTAATATCAGACCTATTCTCAACAATTGGTGCAATTAATTCTTTATATCTCATCACTTTTCTATACATATTTACAGGTGACAATATAATTCCTCATCGTCATTAATCCCAAATGGAATCTTTGTTTTTAGTCTGATGACGTACCTAGATTCTAAACATCTCAATTTCTGAACTCTGTCCCATCCACGTTCTTGTGTTTTTTATTGTTGCAATGCTGTAATATCGCATATGTAACCAATCTGATTCTGGATGACTTTTTAGATGTTTGGTTCTGGCATAGTTGTAATCATCGTTTTGTACCACCCTGATGTGCTCCAAAATACGCTTCTTCAGGGGGCAAATGGTACTGCCTACATATCTTAACGCCTCAAACATTCTAAGACATATACAACAAAAGTGGTTTTGCATGTAATTCTATCTTTAATCGGGATCTCCTTTCCCCGAAAATCTGTCACTATCTCCTTGTTGCAACCAATTTTGCATGCTTTGCACTTGTTGCAACAATAGAAATCCTTATTGCCATCTACTAACCAATTAGAAATTGTCAGGGTCTCAAAATGACTTCTCACTAATATATCTTTCAGCTATGGCACTTTCCTATATGTAACTGATGGGCGTGTACCAATTATTTGTCTAACATCACCATCCTTTTTGATCATATGCCAATGCCTATTTAAAACATTCAATATCTGTTGATTCTCTTTACTGTAAGCCAAGCCAAGTCTTATCTTATCAGTTTCTGTCACTGTCTCATCTGGCTCTTTTTTATTTTTCACCAATACCTGTGCTCGTGTTTTTGATCTTGCCTTTGCCTCTCCTTGTTTCACCTCTCTCAATTTATATCCTCTTCAAGAATCTGTGTTCAGTTTCCCTAAATTTGATATCCATATCTTGTTCATTTCAGCAATGTCTTTTGATTCAAACAAATTCCCCATATGAAATGCTTTTTATAAGTGACTTAGGGTGAAAGCTTGATCCATGTAGGGTACTACTGGTTGCTGTAGGCTTTCTATGTAAAGTTGTCTGTAATACATTGTTTTCTATGTACACCATTACATCTTGAAACTCTATGGAGGCCTTACTTGTTTTACATGTAAATTGAAACCCAACATTGTTCATATTTAATCCAATGAAAAATTCCTTAAACAATTCTACAGTACCATTCCAGATCAAAAATAGGTCATCTATATACCGTAACCACATCACTACTTTTCATGTATTTCTCATTCTCCTGACCCCAAGCTATGCACTTTTCCCACCAACCCATCATGAGGTTCGCATAGCTTGGAGAAAAGGAAACTCCTATGGCTGTCCCACAGGTCTGCTTGTGAATCTGATGGTTGAATATGAAAACATTATTCCTTAAACACAATCCTGTCATTTCCAATAACATCTCAGAATGTTTTAAAAAAATGAATACTTATTTGTTGTAAGAAAGATTTCACTGCATTCATACCCAATTCATGCGAGATTGAGGTACATAGGGAAACATCTATAGTAACCAAGAGGTAGTCAGATTGCCATGCCACTCCATATAGTAGTCTGAGAAAGTCCCCTGAATCTTGTATGTACGAGTTCAGATCTTTAACCATGGGTGCCAAAAAGTAATCCACATACTTGGACACCCCTCATACAATGATCCACAACTGGAGATAATTGGTCTACCTGGGTTTTTTTTTTTTAGGGTCTTGGGAATCTTCGGTAAAAAGTATATGGTCGGCATAATCGGATTTTCATTCATCATGAATGTTCTTTCATTAAAACTTATCAGTCCTTCTGAGTATCATTTTTCCAAACTCTCATTCAAGTACAACACTAACTCATTCATAGGATTCTTAGTTAGTTTACAGTAGTTTGTCTCTATATTCAATTGACTGTATGCTTCAACCATATAAGCATCTCTTTCCCAGATTACTATGTTTCCTCCTTTGTCCGCCGGTTTGGTTATTATTAATTGATTTTCCATCAGACCCTTGAGTGCATCTTGTTGGATTTTGGTTAGTCTCTTTACTTCCTTTACTATAAACCTGTATCCTTTCTAAGTCATTGATGACAAGATCATAAAACTCATCTATTTTGTTTCCAGGTGACAGGACTGGACAAAACTTAGATTTAGGTTCGAATTTAGTATATTCTTTTTGCCCTGTATCAATACCTAAAGTAGATAATATTTGTGTTTCCGTCATTTGATCATCTTCCAAATGTTGAGATAAACAGTATATATAGCTCAGAATGGACTAATGTATCACCGTGATCAAGACCTTGTAGGTTGAAACGTGTTGATGTTGGTGGTATCATCTTGCACATTAAAAGAAGTATTCAACAATCCTGTGAGTGCTGACTTGTTGACAGAGTGTCAAAGTTGGGGGGGGGGGGGGGGCGGGGCCTGCCCATACCTCCCAGAGCTAGGGACTGGCCCGAAGGCAGGGCTCTGCCGACTTCGATTTATCATTTGTGGCACTTGGGGAGTGCCACGCAATGAGGGAGTTTGGGGAAGCCCACGGTACACTACATTGGGCACCTGCCCTGCTGTATCTGGACACTGATTTCCCAACCCCAGTGGTGCGAGGACACTCCAGAAAACTGAGGAAGGTCTGTAATGGGGGTTTGAAGGTAGGGTGTCTCTTTACATATACGTACTAGTAAGACCTCTCTGGCAGGCCCTGGCCCCCTCAAATTTTAACCTCGCTGGGCACCCTGACCCACCATCATACTGTGACGAGGGATGCAAAAGATTGTGGAACCCAGCCCCTAGGGGCCTGCGGGACATGCGCCCTCTGGTTGCCTACTGGCTGTTTATGGGCTTCCTTATTTCCTGTGACATGTTCAGGATCCAGTCACACAAAGTGCATAGACTAAAAGACCCTGGTTGAGAACACTACAGACACACTACTCATCAACAGTAGTTTTGTCAACAATGAGCAAATTAGATGCTAGACAGGCCAAGCTGCACTTTGAGGCAAAAAAGGCGAGCATCGCACAGTCTGTGGAAAGAACATCCACCAGACAAGTAGTAGACATGTACACACTGAGGCTCCGCATAAAAAAATAAAAAAGTTTCCCTCAATAGACACCAAGATACACTCTCCAATAGAGTGGAAAAGCTGAAAGTGCCCTTTATAACAAGAGAGTACATCACTATGGTGGAAGGCCTATCTCCCAACTAGAGGATGACACATCTGGCTACAGTAAAAAGTTGCTAAATGTGAGTAGGTACTCAACATCATAAGAACAATGAAAGAGGACCTGAAAGTAAGATTGCAACATAACCTATTCATAGTAGGCCTCTCCAAATCAACAGACCCTGGAAACATGGGCAACAATGTGGAAGCCCTCCTACAAAATCTGCTGGATGCTGAAAACCTCTTCCAAATTATTGCAATGGAAAGCGCGCCCAATAATAGCTGGACTCTTTAATCATAAAGATAGAGACTTAGCTCTATGGCTCACCTGAGAAAAAATGTGAGCTGACATACGGGGCGGTGGGATCTGCGATATCTGTTTTTTTCCAAACATTAGCTTGATGGTTCAAGAAGCTTGTTGTGAATACCTGCCCATCAAACAGAAGCTGCAACAGATTGGAGTGCAGTATGCAATGCTGTACCCAACACACCTGAAAATCACATACAGGGAGAATGTTGACATCTTTGCCACACCCCAGAAAGCTGAACCGTTTGTTAAATGACTCATCAATAATTCAAAAGAGTCCATGCACAACAAATCAGACGTCAGAGGAAGGTGCAAGCCTCCTAGTATGAGGGAATCCTATTCATTGCCACGAGTGGCTGGAGGCCATGTCATGCTGTCCTTTGAGTAAACACAAGCCGGTACACACCAGAAACATTCAGACTTGATGCTGAGGGGCACGCACTCCTACCAATAGGATGTCACTCGTTATTCCTAACTTTCACACAGGGACCTCCATATTCAGATTCCATCTAGGGGTAACCCCATACCAGATCACAGTAAAACTGATAATGTTGGGTGTTATATATGGGTTAGGATGCAGATGGTTCAATGTTTTGAACTGGGTATTTTCACTTGCAAGTTGGGGTGGCTGGCGTAGAGGGTTAAAGGGATGTTCCACATCTTTGTTGACCGATTACTGCAGAACCAACACAAGCTTAAATGACAAACTATAAGTCAGTTCCAGCAGGTACACAGGCTGGAGGGGATATGCTGCTGTTACGTCTCTCTTCACCGTACAGCCTGAAAGAATAGCTCATCCTAGCACCTCCCTCTCCTCCTGCTGATGTGGAACGTGAGCGATTTGGTTTTAAAAACCCTTGTGAGATGTGACTGGTGTTGGCATATCTCGACCGTCACAAAATAGATCTCGCTGTCCTACATGAGACACACATTCCAACACACGCCCAATCCCATCTAATATCCAGGTTGAGCACTCGTTACTTTTCCAACTATTCATCATATGGCCATGTGGCGGCCATCCTGGTGCACAGAGGACCACTCTTGATTACTACATGTGGTAAAGGACACCCAGGGCAGATATAACATCCTACTTGGGGGAAGGGATGGCGCATAATTCCTTACTTAATTCCTATGGCCCTGACACAGACTACACCGATTTTGTTCAAAACCTATGGAGTAAATGTTGTACCCTGGCTATCCTCTCAAGTCCCACAGACGCATTCAGGCTATTATCCACCTACATAGGGAAAATGGTACCACATTATATGATGCAAGCAATATATTAACAGAGATTGTTGATTACTACTCCACTCTATATGCTCTACAAGTCTCCCTACAGGGCGACTAATATACCTAATATCTCAAGTGTATATGTCTGGCCTGGATCGAGGGACCACGTAGATAGTTCTTGGAAGAACTGTTCATCCTGTAGGAGGTTCGGGTGGTGATAATGGGGCTTCCAACATGTAAGGCACTTTTGAAGACCGTTTCCACGTAGAATTCTACAAAACATATGCAGCGGTTCTAGCCCCATAGCTCCTACAAGTTTATAATAATGCACTGAAGTGGGGGCACTCCTCCCCCTCACCCTTTCCAGTGCACAGATCTACACTTATTATCTTCCTTAAGCCAGGTAAGCCACCTGAGAGCACACACTCTTATAGACCATTACCACTAATAAATATTGATGCTAATAACCTGGCCATGGTACCTGCCAGCATACGGAGTCGTCTTTTACATAAACTGGCCCTTCCAACCCATTCAGGTTTCATCTCCGGCAGCTCCACAGTGCACAATTTAAAAACTCTATTGCCCTTATATACCAGTTCAGCCCTCATGCTGGAGGTGGCATCCATCTCCCTGGATGTGTCCAAGGCCTTTGAGTGGCAATACCTCTTTTCTGTTGTGCCAAGTATGGGCAGCCGGCATTATGACTGCTGTATGCATCTGAGTTCCCGTATAAGACAGGGAGCCCTACTGTTGTAGTCCTACTGTTGTAGCCCTACTCTAGATAAGCCTGCCCACTGTCACCCATACTCTATGCCCTTGCCTCTGAGCCGCTGATGTGTGCAGTTGGATAACTGCATGGGCAACATGGGTGGCATTCTCTCCCTGGAAATTAAGTGTTGCTTTACGTAGATCAGTGGTTCTCAACCTGTGGTCCGGGGTCCCCTGGGGATCCGCGATGCCTCCTCAGGGGTCCGCGACTGCTTAGAAAATTAAATAATATTAACAGTTTAGTTCCCCAGCTTTCAGTAATGACTCAGTCAGGGGTCCCTGGATTCCAATAAAGAATCAGTGGGGGGTCCCTGGGCTCCAATAAGGATAAAGTGGGGGTCCACAGAAGTCAAAAGGTTGGGAACCACTGATGTAGATGGTATCACAATGTACCTATTGGAACCAGTGCAAAGCTTAAAGGCGGTCAAACAGAAATTCACCCTCTGTCTGGCGATTTTGGTGATCGCTGCAAACTAGAATAAATCTACAGTTTTTCAGCTTACACCAGACAGGCTCCCCAAAACACTGGACTTCCTACTATCCAGGGTTACACACTCAATTAAATCCCTGGGGTTTGGATCCACCAGGATAAAGAGACAGTAATTAGGGACAAATACGGGACTGCTGTGCATCTCATTGACTAGCAGGTCTGCCGCTGGGCATCCCTTCCACCTTCACAGACTGGGCGGATAGCACTCATTGAAATTATCATACTGCCTAAGCTGCTTTACTTGTTCAACAAGATCACCAGACCATTGATTCAACACTTCTTTAAAACCTTCAAATCACATTTCATTACACTGGCTTTGGTGGTCCAATAATCGTGAGTAACAGGGGAATTTTTGACACTAGGAAATGAAAGAGGCAGCCTCACGGCCCCTGGGTTTGAGCTCTACTAATACATGCAAGCTCACTTTGCATACTTCTGGTATAACCCCCACCCCATATATTGTGCACATAGCAATAGAACATGATGGTACACACACCCAAACTGCTTGAAAGTGCTCTTGGGCCAGGCTCTGATGTGCAATCGAGCCGAGATGGAGACAGCGTACCGTATACAATGAGCTCGGATAAAGATCCGGAAACTATTACATTCACCGATTCTCTGTGCGCCCAAACAATCACTAACCAAATTTTCTGTGATGACCCTCACATGTAACAAAACACTCTCTCAATGGATACTTACGTGGGAAATAGCTGCTCTAGGCAACCTCTTCTCCGGCGGTCAGTTTCTGGGCTGCCTGACCGAAGTAGACTGTGCTACACAGTCTCCACTGGACATTTTGTGCATATCACTTTCATGCTGTGTGTAGAGCTCCACCCAGCCTTTTCTCAAGCACCTCCGGTATCCAATACGATGTTGATGTTCTTGGCTGGCCAAATGGACAGACACATGGTGACCAAGCTATATTTTCTATTCAGGCTGAGACCCCAACACCCGTACCTGGCACCAGAGCACAATGGGATACCAACTTAGAGGCTCCCATTTCCGATGTGTAATAACCATACCTCTGTGGACAAATAGGGGTGACTGTACCCAAATGGCAGATTGAGTCTCATCCATTTTAAATACCTCCACATGATCCACCACGTCCCTCAAACTATTTTCACTCAAACTAAGAACATTCCCTCTGCGTTTGGTGTGGTGAGGTAGAGACCAACTTTTTACACCTTGCAGGGATCTCCTGAAGGGTTGCAGAATACTGGAGTGGAGTGAGCAGGGCCATATCAGATATGATTATGGTAGACCTCGATCTGACGCAGATTGCAGGATACACGAAAGGGGTGCCACTCGCTATTTGATGCTTTGCATCAGTGGCGCTACTACTGACCAAGAGGTGGGTGTACTGTGTGGGGATAGGGGAGACAGCCACGAAGGTGCAGGGCTGGCTGCATGACATGTTGTAATTTAATGACCAGAGGGAAATCTGTTATTTTATGATACCTCCGACGCATTGTCCGAAGAACATTTAGGAACCTATCCAGACATACCTGCTAAGCCACAACATCGAACCGGTCTAGAAAGCCAGGGTGAGCAGAAGAGATAGGAATGGATACATGATAATCCTGTGACTCATGAATGGTGGGTCTGCATTGGACACGATGCAGATGTGTTGTGTTTTGCTGGGAGAACCCAATTGGCATTTTGTGCCACATGTTTTTTGGCGACTGTGAGTGATGGTCCCACCCCTGAGTAGATCGAGAGATCACTATTGAAATCCCACTTACACAGATACTTCCTGTGCCCTATATACATTGTTAGGCCGTTTTGCGGTGTTCTGTTTTGTCTTTTTTAAGATGTACGATTACAAAATGCCAATAAAAACAATGAAAACATTTTATTTTAAAAATGATTGCTGGGTGACAACCCACTAATTGTGATTTTTTGCCAACTGCATTAATCCTTACATCCCTTTTGTGGATATGTTAGGACTTTATCCATGCCAATACCATCTATACCCACAAGGCCAGCAGGCTTCCCAGCCTTTGTGTCCATAGCAGAGGCTCCAAAAGACCTCGAACAGTAGGGGCACCATACTGCCTAGTCCTCAACCCATCCTCCCGCCACCACGATGTGCACCCTCCTCAACTCCCCGGCATCCAGTAGGAGGCAAGATCCAGCACTATTTACCAGAGTAGAAGACTGTCACCACAGACAAGTGGACGTTGCTGACTGTTCGTCTGGTTTACGCCCATCCATTCCATGAAACCCTGCCCTCTATGCCACTGTCCTTACAATGGCTGTCGAAGGGCCAAATGTCCTTGTTACGTCAAGAGGCTAAGGGACCCATCAAGAGTTTTGACACCAGAGCTAGGTTGTGTTCAATGCTACTTTCTAGTGCGGAAAAAGGACAGAGGCGTCACCATATTTTTGACCATTTCCCTCTAAATGCCTTCCTGAGAAAAGACTGGTTCAAGATACACACCCTTGCCCAGGTTCCGTCTGCTCTGAATCCTGTTAACTGAATGGTGGCATTGGACCTGGAGGATGCTTATTTTCATGTCTCCTGTTAGATCTGCCATCTTTTTGGTGTGTCTCCCCTTTGTTTTTGCCTTCTTGCCTCCTGTTTTTATGGTATACTGGACTCTGTTTTTTTTTTATTGTCTCTGCACACTTTACCACTGCTAATCAGTGCTAAAGTGCAAGTGCTCCCTATATAAATTGTACTGTTGATTGGTTTATCCATGATTGGCACATTTGATTTACTGGTAAGTCCATAGTCAAGTGCACTATAGGTGCCCAGGGCCTGTAAATCAAATGCTACTAGTGGGCCTGCAGCACTGATTGTGCCACCCACATAAGTAGCCCTGTAAACATGTCTTAGACCTACCACTGCAGTGTCTGTGTGTGGCGTCTTGCACTACAAATTTGACCTGGTAAGTGTACCCACTTGCCAGTCCCAAACCTTCCCTTTTACTACATGTAAGGCACCCCCAAGGTAGGCTCTAGGTAGCCCCAAGGGCAGGGTGCAGTGTATGTTAATGGTGGGATTTGTACTGGTATGTTTTTCATGTCCTAACAGTGAAATACTGCCAAATGCAGTTTTCACTGTTGCAAGGCTTATCTGTCTCATAGGTTAACATGGGGGCTGCCTGTAATTATCGTTAAAGTGCAGTTTCCCTTGAAGAGCAGATAGAGATGTGGAGTTTGGGGTCTCTGAACTCACAATTTAAAAATACATCTTTGGTAAAAGTTGTGTTTTAAATTGTTTGTTTGAAAATGCCACTTTTAGAAAGTGGGCATTTTCTTGCTTAAACCATTCTGTGCCTCTGCCTGCTTGTGTATTCCACGTCTGGGTCAGACTGACAATTGGGCTGTTGTGACTTCCCTCTAGAGAGTGATGCAAAGGAAGCTGGGGTATAACCTGCATATCCTGATGGCCATCTGGGCTAGAATGATCACTTACACCTGAAAGGGCTGTACCTGCCCTCACTCAATGCAGTCTCCAACCCCATGGAGTGTGTCATGGGCAAGCCCTGGGCAAGGCAGGATCTTGTGAACACAGGAGACTTTCCTTTTGAAGTATGCCTACTTCAAAAGCAGAAAGGGGGATGAGTAGTGGACCCAAAACCCCAGACATTTAAAATCTTTCTGGATTAAGAGGAAGTTCTGCCAAGGAGAAGAACTGGTAGAGGAGTACTACCCCTTTGCTTGGTTGGCCTGCAGATGCTGCATCTGCCTGAAAAGTGAGCACAGGATGAACTTTGCTGTGTATCCTGCTTGAGAAAGTTCTTCAAGGGCTTAGAGTAGAGCTTGCCTCCTATTCGAAGTCTCAGGGACACCAAAGACTTCAGTTTCATCTGCCTACAGCAATGGGAACTGTGTGTTTTGTGTTTTTCAGGAAGAAAAATCACTGCAACGCTGCCAATGACGCCTCTGGCCTGCACCATGACCTGCCAACGCCACACAGAGCTGCACTGCCCCGCTTTGCACCGTAACCCTGGTCTCACCGATGCAGCCATCTGACGCTGCCACTGTCGTCACCAGGCGTCTCTGCCTGCACCGCGACCCATAGATGCTGCACGGAGCCTGTCTTGCGCCACACAGACTGCATTTTAGCAACGTACCCGCACTGTGACCTGGTGACATTGCACCACCCTGCTTCACACCGCAGCTCTGGTCTGACCAACGCCGCTGGACGCCGTCCCCGAGCCGCTGCATGCACCGTGAACTGTGGACATCACACGTCGCATCGTCCCGCTTTGCACTGCAGCCTCCACGCCATCCACGCCAGCGCTCCTCACTTAATCAGCCCGGAGCTCGATCTGCAACGCGTGAGACTTCAAGGGCCCAACTACCTCTGGAACCAATGCCTGCGACGCCGCTGTCCAGATACCATTGCAAGGATCACAATGCTCTGCATTTCCAAGGTATTGTTTGCGGGTCTTCCCGACCCCGTAGCTGGACCGCGACCGCCCTTCACTGTTGGTTTTGTTGAGCACAATGCCGCAATAGCCCCAGGTGGAGCTATCACCGTCAAGGAACTGCCGTGAACCACAGGTAACATCTGTGGGTCTGCAAGACAGTGATGTTAGAAATGGGGTCTCTAGTTGGCAGTTGGTTTGTACCCTGTCCAAGAAGGGACCCTCACTCTAGTCAGAATAAGGGAGATACCCAGATCAGATAATCCCTGCTCACCCCCTTGGTAGCTTGGCACGAGCAGTCAGGCATCCCTCAACAAAATCTCTATGTGCCTGCAGTTGGGATAAGTTTGTGGCATGGTGCTCAGACAAGTTGACTTTGTTCATGCCAAACTGTCTGAGGTGTTAATGTTTGTGTTTTCGTTGGCCTGGCAAGGTCTGGCTCAGGGTGATGCTAAAGGGTATTTGTCTCTTCTCTATCTCTTCTTTTCTGTGACTTTCGCATCAGCCTTCCCTGTTTGTCACTCTCTATGACTCTGTTCTTGAAGGTTGCAGCTTATCTCCACCTTGCCTTTTCATTATGCTCCAGTGGGACTTAAATTTGTTTTGACTTATCTGATATGTTCTCCCTTTGAACGCATGCATAGCTTGCCCTCAGACCTTCGACTCAAGTTTGTCTTCTTGGTGGAGGTTATTGGCCCACAGGCAGAGCGCGCTTCGGGCCCTCTTGGTTAAACCACCGTATTCTACCTTCTACCAGGACAAACTGGTTCTTTGAACATGTGTGTCTTTTCTACTTAAGGTGATGATCTCCTTTCACTTAAGTCGGACAATCACCCTTCTGAAGTTTTTTTGTCACCCCTCTTAGAAGAGAGGCTTCCTCGTTTGGATTCAAAGACAGCCCTTAGTTTTTATATCTATTGCAACCAGGAACACCGATCAGACGATCATCTTTTCATCAGATTTCCCAAAGCAAAGATGGCTGTGCAGAAGAGGACCATCTCTTGATGGATTGTACGCTGCATAAAAATGCTTCATATTAGTAAAGGGCAGCCTCAAGAAGGCTCGAAGTGTCATTCCACTCGAGTCAACGCTGTGGCTACTGGGTTAGCACATGGGGTGTCTGTCCTCGTCATCTGCCAAACGGCTATTTTGTTGTCGCTCCATACGTTCACAAAGCACTGTTGCCTGGGCAGTCATGTGGCCATTTGCTCATTCTCTCCTGCAGGGCTTTTTCACTGTTCACAGTTCATCCTCCAAGGAGGTTATTGCCGTGGTATATATTCTAAAGTAAGAAATCTGTGGTTAGAAGTCTGTTCCGGAAGATCAAGTTACTTACATTCGGTAAAGCCTTTTCTGGTCGAGACTCTAATCGTAGATTCCTTACCAACCCTCCCTTCCTCACCACTCTGTGAACTTCCTATGGAGTCCTTCCACTGGAACGTCCTCCTTAGATTCAGCACACTGGTCACAACCGTTCTGACATGGCTCTGCATCTGTAGGCACAGAATGTGTGACCCAAGAAACTGACACCAGCACACTTGGGTGGTGCATATATAGGCACTGTCACCACAGAGCCTTCTGCTCCACTTGCTGGCGTGCAAAGGTACTGCTCAAGATTTTCCCAAACCAGTCTAACGCCTGGGAAATATTCTAAGGTAAGGATTCTGTGGTTGGATAGTCTCTACTAGCAAAAGCGTTACCAATGATAAGTAACCTGTTCGTTTGCTGTTGCAGAGAGTAAGATTGTACATTTTTAGAAGGTGCACTGAGGAGTGTGATACGAGGCATGCACCCAAGAATCGGGGAAAGTGGAATTATGCAATAGCAAATTCGAGGTTAACAACAAAAAGACTTATAAGATGCTCTGGGAGTTGAAGTCTTTTGAAGATAACTAATTTGAAGCACCAGGGCAGCTGAAAAGCCCAGTGAAAACTTTGGATGGAAAATCAGAAATTGATGGCCTTAATGCTTTAGAATAAGTGGCAAAAATTATGTAATCTGAGTTTCAAGAGAAGGAGTTTGCTGCAGGAAATATTTTATATATCGTGAGAAGTGATTTAAGTCGGCTTTTTTGGAATCCGAGACTCAGTTGAAAAGACCAGGAGATGTTAAAACAAAGCACACTTGATCAATTCATTGTTAAATAAGGAGATTGTTCTAATCAATGCTGTAAAACGATGAGATTCTTTATTTATTAATTGGATATTGTATTGAATTTATCAGGGGTGCAAGAAGGTGGATACCAGCAGTGGTCTTAGATTCTACAGTTTTGAGTGTTGCTCTTTTGAGGTTATTCTGCTTTGGGAACGGTTTAAGGTGAACTAAGAGAATTGCACACAGCTTCCAAAGGACTAGGGTGCTGTTTGGGTTTTGTAGGAAGTTGGCTCTGTATATACTATTTCAAAATCTGAAATAGTGTGCACAGAGTCCAAGGGTTCCCCTCCGAGGTAAGATAGTGACAAAATTAGACAGTTCTAATGCTCTATTTTGTGGTAGTGTGGTCGAGCAGTAGGCTTATCAGAGGGGAGTGTTAAGCATTTGTTGTACACACACACAGGCAATAAATGAGGAACACACACTCAAAGACTTACTCCAGGCCAATAGGTTTTTATATTGAAAAATATATTTTCTTAGTTTATTTTAAGAACCACAGGTTCAAGATTTACAGTTAATCCTTTAAATGTAAGGTACTTCACTTAGATACTTTAGGAACTTTGAATGAAAACAATATCATGTACAGTCTTTGTAAAAATTGCAATAGGCTATTTTCAAAGTGGACACAGTGCAAAAATCAACAGTTCCTGGGGGAGATAAGTAAAGGTTAGCTTAGGAGGTAAGTAAAACACTTACAAGTCTCAGTCCTGGGGCATAGGCAGCCCACCGTTGGGGGTTCAAGGCAACCCCAAATTTACCACACCAGCAGCTCGGGGCCGGTCAGGTGCAGAGTTCGTCTGCCAGCAGGTAAGTACCTGCATCCTCGGGGGCAGACAAGGGGGGGTTTTGTAGAGCACTGGGGGAGACACAAGTAGGCACACAAAACACACCCTCAGCGGCACAGTGGCGGCCGGGTGCAGTATGCAAAGCAGGCGTCTGGTTCCAGGTAGGAAACAATGGAGGGACCCGGGGGTCACTCTGGCGGTGCAGGCAGGCACAGGGGGGGGCTTCTCGGTACAGTCACCACCTGGGCTAGGCAGAGGGTCGCCTGGGGGTCACTCCTGCATCAAAGTTCGGGTCCTTTAGGTCCTTGGGGCTGCGGGTGCAGTGTTGGTTCCAGGTGTCGGGTCCCTTGTTAGAGGCAGTCGGAGTCAGGGGGAGCCTCTGGATTCTCCCTGCAGGCGTCGCTGTGGGGGTTCAGGGGGGTCGTCTCTGGTTACTCACGGGCTCGCAGTTGCCAGGGAGTCCTCCCTGAGGTGTTGGTTTTCTGCAGATCGAGCCGGGGGCGTCTGGTGCAGAGTGTAGAGTTTCACGCTTCCGACGGGAAACGGGAACTCCTTGGAATTGCTTCTTTGTTGCAAAGAAGTAGCTGGTTTTGAACAGGGCTGCTGTTCACAGGAGTTTCTTGGTCCTGTAGTCCAGGGCAGTCCTCTGAGGCTTCAGAGGTCGCTGGTCCCTGTCAGATGCGTCTCTGGAGCAGGTTTTTGAAGTTGGAGACAGGCCGGTAGGGCTGCGGCCAAATAAGTTGTCGTCTTCCTCCTTCTCTGCAGGCTTGTAGGTCAGCAGTCCTTCTTTCTTCAGGTTGCCGGAATCTGATTTCCTGGGTTCTTGGGTGCCCCTAAATACTAAATTTAGGGGTGTGTTTAGGTCTGGGAGGGCAGTAGCCAATGGCTACTGTCCTTGAGGATGGCTACACCACCGTCTTTGTGTCTCCTCCCTGAGGGGAGGGGGGCCCATCCCTATTTCTATTGGGGGGATCCTCCAAAATCATCAAGATGGAGGATTTCTACAGGCAGGGGTCGCCTCAGCTCAGGACACCTTAGGGGCTGTCCTGACTGGTGGATGACTCCTCCTTGTTTTTCTCACTATCTCCCCTGGACTTGCCACCAAAAGTGGGGGCTGTGTCCAGGGTGCGGGCATCTCCACTAGCTGGAGTGCCCTGGGGCATTGTAACACGAAACCGGAGCCTTTGGGGCTCACTGCTAGGTGTTACAATTCCTGCAGGTGGGGGAGGGGTGAAGGACCTCCACCCAGAGCAGGCTTTGTATCTGGCCTCAGAGGGCACAAAGGCTCTCACCACATGGGGTCAGAAACTCGTCTCTCAGCAGCAGGCTGTCACAGACCAGTCAGTCCTGCACTGAACACTTGGGTAAAATACAGGCGGCATCTCTAAGATGCCCTCTGTGTGCATTTTGTAATAAATCCAACACTGGCATCAGTGTGGGATTATTATTCTGAGAAGTTTGATACCAAACTTTTCAGTATTCAGTGTAGCCATTATGGAGCTGTGGAGTTCGTTTTTGACAAACTCCCAGACCATATACTTAATATGGCCACACTGTACTTACAATGTCTAAGAATAGACTTAGACACTGTAGGGGCATATTGCTCATGCAGCTATGCCCTCACCTGTGGTATAGTGCACCCTGCTTTAGGGCTGTAAGGACTGCTAGAGTGGTGACTTACCTATGCCACAGGCATTATTTTGTGTGCATGGCACCCTGAGGGGGATGCCATGTCGACTTTGCCTTTTTCTCCCCACCAACACACACAATCTGCAATGGCAGTGTGCATGTGTTAGGTGAGGGGTCGTTAAGGGGTGGCACAACACATGCTGCAGCCCTTAGAGACCTTCCCTGGTCACAGGGCCCTTGGTACCACTGGTACCTTTTACAAGGGACTTATCTGTGTGCCGGGGGTGTGCCAGTTGTGGAAACAATGGTACATTTTAGGTGAAAGAACACTGGTGCTGGGGCCTGGTTAGCAGGGTCCCAGCACACTTCTTAGTCAAGTCAGCATCAGTATCAGGCAAAAAGTGGGGGGTAACTGCAACAGGGAGCCATTTCCTTACAGGTTTGCTGAGCATACAGTGACACTGGCTGGTCAAATAGAACTTCTGACTAGAAACTGCCGAAAATACAGAACGTCTGACTAGAAGCCTCTGAAAATGCCCATATTGGTTCCCAATCTTCCTTATTGTAATTGGGTACAACATGTTTGACAGATGTCAAAAATACTCTTCCTGACCCATCAAGTCCAAAGTACACTGGACTTGCAAAATACTGATGAACATCTAAATCTAACAACAGTTTTGGGTGGAATGCTTGTATTAATCTCAGCCATTGGTATTTGCTCTGGCCCCACCCCAGTCCATTATTTTGTTAACAATTTCACCTCAGAATAGACCCAACTATATGCAAATCAGTGTTGGTCTTGCTCCAATCAGAACAGTTCAGCCTAAACCGCCAAGCCAGGGCCTCTCAGAATTGGAACACAAGCAACCCAAGACTGGTTTTGCACTAATTGGGACTCATTAGTGAGTTGCAGGTAGATACCAATGGCACTCATTTGGTTTATGAAAACCTCTTATTCTGTATGTTAACTAGGCTGACTCTTCTGTTCAGATCCTCCGATAATGTCACTTACAATCCCCTCAGAGTTTTATGTTGTGAATTATTTCATGTCTGTGGCCTGCAGTCTGATTCACAACAGTGAGTCATCATAAACAACAAAGGAATGGATGCTTTTCGTTCTGATTTCACAGAAAAGGTAGCGGGCGTGAGCAAATGTTAATTATACATAGATTCATATTATGCTCTTTAAGAGGGCAGTGGTATGGGGGAGTTGCAGGTTGAGGATTTAGGAATGGAATCATGAGGTTTTGAGACAATTGCAGCTTTGCTGTGGACGTTAGACTGAGAGATCAATCCCCAGGGACATTGGTGAACAACAATAGTTTCCCCTCTGGTTTTGTTTGAAAATGGTTTATTTCAGGTGTATACACATAAAACATTGACATCATAAAAACATATAAAAATTATAACAAAAAAATACACCATATTGTATATTGTTTAAAAAATAAAAATATACAATGTCATTAGACCTAATCTGAAACACAACTGGATGAAAGGTCTATTGGATGTGAGCATTGTCTTTGAAATCCATAGTACTAATGAGCGTAAAATGCAAAGTGCCCAGGCCCTTTGAATGCCACCACCTTTAGTACTAGTATTAGATAATATGTTGTGAATATTCTTCATGGACCAATCAGATAATTTAGCCTGACTTTCCAATGCCATAAAACGAAGTAGGAAACAGCAAAAATGATAGGATTAGATTTATCAGACTTATTAATATGGTGCACAGTCTGATGATTCTTTATGCCCATATTCCTTAGTAATGAAACAAACTATTTTACTGATGTTCACAAAAAAGTGGGCAAAACAACAAAAAGTGAACCTCTTTAACTCTGTTACAAAACAGGCAGTATATTGAAGTTGCTTTACTTGTGGGCCACTTGGACGTAAATGTAGCCAGTGGCGGAATGCCTATTCTAAACTGTATGTACAGATGTTTAGCAAACTGGGGTTCAGAAGTGCCTAGGTGTACTTCTTGAAACTAGAATTAATTTTTAAGTTTAAAAAAAAAAACCTTGATAGTCCAGCACATCGGGCCTCCATCCGAATGCGAAACAGGATATATTCCTATGATATACATTTTTTTTAAACACAGATAGAAAGGAAGAGTTCAAAGAACCCGGCTGATACCAAAAGGTGGCTAGGCCCAATGTGTTAAGTCTATGACATATAATGTTAAAAATGGTGTTGTTGGTTGACTGGGGTGTGAACCTTAAGTCAAACAGCAACCACAATCCTAGTTGGAGGTAAGTGCACTGCAAAACCTAAGTTAACCTTTGCCGCGTTTTAGGCAAGCTCCGAGCCCTGCTGAAAATCTGCCAAATCCCCCTGGCATCGGCCTGAGGGTTTTAACGTGGACTTACTGGGACAGACTGGGATCCGACTGGACCGGTCACCTGGAAGTGGTGCTCCTCCCTCCTCTCCCCCGCCTTATACTTGAAGTGCCTCACCTCCCCCTCCACCCTGCAGGGACCATGATGTTGTGGTGGGCCGCCAAGAGGGCACCTGTGTTGAAGACCAGACAGCTGGTAGCTGTCCCCTGGACTGCCTCCAGGCTGGTGCTGGTTGCTGCTGGTGTTTGACCGGCACCGTTTATCCTCCACCCTTTGGCCTGGAGAGACGGGCTGCCTGGCCATGGCCCGGACCAGGCCATCACCACCCGCGCAGACACCGACAAAGATCGATCAATATACAATTCTCAACCCTGCTGCGGTTGATACTGCTGGAGCGGCTGGTTCCTCCCTGGGGCCCTCCGCACCACAGCCGGAACTCAATGCCATCCTTAAAGCGATTGTGACTCAAGGGAGGCTGTTGAACACAAGGTTGACAAACTCTGTATAGACCTCTCACTGATCCTTCAGGGCGTGCGGGGTGGACATGGAGGGACGCCGAAATCAAGGAAGAAGCGATTCCGTTTGTGGAAGTCGCAAGCTGAGGGGTGGGGAGCTGAATGGTCGCCCAGAGGCCTCACTGCTGCATGAGGTGCAGACGGAGATTGGCCTGGATGCTGCCCTGGTGGCCATCTCCCACCCTTTTTGGCTCAAGGGAGGAGATGCTGATTCCTTCAGACTGACTGCAGGTGCTGTGGGCTGGGCCAGGAAAGACCTTCCCGGTAAAATGGGGCCTGGGCCGGACTATAAGGCGGCTGATGGAACTGGGGTGACTGTCACGGCCTGGGTGACAGGAACTGCTTCTTGTTGCTTAATATGTTGTTGTCAGGTGACCCATCTGTATCTAAGGCATCATTTAACCGCAAGGACTCCCTAAACTGAGTTGTTTTAGCTTGCTGGTTTGCAAAATGTATTGGGATGGGGCGACAGATGCTTTGGGGGTAGAAGTTTGGGGTGGCGGGTTCACAGGAAGTTTTGTTGTGTTGCTGTTTGTGTTAATAGCTTGTTCTCTATGTTAGCTGTGTTCACTGTAAGTGTCCTATTTGACAACATGTTGACCCTCTGCCTGTGGCAGCCCACGTGCTCAGCAGCTTTGCTCTTATGAGGAAGCTTGGCTGAGCCCACCACATTCATACATTCTAAAGCCATGACCTCAGTGCTCTCTTGGAATGTTAAGTCTGCTAGACCGCATTAAGAGATCAGATGTTCTGCGATATATATCAAAAGATAATGCCCTGGTGTTGTTCTCCTGCAGGATACCCACATAGTGGGTACCCACCTTCATTTATAGGTTGTTTTGGCCATGACCAGGTGTACCATGCTGGATTCTCTAGAGGCTCGAGGGGGTAGCCCTCATGCTTTATAAGTCATTGCCCATGTTGGTGGCCAAGATCCATGCTGATCCTCAGGGGGAGGTATGTTGGCATAGAGGGCTGGTTGGCCGGCAAACAAATCAACCTGGTTGCCTGTTATGTCCCTTCACAGTTGCTACACCCCACTCTGAGGTGCAGAGCTTACTGTTGACCCTTCCACGGGGTACTACGATCGTAGGGGGCGACTTCAATGCTGTTCTAGATCCTTTCCGAGACCCATCTGCTGACCCTCACCAAGGTCAGTGGTCTAGATCGACATGCTTGTCAACATGGGCGGACTCCTTGGGCCTATGCTATGCGTGGCATTTCTGGCACCCGCATCTGCAAGCTTTCACCTATCAATCCGTGGCCCACCACACAGAGGCATCGATAGACCTGATATGCATCCTAGGAGTGGCTCTTCTGGCCTTGACTTCGGTCCAGATTCTCACCTGTGGTATCTCTGACCATGCTCCTATTCTGATGAGTTCGGTCACCCCCTCACAAACCTAGCTCCTGAAGTGGTGCTTCAGCACATGGTACCTAAAAGACCCTGAGTGTGTTGACTTCATAGACCAAGCTCTAAGGTATTAGGTCAGTGGCGTCAGCAAGGACCATCTGGGCGGCTCCCTGAGGAGAATTATCAAAGAATATGTCAGGAGGCGAGAAGCCTGGCAAGCGTAGCTGATAACTGAGTTAGGGAGCAAGATAGTGGACCTGGGGCGTCTTGATCTGCAGTCAGAAGGGGAAGAGCAGGGTAGACCGCTGGTGCTTCTACGCGCAGAGTTTCGATAGGTGTCTCTTTCAGAGGCTAGACAGTGCTGGCAAGCCTCGACACAAAGTATATGTGCTAGGTGACAAGACCGGGAGCCTGCTATACTGGTTGGCTACCCGCGATGTCCTGACCCAGGTGGTACCGCTCTTCAGGAACCTGGCGGGCTCTGTACAGGAGGAGCTGCAGGCGATCACCCACACTTTTGCCTCCTATTTTAAGGACCTACCCCGGGATCAATGTTCATCTTATTGCCCTATTTCACTGATCACCGCAGGTTTAAAAATATATGTGAAGATTCTGGCGACCCAATTGGCCAGCACATTGCCCTATTTGATCCATCCTGATCAGTGCGGATTTATGCCAAACAGGAGCACGTGTCATTGTATAGGGCGTGTACGGATTTATGTCGAACAGGAGCACACATCATTGTATAGGGCGGGTCCAGGTGACGCATCCGCAGAGGGAAACTGGAGGGTGTGAGGTTTTTGATACCCTGGCTGGGAACTTCCTAGAAGATGTCCTGGTGCAAATGGGCTTTGGCCCGACATTTCGAAAAATGGTCCTCCTTCTCTACCATGACCCATCGGCGCAGGTCCAGGTTAATGGCATTATGTCCTATCCCTTTCCGATTCAATGTGGGACACGTCAGGGACTTTTCTCCTCTACTATTTCCCCAGGCCATCGAGCCACTGGCTTGTCTTCTACCCTGTGTCCCGTGTAGCAGCAGCTGGAGATGGGGGATCAGTTATGAAGATCGTGTGTCCCTATACGCTGACATCCTGGTGTTCCTGGGGGAGCCCCAGAGCTCCACACCCCGTTGTCTGGAGCTCTTGACGCTATATGATGAGGCCTCTGGCTGCGACTGAATCCCAGGAAGCTGCTACTAATGGAAGTACGAGGAAGTGCGGCGGGCAGTGTCTGGGGTCCAGATATGCAGATACTTGGGAATTCACCTTTCCCCGCTCCCAGAAGTGGCTTGGCAGTTAAACTTTCAGCCCCTATTCCGGGCTCTAGATGGGGACCTGACCCACTGGCGTCTCCTGCCCCTGAACCCATTAGGCCACAATGTCCTCTTCAAGATGATCTGTCTCCCTCGCTATCTGCATGTCCTAATAAACTTCCCATTTTCAGTGCCTCATACCTGGTTCCGGTCCCTCACCTCCAATCTTACCTCCTTTATATGGGTGAGAGGGCGACAGAGTGGCTTTTTGATCCGCAAGGAAATCTCCCTACGAGGGTGGACTGGGGATACCAGACATCTATATATATTATCTTGCTGCTCAGTTGGTACCGATCATTGAATGGTTCAATGGTGGGTGGGACGATCCGGCTTATCGTCTGGAGCTCTACCACCTGGGATTTGATGGCCTACTGGACTTGTTGTACAGTGGTCCGAACCCACAGGCCACCCCTGACTGCACGCGTGTGGTGTTAAAGGGCGGCCCTACGACTAACTGGGTGGGACCGGCGTTTTACTAAGCTGACGCCCTTATGGCAGGGCACAAGGTTGAGACAGGTGTCCCAGTTGATGGGCTTTAGGCAGTGGGACAACATTGGGATTATCTACCTGAGGTACGTGTATGATGGTGACCACCTGATACCTTTCCAGCAGTTAAAGGACTACTAGGCCCTGGCCAGTACCCAGTTCTTTCGCTTCCTCTAGCTGCGCCACGGCCTGCAGGCCCACCTGCTGTCCAAACTATCCCTCCGGATCCTAGCCCTCTTGAGGCAAAACTTCTTACGGGCCACCTGGGGAAGGGAGCTATTACTCAAATTTACTGTTCGTTTCTTACCAATGCCACTGACGGCCTCGCCAGGCTGCAAGACAGGAGGACGGCCAGGGTGGGGGAGCTGGGTGAGGATGACTGGAGAGAGGCTTACCTTGCACCCAGAGAACTGGCTTATGGATTATACAGATCATTTAATTCCACATGACATATGTCCCCATTGGACCAGCAATGCATATGTCCATTGACACCTGTTGGCTGTTTGAGATGTGGTCACCTGGAGGTGCACATTCTGCACGTAGCATGGGAATGTCGGGAGAGCGTCCCTTCTGTGAGGCGGTGGAGCAGGAAATTTCTGAAGTTGTGGGGTGACCAATTGAGCTGACTGTTAAGGTGGCACTGCTGGGGCTTCTGGTGGAGTTAGGGGTGGTGAAGAGGGGGGGCAACAACTGATCAAACCTTTGTGGGCGTAGCATGCCTGGTGGCCAAAAGAGACATTGCACAATTATGGAAAAGCCCGGTGGCACCATCCATGTCTAATTGGCGGGCTGGTGCTCTCAAGTACAAAAGGCGATATATGAAGCACAAGAAAATTTGGAGGAAATGGTGAACTCATCATGGATTGCCCCTTTTGAGTGAGATGCCTTTGTGGGGAAACAGGAGAAGGGGATGTCTTCAACTGTATTGATCTGTTTCAACGGATTGAACTGTTATGGGCTCACTGTCTTGTCTTACTCCCAAAAGAAATAAAATTGGTTGTATAAAAAAAAAAGTAAAACAGTTAAAGCATCACACCAAGTTAGAAAAATAGTTCTGACTTTAATAAATGAAACAAGATCAAAACGACAAAAAAACAATAAGTAAAAAATGATATTTTTACTTCAAAGGGTTTTGAATGAATATAGCGCTAGGAAGCGTAAAACACTAAAATGGGTTGTCTGATTGTGCCAGACCGGAAGTAGTGGCAGTCGTTTAGCAGCACAGCAGTTCCTCTTCCTGGTAGTATCTGCACAAGTCCAGAAAAAATACTGAAGTTGTGGTGTTAGAGATCCTTTACTAATACCCAATTGTGTCTTTGAAGTAGGGGACACTTCAGAGACATGTCTTTGAAGTGCACAGAGTCCTTGCCCTTTCTGCCCTGGCTCCAGACTCTCTAAAGTAGGGTATGCAGCCCTTTGTGTGTGGACAAGGCACAGCCTAGTCGGGTGTAAGTGAGGCTGTGCCCTGCTCTTCCCTCCCGTCCAGTAAAGATGGCCCATCAAATCGCACCTAGGCTCCCATTGAGTTGGCTGTCTAGGGAGAATACATGGAGTTCAGCGGTCATCCACTCCAGACTTGTGATCAGAGACAGCCAGCAGACACCAAATGGTTACAGTACGAAAACGCCAGCTTTCTAAAAGTAGAGTTTTCAGAGTTTCAATTTAAAATTCAACTTCGCCATGGGTTGTTATTTTAAATTGTGATTCCGGAGACGCCAAACTCAAAGTATATCTCTTCCAAATTGTGAATTACACTCGTAAAATGTAATAAGGTGATGCCAATGTTATCCTATAGGAGCAAAAGGCCTTGCAGTAGTGGAAGACTACTTTGGGAGCATTTCACTACCTGGACATGTAAAACTTAAAAGTACATGTCCTGCCTTTTTACATATATTGTACCTCTGGGCTCTCTGGGGCCTACCCTTTTGTTGACTTACTTGTATGAAAAGGGAAGGTTTCCACCTCGCAATAAGGTTTATTTTGCCAGGTCGACATGGCACTTTAAATCTGCACACACAGACCCTGCGGTGGCAGGCATGAGACATGGTTAGAGGGCTACTTAAATGGGGTGGCACAATCAGTGGCGCAGGTCCACTGGTAGCATTTAATTTATAGGCCCAGCAAGGGTGTGGAATTTAATGAAATATCTACTTGTTCATGGGAAATTTTGCTTTATAAATCTACTTATCCTAAAAAAAAAAATGTTACTTGTCCCTTTGGTGCCATGTAGTGCAGCAACAAATTATGGCAACAATCTCATTATATTAGAGCTCCAATAATAGCCTGTCTGATTATGCCAGGGCTAATACTATTGTAGGGCTTGAATACTAGCAGTGTTCTTATTTTGCCACCTATCTGAAGATCTACATACTGGCGCTGGAGGTAACAGTAAGCAATCGTTCCAGGGTTGGAATGCCCTTTTCAGTCTGTGCAAACCTACTAACTTGAATGTTTTAATTAAGGGTTTCCACAAGCTCTTCTCTAATCTTTTCCCATACTGAGAAAGGTTGGAAATTTACATCTTCTAGGGATGGTTAAAAAAGTGGTTGGAGCAAAAAGTGAACTTGTAAACGCTCAACAGTTTTTCGTATGAGCAAATCTACATGTTCATACATGCTTGTGCTAAAATACAGGTCACAGATATTTTGTAGGAGTACGATTTTCTGTCTACTTCTGTAAATTCTTGTGCATTCATCAAATACGTAAATGCGCACTAAAGCAAAGACATATACCATGGGTCTTTTCATGTGACTTTAAGAACTGGGCCCCTAGTGTGCTTTTGAAACCAAAAAATATTTTTGCCTTTTACCAATGTTTGTTACAATGGTGAGGGCCCGACATAGTCCATAACAATAAAGTGCTACAAAAGCCATGTCAAAAGAAAACACACACTGACAAAACAAAAAGGCTGACCTCCATTGTGGGATTGGCTTTGCCCATGCATGTATATTTCCGTGTTTACCATAATCTTGTGGTAATTGGTTACACTGATTTTCCATTATGAATATTTTTTGGTATGCATTAACACATCTTACTGAATAATTCTTCAAAGAAATGGTGCCTAAAATTTCACAGTAATTTAGCAAAACATTTTTCCCCAGTTGCATTCTTTTCTGAACATCTTATTTTAAAAGCAAAGGGTCATCAATCTTTCTTTCAAGCGTCTGCAAATATTTGCTTATAACTAGAGAGCCTTCTGGGAGCATTATACGTAGTCTAATATTGTTCAACTCTGCAAACGTGTGCATTTTTTTTTTTCTTACTGGAACCACTGTCAGTAGTGCAGTCTGAGCTTACAACATTTATTTATAGAGGTCGCCTTAGTAATAAAGGCTTTGTTTTAATGAATCATAAATACAAGTTCGAACAGCATTGATATGTGGACACATATTAGAGACAATTGCCTTATATGCTCCATAATGTGGTACTATAATCTGGGAGCCAAAGGGTTTATGCTGAAGGAGGTTACCCCTACGTGTCCTAAGGACAACAAACATGGAAACGTGTTATCCTCAACCCCAAACAGAATGTCCCGGGCCATAGTGCACTTTACCAGCGACTTATAGGTAAATTAAATATGCCAGTTGGGTGTGATCCAGTGATGTCATGTTTAAGGGGAAGAGCACAAGCACCAGGTCTAACACATTCATAATTAAACCATGGTAAGGTGTAGGTATCCATTACTGCCAAGACCTCTCTAGAGTTGTTTTTAAAAGGCTTTATGGAAGTACTCTGCCAGAGGCGAACCCAATATAAAGGTGGTCTTTGTTGTAATATGATCAATATTCTTCTTCCCCAAATCTAAGAATAAGAAAACAATTGGTGTGCTTAAAGTTAAATGTAACAGTGACTTTAAAAAAACAAATACTGAAGTTTTCAGTCCTCTGCCTCTTCCCTCATGTTTCAGGGACTCCCAGTCAACAAAGTGCTGCTTATTGGTCTTGAGCTCTGTATACCTTAGTGGAACGCGAAACAAGCAGTGGTCCTAACTGTAGGAGGCTGGACTGGCTTGTAGTGAGTACCTAGGGGTACTTGCACCTTGCACCAGGCCCGGTTATCCCTTATTAGTGTATAGGGTGTCTAGCAGCATAGGCTGATAGATAATGGTAGCTTAGCAGAGCAGCTTAGGCTGAACTAGGAGACGAGTGAAGCTCCTACAGTACCACTTAGTGTCATATGCACAATATCATAAGAAAACACAATACACAGATATACTAAAAATAAAGGTACTTTATTTTTATGACAATATGCCAAAAGTATCTCAGTGAGTACCCTCAGTATGAGGATAGCAAATATACACAAGATATATGTACACAATACCAAAATATGCAGTAATAGTATTAGAAAACAGTACAAACAATGTATAGTTACAATAGGATGCAATGGAGACACATAGGGATAGGGGCAACACAAACCATATACTCCAAAAGTGGAATGCGAACCACGAATGGACCCCAAACCTATGTGACCTTGTAGAGGGTCACTGGGACTATTAGAAAATAGTAAGGGTTAGAAAAATAGCCCACCCCAAGACCCTGAAAAGTGAGTGCAAAGTGCACTAAAGTTCCCCAAAGGACATAGAAGTCGCGATAGGGGAATTCTGCAGGAAAGACACAAACCAACAATGCAACAATGATGGATTTCCAGTCGAGGGTACCTGTGGAACAAGGGGACCAAGTCCAAAAGTCACAAACAAGTCGGAGATGGGCAGATGCCCAGGAAATGCCAGCTGTGGGTGCAAAGATGCTGCTACTGGACAGTAGAAGCGTAGGTTTCTGCAAGAACGACAAGGGCTAGAGACTTCTCCTTTGGAGGACGGATCCCTCACGCCGTGGAGAGTCGTGCAGAAGTGTTTTCCCGCCGAAAGACCGCCAACAAGCCTTGCTAGCTGCAAATCGTGCGGTTAGTGTTTTTGGATGCTGCTGTGGCCCAGGAGGGACCAGGATGTCGCCAATTGTGTCAGGGGACAGAGGGGGCATCGAGCAAGACAAGGAGCCCTCTCAGCAGCAGGCAGCACCCGCAGAAGTGCCAGAAACAGGCACTACGAGGATGCGTGAAACGGTGCTCACCCGAAGTCGCACAAAGGAGTCCCACATCGCCGGAGAACAACTTAGGAGGTCGTGCAATGCAGGTTAGAGTGCCGTGGACCCAGGCTGGACTGTGCACAAAGGATTTCCGCCGGAAGTGCACGGAGGCCGGAGTAGCTGCAAAAGTCGCGGTTTCCAGCAATGCAGTCTGGCGTGGGGAGGCAAGGACTTACCTCCACCAAACTTGGACTGAAGAGTCCCTGGACTGTGGGAGTCACTTGGACAGAGTTGCTGGATTCAAGGGACCTCGCTCGTCGTTCTGAGAGGAGACCCAAGGTACCGGTGATGCAGTTCTTTTGGTGCCTGCGGTTGCAGGGGGACGATTCTGTCGACCCACGGGAGATTTCTTCGGAGCTTCTAGTGCAGAGAGGAGGCAGACTACCCCCACAGCATGCACCAACAGGAAAACAGTTGAGAAGGCAGCAGAATCAGCGTTACAGAGTTGCAGTAGTCGTCTTTGCTACTATGTTGCAGGTTTGCAGGCTTCCAGCGTGGTCAGCAGTCGATTCCTTGGCAGAAGGTGAAGAGAGAGATGCAGAGGAACTCGGATGAGCTCTTGCATTCGTTATCTAAGGAATCCCAAGAGACCGAGACCCTAAATAGCCAAAAAAGAGGGTTTGGCTACCTAGGAGAGAGGATAGGCTAGCAACACCTGAAGGAGCCTATCAGCAGGAGTCTCTGACATCACCTGATGGCACTGGCCACTCAGAGCAGTCCAGTGTGCCAGCAGCACCTCTGTTTCCAAGATGGCAGAGGTCTGGAGCACACTGGAGGAGCTCTGGGCACCTCCCAGGGGAGGTACAGGTCAGGGGAGTGGTCACTCCCCTTCCCTTTGTCCAGTTTCACGCCAGAGCAGGGCTAAGGGGTCCCTGAACCGGTGTAGACTGGCTTATGCAGAAATGGGCACCATGTGTGCCCATGAAAGCATTTCCAGAGGCTGGGGGAGGCTACTCCTCCCCTGCCTTCACGCCATTTTCCAAAGGGAGAGGGTGTAACACCCTCTCTCAGAGGAAGTCCTTTGTTCTGCCATCCTGGGCCAGGCCTGGCTGGACCCCAGGAGGGCAGATGCCTGTCTGAGGGGTTGGCAGCAGCAGCAGCTGCAGTGAAACCCCGGGAAAGGCAGTTTGGCAGTACCAGGGTCTGTGCTACAGACCACTGGGATCATGGGATTGTGCCAACTATGCCAGGATGGTATAGAGGGGGCAATTCCATGATCATAGACATATTACATGGCCATATTCGGAGTTACCATTGTGAAGCTACATATAGGTAGTGACCTATATGTAGTGCACGCGTGTAATGGTGTCCCCGCACTCACAAAGTCCGGGGAATTGGCCCTGAACAATGTGGGGGCACCTTGGCTAGTGCCAGGGTGCCCACACACTAAGTAACTTAGCACCCAACCTTTACCAGGTAAAGGTTAGACATATAGGTGACTTATAAGTTACTTAAGTGCAGTGTAAAATGGCTGTGAAATAACGTGGACGTTATTTCACTCAGGCTGCAGTGGCAGGCCTGTGTAAGAATTGTCAGAGCTCCCTATGGGTGGCAAAAGAAATGCTGCAGCCCATAGGGATCTCCTGGAACCCCAATACCCTGGGTACCTCAGTACCATATACTAGGGAATTATAAGGGTGTTCCAGTAAGCCAATGAAAATTGGTAAAATTGGTCACTTGCCTGTTAGTGACAATTTGAAAGAAATGAGAGAGCATAACCACTGAGGTTCTGATTAGCAGAGCCTCAGTGAGACAGTTAGTCATAACACAGGTAACACATTCAGGCACACTTATGAGCACTGGGGCCCTGACTAGCAGGGTCCCAGTGACACATACAACTAAAACAACATATATACAGTGAAAAATGGGGGTAACATGCCAGGCAAGATGGTACTTTCCTACACTAACCTTTTGGCAAAGCCCAATTTATTATTATTATTATTATTATTATTATTATTATTATTATTATTATTATTATTATTATTATTATTATTAGCCTTGGTTTCAGTTTAATACTTGTATCCACTTGTTTCAGCCATAAACAATTAGTAGACAACCAGGTGCCAAAATAATATAAATCATAAACCCTCTCCAATCTTATTTTCTCCAAATAGATGGGACGATTAAAATGTCTAGGGGGATTGTACAGGATACATTTTGTTTTGCTACATCTTTGAAAGTCCTTAGATGCATCAGATTTCAGAAAAGGTATTTAGGATATTTTGAAGACCGATCAGGGATTTGGAAAAATGTAATGAGCAAATAGGAAAGTGCCAACTCCCTCACATGCCAGAGCCAGGTGCATTATGTACATAATTGTAAAGAAAACCATCATCTCCGTTTACAAAGAAAATAGAGTTGTACTAAAACACAGCCTTGGAATACCTCGATTACTAGGAATTCAGTTTTTGGTTCCTATCTTGCATCTGCACAGTTATTTGTATGTAGGTGAATGATTACATTTAAAAGGTTTTCTGGCCTATTTTTCACATTTCCCCTCTGCAAAAACAAGTACCATTTCAATTGCTGAGTTTAAATCTACCAACACCGCATACAGTCTGCTTCCTCAAGAAAAATGTACTGGACAAGTAATCAGCTCTTGTAGCAAGGGATGAACTTGGGTAATGTAGCCTCACCTATAGGAAGCTGACAAGCAGAAACGAGCGCTGTTTGCACAGCAAGTCCTTAGAGCACTCTGTGTAGCACTCCTCTTATTGATACAAGAGCATTGAGCTGGATCAACAAATGGGTCAGTGGGTCCCACATTTATACAAAAAATGCAGACTGAAGTTGGATCCACTGTATGCACTTCCAGGACCAGATTGGGGTGGTTCTCCACACTGCTCTTAGGAGCTTGCCTTTGAGGCTCCTCATACCAGAGTGGTGCCCAGCATGGAGCACCCACAAAGGCTCAAAGAGGTCAAGCTTTCTACATCTTTCTGTCATCACCCTCACTGAAGAGTGATCAACAGAAAGTCAAAAGTCTGACCCCCAAGGTGCCTTTTACCTAGAACAGCAGAGACTGTCTTCCTGCCTTCTACCTAATGGCAATTCTTCAGGACGACTAATCGTCGAGTCAGATTGTGTGGCAGCTTCCATGCAGCAGGGAAAGTTTGACCTACCTGTTTTTATTCCTCAAAGGCAAGAGGCAAAAGTCAGGTGCCGGTTGCGCAGAGTCCAGGCATTTAGTTTGTCTGTCTGTTTTGCATGTGTTGGCACATTAGAGACAGACCTATTGATTTTGACTATTATTATTATTATTATTATTATTTTTGACATTATGCCATCTTGCACTGTCAGTCTTTTCGCCTCATTGAGATATGTGCCCAGTTTTGTCCCAGACAGACTAAGATTTCATAGCGAACTTGTAGTGAAGGGAAGGGCTGGTTGTTAGCATAGAGAAGATGGGAATTGTGTTTCTCTGCTTTCTGGACCAGTATTGTGCATTGAAGCCGCCACCTGAGGTGTTTTTTTTTTTTTTTTTTTTTTTTTTTTTTTTTAAATAAGATGCACCTTTTAAACGCTGTGTAGTTAAAGTATGTGGCATTGTGGCAAAAGCTGCCGACTTTGGAACTTGGTAACCAGGTTTGAGTCTTGGCATCAGTGTAACATCCTGTGATTCTTGGCAAATTGCAAATTCCTTAATCTCTTTGTGCCTAAAATAAAATTAGTATAGCCTTGTGTACTTTAACTGGTGCTCACGTAAAGTGCTCCAATACCTTTGAGTCAAGTTTGTGTTATATAAATCCTTAAAAACAAGGTTACCTACTATTTCTGTTAAACAGATGTATCTTTTTTGTCTTTCAGAATTTGCATATGGTGGTCACCCCTATCCCTTTTCTGGTGTCTTCGAAATCTCACCCGGCGATTCTACTGAACTAGGAGATACCTTTAAATTTAAGTGAGTGTGGTTGGTTAGAATGCCTATTCCCAAAAAAATCTGCATTCCATTTTAAATGATTGCAAAATGTGGAAGTTCATTGTTGAAAATCATCAAATTTGGCGGTACAGTATATTTTAAAACAAATACTCACCTATCCTACTACTATATCAATGTACCCACTATCTACGTGACCGTATCCATTTCCTCATCCTTAATTCTGTTGCTAGTCTGTGTCCCACGTGTTTCTCATAATTATAAGGTTATTGCACTCTGGTTTAAAACCGGTCAATATGCTTCTGCAGTACAGCTTCCATTCCATCTTGGGTGACTGAGTGACTTTGTTACTCGATGTTTTTACGTACGATTGGATCTCAAGCAGAGAGGATAAGTTCTATTGTATTATAGCACGTAGTTAGCACTTTATACCCCAGATGGGGCAGAAAAGAGCTATTTACATCAGGTTCCTGGGTATTTTATATCACTTGAGCTTACTTGAAAGTTACTGGTTGAGTTGTGATATATACATACACATATACATAATTTGGGCTATCTTTTTTGGGGGGAACAGTATAGGAACAAAGTATGGTATCACATTTGCTACTATTTATTGAATTTATTAGCTTTCTTTTGTAAATCAGCATCTTCAAAATAATACTGTTTTTAAAAACTTCAGCTAAATCACTGAGTGGCATGAGTGACCATCCCTAAATTCGGATTCCTGAGTACATGTTTTTAGCTTTGTTTCGGGCCCAATTTTTGTTCATTAGACTTTTCGAGAGATGCGTGATCAGTTCGCAATGAAAACTCTTTGTAAGCCACAACTCTATTTGGCTCTGGGTGTCAAGAATCTCTTCACCTTACAATACTTTCAAAAAAGAACTTTGAGTGCTATTATTTAATTGCACTTTCAACGTGGGATGCTCACCAGATGATTACTGCAGAAACGGAAATCGTATCGTCTAATGGAATTCCAAACAGACTGAGTTACTTCGTTATTTATGTTTTACAGAGGTAGAAATTGTTTTTCCCTTTATGTGCTTCCAATCTCAGAATTTCTCTCGATAGGTTACTGTTACTAGTTGCCTATTTGCTCTGGTATATGCTGCTCTGAGACTTTTTGTGTCTGGTTCACTTTATTCAAACCGGAACACAAATAATTGTAAGTAAATACTAATTGTTGGACGAACTGAGCGAGAGAGTTGTGACGGACTTGAGGATATATTCGTTTGAAACTCTTCCTACTGTACTTTAACTATTTTTTTTCAGTAATTAGTTTTTGGGAAAACCTTGGGAAACCTTTACAAACGACGCCTTTCTGAATTTAAAGTCCGTCCTTTTTCGGAAGTGCCTAGCCCTCTAAGTTCATGCATGTTTTTTCCTGAAAATCGTGTAAATAGTGTAAGTGGCTAGATAGTGGAAAAATAGAAAATTGCTTTGGAAATTACAATAACAATGATGAAAACAATAAATTTTTGAAAGTTGTGAATAGTGATCATTTATGTTGATGCAATTTTTGGGGGAAAAAGGTCTTCCACAGTGTTTTTTCCTTATCGTTTTTTTTAATTAAAAATGTTGCCCAGCCTTGACTCTTTTTAGACCTGTCTATGAAGAGTCGCAAACCCAGGGTACCTTTACAATCCCCAACATGATTTGGGGTTGAGGGAAAATGCATACCTGGCCTGGGTATCATTTCTAGAAAAATGTTATGGAGGTTTACGTGCAAACTGTCCCAAATGTCTAACACAACGGTTCAGCTCCGTGAGGACCATTAGTGTATAAGTGGTTAACTCTCTAGTATTGCCACTTCTAAGCATGAATGCAGACAGGTCACTGTGAGGGATCGCTGGCAGAGGCAAGATTAAACACAGCATCCAAGGGCATGCCAGGGCTTTAAAAAAAGCGTTGAGGAGTATTTGCACCCAGGAGTAACAGTCACGTTTTCTGAAAAAAACTATTTTACTTTCCTTGTTTAAGGTGTCAGTATGCAGTCTCTA
Source organism: Pleurodeles waltl (assembly GCF_031143425.1). Taxonomy (NCBI): domain Eukaryota; kingdom Metazoa; phylum Chordata; class Amphibia; order Caudata; family Salamandridae; genus Pleurodeles; species Pleurodeles waltl. Next base: position 609,332,771 of record NC_090444.1, on the reverse strand, counting down.
GAAGGTCATTTAAGAGTTGTGCTTCCAGTAATTGCCAATTCCAGCCATCGATTTTTTTTACTTTTCTCTTGGCTAATTCGGCCTCTGGTTTTCAGGGATTTTTTTTATTTGGTAGGTCAAAGCTTGGATTAAACCTGTGATGCAGTAAAGGTCTGAAACCAAAGCCTACATTCTGAATAACATGGGCAAGCCACTCGTAAGCCTACTCAGTGTTTAAACCACATGTACATTTAACAGAGTGAGCGGTTTGGAAAATGTGTTGTTGTTTCACCTGAAAATAGGTTTGAATTCACATGGGAATCAAGGTCAATCAGTCAGTTTCACCACATTTTCACATCCAGTCAAGGAAAGTGAGACATGATGCCACGGTTTAAAGAGAATACTTTTTGGAGTGGGAGTGTGTGGGTAACAGTACATAAGCCATTGGAGCACACTGGCAAATTGTTTGCATGGATTGGGGATTCTGAAAGACAGCAGTGAGTATCTGGAAGGTCACTGCAAGCATGGTGCTTATACGTTCTACTTGTAGCCTAACTGTTTTCAAATTGTTCTGTTAGTCTTAATAATGACTTGTTTTTTTATCACAATTCTGTCATTTCTAAAGCCAAAGGTTAAATACAAACATTTATAGGACAATGGATAGGATTAGTCATCCTTTCTAGAGCCAAGTGAGGAAACAAAAAAACACTGTTAATATGTTTGCACCTGCTGTAGACCCTTTGAACTCTATTATGACTTTAAGTGGCTGAGTCTTTCTGCTGCCAACAGTAAAGTCCACAATTGAGGCATGCAACTGAGCGTCTCTCTCCTTTTTGGAAATAATGTCCTTTTCCCAAGGTAGAAAGAATATTCTGCCCTGGGTGACAGAGCCAGATAATTCTTCCCAATAAGCCACCTCAGCCAACAAAATGTTAGTCACCTCTCAGGCCCTACATCAAACCCGGTAGAGGCACTGAATTTATCTTGTTGTGATATCATCTGATGCTGTGCAGCTAGGAGGCTTCTTAGCTATTGAGCTCCCACCCTTGGGGGAAAAAGTACCAAATTTCGAACTCTTTCTGTAGTAAGTTATTACAGGGATGGACTGCAGAAGCACTTCTGCACAAGATGCACACAAGAAGCACAAGAAAAAGGAGAGAAGTGCAGCTCTACAAGCCTTGCTCCCAGGCAGCAGACTGGTGACAGCATAACTGAACAGGGGACTCAGCAGCCATTCTTCAGGACATGGAGCAACTTACTGACTATAGCACACCACTGATTGAAATTAAATACAGTAAAGCTACCCTAGTAGGTGAGATGGATTCTTCCAGCATATAGCTGGATTTGATGCGAAAATGAGTTGACGCTGTTACAAGTAGCTGGAGAAATGGAAGAAGAGTTAGTTCCAGGAAACAGTACGTATGTTCACTAAGGAACTTGGTGGCAGGCGTATGATGCAAATCATAATTTGCAAGATTTACAGAATCGCAAATTAGAAATCGCTGTTTGGTATGTATGATAGCGTTGGGTAAACATTTACCGAATAGATTAGATTTGATTCACATTCTCTATTTACTAAATTGCATTTTGTGATTCAGTAAATTGCAAATTGAGTTGCAGATACCGAAAGTCGCTTTTTGGCATTGACCTCCTAACAGGAAGTAGTAAATCACATGCTCTGTCAAGGACTGGAGAGCCCTCAAGTTAGAGGATGATTTCACAATCCTTCAAATATCTTTCATAGCTTGAGCCATCCACTCTTGTAAAACATCAAAATGTCTCAACAAGAACTCAAGAAAGATGCAGGAGGCAGAAAAAGAAAATTGAAGTTCTCTAAAAGGAATCGGAAATCCCTAGAGATGTTTGTTGCACGTTATGAAGACTTACTTGGGAAAAGATTACTTCCTGTGACGGATTACCAGAAAAGGAAAATTTAGATTAACTCTGTTGGGGCAAAACACAGAACTATTGATAAAATCCAGATGAGATGATTTAATCTATGATTAAGGACCAAGGAGAAGGTGACAACTTGGCTAAGTGAGGCCTGTGCAACAAGAGGAGGACTGCTCCCTCAACCACCAACAACCACTCTTGAGGAGTTGATTATATCAACCCTGGAACATAAAAGTGTCTGGCTTCAGCAGCATAGGCACACCTACTGCATCAGAAATGTCTCAAGGTAGGTCTTGTAGATTGCAGTTCTCTTTTTCTAACACATAATTGATAACATTCATGTTTAGATGTGCAATTGTTTGGCAATTGCTGTTTATAATGAAGTATAAGGTATATTGTATCAACTGTATAACACATGTTGTTTATTTTAATAAGGTGGGAGATGTAGTTCCACGTACCATGTAAAGTCCTCCAAAACATACATTTATTCAAGCTCAAAAGTAAAGTCCATGGTTTAATTGTGCCCTTGGACTGAACAAAAAAAATAAATCTTCAGCTTCTGTTTTTTTGTAACTAATAACACATCATTATTGAGCTAAAATTATGAATCACCACTAGTCCTGAACATTATATAGCCAGTGCAAGCTGATCCAGGACAGATGGTTGAATGAGAAATACCTGTAACAGAATTGGTTAAAAATTACGTATTAAGAGGTTTTCGTTTTGCCTTCCCTTATCTTTGAATGTGTCTGCCCTAACTCATTCGATATTGCTCCAAGCTCCATAGATTGACCGGGTCTCCTTAAGAAACCAATACAGTTAGAGATGGGTTTTTTCGTCTCAGTGCCAGAAGTTCGCTATCTCGGGTGTCCCTGTATAGCATGCCAATTTGGTATTAGTCGGATTGAAATTAGCCTATGTCAGTGGACTCTGGTTTCCTGGCAATTTGTTTGGGTGACATTTATGCTTCAGAAAGCAGCTTCAGGTGCAGAATGTAGCTGTCACTATGTCAGTACTGTTGACATCCATTAGAGAGGTGACTTACAAATGGGATCCTCAGTCTAGTTCATCACAAGCTCTATTGCTAAACTTGTCCATTTCTGCAACAACAACAAAAAACGGGCGAAACAGGTGTTGTTTTTTTGCCAACTAGAGCATTACGGACTTCCTCGTGAGATTTGGTTACAGTTCCATTTTGGTCTCTGACTCAGATGGGTGACCTCTCCTTTTTAGTTTCTGTGTTATGGTTTTTGTGGCACTCGTTGCACCCCGATGCTCAAAGACAGGCACACAGTCTGTTCACCCTGCATCAGATATTGAACACGCACTAGATCTGTATTTTCAGACAGATACTTCCTCCATCAGTTATAGGAGCCCTTGAGTGACAGTAATGCTCGGCCAATCTAAACGTTTGCATGGAGACCCGACTCTGAAATGTATATTCTTACTGAGGGTCTACCATCAAGTGTCTGACTTACATTAATCTCTTTTGCACAGTGGACCTGGGAAAATAGCTAAAAAGTGGTTGCCAAGCCATTATGGAATACTAAGGAAGTGTTGCCAGTTGGAGCATTACTAAAAGTTTGGAAGTGTACTCACTGTAATGTTATGGCACCTGAAATTATTCTAATTGGCCATCATGGGATTTGGAACGCATGCGTAAAGCTAACATTGTGAAAGTTTTTAAAGTGGGCTAACATTAGAATTTTGGAAAACTTCATAGTGAATGTTAGAGCATTACTGATATAACCTGAGCTACAGTTAAGTTAAGAGTCGGCAAGAGCCCTTGATGGATAGAGCCTTTCAGCCAGCTGCAGGGGTCTTTTTCACACAGGCATTACAACGTAATTCCTTGACCATGCATTGCCTCATGTTTTTACCACGCTCTCTGAATATATATATATATATATATATATATGAAAACAAACTGGTCCTGCTTCTGGCGCGCTCTTTCATGTTGGTGCAGGTGTGAGGAATGGACCATTTCCTCTCATAAATCCAAAAACAAACAGTTGCAAGCAACTTCACCACCGCACTCCAGGAGGAAGTTATTTCTTTTTATTGCAGTCAGGATAAAATCACCAACCTTCACCACCGACGAGTTTCGACCTACTGGTCTTGATCACAGTAACTTAGTCCTATCTCCATGTCCCCTATTTATAGTGTCTCACCTATGAACCCTATTAGTGCATTGTGGGACATGTAGTCTATTAACCCCTTAGCTGCTGGGCCGTTCTCTCTCCCCCCCCCCCCCCCCCCCCCCAAAGTGCTGAGCCCTTTTTTGGCTATTTGGGGTAGTGTGAGCTTAGGCCTTCATAACTTTTTGTCCACATAAGCTATCCATGCCAAATTTGCGTCCTTTTTTCCAACATCCTAGGGATTCTAATGGTACCCAGAGTTTGTGGTTTCCCCTGGAGGAGACCAAGAAATTAGCAAAAATACAGTGAAAATTTAGTTTTTTCCAAAAAATAATGGGAAAAAAGGGCTGCCGAAGAAGGCTTGTGTTTTTTTTTTCCCTGAAAATGGCATTAACAAAGGGTTTCTGGTGCTAAAATCACCATCTTCCCACCTTTCAGGAACGGGCAGACTTGAATCAGAAAAACACATTTTCAACACAAATTTGGCATTTTACTGGGACATACCCCATTTTTACTATTTTTGGTGCTTTCAGCCTCCTTCCAGTTAGTGACAGGAATGGGTGTGAAACCAATGCTGGATCCCGGAAAGCTAAACATTTCTGAAAACTAGACAAAAATCTGAATTCAGCAAGGGGTCATTTGTGTAGATCCTACAAGGTTTTCCTACAGAAAATAACAGCTGAAATAAAAAAATATTGAAATTGAGCTGAAAACAGCCATTTTTCTTTATGTTTTACTTTGTAACTTTTTCCTGCGATGTCAGATTTTTGAAAGCAATATACCGTTATGTCTGCTGGACTCTTCTGGTTGCGGGGATATAAACGGCTTGTAGGTTCATCAAGAACCATAGGTACCCAGAGCCAATAAATGAGCTGCACCCTGCAGTTGGTTTTCATTCTATACTGGGTATACAGCAATTCATTTGCTGAAATATGAAGAGTGAAAAATAGGTATCAAGAAATCTTGAGCTCATTTTGGAAATGCAAAGGTTAAGGTTTTGAGGAGCAGGGGGTATTTGCACATCTCTAAATTCCGGGGCGCCCATACTAGCATGTGAATTGCAGGGCATTCCTCAAGTAGACATCTTTTTTTACACACTCTTATATTTGGAAGAAAAAAATGTAGAGAAATAACACTTGTTTTGCTATTCTATGTTCCCAAAGTCTCCCGATAAAAATGATACCTCACTTGTGTGGGTAGGCCTAGAGCCCCTGACGGGAAATGCCCCAAAACACAACGTGGACACATCCCATTTTTTGACCGAAAACAGAGCTGTTTTTTGCAAAGTGCCTACCTGTAGATTTTGGCCTCTAGCTCAGCCGGCACCTAGGGAAACCTACCAAACCTGTGCATTTTTTTAAAACTAGAGACCTAGGGGAATCCAAGATGGGGTGACTTGTGGGGCTCTGACCAGGTTCTGTTACCCAGAATCCTTTGCAAGCCTCAAAATGTGGCTATAAAAACACGTTTTCCTCACATTTCGGTGACAGAAAGTTCTGGAATCTGAGAGGAGCCACAAATTTCCTTCCACCCAGCGTTCCCCCAAGTCTCCCGATTAAAAATGATACCTCACTTGTGTGGGTAGGCCTAGCGCCCACGACAGGAAACGCCCCAAAACACAAAGTGGACACATCACATTTTTTCATAGAAAACAGTGCCTACCTGTGGATTTTGGCCTCTAGCTCAGCCGGCACTTGTGGAAACCTAGCAAATCAAACCATTTTTGAAAACTAGAAACCCAGGGGAATCCAAGATGGGGTGACTTGTGGGTCTCTGACCAGGTTCTGTTACCCAGAATCCTTTGCAAACATCAAAATTTGGCCCAAAAAACACTTTTTCCTGTCATTTCGGTGACAAAGTTCTGGAATCTGAGAGGAGCCACAAATTTCCTTCCACCCAGCGTTCCCCCAAGTATCCCAATAAAAATGGTACCTCACTTGTGTGGGTAGGCCTGGTGCCCGCGACAGGAATAGATCACACAACGGTCAATGTTGGTCCTTACATGAGGCAGCTGTTGACCCTGGGGTGATCCATTCCTGACGCAGGCACTAGGTGTAGGCACTCAAGTGGGGTAGTGTTTTTATCAGGACAGGTGAGGAATCACTGGGTGGTAGGAATTTTGTGGATCCCAGCATATTCCTGTAGTTTGTATGACAGAAATGCGAGAAAAATAGTGTTTTTATTCAACATTTCAGCTTTGCAGGGTATTCTGGGTAAGAAAACTTTGGGGAATCCACACAAGTCACACCTCTGTGGACTCTCCCGAATGTCTAGTTTCCAGAAATGTTTGGGTTTAGTGTGTTTCTCTATATGGCCGCCGAACCCAGGACCAAAAACACAGGTGCCTGCCTTACAAAACCAGTTTGTTTTGTGATAGATAATTTTGATGTCTCCACAATACGATTTGGCTGTGGAATTTGGGGCTAAACTAAATTGGGGAGCTCCCAAGAGAGCACTCGCGCTCTCTCTCTGCTTGCCGTCGCACTCACCTGCTCTCTGGGTTGGGCTAACCCACTATTACCCAGTTGCACAGACTGCTTGCGAAGGGACAGCAGGACTGTCCTCATCACCTCCCTCATAATGTACTGGAAGAGGAGTTATCGAATGGGACTCCTCCGACTGAAAAATCACTCCCAGGGTCTGCACCATTGTCCTATCCCTCAGATGCTGTCTCAGTATCTGATATCTCAGTCTCTGATCCTATGTCAGAGCTGTCCTCTATAACCCGAGTGACGGCAGCAGTCATCCATCAAGATGCCTTCTCTGCTATTGGCTAAACTGTTGCTCTAAAACACTAGCCTACGTAGACAGTCACAAAATTGATGGTGTGTGTGAGATACGTGCAACAGTAGAGGCCACCTTACCTGCGCTTCTTCCCTCAATCAGCACGTTCTTTCAAGACACTCAAAAAAAACCTTGTCACATACCATTCGTCACAGTCTTTAGCACCTCCAACCCACCAGTCCAACAATCATTATTGGTGCTCCCACTCCCTCCTCCTCGGATTCCCTCATTACCACCCAGCCAAAGTGCCCTTCATCTCTCCATAGCCGCCCTCCACCCCGCACATACATTTCATTTGTATTATAGCGCAGGTAATGGCTGACTTTACTAATGTACTCGGCTATTTACATAAAATACAGATTTGCTCTTTGCAGTAGGCATATAAACCTTCTGCGCTTCTTTATGGCACTAAAACTGCCACTAGACAAGTCTGACCCTTTTGTAGAAGAAACATAATCCCAATACTTACTTGACTTTTTTATTGCTGCCTAAAAGCTACAGTTGCAAAGCGTCAGTTGAAGTATTTGCATTGCTTTGAAGACGCAAGCTGCAACTGCAAGACAACTGGTGATATATATATATATATATATCACTTTTATATGTGGGTCTGGTTTTCCTGGGGGCCGATCGCAGCCCCCAGGGAAACCACACACATATTGACAAAAGTGATCTATATATAGATCTATCTCTATATATATTTATATATATATCTATCTATCTACATAGATATATCTATAGATAGATCTATATACATACATATTTATATCTATATATATCTATAGATATGTACATCGATATATCTATATATATACATATATATATATATATATATTTTAGTTGTTGTATGGTTTCCTTGGGGGGCAAAATTGCCCCCAGGGAAACCCTACAACAACTAAAAAAAAAATATTGCCCCCACAGGGGGTCGCCCTGCCCACGGGCGACCCCCTGTCCATTTTTTATTTTTTGAAAATAAATTATATATATATATAGCCCCAGAGGGGGGGAGTCACGGTTCATAATACAGCTCAAAACCAAAAGCCCGGGGGGTCTCAATGGGGATGAAGAATTGCATTATCATCTGTAGGTTGAGGATATATAACGCTCTTGCTAACAGTTATTAGATAAGATTACCTGTGGATGTGTGGATAGAGGACATTTATAGATAAATATCAAGGAGAAAATGAGGTAAATTTAGGATGTATATGAGAAAGTATGAAAACAATAATAGATAAGTGCACCAATCTATTATCCGGTATATATAGCAATCACAGAGGTAATTGCATCAAGTAAGGTTAATAGTACCAACAGAATAGAAATGGACATAATGATTGTTGTGAATAGAGATATTCTTTGCACATATTAATTTAGACAATTTGTGTAGCGTTGGGCACGTTCTGTGGTGGTGGGGAGCTTGGTTTTTAATGCACAACATTTAATTTATTTTCAATAGACTACATGTCCCACAATGCACTAATAGGGGTCATAGGAGAGACCCTATAAATAGGGGACATGGAGATAGGACTAAGTTACTGTGATCAAGACCAGTAGGTCGAAATGCATCGCTGGTGAAGGATGGTGATTTAATCCTGACTGCAATAAAAAGAAATAACTTCCTCCTGGAGTGTGGTGGTGAAGTTGCTTGCAACTGTTTGTTTTTGGATAGATATATATATTGCCACTCCTCACAGGCATTGAAAAAACTGCACTCCAAGGTTTCAGATGCAAAGCAAATTTTAATGGCGACGCGTTTCGATCAACAGATCTTCCTCAGAGCTATGCCTGTGAGCAGTGGCAGTTTCTTTGTTATAAAATAACTGATGCTGGTGACTGTGATCTGCAACGACCCCGAGAGGCGAAAGTAGCTGGGCAGACACCGGGATCATTTTATTATATGTATGTGTGGGTGTGTGTGTGTGTGTGTGTGTGTGTGTGTGTGTGTATATGTATATGTATATATATATATATATGTATGTATATATATATATATATATATATATATATATATAACTAGCTACAGGTACACCATTGGATGTGACTGTAAAATGTTATTGACATCTGAAAGCTCCAAAATTCCAATGCCATATCTTTGTTCCAATGACGATAAAACAAAGTGAGACCAGGGGTGGAGATGCTGAACAAAGCACTGCTACAAGGGTCTGTCTTTTTTATTTTATTTTAATTTTTCATACAAGGTGACCTGAGAATTCGAGCACAAAGGAGATAAAGGTAACAGATGACCAAATATCCAGATTTGGGTGGGGTGAGGCAGCTATTTTTCTCCATACCTCTTTTTACAGAGTGACTCTTAGCATAAACAAGCAAAGGGAAAGTTGCTTCTTTGTTTTGATACTACTTGAAAACCAGGGAGGAATCTGGACTGTCCTCATTCCCCTAAGGCATCGGTATTAAATGAAAATCCTAGCTGTCTAGTGTCTGTTATTCGACTAAAAAACATATGATAAGCTGTCGGCTCATGTACAGGTGGAGGAAAAAAAAATCAAGAAACTACATTTGCAACTGAGACTTGTCTATTACCAGTTTATCTCTGGAGGCAATTGCATATTTCTGTTCCCAGACGTCCCCTTGAGTGTTTCAACAGCAGGTGGTGTATGTTTAATTCCATTCCTATTATAAACGTATGAACTGCCTAAATCCTAATCTAAAGTGATTTATAAACCTTCAGAGGTCACTACCCACGAAGATGTGTACAAGTCCACAGAAAACGTCAAGAATAGAGGGATTTGGAGGATTCGAGGTCCAGTGTATGTCCTCCTATATAAGTTACTAATAAAGTGATACACTGTTCCTGAAAGAAAACATATCAGGGGACTGTAAGGCACGTGTTATGGGGTCCTATTAGTTAGGAGCATGAGTCCTCACACACCCAGTTGGGTGTCATGCTTCATCATCGGACAGGCTCCTCGTCAGACTGGCGCTGCAATGTCTGACGGGCACCACCCAACGGGGGGCTCTTTGCCGGAGATCTTTTCTCGATGATGCCACACTCACCCTAAGGAGATCAAGGGGAAGACACTGAGGAGGGTTGAAAAAAGAAACTAAAATTGGTTCAGAACCCTAGCTATATATTTCACTTTATTCGATTTGTATAGGGTGGAGACCAAGATTAAAATATTAGTTACGAGAGTTGGACAGAAATAATGACCAGCCACTCTCTGACTAACTGTCTTATTATGGGGGTCAAGAAACTACAAGACCCACCTCAACAATCGGGTCGACATGTTTCGCGTCTTAGCGGTCCACACGGATCCAATGACGCTTCCTCAGGACCTAGTATAAAGAAACTCCTCCTACTAAAAGCTGAGTAAGCTATTAACATATCAAATTTGACAGTCAAAAAACAGGTAAGTAACGTCAGTCACTTACATCAGTCCATTATGACCATTGGTTTGCTGCCTAATCGTCACCCCTTCTAATTCAAGTAAGGGCTTCCTGGGATCACGCAAACTTTCGGGAGCGCGACCACGGGTAGGTGTAATCCACCCCCAGCCGGAGAGCTTCAACTTGCTATATGAACCTGGCTATAGGCTTGCGTGATCCCAGGAAGCCCTTACTTGAATTAGAAGGGGTGACGATTAGGCAGCAAACCAATGGTCATAATGGACTGATGTAAGTGACTGACGTTACTTACCTGTTTTTTGACTGTCAAATTTGATATGTTAATAGCTTACTCAGCTTTTAGTAGGAGGAGTTTCTTTATACTAGGTCCTGAGGAAGCGTCATTGGATCCGTGTGGACCGCTAAGACGCGAAACATGTCGACCCGATTGTTGAGGTGGGTCTTGTAGTTTCTTGACCCCCATAATAAGACAGTTAGTCAGAGAGTGGCTGGTCATTATTTCTGTCCAACTCTCGTAACTAATATTTTAATCTTGGTCTCCACCCTATACAAATCGAATAAAGTGAAATATATAGCTAGGGTTCTGAACCAATTTTAGTTTCTTTTTTCAACCCTCCTCAGTGTCTTCCCCTTGATCTCCTTAGGGTGAGTGTGGCATCATCGAGAAAAGATCTCCGGCAAAGAGCCCCCCGTTGGGTGGTGCCCGTCAGACATTGCAGCGCCAGTCTGACGAGGAGCCTGTCCGATGATGAAGCATGACACCCAACTGGGTGTGTGAGGACTCGTGCTCCTAACTAATAGGACCCCATAACACGTGCCTTACAGTCCCCTGATATGTTTTCTTTCAAGTCCACAGAAAACCAGCACAAACAAATTGAAAGTTGTGGCCCCTACATTCACCTTATAAGTAGCTAATTAAGCTCAACTCAAAATATGGAGCTATTTAAAAACCAAATTATGTAGGCCACTGATACAAAGATGAGGAGCACTCATTGCTATTGTAGTTGATACATACAGAATCATGCAGTATTGTCCTGTGTGTTCAGAGAAACTGAATATTAGTCTAACTGAGTAACAAGGTGTGGAGGAATATGTTCAGGCCTGTGGGCCTTATGAAATTGAGAAGAATCTGCACTGAGGAGTGGGGTGGAAGTAAAGGCTGTGGTAATCTGTTGCGTAAACAACAGAAAACCTGCCAGAGCACCTATGGTTGAGCAAAGTTCTGAGAGTGAAAACTTCACCCATAAAGAAGTTAGTGATTTTTTTGCTACGGTATTCTTCTTCCTTCCCCAGTGTGCATGTTCATTTTTCTGTGTACATCCCAAATGTAAATCCCTTTTAACAATGACCTTGGTGGATGTCTTGCATGCAGATGTTCTTCATTTTTGGAGTAGTCTGTGCCATACAAGTTTTTATCACATAGAATTTGGAACACTTGAGGACTGCCCAGAGGCACAAAGGGTGCTTACATCAGGAAGTTCAATTGTACATCAACTTTAGCTTATGCACTGTGGAGTCTACCTAAAAGCATCAGAGAAACAAAGCATAAGAATTGCTATTATAGTGCAAGCCATTGTATGTGTTCTGTGAGGACCCAAACAGCTAAGTCTGGACGCACCAAGTAGGAGTGAACAGTATACAGCCAGTTGTGATTTTTTTATTTTGTATTTATTTTATATTTTTTGGGGCAGGGGTTCTACTCGGGAAACGGCACAGAAGCAACCATTATACAGCTAGCCATGATATATGCCCAAGAAGACCATCGGTGAGCAGCTACAGGCAACCCATAGAAACGGGCCATTTAAGAACCAACCTTAACATTTGGCCTGAGGAATCCACCTAGAAGAGACATAGGAGCACCTGTAGGAACATCCAGTGTAAAACCAGCCACGGTGTAGACTCTGAGCATTGCATAGGAATAGGCAGTGCGTAACTAGCCACTGTATCCAGCCCAACCTGGACTAGCGGGAAGCAACCCATAACAATGGAATGTATACAACCAGCCATGTCACGTACCAGGAGGAGTACAGCAACGAGTAGCAGAGGAGCTATCCTTAGGAATGAACAGTGTGCTACTAGCCGTGGTATGTGCTCTGCGCATTCCTCTCATGAATGTTGGGGAGCAACCCATAGTAGTGAGTATTGTACAGACAGCTGTGTGGTATGCGCTCCAAGTATTCCACTCGGGAGCAGGGGGTGTAGTTTTGATACACACAATCTAATATGTCAATAATCGTCCCAAGGTGGCAAAGGTGGAATTACTGTGTATGTAGTACAGCTGTCTATTAGGAGTCAAATGCCATGGAGAGAAATGATTAGTGTGAGTTGAAGAAGGGATTAAGGGAGGAGAGGAGTTGACGAGTGTAGAGTGAATCCATCCAGGAGTCCGTCGGTGCCTCACACAGTAGTAGCTACACTAGCCCTTTCAGGGCCGCACACATGACATTGTAGCGCAATTAAAGTGCTTTAGATGAGTAGATCATTTTTGGTGTTTTCTCTGGCAGCAGCACAGATTGGAGAAAGGCAGTCATAATTAACCCGCATGTTTTTTTAGGTCTGGCTTGACAGTGCAACTATCACATGACCTTTTAAACCCTGCTAATATTATTCTACAATTCTTTGGCTCCATACAAATACATATCAATTTCCTTGCTATTTGCTTGCAGTGCTTCACTTTTCCATACGACTTTCCATTAAAGCCAGATCTATTGGCATTGCCAATGTGTGTTTAAAATGTATTTATTATTTTAGGCCTAAATTAAATAACATTGACTCTTAGGACTTGTGTGAATAGTGTTGATGTAGTGCATATATTGATGGAGTGAGAATGGAGGAAACCAAAGTGGATGTCTTTTTAGCTATCTGATGTCAACTGTGGGTTCATAGCAGCAGGGCCTAACTCATGAGGCTCTCCTCTATTAGCTGCAACATCTTCTAGCATACTGGTGCTTTTGTGAAAGGCCCTAATCATTAGAATTACCATGGAATAGAGCACCAACCATTTTGTCATATAGTACTTTAGGGAAAGATAGAAAGGCAGGATCCCTATTGTCTGCGTCCACTGTGCTCTCCATTGTGACTCCTATTATTGTAATGTTTGGCTTCTGTGAGTCCAAGAAGCTCTCACATTCACATATATTGCACTTGTAACTTTTGTCCAATTCTTGTGATGTAACTTTAAATTATAATGAGGTAAATATTCATGAAGTGTAACTGCTCTCACACATAAATTTTTGTAAAGCTAGGTGGCCTGTACATTTTGCCTATATGGCTGGGTTTGTAATCAGGGTGAGCTGGATCCTTAATGGTAATTGCATTGTTTGCTATAAGAGCTGAAGAAATGAGCTGAACAGTCGCCGGTATCGGAACTATAGTGTTGGGTGAGTGCGCATATAAGCAGGCAATCTGGCTAAACGTCAGAAACCCTCACACACATTACACACACAGTGGCACAATTCCCCCCCCCCCCCCCCCCCCCACACACACACACACACACACTTCCCTACATTCATGGTAACAGCCCTGCTGGATAAACTTCTATTTTTACTATGTTTTCCTCATGCACACCATATCCCTTTCTTCTGGGTTCTGCAGTCTTTGTCTTGACTAAAAGGGTGCCACAGGCGCGAGAGCTAATAATTTTTATCGCGGTGGGGCTCTCAGAAGGTATTTTTTTGGTTCTGGTATTTCGGCACAATGGATGAAGTGCAGAACCAGGTCGGATACCCGATTGTGTCAGCACTATTGTTAGGGGACGGTTCTGACCATCAGGACTGCCCTGATTTTTCGATTTTTGACCACCTGGTTTTTGACTGTTTACTGTGAGGAAGCCTCCTATGAGGTGACTACCACACAATAAGCACATGGTAAAATGGACTACACATGTTTACCGCTGGTGTCGCCGTGCTAAGGAAAGGCTGCTGTGGCTCAGCAAGGCAGGAGGCCCCAGGCAGGTTACATGTGATCATGTGTGCGCATGGATGTGCACCCATGTGAGGGCTGTGGGAGGAGGATTCCTAGTGTGCGCAGCCCTAGAACTGCGCCTAGATAGTCCTGGTGCAGGAGGAACTATGCAGAGTGGGTGGTGACCTGGAGTAGGTCTCATGAGAGGGGTGTATACATGTGAGGGAGAGTCAGTGTGCTTACTGTCTTTTCACTGTAGGGACACCCAGTTCAATGCCAATGTCAGGGTGCTTAAGGTATTTGCATTGGGGGATACTCCATTGAATGTCAATGGGAAAGGAGGGCCTACTCCAGTTCTCTGGGGTCCACCGAGACCAGAGTCACACCAAAGTACACTGTAACCTGTAAGAAAAGAATGATGCAGTAGGTTACAGGAGCATAGTTGTACAACTTATGGGTCATCCAGGGATGTCATATTTCTCTGCCTCAGCTCAGGATTAGGGCCAATTACTGCTCTGTCCAGTTGCTGGAGCAGGGCCTAGCATCAATCAGCCAGCTGTCATTCAGTGCCAGGAGCAGGCTGGAGAAGCCCTGCGAGGAATGTCAGGTAGGAGGGGCTGAGACTTTCAGAGCACATGTGGCAACTAACTCCTGGAGGATGCCATCTTGAGCTATCCCAGAAGACTGTGCAAGAAGGAGGGGATGGGAGCAAGGAAGTGATGTGGCACATCTGGATAGGCCAGAGGTGCAGACCTGCTGGACACTTCCGCCCCCACTTAAAAGGCCCTGCACAGGGGAGAGCTCTCTCTCTTGGCTGTGCTTCACTGCTGGACACTGGGACTGCAGACGGGCGTCATGGACAACTGGAAGGGAGAACCTCCTGACTGCCCTTGGGGCAGGGACTCTGCCCCTGAAGGATCCCAGGCCAGAGAGGCGAATGCCAGGGCCAGGCAAGCTGGCCCCCTTACCCCCCCAGAGGACTAGTTGGGGGAAGGACTGGGCTAGCGCAAGGAGAGCGCGCTGCCCAGAAGGAAAAGAGGGAACCCAGAGGAAAGAGTGGCGCAGGAGTCAGTGGGACTGGCTCCCTGATGATCTGGGACCCTTCCAGGCCAGGCGGCCTAAGGAGAGTACTCCTGGTGGCAAGCGCTTGTCACCAGGAGCGGAACGACACAAGAATTAAGAAAATCGGCCCTTGGGGGCCCGAGATATCACAGGACAAAGAATGGGGACCTTTGACCTTTTTGAAAGCAGCTACGAAGCGCATGGAGCTCCGCAGCTGCTTGAGACTGTGCCCCCAGGGTGGGCCAGGGCCTGGGGGCTGCCCAGGAGAAAGAGGAGCAAGGGGGGTGCCGTTGCACTCCCCCTCGCAGAAGAGAAAGGGACCCCGGACCCCATCCCGGGGCCCCGTGAAGCCTGGTCCATTGGAGGTTTAAGAAGGGGGGGTGCCGTCGCGCACCCCTCTGCCGCTGTGGCCCCGACAAGCCGGGGAGCGCCGTTGCGCTCCCCGTGAAGAAAGGGTGAATGGGGGAGGCGCCGTCGCGCACCCCCCAGCAGAAGGGAAGTCGGGGAGCGCCGTCGCGCTCCCCGTGAAGTCGGTCGAAAGGGGCCCCGGACCCCATCCCGGGGCCCCGAGAAGAGGCGGGAGTGGGGGTGCGCCGTCGCGCACCCCCAGCCGAAGAAAAGTCGGGGAGCGCGACGGGCCCCGGACCCCATCCCGGGGCCACGCGCAGAAGAGGGCCTGGGGGAGCGCCGTCGTGCTCCCCCCTACGAAGGAGAGGGGCCCCGGACCCCATCCCGGGGCCCCGAGAACAGGAGGACTCCGGGGAGCGCCGTTGCGCTCCCCGTCGTGGAGAGGAGGGGCCCCGGACCCCATCCCGGGGCCCCGACGACGGCAGGATGAAGGGGGAGTGCCGCTGCACTCCCCCCGCACGGCCCGAGCGGCCGCCAGCATCCCGAGTCTGCCCGCTGGAGTGGGCAGACTCCAAATCAGCTGGCCGGCTCCCGCGGCAGCACCCGGAGGTGCTGGCCGTGCGGGGAGCCGGCGGGGGCGGCCAGGGGTGGGCTCCCTGAGCCGCCCTCCCCCGAGGGATCCTTGTTCTGGCTTGGGGGGTGTCCGGGTGGGACCGGCACCCCCAAAAAGCAAACGAGAAAGGGCCAAAAGGAAAAGAAAAGGAATTGCAGCTCTCCCCTCGCAGCGGGAGAGCCGCTCATCATTTATGCAGCCGCCCCAGCATGCTTTGCGGGGTAGGGGCTGCTTTTTGAGCCCTTAAAACGCCTGTGGTGGTCCCATTGAGATGGGGGCCACCACCAACGGAGGACTGGGAGACAGGGGGAGCTGCAGGAGCAGCGCAGCCTCCCCCCAACATCTGTTGGTGTCCCCACCCTAGGTAGGGTGGGACACCTGAGAGATAACCCCTCCAGGGTTTGAGGGATGTTTGAAGCACAAGCTTCAGTGAACTTTTGTTCCTGTTTGTGCAGGGGTGCCTACCATAGGTGTAGGTTGGTAAGGCCCCATGTATTCTACTGTTATTTTATGGTTTAGTAAGAGTAATCCAAAAGTAATCAAAAGTAATCCTAAAGGTTATAATGCTAGAATTTGGTCTCTTATGTTCCCTGATTATGCTAATTTGAATAATCATACTGACAGTCACATCTTGGCAGGATGAAAATATTTATTCACAAATGTAGGTGTCATAATTGCACTGTACTGTTGAATACCGTCGCAAGGGGGGCACTGGGATTGTTTTGCCATGTGGGTTGTTGGATTATATTCTCCCTTAAGGAGACCTGAACGATTACATACTGTTGGTCCAGAGTGATTTTATCACTTTGTATATATTTGTAGATTGTTGCATAGTATTGAGTAGTGTGTGTGAATAATAAATGTACTTTTGCTTTATCAAAAGAAAAAGCACAGACTGGACATTCATTTATTAAGAGTCATGCTTGCGTGCTTGTGAATGGGGATTACTAGCCCACACCACCTCCCTTGAGTAAGCCTTGGACTGCTCTGCAACGCTACCCTATGAGAGTCAAGCGCTACAATGGGGTGTTTGGTTCCCAGTGGCGGTCGTGTGCGGACTCGTTACTTGTGCAGGCCACACAACTAATGACCCACCTTCCAACAACTATGTATAAAATGTGGTAAATGATTGCTGACGGATGTGCACCATATAGCCTAACGTAAGGAGGGGGCAGCAGACCTAACTCGAGGCTGTAAACAAAGGGGTCCTGGCAAGGCTGCATATTCCTGAGCATTGCAGCACGGGGTACGCCCCACCCCCATTGATTCGTAGCAGTTATTCTTAGGCAAAGCAGCTGCATCCTCTGTATGTATACAGGTGCTAAGGGAGAGCACGCGCAATAGTGAGAAACTGCACAATCCTGATTGCATAACATGGGTGCTAAGGGTAACTGCGCTGAGAACACTGTAATGTAGCACCGGGGTATCAATGTCGGTAATAATGCAGCTTTGGCTGATTCGGTTAGTGCTGCTGGGGAGGTAGATTTCAGAAATGTGGGTGCGGTTTCCCTGAGGGAATAAGCACTGCAGAATTGAGGTAAAGGAGGCTTGGGGGCACATATGGATTGACTTTTAGTATATTTTTTCCCTTAAACCTACCATTTAGGAAAGAACCGTAGTTGTCTACAGGCGGAAAACAAAACCAAAACGACATTACTTCACTTTCCAGCCCTGCTGCCTTTCGTGAGCTATGCAGTTATTTTTTGCAGCAAACTCCGCAGTGCCGCTGTCTGTGTTCGTTAAACACTTAAACATTTGCACTGGACCCACCCAGGGTACCGGTGTTATGAGCGCCCAATCGAGGGGAGCCAGCTGAGACGGGGTTAGTCTTCCAAATGGGTGTGAACGCCCCTAACAGCAGCACATTAGTTCTCTCATTTCAGAAGCATTTCGAAACTAATTTGATGTTGTGAGAGGCCTAAAATGGATCTTCTCTACAGAGAATAGAAGTGTAGTATTATAAGACTTTACTTTATTTAAATTGCTTGTGCCAGTCATCACCTTGGCCTGAATTCTGTCGCAGTTCGCACGACGATCTATAATTTTACGGCTTGTGACGCAACAAGCTTTCTCAATAAAGGGATGTAAAAGGAACATATTCCACTCTTCAGCAATCAGTAGAGCTCAGTGAACTTGCAGTCCTCTTTGCAGGGTTGAGTTGACAGGCGATGGGCGTTTTCCATGTTTTTCTCTTCATGACTTCAATTCTTGTCTTTTAGAGAAGCCATAGCCTTGGGGAGTACGGATTTCACAGAGAATGACATCGAAAAGATAGTGGAAGAGCTTGGAAAGGAATTCAAAGGGAATGCCTATCATCTAATGCACAAAAACTGCAACCACTTCTCTTCGGCACTATCGGAGGTAATCCTGCTGGCATCACTCTTGCATTTCATATTAAATGAGAACATGTTATTTATTTAATACTCTAGGAATTCTTTTTTTCAGCTTTTCGAGTTCATATTTTGTTTACATTATTTAGTATTTTCGGCCACATTCTGTTACATAACCCTAGCAATATTGCTACGTGTCAATTACCAACCAGCTATGCTTTAGTAATAACGTACGTTTTGGGTCACTTCATTGCATTTTGTCGTCATTTCTGTAAGCAGCCACTGTGCCCTTAGCGTAGGTTTGGAGTGCAGTCGGCGTAAAGGAATTGCCGTTCCACACAATGACAGACATTTTGGCGCTTTTAACTAACCGTTTTACCCTTTTTTGTAGGCTAGTCAGAGCATCACTAACAAAAGCTACATCTAGGTGAATATAATGTTTTTACCCCCGATTTATAAAATCTGCTCCAAATTTCTTTTAAAATACACAAATACAGTGCTGCATTGAACCAGCAGTATGTTTTTTTTTTTTTTTAATGTTCACTGGCAAGCTATGGCGTGTCTTTATTTCATTGGAAAATGTTTTGACGCGCTGTGGACCTCTGGTTCCTTCAGAGCGCTGTGCCCAACGTCAGCACGGTGCGAAGCTGGGGGAGCTAACCGAGTGAAACAAGCTGTTTACCTCTTTATCTTCTTTGAGTTTTACCTGCTGTGAATGTGCTGGGGCTGCTGGCCCAAGTCTCCTTGCTATATTAGAAGTAGTCATTTAATGTGCGGATTCATAAAGTTCTGTAAAAGAAAATCCTTAAACCCGAAGTTCCTGTAAGTAAGATTCTAGAAGATTCCGACTGAACCCTGTGAACAGAAATGTATTACTAATAGAACACTGTGGTAACGGACGCGTCAACGTTAAATACTTTTCACCTTATTATGCAACATTTTTAGGTCTCAGCTAGACAGCACATGCGCTGTCTCTTTGAGACATTGTTTACGTCAGTGAGCTTACAGCCCTCCTGTAACTTACCGTTTGTTAGCTTGAAAGTTGCTGTCAAATCCTTCATTCCAATTTGTCTTGGCATTCATGCTCCATGCCTGTTCTTGTATTTGACACGCCCCTTGACCATGAACCCAGTCCTTGTGTCCATCCACTGCTTCCGTTTTTGGAGCAACTTTTTGATTTGTGTTTAAGCACTCCACGAGTGCTCGTCTTTCCAGTCGCCCCTTTCCCCTCTCACTTGTCCCCCATTCCTGTTGCAAGCTAGGGCGTGAAGCACTCTCCAGTCTCCCCTTTCCCCTTGTGCTTACTCGTGCCCTTCCTCCTTTCTCTTTCTTTCATGCAACACCCCAGATACTTTGCCTTTCTCTGTGTCATTTTTTTAATAGAGAGCATCACCAGAGTTCAGAAAATATGCAACTGCGAAATTGTCACTATCCGCTAATGCATTATTATTCACTTTTGTGCATACAAGGTGCATCTGGATAACGCAGTTTGCTGTAGAACCCTATTTTCCAGTTATACAAGGCAGGTGAAACAAACATTGTTAGTTTATGAATGACTCGCGTACAGCCCTGTTCTTTCGTCACAAGAATCATACATTCTGGAACTTGTAGTGCAGTTAGTTCAAGTGCAGCTTTAACCCCTTCGCTGCCAGGCCTTTTCCCCTCCTGTGCAAGCCTTTTTTTGGGGGGCTATTTGGGTTATTTTGCACTTAGGCCCTCATAACTTTGTCCATATATGCTATCCGTGCCAAATTTGCATTATTTTTTTTCCAACATCCAGGGGATTCTAAAGGTATCCAGAGTTTGTGGGTTCCCGTGGAGGAAACCAAGAAATTAGCCAAAATACAGGTACAATTTGGTTTTGTTTTTTTAGGAAAAATGGGGGAAAGTGCTGCAGAAGAAAACATTTTTTTTTTCTGCAAATGGCAACAACAAAGGGTTTGCAGTGCCAAAATCGCAATCTTCCCAGCTTTCAGGAACAGGCAGAGTTGAATCAGAAAACCAATTTTTTTCTATAAGGTTTTGGCATTTTACTGGGACATAAGCTATTTTTACTATTATTTTGTGCTTTCAGCCTCCTTCCAGTTGGTGACAGAAATGGGTATGAAACCAGTGGTGGATTCTAGACAGCGAAACATTTCTGAAAAGTTGACAACATTTTGAATCCAGCAAGGGATTATTTGTTTAGATCCTTCAAGGTTTTCCTACAGAAAATAACAGCTGAAATAAAACAATTTTGAAATTGAGTAAAAGAAAAAACAGCCATTTCTGTCTGTTTTCTTCTGTAACTTTTTCCAGCTATGGCAGATTTTTGAAAGCAATATACCATTACGTCTGCTGGATTCTTCTGGTTGCGGGGATACATAGGGCTTGTAGGTTCATCAAGAACCCAAGGTGTCCAGAGCCAATAAATGAGCTGCACCTTACAATAGGTTTTTGTTGTATAACAGGTATAAAGCAATTAATTTGGTAAAATATAAAGAGTGAAATATAGGTTTTCAGGAAACCTTTGTTCCAGAATGGGCACAAGATAAGTTGTTGAGAAGCAGTGGTTATTTGCACGTCTCTGCATTTAGGGGTCCCCATACTAGCATGTGAATTAAAGGGCATTTCTCAAATAGACTTCTTTCTTACACACTGTCTTACATTTGGAGGAAAAAATGTAGAGAAAGACAATGGGCAATAACACTTGTTCTTCTATTCTGTGTTCCCCCAAGTCTCCCGATAAAAATGGTACCTCACTTGTGTGGTAGGACTACTTCCCGCGACAGGAAATGCCCCAAAACGCAACATGGACACATCACATTTTTACATTGAAATCAGACGTCTTTTTTTGAAAGTGCCTAGCTGTGGATTTTGGCCTCTAGCTCAGCCGGCACCTATGGAAACCTGGCAAACCTGTGCATTTTTTTTTTTTTTTTTAAACTAGACACCTAGAGGAATCCAGGATGGGGTTAGTTATAGGGCTCTCACCAGGTTTTGTTACCCTGGATCCTTTGCAAACCTCAACATTTTGCAAACAAAAAACACACTTTCTCCTCACATTTCGGGGCTGCAAAGTTCTGGAATCTGAAGAGGGCCAAAAACATCTTTCCCCTCAACATTCCCCTAAGTCTCCTGATAAAAATGGTACCTCACTTTGGGTAGGCCTACTGCCCGTGACAGGGAAGTGTCCAAAACACAACATAGACACATCAAAATTATCTATTACAAAACTACCTGTTTTTGCAAGAGGGTCATCTGTGTTTTTGGTCCTGGGCTCGACAGCCATCTAGGGAAACCTACCAAACCCAGACATTTCTGAAAAATAGACAACCGAGGAAGTCCAAGGAGGTGTGACTTGCGTGGATCCCCTAGTGCATTCTTACCCAGAATCCCCTACAAACCTCAAATTTAGCTAAAAATCATATTTTCCTCAAATTTCTGTGTGGGACCACCGCACTGGCACAAATTTCCTACCACCCAAACGCCCCTCTGTCTCCCTATAAAAAATGATACCTCACTTGTGTAGGTGGGCCAAGTGCCTGTGACAGGGAAGAGCTAAAAACATGTAGAAATTGAAAGGGAACCAAAGCGGGTCCAAAAGGGCAGTTTGAAGAAAGAAAAAAGAAACTTTTTAGGCTGACAAGTGGGGCAGAATTTTATTTATCCGTATAGATGCGATAGGTGGTAGAAATTTTGTGGGTTCCTGCTAATTCCAGAAGGTTCCATCTAAAAAATGTAGGGAAAATGCGTGATTTCAAACAAAGTTGGAGGTTTGCAGAGCATTGTGGGTAAGAAAATGGTGATGGGTGCATGTGAAGCACACTACCCTGGACTCACCCATATGTTTTAGTTTTCAGATTTGTCTAAGTCTGGTAGATTTTGATAGGTGGCATCGTCCCAAAGTCTAAAAAGTGCAGCCGCTCACCATTCCAAGTGGGGACGGTATTGGGAGTTAGCCAAGCTCTCTTGGCACAAATGTAAAATCAAAAGCCAAAATAATCATATGTCCTCTTGCTTGCCGTTAGGATGTGATGCTTTAGTTTTCAGGGGGGCTGAAAGACTGTTACCCACTTCAGTTGGGGTAGGGGCATAACCATGCCCATACTGGTTGGCAGCCCCAATCCCTCTATTTTTTTTTTTTTTAATGCACTGGCATCTAGCAGTCTTTCTGCCCCCCCCCCCCCCCCCCCCAAACTCCCAAAGGGGTGAATTGGGGGTAACTACCCCATCTTCCCACTGGTGGGCAGAACAAGTTTGTCCCCATTTATTTGGGGTGGGAGTATGACCTCTTTTATTTATTTATTTGTAATCTTCCCTGGTGTCTAGTGGGCTTTCTGTCCTTCTTGGGGGCAGATGTGCCTTACAGAAATAGGCTGATCTGCTTTAAAGAAATAAAACCAGTTGTATTATCTTTCCAAAACATACACAAATGACATTTTGGAACCTTGTGAAAGGCTTTCTCACAATAAGGAGAGAAGGCTGAGAACAGAGAGCCAGTACGTCTGGTGTACTTAATTATTGCCATGGCAAGGTTTCTACTGGTGTTTTGGAACTAAACGCTACTTTGGAGTTAAATGATCACTCGGGGGTAGCAGAGTGAACCAGTTCGGAGGTGTTGTAACTTGGCATTGAACAGTTGTTGCACAGCAAAACTGTCTTTTTAGAACGTGCTGGAGGCAGCTTTAACTGAATCACAAGAGCTTATACCATCTTTACCAAGAATGGGCAGCAGTTCAGCCCCTCTCAGCCTTTAGTTGCTAAAAGTGGTGTTCATTTATTGATCAGCTAATATCAATCGGCTTGATTTTAGTTCAGCCTTGGTGTATTAAGTATTTCCTACTTATCACCATCAGTTTACTTAGGGGAGAGGCAAGCAATACAAAAGAAGCAGCGTCAGAAATGCAGCAGCCTTGTTAACAAAGGGGACAACATCTGTGGCGCTGCCTCGCACTTAGCACCATTAAACTGTGTGCATGTTAGGAGGTAGAAACAAGTGGCTGCAGAGACTGGCTTGGAAAAAGAGGAGTCGCCCACTACACATTCTTAACGAAATTGCACTGTGTACTGTACATACATGAATTCTAACTCTTTATACTGCTGTAAAAGCAAATAGCGTGTTTCTGAGCTGCACTATCAGCAACTCGTGCTTCCACTTGTAGAGATGGAGTTGGTACGTGTGTTCCGAGGGAAGGCATCCTGTAGTAAAGAGCCACTCTCCAGAGACCTGCCGGGCCGCCACATGCGGGCCTTCCTAGGAGACTGCGCTTAGGGACACAGCCAATGAGGCTGGAGACGCCCCCAAGCTCTCCATTGGGGTGAGCCATCAGTGACACTATGTGACGTGTTACTGCCAGACCCGTACTGGCATCATGACGTAGAAACAAGCACACAGTAGAGAGTAGAGCAAGGACCCTATCGTGATTTCACTATTCACCCTTGCACAGCTGCGGATGAGGGAGGCGAGTGGTAATGCTCCATTTGTTTTATACAATTGCGCTGTCTCGAGCACGGGTGCAGAAAAGAATTATGGTGCAACCAAAGGGCAGAGTAACCAAGGCACCCAAGACCAATAAAGGGCAGTATGCAAAGCGGTAAAGGCAACTCCGAGGTTTGCCATTTCTTACTGCCCACGTGTCAGATCCACATTTTAAATCCCAGACTCTGAGTGGTTGTCTGAGTCATTTCTCAGAAAATAGGTTGCAGAGGTACATTGTTAAGTGTTTTTTCATCTTGTGCCCTGAATAATTTATTTACTCATATTGCTAATACGTCTTATAAAGCACAGTTAAACCACTTTTTCATTGTAAATTGTGTGCTTTCTTATTTTATCTCTGAGTTGGGGTATGAATGGATGGTGACTGCAACTTGCTTTCTTTTTGTCTCATTACCTCTATTGCTCTGGTGACTTTATGAACTGAAATATCTCGAATGACTTCGCAACTGAGTTTAAAGAAGCACTGGGGAAATGTACAATAGCCTCGTCTTCAACTGGAAAAAATAGTCTGTGTGTCTTAAGCTAACCAATAGTTATTTTGAACACTGAGAAGCTCAGTATAGTTGTTCTACGTTCTCGCTTCAGATTGTGATGACAAATAATGACTTTGTTCCTCTGTAGATCCTTTGTGGAAAAGAGATTCCTCGTTGGGTGAACCGCCTTGCATACTTCAGTTCGTG
This sequence comes from Pleurodeles waltl, assembly GCF_031143425.1. Lineage (NCBI taxonomy): Eukaryota > Metazoa > Chordata > Amphibia > Caudata > Salamandridae > Pleurodeles > Pleurodeles waltl. Next base: position 609,308,205 of record NC_090444.1, on the reverse strand, counting down.
TGTGCCATTTCTGCAGAGCTGCCTGCCCAAGGAATGGCTGACTCCTGCGGCGCTTCAGTCCAGCATCAGCCAGGAGCTTCACGATGGATTTGAGGAAGCGGAGGATGCAGCTGCGTCGGCTTCCTCGTCTACCTCAAACACAACACTGCCCAGACCGGGACGCCACACCAAGCTCTAAACATCTCCATAGGGTTACTCATTCAGAACTCAAGTCTTTAAAGTTGTCCTCAACATATGGCTACAGTACACAGCATCAAATGGAGAAACATTTTAGTATTCCTTTTGATGTAATAAGAACTCTTCCCCCCACCTGGTTTCTTGCACTCAGGATTATATTTCTAATTGGCGGAATCGGTGGAGGAGGTTGAGGAATTTCAAGGAAGCACCCCTTTTCACCTTACTTACTCAGTAAATTGTTTACCTTTGTTCAATTGTTTGCGAGATCTGTAATGTTTGTAGTATTTTGGATTGTTGTTTACAGGCCATGCACCACAACCTTCTGAGGGTGGGAAAACACGAAGTATCGTTTCAGAAAAAGCAGGATACACGTTGTTTACCTCAAGCAGCTGTCTTGGACATGGCTGAATTGATTGTATACTGCCTATCGAGAAGGTGCACACTAACACATTTCTGCAGTCGCTGTCACAGGAAGAAACAAGAGAAAGCCAACTAATTCTAAGGACAGGGTATTTAAGAGATTACAGGGAGAGGTTGTAGTTCAATATCACAGGACATATTTAACGACAGATTGGCAAGGCCTTATGGTGGCTCAGGTGTCTGTCTTTTGTTGCCCATAGTGGGGATAGAGTATATTGCACTTTGTGTTATGCATGTCATTAAGACCAGAGATTAGATTCCAGCAAGGGCATTATATTTTCACAGTTGGCATGTTCTGTTTGTTCCTCCTTCGTTGAAGGCTGACGTCCCCCTCATTTCTAGGGTCAATGAAGAAGTCTTTGAGGATTCACAGAATTTTGGCAAGGCTCTTTGTTGGCAGTTACAGGTGCTTAAGTTTTAAATATGAAAAGTTGGTCTATGTTAAAATCAAAATCCACCTGGGTAGTTATTCCACTACTGTTTGCAGGGATTCTTTTTTTACTAAGTGGTTTGTTATTTTTTTAAATACACTGCAAAGTTAAAACTGACTTGTGTACTTCCACTTTATTTCTGAAATCATGTACGTGTTATCACTTATATACATGTTATTTTTCCAGGATTTTTTGCATCGTTGTGCTATTTGATTTGGTAGCCACGTCCAGAAGAAGGTTTAGATTTCGGATTCTCGTCTTGAAAGCAATAGCAGAACTTCATAACTGTCCTTCCCCATCCAATATGAAAGACGTACCACCACCATCACATGCTACCAGCTGTGTGTGTACCTAGAAGGTGGTTTTATTGAAGGGAATCATTTTTACAGAGGCGTGAGAAGGAAATGTAATTATTTTTAGGAAAGAAATTCACTACTTCTATTTGACCTGGTAAGCTATGCAAATATCACCTGCGCAAATAACAGGTGACACAATCTGGAGGCCATATGCACTGACATTTTTAGGGAGATATTTGAGATTTGCTTTCATTTCTGTTTTAAAAAAAACAAATCACCAGTTCGAGTTATGTGGACAACCTTTTCATTAAAAGCAATTCATGGTAAGGGTGTATTTTTGCTTATCCTCTTGTGTATTCACAATGGGTGTGTGGGGGCTTCCATCAGGTTTTGTGAGGTTAGAAACTTTCCAGCATTTGGCAGCCCTGCCCTTCTGTGTCTCATTTTTGTGTTCAATCCGAGAGTTTATTGACGTTCTTATGAATCCCACTCTTCTCCCTCAAAATTAGACTCTTGGGAGCCCACAAACATACCACTAAAACCATGTGCATTTCTGGTGCCGTGGTTTAGATCTCTGGAGCATAATGCATAGCCTTGTTTCAGAAATGGTTATTAAACTTCAGATCTTTTTTTACATGAAAATGTTGAATATTTGATTCTGGGAGCTTTTTAATACGTTAGTTCTATCAGACAAGCTCGTCGGACGATGTAATGAGTGATTTTGTACTATGCCTATTCTATGTACATGCCCCATACTGTCAAGAATGTACCCATCCAGGCAAATAACGATTTTGCGTCACACTGTTGTGATATATTTGAAGTTAACCATTAGTTGCAAAAGTGCAAATTCCGTCACCACACTCAGTGACTGAGGCAAGGTAAATAAAATTAGAGAACAACGCTACAGCAACATATTGGCCCTCCAAACTTACTGATCAACAGTGTTGGCTGACGGGGGACGTAGGACAATTCTCAAACACTGCCTATAATCTTTGCAGCCTATGATTAACCCAATCTTTTCTCCATCATTTTGATTGAGAACAATCACTGCTGCTGTGCTAGCATCGAGGTAAACTGTTAAGAATATACAGAAGATAATCTTTCCTCTCTCTGAATGAACCACTTGATATATATATATTTTTTTTAAAAAGCCGTGCGTGTTGCAAGGTGGCAAGGACTAAGTAGTAGATAGATCTAAATGTTATTATGGCCTAATGCATGTATTGCAATGGTTTTGGGGTCTCTGGCGTAAACAATGAGAACATTGACTGAAATTTTGCTTACTTTGCATGCAACCTATTTGGTTGCTGAGAGATGTTTTGCTTGCTCATAGTAACATCCCCTCTAGCATTTTAGTTTTATCGAAATAAGTTATTGTTTGTTATGTGCTGGCATGCCATACATTGGATTTCAGGAACATCATTGTGCACACTTAATGAGTAACCAGGTCACGTAAGTGCAAGATGTCAGACATTTGTGGCCTTAGAATTTTCTTCCACTGGACGAAAGATATTTACCTGTTTTTTGCATCTGCAATAAGACACTAATTTATTTGATTTGAGTCCCCTTAGCTTCATTCATGCAAGATATTGCAGGTACAGCGTAATGTCATTTCACTAAGACATTTCAGTGCAGTAGTTTCAAGGAGATAGTTTTAAAAATACGTTTTAAGTGTTAACATATTTAATTTTTAGCATACTTCCTAATTGTAAAACATTGTTGGCTATCTGTTTAAGAACAATTTTACAAGTAAGGGTGACATTTTTTACACTGTATATCAATTGTTTATAGTAGCAAAACAACTAACTACACTTAGTAACCGAAACTTGTTCAATCTCTAAACTGCAGGTTTTTGCACCTTAAACTACAAGCAAGATTTTTACTAACCCTCTTTTTTTTATATTTGTGATGCATGAGTCTGATTTTTGACATGAGAAATGAGTGCTTAAACCCTTTTTCCTGCCCCCAAGTGAAGAGTTAGGTTTTGGGCACCTGATTGTCCCATAATGATTCCCACAGTTACCTTTGGCTACTGTGTCTTCAATGCAAATATTTTTCAGCAACGAACAGTATGGGTCAGTGGGACTTTGCCATGGAGTTACTTCAGTAAGAATGCATTAGAGTAGTAGGGCCAAATGATAGATGATAACTACATCCTTTCTACTTGAGCTATAACTTCATGTCACTGACTTTGGTACTTATTGGTGTCCCGCAGATACATTGAACACCCCACAGTAAGTAAAAATGAATTCACAGCCACCCCCAAGTCTTTGCTCAGTTAGCCTTCACAGTGTACCAGTACATTTCACATAAGAGTTTTGGGCAAAACACCACGATTTGGTGAAGAAAACACTGTATTTGATAGGAATATTGTCAAAGGCTAGATAGGTGGGTTTACAATTTATCCAATGTTTTGGATTTTGTTGCTCTGCAGCAATAAAAACGACAGCACTCATTGGTATCCCTCATCAAAATCTCCATAGTGCATGATCCTGTCTTTTCAAATTCTTATCAAAGGATGTTACGATTTTTATAGAAAAACATCCTTGTTTGGCCAGTTAGAGAAGAGCTTGGGTGTACCACATTTAACAATGTAATGGTGAAACCACTGCTTTCCTTGCTAATTTACCATGCTAATTTTCTTAAGCAGAGCGCCTCCTTTCTGCATCATGCAGATGTGTATAATGTGTTTCGTATTGGTGAGACACCAATTCATGTTAGCAGAATCAGTTCCAGCCTCCATAGAGTTTATGGCAAATTATAATTTCACATCCTTGCTATTCAGGGCTTCTCAAGGAATGAATGCATGTATTTTAAAGATCTTCAGGAAACTTGTGGGAAGTATTTCCTTCTCTATGCTAAGCATTTTATGAGAAGGCCTACACGTGGCTACAAGACACCTTCAGTACTTTTATTTTGTAGCATCTCTTTTGTTTATTTCCAAAGAAACATGAAACTTGAAAATATGAGTCAGCATGCTGCACCATACTGCACTGTTGCCAGGTGCTGGAATATAACACATTTAAAGCAGAATTTTTTTGTTATTTTCTTATTTTTAAATCTTACCTTGAAGTTTCTAAATTTCTACCTGTGATCTCCATCTGGGTCTTGAGCACCAAAACTGCAACTCACTTTACCTTCTGCATAGCTCTTTTCTGAGCTTTGAAACCGTACTTGATAGGCTCCCTCCTGTCACTTATCCTGCAGGATGGCTTTGTGACTGTTTGATTATTTGCTCTGCTTCCAAAAACACTTCTTTCTAGAACGGTGGCTGTAGCTTTATGCACCCTTTAGTCATTACATTTTTAGTAATCAATTTTTCTGAAGCGTACCTCTACTTTCATCGCCTTTGTTGTACTTTTGATTGTTTGTGAAATTTTTTAAAGGACTTCAGTAACTCCTTTGTGTTCTTTCACTTCCAGATTACCATTTCTCACGATCGTCAACAAAGACATTATACATTTTGTATTTTACGTGCCAGCTTTTTTAAGGGAACGTGAGGCATCTACATATTACTTCAAAGCCAATCCAGTTCATGGAGATCTTAGCCTTACAGTGTTGGTGCCATTGGGTGTTTATAGAGTTGTGTTATACCATGCTGGGTAGAGAGGAGCAGAAGGACCATCCATTTCAAGCAACTGATCTTTTTTGTGTTTGTGTTTAAAATGTGTGTAACATCTTCGAGAACATTTGGGGATTTCATTTTTACTAAAGGTTTTGACCCAATACATTGCACCTGTGGTCAGTAAAACACTGTATGCAAAGTTTGGTAAGTGGGTGCACTGCTTTCAGCAGATGTACTACGTAGCCACACGTGCTGGTCTCTAGTAGTCCAGTTAGCCATACACATACATGTATTATTTAAACTTGATCAGTACTTCCAGTCCTAGGGGAGCCATAATTTAGAATAGCACTTCACATAACTTGTGCTATACTGGTCTGCCTAAAACTGATGCTGGGGTCCGCACCCAGGCCTTTTAACAAAAGTCCAGATGTTTTTAGATCTAGTGTGTTGAGCTTACAAAAGTAGATTTCTGTCTTTGAAAGAAGTATGCTCACTTCCCTCAGAAATCCTAAAAGTGACAGGTCTTCTATAACTCCTTGGTACCTCCCCATATTGTGTGTATATTTATAGGTACACACATGCTCACATATTTCCTCAGCGCTTACCAAGATACCACTAACAGTTGCCTCTAAAAATTTGCCACTTACCCCTACGGTATTTGTTTCTCAGCATTGTCCTTTTGTTGCCTTGCAAATTGATGATAGATTTGTGGCTGCTGAAAACAGATGGGTTCCTTCACATGTATAAAATGCCTTCTCCAAAGAGGGCGATCCTGAATGTGCCCTGAACATCCTTCTAAGTGAATGTTTTAATGAATTAATTGGAATTATTTTCATCATGTTGAAGTACACGTTTTCTAGTTCGGGTGGGGGGGGGGCTGTTGAGAGCTAGCTAGATGAGCAGGCTATATCGTTCTCAAGCTTTGTTGAAGTGATAGGCATGCCAGTGTAACTTACATTAAAGCCCCCTCTCTGATCTGCCATTATATTACACTCCGAGGGGACTGCGAAAGTGTGCACACACACTATGCACTTGTTGACAAGCCCCATTAGTTATCAGGATTACTAGTGAATGTGCAAGTAACAATGATGTTTCCCCTTGCATACTAAATTGAGATTAATGTAGTACACTTATCTAGAACTTCCTACATCTTTTGATGGGAACCGGTCATTACATTTCAGTCTACTTGAAGAAGGTACCAAACTTGAGGCCTAGTTGAATTCGTGCCCAATGCCTTTTTTTCATTTCGTTTTGTTGCAAAATGTATCGAGCATTTTGGGTACCAAGTGTGCTACTAATGTCCTGTTGGCCCAATAACTCTGTTTCACATATCTGGTGTAGGTCAAGTGAAATGTATGCTTAAACAAGTGAAGTCGCAGTAACTGTAAGCCTTTAAATAATCACAATGCAGTGTGTGGAGGTTGTTCCCTTTACCTTGATAGAACATCCACGCCTTAAGAATACAGTACTACATTTTGATATGTGCAGATGTTGGCCTGGTGTAGAGACCAACCTCAACAGGAAATCACAATTTCTCTCCTTTCTTAAGGCTGCTGGGAACTGAAGGCTCTTCTGACCAGTTGGTGGACTGGAACTTTTATTTTATCCCTACTTAGAACTCAAGACACTAATGTTGAAATTTAGGCACAGTTGACTAGAAGTTGAACACTAAAGCTAATCGGTTTGACCGAATTGTTCAGTAGAATGATTAATGTTGGTGTAGCATTGCCAGTGGTCATGTTTGTATCTTCTTTGCTAAATACCCTGGTTAGCACTAACGCCAGTGTATAACTTTCATCAGATGTGTAAACTGTTTACTTGAGGCCTATCTGAAACACGGAAATAACTGTCCTGCTTTAGCACTTGCTTTTGGTATAGATTTGCTTCACACATCAATCTGGTGGTGACTATTTCCAATTTGTTAATTCTGAGACTTAGTACTAACACATGCACAAAAAGTTCAACAGTGTTCCATTATTTTGAGCTCTTTTAACTCTCCTGCTGGTAAAGACATTTTACGACCTGTAGTTAAGAATAAAGCTTAAGTCCATAATGCTCCATTACATTATGCATCAATTATGCACCCGACTTCATTGTATAGGATGCTGCTTCCAGGTTTGCGCAACTTCTTATTAAATCTTTGGAAATAAAAATATCTCTGCTTTTTCGACCATGGGAAGGGATTTGCACCAGCATTTTTCTATAGCTAAGATAAATAATACTGAAAAGCACTGATATGTAGCAAATGCAAGCTGACAAGTGACTACATCCAGACCAGTGAATTATTTCCGTCCTAATAAGAGTCAAAAGTATTCAACTGCTTCAGGGTACAAGGAAGTTTTATGACTCCTTCCATAAGCTGTTCTTTAATATATTTTGTACTTTTGATACTTAATGTATTTTCCTTTTTTAAATCGTTCTTGTTTAAATAAAATAAATGCAGTATCAATAAGCCGATAACCTTATGCTGACAGCGTGCTAACATCATATGCTTTGAATGGATTACATGGATCATGAAGTAGGAGTGTTTGAACCCCTTACTGTGCTGTTGATTTGAGAGATGTGTATACTTGCTTTGAGGTTTACAGTATTTCTGTCTTGGTACTAAATGTCAATTCCTGTTATTTCCTTCTGTTTATTAGGAAAATGGACTGTCTTTGCAGTAGGATTCGAAACCATACGACTAAATGTCAGTTTGGCTGCACTTCTAGTATTTTGCAAACGTTTTTAATCTGACTCTGTATTCCCAGAAAATATGGTTTAAACTTTCTCTTAGTTATGTCGTTTCCTTTCCAGAAGGTGTACAAAAACTTTCCTTATTTTATAGTAGGTAACTCTGAGCAGAAACCGCCTGTTTAGACTTTTTTTCCACAATGAATTTTGTATTTTTTTAAGTAAAAAAAAATACTTGCGTTAAATTAAAAAAAAAAAATAAAAAAAAAATCAAGTTGTCACTCATTTGAATTTCGTCATTGGCTTAATTGTTAAGCGCCTTCAACGTTCACTTAGACTTGTTCTGTAATTACTAAATAAATTAAATACATTTTGTAATGGAATAATTTAGTTAGGCTTTTGCTATGCAATTTGAAGAATTTCAGAAATATTCCTTTGAGCTGTGTTTAGACAAACAATTCAAACTCTTCTAGTTAGGTAAGCTGTTTCAGCAGAGATGAAAGCTTGACCCATGTCGTAACCTTGTATAGTTCATAAATATTTTTCTTACAATTCGTACTTAGTATTTACACAAATCGAACTAATACTGCAGATGCTATATTGGTTTCCTCATGCAAATGTTGAGTGTAGTCATCTAAACTGCGCTCGTGGATACAGTTACTGCATCAAAGAGGTCGAGGGATGACGGGGCGGGGAAGAGAAGGAAATAACCTCAGTGGACAGTGATTCCTCATTTAACAAACTGTTCTACTCAGCATAGCAAGGACAAAGGGTTGTCCTATAGAACTCTCGGGCTGGTGCGAAAAAAGAGTTACTAGGGAATTAAGAGTAGTTGCAGGATGTTGTATTGACGGGTAAGATGCACGCTGAGTTCATGAGCTCGATATAATGTAAAGTGAGAGAAATGTTACATTCCATACGTCTTTCAAGCACATGAGCCGTATGCACCCAAATGAAGCCCCTCTCAAGCCGGAGTCTTGCCCGCCCCAGCCTAGCATGGTAAGCCTGTAACTTCCCTCTCCACGGGTTCCCAAATGTCGACTTTCATCACTTTCAGGAACTCATATCGTGCATTCAGGGATGGGTCAGATTGGGGGGGGGAGGGTGTGTGTGTGTGTGTGTGTGTGTGTGTCATTTCGAGGTAAGGTATGGAGTGGTCAGGGTAGTGTCCAGGATTAGAGTGCTACCAGTCAGCACAAACTCTAAACTGGGTCCAATTTAATCTGATCCAAAGAATGGCAACCATGTTTTTTTGTTGGAAAGTAGGCATTTGATATTACAGTCTAACGTATTGTGCTTGTCAGACACCATCTTGTCCACCTTTATCATGCATTCCCGAGTATTGAAGGTGTGGGGCAAGTACCTTTATCTCAGTATACATACATACACAGCCACCTTCCTTGGCACTGAGGTGTCTTAGGCATGTCCGAAGTATCATGCAGCAGGGCTCATCTTTCAGACTGTAATTTGGGGAATGTAGGTGAGTCAAACAATGTGTCCCATGAAGGTCTGGTCAAGACCACCATATGTGTTTTGGATCGCAGTTGCACAGCACATGCTTCCAGGACTGTGAATCCCCCAATATATTGGCTTCTAAAAGAGTTTTGGATGACTAGTATCATTTGTGCCGCATTCTGTAGTGTATACATTTTAAGTAAGCTTCGCAGTAAAGCCCATCTTAGGTGATTTTAGGTTTTTGGACCAGTCACCCATTCTGAAGTCATGGTCAAGGGCAGTTTGCCAAGCAAAGTGTAGGTTGTCTCCCACTGGGTTTTGAAAATGTTTTGTTATGATGCCTTTATACAGTCTCTGCTCACTTTCCTGTATCAGCCTCATTTCTCCAGGTAATTCAATATTGGAGACTTTGGTAGGGCCAGTGGGGGAGACCCTAATCTGTTCTAACACAATGTGCATGTTGCACTCGTCGTCTCTGGTAACTATGTCTTGATGGGAGCAAAACTTCTAATTTCACCCTCCACTATGATTTAATCAATTTTTCATTATGCAGCACTATCCAGGTCTACCAGCAAAATGGTACTGACTCTGTTGCATATTGCAGATTTGTTCCAAACTGAAGCTTTTATTTCGTGGAAACAGTTCCTTTTTCAAGGACTTGTAGGTGGATTTCCATATTCACTATGTCACTCTGGCTGATGGTTTAACTGCCAGCTGGAATGGTGAGTAGTGGTCATACAGTAGCAAGAGGCCTTTTAAGTTATGGATAGCCGGCGTCTCCAGTAATACTCATAGCAGGGTTGCTTTGGAGTGTGGGATGCTTGGTAGTAAGATTCTATATGTTTCAAGCTCACTATGAGTTTTGTGATTTTCAGGCGAGGTTGCATGATTAAGCACATGAGTGTGATGCCTTGGTTTATTTTGCATAGTTTTTGCGTCTTGGATGGTTGCATTCCCGGTGCGTAATTGAAATGCAGTGACATCTTAATTATCAACACCTCGTTCCACAGCTACATTTGCAATTGCAACCACCTGGCATAATCATCATCCATCTTCGCAAGAAGCAGACTTAGGTTGTCATACGCCGTTCATTCAGTGCTATGTTGAAGAAGCTTCCCAGGTTCTTCAATTCCTCTCTTTTGCACTGGAAAGTGTAACCTGCAATGGGCACTAGCTCAGTGCCTCAGTTTTGCTCCAGTTTACTCTATTCCCAGCAAAGGAAGAAAAGTCATCATGACCGTTGGTAGTGACCAATCCGAGGTCTGTCAAAGTAAGAAGAATATCATTCACATACAGTAGAATTTTGGAACACCTACTATCCTTTTATCCTGCTTGATTGCTGCTGCCAGAGGTTCAAGGGCTAGCTAGAACAAAAGAGAGGGACAGTGGATACTCTTTCCTTATGACTCAGTGGATGAGGAACTTGTCAGCAAGCCACCACAACTCAACTGGCCCTCCAGTTATTCGTACAGATATTTCACTTTTGCAATAAAGTGATGATCCAGGCCTGCTCTTTCAAGCCTACGGTACAAGTGCCCGCTCTCTGTGCTGTCAAACACTGTTTAGAATTAAGAGACAGGCAGGTTTTTTTTTTCCTTAGGGGGAGTTTGTGGTTAAGGTAGGACAGCATCTGTGGATTATTACATATGCAGCTGGGGGCAAATCCCCTTTCCGGTGAGTTTTTTTTTTTTTTGCCAGTATTTTCATACCCACGTTCATTAATGAACTACAGTAGTAACTCTAGTAGTGTAGTCGACTGTTACGAGGCTTGGGAATGACTGAGATCATGGACCTATTTTAAAGCATTGGCAGTGTGCCAGTGTCTTTTGCTTTCTTGTGAGTATCATGTAGGAAGTGTACCAGAGTCACCTTGTTCGATTTTGTAAAATTAATTAGAAAGCAATTCATCCCACCCACCCCCATTACCCTGCCCCAAAATCTCTCAAGGTGTGTTAGAGGGCAGAGCCACCGTGGCAACCGGGGATTCATCCTTAATCATCCCATCCGCCAGGAGATCACATCCTTCCTGCTACAAAGTCACAAGAAGAACCTCACTTAATCTTGCGTTGTTTGTGCCTCTGAGCTGGATTGGCTCTTTTAGCAGAAGGCAAATGTGCTCAACATTGCCTGTGGGGTCACTGTCTGTGTCTCTTCATCATATATAGCCAGTATCACAGATGCTGCCGTACTCTGCTGAAGGTGAGCTGCCAGTAGTCCGTTTGCTTTCTTTCCATATTCATAGTGATGGCCCTTTAGGTGATAGACTTATTCAGCTATCGAATAAGGAGGTGAGACAGAGCTTGAATTTCTCAAGTGCTCTTGCCAAACTCAAACAGCACCACCAGCATTCTGGTCAACCCCTATTAGGGGACCATTTGGAAAACGGGGTCTATTTAACTACAATCATAGTGCTTGGGGTAGTTTGCCACTGGCTTCCTGGGGTGTGTATTATATGGCTTTGCAAATTGGGCTAAGTATACGCTTTTCTGCATTTGATCCTCCAGATAGTAAAGGTGAGCAGTCAAAGGCTTCTCAGGAATGTACTGTGGGAGCAGAGACTCAAAACTCAACAGACCACTATAAATCACTTTCTAGCATAGAACTTGACTTTTTTTGTTAAGCCATATTATGCAGTTTGATAGGTGTTAATAACTACAACGTTAAACTCTTACCCAAGGGCTCTTAAAGAAGCACTGTACCGGCTATAGAGCTTCCTCCAAATTTTGATGTGTCCCTCAATGTCTGTGGTAATCTCCCTCCAAGTCTATTTAAAAAAAAAAAAAAATAGGCATCGGTGCAGGTTTCTGTAAGCTGTTGCTACCCTGGTAAGTTGTAGGTCACTTTGAACAGTTCAAACCCCAAAGTGTCTCACAAGAAGAACCGATCCATGTTGCATCTTATCTTTGTTTGTATTACAGTCTCTGGTGGTGCTTTGCATTTACCTAACAGAGATGTGGTTAGGCTGGCGCGGGTGAGATTTTACGCATTGGGTTTCTTTGTTACTTGACCGTAGTGGTAGTCTCAAGTCTCGCTTATAGCCTGCGGCATGTCTTTGGCTGCTGTGGCCTCTGGGCAGTTCTCTTGCTTCAATGGTGACAGTCCCTCTAAGTTTGTCCCTTATGTTGGCAGAGCCAGCACAAGTCATTCGGGCTACAGAGATGCTTGATGTTACATTGTTGTTTGCTTTAAAAAGTTTTTTGCGCAGTTATCCACAAGAATCACACTCTTGGAGACAGAAGAACCCCTCGCAACAGATGTTGATCCTGGTGGCACTGCCTCTTGGCAGGCTGCTTCGTCTAGGTGTCCCACACACCAGGGACATGGCTTGACTTCTCTTGGAAGTCTCTCTTCCTGCAGTGTTAAGTACTTTCCTCACCTCTGTAAGTAGGCTGGCAGGCATCTAGGCATAAAGTACACCCACAGCTTCTCTTGTTAGTTGAGCACTCTTTAGGTGATGTCCTCTCACCTCTGGGAGAATGGCATTCAGATATCGTCCCTGGTCTCACAGCAGCTTTTGAGTATTCTGCAGAACATTCCTTTCATTGGTCAAAAAAGAACATGACATTGAAACATATTGAGGTGGTTTGGGTCCCACTTTTTATATTTATTTTTCAAACAGGAGGATGTTGAACCACTGTCCAAGGCTCAGGAACCAGTTTGGGGAGTTTCGCTTTCAAATTTAATTTTGTACCTCTAGTCCAGAATCAGCTTTTGTGTAAGGTGATGGCTCCCACAGCAGGTACTGATGATAATGGCTCAAAACAGTGGTATCCAAAACATGGGCACAATGAAGTGTGAAGACTCTTCACCTGGCTGTCATCAGTGTTTGTGAACTAACAAACAGACAAAAGGACAGCTTCCCCACCTTTATCAATGGAATTTGCTGATTCTCCTCTCCTTGACCATCTACCAAGTGGCAGTGTGGAGGAATATCTAATCAGCAATCTCTTGCTAAAAGGTCCTTGCAGAATTTCAAGGGTAGCCATCTCTTTGTCCTCCTGTTCAGTGACTAGTTATCTACCCTCTAGCTTCAGTACTGCAAGTCATATTCTTCCACTGTTAGTTAGGAGGAAGCTGTATCTATCCTGTAGCTTTTGCCATTCTAACCTAGGGACAATCCAAAATGGAGCCCAATGGTCCTGGTAAACATTCTCCTATTGCACACAGCAGCACTCCCTTGTATATGTCACATGTAGACACTGAACACTAACACACTCTACACACAAACTGAATGTCAAGGGCCTCGGGACAAATTAAAACAAAAGGTTTACTTTAGCAGGGCCAGTAGGCCACACTCCTTTATGCCACAGGAAAAAAGTGCTGTATGAATTAATGTAATTTGCAAAAATTGGTATGCTGCCACCACTGCTTTAGCTCAACAATCCAGGACAAGGACACTCGTCCCATGTGGACAAAAGAAGCCATGCTTTATGCATCCCCCTTCAGGTCACAGAACTATTTTTGGTCATTGGCATTACCAGGAAAAGGCTGAGGCCGCAGCAAGAACACCTGATTAGTGTGTTAGGTGGGTCTGAAAAATGTCAGGACAGCAGATTTACATGCAGTTGGATCATTTTGGGCAGGTGTACATGCCGTTACACCATGCTGAGGTCATTACCTTCCAGTTTGTCTTGATATTATCCCTTAGCAATTGCTTCTTGATCAGTAGCTTGTACTTTGAAGTGTTCATGTACCACGGTTTGTGAAGTAGCCTGTTTAAGCCCCACTCCATGTGGAACACTGCAGGTGCATGATCAGACTGGGCCATCTCCCACTCCATCCTTTGCACCAGACTCCACGATGTAAGCATCCGCGGCAAAGCACAGGAATGGATTTAATCTTTCATGACCAGAAGAACCCAGAGTGTCAGACTCCCATCATACACTTTAGCACCCAAAGCAACCTACTGTGGAGTGCCCTAGGGATCCTCACTAAGCCCTACCCTCTTCAACAACTACGTGGGCTAAACATTGTCTCCTATGTTGACGATGCCCAACTAATCCTCTCCCTGACCAACGACCCATCAACAGCCAAGAGAAACTTTCACAACAGTATGAGTGCAGTCGCTGCCTGGATGCAAGTGATGAGTGAATATTCTGTACGAAAGGGAGCTCGTGCACGTACATGACAAGATCTTAAAGGAAAGGTCTTGGCCAATCGGGGCAAGAGGAGCAGAGGCTTAATGGCTAAAGTGCTTGGTGCCCTGCTCTAGGAATGACCAAGACTAAGTTTTGAGATATTCCTCGTACACAAATGGATACATCGAGTTCACAACACCTAGGAAGGACGAGGAAATTTAAAGCTGCTATAATCTAGTCAAAATACACATAAGGGATATAGGATGCATCAAGGATTAAACATCTGGAAGATCAAGCTATTCTGGCTACAAATTTAACCAAGCCAAATCTCGGATTTTGTTAGCAGGAAGAACGCATTCATCTGACCAAAGGGTGGCAGTGATAAGAAAATGTTTGGGAGTGACACTGACCAATGAAGAAACCGATATTTTTAAAGTGAAGTATGACAATTATATGCTAGTGATTAAGCGATAAACTCAGGAGCATACTTCCATAAGAATGACCCCTTAATTGATGTGCCCAAAGTTAAAAGCATTAAAATGGCCTTTACCAGTAATAACTTGTATATGCTTTCCAATCTGTTTATTGTAAGAAACTTCCTTTGGTAGAAAGACACACACGCTTAAGTGCAGAATCTCGTGGTTTGGAGACCCACCTTCAAAAAAGAACTATGAAGTAAGACTTTTCTGCAGATGCCCCAAAGTATGGAGCCCCATCCCTATGGCTATGAGGGCAAACTTTCCCTATTACAATTTTCAAAGAGATCTTAAGGATCTCCTTTTCCTGCTGTATTTCTAGATATAATGGATGCCAATTATCCCTCTTTAATCTGAGATGAGAGAAGCTGAAGTTCTGTCATTTTTTTAAAAACATTTTTTTTAATAGCTATCTGAAGACGTCCGGGATACTAGACTGATCACTGAGATCTTGTGTTTGTTTACTGTACTAATCTTATAATTTATCATAGGGTAACATGAAGATATGTTTGCCCTTCTTGTATTACTATTTGAGAATTATCTTGTTTGTCAGAGCTTGAATTCCCTTACACATTCGCAATTTTCCCCAGAGAACAATCTGTATTTGTTTTCTTTGCATTATATCCTACGCTTTTACTGCTGGACTGTATTTGTTTGGCGTCTGCTGTCCTATTTAAAGCACTTTGCTACCCTGGTGTGTCCGGTTTGTATTATATAAAATTACTAAATAATTAGTAATAAACTCCTTGGGACGCTATTAATTTGTATGCACCATACATGGCTTTCCCCCTCCCTCTATGGAAATACTCCCTTGCCAGTTTCATTCTTTTCATTGAATTAAGCCAAGCAGAGCTTGCGTCTTCTGCAGTTTCCCATGCTGGGCTGTAGCCTCTCGATTTTTTTTTTTTTTCTTGTTGTTTTTCTCACACTTTCCATCTTCCTTCAAATCCAGTAGGTAATGCAGTGACTTCAAACCACACTTGCCTTGTCACTGATCATTTACAGTATTTGACTAGTATTACAACTGAACATCTCCCCTTCTAGTCAGTTACTCAGTGCGTGCCACTGCTCTTTGTGCTACCTTTTATATGTGGCCACTATGGAACTACCTGGTTTGCAGAAAGGGCACATGTTTGCATGATCCACTTGAGACTTTGGAATGAATCAGCAGGAAGTATAATATAGAGGCGAGTACAGGGTTCTGGTCAGTGGTGGGACATAGTGTCGGTGATGTAGCAAAGCACCCTACCAAGGGGTCCTCCATTATACGGTTCATCCCCACTGGCCTTATATAAGAATGTGAAAGCGCTCTGTCATACAGACATTTTCGGGTGATATTAGACATTGTTTTTGCTGGATTTGGTTGTCAAGGTTCATAGAACGGGCTCTGAGCCCACATGAGCTGGCACCATTTGGAGAAAACAACTTCTTTTGGTCTAGAGTCTCATTTGCACCAAAGGATTGGGCAGAGATCCATTTCTAGCTGTGGATATTCCACCTTCACACCATGGAATTTACCCAATTTCTCTTTCAAGCTATGGTGCAAAAGGCCTATCAAATCAAGAAGGTGAGCAAGCCTGCTTCCCATGCATGCTTTGGGGAACTTAGGCTTGGTTCTGTCCACATGCTTGTAGCAGAAAGTAGAGCTCAGTTTGTCATGTGGTCAGTTTGCCGCACTAGGCACTTCCCTTCTCTGTTGACTCCCCGAGGCACATATGTTCTCCAGCATGGAACAGGTGGACATTGAGAAGGATGGTGCTCCTCAGTCATTGAGTTGAAAACATTGTCAAAATAAAGGGTGGGCACGTGCCTCTTTCATTGTTTGGGCTCATCACTTCTCTATGCCAAAACAACAGCCACAGGAAGAAGAGGAAGCATGAGGCGATAGAGAGTCCTCACCTTAGTCTGGCTGACAGCTACAATTTTCTGGGGATGTCCTGGCACTGGACTCAGGACAATATTTGACCCACAAGCCTTCCTGTCACTCCACATCTTTGAAGAGCAAGACTTGGCATCAATCTTTTCTGGTGAAACTGCAGCCTTTGTGCTCTGAGGAATGTCTGCCAATAGGGGCAGTAAATTTCCTTCTGGCTATGTTTTTGTTTGGATTCTACCATAGCTCCCTCCCTCTCAGGAAATGTAAACTCCACTGGGCAAGTCAGACTTGAGTGGGTCATCAACCAGAAACAGTTGGGTGTGGAGTTAACTTTGCTGACTCCCCTTGAACCAAAGTACAGGTTTTACCTTTGTCTTGCCCTCCACTGTTAGTGGTAATTCTTTCATGAATACTCCTAATGAAAAACTAAATGCCAAGGAGGCCTTCCCCACTCAGTGTTTGGTGCCCAAACTGGAACTCTTTTGCACACGAATAGCAGCCCCTGGACCCTCTTTATCTTCTGGCACAAACAATAACCAACTCCCCATGTGCCTGCCCGAGGCCCATTCCTGGCAATTCATAATAATTCATTACAGGTGGCGAATGCTCCCTTATATTCATCACCTAGGCTGCTTCCTGCCAAAGGTAGTGCTTGGACGATTCTGCACACTAATGTTGAGGCTGGAGACCACAAAGGCCTGTACCCAACCAGGCATAAAGCTAAGGCCAGAACTTTGGGAGGCTCTGTACATTGAGGAACCATCAAGCTAGGAAACTAAAAAAAAAAAAGATGAAGGTATTTATGCCTTTAGGACAGCTGTGGCTCCCCCGAATAAACTTAGTCTGACCTTGGAGCAGTAAGTCTTCAAAAAGGCTGAAGATCTGGAGGATGCCATAGTTCGGTCTGACCATCTCAAAGTCACTGAACAAGTATTGGGATGATGTGTTTTTGTTTAAGAGAATGTCCACCTTATTGTATGGTGATGATAGCCTCTTTTCTAAAGGGTGAAGCTGTGTCCTCCAATATTGACGGTGAGCCAAATCATTCAGTTACATTTGGGAAAATTATGTGCCAATCATGTAGTCTCTCCTTCATATAGGCAAGTAGCATCCTAGCATCATAGTTAACTATGATGTTTATTAGTGGCACAACCTCGAGCTATATTCTTTGCTGCTCTGAGTATATGATGGAGGACAAAGACCATGTCATGTCTTGAGACCTCATTGGTACTGCAGCCAGGAACATAAACATATTTCTTTCTGTAAGCATCTTTAGCCTCTGTACCGCAAGATAGAAGCCCATGATTAAATCATCACACTCCCCTTTGAAGGGAAGAATTCTTTCAGTTCTCCAATAGACTGGCAAAAATAGGCAGTCACTGTCAAATCGCAGAAGCATCTTTAAAAGTGGTCACACTGATACCCAAGTCTCACTTCCAACCAATGAAGGCTTTCTGGTTTTTTGAAGGCCTGAGCTCTAAGCATCTGGTAGAAATCTTCTTTTCAAGTGTTACATGCCAGCCAGGAGTAGACATTTCAGGGGGAAAGAAGTAGTCTGCCCAACTGCATGAGCAGAGGCCAAGAGGACCCAGTTACTTCCTTAAGGAATCCTTGTTCACCTTTCGCCCATTACAGATGGCACACTGTACTCCAGCTAAGCACGCGGTGAGCTTTCAAGCAAGAGGTGCAGTTCTCCCTTCAGTACAGTCAGTGAACCCATATTACCCCAGGTGCATTGGGTCCTCCTGGTTCAGAACATCTGTGCTTTACAGCTACTTCAACAACTCCAATCAAGGTCATCTCTTTCTCACAGCATCCAACGAACGTCTGAAATAGACAGAGGCTTCTCCTGTCAAAAGCAATAGAGCCAGTCCATTCCTCTGAAAGTGAGCAGGGAATTTAAACCCACAACGTCCTGTTAAGGAAAAACAGGTAGAGGACTCAGCCTCATTCTTGATTTTAACAATATAGATTAGTTCCCTCCACTGTATAAGTCAAAAAATGTTGAAGTTGGTTTTAAGTCCTGGTATCCATTTAGTAGTAAAAGCAGGAACACAGAATGGCTGGTTAAAACCAACACTTCCAATACAGACTTCTTCCCTTAGGTATGAAATATGCCCCTAGGTCTTCACAGAGTTTCTGGGAATGGTTTCTGACTTTCTCTGCAGCTATATATCCTCTTCTGCTATTTCTTTGAGAGCAGCTACCGCCTCAGGGCAGCGTCGTCTAGAGACTCTTGGATGTATTCACTATTGGGTTCTCTGTGAAATACCATAAATCCTTCCAAGAACACTTGGTTTGTCAGGGCAATTATTCAACAAAGAAGACTGCCCCATAGCGTAGGCTAGTTTCTACCAATAAGACTATTTCTGTATGATGCCTGATGCTTCTGGGACTATATTCCTCCTTCAGAGTGATGGTCCTCTATGGTAAGTTGTACATGTTTTACTCGCACCTCGACATGGTGAGGGGGGTCATTGGTATCAGTTGAATAGGGAATTGAAGCCTGCCCCAGTGCTTTGACCTTTGATTCCAATAATGTGATGATGACATACACCCCAAACCTCATAGCGGGCTGCACAGGTGACAAGTCATGGTCTCAGTCTACTCTTCGTAATATGGGTAGGGCTGTCACTGAGGGGAACTTCTGCATCAACACCTTTCAAGAACAGAAAATGCATCTCTCTCCTCATAAACATGTTGAAGCTGAAGGAAATCACAGTCAACAAGACCTCCACCTGCATGAGAAAACAAGTAGTGTTCACTCCTAACAAATCTATTGTGTGGAACTGGAGCTGTGGAAGTGAGTGATTGAAAGCACGCTGTGTTTGCTAGTCTCTAAATTGCAGAAGCCTGTCACCATATCAAGGGTCATGAGCAGGTATTTGTACTCTGCTCCTGTGCATTGACGAGGTCTGGCGATGACTGATAGGCATCATTGCCACTCATCTGAACTCAAAATGTGACCCGTTTCTCTCCCAGATTGATAGTGGTACCTGTGGTCCTGGGAGATAGCTTGATGCTGGACAGGAACTCCTTTGAGTCCTCTCATCCCAAAGGTCCTGCAAAAGATCAAGGACGGTTCAGAATGTTCAGCCCTTCCAGTGGTTCTATCCTGACCGTGGCTTGCCGCCTTAATGGCTTCAGTGTGGGCCTCGGCCACTGGCCGACACCAGCACTACCTCCCGGGTTCAGGTCACGACCAGTGACCGACACCAGGGAGGGGGTTTAAAAAAAAAAATTAAAAAACGGGAGACATGTATTCTGTGTCTACCCCCCTCCCACCCTCCCCACCCCTGCCCCTTTGTGACATCAGCACACCACGAGGCCGCTTCCTGCTCTGGTGGGGCAAACAGACCCAAACGGGCCTTCCCGACTTTCTGGAAGGCCTCGTTTGAAAGGGGACATTCTCCCCTTTCAAACAAGGACTTCCTGAATGCGATCGGGGGCCAAGAACCACTAGACACCAGGTATTTCACTTGGTGGGGGGACGGCCCCCTCAGAAAACAGGCCACTTCCCCCGTGCAATTTTTGCTAAATGTCATAATTGTGTTAAAATGTGGTTTTCTGATTCAAGTTTGTCTGTTCCTGAAAGCTGGGAAGATGGTGATTTTAGCCCCTGCAAACCCTTTGATGCCGTTTTCAGGGGAAAAAAAAAACATGCTTTCTTCAGTGGCCCTTTTTTCCAATTTTTCTGGAAAAAAAAAAAGCTGTATTTTGGCTTATTTCTTGGTTTCCAGGGGAACCCACAAACTATGGATACCTTTCGAACCTCTTGGATGTTGGGAAAAGGATTCAAATTTGTGGATAGCTTATGTGGACAAAAAGGTATGAAGGGCTTAGGAAGGGGGGGCAGCAGCTAAGGGGTTAAACTGTCTCCATGTGTTGCCAAAGGGATGATCTTAGCTTTCCCTGGAGGAGGCACCTTCTGTCCACACAAAGAAGGGAATGTGCTACATGTTTCATAGCCGTGGCTCAACTTAAGTGCACGGCTGTTGAGAAGTTAGCCTGCACCTACTGTGGTCTTTCTGCAGAAAACATGTGTGCCCTGGTGGCTGAAAGAAAGTTCTCCACCACTGACCAATACAAAAGGAAATGGCTGTGGTTCTGCTGCTGTATTTTGCCAGATGAGTTCTACCCATTCACTTGCTTTGTGAATGATTTTATGACATTGTCATGGGTGCATGCAGATCCCTACAGAACACACTTCAGTTATTGGGACCCATTAAAACAGACCATAGTTTTCCTTTTCTTGAACCACTGAGAATCTCAAGGCACCTGAACGGCTTAATGCACCTGCTTCCACAGTCTGGGAACCCTGTGATACCTCAGTGTTCAACCTGGGCCAAGTCAGACTGATGCAAACGTGGTTTGAGCCTCTTCCCTTGAGAAATGAGGGTCCTTTCCCATACACGTTTTATTTTTATTTTTGATGGCTGTGGTATCCACTAAGTGTGTACATTTGATGAAAACCCTCTGCACTAGAGAACCATTCACTGGAAAAGGTGATACCTTTGTCCATAATGTGATGATGGAATTTCATTTGATGGCTGATGTTTTCCCTACATTTTCCTCCCATCTGTCTGCCTTCTCAGTTAGAGAAACTTCATATTCTGGGTGTGTCTTCTACTGATCCACGTTTGTGACCCTTAGTGGCAATCATGGTGTCTAAGTAGTTGCTAAGGCCACAATTGCCATGTGGATAACTTTGTGTACCATCTTTTGCTGCAGTTTGCATGGTGCTGATACCTCCACCCGGTGTCTGGGCATTCTGCACCAAAGCCAAGAATTATTCTACGGCATTATCCAGGCATGTGACTGTTGGAGAGAAGGGCTGTTCCACAAACAATGCCATCTTCTCTGCTGTGGATTAAACACACGTATTGAAAACAGACAAGAGCCAGGCAGTCGAATGACCTACTATTGACTCAGTTACTCGTAGTCCACAAGCTGTAGACTAGGAATAACCCTAAAGATATCTTTATCCCTTTTCCCTTACTCGAAAAATGTGTTGCTAGGGGAATGTGTTGTTTGTAGTTAGTTACAAACCTACGTCACTACATTAAAAGGCAGGGGAAGCTGCCAGAAGTAGAACTTTCCATTAGGACTAGGAGGGAAAATTGTGCTGCGGTGCTCTGTGGAAAGAGAAAGTGTGAGATGAAAATATTGTGCAGTAATCCCCAGGCAAATGGCGAGGCTCGACTAAGAGACACATTTCTCCACATGGCGGTGTGAAGGCTTGGCAGGGGGGGGGTGATGGGGGCGGGGTCCTGTGCCAGAGTGAGAATTCTTGTATCTCAAATGTCAAGTACAGTCATCAAATAACTCTTGTCATTGGTCATAGGTACAAGAATGTTTGTTGGACGACAAGGAGAGGGGTTGAGGAGCTATCATTTACATTAATTACCAGAACATTGAAGACCAATTGGGACTTCACAAGAATTAAAATTAATTTAAAGGAACACATTTTTCAAACAAATCAATAGTTTATTAAGTACTCAATCTTAACCATTGTTTACAGATCCAAATATTCTAAAAGTCGATATCTCGTTTATGCAGCAGGTTTGTTCCATAAAAGAAAAACCCTGATCTAAATGAAAGAAGATTTGGGCGAGAATTACATTTACATTCGGTAAGGAATCGGCTTCAGAAAATTTAAGGTTTCTGATGAGAGACTCTGATGAGAGACTAGCAATGCATAGGCATGAAACCTTAGAACCTAGGCAGTGGTGATTTGCAGGGACTAGAGCAGTTTTCTCAGCTTGAAGTCAGCTGACATCTCTAAGAACTGCTTCCTCTAATCTAAGGAACACACGCTATTATAATTCAACGAAAACTCTAGTTGCAACATTTCTGCCCATTTTGACTCCTGTGAGCCAGTCAGTTTTCACCAAACTCTGAGAGCAGGGAAGACCCTTAACTTAGAAAGCCGACCTGTGCCAACTCCCAGTTCCCATTAGAGCCCAATAGCCCCAGAGGAAGACAGAAGTTGACTGGAAGAAGAAATAGAAGATACTCTTTAGAGGTGATGTCCAGGAGCCAGGAAAAACATAAGGTTTCTACCAAAGAGAAAGTGTGAAAAGGGGGCTTCTACAGACTCACTGAGAATGTCAAAATGTAGAAATTCACAGAGGTGAAAAGCTTATGCTGAGTGGAGCACAGCCAAAAAACATGGAGAGAAACTCCATTACTGCAGAGTACTGGCCAACTCAGGACCCTATCTTGATATTTAAAAAGAGGAATTGCAGAATTTCAATAGTTGCCACCTCACTTCACGGTTCCAAATGTTATGGGCATACACAATGAGATATTGCGATCAGCGAAACAGTCATGCTTGTTAAACCTTTATGGCATCTTTTTTGCCATGTGTTCCATGACCATACAGTTGTAAGGGAGAAACTGATGCAGGATCAAGTCATGGTAAGTTGGAATGGACAATCTAGCTCTTTGGTGGGGGAAGGGAGGGGGGGGGGTCACTGTTGCGGAGCTGCCAGGATTTAAGAGGATGCATGTTATTTACAGGGATATTTTAGAGTGGATGGTCATGTTCGTTCATGTGAGCACCACATTTATTGGGTCTTACCTGAATTTTACTGTTTTTCACTTGAAATCTTCAGCTAAACTTGTTCAACAGTGGGGTACTCATTGATTTTTCCAGTCTCATCTTTCACTCACATATCAGTGCAACCTGTTTCACTCTTGATTCCACATGACTCCTTAATGCAATGCCTGACTTTGGTGGTAGTGAGGGACCTTTGTTTCACTTCACACAGCCTTGTGAATGAAGGAAAAGGCCGGATAATATTTGCTGTTAAGCAGACAGCCAGAGGCATGCCACCAAGGCAAGTGAGAAAATGACAGAACCTCTCAGGTCTAGCTCATAACCTGGCTATTTCTGTATTCTCAATATCTTTTAGATTTTAGTTTTGAATAGTAAGATAAAGACCACGTTGCAGTTGTCAAGTTTAGAGAAAGTGGTGAACTCCACCAGATAGTTTATCTTGACCAACAAGAAAGCTTTCCATTTTATGTAGAGCTAGGCATTTGCTCCTTTACACCACTGTGTTCCCCTGTAGGCCAATTGTTATTTTGACATCAATACACACCCAGGTATTTCAGGGTTTTGCTTCAGCACTGTTGTCATGGTCTGCGATTGAGGCAATTGTGGGGAGTTTAATGGGATTATGCCATTGAAAAGGACTGTCAATTTTTCTCCAGTTTAAATAAATGTAGGTTTTCCTTAATCCAGATGAAAATATGCTTCAGGCAGTTTGGAGTGATGGTATGCGGATCTAAAGAGCGGGAATAAAGCAGAATCCCACAACAATGTTCTGCCATTGAATTACAATGTGTCACTGTACATGATGTTAGTTTTCAAGAATGGACCTGATTCTGGATCCACATCCAGTGCCAGAAAAAAAAACAACAAAAAAAAACACACACACACTCTCTGACTCGGTCTCTCTTTCTCTCATACAAATGAGCAGAATCTAATGGTTTACTGTCAACAGAGGTGGATTTAGAAGGACAACATTCGCCGTGGGGTTTTTGTCTAGGGTTGTGAGACTTTTCTTTTTAATTTAGACAAACTTTATGGCTCTACCAATTCTTAATCACTATTAGCCAATCATGAAATATATTGTGGATCTCAAGATGCCCTCACAAATGCTTCAAGGCCTCTCTTTTCAAGACTTTCCTTGTGACTGTAAAGTTCAGTTTTCACTGGGTATTGGAAATGGTCTTGGGATTTACTGAGAACGTAGACAAGGTAGGTTTTTACTGCATGTTTGAGCTCATTGACAATAGATCCTTAAAGAAGTGCATTGTTCTTACCTCTGATGTTGAGCACAAGTGTGAGGAAGAACTGTCATTGATCAGCATTAGTGAGCAGGGATATTTTCATTTTCATCTGACAATCTTTTGTTCTTGTCATTGAGTAATTTCATGAAATGTATATTTGACACAGTTGCTGATGCTTGGGTAACTGTGGCTACTTTCTACCTAATCTTTGACTCAAACAATGACATGAAGCCCCCATTCAGTTCTAGTGGGTGATGGATACATTCTTCATAAACACTTATAATGAATGATTTCACTGAAGATGTTACTTTATTCGGAGATTTAAATGTCTCTCTGATCTGCTTAGCAAAAAAAATTTCTTGGATCCTATGATGGCTTTATAGTATCATCTGTGGATAGTGCAGCAGATCCTGCGCATCTTGTGTACTGATTTGTACAAGCTGTGTTCTAGTTTGCAGCCCATTATATTCTGGGTGATGGGTCTGTAAAAAGAACCTTTTGTTGGGTAATTTAGATTGATATGTATGATTGCTCGTCTGGAACAGGACAGCTAGATCGAGTGTATTTGAGATATTGACAAATATGCACTTCAGAATTTGGTGGGCTCTCTTCCAGAATGGTACTCAGGTGAGTGTTGCTGGGATGGATCTGATTTCTATCTAAATCTTCTAGTCTTTAACTGAAGCCATCAGAGCTCTGAATCCGAGAAAATTATGAGCTGGTTCAAAGTAAGATGGTTTAAAAATGCTGCCTTTGAAAAGAAAAAAAAACTTTGCTTAGCATGGGGCAGAACAATGATGGTGCTAAATTAAGATGATATACAATAGGTATCCGTGTTCAAGATGTCAGCTAAAAACGCTGATGGGAAAAATATGAATTTGAAGCAGAGGAATATGATTAATTTAAAAATATCATAGCGAAAGGAGTGGTTCTGAAGCCATTTGTAGGCCTTCTGTAGGAGGTCTTATAACAAAGAGACCACAACAGAGCCTCTGTGAGGAATCCCTTGCAGTTTTAGGTTCTATAGAGATACTGTATAGCCTGCACTGGTGCAAAATGAAGAGGCAAAACTGAATAGGATTCAGAGGATAACTTAGTGGATTGCAAGTACCTGTCCCAGACCACTCAGTGGAAGGAAGGACACTGACACATCATGCTGAAGCACAAGAAAAGACATTACTAAAAAATAATGGCATAGTGAGCACCCGGTAGTACTAAATTCTAAACTAGTAGGAAGGAGATACTTCTTTTTTAGGAAAAGAAGCTGTCACCCCCTATCTTGTGGCATGCTTCATCACTGGGATTTTCCCACATCCAGACACATTCTTGTGTTTGGAGGGGCTCAACCATGTAGTGGGAGCTCGAGATATTATAATTAGGGATCAGATTATTTCAGGTATTTTATAGATTAAAACTGCCTAGGGTTCACGCCCACACCATAGTTTTAATTTCGGCTGTCCTTCCAGGCCCACAGCAACCTGTTTTTAACTGTCTCCATCGGGAACCTGGTGTCCCCGTAAGGTGCAGTTTGGGCTCTTGTGGGACATTTGGGGTGCATTCTTTGGAGAAGGTTGTTTTTTTCTACCTGTTTCTATTTGCACGGACTTTTGTGCATTTTTTTCTTGACAGCCGCACCAGTGGGCCGACATCCACAATGACCCTCTCTCTCCTGGACAACTCTCTCGTCCTGCTTTTGCTGGGATGGGGCCCATATTTGCCAGCGAGCTGATTGGGCACAAGGGAGCCTACAGAGAGTTTGTTTACCCGAATCCCCCTCTTCTCTTTGCTCGTTTCAGGTAACAGTGATGGCCACGCTCCATGTGAGTATTAGTGTGGAGGAAGTTGATGCACGTTGTTGTGGTCTTAAGAGCGCATTACTGCAGCATCTGTGAGGGCCCGGTACTTTAAATTCAGGATCCCGGGGACTGACCAGGCAGAGTGGTACTGGGTTTCCCCAAAGCTCTGACGTGATCATACTGAAAGGATCAGTAGAAATGCAGAAAAATGCACGATGGAAACAAGAAATTCAAGCAAACAGTCCCTTGTGAAAACAGATCATGGTTGGTAGAAAATACCTTACAGCACTAATAAGGAAATGAAAAATAGAATACTTTAGTAAACGTCGACAGAGAGGAAAATACTTGTGAGAAGCAGTATTGTGGAAGTGAGCAAGAAACCACACATCACGGTGGGTAAGTCATAGGCGAAAAATACTGCAGTGGAAGTACATGGATGACCAGAAACACATGCAGGGGACACACCAGAAACAACCATCTCTAGCACATTAGGGAACATGTAGGGACCAATAACATTATCCTTTTTTTTTATTAATGTTTTTTATTGTGTTATAAAAAAGTACACGAAAAGAAAAACAAGTAACCAGCAACAATACCATAAGCTCGTGGTGGTCATTCCACACAGCATCGGCATTTCCCGAATAACTGCATTATGCATATGTGACTATATATTAACACAGCAAACCACGATTCGAACCACAATCACCTAATTGCGAGGTAGAACATTGTTCCAATGGATCAGGAGATCAGAAACTTCAGGGAAGAAGTTGAGACTAGAGATGTGACACAGGGAGGGTTATCTACTTAAAAATCCTTCCTTCTTAAAGAGAAAATAGTCACTGAAAACAAGGTGCAGCTAAAATATATGGAGAGCGAGACTTTTCTCATCCATGCAATGCTAATGCATAGAAAATATATGAAATGGGCTGAAAAACAGGACAGAAACAGAAAAACAAAAAGAGAGAGAGAAATTTGCAGAATGTGAATGTGCTTAATTTACAAGCTCTTCCATAGAAAGATTGGCAGCTGGAAATAACACTGAAAGGTGATAGTAGCTTCTCATGGTATGTCAGATAGAAATAGGTTAAAGATGTCCTGATAAATTAGAGTAAACCGGAAAGAGAACGTGAACACGTTAAAAGAAGCCACAATGATGATTTTCCTTGCTATCTTGAAGAAAATTCTAGATTTTATTAAAGACACAAAGCAAGCATCATGCTGATCTATATCTTTTTTTTTCTACCGACGGCATCACTGAAAAAATACGTTTCCCATCCACCCCTGGAAAGATGGCTTAAAACTAAAATTACAAGACCATATTAGCCAACAGAAAAATGTCTTATTGTATATTATCATAAGCACCTATTAACCAAC
Source organism: Pleurodeles waltl (assembly GCF_031143425.1). NCBI lineage: Eukaryota > Metazoa > Chordata > Amphibia > Caudata > Salamandridae > Pleurodeles > Pleurodeles waltl. The sequence continues at coordinate 609,280,788 of NC_090444.1, read as the reverse complement.
AATTTCTTTGTAATGCCAATGGTGGTTAATTCAAAACGCAACGTCAGTCCTCCGATTTTAAATAGCTTCGTGTCTACTCCTGAAATAAAATAACCCATGTAAGGGTGGGTCATTATTATGCATTATAATCTGAAAAGAATGTGTGATAGAACCACCATCCCCTAATAACTGTTCATTATTGAAAGCAGAATACAGCATAATAGGAGTTGAAAAGGAATAAATTCAATTAAGCCCGCCCTTAATAGAATACAGAATTTGCTTAAAGATACCTGTGAAACTTTACATTCTGAGGCCGAACAGGAGGTGAGCAGATCCCGTTTTAATGATTACTCCCCACTGATGATGCCATATGAGGAATTGGTGCAAAGTAAAACCGCTTTAAAATGTAATGTCACAGCCAAATCTCCATCCTAAAAATATTTTCCGATCTAGCCATAGCAAGGAAAGTCTGAGAGGCCATAGACCACGTGGTAGAACATGCCACAAAAGAAACGATATTACCAGTTTCCTACATCACTCATCTGACAATTCTAGCAAGGGCCGTAAATGAGAAGACAGGTTTCCTAAACACAATGAAAAGTGGAGTATGAACTGGGGAAACCAGCAAAGAATGATGTCTGGCACTATGGGTGTTCTCTCAGAGACACACCTTTAACCCCCCAAAAAGTGCATTAATTAATTGTATATTTGATAACTCATTGAAGGTAGCTAACACACACACACACACACACTGCATCATACGAGTTATATATGTTCTTTACTATGCCTTTACGGGCTTGATCATTAGTGTTAACATGACCTTGCAAATAATTACCATTGTTTTTGCAAATTTCAATGGTCATTCATTAGCTAAATTTGGGTTTTCAACAGCCAAATAGCAAACACATATTTCAAGGATTAAACCGGATTCTTCTTTCTCGTGGCTGTAGAGTTTGGATATGTAGTTTATAGTTCCAGTCTGGTCCCATCCAGAAGGCTTTGTGTTTTTATTGTGGTCTGTTTGTGAGCTAACATTTCCATGTGGAACTAAACATTATCGATGATAGCAAATCGAGAAACCCCATGATACAGCCTATAACTAAATTCAATAAGGGTGCCAGTAATCCCCAAAGCTATGGTATCGTCATTTTGTAGTCTGCGTATTTGTTACCTTACTCTCTATCACTGGATGGGGACATTCCACCCAGAGACAATAAACCACCTTGTTATCCCGAGGTCACTGAAGTCTCGTCTAAAAAAAAAAAAATATTACATAATTGGCCACCGTTGGTGATGGCATCAATTCTGACAAACCAGATGTTTTATCTTATCCAGGTCAAGTTTGGGCACCACGTCGGTTGGCTTCTTTTCAGGGCTACCAAGGCTGAAATAATATATCACCACCTCCATTTCTAATCGAAGGACCCCTCAGTTTGGGCCAGCTGTTGCTTAGAAGGCCTTGCACAACTCACGAAAATGATCCATGACCTTGCCAGCCTTCACTAGGGACCATCGGACGGAGGCGTGCCTATTTTTATGACATGCTAGAGCTTCTACTTGAATGTCCCCTTGTAAATAGGTTTGGCTTCAGCTGCCCCACCACACTCCTGTGACTGTGACCTAGGGAATACCCATAAGGGAGTCCAAGGGTTGCTCCAAGCGAGCTTGCGAACAGACTGCCAAGTACAAATAGATTTCATTATGCAAGCCCCCAGTTTAGAGTAATTTGCCTTTTTGTAAATTTAGCTGAGAAGCCTATTCCGGGCAATTGTCAAGACACTGACTATTAAAGGAAAGGAAAACTTGCAGCATAATGACAGAGTGGCAAAGGTTGCTGGATGTTGATGTAAATCTCATAGCACCGTCTCTGTGATGTATAATTTTGTAATGATTGTGATTCTTACACAAATGTGCTAAATAATGAATGCCTGTGTCTTCCTTTATTATGAGGCAAAGCAATTGGAAGTAACAATACTAGACACAGGCCTAAACAACAAATACTTCCTGGTAGCACTGTTCCATTTAAACTAAAACCTACAGTAAGTGACATGCCATCCTTACAGGTCAAAACTCTTATCTCTTTTTCACTCTAATATGAATTGAACTTTAAAATATATGCATTGCATAAGGCAACAAAAGACTATTTCAGCCACAAGATAATTTAAAACAAATCATAATTTGGCACATTGACCACCTTCTTGCTTGTGCTCGCCTAGCTTGTGAGTTATGCTAAACTAGCAGACTGCTCGCTACTAATGAATTTTCTTATGTGGTGTGCACTGCTAACATATTCTAATATAGACAAACCCAATAACCTAGTCAGCATGATTTGCCAACATCATCAATTCTTTCGAGGGGGAAACAACAGACACACAGTCTCATGTTGCTGAGGTCCTCAATGTGGTCACATAACCAGTCAACTGTTGACCCTTTCTGGTCATAGTCCTTTAACAGGTGATGTCCAAAAATTTACAAATTGTCTGGTGTATGTATGGCATGGAATTTGGAACGGTTGTCTGGACCATTATTTAGAGTGAGACTACCATCTCAAACTTCACCATCTTCTAGACACAACACAATCAGGATTCAGAAAGAACAGCAGCACAGAAAAGCACTCATTGTGGCCTCCAGCGACATTTGAAACATCCTGGGCTGAGGAGAAACAGTGGCCCTCATTCTGCTCAACATCTTCACCACCTTTGATGCTGCTTCCCACAACACCCTCATCAGAAGACTCCACAAGACTGACATACAAAGATCTGCTCTCAAAGGGATCTGTTCCTTCCTCACTCAAAGAACCCAAAGGGTAGGCTGCTGCCCTTCATATCAGAGGCTAGGAAACTGATATGGGATGTCCCATAGGGATCATCCCTCAGCCTCACCCTTACCCTTTTCAACATATACATGACTCACCAACATCATCCGATCACAAGACATCACTGTCATCTTCTACACCGATGACACCAAACTCATCCTGTCCCTGACGGCAAGACAAACACCACAAGAACCAGCTTCACCAACTGCATGACCATGGTAGCAAGCCTAATGTAAACCAACAGCCTGAAGCTCAACTCTGACCAGACCAAAGAACTGGTCCTGGGCAACAAGACCTCCCTATGGGATTCCACACGATGGCTGTAGGAGCTAGGACCAACACCCACAGACCATGTAAGAAATCTAGGGATCTTCCTAGGCTACAATCCCAACATGACAGCTCAAGTCGAAGCAATGTGCACATCCAGCTTCCACATCCTACGCATGCTGCAAAAAATCTTGAAATTGTTGCCTCAGAACACCAGACAGACCGTCATGCAAGCACTCATCAACTCCAGACTGGAGTACGGCAACACTCTCTACACCGGAATCTCCAAACAACTCCTACACAGACTTCCGACCATCAAGAACCCTGTCGCAAGATTCGTACTCGACCTCCCATGCTGCATCTACATCTCACCACACCTTGTATATATTTGTAAATATCACAAGTGCACTATAAGTTCACTCATTCACTTTCACTGTGTGATTATTCGCTTCAGGAGCACATATATAAAAAAAAATTATATGTATACTTTTAATGGTTTTATTTTTTATATGATGTGATGTTGGATTGATAATGGACGAACCAGGCATGAGGAAATTTGCTTTTGCATAGGCTGAAAATAGTTAATAATAATTTATTTAAGCCTACCATGGGGGGCTTCATTTAGACTATTGCTGTGGAAGGTGAGGCCTGCACTTCCCCTGCAGGGACTATTTTGGAGTTTTCAGAGCTTCCTGCTTTACAGTGTCCTGTGGACATTCTGGAGCAGAAATGTGCACTGCCTGCTGCTATCACTACATGATATCAGGCAACCAGCACACACCACCCCACCCACCCGCACTGCCCTTAGAGGCTTTTTAGTACCAGCAAAAATGATTCCTGCTGAAGTGAAGGGCCTGTTGAAGCTGCATTTTTATTATAATTTGCAAGCTTCATGTTTCTAATGATTTGTTTCTACTTTTTGTCTAGATTAAGTTCTCAGACTTGGGCACACAAATCACTCAAGCATGAGAATTCTTTGTGTTTGCACCCAAATAAGATCTCTGGAGTGTTGTAAGAAATATCGGAAAATGTAAGTGAAGTTTTTTGCCTTCCCCTAACTGTCATAAAAAATAATCTGCAAATTAGTTTTTAAATGTTCCTTTTTACTACCTTCCCTCTAACAATGCAAACCCCACCCCAAAATAGTGCAGGCATGAGCACAACAAGCATTTGCAATGCAATAGGTCTCCCCTTTGCTTGTGTTAGAGCTATTATCATTGTAAATTCATAATTGGACTTTTCTTGCCACATAAATTTGTCAACCCTGCCTCATAATTTCTTTTTTTCCAGCCATATAATTCCAGTGGCCCTGCATATAACTAATGCACAAAAAATGAAAATGTTGCCATTTAGCATCCTCATTTAAATCTGCCATGCTAATTCCAGTAGAATACCACTTTCACCACCACACCATCAGAGTTGCTGCCTGGCTAACACAATTCCCCCCAAAAAGACATAAGACAGCCACAGAGGAGAAATAAACCAAAAGGGTCACCCAAACATTTAAAGAGTGTTCAAAGAGTCATAGTGTAATAAGGAAGTAAAGTTGGCCTGAATCATCGCCATAATCGTAATAAGGAGAGCTTATTAAAACAATACAATGATATAAACCTTTATCAGAAAATATTGGCATTAGACTGTAATGCTCAAAACAGGCTCTAGAGGGCACCATAACAAAAATATAATTTGTATGAAACATGGTCATGTAACAATACTGTTAGCCCTTAGAGGACATAACCCCATGGAAAAAAGGAGGAGAAAATAATGCAGTGTAACCATATACTTAGCCCCTAGAGGGCATTTTTAGGGCTAGCAGGCCTTCTGCAATGATATTGCAAACAAGGCCTCGAAAACAAAATTCTACCAGCTGTAAAACAAAAGTTATAACCATGTGAAAGTTTAAAATACACTGATTGGTAGGAGGGGTTATTATTTTGGGGTCCCTATTAACCTAGTGTGGGGATCCAGAGATAATGTACACAGAGCGTTTTAAAGGTGGTCCCATTGTCGTAGGACCACCACAGGGTGAGTTATGACCAAAAAGGTTTTGTGAAAGTAATGCCCTGCAAAGTATTATGGGGTGAGTATTTTTGCTGCAAATATTATATGTTGACCGCAATGCTCAGAACAGCCTCTAGAGAACACCATAATGAAATACCATTTGGAAGAAACATGGTCATGTAACCATACAGTCAGCCCTTAGAAAGCATAACCACATGAAAAAAAAAATGGGAGAAAATAATGCAGTGTAATCAAATAGGTAGCCCCCTAGAGGACGTAGTACATTAGCCATTTACAAGGATAATAGGGCTATTGCAATGATATAACAAACAAGGACCATAAAACATAACTTCTTCCAGCTGTAAAACAAAAGCACCAACCATAAGAGAGTTTAACAAGATATTGAATGATGGTAGGGGTTATTATTTTGGAGTCCCCACTAACATAGTGTGGGGACCCAGAGGTGATGTAAACTGAGCACATTGTGTTCAATGTTTTGAAGGTGGTCCCATTGTCCTAGGACTACCACAGGGTGAGATAGGAGCAAAAAATGTTTGTAAAAGTAATGCCCTGCAAAGCATTATGGGGCAAGTTTCAGTGCTTTGCATATTTTAGTATGTTGCTATGACTGTAACTCTTAGAACAGCCTCTAGAGGACACCGCAATGCAAATAGCATTTGTAGGAAACATGGTTATGTAACAATCTAGTCAGCCCCTAGAGGGCATAGCCACACAAAATGAAAATGGCAGAAAGTAATGCACTGAAACCATATATTTAGCCCCTAGAAGGCATAGTACATTACACATTTTCGGGGGAAGCAGGCCTATAGCAATGATTTTAGAAACAAGGTCCTTAAAACAAAAGTTATTCCCTGCTGTAAAGCCTCACGGTGCTGACATCACAGATGGGCGGGAGGGTGTCAGGGAGAGACTCAGAAGCGATTGCGCCTCTCCCCTCAGGAGGGGGGAGTGGAATTCTCCAGTGCTTTGCACCAGATGATTTTTTAAAGCCCTATCAATGGCCATCAGACGCACCACGGAAGGTGTGCGTCTGATGGCCATTGGCCGTCAGATTCACTAAAGGAGTTAACTGCACCATGCATTCTGATACATGTAATTCACAGTGTTCGCATTAGCGTACAACCAAGCCTGTGTTGTATGTAACATTAAAAAAAAAAAAACAACTGTGTGTGTGTGTGTGTGTGTGTATATATATATATATATATATATATATATATATAAATAATTTACCTTCTGGCGATAGCCAGTAGATATAGTTAGGATCCAATTTCTATGGGAATTTTTTTTTGTTTGCCTATAACTTTGGCGCTGTTTGAGGGATCGTTACAAATTTTTCAAAACTAGAACACTAGTCACTTTAGTTGGTTTGTGGGACGTTTTGGGGTGATGTGTAAAACGGGGGCTGAGAAAAAGGCAGGGTCTCAAGACGTAATTTCCCCATGCAATATCCTGTAGAGATTGTAGACACGACTACAGCCTGAACCACTGGAAGGAAATACATCAAATTTGGCAGAATGCTAGTGCTTGGTCCAGAAAGAGCCTTTTTTGTAATTTGGTGTAAATCTGTTCAAATGTTTTGGAGTTATTAAAGGAGAAAGGAATAAAGATATCTGGGGACGCAGATCCTTCACGGATTCCCTGGTACCCATGGGTGCCCACGGATCCAAAGCCCAATAGGGGAAAAACCTCATCCCTTCACACACCATGCCCCCTGACACTGGCAAAGACCGTGCGCAGTATGGGGTTGTGTGCATGTTGGGAGGCGGAGGGGGTTGGCTGTGCATTGCTATTGGTTGGTTGTATTAACATACAGTATGTATATATTACATTTCATTAAAAAAAATAGAAATTCACTGAAAAACCAAGTGTTTCAGGGATGTTATAATTAGGTTCACATTTTACCCACAAAAACCATAGAAATTTAGCAGTTATACTTCTACTTATAGTTCTACTTCTGTGAAGAAACTATAACTCATGCCGTTAAGTAACTTTAGTCCATGAGTGATAGTTTCCTAACATAACTATCGCTATAAGTATAACTATAACTGCTAAATTTCTATGATTTTGTGTGGGTAGAACGTGAACCTAATTATAACGTCCCTGTAACCGTTGTTTTCTTCAGTGAATATATATAATCTTTTTGTCGGTAAACATTCTTGTTATGAAAAGACATTAGAAAAGGCAAAATCAGTATAAAGCTTTATATAAGATAAGTTACAACTCAAAATGCCCAGTGTAAATTGGTCTTGATTCTACATCGAGGAAACCTAGCTGTAAATTGAAGGACCTTCATTTGCTAAGGGTAGTGGAAAACCAGTTATGAGGGCAGACAAGGGGACCCCTGTTTATGACGTAAAGTGTGAGTCCAGTTATGTGTTTGTGGTGTTTTGGAGGCATAATGGAAGGACGCCGGAAATGACACAGTGGTGTTTAGGGCAGGGAAGATATAGCATGATGCCAGGTATAGTGCTGTGGTGTTTGAAGGTTAGGGCACAGCACCAACTATAGGACAGTGATGTTAACAGAGGTTATGGCATGATGCCAGATATAGAGCTGTGATGTGTAGGCTCTGTGGCAAGGCACGAGTATGTATTGTGACCTTTGGGTTAGAACAGGATGCCAGGTTTTCAGAATGTTGTGATTCATTAACCGCATATGGACCTGTTCAAGGTGGGGTTGCAGGGCAACCAGACAGGTATGTGATATTTTAAGGGTGGAGATGGCAGGACATCCATGTATGGGACATTTTTAAGCTTCATTTTATGAATGGATTTCTGGTATGACAGCCAGGTCTGGTAATGCTTGAAATAAGGGACAGGCAGGCCTCTCTGTATTGGGGTATACCGACTACCTGTGATATTTTGCTGAATCTGTTGCTGTCTGCTTTGTCTAGACTTTAGGAAAGTTTTCATAAAGGGATGATTAACAGAATCCGCTCTTGTTTTTGTTTCAACATGTGTATTTGAAAGTGCGATATTGTGCTGGACTGGTTAGCATTCTTATAAGAGTGAAAACTGCACAACTAACGGATCTAAATAAGATGCTCTAAAATAATCCAGTAGCGTGCCACAAAATGTAATAAGATGGACTACTACATTTGTGGCAACTCACCTATCTAAATCCACAAGAAGAAACTGCACAATCCCTAAAAAATCCAATCAGAAACATCCCAGACACAGTGGCTGTCCCAATACCAGGGAGATTAGATTTTTTTTTGTCGGTACGATAGCCCGCTGAATGTCTTGCATCAAGTTGCTCACCGGGGTTCAGAGCACACAAGTTTGTTTAATTGTTTACACCCTCTTCGATTTTACACACTAGTGCAGGGCTTCTGCGTAAAACTAAAATAGCAAATTATTCATGAAATATTGTGTAATAAGCCACCTGGACTGTTACTGGTGCCCTGTTGACCTGGATATGTATCTCACACATCCTCTGGCGTGGCGTGGCCAGAGCCTATAGATAAAAGGGCCATGGACCACACAAGGTATTTACGCCTATACCCGCATTCTAGTGTCTGTGTGTGTTTTGTATCCGCTCCTCCCGCCCACAACCCCTGCATAGTGCACCCATCAGAGAAGGCCCATGACGAGGCCCCACCACACTTGGAGACGAGGGTGCACACATCCTGCTTGTCCACCGACCTATCCAGCTCCAGCATGCTTCTAGGAAGCCACTGCAAGCCTCCCCTACCTCACCATGCCCCTGCCATGACCGATGCCACATCGGAGATCCGGTGCAAATTCCTGACCGCAGCTGATCACCTGGCACCGCAGTCATCTGCAGCGTCACACCTCCATATGCCCGCTTCCTGCTAAAGATGCCCAGCCTTGCGCTGATCTGCAGGGCTTGTCGCACAGCAGTTACACGGCGCACCCTAGCAGCTTGCTGGCACCATTACACAATACAGCAAACAAGAGGGCAAGCCAACCAGTGCTCGTAGAGAGTCAGTCAAGCAATCAAGTGAACGATTAGAGGGTATGCAAGCTATAAGACAACTAAGAAAATAATAAAACAAATACACAAGTGACATTAGTGTCAAATCCTTTGCCTAAACTCAGGCCTATGTACTCTGCTGCACCCACCTGGTAGACATAAAGATCGTACCCCCACATTTCAAGTAAGTTAGATGTGCTGCTCTGCAGTAGTCCAACGTACCTCCAGCCTATTATCGACCCCCACAGCCACCTCTTTTGCTTGGGGCACACCATTTGAGAGACATCATTGCACTATTGACACTATCCCAGTGCACCCTGGGACTTCAACCAGCCCACTCGTAGCAGTGCATCACACCACACTGCTGCCCCTCACAGGCCTTGCTGTAGACTTAACACAGTAACACAATGGCTGATTACACAAATGCACCCGTCCAGCCTGTGCAGCAACACGTCAAGATCCTGCCCCAACATGAGCTCATTGGGGTCATGTAGCCTTTCAGCGAGCTTGCCAACCCAGTCATAGCCACACCCCTAAGGGTCATTTGGATAGAGAGATGAGACAACTATTTTATGACAACTGGAGAGACCAACTGAGCTGTCAAGTGCTCCCTGCTGCTTCATCATGTTATGCAGGAAATCTATAAACCATTCAAGAACCTTCCCAACACTGGTACAGCAAACAATTAGGAAGTGCAGCATGGGCACTCAAAGCTTATTTTGACTCCCAATTAAATCCTAACTTTGAACGCTTCAATCTCCGTCAAGCCCACAGCATAAAGGTGAATCGATTGACTCTTTTTATGCGCCACTACATGAGTTGCCAACACATGCACGGCCGACGACGAGCCCAAGGAGATAAGAGAACAGTTAATTCAAGGTTGCCACAACAAGAAAATCAGGGGCCTCATCACGACAGCCCAATAAGAGTTTAGATGACATCCTCATGATGGCCAGATCACGCAATCTCTCAGCCACAAGGGCCTCTGAAATGGACTTAGCTATCACTCAAGCACCAGAAAAGACCCCTGCCATAAAAGTGGAACATGCGGATGTAATGGCCACAAGAGGGAAGCCCAACAAACCCAAAACTTCTACTGTCACCACATCAAGGCCTCACTGTGGTCACGAGGAACACCCCCAAATGACTGCCCTGCTGAAGGACACACATGCTCAAACTGTGGAAAAATCAACCACTTTGCGTTTGTATGCCGAGGGAGACAACAAAGCAGAAGACCAAGAGGAAGACCTGCCCCAACCAAAGCAGTACAACAGCTGTTGCTAGGTGAACCCGACCCACTGGAGATGCCAAACATCCGCAGAGATTCCAACAACAACTTGATGATTCACAATCTGAAGATGAAGTCTTTCTCATCTCCTTCACTAACGAACTAAAGAAACACCACAGCCCACATGCTTGATAGAAATAGCTGGTTCCGAGGTTAAAGCTCGCATTGACACAAGGCCTCTGTTAACATAATGGGCATCCAGCAATACCGTCGCCTCAAACTTAAACTGATGCTCATACCCTTTCACACCAAAATATTAATGTATGGCAGCCACGCTCCCCTACTTCTCAAATGTTGCACTACCAGGAGATCCACACGACATTCTATGTAGTCGACAGAGAGGCCGACACCCTGCTCAGGAGCCATGCAGCTGAAGACCTGGGGCTCGTATCATTCACAGGCAGCGTGAAGGCATGTCAGATGGACGAACTGCTGCAGCAATTCCCTGGATTCTTTGAAGACCTCAGATGCCTCTAGACTCCCCCAGTCAAGTTGCATATCGACTAATCTATCAAACCAGTGGCACTTTGCCACCAAAGGGTGCCCTTCCACCTGCAACCCCTGGTGGAGAAAGAACTTGAGAGACTCGAGAGTCTAGCAATGATCAAAATAGTCTCAGTACCAACACCGTGGTGTCTCCCATGGTGATTGCACAAAAGCTTAAACAACCTGGCATGTTAATCTACCCAATAAAGGTATCAAACGAGAGACCTATCACGCTGACAATAGACATTATCGCTGATCTCAACAGGGCATGATGATTCTCCAAGATGGACCTGAACTCTGGTTACTATCTGCTGCTCCTGTCAGAAGAAAGAAGATGCATCATGTGCTTCTCAACTCACCTAGGCCTACGACAGTACACATGGCTAAACTTTGGAATCTATTCAGCAGCTGAACTATTCCAAGTCGCGATCAAAGAAACTCTCTTGGGGCTCCGGGAGTTATGAATAGTAGCAACAATATCCTGATCTTCCCAATGATGGTGGAGGAACTCCACAAGCACCCGTGGGCGACTCTGAAACGCCTGTGGGAACACGTTACCCTGCACTGAGAAAAATGCTCCTTTTTCCGGATCTCATTTGAATTCTTTGGCTATGTATGCAACCAAGATGGAGTGCAAGTTGACCCTAGGAAATCATATGCCACCAAGCCAGCCCCGGCACCCGCCACCATCATATCGGTCCGCAGCTTCCTTGGGATTGCCACATATTGTGGCCGATTCATCCCTAATCTCGCAATGATTGCTGAGCTGCTGAGAGCCCTCATGAAGGCCAACGCTTGCTGGAAATGGGACCAGCCAGAGGAAGAAGAATTTCAGAACATCAAGACCTCCCTGCTGAACAAAGCAAAAATGGCTTATTTTGACCACAAGAAACAGACTGAACTACTTGTAGATGCCAGCAATGCAGGCCTCAGTGCTGTGCTCACCCAAGAAGTCGAACCTGGCAGAATGGCACCACTGGCATTTGCCAGCAGAGTCTTCACCCAAACCAAGATGAGATACGCACAAATAGAGGTCGGCCTTGGCCATTCAGTAGGCTTGTGCTCACTTCCACCTGTACCTCTGTGAGAGACCATTCACAGTCATTACCGACCACCAGCCACTGGTACCACTGTTCCGAGGCACCACCTAGGATAGAGCCCTGGGCCCTTCAAATCCAACACAACAACTTCAACATTGCCTACCAGCAAGGTTTTAGTGCTCAGCCTCGGAAATTAGGACGCCAAGTCATCTGAGAAATACATCTACTTGGTGACACAAAGTGCATTTCCGAGAACAAGGAGCCTGAGTGAAATCGAAGAAGCCACAAAGGGTGATGCCCTACCGACAAAAATTACAGAGACACTGCAGCAAAGCTCATGGCAAAACTTCCTCAGTGATGCCAGCAGCTGGCAAGGAACAGACCGAGAAAACCTCATACAATTATGGAGAGTCCTAGACGAACTCAGTGCCACTCCCAATGGCTTCACACTACAAGGTTGCCAGTGTGTAATCCCAGAGAGCCTACCACAATGGTCAGTGCTACTACCCATGAAGGACATTAACGCACAGCAAAAGTTAAGTCACACCTTCGGGCAAAAATATGGTTCCTAAACCTTAAAGCGATTATTGACGATCTAGTGCAACGGCGCCCAGCCTGTCAACTCACCAGCTCTCAAGAGGCCATTATCACTGAAGAGCCCTGCACCGCCCCATGGTCTAAAGTGGGCATGGATTTCGGGAGTCTTCCTGATGGTAGAATCACAATGGTCCTAGTAAATGACTATTCTAAGTACCCTATACTGGATGTCATTGATTCAACAGCATTTACCAATGTGGCACCAGCCCTAGATCTTTGCACTATTTGGACTACCAGTCGAAATCAAGACAGACGATGAGCCCCCGTTTCACGGAACAGAATTTAAGGAGCTCCTTGAACACCTTGGAATCCGATATCAACGCATAACCCCCCAGTGGCCGCAGAACGTTTCATGCGCACTCTCAGCAAGGCCCTAAGGACTGCCACTTTAGAGAAAAGTGACCCCGAACTCGGGTTCCTGCGAGACTATAGAGGATCTCCGCTCTGTACCACACAACAAGCCCCATGGACCATGATGCTCAAACGAAACAGGAGAGATACCATCCCATTCCACCCTGATTGGACCCTACTGAGTTATGACTCTCTGTGGGCACAAGTCAGGTGCAAAAAGAACAACACACATGTAAGTGTGAAAAGGCAGGCATTTTACGAGGTGACAGCGTGATATTCAAAAATCGAAGGCCAGGGAAGAAATTCCAAATGTATGTCACAACCACGCATGCCTTAACAACGTGATCGGAACCACAACCATGTCTTTCCCATGCATGCCTTTACAACGCATGCCTTTGCAATGAATTTCACTGTAAAAGAATGCTTAGTAAAGGCATATGTGGAAGCCGCATGCGTAGTTGTGTCATACAACCCCCCCCTTAACTTAAAAAACTACCTCAACCCCCCCATCTGCCCTGAGGCCCAAAACTACCCCCACCCCTAAAAACCTCCCCTCCAAAAACCCTGGCTGCTGTTTACATAAACAAAACCTAACCTGACCCACCACCCACCCTCAGCTCTTAGTCCTCCCCCACCCCTAAAAACTAAACTTCTCCAACATACCCAGCCCGCCCTGAGCTCTAAAACCTTTCCCCACCCCTAATAACTAAACTACCCAAACCCCCACCAAACCTAAACCCTAAAAAACAAACTACCCTGACCCCCCAATGTTTTGCTTCACTAATGACCGAGCTGAAACACTCATGCACTGACAAAAATCTATGGAATGTGCTTCTTAGTCTAAAGAAGACATTTTATACACTTCGCAAGGTTCGTAAAGGAAGGTCAGCATTCGAAAAGCACACGTTTAAAAATGGTCACAGCAATGAAATGAGAACATGTACAAATGATTCTCCACTGCCATATACACAGCAAATATTAATGTGCAAAATACAAATACCTATATTTGGATATATATATTCATACACAATGCAAAGCAAATAATTAGTAAATATTCATCACCGTGGGGCCTATCTGGCACTTCATCTTTCTCCTGCCAGCAAGTCATTGACCCTGGTTCGACTGCAACGAGAAAGAGAGATCTACCCTCATGGGAAATATATCAGGCATTCAACATCTCAATCCTGATTGAGGTCTCTGAATCTCCCCACCGTTGACCAGGGTCTCTTATATATATTCTTTTAACAAAGAGAGGAGAATTGTAGAAACTCCCTCCCACTGCATAAGTATTACAAAATGCTGGCTACTTGAGGTCACTTTTGAAAAGAACACGTTGAAAATTGGCCAAGGTCCCAAGGTGCCCTCCCTCAAAACAAAACTGTTCCCTGCTGTACCGTCAGTCTAGTCAATTCTTATCATCCTAAGCCCTTGGTGAGAAAGAACACGCAAACATGCAGAATATAAACATGAGCACACTGTATAACGTGTGCATGGAAAATTACTTGCAGATTTTAACGTGGCGGTGGCTAATGCTAAAATAAAGTCAATAAGCACAATGAAGTTGGTGATCACTAATGTGACGATGTGCTGCTAGGCTAAGAGCAACGTGGAGTCAGTGGTCAAAACACAAATATCATTACACACTACCCTTTTGACAAATTACTCATATACTCTATAGTCCTAAAATCAACCTCTTTTTTTTCTTTTAAAACATTACAAGCAAATTAGGTATGCATTGTACACAGCAACATAATGAATAAATACGAGCAATCACTATAAAGCAATAGAAGTATAAATAATTTTTTTTAGCCATTAGACATGCTAGCTTATTGATCATTCAGATATTATGAACATCTAAACCAGACACACCTACAATAGAAAGACTTAAGCTTAAATATTGTGATTGGGATAATAATTGAATCACCGTCTTCACTTAATTGAATAGTGTCTGTAGGATAACAAGTCAGTATAGAGTTAGATGGAAACATCATGAGTCCTAATCATGTAAAGGTACACGGTTCACCTGTAATATTTGCTGGAATGTAGGTAAAAGTATGGTTCCCAAACGAGAATAGCAAAGCAAAATATAAACGCTGTGGGATAGCGTAACTGGATGGACGGAATGCGGAACCAATCAAACATTCACCCCCAGTCACAGATCTGGGTTTAATCCATCCATTATTTTGCTCACCATGCCACCCCAGTTTGAACCCAGCCATATGCAAATCAGTCTTGACCCTGTTCCTCATGGGAACAGTCCAGCCCGAACTGCCAGGCCAGGTTCTCCCTGGACCGGAAACAAGCATCCTGGGACCGGTTTCGGGGTTTCACCCCTCATCAGCCAGGCTAGCTTGAATAGTCAGCCAACTGGCAACTTAAAAAATGCTTAATGTGACTGGCAGCAGACACCAGGTTATAACAATCCATGTGGTTGGTTCTATTAGAATTGCAATCAAACAGGTTGATAGGACATCCATGGTACTCTGCATTATTCCCAGGCAGAACGTTGATCTGTGAAGCACAACTTGCGCCACATGGATCCATAGGTATTGCCCTTCAAAAGCAGCAGGGATGTTGCACAACATGATTGATCAATCAGGTTCAGGTTGGGGGTGGTGTCCCCCCCTGCCCCATGCGCACACACCTGAAGGGAGACCACACAGCACACTCATGGTCAAAGGCAAGTCGTAGTATGACCTGTAAAAGAAACAAGTATGATCTTTCTTGCAAATAACATTTGTCAGCTGAAATGTGCTCCCATTTTCCTTTCCTAGTTTTATGATCAGGCGGACATTATTGGGGCACTTTGCTATAATTTCTGCAGGTTCTGGAGGGCCATTTGGGCATTCCACTCATACTTTAGGGTTTTTGCCAGTTGAACTAAAACCTCCCTTTACTTGTACTGTCAGAAGGGCTAGGGCAGTCCCCTTCCTCACCAATGCTCCATACACTAGATAGAATTATAACAAGTTGGGCAATTTTGTAAGCATGTAGGTCAAGACCTGCAGATTCTGGTGTGGCTCTGTAAGGATCTGAATCTCCAGGTTTTATTTCCCAGTACGCAATGGTGTTGGTGGCCACATTTGGTTGTATCAGGGGAGTTTCAGCATTTTGTAGTGAGCTGTTATTCAGAATCTGGAGGGCTTCATTTAAATGCTTTCTCCAGTTTTTCAGAGTTCCATCAGATAATTTGTTAGTACAGAATCCCAGGGACATTCCTGTTCTTCTCTGCTTTTGCCACCTGCTCCAGTCTACTTATTGTCCCTGGATAGTTATGTGCAACACAATATCTCCTTCCTGCACTGTCCACAAGTCTAAAGCCTGTTGAATTGCTTCTTTGGCCAAATCAAAAGCACACTTCTGCTCTTCACTCCATTTAAACTCATGTTTTTTTCTGGTCACTTTGTACCAAAGGGTTAAGATTTTACTCAGATGAGGGTCATGCTGTCTCCAAAAATCAAACAATCCCATGAATCGCTGTGTCTCTTGCTTAGTGCGAGGAGTAGCAAACTCCAAATTCTTTTGTTTTGCCTTTAGCAACACCTCTTGATCTCCTGGATTCCACTGAATTCCTAGAAACTTCTCATTTTGAGATGGTCCCTGTGTCTTATCTGAATTAATGAACCACATTTTACTCTGCAAAAGCTCAGTGAATATATCTTTAACATCCTTAACTTCTTGCTGGGTGTAATCTTTTAAAGAATGCATTTTGGTGGGCTACTCTGTATTTTTCATCCCAATATTGGCTGAGCACAAACTACGTTCTGCTCATGTTGCTGACACTGGCCCCCACCTTTTTTAACCTCCTCATTACTGGAATGTGAAAAATCAGCTTTCCCTCTGACCGCTTGGTAGATATCAACCTTATTTTGTAATGACTTATTCTGACAAGACAGCATAGTTACAATGTTTATTGTGTCATCAAGTTGTTTCTATAAGTTCTTATTTTCATAACTGCTTACACCTCTCATGCATTTCTCTGTAAGCAGACAAAAGTATCCAAACCACCCTGTCAAGAACAAAAGGGACATCATCCCATTCAAAAAGCACCTTTTTAAAACATGCAAGAACAGTAAATAATTCTGTTTTATCCCAGCACCCATCCCAAAATTTAGAAAGTCCTGATAAACAAGAAAATGCATTTGCCAAGACAGTATAAGGCATTTTAATTTCACATGCATTTTCAGAAATGGTTTGCGGTGCTTCCTTTAACTCTCTGCCACACATATTTTCAATTTTAAATCGTACAATTTCAACCTCCAACCTCCCTTTAGACTCTCTGACCTACGCCAAACTGTTTTGTTTCACTAATGACCGAGCTGAAACACTCATGCACTGACAAAAATCTATGGAATGCACTTCTTAGTCTAAAGAAGACATTTATGAATTCACTTCGCAAGGTTCATAAAGGAACGTCAGCATGCTAAAAGCACACGTTTAAAAATGGTCACAGCAATGAAATGAAAACATGTACAAATGATTCTCCACTGCCATATCCACAGCAACTATGTACACGCAAAGATACAAATACCTATATTTGGATATATATATATTCATACACAATGCAAAGCAAATAATTAGTAAAAATTCATCACATTGGGACCTATCTGGTGCTTCATCTTTCTCCTGCCAGCAAGTCGTTGACCCCGGTTCAACTGCATCGAGAAAGAGAGATCTACTCTCACGGGAAATATATCCTGATTGAGGTCTCTCAATCTCCCCACTGTCGACCTGGGTCTCTTATATACTTTTAACAAACAAGAGAGGAGAATTCTAGAAACTCCCTCCCACTGCCTACGTTTAATATTAAAAAATGCTGGCTACTTCAGGTCAGTTTTGAAAATAACATGTTAGGAATTGGCCAAGATCCCAAGGTGCCCTCTCTCAAAACAGAACCGTTCCTTGCTGTACCATCAGTCTAGTACATTCTTATCAGCCTAACTCCCTGGTGCAGAAGAACATGCAAATACACAGAATAAAAACATGAGCACAATGTGTATAACATGTGCATGGAAAATTACTTGCAGCTTTTAACGTGGTGGTGGCTAATGCTAAAATAAAGTCAATAGGCAAAATGAAGTTGATGGTCACTAATGTGATGGTGTGCTGCTAGGCTAAGTGCAACGTGGAGTCAGTGGTCAAAACACAATTATCATTACACTCCACCCTCGGCCCTAAAAAATAAACTACCCCAACACCCTCCACCTGTCCTGAGCCCTAAAACCTTCCCCAACCACCAATAACTAAACTATCCCGACCACACCCCACCCTAAGCCCTAAAAAAAAAAAACTACCTGGACCCCCTCACCCACCCTGAGCCCTAAATCTTCCCCCACCCCTAATAAGTAAACTACCCAGACCCTCTCACCCACCCTAAGCCCTAAAAAATAAACTACCCAGACACCGCACCTACCCTAAGCCCAAATCTACCCCAACCACTAAAAACGAACTCCCCAAACCATGCCCCAGGCCCACTTACCTCACTGCGTCCTCTCCCAATCCTTCCTTCTCTCCTCTCCGCCGTTCTCCTGCCCTTCCTTAAACCTTCCCCTAAAAAATAAAATACCCCTGACCCCCCTCACCCACCCTAACCCCTAATAAATAAACTTCCCCAACCCCACCACCCCACCCCTAAAAAATAAACTACACTAAAAGCCCACCCACACTAAGCCCCAAATCTGCCCCTCACCCCTAAAAACTGCCCCAAGCCCTGCCCCAGCCCCACTTACCTCACTGCATCCTCTTCCATTCTCTGCCTTAACCGCGCATGCGTGGTTTAGGCACATGCGTGTTTAAGGTAGAGAAAAAAGCAGTTGTTGTTTAGGCAAGCGTTGTTCCACATGCGTGGGAAACATCCACGTTATTTAAAATGTGTTGTTTATGACATTTTCCATTCTGAACACCAGGAGGCTGGAGGGTAGTCAGAGTAGATGGCACAATGGTAAGAGCATGCAAGGGCCACAAGACTGTTCCAAGGAATGTCTCCTGGTTCCACAAAGTGATAACTCCCAAATGCCAGAAGAAATGGCACATGATACAATACCCTATGGACAGTTTCCCTATGGATGAAAGGAGCCATAGCATACTGCCAGGAGAAGACATTCCTGAACAGAGCCAGAAGATGGAACTCAGTAATCAAGACTGTCACACTGAATTGAACCGGGAGAGAAGGCCTGACAGCACACACCATCACAGATCTATTCTGAGGCCAAACCCCACTCCGAGCCAGTGACTGAAAGACTATCTAAGTTAGATTCAAGTTTAGGGTTCAGTACCAAGGTGGGGAGGGATGTAATGAGCCACCCAGACTGTTACCGGTGTCCTGTTGATCCGGATATGTATCTCACACATCCTCTGGCCAGGCGTGGTCCGAGGCTCAAGTGACCAGACATCCCAGATTTCCCCAGACAATCCCGGTGTTCTGATGCTTTTGTTAATTTTAAATAAATGTCCCGGTTTTTGAGAGGAAGGTCAGGTCATGCTGCAAAGCAGAATTGAATGGTATGCATTTCTTTCCACAAGCCCCGCTAAAGTCTGAAATTATTTAAGTAATATATCTGTTTCTGTCAGGCAGCACAGGAGGAGCCTGATCCTAGCAGAAAGATAGAGTGAGCATACAAGGGCAAAGGGTACAGGTCCTGCCATTGCTAATGTTCAGTTAACATAGTCTTGTAAATGTGTCTGTGTGTACATATATGTACTTGTAAATGTGGGTGTATATATGCACATATTTACAAGATTTACAACCCTAGTGCCTATGTATGTATGTATATATATACATACATATATATATATATATGTTCCCAAACAATGTACTTTTGAAGGATCCCCCTAGTATACCCTCAGCTCAGTGTCAGCTGAGACTCTTATGGCTTTTCCAGACCTTACTGTGAACCTTCTCACGGATATCCTCAGCTAATAAAATCAAGGTAATCTCTTGACCCAACCCCCTTCACATCTCAAAACTGGGATCAGATAGCATAGCCCCAGTATTGGCAGACCTACTCAACCTTTGCCCCATTAGTGGGCAGGTTCCTTTACACTGTAAGCATGCAGTGGTTAAGCCACTCCTAAAGAAATCTGGTCTTGACCTTCTGTGTCTAAGCAGCAATAGGTCTATCTCCTTGTTGCAGAGTGTTTTGAAGCTTCTAGAAAAACATGCCAACAAGCATCTTTCGGATGTTTTTGGAATCGCACCACATCCTACACTCTACTCAAATGGGGTTTTCACCACAGCATAGTATGGAAAGAGCACTGCTGGTAGCAACAGAGGAAGCTAGACAGCTGTTGGACCAAATGAGGGTAGTAAGGGTGAGAGGCGCCGCACCTCTAGGCAGTAAACAAATAGTTTTAACAAAGTAAAGAAGTACGAGCGAAGTTCGGTGCAAAGCGGCCCAGTGCCTTACTACCCGGTAGGCACCAAAACGGGTAATAGAAGTACCCTAGAACAAAATGGGACAAGATGACCACAGCACACAGAGAGTAATGTCCAACAGTAAAACAAGAATAGATATTCCTGGTGTCGTTCTGTAGGTTGGGAGAAGTATGAAGTCGAAACGAGTCTCAAATCCTGTTTGCAGATGGTGTCTTTATTTGTAGGTGTTTAGAAATCATCGAGTCATCATGGAGATACAGCCAACACGTGTTTCGTCACACAGGTGACTTCATCAAGGCTTAGTACAGTCGTAAAGCTGTAATTAGTATGGCTGCGCCAAGCAGCTGTAGGTGCGTAGGTAGAGAGCTTGTGTGATACTGCAGATAGAGGAGGCCCTGATAAGCCTGTAACCATAACCAGGAAGAAGAGTAGCAATGAGCTTGAAGTAGTCGCGAGGTCGTGTGACACGTACACGAAACACGTGTTGGCTGAACCTAAGGAGTAAGACTAAGAAGCTCCTCGCACTGAGTGTGAACCAAAAATAGAGCTGTCTATACCTGCTTCCAACAAACTTCATTTAACCCAATGAGCTAACGTGGCGAAAGACACTTGTTGAAAGGGTTTTTGAAGGTCAATCAAGAGTTGACCACTGTTGGACTGTCAAAATTCTCATGTGTGGTCTTTGTACTCTTTTAGACAATGTGCAACACAAAGTTTCTGGTTTTCATGAGAGCAGTTGATGTGCAGTTGGGATTCCTCTTGAGACCATGGAGATGTCGCCGCATCTGGCACCCCAACCCCACCAACTAGTGTTCGATTCCAGAACTACATCTAGTTGAGAGCCAAAGATGGCCCTGCCATTCCTTGCCGACATGTGTTTTTGCCACCACTGAACTTCGTCTCTTGCCTCTGAGTTGAAAGATATGAGATCTGAGTACCGTAATCCCTTCTGGAGGTGCCTGATCTTCAATCGTTAAAGTGCCCTGTAATATGGAGGGACAGGAAATATCGCTTGGATCGAGGATGACAGGAGACCCACAATCCTGGCTAGGGATCTGAGGGAGATTTGATTTTTGTGGAAGACAGAGTTTATTTCTTTCCAAACAGTTTTCAGTTCTTGAGGAGGGCGAGAGAGAAGAGAGGACTGAGAATTGATCTGGAAGCCTAAAAACTCCATGCAACTGGAGGGAAAAAGGACCAATTTCTTCTCGTTGATAAGGAAGCCTAGATCCTGTAACAGCGGAACTGTCCAAATCAGGTGGACCATGAGTGTGTGAAACTGTTGGGCCATTATGAGGAAGTCATCTAAATAAATTATGAAACAAATGCCCCGGGAGCGAAGGGTCTCTACCACCGGTCGCATTACTTTGGTGAAACACCAAGAAGCGGATGATAAACCAAAAGGCAGAACTTTGAAATGGAACCACTGGCCCTTCCATTGAAATTGAAGGAATTTCCAGTGAGGATGCCAAATTGGAATCGAGAGATATGCGTCCTTCAGACTATCTAACTCCCCCATTGAAGGATATCCCTCAGAATATATATTCCCTCCATTTTGAAATGGCGATAGAGCAGCCAACCATTGAAATCTTTCAGGTTTATGACAAGACAGGAACCTCCTCCTTTTTTCTTCACTACGAAAATGTTGCTGCAGAAGCCGAAGTTTCCGGAAGGCAGTGGCATATTGCATTTTTCAACAAGAGCTGATCTATTTCCTGTTGAATAAAGATCTGATCTGTTTGGGGAGATGGTGGAAGGGTTGGGGCTACGGTTGGCGAAGAGTCCGGCAATCGACCTCTGTAACGACCGGCCTTCTCAAAAAGGTGCTGGTTCAACACCTTCTGGATAGAGCTCTGAGCCTTGTCTAAGGTTGTACAGGTGTGAACAAACTTTCCTAGATCTTTTACAAATTTGTCGCCAAAGAGAAACCCATTGGCAAGGGGTCTGGGTTCTGCATGTGCTAGCTCTGTCAGTTTGGGCTCTATGCACATGAGCACTGATCTTCTGTGCTCCACCGATAATGTGCAGTTTGCATTGCCTGAAAGGCAGAGAGCGCGTTGAGCCACAGCCATGTCCAGGATTTTACATAATGGGCCCTAGATGTCTAATAACTTATCCTGGCAGGCCTTCCAAGATCTGTCAGTCCCCTTCTTAGGGTCTTTTACGGAACATTTAAGAAAGGTGACCAGGTTTGCATCAAGCTCAGGTGTCTCAGTGACCCTGTGTGGGATGTCGGGACGGTGACATTCAATTTTAAGTCTGTTGTGGACTTCTTTGTCAAAAGCCTTACAAAGTCTGTCATGGGCATATTCAGCAACAGGTGGAAGAGGAGACCCGTGGGAAGAGGGTGGATGGACAATATTGTCCAGGTCGAAGACAAGGGAGGAGCCTTGTGGATAAGGGGAGTCTAAGGGAGATGGAGTGTGATCTGTGGGTCTTGTTTGTGACATTTGGCGACTCTGTATGAGTCAGCATCGTCTGAGTCCAAATTGTTGGAGTATGAGGCTCCTGTGTTACAATCTGGTTGGAGGTCTTCAAGGGAGGCGGTGCTGGTGGATGCTTTGGGATTGGAATAGGCATGCTCTGAGGCAAAGGCCTGGGAAATACGTGCCATGGTCTTGTCGTGAGGCCAGTTGGAGGGGTGGGGAGCTTCGTCTCTCTGGGAAAGGGAAAGGGGGAATCAGGTTAGCATCATAAGGAGGCACAGAAAGAGCATATCTTTTCAATTGGTGCGCTATGGGTTGAAGAGCGACCGCCAAGGCTCTATTTACAGATTGTGTGACAGAGGCATCTACGGCATGGACAATGTCACCTGCAAGGAGTAGGTCTTCATCGGTCTGGGGTAGATTGTCTGTAAGATCTTTTTGGGACATGATAACAGGCAAAATGACAGACAAATAACCTATCAGAAAGTCAAGTGGGGGGCAGTCCACTTAAATATATATGTGTCGCTATGGGGGTAATAAGCAAGTGTAACAAAAACAATCCCAGCTGCAAAAAATTGCAGGCTTATAAGATATATGCCCCTCAGGATCAACCTGTAATTACCTGTACTTGCCCTGGCATAGGGCATAAGGGAGACGTTTCTAGGCTGCCAAGATTTGATCTATTTATGGTGCTGGCAGATGGCTCTCACTAGCTGAGCCTCAGCGTGTGTAGCTCGCGTCCCGATATGCCCAAGGGACCGCCTGCCATGAGGAGGACATGCAGGGGGAGCTAAAAATAGGACTGGACGTCTTCGCGCTAGAGTGCGTCGTCTCCTAACCCCAGGCGCCCAAGTCGGGTGTCGGCAGCGACTTGGCGAGCGGAGCACTCGCCCGGATACAAAATAGTCTGTGAATATCCTAACAATAAAGAATTCAAAAGGTCGAGAAAGTACTTATCTTTTCCTCGTGGAGCAGCAAAGAAAGAGGAGGAATATGGCCCTGGTTTAAGCACTTACAGGGCAATTCCCGTCATTGGCGCAGTGGACTTGACGTCATGTTTATGGAAAATGTAGCTTACAAAAAAGTTTATTTTGATTGGCTGCTGTGTTTTTTACATATAATAAACAGCAAAGAAGGAAAGCATAATACGAAGCCTCCGGTCCTGACATAGAATACAATTGGTTAAGCTGCCTGTTATAAACATATGTATTACAGATGAAAATCTAGACACGTCATTTATGTGCCCACTATATGGCAGAATAATACATTGGTGCCTGATTTCGAACAAATACTATGTGCTTAAATGTTTTTAAGCTGATGAGTTGTTAAAAAAGTTATAAAATTGCCCTTTTGATAATTTGTGTCTATATTTGTGAATTTTGCACATAATATAAAATGTGTACGTGTCCTGTTAATTTTGGTGCATATACTTCAATAAAGAGAAACCCAACATCCTAGAGTGCCTGAGTCCCTTGTTTTGAAGTATCCGACTGTGGTGAGATGCCAAATATCACCTTGGTTTTCAACAGGAGCGATATGATAATCATGAAGTGTGTTCCTAACTTCCGTCATCACCACGACAGCCCAACCATGTCAAAGCCAATTCCTGGAACAAGGGGGAAGAAGGGAGGGAAGAGAAAGAAACACGGGTCAATGAAGGTATGTATGTGTTACACAATTCTTTTCTGCATGACTTCCTGAGTAAATCCCCCCTTCAGTTTAGCAGATGTGAAGTTGATTGGTAAGAGATGGGCAGAATCTTATTGCTTTCTGAATCAAGCACTTGAAAAGAGCTCTCGTAGTTTAAACAAGTAACCTCCTTATAAAGTCCTCTGTACTTATATCTTTGCAGTTTCAGATCCTGTTATATATTCACAGGATTTCTTCTGTTGTGAACAAACTCAAAATAAGTCATAGATACTACAGAATGCTGACTTCAGGTAAGTAATTGTGCACAATGACCACAAATGCACAACATGTGACCTCAACGAAAATGTTGATAATAAAGGGTCTATTTGGGTTCTCAATGATCCTTTTCTTTTTACAGGAATTAAAGAGAAGAGGTGAAACAGCAGAGAAGTCCCAGGAGAGAAACACTGCTTAGATAAGTATATGCACCAATATAAATCACGCTTGCAGCGCGAGTTACCGCTATGTAGATGTGAAAATAGCGATTCTTGTTTGTCCCTTGCTTTCCTCAGGTTCAGAACTGGGAGAATAGCAGGAGCAGCTTCCAAGTAACCAGGATGAAGAAAATGAAGCTGACGAAGAGAGACGACGGCGAGGCAGAGAGTGGCGTGTGACTCGGAAGCAGGAACGGTGAGTAAAGCTGTCAGCAGGAAACACTAAAATGCCTAGCAGTTTCCTGCAGTCAGAAACGTTGTTATGCCTGCTACGCTCTGCCTCCGCTCAACCCGTTAACGGCAAGCACGACATGCGGCTGCTGGCATGTCCCGGTTTTTGCTTCTCAAAATCTGGTCATCCTACCAGTAGCTATAAATAAAAGGGTCGTAGACCGCACAAGGCCTTTACGTCCATATCACTATTCTAGTGTCTGTGAGTGATTTGCATCATCTCCTCTCGCACACAACCCCTGCGTAGTGCACCCACTCAGGGAAGGCCCGTCCACTTATTGGACAAGCCTCTCAGAACCGCCCCAGCTCTTTACTAGCCGAGTTTGTCTACCCTTTCACTTGTCAAGCTCTAAGGCAATAGCTGAAGGGCATGACGTGGCGTGGTTTTATTGCCACCTAGTGGAAGTTTGTACCATTATACTATAAGACTAGGTCTTGGTGGTCATCGCCTTTTCTGTTTTGACTGCAGAGGAACTGCCCATACGCATCTTCCTCATTCTAGCCAACAGGCCTCACGCCTTAGTGACCTCCATTGGCAGAATTACGAATAGTAAGAGTACCTACCCCCTAACCGGTGCTTTCCAATGAGGTCCAACAGCATCACCAGAGATTTTCGGAACTGCGATACCACACCTGGATCTATGCACAGCATGGATACAAGGCACTAAAGCAAGGGATACGTACACAACACTAGAAACATTAAATCAATGTAAAACTTTTCATTATATATATCAATAGCACGTCCTCAATGACCAGCATCATTCACTGTACTTACCTGCCATTAGCAGCCAAGGAAAAGGCGGTCCTGTTACCTGCAAAACATTATGGAGTAGTAGGGGGGAAGCCGGGCGAAAAGATTCAGCGTTAATTTTATTACAAGACCGGAGGCTCATATTATGCAGTCTTTTCTTGCTTTAATTTCTAATAGCAGCCAAGTAAAAAACTACAACACCCAGTGAAAATAAAACTACAACAATGACATCATAGCTGAACAGCCAATAGGATATCGAACACCAGTATTAATATCTTAACTGCGAGCAACAAGTCCTCTTTTCTTGCTGCTCGCAGTCAAGATAAGTACACATATTTTTCTCCGCTTTATTATCTTGTGAGAAATGTATTATTATTATGTTCCTATTTAAAGTTGTCAGTATGTATGTCCTTGTACGCGCGTTTTATTTTTATAAGCGGCGCGTCTTTTAAGCAGCGCTCAAGCAGCGCGTCTTTCAACGGTCTTCGGCCGTTGGAGACGCGCGCATTCTACTGCATTCCTCTCATTCCTGACTGACCTGACATCGCGTCGCGTCACAAGAACAGTTCAACAGGAGTATTTTTCGAGCGTATTTCCGCTCGTTTTTCTCTCCCCTTCAGCCAGCCTCCGCATTTCGAGCTGTGCAGCTCCCGGCTTCCACTCGTTTCCTCCCAGAAGTTTGTCCTTTCAGGACCGCCCCTAATCTTAGCTCCTGCCCCCCCTTGGCCACTCCCTCTCCCCTTTGCCTCGGAATTAACCCATATTCGACCAAATCTTATTTAAAATCATTTATAAAGCCTTAATACATTTACTTTATTTAAAATGTATATTTATCATTCTTACCTGTTGTCAGCAATATGGCTGAGGAAGAAGATTCCCAGGTTTTTCAGGAAAATTTAAAATCTTTTATCAAAGACTCAGTTCAGCAAGCAGTGGCTGTCTCCATGTCAGACATAACAAAAAATTTAGAGGCCTCCTTTTCTAAAATAATGTCCACTTCTAAAATGCCTTCTAACAAAGGCAAGAAACGTTCGGCTACCCTCCCGGTGCCTTCAAAAGGCGTTTCTGCTGGTCCTTCCACCCGAGAGGTGTTGAAATCAGGTCCCTCACCTTCCCCAATCCATATTACGCAGTTGAGAGACACTGATGATGACGATGATGACTCTCCTAGCCATACTGACTATATGGACGGGTCTTCTGATCCTTTTTCGTGTGGGCCTTTGGAGAAAAGGCGTAAAATTTCTCCTAGTGACAGTGGTGACGTTCACCCTGTGTCTCATATTTTGGTGGACCATGCTGGTGAACCTTTATTTGACCCTTCCCTCATGGTTCATCCAAATTCAAAGGAATGGTACCCGTCTGATCATGTGGCTGACTATGTCTCATTCTTTTTACGCCACCCCCTCGACAAGGCTACCGCAATAAGCTTAAGTCTGAATGTCCTCGTCCCTCTTTACCAGACAACATTACTTCTACCCCGATTATTGATCCCAATATGCTTATGTTTTTTACCAAATTTGGCAAGGATCCTAAGAAAGGCGTTGATAGAGCTTGATCAGGTTGTCAAGACAAGCTCCTGGATTTGGTGGGCCCTCTCACCAGAATTTTTGACTTGGCGGAGGAAGCCAAAATGGATAACAGTCCTATAGACCCTGAAGTTCTCTCGAACTGGGCGCAACGCGCTATCTGCATGCTGGGCAATGCCAATACTCAGCTATCTATTGAAAGGAGGAAAAGTCTCCTATTGAAAATTGATCCTAAGCTGGCTTCTTTAGCCTCTAAGGATGATGGCCCATCTGCTAAGGGCCAACTTTTTGGAGATTCTTTTATTAAAGAGCTTGGGAAATATGTGTCCACCTTTGCCTCCCTGGACAAAGCCCAACTTTCTATGAAGAAGATCTTTTCATCTCGGGTTTTTGCCAGGGCCGGCAAAGGCAGGAGTCGCTTTGCCGGCCGTTCCATCAGAGGTCAGTACGCCAACAGAGACTCCCACAATCAGCAAGCCCAGCTTGAGACCTACACGGCATACAAGCCAAGATTCTATCCCCGTCGATCAAGAGGCTACCGTCACAGAGGCTACGCCAACAGGGGAGATCAAACCTCCGGTAAGTCTTTCCAATTCTGGCCTTCCTCCAGTAGGAGGCAGATTGGCTCTGTTTCTAAATTCATGGCTTTCTCTCACTTCAGATCCCTGGGTAATTCAATCCATTCAAGGTTACCCGTTAGAGTTTTACCAAACCCCATTTCAATCCCGCTTTCCTCTACCCCTAGTTTTTTCCCAAGATCAATCCGAGCTTCTGTACGTCGAAATCCAGTCTCTCCTTGTCAAGCGTGCGATCAAACCCGTCCTGTTCGACCCTTCTGGTTTCCTCATCACCATATTTCTTGTCCAAAAGAAAAATCAGAAATTTCGTTTAGTGTTAAACCTAAAAGCTTTCAACAATTTTATCATTTACCAGCACTTCAAGATGGAAACTATTCTCCATCTCAGGGACATTCTGCTTCAACACGACTGGCTGGTCAGATTAGACCTGCAGGATGCTTACCTCACAGTACCGATTCATCATTCACACAGGAAATTCCTTCAATTCCAGTGGCTAGACTCCTTTTATCAATTCAGAGTTCTTCCTTTCGGGCTTTCTTCCGCTCCTTGGTGTTTCACCAAAATTCTCAAACCCGTCGCGGCCTTTCTCCGCTCTCACGGGGTTCGCCTAATCCTTTATTTAGACGACTTTCTTTTGATGGCTCAAGACAAACGTCTTCTTCTAGACCATCTTCAACTTTGTCAGAACCTTCTTCTCAGCTTGGGCTTCCTTATCAATTTTCAAAAGTCGGTCCTAATTCCAACTCAAAAATTGGAATTTCTCGGATTTCTAATAGACACTACTCAGTCAGTGCTGCAGCTTCCTCAACACAAGGTATCCTTGATCAAAAAAGAGATTCGTCAGTCCCTATCCCTTCCTCATATCTCCCTCAGAACTCTGGCACGTCTGGTAGGACTTCTGGCTTCCTCTATCCAGGCCATATTTCAGGGTCCTTTACACTATCGCTCCCTTCAGCGGCTCAAGATCCGCCATTTGCACAAGGGTCTCGCTTATTCGGATCCCTTGGTCCTAGACGCTGAATCCAAGGAAGAACTTCTATGGTGGTTGACGCATCTAGACGCCTGGAATGGCAGAACTATCTTCTCTGCCGCCCCAGATCTTGTATTAGAATCCGATGCAAGTCGGACCAGTGGTCAGTTCTCGACTGGAGGCGCATGGTCTCTGAAGGAGTCCTTCTTGCACATAAACAGTTTAGAGATGCTTGCAGGTTCCTTTGCCATCCGCACTTTTGCAAAAAACAGAGTAAGTTGCACCATCCTTCTAAGGATGGACAATTTGTCCGCGGTCAGGTACATCAACCATCTTGGCGGTACCAAGTCCAAGATTCTCTCCACTCTGGCAAAACATCTTTGGGAGTATTGTCTTCCTCGTCGGATCTCGGTCAAAGCAGTATTTCTGCCGGGCAAGTTGAATACCGTAGCAGATTGGTATTCCTGACATCTTCACGATTCCAGCGATTGGCAATTGCACCCTTCAATATTCAAGCATCTTACTTCCATCTTTGGCGAAATGTTCATAGATCTTTTCGCTTCTCGCCTCAACTCCCATCTTCCTTCCTATTTCAGTTGGAGACCAGATCCGCAGGCACTAGCCACGGATGCTTTCCTTCAGACTTGGCCGTCATCCCTTCTTTACGCCTTTCCTCCTTTCCTGTTCATTCCTCGAGTCCTAGCTCAAGCACGCAGACAATTATCCTCTCTAGTACTTATAACTCCCTTCTGGCAGGCTCAATCTTGGTATCCAACTCTATTGGAGTTGGCAATCGATCGCCCCGTCTGGCTTCCTCATTTTCCCAACCTCCTCCTGGATCCCCGGGGCCAACAGCATCACTTGATTCTCAGCGGTTCCTTGTTCCTCGTAGCCTGGAGGATTTCGGGTCGTCCTGGAGAACCCCAGGAATTTCGGAAGATGCTGCTAAACTCATCCAGCAAGCCAGGGCCCCTGGTACCTCCAGAGCCTACAAATCCGCATGGGCCCTTTGGAGCAGCTGGTGTTTGGACAGTAATTCAGATCCCTTTTCAGCTAATGTAGTTTTGGTGGTAAATTTCCTGGCTTCCTTAGCCTCCCAAGGGAAAGCCTATCGCACTATTAATATATACAGATCTGCCATCTCTGCCGAACATCAAAGAGTCAATGGCAGGCCAATTGGTGAACATCCTCTCATCTGTCAATTATTAAAGGGAGTAAGATAAGTTTTTCCACCATCTCCTAAATATAATGTCATGTGGGACGTTAATCTAGTATTACGATTTCTCACCACTTGGCCAGATAATGATCTACTCTCTCTCAAACAACTTTCGGCCAAGTTGACCATGCTTTTGTGTCTAGTCTCTATCAAACGTGTCTCAGATGTCAAAGCATTGGATGTTACTTCCTTTTTCTTCTCCCCCCTTGGTGTTTCTTTTCAGATTAAGAGACGTACTAAAACGAATTTAGCTTGTGTTAATTATCCATTTTTTCCATCTCAACCCAAACTATGTGTTGGAAATTGTTTGAAAAGTTATGTGACTCGTACTGCAGATTTGAGATCATCCTCTGCCTCCCAATTGCTTATTTCCTTTCAGAAGCCCCATAACCCTGTTTCTTCCCCTACTCTAGCTCGTTGGGTTAAATGGGTCATGTCCCTGTCTGGCATTGATATAGAATCTTTCGGTGCCCATTCGGCTAGAGGGGCTATGGCTTCTCGTGCCTTTTGGGCAGGATCCTCTTTACAGGATATTCTCAAATCTGCAGATTGGTCTAATGAAAATACGCTTAGGACTTTTTATTGTAAGCCGATTTCTCTTGTTTCAGATTCAGTCATTGCTATGCTATGCTTTGAACATGCATAATATGAGCCTCCGGTCTTTTAATAAAATTGAGATTTTCCTAGCCTTGGTGTCTGAAAGGCTAGATTTTATTAAAGACACAGAGGCGAGTATTATCCCACCATTTTTGTAACCCGCCCTGTATCTTTGTTTCAGTGCCAACTCCCTCTGCCAGCGTTGGCTCGTCATAATTCACACGGACAACTCATACCGTCTTTGGATTCGGCCTTCAGGGACCAATCTTCCCAGACTGCGCTCCACTTTCGCTACCTAGGAAAATCTCAATTACATTGAGACATATTTTTTGTAAGTGGTGACTTTTATTGTGCAGCTATGTACTAGTCTCTAAAGAGAGGTCTTCCTGAAGTGCAGGAAGGGTTGCTGCAGTTTTTGTTTCAATGTGGATGCGTTTCCAGATCCAGGTGGGCATTTGGGCAAGGTTTTGTGTACTAGTTTTCTATTTTTGCACACTCTTAACCCCTTAGCTGCTGGGCCTTTCCCCCCCCAGTGCTGAGCCCTTTTTTGGCTATTTGGGGTAGTTCGCGCTTAGGGCCTCATAACTTTTTGTCCACATAAGCTAACCACGCCAAATTTGCGTCCTTTTTTTCCAACATCCTAGGGATTCTAATGGTACCCAGAGTTGGTGGTTTCCCCTGGAGGAGACCAAGAAAATAGCCAAAATACAGTGAAAATTTAGTTTTTTCCAAAAAAATGGGAAAAAAGGGCTGCCGAAGAAGGCTTGTGGTTTTTTCCCTGAAAATGCCATCAACAAAGGGTTTCTGGTGCTGAAATCACTATCTTCCCACCTTTCAGGAACGGGCAGACTTGAATCAGAAAACCAAATTTTTCAACACAAATTTGGCATTTTACTGGGACATACCCCATTTCTACTATATTTGGTGCTTTCAGCCTCCTTCCAGTTAGTGACAGGAATGGGTGTGAAACCAATGCTGGATCCCGGAATGCTAAACATTTCTGAAAACTAGACAAAATTCTGAATTCAGCAAGGGGTCATTTGTGTAGATCCTACAAGGTTTTCCTACAGAAAATAACAGCTGAAATAAAAAAATATTGAAATTGAGCTGAAAACAACAGCCATTTTTCTTTATGTTTTACTCTGTAACTTTTTCCTGCGATGTCAGATTTCTGAAAGCAATATACCATTTTGTCTGCTGGACTCTTCTGGTTGCGGGGATATAAAGGGCTTGTAGGTTCATCAAGAACCCTAGGTACCCAGAGCCAATAAATGAGCTGCACCCTGCAGTTGGTTTTCATTCTATACTGGGTATACAGCAATTCATTTGCTGAAATATGAAGAGTGAAAAAGAGGTATCAAGAAAACCTTTGCATTTCCAAAATGGGATCAAGATAAGGTTTTGAGGAGCAGTGGTTATTTGCACATCGCTGAATTCCGAGGTGCCCATACTAGCATGTGAATTGCAGGGCATTTCTCAAATAGACGTCTTTTTTACACACTCTCTTATATTTGGAAGGAAAAAATGTAGAGAAAGATAAGGGGCAATAACACTTGTTTTGCTATTCTGTGTTCCCCCAAGTCTCCCGATAAAAATGATACCTCACTTGTGTGGGTAGGCCTAGTGCTCGCGACAGGAAATGCCCCAAAACACAACATGGACACATCCTATTTTTTTTATAGAAAACACAGCTGTTTTTTCCAAAGTGCCTACCTGTAGATTTTGGCCTCTAGCTCAGCCGGCACATAGGGAAACCTACCAAACCTGTGCATTTCTGAAAACTAGAGACCTAGGGGAATCCAAGGAGGGGTGACTTGCGGGGCTCGGACCAGGTTCTGTTACCCAGAATCCTTTGCAAACCTCAAAAAGTGGCTAAAAAAACAAGTTTTCCTCACATTTCGGTGACAGAAAGTTCTGGAATCTGAGAGGAGCCACAAATTTCCTTCCACCTGGCGTTCCCCCAAGTCTCCCGATAAAAATGATACCTCACTTGTGTGGGTAGGCCTAGCGCCCGCGACAGGAAACGCCCCAAAGCGCAACGTGGACACATCAACATTTTTGGAAGAAAACAGAGGTGTTTTTTGAGAAGTGCCTACCTGTAGATTTTGGCCTCTAGCTCAGCCGGCACCTAGGGAAACCTACCAAACCTGTGCATTTCTGAAAACTAGAGACCTAGGGCAATCCAAGGAGGGGTGACTCGCGGGGCTCGGACCAGGTTCTGTTACCCAGAATCCTTTGCAAACCTCAAAAAGTGGCTAAAAAAACAAGTTTTCCTCACATTTCGGTGACAGAAAGTTCTGGAATCTGAGAGGAGCCACAAATTTCCTTCCACCCGGCGTTCCCCCAAGTCTCCCGATAAAAATGGTACCTCACTTGTGTGGGTAGGCCTAGCGCCCGCGACAGGAAACGCCCCAAAGCGCAACGTGGACACATCAAAATTTTTGGAAGAAAACAGAGGTGTTTTTTGAGAAGTGCCTACCTGTAGATTTTGGCCTCTAGCTCAGCCGGCACCTAGGGAAACCTAACAAACCTGTGCATTTCTGAAAACTAGAGACCTAGGGCAATCCAAGGAGGGGTGACTCGCGGGGCTCGGACCAGGTTCTGTTACCCAGAATCCTTTGCAAACCTCAAAAAGTGGCCAAAAAAACAAGTTTTCCTCACATTTCAGTGACAGAAAATTCTGGAATCTGAGAGGAGCCACAAATTTCCTTCCACCCGGCGTTCCCCCAAGTCTCCCGATAAAAATGATACCTCACTTGTGTGGGTAGGCCTAGCGCCCGCGACAGGAAACGCCCCAAAGCGCAACGTGGACACATCAACATTTTTGGAAGAAAACAGAGGTGTTTTTTGAGAAGTGCCTACCTGTAGATTTTGGCCTCTAGCTCAGCCGGCACCTAGGGAAACCTACCAAACCTGTGCATTTCTGAAAACTAGAGACCTAGGGCAATCCAAGGAGGGGTGACTTGCGGGGCTCGGACCAGGTTCTGTTACCCAGAATCCTTTGCAAACCTCAAAAAGTGGCTAAAAAAACAAGTTTTCCTCACATTTCGGTGACAGAAAGTTCTGGAATCTGAGAGGAGCCACAAATTTCCTTCCACCCGGCGTTCCCCCAAGTCTCCCGATAAAAATGATACCTCACTTGTGTGGGTAGGCCTAGCGCCCGCGACAGGAAACGCCCTAAAGCGCAACGTGGACACATCAACATTTTTGGAAGAAAACAGAGGTGTTTTTTGAGAAGTGCCTACCTGTAGATTTTGGCCTCTAGCTCAGCCGGCACCTAGGGAAACCTACCAAACCTGTACATTTCTGAAAACTAGAGACCTAGGGGAATCCAAGGAGGGGTGACTTGCGGGGCTCGGACCAGGTTCTGTTACCCAGAATCCTTTGCAAACCTCAAAAAGTGGCCAAAAAAACAAGTTTTCCTCACATTTCGGTGACAGAAAGTTCTGGAATCTGAGAGGAGCCACAAATTTCCTTCCACCCGGCGTTCCCCTAAGTCTCCCGATAAAAATGATACCTCACTTGTGTGGGTAGGCCTAGCGCCCGCGACAGGAAATGCCCCAAAACAGAACGTGGACACATCAAATTTTTTCATAGAAAACAGTGCCTACCTGTGGATTTTGGCCTCTAGCTCAGCCGGCACCTGGGGAAACCTAGCAAACCAGCACATTTTTGAAAACTAGAAACCCAGGGGAATCCAAGATGAGGTGACTTGTTGGGCTCGGACCAGGTTCTGTTACCCAGAATCCTTTGCAAACCTCAAAATGTGGCTAAAATACCACGTTTTCCACACATTTCGGTGACAGAAAGTTCTGGAATCTGAGGGGAGCCACAAATTTCCTTCCACCCAGCGTTCCCCCAAGTCTCCCGATAAATATGATACCTCACTTGTGTGGTTAGGCCTGGTGCCTGCGACAGGAATAGATCACACAACGGTCAATGTTGGTCCTTACGTGAGGCAGCTGTTGACCCTGGGGTGATCCATTCCTGACACAGGCACTAGGTGTAGGCACTCAAGTGGGGTAGTGTTTTTATCAGGACAGGTGAGGAGTCACTGGGTGGTAGGAATGTTGTGGATCCCAGCATATTCCTGTAGTTTGTGTGACAGAAATGCG
Source organism: Pleurodeles waltl (assembly GCF_031143425.1). Taxonomy (NCBI): domain Eukaryota; kingdom Metazoa; phylum Chordata; class Amphibia; order Caudata; family Salamandridae; genus Pleurodeles; species Pleurodeles waltl. The sequence continues at coordinate 609,246,099 of NC_090444.1, read as the reverse complement.
AGAAAAATAGAGTTTTTTTTCAACATTTCAGCTTTGCAGGGTATTCTGGGTAAGAAAACTTTGGGGAATCCACACAAGTCACACCTCTGTGGACTCCCCCGAATGTCTAGTTTCCAGAAATGTTTGGGTTTAGTGTGTTTCTCTATATGGCCGCCGAATCCAGGACCAAAAACACAGGTGCCTGCCTTACAAAACCAGTTTGTTTTGCCATAGACAATTTTGATGTCTCCACAATATGATTTGGGTGGTGGAATTTGGGGCTGAACTAAATTGGTGAGCTCCCAAGAGAGCACTCTCTCTCTGCTTGCCGTCGCATTCACCTGCTCTCTGGGTTGGCCTAACCCACTATTACCCAGTTGCACGAACAGCTTGCGAAGGGACAGCAGGACTGTCCTCATCACCTCCCTCATAATGTACTGGAAGAGGAGTTTTCGAATGGGACTCCTCTGACTGAAAAATCACTCCTAGAGTCTGCGCCATTGTCCTATCCCTCAGATGCTGTCTCAGTATCTGATGTCTCAGTCTCTGATCCTATGTCAGAGCGGTCCTCTATAACCCGAGTGCAGGCAGCAGTCATCCATCAAGATGCCCTCTCTGCTATTGGCTAAACTGTTGCTCTAAAACACTAGCCTACGTAGACAGTCACAAAATCGATGGTGTGTGTGAGATATGTGCAACAGTAGAGGCCACCTTACCTGCGCTTCTTCCCTCAATCAGCACGTACTTTCAAGACACTCAAAAAACACCTTGTCACATACCATTCGTCACAGTCTTTAGCACCTCCTGCGCCCAGTCCAACAATCATTATTGGTGCTCCCACTCCCTCCTCCTCGGATTCCCTCATTACCACCCAGCAAAAGTGCCCTTCATCTCTCCATAGACTTTACTAATGTACTCAGCTATTTACATAAAATACAGATGTGCTCTTTGCAGTAGGCATATAAACCTTCTGCGCTTCTTTATGGCACTAAAACTGCCACTAGACAAGTCGGACCCTTTTCCCCCCAGGGAAACCACACACATATTGACAAAAGTGATGTATATATGACAGCCAACCACCTGAAACTCAACTCAAGCAAAACTGAAATAATCCTCTTTGGCCCTCACCAAAAAAACCTGGGACCCCCCATGGTGGCCCACCACGCTAGGCCCTGCACCCACCCCCGCCAACTACGCACGCAACCTCAGCATCATCCTAGACTCCTCCCTCTCTATGACCCAACAAATCAACGCTCTTACCTCCTCATGCTTCAACAAACTCCGTATACTGAAAAACATTCAAATGGATCCCCACAGAGACCAGAAAAACTGTCACTCACGCACTCATCAGCAGCAGGCTTGATTACAGAAACGCCCTCTACGCCGGCACCACTCTAAAACTCAAGTGCAAACTACACGCATCCAGAACTCAGCAGCACGACTCATCCTCGACCTCCACCGACACGAATACATCTCTCCACACCTCAAATCCCTCCACTGGCTCCCCATTGACAAAAGGATCACCTTCAAGATCCTCATCCTCACACACAAATCACTCCACAACACAGGCCCTGCCTACCTCAACGACAGTCACCTTCCACACCCCCACACGAAACGTCTGTTCAGCTGACCTCTCTCTCGCCTCTGACCCCCGCATCAAACACACCACCACCGGGGGCAGATCCTTCTCCTACATTGCACCCAAAACATGGAACGCACTCACAACCCACATTCGCAAGACCCAAAACCTACTTCTTTTCAGGAAGGGCCTCAAAACCTGGCTTTTTGAACAGTGAACCTCCTAGCCCCTTTCCCTCCCCCCCGTAGCGCCTTGAGACCCTCACAGGTGAGTAGCGCGCTTTATAAATCTCTTTGATACAGATCTACCTATATATATATATATATATAAATATATATCTACATAGATATATCTATAGATATATCCATGTACCTAGATATATCTATCTACATAGATATATACATATATTTTTTTTTAGTTGTTGTATGGTTTCCTTGGGGGCCAAAATGGCCCCCAGGGAAACCCTACAACATCTAAAAAAAAAATTGCCCCACAGGGGGTCACCCTGCCCACGGGCGACCCCCTGTCATTTCATTTTTTTTTTTTGTATTTTTTTTTTGAAAAAAAAAAAAATCCCCTGGGGGGGGGGCGCGATCGCGCCCCCCCCAGGGGGCACCTACCTTTTTTTTTTTTAAAGAAAATTATGCCGGGGGGGGGGGCGGCCCGTTTTCCGGGGGGGGCCGCCCCCCAAAAGTGAAATCCCTGGTGTCTAGTGGGGTTTCCTGGCCCCCGATCGCAGCTGTGCTGCGATCGGGGGCCAGGAAACCGTTTCAGAAGGCCTCATAAGAAAGGGGAGACTCTCCCCTTTCTTACGAGGCCTTCTGAAACTGTTTCTGGCCCCCGATCGCAGCTGTGCTGCGATCGGGGGCCAGAAACAGTTTCAGAAGGCCTCGTAAGAAAGGGGAGAGTCTCCCCTTTCTTACGAGGCCTTTTCAAAATGTTTCCTGACCCCCCCGATCGCAGCTGTGCTGCGATCGGGGGAGCCAGGAAACCTGAAAGTGTTTCCTGGCCCCCGATCGCAGCACAGCTGCGACCGGGGGCCAGGAAACACTTTCAGGAAGGCCTCGTAAGAAAGGGGAGACTCTCCCCTTTCTTACGAGGCCTTCCCGAACGTGTAAAAGGCCGTTTTCCCCATGAAAGCAGGAAGCGGCCGCAAGGCTGCTTCCTGCTTTCATGGGGAAAACTCCTTTGCAACGTCAGCGCGCCTCGCGGCGCGCTGACGTCACAAAGGGGCGGGTGGGGGGCGGGGGGAGACACGGTAGCTTCCGTGTCTCCCGGGGGGGAAAAAAAAATAAAAAATAAATCCTCGGGTGCGACGCACCCGAGGATTTATTAATGCCCTTCCTGGTGTCGGCCACTGGTCGTGACCCGCACCAGGGAGGGTGTGTGGGCGTCGGCCAGTGGCCGACGCCCGCACTTAAGAGGTTAATTACTAGTTGTCAATGTCATGTTTTCTTTTATGGTGGTGTACGCCTGAGATAGTTATTTTCTTGTAATATACTCTTGTAATATACTACAAATGCTAAGAACACCTGTGGACGAAGACCATCAGCCCCTTGGGTGAAATAGAATGCCGCAACATGTTGGCTAGATAAGGTGGATAGATGATTTTCATTTACAATCCACACATACTTTGTTTTTAACCATATATAGGGTATACAGTTATTAATAGGGAAACCTCATATGTACAGTCTGAGATATTTTTAGAAAAAAATAGCTGGATCCCTGCTCTTGTCCAGAACCATTTACCAGGAACCCCTGAATAGTGCAATAGTCCGTCTTGGTGGTAGCTATCTGCCATGGCGCGGTTAGGTCACCAGTGATGAAGGAAGCATGCTAAAAACTATGGATGAGGTGTCCTATCTAAATCTTTTTGTATTCTGGCAATTATACAAGGCTAAAAAAAAAAAAACTCTTCTGGTGTAGAGATCTTAGTAATTGTAGTGTCTTTTTTTTTTTTGAAGGCTGTCTATAGGCCTATAACCTCTCAAACTCTCTAAGTGAATATAATTATTTTGTTGGTCGGGTGGGCAAGGGTGCCATTTCTGATGGCCTTGTATATGATGCAGATGACCTTGAAGATGCCACAGGCATTTCTGAGGAGCCTATGTAGTTCTGTGAGGGTTGGGGTAATGTGGTTAAACTTCTTCAGTCCTTTAATGAGGCATACTACTTATGTAGTATACTTTTCATGGACCCAATATGGTGTCTGAGAGATTATAGCACATGGTGCTGCCTCTGTCCACGTATGAGAAGACTAAGGCTTAAACTCTTTTTCTGAATTTGGTTTCAGTGATTTGTGGATTCACTGGGGGGGAGCGGGAGAAGTGAGATCATTCTGTCTTTATTTCTTGGGCATGTGTGGTTTCAGGTTGGTGTCAAGGGTTAATCCAAGTGATTTTGCATTGATTGTCAGCTGGGAGTTGATACTGTCTAGGTTTATTTTGGAGATCTAGGCTTGAATTTGTAGTTGTTTTTTGCTATAAGGGAAGAGAAGGAATTTTGTTCTCATGGAGTAGAGTCACTTGACATCAAGCTCTGAATGCGATCGAGGCAGGTTTTGAGTCACTGATTGTAATGAGCAGTGGAGATTGTTAGGCAGAATTGCATGTTGGCAGCTTCTTGTGGATCTTGATGTTGCTGTCCATGAGTAGGGTCCCAAGTGATTCCATTTTGAGGTTAATGTCAGTGGGCAACAGGATGGAGCCATGGGGTACTGCAAAGGAGACACTGAGGGGGTCATTCCGACCCTGGCGGTCGGTGTTAAAGCGGCGGCCAACCCGTCAACAGGCAGGCGGTAAAAAAAATGGAATTCTGACCCTGGCGGGAACCGCCAACACAGCCCGTCACTTTAACACTCCGACCGCCACGGCGGGGCAAACAAACAGCGCGGCGGTCACCGCCAACAGACAGGCGGCAGACAATGTACCGCCCACCCTAACACGACCCACCAATCCGCCACCTTTTCCGGGGCGGGAGCCCCGCCGATAAAAACACGGCGGAAAAAGACCACGAACGGGAAAACGCTCACCTTTATACACTCCACGAGCAATCTGGACAGCATGGAACCCGAATTAAACATCCTACCAGCGATTGTCTACCTTCTCCTCTACCAGGAGCACGAACGCCGCCGCAGGAGACAACGGTGAGTACTGCACCTACGACACAGGGGAGGGGGGAGGAGAAAAGGTAACGGGCACACACATACGCGACACACCCACCCCCCCCCAAATCCCCACACACCAAAGCAGAGCAACAACTCAGATTTACACCCCCCAAACCCCCCAGAATAATTCAAAGACACAATAAAATGATCATTAAAATAGAAGTATATTAAAGCATATTTGAACTGAAGTGAAATATGAGATATTTAAAATAAATAAATCACAACATGAACAATGTATACATGGTTCCGAAAGTCCGGCACATATTGGGTACATGCCATTGTTCGTGGGCCAATGTGCATTAACACATGGGGAAAGCCCACACACGAGACCCGATTCCATTGGAGAGAACACTGCTGGGGCATCAGATAATAAAACCACAGGCACCTCAGGGGGAAGGGAAGGGGGGGCACCTCAGCCACATGAGTCCACGACGCCAGATCCACGAGGGGCCTCCATGCCCACTGTACCATCCTGGGGAGTGCAAAGTCACAGTCTCTCAAGTCTCTACAGTGGGTGGCTTGCCCACTGTACCATCCTGGGGAGTGCAAAGCCACAGTCTCTCAAGTCTCTACAGTGGGTGGCTTGCCCACTGTACCATCCTGGGGAGTGCAAAGCCACAGTCCATCTGGTGGATTACAGACTCCACTGGTTATGGAGAAGGCATGGTGCCCAGAGTGCTTCGTGAAGCCCTGCCCGACACAGATCCGGCCCTGCCAATGGGCGAGCGGTGCTTGAGATGAAGGGCCTAGCGGAGCGGTGCTTGACAGGAAGGGCCCAGCGGAGCGGTGCAGAGACGGCGGGGCCCAGCGGAGCGGTGCTTGAGATGAAGGGCCCAGCGGAGCGGTGCTTGAGATGAAGGGCCCAGCGGAGCGGTGCTTGAGATGAAGGGCCCAGCGGAGCGGTGCTTGACAGGAAGGGCCCAGCGGAGCGGTGCAGAGACGGCGGGGCCCAGCGGAGCGGTGCTTGAGATGAAGGGCCCAGCGGAGCAGTGCTTGACAGGAAGGGCCCAGCGGAGCGGTGCAGAGACGGCGGGGCCCAGCGGAGCGGTGCTTGAGATGAAGGGCCCAGCGGAGCGGTGCAGAGACGGCGGGGCCCTGTTCAGCGGTGCTTCTCTTGGCGGGGCCCTGTTCAGCGGTGCTTCTCACGGCGGGGCCCTGTTCAGCGGTGCTTCTCACGGCGGGGCCCTGTTTAGCAGTGCTTCTCACTGCGGGCCCTCTCCAGCGGTGCTTCTCACGGCGGGGCCCTGTTCAGCGGTGCTTGTCTTGTGTTCCTAGGGAACCAGATCTGGGCAATCATTCCCGCACAGTCGCCATCCGACCTATCGCTTGCGGGGCCCTCCTGTGCAGGACTCCTGGGCCCGTGGGTGTCCTCCGTCACACCCCAAATGGGGCTGGTGGGGCCCTCCTGGGCAGCTCGCCTGCTGCCAGACTTGTCCGCCCTGCTGCCCTTGCCCCCCTTGGCGGAATCTCTGGGGCCCTTGCCTCCCTTTGTGGATGGGCCAGGTGACGGTGCAAGGGTGGTGTCCTTGGGGGCAGCCGTCTCAGGCCTGTCGCGCCGGCTCTTCCCTTTTTTGTTTTTTTTCCCAGGGGGTGGGCTGGCTGTCCCCTTGCTGCTGGCCGATGTTCCTGCCCTAGGAGCTGGTGGACTCCAATAGCCCTGAACGATGGTCCTAGTAGGTGCAGGGCTTGTGGTGGCTGAGGTGCTGTTTGGACTCTTACGAGATGGAGGGGGTGGGTCAGGTGATGCAAAGAGGTTAATTTTGGAGAGGAACAACCTTTTAGGAGCAATGGGAAGGGTAGGTGCAGTGGGTATGGGAGTGGAGGGAGAGGACGTGGTTGTAGGAGAGTCAAGTGTGCTGTGTTTGGGTGCAGGTGCTTGTGCTGGAGGCTGTTGTGAGGTGGATGGCTGTTGGGTGGGTGACTGCCTGCGTTTGTGTGGTTTGGAAGAGGGGGTGACAGACATAGTGGGAGAGGACACAGGGGACGTGTAAATGACAGTGGGGGTGGTGACTGCACGTGTGCGGACTGTTCTTGTGGGTTTGGTGGTGATGGACGTACTGGCTGATGGTGGTGTGCATGCAGGTGTGAGTGGAGACGTCACAGGGAGGGAGGAGGGAGACGAGGAGGAGGGGGACACAGAGGAGGCAGTGGCTGTTGGCATGTCTGCATGTGGATGTTGCTTGGGTGAATGCTTGTGTGATCTGTGGTGCTTATGTCTGGATGAGCTGCCCTTGGGTGTTGAGGTGTGTGCAGGCTGGTCTGTAGGTGTGTCTGGGATAGGCAGAGGAACAGGGGAGTGGGACTGGGTTGAGGAAGTTGGAGGGGGGAGGCTAGACACAGGGACAATTGCTGCCGTCAGTGCTGAGGCCAGAGCGTTGAACGATCGCTGATGGGCAGCCTGACCCGAATGAATGGCCTCCAGGTATGCATTGCTCCGATGCACCTCCCTTTCTACCCCCTGGATGGCATTCAAAAGGGTAGACTGCCCAACAATGAGCGTCTGGAGGAGGTCAATGATCTCCGCACTGAGGGCAGCAGGGGTAACTGGGGCAGGACCTGAGGTGCCAGGGGCAAAGGAGATGCCCGGCTTCCTGGCCGAGCGGGCATGGGGCGAACGCTGAGGGGCTGCTGGGAGGGCGGGGCTGGTGCGCTGGGTGGCGGCTGTACCTGTTGTTGCGGTGGGCACGGGTGGTGCCGCCACCACAAGGGAGCTCCCTTCCGAGGACGTGTCGGTGTCGCTGACGTCTCCACGGGTCCCCGTTGTGGAGTCCCCCTCGCCCTCCGTCTCACTGGTGTACTCTGAGTCGGTTGCATGGCCCTCCCGGGCCATGTGAGATGCAGCTCCCTCGTGCGCCGATGCCACTTCTCCTCCGCCTGAAGATGCTAATGCACACATGAACAGGAAAACCAAAAAAAGGGGGGGAGAAGAAAGAAAGACATGTTGAGTGCATGCATTGGCGGCACCGTTGGCGGAGAGGACAGACACAGAAGCCCCCTGCACTACGCCGCGCACTCGGGGTACACTACTCAATTATTGTGACTTGGCCTACAAGTCAATGGACGACAAATGCACACATAGGTGAGGCCCAACCATGGATATCTGTACTTAGCACCCTACAGAGGTGGGGGGCGGGGGCACAGGGCCATGCCTAACGGAGGGGCCTAGCCTACAGAAACCGCCCTGGCCTAGAGATAGCCACAGCCCTCCTCCCCCACCCAGACACCTCCACTGTGCGCTAATATAGCAGAATGTGCTGATACTCACCCCCTTGTGTCTGCTGTGATGTCCTCACGCGCCCATCCAAATCGGGGTAGGCCACCGCCAGGATCCGGGACATCAGGGGGGTCAATTGCCGTGTGGCACCCCTCCTAGGTTGGGAGGCCATCCCCAGCAGAGCCTCGGCGGTCTTTCTGCTCCCGTGGCGGATGTCCTCCCACCTCTTGCGGCAGTGGGTGCCCCGTCTGTTGTGGACCCCCAGGGCCCGGACGTCCTTGGCGATGGCACGCCAAATGTCGATCTTCTGATGGGCGCTGACCTATGTGACATGGACAGGATGGAACAAGAAATATCACTTTCCTGCATGGTCGATGTGAGTGGCCCCCCCTCCCCAACCTTGCCATGTGGCACATGCTCTCATCTGTCGTGCGTTGCACTCCCCATTCGCACCCCTCCCCACCATCTTACACCCCACACTCAACACAGGCATAGCCCATACTACGTGCTCCCTGTGTACTTACCTGTTGGTCTGGAGGACCGTAGAGTAGCGCATACTGGGGGAGGACCCCATCCACAAGTTTCTCCAATTCCTCAGATGTGAAGGCAGGGGCCCTTTCCCCAGTCGCAGCAGCCATTGTATCTCCCAGACCGGGGTCACAGCAGCACTTGCAGTATAGGTCCTCTCCTGTGGATGATCAGGTCTCGAGTGATTAAGCAGTTAGAAAATGGCGGTGCGTACCGCGGCGGTGCGTACCGCGCCCGCCGGTGCCCATCGTCATTGGCTCCTGAGACCCATAGGGTTCAATGTTAACCAATGCTGCTTTGCACCGCGGTCTTCGACCGCCTACTGCCACGGTGTGCCACGCCAGCGCATTGACCTCACATCCCACTGTCACACTTCACAGGTCAGGCAGCCGCTATTTCAAGGGCCCACATGGCTTAATTTGTACTGCGTCACTCAGGCCTAGGCCTTGCATTGCCACTCATACAAGCCATTCAATGCATAGCGAATCGTGTTTTGTGCAAGCTGTGGTTACGTACCTGTGGGTTGCTTGACTCTGTGCTCCATGTTGTCCTTCCTAGGCACCGTCCGCTGGGACTTGCGAGGAGATGGAGGAATCCTCCTGTGTACAGACCACTGGTGGACCTGTCGACAATGGAAGAACGACATGTCATACTTACATACAGACTTGACCGAGCCACTATACAGGAACTGTGTGCCCTGCTGGAGCCAGACCTGATGTCCCCCATTCGCCAACCCACAGGGATTCCCCCTCTGGAGCAGGTTCTGTCAGTACTCCATTTTTTGGCAAGTGGCTCATTCCAAACAACAGTGGCCATATCATCAGGGATGTCTCAGCCTATGTTTTCTAAGGTTTTGTCCAGAGTGTTGTCTGCCCTGATGAAATACATGCGGAGCTACATTGTTTTCCCTGAGGTGGGCAATTTGGCTACAGTGAAGGGTGATTTCTGTGCCCTTGGACATATCCCCAACATCATTGGTGCCATTGATGGGACCCATGTGGCTTTGGTTCCCCCCAGTGGAAGTGAGCAGGTGTACAGGAACAGAAAAAGTTATAATTCGATGAATGTCCAGGTGGTCTGTTTGGCTGACCAGTACATCTCCCATGTAAATGCCAAGTTCCCTGGGTCAGTGCATGACGCTTACATCATGCGAAATAGCAGCATCCCTTATGTGATGGAACAGCTACAGAGACACCGTGTGTGGCTAATAGGTGACTCTGGTTACTCCAACCTGTCGTGGCTACTTACCCCAGTGAGGAATCCCAGGACAAGGGCAGAGGAACGCTACAATGAGGCCCATGGGCGAACTAGGAGGGTTATAGAAAGAACCTTCGGCTTCCTGAAGGCCAGGTTTAGGTGTCTGCATATGACAGGTGGATCCCTAATGTGCTCACCAAAGAAGGTGTGCCATATCATCGTGGCCTGCTGTATGCTTCACAACCTGGCTTTGCGACGCCAGGTGCCTTTCCTGCAGGAGGATGGTCCAGATGGTGGTGTTGTAGCAGCTGTGGAGCCTGTGGAGAGTGAAGAGGAGGAAGACGACGGGGAAGACACAGACAACAGGGACACAGTGATTCAACAGTATTTTCAGTAGCACACAGGTACGATTCAACCACGCCATTTTACATTTACTTAAAGTCTCCTGCCTCTCTACTGTCTGAGTTCCCCCCCAGTTCCTGTTAACTGAGTTGTGACTTTCCCTTCCGTTTTCAGAGCTGTGGGCCCCACTGCGTGACCTCTGCTTTGTTTGCCCATGGACTACAGCTGTGTGACAGTGGTATGTTGTCATCACAATGTAACTGAACATTTTGGCACTGTTATGTCTAATACATTTGTTCAAAATACAAGCAGACTCCAGATTTTTTTAGTGCAAGAAGTGATTTAATTCAAGTGCTAAATTTAAGGAACATGATTGTCAAACGGGGATGGGTGATGGTGGAGTAATGTCCATGGCAGAGTCCAGTTCTCAGTCGCACAGGTGCATTGTCCATATGCCTGTGGAAGGATGGAGCAGGGGCAGTTCAAGGTTGGACAGGGTGACAATGTGGGACAGTGGGATGACATCGGGGGTATCGTTTGCTGGCGGGGGTCTTGGCATCCTACTCTGTCTTCTTGTGAGATCTCAGGTTCCGCTTGCGGGGTGGTTCTTCTTCTGCAGGAGGTGGGGTTCTGGTGGCCCGTCGTTGTGTGGGGGCCTCCTGTCCACTAGCGCCGGCGGAGGTGGTAGTCTGTTCCTGGTCCAGGCTAGTGACAGGGGCCCTTTGTGGTGCCACATGGTCCCGCAATGTGGTGACTATCTGGGTTAGGGCCACGACGATGGTCCCCATTGCGGAACTAATGTTCCTCAGTTCCTCTCTGAACCCCATGTACTGTTGCTCCTGCATGACCTGGATCTCCTGGAACCTGGCCAGTACCGTAGCCATCGTCTCCTGGGAGTGATGGTATGCTCCCATGATGGAGGAGAGGGCCTCTTGGAGAGTGGGTTCCCTGGGCCTGTCCCCCCCCTGTCGCACAGCAGCCCTCCCAGTTCCCCTGTTTCCCTGGGCCTCTGTCCCCTGGACGGTGTGCCCACTACCACTGCCCCCAGGTCCCGGTTGTTGTTGGGGTGGTGGGTCAACCTGGGTGCCTTGTAGTGGTGGACACACCGCTGATTGACGTGTCCTGGAGACAGAGGCATGGGCCCGCTGGGTGGGAGCTGTGCTGGTGTTCCCAGAGGGGGTTTGGTCTGGTGTAGCCTGTGGCTGTCTGTGGGGAACCGACTGTCCCGAGGTCCCCGATGGGCCGGGCTGGTCATCAGGGTCCAGGGAGACAGAGCTGCTGTCATCACTGGGGGCCTCTTCTGGGGGTGGGATGGACATCTCTGGACCCTCCTGGGCGGTGTGGTGGCGTTCGGGTCCTGCAGGGGTATAAGAGTATGGTTATTGCTTCTGTGTGTGGCATTTCGTGTAATGGGTGGGTGGCCATATCCCCCAGTGCTGGCATTCCCTTGTGGGGGCTTTTGTGACGGTAACTTGTGGGGGTGATGGGTGTGTGCAGTGGGCATGCTTTGGGAATGGGTGTCCATGCTTTGGGGACGCACGCAGGGCTAGGTTTTGGGATGGGTGGGATGTGATGGTGAGCCATTTGCAAGGAGTTGGTGTGATGGGGGTGGGGGTGAGGGTGGGGGTATGATTTGGCATGCAGGTGGGGTGGGGGGAATGAAGTAGTGGAGATTTGACTTACCAGAGTACATTCCTCCGCCTACTCCTGCGAGGCCCTCAGGATGCAGGATATGCAAGACTTCCTCCTCCCACGCTGTGAATTCTGGGGGAGTAGGTGGGGGTCCGCCGCCAGTCCGCTGTACCGCGATGTTGTGCCTTGATACCATGGAACGCACCTTCCCCCGTAGGTCGTTCCACCGCTTCCTGATGTCGTCCTGATTGCGTGGATGCTGTCCCACAACGTTGACCCTGTCCACTATTCTGCTCCATAGCTCCATCTTCCTGGCAATGGTCGTGTGCTGCACCTGTGCACCGAAGAGCTGGGGCTCTACACGAACTATTTCCTCCACCATGACCCTGAGTTCTGCGTCAGAGAACCTGGGGTGTCTTTGGGGTGCCATGGGGTGGTGTGGATGAGGTGAGGGGTGGTGTATGTGTTGTAGAGTGTGGTGAGTGTGGTGGTGTATGGTGTTTTGTGCGTGGAAATTGTGTGGGTGATGTTGTGATTTGCCTCTGTGTGATGGTGTACTCTATGCTGTGCTCTCTCTCTCTCTGTCCTTCACTCGTAATTGTGGTCGTAGGGGTTTGTGGGTGATGTGGGTGTGTGTTTTATAGTTAATTGGGTGTGTGGGAGTGGTGTGTGTATGTGTCTCAGGTGTGTGTATTCTGAATTATCCAATGTGGTAGTGTTTTGTAAAGGTGTGTGTATTTTGAGCGCGGCGGTGTGTACCGCCAATGGAATACCGCGGTTGAAAGACCGCTGCAGGGATTTGCGGGTCGGAATGGCATGGGCGTATTTCTGTTGGCGTGACGGTGGAGGTTTGGTCATCGCCAGTTTCCCGCTGACCTTTGGTGTGGCGGACTTTTGTGGATGTCGGGTTTTTGGCGGTTTGCCAGTTGCGGGTCAGAATGACCGTGGCGGTTTCCCGCGGGCGCGGCGGTGTTATGCCGGCCTTCTGGCCGGCGGTAAGCGACTTCGGAATGACCCCCTGAGTTTCCTGGGATCTTGAGGTTTCTATCGACACAAGTTGGAGCCAGTTAAAGTAGGAGGTGAACCACTGCAAGACTATACTAGAAGTGTATGCATGTTTGAAGTGTACTTGGTTGTAGACTGTGTCAAAAGCTGTGGGGAAATTATGTAGAATGAGATAGGGTTCTTTCTTCTCAGACATTAGGGGGGCATTATCTACTAGATGAAGAGTAGTTATGCCTATGCTAAAGCATGATCTAAAGCTGGGTTGGTAGTCCTGGAGAAAGGTGTTTTACTGAGCTTTGGGAGTAGTTAAATTGAGAATGATTCCTCAATGGTTTTTGCTGCTGTGTTGAAGCAGGTGATGCTGCAGTAGAAGGCAAGATTGTTTAAGTTCTTTAATACGTTCCATACTAGACATCCTTGTTGGTGATTTTCATGTCTCAACAACAAAATCAAACATGTGCCAGTCCTGCAATTTGGCAAGAGACGTCCCTGACATTCAGTTGTTCTAGAAGACACACCCGATGAGCAAGAAATGCCAAGTTTTGTGGCAGTCATGGATTCCACGTAGCTCATTCAGCATTGACGTGGGAGAGGCAATAAAAGTGAGCAGGAAATCCCCTCTGCAGATTGAGGAGGATGTGGTATGAGGGGCTGAAAAAGATTCTCTATGGAGGGACCTTAGTGATATTGAATGCTCGTATTTTAGCTCCTATGAGTAATGTGTTGGCAAAGGAGATTCAGGAAGCGATACAACAGAGACATCTGACTGATGGGGTCCTTAATGCAATAATGCAGCGGAATCTGTAGGTGGATAAGCAAAAACAAGATGCACACAAGAGAGGACTTCACTGGGGCATAAGGTTGTGTGGAGTGAGAGGCACCCTGGGGAAATGTCAGTACACATCTTACTCCACATTGTGCTGCTAATTCTCCTGGTTACTTTGTTGTGCATGGCACAGATCTAAATAGAGTGATTGATATGGGAAGTCTAACTCTTGCTAGAGGTGTACCAGGACAGTCCTTCACTGGCATTGTGGTGGGTCATGTTGTGAGTGTCTGATTTGGTGTATTTGAAGGGATTAGAAAATACTTCCAAAGGAATTAGGATTTGGTGCAATCATAGATGGTTCTCAGGGAGGCAAGACTTGAATCCATACTTTTACAATTAAAAAGAGAACAACTAGAGGATGATGGGACAAATTTCCTCTGGAAATTAGTGACACAAATGCAGCACAAAGACTAAATAATTTTTACAGAGCCATGCAAAGCCACTTTGCGTGGCTTTGAATGACCTCATAAATATGGAGTAAGGCAAGGTAGCGCAAATTGCTGCATTTCTTTACTCTGTGCTAGAAAGGTGCTCTATGGGCGTTATGGTTGGTGATCCCATGTAACACTAATGGATTTTGACACATCCCCTGATTTACAAGACGTTTTAGACCTGAGGTACACCAACACCTTACACCTCCCCAAGGAGGTGCAACGAGGAGAAATATCTTTATTCTGCCTAGTTTTTTCCTCTTTCAATGTGTGCACACAGAATGAGAAAAAAGCCTCCCAGGACTGTTTTTGTGAAGAAAGGTGCCCATTCCTGCACAAAACAACCCTGCTTGCAGTGCAGGCAATCCCATGGTGCAAGGGTACCTGCTTTGGCAGTAGGCCGCTAAAACGGCACCTGCGCAGGGGGAAAGGACAGGAATGTGATATACTTGTTAAATACAGTGCATTCCTTTCCTTTCCCCTTGGCGCAGGGCACCCCAGCAAGGTTACTTGCTGCGCTGTGCCACTTCCCCATAAGTGTGCCCCGTAGTCTGGTGATTGATTGGGCCTTCAACCATTTGAGCAGCTTTTTTACTTTGTTTATACATATTCTTCCCATATAATAAGGTAACCTCCTGAAATATGATAATAGCTTCTGACACTAGTTCAATATAAACAAACGAAAAGCCATAGGTTAGCGGACAAGCGCATACAGCATAATTTTGTGTTGATATATACAATCAGGGGCCCAGGCTCTGTGTGAACCACTCGGTGGTAGACACTGACCAAGTCTAATTTTGTGAAGGTTTTTTGGTTCTCCCAATGTTAATACTGTCTTATGTAGACAGCAGTGAAAATACACCCATATGCACTCTCTGAAACTCCTTGCATTCGCATGCAGTTTTGATAGGTCATTGGCTTTTTTAGCTAAAACTGGTTGTGAAAGCTACTCTGATAACTCAGTTGCTTTGATGAGACTTTTCACAATTCGACAAATATATGAGCAATTCCTTTCTAATTTGTAGTAGGCTATGAAATGTCTAGAATTGTTTATCTGCTTCCAAAGTTGAGAATTCCAGACATGTCATAGCCACAAGAACCAGGGTACAGCCCCACAGATCTGGACCACATGTTCTTTGAGTGTGTTAAACTGATCCCACAGGAACCAGGGTACAGCCCAACAGATCTGGGCCACTAGTTCCTTGAGTGCGTTAAACTGATCCCATTAAGGGAGCATATTGAGGATTGGTGGCGTAGCTGTTTAAGGAGAAGGCTGTTTTTACTTTACCGCAAATGCTTTCGTGGGTAGACTCTTCCGTTACAGGGGACACAGGGCAATTATATTTCATGTTTATCTCCACAACTGTGGCACGTTTACTAATAGCAACTGCCTGGAAGGATGAGGAGCCACCAACTATACAATGGTTTTCCAAGGCAGTTGGTATTAATAAACAGCCTTCTTCTGCCTACTTGTCAATAGCCTTTCTTTTACGTGCACAAAGAGGCTCCTCCATTTTGTGAATCGGTCACCACCTCCTTTGAGGTGTTTGTAACTTTTCAACATTTTGTGGCTGGATTTTGGTTGCAAAACATTTACACATAGCATACTGATTCTGTATTTGGAAGGACACCTACAACGTGCCTCTTCTAGATACCAAATCAGTATCCATTCTCACTTTAATTTTATGATCAGAAAAAGTTTTCTGACTCTAAAATGGAATTAGTACATCTGAAAAAGCATTCTTACAGCCACAAACACCAAATCGGACTATTTGCAACTGTAAAAATGCTTAGTACATTGTTGTAATCAATGGTGGAGGCTTGTAGGTTATAAGAGAAGTAGGTTTATTTGGCTTAGTTGTACATTACAGATAGAGCCCCACCAGGAGCAGCATCCTGCTGCTCAGCCCTTCTCACTCCAACTGTCCACTCATCCAAGCACAAACACTCTCAACACTCCAACCATACATTGACCTCACTCACTGGCTGTGCAGCAGGAAACATTAAGACTGTGGGGAGAATGCATAAGATAGGAAGAGGCCACAACACATCCCCCTCTTATGAAATCAATAGAAAATTCAGCAGACCAAAAGATTGCAAAACACTCCCCACAAAACATCCTTCAAAACTATAAGTACCACCCCAATTAAATAAGCAGAAAAGGTTAAACTACCACTCTCTGCATTACTTCAATGCTCCAATGGGATGTAAGATGGTGAAAACACAGACAATCAGTATGTTCCACAAATTTACAATACACGTATACAAATAACCCAGAACTTCCCTGTTCATCCAACAGAGAACACTAACTACCTGTTCCCCTCCACATCACATACACTCTAACAGAACCAGCCCATTGCCCTCCACAACCCAACACTCAAACAGGACTAGGGCTTCTTCCACACTCTATTGCTTTTGGGTGTAACCACGTGTCCCAATCACCATACTCTTAAACAGAACCAGGGTTTCACTGAGAGCAGCATCCTGCTGCTCAGCCCTTCTCACTCCAAATGTCCAGTCATCTAAGCACAAACACTCTTAACAGTCCAACTGTACGATGACCTCACTCACTGGCTGAGCAGCAGGGAACATTAAGACTGTGGGGAAAATGCATGAGATAGCAAGAGACCACAACATAAATCTTGCCCTAATTTCTGCACAGGACCTCAAAATGCTGAAGAAAATGCAGCAGTCAATTCTAAGTCCTGTTCTAGATTTGAGTTCCATAGAAAATTGATGGCCTGTAGAAGAACCTGTAGTGCTATATACAATTTAATAGTGTCACACTCCATAGTCTAATCGAGTCACTTCATTAAAATTTGAAAGTAAATCTAATTATATACCCACAATGTACTCCAGAAAATATCTTCTTTTTGGTTCCCCTTCCGCTACACTCCATGCTTGCCCATCCAATTGTCCTGTATGTCATTTGATAAACATTGAACAATGATACTTTAAAATATTTTTATAGCTATATCGTAAGGATGATGAACGTTTAACCTATGTCTCGAAAAATGTCAACAGCTTTGTCATTTACCCTACAATAATTGCATAATGCAGATATATCTATGTCCTTTGTACACCATCAGAACCAAATTGCCCATATGATCCTCATATCATTCACAACAATGCCTACCTTTCTACTTTGCCTGATTTTGCTTACCCTTGTGAAATACCATTTGTGATTACATACTTTTGACATCGTACGCCAAACAGGATGTACTTTGAAAGATGTTGTATCTTATGTCTCCAACTGTTATACCTCAAAGACACAGTCATCTTTGTCTGTATTCTTTCTTTATACCTTCTAATTTCTTTACATTCACGATGTCATCATAATTAAAATGTCTTTTATACTCCACTAACGTGCTTTTCTTCTTGCACTTTCAGTATGCATTTATAGTGCATTGCTGCCCTTAGTGTGGCCTTGAAGCACTGTTAATAGGTACTCAGAAGGCATGGAGGTGCACGTGTGTCGGGATGGGAGTGATTTTGTTTATTGTGAGTGTTAACGCAGGGAAATCCTATCTGTTCAGTCATGACAGACCAAACAGCAGATTTCATCCCCTAGGTCGACGGACCGAACCCTGTTTGCTTTAAAGAAAACGACACAATCAAAACGTCATAAGCAATAAATAATAACCATCAATAATTAATTAGTGCTCCAATAACCACACCAATTTAGTAAAAAGTTAAAGATTTATTTCCCTATATTAACAACGCTAAGGTCATGAAAATCATTCTCAGGGACAAATGATACATATACAAGAACAATGGCTGACACAATCTACGCATGAATCTAAGTTTAATCAATGCAATCAAACACAATATCTAGCTGATTATTACACAGAACCATAGCAACAGAATTTGAGCAAAAGTAATTGAATACATTGGATTCAACAAAGAGAATACATCAATAATCCCCAAGAATATGAAAATAACCTCACTAACCACTAATTACCATTAACATGTTGGACTTCATGTGAAAAGAATTTAGTAACACAAATTTAGAAAAAACATCTTGCTAAAGAGCTATCACAAATATAGCAGCAGTATTATTTCATTAGCAGCTGGTACCTGAAAAACAAAAGACAAACAAAAATATGCATTTTCATACAATTACCCATTCACTAAGGAATTCAGCAATAACGTCTACTTCATCAAGGGGACATCACATCAGACATCAGGATCGGAACAGGAACTACATGAGGGATATGGTTTAGAATTTGGACTTTAAGATTACTAAACCATTAAAGCATTTGATCAGTATTGAACAGACTAAGCAAACTCAGAAAATAATAAACATTAGCTAAGGCAAATAATGCAAACAAACTTCCCAAGTTGTCTAGGAACAATAACTAACCCCGAATCAATGGTGACTAAACATTAAATTAAACTTACTAAAACTCTCTGATTGGTTTAAAGAAATATGCTGAGAGAAGTATGTCCCATCAAAACACTAACAGATATCAAAATTATATAGAATGTTAACTCTAAACCTTTATATTTGCTTTTATTCCATTGAAGAAACTCAAACTAATACATTTGTTATTTCTTCTTCTGTTGCATCTGTAGACCCTTTGTTCAAAACTCCATTTACGTAATCTTGTCACTCTTTGCCGCTTTTCTCTCGAGGAAAGAACATAGATTAGTAACATAACTACAAGCAAAATATACAAATACAATGAATGAAGTCAGTCAGGCACGGAAACACAACTCTTGAATAGAACACATTAGAAACCTTTATTCTGATAACTTCTACAGCGACCTTTGTTTATGCGTCTGCTTTTCTCCAGCAGGGGCCACTAAATACACACTAATTCTAACAATTGTTTTAGTAAAGAAACACACTCTCCTTGAAAAGACAAAATAATTCAATTAGCTTAAGTTAGCAAATAAAACGAAAAGTAGGCCTTGCATATGATGGTGGCCATTCAGTTGATCACAAAACTCGACTTCACATTAAAATTAGTAACAATGATTAATATACCATAATATGAGTATTGTTACTTATGTGAAAAATAAACACAAAAATCAAGGCTCTTACATGAGCTTTAAGTATGCCTGGGGTAATATGTAGTGGAAACCTGAGAGGCCTGCCAGTAGTGTCACAGAGGGTGTATTGCAGTATAATGTGTGGTAAGACTGCATGCAATTGAAATTTTTGGGGTCTTTATGTGTTTCTGATCTAATGCATACTTAAAGAAAGTGGATCGTCAGGAGGAGTAATATGCAAAATTAGGTTGAAAAGCAGAGTGAGACCCTTGACGAATGTGACTACAAGGCTTCTCTCATGTATTCTTCCATATAGTTTACTTAACCTTAGGCAAGGAACCTCATGGGCCTTATGAAATCAACCCATTTCCTTCCGGCAAAAACATAGTACTGGTACTGAATGTATCTAAGCTGGTGGTGTATGGTTGCAGTCAGGGAAATAACGTAGGGAGACAAAGGGATCTTGTTTCTGATGAATGCCCATGATCCCCAATGGGTGCCAGATGGAGAGCTCAAACATGTTGACCTATTGGATGCAGGAGCAATACTCTCTCTTGCACATCCACTTGTTTTTAATGATCTCACTGCCATTCCACTATTAAACGGGCAGTTCCATAGGTAGGTTTTTGAGATTTGAATTTCTTTCTGGATCCTCTTTCCTCATTTCCTAATTTTCCTGCAAAAGTACCCTCTAATTAACAAGAGGGCCCGCCAACAGTGGATTCTCTGACAAGCGAGGGATGACCAATGATGAAGCATAACACTCAGGCCGGTGTACTAGGTCATCCCTTACATTTTTTATTAATGTCCGGGTTTTGTGTATGACATTAGAACATATTTGGTTCCTTACAAAAAAGGGAACTCCTCAAACTGAGGACATTGAGGACTTATAATTGCATGTTGACTTATTTGCCTTGTGTGGTTTTGATAATTAGCTGGGAGGGTGCAAATGGAGACAGACTATTTTCTCCTCTCATTTCTCCGATCCCCCCAAGCAAAGGGTTTATGTATGTTGAAATATTTGTTTCTAATCAAATATACAGGTGCACTGTTCCAAGGAGAGAAAAATAGAGCCTAATCCTACAGGAGTGAGAACCCTCGCACATCACATTGGATGACTAGCATCATCATCGGGAAAGCTCCTCGTCAGGCCGGTGCTGCAATGCCTGACGGGCTCCCCGAAGGGGGCTCTTAACCATATTGCTCTGAATGTAGCAAAGAAAAACAGGTCATATAGGTGAACTACCTAAATCTGAATACCTGAGCAATAGGGAGAGAAGAAGAGTTAAAACTGGTTACTCATCTTGAACGTACATCATAAGTTTAATCAGCAAACAAAAGATGAGGACCAAGGTTAAAATCACAGGAAAGAGTACATGGGTGAGTGGTGATGCTCACTTCCTCTCTGTAAGAACACAAGAGGACCTAACCAATTCTGGTGCCTCACTTCGTGGGTCTACATGTTTTGCGTCTAGTGGTCCAGCCGGATCCATTGACGCTTCATCAGGACCAGTACAAAAATAACAACTTCTCCAAACAATAATTTAATGCCAACCCTAATAGGGAGGTCAAAAGTAAAGAGCAGTCACTTACTTTAAGTCTACCTGCTACGTCAAAAAAGGTCGCCCATCCCCAGTCTCAGGAAAGAGCTCCATGGGTAACACGTCAAGAAGCGGAACTACTATGAACAGGGACGCTGTCAGGAGGGTAGGTGAATCGGCCTATTGCAACTGCGGGACTCAGATTGTTTGTTCCGCTTCCGCAAAACATGTAGACCCACGAAGTGAGGCACCAGAATTGGTTAGGTCCTCTCGTGTTCTTAGAGAGAGGAAGTGAGCATCACCACTCACCCATGTACTCTTTCCTGTGACCCCTGCGATAGGGCTGGAGTTGTGCTGCGATTGTGGCTCAGTGTGCTGCGAGAAGTTTTGGTGGAAGAGCGCCTTGACACCTAGCAGTATTCAGTGGGAATTGTCTTGGTTCCATGGGTTGCTCCTCCACAATGGCAAAAGAGCTTCGCCCCACTGGCTCAGAGCCAGCAGCTGAAAAATAAAATTATATTTAATTATCCTTTTATTTTTCAGCTGCTGGCTGAGCCAGCATGTGCAGGGAGGGGTGGGGCTGGGGCATGCGAGGTGGGAGGAGGAGTGGAGTGAGTGCACTTAAAAGTGCGCATGTCAGTTTGGCCAGCTGTCTTAGGCTGGCAAACTGACATGCGCACTTGGGTTTCTCCACCCTGGCTGTTTGGCACAGCCGGGATAGAGAAACAGCACAGACTCTGGTACACTGTCTGAGCGACAGACCAAGTCATTCAGACCAATCCTGACCATGTTGTAATGCTAGGTAGAGCATGGGAGCAGTGCCAGGATTGCATGGGGATGTGATGGTGTTCCAGGGACTGCTGGGACACCAGAACCATCAGGAGAGGAGCGAGGCGGCCTGCAGCTGAGAGGTAAGTTTATAAAATATATAAATATATTAATCCCTCCCCCTTGCCCCCCTCTCCTTGAGATTTGCGGCAGCCGCCACTGCATGGTACAATCCATGGAATAAACTGTGGTGATGGTGAAATCACGTTTTCGAGATCGACTATGTGTTAATTGTGATGTGGAAGAGAAGAATTCAGAGTCATCACTGCTAGACAGTACGTGCTACTTCCGTACCGATAACTAATTTGCTCAGGTTAATTATTGCAGGTGGCAGGCATGATTAGAATCCATGCAATAGCTAGCCCACTGACACAGGAAAAATTCATCCCGATGAAAAGGATAGCATTTTGCGATTAGCATGCAGATTCAGAACAGATCAACTCCCAAGTATCATAAGTGGTACCCAGATGATATTCAATCAATGACACCCAGATGGGTTGAGGATAAAATAACTCATAGGTAGCACTTAGATTGGAATGAGGCCTGAGAGATCACCAGTGGCTGAGATTTCTTTTTTTATTTAAGCACCTTGGTGTTTTCCTCAGTGCAACTGCTATGCAAAAACCTCACCCCACATTCAGTGTTCCACAAGACGCACACTGCATCTCACTGATCAGCCAAAAATGCAGAAACGCTCCGGGGTTGCTTGTTTTCCTGTTCAAAGGGGACTGGGCATTGCCATTCGGGGTGGATCAGAACAGGACTGTCTGATTTACTTATGGCTGGTTTCTGTCTGCAGTGGGGAAAATGGAGTAAAAGTTGGATGAGGAATAACCAGTGACTTGCAAATATTACACCCACCGTCTTTGTGTTTTCCTCAAGACACATAGGAAGACATGCAATGTGTTTGTAGACTTCATAATGAGAGTGACAGTTCATAAAAAACGTCTAAAAAAGACTTAGAAACCAGGATACTGTTTAGGGTTATAGTGCGCTTTGCAAATACACATAACATAAGAGACAGTTCACATGTGGTACTAAGATGCAGGCAAAGCAGTATTGCACTTACATGTATACGCATGGCAGGCAGCACCCATGTGGAAGTCCACGATCAGCTATGCACTGTGAGCTTTACATTCAAGGGATGAGAACCCATCCACAGCATGGTCTGTGGCAGCGCTCTCTATGTACTGCACAGTACATTCTTGACGGAATACACACAGGGTTTGGTTTCTAGTGCATAGCATGCACATACATATTCAGCATTGTGTATTTAGAGCAGGGCCTTCTACAAACCTCACACATGATATCAAATATAAACACTATCAGACCCACTAAGAAAATTAGTTACTCACTCTCCGATTTAAGTTCTTGACAAGCAACCCAATCATGCAGTCTAGTTTTTTTATCCACCTTCTAAGTATTTACTCACTTGCACATTCAGACAATCACTATTCCAACCAATAACTTGTCCAATCAAGCACCCACCCTTAGGGGCTCATTTATGAGAACTGAGGCATCGCTTTGGCAAGTCAGCGATGCATCAGAAAAGTTGCTGGTACAACATTTCCAAACGCCATGGAAGAGACATATTTAGGGTTCAGCGCACCATGTTGTAAGGTCCCAAGGTGCATCAAAAAAAAATAACACATCTGTGGGATGGATGCCACAGAGAAAAGTGACACATGTGCAGCCAAAGTGACTTGAAGCTCCTTTGCGGATCATAAATCAACGCGTACGTGCCACAAATCACCATTGCGTCACAATGGAGTGTATCATGCATCAAAAATCCCATAAAAAGTGACACATTGTATAAAAAAAATGTTTACAGCTCTAAAGGGAAAGATGGAGCAGGCAGCAGGAGACAGCAGCAATCAAGGTAACAATCCCAACAACCCCAACTCCATCCAGAATGTCCAGACAACCCCAGGAGAAGAGGAAGAATAATTTTAGTGAGGATAAGAGTGAAATACTAATAACAGAAGTGACAAAACACGAACATCAGTTCTATGTCACCTCCAAATAGCCACTAGGTAAGAAAGAAACAACTTGGCAGTCCATAGGGAGAAGATAAAGAGTGCAGGGCAAACTGAAAGGACAGTGCAGAGTGCAAGAAGTGCTGGCATGATAAGTGTAGGGCCAAGGAGAAACTGGCCAATAACCTGAGGGCAGCTATGCAGACCAGAGGAGGACCTGAGGACCTGGAGGAGCTGGACCCATTGGAGAAGCAGGTGGCATCAGTCATCCCAGCAGAGTTGGTGGCAGGAGTGGAATGACACAACAGAGCTGCAGTTGAGGAACAGCAAGATGAACAGGGTAAGTGGCGACAAAGGACAATATGCATAAAAATATCATACTGTGCAGCGCAGAAAGCTATGTTCCTGTGCTGTACTTCGTTGTGTGCCAGGGAAATGGCAGGAATCACATGTTCTGTCATACATCACATAAATGTCATGCTGCTTAGCTACATGTTGTAAAGCCTAGTCCAGCTCTGTCAACTTTGTCCATTCCATGTGTGATGCGCAGCACCAGTCCAGGTTTACCTTTGAATACTGGGACTTGTAGTGGAATGTATAGCAGGTGTGACCAGGACTGCAAGTCCCACACTAGAAAGTAAAAATACCTGTTCTGGAACAGCACATCATACATGGATTCTTTGAACCCTGCCCAACCTGACTTTGACAATGCAGGCCCCCTTGCACCATAAGACTAGTGTGTCTTTCTTAAGCCCATGCTGTTAAATCTACACTGTAAAGCAATAGAATGGAATGGGGTTGTCAGGTGATTAACTCCTCACCTGAGAGTGCCATCAGGTGTGGCTAATGAGATGTTTCACCATGTAGGATTAAACAGAGCTACATGTACAGTCACTAGCATGAAACTACATTGAATGTTGCTGTCATGATGTTTAGGATGAGAGCACAGTGGTGCTGTCTGAAAATGGTAGAGACCACACTGACTCCTGTCATCTACAAATTCATACTTCGATTGGGAGTGAATGCAAGTGATGCACACCAGAGGACCTTGAGTGTTTGTTGGAAGAATAGATGGATGTGAGCCTGTTGTGCCCCTGGAAGTGTAGTGCAATGTAGGTGTGGCTGAGCACATTGAACTGCCACTGTGTCTGAATGGGGAGACATTGCATAGCAAGGAGGTGAGTTGTGACATGTGTATTGCAAGGTAGCCTGATCGATACTCACATACTGCTGTGTCTGATAGTGTCACACTTGTGTTGCAGCTGTGACGGGATGCAATAGAAGAAGGTACCGGTGTCCTACATGGAATGTGGACATGGATGAAGATGTATTGCATGTGGGAGCTGTACAAAAAAAGTCTGATTATGACACATATGTCAACACAGGAAGATGTGAAACCAGGAGTAGTGAAGGGACAAGATGAGATAGGTTCCCATGATGATGGGCAGTTTTTAGGGATGTTTGGATGGTGAACTGTATGGGCCTAGTTGTGCGGCCAACCCGGGCACGTATGTGTAGCAGAATATCATTACTACTAACATCTGGGGTACAGATTAAAGCCATAGTTATCAAATTCAGGTAGCCATGTTGGTTTCTTGCATATGGTAACTTGAATTGTTGGTATTGGGGTCACATGAGAGTCATTGTATGATCGGGGTGCCATCACTGTGTGACAGTAAGTTGAGTCACTGTGTCTAAATGAGGATTGCCAGAGGGCTCATGTACAGGTACAAGTAAGCAGGGCTGAGTTAAGAGATGTGCGATGCTCTGCAGATAACCAACTCTTGCAATGATGAAATGGGGTGAGCGTCAGTGTTTGAAATTTTCTTAGATTGACTGGGCATGTCCCCTCAGAGTTGTGGCACAGTGCCTACTCTTCTGAACTATGGAGACAACTGTGTGTGTAATGAATTTACATGACTACATATGAAAAGGTAAATCCATTGTAAGTACATGCTCTTACACATTAATTCCCAGCTAGCAAGGTTGCTAGCTGGGTAGAGTTGTGTGGAAGTGTGTCAAATATGAGCCCTTGGTGCCATGAATGCACAATGTTAATGCAAGACAGCAAAACATGGCAGACTGGCATGGTGTACAGTGTGTAAGGCAGACTGCAGGATCAAATCAAACACAAGAAAAATCCTACAACATGTTTCCAGGAGATGTGGGCTGAGTAGTGGCTAGAGAGAATGCAGGCACCCTGCTGACTTTGTGCAATTTGCACAGTAGTGGTGTCAATGAGTGAATCACTAATGAGTATAGCCATCATGGAAAATAAAGATATTCAACAAGGCAAAAGTGGACAGTCCCCCAACCTACCTTCACCACCTGGCAGGCAGGCCAGAAAGCTGTGTAACTGTGTTACAAGGTGTGGTATGACACAAAATGTCATCCTTGTCACACAGTGGTCCTGTAAACAATGTAGAGATATTGCCATCTGAAAGGCAACTACAGTGAAACTTGGCCTCAATTCCTAAGAGTAACATATGTCCTACACATCAATGCTGAACTGAAAGTGAATGAGAATTACATCTGTATGTCAACCAAACTTATGTCAACATCTAGCATAGATCACCATTAACATATTCCAATTTCATTGCAGAGGGAGAAACAACACTTCCTGACCAGCAGCCTGTCCTGGATGACCAATATGTTCACAACAACATCCTGTTCCCCCATGGTCAGTGATACCTTTCAGCAACTCCTGAACTCCATTAGAATACCTTCTGCAGTCCCAGCATCGCTGGGTCTCCAGAGGAACTGCTTACCACAGAACATGCCCCATCTGCCAGCCAAAGCCCAACCCTGGACTCAGGTGACCCCCAAGTCGTCTTCCAATGGTGAGCGGCAACTGGTAGATGATGTGTGGGCGTGGATGGAGACCATCACGGGCACCCTATAGCTAGTTCGTAGGTGCATCAGTCCCAATAAGGACACCTCTGAGGCAATCAAAGGCACCTACACTACGCTGGGACTGTCCCTGGCTGAGCTTACTGGTTCCACGAGGCAGAGGTAACAACAGCCCTGCCAATGAGACACCAGTGAGATTGCCACCCAGCTGGGGGCCATTCGCACCATCCTCCAATCTATGGAGCAGAAGCAGAACTCTTATATTGCAACTGTGGGTGCATTCCACCACAATGTTGTTGCTTTGCTGACAAGCCAGTGTGGTGCTGCCCTCCTTGTCACAGACAAATGCTTCTGGGGACAATGGAGCCACATTTTCAGCCCCTGATTTGTGTATGCCTCAGATGTCTCCTGCACAGACACCACCACCATCAGGGGAGGCACAACACACATCAAATGGTGAAGATGTGGACTACACTATTTTCCAGCAGCAAACTGCCCATTAACATTTGTCTGTGCCTCTTGGCCAGTTTCCCATTGGACATGTACTACGAAAGAGTAGGTGAAACCACCCAAATTTAGATGTTAAAATAATTCCTGGATGATGCATTTAGGAGCAATTTAATCAATTTAGATGTTCAAGAGCAATCAAAGCATGGTTGCAGTCATATTGTTCATCCAAATTTCTTTTAATGCATGATTTGATAGAGACAGCCAATGTGTTTCACCACTTACATGGTTGAAAACCTGGGTCTTTCTTAAGGCTTTGTAAGATCTGTCATTTCCAAGAGTCCAATCAATTGAAGCAAATATTTCTTCTGAGTAAAGTCGTGGTCCTGGGTTGAATCCTGTGCTGCCATGGCTCAGACCTGACAGCTTTGTAGTCGCTGTAGTCCGTGTTTATCATCATTCCACCTCCCTTGTCACGTGGTACTGTCCCTTATTTGTATGCCCACTTGTTAATCTGATCCATTTGTGGACTATTGATGATGCCTACCTTCCTTAATGGCAATTTTGACCTCTTTCTCACTTCAATACACCTCACTTTAAAATGTTGCATGGCATGTATCCCCTATGAATGCTGTCTGGACATCCTTTGGACTTGAACAATGTTAGGGTTGTTGCTGCAAGGACTGCTACTTTGGAATAGACTATGTACACACCTGTAAATAAATGCACTATCATGAACTAGTGTGTTGTCTGTCTGTGGCAGATAGGATAGGACTACTAGATCATGGTGAGTGTGTCAATACAAAAGCCGTTTCTTATCATCTCAAGGTAATTGTGCCACAGTGCCTATCACATGCTCTGGGTGGACATGGGCAAGCATCATGTACATCCATTGCCCGAGCATTATGTGGAAAGTCCCATTTAGCTATTGAACGTCATGGTGAGACAATACCCATGAGTAACTTTACTGGCACACAGTGAAAAAATGAAGCTAATCACAGAAATGCCTACCTGCACAAAATGGTCCTGTGAGACATGTGAGCCACTAACACAGTTTCACAGAAGCACAGATATCTTGCTCAATGATCACAACAACACAATCACACACATATGTCAGCCTCAATGCTTACATTGAAGATATCTCATAAGTACTATAATAATTCATGCACTGACAGCATGCAGATACTAATGCCAGACTCCTTCCGATTTTCTATCATAATTATCCTATTGAAGGATGTTGAAGCTCAGTGCTACACCTTGGATTTCACTAAGCATTAACTACAACAACTAACTATTGGTGGTCCTGTGTCAACTGATAAATGGTGTCATAAGACACACGCGGATACGTAGGGTCAATGTGTTCCTCTGTCCCTGAGAGCTCTGCCATGCATTGAGTGTGAGTGTAGCTTCACATACAATATACGCACATAACAAACATTAGGAGCCATGTCACAGACCCATGAATCAAGCTGCACATCCCTAGGATAAGAAGAAACAGGAGACTTATGGTTTACTAACTTAGCAAGTTGTTGCTTGCAGCAAATCCTCCACTTAGCAAGTACGCAATCCCAAGGATGCTTGACGTTTGGAGGCAGCTATAGACTACATTCATGGCAACTAACCAGCTAACAACAAGGACCTACCAGTACAATGGTGCAAGGGTGAGTTTATAAGTCACAGGCGCCAGTGTGTGTGTCAGCACAACCAGGAAAGGGGACTCTGGAGTCACAGAACCATCTCTACTATACATACAGCATTTCTCATACACACAATGCTACAGCAGATGGCTAACTATGTTGGGCTGTGCGTCAAGTCACACGAAGAGAACTGATGACAGTGCCTAAAGAATTGTGAAGAGCCCTCAAGTGATTCAATTGTGAGGTAGACTGACTATTGTTCATAGGCCTCTCAGTAAGTAACACTCGTGAAGAGACACACAGGAATAATGCTAAACGACTGTAGCTGTTTTTAAGAAGAATCTTCTAGTTTTAGTAAACGTCCAGAATGGTATGTTTCACTTGCAATGCCTGTGGGGAATCCTTGAAGAACGTGCAAATGGAAAAGCGTTTAAATGTATGCCGAAGCAGTACATGCATTTCTTGTATTGATTGTGGCAAAGACTTTTGGGTTGATGATTTTAAGCATCATTTGAAATGCTTAAGTGAAAATCAGAAATATTGTGGTAAGGGCTTCGAAGCAAAAGCTAACAAAGCGGAGGTGAAACAGCTGCAATGGATTCAGAAAGTCCATGAAGTCATGAAAAGCCTAATACTGGTCCAAGCCAGAAGGACATTTTAAATGAAATGAGTACTTATGACACTGTTCCCAGGAAGAGTACAACATTTCAGAACTGGATGAAGAACAGTTTGAAAATGTATGATCAAGGCACACTGGAAAACGTGTGGGAGATTTGTTTTGAAGCAAACAGCAGTAACAATGTAAATCCCCAGGAACAACAGCTCAACAAAATAGAACCACCCCCTGTTGAACTGAATGAAGAGACTCCTGAAGGTCCTGAGAAGAAGAGTAAGAGGGAGCGCAAAGAAGAGAGGCAGAAAAACAAAACAAAAGGGAAAAATAATCAAAAGACATTTTGCATGGGTATTTTCAAATTAAAAAAGACAAAAAGTGTAGGCATGAAATTGAAGAAACTGTTGAAGAATAGGAACCCCAAGAAGTTGCTTAGAGCAATCGAAAGGAAGGCAAAGAAAGAAAATAAATCATGGCAAGGAGAGCAGCGGGGATGTGGAAGTGACTGAGAATGGCCATAACATTGAAACAACAGAGTATAGGAAAACCAAGGACAATCTCAACAAAAGAATACACTGTGGGTCTGAAGATGAGCCCCATAACAAGCAAAAGAAAAATTAAAATGGCCTCATTTCTAAAGTGGAGGAGAATGAAGATGCAGATGAGAGTGTGGGAGTGTAGCTTCTTATACTCAGAATTAACATTAAATGTTTATGAACTAATGCATAATAATGCCGCATAGAAAATGTATTAATGTGTTATTGCTAAACACGCGCTTGAAATGTGCCCACGGGGAGTGGCCACCAATATATACAATGACTAATGAAGCTGACTAATAATGAAATAATTATACGTTATTGTATGATTTTACACTAATATTAAGAGTTATATGTTAAGGTTTTGCTAATAAATCAATAGGCCTTAGTTAGCATGAGCCGAGGTTGTTGGTGATGTACGGACCCGGCGTGGTCTAAGACTCCGGAGTATATTGATAAGTGTATGACACACTTGGTTTATGTTGTAATTTGGGCAGTTTAATAGGTCAATCGGGCGTGGTTGACAAGTCGAGTTTGAGTCAAATTGTGTGAGTGAAACTTTGATGGAGATTTGGCAAGTTCTAAAGTGCACTAGAACGAACCATTGACAAGTCGAGAGTAGAATTTGCGGGTCGAATTCTGCTTGCGGGTGCGGGAGCTGAGAAGGAGAGAGTAGCGGCCGAGGTTTCAAGTGAAATCTCTGTAAAGTTCTGAAGCAATTGTGTTACCCTTCCCATAGTAAACCGGCAAAATTTGGGTTTTTATTGTTAAAGGTGCTCGCAATATATTGCATTATTTTTTGTGTGAGGAGGACAAGCCGCAAGACTTTGTCAGCCGCAGTGTGTGTGAGTGTGACGTCATTTGAGCCGCGCTGGGATAGGTCAGTTGCTGAGAAGGGTCACGCACGGATTGTTAGCCATCCATGAGAGGCAATTGGTTGAGAAGGTAGGCGAAGAGTGTTCTGGGAATTAAAGTCACTTCCTGATTAGATTCTAAACAAAATAAAAGATGCAAAAATGAAGTTTTTCAAGGCTCTGAAGTGTGTTTTGAGTAGAGATACATACATTACAGCAAGTGTGGGGGAGCCTACACCACCAGAGGATACTCCGGCTTATATCGTAATGGAGGAGAAGGGAGTCGCGCCATGTCTTTGGCTAAAGCAGTGGTGCAAACTGACAGAGAAGGAGGGATGTTTAGCGTTCCCGGAATACGGAACGTTTAATATAAGGATTTTGGAAAATCTGCAAAGGGTGCTAAGTGAGCAAAAGCCGCCCCCCAGACCAGCTCAGTATGAGGCATTATCAGTCTGGGATTTAATGGCCATACAACATAGGCAGCAGAAATTTATGAGGAGAATGAAAAGAGCAGAAAAGACTCTAGCGGAGGCTAAATGGGATAGTGAGACCAAGATGTGGAGAAGGGGAATAGTTGACGGAATTAAGATGTTTCCGGCAATAACTCAAGAAGATGAGGCACAGGGAAAGAAGGCCACTTGTAAGACAGACAAGGGCTCTAGTAAGCCAAAAGATACTCGGAGGTCTTGGGCAGATGCGGATGATTTAGACGATGAAGAGTTTCTTAATCAGTTGTTACATGATTGCCCGCCACCACATGCCATAAATGATAATGGACAGAGTATTAATGCGGGTCTTGAAGATCCGGCACAGAATAAGGGAATCACGAATACAGTGCAGACAAGTGATACAGTTTTGATACAGAATGGTGTCAGTGTACCCACTGCACCAGACACACAGATACAGTTACAGCCACCACAAATTCAGAGGCTCTATCCTGATGTCCCAGCATTAGAGACTACTACGAGTTTGAGGGTGCCGCCTGATCCAGTATACACAAGATCAAAGTTAGTGCAGATTGAGCCAACTCCACAATTGCTGCCCCAGCCGCAGCAACAGGTGGTTTGAGTTACACTTCTGTTGCAGGACCGCAGTCAGTAGCTACAGCACCCATGATGAATCAAGCTGTGGGAGTTAACGCTCCACAGGGTTTGGGAAATGGACAGTCTCCAGCTGCTATATCATTGCCAATTACAGTTGGTCCGCTAGTACCGCTGTATGCTCAAGCTAAGCCTGGCGTATGTGATCAGGGAGTAATGACCCAAGAGGCAATAAGAGGAGGGTCTACTGGAAACTTGCAAGGAATGACACAAGGAGGACAGACAGCCGAAAGGTCTAGATCCTTGTTGAACTTTAGTCCGATTGGGGTTCCTTTGGAGACAATGAGGCAAGCAGGGTTGGGAACGCTAACCCCACAGGTAATGAGTAAAAATACGACGCAGACACCAGTAATGCAGTCTGGAAATGTTTTGTTGCAAGGCTTAACAGCGCAACAATTGAATGAGTGGTTAGATAAGCTCAACACTCCGCAGACTACTTCAGTGACCGCAGAGAGGTCAGAGAGAGAAGAATATCTAAATTTTGTGAGACTGGGTGTAGAAGCCACAGAACTAGTAGAAGGAACGATGGGGGTGAACAGATTAGAGTCATACAAGGAAGCAGAGTTGAGGTATCTGTGCCCCAAAATAACCAAATAAGTGAGCAGGGTACATCAGAGATTGGCAAACCTAGCAGACAAATACGGCATAGACATAGAGAATACTAAGCATTTGAAGAGGGGTTATAGGTTAGACTTTGAGCCTAAAGATTTCGATCATATGAGATCTACCGGAATGAAGGCACATCTTAAAGAGATACTGCAGAGTGCTCAAACTTGGGGAGCATTAGAGAAGTGGGAAGGCAGATGGGCAAAGAAGAGAGATAAAGAGAAAGGTGACGGCCCAGAACCAAAGCAGGCGAAAGCTGCACCAGACACGGGGACAATAAAGATGTTACCAATGAGAGAAACAGCTGGAGGAGTTTTAGTCCATGTACCATGGTCTAGGGGTGACATCCTGTCATTTACAAATGATTATCCCAGGTTGAGGGAGAAGCCGATAGAGTGGTACCAGCAGACGGACAGGTTTGTGAAGCTTGCGAAATGTCTCTGGGAAGACTTGAATACCCAGTTTGAGATAATAGTTCCAGCTGACTTATGGCTTGATTGCAAGAAAGGTGTGGATTGGCCGACAGAGGAACCGGCAAGGGACAAGGTTACTGGAGCACCGTCTTCTGAAGTGATGAGGTATTATCATAAAGTGATTGAGTTTTTGAAGCAGAAAGTGTCGCCGAAAGTGACTGTTTGGCAGAAAATTGATCGAACGTCACAGGAGGGCAAATAATCGATACATGCTTACTATGAGAGGTTGCTGAAGGCATTCAAACACTATAGTGGCACTGAGGTCATAGAACCGAAAGACATGAATCACCTCGTGTTCAGGTTTGTTGAAGGGCTCAGACCAGAGATTAACCAGATGATTAAGAATCATTTGATCTGTTGGCAAGCGAAGCGGATTGATGAGGTGTTGCAGTATGTGAAATACTGTAGTGATGAGATTGAGCTGAAACAGAGAAAGTTGAAGGAGAAAGTGATGTTGGTGCAAATTAAGGCAGCACAAGCAGGGATGCAGGGAAATGGAATACAGCAGATGGTCCAGCAGCAACCGCAGGGAAATGGAATGTTTCAGGCACAACCGAGAGGACAAGGTCGAGGAGGTTTTGTGAACCGTGGTCCAGATATGAATACCATTGTGGTTCAAAATGATGTGCAGGGGATGAAAAAGATGTCACCATGTCACGCGTGCGGGGCGTGGGGCACTGGAAACGGGAGTGCCCAATGGTGGTGCAGGATGGTCTTATTCTACAATGCAATGATGTCGGCACATATCAAAATGTGAGGGGTTCAAAAGTGAGGGGTCAAAATCCGAACTTCCAGAATAATATGGTGCAGATGCAGGGTCTTCAACCCATGCAACAAATGCAAATGCCACGTGTTCAGCCAGCACAGATGCAGCAGGTACAGCAGCAGATTCCCATGGTACCTAGACAGCAAATGCAGATACCATTAGCTCCAATGGAACAGCAACAGGTGATGCTTCCTCAACAGGTCACAGGTCAAACAATGAGTCAAAATAATACAGCACAGCAGTTCCCATTGTGTGGTGAGGATGGAATAAACGATGAATGGTCAGTTGATTGTTCAGATAGTGAGGAGTGCAGGCTTGTAGCGTCCCTAGAGGTAGATCAGAGGGGTCCTTACATAGAAGGAAAGGTGATGGGTCATAAGGTTTCATTCCTGATTGATACAGGAGCTACACGCTCTACAGTCAGAAGTGCAGAGGTTCTGAAATTTCCACTTTCGGCGCGTACTATAAGGGTGGTAGGAGTAGCAAATCAGTTCCTGACAAATCCGATTACAGATCCGGTCCAACTTGAGATTGGTACCTTCCAGGGATTACATAGATTTGTAGTCTGTGACTCGAGTCCCGTATCCCTACTGGGAAGAGACTTACTGTGTAAAACAAGGTGTTCGATCATCTGTTCCAATGAAGGGATTGAGGTGCAGACTAACAGTGATGATGAAGGGGACAATGGTCAGATCTCAGAGTCAGAGAAGGAGACCGCAAATGAGGAGTACCTTTTGATAACCTTATTCCTGATGTTCACAGTGACTGATTTACCAGCCAAATTACAGGGAACAGTGAGAGAAAAGGTGTGGGACCTGACAGGAAAAGAAGTGGGACTAATAAAAGGAGTAGAGCCGGTCAAAGTAGAGGTAAAACCAAATGCAGTGTTTCCCCAGGTGCCGCAGTATCACATGGTACAAGATGTTCTCATACAGGTGACGCAGATAATTGCAGACTTTGTAAAGCAAGGGGTTCTAAAAGAAGTGATGAGCAGCCCGTGTAATTCACCAATAATGGGTCTGAAAAAGCCTTGTGGGAAAGTTCGAATTGTTCAAGACTTGAGAAAAATCAATGAAATTGTGGTAAAATGTTGTTCCATAGTGCCAAATCCAGCCGTGATTATGTTTCAGGTTCCGTGTGATTCTTTTCGGTGCCTATTCATGGGGATAGCCAATTTGTTTTCAGTTTCAAATTCCTGGACAAGGTTTACAGTTGATGCCGAATTCCTCAAGGGTTTTCTGAATCACCTTCCATCTTCAATCAGATATTGAAGAAGGACTTGGAATCATTAGAATTGCCTTTTAGTTCGACTCTAGTACAGTGCATTGATGATTTGTTGATTGCATCCAAAACAAAAGATGACTGCAGGTATGATACTATTGCCTTACTGAATCACTTGGGAAAGAACGGACATAAGGTGTCCCCAAAGAAGCTGCAGTACTGTCAGAAAGAGGTGAAGTACTTAGGTCACCTGATTGAAAAAGGGTCAAGGAAAATATCCAAAGAAAGGGTGACAGCCATATTGCAGATGAATCCTCCGTCAACCAAAAGAGACGTTAGGATGTTTTTGGGAATGGTGGGCTACTGTCGTCAGTGGATTGCCAACTTCTCGATTATCTCTAAACCTTTGGTGAGATTGACTGTCAAGGAAATTCAGGATGGCCCGGGTGCCATAACCATGTCCGAGAAAGAGATGAAGGCATTCATGGAACTGAGGGAAAGCATGTGCAGGGCACCAGCTTTAGGTATGCCTATTTACACAAAGCCTTTTGTACTGTTTTGTCATGAACGTGATGCTTGTTCTTTGTCTGTCCTGACACAGGTCCATGGAGGTGCAAACCGCCCAGTAGCATATTTTTCAGCTACTTTGGACCCAGTTGCAGCAGCCTTACCAGGTTGTTTACGTGCAGTTGAAGCAGTTGGTCAAAGCCTCACTCAATGTGAAGGTATAGTGATGGGACATCCTTTAAAAGTAATGGTCCCGCATTCAGTTGAGATCCTATTGACCCGAACAAAGACTCAGCATATGACAAATGCGAGACTAACTAAGTATGAGACAATTATACTGGGGTCACCAAATGTATCCCTGAAAAGATGTACTGTGTTGAACCCGGCAACTTTGCTTCCTATTGAAAATGCAAACATTGATGTTGCTGAGGAGGTAGAGCATGATTGTCTTGAGGTAACAGATCTGTGCACCAAACCAAGACCCAACATTAAAGATACTCAATTGGAAGAAAATGATTACATTATCTTTGTTGATGGTTCATGCCTGAGAGACTCAGTAGGAGTACTGAGAGCTGGATATGCTGTATGTACAGTCAATGGTATCTTAGAAGCATCCTGGCTTGAAAGAGTATACTCTGCTCAAGAGGCTGAATTAATTGCTCTTACTAGGGCATGCCACGCAGCCGAGAACCTGAAAGTCACTATCTATACTGGCAGCAGATACGGATTTGGAATTGTACATGATTTTGGCCAACTGTGGTCACAGAGAGGTTTCCTGACCTCTTCTGGTTCACCAGTGAAAAATGGCAAGAAAATTAAGGATTTGTTACACGCGATTCAGTTACCTCTTGAAATTGCTGTGGTGAAATGTAGTGCTCATATTAAATCACAAGACTTTGTGTCAATGGGAAATGGATATGCAGATCAAGTCGCAAGTTTTTTTGCATTGAACTGTATATCGTTTCAAGACCAATGGGAATTGTTACTTGAAACTGAAAATGAAACATGCTCAGGGTATGCATTAAGGGTGGTTGACACACTAGATGAGTTAAAATTGTTGCAGGGACGTGCCAGTAAAGAGGAGAAACGTTCTTGGCTCAAAATGCAATGCGTACAAAGATCTGATGATTTGTGGGTTTCAGAGGAGGGGAAATGGTTTTGCCAAACAGCCTTTTGCCACAGTTTGCGAGGTTTTACCATGGTCAAGCACATGTCGGGAGAGACGCAATAATCAGGTTATTCAAAGTCGACTGGTTCAATCCAAAATTCAGACAAGCTGCAGAAGTCATCTGTCACAGGTGCATCATCTGTCAGCAGATGAATGCAGGGAAAGGGACCGTGGTGAATTTGAGCCAAATTGGGAGAGCAGGAGGTCCATTTAGCAGAATGCAGATGGATTTCATTGAGATGCATGTGTGTGGAGGTCTGAGGTACGTGTTGATGATTGTGTGCATTTTCAGTCACAGGATTGAAGCTTATCCTACACGTAGAAATGACAGTCTCACAGTAGCAAAGCTGCTGCTTAGGGAGTTGATACCACGTTTCGGGTTTCCGATCCCTTTAGAATCAGAGAGGGGAAGACACTTCAACAATGAGGTGATTAAGCTCTTGTGTGCTGCATTGAACATTGAACAGAAGTTGCACTGTAGCTATCGCCCTGAAGCATCAGGACTAGTGGAGCAGATGAATGGTACCTTGAAGTCGAGAATAGCAAAAATGTGCGCAGCTACCAATTTGAAATGGCCAGATGCATTGCCCTTAGTGCTGATGTCAATGAGAAACACACCCGACAAGAAAACAGGACTGTCTCCTCATGAAATTCTTATGGGCCGAGCTATGAGATTGCCCGCAGTGCCTGCAAATGTTCTTGTGAATATCACAGATGATATGGTGTTGGACTACTGCAAGGGTCTGGCTGACGTGGTCCGCTCTTTCTCTCACCAGGTGGAAGCTACCACATTGCCACCGATAAGTGATCCAGGTCACACCCTGAAAGCCGGTGACTGGGTTGCTGTCAAGAAACACGTGAGGAAGTCCTGTTTGGAGCCACGTTGGAAGGGGCCATATCAAGTAATACTGACAACTACTACTGCTGTGAAATGTCCAGGACTTCCAAACTGGATCCATGCCAGTCACACAAAGAAGGTGACGTGTCCAACTGATGAGGAACTTGAATTGGGTAAAACAACAGCTGCAGAGAAGGAAGTCTCAGGGCCAGAGAGTAATCAAAGGGGAACTGAGACTGAAGGAGAGCCCGTTGAGGACGGCTTAGTCACTCAAACAGCAAACGAGATCCAGGGGGGTAACAGTGAGCCTATCTCAGCTGAGGCATCAGGGTAACCGACGCAAAGAGAGGTTCTCCCAGAAGCAGACGGATACAGGTTTAAAGTCGAGCCTTTGACAGACCCTGAAGGCGAAGGAGGGGAGGCAGAAGGAGGTCAAAGTGTTCCGACTCCTCCTGAGTCGCTTGCAGGTCAATCAAGAGAAAACACCATAGCACAAGAGGAGGGCACTGTTCAACATCCTGAAAGGCCGAGCGGAAAGAAAACACTTAAAGGAGATAATTGGCCGGAGCCACAAGCTGCAAGGGAGAAAGTGATCCCTAACGAAACAATAGAGGAAGAAGTCGACACAACCAGGAAAGAAGATCTCAGTGAAGGAGAGTTACAGGGTGATCGCAGACTGAAAAGAAAGAGAGTTGCAAACAGAAGGTACGCAGGTCCTGAATGGGCGTATGCAACATCAGCTGAATGGCAACAAGAATTCTTGGCATTCTGTTTTGATCAAGAAATTCCAGGTCAATATTACGGTACCTGAATTCAACCACAGAAAGAAACTGTGATAAAGCTGAAATTAAATAAATAGAGAAAAGAACCTGAGAAAAGAGGCTGATAAATTATCGGATGTGACACTGTTAACCTGAACTGAAAACTGAAAAAACGATTATGACAAGCTTCTAACCTGATTTGACAAAGGGTCCTGGGAGTGAGTGAAACGCTGTAAATACTTGCTAAGAGAGAGACTTTGCACAACGAGAAAAAAAAAAAGAGCTTTTAAATCTTCCTCAAAGTTGATTGTTTGCTTTATCTTATTCTGCTCTCTGATTCTTTACAGATCATGAGTAACATTAGAAATAATGATAGGGGTAGGATGCTTGGTTGGTTGAGTGTTATTCTGGGTATTGTATGTGCAATAATAATTATAGGTATGATTGTGGGAATGCCATTGGTGGATAAGAATGTGACTAACAATGCTCCAACTCCTGAAACTGCTACACTAACACCATGGGAGCGGTTTGAGCAGGATACGAAGTACTTGCATGAGGGAACTAATTCGAAAAGGGAACTATCTACTAATGTCTTCTATCGCTTGTTGAATGAGTATGTTGACACAATGGATGCGAAAAATTGCAATGTGTGCACAAAGATTCCTTTGTCAGTACAAGAAGGGGTTACTTACCATAGTTTGCTGCTTACTTACGGAATAAGCTGTAGTTTGCTATTAACAAGATTCTATGATAAAGAACATGTCCAATACTTCTATTCTAACCTAGATGTAGTGTTTTCCTTTGTGCCTGTAATAGAATTTCTAAATAAATTAAGGAACTTAGCATAAAAATAGTTAGGGGTTTCTTTGAGCTAACACTGACATTTGGGACCCCTTTTGCGCACCGAAATAATCTAACCTGCTTACTAACGCCTGTAGAGAAGAACATCTTAGATCACACTGATGATAGAAGAAAAGCATTAAAGGAAAGGCTAGAAAATGAATTAGAAAAACGAACGTTTGCAAATTATTACGCTTATAGTGAAATAAAGACACAGGGAAAATTAGCTATAGATGCATTACATGTAGGAAAGCTTTGTATATGTAGGCCAAAATCTGATCATGACACTTTATTTGTGGGAACGAGTGAATGCAGACATGTGTTTTTGTTTCAGAGTAAATGGACGTTCATGTTAAATGGACAGGATCCAGCGATCCCTGGGATCTATTATATATGTGGGCTTACTGCTTATTACCGTCTTCTAAAGGGATGGTATTGGACATGTTATTTGGGAATAGTTTTCCCAAAGATCTACCAAATTTATGACTTAAAGCAACTTCCTAAAGCGTCTGAATTACATCGTACTAGACAAAAGAGCGAGACAGCGGCTGCTGTCGTAGGTGATATATTTGGAGCCATAATTCCTTCAGTAGGGGTTATCTTAAACTCCATAAAGATTCGAAAGTTGTCTACTATTGTGGATAACATGCTGACAAACTTCACAGGGGCTATACTCCTGATGGATACTGAACTTGCTGCGGAGAGGGCTGTGACTCTTCAAAACCGGCTTGCTTTAGACATTCTTTTAACGAAGAGTGGCAGAGTCTGTAAGATGCTTAATGAGCTCCGCAGTTTTGCATTCATTCCAGATAATAGTAATAAGATTAGGGGTATGCTTACTAACCTAACAAGAGACAGTACAGATTTGAAGGAACTGAAGGAACCTGGAGTTTGGGAAAAAGTTGGAAAGGGAATTGCTAAAGTAGGGAATTGGTTTAGTAGTATTTGGAATGGGGTACTTGCGAAAATAATAGGGGGTATTTTGATTGTTCTAGCTTGTTTATTCGGACTATGGTTATCATGCAAAATTAGTAAAAGAATTAAAAGAAAATTGGCAAAACACAATAAAAGGAAAGAGGAAAAGAAAAAGGAGAAAATGTTCAAAGAAATTTGGGAAAAATCAAGAAGGGGTGAAGAATATGAATTGTACGAATTAAGAAAGTGAAAGGTTGTGAAGGGAAAGGTTTTGTGTGATGACAAGTGTCATCAGAGGAGGGACTGAGGGAGCGTAGCTTCTTATACTCAGAATTAACATGATGTGTTTATGAACTAATGCATAATAATGCCGCATAGAAAATGTATTAATGTGTTATTGCTAAACACGCGCTTGAAATGTGCCCCCGGGGAGTGGCCACCAATATATACAATGACTAATCAAGCTGACTAATAATGAAATAATTATACGTTATTGTATGATTTTACACTAATATTAAGAGTTATATGTTAAGGTTTTGCTAATAAATCAATAGGCCTTAGTTAGCATGAGCAGAGGCCTAGCTGCCCGGTTTCATATTAAATGTGTTTTTTTTAACGTGCAGTGTGCTGACTTGCTGAAGGACATGTACCTGTACTTTTCCAAAGCTAGAAGATGAGTGTAACCGTAGTGGATCCGTTCTCACGAAATTCGACTTGCTCAAAGAAACATTTTTGCTGAATGCCACAGTGTAGACTGGTTACAGGTACAAGGTCGCCTAAACCGGTACAGACAATGGACCTACTGACTGAGGATGCGAGAGGACCACAAGAGTATGAAATCATAACGGACATTCTACCCGCTGGAGACGTCAATCACAAGAACCCATAAACTACGTGAGAACTGTTATGGGGTGACAAATTTGATAGCACCCTTGGAAACCCATTGGATGGAGATAGTGGGGTGCCAACCCTACCCAATCAGAAATTAGGGGACTGTACAACAGAAAAGGGATAAAAACCTTTGACACGAGGAGCCATTGAGAGATGCAATTGCGAACCTTTGCTATGACCCAGACACTTTGCCAATCTGCATAGAGACTTTGCTGTTTGGTTCTTCAAACCATTCTTGCCCTTATCTTGCCCATCCTATACTTCTCCTCCTTATGAGGGAAGTGTCCCTTTTTACCCGTCTTGCTGAATTCCCTGGCTGATGGCGAATCAACTTATGTCCTGAGGACGAAGACTGACTCTGTATGCTGACCCATTACGGAGGGTAACTATATGATGATGAAATTGTAATTGTCTGTTTGCCTTTCCTTTCTAGGTACCAACTGCTTCTTTTGACAGAGACCATAGATAGATGTTTTCTAAATTTGTGTTACCAAATTGTTTTGCATAAAGCCCAACATGCCAATGCTAATTCAAGGTTAGTTAAGGGGTTCACTAAACAGACGCAAATAGACAAATGACAGAATCAATGCTTTGTTGAATGATGCACTAATGATACTCTGCTAAGGTTAATTCATGTTGACGTTGTGCTATGTTCTAATGTTCGTGATCTTTGCTTTGATGAAATCTTATTCGAGTTGCCATATTATGACAATGTTGATGTGTTTCATGGATTTAAGACTAATAAACTTGCTAGTAGAATTGTAATTAATGGGTAATAAATATCACAAAATCGTACGAAACTGGTGTGGTTATTCATGACTGAAAGGTCATGGTGGTTTCTGAGTCTGATTGATAACGTTATTGACTTGTTGATTGACATGTTGATCAGTTATCTCGTCCTAAGGTGTCTTCAATCAGGGTCAAAAGATTTATTGGCCTAAAACGAATCCCAGAGTGAATAAATTAACCAGATTGGGACGCGTTATCAAGAGCATAGTGAAAGTGAAATTTAACTGTAAGGGAACCAACAAAGCTTAATTAAAAGAAGCTCCTGAAAATGAAATGAGTATTTAAAAACTATGGAAAAGGGTGCTGGCTGAGTATTATTCTGTTGTTACGGAACATCATAAATCTGAAGAAGATATTCTAGTTACATTCAAGAAGAAAATTAATTGCAATCCTAAATTTAAGATTTTAAAAGAGAAAGTAAAGCTTGTGAGACAGAAATGTTAAAGAAATAATAAAGCAATACTAGAACCTGATGCTGAACACTACTCTGGGCTCAAGTGCTTAAATTACTCTATTGAGTTGAAGGGAGGCACGTGAGTTGGCATGGGAATCTCAGTTTTTTGAGACTTTGAATTTTTTGTTCTTAAAATTACTGTGCAAGACAACTTGATAAAAGAAACCACGGTTCATCCTAAAATCATCAGTCTGGTCTTCTCATTGTTCTCTTATCATTGTTTTAGTAATCATAGTTCTTCTAAAGATGGCATTCACACCATAAATGGAGGATGGGTAGCTACCTCCCGTTAAACCGACATGTTGGTCACTTCACCAATACTAATTCTGGAACATTAACGCATTGCTTATGGTATATGGTTCTAGAAATACCACGTTGACCCTAACATATCCTAGTATCTGTACACATGTCAGCACGGCTGTTTTCCTTGATGCACATTAACAAAAGGCTATCCATGTCATGAGTGTGTGCATGCATGCTGCAAACATATGTGTACAAGTACTTTGTGCTGTATCAAGCAGGAAACCTTCCACTATGAGTTAAGGGTGATAGGGTGGGTGCTAGCCAGTAGAAGTAACACTACCAGTAGGTGAGCAGTGTAATGGGCTGTTTTCTGCTGACACAATACAGAACTGCATGTTGTCCTTTCCACATTGCGTCAAAATCAACAACTCCGGCCAAGGTATGAATGTTTCCCAGAAATAGGACATTTGGTATATAAGACAATTAGCAAGGCTTTTAACTGTATTTCTATGTGCAGAAAGGTAACGTACCACATGTACTCCAGCCAAATCTTTATGCACTGAGGTAGGATTCCTTAGATTATGTCATGACCTGTCAAGCCATATGCCCGTACCTTGCAATGTGGACATATACGCTCTCCATTTTCATTAGATAGGCAGTCTGAAGATTAATTTTCCAACACCATGGTAAAATAGAGTTGCTGTCCTACATCTTTACATCCACCATGGCATCTGTGTAATCGTTTCTCTGTCACCCCATTTCACATATGTGTGATATGGACCACTCTGGGGGTGCTCAGATCTTCCGAGGCAGGATTACAACTGTCATACCTCAGGTCAACAGTGGCAACATTGGTGAAACAGATTGAATGATTCCTACTGACAATGCACATACACTGTTACAGAGACACGTCAATATACCATATGTCCGCTGTGATGCCTCTAATCAATGATTAGGAATAACTTTGCCCGCTCACAACAACATATGCAGCACCTAACATGGGAAGGATTGTTGGCTTGTGATGGCTGGCCTGCTGACACGGTCACACAAGTTTGTCTGAATGTGAAATTTGACACCACAAATAGCTAAGGATCACCAAACATTTTAGTTGTTGATCAGCATGAACGTCTGATCATGCCTATAGTATTACCCACTCAACTCATTTTAGTAGCAAGGTTAAACATATACTGCATGTATGAACATAGTATGATGCTAAACAACAATGGTATAAATTATATTTTGAAAACCATTTTTACTGTAAATATGATTCCATGACACTTTAATGTTGATTTGTGTTAATGCTGTCTGGGACATGTGTTACACATCACCAGCACCTGTCTCATGCTCCATTATGAATATATGCAAGCATACCGTGTCCAGACAAGCTCAGGCAAGCTCATTCCACTTTCCTGCAACATTTGTTGAACCGTAGTTTGTTACGTTTGTGCCATGGTATTGGTGTAAGACATGTACATGTGTCATAAGCATCCACAAAGTAGGTGGGCAAACATCACCACAGCAGGTAAAGAAGGATGAATCATGTAGGCCTGCATACATTGCCGCTACATGCACACCGATACATGTTCTTGTCCATTTAAATGTTTACTGTGTGCAACTTCAGTTGTGATTTTACATGTACTGTAATTTGGTTACAGGTGAATGATGCTACCCCATACACATCACAATGCTATGACTATCAGAGATCACACACAGTCCTTACAGAGCTACACACATTTACTATTTACACTCACTGGTAGCACTGGCATCCCTGAAGGTCTCCACTTTGCACCTGCTGTATGGTGCAGGACAACCTACAAGACAAAAACTGGAACATTGCTTAGTGAATAGCAAATACACACTCTACATATGACACACAGAACTAAAAAATCACAATAATCTGGTATATTCAGCATGTTGGACACATAGCATGTGGCAAAGTAGAGATGGAATAATAAAGGGCAGATGTACGGCGTATGGAAGATTTCAAGGTCACTGGGGCACAGAATGCAGAGTGGGTGCAAATCATGCTACCTTGCAACCTGGTGCAAGGGAGAATGCCTTTGATGGCTATATCAAATTCCTATCCTGAAAGTAATTACATTGTTAGGGATGTGTCCATCTCTTCATGTGTGCTGAAGAATGCAGCACACATTAGAAGGTCAACATGATAGGAGATTGATCATCACTTTGCTCCTTACATGTCATCTGTGAAAAGTATTTCAACATCAACCATTCATGCTTTGTACAGGCACGTATGTGAATTCAGGCCATGTACACAAATACATGCATGTGAAATAATTTGATGAGACCACAACACCTTGTCCAGCCAGTGGCCTTATGAAACATGAGGGGGCCCCCACGCAATGTACATTGAGTGGGGACCCAGTCATGAGCTCTCAGGTCAGGGACCCACTGTTCCTGCACAATGCCGAAGGGGGCCCCCTGGAGGTCTGGGGCTCCTCCACACTGTGGTGGCTGTGCCGGCTATTGTTAGGCAACTGGAACAGCTCCCTGGTTCATGGTGTTACAATATGACTGATTTACCCTGTATTGTGACATCCTACCCCTCAAATTATCTGCCCTTTAGTGATGGGAAGTACATTTTAAATGATTTGGATACACAAAACTACATACAGATGGTAAATACATAAATATGTACTTACCTAAGGGGTCACCAACTTCCATGCCAAGGTGGTCTAGGAGACCGGCCACAGGTCACAAAATCCGCCGATCGGTGCCTGAGCTGGTGTACGCTGCGGTCGACACCAAACACCTTGACCATGTGCTTTCACACTCTCTCCCTTAGCTCCTTGGTGGGGTAGCCCTGGTTGTCCCTATCACTTGAAACAACCATGTTTGGCACATAATGTGCCAACAGTCAAAGAAGGTCCCCAAACTCTCCCTCCAGCAGGTTTTTGGGTCTCCCCTTTTCCAACGTGGCCCAACCCACTCTAGACCCCCTTAGCACCATCTAAATACACCTTAACTTTACCTCTACCCCTAAAATATGAAACCCCAAATGGACAAATGTCCAACAGAACAATGACAAAAACACTACAATGAACTAATACAATGCACAATTAATACAGTTAGCACAACGCAGGAACAGGACAGACCGCAACAAGACCAAAATACTCCTCACTCACGAATCCACT
This sequence comes from Pleurodeles waltl, assembly GCF_031143425.1. Lineage (NCBI taxonomy): Eukaryota > Metazoa > Chordata > Amphibia > Caudata > Salamandridae > Pleurodeles > Pleurodeles waltl. The sequence continues at coordinate 609,201,193 of NC_090444.1, read as the reverse complement.
CCACAAAACACCTCCAACAGCCAGCACAGACTAACAGACTGAAAGTGAAAGTAACTTCACACTTCCTAGTTTGCAGCCTTCCACAGCCATTGCATAATTTCCTGGGTGTAATCTGCCCGTTTTCATCAATTGTGTCATTTTTTTATGATGCACTGGTAGTTAAACGGCCAGTGTGTCATTCTTACATGGCGCATTGGCACTTCTGCTGTCATTTCCACGCATTAGCATGGATGCACGACTACCAATCAATGCAATTGTTGGAATGCGTGTGCAACAGGGACAGTGCGCCGGTTGTGACCCACGCACCTGAGACAATGTGTTGTTCAACTTTAGAGGTACGTGTGATGCTGGATCAGACACCTTGGGCATCCTATGATTGGGGCAGGACTGGGGTGGCAACATTTTTCTGCTCTGTGTGACAGAGAGCAGTGTACATGTGGTTAATCAGTGGTTACGTTCGTCATGTGCCAGTAACGTCATGACAGTGGGTCAGCATTTACAGGTGAGGCAACAGATTGACCATGGAGTCAGCATGGGGCCAGGAAATGCATGGGCATTCCCTATCATCATGCAACAGTAAACAGTAGACTGCATAGCAGCTCTGCAAGACAGACAAAATGATCTGTGAGATCACGCTTCAATTGTCAAAGCCATTACCAAGGGAAACACCTGGATATCAAGCACAGTCATATGTGCATTTAAAGAATGTTCCTGGGGCCTATGTGCAACGCTATAGTATTCCAAAACCTGGCTAGGCTTTCACTTCATTCCATGTGTGGGCAATTCATCCTTGTGATGTGCCACAGATGCAACACACACTTAGAGAAGCACAAGGACAGGCTGGTTCACCGCTACTATAGTGTATGTCCCACCAGGATGGATATTTTCTGGATTTATGGACACAATCATGTGTTATTCAATTTTGCAGCATAGTTTTGTGTAGGCTTAGGTCTCAAACTCCGCTCAGCTCGTGGAGTGTGCATAAATCGGCAACTCCACGTTCTGGGGAGAACGCAGAGTTACAATAGACTCCGCACTCCACAACGGAGCAGAGTTTTTCCTGTTGGCACGCTGTTGATGCCATTGCATGGGAAGCTCAACAAGAGATGTGCTAGGCAATCGCGAGCTCTAATGAGATTTTCTAGCCACCCGTGAGATGTTGTGGCCATGCCGGCAACTTCCGGCGCTTTTGTGACTTTGGTGAGTGCAAGTGAGTGCGATCAACTGCGGCTGCAACTTGGAGAAGATCAAGGAGCTAAATCTCCTCACTAAGACAATTTGGAGTTAAAAACCATCTCTATTGGACCGTTTGTTTTATTTTTTGTGCAAGGAGTACTTTTTTAATTTACTTTATTTTCAAGTGCCCCAGTGATTCCAACTTCCTGTTTCCTGTCCAGCAGGCTCCTTTCAGTGCATTGTCCATCTCATGGTCACATTTCACTTGGGATTCAAGCAGGAAGGATCACTCTCTTTGTCTCCTGGATGTATCATTGGATTTAACTCAAGGACTTTGTATTTGATATTTCACAAGTAAGTTAAAAAACTCTTGTATAAGGGTGTTGTACATCGTGTTTGTTTGATAGAGGGAAAGCCCCAGGATTTATTTGTACTTTTATTCGATTTTTTAAAGTTATTGTGGTGGGTTGCCTGCCATTTCTGTAGTGGTCTAGTTATTGTTTTACTTGTAATTTTTCTTCTATAAAGGAAGAATGTTGCGCAGTTTAGTACATTTTCTCCATGTTTTGTAATAAATGTGCAATATTCATTTAATTCACTATGTGGCCTAGTCTGACAATGGGCCTTTCAGCTGTAGGCCTAGTACTAGTTATGGGCGCATGATGAAAGAACTGTTTTTGTGGTGTGTGTTGAAATGAAACATCATTTAGACCATGGATGGCATTGGATTAAAATGTTATGTGGCTATATTTCATGTTTTCTTTCTGCAAACAGTGTATTGTGGTGTAATATATTTCATGCCTTTGTAGGATGTGTGTTGTTGTTGTAAAATGTACTTTTTTAGCCCATTTAATTTTCGTTTTTGGAATTGCTGACTTAATGCTGTTTTTTTCTCCTGTATTACCATTGCCTCCTTTGTCTAGCCAGTGTGTGAGTGTGTTTGCCATAGGCCACCATTTGTCTTTGTTCCCCTTGCCACATGGCCAAGGGCCCTTTTTTTATAGTCAATCATAGGCCTATATGTATTTTTTATTTTCCATTCATCGTGCTTGTTGTTTCACCATGTGGCTGCCGGGCATTTTGTATAGGCAGCCAGTGTGCTTTTGCCATAGGCCTACATGTGTTCTTTGTTGTTGTGGCCATTCCTCCTTGCTGGTTGTTGTTGCTTTTTGACCATGTGACAGGTGACCATTTTGTTAGGCAGCCAGTGTGCCTTTAGGCCTTCGTGTGTTCTTTGTTATGGCCATGCCTCCTTGCTGGTTGTTGTTGTTGCTGTTTGACCATGTGGCTATCGGACATTTTATGTAGGCAACCAGTGCGCTTTTAGGCCTGCATGTGTTCTTTGTTGGGGCTATGCCTCTTTGCTGGTTGTTGTTGCTGCTGTTTGACCATGTGGCCATTTGGTGTAGGCAGCCAGTGTACTTTTAGGCCTGCGTGTATTCTTTGTTGTGGCAATGCCTCTGTGATGGTTATTGTTTGACCATGTGGCTGGTGGACATTTTGTGTGTTATGCTTGAGTCCTAGCAGCTCAATGCTAATAATAAATATACTTTGTTTGCTTATTCCAACTGCACCACTCATTGCCTTCCAAATCTCAATGGTTCCTCATGGTAGTTCCCTTCCCCTAGTACATGAACAATTATATTTTTTTTATTTTTATTTTTTAAATCATGTTTCCACAAACGTTTTTTATTTAATGTATTTAATTAATAATAATCATTAATAAATTATTTAATTTATGTTTTTCATTTTTTTGTTTATTTTTTTGTATTTTTTCTTAATTGTTTGTACTTAATTAAAAAAAAATGTTTTTCCCATTTTCCCCATCATTCCCATGTCTGCCATAGGTGCACAACTGCACAACATTTTCTAAGGGTTATTCCATTGTCACCAGCACCTCACTAAATGCCACTTGCCAACTTGATGCACATAAAGCTAAGAGTTACATCTGTATGTTGTAGTTGTTGCTCTTTTTATCTTTCCTGAGTGTGCATGATGATGAAAGTTTATGTTGGTGTGGTTTTTTACGAATGGATACACTATATTGTTAATTATTTATAATTTAAGTCACCACTAAATTATATTGTTTGTACTAGTAATTGAACTGCAACAATGCAAAGTTTCACTGATGTTTGCTTTTGGGTGCACAAGAGAAGAGAAAGAGACATAACCCACAGCACTGCCAGACAGAAGGCCTGTGCACACCGTGACACGTGACCACACTCGTGACATGGACATCTCTTCAGTTTGTGAAGCTAGATGCTACTGCCAACTGACAGCTTCAAGATGGGCTCTAAGAAAGGTGCTTCCAAGAAAACGGCAAGTGATAAGAAGGAGCTTCCTACCACTGCTATGTCGCCACAGACCTTTTTCAGGCCAAAACATGTTCTTGCAGCACCAGCATCCGGTGAGCAAGCTGAGAGCAGTACTCTCGCATCAGCGGCCCCACTCCAAACTAGAACCAAGTCCATGTCTGGCATAGAGGCAGCCACTCTTATCACAGCAATGCCGATGAGCAGTGACGTTTAATTGGACTTATCTTTTTCTCAAATTAGTGCCCAATTGTTGCCAGAAACTCAGCTCAATGGACAACAACAGCGCAGCCAGCAATAGTAGTTCCTCTCGAAAAAGGACCACATCAGGATATTGAGATTCATGCTGAGGAAGTCGAAGAAGCCCCTCTTTCACAAGATCCACTGTCATCCAGATCGCCTCCAACTTCTTCTTCAAGCTCCCCTTTTGATGATCAAGACTACTCTTGAATGCCACATCAGTCTGAGACATGTCAGGAGAGGCAAGGAGTGAAAAGGCAGGTTCCTAAAAGCCTTAGATTTATGGATGAAGAAGAGGAGGGTGACAAGTCTGATGTCAAGCCAGTCATCATGGATGTTAGCCCAGCCCCAGTGGAGTCCGACATTATCTAATCTTCTCAAACTCCTCTGAGGAATGTGGCACAGATACCACCACTGCTAGCTTCCATATTTACAACAAGGCCCCGGCTGCGACATACATCCACAGACATCTCAGTAAAATTAGGTACTGCAGAGAGGCAAACATCATCAAAACACCCACAAACAGCCACTTCTTCAGGCATCAGCAGTGGCACCAGTGTCAGAAAGTTGACCTCCCCAATTTGGAACTTCTATACTGTTAGTGAAAAGGAGCCGAACACTGCCATATGCTCCATTTGCTAAGTGAGTGTTGGTTGGTGTAAGCTTGAAACTATGGTACTGGAGGCCAAACAACCAATTTGAGAAAACACCATCCAATCCTCTGGAAGGTGCACCTTAGCAGCGAAAACCCTGCAAGTGGTGTTGGTGAAGGTGGTAGAAGCAGGGAATCTGATATGATCATGGTGGAAGGTGAAGATGAGTGTGACATTTTCGTTACACAAATCAGCCCTGTCCCCAGCAGTGCAGTAATATTGTCGCCCACATCAACAACATCGCAATGGCACAAGATTCAGAGTCAGGTCGAGACACCTAGGCAAGAACATACAGTGACTGCCCAACTGAGACGCACATTGACTCTACCACCACCTTCTGCTTTCAAGAAGTCGTCTGCATCAGTGGCACCAATAAAGAAAAAAATCTAGGCTACTATTACTGGCATGTTTAGGCAGGAGGGGCAGTACGAACGCAACCACCCAACAGCACGTTTGTACAGTACAATGGAAAGCTGGCTAAAATGTTAGAGCTGGACCTCTTTTTCTTTTGTGGAAGGAGTGGGTTTTCTAGAACTTGTGGCGGCCATCTGCCCAGAATGGAAGGTTCCCAGCCAAACCTATTTTGACAGATTTTCTCTTCCATAGCTACATCATGATGTGCTGGAATTGGTTGGACAAGCTTTGCAGCAGAAGGCTGTCCATACAATCCACCTGACGTCAGATATTTGGACTAGTTACCATGCAACTCATTACATGTGCATCACTACACACTGGATCTGTTTTGTGGGTGTTAGAGAAATGATATCTTCAGGTGTTGACACTTTTAGCAGCGGTAGCTATGTTCACCATGGAGAAATCCCATACAGCTGCAAACAACTTGGATGATTTTAACAACAAGGTCTTCGAATGGCTGCTCCCCAAAGGACTTAACATTGGATTTGTTGCCATGGACAATGGCAGTAATATAGTTAAGGCCATGTCAGATGGTGGCTATTTCAGGGTCATGTCTTTGGCGCACTGCATCAACATCATTGTACAAGACTTTCTCAAAAAAGAACTCGGAGTCAGCAACTTACTGTCCACATGCAGAAGAAGCGGCACTCATTTCAGCCATTTTTTTAAAGCCTGGAAGCTGTTGTGGATTATCCAGCGTGATAATAGAATGCCAGTTAAAGCACACATACAGAGGTGTCAACACGTTAGAATTTAACTTATTACATGTTGCAAGGTCTGTTTGAACAGTACAGACCAATCAACGAATATGTCATGCAAAGAGGGGATGCAACTGTGAAAGGCATGATCATTGAGATAGACCAATGGGGCCTGGTCAAATGCCTGACAAAGATGCTGCTTCCTTTCAAAATTTTCATACGGGAAGTCAGCAAGGAGGACTGTACCATGGGCCAAGCTATCCTATTGTTGCATATGCTGCAGAAACAGCTAAATGAGGTATCTGAGATGTACGCAGGTGTGGATGAAAAAACAGATGCGCAGGAGTTGACAGAAAGCTTAATCATTTGTTTATCTGTTAATACGAGATGGCAAAGAGACATTGTGTCATCCAAACATTATATCTGTGCCACAATTCTTGATCCATAGTACAAACAATTACTAGCCACTTTAATTCCTTTTTCAGACGGGGATGTTTCAACCTACAAAAGGTGAATTGCTGAGCAAGCAGCCAGCGACCTAGAAAAAGAATTGCAGGGAATTAGAGGCCCACTCAAGGGTAGAAGTTCTTGGGTGCAGCTTACAACTTCCATAGAGCCTGCAGACAGGGCTGTTCACAGCAGCAACACCAGCAACAACAATAACAGGAGCAGCAGCCCCAAAATCTGCATTTGATTGGTTTCTAAAGGCAGGGCTTAAGACCAGTGCAGAGACAAAGGCAAAAGAGGTCCAGCAAGGTGGAGCACCAATGACTATTGAGAGGATGGACCTGGATGACCCAACGGAGATCTATCTGGATCAAAACCCACAGGTGTATTGGTATGGGGAGAGACACCAATGGCCAGTGCTCAGCAGGCTAGCAATAAAGTATCTGGCTTGCCCTGTAGCCAGTGTGTCTGATGAGCGTGTTTTCAGTCCAGCTGGTACAGTTGTCACAATGAGAAAGACCAGTCTCTCAGCCCAATACATCGAGAGATTGACCATGATCAAAATGAATCTGCACTTTATACACCTGAATTACAGCATATCTGAACTACAGCAGTAGGAGGTGACTCAGGTCATGGTAGTGTGTTAGCTAACCAACTTCTGGGAGAACCACCTGAGTTTGAGGATGAACTCTACTCCCCTGACTACTGAGTAGACCTGGGCCACCATAGAACTTTATATCAACGAACTGCTTTGAAAAAAAAGAAAAAGAAAAAAAGGATAAAGGTAGCTCGGGTAACATTATTATTTTGTTTGTTTGTGTCTCACTGACTAATGAACTGCCACCGTTTTAGACATATGTATAACCGGATTGGAGTTGGACCAGTGTGCAGTGAAGAAGCCTCCCCCTCTCAAATCCCTTTAAGGACATTGGAGAGACAATGCCTGCCTCCATCCCGTGCCTATCCTTTCTTTTATCCCCTAGCAGGACTGCCCCAGAATATTTGATTTACAACTTAGTCTGGCCAGTGTGTGTTTCGTTTCTTGAATTAAGGAGAATCAGCAATGTACCACCCTGCTTGATTGGAACAGATAAGTAATGCTATGCACTAACGAGTGATATATGAGTGATTCTTGTTTCAATGTTAAGATGATTCAAGTGGTGGCAGACAGTGAGAGTGGGTGTTTATTGTTTAACTATAATTATTATGCTTTATTGTGTTTGTGATTGATTTACAATGTTGGTTGTCTAAGGGGTGATCGTTTTGTGCCTGAAGGTGTTTTTTTCCTTCCCCTTTGACCCTTAGCATGATTTGTTTGCCGGTTTCACACTGCTTTGTTTTCTGGTTCACACTCCTCAAAGTCCCGACCAGTCCATTTAGCCAACAAACACAAATCTAGTCTACACAAAAAACAACTCAAAGTTTATTTTGTTGTTCATCACAGAATTGCACCACAGGTCGCTCTCTCACAATTGGTTTGGGAGACTAGGACTCTTGGGAGGAGTTGACACGGAGTTGGACATAATCTTTAATTGGAGTCAGGAGGATGATGGAAGGACTCAGAGCACGAATTGACAACTTCAATAACTGCCAGAAGAAGGAAGTTATCAACTTCATGGAAAACAACATGGATGATGACTCTAAGAGGCCTACTCAACTCTGTGGACCGGTGAGAGGTGCATGGATTACTTGATTTAAGAAATTTGCGATGCTGCTGTGTGTGCTGGCTTCCTCAAATTTGAAGTTATGTGGTTGGGTGACGGCTTGTTGTTGTGGGTAACTGGAGACAGACGTGATGGATGATATCACATCTTCCCATTATGCACGTGCTCTAGGCTAAATGTTACTATTGTAATTGTAGTTATATAGCGCTTACTACCCCTGATGAGGCGTCAAAGCACTTTTTGGCGAGTAGCACGCCACTCCGGACCCCCAAGAGGAATTAGTGTCACGGTTTCGGGTGGGTCTGATCACGACGCTGGTTGGGACACCCCTTGAGGTCGCCGAATATCCTAAAGAGGTAGTGTACTGGGGCAGAAGAGCAGCTAAAGGCATACACAGAAAGGACAGCTATGGACAGGCCCCAGAAACAGGAAAGTAAAAGCAGAACAACCCTTGTGTGAACGAACAGGAAATGGATTACTAATGGACAAACACACTGGGGTTGTACACCGAGTAAGGCGCAGAACCTCCCACAGTGACAGGGAATGTCAATGCCTCTGTGCAGTTTGCTCTTACAGATAGTCACCCAGCCAGCCCCACAGAAAGGAGGCAGCAGAAGTGATTCTGTCTCTGGACCCTAGAGCACAAACAAGGATAGTACTTACATACACAAGACAAGCTCTTGTGGGTCCAGCTGGAAACACAGTGGCGATTCCTGGAAAAACAGCAATAGCACACTGTCACTGTTAGGGACGAAAGACAACATATAACACTACACAAGGTTGGGGGCTGGAATTGCCTTCTGAAACCCAGGAGCCAACCCCAGTACAAAGAAAGACACATACACTGGTGAAGACTGATAGAACAGTTACCAGACAAAAATACCAAGAGAAAACAGAAACAGAAGGGACAAACTAAGAGACAGAGGCAGGAACTGGGAACAGGCTCAGGGTGAAGCAAAGGCAGGACTAGGACTGGAAAACAGGGTGCAAACTTTTGGCTGGATCAACCAGAGACAGGACTGGGAAACAGAGTGCAGGCTCTGGCTGGAACAGGCAAGGACAGGGCTGAAATACAGGGAGTAGGAATAAGCCGAAAACAGGACTTGTAAACAGAGAGCAGGTTTAGACTGAAACAAGACAGTAACAGAACAGAGAAACAGGGAGCAGGCACTGGAATAAACAAACAGGTACAAGGCTAAGAGATAGGGAGCAGACTCTGACTGGAACAATCAGGAGCAGGGCAGAGAAACAGGAAGCAGGATCAAGCTGGAGCAGAACAGGAACAAAACTGGAACACCTTCCGATAAGGAGTCTGTAACACAAAGGAATCAAACTCCAATGCACGATGGGGATCTTGAGGAAATGGCTGCATATAAGCAGTTCCAAGCTGCAGAAAACCCCAGGAGAAATCACATGACTGGGCTGCACAGGAGAGGTCTCAGGTGTGTGTGTAGTTTCTTGCAAGTCCTGGAGGAGAGGATGCGGTGAAAAGGAGCAACTGGACCTCTGCCATAGAAAACAATGGGAAACAGAATCCAGGCTTTCCTGACTACCAGGCTGTGCATTATGGGATTTGCAGTCCCAGAAAGCAAATGTAATGCCACAAAAGTATACCATGGCAAAAAGAGAAACAAATGGGGGTCAGCAAGGGACTCTAGATAAGTGTTCAAGGTGATTCCCATGCTTCTGACAGTCCCCTTATAGCACCCCCTAGAAATGGGACAACAGAGTCGTAACAATTAGTGGTGGATTAGTATAGGGAAATATGAGTACAGTATTAGCATTAGCATGAGTTAATTTGAGCAGAGGATATGTGCGTTTATTAATTAGATTGACTACAGTAATGGAGGGATAGAGGAAGGAAGAATTCAGAAGTGTTAATTGGGGATTTACAGTAATGGGATGAGGCTTCGGATGAGTAAAGGAGAGATGGAGGAGGGAAGACTCTGTGGAAAGTGTTTAGGGAGATCATAGTAGCAGAATTGGTTTTGGATGAGTCAAAGGTGAGATAAATGAGGGAGAGTTTAGTAGAGTTGTTTGGGAATCATTTTTTGCTTGAATCTTTTTATTATTTTAAATTTCTTTCCTTGTGGTTCCAACATTTGAAATTACAGTACAGGTACATAGTACTGCTACATTGCCTAAAGATTTGGATACAGTGCAGAAGAACTGTCAAAAGAAAATTCACAGTGCAAGTGGGTTATGTCAGCAAATATTAGCAAGCCTCAATTAGATTTTACATACAACAACAAGTATAAAGAGGCTGGGATTAGGGTTAATTTCAGCATCCTTCACTCAGCAAGTGTCCTCCCACAGGTAACAAGTCTCCGTGGGGCACCTATATAATAACCAGTGTTGGACTTTTTTGCTTATGCAGGGTCATCCCCAATCTTTTTTGCCTCCTGCCTCCTATTTTGTCTGACCTGTTGCTGTTGGTTTTTGAACTCTGAACACTTTACCACTGCTAACCAGTGCTAAAGTGCATATGCTCTCTGTAAATTGTAAGGTTGATTGGTTTATCCATGATTGGCATATTTGATTTACTAGTAAGTCCCTAGTAAGGTGCACTGGAGGTGCCAGGGCCTGTAAATCAAATGCTGCTAGTGGGCCTGCAGCACTGGTTGTGCCACCCACATAAGTAGCTCTGTAATCATGTCTCAGACCTGCCATTGCAGTGTCTGTGTGTGCAGTTTTTAACTGTAAACCTGACTTGGCAAGTGTACCCACTTGCCAGGCCTAAACCTTCCTTTTTCTTACATGTCAGACATCCGTAACGTAGGCCCTAAGTAGCCCCAAGGGCAGGGTGCAGTGTATGGTTAAGGTAGGACATTTAGTAATGTGTTTTATATGTCCTGACAGTGAAATATTGCTAAATTCGTTTTTCACTGTTGCAAGGCCTGTCCCTCTCATAGGTTAACATGGGGGCTACCTTTAAATCTGATTAAAATGTAGATTCCCTTTGGGAGCAGATGGACATGAGGAGTTTGGGGTCTCTGAGCTCACAATTTAAAAATACATCTTTTAGTAAAGTTGATTTTAAGATAGTGTGTTTGAAAATGCCACTTTTAGACTGTGGGCATTGTCTTGCTTATACCATTTTTGTGACTCTGTCTGTTTGTAGATTCCCTGTCTGGGTCAGTTTGACAGTTGGGCTGGTTGCACCTCACACTAGACAGTGACACAAAGGGAGCTGGGGTGTAGCCATATCCTGACCAGCCATCTGTGCTAGGAGGGAGGGGAGGAGTGGTCACTCACACATGAAAGGGCTGTGCCTGCCCTCACACTATGCAGTCTCCAATCCCCTGGTGAGTGTCTGGGGCCTGGCCTGGGCAAGGCAGGATTTCAAATTCAAAAGAAACTTTACATTGACTTTAGAAACACTTCTGGAAACAAGAGGGACCTCTGCCTGGAGAAGAGCTGAAGAGCTGAGGAAGAAGAGCTACCCTGCCAGTGACTGTGCTTTGTGGAGCTATCCTGCAGTTGCTGCTTCTGCCAGAGTAAGAGGGCAAAGGCTGGACTTTGTGTGTGTTCCATCTTGAGAAGAACTCTCCAAGGGCTTGATTTAGAGCTTGCCTCATGTTGTTTGAAGTCTCAGGGACAGCAAAGACTTTCTCTGCCAGCACCTGAAGCCTCTGGAGAGACTCCTACTCTGCCCTGTGGTGCCCATCCAGTTCCTGGGACCCTGAAAGGAGAAGCTGACAGCCTAAAGAAAAGGAAATCCACGCACTGTGTGGGGAAAAGATCAACACAACTCCAATCTGCGGCTGGAGAAACGACGCGCCACCGGTCTGCGGCTGAAAATCGACGCTCGCCTGAAACGCGACTGAAGAATCGATGCACGGAGCAGGAGAAACGATGCTCAGCATCGCTGATGGAGGCTGGGAGATTGCAACCCGCTCTGCGTGGTTTTCGGATAATCGTGCGGCTGGATTTCTGACGCAAGTACCGCTGGGCATGTAAAAACAACGCAAGGCCTGCACAGACCTGAGAGTGCTGACCGGATCGATGCATCGCTCTCCTGCGGAGAGAAGAAACGACACGCCCCACCTGCCGAAAGGAAAAACAACATAAGGTCCCGCTCGTGAGTGGAATCGACGCATCACAAGCCATTTTTGACACACACTCACCCATGCGGGGTTATTTTTGATGCATCCAAGGTACTTTTTCACGCTAACAGTGTTATTGTGTTTTTAAAACTACTTAAAGACTCTTTTTGCATTTTTATTGATAACTTGACTTGTGTATTGTGGATTTTTGTCGTTTTGGTCTTGTTCTGTTTAGATAAATATTTCCTATTTTTCTAAACCTGTGTTGTGTCATTTTGTAGTGTTTTCATTAAGTTGCTGTGTGTGTTGGTACAAATACTATGCACTTAGCACTCTGAAGTTAAGCCTACTGCTCTGCCAAGCTACCAAGGGGGTAAGCAGGGGTTAGCTGAGGGTGATTCTCTTCTACTCTGACTAGAGTGAGGGTCCTTGCTTGAACAGGGGGTAACCTGACTGTCAACCAAAGACCCAATTTCTAACAACCGGTGTATACAGATAACAGCTTCTAAATGTGAAGATTCAGCATTGACATTATATAAAACTGTAAGGTTACTAAAACAGTTAACAAACTCGGAGTCCGGTTGAAACGCCCCCACCCCATGACCCAAGAGAGCCCACCACCATGCCAATGCGCATGCCACCTCATTCGGCATCAGGGTCCGCCGTCAATGTAATTCGTAGAGAACCTGCCTGAATCAAAGGCAACAAATGCAGGGAATCACGCCAGTAAGGGCTCAGTCTGCAAACCCAGTGCATGGACTGCCTATTCCATCGCCAACTCTATAGTGTGGGTGTCTGCATCCTCCATGTCCGTACCATGCTCCGGTTCACGTAGTCTATTCAGCATCGCATCTCAACTGGCGGACAGGGGGTATTTACACAAGCCCAAGGTGTCCTCCCTTCTCAGTGCCACTCCCTCGGCCCCTGCCCATACCAGGAAAGAACCCTCCCATGGCTTTATGGATGGAGGGTTCAGGGGCCCTCCATCTCCTAGTAATTAAGCGCTTGGCCGTCAAGAGGCCAAGCTCTAGGAATCTTGTCGAAGCTCTGTGCTTTTTAACTTGCGGGAAGAGACCCAGGATACAAGGATCCCAAGCAGACAACCGTGGACGTGACGTGCAAGCTTATAGGCGTGTTATCACACCTTGCCAATAAGTGCTTAAGGAGGGAGAAGACCACAGCATATGGAGGAGTTCTGCCCCTATCAACTTACAGCGGGGTAGGCAGCATCTACACAGCCGAAGTACCTGTTGATGTTGGCTGTTGTGAGGTAGGCACTGTAGATAATATATAAACCTGGATGAGGCAGAATCTGAAGTTGCAGGGGACGTTAGTGTTGCTGGATAGTGCTGCATCCCATGGTTTATCAGTGCAGGACCCAAGTAAATCGCCCTCCGAGCTGGTACGCCGCGCAGTGCAGGTGTATATTGTGTACATTCTGAGTGCATCAGTGAACCACCGTATCAGGTGTTTGCCCCATCCCATAATCTGCATGTACTGTACTAGTAAGTGTGTTGTGGGCTCAGATGCCATATCTCCCCAGCGATGGGACAGTATGGCTATCAGGGAGTTGTATAGCATAAACTGCTCTGCTGGTAGGCCTGTCTCTGCTGTTAGTCCGTCAAATGGAGTGAGTTTGCTCTCGCTATAGAGATCGCCCAGTGTGTGTAAATCAGCCGCATGCCAGGGCTCCAGTTCAGCAGTGGTGTTGTTTGGGAATCATAATAGTAAACTGAGGTTTGTTGTGAGCTAGATGAGGTAGAGGAGGGAAGAGCTTAGGTAGGGTTATTTTGGAGATCAAAGTAGTAGTATGGGTTTGGGATGACAGAGTGGGGATGAAGGATAGATTGATAGACACACAGGGTGATGGGGAGACAGAGTAAAGCTTATGAGAGAGTAACACTTATATTATTTTTGATGCATTTATTTATTTATTTTAATTATTTAATTTTGAATTTTATTTATAGATTTTTTTTTTTCTCTAGTACAGTAGGACTAGAGTAATAAATAGATATGTAAATACAGAGTGAGGAAATATATGTGCAAGGAATATAATAATGGTATAATAATATGAGAAGTAAAGTTGTATTGTATAAACACAGACTTTTAAGATTTGTAATATTTGATGTCAATTGATAAGTGTACGTTTATAACATTCATTTTTCTTTCCTCAATTTTTCAATAGCGAAATGCTTGCTGTTATATAGTTAAGATAACATTTGCTCATTGTGATATAAAAAAGAAAGCAGGGATTCATAAGTATCTAATATAACAACTCATCTAGGAGCTATTCAATGACCTATGAGCATGTTAAGCATTGAATAAAAAACACAAATTTATGTACATACACACATATATATACACACATGCACACACAAATATATATATATATATATATATATATATATATATATATATACATACATATATATATATATATTCCTGAGTAAACATACATTTGTTAAACAGGCTTAAAGAGTATGTGTATAATTATTTACTATTATGAAATATATAGAATAGAATATACACATAATCAGATTATAAATATTTATCAACACAAGCATATGCAGTCCATTGCTGTTTGAATATAGTGGTTATGAAGGAAAGAGCCAACTCTTGAGTAGTCTTCTGAAGGCAAGATAGTTATCTGTGGATCGTATATTTGGCGGTAATGAATTCCATATTTTGGCTGCTTGAGTAGAGAAGGATGTACCTCCTATTGTCTTTTTCTTGTATGGTGGTGTATTAAGGCAGGGTGCCAATCGAGCAGAGGTTTGCTTGTTGAATGTATTTGGTTATATTGTTTCTGATGAAAAGCGGTCCTGTTCCATGTATAGCTTTGTGGGTGATACAAAGCAGCTTGAAGGTGGATCTTCTGGGAACTGGGAACCAGTGTAGTGCTCTCAAGGCAGGGGAGATGAGAGCTTGTGGTTTTCCATGTAATAGTAGCCTGGAAGTGGAGTTCTGAATACATTGTAGTTTGTTTCATAATAAATAGAGATGTATGGTAGAGGCCATTGGCATAATCCAGTGTAGGTAGTGCAAGAGAGATAGTAGCCTGCACCTAGTGTGGAAATCCGAGGTGGGGGAAGATGCGTTGCAGAGTCTTCAAGGTGATGAAGCTTGATCGTGCTAATCTGTCCACTTGGGCATTCATTGTTAACTTGGAGTCCATGCTAATTCCAAGGTTTTTAATTCCTTGGATACTTGAGAGGTAGTCCCAGATCGTCAGGCCGGGCGCACAGTGGGTCATAATTTTTCCAGTCACCACATGTGAGTATTTTGGTTTTGGAAGCATTCAGTTTGAGATGGCTCCAAGTCATCCACTGATCAACGGCTCTGAAGCAACTGAAGATTTGTGAGTTTTCAATGTCTTTGGGGTATTCCAATTTCTGTAGTATTTGTGTGTCATCTGCATAGCTGTAGCATGTGGGTTGAAAATCATTGATCAATTCTGGTAATGACATTATGTAAAGGTCGAAAAGCATAGGTGAGATGGTTGATCCTTGGGGGACCCCTGTAACGGTTTTGATGCTGAAGAAAAGAAGATAGACTAAGAGGAGCTAAGATGGCTGCCTGAGCGGTCACATTATTTCGCAGCTCTGACTAATTACAGATATTGGATCCCCCCTTAGCTCCAAACATAGGCGCAAGGGTGCCAACAGCGAGCAAAAAGTAAGCCAGTAGGGAGAGACACTGACCCCAGCAAAGGCGAAGTGAAGCATGGGGAGGAACAGCAAGCCAGGCCTTGAGGGACGAGACTCCGAATAACGGTTGCCGCACATGACGCGATTGAGTGGGAGCACCCTCAGGAACAGAGGCAGAGGCAGCTTCGGTGGCACAACAGCCAGAGGCCTAATGAGGCCTCCAGTGAGTGCGGGTGCAGGTGTCACCTACAAAGTGAGCGGGGAACTCTGTGGGCCTTTGCTGATGATCAGGAGCTGAGAGGCAGCTCAAATCGCACAGGGAAGATGCAGGGAGAGATCTGGGAGCAAACGGATGGGGAGGGTTGCACGAGAAGAACCTGCACGGAGGTCGCAGTTGCCCTGTAGATGGTGGTAGCCGTCCCCCGTGCCCCTCCCGCCTACTACTATAAAAGAGACCCACTTTAAAGAAGCCTGACTAAAAGGAATTAGAAGTGAACCGTTCACTTGATGCGAAGAGGGGGAAGGCTTAGGAAAACACTGATGGGCATAGGGAAACTGTAACCCCCCTACCTGGACTAACTGACCCACAGGGAGCAGCTGCAAGTGGATGACATCGGGGGAAAGAGCAGTGCAAGGCATCAGCGGCCTGTGGAGAAAAGCTGATGCGTGGGGGTCGCTAGGGCTCTCCCTGACCCAACGTTCAATTTACCTACTGGTGCACTGCATAGATGAGGAACACCTAGCCTGGATCTAGTGAACCGGTGGAAAGCTGAGGATACACCTGGCTCGATCAGCTCGCTTTCAGATAACACTGGGCAGAGGCAGACCACTGGGTGAAGTACGCAACATATGAGGAACTGCCCTCCTTAATACAAAACTTTGAAAGGGAGTGAATCCATATCACTGCAGAGCCCCCTGGATCTACAAAAACATGCCACTGGGTACAGATGCAGTCCAAGGGAGGTTCAGGCTCGGCCTCCAAATTGCAACATACAATCGAAGAAGGGCTGGCTATAATGGGTCAGAGCATGTCTCCTGATGAGGAGCAGGATATGGGGGAAGCTGCAACACCATCCATGCTCAAACTCAAACATTTGATCTTGGAGGGAAACAAGGCCATCACTGAAAAGACTGATAGGGTGGCTATCACAGTTGTGTTGCTTAGGGTGGATATGGACAAGATGCGGGAGAGGGTGAAGACCTGGGCTCCAGAGCGGATGGAATGGATGAGATCGTGGAGTGCACTCAACCCAACTGTCTAACCATGAACGCCACCTACAACTGCAGGAAGCCAAACTAGCAGATTTGGAGGACAGGTTCTGACATAAAAATGTCTGCATACTGGGACTACCGGAAGGAACAGAGTCTATACCAGTGAAGCAATTCCTGGAGTCTTGGTTGCCTACCGTTATGACAGGTCTGGAGAGTGAAGGGGGCCTGCAGGTAGATAAAGCACATAGAACCCCCCTGTGGCAAACCAAAACCGGGCGCACCGCAGCGTATGGTAATTGCCAAAATGTTGAAATATCAATATAAAATGAACATATTGGTGGCGGCACGCACACAGGGAGATGTGGAATACAATGGACATATGATCTTCTTCTATCCGGACTATGGTGTGGTAACTCAAAACAGGAGCAAATCATTTGTGGAGGTAAAAAGAAAGCTTTCCGAGCATGGCCTGGCATTTGTGTTGATGACCCCAGTGAGACTCCAGGTGGTCATACAAGGGAAGAGACATTGTTTTGACCACACTGAGGAAGCTATGCAGTTCATAGAAAGTCATTGAATAGAATGGCGGCGGACACAAGAGTACAGGCATAGCTGCGACTGAAAGGGTGGGGGGTATCAAAGATGATCTGTACTACCGAGGGGGGGGGTAAGTACCAGCTGACTGACCATGCTTCGAATGTCAGATCCAAGGAGATGGTATATAGCTATCACAGCAGTCTGTGATGTGTGCATGTTTAATGGTAGCGCTGCCGGGAATCGCATGAGCAATGCACTGTACTGGGGAAGTTTGTTTGTTACACTGGGGGAATTGGGTTGACACTAAATGTGCCAATTGTGAAGGCCAGGTGAGGGTGGGCCACGCAGGTGGGGGACCAAGAGGCAGTAAAGTTTTTGGGTGTTGAGAGGAGGAGTTCATGTTATGAGCAAAGCAGCTATTTCACAATGGATAAGGTGTACCGGACAAAAGTGGAATATACATTACCTACATGGGGGTGCTAGTAACATCCTGGAATGTTAAAGGGATGCAGAATCTAATTAAGCAACAGCGAATATGGTCATACATATGCAAACGACAGGTGATGCATGTACTACCACAAGAGCATAAGAAGATCTGCACTAAGTGGGGAGGCCAGTTATGGTATGCCAGTTTTACCTCCTCTGCGCGGGGGTTCTGTTATGTGTAGATGCTCATATACCTCTTAAGGCAGAGATGGTTTTTAAGGCAGCCGATGGCCGCTACATTGGAGTGGTGGGGGGAACTGGGTGGTAAACACACAATGCTGTTAAACACCTATGTACGGAACATTGACATACCAGATTTTTACGAGGGAGTGATGCGTCTCCTCACACCATATGCACATTATAACATTATCTGGATTGGGAACTGCAATTGTGTGTTAGACTGGGACCTAGAAAGCTCGAGGCCCGCTGCACGACCATTGGGTAGGTAGGACCTCAAGGGCGCTATTGGAGGGTATCGATACACTAAACTTAATGGAACTGTGGCAGCCATGCCATGGGCAGACATGGGGTTACTTATTTTATCCAACACCACATGGGATGCTCTCCAGACTTGATTACATGTTCATACACCCAGAATAGGCAGCACAGTTTGGGGAAGTGCAGTACCTGGATCTCATGCTCTCGGACCATGCCCGCTTATGGCTGAACTTCGGAAATAGTCCTATGCTGCAGTAGTGCCACAGTGGCACTTCCAGTCCCAGGCAGTACACGTTCAGGCATTTAGGGAGGATATTCCTGAATATTTTGCTCTTAATATGGGAATGGTCCAGTCTGCCAGAATAGTGCGGGAGGCCTTCAAGCGGGCCATTAGGGGAAATGTTTGGCTGCAACATATGGGGTGCTTAGATCACTAGCAGACACAGTCAGGTCATATGATTAGAACAACAGATAGCTGACACAGACAAACAGGCTCCACACACAGATAAGGTATGGGAAGCGAGACAAATTACGATGTGATAGATAAAGCCCAAGACACATTAGGGAAACATGATTACTGCACATACCAGGAAAAACACGAGCAGGGTGATGCTGCTGGTGGGATACTGGGGCTGGTAAACAGAGATGGAGGGGGGAAATGCGGTGGTAGCCCTCCGAGACGCGAACGGTGAGATACTGCCGGCCCAAGATGCTATCCTGGATCGTTTAGCTGAGTTTTACTCAACAATATATACAAAACAAAAACAGAGAAATGAGGCAGGAATGGAGGTACTTCTTGATGAGGCGCAACTACCTTGAGTAGGCGAGGGCACGAGGGCCCTACTGAATGCACCAATAGATGAAACAGACATTAAATGGGCTATCAAACAAATGAATACGGGGAGGGTGCCGGGCAATGACGGTCTGACAGTAGAATTTTATCAGATATATGTTGACTTGCATTATGATGATGATCATGACAGTTGCGAGTTTGATCATCCTGATACACCTGTCTGTGATTGTTGGTTGTTGTAATTGCTCTCACTTAATTCATTGTACATCAGTCATAAAATGAATGATTGCAAAGGATTATGCTCCTGCTCTGCCTCTTCTGAGTCTTCTAGGTAAACTACTCCTCATGAAGCTTAGCTTCCGTTCTATCCTTCTTGATTCTACAATATCATGATGATCATTTCTGTTTTACAATCCGCAGGCCTTCTCTTCTCCTGCACAAATGGCAAAAGCACCATAACACTCATGCTTACCTTATGGGACCACTTCAGCCAGGCATGATGGAGCAATCCAAGAAGAATGCAGATGCACCACCCAATTTTGCAATACAGTATAATTTTTCTTTTAATAATCTTTTTTTAGAACTGTGTGTGTGTTCCCTTCACACCAACACTATTTTATTTATTTACTATTTTTCAAACCTAGGTGACAGAACATTTAGATATATAACTTGGGTCTCTCTGGGGCTGACAGACTGTTTGCAATGCATTTAAGTTAACTGTGTCATACTCATTCCTTTCTACTCCTTCCATAAAAGGCTGATGATCATTGCCCACATGAATATTGTGTTTGTGTAGTGTTTGTCACACCTTTCCCTGAATCCTCTTTCCCATCCATTCATCACATCCCTAAACCTCTTCCCCAGGACTGTGTGATTTATTGAGGTGTGACTTAATAATTTACACCATTAATTGATCACACACTTGGTGGGACGGATGTGGTGAAAACAACACCAACTCAGTGTGCAGGTTCTGCTGAAGGTGATGGTGCAGGATCTTCATTTGAGTTCACCTAGGTGGGAGTGGGACCGCGCTTCTGATGCCTTCTCTGTTAGTGCACTAGCATGTGACTACTACCATCACTATGGCACCTTTGGAAACCATTCACCCCTCGCTTCATCTATTCAAGTAGGAGAACTAGGGAGCATAGGCAATATAATAGGCAATGGCAAATCTCCCCTTATGGGTCAATATAGTTGCAGATGCAGTGCAAAAACTAGGAGAATAGTAGGACAAGGGTACATAACTGCATAACTAATTGTTATACACCATCAGCAGATTTTTTAAAAATGCTGTGCTAAATCGCAGCAGTGTGAACTAAAACAGCCCAAAAAAAGATTTGAGGCATAAATAACATTAAATAGTTAAAACTAACAAGAATACACAACCCATCCCTTCCACCCACAACTGGCCTACCCCTCTCCCCAAACAAATCTCCCTGTCCCCAACCAATGTCCAAAAAACTCAACTGCGCATAATAAAAGAAAAGTCCAACTGTCTTGGTCCCAAAAACCCACATTTCCACCCCTTCCACCCACAACAAGTCCCACTCACTAAAACAAAGGGTAAAAAAGGGGCAGTAGAGGGCACTAACGGTGGGCCAGGAGCTTTTTCAGGAGCCTCCACCCCATACGTGCCTGCCTGGCTTCTATCCATGCAAGCCTTCGCAAGACACAGCGTTTAATTGCGCTGTCTGAGGGGGGCAGCAGTGATGGAAAGCAGGCGGGTGGCTGCCAGCAGACTGTGGTGCCGGTGTTGAGAGGCTGGAGGCACTGGGAGCTGGTTGGGGCCCTGGGCATTGCTCCAGGACCACCAGCCACTGATAATCAGCCCTGATGGCCTCTAGCTTCTGCTTCCGCAGCCGGGCTGCTATTTCCTGCCTGGAAGGTGTACCAGCAAGAGTAGCTAAATCAGGAAAGAAAAAAAGACACATCTTACACAATGCTCTGTGCAAAAACCTTGTTTAAAATTGTGTAGTGGCACAGTAGCAGTATATTTGCTGGTCACCTCAGGCCATTCGATTTTGATGTGATTACAGTCACAGCTATTATGCACTATGGTGTACAAGTATTCTTCTCTCTCCTGTTGTATTAAATTAATGAAGGCATGCTAGCTCAGCTGGCACCCTTGTCATACTTATTAGTCATACTTTGCTACTGTCTGCAGCTAGGGCAGCTGTAATAGACAATTATCTTATTCCAATGGCCCTGCTGTTCTCCAAAATGCATTTCAATTTTACCCTAACTACAAGGCAGATTAATTCTATGAATGATCCACATCCCACACTAAAAAATCAATCATACAGACATCCTGTCTGTCGTAAGTAGATGTCGGGAAAAAGCGATGCACTGCAATACAGGGAAGGGATTAAGAATAGGGATATATAGATTGTATTTAGCACATTCATCACAGACTATCTCATTGGCAAAAGTCAAGGTACTTACTTAGTCCCACTTTACTCCTTGGCCTCACCCTCCTCCATCACACTTTGTAATTATTTTTTTCCAACAAAATACATTTGCTTTGAAGTAAGGAAACAAATCTTAACTTACTCTGCTACAGGGTAAATTAGAGGGGATTAGGCTTTGTAGGTAGACGCCTTACTGATCATCATCATTATCATCATGTGCCTAAGGTTTGGCTAGTAGTGAGTCACTGTGGTTGGCAAATGTTGAAAGGGAATAGTTTGAACAGATGTAAGTCCGTTATGGAAGCCAAAATAAAATATATCACTTGGCTAGAAAAATGCGGTGCAAGCAAAGAATGGATTTTTCAATTTTTTTGGAAGGCTGGGACAGAACTTAAGAAAGATTAAAAGAGTGAAGTACTAGGAAGTGTCTGAGAGGACACTAGTAGGGAAGGGAAACACACCTTGTTTTTGCCTTGCCATGCATTGAAAACTTTGTAAATGAATGACACATTAACTTAACTTAAGCAGACGCACATTGCACAGCCAACACTTGCAGTGCCGAATTGAACCATGCAGCTGTTAGGTCATTAGCGCTGGCACTGGTAAAATGCCATAGATAGGGAAAGAAGTGATGATTGATGATGGGTGGGATAAATAATAACTTCCTCACTTGAAAAATACTGTGAGTCAAGGGAGTAGTCAGAAATACCACCCCAACCCTTTGAATCAAAGCTTTGATAAAACCATTCCAAGCAAGTAAAGTAGGTGAGAAGAACACCCCTAGGCAAGAGAGCTCCCTTGTTTCTTCATTCCAAGTATTTATCCATTCATCATTGCATTGTTATTCTAGTATTGTTATTCTTTATCCAAGGTTTTGATACACACCATTTAAGCTTTACATTCTCACATCCAGTCTTTCCCATCGAAAACCATCTATATCCATCCAAATTCTAAACAGGGCTCTCAACGAACCTTTCACCAATATCAAGTTACCCAATACCCACGCATGCATCCTTTCACCTATTCACCCTTCTAACCCACCCGACTATTCCTTTCACCCATTCAGGCAGGCATCCTTTCACCCATACCCTTTCACCCACCCAGGCAGGCATCCTTGCACCCGTATACCCTTCCATTCATCCGTCACCCACCCATGCATCCTGTCATCCAACTATATGCACTCTTTCTCTCACACATCCTTTCACTCATATTGTGTTTCACCCATCCTTTCTCCTTCTAGCCTTCTTTCCCTTTTTCATCAACCCATCATAGTTAAAGTTCATTATGAACCTTTGTCTGCTCAGTTGCATATAGAAGAGGACATTAATACTCAACTCCCTCTGTATCTGCTAAAGCGGGATGCTCAAAAGTGAGTCAACACTAGTACACCCTTGCAGTGAGTATAATACTAATTGTCAATAAGCAAGCAATATGACTTACCACCGTCCACCACTGCTGCTGATAGTGAAACTCCCCCTTTGACCGCTTCTGCATCTGCTGCTGTGCTGGTGCTGTCACTGTTGGCTCAGG
The DNA here is from genome assembly GCF_031143425.1 of Pleurodeles waltl. Lineage (NCBI taxonomy): Eukaryota > Metazoa > Chordata > Amphibia > Caudata > Salamandridae > Pleurodeles > Pleurodeles waltl. The sequence goes on along the minus strand of NC_090444.1, from coordinate 609,178,492 downwards.
CACTGGAGGTTGGTGCGGCTAGAAAACAAATTACACATTTCAGATGCCAGATACACATCCTCCTATTGTTTTTTGGATAGCAAAAGCAAAACACAACCACAAAACATCACTACAATCTGGTTGCAGTATCTTCTATCAAAATATCCGTTGGCCAATTTTTAAAAAGCCAGGTAGTCAAGACAAACAAAAACGTTTTGTAATGGAGGGGCAGAGCTATTGATGAATTTGAGTTTTTGAAGAGTTTGCAAGGATTGGTCAATGAAGGACATATTGTCTTGTTGGCAAATGCAATGGGGCCTTCCTCCTCATACTTAGAGCCATGGTGCACAGTAGTCAACTACGGGTACACTATAATAATAATACATACACAACATTGTAGGGTCCAGTTACATGACCATGTACAGACACTCTTTTTTTTACTGATTGAGCAGGAGACTTCTCAATAAACATGCGAAGAATAACTTACCTTGGCATGCAGTCTTCACAGTAGAATACCTGCCGTAAAATGGGTTCTCCGAGTCTTACAGTACCACCAGTCCACAAGATGTATAAGGAGAGAGGTAAACCTTACTGACAAAGCAGAAGAAAGCAAGCTGCAGACAGACTAGTACAGACAGACGGTTCAAAGTAAAATACAGAAACTTGAAATGTAGAAAATAAGTGAACATTATAATGCAGGGATAAGAAGAATTTAGGAAATAGATAAATCAAAGAGGAGTTGGAAAGAAAATAGGAGACAGGCACAGCAAAAGGGTAAAAAACAATCTCAAATGTGGAGCAGTAAAAGTTAGGGAAATAAATATTAATATTAACAACAGAAGGACTTGCTGGAGCCTGCAGTTCCCTCACCCGCCTGACAAGCCCTATTCTTGCTCCTAGATGCTGATGCAGGAAATAAAAAAAATAAAAAATTAAAAAGGAATAGTGGTACAGTTAATAATCTCTCTAATAATATTTTGGGCAGAAAAAGGCAAATGCAGTAACATTTAACTTTTCTAAATTAAATCACCTGTATTGTTGACCATCCTATTCCAAATTTCCTAAGCCTAACCCGATACCAAATTTCCTAAACTACATTTTCAAATTGCTAATAACTTGCAATGAATGATTTTTGCTTCTCATTCTCAATCACTCAACCCCCTTTGACAGGTCAACTCAGTCTGCATTTTTAAATGAATACGTAATATGCATGCATGCATACTACACATCACAAATTGCTTGGCACTGTACGAGCTACAAAAAATAAAGGCACAGAGAAGTAAGAGAAAGCAATAACTCACTAATACTAATAACTATTACTATCTTACTGACAGGGCAGGGCACAGGAGACTCTGCATTACTTCTTAAATAATCAGCCCAAGCGAGCACCAACAAGTACGATTAGGTATTGCTACACACTTGTCTAGATGATGATCACATAATATTTGTAACATAAACTTAACTTAGCTGCATGTGAGCAGCATTCTTGCTATTTGGGAAAAAATATTAGCACTGAACACAAGTAATAAATAATTATTAGGTACTCACTGAGCCCCACAACCTCCATGTCTAGCAAGTTGAGCAGGTTTGTCTCCCAATCTAGGATGTCAACCCATTGGTGCGTCAGCTGCTGTTGGGTGCGCTGGACCCCGTAGATGTGGCGCGGAGCACGGTGCACCCTCTCCTGGGCTTGACGCCTTCTGACAGGGTGGAGGTGAGGTGGCGCTGCACGTAAAAAACTAGTGCTGCTACCGCCACCTCATAAAAAATGGCATGGGGCTGCAGCCCATTGCAGCACCGCCACCCGCAAGGAAGGCGGCTGGTGGTGGTGGTGGTTTGGGGCGGTCTTGCACTGCCACTCCCCTGCTCTACCATGGCACTGGGCAGTGGGGGAGAAGATAGAAGAAAGGAAAAAGATGGAAGAAAGAAAAAAAATAAGAAAATGAAGCAAAAAAATAAAAAGCTCAAAAGACACACAAAAATTCATCAAAAACATAAAATACACAAACACCAATAGAAAAGGTAAGATAATGAATAAAAATGAGGGGAAGATAAATTGTATAGCCGTAGGATGAAAGAGATTAATGAGGGATTAAAGAAGTAGGCTCAAGCACGATAAACAGAGCAAAAAGAAAGATGGGCGCTTATGCGAACCTAGTGGTGCAGTTCGGGCAAGAGTTCCAGCGTGAGAATGCACTTCGCGTTGCCATTGATGTAAAATGTCATGCGAGCGGGCGCGGCAAGAAACTCCACCTGCTCATGAAACTCCACGTAGTGACGCAGTTATTTTATCACTTCGTCGAGTTCCGCGTAGCATGACTACGTGAACTGCAGCCAGGCCTAGTTTGTGCATCAACCATGTCTTACACACAGAGAGAGGCAACGTACTCCATTTTATGTAGCGGTAGAGTGACTTCAGCACTCAGGGGGAAATGTATGACCTGAATTTTTGGGCTCAATCACAATCCAACATGGTACATCTGCAATGCACATATATTATGATATCATCTCTCAAAACCAAGGCCACATTGCATGGCCCTGTGAGGGCTGATTCATCTTATGTGATTCTTTTGAAGTCATTGCATTGCTTTAGTCAACATCAGAGAGAGGTTCCATGACCATTGCATGGATGAACCCATGCAACATCCATGCGTTACAAGCCATGCCTAGATGCCACAAACCAGGAAAACCTGGTAATGCCCCAATAAGTGATACCTTCCCAGGAGTGCAGTAACAAGGTGTACTACCTTAGGTTCTCCTTCTTACTTTAGCATAATGTGTGCAGCATTCTGCACATGAGTTTATCATGCACTCATATTTCTATATACATCATATTGGTCAGGAGTGGATGTGAAGCACATCAACTGTCCTTTATGAGAGGTAATCTGTTCTTCCTCCTCGCTCCTCGTCTGTAATCTTCTTCTGTACTCTTCTTTTCCCCGTCTTCTCTCTTCTTCTCTTCTTCCTCATCTTCTTCTGTGGCCTTCTACCTTCTGTTCTTCGTTTTCTGTATCTTCTTCTGTGTTCTTCTGTGTTCTTCTGTGTTCTTCTGTTCTTCCTTTCTTCTGTTCTTCCAGTCTTCCTTTCTTCTGTTCTTCTGTTCTTCTGTTCTTCTGTTCTTCCGGTCTTCTGCTCTTCTGTCTTCTGTCTTCTATCTTCTGCCTTTGGCTCTTCTGCCTCCTCTGTCTTCTTCTCCCCGCGCCTGCCCTCCTGCTCCTGCCTCATCCCCCTCCCTCACTCGCCTCCCCCCTCTCTATCACCCCTATCTAACCCGTTCAATATCTACCTCCCTCACTCCTCCTATCTACCTATCTCTCTATCTCTCTATTCCACTATCTAACTCCCTCACTCTCCACCTCCTCCTATCTACCTATCTCTCTATCTATCTAATTCTCTATCTATCGATTTCTCTATCTATCGATTTTCTCTATCTATTTCTCTATCTCTCCCCCCTTCCCGCCACCCCCTCTATTACCTATCTTCCTATCCTCTCACTCTACCTCTCACCCTCACCCACCTCTACAACCCCCCCTCCCCTATCTTCACAACCCTACTCCTATCTTTCTCCCTAATCTCCTAAACCTCCTAACACTCACCCCCTCCACCCTTAAACCCCCCTCCCCCAGCTCTTCTCACTCTACCTGTCCCCCCCTCCCTCGCGCTTTCCCGCCGCGACCTCCTGCACGCCCCGCCCCCCAGCTCCCATTCGCCCCCAGCTGACCCCTCCCCCCCTCCTACCTCATATGGCGGCCGCTGCGCGACAGTGGTAGCGACCCTTGACCCAAGGGTGGGTCGCTCCCCCTGCCGCTGCAGCTCCTCCAGCTCCTCCAGGTTCCTGAGTTCCTGAGACCCACCTCACAGTAAGTACCCCCACCTCCCAGCCCCTCGCTCTGCCCCGCGCTACTCACCCTCTCTCCTGCTCCTGCTTCTTTTCTTCTTTTCTTCTTCTCTGTTCTTCCTTCTCGCTCCTCGTCTGTAATCTTCTTCTGTACTCTTCTTTTCCCCGTCTTCTCTCTTCTTCTCTTCTTCCTCATCTTCTTCTGTGGTCTTCTGCCTTCTGTGCTTCGTTTTCTGTATCTTCTTCTGTGTTCTTCTGTGTTCTTCTGTGTTCTTCTGTTCTTCTGGTCTTCCTTTCTTCTGTTCTTCCGGTCTTCCTTTCTTCTGTTCTTCTGTTCTTCTGTTCTTCTGTTCTTCCGGTCTTCTGCTCTTCTGTCTTCTGTCTTCTATCTTCTGCCTTCGGCTCTTCTGCCTCCTCTGTCTTCTTCTCCCCGCGCCTGTCCTCCTGCTCCTACCTCATCCCCCTCCCTCACTCGCCTCCCCCCTCTCTATCACCCCTATCTAACCCGTTCGCTATCTACCTCCCTCACTCCTCCTATCTACCTATCTCTCTATCTCTCTATTCCACTATCTAACTCCCTCACTCTCCACCTCCTCCTATCTACCTATCTATCTATTTCTCTATCTATCGATTTCTCTATCTATCGATTTTCTCTATCTATTTCTCTATCTCTCCCCCCCTTCCCGCCACCCCCTCTATTACCTATCTTCCTATCCTCTCACTCTACCTCTCACCCTCACCCACCTCTACAACCCCCCCTCCCCTATTTTCACAACCCTACTCCTATCTTTCTCCCTAATCTCCTAAACCTCCTAACACTCAACCCCCTCCACCCTTAAACCCCCCTCCTCCAGCTCTTCTCACTCTACCTGTCCCCCCTCCCTCGCGCTTTCCCGCCGCGACCTCCTGCACGCCCCCACCCCCCAGCTCCCATTCGCCCCCAGCTGACCCCTCCCTCCCCTCCTACCTCATATGGCGGCCGCTGCGCGACAGTGGTAGCGACCCTTGACCCAAGGGTAGGTCGCTCCCCCTGCCGCTGCAGCTCCTCCAGCTCCTCCAGGTTCCTGAGTTCCTGAGACCCACCTCACAGTAAGTACCCCCACCTCCCAGCCCCTCGCTCTGCCCCGCGCTACTCACCCTCTCTCCTGCTTCTTTTCTTCTTTTCTTCTTCTCTGTTTTTCCTCCTCGCTCCTCGTCTGTAATCTTCTTCTGTACTCTTCTTTTCCCCGTCTTCTCTCTTCTTCCTCATCTTCTTCTGTGGTCTTCTGCCTTCTGTTCTTCGTTTTCTGTATCTTCTTCTGTGTTCTGTGTTCTTCTGTGTTCTTCTGTTCTACTGGTCTTCCTTTCTTCTGTTCTTCCGGTCTTCCTTTCTTCTGTTCTTCTGTTCTTCTGTTCTTCTGTTCTTCCGGTCTTCTGCTCTTCTGTCTTCTGTCTTCTATCTTCTGCCTTCGGCTCTTCTGCCTCCTCTGTCTTCTTCTCCCCGCGCCTGCCCTCCTGCTCCTGCCTCATCCCCCTCCCTCATTCGCCTCCCCCTCTCTATCACCCCTATCTAACCTGTTCGCTATCTACCTCCCTCACTCCTCCTATCTACCTATCTCTCTATCTCTCTATTCCACTATCTAACTCCCTCACTCTCCACCTCCTCCTATCTACCTATCTCTCTATCTATCTAATTCTCTATCTATCGATTTCTCTATCTATCGATTTTCTCTATCTATTTCTCTATCTCTCCCCCCTTCCCGCCACCCCCTCTATTACCTATCTTCCTATCCTCTCACTCTACCTCTCACCCTCACCCACCTCTACAACCCCCCCTCCCCTATCTTCACAACCCTACTCCTATCTTTCTCCCTAATCTCCTAAACCTCCTAACACTCACCCCCTCCACCCTTAAACCCCCCTCCCCCAGCTCTTCTCACTCTACCTGTCCCCCCCTCCCTCGCGCTTTCCCGCCGCGACCTCCTGCACGCCCCCGCCCCCCAGTTCCCATTCGCCCCCAGCTGACCCCTCCCCCCCTCCTACCTCATATGGCGGCCGCTGCGCGACAGTGGTAGCGACCCTTGACCCAAGGGTAGGTCGCTCCCCCTGCTGCTGCAGCTCCTCCAGCTCCTCCAGGTTTCTGAGTTCCTGAGACCCACCTCACAGTAAGTACCCCCCACCTCCCAGCCCCTCGCGCTGCCCCGCGCTACTCACCCTCTCTCCTGCTCCTACTTCTTTTCTTCTTTTCTTCTTCTCTGTTCTTCCTCCTCGCTCCTCGTCTGTAATCTTCTTCTGTACTCTTCTTTTCCCCGTCTTCTCTCTTCTTCTCTTCTTCCTCATCTTCTTCTGTGGTCTTCTGCCCTCTGTTCTTCGTTTTCTGTATCTTCTTCTGTGTTCTTCTGTGTTCTTCTGTTCTTCCTTTCTTCTGTTCTTCCGGTCTTCCTTTCTTCTGTTCTTCTGTTCTTCTGTTCTTCTGTTCTTCCGGTCTTCTGCTCTTCTGTCTTCTGTCTTCTATCTTCTGCCTTCGGCTCTTCTGCCTCCTCTGTCTTCTTCTCCCCACGCCTGCCCTCCTGCTCCTGCCTCATCCCCCTCCCTCACTCGCCTCCCCCTCTCTATCCCCCTATCTAACCCGTTCGCTATCTACCTCCCTCACTCCTCCTATCTACCTATCTCTCTATCTCTCTATCCCACTATCTAACTCCCTCACTCTCCACCTCCTCCTATCTACCTATCTCTCTATCTATCTATTTCTCTATCTATTTCTCTATCTATCGATTTCTCTATCTATCGATTTTCTCTATCTATTTCTCTATCTCTCCCCCCCTTCCCGCCACCCCCTCTATTACCTATCTTCCTATCCTCTCACTCTACCTCTCACCCTCACCCACCTCTACAACCCCCCCTCCCCTATCTTCACAACCCTACTCCTATCTTTCTCCCTAATCTCCTAAACCTCCTAACACTCACCCCCCTCCACCCTTAAACCCCCCTCTCCCAGCTCTTCTCACTCTACCTGTTCCCCCCCCCTCCCTCGCGCTTTCCCGCCGCGACCTCCTGCACGCCCCGGCCCACCAGCTCCCATTCGCCCCCAGCTGACCCCTTCCCCCCCCCCTCTTACCTCATATGGCGGCCGCTGCGCGACAGTGGTAGCGACCCTTGACCCAAGGGTAGGTCGCTCCCCCTGCCGCTGCAGCTCCTCCAGCTCCTCCAGGTTCCTGAGTTCCTGAGACCCACCTCACAGTAAGTACCCCCCACCTCCCAGCCCCTCGCTCTGCCCCGCGCTACTCACCCTCTCTCCTGCTCCTGCTTCTTTTCTTCTTTTCTTCTTCTCTGTTCTTCCTTCTCGCTCCTCGTCTGTAATCTTCTTCTGTACTCTTCTTTTCCCCGTCTTCTCTCTTCTTCTCTTCTTCCTCATCTTCTTCTGTGGTCTTCTGCCTTCTGTGCTTCGTTTTCTGTATCTTCTTCTGTGTTCTTCTGTGTTCTTCTGTGTTCTTCTGTTCTTCCTTTCTTCTGTTCTTCCGGTCTTCCTTTCTTCTGTTCTTCTGTTCTTCTGTTCTTCTGTTCTTCCGGTCTTCTGCTCTTCTGTCTTCTGTCTTCTATCTTCTGCCTTCGGCTCTTCTGCCTCCTCTGTCTTCTTCTCCCCGCGCCTGTCCTCCTGCTCCTACCTCATCCCCCTCCCTCACTCGCCTCCCCCCTCTCTATCACCCCTATCTAACCCGTTCGCTATCTACCTCCCTCACTCCTCCTATCTACCTATCTCTCTATCTCTCTATCCCACTATCTAACTCCCTCACTCTCCACCTCCTCCTATCTACCTATCTCTCTATCTATCTATTTCTCTATCTATCGATTTCTCTATCTATCGATTTTCTCTATCTATTTCTCTATCTCTCCCCCCCTTCCCGCCACCCCCTCTATTACCTATCTTCCTATCCTCTCACTCTACCTCTCACCCTCACCCACCTCTACAACCCCCCCTCCCCTATCTTCACAACCCTACTCCTATCTTTCTCCCTAATCTCCTAAACCTCCTAACACTCAACCCCCTCCACCCTTAAACCCCCCTCCTCCAGCTCTTCTCACTCTACCTGTCCCCCCTCCCTCGCGCTTTCCCGCTGCGACCTCCTGCACGCCCCCAGCTCCCATTCGCCCCCAGCTGACCCCTCCCTCCCCTCCTACCTCATATGGCGGCCGCTGCGCGACAGTGGTAGCGACCCTTGACCCAAGGGTAGGTCGCTCCCCCTGCCGCTGCAGCTCCTCCAGCTCCTCCGAGTTCCTGAGACCCACCTCACAGTAAGTACCCCCCACCTCCCAGCCCCTCGCTCTGCCCCGCGCTACTCACCCTCTCTCCTGCTCCTGCTTCTTTTCTTCTTTTCTTCTTCTCTGTTCTTCCTCCTCGTCTGTAATCTTCTTCTGTACTCTTCTTTTCCCCGTCTTCTCTCTTCTTCTCTTCTTCCTCATCTTCTTCTGTGGTCTTCTGCCTTCTGTTCTTCGTTTTCTGTATCTTCTTCTGTGTTCTTCTGTGTTCTTCTGTGTTCTTCTGTTCTTCTGGTCTTCCTTTCTTCTGTTCTTCCGGTCTTCCTTTCTTCTGTTCTTCTGTTCTTCTGTTCTTCTGTTCTTCTGCTCTCCTGTCTTCTGTCTTCTATCTTCTGCCTTCGGCTCTTCTGCCTCCTCTGTCTTCTTCTCCCCGCGCCTGCCCTCCTGCTCCTGCCTCATCCCCCTCCCTCACTCGCCTCCACCCTCTCTATCACCCCTATCTAACCTGTTCGCTATCTACCTCCCTCACTCCTCCTATCTACCTATCTCTCTATCTCTCTATCTCTCTATCCCACTATCTAACTCCCTCACTCTCCACCTCCTCCTATCTACCTATCTCTCTATCTATCTATTTCTCTATCTATCGATTTCTCTATCTATCGATTTTCTCTATCTATTTCTCTATCTCTCCCCCCCTTCCCGCCACCCCCTCTATTACCTATCTTCCTATCCTCTCACTCTACCTCTCACCCTCACCCTCACCCACCTCTACAACCCCCCCTCCCCTATCTTCACAACCCTACTCCTATCTTTCTCCCTAATCTCCTAAACCTCCTAACACTCACCCCCCTCTACCCTTAAACCCCCCTCCCCCAGCTCTTCTCACTCTACCTGTCCCCCCTCCCTCGCGCTTTCCCGCTGCGACCTCCTGCACGCCCCGCCCCCCAGCTCCCATTCGCCCCCAGCTGACCCCTCCCCCCCCCTCCTACCTCATATGGCGGCCGCTGCGCAACTGCGCAGCGGGCGCGCCGCTGGCGCGCCAGAGGCAAGCCCATCTGCGACCGTCTGCGCCTGCGCCGCGTCTGGCCCACGCCCAGCGCCACGACCCCTGGTCCCCAGCTCTCCCAAGCCCCGCTGATCCGCTACGACCCCACCACCCTCCACGCCCTCAACCCAGGACGCTCCAACACCTGCTTCCAAGCTCACCCCAAACGCACCCATGGACCCTTCGCCTGCAACTCCTGCAAACGCATCTTCCACCACGCAACTACCACGACCACAAGCCCACGCGCCATCAACCACCTCAAGTGCATCCTGGTCAACGCTCGTTCCATCCACAAGCACGCCGTTGAACTGTGGGACCTCCTGGACTCCACAGCCCCGGATGTCGCCTTCATCACGGAGACCTGGATGAACGCCTCCTCTGCTCCAGACATCGCCACCGCCATCCCCGAAGGCTACAAGATCTCCAGAAAAGACCGCACCAACCAAGTAGGAGGAGGTATCGCCATCGTCTTTAAAGACTCCATCAGCGTCACCACCTCCACCGAAGACACCCCTCTCGCCGCTGAACACCTGCATTTTCAGATACACACCGACCCGAGGACCACCCTCAGAGGATCCCTCGTCTACCGTCCTCCCGGACCGCGCGCCCCATTCAGCGACGTCATCGCCGACTTCATCTCCCCGCACGCCCTCGCCTCACCGGACTACATCCTCCTAGGCGATCTCAACTTTCATCTGGAACAAAACAACGACCCCAACACCACCACCCTGCTCGACAACCTCGGCCTCAAACAACTGGTGAACACCGCCACCCACATCGCCGGAAACACGCTCGACCCTATCTTCTTCGCCAGCAAACACATCTTCTTCAGCCACACCTCCGCTCTACACTGGACCGACCACAGCTGTGTCCACTTCACATTCCGACGCGAGACCCGCCACCTCCGCACTCAACCCATCCCTTGTCGACAGTGGAACAAGATCCCCGAAGAGCAACTCTTCTCCGCACTCGCCGCCAACCAACCCACCCTCACCACCGACCCCAACGACGCAGCCCTCAGCCTCACAAACTGGATCTCCAACTGCGCAGACAACCTTGCTCCCTTCAAACGCACGCATCGACAGACCAACACCAAAAAACCTCTCTGGTTCTCTGACACCCTCAAAGAATCAAAGAAAACTTGTCGCGCTCTCGAGAAGGCCTGGCGCAAGGACCACACCGCTGACAACATGACCGCCCTCAAGAACGCTACCCGCGAACACCACCACCTGATCCGCGCTGCTAAAAGGAACTTTTTCACCGACAGACTGGACAAAAACAGCCACAACAGCAGAGAACTCTTCAGCATCGTCAAGGAGTTCTCCAACCCCAACGCCAACGCCAACGCCGTCACGCCCTCACAGGATTTGTGCGAATCCCTCGCCACCTTCTTCCACCGCAAGATCAGCGACCTCCACGACAGCTTCGGACACCAGACCCAACCAAACACCACCGAACCCGCACCCCCGACCATCACCCTCAACAACTGGACCTACATCAACACTGAAGAAACCAAATCCACCATGAACTCTATCCACTCCGGCGCCCCTTCGGACCCCTGCCCTCACTTCATCTTTAACAAAGCCGACGACATCATCGCCCCGCACCTCCAGGCCGTCATCAACTCTTCTTTTTCTTCTGCTACCTTCCCCGAATGCTGGAAACACGCCGAAGTCAACGCCCTACTAAAGAAACCTACGGCTGACCCGAGCGACCTGAAAAACTTCCGCCCCATCTCTCTCCTGCCTTTCCCAGCCAAGGTAATAGAGAAGACCGTCAACAAACAGCTGACCACCTTCCTGGAAAACAACAACCTGCTCGACCCTTCACAAACCGGATTCCGAACCAACCACAGCACTGAAACCGCCCTCATCTCAGTCACAGACGACATCAGAACCCTGATGGACAACGGTGAAACAGTCGCCCTCATTCTCCTCGACCTTTCGGCTGCCTTCGACACCGTCTGTCACCGCACCCTAATCACCCGCCTCCGGTCCACCGGGATCCAAGGCCAGGCCCTGGACTGGATCGCCTCCTTCCTCTCAAACCGTTCCCAAAGAGTTTACCTCCCTCCGTTTCGCTCAGTACCCACCGAGATCATCTGCGGCGTACCCCAAGGCTCATCACTCAGCCCGACACTCTTCAATGTCTACATGAGCCCCCTCGCCGACATCGTACGCAAGCACGACATCATCATCACCTCCTACGCCGACGACACCCAACTTATACTCTCCCTCACTAAGGACCCCGCCAGCGCCAAGACCAACCTACAAGAGGGTATGAAGGACGTCGCAGATTGGATGAGGCTCAGCCGCCTAAAGCTGAACTCTGAAAAAACGGAAGTCCTCATCCTCGGCAACACCCCGTCTGCCTGGGACGACTCCTGGTGGCCCACGGCCCTCGGCACCGCACCGGCCCCCGCAGACCACGCCCGCAACCTCGGCTTCATCTTGGACCCTCTTCTCACCATGACCAAGCAAGTCAACACCGTGTCCTCCGCCTGCTTCCTCACCCTCCGCATGCTCCGCAAGATCTTCCGCTGGATCCCTGCCGACACTAGAAAAACCGTGACCCATGCCCTCGTCACGAGCCGCCTGGACTACGGCAACACCCTCTACGCTGGGACCACAGCCAAACTCCAAAATCGCCTGCAACGCATTCAAAACGCCTCGGCCCACATCATCCTCGACGTACCCCGCAACAGCCACATCTCCGCACACCTGAGACACCTGCATTGGCTCCCAGTCAGCAAAAGGATCACCTTTCGACTTCTCACCCACGCACACAAAGCCCTCCACGACAAGGGACCGGAATACCTCAACTGACGCCTAGGCTTCTACGTCCCCACCCGCCTCCTCCGTTCCTCTGGCCTCGCACTCGCTTCCGTCCCTCGCATCCGCCGCTCCACGGCGGGTGGGAGATCTTTCTCCTTCCTGGCGGCCAGGACCTGGAACTCCCTCCCCACCAGCCTCAGGACCACCCAGGACCACTCCGCTTTCCGGAGACTCCTAAAGACCTGGCTTTTCGAGCAGCAGTAACCCCCTCTTTCCCCTAGCGCCTTGAGACCCGCACGGGTGAGTAGCGCGCTTTATAAATGTTAATGATTTGATTTGATTTGTAATCGAGTCAGTAGCCCTCACTTCAGTGGGCCAGAAACACATAGGGGGTCATTCTGACCCTGGCGGTGATTGACCGCCAGGGCCAACGACCACGAGAGCACCGCCAACAGGCTGGCGGTGCTCTCAAGGGCATTCTGACCGCGGCGGTTTGGCCGCGGTCAGAAAGGGAAAACCGGCGGTCTCCCGCCGGTTTTCCGCTGCCCTATGGAATCCTCCATGGCGGCGCAGCTTGCTGCGCCGCCATGGGGATTCCGACACCCCATACTGCCATCCTGTTCCTGGCGGTTCGCCCGCCAGGAACAGGATGGCGGTATGGGGTGTCGTGGGGCCCCTGGGGGCCCCTGCAGTGCCCATGCCAATGGCATGGGCACTGCAGGGGTAAGAGGGCCCCACAAAGAATTTCAGTGTCTGCCTAGCAGACACTGAAAATCGCGACGGGTGCAACTGCACCCGTCGCACCTTCCCACTCCGCCGGCTCCATTCGGAGCCGGCTTCCTCGTGGGAAGGGGTTTCCCGCTGGGCTGGCGGGCGGCCTTCTGGCGGTCGCCCGCCAGCCCAGCGGGAAACACAGAATCACCGCAGCGGTCTTAGGACCGCGGAGCGGTGTTCTGTCGGGGGAACTCTGGCAGGCGGCCTCCGCCGCCCGCCAGAGTTGGAATGACCCCCATAGTCATGTTCACAGCTGCAGTTCAGTTACCATCATGCTGCCCAACCAACTTTCATTCAGTATCAGTCCTGTCAAAGGCAGTGGCAGTGCACCTACTCTGAGGGCAGCCCTTTATGTGGTCCTCCTGATCTAAGAAGATAGCATTCTCTGTACACAGAATGTATGTAGTGGCATACACTCGAATGTGATTTACAAGTGAGATGAAACAAGATTAGCTAATCCCTCAACAATGCATGTGTACACTCACGGCAGGGGTATACTACTCTAGCCACGCAGAGGTATGTGTTTATCCAATTTCCTCAACCACACCATGTTCAATGAATATGTGTGTGTAAAACATAGGATTTTGTCTGACTTTTCACATGGACAGATCACACTCTTGATATCTTTATATTCTTCAGGTGTAGTGATGTTTGCTAAACATGCCTCCATTGTCATTCTTTTCTGGTTAATTCTACATAATGTTGTGTTATAGGACTTTGCCCTTCATCACATGACTGTGCAATGCCTGTGTGTTGTGTATACTGACCAATGTGTCCTGAAGTGTTTTGTATGACAAATATACCAGAAATTGAATTACATTTGTAGTGTTTGGAGGTTAGCCAGACATGCATGTATGCATCCTGTAACAATACATTCTTGCACACATCATACTTGGCCTTTGTCCATGACAAATGTCACTCGTGATCTGTGAAGGTGTGTGGTGCAACTTTGCCTATTGCAACATGCAGCCATTCTGCATGCTAACACATTGGTCAGACACACTACACAAAGGAGCAGCTTGTCTCATCTATGTACATATTGGTTGGTTTGTGTTCCAACCCTCGTTCAGTGACATCAGAGACACACTTTGCTGCTGCAGAATACAGCAAGACTCCTAGGTGTGCAGCACTGCACTGCTCCAGTGCACAAGGACATGAATTATCATTTTGGATGTGGATATGCGGCATGCCTGGCCTAATCCTTTAATGCAGTGCCCTGCATCACACTGCATTTCTGCATAGGTAGATTGAATAATGATTGCCATGACCCCATGGTGTGCAATGAGTCAGATGACATGATTGTTACATGTAAGGCCTAATTTAAGGTGAGGAGAAGTGAATGATTGATGTTTACAGTGACTGTGACATGAAGTTGAAAAAACAAAAGTGGGTACAAACATTTATTTACAAGTTGCTAAATTCAGCCCATATCTGAGATTTGGTCCATCCACAAAGAGGAAAATTATGCAAAGACATTCTGCACAATGTAGGCGCATTGCCGCCCTCCAGCCATTGTGCATTGGATCGCTCCCCGATCATCATCTTCCTCTTCCTCTTTCCCCATTGGTTTATGCTGCTTATGGTCTACAGTCCACTGGACATTTGTCCGTACACATATGTTGTGGAGGATGACACATAAAAATATGATCTTGCACACCATAGAGGGAGAGTATAGCAATCTCCCCCCAGACATGTCTAAACAGCGGAACCCGGACTTCTGCACCCCAACTGTCCATTCAACAATGTTCCAGGTCTTCGCCAGTGCCTGATGGAACTGCTGTTCTGCCTCCGACTGGGGATGTGCAAATGGGGTCATGACTCATGGGTGCAGACCATATACTTGGTCAGCTGAAATAGAAAAAAAGAATACCTTCAATGATTATGCTGATTGTTGCAGCCACATTCCTGTCCATGTGTGTTATGTGTACTGAATGACTCATGCACATTTCTTACAGTATTGGACAATATAAGTTACATATTGATTTGCCCATTGTTCTACAGATGTATCTTCCAGTTCTCTGTGTCATAACAAAAGATGAGCATGCCCTGATACTTTTGGACACTTCTACATACAGACATTCATGTTTGGCCAGTAGCTTACTGTAATAGATCTTCTGCAAGGTTCATAACCACTCTGTGTTATGTGAACTCACTGCATGTGTGAAGTGACAGAATATTGAAGTAAGTTTTGCCCTTTTGGCCATACCTAGTTAGGCTGTGACAGTGCCAACATGATTGACAATCACACATACGTATGTCCCTGTGAAACTACTGATGTTGTTGCTGTCCTACATAACAACAGCACAGTCTTTCAATTGTTCACTTACATTAGCATAAGAAATTTGAGCGTACATGTGATGCATTTCTGACATTACCTGGATAGGTATAACATGTATTGTCAGCCTTCAGCTGTTGCTTTTCTTCAGACAATTTGTCAGGGTGCACTTGGATTGAGACATAGGTATTGGTATGTGGGACATCTCTACGTAGAACGCAATAATGTTGTCACAAGTATTTGTCTGCCACAGACCTGAATTCAATACTTTGGTTATCACATGTATGTGTATGACTGTAACTTGTAGGTAATTGTGTACTTCTATGCTTTGTTTCTTTCATCATTGCTGTGCCACTGTATATTGACAATGGTATCCAGAGTACACTGTAGTGCTTTGTCCATGTTGCAATTACATCTATGTTCATGACTGATGTATGACATGCTTACCAGCATTGTGTTAGACTTTGTGAGTTTCAGATTGCAGTATTCATGTGCTTTGATTTTGGACAATTTAGACCACAGCACACTTGAGGCTTCACATTGATTACATATCTCAATACAGCTTAGAACCTGTATGTATGTGTGTGTTTACATTGGTTGTCAGTTTGGCTGAGACATAAGTGTGTATTGTACTGTTGGTGTCATGTCATCCAGTATTAACATTTACACGTCTGTGGCCTACACCAACATTGCATGCCACATATGACCTTTCCAAATACTTCTTCCTGTGTTGCTTCTGAAAGCTGTCAGCATACAAGTATACTACCATATGCAATTCACTTTGTTCCACAGCAGTTGTTATCACATCATTAGAATTGGTGATCCTTGACTGACTTTGACATCTCACACTTATCTTTTGGGTTGCTTGTGTACTCATGTTGGCTTGTCTGGCATACAACGTGGTTTGTATTGTTACTCAATAACCAGTGCAGATGATGTGGTTCCATCCATTCACACAGAGTGAAATGACACATTAATATTCACAGATGTACTGTGGCTCCTGTCATTGACAGATTACTGAGGGAATGTCAATGTGCTAAATCATTGACTACATGTTGCAGTATGTTGTTACCACTATGTGCACATGACACAAGGGCCCAGGTAATTGATAAAGTGACACTGTGGAGTTCAACAAGTCACCTATCTGCACTGCACTGCATCACTGAGAAAGGTCAGTGTCCCACTGTATTTAAGCCATATAGCTCATCGCTGGCCTTTCAACAAGCACTGGCACACAATGGGCTGCCTAGCACATACATATACACCCTTGCACCATGGTGCTAGGGTGCTTAGATTGCATGCGGAGCTGTCTTTGTGCAGGAAGGGCCAACTTCCTGTGAATAACGAACCCTTAAGGCATGATCGTCTACGTATATGTGTCACAGTACATTTGTACATTTCTGCATACAATATGTTCTATGTTAAATCTCTAAGGGGATTGTCCAGTTTGGCTTAGACTACTCTTTGGAGTCCTGATTATGGTCTTGTGGGCTGTTGTGCATTGGGAGACCGAAACACCAACATCTTATCCTCTCTCACATAAATTAGTCTACCTCCAAATCCACTTTATACCTATTAGGAATGGACTTTGTGTAAAAGAAGTGCTTGATATATTAGATGGATACACAGTTCCCCATTGACGATTTCAAACACAGAAATTGATTTATTTGTATGTTCAGTGTGGGACGCTATTATTTTTGAAATATTGTATCATGAACCCTGATTGTGTTTAAAAGAAAAAGATGGAATAATCTATTGTAATTTATGACTATTCTGAAAAAAAAAAAAAGCTTAAAATATTTTTTTTCACTAAAGTCTTTCATGTTTCTGTTGGTATGCATGATTGATATTTATCTCAGTTCAAATCTATAATAGTTGCATTATTATACCAGTTGAATTGTATATACAAGTGACTCCTTCAGGAACATATTGTTGCATTAGAATGCTTATACCCAGTTTCCTGGGGGAACATTTGGTTGCCCTATAGAATTTTAATATTCTAAAAGTGGTATTTTCACAATTGTGAATTAAAATTTGATTTTACCATTGAAGAGGATTTTAAATTACAATTCAGTAGACACCAGCCAAAAGTCCGAGTTGTGAATACAATATCGCAAACTCCACCAAAGGTGTGTCGTGCACTCAAAAAGTGAAATCTAAATGTGTCTGCCTAAAATCAAAATCAGTGCCTCTGTGCATCGAATAAACCAAGTTGGTAATGAAAATGCTTACCAACAACTTGTCACCAAATAATATCTACATAGAAATAAGACCAATCAATCCAAGACTCCAATGCTGCCTAATATATATTTCCTATGTATACCAACAATGCCTAAACCAATGTATGTCAAGTAATATATTACAAATCCTCCTGAACTAATCAGAATCTGTAAAAAGTAAACAAATGTTATTTACAGCGAAGTCCAGTCAACAAACTGCAACCACCATAAGCATCCTACACAAAGAACGTTACCACTTCTACGCATGTGCGGTCCCGGAATACTTGGACCTCCCTGGCTCCCTCACCGAGTTTAGGAAACTGGGGACCATACTTTTAGCCTGTGCGTCGCTCTTGCACCACGCAGCATGAAAGAGCAACGTAAACCTTAAATGAGATTTATGAAGCCATGCAAGGCCATCTTGCGTGGCCCTGCATGGCTTCATAAATATCGAGTAATGTAACGCAGTGCAAATTGCTGCATTACATTATTCAGCGCAAGGGAGGCATTTCCCTGGGTATTGGGTGGGTGTTCTCATGCAACATCCATGGATTTTGATACTTTCCCAGATTTGCAAGAACTTGTAAACTTAGGAGTGCACCAAAAAGATATGCCTCCAAAATCCTCTCAGGATTGCTTTTGTGCAAGAAGGTTTTCCTTCCTGCACAAAAACATTCCCTCATGCACCACAGGCACTCTTTCACCATGGTGCAAGGGTGCCTGCATTTGTGCTAGGCTGCCAAAAAGGCACCAGAGCAGGGAAAAAGGACAGGAGTGCGCCATATTGGATGAATGCGGCACATTCCTGCCCTTTCCCTGTGACGCAGGGCAGTGCAGCCGGATGATCTGCTGTGCTGCCCTAAGCCACAAGCCCACAAATATGGGTCTAAGTAGCACCATTACTCAAGCACTGAGCTAACCAGTGATAAGTTAGGAGGCAGTTAGCGCCATCTTAGAAAGGTGAAAAGTACATCAAATCGTTCCACTTTGAAACTTAAAAGACAATGAATTTTGAAGCGAACTACTTTCTTATTCAAATTGTAGTACAACTATACAAGCCAATGTCATTGATATTCTAAATCATCCAGACTTACAAGTGTATATTCATCGTCAAGCCCTGGATATATAAGATCATGTGGTAAGTTAGGAACTGTTCAGCTCTATTTTAGAAATGTGAGAATTAGATCAAAATCCTTTCATTTTGCTACTTAAAAGACAACAAATCTCAAAGCAGACTACTTTCTTACTCAAATTGTATTGTAACCTTACAAGCCAATATCATTAATATATTAAATCATTCAGACTTACAAGTGTATATTCATCATAAAGCCATTGATATATATGATCATGAGATATATCAAATGTGATAGGTACCATCTTGAAAGTACCAGACTCCTTTTATTGTTGAAATGCAATATGATCTTCATACACCACAATATCATATAGACTAACAGATGTCAATGTATATTAGTATAAAAATGTTTTTGAACATCCAGACTGGCTGTAATCCGACTCTATGTCCCATATAATGTAAATTTCTGACTTAAATAGACATGTAATCCCATCTGCCTCAAGTACGGAGAATTAGTCTAAAACATAATGTATAGACACCAATCCTCTAATAAAAGTTCTGTATCAATCCAACAAAAATACTAGTATAAATTCAACAGAAACAATAGATAATTTGCAGTGTTGATAGAGAATACCATTCCATCTGTTGATTGAGCTCTTGCTTAACAGTATCAGCTTGCCAAATCCACCTATCCTCCTTTAATGTGAGTAATCAGTCCACATCATGTCTTCTCCCTGAGTTCCCAATTGCTTCAAACAATTTCATTTAATTAGCAGCATGTTATAATGATTTGTATTGTTCAACTAATAAAGCATTGTTGACATTACATCAAATTCTTTTTTGATGTTGTAAAACTCCTTTACGGACCTCCTGAGTGGTTTTTCCAATATAATGCAAAGTACATAGACACTCTATGCAGTAGATGACATTCTTTGGATGACAATAGTAAATTGTTTAAATTGCCACATTCTTCCATTCAAAACATAAGGTGTGGCATTACTTGTGGTAGAATATGCTGTACAATTCCGACATGGATGGTGGCCAACAATGGATCTGAGACCCTAAAGTTGGGTTAATGTTGTAGTTTCAAGTTCTCTGTAAGCTCTGACCCATCTGTCTCTTATTTGCTCTTTCAAATTTAAATGTGCCGGAATCCAAAATATGCCAATTATTTAATATGATCTTTTCAATCCCTTTGGATTCAGTTCCAAAGGTGATAACACATGCCAAGCAGAATTCATAGGTTCTTTCTTTAACATTTAAAAGTGTGTTTCTATCATAGTACCATGCTCTTTTCAAAGATCTTTTAAAAAGACGGTGAGGACCCTCTTGCCACTAATTTGGACAATAAAAAGGTTGCGTCAGTGAAATAGTCATCTTTTGTTACAGTTCTGTCTAATACATAAAAATTGCCCTAATGGTAGATTGTCTTTTAAATTCCTGGGGTGATGACTATTAAGCAAAGTATTTCTTGCCGTAGGTTTTATGTATTGGCCTGTAAATAATGTGCCTGAATAATTTTTAATCATAAGGTCCAAACGGTTCAAGTTGTTATACTCCAATTTAAACTGTAAATTGTCATTCTGATTGTTCAGCCACTGGTGAACTTTTAGTAGTTTGGATATAGGACCTTTCCATATTAGGAAGACATTGTCATTATAATGATAGACATTTTTTAATGCTTGTCCTGTAAGGATTATATGCATTGTAAAACATTTTATCCTCAAAGACAGTAACATAAAGATTCTCTCTATCCAGAGCTAATATTGCTCCCATGGCAACTCCTTGTATTTGGGCAAAAACTCTCTATTAAAGGTGAACTAATTAACTCTCAAGTGCTATTTTGGTACATTCAGTAATAGAACTTGTTGGTATTCGATGTGGTTTCAAGAACACGATCTATAATTTCCAAAGATTCACACTGAGGAATGCCTATATATAGACTCTCATTGTCCATAGTGACAAGAACATCATCATTTTTATTAAAAGGTTCTCCTTCAATTTGTGTAATCACTGATAAACTGTCCCTAGTGTAAAATTTTGTCAAGGGGGAAAAAAGGCTTTATGAAAAAGTCTACATATTCTACCAATGGTTGAAGAATGGATTGACAACGAGCCACAATTGGTCATACTGTTGGTTTAGTTTCATCTTTATGAATTTTAGGTAGCATATAAAATGATGGGATAGTGTAGTCTTTTTTTACTTAAACACATTTCCATTAATCCTGTTGTGGATAGTATGAGAATATATTTCCTGATTATCATGGTAGGATCGCTTGTAAGTTTTT
The DNA here is from genome assembly GCF_031143425.1 of Pleurodeles waltl. NCBI lineage: Eukaryota > Metazoa > Chordata > Amphibia > Caudata > Salamandridae > Pleurodeles > Pleurodeles waltl. The sequence goes on along the minus strand of NC_090444.1, from coordinate 609,157,992 downwards.
TTTTTATAGTAATCGGGTTATTCAGATGTTGCAAAACTTAGTTATCATAATCATCTTTTTCTTGTTCTATAATACTACTCCCTTTGCAGGTTTAATTACAAAATCTCTGCTTCATGATAACATTTTTAGTGTGGTATTTTGGCCTTTTGTCAAATTGTAGTTAACATATTTGTGTTGTTTGAATAGATCAATTTCTGTTAATATCACATTTTCAAAAGTTATGATTTCTTTAAAAATCATATTGGATGTTGGATAAAAAGTGATGGGTAATGTAGCCCTGTAGTATCTGTCCTAGGTGTATTTTGCATGTTAGAATATTTTTATTTTAATCTGATAGCTCGAAAAAAACCAAAATAACTCAATATGTGTGGTAAAGTCATCATTTTTGTAAGTAGGTACATACATGTCTGAACTCAAAACTTCTATTTTAGCCAGATTTAACAAGTGTGATGACAGACTGAAAATTGGAATAATATGAGAATTATACCCAGTTCAATAATGATTCCTGGTTTCCCGGTATCCCAGTGTGTACAGATTCCTGTACCATGCTCTCCTGGTTTTCCTCCCTCTTCCTCATTGTTGTTTGGAATCCTTCCATATAAAAGATTCCGTTAAGGTTGAGGGCTGTGTACTAAATCCTAGGTTAGTGTTCTCCTGATTATTATAGTCACTATCCGAATCAGATGGGGAATCTGAAAAAAGTGACTGTCTTACTTTTATAAGGTCCATTAAGATTAGAAGTACCTTGTTGGTAAAACTCTTAAGTATGGATAAGTATGTTCTTTATCGTATTTTTGTATATCTTTCAGAAGGTTATGTGTTTTTTAAAGAATATTAGCCTGTTTAAATTCTGTGACTGTGCCTTCTAAATTCTTTAAACAATCCTTAGCATTTGATACACTCTTATCGTCTAGGAACATCTTTTCCAATTCAGCAATTACAGCTTTGATCTTTTTCCACGTGTTTGAATGCAGTGTCAGTGTTTAGTACCATTCAACTCTGTGAACATTTGTTAGCTATGTAACTAAAATGGCTTTTGAATTCTTTGTCATCAACAAATATAATATGTTTCTTCCGTACCTGCAGACCGATTGGAATAATATTGGCATTCATACAATCAGTAAGAAATGTATCATGCAATTCAGTTATAATCAATTTTGTTATATAGTCACTTTAGATTTGATAATATAGTGTCTCATTGTATATTAGTGAAGGATTTTTTGCCCAAGAATAGATGGGACACCAGCTACTTTAGCAATGTAATCATCGGTGTACAATATTGTTTCTTGTTCAGACATTTCTCAATGTAAAGGCCCCAAAGAAGGCCTAACAAATTATACAGAAATACTAAGCCACTTCAAAGAAAAGAGGGCCCTAACTCTGTGCTTACAATATCAACATTCTACAGGGCAACTCAATATTCCCCCAGTAAACTGGGTAAAAACACTCTAATACAACAAACTGTTCCTGAAGCAGTCATTCAAATATGCTTACAATTCAGCTGGTATGATAATCCAGGTATTCTAGATTTAAATAGAGAAAAACATTAATCAGGCGTACCAACAGAAATTCACAAAGCTCTTTAGTAAAAAATATATCTTGAACAACTTTTTTTTCCTTTTTCAGCATAGTCACAAATTACAATAGATTATAACATCTCTTTACAACCAGAGTTCATTATACAATGTTATCGAAAATAATACTGGCCCACACTGAACATACAAATTAATCAGTTTCCATATTTGAAATCTTTAATGGGGAATAGTGTCTCCACCTAACATATCAAACACTTCCTTTATACAAAGTTAATTCCTAATAGGTAGAAAGTGGATGTAGAGGCAGACTAATTGATGTTAGACAGGATAAAATGCTGACGTTTCGGTCTCCCAATGTGCAAGAGTCAATGAGACCATCATCAGGACTCCAGAGAGTATTCTAAGCCAAACTGGACAATCCCGACAATCCCCTGAGAGATCTAACATAGAATACAAAAAGTCAAACGCACTGTATAAGAAAGCATTCAATAGTCGCATCCTAGCACATATTATTACTGCATTAACACCCAAAGAAGCACCAGAATATTGTGAGTCATACCAAACAATATTTCTTATAAACACAGATATAGTGATTCTAGCTAAAATAATAGCATTGTGACAGCAGCCTCTCCTCTCCAGCTTCATACAACCAGATCAGTCTGGGTTTGTGCCAACACAATCCAAAACACATAACCTGTCCACCGTCTTTGTATTGCTTCATCAGTTCAACCCCAGCCTAAAGGCGTCAGCGGTCTTACTACACGCTGCCAATGCCTTCAGTTCCTTTGAGTGGGAATATATGTTCGCAATTTTGAATAGAATGGGAATGCCCACAAGTTTTACAGAATAGATTAGGCTTTTATACACTGACCCAACCACGAAAGGTCGAGTAAATGGGACCACCTCTGCTGTGATATATGTCAATAGAGGGTCAAGGCAGGGGTGTTCTCGCTCCACGGTATTATTTGCACTTACCACAGAGCCACTAGCATACATCCTTCGTCAACAATACTCTGCCTCACCTCTGCAATTTACACTTCGGCCGCTGGGCATCTCAATGTATGCAGATGATATGATAATACATGTGAAATACCCAACCACTCATTTAGTGCCAATAATGTGTGAATAAATAACATTTCGGAAATACTCTGTATTGAGTATAAATTGGAATAAGTCTATCTTTTTTCCACTGACCCCAACCACCAAACCAAGTGGTTTGCAGTTCCCCTTATAGTGGAGTGAACACCCTTTGAAATATTTAGGGATTTGGATCCATAGAGACCCTGACTTGGTGCTTAAATATAACTATGTCAGAACCATATCACAGCTTGAAGATCAGTTGCAAAGGCGTGCCAGACAGCCATTCTCTGTGGCAGATAGAATAGCCTTATTGAAAATGATGATATTATCCAAATTTCTCTATCTCTTTATCATCCCCTTTATTCTGTCACAGCAAAGCAATTAAAATGCATCTGATAAAATTGGAATGGGCTTGGAAGCAGCCCAGAATAAAGTGGGAGACACTCACCTTACTATATGTGCAGGGCGGCTTTAATGCTTCAGTCCTGGAACTATATTATTTGTATATGCAAGTACACTTCACACACTACTGGTATCTCCTTCATGCCTATATCCAACACATAGTGATAGAGAATGATAGCGCTAGTCCAGTTCCATTGAATGCCATCCTTCCACAAAGGAAATCACATTGCAAGGACAGAGTTTACCATGATACACCGCACCACGGCAGCCTGGCACCAGCTAGGGGTGCGAGCCAATAAAGAACCCCTACACTTACCATATTTCCCTCTATTATAATACTCAGCATATTAGTAACATACTAACCCAGGGCACTGGAGATTCTGTATTAGGCAAATTTAAAGACTATGATGGCTAAATACCCTTGTGGGACATTCATAGCACTGGAAGACATACCTGAGATACACCATCACACCACACTGCTGACCTTCATATACTACAGACTCACAGCTGTGGTAAGAACACATTTTCCTCCATTTCTGAGTGAACCTCTCACCTTACATGCACTACATACACTCCTGACCAGGGCCACACAAAAAAGGGCTTATTAAGCTGTACAACTCCATGCAGGATGGGAGATCATCAACACCTGACGTGGCACTAGAGAAATGGAATAGAACACTGGCCCAGCACCTGTCACCAGCTGAATGGGTATTCTGTTGCTCCCAAACAGATAGACTCACATCTAATTGCAATTTACGTATATACACTGTAAGTATCTACATGAAATGTATCATACCACTGCAAAATTGTATATGTTTGGATTAAGAGAGGATGCCAAGTGGGTGAAATGTGGGGCACCAGACACAGACTTTATGTACCTGGCGTGGACTTGCCCTCGATATGTCAGCATTAGACGCAGATCACTAAAACCCTATATACCATGATATTGGAACTTATAGCACGACAACCTCATATGTGTCTCATTGGTTTGGGGAAAGAATTGCAACCAGCAGTGTATAGACTAACAACAGTGGCACTATTATTGGCTAAGAGACAGGTATCGATTTGCTGGGGCAAATTGATGACACCTACGAAACAGCAATGGATTTCGGACTTGGTCTGCTGTAAAGAACAATTACAACTATACGCCAAGGGAGTACCAGAACTTTCATGTCTTAAATAATATTGGGGCCACCTATTTGTTAACTACTCTGGACTCCTCCTAAAGGTAGACACATAGACTATGGCACAACAAGTTGGGGAATAACACTTGGTGTTGTAACTCTGTGACCTGTGGTGTGGCTGATTGTATATTTAATCTATAATGCTGTGGTTTGTTTGTTTTTCTGTTGGTTACTCTTTCCTTTCTGTTGCTGTCAACACAGTATGCAGGAGCAATACGATCTCAATAAAATTATAATACTTTTAAAAAAACCAACATACCATTCCCCACGAGGCAAGAAAAATGGACCAGATTGGATCCTTAAAAGTGATAAAAATTGGTACAAAAAATGATAAAAAGTGGATTCACAGAGGCAGTGTGGCACCAGAAACATAGTAAAGTTAGCCAAATGGTAGACACGTACTCACTAATTAACGCTGGTTAAATATGCCCAACAATGGCAGAGTCATAAGTTGCATTTTGACCAGTTTTTCATTAATTTCTTTCATTAATTGTTTTTACCCATGATTGATTTTGTTGATCCAATTCAATTGATTTATGTATTTGCTTTAATTAAACACTTGATTTTGTTAATTCTTATGATTCAATTCAAGGTGGCATATATCATAGGTGCCTAAATATATGGACTATGTATACTCTTTTATGAATTACCTCTTCTTGGCCATTGACTTCAGTTGATTGTGTTATCCAAGCTCGCGTGGGCGTATTGTGTTGCCCTTCCTTTCTAACACATTTCTGCAATAGGGCTGCCACCTCCTGCTTCAGTGTCTGCATGTGGTCCAGCAGATTAATGAACTGCTGGTGGCAGGGTTGGGTAGGGTGTATCCCTTTTCAACAATTTGAAGACCCCAGGCCTGTTAAAAAAAAAAGAGACCCAACCTCACACAAGCACTATTGCCCAGATTTAACAAAAATGACACACAACCGCACTAGTGCAGCTGTGCATCAAAAAATTTACAGCGAGCTAATGCCATTCCCTACCGCCATCTGTGTGCCATATTTAAAAAAAATTACACACAATGGCGCTAAGGAATGGTTAGAGTAAAAAAATTACACTAACCACTGCGACATGCATAAGAAAAAATAGCACTAAAGCTGCAAAAATTAAGTTAGACCGTTTGTGGCACGTTTTTTGACGCATAACGGGTTAGCGCCATAATTAACAGCATAAGCGTGAAAAAAAAAAGTGCAAGCAAGCTGGAGAATGCAGGCCAGGAGAGGTACCAGGGAGATCCCAAACAGCCAAGTAGCAGCCACGAGGGTCCAGAAAAGTTCCAGGAGAAGGAGAAGAAGAAGCAGAAGTGTCACTTTACTGAGGAGGAGCATGGCATCTTGGTCAGAGTGGTGAAGGAGCACAAACACCAGCTCTTCATCACCTCCAAATTGCCAACAGGTAAGAGAGAGGCCATATGGAAGGCATTAGTAGATAAAGTTGTCACGTAAGTTCTCATTATCCTAATAAGACTACTGGATTTGGGCGGCAGAATCACCTGTACTGCGGGGGACTGAGTCTGATACCACACCATGTGACACCTGTAGGTGTAATCCAGGTTTGTTCCGGCTAACTCCACCCAAGAGCAGGGATGATTGGGGCAACCGGGCGCATGACATACATGACTCCTCAGGGGAATCGTGGTCACTCAGATGTCATCTGTTTCTCTCAGTTACATTAGTCTCACATATGCAAGGACAATCAGAGGCAGACTATAGATCAATAAGGTTTTATTGAATAACTGCATCTTAGATAGTAAAGCATGTGTTGCAATAACTAGGACGATGGGGCACAATAAGATTAGAATTGTGATAAGGAGAGTAAAACACAAGAATAACGCTATCATACTGTCACTAATGTTTGTAGGGATCACTTTCAAATACAGTAAAATACTGCAACCCAGACATCATAAAATCAACTGCTTTCACATCCCAATCATCAGAAACAACTCTGGGTATTATTACATCATTCATAGAAAGTGTAAACACATATGGAATTTGAATGACCTCCGTCAGGCTGTATATATCAAATGTGACTTTATCCCAAACAATGCCATCAGGATTTGGTATAGCGGAAATGTTCACGAAAGACGAGTCTCTGCGGACCTTGTGAGAAGAGAAATGGGGTTTCAGGATCTCATCTCCCATTTCAACTGTTGGTCCTTCAGGAAAGTAATGACCATATATCAGTAGGAAGACAGTAATAACAAAGCCAATCCAAAGGAGGAAAGCTAATACTGTACAGTCAAGGAAAGCCACAGATCGTTCCATGGGAAAATAAAGTAATTTGTTTTGAGCCAAATTTTCAGCTTATGTTTTTTTGACAGTTCAGATGCAGAAGAGGCAGATGAGTCCGAGAAAGTGTCAGTGATGTCGGAAAAGTATCCAGAAACAGTTCATGCAAAAACTGGAGCCATATGAAGAGGAGAACTAACAGTGGTCTTCCACAGCGGTTCGTAATAGTTGATGTCATCCGTTTGTGTGGAATTTGAAAATGATCGGTCAACATTTTCTGCATTACTTGTTGTAAAAGATGCTAGTGGAACTAATGAAATATCATTTTCCACTCTCCCCGCGCTCAAAGAGGTGTCACCGTTGATGCTCAAAACTTGCAGATGGACATCTTGACCAGTAGGGAGAGGGATTCGGTTACTACTGGTTATTTCTCTTGGTCTGCTGTGCAGGATCGGCCACATGGTGTAGCTTGACATTGTCGATAGAGTCAAAGCGGTTTTCTTTAGAACCAGGCAGCAGTGGTAGAATAGCAGTTCTGGTACCGTGGACCAAACTCCATTTTCACAGCAACTTTTTCACATACTAGATCCCCAACCTTTGGAATCCAGCCGGTAGATGTTATTGGTACATCCTTAATTCCTAAGGAGGCAGCACTGGCAGAAGCGTTGTCGTCACAAAACTGTTGTAATTCCTGCAAGACAGTGACATGTTCACTTATGTCAAAGAGTGTTTCTGCTGCTTCCAAGTCAGGACCATCAAGATCTGGAAAATACATTTGAGTTCCAAACAGGCACTCAGTTCGACCCCCCAGGGACCTTCAAGGCAGAATATTAAGTGCTCTCTGGACTCCATACCGGTGATTAAGCCAACTACGACCCGTACCTAGTACTCTGGCTGTTAAGAATTGCTTTAAATCTCAGTTTTGTCGCTCCATGACACTATTTCCCTCAGGATGAAATGGAGACGAGTAATGGAGTTGGACCCCTAACAAAGCCATAGCGTCCCTGAATGCCCTTGAGGCAAAAGCAGGGCCCTGGTCCGAGTGGAAAGTCGCAACTGCATACGTGCCGATAAAGACTTGCAAATCTTTAATAACAGTCCGAGCGTGAGCTGAGCATTGTGGCCACACCCATAGAAATCTGGAGCAGGAGTCAACAGCCACTAAGATGTATTTGTATGCACTAGGTCTTTATTAGGAATCACTCGAACTCCCACGCCTGGTATTTTTACTTCTGCATCAAGCATGCCTTCCATCCGGTAGGAATATTTAGTGGGATATCCTTTTCAGGTAAAGTTGTGCTGTCAGCCAAGGCTTTCACAGCAGCCAGTATCTCATCGTCCGGTTTTCATCCTAGAACGAGTTACTGCAGCAACAGAAGCCATAGCTACTGCTGATTTGGCTGCTTCTTCAGCTAGTGTATTCCCAGCAACGTGTATTCCAATGCGCTGGTGTCCAAGTGTATGTACAACATGGGCATTTGGTAGCGTTTACTTCAGATCTGCTATTTTCCCCCACAGGAGCCTGTGTTTGATGGTGTTACCTTTAGAATCCCTGAACCCATTCTGGTTCCAGTAATGCAGGTATTCATTGAAGGACTGAACACAATAGTACGAATCACAGACAATCAGTGTTAGCTGGTCAGGATCCGTATGCTCCAGTGAGATCACCAGAGCCTTTAGCTCTGCTAGTTGTGCAGTGCAATCCCCTAGGGTTTGTGTAAAGGTATGTTATGGATAGAATTTACTACCCTCCATAAAGCCGCTTACGACTGCGCAAGCAGCGGAGTATTGATGTTTTGTGCCTATAGCAGGTTGTGCTGAGCCATTGGTGTACATGACTCTTTGATATTGAGTTTGTAACTTTGGGTCAAAAATATAGTCAATATCATTGGCTGTCAGAGACTTTGCCCATTGGATCCAACGTGGATGTAATGCTTTAGCGTTTGGAACGTTCGCTTTGGTAACAACCTCAAGGGCTGGGATTGGAGATACGATAATAATGCTTTTCCCCTGGGCTAGTGGTCTCTCTTTAATGACATCCATCTGAACAGCAGTGAAAATTTTCTCAGTGGAAGCAAAGCATTGTTCTGCTGTTTAGTATAAGTGGGATTTGTATGAAATCGGGACTGTCTCACCCTCATTGAATGTTACATAGATGAACCCAATGGCACCAGCAATTACTCTGATGACCAAATGTTTTTTATTGTCCCTTGTGTGTAAGTGTTATGCTGCAAGCATGTCTTGTTGTAATGCTCTGAGGATGCGTGTGTTTGACTCTCCAGAATTTACTGGAAAAGTCAGGACGTATCAAGTCATATAAGGTTTAATGTGTGATGCATAATCTGGAATGTATTTTGTGCCAAAATTTAGAAAACCCAATAGTAATTGGAGTTTTTTAATGGTATTTGGAGGTTGTAATTGTGCTCATTTTTCTAAGAATAGTGGCGCTAGGCTCTTTCCTTCACTTGATAATTCGTATCCCAGAAACAGAACGCTAAAGAAGGCTATTTGTGTTTTTTTGAAGTTGAATTTATAGCCGAATTCGGCAAATCCTACAACAATGCAGGCTACCCGTCTTAGATGTTGCAGTAATTCATCGGCCGTAAGGTAGATTTCATCTACATAGGACAATGCTTCAGGGTCAATGTCGTGCAATATTGAAATTACACGAGCCGCGAACAGACCTGGACTGTTCTTGCACCCCTGTGGCAAACTACAGAATTTTTGCTGGGAGCCTAGTGCACTTAAACTTGTTAGGTCTCTACTCTCAGGTGCTATATTTTGGCAGAAGAAGCCATTGGAAATATCCAATGTTGTTTTGTATTTTTTGCGCACATGTTGTTCATGAGTGCTGTGCTATGAGAGTTTTGTAAAGCATATGTGTGTGTATGACTATTTAAGTGTCTGTAGTCTAAGACTATTCTGTATGAATGGTCTGGTTTAGATACAGGGAATAAAAGATTTTTCATTGGTGAGGCAGTTAGATCATGCCCTGGTACTCTAGTTCAGTGAGGATTTCCCTCACAGGTGCTTTAGCATCTTGTTTTTCTGGGTATTGGGGGTTGGGTTGGAATTACATGATAGGGTGAATCTTTATCCCACCCTATGTGGTTGCAGTATAACGTAGGTGCCTGTGCCAATGCCCAATCAGTGGGGTAGGATTCTACAAGCTCGTCGGGAAAAAAAGCCGAGAAAGAAGGTTTGATAACCTCTTCCCCATATGGGCAAGTACGGGCAAATTAAGGTGGCCAATCCTTTTTGGTCAGTAAACTACCATAAATGTTGACGATGCAGTCCCAAAAGATTGTGTCAATTGTGTGTTCAATGTCTCCTTCTAACTGTATTGTTACTTTGTACACCCTGTCAGGCGTGGAGACACTCATGTCCAGAATTTCAACTTGTAAGAGGTCATCGGTTGCTTTCACCTCCAGATGCTCTTGAAGATTCCGGCGAACTATTGTGACCTCTGCTGCGCTGTCTAGCAGAGCTAGTGCCCACGTCTTGTTCTTCAATAGAGCCCTCTTCCTGAGTGGCAGGACGAATCGCAACTGCTGTCACTTTTTTCTTTTTAAATTGGGGTTTCTGTCGGGGAAGCTTTTCTTCTTTTTTAACAGAAACTATTGTAGAGCATTGTGATTCCTGTCTGGGTTTCACATACTAAGGGCCATATTTATACTCTGTTTGCGCCGGAATTGCGTCGTTTTTTTTGACGCAATTCCGACGCAAAACTAACTCCATATTTATACTTTGGCGTTAGACGCATCTAGCGCCAAAGTCCATGGAGTTTGCGTCATTTTTTGGCGTGGACACCTACTTTGCATTAATGATATGCAAGGTAGGCGTTCCCGTCTAAAAAAGTGACTCCGAGGCATGTGCGCCGTATTTACACTCCTGGGCAAAAATGTCGCCCGGGAGTGGGCGGGTCAAAAAAAATGACGTCCAGCCGCTTTTGCGTCGTTTTTTAGCGCCTGGTCAGGGCAGGCGTTAAGGGACCTGTGGGCTCGGAAGGAGCCCAGAGGTGCCCTCCCATGCCCCCAGGGATCCCCCCTGTCACCCTTGCCCACCCCAGGAGGACGCCTAAGAATGGAGGGACCCATCCCAGGGAACATAAGGTAAGTTCAGGTAAGTATTATATATTTTTTTTTTTGTGGCATAGGGGGGCCTGATTTGTGCCCCCCTACATGCCACTATGCCCAATGACCATGCCCAGGGGACAGAAGTCCCCTGGGCATGGCCATTGGGCAAGGGGGCATGACTCCTGTCTTTGCTAAGAGAGGAGTCATTTCAATGGGGGTTGGGAGTCGAAAAAAATGGCGCAAATCGGGTTGAGGCGATAATTTTGCCTCAGCCTGACTTGCCCCATTTTTTGGCGCCCAAGCTCCATATTCCCCTACACCGGCGCTGTCTGGTGTACGTCATTTTTTTTCACGCACACCAGGCAGCGCCGCCGGCTAACGTCATTGAATAAATACGGCGCCCGCATGGCGCTTCAGAATGGCGTTAGCCGGCGTTAGATTTTTTGACGCACAACTGCGTTGGCGCAGTTGTGCTTCGAAAAGTATAAATATGGCCCTAAGTTCTTCGCTCTGACTGCCTGCCTCTCTCACTGCGTTTTTCCGGTGTGTCCTGAAAGGAACGAGATTGGTGTGTATCGGTATATTGATATCTGTCAGGTGTTTTTATATTATCTCTATTTCTGAGATTATATCTATTCTGAGGGGTCTCCTTATGCAGAGATTCTCCCCCTTCTTTTTTAGGTGTTTGGTATTTTTTTATCCCAGTGTATTTAGAATCCTCAGGTACTTGCTTGGTAGAATCTTTATTAGATTTACCCTGAAACTGTGGTTTTATGGTTCTGACCCCTAGACTATCTCGACCAATACTCGAATAGGTCTCCGTAATAATCTTTGGCAGCTCACGTTCTTAATCCTGTGCAGGAACGTCCAGGAGCTGCATACACACTGCTAGTGCTACTGCTTCCCCTTTAAGGTTACTTAATATAATGGAAGATACAGTGGCAAAATCACCCATAAGTTGCATCCCCAAGTCCAGGGCAGCCCCGTATTCATCTTGAATTTGTTTCAACACTTCCAGAAGATTGGCAACAATGTACCATGTGCGGTAGTATAGAGCTTGGCTAATACCGTGCCCCGAATATTGCAGTTATCTACTGTGGGAACCATCCCAAATGGCAAGCACATAGTTAATATTCCATGCTTATCCTGAGGTCCCATATGGGGAAATACTGCTTACAGTGCATTTATTTTTTTAATTAGCCGAAACAGAATCTCTTCCCGTTTGGTGAGTACCTTACCCATGATCGAATGTACAGTCGCAGGATTAATGCCTGGTGTTGCTGCATGTGGTTGTACCGGGGTAGCACGTGCTGGGTTTGTATTTAATGTTTGCATTACAAACTGTACTAATAGTCCGTATATTGGCATAAGCTTAGAATATAAGTAGCGAACCTCAGCTACCGCCAAGGTTGCTGCATCAGGGTGCGATGTATATGTGGCCAACAAAAGTCAGGTAGGACCATTATTACTTTGAGGATCTAACTTCCCATGTAGGTTTGTATGTGGTAGGGTGCCATAGAGCCAATTAATATGGTTTTGATAAGATAGAGGTATTTCTAAGTATGCATAAGCTCTATATTGTGCAGGTATGTCTGCAGGTGTATAGTGGTGAAACATATTTGTGTTCCCATCAACTGCTGGAAATGTGACCCAAGACATTTTCTGTTCTGTATGCTACATGAGCTTCAACAACAAATGTAACTGGACCCCCCTGGGCCGTTAGGCCATGTGCCAATAAAAGTGCAATAAGGGGTGGTCACGCATTGACTGCAATTCCTACCCGTTGCGGGTTCACCATGGTAAATGGTAAATTTTGTTCAGAGATAAGCACACCAAATGGGGATCATCCTTTTAGGGTTCAAGCTTGAACAACCTACAGCATTAGTTAGGTACTCCCTGCTTAGCTGAGGAGGAAAAAATCCTCAATACCACGGATGCCTCCGTATATAGTACTGAGGTATCCTTTGGAGATAGTGAGACAGAGATACTCAGGAGGACCCGAAAACTAGTGCCTGACCAAACGTTGGCAGCACCATGTCGCGTAAGTTCTCATTATCCTAATGAGACTACTGGATTCGGGTGTCAGAATCACCTGTACTGCGGGGGACTGAGTCTGATCCTGCACCATGTGTTACCTGTCGACCTAATCCAGGTTTGTTCCGGCTAACTAGCAGTGCATCATCTCCACCCAAGAGCAGGGATGATTGGGGCAACCAGGCGCATGACATATATGACTCCTCAGGGGATTCGTGGTCACTCAGATCTCATCCGTTTCTCTCAGTTACATTAGTCTCACATATGCAAGGACAAGGCAGAATATAGTTCAATAAGGTTTTATTGAAGTAACTGCATCTTAGTAAAGCATGTATTGCAATAACTAGGACGATGAAGCACAATAAGATTAAAATTGTGACAAGGAGAGTAAAACACAAGAATAACGCTACCATACTGTCACTAAGGTTTGTAGGGATGGTTCCTACCTAAGCTATGTTAGAGCATAGAATTGTAAGCTCTAATTCTGCCTTTCAGGTTCTCCATGGGAAGACATCATACCTCTCACCTGAGCATGAGGCCTGAAGTCTACATAAGCAGCTGTAGCAAAGCAATCAGCCATCAGCATACAGTCATGGTCATCTGGCTGGAATCTCTCTCTAACTTTCATGGGTCAAAGTAGTGTTTTTATAATAAAACAGCTGATGTTCCAAGAAAGGATCCCCACGTAAGAGTGTGTATGTTTCTGTGAACATTGGAGACAAAGCGTACCACTTTTGCCGGCAACCTATCTTTCTGCAGCCTTGAGAAAAGCACAGAGTGAAAAAAATGTCTTGTTTAAGAACGCAGTGCTGACTTAGGCGAAGAACAGCTAGATCGAGAAAATAAAACAAGACCGCAAATGTGGCTAATGTTAAAATAACATAATGAAGCTAAATAAAATATATCTAGGTTAAAGTGCACAATTTGCTAAAATAATGTGTATAAAACTATAGCTAAAATGGCTACACAACACAGTCAACAGTGTGGCAGAGGTGAAGAAGACTGTCACTAATTGCAAGAAGCGCTGGCACGATTGCAAGCGCAGAACGTGGAGAAACTGGCCAGGAACCGAAAGGCAGCACTGCAGACTGGAGGTGGAAGTCCCACACTCCAGGAGGGCCCGGATGAGATGGAGTAGATGGTGGCAGCAGTCATCCTCGAGGAGCTGATCACTGGAATTGCAGGACAGGACAACACAGACTACCAAGAACTACTACAAATGCAGGGTAAGTTGCAGGGGGGGTCTATCTGGAATCTTTTTAATGTTTTTATAAATATAGAAACCCATACATAACACCTCCACCCAACCCCCTAAAAAAACAATTTCTAAAAGCCACTCCCCAACCATACTTACTCTGACCTAATCTATATAACTAACCTATCACTACTCACCTAAAACCCACCAAAAAAACCTCTAGCAATATAAAACGGGAGAAAGGAAGGAACTGGGAGGCTGTGCAACAACATGTTTACATCTTCTTAAGTGTTTTCTGGCAAAACGTCAACAACTTGTAGTTTCTGGCATTGTCCTTTTCAAGTTGGTCCAACCTAGACATCATGGCTGCCATGACCCTCCTCATGTCCACTGCTAAGGTTGATGATGAGGCTGTTGCAGGTGTCTGTTGCGGTGCCTGAGTACAGACAGTTGCAAATGAAGTGGAGGGGGTTGGACCAGCAGAGATGTGGGCTGCACAGCTGTAGCCTGAAGAGGAGGTCCCCCATGTTGGAAGGCAAGCCATGTCCCTGAAGATTTTTCCCGGCGATACTTCCTGCCCATCTTATGGTACCTGGCCTGTACCTCCATTATGTGGAGAAAACATTCTTCCCCTTTTTCAAAATCAAATTTCTGTGCTGTGGACATAGTGGCAGCTAAAACATGAGGAGAACATGGCATCAAATACAGCATTGGGTAGAGGTTGCACAAACATGCAATTTACACAGCATCCTCAGATGACACATGCTGTCCACCAGACTTTCCACAACAATGTCAATCTCCAAATCAAGACTAAACTTTCTACCAGCCATCTACGTAATCATGTACATGTCACTGGGTCAACGGCTATCCATTGTTGACCATTAAGGCCCAGAGGTAAGTGGAATACTGGGTCCTTGCACAACATTTGAGTTAGACCTGACAGCCGTAGTGTGGTCACCCCCCTCCACTTTTCTGACACTGTGCTGGTTTTAGGACTCTGTGCACTCTACCACTGCTAACCAGTGCTAAAATGCATATGCTCTCTCCCTTCAACATGGCAGCATTGGTTCATCCCCAATTGGCATGTCTGAATTACTTATAAGTCCCTAGTAAAGTGACGTACTTGTGCCCAGGGCTTGTAGATTAAATGCTATTAGTGGGCCTGATTGTGCCACCCACCTAAGTAACCCCTTAACCGTGTCTCAGGCCACTGCAAGGCCTGTGTGTGCAGTTTCACTGCTAATTCGACTTGGCATTTAAAAGTACTTGCAAAGCCCTAAACTCCACTTTTTCTACATATAAGTTACCCCTAAGGATGGCCCTAGGTAAACCATAGGGCAGGGTGCTATGTAGGCAAAAGGCAGGGCATATACTCATGTGTTGTATATGTGCTGGTAGTGAAAAACTCCTAAATTCGTTTTCCACTACTGTGAGACCTGCTCCTTCCATAGACTAGCATTAGGTCTGCCCTCATTTACTTTTTGAGTGGTAGATTCTGATCTGAAAGGGGTAACCAGGTCTTATTTAATATGGCCAGAATGATAATCGAAAATCCTGCTTACTGGTGAAGTTGGATTTTACATTACTATTTGAGAAATGCCACTTTTGTAAGCATTTCTCTTCACTTAAAAACCATTGTGCCTTCCAGCCTGTCTCCAATCAAAATCTGGGCTGGGCTGGTTGATAGCTTCCTTGTTCATTTCACTCAGACAACCACAAACATAGGACACTCAGTCACATCTGCACTCATCTGCATATTGAATGGGTATTCCTGGACTGGACGGGAGGAGGGCCTGACACCTATATTACAAAGGCTAGTGGCCTGCTCTCACACAATGGACTGCCAAACCCCATACTGGGACCCTGGCAGACAGGATTGCACTGAAAGGGGGAACTTGTGCACTTCAAAACCACTCTTTGAAGTCTCCCCCAGTTTCAAAGTCATCTTTGGTTATATAAACTTGGACTCTGACCCAACCAACTCAAACACTTCTGGAACTACACCTACATCCTGTCAAGAGGAACTGCCTGGCTGCCCAAAGGACTCATCTGGACTGCTTTGCTGTGAAGGACTGCTGCCCTGATGTTGCCCTGCTGCCCTCTGACTTTGGTGAGAAGGACTCTGCCTTCTCCAAAAGTGCTATCCAATGGCTTGGATTGAGCTTGCCTCCTGTTTTCTGAAGTCTCAGGGCAAAAAAAAATTCATCTCTACAAAGAAGTTCCTTGTGCGTCGAAAATCACTGCAATGCCTGCCAGAAACTATGCAATGCCTGCCTTGCGACTGAGGAATCGCCACACAGCTGACCGGAACTTCACAGCCAGACTTTCCGAGTGGAAATTGGACACAGCACCTGCCTTGCGACGAAAAATTTGATGCATCACCTACCATACCGACACAACGCCCAGGCCTTCTTCCAGGGCATAAAGGATTTTCCCTGCATCGTCCCTGGGCATCCAAAAATCCCTGCATCACAGTGAGAAACCAAGACCGCATGCCGAAAAACAGCGCAAGCTCCTCGTAGCGAGAAAAGAAACAACGCATCGTCTGTGGCGCACCGGAAAATTCGATGCACACCTTATTTTTCCACGCATCTCCTCCTCTCTGCACGTCATTATTTTTTACGCATACCAGGTACTGTGTGTAACAAAGAGACACCTGTTTAATTTCAAGGATCATTTTTACCTTATATTATTCAGATAAATATTATCTATTTTTATAAACCTGTGTGGTGTATATTTGTGGTGTTTTAATTGTGTTTCTGTATGATTCATTGCAGAAATACTTTACACATTGCCTTCTAACTTAAGCCTGATTGCTCAGTGCCAAGCTACCAGAGGGTGGGCACAGGATGATTTGATTGTGTGTGACTTACCCTGACTAGGACTGTGGTCCCTACTTGGACAAGGGTGTATACCTCTGCCAACTAGAGACCCCATTTCTCACAATTTGTGCCATCATACTAGTGAGGATCAAGTGGCCCAACAAGTCCCAAATCCCTGTGTAATAGTCAAAAAGCAGCGCAATGTATGGAAGCCACCACTTTCACACCCCTAGCGCTACATCAAGCCTTGTCCAGGCATCATAGATGCAAGGTGAGGGTTCATCCAGTGGGGGGACAGGTAAATTGGCACTAGGAATTTAAAGGAATCCAAACGCATCAACCATGTGTCCTTGGGTTAACACCTCCTCAGAGCACACGTTACAAGGGGGCACACCATTGCTAACAATAGGTCCCTATGTACAGTTCAGGGTTAGTGCCGATATAGTTTGCCCTAAGCCTGAACAGTACATCCATATTGTCTATGTATTTTGTACCTATTGCCCCCTACCCTGTGGCATGGTGTGCAAGATATCTAATGCGGCGCACACATGGTGGCTGTATGAGTGCCCTAAGGGGCACATGAAAAGTGGCACTGCACTGGGTTCAGGTACAGTATACCTTCTTATTGAACTACCTGTGCACATGCATGTCTAACATCTCTTAAGTACAAGGTATACACTCAGCATTCACATTCTATGCACACGTGATGTGACCAAGCTCACTCACAATTATCATGATGGGTAGATCATGTTGGTAAATCTGCACACATCTAGTTTGCTACAATCCGTAAACATGTCCCACATACATCGGGGGCAGAGCTGTATTCTCATAGTGTACTCAACTGACTGTTGCCAAGCACATAAAGGCTCCTTGCACGGCCACTGCCTCACTGAAATTATGGAGAGTAGTGAGGCACTGGTGGTGCAAGTGTCTCCTACATAAGCCCCCTAGAGACCTCAAAACATGTACATCATCTGTATATTTCCTGACTAACTGACAGCAACGTGTGGCACACAGTGCTGTGACAAATATGTTGACAACAGGCATGCTATAAACAGCACCTCTGACATATATCTTGTTTGACATCACTGTGTATGCGGGCATGCTTTCCTTTTCATAAAACCCACAATTCCATAGCAGCACATGTTGGCACTTGTGCAACAATCAACTCCTCAACATTGCACCAGATATGATGTCCACATCATAACTCAGTTGATATAATCTCATCGGTCACACATTATATTTTAACATTGCATTGCACACATCACACCCTCTCACACCAAACCCTGGAATGACACCTATGACGCACTAGGTGACACTTACTGGCTGCATCTGGGTCTTCCAATTAGGACACTTCTCCAACGGTGCAAGGTGGAGGCCCACCTGCAAGACAAGGACAGAAACACTTAGCTTAGTGATTTTGGAACATTTATGTGCATTGACAACTGTTACACATTCAACTTGTTAAGCTGAGTAAGCAAGTCAACTTTGTGGTAGGACTGAACAACTGCCAAGCATTACAAATCTGTCAGTGAGACAAAGGGCCAGATAATAGAGGCCTTGGCACCACTAAAGCGTCACTTTCCCTGACGCTCCAGTGGTGCATTTCACTGCACCATATGTACAAGGATTTGTCATGCAACTTTTTGTAGCGTTACACCCCCATGCACATATGGGGCAGCATAACACAGTATTCTGCTTCAGAAGGGCATGTAATTGTTGTTGCAGTGGCTGTCCCATTGCAACACCCATTGGTTTTGACCCTGCCCCAGATGTTGAAGTCATCTTACTCATTATCAGCGCCAAAAGACTAACAACTCCCCAGGGGTGGTGTAAGCATAGCAAAGTGTTGAGGAATGCATTGATACTTCCTTGTTTCTTGCTTCCTATATGTATGCATTTGAAGGCACACACAGTAGAGCTAAAATGACAAAGATATTTGCTTATGTGCACATAAGTGTCCCTTCCTGCACATTAACAAAATAACATAATGGATGTCTTGGCACAACTGTGTGGGCAGCCACTGCAGCCATTGAAGACTGTTTATGTTGTGGAGGGGTTAATAACCTGCACATACACACTCCCTCAACACAGACACACTTGCACTGTGGTCCAAGCCGAAAAACATTGCTCCAATGGTCCAGCCCTCTCTTTTAATGGAATGCCCTTTTCATCCAGTTGTGGGCTACCAAATAAGGTATGGACCAATTTACCTCAATGGAAATCCTTTAGACTGCAAGAAAGAGATTGTTAGGCCCACCATAAATCCAATATGTACGTGCAAATCTTCACACTATCAAAATGTTTTTGATTGATGCGCTGAGTCAAGTCAATGAATCCAGTGATTATTTATTATAATAAACTTGAAAAGCGAGAGCCGGCACGTGTTTCGCCCCCTAGGGTGTATATACCTGGGGTTTTCTCAAGGCTATCCAAATATTCAGAAAGATGTTCCAATTTTTGGGTTTCCAAGAAGATATGTAGGTGACCAAAGTAATAAATCTGTGCGGTCAAAAACAGATTCTGTGAGAGATTATCTGCTAGTCTCTGGTTAAATCCCTAACATCGGTGGTGTGGTGAAAGGCCTGGTGTCTTAGTCCAACTCCATATTCTGTGGTCCAAGTATGTCTATGTTAGTGCAGCCAGCTGAGTTATGTGCCAGTGTAGGTGCAGACGCAGGCCTGACCCATACTCTTGGTAATACGGGGCAGGCCTGAGTTACAAATTCAGCACATGTGTGTCTGATATTTGACACTTTATGGGGTTTATGTGATACACAATGTACACAAAGAGGAATGTGCAAGTAGTCTGCACCCAGTGCAGAGCTAAGCTCCCTTGAATGCTGTTTGCTTAAGACAAAAGAGGCAGATTTAAGAAAAGTGGCGCTGCATCTAGTGCAGTGCCACTCTCCCTGCACCTCTTAGCGTCCCTCTACTGCCACCATGTGTGTGCCGTAACTACAGTACAGGGTAGGGGGCAATAGCATCAATCTTTTTTGACACTATTGATGTACTCAGCAGGAGTACTGCCATTAACTTGGCACTACACCTGCAGAGTAAACACCTGTTCTGAGCAAGCGTTAAAAGTGCGAAAAAATGGCGCAAGGAAAGCTCTTAGATTTCCTAGTGGCATATTTTTTGGACCCCCTATTGGGGGAGCAGCCCCCTTGCCTTCATATTGGCTGGCACAGGGATGATGTGCTGCAAGTGTTTACAAAGCGACCCAATGCATGCATTGTGCTACTATGTAATGCCTGTCCTGACCCTTACAAAACATGCAGCAGTCAGCCTTATGTCCCCCTGTCATGCACATGCAAATGAGATGTTGCAATGCAAATCGGGCACTTACCAACTGTTCCACCAATCTGAATACCCAGGTAATCCAGTAGATCTTGCTCTCATGCAATCAGGTCTGCCTAATGGTGTTTGATCTGGTGGTCGGTGCGCACTACTCCAAATATCTATCTTAGGTGGTGGAGCACCTTGGCCCACCGCAGCTTCCGTGCCTCTGTTGGGTAGCCCGTTTGACCCAGCCACTCAAAGTTAACATCATGGGGAGGTAATGTCTCACCAGCCAGATGAAGCCTCCCAGTTCATCAGTCCACATCCTCTGTGCTCTTCCTTTCCCAGACATTTTGCAGTTTCCCCTCACTACAAATCAAATAGCCCCTAAAAAATATAGGAACATACCCCACCTAACCCCAAATACTCTAACAGACTATGCTATCCCAAGACAAACACCCTACAATACAATAACAGGACAAATACACTACACAAGACTCAGTAAAATGAAAAAATGTGCAGGACAGCAACAGGACACAGTACAAAACTCTCAATAACTACCACTCCTTGACCTGCAACAACTCCACACACCCTCTCACACTCACAGACAAAAAGACTGTAATGTAAAAGTGAAAGTGAAATCACTGTACCATGTATGCAGCAAGGAAGTCCTGTTTCATCACTTCCTGGGCGTGTGTGTCATTTTTTCTGATATACGTCATTTGTTTTGATGCATGACGGTCATGCGTGTTTTTTTCCCCATTAAGGCTGACAAAACCTGGCGACTTGCGATTGATACGCAGGGGCCAGGGTCATTTTTTGGAATAGCGTAGTATGGAGTATTGCCGTTTGCGTCAGAAATTGTGATGTGTGGTATTCCTTCCCATGAAGGCTGACAAGGCCTGTCGACCTGCAACTGACGTGCAGGAGCCAGGCGTCATTTTGTGAAATAGCATAGTTTGCAGTATCGCCGTTTGCACCTAGACTCACATACCATGTCACAGGCGTGTATGTAGTCAGTATAGTATGGTTACGGGTATTTGCAGTCATATAGTAACTGTAACATCCAAATATGTTACCATATGTTTGTATGTGTGTGTGATGCATGTGATGATTGATACTGTCTGCATATGTGCATGTGTTGGTAAACTTTTTCCACATACATTTTACCAAATGTGTATTGGGAGTGTACATATGTGATGTAACACATACTTGTGGGTCTACCACATTGTCATGTCTTATTTCCAGATGTACCTTTGACAACAACATAATAGATATAATGGGGTCCCCTGGCTGTCACTGGGTATGTTGGGCTTGTTTGTACTACAAGGTTCGTGTGTTGTTTGTGTAATGATTGGTATGGTGGCTTCCATACGAGTAGGCCATTGCCATATTTCCCATCCTGGAACCGCTCATTGATGGTGGAGTAGCGGAATATGTAGGCATCATGGACGCTGCTGGGATATTTGTCTAGGATGTTTGTGGTGGGCCCACGGCGGTCCACAATGGCCTGCACATTTATAGAATGGGTGTGTTTGCGGCTCCTGTAAAGGTGTTCCGTTGCAGCAGGTGGCACAAGTTGGACATGAGTGCAGTCCATTGCACCCAGCGCATGTGGGAACACTGCAGTTTGGTAGAAACCATGCTTGGTCTCCTGCTGCAGTTGCTAGGAGTGGTGGAATCAGCTGTGGTGGGGTGTGAGGCAGATTAATGCGTCCAGTACCTTTGGTAGGAAGGCCAAGAAGGATGGATGGGAGGTGCCAGCCCCTTATGCCGCAGTTGTCTGGAATGATCCTCACGCCAACATATGGAGGACAGCCAGGAGTCTGGTCATGGGTGAAATAGCTGTGGGAGTTTTCACCCTTGCTGTGATGTCTGGCTTCAGTCAGTAGGTTCTGATGACATCTTGTTCCCTGAGTGCAAAGATGGTTGTGCACTGTCGAAATATCCTCTCCCGCCTTCTGCGCTGCCTTTTTGGCTACTGTGGTGGTGTCTTGGAGTGCTGCTGGTGGGACCTGTTGTCGTTGCTGCCATCTGTGTTGTGTGCCATGCTGGAGCATTAACAGTTCCATGTTGTCGAGGATGTTGCCAATGGCCCGTCTGTGTGTTTTCTTAAGTAGTAGTGTGTGGGCCTCATTCTAATGCCTGGTCTCACCAGGCATTAAAATGTGATGCTAATCAGTCTTCGCGTCATTTTTTGGGACTGGTTCCTTAATATGCGTTGTTTTTGCGTTGGGCAGTAAATATGGCGCTGGAAGGCTAGTGTCATTTTTTGGGAGAAAACGCCTACCTTGCATATCATTGTGGTTAAATGACGCAAGGTAGGGTATTGCTCCCAAAGAATGATGCAAACTCAGATATTTTGACGCTAGACAGGTCTAGATACAAAATATAAATATGTAGCTAGGTTAGCGCCGCTTTAGTGTTAAAAAAAAAAGGTGCAAAGGAGGTGCTAACTTTTCTTAAATATGGGCCTATATACTTCTAGCATGAACTACAGCGACTTCCCTGGTGGTGCCGGGAAGGAGGAGGAGTAAGGCTGGCTTTGGCTGCCTCTGCCCTAGCCCGTGTTCTGCAGCTCAAAGTGTTTTTTCTGCAGTTGGGATGGCTGGTGGTGTTTGCTTTGGGCACTCTTTGAAAACCCCTTTAAAACTCCAAAGGGGACCAATGTCCCTGGAAGAGGATTATGGTCCCAGAGATCTGGCTGTTGCTCTTCTGGCCTTAAATCTTTCTAAGACTGCATTTGTGTTGTTCATTAAGAGATGTTTACCATTGAAGGGCATTTCCATCAGGGTATTTTGAACATCCCCTAAAAAGCCAGTTGAGCGCAGTCAAGCATGAGGGTGTAACGTCATGTAGGACCCTATCGCAATGGCCACAAAGGGGCATATGTATACCCTGTTTGCACAGAATAAGCGTATTTTTTTTAAAACTCTAATTCAGTGCAAAACTAACTCCATATGCCTACTTTTGCGCTAGACCCATCTAGCACCAAATTTATGGAGTTAAAGTCATTTTTTGGATATGGAAACCTACCTTGCCTTAATGAGATGCAAGGTATGCGTTCCTGTGCAAAAAATGGCTCTATGGCCTTAACGCAGAGGTCTTCAAACTTTTTTATGCCAGGATCCCCTCTCAAAAAGTTTTAGGTGTAAGGACTCCCCTTCTGACAAAAAATTATAGAACCTGGTACTCTTCATCATCGACAATCAGAAACATCCCCAATTCCCACAGCAAATCATTTTTATGGTGAGGAAATAATATTAAACAGTGTTTAGCAAGCCAAAGGTCAGTGAGTGTGGGGGTGTGGTTAAAGGTGTGGTTAAAAACAAAGGTCGTAATTTATGAGGAATTTCCGTAGTGCAATGTCTCAAGTATTCTTGCTACACTGCCCTACGCCAATATAAAAGGGCAGGTATGGACCGTATTTATGAGATACAGTGCATTCCTGTCCTTTCCCCGTGCGCTGGTGCACAAATTGCTGCCTAGCTCCAACAAAGGCAAGATTGTTTTTGTGCAGGAAAGGGTACCTTCCTTGACAAAAACAATCCAGAAGGGCATTTTTCTCTTTCTATATGTGCGACAGAATGCAACACACATGGAAAGAGGAAAAAACTGGGAGAAATTAATTTTTTTTCCTAATTATGCCTGCTCTGGGGAGGAGTAACGTTTTGGCACTGCTCCAGTTTATGTGATTTTGTCAATCTGGGGCAGCGTCAAAACCCATGGGTGTTGCGTGGGAGCACCCACCACAACGCCCATGGAACGCTTTCTTGACCCAAAGTAAGGCAACACAGCGATTTGCGCTGATTTGTCTTACTACATATCTATGAGGCCATGCAAAGCCATGCAGGGTGGCTTTGCGTCGCCTCATAGGTATGATTGAGAGGCTTGTGCCACCAGAGTATCAAAAAGAGTGATGCTATGGGGAGTGCAAGCCTCTAATAAATAAGCCCCAAAATATTTTGTACGTTTTTTTAGGTCTTTTACTATCAGGTAGTTAAAAGCAAGCTTAAATGAAAAATACATTTAAAAGTTGTTACTCTTTGGGAAATGCACTGTAATGCATTATGAAACCGCAATTTTTAATACACTGCAGAGGTCTGTGTGTAACCGGAGAGCAACAGAATTAAATCTTGGTTTGTGCAGTGGAGAATAGTGACTTGTGTATTTTTAGTGTCACGAGGTCCCAGCCTGTGACAGAAAGCACTGTGAATATGTAAGGCATTATTTAATACTTGCATTACACACAGTATAAGATAAGCCACTACAAAAAAGTTTAAGATAGACGGGTGCTTCCAAAATGTAGATTTAAGTAATACAAGACATATGCGAAACCATTTTTTGATAGCTGTCCCTTCAACACCTCCAGGTGAATTAAGCACTATGTAAATACAATTACAATTAAAAGCACACACTTCACAGAGCAGTTGTTAACTCTTTGCACTACCACTCAAAAAGAAGAAATGTTTGTCATCACAAAACTTTGAGAAAGCCATAACCAGCATCTTTTACAATTGCAGACTACCCCTTACATTTGCAGATCTACTTGTAGTGCACATTTGCATTTCATTCAGGAAGCAAGAGCCCTGGCACATCTTTAGCTGTCTGTGTGGCTTCGTTTCACAGCACATGGAGACTCAATAAATCAAAGTTCAGATGAGGAATTTTAATGATTGGATGGACAAAATGAGGCTGGGGGAATGCACGACCCCCTGCCCAGGACTCTACGGCC
Organism: Pleurodeles waltl; assembly: GCF_031143425.1. NCBI lineage: Eukaryota > Metazoa > Chordata > Amphibia > Caudata > Salamandridae > Pleurodeles > Pleurodeles waltl. The sequence goes on along the minus strand of NC_090444.1, from coordinate 609,133,423 downwards.
CCCCTGGGGGTCACAACCCACAGATTGAAGACCTCTGCCTTAATGCCATATTTATACTCCTGTGTAAAAATGGTGCCCGGGAGGGAGGAGGGGTCAAAAAATTGTGCAAACCTTGCCCTGCCCCATTTTTTAACGCCTGGGTCAGGGCAGGCGTTAGGGGACCTGTGGGCCTATTTCCATGGTGGAACACCATGGAATAAGCCCACAGGTGCCCTCCCCAGGGACACCCCCACCCACACCAGAGGAACAGCTGAGGATGGGGGACCCCATCCCAGGTAAGTACAGGTAAGCATTTTATTTTATTTTTTAAAATGCCATGGGGGGAAACAACCTGAACAACTACGTTAGAACAACTACTTGCCTTAACAACGAATCCTGAACAACTACAAGGTCTTAACAACGAAGTTCAGAACAACTACTGGCTTAGCAACGATTTTGCCTTAACAACGAATGCCAGAACAACGAAATTTAAGGTAAGTGCTTTTTTAACAACTAATTTTAAGGTAAGTTTTGTGTTTTGTATTTTATTTGTTTAGATTTTAATTATTATGGTGGTCATTCTGACCCTGGCGGTCAAAGACCGCCAGGGCGGAGGACCGCGGGAGCACCGCCGACAGGCCGGCGGTGCTCCAATGGGGATTCCGACCGCGGCGGTAAAGCCGCGGTCGGACCGGCACCACTGGCGGGCTCCCGCCAGTGTACCGCCGCCCCATTGAATCCTCCACGGCGGCGCAGCTTGCTGCACCGCCGCGGGGATTCCGACCCCCCCTACCGCCATCCAGATCCCGGCGGTCGGACCGCCGGGATCCGGATGGCGGTAGGGGGGGTCACGGGGCCCCTGGGGGCCCCTGCAGTGCCCATGCCACTGGCATGGGCATTGCAGGGGCCCCCGTAAGAGGGCCCCTACATGTATTTCACTGTCTGCTGCGCAGACAGTGAAATACGCGACGGGTGCAACTGCACCCGTCGCACAGCTTCCACTCCGCCGGCTCGATTCCGAGCCGGCTTCATCGTGGAAGCCTCTTTCCCGCTGGGCTGGCGGGCGGTCTGAAGGCGACCGCCCGCCAGCCCAGCGGGAAAGTCAGAATTACCGCCGCGGTCTTTCGACCGCGGAACGGTAATCTGACGGCGGGACTTTGGCGGGCGGCCTCCGCCGCCCGCCAAGGTCAGAATGAGGGCCTATGTGTTTAAATTATACTTGGGTATTTTTTATTTTTTTTAAATCATTCTGTGGATTTAGGGGTGGGATATGTGGGATGCATGGGTTACGAGTAGGGATGGGTATTATTACTCAGGTATTAAAATATGTATTTGAGTATTTTTTTTATGGGGTGGAATGCTGTGGGTTAAGGGACGGAATATGTGGGATGTAGGGGTTATGGGTGGGGAAGTGTACTAGTAACTGGGTATTAATTTATACAGTTGGGTATTTTTTTAATTTTGTGAAATATGGGTGGGGGAGTGTATTAATACTTGGGTATTCTATTAGGAATTTGACTATTTTTTTATATTGGGATGGTATTATTACTCAGGTATTAAAATATGTCTTTGAGTATTCTTTTTTTTTAATGGGGTGGCATGCTGTGGGTTAAGGGGCGGGATATGTGGGTTGTAGGGGTTATGGGTGGGGAAGTGTACTAGTAACTGGGTATTAATTTATACAGTTGGGTATTTTTTTGTGTGAAATCTGGGTGGGGGAGTGTATTAATACTTGGGTATTTTTTTAAATATTTTTTTAAGGGTATGCTGTGGATTAAGGGATGGAATGTATGGGTTGTAAACGTTATGGGTGGGGAAGTGCATTAAAGGTTAGGTATTAATTTATACAGTTGTTTTTTGTTTTTTTTTGGAATTTATGTTGTGGATTTAGGGTCGGAACATATGGGATGTAGTGGTTATGGGTGGGGGAGTGTATTAATACCCAGGTATTAATTTATATGCTGGGATAAAAAAATTCTTGTAATTTTAAGAATGTATGTGGGTAAGGGGTGGGATATATGGGATGCAGCTTTTTATGGGTGGCGAAGTGTATTAGTAGTTAGGTATTAATTTATACTTTTCAAATTGTGGGATAAGGGATGGGATAGATGGGATGGGGGTGTTATGGGTGGGATAGTTTATTAATACTTAGGTATTATTTTAAATACTTTGGTACATTTTTACTAATTTAAAAAAAATATTATATGGGGTAAGGTATGGGATATATCGGTTGTAGGGGTTATGGGTAGGATAGTTTATTAATACTGAGGTATTAATTTATAGAATTGGGATTTTTTTTTTATTTTTGGACAATTTGCTGTGGAGTTAGGTGCGGGATATATGGGATACAGGAGTTATGGGTAGGGAAGTGTATTAGTACTTTGGATATTAATTTGTACACTTGAGTAATATTTTATTTGTTTTTTAAAAAGAAGCTGTGGGATAACAGATGGTATATATGGGATGTAGGCGTTATGTGTGGGAAGTATATTAATACTCAGGTATTTTTTTATACACTTGGGTCATTTTTAATTTATTTTAAAAAAATAAACTGTGGGATAAGGGACGGATAGATTGAATGGAGGGGTTATGGGTGGGGAAGTGTATTAATACTCAGGTATTAATTTATATACTTTGGTAATTTTTATTCTATTATCAAAAATATGGCGTGGAGTAAAGGATGGGCTTTATCGGATGCAGGGGTTATGGGTAGGGCAGTGTATTAGTAGAGTGGTATTAATTTGTACACTTGGGTAATATTTTCTTTGTTTTTTTAAAAGAAGTTGTGGGATAACGGATGGGATATATGGGATGTAGGGGTTATGGGTGGGAAGTATATTAATATTCAGGTATTATTTTATACAGTTGGGTAATTTTTTATTTATTTTTTAAAAACAAAGTGTGGGATAAGTGACGGGATAGATGGGATGGAGGGGTTATGGGTGGGGAAGTGTATTAATACTTAGGTATTAATTCATACAGTACAGTACATTTTTAATCTGTTTTTAAAAATACGCTGCAGAGCAAGGGATGGGATATATTGGATGCAAGGGTTATGGGTACGGAAGTTTAATAATACTGAGGTATTAATTTATACTTTTGGGTATTTTTTTGTTGTATGTTTTGAAAACATGGTGTGTAGTTAAGGGCGGGATATGTGGGATACAGGGGTTATGGGTGGGGAAGTGTATTAATACTGAAGTATTAATTTATACACTTGAGTAATTGTGCATTTATTTTTTTCAATTATGTTGCAGGATAAGAAGCAGGATATATGGGATGCAGGGGTTATGGGAGGGGAAGTGCATTAGAAATTGGGTATTAATTTGTATAGTTGGGTTATTTGGTATTTGTTTTTTTTAAAACAAGCTGCTGTATAATGGATGGGATATTTGGGATATAGGGGTTATGGGTGGGAAGTATACTAATACTCAGGTATTATTTTATATACTTGGGTAAATTTTTTATTATTTTATTAATAATATGAGTAGAATTAGGGGCGGGATATAGGGGATGTAGGGGTTATGGGTGGGGAAGTGTATTAATACTCCGGTATTTATTTATACCCTTGGGTATTTTTTATATTGGTGTAATTTTTTTTTTTTTTAGGGATGGGATACTTTTTATTAAGGGATCATGATTTGGGAGTGTATTGATACTGATATTTTATTTGTAATAAAGGTGAATTTATTTGATTTTTAATGGGTTTTTTTGTTTTGTTTTGCTTTTCGGTGTTAAAGATGTTTATATTTTTTAATTTCAAAATAGTTATGTATTAATATTTATATTTAGATGTTTATTATAATAGTATTTTCTAGAGTAGAATATTGATTGTAAATATGTAAAACTTTATTATATAAAATAAGTTTTTATTTTTTATTTATTGTAGTTTGTTTTTATCATTTTTAAAAATTGATAAAAATTTTTTTTATTTTATTTGGAAAATGTTACATTTGTTTTCTGGTGATCTAAAATTGATTTGATTGTTTTATTTAAAAAATTACTATTTTTGGAAGTATAGTTTTAAATATATATTAAATTGAATTATTATTATTTTATTTAAATTTATTATTTAATTACAAATTTTCAGAAAATACATAGATATATTTTTTTTATTATTTTAGGTGTTAGAATTTCTTTCAGCCACAAAAACAATTTTTTATATGCAAACCTAATTTTTAAATAATAAAAACACATTTTGGCCCATATTTATACTTTTTGACGCTAAACTGCGCTAACGCAGTTTAGCGTCAAAAAGTTTTGCGCCGGCTAACGCCATTCTGAAGCGCCATGCGGGCGCCGTATTTATTGAATGGCGTTAGCCGGCGCAAGCAGACCGGCGCTGCCTGGTGTGCGCGAGAAAAACCACGTACACCAGGCAGCGCCGGCGTAGGGGGAAAATGGCGCATGGGCGTCTTAAAATGGGGCAAGTCAGGTTACGTCGAAAAAATCGTCGTAACCCGACTTGCGCCACTTTTTTTCGACGCCCATCCCCCATCAACATGACTCCTATCATTGTAAAGATAGGAGTCATGCCCCCTTGCCCAATGGCCATGCCCAGGGGAATTCTGTCCCCTGGGCATGGTCATTGGGCATAGTGGCATGTAGGGGGGCACAAATCAGGCCCCCCTATGCCACAAAAAATAAAAAAAAAAATACTTACCTGAACTTACCTTAATGTCCATGGGATGGGTCCCTCCGTCCTTGGGTGTCCTCCTGGGGTGGCCAAGGGTGGCAGGGGGGGTCCCTGGGGGCAGGGGAGGGCACTCTGGGCTCATTTTGAGCCCACTTGTCCCTTAACGCCATGCCTGACCCAGGCGTTAAAAAGCGGCGCAAATGTGCCGTTTTTGGCCACGCCCACTCCCGGGCGTCATTTTTGCCCGGGAGTATAAATACCACGTAAAGGCCTGGGAGTCATTTTTTAAGACGGGAACGCCTCCCTTGCATATCATTAACGCAAGGAAGGGGTTCACGCTAAAAAATGACGCACACTCCGGGCACTTTGGCGTCCGAAGCGTCTAACGCCATAGTATAAATATGGCGTTAGTTGGCGTTAGTTTAGCGTCGAATTTGCGTCGAAAAAAAAGACGCAAATTCGGCGCAACCAGAGTATAAATACGGCCCTTTATTTTTTACTTTTTTTTTATTTTCAGCATAATAGAGTTTAAAAAATGCAAAATAGTTTTATTATTTATTATTTAACATTTACAGATTTTTAAACATTTTTTACAAATTTATTTACATTTATTTAACCATTTTTCATGATTTTCCTTCTTTTTCCTATTGTACTCTATGAGTGAAATAGTCTGTTTTCTATTTTTAGTGCTCTTCCCTGTTTACGTTGTTTGATGTCTTCTGTTTTCAGTCGGAGGAGCATCGTGGTCAAGACAGGACGGAAGCTGAGACCTCGTTCGGGTAAGTGGAATTATAATTTTTTTTACAGTATGTTTTAGGGTATTTTTCTTACAGAAATAGTTGTCGGAGGTAGTTCTAAGGTAGGCAGTAGATTTTCGATGTTTGGAATGTTTTTTATGATAAATCTTTTCTTCTCGTACAGTTTTGTATACAATAGTGGTATCGTTTAAAAAAAAATGTGTAGCAGTGTTTTACCTTTAGAGTAATTGTACTGCTTTTCTAATAAATACAAACAATTGTCTTTTTGCTTGTGATTATTTTGTTTTAGGGCTTTATAAGCAAGGCAATTGTTCGGTTTTTGAAAAGAATATTTGGTTAATTGTAACAGCCTTCGTAATTATTTATTTCTTTTGTATTAGTAGTGTCCTTTATTTCGTTTTCATGTCTTTTTGTTGATTATTAATATTTTATTTAATGCTGATGCTTTGGTAAGTATGTGATTCATTTTTTTAATTTTTTGGGGTAAAAAATGTTCTTGGGGTGTTTTTAATATTTGTTTTTTTGTTATTTGTGGTTTGGTAAAATGTTATATATTCTTTTTTTTCAACTTTTTATTGTATACAGAGTTGTTTTTTTTATCATCCATTTTGTATCACCAATTTAATGTTTTTTTTAGGATGATTAATGTTTGTTTTTTTATTCTGCAGTATAAAATGCTTCTTCTGTATTAATGAAGAATATTTCTTCAGCAACACGTATTTGGATGAAGACATGAAAACTTCAAAGGTAGGAACAGTTTTGGTTGGATTAATTTAGTGTAAAAATAATTTCAAAAATGCCAAATTAATAATGGTCTTTTTTTTAAAACTGGCAAGTAATTTCTGAGTAGTTAGTGGTTGTTAGTAATGTAGAATATATGCTAGACTGTCTAGGTAGTCTGATGCCGTCATTGTATGGAATTCTTGTATTTTTACCAAAATTATTTCTGTGCTTTTTTGACTTGTGCGTGGGTTCAGGCTACCTGAGAGTGACTGAGAAAGTCTAATTTCTTGGAAACTTTGCTCCTTCTTCAAAATGTCCATGAAATGATACAGGTTTGGGTGGGGTTTCCCTATTGCTTTATTGAAGGAGTTGTGCCATCCCTCTATGGCATTATTAGTCTTTGCACCACCTTCTAAGCAGGTCTGGTAGCAGTTCCACCATTCTATTGGAAATCTTGCCTTTCTTCTGCGACCAGATCTGTTTAGGTGTCCAATCCAGGTTTCTTTGAAATAATTTAGTAAGGGTGCCAATTTGTCTTCATTTACTGTAAAATAGTTAGAATCTGTTATTGTTGTGTAATACTCATCTACTTTTTCAGGTGGTACAAAGCATAATGCTGTGAGTTTTCTTAATTCAAATTGTAGTATGCAGTCTGAGAAATATTCTCTACTTAAGGATAATTTTTTTATTCTACGCCAATATGCCTGTGAAAAGTGGAAAAAGCATCCTTGAATTTGGGTTTCTGGATATATTTTCAGTATTGTGTTTATCATTGATAATTTGAAATCCAGTATCACTTTTCTAGGTGTTTTATTTAGTGTTTTGTTTCTGATTGTTGATAAAAATTCAGTGTAAGTAGAGGAATGTTTATCAGGCAATAATGCATACACTAGGGGGACTGTAGTGTTATTTGTTGTGGCATGTATTGTGTAAATTTGAGTGAATGGATGGGGTGTAGATTTAAATGTTCCATCCATCATCCAAATGTCACTATTTTGTGGGATTAGTAAATTGCAGGTTGTGCTAAATATTAAAATTATTTTTTTAGGGTTTTCGTTGTCATGCATGAGAAAAGTTTCTTTGGAGAAGGTAATTTTTAGTTCTGTGGGGATGTTAATGTCTTCCTAGGAACGTGGTGTTACATGTTGGGGGCTACTTACCAGTTTTTCTCGTTGAAACATTCGCCTAAGGTTTGGTATAGAAGGCATGCTACCTGCAATCTGTATGGGAATACTTTGTACTACTTCCCTTAGAATCTGTCCGCAGGAGTCATTGGAGGAGTGTGCAATATGTTTTATTTTTTGTACGTTTTCTCTAATCTCTATTTCCATTGCAGAGGCAGAGTGGTTGTGCTCTGTTGTCCTAACAACGGTGTCTTCCAGAGTAACAGCTCTGCCTCTGTAATATGAAGAGTAGAATTGTACACACCTCCAATGACTCCTGAGGTCGACAACCTTGTCTCTGCAATAAAGATAACCCTCATACTTTAGTAGCTGGTGTCCTGCTCTTGAGGTGACGTAACTTGCTTCTCCTTGCAATGCCATTTGTAAAATATCTGTAAATAAAATAAAAAAATATATATTATAAGAACTATTTAGTTTTTAATTTTAAATACTTGGTGGAATTAGTTTATAAAATAGTAAGTTAGCGTATACTGCATGCTCTTTCTAAGTGTTCGGTGTAGCTGGAATGTTAACTTTTACATTTGGTGATTGTGTATCACCTGTGATGAGGTAAGTAATTTGTGGATTTAGAATTGTAAATGTGGGTCTGTTGTGAGGTAAGTACTTTTTGGAGTTGTGATAGTAAATTTCATTTATGTTCACTGTCCATTTTCTGAGCTGATGTAAATATGCAGTGGAGTTGGAGTACTAAATTTGCTATTTATTCAATGTCTTTTAGTTGCCCTGAGGTAAGTGGTTGGTGAAGTTGTAATAGTTAATATGTTATTAAGTCACTCTCCAGTACCTACCGTCATGTCAGTATGTGGGGATTTTGTAATGGTAAATTTGGATTTTACTGAATGTTTGTAATTTGCTCTGAGGTAAGTACTTGGTGGAGTTGGAATAGTAATTTTAGTTCTATTTAGTGCCCAGCACCTGCCCTGAGGTAAGTACTTGGTGGAGTTGTAATAGTAAATTTGTTTTTAAGTCAGTGTCCTGCACCTACCCTCATGTAAGTATGTGGGGAATTTGTAATGGTAAAATTAGATTCTATTGAATGTCTGGTATTTGTCCTGAGGTAAGTACTTGGTGGAGTTGGAATACAAATTTTAGTTCTATTTAGTTTCCAGCCCTTGCTCTGAGGTAAGTACTTGTAATAGTACATTTTCTTATAGTTACTATTTAGCATCTACCTTCACGTAAGTATGCAGTGAAGTGGGAATGGTTATTTTGGAATGTACTGAACGTTTGTCATCTGCAATGAGGTAAGTACTTGGTGGAGCTGGAATAATAATTTTAGTGCCATTTACTGTCCAGCAGCTGCTGTGATGTAAGTACTTGGTGGAGTTGTAATAGTAAATTATTTTTATAGTCACTGTCCAGCACATACCCTCACGTAAGTATGTAGGCAACTTTGAATGGTTCATTTGCAATGTGCTCAATGTGTGACATCTGTCCTGAGGTAAGTAGTTGGTGGAGTTGCAATAGTAATTTTAGTTCTATTTAGTGTCCAGCACGTGCCCTGAGGTAAGTATTTGGTGGAGTTCCAATAGTAATTTTAGTTCTATTTAGTTTACAGCCCTTGCTGTGAGGTAAGTACTTGGTGGAGTTGTAAGAGTAAATTTTCTTATAGTCACTGTATAGCACCTATCTTCACGTAAATATGCAGTGAAGTTGGAATGGTTATTTTGGAATGTATTGATTGTTTGTGATCTGCTATGAGGTAAGTATTTGGTAGCGTTGGAATTCAAATTTTAGTTATATTTAGTGTTTGAGATAATTTGTTTACTGTTGGTGGATTTAGACCCTCCCATTACTTACTATTACTGGGCCTCAAAGTCACTCTCCATTGCTTGCTTCCTGCTGGAGAACTCTGCAGTCAGCACATTACTGTTCTTGCATGTGACTATGCCCTAGAGCATTAGCCAAGTTCTTGTGTGCTTACTGTTTGCACTTTTGAGACATATTGTTTTTTTTTTATTGAGCCACTGACTGTATGTTTTCTAGCTTTTTTCTCTGTGTTTGCTTGTTCCCTATCACTCTATCTGACTTTTGTGCCCCTGCCCTTGTTTATTTAGCTTTCACCTCTTTTTTAACTTTATCTCGGCCCCATACATACTGTGTTTTTTAAGCACTTTTAATTTGCCTCACTTTATGTGTGTTTGGAATGACTGTAAGGGGACCTTGCACATTACTGTTTGTTTAGTTTTATCACATTAGAAGAACTGTTTGCCTGTTATACATATAATGTTATACTTACTTTAATTTTTTATTTTTGCTGAGCTTCTTTTTTTACAAGTTGAATTATTTCTATTTACGTCTCCTGGTGTTTTTTTTTGTTCCTTGAAGTCTAAAAGAAATAATAAAGAGTGTATTATTTAGTTTTGTATTTTGTATTATTAATGATTTACTTTGCTTAATTTAGAAAGTATTTTTTTTCTCTAGCCTTGAATTTTGAGGTGAGTAATGTCTTGCATTTCGCTTAAATTTATTAGGTGAAGTAAATTTTTTTACTCTTTCGCACATGAATTGTTTTATAGATATATTTTGTTTGTATCATAATTTTTTTTTAGTTATCTTATACTCATTTTTTAACAATTGTTTTTAATACAATTGATAACGGTTTAATCAAATAGTTTCTGAGAAATGGAAATTGTTTACCTTTGATAACACAGGTGTTGTGTTTATTTTTTGGTCACTTTCCTGAAATATACGCCTGTAATACAAAAGTGAAAAACTACCTTAATTATTTATTTTTTTAGTTGTGTTATAGTTTTGCATATTTATTTATATTTATTTTAAGTATATTTTACCTTGCAATGTCAGTAGATGGCATTGTTGGATAAAATATAGATAATTTTCTCTCCGTAGTTGTTTACACGTCCTCTCTGTAAGCTGTTCGGTGTAATACTGAATACAAAATGGAGGTCGTTGGTATATATATGTGTTTTTGTAAGTAATGTTATCATTGTAAATGAATTATGTTTTGGACGTTTTTTTTATTCTGTACTCGTTTGTGAAAGAACATATATATAATTTTTAAGTATATTTATAGCGTAGTTTGTATTTTTTTTCTCTGTTAGTCATCGTTTCTTGAGAAGAAGAAATACTTCCTGGGTGATGTAGAAACTGTTGTAGAACTATCGTTTTATACAGTGTTTTTTTCGTTAGTGTTCTACCCTTTTTATGTTTGTTTTAAAACGATTTATTTCACATTAAAACTGTGTTTATATGTTTTCGATTTGTGCTGATGTTTTCTTTGTTTTATGTAGGAAAAATATTGCTGTTTGTCGATTTCGCTGTTTTTTTAACGTAGTACTGTAGTGGTTCCCATATTCGTTATATAGGTGGTCGTTGTTTAGGCATAATGCAGTTTAAGTGTTTTTTTCGTTGTTTAGAGTTCGTTGTAACAAAATTTGTTGTTTAGTGTTGTCGGTGTTGGGCAGTCTTTGTTTGGGTAGTCGTTGTTTAGGCAGTCGTTGTTTAGGTAGTAGTGGTTCAGTGGAATATTTGTACTGTAGTGGTTCCCATATTCGTTATATAGGAGGTCGTTGTTTAGGCAGAATTCAATTTATGTGTTTTTTTCGTTGTTTAGACTTTGTTGTAAAATAATTTGTTGTTTAGGCATTTTCGGTGTTGGGAAGTCATTGTTTAGGTAGTCGTTGTTTAGGCAGTAGTGGTTCAGTGGCATATTCCATAGGGGGCCCCGAAATGGGCCCCCATACATGGCAGAGGGTGCATTGGCCATGCCCCGGGGACCCTTGTCCCCTGTGCTGGCCATTGGGGTGGTAGGCATGACTCCTGCCTTTTCTAAGGCAGGAGTCATGTGGAATGGTAGGTTTAGTGCCATAAAATGACTCTAATCTGGTTAGAGTCATTTTTTTTTACTCTAGCCTGCCTAACGTCGTTTTTTGGTGCAAAACCCCCTTCTTCCATACCGCCAGCCCTACCCGACTAAAGTCATTTTTGTTGACGCTAGCCTACCCTTTGCACCGGCTTGCACCATACCATAAATATGGTGCCCGGCTGGTGCACAGAAATGGTGCAAGCCAGTGCTAAACTTTTTTGTGCAAAACTGTGTTAGTGTAGTTTTGCACCAAAAAGTATAAATCAGGGCCAAAGTCTGCAGAATCCAGCCCGCTTTGATTATGCTTGGATGCATCCTGACCAATCCAAATCATCTCAGTAAAATGGTGATGAATATGGTCATGAATGCTGGGCACCACCATGGAAGCCATGTCATGCAGCGTTGAGGGAGCACAGTGCCAAACAGCCTAAAGAAAAATCTTTTTGCCTACCCTTTCCAGTTCCCTATCTGGTGGATAGACAGGGAAGGATCCTGGACTCAACTTTGCTGTAGTGGAGGACTGCACTAGCTCACTTTTTGGGGAATGGAGGATCAACACAAATGCTGGGTCTTCATTGATTGACCGGTGACACCTCGCCACCCCTCAGCTGACAACATGATTTTAAGTTGGCTTCAGCTTTCCAGTGAGCGACTCTAGCAGAGCTTCATTGAATGGGAGCATCAGCTTTGTCAAAGTTGTGGCTAACTGGAGAAAGTCATTCATGATTTTTGGTCTAATCTTGAACGAAGGAAGGGGCTATTCCAACAATTCCTCAGCCATTTTTAGGATTGCATGAAATGATGCCATCTTCCCTGAAGCAGGGACCGTTGTGTAGGGCACGCAGATCTCCAGCCTTAAACAAAATAATGGGCCAATGGGCTTCCATAGTCAGGGTCTTTATATGTTACAACACGCCTATTTGTAAATCATCTGTTTTGTCATCCTCTTTTCCTACATCATGAATGAAATCATTTCCTTATTTCTCCTGCCATAAAATCCATTATTTCTAATTGGAAACCTGATAATGTTTTATCAATATATTATTGGTGGTCATAGATTATCCAACAAAGGCTCTAATTTCTTTTTTGTTGGTATATTTAAAACGCCCTTTGTCAGTCAAGTATTTTGAAAACCTCTAGATGTCTATGTTGCAAGTTTATCTACTGAGAAGATATTTCTTATTTATATTTAAATGTTACTTAACTTGCATTTTTAGTTATATAACAAGTCTAAGAAACTTTCCAAAAGAGTTCAATTATCCTTGTAGTTCATGATGCGTAACTTCCAACAACACTACAATAACATTTATAGAATTTGCTATGATTTCTGAATTTCTGCCCAGCCCTCACTCACCAAGGGGGTTAGTTCTCACTATTAAATTCATGCTACTACTGCCATCAGTCCCAGATAAGATCATGTTCATGCAGGCATCCTCACTCTTTGTAAACCTGTTTCTCTAGAACTCAAGTCCAGCTCTCCATTTTGTAATGTTTGGAGCTTCCATTGCTCACCATGTTTATGCATTGTCATATACCTACTGCTATCTAGTATGTCCTTGATGTTTAATGAGGCTAGGTGTGGGCATAGAACTACAATACCTGTGTCACCATTTGCAGGGTTCTCACAACATTCCCCAATATCCCTGTAGCATACATCATTCCCAGACTGAGGACCTCATTTGCAAGGCATGTGGCACAGGGTGGCGTAGCAAGTGCCGCCCTGCACCACTAGGAAAGGGCAGAAATATGTCATATCTACAAGATACAGCACATTTCTGTTTTCTCTCTCTGCGCTGGCACACAAATTGCTGCAATGCAATTGTGGGGATGATTGTTATTGTGCAGGAAGGAAAACCTTCCTGCACAAAAACAATCAAAAGAGGTGTTTCCATCTTTCTATGTGTGCTTCAGAAAGCAGCACACATAAGGGCTTATTTGAAAGCCCCTTGCGCCGCCGTAGCATCATTTTTTTCTGACGGTACGGCTGCGAAGAACAGTCCCCCACCCCGCCCCGTATCTACAAACTGGAGCAATGGTACCACTGCACCAGTTTGTAAACCCTTACACCACATTATGCCTGGTATAATGTATGCAAGAGAGGTGTTCCCCCGCTAGGAGGCCCTTAGGAATAGCACAGTGAAATCTACAAGATTTCACTGGCATTCTAGCGTCATTTTTAACGCCTGCTCATGGCAGGCGTTAAAGTGAGGCTGTACTTTTTCTATGGACCTCCCCGGGCTTTGCTGGACTTGTGTCCAACTTTTTGATGCTAGCCCAGTAAAGTGCCACAACTGCATCAGAAATTCTGATGCAGCTGTGCTAACGAGCGCAATGGTGCGCTGTATTTACAATACAGCGCTACCATGGTTTTGTTAAGGGGGTGCATGGTGGCGCAAGCAAACCGGCGCATTGTGATCAATGCACCAGTTTGTAGAAAAAGAGGCCCTTAGAAAGAGGAAAAATGGGGTGAAATAAATAAATTTCTCCCTGATGCGTCACTCTTACGCCACCGCTGAGTTGGCGTAAGAATCTGATGCATTCTCAGACTTGTAAATCTGGGAATGCTTCAGTTTCCTTTGGGTTCCATGGGTGTTGCTTGGGAACACCTGTCGTAGTTGGACTCTCGCTCCCTATCCAAACTGCTGGTTTAGTAATGATAGCACTTTTGTTTGTAGGTGACTGAATCACTTCTACAACAAGTCACAACTGTCAGCCCAACACTTCCGGCTGAGTACCTGACCGAAACTAAGAGAGTAAAGGTGATTTGTGGCAGCCTTAGCATGGACTCTAGATTGCGACTTTCTCAGGGAGTCGTTGTGGAACGGAAGTTACCCTTTTCGCTCGTTAGTAATCAGTCTAAGTCACACACAGGCAATGAAGGAGATGCAGGAGAGTTTTCAATATATTTATTGAAAAGACTGCAATCTATGATAAAATGCATGGGCTGCAATGATTAGGGTAATAAATAATAATAAAAGCAAAGTTGTGAAGATGAGAGTTGTGAGTATAAAATCCCCCACCATCTTGCTATAAACATGAGATCAAAAAATTCTTATGCAAGGAGAGCCTAATCTCTATCCTAACGAGAGCTAGGTGTGATAAACCTAATCTGCCAGTACCATGTCCATGAGAAACGCCCCCAGCCCTCATCATCTTGGAGTGAGGGCTGTAGGTCAGACTCCATCGTGACACAAAGGCTGAGTTCTGCAGCAAGGTGACAAGCAGCAAAGATGGCATCTGGAAGGAACACCTCTAATGACCTTGCCCATGTGAAGTGCATTTATGGAGATCATGTAGGATCACTGTTGCAGGTATGTTCCTAAACAACTGATAATGTGGCAGACTTGTGTCAGCAATTGCATAAACAATCCCTAACAAGTACGCATGATGTTCCTATCACACGTAAGTGAGAAAGGGAAATGATGACAATACCTACGTACATCACTTATCATGATGCTGATAATGTCGACTTTTCTCAATGGCACTGATAATGAAAATCAAAACATTCTTATAAAATATAAACAGAAGGCAAAAGCTAAAAGAAATAATGAAATAAAACAGAGCATGCTAAGTAAGTAAAAGGTCATTAGGTGACGGGGCAACAGGCCTGCAAGCCAAAGGCTAAGCTGACTCCTGTGTCCCAAGGAAACTAAAATGGATTCACCACACACCCCAAGCAACACCCATGGAACGCCCCTTTCACGCAGTGTTATTCAGGAAAGGGGTCCATATTTACAAGGCCAAGATGGCTTTGCATGCCCTTGTAAATATAGGCTAGCACACTGCGCCACCGGAGCGTAAAACATAATGATGCTCCAGAGATGCAGTGTGCTGCTGGGGCCTCGTAAATGAGGCCCTGAGTGTAGGAAGTCACCCCTCTCTATTTGACATCTTATGCAAACAGGTGATGTTTCCCTCCTCATGCATCTGAGGAACTTTCTAGTGCAATACATACGATGTTGACACCACAAGTTGGATTAATCTGTGGTGTACTTAAATCGTGATTACCCTTCAGGCCAAAAGGGCTACCTAACAATCCTCATCATCAATTGGATCTAAATCAAGGCTCCCAGTCCTTTCTGAGATTTAGGGGTATATTTGGAGTGTTATTTGACAAGTGTTTTAAAGGCCTGTGAAATATTTTTCTCAGAGAGAGGGGACGCAGAGGCTTTTGCTTCTTGGTGGCTCGGGGAGAGGGTACACAGAGGCTTTTGCTTCTTGGAGCCTAAATTCGTGGAGCTCCTCGAGGTGGTCTAGATATGGCATTAGAATGTGTTTTACCTAGAGATATCCCTAGTGGAGACACTAGACATGCCCCAATCCGAGAATCTCTCTAGGGTCATTGCCTCTGGTAGGAGTGTGCCAGCCCAAAATGGGCTTCTGTTTTATTAACTTCTTATGCTAGCCCATTTCCCAAAGCTCATTGTTTCAAGTTCTGAATATTGATTTGGACCTGGGGGTTGGCAATAGGCATCATGTGATGGGTGCCCCTCATATAGGTAGAGTATCCTCTCATTGTGCCCCATTGCTCATCTTTTGCTGTTTCATTCTGGGTCGGGCCTAGTATAAATAATCCAATAACGTATTACTGCTAGGTAGAATGTACAATAGTATAACAGAAAATTCAACATTCCTGAACCTCTAAGAGCAATTTACAGTACAACATTTCTCCATATTGACTTTTGGACTCTTACTGAACCTCTGCTGATCATCGAAACTAAACGTGTAAAGAATTGTGTTAGACCTGGCATCCTTGGCGTGGTCTCCCCTAACTTTTTGCCTCTACTTCCCAGGTTGTTGCTATGTGTTGGACTCTGTTTTTGCTGCTTTTGTTACCCTGGGCACTTTACCTCTGCTGACCAGTGCTAAAGTGCAAGTGCTCCCTATGTGAAATTGTATGTGTAACTGGCTTTTCCATAATTGGCATATTTGATTTACTAGTAAGTCCCTAGTAAAGTGCACTAGTGGTGCATAAAACCTGTAAATCAAAAGCTACTAGTACGCCAGCAGCACTGATTGTGCCACCCACATGAGTAGCCCTGTAAACATGGCTCAGATCTGCCACTGCAGTGTCTGTGTGTGCAGTTTTAAACTACCAATTCGACTTTGCAAGTGTACCGACTTGCCAGGCCTAAACCTTCCCTTTTTATAGATGTAAGGCATCCCTAAGGTAGGCCCTAGGTAGCCCCATGGGCAGGGTGCAAAGGAGGCACAGAACTTTACTGATTACCATTTCTGCCCATTAGGGCAGATTTGCCTATTATTTTAGGACCACCTGCCCCCAAGGGGGGCAGAAGCATCAAGACACCTGGGATTTTTTAAAGTTTTTTTTTTGTGTGGGGGAGTGGTCCCTTGGGCAAAGGTCGCCTCAGAAGGGGGGCATAGAACTGTTGGCCATTTCTGCCCTCCTTGGGGGAAGATTGGCCTATTTTTTGTAGTCCCATCTGCCCCCCCAACCCCCACTTAGGCACCAGGGAAAATTTAGAAATGCTTGGTAGCGTGGTGTTTGTCAACGAGCAAAGTATTTGCATTTGTGATTATAACTGTTTATTTCTCCTTTTTGTTTTTGTTTGTTCTAGCTTTTGCTTCCTTTGCTGTGGCTCCTTGCGGTTTTGGCAGTGGTTGACCTGCAGTTTGCCTAGTTGCATGTTTTAGGTAAGTAAAAACAATTTACTCCAAAAGAGTATTGTTGCCATGCATGAATGACATGTTTGAAGGTGGTGTACTATATGCAGGATTGTATGTGAAATTGTCCTTAGATTTGTGCACAATGATATTTGTGTTGTCTTATGTCTAATTTCCTTTTCCTTTTTCTTTTTAGTGGGATATCATTGGTGATTGCTATGTCTGCGCAGAGTAGTTGCTAGTGAATCTCGCTTTTTCAGGCAAGTGAGTGGTATAGTACATTGAGTACATAACTCTTTGTGATAAAGCCATACTTTGTTTATTACTTATTTTAGACAGTTCTGGTTGTTGTTGGCACATTTGTCAAGTTACAGTTCTTAGAAAGGATCATGGCTAGCCACAGAGTGACCGCTCAGCAGGTTGTTGGCATGATTTTTTAGTCGTCTTCTGACCATGATTGTGAGACTGACTGCACCTGAGGCAGAGAAAGAAGTGAGAGATTCTGGCAGAGAATTTTATGTCCAAGAGGAATCTTCTGATGAGTAAGCCACTCTGCAGATGAAGGGCCTGTTTTAGAGGAGGACACTGATGTGCCAATAGTGCAGCATCCTGGGGCTGAAAGGTTTCCCATTGGAAGACCTGAACTCTGGATTGCTCCAAATACGGAGTAGCCACAGATGCCTACCTTTACTGGTCTCCCATGGTGTAGAATGAATACAGAAAACTTTTTGCCTGTTAATTTCTTTCAGTTGTTTATGGACGATGTATTTTTGGAAGAGATTGTTGAGCAGACTAATTTGTATGCGGAGCAGTATTTGAGGGACAACGCTGCCAGACTTAGGCCTCAGTCTAGAGTTACCCAGTGGACTCCCACAAATCTGGAAGAGTTGAAAAAGTTCCTGGGTTTGACTTTTTTGATGGGGTTGATAAGGAAGCCGTCACTGGCTTCCTATTGGTCTACTAGTCCCTTGATGGCACCGGCTATATTTCCTGCAACCATGACTCGTGATCGGTATTTGCTTCTTCTTCGGATGCTGCATTTTGTTGACAATGCTTTAGCCTTGCCACAAGCTCACCCTCATTGTGACTGTCTTTTTAAGATTAGGCCTGTCCTTGATCATTTTGTAGATCAGTTTTCAGAGGTCTATGTTCCAGGGAAAGAAATATCTGTGGATGAATCTTTGGTCCTGTTCAAGGGGCGTTTGGTTTTTAAGTAGTACATTCCTAGCAAGAGGGCACGGTATGGAATTAAGATGTATATGCCGTCTAAAAGTAGTACAGGATATGTGTATAATTTCCGGGTCTACACTGGTAGGGATTCCAGTATTGACCACCCTGGTTGGCCGCCCAGTTTTGGAGTTAGTGAGAAAACTGTGTGGGAACTTGGTAGACGACTGTTTAACAAAGGTCACCACTTGTACGTAGATAACTTCTACACTGGAGTGCAGTTGTTCAATGAATTGTTCAGAGTGGACACTATTGCCGGTGGCACAATCCGTTCTAACCGGAAAGACTATCCAAGGGAGCTTTTCTGTAAAAAAAAAAACTTGAGAGGGGACAGTGCAGTGTCTTGCGTAATAATGAGCTGCTAGCTCTGAAATTTGCAGACAGGAGGGATGTGTACATGCTTACTACCATCCATGAAGAGAGTACTTCCCCTGTGACTGTTTGGGGTCAGGTTGCCGAAGTGTGCAAAGCTGCGTGCATTTTGGACTACAATAAGCACATGGGTGCTGTTGATAGAGTAGATCAGAGGTTGGAACCTCACACTGCTGTTTGTAAGTCTTACGTGTGGTATAAAAAGATGGCCATCCAGTTGGTTCAATTTAGTAACTTTTAATGCTTTTGTGGTGTTCAAGGATTGTTCCCCTGAGTCAAGGATGAAATTTGTTAAATTTCAGGAGTCAGTGATAGAGAGCCTTATTGTGGGGGAACAGGCAAGAGTTCCTAGAGAAGCAGTGGTGAAGGATGTCGCTAGATTGAAAGATTGCCACTTAACTGATTACATTCCTCCCACTCCCAAAAAGGACTTGCCCACTAAGAAATGTAGAGTCTGTGCCCGACGAGGTATCCCAAGGGAGAGCCGGATGTACTACCTGGATTGTCCTTCATAGCGTGGGCTGTGTGCGGCTTGCTGTTTCAGGAGTTACCACACCATAAAGAATTACTGGGAACTACCGTGAGTGTAAACTGCCTGTTTTATATTTTCATATGTTCAGTTTCACGGTTGGCATTACTGTCATGTATTTAGTTAGAGCTTTTGTGTTTGGAGTTTTGTACTTATGTATGATTAGTTAGTGGTTACATTGTTGTTTAAAAAAAAGCGATGGTGGTATGAGTGGAGTGCTGCTTGGCTGGGGTGTGCGTGGAGTGGCGCTTGGCTGGCGGTGTAAATAGTGACTTGCTGTTGGCCACCGCAACACACTGCTAGCCAAACACCAGTCCACACATACTCATCAGCGGGTGTGATTGCTGTATCAAGCATGGGGGCGTTTGAACGTGATGGGACCTTGAATGATGCTGTCTGTTGATGTGAGTGTTGTAATGTGCTGGGCCCGTGGCTAGCGGAGGTGATTGGTCTTGTGCATGTCATATATGAAAGGTGTTTGAATGGACAGCAAAGCAGTTGGTGCCTTGACGCAGCTTTACGGCTCATGAGCTGTGAGTCATTGGTTCATTTTTTGGGCCTTTCAGTTATTAATAGTGCATTTCATTTTTGTGAAATCTCTTGTTAATAAAATTTTATCTACTGAACCATCACTCACCCTCGTGCCAAATCTAACCAGTATGTGTGGTAAAAATGACAAAACCTGCTCCGCTGTAATCAGGGGTCGAAGCAAACCCGTAACATGCAAGGTGTCTCGGGTGGGACCCTGATGATGAACCATGCCACCAGCTTGGTTGGTGGGTGATGGGTCTTTTTAACATGACCTAAGTGCATTTCTTTTCACAATGTTAGTGTTTGGAACATCACAGAAGGATGTGGATACATCAAATGATCTATTACAACAATGCCTCTTTTTTTTGGGGGTGGCTGTGTTTTTTGGTCCCAAGTGCAGCAGTCGTCTAGGGAAACCTACCAAATCCAGATTTTTTTTTAAACTAGACACCAAGGGAGTCCAGGGAGATGTGGCTCACGTGGATCCCCCAGGTGGATCTGGGGGAACACAGAATAGAAGAACAAGTGTTATTTCCCCTTGTCTTTCTCTACATTTTTTCCTTCCAAACGTAAGATAGTGTAAAAAAAGACATCTATTTGAGAAATGCCCTGTAATTCACATGCTAGTATGAGGATTCCGGAATTCAGAGATGTGCAAATAACCACTGCTTCTCAACACCTTATCTTGTGCCCATTATGGAAATACAAAGGTTTCCTTGATACCTATTTTCGACTCTTTATATTTTACCAAATAAATTTAAAAACATGGAGAGAAATGGCAGTTTTTTCCCCTCAATTTCAATATATTTTTTTATTTCGCCTGTTATTTTCTGTAGGAAAACCTTGAAGGATCTGCACAAATGACCCCTTGCTAAATTCAGAATTTCGTCTACTTTTCAGAAATGTTTAGCTGTCCGGGATCCAGCATTGGTTTCACACCCATTTCTGTCACTAACTGGAAGGAGGCTGAAAGCACACAAAATATAGTAAAAACGGGGTATGTCCCAGTAAAATGCCAAAATTGTGTTAAAAAATGTGGTTTTCTGATTTAGGTCTGCCTGTTCCTGAAAGCTGGGAAGATGGTGATGTTAGCACCACAACCCCTTTGCTGATGCCATTTTTAGGGAAAAAGCCACACGCTTTCTTCTGAAGCCCTTTTTCCAATCTTTTTTTTATGAATTTTCGCTGTATTCTGGCTAATTTCTTTGTCTCCTTCAGGGGAACCAACAAACTCTGGGTACCTCTAGAATCCCTAGGATGTCAGAAAAAAGGACACAAATTTGACGTGGGTAGCTTATGTGGTCACAAAGTTATGAGGGCCTAAGCGCGAACTGCCCCAAATAGCCAAAAAAAAAAGCCTGGCAACTGAGGGGGGAAAAGGCCTGGCAGCGAAGGGGTTAAAAATTCATAACTTTGCTTGTGTATGTTGGATTTCTGTCCTTTTGGTCTTGTTTGGGTAAATATTGGCTATTTTTCTAACCTGGTGTTGAGTCATTTTCTAGTGTTTTCACTGTATTACTGTGTGTGTTGGTACAAACACATTGTCTCTGGGTTAAGCCTTTCTGCTCATGCCAAGCTAACAAGCGGGTGAGCGGGGGTTAACCGGGTGTGTTACTCTTTTGCCCCGACTAGAGTGAGGGTCCTTGCTTGGACGGGGGTAACCTGACTGTCAACCAAAGACCCCATTTTTAACAAATTGTTTGGGTTTTTTGTGGGTGATTATAGTTGCATGACAGAGTATTGTAGGGAGCGTAATTATTTTAATTAATGCAGTTCTACTCATAAGGCATATGGGCTGAAGATTCAGTGTAGCATATATTTCTCTACTTCTTCGTCTTGCTGAGTTATTTCTTTCCCAGGACTGCGGCGGGTTCTCTGAGATGTACATTCACAAATATTTAATCCCTCCTGTCGCCGTTCTCAGCGAGGAGAACTGTGGGCTCGTGTCCCACCTTCGTTACCCATATAAGACACAAACTAGAATCGTTTCAGTAAACGTGAAGGCCTGTGAACCTGCCAAATTCGTTTAGTATGTGCATTCCAAATTGACCAGATGTTTCAGGCTATTTTAAATATGCGAGTACGTCGTCTGCGTATAAAAAGACATTTATGTTATTAACATTTATTTTAAAAGCTCACCATGTTTTTCTCTCTTCTATAATTTAATTTATTTGTATTTACTGACGTTTTTTATATGGTCGTTAATTACCATAAAGTGAAATAATTTTGCAACATAAAGGTGATTCACTTTGACACCCCCAGATTCTTGAGAGAAACACCATTAAAATAAATGTGCAAGCTCTAAAACGTATTTAGCACCACCAACCACATTTTGAGCCCCAATGCGCCAGGCAGGAAGGGCTTGGGAGCGGGAGGTTAGAGGGGTGGGGGGTGTTTGCAGGGCATGGACTACCTAAGTAGTTTACCGAACAACTTCAAGCCCTTCTATTATGGCCAATAATATAGGAAATAACGAGGTGCCCACCTCGTCCCATCACCCACTCGATTTTCCATCCAGGGTAAGTACTTACTCGGAAAGGGAACATAAACAGAGATCCAAGGCCTAAGCCCGCTTTTACAGAGTCGCTCCCATAGGCATGAAATCATCTAATTTTCTTTATATAAAAAAAAGAGGCCGAGCAGCATCCTCGACCATCTTCGTCCTCAAGCAGCCCCAGATCAGTCGAGCAAATGTTCACCTTCTTTTGAGGCCGGAAAGTCCAAAGCAAGACGGTTGCCATATTAGGCATCGTTTTACAGGTGGTATATCATCCCTTCCAGTCAAAGACTGAGACTATTGTATTGTAATTCCATTATAAAGCGCGTACTTCCCCTGACAAGGAGTTCAAGCGCTTTATGCCAGGCAGCACCTTATTAGGGAACCCAAGGTTAGTGGTTAGAACAATGTTATTGGTTATTATTGATTACTGGGCATATTCCTGTTCACGCAAACAATCCATTTAATGCATTCTCTTCGGTCTTTGTGGTACATTAAAGTAACAGGAGCTAGGTGTGATTATTAGTCAGAAAAGGGGGATATGTGAGTTCATGCAGATGTTTGGTGGGGTTAGCAGATGAGCCAAAGAAGACTCGATCGTGATAGGTTATAGGGGAATCACTTCCTAAAAAAAGAGAGGTTGTGATCTTTGAAATGAGTTGGGAGCAATTTGCAGAAATACATAACAAGATTATAGCAGCATTCCTGTGAATTACAGATGGATGTGTTCAGAGAAGAAGCATGCCGAGGATGAAAATGAAGTAGAGAGACATTTAAAAGGTGACCATCAGAAGTTTTAAGTAAAGATAATTTTTTTCATGCCAGATTTTAGGATTATAGAGGATATTTTTAGATTGAGCCTTTTTGGCAGTGCATGCACTGTCTTTTGCAAGACACATTGTGGCTTACCAAGAACATAGAAGGGCTTGGAGCCCACCCATTGCTTACCGTTAGTTTGCTTTCCTTGCCACTCTCATTTGCCTGCTTATTATTTGTGTTCCAGGCTGTCAATCTTGTGCTTATCCCTGCTATGGAGCACTGCCTTTTTACAATCTGACATCACTGCTTCCTTTTCAAGCACTGTTTTTTTTTTATCCTTTGAGTGAAGCGGTCCATCAGAATGTATGTGTTTTCGGGTATGTCTCTCCTTCACCTTGCGTTTGTGTCTCCACTGGCATCCGTATTGTTTTTGCATCCCCTCCCATGTTTCGCATCCTGCAGGCCTTGCCTCGTTGCTCCGCTAATTGACCCCACCCCAACTCCCCCCACCACGCCAATTCTGCCTCACCATTCCTCCGTGCTCCCCATGTTGCTTCTCCTCCCAGCCCACCCACTTAAATAAAGGCTTTAGCACATTTTTTTCCTTTTGGCTATTGATCCAAAAAAAACCTCCCAAGTTACTTTGTATGCAATAGCATGTTGAACAGCATCACGACGCTGTGCAGTGTGGCTAAAAATCATTGACAAAGCCAGCACGTCACAAAGGTGAGGCCTATTGGCTTTGCCAATGTTTGTTTGATATAGCATGTAATTTGAAGGTGCAAAACTGTAAAAAAAAAAAAAAAAACATTATTTGCAGGTGAAGATAGTGCCATTTTAAGTAGTGATCATAGGCTCTAGAGGTAAGGCAAAGAAGATGTCTACTGCTATGTTAAAGGTAGATGTTGAAGCTAGGAGAGATGAGCAGCTCACAAAGTGGAAGCATAAAGTAATGGCTGGATGAAAACAATGAAAGGAGATTCTGCAAATTATGGAGTGGATGTCCACTGATGTTCAGCTTCAGGTTTGGCTCACAGTTTTAATTTTAAAAAAAAAGTACACAAATATATATTTAGGAGACCTCTGATTTGACATGGCACACAATGGAGGGTGTGAACAGCGTTCTCAGACAGTGGGATTGTATTACCTTTATTCTTGTGACTGGAAGATGGAAATCTAGACAACAAGCAGAGGACAGGTGACAGTGCACGATTTAAAAATTCAATGAAGGCTTTGTAAGCAAGGGCTGCTAGTTAGAATTCCGAAAGCACTGCCCTTTGCCAGATGGTTTGGGAGGGGGCGGGGACTGCAATGTCTGTTGTGCAAGGTGAAGGGGTCTCTTTAGGTGTGGCTCAGCCTTTCTGTTCCTTAATCATACTTTGCCCATCTGATGACACAAGTGCAGCAACCCCACTTCTTTGTGCTTCTGCTGTGGGCACTCGAGACAAGAGACTACCACGCTGTGATTGGCATCATTACACAAAGGCTGCATCCAGAGAGCAGCCTGGAAAATACATTTAAAAGGAGAACTATCCCAAACTGCTTCTGAAACAAATACCCCACTAGAAACATTTATCACCGGAAAGTAAATGTCTTTATCATCAATTCACAATAGATCATTCATGCAACTTTTATATGTTATCATTTATATCTTTTATGGTCATTGAACAAGAAATAGTGTGCGGGGATGTGTATAGATCTGAGATAGTATCTTTACCCTGAAACTATTTGAAAAGCTTGCATTTACGAACAAATTTAAACAAACTTATATGCAGTTGGGTGAAGTTAGGTAATGATGTGGGAACGAAACCTAAACCTTTACTCAGTATATTTTTTTGTTGTGAAGTTAGTTCAAAATTGGATAAATTAACGATAGCAATTTCGTTTTGGGCATCCATTATGCTCTGTGTACCAGTGATTAGTGCTTCGGGTTGCGGGATATTGATCTCGTTGTAACCCCCTCTCGTTCTTTCTCTGAGTTTGCGGTTCTTATTTTTGCCTCTCCTGACCGTTTTCCATGTGGGTCTGCCCTTATGCGTGATTGCTTCTGTCCTATACGGTACCTTTCCAGTTCTACTAAAAAAAAGAGATTTATGTGAGGTCGTGTCCTCGAGCCGCTGTGCAGAGTCACTTATCTCTCCACTAGTAATACTAGAAATACTGGATATTTCTGTGTCACTATTCAAAGTGATTGAGGCTAAAGAGTCATGAGCCACATAATTCATCTTTTCTTTAGGCGTATCATGGCCTTATTTCACAGTATACCCTAGGAAAACCAACTGATACTCAGTTTTTTTAATTAATTCTGCTAGCACTACGGACGCTACATCTCTATTACTCAAATTTCTTCTTGGACTTCATGGATTATTGGTGACCAGTACTACTATGCGTTAATTCTCTGCTTTGCAGGAATGTTAAACTATATTAACTATATACAACTCTGTTTTCTCCGTTTGTCCATATCACCTACCTCACATTTGGTGGCACTAAAAGTACAATTTACTTTTATCAGAACAAATCATTATTCACCAATTTTCTGGAAACATCAGCAATTCTAGCCTCAACAAACCAAATGGAAATGGCTTGGCACTCTCACGACAAATTTGAACACAGAGAAGCACAAATACGAATATCATGAACTCCCTCTTTTTCTTCGCTGTTTTACCTTTTCTCGCTTTAAACTTAAAATCTACACTCTGTCAAATATTGAGATACAATACCTGCCATCTTTGCTTGCAACATCCCTATTGACACACTCTATTTCCATTGATTCGTTTCACAGCCTTGAAAAAGTCAAGTGTGACAAAACACGTGTTGGCTGTTTTGGATGTATCAGACTGATTGGATTTACCTCTGTTTATGCAAGAATAAATCTCAATTGACTACTGTACAAATTCTTGAACTTTGAACTTATTCTTTCACTTTGGATGATACGACTTGCACTACAGTGGTGTGCCCTGGTGTATATCTAATTCTGTTCAGTTCTGTTTGGCTTCACTAACCAGTATCTATACACCCGCGGTGGTTGGGTGTGACACCAGGTTGGCACCCATGATATTTGTCAACACACCAATTAATTTGTTATAACGGTTACTTATATGATTGGAACTGGATGTGCGAACTGTAAGGCGCTAACCACCTGGAGCTTCATTTTTGTATGACATATGTTGAGTGCATATAAAGTGGTAACTTATCTAAGTTATAGGACATCTACCACCAAGACACATGCTTTCCAGCACTGGCTAGTGCAGGAGAATGTGAGTGGATGTGCAAAAAATTCCACTTGTAATCAATTCAAATTCACAGTGGCCGTGGGGATAGTGGGGTACAAAGAATTTGCTACCCCCCACCCAGAGCAACCTTGAATTTATTACTCCCTTTTTAGGGCATTAAAGTCATTGGGATGCCAAACAATATTGCATTTTATGTGACTCCCCCCAGAAACTGAAGCATGCAAAAACAGCAGCAAGGTCAAATTGTCTGTGCCCACTAGCCAAATAGTACCAAAAACTTAAACAAGCATTGATAAAGGCATTTCTTTTTTAGTTTGGATCCAGATTTAGTTTTTACCTGCAGCAACATTCCATGTGGAATACAGTGTATAGTCAGCTTGTGATTCCTATTGCAGGAAAAATGTGCTATGGGTTACTTGTCTGATGTTTAGTACCCTAGTTTATAGTATTAAAGTAAGACTTATGCACATTGCCCTTCAAGTTGTAGCTTTAGTTTCTGAATATTTGTAATCATAAATATATACCCTTTCACTACTGGCATTCTTGCTACAAAAGTGGAAATTAAAGCGCTGCTCTGAGGATTACCTAATATCTTTGTCTAATTAATCTTCCCCTGCTTTGTCCCTCTTCTCTGTTTTTATGTGTGCACTTCTCTGGCTAGATGGGTCCCAGAGATCCTGCCTAGTAAAATAAATGAAACGCGCAGGATAGAGGAGATGGAAAGAAACATAGAGAACAGTTTAGTGAAAGCCATAAAGTATAGGAAGATGGGCTTTACCATAGAGATGATGTATAAATATGTGTAGGTTAGGGTGAGAAGTAAACTAAATAGAGAAAGCTGAAGTGACCAGAAGGAAAAAGATAAGGAGAGATAGAAAGATAAAGATTTAGAAAGGGAAAGATGCAGAGAAATAGATACAAGTGGTAGAGAAAGACATAGACAGGGAGAAGAAAGTGTGGACAGAGGCAGAGAAGGGCAGTACTCCAAAAGGTGAGGTAGAGAGACAGGCAATGTTGAACAAGGTAAATTAAAGAGAAGTAAATGCAGCAAGAGAGAAACGTAGACAAACACAATGTAGGAAAACCAAAAAACGCCAGACGCAGCAAAATGAGAATCATTAAAAAATGGGTCAGATATATAGAGTGGGTTAGGGGAGATAGGTAGAAAGGAGGTGAAGGGTAGGAAGATAAATGTGGTGAAGAGCGAAAAGAAGAAGCTGAGAGGCATATGTGCAATACAGAAAGAGGGGCAGGTTTGTACAAATGTAGAGAGTTGTGAGAAAGAAAAAGAGAAAGATGGTGAAATACAGAGATTCATAAAGAAAGAGGCTGAGAGAGCTAGTTGAGATGGAAGGAGTGAGGTGAAATCAAGAAAAGTGGTCCAGAGAGAGATGTTGTTGGCATGAGAGAGGGGAGAGAAAGAGAGACCCAGATGAGTTGAAAAAGAGGAAAAGGGGTAAAGGTAGATAAATAGAGAGGCACTGAGTGGAGTAAAGTGTTGTAGAGTGGAGTGTCGTACAGCCACATTTATTAAACAAGCATTGGCAGAGCCAATATCTCACATCTATGCAAGAGTTATTGGGTTTGCCAATGTGTTTAGCCATGTTGTACACCAAGGTAGCCGCTGTTCTGTTTGGCTAAAAGTTAGTGGTGTAGAATGGAGTGTCACAGAGACGAGTAGAGTGTTGTAGAGTGGAGTGGCTTTGAGTGGAGTATGCATGGCGTATTATCACACTGCCATTACAGACAAGAAACTTTCAAATAAATGACCATTGCATTTGTGCATACAGTTTTAACAATACAACTATACAGTGCACAATAATGTGTTGAAATTGCACCACCTGGCATACTGATTTGTTTAGATCATAATAAATGATTTGTTTCCAATACAATTCTGAGTTATAAAAAAGTGCTCCATTTATGCTTTCGTCATTCTGATATCTTATAAAATATTTGCAGACATGGGCATATTTATGAGCCCGTAGCGCCACAGGAGTGTCACTTTATGTGACGCTCCGTTGGCACTATGCCCTGCGCCGTATTTAAAAGGTGGTGTTAAGCCACTTTTTGTGGCTTAGCGCCACCTTGTAAACACGCCCCTTCACACGCATCACTTTGCGTAGAAGGGGCATGCAATGGGTGTTGCTGTGGGTGTGCTATAGCAACACCCATTGCATTTTGACTCTGCCCCAGATTTATATGTTTTTATAAACCTGAGGCAGCGCCAAAATCTAATGCCAACCCAGATGTGGCGTTAGCAAGTCACAACGAGGAGGAATACTTTCCTCCCAGTTTTTTTATTTTTCCATGTGTGCTGCATTCTGCAGCACGCATAGAAATAGCAAATTGCAAGAAATGATTGTTTATGTGCGGGAAGGTGTCCCTTCCTGCACATAAACAATCATTTAAAAATTACTCTTTGGCACTTCTGTGAGTGCTGCAATGTGCAGCACACACAGAAGTGCCAAATCGCCATTAGTGGATTGTTTATGTGCATGAAGGGACACCTCCCCGCACATAATCAATCAAAACCATCAACGCAGACATCCTTGCACGATGGTGCAAGGATGCCTGCATTGGCGCTAGGCAGCTCAATTTAGCGCCAGCGCAGGAGTGCGCCATATTCTCATAAATACGGCGCATCCCTGCATTTCTAAAGGGACGCAGCATGGCGCTGCCAATTTTGGTGCAGCACCGCGTTGCGCTACTTTTTAGTAAATCTGGGCCTTAATTTACAGACATTTAAATTTTGTTGTGTGCTAGAAAAAATAAATTATTTCCCAGTACTCAGCAAGTGTGACACGTAAATCCTCTGACTTATAGGTCGGAGAAAGAAAAATAAATAGCAAGCTTCCTCATCCTCTTTGAATGAACAACAAATGTGACAAGATAAGAATACAATTTAAAGGCCTATTTACTGTACAGTAAGTGAGGGCTCATGGAATAATAGAAGGAGCAATAGTGAAAAAGCTTTGCTCTGCTGGAGGGACAACGGCATGCTTGTTGGACAGCCTAAAACAAATACAGCCAGCAAACAGAAAGCCAGAAAATGTGAGTTACAAATTACAAAGCCAGTGGTAAGCAATGGGTGGAATGCATTCACAGAGAAGCTTTCAGAATGCCCACAAGAAGTCTTTTCGGAACAAGCCAGCTGCGTTTTCTGGTAGGCTTTGACCTAAAAATGGCCTGCTGCCGTTTACAACCCCTGCGCTGGCACACAAACAGCCTGCTTAGCATCATGCACAATCATTTTACCATGTTCCAGGTGTGCGCTTGATGACTACCATAGGTTTGTACTGCAAGCATAGCCTTCCAATACAAAATCTTATGCCTGGACAAAACCTGAAACATTCCACACATTCTTAGTGTGCTGTACAGTGCAAAACACATGCAATGTGTAGAATATTTGGAGAAATGTAAGCATTTCTCAATTTTAGCACCTGCTTCAAGAAGGCATTTTTTTAGATTTAGAATCGGGCTTTGCATAAAAAACTAGGGTGCGTGGCCTAAATGCTGACGTTAAACCAAAGTAATGTCTCTTTGACGCAAAGTGGCACAAAGCAGAGCAAAGTGCTATTTGCGCTGAGAAAAGAGCACCTTAGCAGAGTGAAATACTTTTTTTCCTGGAAAGTACATGCCTTAGCAAGATTTTGCACTGCTCTGTGTCATTTTGCATGACTTTGCCCTAAAGCAAGGGTCTCCAAACTACAGACTGCGGGCCACATCTGGCCCTCAACAAGATTTTATTCGGCCCGCAGCAACTTTAGCATAAAGGGATATAGGCCCATATTTATACTTTTTAACGCTAAACTGCGCTAACGCAGTTTAGCGTCAAAAAGTTTTGCGCCGTCTAACGCCATTCTGAAGCGCCATGCGGGCGCCGTATTTATGGAATGGCGTTAGACGGCGCAATCAGACCGGCGCTGCCTGGTTTGCGTGGGAAAAAACCACGTAGACCAGACAGCGCCGGCGTAGGGGGAAAATGGCGCATGGGCGTCTTAAAATGGGGCAAGTCAGGTTACGTCGAAAAAATCGTCTTAACCCGACTTGCGCCATTTTTTAACGACGCCCATCCCCCATCAACATGACTCCTATCATTGTAAAGATAGGAGTCATGCCCCCTTGCCCAATGGCCATGCCCAGGGGACTTCTGTCCCCTGGGCATGGTCATTGGGCATAGTGGCATGTAGGGGGGCACAAATCAGGCCCCCCTATGCCACCAAAAAAAAATATAAAAAATAAAAAATTATACTTACCTGAACTTACCTGAATGTCCCTGGGGTGGGTCCCTCCATCCTTGGGGGTCCTCCTGGGGTGGGCAAGGGTGGCAGGGGGGGTCCC
Source organism: Pleurodeles waltl (assembly GCF_031143425.1). NCBI lineage: Eukaryota > Metazoa > Chordata > Amphibia > Caudata > Salamandridae > Pleurodeles > Pleurodeles waltl. The sequence goes on along the minus strand of NC_090444.1, from coordinate 609,103,203 downwards.
TGGGGGCATGGGAGGGCACCTGTGGGCTCATTTTGAGCCCACAGGCCCCTTAACGCCTGCCCTGAGCAGGCGTTAAAAAGTGGCGCAAATGCGCCGTTTTTAGCCACGCCAACTCCCGGGCGTCTCTTTTGCCCGGGAGTATAAATACCACGTAAAGGCCTGGGAGTCATTTTTTAGACGGGAACGCCTCCCTTGCATATCATTAACGCAAGGAAGGGGTTCACGCTAAAAAATGACGCACATTCCGGGAACTTTGGCGCTATTCGCCTCTAACGCCATAGTATAAATATGGCGTTAGTTGGCGTTAGTTTTGCGTCGAAATTGCGTCAAAAAAAACGACGCAATTTCGGCGCAAACGGAGTATAAATATGGCCCATAGTATTTAGCCAAATATTTAGCTACTAATAGATATATGCAATTCCTTTGGCAGCCTGTAGATGGCAACAGAGCCTCTTGAATCTTCTCTACTATGTATATTGATATTATATATTTTATTATATTATTTATATATCACTTACATATTACTATTAGGTCTATATTATTATATATGTTGATATTTATATATTTATATATTATGTTTATGGTAATTCTTTATTATCCCAGTTTAAGAGTGGCATTGTTTCTTTGTAGTTGTCACATTTCTCTTTTGTTCTAAATCATAGCATGCTGATTACAAAAAAGGTCTAAGTAGACCTTATTCATTCATTTGAATTTTATTAATTCATTTATAAAACAAACTTTTTTGTCCAATATACGATGTGGCCCTTGTACTGAAAGGTTTGGAGATCCCCTGCCCTAGAGAAAACCCTTAGTAAATCTGGTCATAAGAACCTGTTAACTCTGCTTGGTTGTCAAATTAGCAAAGGAGCTATTCTTTATGAGCAACATTATTATAGCAGGAATTTTGACTTTTCCACTCACTTTACCAATAAGGGACCCTTGGAAGGTGGTGACCCTAGGCAATTGCCCACTTTGCCTATGCCTTACAACTTCTCTGAGTGGCTTTGAAGTAAAAACATATTCATTTTTCCTAAAATGGATAAAAGCACTTGTTAGGCCTGGCATCCTTGGTGTAATTTTCCTCTAACTATTTGCCTTCAGGCCTCCTGATGTTATACATTTTGCTGAACTTAGGACTCTCCACACTTTACCACTGCTAACCAGTGCTAATGTGCTAGTGCTTTCTCCTTAAAACATGATAGATCGGCATATACCCAACTGGCATATTTAATTTACTTGTAAGTCCCTAGTAAACTGGCACTATCTGTGGCCAGAGCCTGTAAATTAAATGCTACCAGTGGGCCTACAGCACTGATTGTGCTACCCACTTAAATAGCACTGTAAACACGTCTCAGGCCTGCCATTGCCAGCTTTCTGTGTGCAGTTTTAATCTGCCATTTCGACCTGGCAAAGTAAACCTTCTGCCAAGCCTAAACCTTTCTTTTTAACAATAGATATAAGTCACCCCTACGGTAGGCACTGGACAGCCCAAAGGGCAGGGTGCAATTTATTTTAAAAAGTAGAGCACGTATGTTTACGTTTTACGTGTACTTTTACATTTTACATGTCCTGGTACTTAGAAACTCTTAAATTAGTTTTGCACTACTACAAGGCAAACCTCTCCCATAGAATAACATTGAAGTTACCTTTTTATAATAAGTGTAATTTCTAAATAGGAATAGGTAAGCAGCTAATTTTTGGTGTTTCTGGAATCATCATTTAAAATCTTAACTTATGAATTCAGATTTGAAATTACAATTCTGAAAATGCCCCTTTTAGAAAGTTGGCTTATCTTGCCTTGTCCATTTCGTGCCAGCAGCCTGTCTATCTGTCAAGATTGGGCGCAGTTACGTTTTGTGTATTCCTCCTAAAAAGCCACACACACTGGGGAGCTTAGGTGTGACTGGATGGGCCATCTCTGGAAGGATGGGTGGGAGAAAATGAGCACAGTCCCACTTATTCTTGAATAGGCTGTGTCCTGTCTCCACACAAAGGGCTGCATACCCACTGTAGTTAGTCAAGGAAGGCAGGACATGTGCACTAAAAAAAAGGCATGCCTCTACTTCTCCCCTACTTCAAAGGCACAGCTGTGTATAAATATCAGACCTCCGGCGCCAACTCTTCAGTTCACTTCTGGACCTGCAGATACTATGCCAGGAAGGATTGCTGTGCTGTTGAAAGTACCGCCACTCTGCTGGACTGCTGCTCTGAAGGAACTGTTGCCCTGCTGTGCTGGCCTGCTGCCTTCGTGTCTGGGTGAGAAGAGAACTGGACCTGCAATGTCTTCCTTGAACCCAGGACACCCGAGTGACTCCAAAGGCTAGCCTGCTGGCCTCCTGATCTGAGCCTCAGGATCATAAAAGGCTCACCAACATCCTGCACCAGCCCCTGGACTCAGCTGCAGTGAGTTCCTGACTGCAAAGTGGTGCCTCTCAGGTCCTGGAACCTTGGTATGGCTCAAGGGAGCTGCATTCAAGCTTTTTGGCCTCTTTGGGCCTGTTCACACTAAGACCTTGCAGCTTGCACCACGATTCACCGTGAAGCTCCAGCATCCACCTTTTTGTGCTACAGCACTGACCGCTAGCAGGTGACTGACTGCCAATGTGAAGATCCAGTAATATCCACCTGCTCTGTGTGTCACACCAACAGCCTTCCACAACATTCTCCCTGCTCTTCACGGCCCCCTCCATCGCAAATGAGACTCTTCTCACGGATTTGAGAGGGTAAACTTCAGCAGGTCCAGCCTGGTGACTGTAGCCAACTGGCGCTCCATCGTGGTCAGCCTGAAAGTGTGACTCTGACCTGGTCAAGTGCGACCAGATATCCGTAGTTAGCACTTTGTGCATTTCGGCACTATTTACACTAAAATCCTTCAAAATTCATAACTCCGGTTCTATGGACTTGTGTTCTGTCATTTTGGTCTTGTTTCATTTATTACATTTTACTCTACGTTTGCTAATGCAGTTTGGGATTTTTTTTGTGTGGTGTTTCACTTCATTACTGTTTGAAGGGTTGCACAAATACTTTACACACTGCCTTTAGGTTAGAACTGACTGCTCTGTACCAAGATACCAGAGGGATGAGCACAGGTTAATTCAGGGTTGTCTTGTGCCTCATCCTACTGAGGACTGTGATTGCTGCTTGACAAGGGCTCACACCTCAGTCAACCAACAATCCAATTTCTCACATGCTGATTTTTCCAAACAGTGTCCCATTTCCACCATAAGCAAGCACTAGCACATTTTCTGCAGTGCGTGGTTTACACAAATGAACTCAACGTAAAACAACAAGTTCTCGCTTCATGAGTGAGAAAAACACAGGCACCTAAATCAACTAATCCAGGCAGAAAGCAGACTGTTCAATGGTAAGTATACAAAGTGCACTTTGAAACAGGGATTGGATGGCCAAAACGTCACAATACGGAACACTGCTTTAACTGGATGGACAGACAGTGGGCCCCAATATGCCACAAAACAGTGCCTAGGTGCAGTGATTTTCTACTTGTGCACCTGTTGCATGCTACTGAGCATATCTGCAAAGTCATTGTCCATCCCTGGTAGGTATTCTGCTAGGAGGTGGATGTTGTGATGGATGCCCAATGTGTTAGACTTTTCATCCTTAGCGTGGTCTCCCTTAAATTTTTGCCTCTGTTTCCCAGGTTGTTGATGTGTGCTGGACTGATGTTTCTGGTTTTGTTACTCTGGGCACTTTTGCCACTGCTAACCAGTGCCACAGTGCAAGTGCTCCTTTACAAAATGTGTATGTAATTGGCTAATCCACGATTGGCATATTTGATTTATTAGTAAGTCCCTAGTAAAGTGCACTAGAGGTGCCAATAGCCTGTAAACCTAATGCTACTAGTGAGCCTGCAGCACTGGTTGTGCCACCCACATAAGTAGCTCTGTAATCATGTCTCAAACCTGCCACTGCAGTGTCTGAAGTTGTAACTGTACATTCGACTTGGCAAATGTACCCACTTGCCAGGCCTAAACCTTCCCTTTTCTTACATGTAAGACACCCCTAAGGTAGGCCCTAGGTAGTCCCCAGGGCAGGGTGCAGTGTATGGTTAAGGTAGGACATATAGTAATGTGTTTTATATGTCCTAACAGTGAAATATTGCTAAATTTGTTTTTCACTGTTGCAAGGCCTGTCCCTCTCATAGGTTAAGATGGGGGCTACCTTTAAATCGTATTAAAGTGTAGATTCCCTTTGGGAGCGGATCAACATGTGGAGTTTGGGGTCTCTGAGCTCACAATTTAAAAATACATCTTTTAGTAAAGTTGATTTTAAGATTGTGTGTTTGAAAATGCCACTTCTAGGAAGTGAGCATTTTCTTGCTTACACCATTTCTGTGACTCTGCCTGTTTGTGGATTCCCTGTCTGGGTCAGTTTGACAGTGGGGCTGGTTGCACCTCACACTACAGTGACACAAAGGGAGCTGGGGTGTAGTCTGCATTTCCCGAGGTGCCATCTGTGCTAGAAGGAAGGGGAGGAGAGATCATTCACACCTGAAAGGGCAGTGCCTGTCCTCACACAATGCAGTCTCCAACCCCCTAGTGAGTGTCTGGGGCCTGGCCTGGCCAATGCAGGATTTCACAATCAAGAGAGACTTTGCTTTGAAGTAGGCCTACTTCAAAGGAGAAATTGGGTATAAGAAGGGCACCCAAAACCACAGACTTTAGAACACTTCTGGAATCCAAGAGGAACCTCTGCCTGGAGAAGAGCTAAGGAAGAAGAGCTGCCCTGCCAGTGACTGTGATTTGTGGAGCTATCCTGCAGTTGCTGCTTCTGCCAGAGTAAGAGGGCAAAGACTGGACTTCGTGTGCCTTCCATCTTGTGAAGATCTCCAAGGGCTTGATTTAGAGCTTGCCTCCTGTTGTTTGAAGTCTCAGGGACAGCAAAGACTTCTCTCTGCCAGCACCTGGAGACTCTGGAGAGCCTCCTACTCTGTCAAGTGGTGCAGGAGAAGCTGGCAGCCTAAGAGGAAGAAATCCACGCACAGAACGCTGTGCGGGGAGCCGGCTTTGTGGCTGAAAATTGGCGCTCGCCTGCAATGCGACCCGAAGATCGACACCCAGGGCTGGAGAAATGACGTGCAGCATCGCTGACGGAGGCCGGTGAGATCGAAACCCGCGCTGCGTGGTTTTCGGATCATCGTGCAGCTGGAATTCCGACACAAACACCACTGGGCGTGTACAAATAATGCAAGGCCTGCCCGGACCCGAGAGTGCTGACCGGATTGATGCATCACTCTCCTGCAGAAAGAAGAAAATGCACCCGACCCGGCGAAAGGAGAAACGACGCAAGGTCCCACACGTGAGTGAAATCGAAGCATCGCAAGCCCTTTTTGACACACACTCGCCAGTGCAGGGTTATTTTTGAAGCACCCAAGGTACATTTTCACGCTAACAGTGTTAGTGTGTGTTTAAAACTACATGAAGACTCTTTTTGCTTTTTAATTGATTACTTGACTTGTGTATTGTGGATTTTTGTCGTTTTTGGTCTTGCTTTGTTTAGATAAATATTTTTGTCATTTTATAGTGTTTTCATTACGTTACTGTGTGTTGGTACAAATACTTTACACCTAGGACTCTGAAGTTAAGCCTACTGCTCGTGCCAAGCTACCATGGGGGTAAGCAGGGGGTAGCTGAGGGTGATTCTCTTTTACCTTGACTAGAGTGAGGGTCCTTGCTTGGACAGGGGGAAACCTGACTGCCAACCAAAGACCCCATTTTTAACACAATGCAATATGCGCTCCACTATCCATGACAGATGTATGTAGTATGTGCCGCCCTGTTCCTGATTGTAGTACATGGCTGTCATGTTGTTGGTGCGGACTAGAACAACTTTGTAATGACGATGTTGCTGAAATACTTTGAGAGCTAACTGAATCATAAGAAGCTTTAGGTGATTGATGTGTAGATATTACTGCACTGAAGACCACTGTTTGCGAACTGTGAGATCTAGCTTATGTGCCTCCAGGCTTGTAAGGATGCATCCGTTGTAATGGCCACTTGCGGAACAGCTGCTTTGAAGGGCCGACCCTGCAACAGATTATTGCTGTTTCACCACTGCAGAGATCGATATGTTGCTGGCCCTATCAACACTAGATCTTGTAGGTGCCCTTCCACTTGAGTTCATTGTGATTGTGGGCGTTGTTGCGGGTGCATGTGGTACTATATAGATACACAAGGCCATCATACCTATAAGGCTCATTACTGTCTTGACTGATGTAAAGATGTGGTTAAAAAAGAGGCAGTGCAAGATGTATCTTTTGTGCTCTTGCTGGACTGGGATAAGCTTTTGCTAAAATTGCGTTTAGAGCAGCACCTAAGAACGGCTGCACATGTAAGGGACGTAGGTGGGATTTTATAGCATATGGCGTGAAACCCAGTCTGTGCGGAAGGGTAATTACTTTGTGAGTGCCCTGCAGACAATTCTGCTTGCTTGCAATCAGCCAATGATCTAGGTAGGGGAACACGTGTGTGTGTCCTTCTGAGATTAGCAGCTACTACTGCAAGACATTTTGTGAATACTCTTGAAGCAGTCACTCTGAATGGCAACACTTTGGAAATGATAATGTTGGCCACCTACTTGAAAATGGAGATATCGTTGATGGGCCGGGTGCATTGGTATGTGAAATTATTTGACCTGGAGGTCTATGGTTGGCATGAAGTCTCCTTGCTACAGTACCAGGATGACTTCTTGTAGAGTAACTATGTGGAAGTGCTCCAATAGGATGTATTTGTTGAGTGGTCTGAAATCTAGTGTAGGCCTTAAAGAGCCATCTTTCTTTGGAAATAGGAAATACAGTGGGTACAGTATACCCCGTGTACCTGGTGTTGCTCTGAGACTAGCTCTATGGCCCCCTTTTCAAGCAGAGTTTGAATTTTATTTTTGTAGGAGTGTTGTTACTTTGACATAGCTTGGGCTCGAGGTGGGATACTGGGTGAAGAAGATGTGATTTCTTGACAATATCCATCTTTTATTATTGAGCGGACCCACTGATATTAGGTCATTTGTATCCAATATGCGTGGTAGTCCTGCAACCATCCCCCCACTGGTGTTAAGTGTGGGGGGAGTGAAGGGAGTGACAGCTTGGAGGAAGTGGTTCCTTTGCAAGTGGATTCATGTCCTCAACCCCTGCTGGTATTGCCTCTGAAGTGTGCTTTATAGATGCCCCTGTGTATACTGTGATTGGTTGTGGCTTTGTGGCTTTTGAGAGGTACCTGTGACTGTACAGGAGGTAGCTTTGCTCGCCCCTCTGTACTAACCCCTCTGAAAGGACCGTCTGTGTTGCTATGTTTGAAGAGCACCCATGGCTTTGGCAATGTTGGGTGTCTTTTTAATCCTAAGCATTTCCAGCATTTTGTCCACTTGTGGGCCAAAGACCCGTTCTCCACTAAAATGTAAATTGAAGAGGTATTGCTGGACATCAGGTTTAAAACCTGACACTCTTAATCAAGCATGGTGTCTGATGATAATCACTGACTGCCACCGCAAATCTCAAAGGGAAGGGCGGGCGGGCGAATACAATTTTTTTTTTTTAAAAACACCTTTTGCCACTGCCTCCTGCTGCGTTGCTCTTCTTCCTTCCCTCGATGTGGTATTGCAGCATTCACTGGGACACCAGTGCAGGCTCCCCAGCAATCCTGGCACTGCGATCATGCTAAACATAGCATGAAAGCAGTCGCAGGATTGGTCTGAGAGGCTTGGACTGCCGTTCAGACACAACCTTGGGGTCTGTGCAGTTTCTCCAGCCCAGCTGTTCACTGCAATGGGAAACGTTTGGAGGGGTACAGATCTGTATCCCTTTGTGGATCTGCATTATAATCATATCAGTGTCGATCAAGATCATCTGCATCACCCTGTGGGTTTGGAAAGTATGGAGTGTAGCAGTGGGTCATTATGTTTCCCAGTGCTGTGTTCCCCTAGAGAAGATGCGGTAGGTGAACCTTGTGGGTGAGCATCAGGGGGAGAGTTGTGGTGACACTGGCAGAGGTGGAGGTGTAGTTGTAGTTGCCATTGGCAATACAGGAAGAGTAGGTGGAGGAGGTATAGGTAGCGGTGGAGGAGTAGGTGATAGAGGACGTGGAGATTCAGGTGAAAACTGAATGGAATTGGTGCTCCTGCCCTTATGTGTTTTGTGAGGGGGCTTCTGGGGTTGTAACCCTATAATTTTTTGTGTTTTTGCAATGTATGTGTAGGTGGGAGAGGTGGTTTGGTTACCACCCTTCCTGTATCTGGGCGACCATAACCTTCTGCCTGACATCAAGTTTTTCCTATAGCTTGGTAAAAATATACTGAACAGCCGTTTTTTTGGTTGTGTGGTAGTTTGTGTGGTTTCAGCACCAAGACTATTTTAGGCCTCAAAACCTTTGAAACCAAATAGTTTTTAGATATGGATGTAGTTTTCGGCGTTTATGTTGGCTTGGGATGTGGAGTCTGAAGGCACCCTGGGTTTTTCTGGCCCAGATTTTCTCTCTGAAGGCTTCGAACGCACTTCCGGCACTGATGCTTGTTTTTTTTTTTTTTTTTTACGCCAGCACTGAAACTTGCTTCAACTTTGGATCAGTCATTCCTTAGTTTTCTCAGTGGCCTTTAAGGATTGTTTCAGCAGAGGGACGAAAATCTGTTCCTTTGACTTGTGCTGGACACTTCCATGGCCCAAGGGCAGAGGGAGTCCGTGAGCCTGAGTTTGTACCTTTGTTTGTGGCTGGGAGGTGGAAGAACTTTCCACAACCTAATGCAAGGGTAGTACAGAGATTCCCCACACAAAGGCAGGCACCAGGTATAAATATTGAAATTCCACAGCCACTCATCAGAACACTCTTAGACCTGTGGAAGTAACAGAAGGACTGCCCTGCTGCCAAAGTACTGCTCTGCTGCTTGAAGGACTTCTTTGCAGTCTGAGATGAAGATTGCAGCTGGTTGCCTTTATCCTAGACTATGCAGTGACCCCAAGGGTCAGTTGGCAGACCTCCTAAGTGAGCTACAGAGACACAATCTATAGATGCCTCCCTACAACTGCCCATCTGACCTATTGCAACTGGATTTGCTAAAGCCCTGCTACTGGTCTCTGCTTAAGTGAGTTTCCTGATCCCCAAAAGGTGCCCACCAAGTCCTGGACCGTTGGCAGGTATCAGAGTGTACTCCTAAACAAAAGGTGAAAACCCGGGTGACTGGCAATGGAAGACAGGCACTCAAAAATGACAGCCAGTGATGACGACCAATGTAAAGCTACATTAACAACCGCCCACGATGCCTGACCTGCTACATCGATGACCGTCGGCGATGCTCAGCCTCCTCCTCGCAGCCTCCTCCAATGCAAACTAAACTGTTTGCGCTGGACTTGAGAAGGTAACTTTTCAGCTGGACTAACCTGGTCCCTGTGTCTGGCCTGTCTGAACTTGTGACTTCACCCAGTCTAGAGTGACCAAATGACGGCAAGTATCACTTGGTGCTTTTAGGCACATTTTTCCTTTCAAATTGAATATCTCTGGTTCTACTTATTGGATTTTTGTCATTCTGGTATCACTTTTTCTATAAAATTTTACTCTATTCTTCTGAATTAGTTTGCTTTGTTTTTGTGTTGTGCTTTCACTTTATTACTGTTTAAGTGCTGCATAAATACTTTGCACCTTGACTCAAAGTTAAGCCTGACTCCTTTCTGCCAAACTATCTGAGGGGATAGCACTGGTTGATTTAGCAATGTTTTGTGGTTCACCCTGATAAAGATTGTAGCTGCTGCCTGAGTGGGTCTTACACCCCTCTCAACAAATAGCCCAATTTTGTACAGTACAGGGGAGTTGACTGAAGATTTTTTAAACCTGGGTAAGATGGTGAGGGAATGTGAGAAACAATGCAAAAAAAAAACAAGAAAAGAAAAACTTGGAAAATGGTAAGGGGTTGGGCAGGGTGAAGATAGCATTAACATAGTTTTTCTAATACTGAACAAAAGAATCAGAGACAAATCTGGCTTTTCTACTGGAGGTTACTTGTATCAGGTGGTTTGGTGTGGTGAGATTGTATGGAGAAGAGGGATAAAACTTGTGGAAAGGGAAAGAATTGGGTAGTTTAGTGTCATAAGATGAGAGGCTTTGTATTGGCTAATGGTGGATGTTGCCCCACTTTGTGGAAGACGTCTGCTATTGTATTTTGTTAGGGAAGTTCTTGCAATGCACTTTGTGGAAGAAGTCTGCTATTGTATATTGTCATGCGATGGGAGGGCTGGGCTGAAGGTTTCAGTGAATTTTCATTTAGATGCATGAATAATTAATTTATGTTTGAGATGCAGACATTTCACACTGTTTTGCTGTTCAGCGTACCAACTAGCCTGTTTCCAATTTCTGTAGTAGCTGTATGATCTGAATAGTCTATGCTAATGTGTGGTGGAATGTTTTACAGAGGCAATAGGTGTGGGCATTTGTCCTGCTATTTGATAAGTTTTGTTTTGACCAATGACTTTGTGTTTCACCACTGCGCATATTAGTTGCTCAATGTTCACCAGTAGCACATGGTATGTTTTATTCAGTTTAGCCGTCTATGGGCTTTGACATTGCATTAGCCATTACATTCTGTATTCTGCCTATTGGCTTTGACATGATGTATTCAGTTTAGCTGCCTATTGACTTTGACATGCTATTAGATATTCTGCCTATTGGCTTTGACATGATATCATATATTACATTTTGTATTCAGCTCCGCTGCCTATTGGCTTTGACATGATATCATATATTACACTTTGTATTCAGCTTAACTGCCTATTGGCTTTGACATGATATTATACATTACACTTTGTATTCAGCTCCGCTGCCTATTGGCGTTGACATGATATTATACATTGCATTTTGTATTCAGCTCAGCTGCCTATGGGCTTTGACATGATATAAGACATTGTATTTTGTATTCTGCTTAGATGCCTATTGGCTTTGACATGACACTAGACATTACATTTGATATTTAGGTTAGCTGCCTATTGCCTTTAACATGACATTGCATTTGATATTTAGGTTAGCTGCCCATTGCCTTTAACGTGGAGTTCTGTATTTTTCCAAGCTGTGTTTTTGCACCAGAGAACCAAGATGTTTTGCTCTCACAGTAGACTAGACCTGATAAGAGAGAGTACATGGGCGTCGTTTCTCTTCCCTTGAGCTTGGGAACAGGAGTAGTCTTGGAGACCTGGCCAGTCTCCAAAAGGCTTGCTCAGTTTCCCAGGTCTGAGAGGAGGGGGCACACCTTTGTAACGAATGTAACAGGCTGCAGAGAGTCAGATTCGAATCTGCCGGACCTCGTGCTGGAGCTTGGCGCAGGCTGCCAGCAATCCCGTGTGGGTAGATGAATCTCTCTTTCTCGCGGTTGACAGGGGTCCTCAGCTTGCAGACCTTAGAAAGATGAAGCTGTGAATAGTTCCCACACGGTGAAGTATTTGTTTTGCTTTGCATACAATATCTTATAAATATAACCTGCTGTGTATATTGCAAACTGATATATTTTGTTTGATTAACGCGGACTTGAAAGCTACTAATTCGTCATTCATTCATAAACATTGTGGTTGGGGAAGAATAAAATAACAATAAAAGTCTTCTTTGACCTCAGAAGTGCATTTCTGTTGTGTTATTTAGTTTCTAAGCACTAACATAAGAGGAAAGCACTACAATTGGTACCAGAGGTCGTGGGGCGTCGGTCATTAAGAGGTGATTAAGAAGGGGTTTGACGAGTTAGTAGATTTCTAAGTGCACACTTTAAAAGTGTAATTGTTTTTTTTGTTGTTTGGAGAATTACAGAAATTGTTTTCTGTTTGGAGAATCACAGTAGCACGGCAGACCATGTCTGAGAATACATGTGTTGATGAACTGCCTGATGGTGCTAAGAAAAACTGTGAATTGTTTTCTGTTTGGGGAATTACAGAAGAAAATGCATGTGTAGCTAAAAGGCCTGATAATGTTTTGAGAAATAATTCCCGTTGTATATATGTAGAAAACGTGTGTTTTGGAAGTAATGATGACAGAAAGGTCTGGATACCTTTATCTGCTTACAGAGAAATGCAGGAGAAATGTAGGAAGTTGGAACATGAAAATAGGAATTTACGTGAGCAAATTAGCCAGGATACAATAATTCAAAATAAGACTGAAAGTTATAAAAGGGCTGTTTTTGAAGAATCTTTCTTGTCCCATTCCAGTAATGAGGGGGTTAAGACAGCTCCGAGCTGCACTGAGTTTTCGTGTGAGCCAGGGTTTTTGGCAGCCAAAATGCATTCCTTAACTGATAACATGGACAAGAGAGACCAGAATGTGATTTACGAGTTACTGTTGCAAAATGCACAAGTAAAACGAAGGATTTTAGAGCAAGACACCCCGAGTTTCATTAGCTTGTTTGTATTTTGGAAAAAGAATAGCCCTCATTTGAGAGAAATCCTAACACTTTTGTATATGGTCACTGTGAAAAATAATATGCAGCTGCGCGCTTGTGATTTGGCAATTGAAATAATGCAGACTTTAGGTTTCTGCGCAGTGCAAGAAGGAAAAACTGATGTACATGTAACTCAAGAACAAGGAAAGAAAATAGTGCCCCTAGAGAGAATCATACAATGGATCTGGTACTTGCAAGACAGGGCTAGAGTACCACAGATAAAAGAATTACCGATGAAATTGTGTGCACCATTTGAATTCGTGTCTACTGAAGATAAAAAGCATGTTTGTTTTACTAATGATTCATTGACTGAAATGTTGCTTTCTGGCACCGTAGAAGGAACAGCGTTGTATAATGTGTGTCAGATTTTAAAGCAAGAGCTACATGAGATGTGTCATTTTTATGCTGATTTTTGGTTCTTTGATAATGTTTTAGCACCTAACTGGTTCAATTACCTTGCAGATGTTAATGAGAAAAATGCAGAGAGAGAAGTGTTCACCCAGAATTCTGCCTTAGTGGGGATGGCTATGTGGGTGCCCCAGAAATGTGAAAAGGCCACTTACAGGTGGGCAGAGATGAGAGAGATGCACATTCCCCTAAATTTGATAAAAACTGTGCAGCACGCACAAAAGCAATCTGTCATGCAAGCAGTCACAGAGCAGTTGGGGAGAGGAAAGTTACCAGAACAGAAATGGCAAATTGATCAGGTTTTAGGGAAAGTGATTGCTGCAAATTACCAAGGAAAAATCGAAATTATGCTGATACCTAGAAAAGAATCTGATTCATTCATACAAATTGGAGACAGAATGGCCCAAATTGACAAAAGTGCAGTGAATGGAGGTTTGGTAAAGAATGAGTCTGCCCCAGCCCTTCTGACAGTGCAAGAAAAAGGAAGCTGTGGCGCAGCAGATAAAAACCTCAGTGCTGATGTGTGGGCTGAAGCCCCAAGTGACCCTCCAGAACCTGCAGAAAATATAACAAAGGGCCCCAAAAACGTCCTGCTGATTATAAAACAGGGAAAGAAAGAGGAAGGGTGCAGTTTAAATGAAAAATGTTATTTGCAAGAAAAGTCATACTTGTTTCTTTTGCAGATCCTACCACGTTTCGCCACTGTCCCTGAGTGTGCTGCGTGGTCCCCCTTCCGGTGTGTGCGTGTGGGGTCGGGGAAGGGACCGAATCCCCAACCTGAACCGGGCTGAGTAAAGTGCCAGCACCATGGATCCATTTTGCGCAAACTGCGCCTTCAGTTCAAGTTCAACTTGTTTGCTGTGTTTTTTTTTTTTTCCTCTCGTATGGAACTCTGACTTTTGCTTACCTTCCAGAAAACCTTTCAGGTGGACCGTGCCTCTTTACATGAGCAGAACTCATGCCACATCAAATTGCTAACACTGTTGAATTAGAGACTCATTCAGAGAAAAAAATAATAATTGCCCAGTCTTTTCTATGTAGATGTATCTGATGTGAAAGGTCATGAAATCAATGTGTTAATTCACTTCTATTGCTTTACAGGGATTGCTTTGATCATAATGTTTTTTTTTGTGCTGATGTTTTTTTTTTGTTTGTTTGAAATATGAGATATGTGAAACAAAAATTCATTGGTCAAAGGGCGGAATGTCCTGCTATTTGATAAGTTTTGTTTTGACCAATGACTTTGTGTTTCACCACTGCGCATATTAGTTGCTCAATGTTCACCAGTAGCACATGGTATGTTTTATTCAGTTTAGCCGTCTATGGGCTTTGACATTGCATTAGCCATTACATTCTGTATTCTGCCTATTGGCTTTGACATGATGTATTCAGTTTAGCTGCCTATTGACTTTGACATGCTATTAGATATTCTGCCTATTGGCTTTGACATGATATCATATATTACATTTTGTATTCAGCTCCGCTGCCTATTGGCTTTGACATGATATCATATATTACACTTTGTATTCAGCTTAACTGCCTATTGGCTTTGACATGATATTATACATTACACTTTGTATTCAGCTCCGCTGCCTATTGGCGTTGACATGATATTATACATTGCATTTTGTATTCAGCTCAGCTGCCTATGGGCTTTGACATGATATAAGACATTGTATTTTGTATTCTGCTTAGATGCCTATTGGCTTTGACATGACACTAGACATTGCATTTGATATTTAGGTTAGCTGCCTATTGCCTTTAACATGACATTGCATTTGATATTTAGGTTAGCTGCCCATTGCCTTTAACGTGGAGTTCTGTATTTTTCCAAGCTGTGTTTTTGCACCAGAGAACCAAGATGTTTTGCTCTCACAGTAGACTAGACCTGATAAGAGAGAGTACATGGGCGTCGTTTCTCTTCCCTTGAGCTTGGGAACAGGAGTAGTCTTGGAGACCTGGCCAGTCTCCAAAAGGCTTGCTCAGTTTCCCAGGTCTGAGAGGAGGGGGCACACCTTTGTAACGAATGTAACAGGCTGCAGAGAGTCAGATTCGAATCTGCCGGACCTCGTGCTGGAGCTTGGCGCAGGCTGCCAGCAATCCCGTGTGGGTAGATGAATCTCTCTTTCTCGCGGTTGACAGGGGTCCTCAGCTTGCAGACCTTAGAAAGATGAAGCTGTGAATAGTTCCCACACGGTGAAGTATTTGTTTTGCTTTGCATACAATATCTTATAAATATAACCTGCTGTGTATATTGCAAACTGATATATTTTGTTTGATTAACGCGGACTTGAAAGCTACTAATTCGTCATTCATTCATAAACATTGTGGTTGGGGAAGAATAAAATAACAATAAAAGTCTTCTTTGACCTCAGAAGTGCATTTCTGTTGTGTTATGTTAGTGCTTAGAAACTAAATAAGAGGAAAGCACTACAGCATTGCAAGTAGCTTCCAGGTTAGTTTCCCTGGTGAGGAGAAAATGTGAGGTGTGTCGGTAAAAAGTACTGCTAGCCTGTTTGGTGAAAAAAGAAATTGGGGTACAGGTGTGTATATCTGAGCTGTATGATTTGGTAGGCAATCCCGCTGTGGTAGAAGGAGAAGGGGTGCAGGCCAGAGTGTCTCTAGGTTAATGGTGAGGCAGCAAACAAGTTTATTTTTCTGATGTGCAGAGTCTGGGAAACTGTCAAAAGACAGCTACATGGAGGAGAGTGCAGGTTTTGAAAAGTGGAAATGTAGAGGACCTCAAGTGTGGAATTGTGTAATAGAGGTGTTTATTTTAGTGTGGGTTCCTTGTGTTGAGAAGTATGTAGTAGTGTGTTTTCCCAAATGATGAGATCTGAATTCACTGGTCCTGTTCAACAGGTTGCTTTGAGTTGAGGGGAATGTTGCAGTGTGAGATGTGTATGGATGGGTTAAATCATGACTGCTTCTTTGCATTCCAAGTGTGTGGGAAGTAGTGTGTACATGTTTGAATCGAAAGGAGGCTCCCTGTGATTGCTTGGGTGTTTGACGTAATATTTTGTGTGGTTTGATTTGACTTCTACTTGTGCTCAGGGTTATGGGTAACATGATGAGTGGGTGTAATAGAAGGAGGGATTCAAAGTAACCTGGCGTGGCTCATATAAATGCACACAGGTTTGACTTTGACAAGTCTTTCAGAGTCGCGGCTCACAAGGGCTACAAGGGGCGGTTTGGCACGGGGGAAGGATTGGAGGGGTTTAAATAAAAAAGAAATAAAAAAAATACATTAAAAAAAAACATGCCGCCACTCCTGTGTCCTCAGCCAACCCTGACGCTGCTCAGAGCAGTGTTAGGATTGGATGGGAGCGCCCAGCCAGGGTGCTCCCAGGCAGACTGGGAGCCTTGTGCCTGCTCTCTTCAACCCGGCAACACAGAGCCGGGCTGAAGAGACCACAGTGCGCATGTGTGTTTAGCCGGCCCAAGACAGCCAGCCAAACACAAACGTGCCCTGAGGGGAGTGCACTCCCCTTGTCCTGTCATCCCCAATGCCCTGACCCTTTAACAATGAAAGGATATTAAACTTGGTTTATTATCCTTTCATTGTTAAAGGATTTGCAGCGGATGCTGCTGGCGGGAGGCGTAGCTTCTCTGCCATAGCCACTGGTCTTTCGGCTAGGAGACGGCAGAAGGAGCAACTATGGGTCCTATCTCATTGTACAGTGCAGTGGGTTGGGATCTGGGATTTTCTAATCCTTATATAATGACATCACTAAAACTGTGACAATGCTGTTGAGGCTTTCAAACATAATATTTATTTTTACTTACCTGCTTAAGGTGTAGGTGATTAGTCAGGCTTGGGCAAAGTAAAATTACCATAATCAAGACAGGACTAGAGCAGTAAATGTGTCTGACTGCGTGCTGGTGAGAATAAGTAGAACATTCAATCGCAGTTTCACACAAAATGTCTGTTTTTTTTATGAATTGTAAACCAAAGTCTTTCAAGCTTCTTAAACCACCCTTGCTTCATTATTTTAAGTCCTCAAGTAGTCATCCTTTGTAATAACTAGAACCTTACCTGTAAATTTGTAAAACCTTTTTCTAGCTCAGAAAGTATATACAAATACATTGTTAAAATTGTAAACAACACAATAGGACTAAGTACTAAAACGAGGTATGGGGGGATGCAAAGTCTATAAAGAGGAAATTGGATACAGATCAGATTAATGTTTTTTTCTTAACCAAAATACTAATAGTCTCCTCATGAACGGCACTCAGAGTTTCGAATGAAGGGTGCCAGTTTTCACAACCATGCACATCTGAGGAACCCAGAGAAAGAACTGAATCTATCGACTGTGCTGCACAGCAGAGGAAAAATAAATAATACAGTAAACATTAATTCTTTATAATTTATTTACTTTTTTAACAAAAGTTAATATCTATAAAATTTCTTAATGTAACAACTGCATCAAGATTATCTTCGGCACCAAAATCAATATGCAGCACTGTTCATGCTTGTGGAAAACCAGAGCAGAGCTTCATAAATACTTATGTAGATATCTATACAGAAATTACAAATAAAACCCTCTAAATCTATTGACAGAGAACGAAGAAGGAAAGAAATTGCACTTTTAGGCTGTGCTAACTCTCAGCAGCGGGTTCACATAGTTGTCCAAGACAATATTGCCTAAGAACCATCATCTAAGAAATCTAACCTTAGCCATTTTCTAAAAAGTGTTTTGTAAAGGACAACAAAAAAACCTGCATTTCAAATCGCACAAGAGGTTCGTTTAGCTGGCTTGAGGCAGCACTAACTAGTGTAGAAACAAATTTCGATTACAACCATAAAACTACCACAATAAATGTGGCTTCTACAGATGTCTGGTAGTTCACATCACAATGCATTAAAATGCAAGGTCTTCTTTTGGTTAGCACTTCTATTTCAATCCTTTAGCACAACAGTTACTACTCCATTATGAGATATATTAGTGGAGTGCTTAGCTTGCTCACTTTATTCAGATAGTGCTTAAATTGGGCACTTCATTCTTAGGCCTTAAACCAGTAAGTTTAAAAAAGGTCATTTAAAACAAACACAATGTCATTAACACCATCCTTCTCACATGTAAAATGTTACAATTTAAAAAGTCTTAAAACAAAACCTAGAAACGTATTTGATACAAATTTATTTGCTATATTTGCTTAAATTATATACATATATATGCGTAATACAGACCACAGGCATAAGGAGGGTACTGTACAAAACATTATCCCCCACAGCCCTTTGTGTTAAACTCTGTATCATTCTAAACATGAATGAAAAGTAACAGTACAGCACATTCCCACCAATGCCTCAGACACCAGTGTACAAGGATAGAAAGTAAATATATAACAAAAAGATGGGATAAATCAACAAAGGCTTCTTAGTCTTGAATTCTTCTCCAGCTAGAAGCGAAGCAGCACTGTATGCAGCCCAAAACACACCAAAAAGCTGTTAAAAAATACAAAAAGCAGTAACTGTGAATGCACATTAACATAAAATCAGACCAGTCAAAAATCTTAAATCATTTCATTTACTGTATGTAGACATTTCTATTTTGTTAAATAACTTAGATACCAACAACGTATTGCTCGTTTGTTTCACGGGCCTTTTCATAGTACATTTCCTGCTCAATTTCTCATGTTTAGCAATATCTTTACGCGATTTTTCATCTGTGAGTCGACTGTAACTATTTTAGTTGCTTGATAGTGAGACAATATCTTATGGCTGCCTTTTTGTGATTGCTACTGTACAACTGAGAGAGGGACTGCCTTAATTTGCTACCTTGATCTCTAAGTCTTGGGATATTCACTTGTCTATTTTAAATGGTGGGCAAAGCAAGAATTGCAAACATGCAACAAAGCTAATGCTTATTTAAATCAATCAATGTTTTAGAAACATTAAGGCTATAGGTGAAGCTGCCTAACCATTGCTCACCAACTTTATCTGAAGGGTAAATAAATACGGAGGGGCGTAAAGGAAAATTTAAATATCCCACCCACTGACAAAGAGACTCAACAGTCAAAGTCACAAAGAGGCAATTCAAAACAAGACATTGTATTACAACTCCTTGGTGTATTTGGTTATTCTGTAATTTAATGATTAGTAACTGATTAATAAGAGTTAGTAAGGTATTTCAACCAGACACTGATTGCCTTCTTTGGGATGGCAGAAACGAGATCCTATGGCCCACACATTAACTTAAAACTGCAGAAATCAAAGAAAAAGGCTACCTCAGAAGATCAGTTTACATTTTAGAAACACCAGCTATTACATTTTTACGTACCAAAATCAGACATAATGATTGATTAGAGGCGATGTGAAAACTGTATCCATTAACTATCTGCAACACAGCTAAATGCTGCTGAAGATGTTGGGATTCTGCACACTCACTACCACTTGATTTTCAACAAAGAATTGTTTATAACATGATAGCACAATGCAGTTTTAGATATACTCTGGAAAAGGAATATTGACATGATTAAAAGGGCTAATTCAATACCCATCATGTGAATTGTAATATCGACTGATATAAGGTGCTCCGGTTTGGATAGTATTTCACAAGTCATACATACATAGGAAGTGTTTAATAGTTCTACATTATCTAAGAGGATACTAACAGGTACAAGTGGTTACCCAAAAAAACATGAATGAAGCATCTAGTGGATGTATCCTAAGCATCTTTATACCTAAACTGCTAAGAAATAGTCACCCTTGCCAATATTCCCAAATAATGTAATCTACACACTACAGAGAATATTTCATATTGTTCTGTAGTTTCTCAGCCAACAGCACGTTTAGTGAAGTTTTCTGATTCAAGGGAGCTGACAAGATAAGGGGAGAGCTACTAGACAATGATTCATATAAAACCTTTTCAGGACATTATGATTCATTCTGTCAGCAGCAAGAAAAATGGACACAACGTATCAATGAAACAGCTACTGTAAACAAAAAAAACACATTTACTGAGTTTTAGAGAGTGTAACAAATCAGGTTAAGCAGAATCGATGAAGACCATACAGATAACATATAAAGAGATTTAATTAAAATCTGTAACTGCAAGAGTACAGCTATGTGAATGTGCCCTTTAAATGTGTTAGTATGTGCAAGACAATAATACACAGAAGTGCACAGAAGCTAGCACCATGAGTTTTAAACATATAACCTCGCACAATTAACAAGTAACAGCTTAGATGAGTTTTTATGTAAGAACGGATAACTTTCACATTTTCAACAAGCAATAAGGAAGGATTGTACAATACTTAACAACGTAGTACAAAATGCAATTAACATCCATTCTATTATATAAGCAATTCTAGGCATGGGGAGCCAGATTATGGGTCTCAACCAAAAGGCATCACAAATACAGGGGCCGCATTAGAACATCATTAGTTAGATGGAGTGCCAAGGACACCCTGCTTCTCAGTGTAATATGCACAACCCAACATGTTAAATCTGTTATTGAAAAAACAGATCAATGAGGCCTAGTGTCATGTCCATTTAGGGTTTGTAACTCAAGCTACATTTTGTCCCATGACTCACTTTGGGATGCTTTCTATGGTCCCTGGCCTTTTCTCTGTCGAGGGCCACACTTTCCAGCTCAGACCACTTTTCAGTGCTTGGACAGCCACTGTATCAGTTAAGGGCAAGGGGCAAGGGTTCTTTTCCTTTTTCCCTGGATTACTTTTGTAGCAAGTAATGGTTAAGTCCAGGAATTTAGAGTCAGCTCTCGAGATTTAGAAGGCCTACAGAGACCCACCAGACCACATTCAATCCCGCTACGGTTGCCATGTCCAGTAATATGTAATATGGTACTCAAAAACGTAGGGCAATGGGTTTTGCCCACTTAATCTGCCCAGAATTTTCTTCTTTTTGATCACCTGGTTTTGACCTTTTTACTGTGGGTGAGCCTCACAACTGTTGACTCACCCCACAGTAAACATACTGTAAATTGGCTGCACGCGCTTACTGCCACTGTCCTTCTTTTAAGATGAGGCCGCTGTGACGCAGCAAGGGTAAGGTGCACTTGACTGGTTACAATGAATATGCTTGCTCATGTGTGAGGGCTGTGCGTGTGAGACTTCTGTCACGCACAGCCTGGTAACTGCACAGGTGGGACTCTGCAGGACAGGATATTGACCTATGGTAGGCCGCAAAATGTGCACATATAAGGAAAGTAGATATGGTATACAATCTTGTCTGCAGTGGCACTCCATTATACATATAGGAGGAAGACTGCCTTAGAGTGCACTTTTGCTTTGCTTTTTGCTATAGAGTCCAGTGACGTATCAAAACAGGGTGGAACATGTATGCCAAACCAAAATCTGAGAGTTCCAAGAAGATATCGGTACAGCTCATGAGTCATCCAGGATCGTCATAATTCTCTGGCTCAGTTCACAATCGGAGCCCAGGCCTTTTGTCACACTGCTGTGCCCAGTTAATTAAATTTCTCTCCAGCAGCAGGAACAAAGGCCTCGCCACACAAAGGGAGCAATTAACAGTGCTTCATTCAACTCCTGAGGAGGAAAGGGGGAGGGTGAAGGATCTACATCCATCAATTAGCCGCCACCCTGTACCAGGGATGGGCCAGCCCAAGTCCACTAAACAAAGGAGGGGGCTCTGCTTTGAAGTTTCTCTTGGAAAAGGCCCTGGTAGTTATGTCAGTGAGGTGTGGAGCTGAGGTCCCCAGAGGAGATGTGGCCAGTGACTCCTGAGTGACAATTTTGAAACGTCCCAGTATGCTGGGCAGGAAGATTGAGACAAGGGTGGAGAGGTGATTGGTCCCAAACTTTCAGAACTTATCGTTCCCACATAAAAAGTCTTGTACAAGGGGGATAGCTCTCTCTTGGTTGTGCTCTTTACTGGGCACTGGGACTGGAGGCAGCAGCCATGGATGACTGGAAGGAGGAACCCCTATGATATCCATTGGGACTAAGGACTCTGATGCTCTCCCAAGACAAGGGAAGCTGGTCCCTTTAAACTGCCTAAGGAGCAAAATGAGCCAAGGATCGAGCAAAATGACTCAATGGGACGTGAGATACAGAAGGAAAAATTATATGACCTGTGACCCCCTCCCTCCCCCAATGCTCCACCCTCCTGCCCCCACCCAGCATGGTCATAAAGCATGTGGAGGTCCACTGCATAATTGTTAAATACCCCAGGGTGGGCCAGGGCCCAGGGAGTGAGGCCCGCTCCCTGGAGCTCTGAGGGCCCAGGGATCACACCTCTGGGCTAGATTTAATTTACGGGGCCCAAGACCCCAGACTCTGGCCGTTCCACCACAGTAAAAGAAGCGGGGAGAGTTGCCACACTCACCCAAGATTTCAGAGGTGGGGCCTAGGATCCCCCACACCAGGCCCTGATGTGCACTGCTGCCTGAAGAGATACCACTGTGCTCCATCAAATGAAGGAGGAGGGGGCCTGAGACCCCCATGTCCTTGCAGTGAAGGGACGGAAGGAGGACCATTAGAGGTGGGCCTGCCCTGCTCATTGTGCCAGTGTCTGGTGGGAGCGAGAGGCCACCACAAGAAGCAACGCTCTTCCAGATAAGGAGAAACTGCAGGCACCTGCAGCAGCATGGGGGTGTGCTGCTCACACTGGGAGCTGGCGAGGCAGCAAGGGTGGGCTTCCTTGGGCTACCCCAATGTTGGAGCACCCTCAAGCTTAAAACAAAATAAGTAAATAAAAACTAAAACAAAGAGGAAACCAGCAAGCTGTGTGGTTCGAGGCCACATCACACATCAAAAGGAAGCGGCTGAGCCATTCAATAGAAATGCAAACATTCTCGGAAGAGAACGCCACATAATGCTCTGGTGGTCTGTACTAAACTTAAAGTTCTGGCAAACATGGTGGCCCCCAGGATGGCAGGGACACCACTAATGCATCAAAGGAAATGTGGAGGGGGTGCTCAAGGAATGCAGCAGCATTCCATAATGCCTAAAGGAATTTACAAAAGTGATAACCCTAAGTGTCTAGGGTCCACAAAAGAATGACCACCCTGAGCTTTCCCTAGGGTATCACTCACACCCAAGGCTGGAGCGTGGGCTATCCAGCTGGGAGTTCAGCAACCTCTAGGGCCTGAGTATATGGCTGCAGGTTGTGTGGCCTAAAGACGGGTAAAAAAAGACACAGAGACATGGTGGATGTTCGGAAATCATTTATTAAAAAATGATTGGCATATGGATTTGAACAATTATTTATTGATAAGTGTTCTTCATGATGACCTGGCAATGCCGTCTCTATAAGTATTATTCACTATGGGTTTAAACAATGCTTTATTCAAAGATATTAATGACGGTTTTATCTCAAAGGCTGTTGATATTATTCACTATGAGTTTAAATAATGCTTAATTCAAAGATATTACTGACAATGATTTATTTAAAAGGCTTACTTATATGCCTGAAAGCCTGCAAAATTGTATTAATGATTTCAATTCCTGATTATTCTTAGTAAGTGCCGAGGAGGCTGTTATGCTTTATTACTGATAATGTGGGCACATGATTGTAATGCTTGTTTATTCATAATACGAGCAGAGGAAGTATGTTTACTGAAGTCTGTGACACGTAACTGTAGGCTTGAAATGGAATACCATTGACTGGATGTTGTTGCTACCCCATATATATGGTTATGTGCTGTACTGTATAAGAAAAGAGGTACTATGAATTCTGGGCCATGACCCTCTAGGGGTCGAATATAATGTTGCAAAAGGTGTTTTTTCACCAGCCTTGTGTATGTTTATAAATTACTGCATAGTATTGAGTAGTGTGTATAATAAATGTACTTTTACTTTTCTAAAGGAAAAGCACAGACTGGAACCTTATTTATTGATCGTTAATATTAAGTGTCAGCAAGTGGTGATTACTAGCCCACACCACCTCCCTTGAGTAGGCCTTGGACTGCTCGGTTTTGCTACCCTGAGAGAGTCAAGTGCTACAATGGGGTGCTTGGTTTGCAGTGGAGGGTGAATGTGGACCCATTACGTGTGCAGGCCACACACTTTATAGCCTGTTTACTTACATTAACCTTACTCAGAAGGCAGTCATTTGCGGACAATCCCAAAACATGTTATCAGATAAATGTCATCTATGGCATTCAGAGTTAAAGTTGGCAACTATTTTTCAGTGGTTTGGGGGTCAGGTAGGCCTTACGCAATACAATTAAATGAATATATCTGAATCTTGAATTAAGGAAAGTCATATAAAGGTATTCCAATGTCCTGCCCCATTCCTTTTCACTGAATGTTATGCCTACGTAGGATTCCCAATTGCCCCTCAGTCTCTCCATTTTAATGTGAGCAGCAGTCCGAACACCTTTAAAAAGTCAAGTAATGAGTCTTCTGTCCGATCCCATAAAATACAATGTTTGGACATGTGTGTGCACAGCGGCCTCAATGACTAATACCCCAGTGAGTGCACACCACAGCCATTAGTTTCATATGTTAGCAACTGCCCTGTGTGTAAGCCATATTGTTTCATAAAGTATTTTGTAAGGAATTGAAGATCTGTCTTGCAATAACTCCCCCTAATGACTGCATGCCCAGCTACTCCCAGGACTATAAAGCTGCCTTTGGAATGTCCTAATTGGGATCCGATATACTATAGAAACAAATACATGATACATTGAGAATTTTATATTTACTAATGTCTAAGCCCTCTTTTGCAGTGTAGTGCCAGTAGAAGTAGGTAGTTAGATTTCCTAGGTGGGATAGAGGCAGCTAAGAAAAGATGTAATTCAGTGAGTTGCCCATCAGACACAGAGAGACCCATTGAAGCAGGGCAGCCAGGTAATAGGGCCCCACAAACCCCTTTGACTTGTGCGCAGTTTGAATTTGGCTAATAACACCCTATGCCTGCCAGAGCCACAAGTCAGATCACCAAGGAGCACTTTCTGCTTTCTGAAGAAGCTCCTTCGGAGCTGGAGTAGTAACTTCGAGAAGTAGAACCACAGACATGGTAGCGTAACCATTTAATCTAAAGCAATCCCAAGAATAGTAGATATAGGAACTGTCTTTTGTGATCTCTATGCTGCTACAGCCTTACTGAGATTGCCACTCAAGAGTTCATGATCACAATGGAAAATCTTAATGCCAGGATACCAAAATATTGGTCCCCATGTAATTGTGTAAGTGGGAAGCAATGAGAACACAAGGTTTTAGTTCAGCTGATCCGACCTAAGTTTAAATTCTTCTATAATATGGGAAATAAAACAGATGTCGGCCCATACATCCCTAATATACAATGATACGCTTTCTGCATACAAGGATACCAAATAAGTGATGTCTGTAAGTGGGATACATCAGTCCTCTCCTCAAGCAGCAATGTTTTGAGGCTAATGTATTCATGGCAAAGGCAAACAAGGGGGACAAAGGCCACCCGTTGTGTGCCTTTATTAACCTTAAATATGGCAAATTAAAGAGCCCATTTTGACCCTTGCACTTGGCTCTGTAATTTAATCTATTGGATCATCTTATTATCCATGCCAAATTTGTGCTACATAGCAAATATATACAGCTGCAAGAGTATATTGAAAGCCTTCTCCATGCTTAACACCAAAAATGTTGAATAAAACCAAATGTGTGGTGCTCTATCTAATATTTGGTGTAACCCGCAAGTAGTAAATGTAGAATGGATCTCTCTTTTTGTGTAGCCTGTGTTCTCAAAGGAGAAGTGGATGGCTATTAGAGGAGCTGCAGATTTCTGTGCTTACTGGTTGAGCTAGAAATAATCTATCAGAGCTATCTGATTCAGTGTGGGTGTTAGCTAGTTATAATCCTGATAACACAACTTCTCCATTATTGAAGCATGTTTCTTCTTGGCCTTGGCAACAGCATGTCCACTATCTACACTCTCTGCAGCATCAATCTCGAACTGCCTCAAGAATAGTTCTAACTTCCCCAACTCGTGGTCTATCATTTGTTTAGCACTACCATGGATTACATGCATAGTCCCTGGATTACTACTTTAAATGCCTACCACTCAACCCATGCGGAGGCAGTGGAGCCTGGTCCCTTTTAGTTCGATGAGGTGGGATTATTGAATAAATATGATATGCACACTCCTGCACCTGACACAGGGGTATATGTCTCTTGCTCAAAGTATGCATGCCCCAGAAATTCCAGGTTATTAGGATCAGTTGGTTACTTAGAGCCATTGTGAAACCAATATTATACAAAGGAGAGCGAATATTAAAATCAGCTGTGAGACACACCATGCCATTACGAGAACCCCATTGCTCTAGTGTTGCTGGTGATGTAAGCTCAATCCTGTTTTAAGATAACTGACTGCCCATCCCAGGGCAGATTGAAAATATTCAGCCATCCAAACTGAAATAGACACAGGCATGTAGAACAAAGCAATTGCTTTCCTCAGTTATGGGGTGGTGAAGCAAGGCATTGTGCAGGCCATCAAGGTATGCATTATACAAGTGGAGCTGCAAATAGTGAGACTGGTACATTTGACAGTAACTGGGTGAAAAAGGGTAATACGTAATCCCTGAAATACAACTGCAGTCACCAACGGTAGATGATCGGGAGTGTTGCCGTGCAGATAACAAAATTCTATTGCTATACTGGCCAGATTTCGAATCATCTGCTAATAGGCCATCACATTGGTGTGAAGCTGCTTCCGTAGCCAGGGCAGCCTGTTTACTTCCACAGACTTGTAATACATTGGGGTGAAAAGGTGGGTTTGTTGATTCATCAAAATTGTCAATTCTGCAAGGAGGATGAAGGTGTTTTGCAGGCCTAGTAAAATTTGGGAAGAGTATTATATTATTATAAAAAGCCAAGAAGCAACCAGCTTTTCGGGATCACTGTAGAATAAAGACTCAGACCAGATAATTTAATAGTTTGCAACTACTGGTTTTGGATGCACTGGAACAGAGTCCTCTACTGTAAAATAGCTTAGATAGTCTTTTCGGCAGCACCTACTCAGAAAACCACTTTTCGATGAAAAATGTTTAGGGAGTGAGCACTTTAGCACTGGTTAGCAGTGGTAAAGTGCACAGAGTACTAAGGCCAAAAAAAATGAATTAATCAGAAATAGGAAGGGTGAAGGCAAAAGGTTTGAGGATAAACCTGCAGAGAGGGTCGGTCCAACAATTAAGCTTAGCACATTGCTACAGAATGAAACTATGTATTTCAGATGCCTGTGTTGTTTTCTGATTTGTGTAAAACCTGCCTCTCTGCTGCCTCTGTTTGAGTGGCCTTACAGCATATGCTTGAAACTGGAGAGTTTGGAGGGTTTCCAGCTGTGTAGACTGGAAAAGTTTGGTATGTGAAAAGTATGTTTTGGCTGATATTTTAATAATGATTTCTCCTGCCCCAATGTTTTCCCCTCTTCTTCCTCTTGTATCCTTTCCCGTAAGTCCTTCACTTCATTTTCCAAATTGGCGATAGTTGTCTTGTGTTTCAACTAGCTTCATTAGCACACCCCTATGCAACTAAGGCCTGTTCTTCAAATAGGGCTATGGGCTCTTTACTACTTGGCCTTAATCTTTCTTTTAATGAACACACAGTTTAGTATGGGTCATGACTACTGCAGAGTTCAATTGTTGGGAGCGGGTGCATTATCCCAAAGAGGAATTGAGGAGTGCAGAGAGAACTTTCCAGGAGCCAAGTTTCTAATCAGCCAAAGACAAATGTGGGGATAATCCTATCAGATGTTTTGAAACTAAGGCATGATCTGTGAAAGACCAAACAGTAAAGAAAACAAGGAATGAATAATTTACTTCTACAGTAGCCTGAAGTAAGTTTATCGACAAAACCAAGCTGACCAAAGATCACAGATTCAAGAGGTAGGTGTAGTCTGGGGGGATTCAGGGAATAGAATTATTGAGCTTATACATTGTTCTGGATACTGTTATTTGCCTTTCTGGAGTCAATATTTGCCATTTGAATGTTTTCATTCTCCTTAAAACCCCGGCTCCTTCCTCCCTGTGGAAGGATAGTCCAAGGTGCGTCCTCAGCTGGTTGTCAATGTGTTTAATTTTGAGGTAGGATTGTATATATTTGACTATAAAAATTGTTAGGCAATACCTCTAAAGAAGTTACCACCTGTGATGAAGGTCATCTCTTTTCAACAGGACCTATCCCAGAGCCTCTTCCCTAAAACCCTTCTCCTACACCTTACTGTGGTCTGTTGGAGTAAATACAACATTACAACGTACATCAAGGAGCCGTAGGTTACATTCTGCTCCCACAGAAGTATTCAAGGGCCTTGACAGGAATGGTGTTAATATTAGTTAACATTTTTAAGGAGTTATACATTAGTTAAATGCATTATCTGTCGCCTTAACGTTCTTTGTAAGAATTGAAAATGACTATATTTTTATCCCTTTCTCCTGAGGTACTGGCCTTTCATCAAGTCATCCGAGCCTTATTTAAATATATCATTGGTCTAAACTGAACATGCTTCTATATGAGTGGTTTGAAATTATATTGGATCTCTTGTAACAGTAATTGATTTAACATGACAAATAACCTCCAATAATGCTTTGAAATATAAAATATATGCCATGTTTAATATGAATGCACAAACACGTATTTCTTCAATGTCCAGCCATTGGGGCTTCTAGCTTTCTGAAAGGTCAATGAACAACAATGTGGTACATTGACTTGAACGCATATTCGTTTCGGAAACTGGAAAATTAACTCTATGATGCTCCTCAAATTCATAAAGCTTTCACAGAACTTTGTGATGAAAAAGTGAATATCTATAAAAGACAGATACTATTGTTTATATTAACACATCAGTATTTTCATCATTACATCTTACTCCTATCCACCAATATAAATGTCAAGACATCACATGTAATTGGTCTTTCAGTTGAATCCACATTAGGAATGGTGTCCACCAGAATACTGATTAATCTGTTTTGTCCAGGTTAAGTTTTTATTCCAAGATCAATAGAAAACTCATGATTTTGAATTAAACATCCACTGACAACGAGGAAGCTGACAGCAGATCCAGAAAATTATCTGCAAACGTGACTATTCTAAAAGCGCTATCTTCATCAGGCATATGTTTGATAAATTCAGAACCACTGAACACCTTGGCCCACTTGTGGGATACTACAATACTTTAATTGCCTATCATAACACATTGTATATTTTATCTTTTTGTAGAACTAATCATATAGTATGGAGTTGGGCTAGAGCCCTTTAGTTACGATTATGTAGCGCTATACAATATAAATACTGTGCATTTTTTCATGTAACTTGAGTGGTATTTGCTAAATCTACATGACATTTAACACACACTTTGTTACTCTAGCTGATGTCCTCGGTGTTAAATTTCATGCCGATTGGTCAATGTTGGGAAAACTGGATCCCCCAAATAAAATTAATCATTCCCGTAAGTAGCTGTGTTATGTCCCATATGCATTTCTGCTCTCCCTGTCAGCAAAAACTGCCAAACGGAATTACACCAAACAGGACATGAAGACATAACTTTACTTAGAACAGGTCCGTTTTATTTGGTGTAAATCTTTTCAGTAGTTGTTTTGTAAGAGAGTTAATCATATATCTGAACCATTAACTTTGCAAACTAAACAGCTCACAGACCACATTATAACATAAAAAGTTAATTGGGGAGGAGGGATTTCCAATTCTCCATTGATACGCCACCCCCATCTGGCAGTTACAACTTAAAACTAAAACCTCCCCACTTAATTGCATGATAGAAAGGTTTTCAAATGTGCGTAACAAAAAGATAACTTTAGAGTAGCCTAAACTCCAGGGTATCGGGACAAGAAAAAATGTAAATTCCAGGTCATGGTCCTTGAAGCTAGCTTCTGAATCATGAACCACTCACACTTTGGTTTTTGAACTTCAAAAAAACTATTTAAAAAAAATTAACCAACATATAAAAGGACTGAGCACACTGCATGGCATGCCACATGGCATGTGCCCTTGTGTCTGAGGGCCAAGCCGTCTGAGTGTGACAAAATGAGACGGCCTACGCTAACAATCAATATTGAATGGCCGAAGTCATTTCTGCAGCAAATACATGCATGGTACATGGCATCACCTAATGCCCTGCTCTGCCTGTGCAGCCTTTTCTGGGGCCACATGCTCTGAGCTCCTGGTTGTGCCAAGGACTCACAGAGCACAGCTGAAGGATGTCTCAAATCCACTGCATATGGTAGAAACCCCATAAAGGGTGGTAGCCTTGCCAAAGGTCACACCCTTTGACTAGAGCCCAGTGCAGAGTGTGTTATGGGGTTCTTCTTGGCAGAGGACATGGCTAAATTCGGAAGTTGAAACTGTGAACAAAGAGCCCACTATGCATGACTAATAACGTGTTCTAAGTTCATGAATACTGGGCAGATATGTGGCCACATTTATAGACCAAGAGCCTTATGTGCAAGGGCAGAAAGGCACAGGCAGTGAGTGCTAGGGGCTACACCGTTTAGATGCAGGACATGTCCAAAAGTTGCCCCCGATTGCACATGGCTAACTTGCTGGACCCACGTGGTCAAGGCATTCAAGGGCCATGGCCATGCACAAAGTCTGTGGAGCACGATCCAAGGCTAAAACAAGCAGGCTTCGGAACCATGTGATCTGGGTGCAGGGCCCGGCTGTGAGCCAGGCCATGGGGGTAAATGTTCACAGCCAAATGAAAGCAAACAATTGGTTCTGGTGTCTGCCTCTAGGCTAGTGATTTTGAAATGGGTGGGATGCACCTTTGAGGCTTTTTTGGCTACGTGGCTGATCAATGTGGTTGGTCATTGTTTCAGAGCATTTAGTACAGTTAAAATAACAACTGAAACAGATTTGGGGAAGCTCATTGATAGGGTATGTGCATCCTCCTGGTTATCTGTATCGAGAATTTGATGGGTCTGAGCAGGCTCAACTTACGAAGTGCCTGAACTGGAAACTAGTTCCTGCGTCACATCTTGAGAGAGGTGACTGCAACTATTCACACCATTGCGTGAGACATTCAGTATTTTATCTTCTGTGTTTTTATTGCCTTGCACACAAACTGCATGCAAAAGTAACACAGCTGTCATTTTAATCTTGTGTGGGTAAGCAAAGTACACACCTTGTTTTGATCTACATACTAGTATAAGTAGTATAGATGAGGACAACTTAGGCAAAACTTACATGGGAATATTTCCTTTTCTTAGAAAAATAAGAGAAATCCATACATTGAATACATTTGAGTCATTATATACAACCTGGTAAGGGGCAGATTTCTGATGCACAGAACCACAATTGCTTAAGTCACTCTGGTCTCCAATGAGGTGCAGTTTCTATTCTTTGGTCCTGTCAAATCACCTTGCGGAAACTCAGAGGTGGAAAAACACCTAATGTCTACAGCATGGGACATTGTGCATTTCAGAGTGACATAATCGTAAGTAATTGGGACTACGACTATAGTTGATGTCCATAAAAATGTATTAAAAAATGCTTCTCCAAAAAAATACACTAGATAGCAGGATGAGGTCCAGCATGTGCATCTAGAGTACACTTGCTCTACAAAATCATATTTTCAAAGGGATGGACTATTAGATAGTAAATGATGGTTACAAGATGTAGGAACAAAGCTTTGTCTGAACTTCCCGGAGTTTCTCTTCAAGTTACATAATTAAAAGCATTCCAACATTCTTTAAGCAAACAAGGAAAGTCACAGCTTTCAACAGTTACCCAACCAAATATATTTTTGCATTCATGCTACCCCCAACCACCTCGATAAGAGCTATTGATCGCAGTCTGTGGTAATGATCACACAGACTGCTGATATAGTAGATCCTTTTCACTACTGAAAAGTGGCACAGTTATTGGTAATGGTACATGATAACAGACTTGCCTAAGACATGGGTACGTGGACCAAACCGACTTTATGTGTGCTAAGTAATTTGCCCTTTCCACTGTCCATCCGTTAGGGTACAAGAAAGGTAAAGAAAATCCTGAAACAATACCTATTACATGAAAGATGGCGAAAACATATTCACGTTCCTGAAATGAAATCTGGTTAGTCAAGCTCATGATACACTGGGCACAATTGTTACACAATTCACCAGCAGATCAGGTTCGTACCAAGAAGATTATGCTGGATGCATGTTGGTTATCCAGAGATAGCTGACAGAGTTGTTCCCTCCCATAACCAACCCTTTTTGCTATTCGTATGGGACTGTTTCGCTGTTAGTTAAGCAGCATCACAGTGGCTATGGGGTCCATGCAATAGAGCAGAACAGCAAAACTGTTCCAATAAGCAGATGATATTCTCTTGACTTTGCCCTACCCAGGTTGTTAGTTTCGGTGGTCCTAAGCAGTAAAGAAGCATTCCAAACAGTAAAATGTATTAAACTTTAGGTTTAACGGTACCTGCATATTCTCACTTCTTGGATCAATACCAGCCAATATAATAATGCCACTGAGATGAATTGAGACCATATTCACACATCTGTGTGTTCATAACAAATGAAGCTGCATAAGGTACGTGCGACTATTCTGGCAAAAGTAAATGGTAGTGGCAAAGTCTCACTCCCCCGGGTTAACAACAGTATTAAAGATGATCTATCAAAGCTATAATTTATATTACATACACACTAGGGGGTGCCATACTTAAAGGAGAGGAATACTCTAAACAGGTGAAACTATGATTTATATTTGTAGCTTGAGAAACAGTACTTTTTAAATCTTCTAGCAAATGTAATGTTGGGATGAATATGTGCATAGGTAAGATAAATGTAATTAAAATGTATTTGTATCTCCTTTAGTCTATCTGTCCATTAGATTTTCAAGAAATTGCTAAAACATGTTTATTTTCCATCCTGGTACAAATCCTTCTGTTTGCAAGCAAAAATAATTTTAATTTTAGGTTTGCAAAAGTTCATTAGCTCTTGAGAGAAATGAAACGACTACTACTATGCCTGAAGTATCAGCTGAGGCAAAAAAAGTTAGCATAAAAATATGCCACTTGGATAACGTAAACAAACAAGTTACTTACCTTCGGTAACAAATTATCTGGTA
Source organism: Pleurodeles waltl (assembly GCF_031143425.1). Lineage (NCBI taxonomy): Eukaryota > Metazoa > Chordata > Amphibia > Caudata > Salamandridae > Pleurodeles > Pleurodeles waltl. The sequence continues at coordinate 609,070,413 of NC_090444.1, read as the reverse complement.
GAGACATATTCTAATTGCAGATTCCTTACCTTACAATTTCCCTCAGGCGTCAAACTGGATCTGAAGATTTTTCTGCGAGCAGTACCTTTGCATGCCCTCAGGTGGCGTTGGTCGGCTCTGCATCTGTCATTGGCACCGTGATGATGTTACATATAGGCATCACCCCGGCATACTGACATCAGTTTCTTTTCACGACTTTCCACGCCAGAAGCGTGGAGCCATGAAGAACTGAGATGGGTGTGCCAGAACTAGGGCCCTCAAAGAGAGTCTCTGTCTCTAGAAATCAGCTTGCAGAGTGGGGAGGATCGGTGGGTCGGTCGGAATCTGCAACTAGAATATGTCTCTACCAGATAATTTGTTACCAAAGGGAAGTAATTTGTTCATCTGATAGAGACTTCGAGTTGCAAATTCCTTACTTTACAATAGATGCCCAAGCAATACCATCCTCAGAGGTGGGTCTGTGAACCAAGATCATACCAGGAATTCCTGCAGGGCCGAAACTGCCAAAATCGGCATTACTGCAGACTTGCCTGTCCAGGCTGTAGTTTGGTGAACGTGTGCAGGGATGCCCACGATGCTGCCTGGCAGATGTCCAGGACTGGAGCTCCGCATGCTAACGCAGTGGTTGCAGCTGTTGCTCTTGTGTAATGAGCACACAAACCCTCTGGGGGTTGCTTCTTAGCCAAAGCGTGGCACAGTTTGATGCAGAGAGCACCCAATCTATGGATGGGTTTCTTCTGCACCTCCCGTCCTTTCTTCGTACCCACATAACCCACAGAGTTGATCGTCCACCCATAAGTCTTTGGTATGATTGAGTTAGAACGGCAATGCTTTTTTTGGATCTAGACGGTGGAGCCTCTCCTCCTCTCTAGAAGGATGTGGAGGCAGATAAAAAGTAGGCAAGGTGATAGATTGGCATACATGAAAGGGCCTGACCACTTTAGGGAGGAAAGAGGCCCTAGTATGAAGCACCACTTTGTCAGGATGGACAGAGACGAAGGGTGGCTTTAAAGGGAGAGCTTGTAGCTCACTCACTCTCCGTGCAGAGGTAAAGGCCACAAGGAAGGCTGTTTATAAGGTGAGGAGCCGAAGAGGACAATTATGAAGAGGCTCAAAAGGAGCACACATGAGGAAATTCTACTGGGGCAATAAGAACGGGGTAGGCGAGAACATGTGGATAAGACTTTTAAGGAATCGTGCCACAATGGAAGATCTAAACAAGGAGAGTTGATTAGGAAGTCTGAGGTAAGCAGATATTGCAGACAATTAACCCTTAAGGGTGCCCAAAGCAGAACCCTGCTGGGCATGAGAGAGAATAAACAAGAGGACCTCAGAGAGAGGTGTAGAAAAGGGATCAACAGTTTTGTTGGTACACCATGCCACAAATTTATGCCAATGACAGGCGTATACCGTTTTGGTGGAGGGATGCTTGGGTGCCAAGATAACATTACAGACTTTGGGCTGAAGGTCGAAAGCTGTCAACTGCTGCCGCTGAATCTCCACACAAGAAGAGAGAGACTGGAGAGGTTCGGGTGGAGAACCCCCCCCCCCATGCTGCTGTGACAGAAGATCCTCCCGAAAAGGCAGTCTGTGAGGAGGATCGATGGTCATGCTCAGAAGCTCGGGATACTATACTCTCCATGCCCAGCTCAGAGCCACAAGAATTTCATGGGCCCAGTCATTCTTGATCTTCTTGAGAACGTCAGGAAGAAGTGGTATTGGCAGAAAGGTGCACAGGAGGCCAGAGTTCACTTGAGACGAAAAGCACCACAGGGAGTGCCACCTTGGAAACTCTAAAGTGCAAAACAGCTGACATTGCGCAACAGATCTAACTAAGGCTCTCCTCACAGCTAAAAGAGACCTTTTGCCACCTCAGTATGGAGATGCCATTCGTGATCGACCATGCATTGACGGCGGAGTTCATCTGCTCGGTGTTCAGAGAGCCCGCCAAATGTTGAAGCACCAGGGATATTCTATGACGTTCCAGCAAGGTCCAGAGACTCAGGGCCCCTTGACAAAGGGTCCACGACCCCACTCTGCCCTGCTTGTTGCAGTACCACTTGGATGGAAGAAATGCTTTCAATGCCAGCCTGACTGCCATGAGCTCCAAAAGGTTGAAGTCAAGCCCGGACTTCGCCGCAGACCAGATGCCTCGGCTCCCCACCTCTCCCATGTGGCTGCCCCTTCCCAGGAGTGATGCATTTGTCACTACTGTCTGACCTGGTTGGGGAAGGGAGAGAGATCTGCCTCTGACTCAATTTCAGTTTGTCAACCACCACTGCAGATCTTTCGCAATTCCCTCTGAGATATGGCCCATGTCGGATAGATTCCCCTGACACTGTGCCCACTGGAACTTCAGGTCCTACTGCAGAGTCGCATATGCCATCTGGCATGTGTGACCAGCAGGATGCAGGAGGCCATGAGGCCCAGAAGCTTCAGACTCATTTGCATCGAAACCCAGGATAGAGGCTAAAATATAGGTATCATAGCCTGAATATCCTGGACTCGCTGCTCAAGAGTATAAGCCCAAAATTGCACTGTGTCCAGAACAACTCTGATGAAAGGGAGCATCTGACAGGGAGTCCGGAGTAATGTCAGCATGTTTATAGTGGAGCTCAGAAAAATGCAGGAGGTCCGACATAGTCTGAAGGTGGCAGCCTGGGGTGAGCCTGCCCTCAACAGCCAGTCATCAAGGTAGGGGAAGACTGAAACCCATGGCAGGCGCAGATGAGCTGCAACCACGCCATCACTTTCGTGAACACCAAGGGGTGCTATTAAGGCTGAAGGGGAACACGGTGAACTGAAAGTGCACATGACCTACCACGAACCTCAAGTAACGTCTGTGGGCAGGCAGGACAGGATTATGGAAGTAAGCATCCTGGAAGTCCAGCACTACCATCCAGTCTCCTGGGACCAGGCCAGAAAGGACCTGAGCCACAGTGAGAATTTTTAACTTCTCTTCTTGGGAAAGGTATTGAGGGCCCGGAGGTCTAGGATAGGATGAAGGCCCTTGTCCTTTTTGGGCACCAGAAAGTAGCAGGAATAACAACAAAGACCTACATCTGGCACAGGAACCTTCTCTATGGCTCCCTTGTCCAAGAGAGCTGTAACCTCCTTGCGGAGAAGTGGCAAGTGATCATCCGATCATAGGAAGGTGGCATGGCAGGAGGAGTAGTCTCGAAGGGGAGGGTGTAGCCCCATTGCCGATTTGCTAAACCTAACTGTCCGCCATGATGGATTCCCAGTGGGGCAGGTGATGGTGAATCCTGCCACTAACTGGTCCGCGATGGAGCAATGGACTAGGAAGGCTTGGAGGCTGCAGAGGAGAGGGGGGGACTGGGCCGACCACCGACTCCCTGATCCATGGGACGTGGGTCCTCGGCCATGCAGAGTCTGGACAGCAAGTGCGGCACTGTGGCTGGAGGGAAATTGACGTGGTTGGGTGCCCATTCCATAGCCACAAAAGGGGTGAAAGGCAGACTGAGTGGGGCGAGGTGCAACTGCGATGCCAAGGGATCGAGCTGTAGTCTGGGACTCCTTAAAGCACCCAAGAGCGGAGTCTGCTTGGTCTCCAAAGAGACGGGTGCCATTGAAGGGCATGTCTATAAGTGATTCCTCGACATCCCCCGAAAAGCTAGAGGTCCTCAACCAAGCGTGGTGCCAAAAGGCCACTGTTGATGCAGTTGATCTGCCCAGTGAGTCCGTGGTGTCCCGTCCACATTGAACCGAAAACTCGGCTGCAATTCTCCAGTCAACAACAGCTTGGAAGAAAATGGCCCGGGCCTCCTTTGAGACCAGTGGCAGCAACTGAATTACTTTATCCCATAAAGTATGGGTGTAGAGGCCCAAAAGGCATGTAGTGGTCACGGACCGCAATGTCAGACTGGAGGAAGAGAACATTTTCTTCCCAAGTTGGTCGATTCATTTTGATTCCCTGCCCGGGGGTGAGGAAGGGAATGCGACAGAAAAGGAAGAAGAATAAATGACTAAACTCAGGCGTAGGGTGCAGGGTCAGGAATTCAGGGTTGTTAGGCGCGGGCCTATGGCAGCAGGCAATTGTCTTGTTGGCAGGAGCTCCTGTGCTGGGTTTAGACCATGTCCCCAGCAGGACATTACTGAGGGCCTCATTGAAGGGCAAGAAGGGTTCTGATGTAAAGGCCCCAGGCTGAAGCACCTCAGTCAGAAGGTTAGTCCTGATCGCCACTGAAGGCAACTCGAGTCCCAGGACCTCAGCCGCCCTCCTATCGCCCGACGCCCGGGACATCTTGTTTGGGGTCAAGGGCTACAAGTTTTTATGTTTACTTTGTCCTTGGGACAAGTAGGCCCAACCCCCTGCAGCACAAACCCTTTGGTTGCCTGATTACAGAGAGTGGAACTCTCTGCAGTTGAGTTAATGTGTTTCCAAAAGATAATGCTGTTCGAACTTGTATTTATGGTTCATTATTTGAAAGTCTTCATTATTAGGGTGAGTGCTGTAAATAAATGTTTTAAGGTCACACTTCACTACGGACGTTGGTTCCAGTACAACAAAAAAAAACGTGTATACACATGTTTGAAAAGTTTAGGCTATGAGGCTAAGTATAATGCTCCCAGAATGCTCTCTGATTATATGCAAATGAAGTGTCATTTAGTAAAATGTGTTGATGCATGCTAGTATTTCCCAAAAATATTTCTAATGGAAAATCAGTGTAACCATTTTCAACACGATTATGGGAAGCATGAAAATAAACAAACACTGACAAAGCCAACTGATCTGACATATTTTTATAAGTCTTTTAGTTTCATCAATGCGTGTCTTGTTTTGACATGGCTTTTGTAACACTTTATTGTTGTGGGAGCTACCAGGCCCTCAACATTGTAACAAACCCTGGCAAACCCCCCCCAAAAAGTTTTTGAACTCTCTAAAAGCACACCAGCGGCATAACAAAGGCCCCGCAGCCGCCCTCCAGGGGGCCCCTTCAGCATAGCACCTGCCCTGAGTGAGTCTGGAGAGGGGGCTCCTCCATGTTCTTTACAAAGGGGCACCCTCCAGTTTAGTTACGTCACTGATTGCCACTGTAGTTCCTGACACTGAACAAAACTACTTTGTGTGGCAATATGCTCCTTGTGGAAGAGCAGAATGCGATCACTCACAGTAAAGCCGGCCGAAAGAGAGAGAAATAGAAGTTTAATAAAAACTAAATGTCTTTGTTAACACCAGACCTAATTAGGGACCAAGACCCACATGTAGGTAGCTTTTTGCATGTCGCAAACAGCGACTTTCGCTGTTTGCGACATGCAAAAAGCACACTGCGATGCACAAACCCAGTTTTGCGATTCGGTAACCTGGTTACCGAATCGCAAAACGGGTTTGCGACTCTCAATTAGTAAGGGGTGTTCCCTTCCTAATTGCGACTCGCAGTGCAATGTAGGATTGTTTTGTGACCGCGAACGCGGGTGCAAACCAATCGCAGTTTGCACCCATTTCAAATGGGTGCTAACACTTTCGCAAAAGGGAAGGGATCCACATGGGACCCCTTCCCCATTGTGAATGTCACTGTAAACATTTTTTCAGAGCAGGCAGTGGTCCTGTGGACCACTGCCTGCTCTGAAAAAATGAAACGAAAACGTTTCATTTTTCATTTTTGTTATGCATCTCGTTTTCCTTTAAGGAAAACGGGCTGCATTACAAAAAAAAAACTGCTTTATTGAAAAGCAGTCACAGACATGGTGGTCTGCTGTCTCCAGCAGGCCACCATCCCTGTGAGGGCCGCCATTCGCGAGGGGGTCGCAAATTGCGACCCACCTCATGATTATTCATGAGGTGGGCATTTGCGAAGCCCTTGCGAATCACAGATGGTGTCAGGGACACCATCCTACATTCGGATTTGCGACTCGCAATTTGCAGGTCGCAAATCTGAACCTACCTACATGTGGCCCCAAATTCTTAAAGAAAGTCACAAAAGTGCACCCATGGTATATGTTGTACCCTATAAAATATTTGTGAACTGTATTTTAGCATGGGTAAATACGATGTGTAGATTTGCTCATGTAAAAATCTATTGAGCATTTGCAAGTTCATTTTCCCTCCAGACACTTTCTTCCCAACCCTGGAAGAAGTTCTAATTCTGCCATTGTCAGGAGTAAATGTCCAACCTTTCTTATTATGGGACAATATTAGAGAGAAGCTGGTAAAAATCTTTAAAACATGCAGATTAGTAGGTTTGCAGACTCAAAGGCATTCCAGCCCTAGAACTATTGCTTACTGCTTCCTCCAGCCCCAGTATGCAGATCTGCAGAAAGGTGGCAAAATAAGGAAATTGTTACAGTAGGGATTGAAACTGCAAGTATTTAAGCCCTACTATGGTAGTAGCCCTGGCATAATCAGAGAGGCTATTATCAGAGCACTTACATAATGAGATTGCTGCCATAATTTGTCGCCACACTACATGGCACCAAAGGGACAAGTAGATCTTTTTACAGGACAAGTAGATTTGAGAAGCAACCTGTCCACTGGACAAGTAGATATTTTAATAAATTCCACACCCCTGAGTAGGAGGCTCCCTCCTCCGTAGCCACAGTAGGGGGAGAAAGCATGCAAGAGTCAGGGGAAGTGTCCAACCCAGTGGCTTGACCCAATTCCTTTACCCAGTCCAAATTATGGTCTTCAAGCTGGTATTCTAGAGGGTCCAGTGACCACTCCATACTCTCACCGTACCCATACCAATAGGGTATGGGTACGGTGAGGATCCAACATGGGGAGTGATGTCCCAGTCAAAGTCGCAATTGGTGTCGAGTGACGTTGTTCCGCCTTCAGGTCAGAGTCGGGAATAAGTATAGGATCAATGTCGATTGTGGGCCTAACTGACGTCAGAAGCGTCGACTTCTGCACCGGCAATGGGGAAGGTCACAATAGCACAACTGCCGTCTGGTCGGATCCGGAAATGAATCCTGGGGTGACCTCTGGACCGGAAGCCGCTGGTATGGAACCCGAGGGAGCCCCCATTACCCTACTGGGCTCGAGGGCATCACAGGAGGGTTGGTATGCCCATATATGAGGTACATGGTCTCATAACACTCCCTGAGTTGGGCAGAGGTGGCTCCAGGTCCTGGAAACTCGGGGAGGTGAGGAGCCGAACACAAAGCAGGCTCTGAGGACCGAGGACTAGAAGGCAATGCTCCTCCCAGTCGCATCGGTCGAGCGACGGGGTTAAGTCGAAGAACGCATGTTCTTCTTCAAATTTTTTTTTCTTATGACCCGAATGTCCTGAGAACTTGGAGTGGGACAAGGACAAGTGGTGATGGCTTTGTGAACTAGCTCGTGGCCTTCCTATCGAGCAAGTCCGGGAGCGACTTGGAGCTGACCGCCGGGCTGCTATGAGCTTCAAAACCTTTGGTTCATGGCCTGGCAGTCAGAGCCCAACTTCAGGTCCTGGTTAAGCTCCAGATTTCACAAGCACACGAGGTGCGGATCCGTCACCATGCGGTGACATTAGTGACACGGCTTCAATCTGGTATTACGGGAAAACATCTTGATGCACCAAGAAGTCAAAAAGTTCAACAAAGGGGTTGAAAAGTCAGTCAAAAAGGGATTGAAGGTAGCTCTTTTCCAAATCTGCACGTAGGCTGGCAGAAAGAAAAGAACTGACATCCGCGTGCTAGGGTGGTGCCTATATATGACCAGGACGTCATCATGGCGACCACTATGCCAATGACAGACAGTTGACGAACGCCACTTGATGGCGCAGAAGGGTACTGTATAGGAAAGTGCCCCTTTTGGCATGGTTACTCCCCCCACTTTTTGCCTGGTATTGATGCTAACTTGATTGAGTATGTGCTGGGATCCTGCTAACCAGGCCCCAGGACCAGTGTTCTTCCCTAAAATGTACCATTGTTTCGACAACTGGCACACAACTAAGTCCCTTATAAAAGGTACCAGTGGTACCAAGGGCACTGTGACCAGGGAGAGTCCCCAAGGGCTGCAGCATGTATTATGCCACCCTAAGGGACCCCACATCAAACACATGCACACCGCCATGGTAGATTGTGAGTGCTGGCGGGGAAAAAAAGGTAAAGTTGACAGTCCTCCCTGGGGGCGATGCCCACAAACCACTGCCTGTGGCATAGGTAAGTTACCCCTCTAGCAGGCCTTACAGCCCTAAGGCAGGGTGCACTATACCACATGTGAAGGCATAGCTGCATGAGCAATATGCTTCTACAGTGTCTAAGTTCATTGTCAGTGCAGTGTGGCCATATTGAGTACATGGGCTGGGAGTTTGTCATTACGAACTCCACAGCTCCATGATGGCTTCACTGAAGATGGGGAAGTTTGGTATCAAACATCTCAGCACAATAAACCCACACTGATGCTAGTGTTGGATATATTGTAAAGTGCACACCGAGGGCATCTTAGAGGTGCCCCCTGTATTTTCCCTAACCCTTTAGTGTAGGACTGATCCGTCTGTGCCAGACTGCCACTAACAGACAAGTTTCTGACCCCATGAGGTGAGAGCTTTTGTGCTGTCTGCGGTCAGAAACAAAGCCTGCTTTGGGTGGAGGTGCTTTCCACTTTACCCCGCAGGAACTGTCAGACTTGGCAGTGAGCCTCAAACACTCAGTCTTCCTGTTACAGTGCCCCAGGGCACTCCAGCTAGTGAAGATGTCCTCCCCCCCCGGACCAAGCTCCACTTCTGCCGGCAGGTCTGGTGGGAAAATTAGGTAAAACAAGGAGGAATGCCCAATAAGCTAGGACCACCCCTAAAGTGTCCAGAGCTGAAGTGACCCCCCCCTCCCTGCAAAATCCTCCATCTTAAGGATAGGGACCAATGGGGTTAGGAATGTGCCCCCCTCCCCAAAGGGAGTAGGCACCAGATGGGTGCAGCCGCCCTCAGGGACAGTAGCCATTGGCTACTGCCCTTTGACCCCTGTAACGCCTCTAAATCTAGTATTTAGGAGCTCCCCTGAACATCACTCACCAGATACCTGGCGACCTCAAGAAGAAGAAGAAATAAGGAGGACTGCTAAGCCGACACCAGTAGAGAAGCCTCCAGATGACAACTGACTTGGCGCCAGCCCTACACGGCCTGTCTGCAGCTTTAAAGACTCCTGCAACTTCAAAGATTCCTGCAGGTGATGCATCCTACAGGACAAGCAACCTCTACAAACCCCATGAGGGCTTCCTGCCCAGCATAGGACCATGACCTCCGAGGACAGCGGCCCTGTCCAAAAGAAGTCTCTAAAAGGACTCCAGAACCAGCCCGGATCCGCAAGTCCTTTCTACTTTGCACACAACACCCACGGTCTGAGTCAGGTGGCCCATCGGTCCAGAGAAGGTCCACAGGCAATTCCGACCTCAAGTCCATCCTGGGTTGACCCTTCCTGGCCAACTCAACAATGCCTGCAGCCTGAACCTGGAGGATCCCCCCCCCACCCGGATCCAATGAGGATTTCTGACACCCAAGGAGACCCCTGCACTCGCAGCCCCCTGGCCTTGGGGAGCCCGACCAACGATCCAGCAACATCCAGTGGACTCCTGTCCTGCCTGTCCAGCCTTTGGTTTCCCGGAATCGACCCTATGGACCCAGCCTGCAACATCTTTTGTAACCCCCTGGTGCTTCCCACTGAAAAGCATTGGGCGCCCAACTCGGTGTTTGCACCCGGCCACCCCTGTGCTGCTGAGGGTGTGTGTTTGGTGTGTTCCTGTGCCCAAACCCCGCACCACCCGGTGCTGCCCTAAACTCTCCCAAGGCCTGTGTCCTGAAACCGCGGATACTTACCTGCAATCTCCTTTCTTCTAAGTCCCCCCAGTCCTCATAGGATTCTATTACAAACTCGACGTTGCTGCTGGTGCACTTTTGGGGTCAGCCTAAACTTTGAACTGTGGACAACCTAACACCCATAGACTGGAATCATAAGTTGTGTACTTACCCGTTATCTGTGCTAACACTTTCCCACCTGCTAGGACTTTAATGAGTCCTATCAACGGTTGCATTGTGCCAACTTTTGAAATAGAAGAGTGTTACTTGTAAACTGCTTTATCTGCTAAAACCAAACAAAATACATTTTATAAATATGCTTGAGACCTATTGACAACTGTACTCTCTTGCAACAAAGTTCTTCGGATTCTAGTAATAAAGTAACAATATATTTTTGCTATGTAAAAACAATTGGCCTGGAGTTAGTCACTGAATGGGTTCCTCGTTTCTTTACTGTGGGTGTACAACAAATGCTTTGCACTACCCTCTGATAAGCCTAACTGCTCGACCACATTACTACAAAAAATAGCATTAGTATTATCGACTTTAGCCTCTGGGGAACCCCTCGACTGTTTGCACACTATACCTAATTTTGGTATAGTATATACAGAGCCAGCTTCCTACATACGGCTCGAAGAAAAATCTCCTGATCGGACGCCTGTGGGAAATTCTAAGGTAAGGAATCTGCAACTAGAAGTCTATATCAGTTAAGTATATTTAGTGAAATAAGTGTAATAACCTGAATAAAACATTTACAAACATACTTTTATTAATGTTGACGCAGCTTCAAATGATCCAACCACCACAAGCAGTGGCGCAATTACAATAAGTGGAAGCAGAGAATATCCAATGACTCCAAGGACCTGCCCATAAGCGACCTAAGGAGAAAAAGACAAGTACTTTAGCCATGAAAGATAATAAGTCTATATTTTTAAAACACCAACAGCCCCAGGGTTACGCAAATATACCTACTACCTCAATATTATGTATTTCTGTCTACATGACAGACACTTTACACATATTCCTGCAGCACAGCCCCAAAACAGTGTGATTAATCTTAGTGCCTTAACATTCAAATGTTAGTCACTCTTGATTTATTTTAACTATCAAAACTTCTATTTGGTCAATACAATTGTAGAACTATTTCAACTTGCCATGAATATATTTGTTACTACACTGTTATCACAGTACTGTTTTCGGAACAAGCATTTTTTTGTGTTAAGAGACTAAGACAATGACAGCATCTATTTCAAAAAGAAGGTTTTGAAGGACTAACACTAAACCGAGAAATAAAGTAACAACAAATATCTACTCATTTCACTGTTACACTCCTAGCTTTGTTCACTAATATTTGAAGTTTGTCTTAGTAAAGAGTGTTTGTGAACAAGGGATCCCTAAAATTAATTGGTGAGGAATAGATAAAGCAACCAGGCACAGACTGCTGGATCATATCAGTTCTAATTAATGTTTTATTACTGTGAATTGACATTTGACGTACGCATGTGGCCAATGCATTTTAGTCTTTTCAAAGCCCTCTCAGAGAAATGTAAATACTATATTTGTGTAGCAAAACAACCTCAGAACATAATGCCCATGCGTAACCCATTACTTATTTTGCATTACTCTCCGAAGACACTGGAGAGTCCACAAATATAGCCTGATATACCATCCAATCATCTCTACCCTCCATCTCTTGACATGTTTCTAAGGGCCTACTCTTGCTTTGTCTGTAGGAATTTCTAGGTTCATGCAGCTGTGAATACCCTTTGCTCAGTATGTTAGCTTTACCTTGCAGTGCTTATCATGTAGGTAAGTACCAGGCAGGTAAGCATATATAGCAGGTTTTGTCCTTTACCATGCGTCCTTTACCCTGCAATACTTTACCACAAAAGTAGGTATATGTATATTAAATAACATTTTTATGGTCTTGTAAAAAGAGGGTTTGGGTGAGGGCAAGGGAAGGAAAGGGACATTATACAATTTAGTGGTGGAAAGAGGTAAGGGTGATTTTAGGGTTTAGGAATGGTTAGAGATAAAGGGAGGAAGAGTGTATTTAGGGTTTTGTGACTTGCTGTAAATCCTTTTAGCAGTTGTTGAGAAATGAAGGTTCAAAATGAATGTATATATATTATGCTGCAGAGCAGACACCAGATTGGATGCCACAACATCAACAAAAATGCAGCAGGAGCCATTTTAAGATTTGGGAACTCAGTCCTTTGTTCTGAAAAAAATAAACAAAAATATGGTGGCAACGTGGGGTACCCTGCCCCGCTGCACATGGTAGGAGCCAAAAACAGTAATCTTTTTTAGATATGTACCACAGATCAGTGATGCAGATATAACAAATGGCAGGCTCCCTCCCTTTTTTTTTTAAGCCCTCTGATGTGGGCCAGGGCCTGAGGGGAGCACAAAATTTCTATTTATCAGGGAACAGGGCAGGCAGCCCTACTCACCAAGCCTTTTTAAGGCCCCAGAGCCCCATCTCCCTGGGCTGCAATAGTTTTTAGATGTGGTGGGTGTGAGCGAACCCCCTCCTAAGCTGTACTATGGCCCAGGGACCCCCATCCCACGAGGGCCAGTTTTTGCTTTTTCTTTTTTTAATGTGGGGGGCATTCTATCCCCCTCGCAGAGTACTACTATGGCCCCAAGGTGGCATCCCCTGGGCCTTGTTGTATGGCTCCCACCTTCAGAGAAAACATTTGCTTTTTTCTCTGTCAAGCAAGAGCAAAGTGATAATCTGCTCCTGCAGGCCGGGAGCATACTTGTTGCCAGCTCCCGTCAGCAACCAGGATGACTGGCTGGCTGGGGAGCAGACAGTGGCCCTGGGTCTACCAACATCGTCCCCCAATTTAGTTCAAAGCTGTGGACTCCCCAGGTGCGCACCAAGGCACCTGTACAAAAAAAATAATAAATGAGCAGCAGGATTCATTCATTTATTATTCACTGCTGTGTGCAAGCAACGCCTCATAATGCCCTAGGGCAGTATGTCTTATGTTTTGACTTCTGTGGACCATCACTTAATCATTACTGGAATCCATGGAACCTCACTGAATCACTACTGGAATCCGGCCACTGAATCATTACTGAAAGCTGGGGACACCAGCGCAGGCAATGTTGATGATCTGATCCTCATAACAATGCACAAATATACAGAAACATTCAAACAAATACACAAATTCTGAAATACTTTATTTAATTCTCAAACCAATATAAAAATTATCAATAATTTAATGGGAAGGTTATAGCTTTTCTAAATTCAAAAGAGGCCACCCCTCACCCATACTGCATTCTGTTTGATACACTTGCATGGATACCATAGATCTGAGCATACCAACTTAATTTTTAGCCTCCATCTTCTCATTCTTTCAAATTTACACAATACTATATAATTTTCAGTTTTTAAATTGTGCTTCTTTACTTATACACACTTTATAATTCTGTTAATATGTATTATTTAATTTTCTAGCAGTCAAAGACCCCCTGAGTGGGCATCACAAACCCCCAGAGCTCCCCTGGACCAATGGGTAAGAACCACTGACCTAGGGCTTTTTAAATTATATATCTTTATCTTGGTGGTGCCCCTACAAGGGGAACCACCAAACTTTTTTTTTAATGTTGTGGGGTGCTGCAGGGAGTAAAGCAGCCATCCAGCAATATTAGAAAAAAAAACACAGTAAGTCTTCTGGGTCACTGAATCCGTGACCTCAGGAGAGCTTACCATATTTTTAAAAGCACCCGAGCAGGAGCTGTATACTCTTCAGCTGGAGTGCAGGGACCCCTTGTGGTGGGTTCTTGGGTTGCATTTTGTGGCCTGAAAAATGTTTTAAAAAAACATTCTCAGACAAGATGTTTTCTTAATTTATTATTCACATTTTATTACAATTATTGGTGACTTTTTCACAAGGACTATAGGTCTGCTTTTTATATGTTGATGTGCTGACCAATTGATAACACCAATAGGCTCAAATTTTATATTTTGGTGTTCTGACCCTTTGACAAAGTCAGTAGATCTTTTTTTTACTTAAAATGACATCCTTTATATTGCTGCATCACATAGTCAGCTGCTTGTGCCCGTGGGGGTTAGGGGTGGGTGCAGCAGCCAGGCCCTGAACCCAATCCCATGCTGCACAGGCCAACAGCTGCACGCGGACAGGAAGCTTGGGTGTCTGTGTGGGTTTGGGCTCAGGGCCTGCGTCCAATCCAGTGCCGCAAACGGCTTAAGTTATAGTTATTTTATAATTGGAGCCCTAAAGTAATTATAAGTTGCACCCTCGCCATGCACGAATTACCTTACATAATACATCACTCATAAAATGCCCTATGACATCATTGATAACATCACTGCAACATCTCCAATTACATCACTGAAAACAACACTCGATGGTGGAGCGTCAAGTTAGTTACTTTAGAGCACGAGTTACAGATACTTGAGATACATATGATTGACTAATTTCAGTAGTTTTGTTAATTTAAAACGGTATATTTTAACTGACATTTTCACCCAACTATAACGTTCCTTTAACCTGTGTTTTCTTTCAGTGAATTTCTAAGCTTTTTTTTTAATATAAAGATATTATTTCTTACAATTGGTTAATATGATGTCACTTAAACCAGTTTTTTCAGTATATATATATATATATACACATACACACACACACACATCTATCTACAGTTCAGTATAAAAACACACATAAAAGAATATCACATCTTACAACAAACAATGAGAGGTAAAGGCATGCATTCTAATGCCCCAGGATGTATTACAACACATTGTAAAGGGTAATGGGTTGTAATGTCCGTAGGGTAAAGACCTGCATTTCAATGGCCAATATTATCTTTCCTCTTTCTCCAACACTAGAGAGGTTGCTATCTCACCAATTCTTGGTGATGTGTCTTTTGACCAACACTAATCCATGATGGATCAGACATTTTTAGGTCGAGCTTAAGCCTTCAATCTTTTGTATACTTTTTAAGGATACTTATACTGTGGGTTCAAAGCGATTTTATCTGTTGGTTAAAGTGTCCTTTAAAACTCCTTGCTTGCTAGTGGTCATTTCTGCCTCTTTATCCTGCCTTTTTCTCTTTGGGAGCAGGGACCCACTACTGAATAATTATGCTATGTCCCATTTATCTCTTCTGTGTTTTTTTTTTTTGCCTGTTCATCTTACACTGTGGGTGTGTGCGTTCCAAAGCAGCCACGCTTCCTCGGGAAAGTCCCTTCTCCCCCACAGCTTCCTCTGCAAACATAAAACCAACAACGAAGGAGGGCTTTTCCAGGGCTAGTTCGCACTCGTTTTTCTTAGTTACCACGCTTGGCTTGGAATGACAGTTTTCATTTCCTTGTTGTCTCTGCCATTGCTGGAAAAGACCAACTTCTGTGCTCTAGAGCTGCTTCAAGGTGAATGCTCTGCTGATTAGTGATCGCAGGTGTGATGTTTGTATGAGCATGATCCCACGAGCCTGCATTTAAATACAGCGAAAATGCAACTTACAGTTTATTTAGACAAATTAAATACACTGTAAATAATGAGAAACAGGCACAAAAACATACACAAAACAGTGCAAGGGCAGCTCTGGACCCCACAAGGCTATAACTGGCACTGCCTCTAAGGGGTCCATTGAAACAGTCATTGCTCTCTTCGTGTTGTCCTGGAATAATTCATAGCGCATTATAATTACCTATTTTTCTTCAGGGCTCTGTGCTGTTTTCCTTTTGCACGTACCTATCACTTTTGCCTGAATATATGATTTATCAGAGCGAGGGACATTTCTGTTAGGAGGATGCTTGCGCCCTGCCTACCGCCTCTGGGATTCAGATATCCGTTTCTTCCCAAGGGATGGAAGAAATGCGTGGGGTGCAAGATGGATAGCGTAGTCGGGGGTTTTCACATAAACCACACATCTGCTGGGAGTGAAAAACAGCAACAACTGGCCACACTGCATGCGGAGACGCTTGGATTGTTTAACAATGTGTTCAGTGCTTCAGATCAGCCCTATGTGGATGTTTTCAAGGCCAGACAAAGACAGCAAAATAACACTCAATGTGGTTTGAATGCAGTTTCTTTAAAATATATCTAAAATATATCTTTTAGCCCCCCACCCCTTTACTCTGGCCTTTTATAACCGCTCTGTGGGTCTTTAACCATACCCACTCTTGATATTCGTTGTTTGTTTGCTTGTTTTAAATGGTTTCAATGATTCATTTTTATTGGTGCACTTTGTGAAATGTCCCTCCTTAGTGTGCGGATTTCCCTCCTGAACATTTTTGTTGGCCATCACACTACGTCACGCTTCCTCCTGTTACAGCGTATGATAGCCCCTACTCCGGTTTTGGTTTGCCTTTCATCCCAGCCGAGTTCCTTTCTAGACATTCAAGCAGGGAGCCAATAACTTTTGCGCTCATGCCCATGGTGGCGGTGGCTCTTTGAAGCAGCTTGCTTCGGTCAACTAT
This sequence comes from Pleurodeles waltl, assembly GCF_031143425.1. Taxonomy (NCBI): domain Eukaryota; kingdom Metazoa; phylum Chordata; class Amphibia; order Caudata; family Salamandridae; genus Pleurodeles; species Pleurodeles waltl. The sequence continues at coordinate 609,054,228 of NC_090444.1, read as the reverse complement.
TTTACTTTTAATTTTTTATTTATGTGGCAAGAAAAGTCCAGTTAGGAATTTACAACGCTAATAGCTCTAACTCGAGCAAACGCAAGACCCATTGCATTGCAAATACTTCTTATTTGTTGGTGTCTAACCCTGTTGTGGAGTAATACCAATTTAAGGCATTCCTCAGTAATCCAGAATGTTACTTTCTGGAATATGTCACAAATTCTACTCCAGAAACAAATACCCCTGTTGACTTCATATCTGGCTAACGTGAAGCAAATTACTGTATTTCTTTCTCTACTGGTAAATGCAACTTTGTGTAAAAGTTCAGATTTCTGAGAGTCATGGGCTCCAATTTAGTCACATATTGTGCCTCTGAAGAATACATAAATGCCTCCTAACCTGCAGTACGTGGCTCCAGAGTCACAATTTAGGGCAATGTAATTATCAGGTTCTGTGTTAATTTAAGTTTTAAAAACTGCATCTCATAAACGCCAGACACTTAGCCGCCAACCAACCCTTCTACAAATGCCCCCGCCCCCTCCACCAGCTAAGCACCATTTCCACTGGGAAATTGTGATAAATATCTTGCACACAGTTTCGTGAATTTAATACTGCATTAAGTTCGGCGTTGGGCACAAAAAATAGACCAGTCTAGAAAACAACTTGTGTGCGGCCGAATGAAAGGTGTATTTCCTTAGATCGGGGTGAAAGGGACACCACAGATCAACCAGTCCCAATGCCTCAAGAAAGCAGGCAAGACGTGTCTCCTCGAAGTGCGTGTGCCCGACCATAGCCTATCTTTTTCCCTATACAACAACCCATTTAAGTCTTCTACAGTAACCAACGCCTCCAGAGGAAGTTGCACAATTAGAAGTACACAACTGGAGACTCCTTAGAACAAGACACACAGGCAGGATGGTTGTATAGTTGACGATTTACTCTAGAGAGATATGGTTGATGTAGTAGGAAAATGTATGTACAATTAAAGGACTTCTTAAAAAGAGACCCAGCCAACGTGTATTTCGGTGGAAACGACTTTTTAAGGTTCAGTCCACTGATAGGCAAGTCAAATCAAGGGCTGTTTAAAATATACAGACATGTTCAAACGTAAAGAAAATATTTTGTCTCCATTATAGGCACTGTCTTGAGAATGGTGTCTGGTTATGTATCTCTTGAGCAGCAAGAATACAGTCCGAGAAAGCACCTTTCCGACCGAGCACCTAATGGGTTGCCCACCTTAGCACCCGAGGCCCAGGGTTTCCCCCTATTAGCGGATTGGCTTTATCTCAAATAGGGAAGCGTGGCCCACCTTCCACCATTGTCAGCCAGTAGCCGTGCTCACCTGCAATCCGCCAGCCAAGAAGTCGTCCATTCCGATGTGGGCTCCAGAGGGGGCAGGCTGCCAGCCCCAAACAGTTGTTGTCGCACAGTCGATGGGCACTCCTTGCACTGTGGCAAAGGCTTTGATAGGCATGGGGGGGGGGGACGACGTTGGTTGAGTAATTCCTTGTCACCTGCGTCAGGTGTCCAGTCTTTTGCACTCATAAGTCTCCATATGGCATGAAGTCAGACGAAGCCTCATCTGTGCTCCATCTGCACAGACTGTCTCGGGTAAAGACCCTCCACCATCTTGGGCCTGGGAAACCGATTCCATCCTCTCAGGTTCATATCTCTTTCATTCGATCTTCACAACAGTCAGTCCCCGCAACAAACCAGTACACAGTAAGTATTCTTTATTTTAATGTCTCCATCTGTGCCGTTCATTCTGCAGGAAGACAGGATGCTGAGGTGAGAACATGGTTGCCCACGATGCATTTCGAGCCACGCCCCAATAGTAAACGAAACTGAAAGTGCGCGAAAGTTTCCCTCACATAGAGATTACAGCACTGTTAACTACACAGACAGACTGGGCACTGAACTAACAGCAGTACTACAAGCTTTACTCACACACAAAATATGTCAGTATTAGTACAAATGTTTCATTCAATGTCAATTTGTCACATCATGCCTAATTTGGATTTACCTCAGAGTATGCACCTAATGAACCCAAACCAGCTGCATTTCAATTTGCCATTCCTTGCCCTTAAAGAAAGTATCCACCCCGGCATCACGATAAGCCGTGCTACCATTGCCCCGGCCTCCCTTGAAAGATGTCTGCCACATAATCTTCCACAGAGAACACATGTTCAGCCTATTCCTCATAGCTGCTTATAAGATGTAGGGAAGGAGAGAGAAAGGCAAATGTTTAAGTTTGTTGTGTGTTACAATGTTCAAGGTATATTTTGTTTCCTGCAACCTACAATTACTAAGTCGTTCATTGACTCCTATTAAGTAATTTGATCATTTTTTTAACCTTTTCATAACACATATTTGGGCCACAGGCACAAGTGTGATAACAATGTTTAACCTATCGCTTAGGCCCTTATAAAGAGTGCCTCAGAAAATGGGATAGTATTTACCTACCACCAGAGTTACGGTTATCGGAAGTACTGAAAACATCAGAGGTGCAGAAAATATTGGCCATAAGGAGTTGGACACAGAGGGCCTCCTATTAAATGAAGTTGGGTCTATCTCCTAGTTGTTACTAGTGATTAGGTTTAGATGAAATGGCTCACTTAGGACTGCCTAGTTCTAGATTACATATTTGTTGGCATAATGTAATTTGTAAGGCTGTTCTAATTTTTTTATATAGACAGTATGGAGGAAAGCTATCACTTTTTCCTAAAATTTGTGTTTACATTAGATCACAGTTCTGCCACTACTAAGCTGTAAATTGGAACTCAGACTAAAGTGAGAGGAGGCAAGAGCACAAAACTGGCTATTCTTACTTCAGATAAAAATACTAACTGGCTTTTAACAAGTGAGTTTTGTGAATAATTGGACTGCAGAGTTTTTTTTATATAAGGCAGCTGCATGATATTCACTAAACAGACATCCGTCTATGACTGAATAGGCAAAATGGTTACAGTGCCTACCTGTTAAGATTCAGAAGCCACCTGGAATGTGGACTTTGACACTGGACTATTTAGTTTGTAGAGAGAGCTTGGCTTGCCTCTTCAAAACAAGACTTAACAGACAACTATATTTTATGAAACTATATGAGGATTATTAAGGCAGAAGGATCTATAGATTTCTGTAGTTGGTGACGGGCAAATCTACCAGGTAGACATAAGAAACATGGTATTTTAATTAAGGAACATCTATGCACTAATTTCAACCAACAAGTGTTTAATTTCAATGTGTCATTAAAGGGTAGCAGGCTTTGAAGAGCGAAAATGGACACGTGCTGCATCCTGATGTAATGTTCTTTAAAGAGGTGTGTCTACAGCCATAGAGTGGATGTCTGTTTATTGACGATCATGCAGGACTGGGACTGTCCTGATGTACAAAGGTGCTGTTCCAAATCAAGGGTGCATAGACTGAGAAGGCATGTTGCTTTTTTTTTTTTTTCTTTTTGCACATATTTGTCTTTAATCTGATGATGTCCTGGATGAGGGTGTGCAGAGCTGCAAGAGACAGAGGTTGTCAGACCTGGAGACATGGGTGAAGGTTGTGTTGGCATTGAAGTTGATGCAACTGATTTTGATAATAGTGCGTGTGAGCCAGAGCAGCCATTGGGATTCCATCCAGGTGGGGGTGATGTGGTCATATTTCTTCAGGCCCTTCAATGAGGCCTGCTGCTGCTTTTCGATGCCCTAGAGGGGGACCAGCGTGCGGTCTGGGAATCTGTGGAGCATGGCATGACTCCATCTGGATGCAAGATTACGAGGGCCTGAATTGCAGTACAGAAGTCATTTTGTGGGCGGAATGATTTCATTTTGTTTACTAGAGAACGGTGGTCCTGGAAAGCCTTAGTTTTCTTGGTGATGTATTACTTGAGGGTGAGATTTGAGTCCAGGGTGAATGCAAGAGATTTGGCATTGGGTGAATGTTGGGGTTTGAATTAATTCATGTTCATGTCGACAAGCAAGGTTTGAACTAGATGTACTAAGCAAACAGAAGGCATTCTGTTTCGGTGGAATTAAGCTTCAGGTAGGTGCTGGACAGCTGATGAGAAAAAGCTGCGTTTGAGATGTTGGGTGTGTGCAGCTGAGGCCTTCAAATGAAGGTGTGTGTGGTTAGCATATTGATCACTTTTGATGTTGATATCGCGGAGTAGAGCCCAAAGAAGCTTTATGTGAAGGATGATGGTGACAGGGGCAGGATGGAAACCAGGGGAACTCGGATGGTGACAGGAATCTTCTGGAACCTGGTGGTGCCTATCTGAATGAGTTAGTGCCAGTTGGGCAGTCCGCAGAAACAGTGATTGATGTTTTCTGTGAATCTCATCTGAGACTTCAAGGTGTGCATGAAGGTAGGGTAGTTGAAGTTTTGAAGGACGTTGAGCGGTCTCAGTAATATAAGGAGAGCCAGTAATTTTTATCTGTGGTCAGGAAGGCATCATCTATGATTTGTAACGTAGCTGTCTCAGAGCGGCAGCGTAATCTGAACTGATAGTTGTGCAGGAGATGGCTGTTACTGATGGGATCTTTAAGTTATGCATAGACTGTTTTTACCATGATTTTGCCAATGCATTGGTGGTATGTAATGGGCCAGTAGATGGTAAACAAATCTGAATCTAGTGTAGGTTACTTCAGGAGTTGGAGGATCTGAACTTTTGTGGGAGCTTCAGGTAAGATGACTTGAGTGATGGAGGCATAGGCAATCATGGGTATGGGCGAGTAAGCGTCTCCAGAAAGAGCTTTGTTAAAGGATGAAAGTAAGATATCATCTTCGTAGGTGGTGGCTTTGAGGGAGTTAAGGAGGTTGGAGAGGTGTTTAATGGACAGGGTTTTGAAAGATGACCATAGCAGCAAGGAGGAGATGGTGTCAGTGGAGAGTCAGGTTTCGGGTTGGCGATGTGCAGTCAGATCTGCAAGTTGTTTAGGTCGACGCACTTGTCCTTAACAAGTGGAATAGGATGCAATGCCTGAATATTGGTGTGTAGGTGTGCATATGGTTTTTGCGGAAATTAGTCAAAGTTGTTTGGAAGGCTATTGATGTCAGACGTGAAATTCGCAGAGTGAGAAAGGAGTTTGAGCTGTAAGTAAAGGACATTGTAAGTGGCGAGGTCTTTGAAGAGCCTGAAGTTTTACTGTTCCCTTTAAAGTTGACCTCAAGGTGATCGCTGGATGCTGAGTGATAGGTGACAAGGTCTATGAAGTCTGAAGCGTGGGGTACTGCAGAGCATATATTTATAAGCATGAGACAATGTGTTTTGATAGGTCAAGGGTGTGGTGGTTAGAGGGATGTGCATGAAGTTGGATTTATGTGTTGTGAGTATTTGTGTGGTCTAGGTGTGACTGCTCGGATTGGTAGCATCGTGTGCTGGCTGTCCCCTTATGAGTTATTACCCTGAAGGCTGTATTAGAGCAGGGTGTCTGAATGTTCTCTGTGCTGGAAAAGTCCAGGTGGTAGGCTGTACTGAGGAGTGGACTGAAGTAATTAGAAATCAGGAAGTGGTGTCATTTCCTGTAGAGACCGAAGCTAGGATCATTATTGATGTCACTTACTGGGGACATGAATGCTAGGGAAATATCTCTCTATATGCCCTGCAGTCAGGATGAAGTTTCAGGTTTGGCACTGAATTAATGGACAACAGGTGCTGACTGGCTTTTTCTTAGCATTTACATCTTTGTTTGGTTACTCACATTTCTTTCCGAGCTCAAAATAGATGAGTTCGTGAGATAAAAAGAAAGGGGCGCAGTTTATACACACAATCTTTAGTAAAAGGAAAATAAATGCTTTCTGCAAATGAAAATTAACAATCTACAGAAAACAACGATTTAGATATCTGAAAGTGAGGCACTGTGTGAGGCACAAGTTGGTTAAACATGCTACCATGAGAAGCCCTACTCCTTTCAAAAATTGTTGCAGGAAAAAGTAGGTTCAGCTTGTGCAATATTCCTCACTTTTAAGATACTGATCACCACCGAGAACCAACCTAAATAGAAATTTTCTATTGCACTGGAGAAAAAATTGGCGATAACGTAGAATGATAGCCAATGAAATTAGATAATGATTTGTGCTAACAACTCAGTAAACCATGCAAATGGAAGTAACTCCATGGATGCGGCAAAGCCAGAGTGGTCCTGGGTGAGAAGAGGTTAGGAGCATTACACAAATGCTGTGGTCATGCTCGAGTCTACAAACGTTTTGAGGTCCAGAAAGGAAGGACAGAAAAAGCAAAGGAAAATTATCAGTTTTGTACTCCTAAAGCCATCTGACTAGGCGTATCAACACTAGGAGCCAACCCACTAACTAAATAGTGGGAAAACTACATTCCTGGTAGCAAATCAAATGATTTTAGGACTGTGGTGTGTCAGACACTTGAAGAGATCAGATCATAAGCGGTGTATAGATAAGAAACTATGGAGTTTAGGGGAATTAAGGGAGTTGGGATTTTTCTAATAGGATGGAAAGGCAACAGGTGGGAACAGATAGTTGGGATGCATTTTCACATATCGCCCTGAATTACTGAATCCGTACTAACCTTGTCTTGGGAAAAAACATTAACACTTATTGGAGCCCAAATGTAAAACTAATGAAAACACTGTAAGTAAGAACTAATAGAAAACACTAAAATCTACACTGCATCTGGCCTATATGCAACTGCTATCTTTGTCCCTAAATTGAATATATAAATGTGAACTTAATGTTTACCTAATACGGCAATGACAGGAACAATTTCAGGACCACGGCAAGGGAACATATTGGTTGAAGTTAAACTAAAAATGGAACTGCAAACTGCCAAAGTAACTATCAGCTTATTGCCCGTCTAGCCTTCTAGACCGAGCTATTATTGCTACATCTAGGGGAATGGGAAGCACACAGTCAAATCCACACAGAACAAGCTGGATTAAGAGTAGTACCATTCACTGTAAATAAAATTCTGCTATTGAGCATGATAGCAAAGTGCTCACTACTGCTTCGTTAATATACACTGATTTTTAAACAAGTAGAGAGGAACGAGTTAAGAAGTAACTTGGCTAAAATGGAGATTGAACCATCACTGATGCACATTATGAGGACCCTGCCCTCACACACGTTGGTGAAGATGAAATATGGAAGGGTGGGTCCAGAGTACAAAAACATATTAAATAAATATTCAAGCTGTGTCCTTCCCATACTTCTATGTATGCTGTTTCTCTAGTGCAGAAATTAAGAGGCAACTGGCTCAGTGACTTCATTTCCTTTAAAGATGATGGAGGAATATGATCCTCATTTAAGTATTTTGAAATTCTGATCTCTGTATTGCAATACCATTTTTATAGTGCTCCATATCCCCAACTAAACAACAAGCAACACTGAAAGACTGAGGGCAAGCTATACTGTGAAGCAGTGCTTGGTTGGAAAACTATTGAATTCCAGTGCTGCCTATATGAGAAGCATTTGGTTCCGTGCTTCAGTGACCAAAATGGTGCTCTTATCTGGCCTTGGGTTGCTGCGCCTAAGAGAATGATGGTGGGGACAGGAGTTAGAGACAGAATGCATCTATATTACTTCATTGTTTTGCACTATTGTGAGGGTCTCTGGAATCCACCGAGTGACATAGTAGAAGCCCACAGCATGCAATGGACAAATGGAACCACAGCAGATATTCTATGTACTCCCCTGGAGCAACAGTGAATGACCCTCAGATATGGCCGGAAAAAAACAGGCGGCCACAGTCAATCTCCGTCCAGCCAGGCACAACGAACAGTAACCTAAAGGCATGCAAAGGGCAAATACAGTGCTATCTTCGAGTAACAGGGCAGTGATTCAAAGAAGTGCAGTGGTTATAGGCAATGAAGATAACTACTCCATAGAACGCATTCCGGAGTTGGAGAGCATTGCCCATGGCATGCACTAGTTACCGCCAGCCTAGGTAAATGCCACATTGGATCATGCCAGGAGCAACCAAGTAGTGACACATCAGAGTACTCTAACTGCAAACGGCCAGGTTCTGCTCAATAGGGTTTTCCTGAGGAGTGACAGGAGAGTAAGCCTGTAGCAGGGATTGGATAAAGTCAGCCAGCATAAATGATTGAAAAAATAGTCTGTCGAAGAGAATACTCTTTTGAAGCTACCCCAAAGTGACGGAGTTGCCACAGGTATGCACTGGTTACAGGCAGATCAGAGTTTGGAGTGCAGACCCACTAAGAGTTTAAACAAATAAATGGAGAAGGTCACAAAATAATGATGGCCTTTATTGACTTGCTAATACAAATAGCATTCAATACTGCAGAGACCATCAGGAGTAATAAGTAGTACCCCAAGGATTACAGCAGGAATCTCAGTAGACACCATACTGGGTTCCACCAGAAGCAGAGAAGACACAACCTAATGAGAGTAACAGACACCACAGTAAGGGGAGCATGGTTAAGGTGGATTAAGCTCCTGCATAACACGCACATGGCAAGTGTCAAGATTGGAAGAGCGATTTTGCAGCCATACTGACTCCACCGTAGGAATAGCAGGCTGCCTCCTTTCCCCAAAGCTTTTTGTGCTGGCAACAGACCCTTTGTGGAGCGTATAAGATAGGGGAATAGGGACAAGGGATTTCTGCAGACAGATGGGGCACGCCATCACAGTTTAAGTGAATGGTATGCTTCTGTTTTTGAGGAGTGCAAAAAAGGGCTGCTGCCCATGATTGGGTATCTTTAGAAGTTTGGTAGGTTGTCGGGTTTGCATGTTAATTAGCCAAAGACATGCATGATTGCCCTCAGCCAATCCATGCCATTGGGTCTGGGAATCCTGGGCACCTGGGGATCATTTGGGAGAAGCACACATTCAGATACCTCGGGTGATGACATATCACAGACCGAATGACCTCTTGGCTGTAATTTAGAATAAGCAATGAGAAATCTGAGGGGCAGTGCAGAGTTCTGGAAGTCCCTGGAGCTGTCTGTGATGGACAGAATGACAATGGTCAAAACTGTGGTCCTGCCAAGTTTACTCCACTAGTTTGGCATGTGGGTGCTGATTGGCTGGTTCAGGACTCAAATGATTTTCTTAGGGACTTTACGTGGGCTAGGAACAGGCAGAGGGCGGTTTTAAGGATTTTGCAGGTGTTCCTAGCAGATGGAAGTATGGGACCTTTTTTTTTTTTTTTTTTTTAACTGTACTACTTAGCAGCGCCTATCAAAGGGAGAGAGGTGGCTAGATGGTGGGTTCACTCAGGAACTGGGTCAAATGGGAACAGTGTAACCAGAACCGAGCTACTGGCACACCTTTCCAATACCAGAGAGAGTGGATTTGAGTGTCAAATGCATGGTCATTGCCCTTAAGATGCGAGGTGAGTATGAAACAGCAACCAGACTACGATATGCACCCAGCATCCCACTGGTAGGACTCCCAGATGGTGTGGATTATTGTGATTCAATCCATAGAGGTTGGACTCCTTATGGTGGGTGCATATCAGGACCAACAATTACTCCACTTTACCAGATCAATAGGGGACCTTAGCCTTCCAGCCTCTCAATTTATGACCTACAGGACAATAACTCGCAACATTAGACACAGGTGAGAATCTATTTACGCTGTGCCAGACACCCACAAAGTCTTACAATCATGGTTTATCGCAGGAAGTGGTCGTAAACTGGTAACTTGCGTTTATAGGTCCCAGCTGGAAAGTCGAGCTGTAGCAGGCCAAACCCAAATGAAAACACAAACTAGACAGGGCATTCAGTAGCAGTGAATGGAAAGGCTCCCTTGCGCACACTCACTAGCTCTTTAGGAACGTGAGACCCAAATACACTCAGTTCAACTATCTTCATTAGACCTATAGGTCCCTCAGTAGAGGTAATTTAATTCTAGGGAAGGAAGACATCACTTGCCCCAGATGCACACACTACAATGCAGATTTCTACCAGATAGTGTGGGTGTGCCTGAATGTCCATTCAGTTTATAGGGGGCGAGTCAACAGCTACATATGTTATTAGATAGGGAAGGATTGCATTCTCCTGAGGTGTGCTTGCTAGGGTTGCCCCCAAATATATAAATACATATAGCTATGAACTGGAAGTTTGGCTCTCCTCCACAACTGACAAATGAGGTGGGGAATTTATATGGCCCAACGCCCGTGACATGAAGCTCTTCCCTGGGGACAAGAAGTCTTAAAGTCAAGTTTGTCCGATGGACAACTGGGAATTAAATTAAGTAAAGAAAAGGCAGATATGTAGCAAACTCGTGCTCACAGCCAACCAGGTTGGCCATAAAAAAAAGTCCCATCACAAGGGAAGATGTATGAAGGTCTGTGATTGCATGACTTTACTCTTCTCCATGATTGGCTGTGGGAATCCTGAGCCCTTTCCCCTGAAAACCTTTTCATCCTACCAGTGAAGATAGCCAGGATGTGGCCTCTGTCGCATGTACTCTGGTGCTGTTGGCTGAGGAATTTGATGGTGTGTGTCAGAACATTAGTTTCTGTTTGAGTCTCCATTAGAGTGAGGCTACAAACACTCAGTGAAACTGGAGAAAATACAAGTGCAGTCGGTGGAGAATTACTATCCTGGCCCTCTTATCTCTGGCTCCCGCTTACCAGGTGCCACTGATACTTCCCTCATTAAGCCCTCAGATGTGCAGTGCTTCTGTGATAGCTTTGTCGATGGCTCTGTCGTAGGGATTGAAGTATGCACAGGTTGGTTATTTATAGTCTGTGTGGGACCCCTCCTTTTTTCCCCGACACAATCTTTGTGTGCCAGCCTAGTATGGTCTCTCCGAGACTAGCATTTCATTATTTACTTCTTGCCTCCATCTGATGCTGCCGGAGTCTTTTCTTACCATTAGTGTCTGAATTAGTGAAAAGTTGCTGTCAATTTAATCACAATACAGCCCCTTTCATTTAATGCCTACAATTTGCCTACTTGCACTTGTTTGCACGTAATCTATTAAGATTGTGTTCGGACATTGTTCCTTCCTTTAAGTATGGCATAGTGGATCAACTGAAAATCAATGAACAGAGGAAACATATACCTTTCTGCAGTCCTGTATTATATCTTCATTTTATGGCATTTATTGTCTTTCACACTGAACTGCGCTCTGCTGGATCTGTATAATTGCCTCTCCTCCATTCATAAATGCAGAGCTACTCGTGCTCTGTCCATCAACTAACAACAATACCTGCACTTGCCTATCTCTTCCATACGGACAGTCTCTGCACTACCCCTCATCTCACAGCACCTCTTTCATGCAGGGAGTTTAAACACCCAACATCCCCACCCGCCTAATGTCGCCTCTCCTCCATGCTTTCTGTTGGAGCAAGTGTTAGGATGGTGTGCGCCTACAGAAACAGTGTCTTTGCAGCATGCGTGGGTGTGTCTGGAGGGTGGATTTATTTATCTGTGTGAGATGTGTTTTTTCTTTCAAGGATTATGCCTGTGGGGTCGGCGCACTACTTTCCAGGACAACATGTCTGTGATGGTAAAACCTGTGTCACTATAAAAAAAAGTATGCAAATGCAGTGGAATGTAAATGTGAGTGAGAGGTTCAAAGGCCCCCAAAATGGAGTCTTTTAGAATCACACAGTCGTGCTGGGATGTAGTTACCTTGCGTAGAGCCTCTTGCAATATTACTATACCTCTGAATGGCTGTATGTGTGTGACTATGCAAGGTTATGTATGCCTGGGTGTCCGGCAAGGAGAATGTCATGCTGGAGAACTCAGGATGAGTGAATGTATGTCTGTGTATAGGGTTATTTCTCTGCGTGTGTGTGTGTTTTTGTGTTATTCAAGATGGATATGTACTGTGGGTTTGCTTGCCCGTGAAGAATGTGGGTTTGCCCTAGATACTTTTACAATAGGAGTATCTGCAGGCGTGCGTGGGGCTCCTGGGCAGTTTCTAAGCCTCCGTCTTCTACTGACCCCTTTATCATCGTGAGCTAAAACTCAGCAGATCGGTGAACACGATTATAATCAAGTTGTCTATTCACCAGCAGGCGCACCCTGCACTAAGGAGTATGCATGAAGGGAAAAGAGAAGTATAGAAAAAGATGGGGAGAAGGGGACAGAAGGAGTGTTATTTAAAAGTATTAAAAAATAAATAGCTTCCTCGACTAAAAATGTGAATGAGATGACAACAATCCTTTGTGAGATAGTTCTGTGAGCTACTAACGGACTGCAGAGTCTATAGGTCACTGGTTCTGACCACAAAACACAAAAGTATGGGTAGATACACATAATACAAATATGTATTACTACACTGCAAGTCAAATATTCTCTACCCAATGAGAAAGCTCAGTGGATTCGTTTTTCCAATGTATAATTTTCTGTAACTGGTCACAAGTTTAAATCCTTGTCCTAGAAAAGTGGATTAATTCACCTACAAAACAGAGCTGCATGTAACCTATTCCAGTCTCGTGATTTAGCCACCTCCCATTAGTGACTGACAGTTTGTTCTCTATATCAGGAGTGACTAATGGTTAAAATGAGCAAACGTAATCAACTGCTCCTATGTCGCTTCCAAGTGTCCCAAAAGGACTCTTTCCTGCAAACATATCTTTGCAGCGAAGAAAAATAAAAAGAATCAGTATACTTTTATTACAAAAGGTTTCATTTTGTTAGGCCCATTCAGTATAGCAAAATAACAAGCATTTTCAATGCAACAGGTCTTGCATTTGCTTGAGTTAGAACTATTGGCATTGTAAATTCATAACTGGACTTTTCTTGCCACATAAATTGGTCAACCCTGCATAAGGAGGAAAATAAAAGGAAAGTCAGCTGTTCTGTGAGAACCAAGTATGATGTGAAGAGACACTGGGCACCTGAAAAAGAAAAAAAGGACTGATGATTGGGAGTTTCCCGTGACACTGCCCTAGAGAGCGCATATACTCATGTCCAATTTATTTTTTAGCTTCGAGATCTGTTGTATACACTTTATGGGTTTACAGCTTGGCCACTAATTTTATTTGTTTGTTTCAGTGTTTATCAACATTTTTTGCTTGCTAGTGGTCAATCTTTCCTCTTTGTCCCTCCTTTGTGACTTTCCTTTCCTCCCAAGGAGCAGGGACCAAGTACTGTGTCTTTATGCTTTGGTTCTTTATCTGTTTGTTAGGGAAGCTATTGTTTTACTTTTTTTTTTCCTGCTTGTGTTCAGAGCATTCATCCTTCCCACCTCCGCACATGTCACTGACATTCTTTTGCAATCATCCTGCTGTTATCCTCACATCCCTGCAGCTCCTCGAACATCAGCTCCTTCATTAAACCCTAACAAAAGGCAGCTCCCTGGCTTGGCCTGGAATGGCGAGCAATTTGCAATAACTGCACAAACACTGTGTGAGCTGTAACAAGGGTGGAGTACAGCTGTGCTGGCACACAGGGCTCTGACCAGAAGGCTGTTCTGTAATGTGTTCAACAAGGTAATATGCAAATGTTTAAGAAAATCTGCAAATGTAAAGGACAAGCCAATACTGGCTTTAATTGGTCAAATCACTCGTGAGAGACTGTTTCCAGGAGCTGTCGTCGAGTTTATGACAAGACCTGGTCTAGTCATTTACAGAAGTGGGCAGTAATTCTCCAGTAACTTGTGTGTGGACAACTTGGTGGACACGTTGTGGATTTCGTTGGGAAGGGCGGTGGGCTCCTGATGACGTCACTGATTGACTGGCTATTTCTTTGTGTCCGGACAAATGTAGTTTAGCTCATTGTAGCATAAATTAGAATATTAGGAGTATCAAAATGACACCAAAGAGGACTTTGTGAGATGCTCACACCTGAAGTGAAAAAACACTTCCGATCGCCTAGAGTTCGATGCTTCAGAAAATTCCCAGGTGTAATAACACCAAACCTGTGCAGTTGTTTGGTGCAGTGGCATCTGCGTGGCTGAGAGAGAAACCAAAAGGAGCCCCATCCAGACAGCAGCCCCATCTGATCCTGCAGCTCCAATCAGAGGCATCAGCACTTCGGGCTAAACATGACAATAGCAGGATGATGTAAGCAAAGGGAAAAAAAGTGTAGGGCAAAAAATAAAAAATACAAAAACCTCTAAGAGCCTAGGAGGAAAGGTGTCTACCAGCAAGGAGATCCCCCCACCCCCCGGAGCACTGGGAGGGGAGGACTGCTCTGATACCAACACCTGGCATCAAAATGGCATTGCTCCGGAGATCTTTTTAATTTCTGTGCCTATTGTATTTTTTTGTGTCCTACTGGATACCTCTGCAGGGCTTTTGGCAACTTACAGTGCCTTTCGGGTAGACTGGACATGGGCAAAACCAAAACACAAAAGGGGGGAGGGGCTACTGATGCTGCAGAATGGTAACCAGGAGATTACCCACAGAATTTCCTTTCATCTGATGTGTCGCATCCTTCTGCTATTGCACTGTAGACGCATCTGAAACTTACCTGTGGCTGGGAGGGGTTTTGCGTTCTGCTTCAGTCGGAGGGCGAGAAAAGTAGGAGGTAGTGTGGGGGAGATAGCTGTGCTGATTTATGCTGAATGGATTGTGAACTTGGACTCACTTTACGTATTTTTTATTTATTTTCTGAGCAGTAGCTCAGCAGTAGGAATACACCTTTCTCTTGATATCTAATCAGAATAGCTTTCTCTGGATAGACTAACAGGGGGTGTCAAGCTGCCAAGTGATCTCATGTCATGTGACAGAGACAGCCAGCCAGTTGAGCCTTTCCAGCCAACAAACATATTGCATTTTGGATCTTGTAGTTTCAATTTTAATATGGCATGTGTGGGCTTTGAAACTTCCTGCATGCAATGTGCTGAAAAACCAGGACTGGTGTTAAGTGTTCACATGACATGCACTGATCCATTTGCCATATCTGCAATTGATTATTTATGTTGGAGGCAGGTAGCCTGCAGAAGCCTTTTTCGTTCACATCCATCACGTGACAAGCAGTGTGCAGATTTGCAAATCTGAAGATAAGTTTCACTATGTGAGCGTTCAGAAAAGGCGGGGGGACATGGGGAGTGGGGCTTTGGACAGCCTTCCATGCAGTGCTTTAAATAGAAATATAGACATATAGGTTGTCTCTCTTTAGAGTACCTGGTTGCTGCTGGGGCTTGCCAGTATTGTATCATTAGATGCATTGCAGCAGTGCTGAGATGTGCAGGTATTCATCCTTTCAAATGAAAGTTGTGCAGGTACTCAGTACCGGCGAGTACATGACAATTTAAAGCACTGCTTCTCTACCTAAATTACTCCCATTTGAACACCTCCCCACCCCTCGCTCGAAGTACCATGTGGGGGGGAAATATAAAATAGAGTCCTGCTGTGCAAAGCATTCATACCCGACATGGAAAGCTATTTTATGAAAGAGGTACTAGCCCCACCCCCTCCCCCTTGTGATAGTGCTTCTTTCCCAGGTCGCCATGTGTGAAATCGTGTCACACAGCGGCAGCCACATGTGAGCTGGCAGGCCTGAGGGTGTAAAATGGCTTTTAAAATGGATAGATTTTAATTGTTTTAACTTATGTGGGTGAATTTTGTAGTAGATAATAGGCCTACCTTGAGTTTTTTTTTTTTTTTTTTTTAGCAGGCGGGCTCAAATCGAACTGGATCCCTGCATTAAGTTACATTGTATTTCTTTTGTGCAAATAGATTTAATTGTATACTCGGTGCAATAATACAGTCCTGCCAATTTAAAGCACATCATTGATTGTGGCCCAAGCAGTGCTTTAAATGGACCAGTGCCCACTGGTATGGAGTACTGGCAATTCTTAGTGTTCTCTCCTTGAGTACCGGACTTCTCTGTGTTACAAGAGAGTACCGGTACTCCTAGTAGGAAAGCTGGGGTCAAGCTCTGGGGTATGGGCACGTGCAGTCCAGGTGATGCTGAATGCAATGCTTTCAGATGGAGCATGTCTTTGAGGCGCTCGGACAGTGAATGGAGAGTGTATTCCAGCGCTAGGTTGCTGTTGCAGCCTTAAACTTTGAGTGAGCGCGTAACAGGACTAAGGAGATGGCTAAAGCTGCCGTACAGGACTAAGGAGATGGCTAAAGCTGCCGATATTGGAATTATCCAGCTGTCAGTTATAGTGTAAGGTTGCAGCACTGGAATACAGTCGTCACTGACTGTCAAAGGGCCTAATGCCCTTTGGGCAAGTTCAGCTAATGTGTGCAGTGCAATTGGTACATTTTTTGCAGTTATATATAGGCCAAACTTGGTACAAAGGCATTAAAGCGACTTACATGAGAAACAAAAGTTTTATATTAATGCGTACTTTTTTGTTTTTATGACAGAGAAAGGTGAAATCCCAGCGTCAGCTAAACATCCTGTGATTCTGGGCAAATCACTTAATTTTCCCGTGCAATGAAACAAAAAAAATATGCTTTTATAGAAAACTTCTGCTTCTCGTGTAAAATGCTTTAATGTCTTCTGGCCAAGTTCGAGCTATATAAAACTGCAACAAATACTAATTACACCCTGCACTAATCAAACTTGGCAGAAGGGCACTTGGACGGTTTATATTAAAGAAGAAAATGCTGATATTTTTAAATGCCTGCCTAGAAGCCACGTCCCCAAACACACCCCTACCAAAACTCAAGACCCACCTCATGAATTCGGGGAGTACCAGCACTTCTCTTTTTCCATTTAAAGCACTGGGCCCAAGCCAAGTGTCATTTACTCACACAGTCTGTTTTGAGGTCAGAACCTAGGAACATTCAGAAAACTAACCTAGGAATGCATTCTGACCGTTGTTTGCCATTGGCTTTGTGGTTTGTAATGAAAATGTCACTTACCCAGTGTACATCTGTTCGTGGCATCAGTCGCTGAGATTCACATGGTCTGCATTAGCTCGCCATCTGGTGTTGGGTCGGAGTGTTACAAGTTGTTTTTCTTCGAAGAAGTGTTTTCGAGTCACTGGACCGAGTGGCTCCTCCTTCTGTGCTCATTGCGCATGGGCGTCGACTCCATCTTCGATTGTTTTCCCCGCAGAGGGTGAGGTAGGAGTTGTACTATAGTGCCCGCGCAATGAAATGTGTAAGTATGTACCTATTAAAGGTTTAAATAATATATATACAAATGTACAAAATTGAAGGTAACTTCTGAACTGCTACAGGCTTCCGGGGAGGTGGGTGGGCCCATGTGAATCTCAGCGACTGATGCCACGAACAGATGTACACTGGGTAAGTGACATTTTCAGTTCGATGGCATCTGTCGCTGTAGATACACATGGTCTGCATAGACTAGTAAGCAGTTATTTCCCCATAAGCGGTGGATTAGCCTGTAGGAGTAGAAGTTGTCTGAAATAGAGTTCTTAATACAGCTTGACCTACTGCGGCTTGTTGTGCGGATAGCACATCTATACAGTAGTGTTTGGTGAATGTGTGAGGCGGAGACCATGTGGCTGCCTTACATATTTCATGCATTGGGATGTTTCCTAAAAAGGCCATTGAAGCACCTTTTTTCCTGGTTGAATGTGCCCTGGGAGTAATGGGCAGTTGTCTTTTTGCTTTAAGGTAGCAGATTTGGATGCATTTAACAATCCATCTGGCTATACCTTGTTTTGATATTGGGTTACCTGCATGAGGTTTTTGGAATGCAATAAATAGCTGTTTAGTCTTTCTGATGTTCTTTGTTCTGTCAATGTAGTACATTAATGCTCTTTTGACATCTAATGTATGTAGTGCTCTTTCAGCCACAGAATCTGGCTGTGGGAAAAAAACAGGTAGTTCTACCGTTTGATTTAGATGGAACGGTGAAATAACTTTTGGTAAAAATTTTGGATTAGGTCGTAGGACGACCTTATTTTTATGTATTTGTATAAAAGGTTCCTGTGTTGTGAACGCTTGAATTTCACTTACTCTTCTCAGAGATGTAATGGCGATGAGAAAGGCAACTTTCCAGGTTAGGAATTGTATTCCGCAAGAGTGCATGGGTTTGAAAGGTGGGCCCATGAGTCTTGTTAGGACCACGTTTAGGTTCCATGAAGGAACAGGTGGTGTTCTTGGTGGTATAATTCTTTTAAGACCTTCTATGAATGCTTTGATGACTGGTATCCTATACAAGGAAGTTGAATAGGTAGTCTGCAGGTATGCAGATATTGCTGCAAGGTGTATTTTAATAGAAGAGAAGGCTAGCCTTGCTTTTTGTAAATGGAGCAAGTAATTTATTATATGTTTTGGAGTTGCGTCTAGTGGTTGTATCTGATTATGATGGCAGTAACAAACAAATCTTTTCCACTTACTTGCGTAGCAGTGTCTAGTGGATGGCCTTCTGGCCTGCTTTATGACCTCCATACACTCTTGGCTAAGTTGTAAGTGTCCGAATTCTAGGATTTCAGGAGCCAGATTGCTAGATTCAGCGATGCTGGATCTGGGTGTCTGATCTGTTGGTTGTGTTGCGTTGCGTTAACAGATCTGGTTTGTTCGGCAGTTTGATGTGGGGTACTACAGAAAGATCTAGCAGTGTTGTGTACCAGGGTTGTCTTGCCCACGTTGGTGCTATTAAAATGAGTTTGAGTTTGTTTTGACTCAATTTGTTCACTAGATAAGGGAGGAGAGGGAGAGGAGGAAAAGCGTAAGCAAATATTCCTGACCAGTTCATCCATAGGGCATTGCCTTGGGATTGCTTGTGTGGGTATCTGGACGCGAAGTTTTGGCATTTTGCGTTCTCTTTTGTTGCAAATAAGTCTATCTGAGGTGTTCCCCAGAGTGTGAAGTAGGTGTTCAGAATTTGTGGGTGGATTTCCCATTCGTGGACTTGTTGGTGATCTCGAGAGAGATTGTCTGCCAGTTGATTCTGGATCCCTGGAATAAACTGTGCTATGAGGCGAATTTGATGGTGGATTGCCCACTTCCATATGTTTTGAGCTAATAAGCTTAACTGCGTTGAATGTGTCCCTCCTTGTTTGTTTAGATAATACATCGTTGTCATGTTGTCTGTTTTGACAAGGATGTATTTGTGGGTTATGATTGGTTGGAAAGCTTTTAGTGCTTGAAAAACTGCTAATAATTCTAGATGATTTATATGCAGTTTTGTTTGATGTATGTTCCATTGTCCTCTTATGGTGTGTTGATTGAGATGTGCTCCCCACCCTGTCATGGAAGCATCTGTTGTTATTACGTACTGTGGCACTGGGTCTTGGAAAGGCCGCCCTTTGTTTAAATTTATACTGTTCCACCATAGAAGCGAGAGGTAAGTTTGGCGGTCTATTAACACCAGATCTAGAAGGTGACCCTGTGCTTGAGACCACTGTGAGGCTAGGCATTGTTGTAAGGGCCTCATGTGCAGTCTTGCGTTTGGGACAATGGCTATGCATGAGGACATCATGCCTAGGAGCTGTAGTATTGTTCTTGCTTGTATTGTTTGATTTGGAGACATGTGTTGAATGACTCTGTTGAAATTGTGAATTCTTTGTGGAGTTGGCGTTGCTACTCCTTTTGTCGTGTCTATTATGGCTCCTAGATATTGCTGTACTTTGCTTGGCTGAATGTTGGATTTTGCAAAGTTGACGGTGAACCCTAGTTTGTAGAGGGTTTGTATGACTTGATTTGTGTGGTTTGAGCATTGTGTGAGCGAACTGGTTTTGATTAGCCAGTCGTCTAGATACGGGAATACATGTATTTGCTGCCTTCTGATGTGTGCAGCGACTACTGCTAGGCATTTTGTGAATACCCTTGGAGCGGTTGTTAAACCAAAAGGCAATACTTTGAATTGGTAATGTATTCCTTTGAATACAAACCTTAGATATTTTCTGTGTGATTGATGTATTGGTATATGGAAATACGCGTCTTTGAGGTCTAGGGTTGTCATGTAGTTGTGTTTTTTGAGCAATGGTAACACTTCTTGTAGTGTGACCATGTGAAAGTGGTCTGATTTGATGAATGTGTTTACTACTCTGAGGTCCAGAATTGGTCTCAGTGTTTTGTCCTTTTTTGGTATCAAGAAGTACAGTGAATAAACTCCTTTGTTTATTTGTGTGCTTGGTACTAATTCTATTGCATTTCTTTGCAGTAGTGCTTGAACTTCTATCTCTAGAAGCTGTGAATGGTGTTTTGATAAATTTTGTGATTTTGGTGGTATGTCTGGAGGGAATTGCAGGAATTCTATGCAATAACCATGTTGGATAATTGCTAGGACCCATGTGTCTGTAGTTATTTCCTCCCATGCTTCGTAATATTGACCTATCCTTCCCCCCACTGGTGTTGTGTGGGGGGGGTGAGTGACGTGTGAGTCACTGCTTGTTGGTAGTGGTTTTGGGGCTTTGAAATCTTCCTCTATTCCTAGGGAATTGCCCTCCTCTATACTGGCCCCGAAAGCCTCCCCTGTACTGTCCCTGGTAGGTGGACGGTGCGGACTGTGAGGTACTGGCTTGTGTGGCCTGACCCCGAAACCCTCCTCTAAAAGGTGTTTTGCGGAAGGTGGTATAAGATCCTCTGCTCTGCGGGGAGTAGAGTGCGCCCATGGCCTTGGCAGTGTCAGTGTCCTTTTTGAGCTTTTCTATGGCTGTGTCGACCTCCGGACCGAACAGCATTTTTTCGTTTACTGGCATGTTAAGTACTGCCTGCTGAATTTCCGGCTTGAATCCAGACGTTCTGAGCCATGCGTGCCTACGGATGGTAACCGACGTATTAATGGTCCTTGCGGCTGTGTCTGCTGCATCCATAGAGGAGCGTATTTGATTGTTGGAAATGTTTTGACCTTCTTCAACAACCTGTTTTGCTCTTTTTTGTAGATCTTTTGGGAGATGTTCAATGAGATGCTGCATCTCATCCCAGTGGGCTCTGTCGTATCGCGCTAGCAGCGCTTGTGAGTTTGCGATGCGCCACTGGTTTGCTGCCTGGACAGCGACCCTCTTCCCGGCTGCATCAAACTTTCTGCTTTCTTTATCTGGGGAGGTGCATCCCCAGAAGTGTGTGAATTTGCCCGTTTTCTGGCAGCCCCTACCACCACAGAATCTGGTGGCAGCTGAGAGGTGATGAATACAGGGTCCGTAGGAGGCGCCTTATATTTTTTGTCCACTCTAGGCGTTACTGCCCTGCTTTTGACTGGCTCTTTGAAGATCTCCTTTGCATGGCGAAGCATGCCTGGGAGCATAGGCAGGCTTTGGTAGGAGCTGTGGGTGGAGGAGAGGGTGTTAAATAAAAAGTCATCCTCTACTTGTTCAGAGTGTAGTTCCACATTATGGAACTGAGCTGCTCTAGCCACCACTTGTGAATAGGCTGTGCTGTCTTCAGGTGGTGATGGCCTAGTTGGGTATGTGTCTGGGCTGTTATCAGACACTGGTGCATCGTACAAGTCCCATGCGTCTTGATCTTGGTCGTCGTGGCTCATGGCGGTGTGAGCTGGCGAATGTGACGGGGTGTAAGTTGGTGAAGCCGGAGTTACAGGTGGAGGCGAGGGAGGAGGTGTTACCGTCTTTGCTGTTTGTTGCTGAGGAGCCTCTCGTGCTACAAACTGAAGTGTTCTCTTTCTTTTGACAGGTGGAAGGGTACTGATCTTCCCTGTCCCCTGCTGAATAAAGATACGCTTCTGCGTGTGATCCACTTCAGTGGATTGCAGTTCCTGTTCGAATCTGTGTCTTTTCATTTGTGAAGACATAGAAAGTTCTTCAGTATAGGAGCCTGAAACTGGGTCTGTTGGTGCTTTTTTCGGCTCCGAAAACCCTGTTGTTTGTTTTTTCGGCTCCGAGGTAACCTTCCTCTTCTTTTGTGCCGAAAAATCTTGGCCTCTATGATCTTCGGCGCCACTGTCTCGGCGTCGATCCGTGTCGACACCGAACTCTCGGTGTCGATGCTTCTCTTTAGCACTCTCTCGGTCCCGAGGAGGCTGCGTGCCGGTGTCTCGACCGGAGTCGGACGATCTCGACACTGAATGGGCCTTTTTCGGTGCCGATTGTTGGTCACCGTGAATTTGGGTTGAGCCATGGCCGGTTGGCAGTGGCGTCCCCTGGGCCTTTTTGCCTTTTTTAATTTCTGATCTCGACGTCTTACTCACTGTTTTTGGATGGTCGAGTTCGTCGGAGTCTGAATCCTGGATGGAAAAGGATTCCTCCTGTTCCTCTTCTGTCTCGAACTGTCGATGCTCTTTTGGCGTGGACGCCATCTGCAGTCTTCTCGCTCGACGGTCGCGCAGAGTTTTTCGGGACCGGAACGCCCGACAGGCCTCACAGGATTCTTCGCTGTGCTCGGGTGACAGGCACAGGTTACAGACCGAGTGTTGGTCCGTATAAGGATATTTGTTGTGGCATTCAGGGCAGAATCGAAACGGGGTCCGTTCCATCGGCGTTGTTCTCCACGCGGTCAGGCCGACTAGGCCCCGGCGGTGTGCCGAAATCTACCCCGAAGGGCACCGAAGCGCTTCGATGTTCAATGCGTTGTCGTATGTGTTTATCTCGAACCGGATCGCAACGATACCGTCGAAAATCTTCCGTTTTCAGCTATCTTTCCGTTCCGAAACTCGGAGCGACAGGAACACGTCCGAACCCGATGGCGGAAAGAAAACAATCGAAGATGGAGTCGACGCCCATGCGCAATGAGCACAGAAGGAGGAGCCACTCGGTCCAGTGACTCGAAAACACTTCTTCGAAGAAAAACAACTTGTAACACTCCGACCCAACACCAGATGGCGAGCTAATGCAGACCATGTGTATCTACAGCGACAGATGCCATCGAACCTCATATTTTCCTGATTTCCGTTTGCTGGCTTTATTTGTTTTAAGCTGTCCATCTTGAGTTTGTACCTTCCCATGTCCAAATCTTATTTACAGTATCCTTCTGCATTCTTCCTATCTGTAAACAGGTCTGTAAATCTTGTTCTCATCTCGTCACATTTGCTGTGCATTCAAAGATCAAGCTCAAATGTCAGGCCCTGTCTTCCGAGTGCGCTTGTTTACTTTTCTTTCTCCAACTTTAAAGTGAGAGGATCTGTGTGACAATCTTGCTGGATACTGGGGTTAGGAACGATTTTTTTTCTGACAACATTTAAATTAACTGTGTATTTCAGAATATATCAGAATTAGGAACACAAATGAAACACATTTTTTGTTATTTATGGAGTGTGTTAGAAAGAAATACTTTAACATGATAAAAACAAATTATTACACTAGGTGATGGAATTTCCACAGATTTTCGTCTGTGCACTATATAGTTTTATTAGTAGAACTGCAAGTCTGTGCAAATCTAATGATCATTTCAAATGAAAATGTGTTGTCTGTAATGGCAGAGTGCTATCACACTATTAATACTCCACTCACCCACTACTCTGCACCACTCCACACCATTGCACTCTACTCTGCACCACTCCATTTTCCACCACTCCACTGCATTCTTCACAACTGCACTCTACAACACTCATGTCTAGGCCACTTCAATTTACTCTGCACAACCCCACTCTTCGCCACTGCACTCTATGTCAATACACTTTACTCTATTACACCCATCTCTATGTGCTGCAATCTACACCAATCCACTGTAAACCACTGTAATCTACTCTGCACCAATGTACTCTGTCACAACACTCAACACCAATTTACAGTTTGCCTCTGCACTCCATGCCAGTATGCAACTGCACTCTACCCTGCACCACTCCACTTTATGACACTTCACCCTAATCTGAAACAATTTACTCTACACCACTTCACTCCATCTGCGCCACTCCACTTTATGCCACTCTACTCTTAACCACTGCACTCTAAGTCAGTGCATTCTACACAACTGAACACTATGTCACTGCACCCTACTCTGCATCACTGTATGCCACTACTCCCTGTGCCACTGAACTCTGCCACTCTACTGCACAACTGCACTCTCCACCACTCAATTCTCTGCCACTCTACCCAGCAGTACTCAACTCTGAGCTTCATAGGCTAACATTAGGGCTGCCCTCATACAGTACTGAAGTGGTAGCTGCTGATCTGAAAGGAGTAGGAAGGTCATATTTAGTATGGCCAGAAGGGTAATACCAAATCCTGCTGACTGGTGAAGTTGGATTTAATATTACTATTCTAGAAATGCCACTTTTAGAAAGTGAGCATTTCTTTGCACTTGAATCTTTCTGTGCCTTACAATCCACGTATGGCTGGGCTTGGTTGACAGCTCCTTGTGCATTCACTCTGACACACCCCAAACACAGGTTACTCAGCCTCACTTGCATACATCTGCATTTTGAATGGGTCTTCCTGGGCTGGGCTGGGAGGGTGGAGGGCCTGCTCTCACACAAAGGACTGCCACACCCCCTACTGGGACCCTGGCAGACAGGATTGAACTGAAAGGGGACCTGGTGCACTTCTTAGCCACTCTTTGAAGTCTCCCCCACTTCAAAGGCACATTTGGGTATAAAACAGGGCCTCTGCCCTACCTCATCAGACACTTGCTGGAGAAGAAACCTGAACCAGAACATGCATCCTGCCAAGAAGAACTGCCTGGCTGACTAAAGGACTCACCTGACTGCTTTCTACAAAGGACTGCTGCCTTGCTGTTGCCCTGCTTCCTTGCTGAACTCTTGTCTGGCTGTAAAAGTGCTCTCCAAGGGCTTGATAGAGCTTGCCTCCTGTTCCCTGAAGTCTCAGGACCAAAAAGACTTCTCTTTTTCATTTGGACTCTTCGTGCGCCGAAAAGTTTGACGCACAGCTTGCTCTGCGGCGAGAAAATCGCGCACACAGACGCGACACCTCCGGGACTGTTGGAACTTCGATGCACGGCCTTGCAAGGACAACGCCGCCTGACTTCCAGAGGGGAAATCGACGCGACGCCTGCCGTGAGACCGTGAATTCCACGCACAGCCTCCCGGAACAATGCGCAGCCGGAAAACAAGCCGAAGAATCCACGCACAGACCCCGGGACATTTGGTAATCCCGTAACCCACAGAAAGAGACTGTCCGCGCACCAGAAATCAACGCACAACTTCCCCGCGTGAAAATAACGACGCAAGTCCGTGTGTGCAGAGGAGAAATCGACGCACACACCATTTTTCCACGTATCTCTCCTTCTGCGGCCCTTTGCGGAGATTTTCCACTTTAAACCAGGTACTTTGTGCTTGAAAGAGACTTTGTTTGCTTTTTAAAGACTTAAGACACTTTATATCACTTTTCAGTGATATCTCTACAATTTCACATTTCATCTTTATTCGTTTTGACCTACAATTATCCTGATAAATATTATATATTTTTCTAAACACTGTGTGGTGTATTTTTGTGGTGCTATATTGTGTTATTGTATGATTTATTGCACAAATACTTTACACATTGCCTTCTAAGTTAAGCCTGACTGCTCGTGCCAAGCTACCAGAGGGTGGGCACAGGATAATTTTGGATTGTGTGTGACTTACCCTGAATAGAGTGAGGGTTCTTGCTTGGACAGAGGGTAACCTGACTGCCATCCAAAAACCCTATTTCTAACAGCCATGTTTAACAGCAGCCACTCTGGTGTAAAACATGGCAAAAACACATAGGGCAAAGCCAATAGCTCTTGCATCCAATGCTTGTTTACTCTATGCTTGCAAAATATGTGGCTGGGTGCCTGGCATGGTGTCAAGACACACCATGATAATGGAGAAGGGGGAGTGTATATACCTTAACAGTAAGTCAATAAAATGGGAACACTGCAGTATTATAATACTTCACACTACAGCATTCTAATACTATGACAAAAATCTTCTTAAAAGTCACCCAGCTAGCCATTTCTCCTGAACATAGTACATAGAAATGAAGGATCTGGTATACATTGTGAAAGATCTTCCACAGAAAAGGCAATATGAGGATTTTAAAAAATAAAATAACTTTGGCACAGCCTGAAGAATCTGCGCGAAACTATTCTAAAAAAGTGAAGTGCATCTAATATGGGGTCTTCAGGGCACGTTTTGTGCAGATCCAATGTTTAAGTGGTGGACAAGGAAAACGGGCTGCATGGGTGCCAAAGTGCCATTTTACATTTTAATTCCTATAGAATACTTTGGTCTCCGCAACAGACAACACATTTGAACAGGCTTCCACAGAGGGTTCAGCGCACGGCCTGCCACATAACAGCCATGCAAACCATAACAAACACAAAGGCAATTCTTATACCAACAAATAACAAAACCTAAAAACGTAATGCAATTAAACAACAGTACAAAATCAAACCAATAAGAGACATTACATTCAAAGTCGTATCATGGCAAGGTTAATGTGAAGTTTAACGTCTGTGAGACAGTTTACAACATTTATAGTTGCAGTTGTTTTGATTTAGGTCATAAGCACTTCATTTGGTCTACAAATTATGGTTTGCATGGCTGTTTTGTGAATTATGGATAATGCACCTAACCGCAACTTGCAAAGTACTCAGAAATTACACTTTACCCTTCTCCGTAATTAAGTATGCCGATGACGCGGGTATAATGATGCACTCGTTATGGCTCAAATGTCAAATAAATCCCATCAAAGCTTACAGAATCACAAATGGAATGAAAACAAACATCCTGAAGTACAAACATCAAGTACAAAATAAAAAATCATAGCTTTCAGCCTTGTTTATGGGTAACCAAAGTGTAGAGATTTGGAACAGTTCATATATGTAGGCAGCACAGACGATTTACACAACAGAACAAATAGGAAAAACAAACCAGGGTCAAGAATACAGCAAATGAACTCATTAGGTTCACTCCAATTTCAGACGCTGCTCTCTCCTATCATCCTTAAACGACCTTTGATGCAGGGAAGGATGCCTTGGGCTTCACGTACCAGCGTCAAATATGCAGACAACCTCTTCACCCAGTTGGGTTTTCAAGGAACCACACACACTCTCAGAGCCTAAAACACAGCTGAAGTCCTCTTCTAAATCTGCTCAAATGTTTACACCCACTACAACAGCCCATAGGAAATAGTATCTTGAAGTAAGGCACCAACCGGATATGGCAACCAAAATATTGAAGACTGTGAGAAATTGGGTATTTGGTTGCTCAAACAACAGTCATAAAACTGCAATGTGACTCGACCTATTTTACATGACATTTTTCTGTTCTTTGTGGACACACGCTGACAAAACTTAAGCTTAACCTTAAACCACCTTTTCATGTCTGCTTGTAGGTAAGACTAGAGGGGAGAAATATGCTCTGTTGCCTCACCCACCCTCTGAGTTATTGGTCTGGGATCTCAAATTTGTATTTACCAATGTACACAATTTTGTAAAGATCCACTGAAGTCTTCTTAAAAAGACTGTTAGTTCTGACCTACCTAAACCAAGACGAGGATTAGAAAAGTGCACCGTACGAACATATGTAGCTACTTACATCACCACCGAGAACTCTGGCCAAAAGAAAAATGGTCAATGATCCAAATATCCAAATTGTAATAATCCAAGAAACCACCTAAAAAGTAAAACAAATCGTCAGTTATAAACAGTAAAAGTTTATAAAATGTACTGAAAAGTGCTATTATGAAACCAGCCAGAAAGTCATGAGTTACAATTAGACTCTGATATTTTAACAGAAAATATATAAATTATGATCTCAAGTAGCATTTAGACAGTGTTTTAAAATGGATTCTTTTATTAGAGAACCAGCAGTTCCAAAAATATAAATTTGTTATAAAAAGACAAATAAATACATTCATTAGTGCACAAATACAGAACAATATTTTCCCAAACCAATGCTAATCATTTCGCTTAAATATGTAAAAGGGACACACTTTTGGTCTTAAAGAAATTTGCAGAAACCTAATGTCAATGTGTGGATGTTTGTTGTAGAGATGAATTTAAAGTAAAAATCTCGGTTACACAACATAGATTAATAGCTCAGGTTCTTGATTATCATGATTTAAGACACAAAATAGTTCCAAAGAAATGGTTACAATACAAACCCAGTTATGGTTAGGTAACCTTTCCATCACTCACAAGCCCGCCAAGCACTGCTTATCACCACACATGACATTAATCATGACATATTAAATTACATCACTAAAGAGATATCAAATAACATGACTGAACACATCATCCAATAGTACTAACGCTCAGCCATCGGCCATGTACAGTGCAGATAACTGCACACCCTGAACTCGATCCTTTTCAAATATCCTGAACCTGGTGCTTATGGCCAAAGGCAATTATTTCCCACTTAAATTAAATTAGGTGTTCCCAGAGTAATTTAAACAGCACCAATATGGGTAATGTCATCAGTAGTCAGCACTGCATGACGAGACAAGTTATGGTTTCCCAACCATAAGTGGTGAATTTCAATGGTTTCCATATTGCATGTACGGAACTTCAGGCTTTGGCTTTCAGCCACGGCATTGTGCTCAAGCAGCTGCAGGGCCAGGCAGTGCATCCAGCCAACCATGGGTAGGCAACCCACGCTGCACCGAGCCTTTATCTGTGTATTGCAGGTTAGTTAAAGAGTCTCATACACCCTACTACAAGTGGCCAAAAAACCCTGCTGCATGCTGCCAAAGTGGGCTCTGTGTGTCCAGCGCCCACTGCACATGACCATGGATAGCTGCTGGGTCTGGCTGCCAGCCAGACCTGCATCCATTCTTCAGTGGGCAGTGAAATAAACCCCCCCCCCCCACATCACAAACACTTGAGAATAATGAAGCCATTGTTAATACTTTTTTGTATGCTTTCTTGAATTTGACTTTTCTTTTAGCTTTTTAAAATAACTTTTGTAATTTTTGTTGATAGGTTTTATAAAGGAAACTAAAGACAAAGTCTTTTCATTTGTTTGTTTCAGTGTCATTTAATAATCCTTGCTAGTGGTCAGTCTTGCCTCTTTGCCTCTCCCTGATTCTTTGGGAGCAGGGACTAACTACTGTATAATTAAGCTTTGTCACTCCTATCTGTTCTTTGGGGGAGATTTTTTCCCCCTTGGTTTCCTGCTTGGGTTCGACAAAGCTTCTCTTTTCATTTCCACAGCATTCTTGCTCTCAGTTAACATAACCAAGTTGTTCCTGCTTATATTTGACATGCTTTACTTAATCTAGCATTCTCTGTAAGTGTTTGCTTTTTTCAGCCAGCATATTACTTTTGTCTCCCCTCCCTCATAACCTGGCGGCACAGCATTAAACTTTTCACAAAACGGGCACCACGCTTCATTTTTCAGCACGGCGCCCAAAAGTCATAGGGGATGTGCTCAATTCATGATTGCATGGTGCAGTACCTTATGTGGCCAAAAGAAGACCCAAGGAACAGACTGCGTTACTGCACCCTTTTGCCTGCTTTGTGCACATTGGAACAATTCCAGGATTTTTCAGCCAGCATATTAAAAGTGTAAAAGCGCTAACGTGACCATGTTGTTCCTGGTTACATTTCACATGCTTTACTTAATCTTTGGTATTGTTTATGCCACATTGCTGCTGTAGAGACAAGACGCCATCAACGCAAGAAATCTTCGGTGAGCTTGTTTTAATAGGTTTAGTATTGTATTTGAAGCAGTGGTGTGGCTCGGTCTGAGAGAGGAAATATGTAATCACTGATAGCCACAACCACCTTTGCAACGCCTCTTCAAAACACCCTGTGTAGGAAGCTGGCTCCGTATATACTATATCAAAAGGAGATATAATGTGCATAGAGTCCAGTGGTTCCCCAGAGGCTTAACAGACGCTAAAGTATATAATACTAACGCTCTCTTTTGTGGTAGTGCGGTCGAGCAGTTAGGCTTATCAGAGGGTAGCGCAAAGGATTTGTTGCACAAACACAGAAAATAGAAAAAGCACACACTCAATGACTTAACTCCAGACCAATGGTTTTTATATAGCAAAAAAATATTTTCTTAATTTATTTTTAAAACCACAAGATTCAAGTTGCAGGTAAGTACTTCAATAGATTCGTATATCACACACGTATCAACAGTACTGTGTTTGAAATCGATAAGTTATACCGTTTTTTTAAATATTGGCAATAATCCGTTTTAAAACTTGCCAGTGCAATTTTCAGAAACAGTTCCAGAGGGGAAGAAAAGTTAGATTGTTTTACAGGTAAGTACAACACTTACAGTTTCAGTCTCTAGGGGTTAGGAAGTCCACAGGTCGAGGCGCAAGTTAACCCCAAACACCCACCACCAGCAACACGGAGCCGGCCAGTGCAGAGTTCAAAGTGTAGGCAAAATTAATGTGGCTCCTATGGAGACTGGGGGAAATCGGTTTCAGATCTGAAGGCAGATAAGTACCTGCGACTTCAGAGGGCAGACCTTGGGGGGTTTAGAGGAGCACTGGGGGCCCAAGTAGGCACCAAAAATACACCCTCAACAGCACTGGGTTGGCCTGGTGCAGGGTGCTAACAAGATGTCGGGTCTCCAATGATTCTCTATGACAGGACCCCAAGGGTTACTCAGGGGCTGCACGCGAGGTCTAGGGGGTCGTCTTGGCAAACCACAGGCTGGACAGGGAGGAGGGCAGCCTGCTGAACATTGCTGCACCAGAGGTTGGGTTCCCAAGGGCTGGGGGCTGTGGGTGCAGTTGTCCTAAGGCATCTGATATCTTCGTCCAGAGCTTCGGGGTCAGGGGGATCCTCAGGATTCCCTCTCCAGGCATCGTCGTGGAGAGGTCAACCAAGGCTGGGCAATTGCTCAGATTCACCAGGGGATCCTCTCTAGCTGGTTAGGCCACCTGGACACCAGCCGAGGGCCTCCGGTGCAGAGTGGTTAGGAATCATGCATTCAGAGTGAGGTTGGAGTCCTTAGTTGTTGTTTCTTCTTGGACAGGGCCGCCCAGGGCAGTCCTCTGGAGCTTGGCAGAGGTCACTGGTCCCGCTGGATGCGTTGCTGTTCTTTTATAGGTTCTTTGAAGCAGGAGACAGGCCGGTAGGGCTGGGATCAAATCAGTTGTTGTATTCCTTCTTATCTGCTGGGGGTTTCAGCTATGCAGTCCTTCCTCTTGTCAGGTCGCCAGGAATCTGGGTTCAGGGAGGCCCTTAAATCCTGGATTTAGGGGTGTGACAGAGGTCAGAGGGCAGTAACCAATGGTTGCACCCTCCTTGTGCCTACTCCCTTTGGGCAGGGGGGCACAACCCTAATCCTATTGGTCACTGTCCTCCAAACCAAGATGGAGGATTCTGCAGGGTTGGGGGTCACCTCTGCTCTGGACACCTTAGGGGTGGTCCTAACTGGGGTGGTCACACCTCTCTGTACCCCCCTCAGCGCCTTGAGACCCTTACGATGACTAGTGCGCTTTACAAATTCTCTGATTGATGGACTGATTGGTTCCCTAATTTTTCCACCAGACTTGTCGCCAAAAGTGGGCTTTGTCCGGGGGTGGGCAACTCCACTAGCTGGAGTGCCCTGGGGCATTGTAATCAGAGGCTTGGCCTTTGAGGCTCACTGCCAGGTGTTACAGTTCCTGCAGGGGTGAGGTGCGAAGCACCTCCACCCAGGACAAGCTTTGGTTCTGACCACCGAGAGCACAAAGGCTCTCACCTCATCTGGTCAGAAACCTGTCTGAAAGTGGCAGGCTGGCAAAGACCGGGTCAGTCCTACACAAGGAGTTTGGCTACCATACAGGGGGCATCTCTAAGATGCCCTTTGTGTGCATTTATCAATAAACCCCACACTGGCATCAGTGGGGATTTTTTGAGCTGAGAAGCTTGATAATAAACTTCCCAGTATTCAGTGAAGCCATTATGGAGCTGCGGAGTTCGTAATGACAAACTCCCAGACCATATACTCATTATGGGTACACTGCACTTACAATGTCTAAGAATGGACTTAGACACTGTAGGGCATATTGCTCATGCAGCTCTGCCTTCACCTGTAGTATAGTGCACCCTGCCTTAGGGCTGTAAGGCCTGCTAGAGGGGTGTCTTACCTATGCTACAGGCAGTGGTTTGTGGGCATGGCACCCTGAGAGGGGTGCCATGTCGACTTTGCCTTTTTCTTCCCATCAGCATACACACAAGCTGCAAACGCAGTGTACACATGCTTGGTGAGGGGTCCCCTAGGGCGGCATAATACATGCGGCAGCCCTTGGGGACCTTCCCTGGACACAGGGCTCTTGGTACCATGGGTACCTTTTACAAGGGACTTACCTGAGTGCCAAGGGTGTGCCAACTGTGGAAACAAAGGTACAGATTTTGGGAAAGAATACTGTGCTGGGGCCTGGTTAGCAGGATCCCAGCACACTTCAAATCAAAGTTGACATCAACACTAGGCAAAAAGTGGGGAGGGGTGGGGGGGGGAACCATTCCAACAGTGGCACTTTCCTACACCCTTGCAAATACAAAACCTGAATGGGTTTGCAGCCTTGCCATAGCGCCAGGCCGCCTGTTGTTTCCTCACAGTCTGCAACAGTCTCTCCGTCACCTGCGCTTCACACTTCTCAAACTGTTTCATAAAACAAATGTCAAATCACAGTGCTTTTTTCTTTATGTTCCTATCCCCGAGGAATAATTTGTCCTGCGGTTGCAACAGAAACAGAAGAAACAATAACAACTCATGGCGGCTTAGGACCTCCAGATCATAAATAATGCAAAAAATAATCTATACATTAGACAGTCACAAGAGAGAAAAAAGTACGTTTTGCTTTATTCATTTCTTATTTATTCTCCCTGGCAGCAGATCCCAGTGAGGCAATTAAATATCAGCAGCCTTCAAAGTGATACAGTGTATTGATCTAAGTCATCATCGGACATCATAATCAAGTACATGTTTTATGACTGGATGACATGCCAGCTCACATCTTGCTGCCTACAGAACGTTCAGTGGACTAAGGTCATCCATAACCTAAAGATAATCTACACAACTGATAAAAATGTTAATGCTAACCTGGATCCCAATTCACTTTTCAATTAAATATTCTTAACGGGCTATCCTGTAATTTTCCGGCTCAAATTAATCCTGTACAAGATTTGTTAATGAAACATCTTACAGAGTCTCCCCTGATGCCACGAGGCTGGTCAAAATTCAATGCAGCAGTGAAAGGGGTTCAGTTTGTGTCCGCTTTAAACAGATTCAATACAATTACATACATATGATCTACCTTTCCCCAAAATGCCTACGCGCTATATACCGCACAAGGGATCAGAGATGCCTGAGATGTTCTGCGGAAGTAGCAGATTTTATTCATATGGTATGGTACTGTGCTACACTACAGACATACTGGACAGATGTCCTTCCCCAGCTGCGGGAGCCACAGGATGGGAGATGCATCAAACGATTATGAAATACCTCCTTCTACTGACCCGGAAAAAAAAAATTGTAGACGTTATGCCTTACTGGGCCTTATTGTGGCAAAGTGCCACTTGGTAATCCACTGGTTGAGTCCACAAGCCCCAACCAGAGAGGCATGGGAGTCAGACATGACCGAGTTGCAAGGTGCAGAAGAGGCTCATATGCAGAAAACCAGAAAAGATGCAAAGGCGGAAGATGTGTTGTTGGCATGGGCAGAAATTATGAGTCCTGCTTACATATGAAGATTCACAGAGGACTGAACCGTCTCTCCAGCAAGAAGAGGATGGGTGACAGAAAACATTGATAAAAATACTGAATAACAACCACACCTCTTGTGACTGCAAACACTAAAGGTAACGCATAACAGGGGAAATATAGCGGCGAACCCTCTTTGGAAGCTAAGAGGAAGGGAACGTAGGGTAGGTAGGGAGGGACAATCAGTTGAGTATTCCGTTTACTTGTTCTAGTTGATGGGAGATTTATAGCAATGTATACTGATCACTTGCCTTTGCTGGTCCAAGTTGGACAATCACTTACAAATATTTGTCTGATGTATACAAAAGCTACAGTCTTGTTTAATAAAAATAAATAAATACATTTGAAAAAAGATATTTTATTGAAGTACCATGCTATTGCGTTTAAGATGCCACTTTTCACCGTTTTGAGGTTACATGCTTTTGGGCATAGAAAATGTGCTGCACACGAGTTTAGCGGCTGGAGGTGCATTCTGGCTCATTTGGGTGTGCTCACCGCAGTGTGTCCCATCACATGGTCCCTTGGAGCCAGACTGCGCACTCCCCCCAAGGGATTCTCTTCCTCTGATGATAATCACACCTCACAAGGTATAATGACAATGGGCTCATGTGCTAGGCTTGCAGGCAACAAGAGGGATTCTTGAAATATTTATTACTGAATTTGAAAGCAATTTTATTGCAGCTATGAATAAGAAATCCATAGGTACATTACAATATGATAATTTCTACCTGTGGGCACCTGTTATTGGATAACATTGGCTTCTCTCTCAAGACTCGCAATATTCACGCCTATGCTGCTCAGGAGGCGCAGCGATTATTCAATAAGCGGGGTCCCCCAGGGTATTTATTAACATATAGTTGGGGTAAAACAAATCTGCTGTAGAGTCACTGAGTAGATATAAGGAAATACTTTTTATAGGGAATATAAACAGTTTAAGATAAATGGTTACACTGCATTACTTTCTGCCAGTCTGTTTTCATATCATTATGCAGACTATGTTTCTTGCATTGCATTGTTATTTTTATTATGGTGTCTTCTAAGGGCTATTCTGAGCATTACAGTCAAGACACTAAAATATGCGCTGCACTCAAAAAAATTGCCTCAATGCTTTGTGGGGCATTCCTTTTAAAACAACATTTTTGTCCATAACGCATCATGTGGTGGTCCAAGGACAATGGGACCACCATCAAAATGTTCAGCACAACACACACTTTCTGTCTAGGGTGTCTTTGGGTCCCCACACTAGGTTGTGGGGGGAACCCCAAAATAAAAAACCCTCCCACCAGTCAGTGTCTATTTAAGTTCTCTCATGGCTGTAACTTTTGTTTTACAGCTGGAGTAGTTTGCATTTTAAGGGCCTTGTTTTAATATTATACTAGTAGGCCTGCTAGGCCTGAAAATGAGTAATGCACTACGCCCTCTACGGGCTAAATATATGGCTACACTGCATTACTTTCTGCAATTCTTTTTACATGTGGTTATGCTCTCTAGGGGCTGACTATATGGCTTCATGGCCATGTTTCTTACAAAAACATGGATTTTGCAATGTTTAGACACGGCTACAGTCCGAACTGCTAAATGGAATTACACAAAATTTGGCAGAAAGCTAGATCTTGGTGTAGAAAAAGCCCTTTTAGTAATATGGTGTAAATGTGTTCAGTAGTTTGGGAGTTATTAAAGGGAAAAAATATAGATATCTAGGGATGCGGTTCCGTGGGTACCTGCAAATCCAAGCAAAATACAAGGCCCTGATTGGCTGGCCACAACCTGAAAGGAAAGTTGCCGCTGCCAGTTTGTTTCTTGGCTGGGCCCCCGGGGAGAAAACCTAAATAAAAACACACGTAAGGAGTCATGATAGCGGTATCATGACCCCATAGGACACATGGAGGGGTTGGTCTCTAAGGACCCCTCATCGGCAAAAAATTGCCCAATTATTTTGGCCAGTCTGCAAATTCATTGTGGCGCACAGTATGACCCCCAGTGTAAATCCACGGATCCGAAGCCCAATGGAAATATTTTTTTAAAACCTCACACACCACACTCCCTACACGTACGGCCAAAGGATGTGTGCAGCGTGGGGTTGGGTGCATGCGGGTGAGGGGAGGACGGTTGTTAGTGGGGGGGGGGGGGGAGGTCAGTGGCACGCCCTGGCCCAAGGTCAGGCCATGCAAAGGTTAGGGGGACGTTATAGTTAGGTTCACATTTTACCCAAACAAAACCTTCAAAATTCAGGAGTTATAGTTATGCTCATAGTTCTATTTATATAAAAGAACTTTAACTTGTGGCATTAATTAAGTTTAGGCCACAAGTTATAGTTTCTTAACATAAGTAGTACTATAAGCATAACTATAACTGCTGAATTTCTATGGTTTTGTGTAGGTAAAACGCAAGCCTAACTCTTACATCCCTGTAACATTTGTTTTTTTCAGTGAATTTCATACATATACATTAAACTTGACTTATTTTTTCAGTGTTCAAAATATTTCTTTATTGTACTTCTTAAGGTATTGTTTCATCACTCTTGAGTGGACTTGCTGGTTTTG
Organism: Pleurodeles waltl; assembly: GCF_031143425.1. NCBI lineage: Eukaryota > Metazoa > Chordata > Amphibia > Caudata > Salamandridae > Pleurodeles > Pleurodeles waltl. The sequence continues at coordinate 609,018,407 of NC_090444.1, read as the reverse complement.
TTCTTGTCGCGTATGCAGTATGTTGGGAACATCTAAAGTTGAGAATCAGATTTTGACTGATTGTATTGTAATTTCAGTAGCAACATCTTCCTCTTACTACTCTTGCTCCATGCCTTGTTCTTTCAGCATGGGAGAATTCACTGGGATGTGCACCTCTTGAGATATTTTCTCATCTCTGTTGTCCCAAAGGAGTACATGCCTTGATATCTTTTTTGTAGTACCTGGTCATAATGTGTGCAAGTTACCAAGCGGGCATTTTCTTTTTTTTAACCTCTTGGGTATGTGAAAACTTCCCAGGCCAAGGATTCTTTTTGTGGCTGCCCACGTTGACTCAAAGGTGTTGCCATTTCTTCATCTTTCTCCAGATATTGTAAGTCTTTTGGGTCCTGGCTGTGCTATTCTCTTTTCCTTGGAAATGTTTGTTTTACAAGACGTCATGCTTTCCAGTTTTTAATCTCTTTCTCTAGGCACAGAAATGGTGCCTGGAAAAAAGAGGGTTGTGGGATACCTGGAGGACAATTAGTGGTCCTCTTATCTGCTCCTTATGTCCAAGTGATTAGAGAACCATTGATTGTTTTTTAATCTCAGCATAGGCAACCAGAATAATTTGCTCAGCTTCTAAAGTGTTGAACAGGTAAGTTTCCTGCCAAGATATTAAAATAAAAAAATCCCCACCAAGAACCCTTAATATCCGAGCCCATCCATATTACCAGTGATAGAGTTTAGATGAGGGGTAATCTGATGATGAAGAATTCCACTTAGACGGCTGGCGTGTGTGTACTTGGAAGAAAAAGATGTATCTAGTATAGCAATGACAGATACATCAGTGGCTGGTGCTCCCCATTATTTGGATGAAAACATCTTATGAGGTCACATAAGTCTGTAGTAGTTTTGGCTTTGGATATGAGATCTGATCTGACACATTATGTGATGAGCAGTGCTTTGTAGACTTTAGTACTTCAGGTAGATAAAAAAGTAGTCTATCCACTGTAATATTCACTTTTGTTTCTCAGGTGTTCAAGATCGCTCCTAGATACTTAATGGTCAGAATCTGGACTTCGTTGAGTTGAAATGGTTGATGGTATTTTCCAGAAGAGACACTGTCATTTGCGAGTCTGAAAGCCTCCTGTCATCTGGAAGCCTTGATGAGCCAATCGTCTAGCTACTTAAATTAAGACGGCTTCTTTGTCAGATGCACTACCATGACTGCGAAGCATTTGGAGAAGGATTGTAGGGCTGAAATTACAAAGACTATATGCAACTGGGATGCAGAAGTATGGTTCTTCTAAATTGTTTGCAAACATACAGTCTTCTTGATGAAGTTGGGGCTTCACCTGTTGAAGGGCCTGACATCCTGATTTTATTTTCCTTTTTAACTAATTATTTTCAGTCTTCAAGCAGAGACTGGGTATGAACTCTTGTTTGGATCATTTTTTTCAAAACATTAAGTAACTATAGTACATTTCTCCCTCAACAACTTGTTTTCCATAAGAATTTGAACATCTCCTTTTACCCATTCCTGATCATTTTAGGTGAACATGTTTGTGCATGAATTATCAAAGGGGAAGAGGAAGATTATAACCTAAATCCATAGCTATTTTTTCACAATTCAATTCAGCACTCCTCGGGCTTTTCTTTATGAGTTCATGCCACAACTGCATAGGATTCACTAGGTTTCCTCCTCTACAGTGGTGGAGTGGAGGAATAAGGCATTATTTGCCTCTAGCGCATGGTCTTTACTAGGGCTGCGGATAGTTGCTGATCATCTCTTTTTCTTGCATTAAGCTGTATTGGCTGCTTACATTACGAATGATGACGTTGATGGCACTGACAAGTTTCAACACCTCAGTGCCATGAGCGCTGTTAATGGTAATTTAACACAGTTGTAATGATATCTGCTAAATACTTTCCTCATTTTTTAAAACCCCAAAGCTTTCCAACTACCCACATCTGATTTCATGTAATGCATCTCATCATCAGACATCTCACCCAAAGAGAGTACTTTGTGTAAAACCAAAGATGTAAAATCCTCAATCAGGTGTGCTGTTTCAAGCTAGTAAGGCAAAACAATGGGACCATTTAGGAAACAGGCAACAGCACTAGTGTTGACATAAGATTTGAGGAACTTAATGCTGTTGACAAACTAGTTGAACATCAAAACACCCTCCTTCAGCATTTCATGAAAATACTCTTATCTGCAAACCTCTAGACGGCCTACTACAGTAAACATATATATATTCCCCATAGTGCAGTTGCCTTTGTAGCATTTACAGATGTAGAGGAGTCTTGCATAATCCCCTGCCCAATCTCATATACCTAAATAATAGTAATTGGCAGTATAATCTAAGAATATTCAACTTGAGAGACTGGAGTAAAAAGATTGCAGATCCTACACAGAGAAATTCAATCTTAATCTCCTGCATCTTATTTGAAAGTGACGACATGAACATAATGGCACTGTAATACAAACTGAGGCAAACAATTATTTTGAAAGCCTTGCATTATCATCTACCCATTGCAATGTATGCAGTAGATAAAGAGGGAGCATCTGTTTTGTGAGTGAAGCAAATTATCTATTCATCACTTTTGGCTCAAGAGACTGTTGATAAATATTTTAGAGATGCATAGTTGACTCTGAGACTTGTGATACAATTGCCTGCGCATTGACCCTTTACTATGAAGATCTCTAAACAAAATCATGTCACAAAATCCTTTGTAAACCAAAGGACCTGCAGACATACCTAGACATAAACCAAAAAGAATGCTTAGAAACTCTTAAAAGATGAGAACAAATGTGCCTGTTTTTGTTTTTCTCGTGCAGAGATCAATTCATCATTGTTCATAAATGGTTGATTCATCACTGGCGTTGAGAAGATGGGTGCCAGGCAACTCCAGATTTCGTGCTGCAGTTGACAATCCTATTGAATGTATAGGATAATATATGCTTAATATTTTATGGCTTTGCAAATGTATTTGTCTTAATGCAAGATTCACCTATGCCATATTGTGTTTCTTCCTTTAACTCCCTGTTAGTCACAAAGATGTGTATTCACCTTGATGGGTTGCAAAGAATAATTTTGATAAAGAAAGCTAACTGGGTAGGCCTTGGTAAACGGTCCACTATCCAGAGATACTCCTGTCCCTGCAAGTGAAAAATTAAATTAAGATGCAGACAAGAGGCTTATGTTTTAGACATTTAAGAGCAATGCTTTTTAAAGCAAATCTTTAAAATATCCTTTAACAAAAATGTGGAAATGTGTAACAGCAAGTTCCAGGATCCAATGTTGAAGAAATGCATCTGCTCATATCGTTCTAAACATGCTGGAACTGTGGTGCCAAGTTGGAATGCTATGCTACACAAAGATTATTATTGCCAAAGTGAACGGTGGCACCAGCAAGGAACGTTAAAGAGTTTACTTTCAAACAACACATGGTGATGTACTATCATGGTACACACTGTGCAGATGCACATGTTAAATCGCTGTATGTTAATGTGAGGTCAATGCTTTTCATTATCATCTATTGTTTGATTCTCAGCAGCAGAGCAAAACTTTGCAAAACCAACAAACACAACAAATCCAATTAAAACCGGCAAGTCTATCAGCTCTACCATAAAAATCATTTAAGGCCTAGTAACTGCTATACTCAGGCCTCCAATCTGCACCCACCTAAGACCTTTCTCTTTCTTTGCTGCACACTCTAAGTCCCATGTTATCATTCTCCCAAGCCCTGCACCGGTGTCCCACAAATTTATGCCCAATTGAACTTTAAGTTTGAATAGGGCATATAAACTCTAGATTCTGTGTTTTACATTACCCGTTTATCTGTGCGCAACTAATTCATTCTGCAATAGGAGGCAGGACCCTGGTTGCAGATTTTTCAGCAGCCTAATCTTTCCTACCTACCACAGAGTGGAGACATACCAAACACCTTCTGCTTGTTTTCCATGCCACCATATAGTTGGCGATTGTGCTGATACCTACACATCCATCCAAACAGCTGCTAGACATCTCGGATATTTTGAGTGTGGCCAATAGCGGATTCATTCATGCAGGGGAAAAGTCAGAGGAGATTTCTTGTAGTCACAGTTTGGCTAGATATGCACCATCAGATATTTTTATTAACCTACACACTTAAAACGTTCCTAAACCCTTTTTTAACAAATGCATGTGACAGTTGTGTGGTCTTGAATCATGAGGATTTGCTTGATAGGTAGTCTCTGCCTTCACTTGTTAAGATGGAACATTTTCCTTTTTTGGGGGGGGGAGGAGGGGTGACAATAGTCTTTGTTTTAAAATTGTTTTATAGGGCCCTCAGGTATTAGTGGACAACAGTGCGCTTGACAATTCCAGAGACAAGGGTACCACTTTACTAGAGACTGGAAAGTTTTGCATTAGGTGACTTACCTTCTGATCAAGCTTAGCAGTAGGGTTATGGCCAGGCAATGTCTTGGCAGTGGTCAGATATGTCAATCAGGTTGACAGTACCAGAAGCTGGATCCTGGCAGAACTCAAACTATTTCTATAACTTCTACCTAATAAGATATATATTCAAGAAGACCTACTGATGTGTTGGCCACTAGCACTCCTGACATGTAATGAATGCTTAAAAATGCAAGACTTCACAGCTTTGACAGATAACCTGGAATGTCAGGTTCCTCGTTATTCAGATTCAGAGGCTGTAGGTTTAGATGCTTTTTCCAAGAATGAGGTCAGCATTGACCTGTGCGTTAATCCTCAGGCAGTTGTGTCAAGCAAACATGCAAAAGAGTAGTCTGTAGAAAATAGTTACGATCATGGCTCCCAAATCTACAGAAACGTTCTGCAGAGTTGCCAATCCCACTTTCCAGTGATGAGATACAGTGACAGATCCTGCAAGTTGATCTGATCCTCTGCTGTAGATGAGTGGCTACCCATTGTAACTGGGAGCATTTCAAGTCTTGCTTGGGAACGTCTGGCCTTTCTCAGAAGGTTGTAATTTCTTACCCCTAGGCAGAAGCAGACCTTATAGGCTGGCATGGGCATAGTAGTATGATTGGTTTCTGGGATGCGAACTGCATCTCACTGTACCATCCTTAATGCATGTCCTCATTTTATTTTTGAAATTGACTCAGGTGGCTAAGACCTTTCAGGGCAGACAATACATAAAGATCTGCAATCTCATTCACATGTAAGCATATGTATGCTCCCTTTATTGGTGTATTGCTGCTATGAGAAATAAAGAGTGGTGCTGCCAAAGACCAGCCATCCACCTCTGAGACGTCAACACGGAATTTCATTTGTTTCTAGGGTGGACAATAATAATCGGTGTCTCAAAGCTTTGTTAAGGAAGCTCACCATGTAGTTTTGTCATATTTCATGTAACAGTGTTTCTGAAAGTAAGGCTGTCAAATCTATGTCATGGAATTTCACCCCTGAAAGAGTGCCTTTTGTAATCAAGCTTTAACCTACCAAGCCAGCAGGACTGTTGGCATTTATGGCAGGCCAAACGTGAGCTTAATACATGGCCACAATTCTTGCGTTGAGAGAATCAGTGGTGTCAGAATGACTTGATATGACTCATATTCGTGCGTTCTCTAACACACTAACAAGGTTGGCCACGTTGGCAATATAAGAGGCAGGCATCAAACAGTTATCCTGTGATGGGGAAGTGAAAATAAAGTCTTTCGAGAAAGGTGTCAGGATGAAAAAAGTTTAAGGAATGTGTAGGAAAGAAACATGACTAAACAACGACTAGGTGGAAGATCTCTGAAGTAGTTAATGAACTGAAAACAAGCTCAATAGGAACACTGTCACAGAATAACATCTTTCTATACTAATGTACAAGAAAGTGCAAATAATATTAAAGAGACCGAGGCACGTTTTAGCCAATCTGTTGGTGTTAGTAAAGTCAACAATTAATAGTGCTATCATTTTCATATCACATGACATTATGCACAGCGTTGCCAAAGATATTATCTTTATCTTGTTGACAGATACACTGTGCCTTTCTAAAATACCTAAGCTGACAATTTATTACAAGTATTGTTTCCTTTTAGTTACTGAGCTGAATTCTGTGCGGAGGGGATCATTCGATAAAGGTCCTAAAACTATAATAAAACAATGCTAAGTGCTATACTTTGTCACACAGAAGGGGGTAGTATCCGAGCAGGAAGCAGTTGCTTGATACTGGATCTGCATATGGAAAAGAAAATGAACCAATTCTGCCTTTTCGACTACACTCTTTCACATGTATTTAGTGTATGCAGACTATTACAATAAAGAGAAGCATGCCTCTATATTTCTGCCTGATGATATATTTTGCTGTACTTTAATATACACAGCATATAGAACATTGTTCATCTAGGAATCAAAAACACAGTTGTTGCAATGCTTATAATTGTGGTGGGTAGAAAAGTGTTTTAACCTTTAGTCTCTACGCCTGAAACATCAATGTCTAACAGAAGTTGTTACTTAACAGGCCTATCACTGTTATTTTGAGAGATACATCTACTAATTTCCAAACGTAAGAAAGGTACAATTTGTTGGGCTATGGTTTAAAAAAATTAATGGTTGGGAAACAGCTAAAAAAAGGCTACTGACGTGTTACTATACTTACCCTGAATTGCCCATATAGGGAGATCATTGAGAAGAGAAGGACGATTGCCAACGGACCCCAAAAGTCAGGATTGTCTCTCACAACTTGTCTGTTAAACCCAAGCGATGGCATTGGCATCAACACACAGCGGATTTTGTAGTAAATATCCTTCAGGTCTATGTCCAGCTCTTCCCTAGAAGTTCAAAACGAAATGTTTTCTTGAAATGAGATGTTATATCAAGCTCACACTCATATACTTAAAGAAGAGTGAAAAAGGACATATTTCAAAATTCTAAACATGTTGTATTTCAAGCATTAGGATATCACAGGGCACATGCATGATAAAAAGTACTTTGAGCTCCAAAAAGCAGCTACATTAATCAATATTAGACTTAACAAGCAAGTGTGTGTTCAACTTCTATTTGCATTACCCAAAAGTAGATGAAGACTTGCCCACCTGTCAACTCTTCAAGTGTTGATGTCTAGACCGGGTAAAATCACCTTCAATTCTACTGGTAGATGGGGACATCTATGAATTAATACTATTCTTTTCCAGGAGAATATACCAAGGATTACCCAGAGGTGGCATACTGCAATCATATATATGGATTAACTGCAAAGAGGGATGGAAAGACTCTGGAGCCGAAGGTTGTAATTTATGCTTGACATGAGCCAAAAGTGAAAGAATAAAAGCCTCTATTCTACTCTTGAAACTAACGTCTTTTGATTAGAGCAAAACTATTTCTTGCCAGCAGCAAGGTAAGTGATAAGCGATAGCAGATGTAGAAATATGGCCATTGTGCAGATCAGGTATGTGGGAAAGCATTAGCCCAACTTTTAGGACATGAATGGTTCAATCCAAGCATAGCATGACTGTGGAATCGCCCAGCTCCTGCTGTTGTCAACAACGCATGCACGTTCAAGCGTTTTCATCAGGAGAGTCATACTCGTGGCAGCATATGGTAACAAAGTGAGCTACATCTCCAAAGCAGTCTAACTACTGCAGCGTAATAAACCGGATATGTGCTTAAAAAATGGATTTAAATTGTTCTATGATGGGGGCTGGAAAGAGGGTACACAAATCATGGCTACCGAAGTGTTGAAACCATGTTGCTCAAGTTCTGGGTAGGTGATAAACTATGAATAAAAGGCTCTGGGAGGAAAGAGAAGGACACGCGACGCACTGGAAAACAAGGAGAAAAGAATATATGCTGTAAACTAAATGTGGCTTTAAATTTTAAATACGTTTGCTGACGTGGCTGTTTTATTACAGATGTTTTGGCATGACAAGTCTTCAAGCTGTGCCATGCATTTTACTATTCGTTTTTGGGTCGATGGCACGAAAATATCACCACCTAACCAAGCACTCATATCAAAGGAAGTTACAGTGTTACACCGTCCAATAAGTATTTTATCAACTTTAAAAAGGATAGGGAAAAAATTGCAATCTAACTGAAGTGCAGGCAAAATAAACTACTGGAATTTAAAATTAATTAAAAAAATAAATAGAATAATGTGAAACATAGTTTAATAGATCACCCTAAAGCTCCTCTATGTATGTATATTAAGTATGTTTTTCTAGGAAAAACAATAGTCTGGCAAGACAGGTAAAGCAGTCTCAAAGACAGACCTAATAAAAAGAAGAGGGTTCATATCAGTGGTAGGACTAACATCTATATTAGGGTCTTCTACTAGATGTATTAATTATATAGCTCAAACACTGTCAGAAAGCACTGTACTTAAATATGGCATGAGGGTGGGGGAAGGGGGCCGGCAAACTTATTATGTACATCCAGTGAGGATTTAACACATGGATCCCACATTCAAATTTCACATAGTTACACGTGTATTACATTTTGCAGAATAAAAATAATAATAATTTAAGCATTTTAAGAACAGGGAAATAAGTAGCGAGTTCAGCCACTAGACTGGGGCTGGAATGATTTGTGCCCGAGTGCCGTCCTAATACTGCTTGTATGCGCTAGAGTAGGCAAAATAACAGTTTCAGAATTCTGAATGCCAGCTTGGTATAAAAAGGGAGCACGTGACTTCCATTATTCATTATTTGTGCCAATCAAGACCAGTAGGTGCTTTCCATTAAGCGATTGGCTGTACAGTAGATGCCATAATAAATATCTAGATTATAACTGAACTTTTTGGCCAATTGACAGATTCAGGATCCTTCAGCTATAAAATTTGAATATTTACTACATGAGCTTTCACTCATCTTAACTTCTGCAATACATGCTTTGAAAAAGCCAAATTTTGATTCATAATTCCAGAATGTTTACCCTGTGAGTAACCCCGTGCTCACACTATTTATAAAGGCAAAGGGCAAGTTAATTTAACATAAGCAGTATCATGATTTCAGAAACACTTCAGACCCCATCTATCCAAGTTTCAAGACCCAGCATAAAAATAAAAGCGCAGTCATGGTGGCAGCGCTGAATGAGCTTTAGGATATTACGGATGGTGAGGAATAGGAACAGGATGTGGAATCGGAAGCATGTTTACTGCTAAATTCAATGATCCCAAAACTACATGGGGCACTAAACCAACGGAGACCGGATACAGTTCTTTCAGGGGACTCCAGACTTGTTATGACAAAAATGAAGTTTATTCAAGAGGCAATGGTACACTAAAAAGCAGAAGCCTTCTTCCATTAACTTGGATGTTAAATAATCAACCACTGGACGACAGACAACCCCTCACCTCCCCTCTACTGTCAAAAGAGGGTCAGGCTTGTGCAGGTTATCTGGCACTAGAGGATTATCGTACTGAAATGAGCCTTTTAGCGCCCTTCAGCACCTGAGACCCAGGCTCATCCTCCAATGAAGGGGCAGGCATCTCACTGTTAAGTAGACACAACTAAGTTAAAACCAGTACCAAGGCATCATAAACAATACATCAATGGATAATGTTTAAGTATGCATGTATTGGTATTCATACAGCTTATGTACAAGAGAATTATAATATGGTGGCCTGGGGTATTCTGGCAGCATTTCTCTCCGGGTGAAGCCACTAGCCTGGAGGTGCTAGGCCGCCACCAGCGCTGGCTCGCACAATGCATACTAACTTGCGTTCTTCCTCTAGAAGTATGCAAGTACAATGGAAGTCAAAGGGAGAGAAGCGTACAAAAAATGTTGCGCTATCCAACAATTACCATAAAAGCAGAAATGAAACAAAACTGTAAGAAACAATATGATGAGCTTTAGCACGCTCATCAACGTTTTTCATATGGAGACTGCGATAGAGAACCCCTCTCATCAGCGCCAAAGGGATCTGCCTGCCCGCTAGTGGACACATAACAGTGATCTGATTTCCAGCAGTTCTGGAAAAATTGCACAACTATTGCTAAGCAGAGAGAGGCTGGTGCTATTCCAGAAACAAAATGCAAATGTTCTCATGGGACGATTTAAGAAAGGGTTTTGGTAACGGATTACTGCAGCTTTTCATCACACCAAGGCATGATCTGAAACCAGGCTGCAGTGTCCTGAATATGCAAGGAGAAATAGGGTGCAACATGCGAGATGAAACAAGGTTAGTGCAGTAACCCCACAACACAGTCATAAAAGATACTCACTCACAATGGAAAAGAATTGTGTTTTTGTTGCGGGTGGAGTGTATTGGCTAGCTGTGGATGAGATGGTGAATGGATTGTTGAACAGATTATGCGATGCACTGGTTAGAAAGCTGGAGGATATTCAGTGGGCGGAGATGGAGAAGTGAATAGGTTAGCTGGTTGCTAGAATCGTATTGCAATACCAGTTTCTAGACTGTTCTAGAAAATAAAACAATGAAGCTTCTTCTGCAGTATTAGCAGTGATGATCCCATACACATAACTGGCTAGCTTGCTCAATGCTCCAAGCTAAGAAAACACAATCCCCCTCAAACACACATACCCAACTCAGGCAGACACTACAAATATAGCTGTATGCATCCAAGGAAACATCCATTCAGGAGGGAGCACACTGGCAACCAGACAGGTGCAGCTCCTTATTCACACGCTCACAGACCTGCATGAATAAAGACACATAACAGGCAATAGCAAGGAGTCGGACAAATCCAGGCAGGCATTCACGCAGGCAGACCCATACACCGTACCACACACTTACAAACAATCACCAACAAGTGAAGAGACTTCTCTCTTTTGGTGGGTGACACTGAGGTGGCACATCCGATATGCTGCAGACCTGGGGTTGATTCAGGAGGCAGAAATGTAGCACATGGTCAGCAAACAACGAAAGGCAGCTCAGTTGTTCCAAAGGGCAGGGTCTGGCCTATGCAGATATACTGCTGCATCCCATCAGACCCAGGGCCTGTTTGCTCAGCCAGTGTATCCTTCTTTTTTTGTAAAATGTTTTAGTAATTTTAAACAAAAGCGAAAAATAGACAACAATGTCCAGAAAGTGGCATGAGCAGTGGAGCTACAGAATCAAACAAAATGTTTCAGAGCAGTGGGAGCTACTGCAGAGGACCAAAAATAAGCAGTGAACATTTCACAGTAAATCCCATAGCATAAAACACCTATCCCATACAGCCCCACATGGCAGGATGACAATGGTTCTTGATTCGTGCTGTCATAGTTTCACCTCTTCCTCACGATTGTTCAGCATGGAAGTCGTCTCTTTCCGGTCGCTGAATATCATCTGTCCCAACCCTAATCATGCACACCTTTTCCGTAACTAGTCATTGTCTCAGATCTCTTTTTCATAGATGGAGGGACGGGCCAAAGATATATAACCAATAAACAGTGTCTCTTGGCAAGGCTATGAGATGTGACCACAAATGTAAATACAGCTTTTTCTCTTTTTTGTGTCTGGATGTAAACCACAAATACAATGTGTCAAGGAGATAGTTGGCAGAGTACCTGCAGTGGCCTGTAAATGTGTCGTCACCACCACCATATTCACTCACACCTGGCCACGACCAAATAACATATGAAATCACCCACCCACCCCCTTGAGTCAACATCTCGGGCAGTCATCGATCCGAGGCAGGTACGTTTTACATAGAATCACGAAGTACGTTGGACTCTATGCAGGAATTTCAGCTGCAAATTAAGAATTTTCTGTTACACTTCACCATTTTACTATAGGCGAGCATCTTACTCCCCTTAGTATTTAATAGTTAGCCTCTAGTGTTCCTTTCCCACCTAGCTCGAACCAGTCAAGGCGTCCAGGCCCTACAGAGGGCGCTGTGGAGCAGCACACCCCCTTTAATGCCCTCTCATCAACGAGCCATGGATACAGATTACACTAGTGCCAGCTGAGGCCAGAACGCTGAGACATATCATATTCTCTGCGCTCCCAGGGTCCTTTGCCAAACAGCTAAAGCAGTTCACATAACGTGTTACATTTCGCTCCAAGGTCCTGCTTTCCAGTGGAGGCCCCACTGAGAAGTGGGAGGTGTACAAGTGTCTCGGCAAGACTTTTTACAGCAGTATTCTTTGTCAGTGCTGACCACCGTTGTGAGATGTGAAGGATCGACAGCATATCCCGAATACATTCCTTTGTATTATTAATCTTACCCCATCCATGTTTTATTAAAGTGGCATTTTTTGGGATGGGAGTTCATTTTAACTACCCTTGCAAATCCCCCCTCCAAATCTCTATACGCAGTAACACTCCCTCCTGGTGGAGGTATTACCTACCTGGACTACTCCATGTCCAGGTAGGAGACCCGATGATGATGCAATCCGCTACAGGTACATAAGTGGATATCATCATATACACCACTGATAGAAACTAGTGGTGAGGTTCTCCCAAATTGTTTTTTATGAGACTCTACAATCTAGAATGGTGCAGTTTAGTTCCCACCAAAGAACAACTGCAACATTAAAATGACCTACAGCGTGCATTCCTTAGAAAAGAAGAACAAAATCACAAAGAAAGCTGCATGCCACAGGAGGGCCTGGTATTTTTGTCAGCAAAAAAAAAAAACACCTATTAAAAGCTGCTGCCCTTACTGGTCAAATTCTAAAATACTAGAGAGGCTCTAACCTCGGACAAAAAAACATCAAGTCCACTTACTGCCACCCGAAAGAAGACGGGGAACGTGCAGTAGAGGCTGGGCTGGCTGCACGGAAAGGCCTGCATGGCTGGTAACGTGAGTTCAGGTTTGTAACAACACTCGCAAGCATCAACAAACCACAAACATGATAACACCAAGTGCAACAAAGTTAGGAGAAGGAGAAAACTAGATTCAGTAGGGATACAATTACAAATCCCAGGCCTTTCACTATTTTTAGTAGTACATTTGTGGAGGAAATACAGGTTATGGATACTTGAACAGCAATAGCTGCGATGCTTTGCCACAAGAGTAATTCAAACTTTGAGAGAAACTACTTTAAAAATCAATGTAACATGACTCTGAAATGCAAATGTAATATAGAAGTTCAACTGTATTCACCAACACTCCGCAAACAATGCTTATTAATCGTTCCCTATCACTGTAAGTAAGGTTTAGTCCTAAAACTCAAGACTCTGGGCTCCTTTATATCAAAAACCAAAAGGGTCCATCTGGAAAAAATAATGAGCTATAGCTTCATTACTAGAGTGATAAATGGTCTAAACTGATTGATAGACAGTTCTCCTGCTCCCTCCCCGACCCCATCCCCAAGGGCTGTTTTTCTTTTTTAAAGGGGCAGGGGGCACCGTATAGCCTCCCTTTCGAGCCTCATTTGGCCCTAGGGACCCCAAGGCTATAATATATATATATATATATATATTTCTTTTTTTAAAGGTGCAGGGAGCGCATGATCCCCTCCTCAAGCCACATTAGGCTCCAGGGGACCCCCTCTGCAAGGGCTGTACTGCTTTTTTAAAGGGTAGGGGGGTCCACGTGGATCCCTCTTCCCAGGCCTCATTAGGTTCTGCGGACCTCATCCCCAGGTAATTCTTTATTTTAAAGGGGAGGAAGGCAACGTGGCCCACTTCCCCAAGCCTCATTAGACTCTGGGGACCGTACTCACAAGGGTGTAGATATATATATAAAAAGGGGGGCCATGTGGTTGGCCTTCCTCAGACCTATAACAGCTGAGGGAGGCCCCACGGCCCTTCTCCCCATCAATTAAAAAAAGCACCCCAGGGGAATGAGGTCTCTGGGGCCATAGAAAGCTGACTCCCACAGGAACAAATTGGCTAAAGGAAGAAAAAGCTCTCTATGCCAAAAGGAATGCTCTATTTTTTAACTGGGCCTCAGGAGAGAGTCTCATATGAGACTCCTGTGGACCCAACTGTCCAGATATACAAATACTTTTTAATCTTAATTTCTACAAAAATACTGAATGGATTTAGACCAAATCATAAAAAGCACAATCTGCAAACCAAGATCTAGCTTCCTGCCCAATTTGGTATAATTTGTTTCACCAGTTTTTGAAACTTTCAAAATATATACAGTTTTGGGGTGATCCGTCAAGTGGGGGACGAGAAAAAGGGGGCTCAAAAAGGTTGCATTTCCCGTTTTAATTTCCACTGGATTCTTTAGACACAACTACAGGTCGAACCACCGGACGGAATTACACTAAATTTGGCAGAAAGCTAGCTGTCGGAATGCAGATTACGCTTTCGCTTATTTGGAGTAAATCCATTAAGTAGTTTTTGAGAAATTTAGGGAAAATCAAATTTGTATCTCTCTGGCCGTGAAGTTTTCGCAAACAAAGACGAGATTGTGCAGGAAAATGCAAAAAGCTTCCCTGCATTGCCAGTAGCCCAGCCTGTAAAGGGTGTTTAAAAAAAAAAAAACATTAAAAATATGTATCTATAGGGACTGCGGGGGAGCCCATAAAGGGCTTTTGATTTTTTTCTTTTTCAATTATTGTAAACAAATAATATGAAAACCCATAAAGGGCTAGAAAAAATAAAATAAACCCCATAGCTCAGTGTGAAGGTCGCACACCTTCACACTGAGCTACGGGGATTTGGGTCCAGCTGGACTCATTTTCATTTTTTTTTTCTTTTTAGGAAAAAATATTATAGTTAAAAAAAAAAGATGTATATGTTGTTATTTTACATTGGCGACAAATAACTCATTCTAAGTATATCAGACAAAGTCTAAAAAAACTCTCTCCCTCTCTTTCGATCAATTATCCCACTCACACATCCACTCAGATTCACAGACCCATTCAGACACTCATGCACCTATTCACAGACCCACTGAGACACACGAACCCTCTCACAGACCCACTCAGACACTCATGCACCCACCAAGACCTTAATTCACTCTTTCAAGTATCTAAAACTGGCACCCTAACATAACTATAACTCGCGCCTTCGCCATGCACACCTAATTACTCCATGTAACTTTATTGATGACATATTCTATGCCATGTTTCATATTCTCACTGCAAAATTTGAAACAAAATTATTGATGAGACAGCTGTGCTTGGCGAGGGCAAGGGTTATAGTTACCTTAAGGCGCGAGTTTTAGTTACTTGAAAGAACTCTAACTATAACTGCTGAATTTCTATGGTTTTGAACAAGTAAATTCAGAACCCAACTATAACGTCCCTGTAGGAAGTTGGCTCCGTGTATACTATCTCAAAGCGAAAAATAGTGTGCACAGAGTCCAATGGCTCCCCTTAGAGGTTGATAGTGGCAAAATGAGATGATACTAATGCTATATTTTGTGGTAGTGTGGTCGAGCAGTAGGCTTATCAGGGGGTAGTGTTACGCATTTGCTGTACACACACAGGCAATAAATGAGGAACACACACTATTAAAGACTTAACTCCAGGCCAATAGGTTTCACATAGAAAAATATCCTTTCTTAATTTATTTTAGAACCACAAGATTCAAGATTTGAGGTAAGTACATAAAATGCAAGGGACTTCACACAGGTAAGTATAGAACTTTGATTTAAAACAGTAGCACACACAGTTTAAGTTAAAATGGCAATAAGCTATTTTAAAAGTGGACACTGCAAAAATCAACAGTTCCAGGGGAGGTAAGTTTGGTTAGTTTTTGCAGGTAAGTAAAGCACTAACACAGTCAGTCTCCTGGGCATAGGCAGTCCCCCGTTGGGGGTTCAAGGCAACCCCAAAGCCACAGCACCAGCAACACAGGGACAGTCAGGTGCAGAGGTCAAAGGAGGGCCCAAAACACATAGGCGCCTATGAAGAACAGGGGTGCTCCGGTCCTAGTCTGCTTACAGGTAAGTACATGCGTCCTGAGGGAGCAGACCAGGGGGGTTTTGTAGAGCACTGGGGGGAGGGAGACACACACAAGCCCACAAAACACACCGTCAGCGGCACAGGGTTGGCCGGGTGCAGTTGGCAAAGTAGGCATCAGGTTTGCTATTGAAAGCAATGGACGGACCCGGGCGTCAATTAGGCAATGCAGGCAGGGCACAGGGGGGCTTCTCGGGCCAGCCACCAACTGGGCTTGGATGAGGGCCGCCTGCTGGTCACTCCTGCACTGGTAGGTGGTTCATCTCGGCCTGGGGGATGCGGGTGCAGTGCTTGGTCCAGGCGTTGATGCTTGGTCCAGGCGTTGGGTTCCTTTGTTACCAGGCAGTCGCGGTCCGGGGGAGCCTCTGGATCCTCTCTCCAGGCGTCGCTTTGGGGGTGCAGGGAGGTCGACTCAGGGTGTCCACTTCATTGGAGTCGCCTGAGAGTCCTCTCTGTGGTGTCTGTTGTCCTGGACTCGAGCCGGGGGCGTCGGGTGCAGAGTGTGAAGTCTCCCGCTTCTGGCAGGAAGTGAGAGTTCTTAGAAAGTTGCTTTAAAGTTGTTGCAGTTTCTGAACAGTGTTGCTGTTCTCTGGAGTTTCTTGGTCCTTTAGGTGCAGGGCAGTCCTCTGAGTCCTCAGAGGTCGCTGGTCCCGTAGGATGCGTTGCTGTGCAGGTTCTTGGAGTCTGGAGACAGGCCGGTAGGGTGGGGCCAAGTCAGTTGGTGTCTCAGTCGTCTCTGAGGGGGTTTCAGGTCAGCAGTCCTTTCTTCAGGTTGCAGGAATCTGATTTTCGGGGTTCAGGGTTGCCCCTAAATACTGAATTTAGGGGTGTGTTTAGGTCAGGGGAGCAGTAGGCAATGGCTACTGTCCTTGAGGGTGACTACACCCTCCTTGTGCCCACTCCCAGAGGGGAGAGGGGTACATCCCTATTCCTATTGGGGGAATCCTCCAAACTCAAGATGGAGGATTTCTAACGGCAGGGGTCACCTCAGCTCAGGGCACCTTAGGGGCTGTCCTGACTGGTAGGTGACTCCTCCTTGCTTTTCTCATTATCTCCTCTGGACTTGCCGCCAAAAGTGGGGGTTGTGTCAAGGGGGCGGGCATCTCCACTAGCTGGAGTGCCTTGGGGCATTGTAACACGAAGCCTGAGCCTTTGAGGCTTACTGCTAGGTGTTACAGTTCCTGCAGGGGAGGGGTGTTAAGCACCTCCACCCAGTGCAGGCTTTGTTTCTGGCCTCAGAGAGCACAAAGGCTCTCACCCCAGAGGGTTAGAAACTTGTCTCAGTGGCAGGCTGCACTGACCAGTCAGTCCTGCCCTGAAGGATTCGGTAAAATACAGGGGGCTCTGTGTGCATTTTTTAATAAATCCAGCACGGGCATCGGTATGGGTTTATTATTCTGAGAAGTGTGATACCAAACTTCCCAGTATTAAGTGAAGCAATTATGGAGCAGTGGAGTTCGTTAGACACTGTAGGGGCATATTGCTCATGCAGCTATGCCCTCACCTGTGGTATAGTACATCCTGCCTTAGGCCTGTAAGGCCTGCTAGAGGGGTGACTTACCTATGCCACAGGCAGTATTTTGTGAGCATGGCATCCTGAGGGGGATGCCATGTTGACTTTGCCTTTTTCTCCCCACCAACACACACAATCTGCAATGGCAGTGTGCATGTGTTAGGTGAGGGGCCCCTTAGTGTGGCACAACACATGCTGCAGCCCTTAGTGATCTTACTTGGTCACAGGGCCCTTGGTACCACTCGTACCTTTTACAAGAGACTTATCTGTGTGCCAGGGGTGTGCCAATTGTGGAAACAATGGTACATTTTTAGTGAAAGAACACTGGTGCTGGGGCCTGGTTAAAAGGGTTCCAGCACACTCCTCAGTCAAGTCAGCATCAATATCAGGCAAAAAGTGGGGGGTAACTGCAACAGGAAGCCATTGTCCTACAGTCCCTGTAGTCCTTTGTTTTTTCAGTGTGTGTGTGTGTATAAAAATATATATATTTATATATATACATATATATACATATATACATATACACACACACACACACACACACACACACACATATACAAGTTGCGTCCACCTAAAACTTGGGAACAACCTAGAGTTCCTGCTTTCTTTTTTCCTAAACTTATGCATCACTCTAAGCATGAAAGGGTATTGTCTTGACTTCAACTGGGTACTCTTTGTGTCTGGACAAAGCTATACCTCTCTGAAGAACTCTAATAAGAGTGAAACACATTTCAGGGGTTGATGTTATTACTTCCAGGTTGGTTTGGGTGGTATTTGATCAATCCAAAGCTGTAAGCTTGTGCCTGTAGTGGTAAAAGGCATTTGTCATTTTTCAGCTCAGCATGAATGGCACTAGCTAATCCTATGCTTGAAGGTGTTGCTGGAAAAATGGCAAAAGGCTTTGTCGCTTCCTAGATGGGCGTGGATGGCACTGTGCTAATGCCAGGATTAAAAACTTTGCTACAAAAAGAGACATTTGAGGTGAACAAATTCAGAATGTTAGTGGTGTTATTGGGTGCTCCACCTAAACTTGGGAACTACCCAGAGCTCCCTGCTTCCTTTTTTGCATAATTTATGTACCACTCTAAGCCTGAAAGGGTACTGCCTTGATATATATATTTGCCGGATCAGCCAAAGCCACTCCCTCACCTACTGTGCAGTGCTCTGCAGCAAGAAGCAAGTGTTGGACCCCACTTACGTATCTAAATTACAAGATCCTCTCTCCTCCGAAAAGAAAACCAGCACCCCAGTAGTACTTTCTGTAACGTCCTTTATTTAACCATATTCTGACACGTTTCAGCAAAACCTGCCTGTGTCAAACCAAGATGTCCACCTCACAAATTTGAAAAAACAAAATGCCAAACAAAGAAAAAACTCAACAGTTCCTCGCAGCAAGTATACCATATCAAGTCAAGTGATGAACTTTACAATTGGTCACATATAAAATAAATAGATTCAATAGTAAACACACAATAGTAAATATACATTGAAATATTATTAGTTTCTTTAAAAATAAAGTCTCATATTAATTGTAGATCACTTCTCCTCACATGATTCCGTAGGAGACATGTTACAAACACCCTGCATCAACAAAGAGAGCGGACTCAATTCAAACTTTAAATTCAAATTGATCACCTTCCGTTACATTCCGTCATGGTTGGATGACATCTCCTATTCAATCCTCCTAAGGATTCATTTGCAACATATCTGGGACAAAAGGCACTGCTATAGAGAGAGGGCTACAATAATTTTGTGGTACATAGCGATATAGATATAAATATATATATATAAAAAATAAAAGGAGTCCTGCTGTTCTTCCTGCGCTCGCCTATCGAGGTGGGTGCTCGGACAATGGGCACAGGACCCATTCAATATATGCTGCACATAAAATTTGAATGATGGCACTCCCCATGCAGATTACTGTCCTTAATTTATATCCAAAATTTCATATCAATCCATGTAACTCAGAAATCACAGATTTAGGGCGACACGTTTCAACCATCACGGTCTTCCTTCTTGGCCCTCCAAGTATTCAAGTCATGTGACCCATTCTATTCTTTATATAACCACTGATCCATTGCATAGACCTAGAAAAAAACTTTTTTTTTTTTTTTAATATATTACCGTGTGCATTCTACGTCTATTTTGATTTTCAAATATTAATTACCCAAGTACCCAAATCATCTCTAGTATTCACCATTTTTCATCCAACCTTCAAAGTTAACCTAATAAACAATGTGTCAATATATTTAACATTGTTTTCGAACTGGTGGGGTGATCACATGACTTTACTAACAAAATTACAAAATAATACTGAAAAATACAAAACTCTGACCCAATTCTTAACACTATCTGAATATCCAATATGAACATGAAGTTCTTCATCCTTATTCAATCCCCAGGGGAAACGACAGTTTAATCGAATAATGTATTCTGAGTCTAACTTCCTCAATTGTTTCTCTCTGTCACCCCCCCCACCCCCTTGGGGTACCAACTACCCTGTTAATACCAAAAAATTGCATCTTATCCAATTTTCCATCATGTGCTAGGTTGCAGTGACGCGCTACTGGGTATGTGGGGTCCTTATTCACTATTGCTCTCCAATGTTCTAAAATACGTTTTTTGAGGGGGAAAAATTGTGCTTCTAACATATTGCAGCCCACATGGGCACTCAATAACATAAATAGCAAAATCTGAAGTACAATTGATAAATTTCTTAATGTTCTCTTTCTTTCCCGTGGGTAATGTATACTGTTTACGACTGGTGCTATATCTGAATGCTTTACATTTGGAACATTTGTAGAAACCTAGAAAGAGGAGATCAACCTTTTATTGGCTAACAAGACTTGAATGTAGTGATCAGTGCAAGGTTTTTGGAAACAACTACAAATTATTTTATTATATTTTTTTTTTATGCTGCACTCATGGATATATATTAAGTGTATCTTTTGAGGTGTGCCTGTGATGAGGGTGGTTAGGGTTGGTTGATAACAACCCAACATTAATTAAGTACTATTGTCAACGATACAACAAATGTTTGTTATTTACAACAATCACATATACGGCATAATTTTCAGGGGATTTGACGCGCTGCAAATATGAGTGAGGCCATGCGCCAGAGGATGGAGGAGGTACGCAATCTATTTGATGAAACTGCGACAAGTACTGGATCTGAAATGTATGGCAACAATACAATACAATACAATATATAAATAAAGGACAGTAATCTGCATGGAGTGCCATCGTTCGAATTTTATGTGCAGCATATATATATATATATATATATATATTATACTTCACTTTCAAACTGACTCTAGGTTTGGGGAACGTGTGTTGTAGCTGGCTACTAAAGAAGATACCCCATTTTCATTCTTCCTATTGTGTGTCAATCTTCTTACCTGGGATATGAATCGCCAATTCCTTGTCCTCCAGACATTTCCATAACATCTCTAGATGTTATGAAAATGTCTGTGTTGTAACATATACAGGCTTGCTACACTAGGAGGGTCAAACATTTTTTTTTTTTACTAGAATGAATCATTCAGACCACACACAGGGGTAAAGGAAAAGAAAAAGGCCTATGTACTTTGTGAAACACCTTGCATCATGTAATAAGAAATGCTCCAATGTAAAGAATATACTTGCTCTAGACCCCAATATGAATAGATGAATGTTTTCTATAGTAAAATTACAGTGACAACCAGTAACATTTCCTTTCAGTACAGACCATGTAAAGCAACAGAAGCTATGGTAAAGAAAACAAGGATATTTTTTGTAAGTGCGAAAAGAAATAATTCAAATCAAAATAGTATATCACACATTTACCACGGCATGCAACAGATAAGTTTAGGAAAACACATTAGTAAAACAGGACTGCAAAAAGAATGGCTCTAAATCTACTAGAGGGCCTTAATGGTTGAGTAAGAGAACAGCAACTTACAGAAGTGGTTTGATATCTTCAGGATCATTTTCATCTACTTCTAGCAACCAGCCGTACCCTCTCTGTCTAAGAAACGTAGTTGCTGTGGATTCTTTGGTAAATTCTCCCTCAAGATTAAGTTTAATATCAGGGGATGCAATGGTGCCACTCAA
Source organism: Pleurodeles waltl (assembly GCF_031143425.1). NCBI lineage: Eukaryota > Metazoa > Chordata > Amphibia > Caudata > Salamandridae > Pleurodeles > Pleurodeles waltl. The sequence continues at coordinate 608,997,056 of NC_090444.1, read as the reverse complement.
ATCTGTAAATGAAAAGAAACAGGTATTAAAGAAAGAATCAACTTCACAAAGAACAAAATGATGAAGGCGTCTAATGAGTACATTAAGGGTTATATTGTTATGTGTGTAGCATTTGGAAGGACAGTGAATTTGAACCCCAATTTGATGCTCCAGTACTGAAAAGATCTGTCCAGAGAAAAATAAGGACCATTGCTTTGAGTCTTTATGACCTTTATAGGAAAAAATAAACTCTCATCCACCCTTTGCTTTAACTAATCTAGACAAATTCCAGCATCATGCGACTATCATTTCACTTTCTCTTATGCTGTAGAAGTGTAGAGGGTAAAATATTTTTCACAAATTCTTATACATTCTCTGATCATCAGGATATGGGCAAAATGGTTTGAGGACATACCACACTTGGTGCAGTGTATTTCAGATAACCTCTCAGATCCTTATCCAAATGCTTCAACAAATTATACTTGATCTTCACTGGGAACATCGATAACAGGGCATGTGAAAGATAATTTTCGACTTCTACTACAAATGTACTCAATTTCAAACCCAACTATCCTGTCTTCAAGAAAATGGTATTATTTGATTTTGCTCATACCTACCAGTCATTACCATTCTTGGGCAGTTTCTGATTATAAGCTGTTTAGGTAGCCCAAGGATATTTGCTCACCTGATTACCTTCATGGTTGCCTATCCTGTAAGTGTTTCTCTGTCTTTGTGGAAACATGGAAAGTTGTATACATAAAAGGATATGCCGAAGCATACTGTTTCAATAATGTTGTACTGCTGTTAGTTTGACTATATTTACTTATCCATACCTGCACTTTCTTTCCTTTACTTCATCGTATCTTTTCATCATCCACCATTCCAGACAGCAGAATGGACCCTTCCTTCCCACACCTTCACTTCAGCTAGTATAGCCAACATACAACTTTCTATTTATTCACATTTTGAATGTGTAATTAATACACTAGATATAATGATAAGAAGTAACATTTCTGTACAGGGCAAGCCCTAAGACAAACATATAAGTAATTGAACAAATTGCGTCATCATAGTACCCTACCCCACGTGGGATGTCTGAGAGGAGACACACACACACACACACACACACACACACACACACACACACACACACCACCCCCCATACTGTCATGTGAGGCACAGATAAGACAACATTCAGTTTTACAATAGTTGTAACCATTTGCCTAATCTTATTTTAAATGTAATTACATTAAACGTACTCTTAACATAATCCTAAATTAATTTAGTATTTTTGTATTAATTTAAATAACTTATAATACCTTATTAGAAGACTATACATAACTACCATCTAAAACTAATAAACACACATGTTCTAGGATAATAAAGTATAACCCAAATTATAACAGGGCTCACCTTTAGGTGATTGGTGTATTTACCAATTGTGAGACCGCAGGTGCTTTTCGGGGGGTAACATAGGACCACGTTTTGGGAGGTGGGAGGAAGATGAAAGCAGCAAAGAGAGGAGGAAGGGGAGGGAAGCACGGGAGGAAGAAAAAAACATGGACAAAAGAGCAACATGGAGTGTGGAGTGGTGGATAGAAGTACATGGACAAGAAAAAGAGAGCAGCTTAGGTGGGACAAAAGCAAACAGAGGAGAGAGAACAACAGAAGTGGGAAAGAAGCACACAAGTGAGATAAGTTGAAAACACTTGCTTTTGGGGAGTGCTTAAGCAAAAAAACAAGCTAGCACAGTGAGGGAAGGCAGACAGACAAGACAGAGCAACATAAAGCAGGAGCGGGGAGAGAACCAGAAGAAGACAGCTGGACAACACATGCACTCTTGTGGAGTGCTTAAGAAGCACACAAAGGAGAAAAGCACAGGGGATGGGGTGAAGCACACAAGTAAATAAGCTACATGGAATACTGGGGAGGCAGGAGGTTTGGCAGGGGGAGAATCACATGTGAGTGACCTTGACAGGAAGGAGACACCCACAAAGAGTGCAGGGGGCAGGGGGCAGGTATTTGGCAGAAGGGAAAAATCACAAAGGGAAATGCTTGCCAATGCCTATTTTACTTTCTGCAGGATGTAGCCATTTACCTCTTTGTAGTTGCCCAGGGAGCAGATTTGTGGGCCTCCAAAAGTGTCATTCTAAAAACACCTTCTGCCTCAGATGCCCGTTGAGTGCAGCAGAACGACCATACCCTAGTGCCATAAAATACTTTTTGTGTCAAATCTTGTGCTTCTGTGCAATATGTGGAATGAAGGAGATAAAACAAAACAATTCTTAAAGTTTGCCTTTCAGCCATACCCCAGCAAAACCACCCCCACTGCTGTGCTTTTACAGACAATCTGGTAAAGGTTGGGAGGAAAACAGTGTGGAGCGGTACTTGAGGGGTGAATCAGCACACAAGGGAGAGAGCTAGAAAACACATGCCCCCTAATGGAGTGCTAAACGAAAAAGAAAAAAAGTAGTCCCTTAATTGTGAACAGTAGAAGGATACAAGTCAGGCAATCAAAAGAATCATAAAGTGGTTAAGCTCTAGGGGAGATGCAAGCACAACAAGAGAAAGGCAAGCCACTGAATAAGAAGAAGTAAACAAGAGTAACAATAAAGTCAACCAATGCTATGCACTGCGTACACAGCAAGCTCATTATAAGTTCACAATAGGTGTTTCAGCAATCAGACTAAGGCTGACCCAAAAATTATCATCTACAATTCTAACTGGTCATAGGGAACATAAAAACCCTGACATCCTTGAGTATCTGGATTAGTGTAAGGGAGAGAGGGGGCATTTTTTTTAGCAAAACAGGTGAGAAAAAGAATGATGTGAACAAGAGAAGACAGTGTAGGGGAGGTTAAGTTTATGAGAAGGCAAAACAAGTGGGGGTTGCCAGGGAAAAGGGAATCTGAAAGACTAAATTGAATGTGTACAAGATTTATAGGAGGCGTGTATGGACAGAGAAGAGGGACTTTGAGAGAAGGGTGTAGGAAGATATGATAAAAAAATATGTGACAGGAATATGTGAGAAATTAGTGTAGGAGATATAATAGTGAGATGACTGTCAAGACGAATAGTCTGTGTGTACTTAGACTGAGGGAAGTGAGAAAGAATACAGAAAGCAGAGGATTAACAGATGAGCATGTGAAAAGAAAGTGTGAAAAGGGGGAGGAGACTTTGTGAAGTAGAGATAGGGAGGTGGAGTGTTGAGAAGAGAAAGAGTGAGACTCATTTAAGAAATATGAGGGATGAATGATGAAAAACAAGTTCAAGACAGTAGCTGTGGAAAGACAGAACAGTGTGAGACATGCGAGCAGGGACAAGTTTTGGGGAAGAGAATACTAGGCGGACGGATGCACTGCCAACAGCAGGGGGGGGTCATATTCCTAGTACTAGCAGTAAATGTAGCACCACTGCTAGAACGGGTGGTACTGAAATCTTGAACAAGGGATGGCATACATTCTTATGCTGAACCTAGGCGGTACAGACGGGGATAAAAGTAGTAGAGGCAAGTAAGAAAGAGAAGGAGTTATGTAAGATATAGTGGCGGTGATAGTACAAAAAATTGGAGAGTGTGAGTTATGTAAACAGAATAAAAATTGTGATAGAAGAGGTCGAAAGACAAACAGATATGAATGATAAGCGAGAGGATGCTGAGGATAACAGAAAAGGGTTAGGACAAACGAAGCTGAAACAAGAGACAATGAGAATAGACAGAAATGTAAGTCAAAGAGGCATACATCCACAAGAGGGAAGAAAGAATAAGAAAGGGTAAAGTTTTTTTCTTTTTTGCTATTTGCCTCTAATTGGGCAATCCTGGGAACATGCTGCTCCCTTCATCCCTTTTCAAACCATGGGTAGAGAAGGTCTCTGTACTGGTATAACAAGGCCTCAGACAGAGGTTTAAGGTCCATTATCAACATGCATGTGAATGGCAGCAGACTGATCTAAAGAAAGTGACAGCAGCAAGATTATAATTTACAGCAGAAACAGCAGGTCTCAGACTGAAAATTGCATGGCTTTCAGGGTGCAGAGAAAACATTCATCACTCTCATATTCTTTCACCTACACATTCTTCTCTGTGAATTAAGCACCTCCTGCACAGTTCGGTCTTCATGACACTCATTCGATAACTGCATTTTCTGGAAGCCAGGAAAGCTTATATTAGGTTGCACTGCTGAATCTGGTCTGCAGGAAATGGAAGATTGCACTTGCTGCAATTTGTAAGAGAAGGAAGCTTACTTTGCTACTGCCACTCTATACCTATTATTTGAGAAGCAAAGCTTGCACTACTGCTGCCTGATTTGTAAGTATCCTGTAAAAGGGAATGTTTGTGTTGCTGCTGTCAGAAGAACAGAAGGATATTTTTTTTCCTCCAATGTCTGCCAGTCAGTAATTATCATTTGAATAAGTGTGAAAAAGTTGTGAAACGCCTCCCAGGAGCAAACAATAGACTGACCTGAATGAGCAGACTCTTCTGAACCTCACAGAACATGCCAGATGGGTGCTGTGAGCATCTTTTTTGCTCTTACAGTATGAAACACTGCTTGACAGGTATTGAAAATGTCACTTACCCAGTGTACATCTGTTCGTGGCATCAGTCGCTGTAGATTCGCATGTTTTGCAATAGCTCGCCATCTGGTGTTGGGCCGGAGTGTTACAAGTTGTTTTTCTTCGAAGAAGTCTTTCGAGTCACGGGACCGAGTGACTCCTCCTTTTGTGTCCATTGCGCATGGGCGTCGACTCTATCCTCGATTGTTTTTCCCCGCAGAGGGTGAGGTAGGAGTTGTACTGTAGTAATAGTGCCCATGCAATGGAGTGACTAAGTATGTACCTATATAAGGTTGAAATGATATATATACAAATAGTTGAAGGTAACTTCCGAACTGCTACAGGCTCCCGGGGAGGCGGGTGGGCACTTGCGAATCTACAGCGACTGATGCCACGAACAGATGTACACTGGGTAAGTGACATTTTCAGTTCGATGGCATCTGTCACTGTAGATACGCATGTTTTGCATAGACTAGTAAGCAGTTATCTCCCCAAAAGCGGTGGCTCAGCCTGTAGGAGTGGAAGTAGTCTGAAACAATGTTCTTAATACGGCTTGCCCTACTGTGGCTTGTTGTGCGGATAACACGTCTACACAGTAGTGCTTGGTGAATGTGTGAGGCGTAGACCATGTGGCTGCCTTACATATTTCTTGCATTGGGATGTTTCCTAGAAAGGCCATGGTAGCACCTTTCTTTCTGGTTGAGTGTGCCCTTGGTGTAATGGGCAGCTGTCGTTTAGCTTTAAGGTAGCAGATTTGGATGCATTTAACTATCCATCTGGCTATACCTTGTTTTGATATTGGGTTTCCTGCATGAGGTTTTTGGAATGCAATAAATAGTTGTTTAGTCTTTCTGATGTTTTTAGTTCTGTCAATGTAATACATTAATGCTCTTTTGACATCTAATGTATGTAGTGCCCTCTCAGCTACGGAATCTGGCTGTGGGAAGAACACTGGAAGTTCCACTGTTTGATTTAGATGGAACGGTGAAATAACCTTTGGTAAAAATTTAGGATTAGTCCTTAGGACGACCTTATTCTTGTGTAGTTGTATAAAAGGTTCTTGTATTGTAAACGCCTGAATCTCGCTTACTCTTCTTAGGGAAGTAATGGCGATGAGGAATGCAACCTTCCAGGTTAGGAACTGTATTTCGCAGGAGTGCATGGGTTCAAAAGGTGGACCCATAAGTCTAGTTAGGACAACATTTAGGTTCCATGAAGGAACAGGTGGTGTTCTTGGTGGAATAATTATTTTAAGGCCCTCCATGAATGCTTTAATGACTGGTATCCTATAAAGGGAAGTTGAATAGGTAGTCTGCAGGTATGCAGATATTGCTGCAAGGTGTATTTTAATGGAAGAGAAAGCTAGGTTAGATTTTTGTAAGTGAAGCAAGTAACCCACTACATCTTTTGGAGTTGCGTGTAATGGTTGGATTTGATTAATATGGCAGTAGCAAACAAACCTCTTCCATTTACTTGCATAGCAGTGCCTGGTGGATGGCCTTCTGGCTTGCTTTATGACTTCCATACACTCTTGTGTAAGTTGTAAGTGTCCGAATTCTAGGATTTCAGGAGCCAGATTGCTAGATTCAGCGATGCTGGATCTGGGTGCCTGATCTGTTGGTTGTGTTGAGTTAACAGATCCGGTCTGTTGGGCAGTTTGATGTGTGGTACTACTGATAGGTCTAGCAGCGTTGTGTACCAGGGTTGCCTTGCCCAAGTTGGTGCTATTAATATGAGTTTGAGTTTGTTTTGACTGAGTTTGTTTACCAGATAAGGAAGGAGAGGGAGAGGAGGAAAAGCGTAGGCAAATATCCCTGACCAGTTCATCCATAGGGCATTGCCCTGGGACTGCCTGTGTGGGTATCTGGATGCGAAGTTTTGGCATTTTGCGTTCTCTTTTGTCGCAAACAAGTCTATCTGAGGTGTTCCCCAGAGCTTGAAGTAAGTGTTCAGAGTTTGGGGGTGAATTTCCCATTCGTGGACCTGTTGGTGATCTCGAGAGAGATTGTCTGCGAGTTGATTCTGAATCCCTGGGATAAACTGCGCTATTAGGCGAATTTGGTTGTGAATTGCCCAATGCCATATCTTTTGTGCTAACCGGCTCAACTGCGTTGAGTGTGTCCCCCCTTGCTTGTTTAGATAATACATTGTTGTCATGTTGTCTGTTTTGACGAGAATGTATTTGTGAACTATTATTGGTTGGAAAGCCTTTAGTGCTTGAAAAACTGCTAGCAGTTCTAGGTGATTTATATGCAGTTTTGTTTGATGTACGTTCCATTGTCCTTGTATGCTGTGTTGATCGAGGTGTGCTCCCCACCCTGTCATGGAAGCATCTGTTGTTATTACGTATTGTGGCACTGGGTCTTGGAAAGGCCGCCCTTTGTTTAAATTTATATTGTCCCACCATAGAAGCGAGAGGTAAGTTTGGCGGTCTATTAACACCAGATCTAGAAGGTGACCCTGTGCTTGTGACCATTGTGATGCTAGGCACTGTTGTAAGGGCCTCATGTGCAGTCTTGCGTTCGGGACAATGGCTATGCATGAAGACATCATGCCTAGGAGTTGTAATATAATCTTTGCTTGTATCTTTTGTGTTGGATACATGCGTTGTATGATGTTGTTGAAGTTTTGAATTCTTTGTGGACTTGGAGTGGCTACTCCCTTTGTTGTGTTTATTATGGCTCCTAGGTACTGTTGTACTTTGCATGGCAGGATGTTTGATTTTGCGAAGTTGACGGTGAACCCCAGTTTGTAGAGGGTTTGTATGATTTGATTTGTGTGGTGTGAGCACTTTGATAACGAATTGGTCTTGATTAGCCAGTCGTCTAGATACGGGAATACATGTATTTGCTGCCTTCTGATGTGTGCAGCGACTACTGCTAGACATTTTGTAAAGACTCTTGGTGCTGTTGTTAAACCGAAAGGCAATACTTTGAATTGGTAATGTATTCCTTTGAATACAAACCTTAGGTATTTCCTGTGCGATGGATGTATTGGTATATGGAAATACGCATCTTTGAGGTCTAAGGTTGTCATGTAGTCGTGTAGTTTGAGCAATGGTAGCACTTCTTGTAGTGTGACCATGTGAAAGTGGTCTGATTTGATGTATGTATTTACTATCCTGAGGTCTAGGATTGGTCTTAGCGTCTTGTCCTTCTTTGGTATTAAGAAGTACAGTGAATAAACTCCTGTGTTTATTTGTGTGTTTGGTACTAATTCGATTGCATTCTTTTGCAACAGTGCTTGAACTTCTGTCTCCAGGAGCTCGGAATGATGTTGTGATAAATTTTGTGCTCTTGGTGGTATGTTTGGAGGGAATTGTAGAAATTCTATGCAATAACCATGTTGGATAATTGCTAGAACCCAAGTGTCTGTAGTGATTTCCTGCCATGCTTTGTAATAATGACCTATTCTTCCCCCCACTGGTGTTATGTGGAGGGGATGAGTGACATGCGAGTCACTGCTTAGTTGCAGGGGTTTTGGGGCTTTGAAATTTTCCCCTATTCCTAGGGAATTGCCCTCCTCTGTATTGGCCCCGAAAGCCTCCCCTGTACTGTCCCTGGTAACTGGACGGTGTTGCCTGTGAGGTGCTGGCTTGTGTGGCCTGACCCCGAAACCCCCCTCTAAAGGGTGTCTTGCGGAAGGTGCCGTAGTTTCCTCTGCTCTGTGGGGAGTAGAGTGCGCCCATTGCTTTAGCAGTGTCCGTGTCCTTTTTAAGTTTTTCTATCGCTGTGTCCACTTCTGGACCGAACAGTTCTTTTTCATTGAAAGGCATATTGAGAACTGCCTGCTGTATCTCTGGTTTAAACCCAGACGTTCGTAGCCATGCATGCCTTCTGATGGTCACGGATGTATTAATTGTCCTTGCAGCTGTGTCTGCTGCGTCCATGGAGGAGCGTATCTGGTTGTTTGAAATGTTTTGACCTTCCTCAACCACTTGCTTTGCCCTTTTTTGTAGGTCTTTGGGTAGATGTTCAATGAGGTGTTGCATCTCATCCCAATGGGCTCTGTCATAGCGCGCAAGTAGTGCTTGAGAGTTGGCGATGCGCCACTGGTTTGCAGCCTGTGCTGCGACTCTCTTTCCAGCTGCATCGAACTTGCGGCTTTCCTTATCCGGGGGTGGTGCATCCCCAGATGTGTGGGAGTTGGCCCTTTTCCTAGCTGCTCCTACAACGACGGAATCTGGTGGCAGCTGTGCAGTGATGAAAACAGGGTCTGTAGGGGGTGCCTTATACTTTTTTTCCACTCTTGGTGTGATTGCCCTACTTTTGACCGGCTCCTTAAAAATTTCTTTTGCGTGCCGGAGCATACCAGGGAGCATAGGCAGGCTTTGGTAGGAGCTGTGGGTGGAGGAGAGGGTGTTGAATAAAAAGTCATCCTCGACCTGTTCTGAGTGGAGGCTTACATTGTGAAATTGTGCTGCTCTAGCCACCACTTGAGAATACGCAGTGCTGTCTTCTGGTGGAGATGGCTTCGTAGGGTATGCCTCCGGGCTGTTATCTGACACTGGGGTGTCGTATAAGTCCCATGCGTCCTGATCCTGGTCACCCTGGCTCATGGTGGTGTGAGCTGGGGAATGTGATGGAGTTTGTGCTGGTGAGACGTGAATTACAGGTGGAGGAGAGGGTGGTGGAGTAACCTTTTTCACCACCTTTGTTTGTGGTGTTTGTTCAGTTTGGAACTCCAGTCTTCTCTTTCTTCTAATAGGGGGAAGGGTGCTTATTTTCCCTGTTCCCTCCTGTATGAAGATACGCTTTTGCGTATGGTCTACATCGGTAGATTGCAGCTCTTCCGCGAACCTATGCTTTCGCATTTGGGAGGTTAGTGAATGCTCCTCTGTATAAGAGCCTGAAACTGGTTGTTTTGGCACCGAAACCCTGTCTGCATCTTTTTTCGGCTCCGAGCTGACTTTTCTTTTTTTCGGGGCCGAAACCTCTCGGCGTCGATCTTCGTCGGTGCCGCTGTCTCGGCGTCGAGCCGTGTCTACACCGCTATCTCGGTGTCGATGCTTGTCTTCAGCACTTTCTCGGTCCCGAGAAGGCTGCGTAACGGTGTCTCGACCGGAGTCGGACTGTCTCGGCACTGTTTGGGCCTTTTTCGGTGCAGACGGTCGGTCACCGAATTTATGGGTCGAGCCATGGCCTGGTGGCAGTGGCGTCCCCTGGGCCTTGTCAATCTTCTTATGTGTTGTTTTCGACGTCTTACTCACGGTTTGTGGGTCATCGAATTCCTCGGAGTCCGATTCGTGGATCGAGAAGGTACCTTCCTCTTCTTGTTCCTCGAACTCTCGGTGGGCTGTCGGCGCGGACGCCATTTGAAGTCTTCTGGCTCGACGGTCTCGGAGTGTTTTTCGGGACCGGAACGCACGACAGGCCTCGCAGGTGTCTTCACTGTGCTCAGGTGACAGGCACAGGTTACAGACCAAGTGTTGGTCTGTATAGGGGTACTTGTTGTGGCATTTGGGACAGAAACGGAACGGGGTCCGTTCCATCGGCGTTCTTCAGCACGCGGTTGGGCCGACCAGGCCCAGACGGGGGATCGAAAAACTACCCCGAAGGGCACCGGAGCTCTTCGATCTTCGATGCGGTGTTGAATCTAACTACGCCGATCCCGAACGCAACAATACCGACGAAAATCTTCCGAATTTAGCTATCTTTCCGTTCCGAAGCTCGGAGCGACAGGAACACGTCCGAACCCGATGGCGGAAAAAAAACAATCGAGGATAGAGTCGACGCCCATGCGCAATGGACACAAAAGAAGGAGTCACTCGGTCCCGTGACTCGAAAGACTTCTTCGAAGAAAAACAACTTGTAACACTCCGGCCCAACACCAGATGGCAAGCTATTGCAAAACATGCGTATCTACAGCGACAGATGCCATCGAACACTGGGGTTATATAACACTTGTGGGGTGCACTTAAAAGGCAGAGAATAGGATGGCAAGACATTTCTCATGTATCCAATATCTCAATGATGATGTACCCTGTTCTACTAGAATTCTGTCTGAGCTGTTTGGGGGCACAGTGGCTGTTTCAAACTGGATTTTCGTGTTACTATGGCACTAGGAGTACCATAGTACACTCTTTACACACACAACCAGCCCTTATAGCCAAAGTTAAGTGTGGCCGAAGACTTTTGCCATCTTATAAATGCCCAAGGTCCGCAGGGATGGCCTGGAAACTTTTACACTCTTAGTTAGGCATGCCCAGGAGTCATTCACACCCACTAGTCCATGTCAGGCTTAAGTGTGGCATACCCAAGCAGCCACTTCAGAACAATCTTGGACCGGAGGAAGACTAGAAGGCAATTGAAACTGCTGTCCGTGACCCGAGGACAGAACCTCTCCCCCCCCCCCCCCAAGGACTGGACCTGTTCTTTCTTGCAACCAGGACAAAGAAATGGACTCAATGGTCATAAGGCTAACCTTCTGTTCAAGCTACAGGGATACAACAAGCTACAAGAGGTCTTTCTTGCAATTGCCCAGCTGACCAGTGGCAACTGAACCTGGACTGGGCTGGACCCTGCGTTGGCCTGTCTGATATCCTGTTAGTTTCTAAGTGGACCTCACACACCATCCCCTAGAGTTCCTGGTGAACTTTAGAAGCGTGCTTCTGTTGTGGATTAGAACTTAACAACGTCAGAAGGTAAAATCTTTGACCATGATGAACCTGGTTGGTGTGTCCAAACTGCTCTCCGTCGCGGCCATCCTCAAATTGCGCCTAGGTCCCAGACTACAATGACAACTGACTACCACTGGCACAGTATGCTTCTTGGCGCTATTTCTACTTAAAACATTTTAAAATTGATACCTCCTGTCCCGCTTATTGGATTTTTGTAATTTTATTTATTATACTTTATTCTCTTTTCCTAACTGGGTTTAGAATTTTTATTATTTTGGATTTTGACTTTATTACTCTTTTGGTACTGCATAAATACTTCACACACATTTCCCTAACTTAAGCCTGTCTACTCTCTGCCATAGCTACCAGGTGGTTGAGCTCAGGTTAATTTAGTTGTGTTGAACTCTGGTGCTCATAGGTCCTTCTTCAGGCTGGATTACTATGTACCCAATTCAGAAATCGATAAGGTGACTGGGGCGCAAATTCTGGAGATGGGCTTGTCAGGCCATTTACCATCAGAACGCGTGTAGATGACGGACAAAGTGGCTGGAGGGCAGAGTTGCTGCTTAGACACATGACTTCTGGCAAATGCCACCCGCAGGGGGCACATGGCTGACTTTGCAGGCTCCTACTTTTGCAATAACATGTCCTACCGTGACCTCCTCCGGGATCCTGTGGGAGGCATTTAAGGCAACCCTGAACGGGGAAATCATCAGGTATGCTGTGGAGCTTAAACAGCAACGACAGGCGGTGCGGGACCTAGAAAGCCAAGTGGTCAACCTGACAGCTGCTTATCAGACCGCACCTTCAGAACCTGTCCTTTAGAATTTGGTTTAAAGCCAAGTGGTCCTTAAACAATCACAACTGGACAAAGTTAGGCCTGGTGTGCGTTTCAAACCAGTATATACCAATGGGGCAATAAAGCTAGTAAAGCTTTAAACTGTCTCTGTACTCAGAACTGGATGAGTGGAGCTGGGCTGTTTCCATGCCTGGGGATACTGTTCCTGCTGTTCTGCTCTCCTTCCCTCTCTCCTCCTCTTCCATGCTTCCTCCTTTCCCCTCTCCTCCTTTCTATTCTTGTTGTGGGGTAACGGAGGCTCGGGCGGTACGGGGCGGGGCCAGAGTGGTGTTCATAAGTTACCTTTCCCTCTCTCCCCCCGCCCCCCCCCACCCTGGCTTTGACCAAGGCTAGCATTGTCTCATTAGACTCCCCTTTCTAGAGGGGAGAGTCACCTGTTGTGGCTAATCATTGTAGTGATTAACACAGTGATGTGGGTACTGTTGTGCGAGGCCTGGATAGTCAGGTGAGGGGAGTGGGAGTACAGTGCTGACTTTGTCCAGGCCAGTTCCTCGCTGATGAGCGGGGTCAGCGGCTGCTCTCTATCTTTTGGACTCTGGGATGGATAGCGTGGCGCACACACGGAGTGGGCAGACACTAGTTGAGGATGGTGTTTACCCGGGGTGGAATGGGGGTGTTATTGTTTTTGGTTTCTAGTTGTTGGAGTTCTGTTTCATGAACTGAATGTACCGTATTTCCTGAGACAGAGAAGAGGCTCGAACCCCCACTGTTGAGAATGCAACGGACTGGAGAGCTTGGTTGGGGGGGCTGCGGGTGGGGGGGTTGGGGGGGATTGGCTGGGTTGGGGAATGATATTTGGCATAGAACATGGCAGGTACACTAATGAGAATGGTTACGTGGAATGTGAGGGTGTTGAACTCTTTTGTAAAACGCTATAGAGTGCAAACATATCTTAGGAGACGGGGTCCATATTGCTCTGCGGCGCCAATTATACTTGGCAACATACTCATCCTATGCCAGGGTGTGTCAGTATGGGTGGCTCCAGGGACACCTTTCCAACTAAAAAGCCTTACAGCAGATGTGCAGGGCCAATATATCTTTCTAAATGGAGATTTGGATGGCCGTGAGCTCTGCATTTTAAATATATACACCCCCAACTCAGACAATGCAGAGTTCTTCCAAAAGCTCCAGTGGGAATTAGTACCCTATACGGGGATGCCCATCATTTGGGTTGGCGATTTTAATTGTGTTTAAGATGGGGCCTTGGGTAGAAGCCCGCCAAGTATGGGCACTAAGCCTAATATGACTGCCAAACTCTGGGAAATCATGAATAACCTACACTTAGTGGATATATGGAGGGAGATGCACCCCACTTCCACAACATTTTCTTGTTACACTCCCCCACATGGGGCATATAGCAGATTAGAAAGATTTTCACTTGCGAATGACGGGACCCTAGATGTCCATCGAGCTGTCTACCAGGTCAGATTTCTGTCAGATCATGCCCCTCTACTGTTAGAATGCGGTACACATACACCTAGACTAGTGATGCCCCTCTGGCGCATGATGCCGGAATTACTTGGCGACCATGAGTATAAACAAGATATTCAGGAGGCGCTGACTGGTTATTTTGGTGAGAAGTGGACCACAACCCAGAGCGGCGGCATAGAATGGGAGGCCCTTAAAGTTGTTATACAAGGCGAAAGTCTTACTGAAATATACGGTATTAGGAAGAAGCTAGATCAGGAACTGGCTCAGCCGGAGGATGCCCTAATTACCCTCCTGTGTCAAAATGACAATGGTGTCGCTTCGTAGGCTGAGAGTCAAGTGGCGTATGGGTGCATAGGTGCCCTGTGGAGTAGACTAGATAATTATGTCTGTAAGGACTCCAGACAGAGATTGTATCGGGAAGGTGATCGCTCGGGCGCATGCTTGCTTGGCTGCTCCGACATGAACAACCCACCCCCTTAACCCTATCTCTCCGGGGTCCAACTGGGGAAAAGTTTTTAGGTCAAACACGTGTGAATACCCATTTACGTGAGCACCTGAAAACCATATACACCTCTCTGAAGTGTGACTATAGTTATCAAATACAAGAATACCTGGATAGCATTCGGTTGCCCCGGCTCACGGATGCTCAGGTGGAAGAGCCGGAAGGGGAGATGTCCCTAGAGGAACTCCAGGAGGCCTTGGGAGGAAAGCACCGGGCCGTGAGGGCCTCCCGGTCGAGTTTTATTGTGCTTATTTAACAACACTACTCCCCAGACTGCTGGAAACACTTCATGAGTCACGTAGAGAGGGCCTTTTGCCACAACGGATGAGAGAAGCGATGATTGTTATGCTACCTAAATCAGGGAGGGACACTGAGGACCCAGGCTCCTATAGGCCGCTTTCTATGTTAAATATCGATGTGAAACTCCTCGCCAAGGTCCTGGCAATGCGATTAGGACGTGTGGTGACTCATTTAGTGGGAAGAGATCAATGTGGATTTACAGGGAGTGCAGAATTATTAGGCAAATTAGTATTTTGACCACATCATCCTCTTTATGCATGTTGTCTTACTCCAAGCTGTATAGGCTCGAAAGCCTACTACCAATTAAGCATATTAGGTGATGTGCATCTCTGTAATGAGAAGGGGTGTGGTCTAATGACATCAACACCCTATATCAGGTGTGCATAATTATTAGGCAACTTCCTTTCCTTTGGCAAAATGGGTCAAAAGAAGGACTTGACAGGCTCAGAAAAGTCAAAAATAGTGAGATATCTTGCAGAGGGATGCAGCACTCTTAAAATTGCAAAGCTTCTGAAGCGTGATCATCGAACAATCAAGCGTTTCATTCAAAATAGTCAACAGGGTCGCAAGAAGCGTGTGGAAAAACCAAGGCGCAAAATAACTGCCCATGAACTGAGAAAAGTCAAGCGTGCAGCTGCCATGATGCCACTTGCCACCAGTTTGGCCATATTTCAGAGCTGCAACATCACTGGAGTGCCCAAAAGCACAAGGTGTGCAATACTCAGAGACATGGCCAAGGTAAGAAAGGCTGAAAGACGACCACCACTGAACAAGACACACAAGCTGAAACGTCAAGACTGGGCCAAGAAATATCTCAAGACTGATTTTCTAAGCTTTTATGGACTGATAAAATGAGAGTGAGTCTTGATGGGCCAGATGGATGGGCCCGTGGCTGGATTGGTAAAGGGCAGAGAGCTCCAGTCGACTCAGACGCCAGCAAGGTGGAGGTGGAGTACTGGTTTGGGCTGGTATCATCAAAGATGAACTTGTGGGGCCTTTTCGAGTTGAGGATGGAGTCAAGCTCAACTCCCAGTCCTACTGCCAGTTCCTGGTAGACACCTTCTTCAAGCAGTGGTACAGGAAGAAGTCTGCATCCTTCAAGAAAAACATGATTTTCATGCAGGACAATGCTCCATCACACGCGTCCAAGTACTCCACAGCGTGGCTGGCAAGAAAGGGTATAAAAGAAGGAAATCTAATGACATGGCCTCCTTGTTCACCTGATCTGAACCCCATTGAGAACCTGTGGTCCATCATCAAATGTGAGATTTACAAGGAGGGAAAACAGTACACCTCTCTGAACAGTGTCTGGGAGGCTGTGGTTGCTGCTGCACGCAATGTTGATGGTGAACAGATCAAAACACTGACAGAATCCATGGATGGCAGGCTTTTGAGTGTCCTTGCAAAGAAAGGTGGCTATATTGGTCACTGATTTGTTTTTGTTTTGTTTTTGAATGTCAGAAATGTATATTTGTGAATGTTGAGATGTTATATTGGTTTCACTGGTAATAATAAATAATTGAAATGGGTATATATTTGTTTTTTGTTAAGTTGCCTAATAATTATGCACAGTAATAGTCACCTGCACACACAGATATCCCCCTAAAATAGCTAAAACTAAAAACAAACTAAAAACTACTTCCAAAAATATTCAGCTTTGATATTAATGAGTTTTTTGGGTTCATTGAGAACATGGTTGTTGTTCAATAATAAAATTAATCCTCAAAAATACAACTTGCCTAATAATTCTGTACTCCCTGTATACCTTGGAGGGGGACTCTCATGAACCTACGAAGGCTATTGCATGTCATGCACGAGACGCGTAAACTTGCTAGCCACGCAGCCTTGGTTCCCTTAGATATAGAGAAGGCATTTGATACTCTGTCCTGGGAATACTTATGGGCAGTTCTGTACAGGATGGGCTTGGGACCATACTTCTTATCATGGGTGCGTCTACTCTACTCATTACCGCGAGCCCGGGTACGTACCGGGGCACTGGTGTCTGAGATATTTGATATTGAGAGGGGCACACAACAGGGTTGCCCCCTATCCACGCTGCTGTTCGCTCTGGCCATGGAGCCCCTAGCTACACAGCTGGGGACACGACTGCGGAATTGGGGCATACAGGTAGGGGCAATGACACACACTATATGCAGATGACGCTCTGGTGTATGTTACCGACCCGGAGAGATCGGTCCCACTCTTATTAAAGTTGATGGACGATGTTGGTAATGTATCAGGACTCCGAGTAAATCGACGGAAGACGGTATTGTTCCCTATGGCAGGTCTGTTGGCGGTGGTGAAGTCGGAGCTGCCGCGGATGGATCTGGAGTGGGATACGGAGTATTTTCGGTATCTAGGCATGCGGGTGTCACATTCCCCTCAACTACAATAGGACTTAAATATAGGTGGAGTGATAGACAGCCTCTGAGCCTCGGTCCAATTTTGGACATCCCTCCCACTGTCGGTTATGGGCAAAGTTGCACTCTGCAAAATGATTTTACTCCCAAGATGCCTGTACATACTGCAGAACTCATTCTGTAAAATACCACCTCCTTTTTTTCGACAGCTTGCTAAATTAATTCTGTCCCTGGTCTGGGCGGGTAGGCGATCCAGAGTCCGCATGGAGGTGCTGAAGTTGGACCTGGTTAACGGAGGGCTGGGCCTGCCTGATTTGTACCTATACTATGTGGCGGGCTGGCTGCAGTATGCTGCCATGTGGTGTGACGACAGCCCCAATTGTGAAAAGGAACTGTTAGAAGGCTCTGTTTGTGTGTCTCGTCTACCGTATTTGCTGATGGATGGCTCTAAGCTCCCGTCTGAGGTCCCTTTACTGGTAACGCAGTTGTCGCGGGTTTGGGAACAGGCTGTTGCGAGGGTGTTAAGTAGAGCGCCATATGCGCCTTTGCTACCGCTCTGGTGGCTACGTCCCTTTGCCAATGCTGCAGAAATACTGGATTTTGGGAAGTGGCGAGACGGCGGATGTAATACTGCAGGTGATTTATATCACAACAATACGTTTATCACCCGTGAGGAAGCGGAGTCCCTCTTTGGAAGGTCAATTTCTGCAATACGCAGGTTGATTGCAAATAGATTGAGAGATTTTGACCTTTTTCTCCACAGAACCGGTTGAATCTCACCTTACGGCGACTCTTGTTGACCCTGATTGTGACGGTGGTTTCCTTTCCCTACTCTACAAGGCTCTAAAACAGGACAGGCAGATAAACATAACTGGGCCTAGAGATCGTTCGGATGCAAATCTGGATACTCCGCTCACGGATGGTGAGTGGACTAGAACCTGTTCCCTGGTGCGGGATACAACTAACAATGCAAGATTTAAACTGACACACTTACTGTATATACACAGGGCTTACCTGACGCCACACCACCTACATAGAATATTCTCAACACACCCGGACAGATGTGCTCGCTGTGGTGGGGGCCTCTGCTACTTTTGAGCACATAACATGGGTATGTAAGCATGATTCAACCCTTTTGGCACCAAATAGAGCAGACACTGAGGGAAGTGACAGCTGTTAACACGCAGGTAACCATGAAACACTGCCTGTTGGTATTAATTCCCTACCCCCAAAAAAGGGTGCAAAATGACATACAGATTCGCACAGTTGGGGCTCATCTTGGCCAAGCGACGCATTGCGATCCAATGGGCGAACCCGGCCCCTCCATTGCATGATACATGGCTGGCTGATCTCGTTGACTGCGGAGGAATGCCTACTACTTAAAGTGCGCATGGATGAGCACGCTGAGCATGATCTGGAAAGGTGGAGAGGCATGATAAATGGCCTGTTAGGGGAATCTGTAGGGGTTGTTGAGGACTCCACAGAGGGGGCTTCCACTAGTTGAGCCTGGATGTTGCCTGCCTGGTTGGTTAACCCGTGTGGGTTGTGACTGAATGGTCAGGGGTGGCTGGGGGATGAGGCTCTCCCTACCCCCCCTCCGCCTGTTGGTTGCTGCTGTGTGGTGGATGGCCCACCCTTTCCCGTTCTTGAATGGGGGACCCTGCCTGGGCCCTGGGAGTAATGTCTGTGGGCCTGTGTGGGTGCCTCCCCAATAGACTCCGATAGTTTGGTCTGTCTGGCTGGTGTCTGTAGCTCTCTCTCCAGAATTAGAATTAGCGTATCAGCTTGGTGACAGTAACGCACACTGGTTCGCTCTGATAGGTCATCCACGCTGTAACACTTATAGTGTATGTTGTTCATTTCTCTGATGCCCATGTATTACATGTCAAGTGACAATTGTTTCTTCAATTGCATTGGATTGTTTTGTTCTACCTCCCCCCCCCCCCCCCCCATGCGTGGGTAACACCTTATGTATAGCTGGAGACACTGCTGCGGACGTGATGCAGGCATATTAACTGAGAGTTTGAACTTTAATGGTGTGCTGAAGTAATGTACTTCATGAATGGTGCAATTCACATGTTTGTTATTATACAGTGAATAAATAAAGTTTAAAAAAAAATATGTCTCTGTACTAATATTGTACACCCGTAGCCATTCTGATAATCAACGCGGTGGACAGCATAAAAGGGGAGGTGAACCTCGCCCAGGAATTTGCAATTTACTACAAATATTTATACATCTGTGAGGAGCGATTTGACAAGGAAGTCCTGATGGACTTTGTACATGACCTTCTAATGAACCGACTCAGCCCTGCAGAAAAGGAGTTACTTGATAAGGAACTCTAAGGAAGCTTGGGGGAACTGGTGGAGGCCCTTCAGCAGCTTCAATCTGGAAAGACCCAGAGACCTGAATGGTTCCCGGTAGAGTTCTTTAAGGCAGTCTCATTGGCCACACTACGCCCCATATGTGGGATGCTTTAGGAGGTGGCTGCTGTGGGTACGCTGCCACTGGACCTCCGAATGTAGGAACTGGAGGTGATTCCTGAACCGGGACACCCCCAAAACACTATTCCTCTTATTGCCCAATTTCTCTATTAAATGTAGAAATCAACCTACAGTGAGTGACCTACAGTGGTCCGGTCCCCAACTGATGGAGATCCTACACATTTTTTAGAGCTATTCTGGGTTACATTTAAATACTATGAAATTCACTTTTCTTCTCATAGGTGCCCTGCAACCTGACATGACTTGTTCATGCGGCTTGCAAGTGGCAGGGATGGGGGAGTTTGGGGGGAGGAAAGAGGTTCGATATCTAGGTGTGTTTATTTCATTAGATCCCCAAAGGGCTTAGTTTGCTAATATAAAGCCCCAGTTAAACAGACCTACAACCAATATAGCTTTTTGGTCGGCATCCCACCTCCCTCTTGGGTCGTGCTGCCATTTTTGAGGTAGATGCGCTGCCAAGGTTGTTATACCAGTTAACAAAATTTTCCCTACACTGTTCCTCTTAGCTTTTGTTTTTAAATAAATTTAACTCTACTCTGAGGAGCTGTCTCTGTCAGAACTGCGTGGTCAGAATCGTATTACAGAAATGCTTCAAATCTACATATGATAGGAGTATGGCAGCAGCAGACACAGCCTCCTATTACAGAGCGACGCACCTAGTTGTCCTTCACCTATTGTGGTTCCAGTCAGATGGGGTCCTAGCATACGTATCTGAACGTTAGGCAATGCTTGACACAAAACCGCTTCACCTTCTTTATGAATATGCAGCACATTTATACCCTCTCACCCCCCACCATGAGGGTATTGAAGGTCTGGCACAATATGATCATTACGCTCCTGGGATGGCGTAAAGTGCTTACTCACCTAACCCCACTGCGGGCTGGCAATAGACTCCCACAAGCCTCACGGTTGTCCAGGTTCCGATGATGGGATCTGATTAGGAAATAGGCACTGGGGGATACGATGAAATAGACCCACATGAAATCCTTCACTGAGCTCCAAACTGACTTCCAGCATTATTGTAGACAATTCTTTCAATAACTACAACTTGGGCACGCATTGACACTATAATACAGCAGTAGCAGAGACCCCAGACTTCAATCTTGTGTAACCTAAAGTGCTACTCGAGGTACTACAGGGGTATCCCCAGTATTTATAAATCGTTAGTTGTCAACTCAGCGGATTCCTTCCAGAGACTAGGAGAAGCCCTGGAAACTGACCAAGGCACTCTAAAGAATGATGACTGGAGTGAGGCGATTACCGCTCCCGCGAGAATCGGCGAACGTTTACCAATTTCATGGTGTTTACACTGCACGCATTTCAAGAGACTGCAGTTTGAAGACGATAGGCCTCCGGAGATTCAGAGGGCGACCTGATGCACACACTCTGGAGCTCCAGGATCTTGTTCCAAATAGGGGATTCTGTCTACAGTAGGTAGTGGTTAGCAGCTCCAGCAGGATCCTAAACTGGTCCCCCTGCATATCCAAACAGAGCTGGACGTAAGCAACATAAAATCACGCTGCTGGATTGTGGTATCGGGTGGATTAGAGAGGGGTGTGGATCGGAATTATATCATATCTAATAACCCAGCTATATGCGTGCTACCTGGGGAGAGAGAGAATGAAAGAACTTGAGCGAGAGAGTATGTGTGTGTGTGTTTTTTAACAACGGAAATTATTTTTGTGACTTTAATGGTTCACCGTGACAAGAGTTGTAATTACTTCTTGAAATGGGCAGTCACACACCCCTAATAATTATCCAATTTCCTACAAAAAGGAAATAACTGAATACATTAGCATAACATGCCTTAGAAAACAGTGAGGGGGTTATTCTAACTTTGGAGGAGTGTTAATCCGTCCCAAAAGTGACGGTAAAGTGACGGATATACCACCAGCCGTATTACGAGTTCCATAGGATATAATGGACTCGTAATACGGCTGGTGGTAAATCCGTCACTTTTCCGTCACTTTTGGGACGGATTAACACCTCCTCCAAAGTTAGAATAATCCCCCGAGTGTTTTACAATACCTTATATGAGCTTTCAAGGCCTGTAGTCTTGAAAAAGTCACCTCTCCTTATAGGCGAAATATGGGAGCGGTGGAACAAGGTGACAGAAAAGAGAGCATCACCCTTTGCCTGATCCTCCTGTTTTTAAACTTGTGAAAGGGAAGCATCAAATAAAACAAAAAGTTTTATCTTTCACACACAAATTTAATAGATATCTGAGAGTAACAAAGGGAGAACATAAATGTTGACTTGATGGACATAATCTCACCCAAACTAAGGAACCCATAACTAGTAAACTGCACAACCAGTAAACAGTAGTGCTTGTGAAAGCCTCCCAGTGCTAGGTATGGAACCTATAGAAGAAGCATATCACACTATGTATGTGAAGATTCATCATCCTATGTGAGTAAGTGAATGTATGGTAATTAAATAACACGATTTGCTGTTTCGTCCAGGATTGTTGTTATATGTTTATGGAATTCATACACATCCTTTAACTTGTCTCACTACCTCTTTAGTGCATTAGCTACTGTGTTGAACCTATTCTGTATGAATGAGTGAACCGTGTGATGTCTCTCCTGCTTCTGTAACCCGTCTTTTAAGTATTTGTTTTACAGGGAAAGTTGTTTGCTGCTTCCCATGTTGAACTTTTCTGTGACGTGAAACTTGGTATTAAACGTTCCCCTACAGCAAAGACAAAACAATGTCATTTCCAATGCCTGTACCAATGCATGATATGAATGAGTCAATCCTCACAAAATATCTGAGCAGAATCTATTTTTGGTTTTAGGTGCGAAACAAGCACTTTTTAAAAATGGACTAGATGACTGTAAAAACTGAAACATAGTTTACAAGTGATTTAATGCCATGCACACCACCTTAAGCATTGTTGCCAACAACATTTTGCATGTTTGGGGTTTAAACCCATAATGGTAGCTCTAGAATCAAAACAATAAGCCCACAATGCAACACTGTTGGCTGAAAAGCCAGGAATAGCATGATAGTATTATATGAAAGGACACTGGAATTATGCGGCAGTGGCTACCACAATTGTTCTGCTATGAATGGAAAATTAAGTGGCGAAACATAGCACATTCAGTAGCAGCATTATTTCGTTATTTTGTCACTTTAACAAATATTAACTGTCTTGGCAAAGTCACACCACATCAGTACAAGGTCAACATCGTAATATAGTTACCAGGGGGGCGGAGCCAGCAGCCATGCTTGCGGACGAGGCAACAGAGCTCCTCGCCACCCGAGATCTCCCCAGCCTTCTACAGCAGCCATAGTCTCCCAGCTTTCTCTCCGGAGGCTCTCCGGCACGAGCAGGACTTCGTAGGTGCACCTGGATTGCGCCAGGGGAGCAAGACCAGGTTGTGGGATCACTGCCTTGTTCCAACTCCAGTTTAGACGCAGATTAAAATGGCGGCCCAGCTTTGAGTCACAGGGGGTTGCTTTGTTAATGGTTGGGGCGGTCAACCTCTGCAGGAGGGGCACCCCTTTTCAGTGGACACTTTGTAGGGGCCCACAGATCCGGGTGTCACCCTGCCCTCCACCCTTTCGCGGCCAGCATACAGGAGGCCTTTCTGTTGGGCTACAGAGCTTGCATTGATATTTGGCCCCGCCCAGCTCATTGTGACCATTTTTGGATGAACCAATGGCCACAGTGGGTGTGTTCTTGCAGGATCAGTGCCCCATTTTCTTATTTCTGCTGGGTGGGGGGTGTGGACTGGTTGGTTGGCCCTCAGCCCCAGGAGCCCTCGCTCAGTGTTTTGTTACTGGCCCCCTCCCTACTGGGCTATTGAAGTGAGCTGACATCTGAGCACTGAGGGCCCAAGCTGTTACTTTGTTGGGGTTAGCACGCGTTTAAGTGACTTTTAATGGGTGCCCTCCACATGTCTGGAGATCCTCCTTCGCTATCATTGCTCTGACTGCAGGTGAGGGACTGGCATGCTCCCTCATGGGGTACCAGCCTTACTTCATTGGTTCTGGCCTGGGCCCTGCCTGGTTTGGGGGCTCCTACTTTCCATTTCAACACCCTGGTCTTGTGCTGATTTGTCCCTCTTTGTTTCACCGGGGGAGTTGGGGACCATTCTTTTTGCTCTGCTTTTTACACTCCCTCCGGGCCATAGCCCTGTCTTGGTGCCATTATAGGGTGCACCAACGCTCTAAGGATGATACAGATGCAAGCGCCCCCCCCACCCTCTCCCCCACCGGAGATCAAGCAGGGCACTAGTAGCAGAGACACACATATATGGATAACAAGTTTGATAAACTGTTGGCTGACATTGATGATTCTGGGGAATGGGTGGATGGCAAAATCGATTCTCTTTCTGTTGAGCTGGGACTTATCCTTGAGGATTCGTGGAATGTTTTGGGAAAGACTACTGTCCTGAAGACCAAAGTGCAGACGCTAACGCCAGCAGTTCAGTTGGCAGATAATTGTATTACAGCTCATGAGTCGCTGCCTGGCCACCCACTTGGATGATCAGGAGGGTCGGGATCGCCGTAATAACATCCGTGTAGAGGGGCTACCTCAGCGTGCTGAGGGGGGACTCCCTGTTGGCTTTCCTTGGGACCTAGCTCCAGCAGGTTGTGGCCCATGAATGTCTCTCCAACTTCTATGCCTTGGAACATGGTCACAGGACGCCAGCACCGGAGCCTCGTCCTGGGGCTCCGCTGCTTCCTGTGGTGGCATGCCTTCTGCATTTCAGGGACCGGGATCATCAACTACAGCAGGCCCGTGCCCAAGGCCCATTTGCGGTGGAGTGTGCCAAGTTGTCTTTGTACCCTGACTTTTGGGTTAAAACGCAGAGGGCATCCTTCATGGCAGTGAACAAGATGTGCAACAAGGGAATGCTGTACTCCTAGCTTTTCCCTGCTCACCTGCAGGTCCAGTCTGAGGATAAAGTGCATTGTTTCACGAATCAGTCAGTAGCCTGGAACTGCACTGAACTCTATTGACAAGGGCATTGTGCGACCTGAGATGTCCAGGCCTAACAAATGTTTGAGCCCAAAGGGCCAACGTTGTCAGTGGCAAGGGGCGATATGCCCTTCCAAGACACAGGTGGCGCTGGAACAGTTGTGGGCACTTGAGAATGCTGCCACTTTGGGATCTGGCGGGACCTCATGCGACCACCATCTCCAGTGAGCCATTCCTCCGCTTCGGATTCAGAGGACTTCACTACGCCTGGTCTCGAAGACATTTTGCCTTGAGTCACTCCTGGGTCTGTGGACGAGTTGATTTGAAGTGCTCCAATGGGCTTGTCCAGGGTGTTATGCCTTATTTATATACAGTATTTCTACGGCAAGTTTGTTTGCTGGCTGTTTGTTAATGTTTATTTATTTTTTGCTCCTACTTCAGGGGTTTGGGGGGGGGGGGGTTCTGGGCGGGGGGCTTGCGGGACACGTTCTATTGCTCTATTGTCTTCTTTGAAGGTCGATTATGGATCTAGATGGTCTTCTGGCCTTTAGTTGGTTCCTCTCTGGGGCCACTGTGTATGGTTGTTTGGACAGAATGGTTGTGTGTCTCATGCCTTTAGTTGGGGACGATTTGGCAGAAATTCTGGGGTTATTTTGTGTTCTGTGTGTGTTTGCCGGCGGTGGTATGTATGAGGCTGTGGCAATGTGTGTTTGGTACATTGGGTCCTGCCTGGTTCTCTGTGGTTCTGCTGCCAGTGGTTCTTTTTCTTCCTGGTTTGCAACTTATGACTACACAAATTAAGTTGCTTACATGGAATGTGCGGGTCTCTCTTTCTCCTTTAAGTGTTATAAGGTGTTGCCTGACTTGAAATGATGGGGGGGTCCATATTACATTTCTCCAGGAGACCTACCTAATGGAGTCTGAGTGTCGCAGCCTACGGGGACACTGGCGGGTCCAGCTCTATGCTGCTTCTTGTTTTGCCTTTTCTCGGGCGCTCTTATTTGGATAAGGCCTGGGGTCCCTTTCTGCTTGCACAGGGTACTTACAGATGCAGAAACTTGTTATGTCTTAATGCTAGGGTGCCTGAATGGCAGGGATAGTGCCCTAAATATTTATGCACCGAATGTGGATCAATCAAGTGCTTTCACTTATGGTCCCCTACTAGAGAGTGGAGGGGGGGCGATTTCAACTGTGCCGAGGATTTAGGTCTGGAGCGGTCTCATATGCCTCTATGTAGGGCGCCCGCAAGCAGGCTGGTAGCGGAAGCCCACTTGTGGTCCAAATAGTGGAACTTAATAGATTGTTGGCAGGTTCGTCACCCTGAGGCTGTGTGTACTCCTATCGCTCTGGCCTACATGATCTCGAGGTTCACCTTGACAGGGTTTATACGTGTAGATCGCTTTATGGCCGAGTGGTCGGGCTAGAATATTTGGCAAGGAGGTATTCTGATCATGCTACCGTGCTGGGCACGTTCCTATGACCCTCATCTAGGCCAAGTGTGCCTACCTGGTGCTTTGATCTGCCTCTCTTGGACGAGTGGGCTGTCCGAGTATTTTTGGGGTAGTACGTCTCTCAGTACTGGACTAATAACGCTGGTTCGGCCTCGTTGGTCGTGGTGGGATGGGAGGCTACGAAGGAGACGATTTAGAGGTATTGTAGCTCTAGCAGAGTGAGGGTTTGCACTCAGCCCCTTTCGTATATTCAACGGCGGGAGGCAGTGCTGGATGGTCTTCTGGGTTAGTTGGAAGAGACCCCAGTAGAAGAGCCTGCTGGAAGAACAGGAGAGGCTGTTTAAGCTCGTGGAGCGCCTTTGGCGCTTTGATTATAAGGCGTATGCGGCACAGAGCAGAATAAGTCGGCCAAGATGTTGGCATGGCTTTTACGAGATGGCAGGGGTGATCACTCTATATTTCATTAAGGAGATCCTTTAGGGTGTGATATACTTAGATGGAAGGAGATCAATGCGGTGTTACTGCGGCATTATAGCGAGATATATACCTCGGGGAAGGCGAGAGATGAGTGGGGAAATGCTGAGCTATGTTGCAGATGCCTCTCCAGTGTCCCTTGAGTAGGCAGTTCAACTGGGTTTGGATGTTACCGAGCAGGAGGTAGGAGTAGCGATTAAAGAGATGGTTAGAGGTAAGGTGCCTGGTCTCAATGTTTTTCTATAGAATTTTAAGCTGCCTTCGCGTCACACCTGGTTCCTAGACGTGTGGCACTTTTCAATGATTCCCGGCAGTGGGGCCAGCTCCCGCCCTCACTCCAGTCAGCAGCCATTGTATGTTGTGTTAATTTAATATGGCGCACATATCACTCCCAGAGGGGTATCTCGGTGCTCGGCCATAAAGCAGGAACAAATAGAACACTAAATTAAAACAAGACCGTCTTAAGCAATTTGAGGAATTTTATATGGTCAGTACAAATGCGGATGTAGTAAGGTAAGTTATGCCAATAGGAAGGGGCTAGGTAAGAGAAAGACCTGCCTCCGCATCTTGTCAGTCTGATAGGGGGGATGGTGAGTAAGCTTTGTCCACAGATTTCAAATTCCTGACGGGCAGTAATTTGAGCTTCTGATGTAAGTAGCTAGAACCTTCCACTATTAAAGATTTGTGCGTATGTTAACAGATTTTGTAGATCATTATTTTCCTGACTGGCAACCAGGGTAAGACTCTCAGAAGAGGTGCGGAAGCACAGCCAGAAGGGAAATTACAAATTAATTGTGCTACCGTGTTTTGTACTACTTGCAATTTGGACATCAATGTCTCATTTCCTGAAGCAAGTAGTGCATTTACATAATCTAGTCTGCTAATAGTCAGTGCCTGGGCTACAGTGTTCCTAGCAGAGAGAGGATAAAAAGTAAATGCTTTCCTCAGCAGGTGCACTGTATTAAAGCAGGTACCAGTAGTGGATATAAACTGTCCTCTCATCGAATGAACTCAGTAAGAAAGATAAGGACTCTCTTCTTCTTGATTCTTTCTACCCTTGTCCATGCATAATGCAGATTACAATATTTTAAGTAAAATCTTGGTGACTAGGTTACTTCCTCATATGTGCACTTTGATCTATCAGGATCAAACAGGCTTAATTTCTACACGTAGCACTACGCCCAAAATCTAGTAATTGTTCCTGGCATTAGACGTTCGGGAGCACCTGCCACTGGAAGCACTGGTTATCTTGGTTGACATTGGGAAGGCGTTTGACTCACTCCTCTTGGAATTCTTATATTCTACTATGCTTAGCATGGGCTTGGGTTTCCCCTTCGTCAAGTGGACATGGCTCTCTTACACTGGTCCACAGTCCAGGATATGTACTGGTAGTTTGAGATCGGAGGCCTCTACAGTGAAGCGGGGTATTTTGTAGGGTTGCCCCCCATCACCTTTGTTATTTGCGTTGGCAATGGAGCCCTTTGCCTGCACAGTTCGCTGGGGACTACAGTATCAGGGCCTGAGCATTGCCTCTAACTGTATCTGTTTCTCTCTCTCTCTCTGTGTACACAGATGACATCTTAATATATCTTAAAGGGGCAGCATTGTCAGACTTCAGGGTTCACTCTAGACTTGAGGTCAACTGGAACAAGTCATATGTCTATCCCATGTGGGGGGGATGCCCCTGAGTGTGGTCCTATCTCCACGGCCCAGACGTTGAGGTGGGACCATGATATGGCTCGGTACCTCGGAAGGGCTGTTTACCGCTCCCTGGAATTGCTGGCCAGCCAGGCGTGTGTTGGCTGGGCTCCGACGCTCAGTTGCCTCCTGGAATACCTTGCCTCCTGGACTACCTTGCCTCTGTCAGTCAGTGGCTGTGTAGCCATTTCCAAGATGATTATATTGCTGCATCTTCTTCATTTGTTTGCAGCACTCCTGTTGGAGTTGCCCCCCAATTAGTTTTTGTTTCCGGAAGCTGGATGGTCTGCTTCTCTTGCTTTACTGGGGCAACTTGCATCACTGTGTAGCCCTCTGGAAGTTGCAAATTACTTAGCCGTGCAGCTCAAATCGATGGTGAGTTGGCAGGCCTTTCTATGGGACAGTGTGGGAGCTGCTGAGTGTGGCTCTCCTTTCAAGGATTTGCTTATTGACATTTCTACTGAAGTAAACTCCAGCTTCCAGAGTACAGTTCTCGAATATCCTGATAAGGAATGTACTTTACGTTTGCGCTCATGCCTTACCGTGGACTCGTACGCCGACCCTGTACTCCTGTGACCTTCCTCTTTAGGTAATTTAGCTTTAGGGCCACCCGGGATGCCATCGTGTTAGCTTGTCTGCAAACTGATGGAGGGGGCCAGGTGCTTGTGGATGTTTTTTCTTTTGGCAGCTGCACACCGGCCTCGGATACTGGAAAACTGAGTTTGGCCTCATCTGGCACTTCTTCACTGCTTGTCCTCTTCTGTTCCGAGTGGGGGAATCCTGGGATCTGCGCATAGTGGGTATTCTGGGAGGGGGAGGTCTTGCCTGAATACTTATATAATTGGTGCAACTTCTTCCTATGGGCTTCCTAGCCCTTCCTATGAAAGTGCCTCTCCTCCACTGGGTATGCTGATGCTACTGCTGTCACTCACTGTATCCTCATTACATTATAGGACTCCTGATGTCTTGGTTCAGAGTTAAGCCTGCCAGCATTTTTGTTCTTATATATGTGTTGCAAAAATGCAATAAAAATACTTTAGGAAAAAAATCTTGATACAATTACCAGCCACTGCCCGGTGATCAGTTAAACTTTACTAAGGATCTGCTACTGCTCAAATTTACATGTACAGCTTTTTGTTTAATAGCATTTGATTTGCTGGAGCTAGAAATATTACTTTTAGGTGAAATATTATGCAGCAGATGGTGCATTAGCTGTCAAATGATGAAAATCCATTGTGAAAATGCATCTGTAGAAAATCATCATTCTAATGGCCCTGATTATACATCACAGTGCCACTTGGCAGACTTCTGAAGTGCAAAATAAAATGTAGTTCCTGACTTTCTGCCTTTTTTTCTTGTAAGCAATCCATGGTTAATAAACCTAGAGGGTGAGAGTGCACAGGCAACCTTTCAAAAGATGTGAGCTCTTCCTTGCTCTTGGGCTATATTTACAAACCTGTGCAAGCTAATAAGATATTTACCAGAACAATGCACATAGCTAAAATGTCTGTATAGACAGGGAGAAAAGGAAAGCAATGTGCTTGCACACCTCTTCCTGAACCCATCCTAGACCTAGAGGTTGTGTGAGAAATGGGGACTGCAGATACAATTTTTAAAACTATACAGAACTATAAAATATCAAAGGACCTTGGAGTGTCTGCAGGAGGAAGCATAACGGAACACAGGAGTGTACACCAATTTAATGCTGGAAAGAAACAAAGGAGAGTGTAGAGATCTAATGTGCCCGAAAAAAGAAAAATCACACAAGACGTACTGCACTCAGGAGGTAATCTTTATTCATGTCTTCATGTTAGCAGCACCAGGAATAACTGTCACTGCTTCAATCATTAACATTCCACCTAGGGAGATGAAATGTAGAACCCTCCCTTAGGGGTGTGGAATTTAATACAATATCTACTTGTCCATGGGACAGGTTGCTTTTTAAATCTACTTATTCTGTTAAAAAAAAAAAAAAATCTACTTGTTCCTTTGGTGCCATGTGGTGCAGTGACAAGTTAAGGCAGTATTATGTAAGAGCTCTGATAATAGCCTCTCTGATTACCCCAGGCTACTACTACAGTAGGGCTTGAATACTTGCAATTTCAATCCCTACCTTAGCAATTCTTTTATTTGCTACCTTTCCACAGTTCTTACTAACTTGCATGTTTTAAGGATTTTCACCAGCTTGTCTCTAATTTCTCCCATAATGAGAAAGGGTGGAAATTTACTCCTGACAATGGCAGGAGGAGAAATTCTTCCAGGGTTGGGAAAAAGTGGTTGGAGGGAAAGTGAACTTGTAAACGCTCAACAGATTTTCACATGAGCAAATCTGCACATGCATATTTGCTTGTAGTAAAAGACAGGTCACAAATATTTTCTAGGTTTACAATTTCCTGGTCTACTTCTGTACCTTCTTGTGAATTCATGAAAGCCACTATTTCAAAGGCATTACCATGGGTGCACTTTTGGGACTTTCTTTAAGAATTGGGTCCCTAATTAGGTCTGGTGTTAACAAAGACATTTAGTTTTTATTAAACTTCTAGTTCTCTATCTATTTGCTGGCTTTACTGTGAATGTTCACACTCTTCTCTACCTCAAGGAGCATATTGGCACATAAAGTAGTTTTGTTCAGTGCCACGAACTACTGTGGCAATCAGTGGCATAACAAAACTGGAGGGGGCCTGCAAAGAACATGGAGGCCCCCCTGACTCACTCCAGGGAAGTTTTGTGCTTAAAGTGCCCCATGGAGGAGGGCTGCAGGGCTTAGTTATGCAATGTGTGCTTTTTGAGACAAAAAACTTTTTTTTAATTCTCATTTTGCCAATGTCTGTTACAATGGTGAGGGCCTTGCGGCTCCCACAACAATAAAGTGCTACAAAAGTCATGTCAAAACAAGACACGCATTGACAAAACCAAAAGTCTCACAACAAATATTGGATCGGTTGACTTCGCCAGTGCTTGTTTATTTTCAGGCCTCGAAAAATCATTAAAATGTTACTGGACCTGCAGATAGAGTAGCTTGAACAATCTACTCGACCTAACTGTAATGTGCTTGACCCAGAAACAGGACGCAAATTGTCTGATCCTATCCAAATATTATATTTTACAGTCATCTTTTTCCTCATTCTCACTGATGAGATCACCTTCAAATATGCGAGTTCAGCATTTCTGTTGTAAAAAAGTCCTCTTTTGTTTGATTAAATACACTAAACATTTGCTTCATGTATAATAAATCTAGCCCACATATAGGCTATGAACGATCCATGCATGACTTGCCCCTTAGTTTACTAATAGCTTTGCCATCAGGGCAGGAGTGTTCTCAGTTTATTTTTTAAACACTCACTTTTAATAAGTATATTACTAAAGCATGATGTGGTAGCGCACTGTCATTTACAGATAGCAAAGTTCCAAGAAATGTCCAAAAACCTTCCCACTAACGTGCAGCTTTACTGATAAAACATATAGTGTATTAACAATAATCTTTCAGAAAAAATATTTATCTTTTGCACATCACCAAGTAAAGTGTTCTGACTTATTTTCATGCTATTACAATATTTCTTTCATCACACAAGTACATAACATGGTCTTCCACAGCCACTGAAATATATTTTGCAATGTTTGTTAAGTTGACTTCTTATATAAATGTTGTGTGTTAGGAAAGGCCTGATACCCACAGCCTTTCATTTCACACAGGTCAGACAGTTCACCTTACCAAATCCTGGAACTCTGCAGTCACAAGGAAAAGTATTTGCACTGCAGAAGACAACCTGCCTTTTGATCGCTGTCTCAGAACACAGAGAAAATGTAAGAAGAATAAGATTTAAAGGCATCTTAATTGCTCATTCAGTTTCTGTCTGAACAGAGCACCTGATCCTTGTCCACTGCCAAAAGGGGCGAGTGGTGGAGTAGATTAGCCCTGATTTTCATGCTTTCCATTGTCTTGTTGTAAATACTTACATTGATTTTTCCATTAATGATATTTTTTGGAAATACTAGCATGCATCAACACATTTTACTAAATGACGCTTCAAAGAAATAGCACCTAAAATTTCATAGTAAAGAAACATTTTATTTTGACAGCAAAGAGTCATCACTCTTATTTATAAGCTTCTGCAAACATTTGCACCTAATCAGAGATCATTCTGGAAGCATTATACTTAGCCTCATATTGTTAAACTTCAAACTTGTGTACACTTTTCTGATACTCAAACTACTGTCAGTAGTACAGTGTAACCGTAAAACGTTTATTTACAGCACTCACCCTCATAATGAAGGCTTTTCATTAATGAACCATAAATGTAAGTTCGAACAGCATTAACATGTGGACACACATATTAGCTCAACCACAGAAAGTCCTCTTCTCTGTAAACTGGTAGCCAAAGAGTTTGTGCTGCAGAGGGTTAAGCCTACTTGTCTCAAGGACATAATAAACATGAAACCTTGTTGCCCTTGACCCCAAACAATGTCTCTTGCAATAGGAATTCCACATCCATGCTCCCTTGACATTCCTAAGCGTACGTTGCAATAGATCACCACATATCTCCCCCTTAAACATGGTAGCTGAAAACTTTAACTTAGATCTAAGCACATATATATTAAATAATAAAATACACAGGACTTTAATTAACAACCATAAATTTGTAATAAGTGACCCAACAATATTGCTATACAATTTGATTTCTGTAAGTCTAACTGGAAGTCAATGGATACCTTCGAACAAAACAATCATGTGTTATGATTTATCATGTACAAAACAGTATTGGTTTCCTTATAAACCCCTTCTCTCTGGTCATCACTTTACACTCTCCACATTCCTTCCCAGTGTTCTGTGTTTGTGACAACCTCTTATTTCCTTGTTCCTTGTTTGTGTACTCAATGGTAGTGTCCACGTTGGAATGATTAGGGTTAACTTACACTACTTTGGTGAGATTCCACCACTCATGCCCTTGCACTCTCACTGCAGTGCCTTTCACAGTTTCTACTACAACAGGATCTTTAAACCTAATGTACCTTTCAATATGTGGGACAGTTCTCCAATACGAACACAATCCCCCTCTTGAACTGAATGATTTGTTTTACCAGTTTCATGTTTCTTTTTCTTGTCAAAATACTCTTTCATTTTATTCTGAGATTGCTCTACTTTAGAACGGATTTCAACATCTATTTTCCGTTCATGTTCAGTTTTCGGCCTCCATCCTTTCAATCATGAAGAACACATCAGAAGGGAAGGTAAACAACACCTCAGGATCTCAAAAGGTGTTTTGTTTGTCACATTATATGGTGTTCCACGGTGTGAAAACAACATTCCCCCAACCGCTTTACGTACATGGATCCCATTTTGAACAGCCCATTGGACACATTCCACTAACGTACACTTCACTTATTCACTTTTTGCTTTGGGAACCCTTCCCCGATTAACATTTTGTATAAAAAGGATATTACTACTTTAGTGTTCGGTTCTCCAACAAATTCAAGCTCCCACCATTTCCTACAGTAGTCAACAATCACCACAGCATGTCTCCTATTCTGCGTCAGAACCCTAAATGGTCCAATAAAATCATTGCCCAATTTGGACCATGGCCCACCTGGTAGTTCAATCAGATGAAACGGAGGAATACTGTTTTTTAATGACTTAACACTTATGGCACATATCACACATTCACTAACTTTTTGAACTATCTCAGCATCCATACTGGACCATCTATAAACTGATCTAATCTTTCTCTTGGTCACTTTCTATCCTAAATTACCTTTATGTTCTGCACATATTATTTTGTTTTGCAAGAACCTTGGTGGTACAAACTTGTCCTTTTTCATTACCATATTTATTTCCAAAGTGAGTTTATCCGCCACTTTAAAATATGGTTGTATGTTTAACGGTAATGATTTCTCCTTTGGCCACCCTTCTGCCACATAATTTTGTACAAGTTTAAGATCTTCATCTTCCATCAAACCACTCTTTTTCATCAAATCCACTCTCACAAACACATCAATTGCAGCAATGAGACATTCTTCATCTTCTGTTTGTTCGGAACCTACACTATCACACGCTTGTGGTGCTCTTGACAAATAATCTGCCCTCACATTTTTGCTACCCGGTATATGCTGAATATCAAATTTGTATTTGAGCAGTTTTTGAACTCTACCTGGCTATTCTCGGTGTCTGATCCTTGATCACATCCCCACTGGATATGTTTACTAATGGCTTGTGATCTGTACAACAATAAGAATTTACATCCCCAGATAAAACACTTGAACCGTTCAACTGCCCAGCACCATGCCAATAACTCCTTTTTAATGACAGAGAACATTTTCTCATTATCTCTTAATGTCCTAAAGGTGAAACGAATAGTTCTTTCCACGTTCTTAGACCTTTGAGACAATGTTGCAACTAAATCACAATTAATGGCATCCACTGTGAAAACATTGGGCATTAGGTTCAAAAGGTGCTAAAACATTGGCTGAACCAATTACTTGTTTCAGAGATTCAAGTTCTACTCTATAACTCTCGTTCCACTCAAAAAGTTTGTTTTTCTTGAGTAACACTCCCAGATTATGTGTTATGTCTGAAAAATCCTTAATAAACTTAGAATTGAATTCACAAACTCCATCAAAAGATGAAAACTGTTCCTTTGTCTCTTGAACAGGAGCCTGTCTCAGAAATTACATGCGCCAGATACTCCATGCTAGATTTAGCAAAAACACACTTCCTAATGTTTACAACTATACCAGCTG
Source organism: Pleurodeles waltl (assembly GCF_031143425.1). Lineage (NCBI taxonomy): Eukaryota > Metazoa > Chordata > Amphibia > Caudata > Salamandridae > Pleurodeles > Pleurodeles waltl. Next base: position 608,962,663 of record NC_090444.1, on the reverse strand, counting down.
TTCTTTCAAACACCGTTTGTAATATCATATCATGCTCTTTGACATATTTTGCTGCTATCAGAATGTCATCCTGTTACGTGACAACACATTTTATCCCTTGCATGATACGCTGAAAGACGGATGCAGCCGACGCCAGCCCAAACAGCATCCTCTTACACTGGAATGTGCCAACTGGTGAAACAAATGCTGTAAAATATCTTGTAGAGGGGGCGCGGTCTAGGCGTCAAGATGGCAATCGCACTTTAGAAGTGCTTCCGGTCCCTCTGCCATCTGCCCTAATTAATGCCCTTCTTGCCCCAAATATTTGAGCTGAAAACATCCAACGTACTCCAGGGAGATCCGAAGCAGCTGCTAGGACTGGGAAAACGTTGTGCCAGAAGACGCAGATTCTCTGAGGGTTAGGCCGCCCCTCAAAATGGCAGCCACCACCAGACGTGAATAAGGAGCCGAAAAGCCTGTGGCAGAGTTGTCCAGTGAAAGACTGGACTGGGGTGAGTGTGGCGGGGTGCACTTAGTCTGCCCTTGTGCCTGTTGGCCTTCCAGACCTTTTCGCTAGCCGGCCAGTGGAGGGTCACGCAGATACGGAAACCATCGGAGAGTGGTTTAGACTTCCCTCCCGGTGTCCATTCGCACCCATCGATCGGCGAGATATGGAGCCCCCCCCTGCCTGCATTATATCCTACAAGGGCCACAAGAGCGCTTCAATACTTGCCCCCACTTATTTAATGGACCGCATCAGAGGAGGCATACATTCAGGAACGAGGGTGTGGAGTCATTTTCAATCATCCGCAGTCACTGCGTGGCGTTGCCCAGGGAAACAGAGTCGTGCCCTGGGGATGTAATCTGGGGGCCACGTGGACGCGGCTGGCATGAAGGGCACTGCCTAAAGAAGCTATGCATGGAGTCCAGGTCAGTCAAGGACCGGCGGAGAGACGGTGAAACGAAGGAGGCCCAGGTACATATGGTGAAGTGCAGGGAGCAGGGTGCAAAGGTGTCCTCCGTTTTAGACATTACATCCACCCAGCTCATGGAATGTTGACGGGGGATTCTGGCCACAGCTCTTACTTTAACAGACTTGAACAGACTGGTGGTGGTCCCCCAACCGGGCTTGGCCGGTGACCTGGGGTGGCAGACGGAAGGCCTCAGAAGCACAGAGACTTAGATATCCCTGGGAAGACCTTATACAGCACTGACCTTGCCTGTCTGGTGGCGTGGCTCCCAAGCGCTGCCTAGGGTGTCCTGGAGTGCGACAGAGGGACGCCCTTTGGCTTTAGCCGAAAAGGTGCTCTTCCTCCCAGACGCCACAGGTCGCAGAACAACGGGTGGTATCGTAATGGGCAAGGACAAACCAGCCAGGTCAGCCTCAGCGCAAACGTGCATGGATCAATTCACCACGGGCATAGGCATGATGTCTACCGGGGAACTGGGGCCGAGTGGAAAGACCCTGCCATTAGGAGATTTGGCCACCATTCTCCAAGCAATACACTCTTCTCAGGAGCAGTAGAGACAAAAACTGGGGAAGTCAGAGTTGATGTGGCACTGCTGTGCCAAGACCTCCGCAACTCGACAGCAAGGATCACCAAAGCTGAATCCAGATTATCCAATGTGGAAGATGAAGTGAGCGCACTTAAACCTCAAGTGTCTAAACTTCTAGTCCAGATGTCTGAGCTACATTGCAGAGCCGAGGATGCCAAAAATCGCTCACAACATAATAATATCCGAATAATAGATGTCCCCGAAAACACAGAGACCTTACCTTGGCCTCTTTTCTGGAGGACTGATTCAAAACCTGGGTGCCGCCAAACCGCCTTGGTTTGCAATAGAACATGTTTATCGGGCTCTGAAGGCCAGGACTCCTCCTGGATCACCAACACAGCCAGTGATACTCCGATTCTTCAACTACAAAGACAGGGATGCAGTGTTGCAGGAGGTCCGCTCTCGGGACAAGTTGTACTGCTATAGAGCTAAGGTCCTTGTGTTACTGGATTACAGCAGAGAAGTCCAGCAGCGACGCAGATCCTAAGCGGACGTTAAGCATAAGTGAAGGGCAATGGAGGTGCCCTACTGCCTTCTCCAACCGGCTCGGCTCAGAGTGGTTCATGCCAATAAAACACACTTTTTCAATACCCCCACGGCGGCCTGGACATGGCTAATGGATGAGAGCCTGATGGCTTCCTCCAATCATGGCTTCCTGCGAGGCTGTCTCATAACAAATCTGGATAATCATCTATCAAGGACCAAGAACCAACAAAAACGTACTTGTTCTATCTGGTGCAGTACGCAGCACAGGTCTGTGTTAGGTTCCCCCCTTATTTCTCCCTCAAGGGTGGGACCTTCCGCAGCGATCCACCAGGGGGAACAGCAGCACACAATATCCAAGGGCCTGTGGCAAAGCTGCCGGAAGGAGGATCAGCACCTGATCCTCCCAGCGACTCCGACATGTCTCGAAGTCTGGCACTGTGACATTTCCTCCTCAAGAAAGTTTGAGGAAAGGGCGAGTAAATCTTAAGTCTGCTTATTTGTTGTTATGTATCTGCTTATTGAACAATGACTTTTCTAATCCTGTCTCATGGAGGGGTCCACCACTGCTCATTAGTTTAGGTACCAAATGTAATATAAGAGCTACAGATGCTTCGGGGTGGGGGAAGTATGGGGTAGGTGCGAGTTGGGGGCTATATGGGTATGTGCTATGTGACGAAATGAGACATTGCAACTAACTGGAACTCTTCTAACACATCTTCCCTCTCGAAATGGAGGCGGGAGTAAACTGGTGTGTATGACAGGAAAAATAAGTTTATGAAGCGTGGGGCTGCCCTTTCAAATACACAAAGGTATGGGGGAAGTGATCAGGTATCTTACCATGAACATCCACGGGTGTAAGGTGTTTGATGTTTCAGTAACATTGGGCTGTAATTGTGTTTGGTCGTTGTACCTGGAGTTGTACAGTTGCCTGTATATCGCTGGTTCAATTCCGGAGAAATGGTGTGTTTTTACTTGTGTCTCCTTTTCCTTACAAAAAAAAAAAACAAAAAAAAATTGTTTATAAAAAAAAAAATGTCTTTTACCAAGGTCCAACTTGACTTGGTGATATGCTGATGCTAAACAAATCTTACTGAAAATCTTTGACACCAAGATAATATTGTCGAGAAGTGGTAGTGGATGAGAATCAACCACTATCACTTTATTGAAACTTCTCAGAACTAAACAAATTCTCAGTTCCCCATTTTTTTTTTTTAACCACTAAAGGTGATAACCACAATGAGGGTTCTACGGGTTCAATCACCCGATCTCTGGTCATTTTCCTTAACATTTCAACTAATTCTTCTTGAATACTGAAAGGTACATTCCTCATATTATGTTTGATGGGATCACGCCATCCTTTACTCAGATCCTGTGTTTGAACCATTTGATTTTTCCTTACCTATTTTTAAACACACCTTTAAATCATTCTCCCCATACACCCCCTTCTCGATTTAAACTTTTGGTGAGCATGTAATTTTGTTCATTCACTAATGATACTTGTATTTTCTTTCCAGGTGTCAGTGATTCCAAATAATTATTGGTGATACAAACCTAAAATGTTTAAATCTTTTTTAGCTACATATACTTTTCCATCAATTATTCAGTCTTTAAATTGTAAAGTTAGTCTATTTCCTTTCCATCAAACAATACTTGGTACCGGTCAGATGGTAATAAATCCTTTTCTCCCTATGTTTTATAGACTAGGTCTGCTGTAATAATTGTCATTATCGCACCAGAATACACCAAAAAATTCAATTATTTCCCCATCAACTAACACTTCAGCATATAGTTCAATCTATTCCAATTCTTCGCCTTCATGCACCATTAAGATCATATACTTAGTATTTTCACATAATTATTTCCACTCTTCTTCACTGTCATCATGAGTTACTACACGTACCCTGTTCTTGTTGCTCGGACGTACTTTTGTGAAATGTCCTATTTTGCCACAGACGTGACACTTTACATTCTTTGCCGGATTCTGCAGACCTTATGGTGTATGATCGGAATTCCCACATCAAAAACTTTTTTGTTTGTTTAAAAAATTATTTCATTTCTTTTCTGGTTTGTTACCTTCCTTTTTGGTACTGCATCTTGTTTCGATGGATGGTTTCTCTTTGTGTTTTTCTCTATCACCACACTCACCCTTTGGTTTTCCTTCCTAACCAACTCTTCTTACGTTTTGTATGAAATTTCTCTACTTGATACAATGTCAATAGTTTCTGTCAAAGATGGATTTTCAAAATTTAGTAATTTTTCTTGGATTTTCTTGTCCCAACACCTCACAACAATTTGATCTCTAATAAGTTGCATTGTGAATTCTCCAAATTCACAGTACACAGCTAACATTCTCAAAGCTGCAACATGTGTCGATTGACTCTTCCTGGTGCTCCTCATGTGTGAAAAATGATGTTAATTCACAATTAAACTAGGTTGTGTCAAACCTCTAATTTTTGTACGGCCCCTACGGGAGGTAAATATTATGCTCTAATAAAAATCCTTTCCTTTCAGGACAATGTCTGTTTCCTTCAATTGCCCCCAAATACTTCGTAAATGTCCTAAACCTTGTTTTCCACATAATAGGAAGCACACCTGGCATCTGTAAAAACAGCAGAGGTGCATTTACACTCTTCATAGCAGCCATTGCCTGTATGTTTAATTTTTTTTTAACAAAATAAATGCAATGCCAGAAACAGTTAATTTACCTAAAAACTACACAACGCAGTAACAGTTTACAATACTGCTCAACACATTAAGCTTTGTCAATGTTTTATGGGGAATAACTGATTTATGTGTAAATTGGTTATTTGAAGACAAGCGTGCACATCACTGAAACGCACAATGATTCAGCCAATTTCAAAACAGTGTGCAAGTCACTGTGTGCTAGCTTGAGATCCAGCCAAATCCAAAACAATGTGTGTGTGTCAATGTGCGCTGGTTGGAAACACACAGACAGCACCTGTGCCATACTACGCTCCACGATTCTCCGTGGCATCCAACCAAATCCAAAACGGTGAGTGCATTACTGTGCGCTAGTTGGAAACGCCTGGAATGTAGCTGTACCGTTCTGATAAGTGTGCGTGTCACTGTGGGTTGCGACACTGTTGAGATCCTCTTCCTAGTCTCATTCAGAATTCACGCCACTGTGCTCGCTTGTCAAGTCACACTGACTTCGGGCTCCTTTGTATTACCCAACTCGCAGCTCCCAGTGTTGAGCAGGTCACGCACAGAGTACGTCACGTACTACCACTAGTGTTCTTTTGGATGCATGCCACCTCTTTGCCCTCGTGCACTGCTCGCCCTGAACTAACGGGACCTCTCGTGATGACAAACACCCCTTTGTGCACTTTAAGGTGAATGTTGTGCTTTTAGCAATGTTAATATTTGTTGCACACATCCATTAATTTGATCAAACTGTCCAAAAGTGCATTAACGCAAACATGCTTGTGTGCCAAATATCTGACGTTTCTCAGCGCCACACAAAAACACATCAGTTGTACTTGTATGCCAATTCTACATGTGACTCCTTTGTCGTGATTAGTTTGGTTTGTAAACACAATCTGTTGTGCCACTTCTGTTAATCGCAGCTCAAACGTAATGTTGCAGCTCAACGGTCATGTACTCACAAAACTGTCATCCTTCAATGTGGTATTTGTTTGTCCAGATACACCACCGCTCACGTTTAGTCCGTTCAATTCGTCACCAAATTTGTATATATCTAATGTGCCACACGATCACACAGGACATACTTAATTCAGGTGGTAATCTTTATTCATGTCTTCAAGTTAGCAGCAACAGGAGTAACTGTCACTGCTTCAATCATTAACATGCCACCTAGGGAAAAGAAATGTAGAACCCTCCCTTGACATTGCTAAGCTGCAACAGATCACCACAGAGAGAAATATATACAAGGGATTAGTCTGAATTACAGCTGGACAGAAAAGTATAAAAGTAGGACTTACTAAAACAATCCTACACAGAGCAAATACAGGTCTGCAAAACAACATACAATATTGAGAAGAAAAATTAAGTTATTAGTGCGCATTACAGCCAAACGTAAAAGCTTGCATGCATGATAAAGCAGTGAGCGAAGGGTGCAAAACAAAGCGCATAGGGGCAGGTTTTTAAAGCTAGAACAGAACACACAAAGGACTTACAAAAAGGAGCAATAGCGAGCATATGTCAAAGCTTCAATGTAGAACCACAGAGAAGCAGTAAGCAGGAGAGATGGGGCAATGTATGAAGTGTGTCAGGGAGGAGGAATAAACACGCAATGCACGCTGTGTATGAGCATGTGTGTATTTATATGTGGAAACTAGTGACTAATGGAGACACTGAAAGTGTTGTCTGAAGCGGCAAACAAATGTTAGCTTAAGGTTGCAGGCACAGACAGCAGAGGGGAACTGAAACTACCTAAAGAATGGGGTGTGGAGATAGAATGTTCAAGCCTGTATAGGTCTGTAAAATACCAAAGGATGGGGGAATATCAGTGGGAGGGAAGGAAGGGGATGGAAGGTTGAGGAGGGGAGGGTTGTGGGAGGGAGCATCACTGAAGAAAGGGGTGTATGGCAATTTAACGTGGAGCGCACAGAGCACAGCTGGAATATATGAGAAGGCAATGTGAAGTGGATGCAACACAGCGCATAGGATCAAGTATTTAATATTAGAAAAAAAACACACAAAGGACTTCCAAAAATAGGCAACCCACGTTGCTCAGAATAAAGCTGGAAAGTCTGACGAAGCACCAGGAAAAGGACTCAGCACAAGGCGTATGGGGTGCTTGTATTAAATTGACAGAAATGAACACGCTAAAGAGAGAACAAAAAACACAAGCACAGTCAAAGAAAAATAGTTCCCTTAAAGTGGGCATTCGAAGGACAGAAGGCTGCCAATCACTGGTATGATAGAGAAGCTGTGTTCCAGGGAGATAGAAACATGGCTGACAAGCTGGGACACGAAAAGCCAATGCATAAGAAGCAGTCAAATGTAACGCCAACCAATGGTAAGCAATGGGCGGGCTGCAGGCCTTTGGATTTATAGTAAGTCCACAATATGTCTTTTGCTTGGGCTGTCTGGTAGGCTCGACCCAAAAAGCGGTTTCCTAAAAGTGATCAGTGGAAGGACACTAGTAAAGAGGATAAGCTCCAGAGAAGAGACAAACACATAATAGACAAGGCAATCCATTGAGCAAGAAGCAAGCATATGAGAATTACAAACTCTGCTCCCCTTTCTTTGCTCTGCTTTCCCTCTTTCTAGCCTTGGTTTTGTCTGTGTGCCCTATCTACCCCCTTTCCCCCTTGCATCTGAACTCAGAGGCCCTTGCTGACTATCCGAGTCTACTTATCAGCTCACTAGCTATGTACACCTCAGAGTAGAATCAAAAGGCTTTTAAAGTTACAGATCAACTTTGTTGGTGACAAATTGTGCTTCTATTACTTATAAAAGTTTGTTAATTTTGAGTAATTCAGCCCCCTAAAAAAAGAGTTTACAACTGCAAAGATTCAGTTTTTTGCTTCCCACTTCCTCCATTCCCCTCTTCCCACCTGCTCTCCCAGACACACCCTGAAAACGATATACCTGGTGCACTCATTTGGTGGTTGCTCCTTAATGAGAGGAGTTGTTCTGCATGGCTTAAACAAGTACTGTCAAAGCCAATAGGACTTGCGTGCGATAGCTTTTGGCTTTCCCAATGTCCTTTAGCCATGCTGTACAGCACTGCGGCAACCAAAGGGATCGGCAGGGTGGCTGTTTGCCAGCAACCACTGCTGATGGGCGGGGGCCAGCAACCACAGCGAGCGGGTGGGCGGGGGCCAGCAACCACAGCGAGCGGGTGGGCGGGGGCCAGCAACCACAGCGAGCGGGTGGGCGGGGGCCAGCAACCACAGCGAGCGGGTGGGCGGGGGCCAGCAACCACAGCAAGCGGGTGGGCGGGGGCCAGCAACCACAGCAAGCGGGTGGGCGGGGGCCAGCAACCACAGCAAGCGGGTGGGCGGGGGCCAGCAACCACAGCAAGCGGGTGGGCGGGGGCCAGCAACCACAGCAAGCGGGTGGGCGGGTGGGGACCAGCAACCACAGCGGGCCAGCAGGTGAGGATCAGTAACCACATCGAGATGACCAACAACCACAGCGAGCGGGCGAGGGGGGCCGGCAACCACAGTGAGCGGGGGCCGGCAACCACAGCGAGCGGGCGAGGGGGGTCCGGCAACCACAGCAAGCGGGCGAGGGCCAGCAACCACAGCGAGCGGGCGAGGGCCAGCAACCACAGCGAGCGGGCGAGGGCCAGCAACCACAGCGAGTGGGCGGGTGGGGCCAACAGCAGCCGCAAGTGGGTGGGGCCCAGCAACCACAGTGGTAGGGCAGGCAGGGGCCAACAACCACAGCGGGTGGGGCAGGGGCCAGCAACCACAGCGGGCGGGGCAGGGGGGCCAGCAACAACTGCCCAGCAACCATAGCAGGGGGGGGGCCGGCAACCACAGCGGGAGGGCGGGGACCAGCAACAACAGTGGATGAAGCAGGGGCCAGTAACCACAGTGGGCGGGACAGGGGCTAGCAACCACAGCAGGCTGGGGCCAGCAACCACAATGCCCAGGCTGGGGGCCAGCAACAACAGCGGGCCAGGAGGGGGCCAGCAACAACAGTGAGCGGGCGGAGGCCAGCACCCACAGCGAGCAGGAGGGAAGGGGCCAGGAACCACAGCGAGCAGGAGGGAAGGGGCCAGGAACCACAGCGAGCAGGAGGGAAGGGCAGGGGTCAGAAAACACAGATGGTGGGTGGGAGCCAGCAACCAGAGCTGGTGGCTGGGAGACAGCAACCGCAGTGGCCAGGGGAGGGTGAGGGGCCAGCATCCGCAGCGGGCCGGGTGGGATGATGGGGGGGCAGCATTCGCAGCGGGCCGGGTGGGATGGTGGGAGGATAGAGGACCAGCAACCGCAGCAGGCCGGGCGGGGGCCAGCAACCGCAGCAGGCCGGGCGGGGGCCAGCAACCGCAGCAGGCCGGGCGGGGGCCAGCAACCGCAGCAGGCCGGGCGGGGGCCAGCAACCGCAGCAGGCCGGGCGGGGGCTAGCAACCGCAGCAGGCCGGGCGGGGGCCAGCAACCGCAGCAGGCCGGGCGGGGGCCAGCAACCACTGCAGGCCAGCAACCACAGCGGGCCAGGAGGGGGCCAGCAACCACAGTGGGCAGAAAGGGGGGGCCAGCAACCACAGTGGGCAGAAAGGGGGGGCCAGCAACCACAGTGGGCAGAAAGGGTGGGCCAGCAACCACAGTGGGCAGAAAGGGGGGGCCGCAGCAACCGCAGCAGTGGCGGAGGGAGGGTGGGTGGGCCAGCAACCATAGCAGGGGCGGGAGTGTGGGTGGGTGGGCCAGCAACCATAGCAGGGGCGGGAGGGTGGGTGGGCCAGCAACCATAGCAGCAGCGCTGGGCCAGCAACCACAGAAGGGTTCTAGCAACCGCAGCAGAGGCAGGTGGGTGGAGGCCAGCAATCGTAGCAGTGGCGGGAGGGTGGGGGCCATCAACCGCAGCAGGGGCGGGAGGGTGCAGGGCCATCAACCCCAGCAGGGGCGGGAGGGTACGGGGCCAGCAACCGCAGCAGGGGCAGGAGGGTACGGGGCCAGCAACCGCAGCAGGGGCAGGAGGGTACGGGGCCAGCAACCGCAGCAGGGGCAGGAGGGTACGGGGCCAGCAACCGCAGCAGGGGCAGGAGGGTACGGGGCCAGCAACCGCAGCAGGGGCGGGAGGGTGTGGGACCAGCAACCGCAGCAGGGGCGGGAGGGTGTGGGACCAGCAACCGCAGAAGACCCTCAGGCCAGCAACCACAGCGGGCCAGCAAGCGCAGCAGGCTGGGTGGGATGGAGGGGGCCCAGCAAGCGCAACAGGTTGGATAGAAGCCCAGCAACCGTACCGGGCCGGGTGGAAGGGTAGGTGCCCAACAACCACAGTGGGCTGGGAGAGAGGATGGGGGCCCAGCAACCACTGCGGGACGGGAGGGAAGGTAAGGGCCCAGCAACCACTGCGGGCTGGGAGGGATGGTAGGGTCCCAGCAAGCACAGCGGGCCGGGCGGGAGGGTGGGGGCTCAGAAACCACAGCAGGCCAATGGGGCCCTGGCAACCTCAGCAGGCCCTGGCCAGCAACCACAGCGGGCCCTGGCCAGCAACCACAGCGGGCCCTGGCCAGCAACAACCCAAAGCTGGGTGGAAGAGTGGATAATGACAAGCAACAAAGCAGAGCCAGATGGGAGGGTGGATTGGGTCAAGCAAACAGATGGATCAGAACAAGAGGGTGGGTGGCAGCAAGCAACAACACAGAGCAGTAAGCCACAATACGCCTCGCAACAGATAGAATATGAGTCTTCCAAGACTATCTAAAAAAAGGTGCAAAAATATTTTACTGAAGTAGGCAATAAGTGATGGATGAAATGTTTGAATTAATCACATCCACTGGTAATTATTTGAGGCCGCATCCCAGTCCAATAACGATGGATTGTATACTTCAGTGAAACACTCTGTGACAGGTATGCCCAGATGTGAGTCCTGTGCAAATTGAGCTACTGGAGCCAAGCTATTCCAGACTTGTAAGACCTAATAAGGGTGAATCAGGTCACAGGTTGCTTGTGTTCAGGGTGCAAATGGCCTGTGAGTTCAGGCTGGACTGTTCCTATTAAGACAGGGGTCAATAACGATTTGCATATGGCTGAGAGTGGAAATAGTCTTATATTAACAGTAGTTATAAATATTGTGAGCCATTCATTTTTATTTATTTGAAGTAAAGCATGTTTGCTGGAGCATCTTAGCTCCAGGAGTCTTAAAGGCAACTACCAGCTATTTAACAGAGAAGAGGAGTTTTCAAGTTCTTTTTTAAATTAATAAAGTTTGCGGGGTGACCGAGATCCGGTGGAAAGGTCCTGTGACCAGGTTTTGTTAATTACCATCTGAAAGGTGTGTACAGACATTCAATGTAACATCTTTGCATAGGGAAAAACATTTTTACTTATAACATGAAAATAATACTGAGAAGAGATGGGTCTTCTTAAGGTAAAGTAGTCCCTTAAGAGATTACAAACATATGTTCTCACTACAGGAGATTCAATCAGACATTTATCCTAGTCTTAAATCTGAGCAGGAGAAAGCCAACCCCAAAATGTTAAATATGTTATGTTATGAAATCTAAGGTGGGGACAGCGTCTCCCATGAACAGGATAAGACTTCCATACAGTGGCGGCACGTCCTTTAGGGCGGAGGGGCCAACCCCCCCCCACCTTTTGCCCCTCATGAAGAGTGTCTGTCAGGCTGAACAAAGGCCAGCCTGACAGACACTCTTCATTTTCAGACAGCCAGGAGTGAGCCAAGCGCAATTTGTGCAGACTCCTGGCTGCCTGAGCTGAACTTTGCTGGGCTGAGGAGGTCACAGCTCCTATGGGCGTGACCTCCTCGGCTCAGCAAAGGTGCCTCGAGGCCCTCCCCTGGGTGACGAGGAAAGCGTCACCCATTGACATTCGCCCTGGGCGCTTCAGGTTTAAGCCCTGAAGCGCCCAGGGCGAGTGTCACAGAGTGGGATGGGGTCAGCAGTCTCACTGACCCCCATCCCACTCTGTGACGAGGCTGGGACTGCTGCCTTCCCTCATTGGCTGACCTAAAGTCATCCAATGAGGGAAGGCAGCAGTCCCAACCATCCTGGGACCTGGAGGCTGAAGGTAAGTGTGTGTGTGTGTGTGTGAGATGTTTTAAATTGAATGTTTGGGGTGGGCGTGCATGTTTGAGTGTTATGAGTGTTGTTAATGGATGTGCGTGCGTGTTTGTGCGTGAAAGAATGTGTGTGTGTGTGCACTCCCCGCCCGCCCTCCTCCCTCCTAAAGCTGCCGGCCGCCACTGCTTCCATAGTATGGCAACCATTGTGAAAAAAACTGCTGCGAACAATCAGTTTACTGCTTAATTTTGAGGTGCTCCATCTATTTTGAGTAATGGTGAAGGAAGATTTGTTCAGGCTATTAAGGTGGAGATTTTGTTTAAATGGAGGGATTGACATACTTGTTGAGTGCCCATGCATTGCGCATTTGTAACATGAATCTGATTGGCTGTTTACGCAGCAGGATTCCTGGAGAGTTTTTGGCAATGTGGAAGGCCCAGATGGGATATGTTTACTTGACTTAATCTGGACAGTCACAATGCCTCTACAACTTCGATGGAACCATCTGTTATTCACTTCTGAGCATAGTACACATTCTGAATTCAAAAGCTGTTGCTTCAACACAGATGCTTCCCAATATTAAAATGTGTAAAATCCAATTAAAACTTCTTCAAAAGATGTATGAATTCGACTTGTGCATACAGATAGGGCTTCTGTCCATTCAATACATGTTATGATTGCACAAACGTTCCATGTCTGAGATAAAATTAAGCTCAAGGCCACATTGATATCGCTGACCTCACACTGATTTACCTCCAGTGAGGGACATAGCAATAGTAAACAGTTTTATCATACAGGAGGTTACCAGTAGCTGGAGCAACATGGGGGAAGAGTGGAGGAGATGACAAAGCAACATGAATTAGGGCTAGGGTACTACAAAGCTACACAGGGAAAGGCGACGAAGCAAGGACGGGATGGACAAAAAAGCAACATAATGGAGGGTATGAGGGATGGGACAGCAACAGGGATGTGCGAAAACAACAAAAAGGGCAGATGGGGGGGCCAGGGCAACAGAGAGAAAGGGAACACAGACTGCTGGACGGGAGAAGTATATCAAAGAAGACAGCAAAAACACATGCACTCTCATGGAGTGCTCAATGCTAAAGAAAACAGTATTGGCAATGCCAACATGTCTGTCTTTAAAGGAATGTTGTATGGTAATGTGAAGCATTACATGGGAATAGATGTGGGAATAGATTTGTGTGGAAGCAAAGAACTGTAGAATAGAGTTGGCACAAGTAAAATCTCCAGGTGACAGTTGCACTGTCAAGCTAGACCTAAAAAATCCATGTAGAATATTGAACAGCCCCCTCCCATCTATGCTGCTGTCACAGAAAGACAACATAAATGATCTAGTTGTCCAAGACACTTTAATAGCACTCCAATGTCATGTCTGTGCCCTGAACGACCCATGTTTGTTTTCCTGAAAGTCCAAGCGTAGACAAATAAATAAAGAAAATGATTACAGTTGTGGATGGCAATCACTTTTTTGTGGAAGCACACCACTTCTGCCCAATCAAACATGTACCTCTGGCTCCCAACGTGGGTGGAACCAAAGCCCCTCTCTAGTGATGCTCACATAATTGTCTGGCGACCCCAGCGCTTTCAAACCAGACCATAAAAATAGTGCTTTTAAGAGCAAGCAATGTGAGCAGAGATGTAAACAACAAATCAAAGCAATAGTAAAGAGGGAATGCTCCATTGGAAGGATAAATACAAGATTGACAAGCTGGGCACCAATTAGAAGCAGGCTAATAAGAGTGACAAGGATAGTCGAACAATTGCAAGAAATGGGCAGGCTTCAATTTCCTCTCTGTTGATGGTAAACCATAATATGCCTTGCAACAGACAAAGCATGAACCCGCCTGAACATTCTTGTGCAAACTTATAGAAACAATAGCTTACACTCAGATGTCACAGTTCATCGAATATATCAATATGGGTGCATGCTTCTATGGAGATTGGAGATATACATAAACAATTACATATGTCATTGTATATTGATAATCTATGTGTAGTTGAGCGTCTGCATATGGGTTGTGCTCTTTCCTATGATAATCCATATGTGCCAGAGTAAGTCAATATTATAGGGAAGATACCTGCAATAGTATAACAATATATTTTAAACATATTTTAGATATTATAAAAAAACATGTAACTGTATAGGTTTAATTATGACCAATATATATGTGTCTGTTTGACTGTGTAACTACCATTACATGTATGTACATATGGGTATAGCTATATATATATATAGGGCTTAATTGAATCAACAGAAATAATATTACGTGCAAAGCATATATGCTAGTATGTATACATATATATCATTTTATTTATATACTTAGATCTCTAGGGTTGTCTGAATAGATGTATACACTGCTCTGAAGTTAGCCAAAAAATATATATATAATCCAAAAATAATATATATGTTTATGCTTATGCTTAACACGTATACGTATGTTGTAGTACTATATAGGTAACATAAATGCATGGCTGTGTATATAAGCTTAAGTTTCTTTCTATAGTACTATATAGGTAACATAAATGCATGGCTGTGTATATAAGCTTAAGTTTCTTTCTATGATTATATTCTCTCTCTACCTCTCTCCCTCCCTCCCTCTCTCCCTCTCTCCCTCTCTCCCTCCCTCCCTCCCCTTCTCTCCCCCCCCCCCCTAGTGGCGGTTGCCACTAGGTAGTTATAGTTAGAACCTAGTTTCTATAGAAAAAGTGTTTTGTTTTGCTAAAAACTTTGGCGCCGTAGGATGAATCTTCACGAAAATTTCCCCAGAAATATGATGCACACTTTAGCTGCTGTCTGGAAAGTTTCAGGGCGATCCTTCAAACATGCACTGATAAAAAAGTTTGTTTGGGGCAGAGGAGGAATTGGGGGGGGGGGGGGGGGGGAGGAAATCCTAAAACACTTTTTCCCCCAATGCATTTTTCCATGGGGATTTTGAACAGGAATAGCACCCGAACCACTGGACGGAATTACACCAAATTTGGCAGAAAGGTAGCTCTTGGTTCAGAAAGCGACCTTTGTGTGATTTGGTGTAAATCTATTCAGTAGTTTTTAAGAAATTTAAGAAGATACAAATATGTACATATAGGGATGCAAAGGTTCCGCATACCTTCCAGATCTTGTGCTGAGATGTGATTGGCTAACAAAACAAGCCCCAGAAAAAAAGCTAAAAAAATTAAAAAAGGGGCCAGGGTAGGTACACCCTGATTTCTTAGCTCTGATTCTGGGGTCCAAGAGGGACCGCACCTAACCCCATCTGAAAATAGCAAAAAAACAAAAAAGTCGCTGAGAATCTGCAGATCTGGCGACAATTTTTTTAAAAAGCCCGACCACCAGTGTATGTTATGTTAACAGCCCCTGGGTTTGCCAGGTCCTGGGGGCATTAAAATTTTGAATGCTGGGGGGGGACCTGGAGCACCCGCCGCAGCCACCTCCCTGGGCCAAAAGATAGAATCAAATGTGGGGTGGGACGTTGCCCACCCCCCACCTCTCCTCCACAGCCCTGGAGAACGCCACCTCCCCAGGACTAAATTTAAGTAATCTGCAGACCCCCAGCCCTGGAGACGACCACCTCCCTGGGGCTAGTTAAAATGTTGGAGGGGGCAACGTGGCTCCCCTCGTTGAATCAATAATGCCCCTTGGGACCACCCCCCCCCCCCCCCGGGCCAGCTCCTGCTATGTTCCAGGGTGCCCGATCCCGGGTCATAGCTGTTTGCTCTGACTTGGTGGGAGCTTTGACAGCTTCCGCCAAGTCAGAGCAAACATTCCGGTTCCAGCAAGTGAGAGCTGTCAAGTAGCTCTCACTTGCTATGAGCGGACGTTTCCTCGGTTTCCCTGCCCTCAGAGATGCAGGCAGGGAAACAGAGGAAACTATTGCTCTCACAGACAGGAAGCTGCATGTTTAGCAGCTCCCTGTCTGTGACAGCAATGCCTGATCCCCCAGGATGCAGGGAGCCGGCTGGGAGTGGCTCTTCAGGCTCCCCCTGGCGGTCCCCAATGGTGGTGACTGGGTTCCCTGAGGGGCACCCAGGGTACATGACTGGGCCCTGGGGGATGGGGTCCCAGGGGCCAAGATCGGCCTGGGTAGGGGGGGCCCCATGGCCCTCCTCCACAAAAATAATTTACAAGGCGAGGCCCCAGGGGATGGGGTCCCCGGAGCCACGATCGGCCATGGGAGGTCCACGCAGTCCACCCTCCCCAAATAAAATGTTTAGGCTGGGGTCACCGGGGCAGAGATCGGCCCGGGAAGGGGGACCATTGTGGCCTCCTCCCCAAAAAGAAAAACACATATTAGCCTTGGGGAATGGGGTCCTGGGGCTAATATCGGCCAGGGGAGGGGGGACATGTGGCCCCCCCCCTCCCCCGGAATATTTTTTTTTTTTAGAAGGTCAGGCCCTAGTGGTTGAGGTCCCCGGAGTCGAAATCGGCTGGGGGAGGGGGACCACGCAGACCTGCTGCCAACTCCCGCTGAGCATGGCCAGAGGCCGTGTTGCAGCATGGGGTTGGGTGATTGGTGAGGGGGGGTTGGTCACAGGGACTGGCACTCTCGCCATGCACTGCTAATTACCCCATAAATTACGGCACTCATGACATCTTTGATAACATCAATGTAATATTTGCAGTACATTTTTTGACAAAAAAAAAAAACTGCATGGCGGGGGCGCAAGTAACCGTTACTTGAGGGCATGAGTTACAGTTACCTGAGATGACTCTAAAAGGTGAATTTCTATGGTTTTGTACTTTTAAATTGTGAGCCTAACTATAACGTCCAGTAACCTTTGGTATTTTAGAGTGAATTTCTATTTTTTAAAATTGTTATTCTATTTCCTAACTATAATGTCCCTATAGTTGTGGGTTTTTTCAGTGAATTTCTATTTTTTTATAAATAGATATAATCAAAGTATGCACATACAATTATATGTAAAGTATCTTTAAGTGTCCCCTACACGAGCCCGACACTGCCTACTTTGGGGGCCCAGTCGCCTCATCACTAGGGGTACACTACAGACTGGTAAGACCAAGCGGGCCACCCCTGAGGACCGAGCCGCGCAGAGTACAAATAGCGCTGGTCACAAAGGCAAGATGGGGGACTGAGTTAATTCTACAGGGCTCGTGGCACTCGTCACTCCCCGTCGCACCTTCCAGCCCAAATGGGAGTTGGCTAGGGAGTTGCACATTGAGGGGCTGGTGGCTTCTCACCCACCCCTCAACTATTTCACCCGACTCCTGGAGCATCACCCTCATTTCCTGGAAGTGGCCCGTATGGACAGGTGGGGCTGCTGGGGCCTGTGGCGAGACATAGCTGTGAACTGCCCAATTGCTGCCCCCTCTGCCTTCCAGGGACGTCATACTCTGTGCTGGAGTCAGCCACTAGATGTATTGCGGCCTCGGCGCATAGCATTGCTGGAACTTTAGGACCTTGTGCCTGGGAGCATATGATGCTGGCATAGTGCTGGTGAGTGAGTAGTCCCTGAACTTGTCTACCTCCCTACCTTACCCCCCCTTCTTTTGCTGGTTGGCACTTGCAGCCACCCTCCTGTGTACCTCATCAGTGCCCTAGACGGACTGGGGAGCCTTAGTGAGGAGATTGCCAGAGTGGTGAGGGAGTGCCACACTCATCGGAGGTTGCTTTCCTTCCTGTTGTCCTGCGTGGGGGAGATGGTGGCTGGACAGTGGACCTCTTATTTATTTTATATTGCACTGGTGAGTGGATGGCTGTACTCTGGACTGTGGGTGGCACAAGTGGTCCCCTGCGTGGTGCGATCCAGGATGGTTTTTGAAGAGTGCAGAGTGTGAGGGACGCCTCTGCCCATGCCTGTCAGCAGTAGCACCCCACTCAGACCACGCTGGCCCCTGCTATATTCCCTATTCTCATCATGGACGCTGTGGTGGTGCTACATGTGGCCGTGCTCAGTTGCTTGTCCTTGTAGTTGGCTGACTCCCCTTTTACTGCTACTCCATGGGCCACTCCCAGAGAATATGAGTTGATGCCTCGATGTGCACCTGCCAAGAGGGAATGAATCAGGGCACCAGAGGTGGTGCGACGTCACAACTTGATGACAAGTTTGACAGCTGCTACTGGGGAATCAATGCTACTTGGGAGTGGTTGGAGGGCAAGATCGACTCCATAGCAGTAAAGAAGGGTCTCATCAGGAGGGCTCGAAGAAAATGTTAGCACTGGTGTCTGCCCTAAAGGGAGGCTTCTGTCCAGACCCAGCTGCCAGAGACGGTAAGCACAGATCGCCACCTCACCAACCTGGAGGCACACACTCATCGACTGGAGGCCAAGCTTGAGGAACGGGCGGGGAGGGCTCATCAAAATAACATTAGAATTGTCTGCCTGCCGGAGAAAGTAGAGGGCGAGTCCATGATTGGCTTCTTGGAGGACTGGCTACAGGAGGTTTTGGCTCCGGAGTGCTTATCCCGGTTCTATGCATTGGAACACACGCATAGAGTCCCTGCCCAGTTGCCCTTGCCAGGGGACCCACCTCACCCAGTGATAGCCTGTCTTCTGCATTTCCAGGACAGGGACTTCCTTCTTCAGCTTCTATGCAACTGCAGCCTTTTTGATGTGGAGAATGCTAGGGTCTCCCTCTACCCAGACTTTACCATTCAGGCTCAGACTCGGGGGGCCTCTTTCACTGCTGTGAAGAAGCGGCACCGGGAGCTGGGTTTGCCTTATCCACTGCTGTTTTGGGTTTGTCTGAGGATGCAGGAGGGGACAAGACCCACTTTTTCACTGACCCCTCCGTGGCATGGGACTGACTGGAACTCTGATGAAACAACCATGCGACCGGCTCCTCCCCCGGAGCAGCTAGGGCTGCAGCGACCGAGGCAACAGAGATCCCGTAGGCAAGGGGCACCTCGACCAATGAAGCAGCAGGCACCTGTGGAGCGGATGAGGGCAGTGGAGGTGGCGGCCTCATTGGGATCTGGAGATGGTTCACCATCCTATGGGTCGCAATCATGCAGGGCGTCTACTTCGACTAACTCAGTGATACCGGGCCTTGAACACAGCACGGCACACAACCTCATTTGCTTGTGGAGTTGGTTTGCATCTTGTGGACTGGATCATAACTGCAGTACTGTATTCATGGGCTCTGGTTTATCCTTGTATAAATTGCTTTCTTCTTCATGGGGTTGGGTAGGAGCTGAATGTGGGCAGGGAGCAAGCAATATGTGGGATTTTGTAATGGATATTGCTTTCATGGACAATGTTGGGCTGGCAAGACCCTTTCCCCTGCAGAACATTCCGTAAAGGAATCTGTTACCCCTTGTGAATGGGGTTTAGTTTGTGGGGCGTTGCCTATTTTTGTTTGGACAGGATATGTTTATATTTCAGGCCGGAGTGAGAATTGTAGATATTTAGTCGGTTAGGTATGTTTTTTATTTTGCTTTTTAGGGTCGAGCCTGCGTTGCATGCGCTCGCGCATGCGTATCGCAGCGAGACGCTTTAGTTATTAGAAAAGGGTTCGGAGCCCTGTCGATGTCACGTCAGTGTGTTTCATTGGTTCGTGGGCTTGCCTAGTAAAATCTGCTTGCTTTCATTGGTGGAAGGCATGCACACGTCATGCCTTTTCCGGTGGTTAGCCCTCCTCGAGCGCAGCGACCATGTACAGAAAACATGCGATGCTCGCTGTTTTCTGTCGGATCGTGGACTACTTTTTCTCTATTTTCCTAGCGCGATTTTGCTTGGCAGAAGTCGAGCGCTTTACACAGTTAATTTCACTTTTTCGGGTTACGTACATAAAAGCACTTTTGCCGATAGATGAAAAGTCGGGTTAGGAGTTTACAACGCAATCAGCTCTAACATGAGCAAACGCGAGACCCGTTGCATTGCAAATGCTTGTTTCTTTGTGGGTGTGCATGTGGTGGATAAGGTCCTGGTGGGCTGACCCACACACTTTCATATGGCAATGTCAGACCGAATTCGAGTGATTACTTGGAATGTGCGGGGACTGAATATACCAGCAAAGTATTATAATGTTCTTACATACATAAAATGTAGAGGGGCTCAGACATTGTTTTTATAAGAGACCCACTTGATGGTAAAGTTGCCCCCTCCACCTCTAAAAGCGGTGGAGGAGGCAACTTTACTATACAGCCAATTCTGCGTTCGCACGAGGAGGTGCCTTGATTTGGATTAGGCCTGGAGTGCCTTTCTAATTGGATAAGATAATGGTGGATCCTGATGGATGCTACGTTCTGGTAGTGGGCAGAGTGGATTGTACTGCTTAATATTTGTGGCCCAAACACTGACCAACACTCTTTTTTGACTAGCCTGACACCCTTGCTGACAGCCGCATTGCCGTACTCGAAGATAACTGGAGGAGATTTTAATTGTGTATCGGACCCCCATTTGGAAAGTCTTACCACCCCATTGCCTACATTTTGGATGGGACACTGGGGGCTCATAGATTGCTGGGGGGCACAGAACCTATGGGACCAAGACTGCTCCCTCCACTCTGGATAACATGGATTAGACGTTTGTTTGGATTAAAATCTTTGTTGTGATACGTTGTGTGAGTGAGTGGTGGATGCAGGGTATTTGGCAAGGACATATTCAAGCCATAATCTCTTGCTTTGTACTTACCTTTGGACACCCCACAGGGCTAGTGTCCCAACCTGGCGATTCAATCCCACCCTCCTGGAACACCCAGCGTTTCTGGCATCAATTGGAGAGATGATTCATAATTACTTGCTGCAGAATATTCACCTTGTATTTTACTACACACCTTTTTCTTAGCCTAATTTTAGGCAATTATTTTAATACAGACACTCACTATAACCAAATTATATTAAACTACAAATAAAGTAATTACATTTCTAATTATAACACAACTCCTATTTCTTCTTAAGTTTTATTAAATGATGTTTCTGTTACACTAATCCTAGCCCTAAATTCAACAATACAAAAACATTAACTAGATAAACTACATATGTTTTCATAATCTCTTGTGCTCTTCAAGACCTACAGGATCTAAACATCAAATTTTCTCCTTCTGAGTTCCCCATTGTTGGAATATAAAATCCATGCCCATTCGCACTAGACTGAAAACATAATTTCCAAGAAAAATATTAAACAAGCACTGCCATAGCCAATAAGTTTCACCTTTGGGATCTTATAGGTGTTTAACCCTGCAGCATAATATCTTGGGTGCTATGCTGCCAGGGATTTAAGAGCTATACAAATGCTACACACAACCCTAAAAAAACACCAATTATCTTGATCTTGGAGAAAGGATGTGGCATAACATTTAGAGCTGCCGACTTTGAAACTGGGAAGACGGGTTCGAGTTTTGGAAAACAGCAGCTCAAAAAAAAACACAAAAAAAAAAAAAAAAAACTAAAATGTACATTTCAATCCAAAGAGCATTTAATTGAAAAAGAACAATAATATGAAACATTGAACATGGAGCCGAGCCGCGTGTCCTCCAAAAGGGTATCAGGAATTAAAGTTGTTTACACCCGCATACACGGCTACACTCTGTTTGTGAAATAGTGTCAGCTGAGCACGTTCTGTGGACACGAGCCAAGTGCCCCAGGATACGGAGCTGAACATGAGCAGGAAACTAACAAAAATGCTGAAGCAAAAGAAACGAGCATTGTAATTCAATGGCTCTCGCGTTTGCTTTAGTTAGAGCTGTTAACGTTGTAAATTCTTACCTGGACTTTTCTTGCCCCCTAAATTGATAATGAAAAGTAAAACATTTGACATAAGCGAGCCAATTCAAAGCGCCATGACCACCACCATGAGCATGAACGTGAAGGAGAGACACAAAAGGAAAAAAGTTTGTTTGCAGTCAAACGTATCGGGAATCGTGTAATTATCCATGTAACAGGGTCGATGTCCAAGATGGTAATGAAACTGCCCCAAGGAGGAGCAAACATAAAGCATTTACCAACGATAGCAAAAGAGTTTTGAAAGGCAAGCCCACAAACGAGTGACAGTGATGAGAGTGTGGTGCGTGTGGTTAAAAGCCCACAGATAGATTACAACAGTTCAGGGTGCTTGCACGCTCGACCTAAAAAGTAGTGCGCCCACACTAATGTATATGGACGATCATGCAATAATCCATGCAAGAGGGTCAGTCTCCATGGAGGGAACAAAAGAGCCAAAAGGTGGGACAAAAGCAAAGCATTTACCAAAGAAACCCAAGGAATTTTGAAAGGCAGGACATGGAACGAATGAAAGTAATGGACGTGGTGCAAGGCCACAGATGTAGATTACAGCATGTCGATAGACAGCGCATGTACGCTGCCTAGGCGCAACATACAAATTGTCATTCTGATCTACACATGCAACTTTTCTACAAGGTGTTTCACTTTCTTCAATACTTCCACAAGGTTATTTCATTTCCAAGGGCACTATTGCTACATACCCACTGCTCCCATGCCACCTAGACAACGGTTGCTAATTAAAACCCCACAACATACACGCACAGCATAATAGCACAACATAATAACAAAACCCCGGAGTCACCCTTCCCTGTGATGTAGAATGTCAACAGTCTTAGCGACCACACATTAAATGAGAGGTTCTATGTTTGCATATTATGTATGATTTTTTGGGAAAACAATACCCTGTGATAACATGGTACATCAACAGTCTGAACAACCACACATTTAAAAAGGGGATCTATTTTTGCATATTATAAATCAATCAGAATTTATAAAGTGCAGCAAATGATCCAGAAGGGTCTTAAGGTGCTGGAGTTGCTAGCTGCTTCACTGTGCTCTGTTCATTTGAACAGCCATGTCTAGGTCATTTTCTGAATTCCCAGAGCGATGCGGTGTTCCTGAGGTACAGGGAAAGGTTGTCCCAGACTTCGGCCGCAAGGTGAGAGGAGTGTCCTTTGCTGTTCAATTGGCAGATCCATGGGGTGTCTGCAAAGAAGAGGGAGGCGGATTGAAGGTGTCTGGTCAGATGGTGGAAGGTCATGCATGGATCAGCATCTTAAATTGGCATGTCTTCTGGATAGGGAGTCAATGTAGCTTCTGGAGGTGCGGGGTGATGTGAGTCCATCTGGGGAGGTCAAGGATGAGTCTTGCAACTGAGTTTTGTACTGCTTGTAATCTCTGCAGAAGGCATGCAGTGATTCCTATGTAAAGAGTGTTACCATAGTCCAGCCTGCTGGTCACGGGGGCATGAGTGATGGTCCTTCTGGTGTTGATTGGGAGCCACCTGAAGATCTTACGGAGCATGTGTAGGGTGTGGAGGCAGATACCTGTTTCTGCATAGCTAATTTGCTGTCCAAGATGATGCCAAGGTTGCAGGTGTGGTCTGTAGGGACAGGGAAGGGCTAAGTTCAGCAGGCCACAAAGTATTGTTCCATGGCAATGTACTGTTCCCAAAGATGAGGATTTCTGTCTTGTCTGTGTTGAGCCTGAGACAATTGTTCTTCATTCAGTCAGCAACATTCAGCATGCATCTGTGGAGGTTGGTTCTGGTGCGGTCTTCTGACAGCAAGAGGATGAGCTGGGTGTCGTCTACATATGAGATGATGTTGAGTCCGTGAGATCTGACTGTGTTGGCCAAGGGGGTCACGTATGTGTTGAAGAGGGTGGTACTGAGTGACTATCCTTCTCGGATGCTGCAGATGATCTTCTTGGATTCCAAGGTGAATGGTGGGAGACTGATTCTCTGAGTTCTTCCAGTGAGGTATGAGGCGATCCATTTGAGGGCATCCCCCTAGATTCTGATTTGATCAAGATGTGGTGGAAGGCTGTGTCGAAGGTGGCTTATAGGTCCAGGAGGAGGGCTGCTGTTTCACCACAGTCTAGGAGGACCCTGATGTAGTTGGTGGCTGCCATTAGGGCTGTCTCTGTGCTGTGTTTGGCTCGAAATCCGTACTGAAAGGGGTCCAGGAGGTTTGTATGACTTTTTAGAAAACCAATAGTCTGACAAGACATCTAAAACTAATCTAAAGGATCTCGAATGCAAGACCTAAAAAATGTTTGGTACAGTCCAAGTCAGCATTTCTAGAGATGTTTATTTAAAGCAATCAACAGAGAATCTTGCAGCTCATTTTGCAACAGGCTACCTTATACAGTGCTTTAAATGGGAATACAGGAGTGCAGATACTCAGTATTTAGGGTGCCTGTTTGCTTCTGAGAAGTGCCAGTACTCTCCCATTATATGTACTGCAGCAGTGCTCAGAAGTGCAGGTACTGTCCCTTTCAAATTAAATAAGCGCAGGTAATTAGTACCTGACAGTACCTGCCCATTTAAAGCACTGATCTTACATGTATACAGCCTATTTTATGCTGTGTACAGATAGCTTTAACTGGGGCAATCTATCTTATACTGTGTGTAATATATTTTTTAACAATGTCATACGTTCAGTGTTTTCTTTTAGAAGCCGGGACCTATTTGCAAGATTAAATGCATTTTATTATTTCCCAGTGCACCTTCGAGTATTCAAATAAGGTGACCCTCTGGTTCCACAGACAGACATCAGAAGTGATTACATTAACAAAGCTTTCCTACCAAAACAATGCATTTCCCACACTTTAACTTGTGTGTATTTTTAAATGTATATACAGGTTACCTGTAAGTGAATTCTATTGCAGGGCCAGAGTCTTCGGATTATGCTATATCTTTCTTTATTGTAAAAACACAGCAGCCAATCAAAACTTTACAACTTTAAAACTAAGTTTCCCATAAATAACAGTAGTCCATACACTGACCAATCCCATGTCAGTCCCACTGTATATATGTCCCTGCCAACACAATCCGTCCTCTGTTTGCTGCTCGCAGTCTAAATTAAGTGAACATTTTATAATACTAATTAAGAGTGTTTTACCTTATATATTTATTCTTGTTGTCAGCATGGAGTGGGAGTGAGGCTGACTGAAGCAGTCATTGAGGACTTCGTCCTCTTTTTGCCTGGGATAGCGGTGCCGATTATCACAGTTTCGTGGGCCTTATCGCCCTCTTCTGACTTTCAGCACTGTGGTGCTTCTTGATCTGCTGAATGCCCGACGGGGCGAATAAACATTTAAGGGTTTAACCCTTTTCCTAGTCTTACCCGTCCAAGTGTATTGGACGCGGGGAGACAATAGGATGTACCCCGTCCTTAATCCCTCTTGCTCATCCAGCTATGGCATACTACGCCGGAGAGGATGATTACTACCAAGACACTCGTGAAGTGCCTACGTAACATCAGATGGAGGAGAGACTAGTGGAGGCCCTGGGAAATCAAGTCCAGGACTCTGTCAATCAGGCTCTCATAATGGCTGTGAAGCCATTTACACAACCCCTTATGCGATTTGGGAAGCGTGAACTGTTGGGGAGATCCCCCTCCAAGAATGCAGCCAGAGATGGCCAGCTACCAGATGTGGGCGTAGCCCAGAAAGCCCATATGGGTCATGCTTCTTCCGCCGAAATCCTTGCACACAAGGCAGCTTTTGTGCTCACAGACCTCAAGTACCGGCACTAGTCTCGCCTAGATTCCTCTGGGTCTTTTTTTTTGTTTTTTGGCATCGTCACTGGCCCGTGAATCTTCCTCTTCTCATTCGGCTGAATCTGATAAAGAGCGTGAAGACCCAAAGCCGGCTAAACGGAAGAAGAAAACAGACCACATGACAAAAGTCTCAGGCACTGAAAAATCTATGCTTTGATCCAGATAATATTATTCATCCCCGTTCAATGGAATGGATTCCCTGTCCGACAGTTGCCCGTTATGCCCAAGACAGATTGCGCAAGGGCTTTGACAACAATATACGCAGTATGCTGTGTTCTGAGTGTCCCCAGCCTGCTATCCTAGGTAAGGTGGCCGATACCCCTCAATTAGATCCTAGTATGGAAAGGTTCTTAAAGAAATTTGCCAAAGACCCTAAGAAGGGCCTTGACAGAAGTTGGAAGGGATGCCACGACAAGCTTCTGGACAATGCAGGGCCACTTTCAAACATTCTCGAATTAGCGGCACAGGCAAAAGAGTCCTAGTCACTGTTGGATCTTGAGACGGTCTTGGAATAGGCTCAAAGGGCCATTTGTATTCTCGACAACACCAATTGCGCAGTGTCCACAGAAAGACGAAAGTCTTTCCTCATGTGCATTCATCCGAAGTTTGTGGAACTGGCCTCTGTGGAGGCTGGCTCATTGGCGAATGGTCTCCTTTTCGGCGACAAGTTTGTCAAGGACTTGGGAAAATACATCGCCACTTTCTCAGCCCTGGATAAAGAACTGACATCTATAAAGAAAATGTTCAGTGGGGGCCTTTTTGCCATGGCCGGATGCTATAGAGGTCGAATGCCAGGCCATGGAACATTCCAGGCCTCTAGTGGCTATCCCAGTGTCCAGGGCAGCTATCAATCCTCCCCAACCTTCTACCCCACCAGATCCAGGAGAGGTTGTGCACAAGCTTATAGAGGTGGTAACCGAAGCAGCTTCAAAGTGACAGATGCAGCCCAACAGGTGAGAGTCAATCCCTTTTCAGAGGTAATTCTAGGTGGGAGGATTCAGTGGCATCTTGTGGCATGGTAAAGTATCTCTCAGGACCCATGGGTGCTCCAGACAGTTCAGGGGTACAGGTTGGAATTCTAATCCACCCCTCATCAGGTTGCTCCTTCTCGTCCCATGCACATTCACCAACCAGACAGCGGTTTCATAAACAAAGAAGCAAAAACAAGCGATTGCCAGGACGGCTCCCAATCCCGGGGGTTTGTCAGCATGATTTTCTTGATACAGAAGAAAGGCGGAGCTCCCATCTGATTCTCAACCTAAAATCTTTAAATTCTTGGATAGTGTACTGCCACTTCAAGATGGAGGGTATCTATGTTTTACGCAATCTCTTGCAAGGGTTGATTGGTAGGTACGCTTAGATCAAAAAGACACTTATCTAACAGTCACCAGTTACGCCCCCCACCATCAGTTTCTACAGTTTTGCTGGCAAGACCAATAGTTTGAGTTTACCGTCCTCCCATGCAGCCTTTCATCAGCCCCTTGGTGTTTTACCAAACATATGCGGATGGTGGTGCAGTCCCTCACGGAGAAAGGGGTACACCTAATCATTTATTTAGACGATTTTCTCATTATGGCGCAAAGCGAAGGCACAGTTCGTTCACATCTGTCCTGGACCATCCAGATTCTTCAGGACTTGGGGTTCCTGATCAATTCTGACAAATCCAGCCGTTCCCTGTCGCTCTCTATAGAATTCTTAGGTTTTCAAGTAGATTCAGTTCTAGCTCAGTTGAGTCTACCCCTCTCCAAGCGGAGATCGATCAAGAAAGAATTGAGGAGAGCCCTTGTGTCTTCAACAATATCACTGAGGACACTTGCTCACCTAGTTGGTCTTCTAGCGTCCTCAATTCAGGCAATATTTCTGGGACCCTTGCATTATCAGGCCCTTCAGAGTCTCAAGATCTAGCATCTTTACAGAGGTATGGCGTACTTAGAGCAGATTCCGCTATCGAACAAAGTTTGAGCGGAGATAACATGGTGGTTGAACCATATGGATGTGTGGAATGGCAGGGCAATTTTTGCGTCCTCACGGGAGGTTGGTGATAGAATCAGATGCCAGCCAGTGGGGTTGGGGTCCACGTTGGGGATCAGTAGATACAGAGGGGACCTGGTTGACAGAGGAGTTGAGTCTCCATATCAACTGCCTGGAGCTTCTGGCAGCGACATTTGCAATTCTGTCATTGTTGCCCCGCAAAGCGACCTGTTGTATATTGCTTCGTATTGACAATGTCTCAGCCGTCCGTTATATCAATTGGCTATTGGGCACCAGGTCGTCCCGAGTACTAGCGGAGATTGCCGAGGAGTTCTGGAGCTTCTGGCTTCAGCATCACATAGAAGTGACAGCAGAATATATTCCGGGACATGCCAATATGATAGCAGACTGGAACTCTCAATTTATGAGGGATGGCAGCAAATGCTGGATCGCAAAGTGTTTCTCAGTCTCAATCAGCAGTGGGGTCCTTATCTGATAGACCTCTTTGCATCTCGCCTGAACTCACAACTCCTGCTGTTCTACAGCTGAAGACCTGACCCTCCAGCGGCAGGATCTGATGCATTTCTGTAGACATGGCCAGACAGTCTTCTTTATGCCTTTCTCCCTTTCACCTTGATTCAGAGAGTACTCTGGTCGGCGGAATTGGTCATGATGAAAACTCTTTGGAGGGCTCAGCCTTGGTTTCCAGTGGCAATGTCCTTGACATGTGCCCTCCCGATTCGGATCAAGTCTTATCCGTCTCTACTCTTGGATCTGTCAGGCCTTCCTTATCCATTGGTAATAGCTAGGCACTTGCCCCTCCTAGCGTGGAGACTTCCAGGCGACGTTGGCAGGTGCCTGTCGTTTCAGAGGACGATATGTTTTTCTTGTCCCAATCCTGGGCCCCTTCCACTCATAAGTGATATATGTCTGCATGGAAGAGATGGGCTGGATTGTGTGGAGAAGGGTGTGTTGATCCCTTGGGGGAAAGCCTTAACACGATTGTTCATTTTCTTTCCGATTTAGCGTTGCAAGGGTTAGCATACAGAACCTCTATTTTGGCGTGTCATATGCATTTAGAGGGGGAACATACTTTGGTTTGCAAGCAGCTTCTTAGAGGGATAAGAATGGTGCAACCCCCACAACCCAGATATTCAGATTTATGTGATGTAGATGTTGTTTTACGTTTCTTACGGATGTGGCTTTGTAATGAAGACTTGTCTTGTAAGCAGTTACCATCAAAGCTTCTTTTATGCCTCATATCCTATAGGCGTGTGTTTGATGTACGAGCTCTGGATTTATCAGGTAGAGTATTTACTCCTTTTGGAGTCTCTTTTTTCTATTTCCAGACGTACCAAAACTGCATCATGTTGCATTTCTTACCCAGCGTTTCCTCATAATACAAAATTATGTGTGGTACAATGTTTGAAGTCATACGAAGCTTTGACCAGAGAGTTTCGTAGAGACACCCAAGGTCAGTTGTTAATCTCATTGCAGAACCCATATAAGCGGGTGTCTTCTGCCACTTTGGCAAGATGCGTAAAGTGGATTTTAGGGGAAGCTGGAACTGATATTACTAAGTTTGGTGCGGATTCTGTTCGAGGAGCCATAGCATTGAAAGCTTTTTGCATAGGCTCTCATTTAGAAGACATCATGGCCGCAGCAGACTGGTGTTATGCCATTAATTGTGTTTGACCAATGACTTTGTGTTTCGCCACTTCGCATATTAGTTGTTCAATGTTCACCAGTAGCACATTACATGTTGTATTCAGTTTAGCTGCCTATTGGCTTTAACATGGCATTAGACATTACATTTTGTATTCAGTTTAGCTGCCTATTGGCTTTAACGTGGAGTTCGACATTGCAGTTGAGACATTGCAGATGAGCTGTGTTTTTCCACATGATAGACCAAGATGTGTTTTTCGTATTTTGAATTCACACCAAACCCTAGCGTGATTAGAGCGTATATTTTGTGTTTACCTCTCTATCCAGCCTGGGAACGAGCAAGCTTGGAGACTTGGCCACTCTCCAGCTTGTTCTTTTCCGGCTGAGATTGGAGGAAAGGGCCTGTTAGCAGGCTTTTTACGGTGTCACTGGGCAGCAGCAAGGGTACATTTTCCAGGACTTCAGTCAGGAGCGGACGTCAGCTGCCTGACCTCCCATTTGGGTGGAAAATCTCTTTCTCGCAGTTGAACAGGAGTCATCAACTTACAGGCATAAGAATGATGAAGCGGAGCGATAGGCCCTACGGTGATGACATTTTGACTTTTATTCTTTGCTTTGAAGTTATGCTATAATATAATCACATGTATTTGCTGTGCACATTGCAATTGAGAAGTACTTTGATATATTTTGCTTTCATTGCTGTGACTACTTTTAAACGTGTGCTTCCAACCTACTAATCTCGTCTCTCAGGAACCTCTTGGTGAAGTAATAATAATAAATGTCTTCTTTAACTAAGAAGTGCATTCCAGAGACGTTTTGTCAGCTCGGTCATAAGATAAGGAAAGCAAATCAACTGGTCTTCAGATTCTACCTTTAAGGTATTTTATCATAAGCCTATTGTCAATGTGGCTTCAGCAGTGGTTAATCAGCTTTAAACTAGCATAATCCAAAGCCTCCGGTCCTGCCATAGAATAATTTTTTTTTTTATAGCTGTTGAGTCAAGAATTTTCAGTTCTATTAAGGACACTGAGGCGAGGAGTATCCCACCCATTTGTATTATATAAATATGCATATAATGTTATGATGATGTGATGTTAAATTAGAATGTTGAATTTAAAATGCCCACCTGTTTGATTTCATGATTATCAAGCATGGTGTTATTAGCACGTCTATTTGTTCCTAGGTTCGGACAATAAATGAAGGGACAGCAGTTTTTGTCTGAAGCAAGAAGTTCTGAACAAAGTTTCGGAGACGAATTATGCATCTGGAGGTATTTTTGCGCTACGCTGTGGTTCCAGTATGGTTGGAGATCCATGTTGTTAACTTGTTCTATGGTGTGCAAAAAAAGAGGACGGACTGTGCTGGCAGGGACATATATGCATTGGGACTAAGATGGGATTGGTCAGTGTATGGACTACTGTTGATCATGAGAAATGTATTTTTAATGTAAAGTTTTGATTGGCTGCTGTGTTTTTACAGTAAAGAAGGAGGCAGCATAATCCTTGCTTCCATGTCCTTAACGGAATGCCAAGTTTCCTAGCTATCGTGAATGAACGTTTCAATTCTATTAAGGACAAGGAGGCGAGGATTATGCAGTTCTTTCTTCACTCTTTATTAAATAGCAAGTTCAAAGTTCAAACGAAAAACACATAACAAATACAAGTCCCATGAGTCTGTTCCTATAGCAACCACTGTCCAATGAGACTCTGATCCTGTAGAATGTATAAATGCCCTCGACCATGTCATTCTCCCTCGACTTCACTGCAAAAAGGAACACTGAATCCTCAAGTGGCTGCCACCTCAGATCCTATGGAGAAACATGAAGGAATAATCCGGGCATAACCATGATCCGTCATTAAACAATACCTGAAAGAACCTGTTAGAACTAGAAACATTCTACGCATCCTAGACCATAAATTAGCAAAAAATGAAAAATGTAGAGTATTCCAGATATTGTCACTCACAACAATGATCAATACTGAAAACTTATATACATATAGATAAAACCACCCCAGCACAAGCTCCAAAGGACCTCCGGGTGGGAGAACACGTATCCCGTGTATGGTGGGACAATCCTCGCCTCCATGTCCTTAATAGAATTGAAACTTTCCTTCACGATAGCTAGGAAATTTTGCATTCTATGTAAGGAGGTGAGGATTATGCAAGTTCAAAGCTTACTCACCACCAAAGAGGCTGCCTCGTGTATCGGTTTAAAATATATTTTTTTTAAAGTAGACTCAGAAGACCAATCTGCTGCATTCATGAGTTTTCTCCAACCTACCACCCACTTGGATGGCCCTGGAGGCCATGGCACCTCGAGCAGAGTGTGCCCCGAACACCTGTACATTGATGCCTGCTTCCGCCAAGATCCATCTGATCCACCTGGCGATGGAAGTGGAGGAAACCGTCTTAAGAGTTTTCTTCAAGGAAATTACCAGCTGATGCTCCCCAGGAGGATGAAGTTGAGCTGTTACCTCCTCGTAAGTCTTTAAGCATTGCGCTACGCAAAGTTTAGGGGCGAGAGGAAATGCAGGGTACGATACTGACCTAGTATTGCATTTGGTTCTCAGAGAAACTGTGAAAGTTACTCCTTTCGAAGAGAACACTCTATCCGAAACATCTAGGACTCTGACCCTTTTGCACGAAATGGGACACAATAACATAGCCAGCTTAGCTGACAATTCTTTCCTAGAAAGATACTGATTGTCCTGCCACAAGGATAACAGACGAAGAACTAGGCTGACATCCCATAACTCCGAGTACCTAGGCTCCGGAGGTCTGGAAAGTCTGATACCCTTAAGAAGTTTACACACACAAGGTGCTCCCCCACTGGGTGGATATCGAGATGGGGGTGACCCGCCGAGATGGCCGATCTAAAGGAATTTACCATACAATAAGACAAACCAGTTTCCGCTAGTTCAGCCAGAAAATGTAGGATATCCGTAATTTGGGCCCCCATGGGATCGGTATGCCTGTCCACACACCAGCGAGTCCATCTAATCCATGCGGACCTGTACCGCTTACCTGTCCCTGG
The DNA here is from genome assembly GCF_031143425.1 of Pleurodeles waltl. NCBI lineage: Eukaryota > Metazoa > Chordata > Amphibia > Caudata > Salamandridae > Pleurodeles > Pleurodeles waltl. The sequence continues at coordinate 608,930,804 of NC_090444.1, read as the reverse complement.
AGCCCAGGCCTGTGCAATGAAGTTCTTAGCTTCTTGTGAAAGTCGGCAGTCCTGCCAGCGAGTCCTGAAATCCTCCAGGCCACTAGCAATAGATATCCCTAAAGGACCAGAGGATGGAAGTGTCCCGTCGGATCCCGAAGAATTGAGGAGAAATCCGGAAGACGGATTGGAAAGTCGCACAAGAGCTCCAAAAGGGATGGAAACCATGCCTGGGATCTCCACAGAGGGGTTATTAAGACCACTGTTGCTTCCTGGCGACGTACTTGGGCTGATACTCTCAGAATTAGAAGGAAGGGGGGGGGGGGGGCGCATACCCCTGGTGTGGTCCCCAGTACTGCAGAAACGCATCCGCTGCCACTGCCCCCGGATCCGGGCGTCAGCTGAAGTACAGAGGTAGATGGGTGATCCACCTGGACGCAAAGAGGTCCAGTGAACAAGGACCCCAACGTTCCATGATCGCCTGAAAAATCACCTGATCCAGCTGCCAATCGCTGGAGTCCGACAAGAACCTGGAATTCCAGTCCACTAGAGTGGTATGGGAACCTGGGTGATACTCCACCGTGACAGAGGTCTGATGTTGGAGGCAAAAGTGCCAAAAATCTTTCGCCAGCTCCACCAGGTCCTTCGACCGAGTGCCCCCAAGGCGGTTTATATATTGCACTTCTGACACGTTGTCCATTCGGAAAAAAACAACACAGGAGATTCTGCCCCGAATCAGGGACCGGATCGCAAAACAAGCCCATGAGGAGTTCCAGACAATTGATGGGTATGCTGTGCTCCCGAGGGGTGCAACGTCCCCGAACAAGATGTCCCCGCATCGAACTCCCCATCCATGACGATTGGCATCCGACTCTATGACCAAGTCTGGAGAGGCCCCGAAAATGGCCCTGCCATTCCAAGCCTCCATGTGGTCTAGCCACCACCACTGCAACTCCGTTCTCGCCTCCAGGAATGAGAGAGACCAGTTTGGAATATGTCAGACCGCGCCGAAGGTGATGGGCTTTGAGGCGCTGGAGAGCCCTGTAGTGAAGAGGGCCTGGAAAAATGGCCTGAATTGATAGGAGAGCAGACCCACCACTCTGTCAAGCTGCTGTAGTGAGATCCTGTCGCGACTCAATACTTTCCTTAACTCCTTCTTGATCTTGGAGATCTTTGGAGTCGGGGGACAGAGATGCCAATTAGGAATCTATGAGAAACCCCAGAAAAATCATCGACTGCGAAGGCAGAAGTTCCGATTTCTGTGGGTTGATCACAAACCCCAAGTCCTGAAGGAGTGCAATAGTCGTGTTTGCATTGGATATAAGTTGGGACCTGGATTGATCCATCAGAAGGAGATCATCCAGGTAAATGATGAGGCGGACCCCCCCCCCCAGAGGAATTCCACCATTGGTTTGAGAAGTTTGGTAAAACTCCAAGGAGCCGACGACAGTCCGAATGGGAGAGAGGTGAACTCGAACACCTGACCTTTCCACAGAAACTGTAGGAACCTGTGACGAGGAGGGAAAATTGGAACTGTGAGATACGCATCCTTGAGGTCCAGACGGACCATCCAATCTCCCTGTAACAGGATATCCCGGGGCATGTGGATACCCTGCATTTTTAAATGTCTGTAGATCACCCATTTGTTGAATGATCGGAGATTGATCACCGGTCGAAACCCCTTGTCCTTCTTCTCCACCAGGAAAAGATTGCTCACAAAACCTCTGGGGTGGAGAGCAGAGTTGCATTTTGCTCCTTTGCGAACGAGCTCCTGAACCTCTGAATCTATTAGGGCGGAATCCGCTGTTGAAAAAACTAAAAGCGTGGGAAGTTTTTCCTGGATTGGAGTTCCCAAAAACTCGATGTGAAAACCAGACACTGTCTGCAACACCCAAGCATCGGAGGTTAGGAGCTCCCAATTGCGTCTGAAAAAACGTAACCTCCCTCCAAGTTTTTGAGGGGAAGAAGGGATAATCCTTACCCGAAGGCCTGCCTGGGGTGTTCGCTGCTCCCCAGGCGATCCTGTTCGCTCTGCCCTTCCCCTTCCCTCTATTGGGGAAAAAGGTTCCTTGGCGACCGTCTCGCCATCCATTGTTCCTGTAGGAACCGGGGCCTTGTTGATACTGGCAGATGGATGAGCGACCCTGCCTCGTCCGGCCACTCCAAAAACCTTGCCCGGGAATATCTTCTTAATCGAAGACTGCGCCTTGTCGAGTGCCGAGAATTTGCCTAACTCCTTAACAAAAGGATCACCAAATAAGTTGCCCTGGGCGACCCGCCCCTGCCTCCGGGGAAGACAATTCCCCCAATTTAGGGTCTATTTTAATGAGCAAGGACCGGCACCTCATGGTTGAAATGGCGCAATTGGCATTGCCCAGGAGACACACTGCCCTCTGGGCCCACCCAGCTATGACGTCCGTCGGTAGGGGCGTATTCGACTGCTTGGCACAATCCACCAGTTGAATGATCTGTGTCAGGGGACCCAACACGTCCAGGAGTTTGTCCTGGCACGCCCTCCAGGACCGATCAATAACCTTCTTGGGGTCTTTAATGTACTTTGCGAAGAAGGTACACATTTTGTGGTCAATATCTGGCGTAGCAGCTACCTTGTCAGGCAAGGTAGGACGCGGACATTTGGCCTTCAAGCGAGCCCGAATCTCCTTACCTAGAGGTTGCCGAATTTTGCTCGCTACGTAATCGGCCACTTTCTGTTCCGGCCGCCACTCTGATGAACGAGGGTGGTATATCCCCTAAGGCTCGAACATATCAGAGTCTGAGTCCCCCAGATCCTGTGGGTCTGGTAAAGAGGCCCCAAGGCAGCCAGATTCCTCGTCCTCCACCGAGGAGGAGTCCCCATCTGAGTCTCCTGTGATGCCTTTAGGTGACCCCACGTCGAGGACCAACTGGTGGTGAAGCTTTTCACCCATTACGCCAGGTAGAGAACCCTCCTGGAAGGCTATGCGCTTATGCGCGTGCGCACTCTTACTGGAGACATCAGCGGTAAGCTCAACGTCTTCAAGGTGCCCTGCATCGCGCTTGCGTGATTTCCTGGGTGCTGCCATACTCTCAACACCTGTCGCCCCAAACATGCCAAGCCCTTTAGACACTTGCTCCGCAAGCTGCGCCACGCTCTCCTTGATAGGGGCTAGAGCTTGGGTGATAGCCTGCAAAAGCAACGCATCCACCCCAGGGGGTAGTACACAGTGAGAAGGTCCCTCACCAGGGGATGTGAGGGACAAAGAATCGTGGTCCTGTGAAGGCTGCATCACAACTCAGGGGACAAGTGGACAGAAGATACACTCAATGAATAAATAGGGTAGCCCCCCTCACTTTTCTGTCACCAAAACAGCCACAAGAGAAAATAGGACCTGAAGAAAAACAGGGTTGCATCCAATATGGCCTGAGAGCGCTCTTCCCGCTTTGGGTTATATACTGACTGCCAACGCCGGTGTAAGTGGGAGGGGTAAATGGAGCCAAGGCTCATCACAAGACCCCTAGCAAAGCAACGTGAGCGCAAGGAACGCGCAATTAGCACAGACGCGTGCCCTCTAGCGGGCCCGACAAGTCACTGCATGCCGAAAGTGTGCTCGGGCTAAAAGCCTACTGCGTTAAGCCAATGCGACTTAGCAACGCTCGTTGCTACAACTAAACTTCACACAGAATCAACGAATGTGCACAAGCGTAATCCAATAAGCAAAAACACAGCAAGAAATAACGGCAAAAGCACTCAAGACGCAGAAAGGGCACTTATCTGTCACTGTGAGCAGTGAAGAAAGAGGGAGAATGACGTGATCGAGGGCATTTATACATTATACCGGATCGAAGCCTCATTGGACAGTGGTTGCTATAGAAACAGACTCATGGGACTTGTAGTTGTTATGTGTTTTTCGTTTGAACTTTGAACTTGCTATTTAATAAAGAGTGAAGAAAGAACTGCCTAATCCTCGCCTCCGGTCCTGACATAGAATACGAAATTTCCTAGCTATCGTGAAGGAAAGTTTCAATTCTATTAAGGACACGGAGGCGAGGATTATGCAAATCTTTCTTCACTCTTTATTCAACAGCAAGTTCAAAGTTAAACAAAACATGAACAGAAAAACTACAAGTTCCATGAGCCCGCCGCCATGGTAACGAGTATCCAATGAGGTGCCCTCCTTCACGTCAGTATAAATGGCCCGAGACACGTCACACTTCCTCGACTTCACTGCGGAAGGAATCCTGGTAGAGTCAATTGGTCGTAGTTTCGGAACCTAAAAAATAGGTGTAATTAGATGCAAGTCCGATAGAACACAGGAAACCTACCAAAGGCAACAAAGTTATGAACCCTAAAACACATATAAATGAAAATATATCTGAATCAAGTGTTTACCTGAAAAATTAAAATATGAGCAGAATAACCAATAAACAAAGGCATAAACGCAAGTATACCACCTTGCTACGCAGATAGATGTAATCGGGAGGGAACATATCCGCGAAATGTATGTGGGTGGGATAATCCTCGCCTCCGTGTCCTTAATAGAATTGAAACTTTCCTTCACGATAGCTAGGAAATTTCGTATTCTATCACAGGACCGGAGGCGAGGATTATGCAAGTTCAAAGCTTACTTACCACCAGTGCGGCTGCGTCGTGAATTGGTTTAAAGTAAAACGTCTTAAAAGTAGACTCTGAAGACCAATCAGCAGCATGCATGATGTCCTCCAATCTGCCCCCCACTTGTATGGCTTTGGAAGCCATAGCTCCCCGAGTAGAATGAGCCCCAAAAACTCGAATATCTATACCTGCCTCAGAGAGAATCCACCGAATCCATCTGGCAATGGAGGGAGAAGAAACCGCCCTAAACGGCTTCTTAATAGAAAGCAACAATTGAGTCTCACCTGGAGGTCTACAAGAACTGGTTACTTCCTCATAGACTTTGAGACATCTAACCACACATAGCCTCGGGGAATCAGGAAAAACGGGATAGGACACCGACCTGGTATTATTCTTTGTTCTCCTTGCAATAGTAAACGTGACTCCTTCTGGAGTAAAGACTCGAGCGGAAACATCCAGTGCTCTGATATCTGACACACGCTTACAGGAAATGAGGCAGAGAAGCATGGCTAATTTTGCCGACAATTCCTTCATCGACAAATATTGGTTGTCCCGCCAAGAGGATAAGAGATTAAGAACCAAGTTCACATCCCAGAGCTCCGAATATCTAGGTTGTGGAGGTCTGGAGAGTCTAATACCCCTAAGAAGTTTACAAACCCAGGGATGCCCCCCAATCGGGAGATTATTCAGGGGAGGATGGCCCGCAGAGATGGCCGAGCGAAAAGAATTGATGGTGCGATACGCTAAGCCGGATGCAGCTAATTCCGCCAGGAAATTGATGATGTCGGCAATGCTGGCCCCCATGGGATCGCAGTGTTTGCCCACACACCAACTAGACCACCTATTCCATGCTGATCTATATCGTTTGCATGTACCAGGGGCCCAGGCCTGTGCGATGAAGTTATTAGCTTCCTGCGAAAGCCGGTTGTTTTGCCAATGATGCCGGAAATCTTCCAAGCTATGAGGGGAAGATGACCTTGAAGGATTAGAGGGTGGCAGAACCCCGACGGATCCAGGAGTATCGAGGGAAAATTCGGGAGGCGAAGAGGACACTCGCACGAGAGTTCCAGCAGAGTCGGGAACCATGCCTGTGATCTCCACCAGGGGGTTATTAGAATCACCGTCGCCTCTTGGCGGCGAACTTGAGCAGCAACCCGCGGGATAAGAAGAAACGGGGGAAAAGCATAACCCTGAAGAGTGCCCCAATGTTGGAGAAACGCATCTACTGCCATCGCTCCCGGATCCGGACGCCAGCTGAAGTATAGGGGAAGCTGGGCATTCCAACGAGACGCAAAGAGATCCACTGAACAGGGACCCCAATGATCCATGATCGCCTGAAAAACCGAGCAATGTAGTCGCCAATCGCTGGGATCCCGGAGAAACCGAGAATTCCAGTCTGCCCACACATTCTGGGTTCCCGGAAGATACTCCGCTGTGACTGAGATTTGGTGTTGAAGGCAAAAATGCCAAAAATCTATCGCTAGCCCCGCTAGGGCTCTTGATCTTGTTCCCCCTAAACGATTTATGTATTGCACTGCCGATACGTTGTCCATCCGTAGTAGAACTACGCATGAGACCTTGTTTCTCGTGAGGGACTTGATTGCAAAAGAACCCGCCAGGAGCTCCAGGCAGTTGATATGCATGGTTAGTTCCTGCGGGGTCCAGCGTCCCCCCAACGAGATGTCCCCGCAACGAGCCCCCCATCCCTGGCGACTGGCATCTGACTCGATCACCAGATCCGGGGCCGCCCCAAAGATGGCCCTGCCATTCCATGCCTCCATGTGGTCCAGCCACCAACACAACTCCGTCCTTGCCTCTTGAGACAGGGAGATCAACTCGGAGTACGTCACCCCTCGGCGAAGGTGAAACGCTTTCAAGCGTTGCAGGGCTCTGTAGTGTAGGGGACCCGGAAAAATGGCTTGAATCGAAGACGAAAGCAGGCCTACTACTCTGGCTAACTGGCGTAGAGAGATCTGGTCCCGTTGCAGGACCTTTCTCAGTTCCTTCTTTATCTTGGAAATCTTCGTCGCCGGGAGACTGAGAGACGCTGAGTGGGAATCCACTAGAAACCCTAGGAAGACTAACGATTGAGTCGGAGTAAGTTGCGACTTCTGTTGGTTGATCACAAAACCAAGGTCCTGGAAAAGCGCAATAGTTGTGTTCAGATTGAACATCAACCGAGACCTGGACTGATCCATCAAAAGGATGTCGTCCAGATAAATTATGAGGCGAATGCCTTGTAACCTCAGAGTTTCCACTACTGGTTTGAGAAGTTTTGTGAAGCACCACGGCGCCGACGACAGGCCGAAGGGGAGTGTGGTGAATTCGAACACCTGGTTGTTCCATAAGAATTGCAGGAATCTGCGATGGGGTGGAAAAATAGGGACCGTGAGGTACGCGTCCTTGAGATCTAGACGAACCATCCAGTCCTCTTGTAAGAGGAGGTCGCGGAGCATGTGAATACCCTCCATTTTGAAATGTCTGTAAACCACCCACTCGTTGAAAGCACGAAGATTGATAACGGGACGAAACCCTTTGTCCTTCTTGTCCACCAAGAAGATGTTGCTTACGAAGCCTGTGGGGTGAAGGGCAGTAAAGGAAATGGCACCTTTGTGAAGAAGGGCCTGAACCTCTAAATCTACGAGTTCTGAGTCGTCTGCCGAGAACGCGATGGGCTGAGGCAGTTTCTCCTGAAATGGGGTACCCCAGAATTCTATTTGAAAACCTGAGACAGTTTGCAGAACCCATGCGTCGGAGGTAATGCGCCTCCAATTGTCCCTGAAAAACCTCAATCTCCCGCCAAAATTTGTTGGGGAAAAAGGGATAAGCCTCACCCGAGGGACCTCCTGGGGCATTATATGCTCCTCGTGCATTTCTGGAACCTCTGCCTCTTCCCCTGCCTCTGTTGGGGAAGAAGGTTCCCTGTCTGCCGTCCCTCCAACCGTTGTTGCGGAAGGAGCTGGGGCCTTGCTGGAAAGGACGGCCGGAAGAGCGACCCCTGCCTCGCCCGGCCCCGCCAAAAACCTTGTTGGGGAAAACCTTCTTAATCGAAGATTGCGCTTTATCCAAAGCTGAAAACGTAGTCACAAATTTTCCCAACTCTTTCACAAAGGGATCGCCAAATAAATTGCCTTGGGCAACAGCCCCTGCCTCCGAGTTAGACAGTTCCCCTAACTTGGGGTCGATTTTGATCAATAAAGATCTGCGTCTTTCTGCAGAGATGGCACAGTTCGCGTTGCCCAGAAGACAAACAGCTCTCTGAGCCCATCCCGCTATGACGTCCGTCTGAAGGGGAGTGTTTGCTTGCTTGGCCCGCTCCGCCAATTGAATAATTTGTGTGAGGGGACCTAACACATCAAGAAGTTTATCCTGGCATGCCCTCCAGGAGCGATCAATCCCTTTTTTGGGATCCTTGGTGTACTTGGAAAAAAACGTACACATTTTTGGGTCAATAACTGGCGTGAAAGCGACCTTATCTGATAAAGACGGGCGTGGGCACTCCGCCCGTAGACGAGCGCGCACCTCTTTGTCCAGAGGTTGCCTAATTTTACTGGCGACATATTCAGCCACCTTGTGGTCTGGACGCCACTCCGAGGAACGCGGATGGTAGATACCCTCCGGCTCAAACATATCGGAGTCAGAATCGGCGTGATCCGAAGGATCTGGTAGGGTAGCACCCGGACGCCAAGGGCGACCCGAGTCGTCATCTAGAGATGATGAGTCCTCATCTGAACCTCCCATGAAGCCTTTGGGGGATCCCCGATCAGGGTTCCATAGGTGGTGAAGCTTGTCACCCAGTACTCCGGGCAAACGGTCCTCCCGGGAGGGTACGCGCTTATGCGCGCGCGCACTCTTGGGATTGGGTGAAAATACACCATCCCCCAGGTGCCCCGCGTCGCGCTTGCGCATTTTCCTGGGGGCTGAAAGGGTAGAGGAATCACCCTCTGCTCCCGTCACACCAAACATGCCCGTACCTCTGGACACCTGTTCAGTAAGCTTAGCTACAGTATCCCTAAGAGGGGCCAAAGCGTGAGAAATAGCCTGGGAAAACAAAGTGTCCACTCCGGGGGGAAGGGTACGGTGAGAGGGACCCTCACCTGGGGACATGTTGGGAAAAGGTTCATTCTCTTGGGAGGAATGCATAATGAGGACTATGACAGAGTGTACACCCAACAAAAAAATATACAATATATAGGGTAAAATCCCTACCCTCTCTGTCACTGATAGTAAGTCAAGAAGTAATGCCTTCCCTAATGGGGTAATTCTTACCCAAACGGGTGTCAGGGTAGGGAAGAGAAAAAATGCACCAGGGTGGCAAACATGCAATAGAGGAGAAACCCTCAATCCTGGGAAGAAAAGCAAAGTGATTAATGCAGATATGCCTGCTAAGAGACTGAGTGTGTCATCTGGCAGGCCTGGAAATTGAACCCTGCTTGTCTGGGTGAAAGGCAGGAACCTAACCCCCTGGACAAAACAGGTTTCCCTAAAAAAAGCAAACGCGAAGCGCGAGCCACGCGCTGAAAAGATGCACGCTCTTCGAGTACGAAGAACACAGCGCGCGCTCCCTCTGGTGGGCCCGACGTGTATTAACACGCCGAGGGCCGAAAGGAAATTAAACGCTCGAGCGGCCCGTCCGTTCCGGACCGCTCGTGGCGAGAAAGCTGCTACAACAACAGAAAGCCCCGCAAAACAATTGAGCGGCAGCGCGCCAAGTTTAGGAAAACAAACTCCCAACGGAGGCAGAAAAGGCACTTATCTGAGCAGTGAAGAAAGAGGAAGTGTGACGTGTCTCGGGCCATTTATACTGACGTGAAGGAGGGCACCTCATTGGATACTCGTTACCATGGCGGCGGGCTCATGGAACTTGTAGTTTTTCTGTTCATGTTTTGTTTAACTTTGAACTTGCTGTTGAATAAAGAGTGAAGAAAGATTTGCATAATCCTCGCCTCCGGTCCTGTGATAGAATTGAAAAATCTAGATGCGACAGTTAGAAAAAAAAAGTACTCTCACTCAAATAATTAGTGTATTTTGCTATTTTAGCCACATCTCTAATCTCCTCTCAAACAAACTGAGCCGCCCCTCCTTCAACCCCCCTGGTCGTAATCCACATTACAGTTCTCATACCTTTTACGCACTACGACTACGACCCCCCTGATCTAGCCCCCGACTGTTTAGCATGAAAGGATTTAGGAGACGTGGAAAATGAGCCATTCGCACCAGGTATTTCCAAACGATAGTATACCACGTCATTAGTAAGCAAGTAGTGGAGTACAGCTCGCCTGCATTGCTTATATGTATAAATAAACGGAGAAAAAGATGACATTAAAGTTGATAGGGCTTTGCTGTCTGTCAGAAAGACTAGTTGGCACAACGCACCCAACTAGAACTAACTATTGCGTTGCAATCACTGACAGTCCCCCAAAGACATCGCCGTATTGTAACAAACCTAGTCACACACCAGTTATGTTTCGGAAAGGAAAGTGCAGGCCGCACTCCTCTCGTTCCGCCCATAAATGGGTTAACATGACTCTTACAAGCAAGAAACAGAGAGAAATGTAAAACATTAATGGTACAAAGGAGTTCTTAAAAACACAGGCAAAGGGCCGGAGGCGCTGGCTCTCGCACAACTGACTGGTTGGAAACTGATCCCAGGTGGTAGGTACTGAGCTGTCCTCACCTGCAGCCTCTGCTGATGACACAAAGGTAAAGTCCCCGTTGTGAGGGGGGTAGGCAGGGGGCTGCATGATGTCCTCGGGCTCCACAGCCCCTCTCTGCAGCTGGGGGCTCGTCTCCCTCCCTGGCTCTGTCGCTGCGTCTCCCAGTGACGTCAGAACAGGGGCGGGTCTCTGTTGCTCTCTTCTTCCGCCTGCATTCTCATCTCCACGTAGCGACAATATAGTTTGGCTTTATAAGGGCGTCTAAAGATATTTTGGAGGATGAGACCCACAGCATATGCAGTATAGCATTTTAAATGATTGGTTACAAAGAGATAGATTATTTTACCATACACTATCCCTCCATTGATCTATGTGAAGGGGAAAATAAAATCAACTCGCCTTTCATCACGCATTGGTTCCTTTCATATTGACTTGCACTTAACGTGTTTCAGCCGTTCCGATGAGTGACAATATGCACCTCTTAAGGGTGGCAGCTCTCATACGTGATATGATTCGCGTTGTCCGTTTTCTGTTTCAATGGCGAGTGAGTGTCACCCAGCTTTTTCACGGTTATGAATTCCTTCACTTTAAGTCTGTTTCTTTTCATTATTGATAACTCGGACATTTATGAAAGTGACTTTATCAGTCAGACATTACACGTCTTTTCGTTCCAATATAAACAAATACATGATATAATCTAAATTGGCTTACATTAGGCTGATTCAAGGTGCCAGCTTAGCATGAAATAGGCCACATCGAAAGCTTTATGTACAGTAGTAGAGACTAAGATGTAAAACAGGGCGACACTGTATAGAAACGTAACTGGCATGCACAATGTAGATTTTCCTAGTAACTTATGAAGGAAAGTCTTAATTTTATTAGAGACACAGGCGAGTATTATGCAAATAGTCTTTTCTTTATTTTAATAGCAGCTCCAGTCAAGATCAACTACAAGTCCCATAAGGCAAACAACAAACAGCCAATGGGAAAATAAAAGTAGTTCGTAGTAATGCACCAATCACTGCTGTATCCATGTAATAATACCCATCTTGACTGTAAACAGCCCTCTTTTCTTGTGCGAAACTCATTGAGAAGTAAACAATGGTATAGTAACATTACAAATACAAAATGCCAAACAGAGCGATAAAACTTCTTGAAAATAGAAAAAAAGTCTCTGGAGGAAGACCGGCAGGTTTTGACGATCCGTCCCTTGACAGTCCTTGAAAGGAAACACCGGAGAGAACACCGTACATAAAGAATCTCTATAAAGAGGTTTGCTGTGTTGAAGTAGAAGCTAAAAGGGAGGGTAACAAAATCACAGAGTTAGAATTTGTAGCGGCGGGATAATACTCGCCTCCGTATCTTTAATAAAATGAAGACTTTCCTTCATAAGTTACTAGGAAAATCTACATTTTATGACAAGACCGGAGGCTCCTATTATGCAATTTTAAAGCAAATCAATGACATTTAAAGAGGCATGTTGAACTGGTTTACAATAAAATACTTTAAAGACATTATCATTAGACCAGTCAGCCGACCTGAGAATATCCTCTGAACGAGAACCGGCCCAAAAAGCTTTGGACGCCATGGCTCCTCTAGCTGAATGCGCTCCGAAAGCAGAGGTATCAATACCAGCTAAAGACATGACTCAGCGGACCCAGCGGGCCAAAGTAGGAGAAGACACAGGATTGTAAGGTTTCCTAAAGGAGATTAACAATTGGGTAGATGAGGAGTTTCTCAGATCGGCTGTCCGTTGTTCATAAACTTTTAAACATTGACCCACACAAAGTTTGGGATGATCGGGAAAAAAGGGGTAAAAAACTGAAGCGAGGTTAGTTTTTGTACTTCTCAACACATTAAACAGAACTCCCGAGGGGGTAAAATAGCGAGCAGTAACATCCAGAGCTCTAACATCAGATAACCGTTTGAAAGACACTAAACATAACAGCATAGCCAGCTTAGATGACAACTGCTTTAAAGATAACAAAGAATTGTCAGGCCAAGAAACAAACAATTTTAGCACTGCATTAACATCCCATAAAGAACTGTATTTAGGTTTTGGCGGATTAGAACATTTTACTCCCTTTAACAGACGGCAGACCAACGGGTGTTCACCAATAGGCTTTCCTTGAAAGTAATCGTTAGCAGAAGAAATTGCCGACCTATGTAAATTATTAGTACGGAAGGACTTACCCTTACTGGCTTCCACCGCCAGAAAGTTGACCATCAAAGACACATCCGCTGTAAAGGGATCAACTTGTCTTCCCAAACACCAGCAACAACAGAGAGACCAAGCTGATCTATAAGCCTTCTTTGTCCCAGGAGCTGTAGCCCGGTCAATGAAGGTTGCAGCTTCTGCCGAAATAGAAACGCTAGATTGGGATTCCCCCGAAATTTTCCAAGCCGATAAGATCAGGGACTCTTGAAGAATTAGACTGTGACGGAGGCCTTGGGGATTGGTCAGAAGGTCTGGAAAGGAGGATATCAGAATCGGGGTTTCGATTGACAGTTCCAGGAGGGAAGGGAACCACACCTGGGAGTGCCAGTAAGGGACTATGAGGACTATAGAAGCTCGTTGACGTCTGACTTGTGCCAGTACTCTGGGAATCAAGGGAAAAGGAGGAAAGGCTTAATTGAGGGAAGACGACCAATCCTGATTAAACGCATCGAAGGCTAGAGCTAGAGGGTCCGGATGCCAGCTGAAAAATCGTGGAAGTTGAGCGTTTAGACTTGATGCAAAGAGATCTATATGGAAGGGTCCCCACTTGTGGAGCAGGACGTTGAACACCTGAAGGTTGAGCATCCAGTCGCTGGAATCCCGAAAAAAACGGGAGTACCAGTCCGCTACTACATTGAGGTTGCCCGGAAGATATTCAGCTTGAACAGAGATTTTGTTTTGAAGACAGAACTCCCAAAACCCTTTCGCTAATTCCGCTAAAGGTTTGTATTTTGTGCCTCCTAGCCGATTGATGTAGCGCACTGCTGAAATGTTGTCCATTCTGAGCAGAACCGAACAAGAAATCTTGTCTCTTGCGAGGCTTCTGATTGCAAAGGAGCCGGCAAGCATCTCTAAACAGATTATGTGCAATTTTGACTCCTCTAGAGACCATGAGCCTCCAGTCGAAGTTGCACCACACCGGGCTCCCCAACCCGACAGACTTGCATCTGACTCTACTACAAGATCTGGGGCTGATGCGAAGATAGTCCTGCCGTTCCAGGCGTCTAAATGGTCTATCCACCAATGGAGTTCTGCACTTGAATCTTGGTCTAGAGCTATAACATCTGAATAAGCTAGACCCTTTTGGATATGACGAATTTTTAGCCTTTGTAACGCACGATAATGCACAGGACCCGGAAAGATCACTTGAATTGAGGAAGAAAGCCGACCCACAATCCTTGCTAAAGATCTGAGGGATATACAAGAACTGCGAAGGATCAGAAGAATTTCGGACTTTATGGATTTGATCTTTGATGACGGTAGAAGGAGAGTAGCTGATACGGAATCTACTAAAAAACCTAGAAACTCGATTTGTTGAACCGGATCCAAGGAAGATTTTTCGTAATTTACGATAAAACCCAGATCCTCCAACAGAGTGCAAGCAAGGCGAACCTGAGACAGTAGCAAGGAGTGAATCTGACTCATGATCAGAATGTCGTCTAAGTAAATCACTAGACGGATGCCTCGAGCTCTGAGAAAAGCCGCCACTGGCTTCATTAGTTTTGTGAAGCACCAGGGGGCGGAGGAAAGGCCGTAGGGAAGAGAAGTGAAACGAAAGTACTGACCTGTCCAGTGGAATTGAAGAAACTTCTGGGAAGTGGGATGAATGGGGACCGAAAGGTAAGCATCCTGAAGATCCAACCTTACCAACCAATCTCCTTGTAGTAGAGTAACTCTGAAATGAAGAATGGTCTCCATCTTGAAGTGACGATATAGAAAAAACTGATTGAACTGTTTCAGATTGATGACTGGACGCATCTTTTTGTTCTTTTTCTGAACTAGAAAAACGGAGCTGAGGAAACCTGAAGAATCTAGTGAACAAGGAATAATCGCCTGTTTTTGCAAAAGAGACAGGACTTCTAACAAAATTAAATTTGTCATTTTAAGCGAAAATTGAGGAGGAGGAGGAAAATTCTCTTGAAAAGGTTCTGAAAAGAGTTCTATAACATAACCTTGTACTGTATTTAAAACCCAAGGATCTCTTGTAAGATCTTCCCATTTTGACAGACATTGAGCAATGCGACCCCCCACCACAGGAATACAGGTAGTCTGACTTACCGGCTTGTGCAGCGTATCTGGTGTTACAGCCTCCCTTAGCCCTGAAGCCCCTGCTTCTTTGGGGATAGAATTGAGGCCTGTAGTCTTGAGAAGTGTTATGATAGGGACCGCGGGAACCTTGGTTGGCGTAGGATCGGCTGGCAAAGCGGTTCCTACCTCTGCTGGCCCTGGTGAAAACCCGAGAAGCAAACATCTTTTTTAACGATTGCTGCGCCTTGTCCAACGAGGAGAAGGTAGCCACATACTTGTTGAGCTCCTTGATGAACGAATCACAAAACAGCAAGCCTTCCGCTTTTACACCGGGACCTGAACCAGCTAAGTTAGCCAGTTTTGGGTCCAGCTTGAGTAGGAGTCCTTTTCTCTGTTCATGAGTAATGGAAGAATTAGCATTCCCCAACAGGCAAACAGCACGCTGTGCCCATAGAGAGAGTTCCTCTGGGTCAATGGACACGTGTTCCAGCCGAGCTGATTCCGCCATATCAAATATGCGGGTCAAGGGAACCACAATGTCCAAAAGTTTATCTTGGCACGTGGACCAAGCTTTACCTACCCCTTTACGGGGGTCCTTGCCGTATTTAGTAAAAAACGTAAGGAGTGAAGAGTCAATCGCCTGTGTCGCTGTTCTTTTTGAAGACAAAGCAGGGCGGGGACACTCTGATTTCAGTTTCGCCCGGACCTATTTATCCAGGGGGGTTCGGAGTCTGGCAGTCACGTAGTCCGCCACATGATCTGAGGGGACCCACTCTGTGGAATTTGGGTGTTGAATATCACAAGGGTCAAACATAGGAACCCCTTCTGAATCAAGAATCGTGTTGGACGCTGAGGAATGTTTGTCTTTTTTGTGTGGAGGAGGGGAGAACAACTCTCCAACGTCCTTGTCGGAGCTATCCGCATCCGAGTCAGGGTCGTTCATTTTGTCATCTGTGTCCAAAATTTTTGTTATTTTAATAGGGGACGATATGTGTTTAGATTCAGCCATGCATTTCCGTACAGACTTAGCTATTAACCCTTCATTGTTAGGAGGCCCTTGAGGAACCACGTCCTCCGCCATGTGTGAAACACTGTCACTTCCAGTTAGCGTCGCTTTTACATTTTTTGAAGGGATTTGACGCTTTCTGCCTTCCCCCGCAGAATGGGCCAGCATGGTCTTGGACACAATATTTACCACAGAGTTCTCTAAATTTTTTGAAAGTTTTTGCCTAGAGGCAGCCATAGCCTGATCCACAGAAGTCTGAATAAAAACATTTAAATGCTCCTTCAGGACGTCTTCCTCCTCCTCTTGAGATAAGTGTGAATGAGTGCTGTCCATGGTGATGGCTGAAATCAACAAACTTAGTATAGGGCAGGCAAGGGTTAAGCCTCTCTCAAAGAGAGGAAAAAGAGGTGTCCGGCTCTGCCTACAGGCGGGGTTTATTGAAAATCTGAGCCGGGAGCTCATAGAGCAAAAAGTGAGGAGACCGGGTTCAATTGAGCACCACAACAACCGAGGTCTGGAGCGCAGGAGGAGACTTCCAGCATACGGACCGAGGTATGCGCGAGTGTCTCCTCAACGCGCGAAGGCTAAAAATGCCTACGCGTGCTGAAGAGAGAAAACGGTCAAAGTGACCGTTTACCGAGCGCGCCCGATGCAAGCTTTGTTAAAAGAATGCGGCTGACGAGCCGACAACCAGGCATATTAAACATTTGAAATATGCAAACACCCAGCGCATGAATGAAACGCGCTAATACAGTAAATAAACAAGAAGAAAATAATACTTATCTTGACTGAGGAGCAGCAAGAAAAGAGGGCTGTTTTCAGTCAAGATGGGTATTATTACATGAATACAGCAGTGATTGGTGCATTACTACAAAGTACTTTTATTTTCCCATTGGCTGTTCGTTGTTTGCCTTATGGGACTTGTAGTTGATCTTGACTGGAGCTGCTATTAAAATAAAGAAAAGACTATTTGCATGACAGGAGCCTCCGGTCTTGTCATAAAATTACCGATTGCCATCGCACACAACTAAAAAAATCCGGATGTCTCGCCCTAGCACATTTAAGTAGCATACTAGGAATTTTGTCTTAATTAATATAGAATAGTTCGCTCATTTAAAACTTTATGTTGTAACGAATTACTAAACGCGCTTTTATATGGTTTAACTAAAACCGACGTTTAAAGCCAATATTGTGTGCAGCTTCCGGGTTATACCACTAAGAAATGTCACGAATTACACAATGATTTACGCGCGCTAGTTGTTACGCGATATTCTGAGGCTAAATGCTCTTCGTCTGTTCCTGGCAGAGCATTCCAATTTGGAACTGGTGTCCTTCGTTTATGTCTACATACTGTTAAAATATTCTAGCCACTTTACATCAGTGCACCGGGTGAATGGGTTTGGCTGGCTTTGAACAGGGCTTTCAGTCTTCCTCAAGGGGCGGGGTTTGGCTCTTGTTGTGGAGGCGTGGTTTCGTTCCACGGGGACGAGCTGATTCGCAATCCTGTTCTCTGTTGCTCAGTAGGTGTTCATTGCTGGCTTTTTGTATCTCTTCTGCATCATGTCTCCGACCATCCATGAAGTACATCACGGCTGTGGCCGAGCTGGTAATGCCCGCGCCTGCTTCATTCATTGCTCGAACGTGTGTGTGTGGATCAAGTTTGTTATGCTTTTCTCTCAGTCTTACTCTGCCCCTGCCCCCACACGTGGACTGCAGCTGCTATTTGCAATCACTTTCCGGAGAGGAGGGTGGCGTGTGTGCTCGAAGCTTTCACTCTTTCAGAACAGTGCTGAACATAGGCATGAGAGTTGTGTTTGGGCGGAACGGGAGCATATTCTACTCTACGGCTATGTATTGATGAACGCCTTATATAGTTATGTAATTTAATTTATGGACCAGAATAATACTACAACAATAATACTCCACATGAGACACAACTGTTACCAGAGATCTCCATCTCCTGTAGTGTACAGACAAAAAAAAAAAAAACGGGCATCACCAAATAAACAGTAATGTAATAACTGAAGAGATCTGTCGTGCACACTTCTGAACGATTCTGAAGGCTTTAATCTAGTCCACCAGTGCATATCCCAAGTATCTATACACTCTGGCTGATCTCATGATGACACTCAGATATTGGATGATAGTAAAAATGCCCATCCCAGCAAATCTGTCCTCTTCTCTCTCCCTCCAAACATGTTAGCTCAGGACCATAAAATCACAGATTAAACAACTGTACTAAGCTGCTAAAAAGATTGTAATCATAAGGGATATCATAACGGGACTTGCAGAACTGTTCAAACCGGCCGGAATACTAAAAACCTACATCTGTACACCTGTCACTCATACTTCATCATCCAACTCACTACTCTGCGCTTTGTCCCATAACATAATAAACACACCTAGTTGTCCTCACCTATGACATCCCAATACGTCCTATCAAGGTAAAACAACGAGAACACCATTTCAACCAGACACCATACAAGGCGTAGCTTGCTACAAATAAGGAAGGGTATGTGCCTCAGTGCCCCGAATAGATCGTAGTAAGCACTACGTTATTTTTTAGATGAGAAGTATGCCAACGAAAATTGTACTTAACCAAATGTAGGCTCCGTTTACTAGGAGAACTTTTACAGAGATTTTAAAACAACATCATGTAAGCTTGAATAGCTTGTCCAATCGTAATCTTTGAAAAATAAAAGCAAAACTACAAATTCCAGAATAGTAATAGTATTCCAGTATCTGCAGTTGTGATATTGACTCGCCCGTGCACTTGGCCCACGATCCTGGGCCCTTCCATCCTCGCTGGTTATCTTGTACCTGAAGAAGTGTGGTCACCTCAGAGGGGAGATGTTTGGCTTCTATGGCCTCCTGACCCATGATCTGTATTCGGTGCCACTGTTATATATTCTGTGCACCAAATGGCAGGCCCGCATCCAGGTGGAATACGAACCCAAGGACTGAGCTGTGCACTTGGAAGCCCTAAGTGGCAGAACCATTGATACATGGCTGAAGTTCTGCCTCTTCAGATTGCTTCACACCTGGCACTGGACTGGTGAAACTGCAGTTGGCAGGGTTGCTACCCTACTCCAACTGTCGGCACTGTGCCAAAACAGCCTGTGACCTGGTCCTTGTCCTCTGTGATTGTCCCACCGTTCACCCCTTTTGGGAGGCAAAAGACATCACACTTGGGGAGGTGTTGTCATGGATCCCCCCAGCACTGTCTTGCCCCACAATGCTTCTTCATGATTGCATAGATTTCCCAACCCTCTCCAGGTGTGAGCGCCAGCTGCTCCACACTGTGCTGGCAACAGCTAAAAACGGTGTCCTACGACACTGGTACTCCATCCATCCCCCCCACACATGATGAATGGCTGATGGCCATGTATCAGGTGGCCTCCTATGAATGAATCATTTACAACCTACAAGATAACGTTGAGACCTTTCTTCGTACTTGGGCACCTTTCCCTCCAAGGACTGGCAACTGCTTGGGCTAACTGCCCTGCGCTGCCGACATGGCCGGCACCCTGGCAGTACTGTCAGGCCGCCGGGTTCTGGTGCTGTGCCCTGAGCTTACTTCTCGTCCTCCCCCTAACTGGGGCCTCGCTCAAGGTCCTGCACTCCCACCAGCATCAACTTCAACCTCTACATTCACCCACACTTCCTCTACACTCTCAGCTAACTCCCATGTTTGCTCCCTCCCCACGGTCCACTCTGTTCCCACAATTCCTTTCCTGTACACCATTTCTCTTCTTTTCAACTTTTTGTTCTCTCCTTCTCCTTCTCTCTTCTTCTCCTCCTATTTCTCTCCATTATCTTTCCTCTCTCCTCTACTTTTCTTTCAGTTTTTGCCCTTTCCCCACCTGCCCCCCTTTCCTTTGTCTACTTGCACTCTTTTTTCTGTTTTCTTTCTCTTTTTACCTTTTTACTTCCCACATTGCTGCCTCCTGCCTCCTTATCCCCCCCCCCCATCCTCTGCCCCGTCCCACCCCACTCTACTCACACATCCTTTCCTAACTGCTCTGGGCTTGGACTGGCCTGTTGTACTTTGCTCTTTGTATGTAGCATGTGAACTTTTGTATTTTCAGTCTGCTATGGGCAGCCAGTGTGGAGCATTACAGTGCCTGTTGTACCCTGCTATCGTATCCCTCCCTCCCTTCGTAAACTTGAATAAGGAATTGTGAAACAAACAAAAAAGATTATGTAACCTTGTGATATTAATATAGTCATCACAGTGTCCACACTAGCATGGGGTAGACCTAAATCATCATCGGTAAGATAGATATCATCAATGTATGCCAGTACCTCGGGACCTGGTCGTAAGATTTCCATGATGCATGTGGAAAATAAACCAGGGTGTTCTTGTAGCACATAGGCAAGAGTTGGGACGAAAACTGCACCCCATCGAAACAGAAGGCGGTTAGATACTCGCTTTTATGTGCTATATTTTGACAAAAAAAACTATTGGAAATATCGAGGGTCGCTTTGTATCTTTTCTACACCAGAATGGTCTCTAAACCCGTGCTTTGCACATTTTGCGTCGCATAGGTTCACGTATTGGAATTCAGATTCCTATAGTCCAAAACTATTCTTTAGGAGCCTTTTGGTTTGGAGGCTGGAAAAAGGGTGTGTTCGTTGGTGAAAGACAAGGCACTATTATCCTGTGATATTGCAGTTGATCTAGTATTGCTTTTTTACCACGTTTTCCTTCTGATTTTAGAGGATGTTGTGCTTGTGGTGGAGGTTTGCTGCCTAAGGTAATGATGTGGACTTCTGAGTTTGTCCATCCCAGCTTGATTTTTGTATAAGGCTGGAGTCTGTCTTACAATCTGAATGGACCCGCTTCCAGTCTCTGACATATAGGCAACACTTAAGCTTCTCCCTTAATATTGCGTAGGATGATAGAGGAGAATGTAGAAAAGTTCCCCATTATCTTTATTCATAAATCCAGAGCTGCTACAGCTCTGTGTTCAATTTGTACCTGCTTAAGTACATCAGAAAGAACTGCCATGAAGGCGTGCTGTGCATGCTAGTGTAAATGCACACAAAGATGCTTCCCCAGGTATTACATTTCTCTACTGGTGACACCACCCCAAGAGGAAGACACATAATTATTATTCTGTGTTTGTCCTGGGGCATAGTGTATGGGTACACTGCCTCAAACTGGTTGGTGGTGCAAGCAGTCCTGAAGGCCTTTTCATCACACTTCATGGCCACTTTTCCCATGATAATGATAATAGTCTGTGAACTTTTGGTTTG
The DNA here is from genome assembly GCF_031143425.1 of Pleurodeles waltl. NCBI lineage: Eukaryota > Metazoa > Chordata > Amphibia > Caudata > Salamandridae > Pleurodeles > Pleurodeles waltl. The sequence continues at coordinate 608,910,066 of NC_090444.1, read as the reverse complement.
TACTTGGGTAGAAGCGGCTGGTCCTGCTGCAGGCGCATTCTTAGAGCACAAAGTCCACTGTTTAAACTGTACAAACCTGTATAAAGTGACTTTATAGTGTAAAACCGACCACCTCAGCAAATATTAGATTGTTGGGATGAGGAATGGGCTTTTAGCCAGCCAGGACCAGCCTGCAGCCCCTTCATTGCTCAGAGGCCCCAAACAGACATTTCTGTGCCTATGTGGTAATTGACCAGCAAACAAGTTCTGGTGTTCCTGGTAAGTCAAAGGTATTTCCAAATCTTGGTAAACCATACAATGCGCAGGCGGATCTACTGCTGTATATGAACAATACTGCCCTACGGCAGGATCAGTAGGCTCAAACTCCACCCATGAGTAAAATGTCCCATAGCCATATGCCTCATGTGGAACAATTACAAAATTAACTGCCATCCACCCCACACAACCCCACTGGGGACACCTCAAGCTTTCAGGTGCCAAGTAACTGCTTCCCTGTAACTGACCCCTTTCACAATAGGTGCCACCATAGTGAATGGATCAATTGATTTGGAATCAAGGAATTAGTAAACCTACAGAATGGAAAACAACCTTGTATGAGTCAAGCTTGATAAACCTATGGAACTAGGGGTTCCTCCACAGGAGGAGGTAACCATGATTACTACGAAAATCTCCATAATGATGTAATAATGGTTCACATGTGTGTGTGAATAGTGAAAAACAACTCCAGGCATAAATATAAGACTCAAGCCCAATGTTGGGCACCAACTGTTGTGTAAATTTCGAATTTGGTGTAGTTCTACAAGGTTTGCTTTCCCACCTATTGGGTGACACAAGTGAACTTATTTCAGTTCAGCAACGCTGAATGTGAAAGTAGGTTATTGTAGCCCTCAGAATCCTACTTAATACATTGTTGAAGTTGAGTTATTGCTTTTGGGTTACTAAAAAAAATTCAATTCAGACTTCACTATTTTGGCTGTTTGACTGTACTTGCTATGATTTGACCTTGACATGGTAATAAATAGACACTTGTCCCCAACTGATGACGCATAAGGTGTTATATCTATGTCTTTTAGTCGAATGACCTGACACTTTGACAGTTCATAGAAAGATAAGGTCAGACATCATCTCTGTCAAATGGCAGAGATGGCAATGATCCTGCATAAATCAAGAAACATGGCAACCTCCATTGTCTAAGATGGTGACCTCTATTGTCTAAAATAGTGACATCCATTGTCTAAAATGGTGTGGGCCATGGGGGATGGCTGGGACGAGGGGAGTGCACTGTGCACTCCCATCGCACTGTGCTCTCTCCAGCCTGGCACTGTGTAGTGGGCTGAAGAGAGCAGGCACAGGCTCCCAGCCTGCCAGGATCACCCCGACTGGGTGATCCAACCAATCCTAACACTGCTCTGAGCAGCGTCACGTGCTGCCTCACCCCTTTTAAACCGTGCGAGCTGTGACTGCCCTTTCACCAAACATCGAAACATACATACCAGGTGACACTACCAATCGCATATCTTCACAAGCCAAATGAGACCCTGAGTTCTAATAGAAACCTCCCGCCTATTAGAAAGTTATCCCTGGGCAACTGAAAGTGCTGCAGTGCCATGTCAGTGTTAGATCGTTAGCAATACAAATAACATAATATCACATATTGCCAAACGGAGCATCTGAGGCAAAATGTACAGTCAGATAACCAGTCCACGTAACCAATTTTTCCCACACTCTGCTCCGAAAATGTATCTGGTGGACACCCAGTCACAGAGGCAGGAAGACGAGACCAGTAGATCAGTTTTACCTGCAGGTACCAAAACAGTATGTTACAGAGCAGTCACAGTACAAATAAGAGAATGAACACCAAGTGTCATAAATAGGGCTCCTGTTTTTATGGTATTTGTTTATTTTGACATTTCCATCTAAATTTATCTATATTTAGTTATTTTTTGCTGATTGTATCTGTATTTATTTTGGCGCTTGTGAAAAATGACGTTGAAACTAGTATATTTCCACATTTATGTAACCCATAATTGCACACTCGTGCTTGAATGCCTGACAGATTTCAATGAGATGAAAACCCAGATGATACATAATTGTGATTCTATTAAAATATGCAAATTTTAGTATCAACCTTGTGCATATCTACTGCTGTTTAAGCCTCTTCACTAAAATTCCTTTATTTGTTTTAACTCCCGTACCTGTCAATCCACACTGACGTTGGCCTGGCAATCATGACTGACTGCATTTAGTATCACTCAAAAAGCAACCCAATTTCCATTTTTATCCACATTTAGAAATAAATAGCGAGAGGAAAATATAGGATTCTACATAACTAACTAGGGATGCCAAATGTAATACAAACCCCGTACAGTACAGGTTTGAAACCTATTAAACAAGCCTGTTAAAATGCGCTGTGAACATTTCTATGTGTTTTCGAAGGCAAACAGTGCTTCTTGTTTCATATTTGAAGCATCTATGCCTTACTTTCTTTCCCAGGAACCTCTTGTCTGCTGTCTTAGATTTGAACATAGAAAACTCTTGCTCCTGTAAGAAGCATAGAGAAGCAAGATAAGATATTTTGAAATTCCTATTAAAACTTAAGCAGGGCGTTGCCCAGCAAGGCAAAGGAAATGTTTTTCATGGAAACTTTTTGGTTGTGATTCATGCCTATGACTAATAAGAAAACTTGCCAGGTCGGTAGGTTCAATTTGTGAGACTTGATTAAATTATGTGTTTCCTTCTCTGCAAATCTTTCTTTTACCCACAACCCATTAAGGTTCTGGCTTTAGTTACACCAGGAAAAATGCCTAGTCGCTTCAGAAAAGCTGATTGTATGCAACTATAGTGAACCAAAGACACCCGTACAGACTTCAGACATACTTCTCTGCAAGCTGTTAAAAAAAGCACTATCAAAAAGTAGTTCTTTGACAACAGAAAGCCCTGCAGTAGATGTGAGACCAATGGCTTGATCTCCTGCAAACTGCCACAAAGCTGAGAGAACACCTGCAAAGCTTACCACTGAACCGTGGGAGACATTGTCAGCCCTTAGGAAAACCCTCAGCATAAACCAGATGTAAAAAACTGGGTTATTGGTTGTAGGGGGTGGAAGCCTCACTCAGTCAATAACCACAATTCTTGGCAGAGTGAAGCACAAAAAGTCACTAAATTATCCTGTGCTTAATCCTCTGGTTGCTTGGCAAAAAGCAGTCAGGCTTAACTTAGAGGCAATGTGTAAAGTACCTGTGCAGTACATAAACAGTAATTAAGTGTAAACACAACACACAGAAAAAAATCCCAACCCAATTTAGATTTTAATAAATAGAATGATACCAGAACAACAAAAATCTAATTAGTAGAACTGGAGATATGTAATTTCAAAGTTTTATGTAAAAATAGCTTTTGGAAGCACAAATCGCCGACTCTGGGTGTCAGGTTGTGCAGAACTGGCACAAAGTCACAAGTTAAGGCTGACTGCAATGGAGTGCAAGCCGGGTACAGGGACAAGGTTGGTCCCGCTGAGAGTTGTACCTTATATCCTTGATGCAAGGTTTTGCGTCCCTTGGCGTCGGTTCCGATCAGGAGCTGCATGGTGCTGCGATGAGAAATCATGCGTCAAATTGCACTGTACTGCATTGTTTCTGATAAGAGCTGCGAGGGCTGTGATGTGCGGTCATTCATTGAGTTGTGTTACACTGCATGAGCTCTGATGGGGAGCTGCAAGAGGTGCCACGCGAGTTCCTCAGTCGAGTTGCATTGTGCTCTGTCCGTTCTGTTAAGGACCTGCTAGGGCTGCGATGTGAGGTCCTGTGTCGAGTTGCGTCGGTTCTGATGAACACACAGGGACAGGAAGGAGTACACGCTGATGCCAGCTGAGGGTTCAGGACCTGAGGGACTTTTCTTGGGGATCAAGACTCACTCCAGGTAGAGGTCAGCAGCAGGCCTCAGGCAGGCCCAGTACAGGTTGTGGCAGATTCAGTGCCTTACCTGGGCAGTTAGAGGGAGGCCTTTGGAGCTTGTTGCATCTCTGAAGCTCACACAGGAGGACAGCTAACTGACCTTCGAAGTCACACAGGTTATCCTGGGAAGAAGGTAAGCAGGTCCAGTTTTCCTTCTCAGACAGCAAAGATGTCCTTCAAGCAGAAGGACATTCCTTCTTTAATGTCCACAGGTCTATGAATGATCTGAAGAGAGGCTCTGGAGGTATAATATTTATACCTGGAGTCGGCTTTGTATGAGAGGACACACTGTCTTACTCCCACACCTGGTTCTGGAAAGTTCTTCCTCTCTTCTTCCCCTGTCAAAGCTCCAAATTGTCTCAGGGGATAATAGCAAGGACAGACCTGTTGTCAGGTTGCTTTGTGTGTACAGGGGACAAAGCTGTTTGAATTGTAATCAGGGTTGAGTACAGCTCCTCCCAGCCATCCTGCCAGAATGGCCCATCATTTGCACACCAAAGCCCCCTTTGTGTTACTGTGTATATGCAATGCACAACCCCCAACAGCAGATCCATCCACAGTCATGTACTCCGAAAACTGGCAGAGTGCACAAATGGTTAGGGCAAGAAAATGTCAACTTTCTTAAAGTGGCATTTAAGGATTGTGATTTAAAATCTGACTTTACCATTAAAGAGGATTTTAAATTACAATTCATTTGAGTGTAAACAGCATACCTCTATCTGCGCCCAGTCTGAAGCTATTACTTCTTAGATGTAATAAGGTAACCTATTGTTAGTCAATGAGAGAGATAGTCCTCACAATAGTGAAAATGATTTTAGGAGTTTTTCACTGTTAGGACATGTAAAACTTAAGAACACATGCCCTACCTTTTCCGTACAATGCACCCTCACATATGAGCCTTTAGGAAGTAAGGGTTAGGTTTAGCAAAAAATGTTTATTTTGTCAGTTTGTAATGGCAGTTTAAAACTGCACTACAGGCTGCCCTGGCAGGCCTGAGGTACATTGTAAAATTCTTCTTTAGTTGGTGGAACAGTGAGTACTACAGGCCCACTAATAGCATTTCATATACAGCCCCTGGGTCCAGGTAGTACCATTTACTAGAATCTTACAAGTATAGTAAATGTGCCAATAAGGTGTAAGCCAATTTTACTATGTTTGAACGAGGAAGAACAAGCACTTTAGAACTGATTAGCAGTGAAAAAGTGTGCAGAAATCTTAGTGACAACAAAAACGGGTTTAGCAACAGAAAGCAAAACATAATCAGGGAGATCCTGCACAAAGAGCCAGGTTCAACATCAGAAAACCAGAGTAGACTTACCACTAAATGCTACACCTGTTTTATTAAATTTCAAGTCTGAAATTATATCCAGTGGCAAACAAAGGCGTTAAGTGTTACGAACACCTGGTCTTTTGCATGGAGTGTGCATCCTCATGGAACAATTCCAGCCTTTGTAGGCCTAGACTTGCATCTTCCAAACTGTCGAAAAAACCGGGGCCAGGGTCAGAATTGAGAGGCAAGAAGAAATTAAGGGGGCATGACAGTAAGTTTTTTCTGTCTGTTAATTTGCATTGCTGTGTGCCTCAGGTGAGGGAGTTAATGCGTTTCTCTGTTACAAAATGAGAACACCTGAAACACCTTCTGATCTTGGTGAGCAAATTTAGATCGAAGGAAACTAATGAAACTCTTAAAGTAGAGCTTTCTACCAGCAGCAGGAAAGAAGCACAAAGCCCACTTGCATGAAAGCAACATGGTCCTTTCAAGATATGTAGATCTCCCAGAACAACTCCCTGGACAACCAAACACCTTGGAAATACTGGAATATCCTTCCAATTATGCCTGTGTTCTTTATGCTAGTGTCCCAGTTTCTACAGACTACAGTTCATGCTGTGATTTGCTCAATATGTTTTCAGACCAGTGAATTAAGCTGTTTTTGGATCCTTCCAGTCGGAGTGTTTTATAGAATGCCTGCTGACTAGTGCCATCAGACATGCCTGCTAACGTCCGTCATCATTGAAGGAACCATTTGAAGTAGCAGGTATACTGTTTATGACCACCATGAGACGTGCATTTTGGGGTTTCTGAAACTGGAAACATACTTTGTACTCTTTGGATGCTGGGCTTGGGTGATAAAATGATTGACATGAAATGGTCTTCATTCAGAGTTGTGCCCTCTGGACCACTTAATCAGACATTGCTGTGGCTACCTGTAACCTGAGCCAGTAAGCCAGGACTGGTTATTCTGGATAGTGCAAAAGATATTCATGCCTCTCTCTGAGATTCTGTATGTGAACAGCTCAAAGTAACTACATAAGATTGAAGGGCCCAGAAATTAACTCCCTTGTCTGAACTGGGAAAATTCTAAGATTTCTTTTGATGTTTTTGTTCATTTTACACTAAGAACATTTTCTTTGTGGGATTGGCCTTCTGAATTGAGGAAGAATAATGTATCAACCACTCATCTTGCTGGAGATTAATGGAGATGCCTTCTGCATTTACCATTCCCTAGGTAAGAGACATGAGATTCATGAATATTGTGGTCGCAATTTGTAAATCAAACAAACATCAGGAACTGATGGTGCTGCTCTTGCTGGTGAACTGGAGAAACCCCGGGCGATAATGGCTTACTAGTTCATGTAGGCATGAATCCTGAAGAATCAGAGACAACGTCTAATATTTCCATCTTGAAAATTGATATTTCTTCATCATATATTGTTTTTTTTAGACCTCCATACTCAGAGACCACCTACAGAGGTTCTTCCCAGAAAAGATGCAATTGCTTGCTTGAATAAAAGATGGACAGTCCCTCCTTAAGACCTGGTCCCTGATTGGATCACTTGCTGACAGTGATTTCAATGTTCTGAACTCTGCAATAAGAGCACTGACATCTATGTGATACCCATTCTACACAGTGACTCCCACCTGTGCATCTGTACTGCAGCATTCCTAGATGTGCAGGAATCTCTTGTGACCACCGAACTGGGCAGTTCATTGTTGGGACAGAATTGGAATAGTCAGAAATACTGTTCCTTTATCTGGTATGGCTCCAGTGCCATCACAGATTTGACCTCACGATACAAAGTTAGAAGCCACAGGAGGCCTATTATGAGACTGTAATGGATGAGTCCTGGGCTTTTGTTTGTGGGTGAGGGATTAAACGTGTCCTGAAAAACTGGGCATGTTTAATATGGCCAAAGACATTTTCACTTCTTTGTTTAGGTATGGTCTGAATAACTTGTACAGCAGACCCTTTTTGGGCTGCATCTGTTGGCCAATTATGGGCAAACACATGTCACCTAAGTTCTGTCTGACATTTGACAAAAACTGATAATCATTAACTGGCAACAGGTCCAACCACTTTACTTTTCCCCCAGCGCTGCTTATTTTTTTTATATTTGACTTTTTGTAAAGCACTACAAATGGCAAAACAAGCACTGGCAAAGCTCTCAACTTTAAGACCTTTTTTGCCAATGCATTTTGCCAACACTGTATAGCGTAAAAAAAACATTTTGTCAGTGCTATGCAGGATAGTCTAAAGACAAAAATACAGTTGTGTCATTTTGTAGGCATGTGCATGCGCCATCACGTACACAGGCACCATTTTTTGTTATGCTCATCCCAAGAAATGATTGGTAATAAAAAAAAAAAGTAGTAGAACAAAAGCACGTTTAAAATAGAAAAAAGTGTGGGGGCGGTGGCTGCATTTTTGCTGCCAATCCTTCCAAAGGAAAGGATGGTGGAGGGGAAGCGTGGAGGCAACAAATGAGCAGGGCAGAACCCCCTCCCAAAAAAGAAATAATCCAGGTGTACGGGAAAGCAGCACACAGCGAGAGAGAGAGAGAGTGCAACGTGGAGGGAGTGGAGAGAAGGACACAACTAAATGAACAATTTGGGATGATGGAAGAAGCCTGTAAGAGAAAGAGAGAAACAGGGAACGCAAGGCATGGGGGAGAAGCATGTAAGAGAGAGATCTACACAAGGGAGAAAGCAAAACAAGGTGTGGTGGCGGTGTTGAGAAGAACATGAGGGAGATAGCAGGAAAACACAAACGCTTTCATGGAGTACTTAGCCACACATAAAAAAATAGGTCCCTAAAAGTGAGCAGTGGTAAGTTACAAGTCAGCAGATCCTAAGGATGGTAAAGGGGCTATGCTTCAAGGGAGGGAGAGCACAAGAACAAGCAAATGAGAGTGACAATAAAGACAGCCAGTGGTAAGCAAAGAGAGAACTCTAAGCCCACCCTAAGTTCTTGGTAATCCCTCAAAAGGTCTTGCACAACCTTAATGCTGTCTTGTAGGCGAGACCTGAAAAGAGCCACCTCTGAACACTTCAGGAGGATTGAGCTGGAACAAATGTAGAGAAAGCAGCCTTAAAGGCAGCTGTTTTGTGCCATTTATTTTATTTTATGTAATACTTAATAGAGCGATATGCACACAAAAGGTTCCTATTGCTATTGAATTCAACATAACCACAGAACAGAGAAAAATAAAAAGAATCCCACAAGTTTCAGGAAACTGATAGAATATAATAATTAATAATGAGGGTATTTAGTTGTCTGTAACAACCCTGAATGGAGGAAAAGTGACTAGTGCTTAAGGGGCGATTGTTCTGAGGCTTTACTCCTGCTACAGAAAGGCCCAGTCACCAAACAAAAAAGCCCTTGTCTTACGTATTTGAAGTTACCTTTGTCCTGTTGAAAGCTGGGTGCGTTGTGGTGTGTAAAGTTAAAATGCAGCACCCTTGAATTCTTGGGAGGCACTTGTATTGCCCAATAAAAAAAATATTGCTTGATATAGATGTGTTGGTGAATCGAAGACTAGAAAGAGAGCTAAGGTTAGGAGAAGTGTGATCTCTTCTCCTGGTCCTGGTCAGAGGTCTGGCCTCTGCGTTTTGGACGAGTTATAATATTTTTGTCAGTTTGTGTACGAGTCATATATATTGAGTCACCACTTCCAAGGTAATTTTGAATCTAAACATTGACTAGGTGAACATGCTATTCTTTATTGGTCAAATTGTCTTTAACAATTTTGTTTTGCCAAAATATGGGCCAGTAATTGTGTTGAATCTTATTTGTTGGAAAAGCTTTTAAAGATGAAATCCGCATGGCATAGTCACCTGCATCCATATGATCAGCACACACCATGAGAAAGTGAGTGGTCTAAACAAATCCTAAGGTGGTTTTACTTATTCTGAATGGAAGAGACCTCTTAAAAACTACTCTGATTTTTTGTGATCTGTTCAAGTCTAGGGGAGAAAATGAGGGAATTCCAAGGGTCAAGCCATGTACAAGGAGCCATCTTCCCCTAAACCTTTTCTTAGTTTACTTACCTAGCTCATGAGTTTGTAGGGGATTGTCTTAGGTGCTTAAATGGTTGTTAGGGCTGGAAGACTGGAGGTACTTACGGATGATGTACAGTCTTGAAGTAGGATCTCTTTGATCCAGAGGCAGTGGAACTTGGATCTGGAAATAGACATAATTCCATGGTTATTGTATTATCAGGATAAACCTTTTTTAATGGAACACGGAAATGACAGTTTAGCAGCATATGGCAGCTGCTACTTGCTAAAAGAGTCTAGGTCCTACTGCTGATACCCTGACATTTACTGCTGCATGCACAATGTATGTCCTTTTTGAACCCTATATGTTTTCTTACATCAGTCAAGTTGAATATTTATCAGGCCTTTATCTGTGCTTAAAGTGATATCTTCTCATTTGTTATATATAATTAGCCCAACAACTTTGTCATTCTTGGGCTCTAGTTGTGACCATGAATTAGGCACACAAATGAAGCCAATTTTTTTTTATTTCTGAAGTGTGTTGGAAACAAATACTTTTTCTTAAGAACTTTACTTTTAGTTTTGTATAACATAAACATGGCAGTCGAATAAGTCACAAGCCGGGTGTAAATTGTATGAGGCGGGAGGCCCACCAAATTCATACAGTTGTGAAATGTACACATTTCAGGTATTCAAATGATGGGAATCAGTCGCTGACACCTGTAATGCAAGCCCCCACTTCCACTCTGATCAGAGGGCTCTCCTGCCCACTTGTGCCTTGTTATCGCTGTCAGAGGCAGGCGTGTCCCACTTTCCCCGGTTGTCGTGTCATGGTCAGAGTCCAAGAGCTTATCACTCAAGTGTTGCCATGTCTGGATAACCTCCCCCACCTTATCATCATGTCTAGTTAGTTTTATATGGGTTTCCTCTGCTAACAACGGTGTAAGAAGTTATAATGTACTAGTTTAAAGCAGGCATTACTGGAAACTGTCTACATGAGCCCACATATATGCACCAAGTCCTCATCCCATAAGCGTGTCTTGAGGTCCGTATCCCAGGCCACATGGGCCTGCGACTGTGGTCCCGTTGCATCCCCTCTCAGGGCTCTGTAAAGCAGGGAAATCAAGTGCCTTCCTGAGCTGCATTACATATGGTCCCCAGGATCAAGGAGGCCACCGAAGGAGCAGGATAAGAGGGCCTGGTTTGTTTGGCTATTTCTGCCAGGGCGGCATCATGCAAAAAGTGGCACGGTCCCATCGCAAACTCTGCCTGTGTTTCTTCAGAGGTGATGAAGGTTCCAGGATACAGATTCCCTAGTAATTCACAGCCCCCTTCCTTCCATGCCTGGAAGGACATGTGCATGGCCAGCTGTTGGACCGGCACCATTATCTATACCAGCAACTTCCTGTGAAACGGAGTGCATTTCAACACTGCAGTGACAAGTCGCTGCCATATTTGTGCCGTCTGGCACACCACATACAGTGCAATTATTGGTGCTCCTGCTACCCCCATTAGAATCTCCAATAGTTGATCTGCCCCAACTAGCCCCGCAAGCAGATTTTTTTCTTAACTATCCCATGGGCTCCAACCAACGTGCTGCATGCTGCATGTGGGGTATGTAGTAGTACAAATCCAGCCGTGACGCTTCCAGTCCCCACTCCACATATGGTCTGGTCAGCCTGGACAAGGCTACTTTGCTACGTGTACCATCCCAGAACAGGATACAAGTATTGAGACCAGCTGCCTGAATATTCTAGATGGCAGAGGGCAGTGAGAGTTTTGAATGACATACAGAAAACATGGCAGAAGCACCATCTTAGAGAAGGCTAGTCTGCCCATCAGTAACAACAGGAGCATGTTCCAAAAGTTGATCGGAGCCTTTTACGCAATCAGTACCCTCCCCATGTTCAGTTGCAGTTGTTATGTCCATGGTGTTTGCCACCATAATCCCTAGGTTTCTGAATTAGTTCCCAGTGTAAATCAATGTCTGCAACTGCTCCAAGGGGGCTCTGACTAGAGATGCGAGAGGAAACAGTAGGGACTTGCATCTATTGATTCGGAGCACCGACAAGGACCTGTAATCATCCAGCAAGCGCAACAGAATTGTCAGGGAGTCCCAGAGAGAGCCAATATAAAAATGTGCGTTGTCAGCAAACAATATGACATGCAGAGTGTTCCCTTATGTTATTCCCAAGTCCCTCAGTTCCCGACTAGCCCAGACCGAACGGGGCTCCATAACTAGCGCAAAGGGAAGGAGGTACAGGGCAGCCCTCGCGCATCCCCCTGCCCAGGACACACCTTTCGGCTCCCCATCTGCACCCTCACTCTGGGTTCGTTGTGTAGCAGTTGTACCCCACCCCGGAATTGTGGACCAAACCCCATGAGCTGCAGCACCTCGCACAGATATCCCCAATCCAATGTGTCGAAAGCCTTTTCTAGGTCAATGGAGACCAGGGCCATGTCATCTCCACAGTTCTCGATCTCGTGCATTACATTGGATAATTGCCAATAGGTAATTACTGTGTTGCGACCTGGGATGAACCCACATTGGTCCTCATGTACCAGACTGGTCATCTGGGAATTTAGATGACTGGCCAGCAGCTTACACAGGACCTTGACGTCTCAGTTAATCATGGTGGCCTGTATGCCGAGAGATCGCACCACTGCCTGGTTTCAATAACATACAAATGTCCCCCTCTCTTATAGTGCGTGGCAGCAACCCCATTTCTCTTGCCTCACGGAATATCTCGCAGTCTCCGCTTCGCTGTGGCAGAGAGATCCTGACTCAATAGGAAAGCCATCGCCACCCAGCGCCCTGGCACGCAGCAGCATGCATATCGCTGAGCACAATTTTTCTAGCTCAGTGGGTGTATCTTGTTCTGTGTCAGCCTGCTCGCCAAGCACCAGTAGCCCCACACCCTACAAGAAGGTCCTATATCTGTCTGGGGTGATCCCAGGGTCTGGGTTCTACACCCGCTCCAGATGTTCCCAAAATGCAGACACTATACCCGCCCTGGTGGTACCGCTAGAGCCGTCCGGGGTCACCAACTGCATCATTGTGCCATCCCCGTGGAGCATCACTCTCTGAAAGTCCACGGGCACAGTATTCCACTGGTCCCCCACTGGGCATTCTCATGTGGGGCCACTCCTGGGGCCTAGAACTTCTGTTCCTCATTGATCCACCTCTGGGGTGAAGAGCCATGGATTTATCCCAGAGCTCCAGGCATTCCCAGACCTCTTCAGGAAGGTTGAAGAAGTGTGCTTTCCCCTGTGACATGACTTTCAGCAATAAAGGGGTATAGGAGCATGTAGTTCAAGTTGCATCGCTCTCGGCTTCTGCTTCATGCTCAAGAAAGATTTGCCCTGTTCCTGTGCCTTGTTGGCATAATCCGGATAAATAGCAGTTCTTGAAGAGGGGCACCGCCTGCTACAGAGGATGCACCCCCTGTCACAGTAGTTTAGGATTTTAGCAATGAATGCCCTCTGGGGGGGAGGAGCCAGGACCCTGTGCGCCCGTTCCACTCCAAAGACATCCGACAGTCCCTGGGACCAGAGCTCCTGCCTCACCCAGTTTTCAAGGGAGCTTTCTGCCGGAGATCTCTCAGGGAACCCCAACACTTGGACATTGCTACACAGTGATCGGCCTTCAGTGTCTTCCATGTGGCGCTCAGGCTCTCCAGGGACCGTGGTCATCTGTTGCTTCAAAGTGGCGACCTCTTCCTGCAGTGCTTCAGTGTTGCCTTCTGCCGTGGTCTATCACTTTTCTTAGGTTGGTCAATAGAGACCGTTTCTGTTTTGTGCTCGAGCGTGGCTTGAAATCCCTGTATGGCTGCCAGCAGTTCCGCTCTGGTTGGCTCCTGCTCCCCATCCGGTGAGCTCTCCAACATTATTGTTCCACCCTGTTGTGTGATTTTCCTGGGTTGCTGGCATGTTGTCATGTACTGTGTGATGGTGTTCTTGTGATGTGAGCACACTGGCCTCTCCTTGCCCATTGTTGGATCTCCTCGGCACAGGTTATTGCCCCAACGCCCCGTACCTGGATCTGATGTAACCAGCAATTACAAATCTGGTGAGCTGCTGCTGCCAGGCCACATTGAGGAGCATGCAGACTCAACCCCACTGAGAGACTCTGGTTTCTGTCAGCTATTAGCAGACTGAGATCTGTCATCCAAAGGGGTGGATAACCAACTGTCTCTAGTGTAGGGCAGGACTGGTAAGGCAGCCAACGTCATCCCCCACATTCAACCCTTTTCCAGTTGGGAGGACAGATCATGTTGCCGCAGAAGGTTTATTACTCTGCTGCTTGTACGCTCAGCAGCGCTGGGAGGAAAAGTCAGCAGCGCCAGTGCCCTACATGGTTACATGTTGAGGCATACCAGCACTCCACTCTTTGAGGGCAGTCCGTCAGTGCATGCTGTTGAAGCAAAATGTCTGAAGCACTGCTGCCACCTAGCAAAATCTCCTTAATAGTTACCAAGGAGCCAGCAGCCCATTCCCCGTGAGTAGGCAGTACCCACAGTTGAGTGCGCTGGGAGTCTCAAAGTTCCTTATTTAGGTGACTCAACCACTGCCGACCGAGAGAGCTGTATGAGTTGTCATCGCCCTCTGTCTGTAGGTCCCATGCAAGGTGACCCGATCCAGGGCCTTGACAAGTGTCCTGTGGCTGCTGTGTGTATCAAGAGGTGGGGCCTAGAGCAGGCCTCAAACTGTGGCGGGGAAGTTGCTATTACTCTTGTGCGTCCTGTAGTGTCACACTTGTGAGGTACTGAGCTGCGGACACTACCATCATAGATGTGGAATGTGAGGGGTGGGGTGCCTACCACATTTTGTTAACCTTGCAGTCTTGTGATGTGTAGTCAATAAATGGGGTATGGATGGTCGGAGCGAGAGGGAAGAACGTGCCCGCCGGTTCACCGCCTGAAATAAATCCATGTGTGCCAGTGTAATTATTAAATGATAAACTCATGATTGCCACTAGGGTACCACCCACCTGTGATGCCCTGACATGGCATCCGCGAGCCCTGACACAAGGCAAGCGGTGCTCGTGTCGCGTCCCAATCCTCCTTGAAAATAAGTTAGATCAGAGCCCACCCGATCATTCTAGCAGCACCGGAGGTGTGTCTCAGCGTGCCTCATCAGAGGCAGCAGCGTTTGGTGTGCCTCGAGGGGGCGAAGCCACGCCTTGTCTTATAACCGGTGAGTCCGCACTAGCCATGCCCCCTGCCTGCAACAGTTAGAGCTTCTTAAAGGCACAGTGACTTTTTGGAGAGCCCCAGATCGTATCGTCCCTTCAGCAGCCAAGCATCTCACAGTAAATCTACAATCTGATGCTTTTAGCACTTTCCAAGAAAAAAAGCTTACAACAAAATAAATAATTAATATTCTATAGACGCCTGAAAAAAAAGGGAAACATCATCTCTTCAAACACCCCAATTAAAGCAAGAGAGGCTACCTCGGCACAATAAACACCATACCTCCCATTGAGCCATTCATAGTGGAAGACACACCTTCGGCCAGGCATCCCGGCGCACCTTCGGCCAGACATCCCAGTGGAAAGACTGGGTGGAGAGAGTAATGCTATTTTTTGAAGCTATGAACATTAAAAACGTGCAGAAGAGAGCCATGATATTGCATCTGGGAGGGAAAGATATACACCACATATCTAAAACAATCGCTGAAGCTGAATCAAATATGCACCTGACCCTCATTGGAGCCCTGAAAGTCTACTTTGAACCCATGGCCAATGTCGATTACCAGAGATTCATATTTAGGCAGGCCTGACAACTCCATGAAGTCTATTGATGCATTCTACATGAGACTCAAGGAGTTAGCCAGCACTTGTGACTTTCATAAAGAAAATGAGGAAATCAGAGGTCAGATCATCCAAGGATGTGCCTCATCCAAATTAAGGGAACGCATCCTTGAAGAATCAGGACAGTCCCTATCAGACATCTTAACTTTGGGGAGAGCGAAAGAACTTTCGAAAGTGAGGGCGTCCCACATGGAGGCATTGCGTCAGAACCCGATCAAGGCAGAGCAGGTCTCTGCAGTGGTGTCTGCGCCCAATAAACCTTGACCTAGGAAGACAACGCAGGTGCAAAGAACGTGTAGTCGCTGTGGAGGGCCGTCCCATCCCATGTCTGACTGTCCCGCCAGAGGAAAAAAATGCACAGAATGTGGTAAACTTAACCACTATGCAAGGATGTGCCGATCAGCGAGAGGCATAACAACCCAGACCACTGTGAACACCACTCTAGAGGTTCACGCCTGAGGCAGTGATATGGACGACGATGCAGAGGAAACGCAAACCATGCAATCATTCTTCACAGTCAGCATCGCTGTGCAGGAGAGCGGAAGGCTTCCCAAATGCAAAATACTGGTAGAAGGGTGTTCTGTCCTTGCCATCGTGGACACCAGAGCGTCCATCAATGTTATGTCGAAGGCCACGTACCAAAGTCTCCAGCCACCACCTCCCCTGATGCCAACACTGATCAAAGTATTTGCATATGGACAGGTCTGACCGCTGACCATGGAAGGAAAGTTCCAGACTTAGATATATCACTGTGCCAGCCAAATAGAAGCACAGATGTACGTCGCTAAAGAAGGCCAGGGCACTCTCCTAGGGTGCCACACCACAGAAGCTTTAGGCATCGTGACCTTCACATTTGGGGTCCATCTCGAATCTCTTGATGACATTCTAGAGGCCTTCCCACGGGTGTTCGAAGGAATAGGCTGCCTCAGAGACAAAGAAGTCACCCTCCACCTAAACTGATCAGTACAACCAGTAGCCCTCCAAAATCGATGGATAGCCTTCCACCTGAGAACTCTTGTGGAACGAGAACTAGAGAAACTCGAAGCTGCTGGTATTATCAAGAAGGTAGAGGGTTCAACACCATGGGTCTAGCCAATTGTAGTGGTAAAAAAAACATAAAAAACCTGGAGGGGTCAGAATCTGTGTGGATATGAGGCTACCTAATGCAGCAATAAAGAGGGAGAGACACCTCATTCCCACCATAGATTAAGTTATCAGGGAGCTGGGTGAAGCCAGGTGGTTCTCGAAACTATACTTACGATCCTACTATCACCAACTAATCCTTGCTGAAGAATCGAGATACATTTGGCATCTCCAGTGCTGCAGAGGTATTTCAGAACACTGTACGCTAACTCTTAATAGACCTCCATGGTGTCATCAAGGTCACTGATGACATCTTAATCCATGCGAAAACCATCTAAGAATACCATACACGACTGAAGAAGGTCCTAGAAAGAATACATGACTCTGGACTGACCCTTCAGGAAGTGCGAATTCCTAAAGAACAAGATACCGTTTTTTTGGCTACATATTCTCGGCAGAAGCAGTTGCTCCAGACCCAGAAAAAGTGAGTGATATAAAGAATGCACCGCCGCCCATGAGCATGACAGAGGTTTGGAGTTTCTTGGGTATGGTAAATTACTGTGGGGGATTTATCAAGGACCTTACACTCCTAACTCAACCCTGAAAGACCTGACTAAAACCACAAATGCGTGGTCATGGGGCCCAACTCAGATGAGTTTCTTTCAAGCAACCAAGGATGCACTCAACGGACACAACCCTGCAATACTTTGACCCTAGGAAAGACACCAACATCGCACTCAATGCCAGCCCGACCGAGTTGGGGCAGTACTAATGCAAAAGGTTAGGGCTGAAGAATGGGCCCCAGTAGCCTACGCTAGCCGCTCCCTTACTGAGACTTAGCAGAGGTACTCACTAATTGAAAGAGAGGATATTACCGTTCACTGGGGGTGCAAACACTTCCATTTATACGTTTATGGACACTAATTCACTGTTACTACTGATCACAAACCGCTCATTCCCTCATTTAATGGCACCGCCTCCAAGCCGCTGCTCCGAATAAAGAAATGGATGTTGCAACTGCAGAATTACAATTACAGAGTAGAATATCTCCCAGGATCAAACAATCCTGCAGAATACTTATCAAGAGATCCCAGGCTAATCACAATTGCCGAAGCCAAAGAAGCGCAAGAAACAGAAGAATATGTGAGGTTTGTAGTCGATAGATCATGGCCTCTGCCCATCTCTTTGGAGACCATCCAGAGATCCACTAAAGAAAATGAAAACCTGCATAGAGTCATGCATGCAGTCAACACAAACCAGTGACATGCCATACCAAAACAATGGCATCACCTCACCCCAGAGGCCAGATAAGCCATGGAGAGTCTACATCATGTCCGACAAGAACTAACTGTCTGTAATGATGGATGCCTCCTTCGAGGACACATAGTGGTGATTCTGGCCAGCCTCGCAGATAGAGCAGTACAACTAACCCATGCTGGCCATCAAGGCATGGTGAAAACGAAGAGCAGGTTACAAACCAAGGTATGGTTCCCAATGATGGACAAGAAAGTTGAAGTGTTTGTGCGCTCATGCCACTGGTGCTAAGTGAGTCTCTATTATAACTGAAAAGCAACCTCAGAAACCTTGGGTTTCAGACAGTCTCGATTTTGGAAGTCTTCCAGATGGCCGCCATATGCTAGTACTGATTGACGATTTCTCACGATACCCAGAAGTGGAAATAGTCAAATCACTGACCACGACAGATGTGATACCAAAAGTAGACAAAGTACTTGCCACCCAAGGAATGATCTAAGAGATTCGGACTGACAATGGTCCTCCTTTTCAAGGTAGAGAGTTTGCTGAATAACTGAACTCTCTCGGCATCCGACACCAGAAGATCACTGATTTACAAGTGGGAGATCACGTCCTGGTCAATGATCGATTTCCGGGTAGCAAGTTCCGGTTACCGTTTGAGAGCCGCCCCTGGGAAATTATCAGGCGTCAAGGATCCCTAATGTGGCACTTAGAGGGATGGAACAGATTGCTCGCAACTTCTCCTGGTTCAAATGTTTTCAAACTCCTGCCCCCACAACCACTTTGGAAAACAGATCTACTTCCATCAACTCAGATGCTGAAGTGATGTCAGAAGATGGATGGTCAGAAGGGTCATTGCCATTGCGTGGTGCTGCTAACTACGATGGTGAGTCGTCAGAACAGGTTAGAGGATCGGTCATCAGTCCATGCTGGCCCACATTGCCAGTCAGTCGTACTAACTGCTCCCGGTACGAGTTGCGGTGCAACCCTGCACCTTCGATGAGACTGACAGATCACCTGTTGTGACTGGCGAGTAGAGGAAAGTGAGATTCTTTTTGAGCGATAGCTGTATCTGTGCTTTTCATTGGTATTGATGTTTTTATACTTCGGTTTGCAGACTGTGCAATCTGTCAATATTTCTCTTTGTGATTTTTGGGAGCAATGTAGTGTTGGACTCGTGATGCAAAGAGCTACGGACACTACCATCATAGATGTGGAATGCAAGGGGTGGGATGTTTACACTCCTACCGCACTTTGTTAATGTTGTGACCTTGCGGTCACGTGATGTGCAGTTAATAAACGGGGCATGGACGGTGGGTGCGGTCGGTTGGAATCGGAGCAAAAGGGAAGAACATGCTGCCGGTTCACCGGCCAAAACAAATCCGCATGTGCCAGTGTAATTATTAAATGATAAGCGCATGATCGCCAAGAGACATCACACATCCTATGCCGCACATAGTGGGCCCCTGAGAAGTGGGGCATTTCCAGCACCAGGCCCCCGTGCCACGATCAGGCACACATCCTGACACAGGGATTGTCCTCAAACTCCCTCTGTCAGCTTGTGGCGTGCGACATTCAGTGCGTTTCCCCCATTCACCCTGTCCTCATGTACAGGCCAGGCGGCAGCCGCAGCAACCATGGTCCCCGACAACCGCACCACCAACAGGAGCCACCTCCTTCAGGTGAACAGCAAGCCCTGCTCACTGTTTGCCCTTGCTCAGAGGCACATCGTGATTCCACTCCAAGGCTGCACCATCCACGCAGCCACGAGCAGTTCCGCTCCATCCGTCACCAAGCAGCCACTAAGGTGTTGGACCACCGCTTCTTTGCTCCTCATGCTCTGCTCCAACTGACAGGATCAGGCCAAGCCGGGTCATCTCACAAGGCAATGCTCATTCGCTGGGCCAAGGATGGTCGATCTCCTTCCACTGCCATGCTGGCCCAAGCCTCCTGGTCACTGGGCCTTTCAAGCCATCTCACTTCCCCAGAAGTGCAAAACGGGCAGTCCCGAAGTTGACCTCTTCCCACAACTGTGCCATCGGGAGTGGGGTGTGTTTCGGCGCCATGATGTCAGGATTACATAAGATTAATCAGGATTTATTTGTGGGCCAACCGGCAGCTCAAGAACTCATGTCTTGTTGGTCATGTTGCTTGACCAAGTCCACTTGGAAACAAACACTTTAATATGATCAAAACTAATTTTTACACTAGGTGATACAATTTCAACACATTGTCCTCTGTGCACTTTTTAGTCTTATTAGTAAAACAGTATGTCTGTGCAACTGTAATGGTCATCTCTATTGAAAATGTGTTTTCTATAGTGGCAATGTGCTACCACACCATGCATCCTCCTCTCTGCACCACTCCACTCTAATCTGCACCACTCCACACCACTGCACTCTACTGTGCACCTCTTCACTTTACCCAATCCACACCACTGCACTCTGCATCACTCCACTATATGACACTGCACTCTATGCCACCTCACGCTACACCTCTTTGCTCTACCATGTACTGTGCTACTCTATGCCAATACACTCTTCGCCACTCTACACCACTGCACTCTACACCACTGTACTTTACACCACTCCAGTCCAGGCAACACCAATCTAGTTTACACATCTCCACTCCGCACCACTGAACTCTACATCATTCTGCAAGATTGCAGTCTTCGCCACCTCACTCTATGCCAATGCACTTTATTCTGTAACAGCTCTATGGCCCTGAACTCTATGGCACTCTACACCAGTCAACTGTACCCCACTCTAATCTACTCTACACCACTGCACTCTGTCACTGCACTCTACACCACTTTACTCTATACCATTACACTTTATGCCACTCTATGTAATTGCACTCTACCCTGTACCATTGCACTGTATGCCACTTAAGTCTTCTCTGAAACAAACTACTATACGCAACTACACTCTCTGCCATTCTATTCCACTGTGAGCCACTCCACTGTATGCCACTGCACTCTATGCCAATACACTCAACACAACTGCACTCTGACACTGCACTCTACACCACTGCACTCTACATCACTGTATTCTATGCCACTAATCTAAACCCCGCTGCACCGTAGATCACTGTACTCTACACCACTACTCTCTACAGCACTACACTCTGACACTACTCTGCAACAGTGCACTCTCTGCTGTTGAACTCTGACACACTACTCTGCACTACTCCACTCTACGCAACTCAACTCTATGCCACTGCACTCTACGGCACTATACTCTACCCTGCACCACTCTTTTACTCTTCTCTGCACCATTCTGTACCATTGCACTGTATCCCACTCGACTTTACTCTGCACTCTGTGCCACTGCACTCTTTGCCACTCAACTCTACTCTGCGCCTCTGCCCTCTGCATCACTTACCTGTGCTCCTTTCTACTCTGCTGCACTCGACGCCACTCTACTCTGCACCACTCTGCGCCACTACTCTCTGTGCCTATGCACTCTACTCTACACCACTCCTGTCTGTTCCACTGCACTCTTTTGCTACTCCACTCTGCACCACTGCACTCTACTCTGCACCACTCTACGCCACTACTCTCACCACTCCTGTCTGTTCCACTGCACTCTTATGCTACTACACTCTGCACCACTGCACTCTACTATGCACCACTCTAAACTATGACACCGCTTTCTGTGGTGCTGCATTGTACACCACTGAATTCAATGCCTCTGCTCCCTACAACACTGTACTCTGCAATACTGTACACCAATCCACTCCACTCCACTCTGTGCCACTCCAGTGGATGCCACTATTTGCGACTCCACCCTATTCCACCCCAGCACACAATTGTAAGAAGCTGGCCTGGTGTGTGGTGAATACCTGTGGTGTTATCACCTTATACAAGATATCTCCTATTAGTGAAGTGTAGGCAGTGTCTAGGAAGCCAGGGCTCTCTAGAGGTAGCTGTGGATGAGCAGCCAAAACGTAACTAGGAGACATACAAAGCTTATGCAATACCACAACAGTCACACAGTACTTACACATATGAAAGAACCACACAGTGTTGCAAAAATAAAGGTACTTTTTTATAGTAACACAAATACTAAAATACTGTATAGGCACTACTGCCCTAAAAGATGAGTAAGCACACTATTATATACACATTAGAACTCAGGAATTGGCATAGAAAACAGTAGAAGACAGCGAAATAGCAGAATAAAATAGAGACCCTAGGGGGAGTCCAAACCATATACTAAGTAAGTGGAATGTGAAGGTCAGTTCCCCCACCTAAGGAAGTAGAATCTGTAGAAAGGGAGCTGGAGGAACTAGGAACCCCAAAAGGTAAGTACCAGAGTGCCTGCCCAGCGACCAGGAGAGAAGAGGTAAGTACCTGTTTTTTCCCCAACCCCACAGGTAACCTTTGGAAAAGAACTGTGCAAGACCCAAGAAGAGACAAAAGGTGGATCTTCACAGAAGAGGACCTGCAAATGAAGAGGACCAAGTCCAGTTTGAGTTGGAGTGTCAGGTTGGGGCAGGAGCCACTACCTACCCTTCTGGAGATGCAGGACCAGGTCGACGGTGAAGACAAGGAGTCAGTTATGCAGCGCAGGAGAAGACTTCCAGAAGTGATGCAGACGATGTCCCACGTCGGAAGAAGAGCTGCAGTCAGTCAGTGGTGAGGAAAAATCACCAACAAGCCTTGGCAAAGGCAAGAGTCGCAGATGATGAGTTGCTGAGCTGCTGGGGACCAAGAAGGTCCATGGGGACTCATCCCAAGGAGGGGAGTCCTAGGTGGCCCTCAGCAGTGAGGCGAGTCGGAAAACAAGGATGCAGCCCCCGCAGGTAACCCACAGGCAGCAGGCACAGGAATCACATTGAGGCCCACTAAGCACACTTGGAGAGGAGGCCTATGTCGCTGGAGCAGCAGGCAGGAGACTGTGCTTTACAGTGTAGAGTGCTGGTGGCCCGGGCTACACAGAGCCTGAAGATCCCTTGGAAGAAGAGCCAACAAGCCTTGGTAGCTGCAAGAGTCGCTGTGCACAGGGGTACTCTTTTGTAAGGAGAGGCAAGGGCTCACTGTCTCCCAAGTTGGACAGCTGGTAGAGAGGACCGAAGGGACCACTCCAGACCACGACCTGTATTGCAGAATCCATGCAGTTTTGCAGGAGAGACGATCCACGCAGCCGGACGTCGTCGTGGTTGGTCCATACGGATGCAGGAGAGTGACTCCTTCACTCCAAGGGAAATTCCTTCTTGCTTCTTGTGCAGGCTTAAGACTCGTCACTCTCAGAGGACGCACAGCCAGGGAAATGTTGCACTTGCTGAAAGGATCTAGAGAAACAATGTTGCAGAGTAGAGTCGTCGCTGGAGTTTCAGATTATGGGTTCCTGGAGGGCCCCAGTTGCAGTCCCAGTGGCCAGAAGACTAAGTAAATGATGCAGAGGGGTCTTGCAGAATCTTGCATGTCAAATCTAAAGACCTGCCCTGGAGGGAGACCCTAAATAGCCCTGGAAGAGGGTTTGGTCACCTAGGAGGGTGACCACCCATCAGGAGGGGGCTGTGACGTCACCTGCCTGACCTGGCCACTAAGATGCTCCCAGAGGCCTCTGCCCACATTGGATTCAAGATGGCAGAATCAAGAGGCCACCTGGCGGAGCTCTGGGCACCACCCCTGGGGTGGTGATGGATAGGGGAGTGGTCACTCCCCTTTCCATTGTCCAGTTTTGCGCCAGAGCAGGGAACGCGGGTCCCAAGACTGGTGCAAACTTGTTTATGCAAGGAAAGCACCAAATGTGTCTTTCAAAGCATACCGGTGGCTTGGGGAGGCTACCCCTCCCAAGCCATGTAACGCCTATTTCCAAAGGGAGAAGGGGTTACCTCCCACTCCCAAAGGAAATCCTTTGTTCTGCCTTCCTGGGCTTGAGCTGGTCAAGCAGCAGGAGGACAGAAACCTGTCTGTATGATGCCAGCTACGCGCGCTGCCTGGGAAAACCCTGCAAACTGGTAGGAGCAAAGCTGGGGGTCCTCTAAGGAGCCCCCAGAGTGCATGGAATCATACAGCAAATACTGGGAACAGTATTGCGGTATGATTCCAACATGTTTGATACCAAACATGTCCAGGTTCGGCTTTACCATCATGTAACTGGACATAGGTAGTGACCTATGTCCAGTACATGGGTAAAATGGCTTCCCCGCACTTACGAAGTCCAGAAAAATTGAACTGGAGTTCGTAGGGGCACCTCTGCCCATGCCAAAAAGAGGCTACTTTCCTACAACAACGCTATCTGCCACTCCACTATACAACTCCCTTCTCCACTCTTTGCCATTGTACGCTACAATACTCAATTCCACTAACATTTAGTCTTGCTGAACAGCATTCAAACCCAATACCTCTTCCATAGATGATACCTGTTGGCTTTGCCAATGCTTGTTATTATTTTTTCTTTCTTTTCTTTTATTTTAGAGAGGTATACAGAATTGCACCTAGGTAATGTACTTTCTACCAGGGGCCTATCGGTTTGATTCTTTTTCTATGCTCAATTAAAAGTGTTACCAAAATATTCTCAAGTTTACTAGCAACAACACACTTTAATGATACTAATTTAAAATTGTCCATGTTTGAGTGTTGTCTGGCTTGGAGCGGAGTGTTTGACTCTGGTGTACTCCTTCGTAGAAATGGATACAGTCAAATCCTGCTGCTTCTGTGTGCGCATTTTAGAAGACACTTCACTATCTCCAACTTGTTAAGTCGGTCAACGAGAGTCTCTTCCAGAAGATTAACGGACTGATAAATGACGAATCCACACTGAGGGCCCAACAACTAGCTCAAACTCCACATACCGCTTCACATTGAATACTTGCACTCCAGAGGTGAAATCCTCGTTTCTCTATTTCCCCACAGTGAAGGGTATTTCCCTCTTAAGTGAAGGGTATTTGCTTTCAGTCACGGTGTATATGACTTATTCTAGCCGTTTCCTCCCCTGTGGCGAGTGTTTTCCTGGGCGGGGCCCCCCACCGCCGCTCTTATGTTCATCTTTTTTTTGCCCTGAAGAAGGTGATGACAAATATTGCGATTTATATCACCGAAACTTGCGTCGGCACCGATGAAACAATTGTCCGGAGACTATTACATGAAGGACAAGAAAAGACGTATAGCTAAGCGTTACATGCATTGAAAGCATTAAACGTATAGTCATGTTACTGCTAGCCCATAATGCTGTGAACAGCAACTGTTAAAATCTACTGAGTCATATATTTTAACAACCATTGTTTATATTCTTTGAGTTTCATATTTCCTATCCAAGTCCTATTTGTAACATCTCAGTACGGTGTATGCGAGCTTGGTCTCTCACCCATGTGGTTCTTTGACCAGTCATTTTGATATGTTTTTAACATGTATAAGCGGATGTGAGGGGAGACTGTCTGTAGTATGATTGGAGCATGCCAGTGAGTGAGCAAGCAATTTTAATGTGTGGTCGGGTATGAGCGGTTACTGCCATGGGAGTTTTCGACTAAACATTATGTTAAGTTGAGATAGGTATACCCTAAATAAACAAGAAGACAAATGTAAAGTTTATATTTTTGTGAAAATGTTATGTGTATAGGTTATCAAATCATGTTCCAAAAATGCATGGGAACGATTGTGAAATAAATTGTTTTTTATAAAAATTATATGTCTGACAAGCATCATTATAACTGGGTGGCTCGCATTAGACAAGTGGAGTATTTATATTTGAGTTATACCACTGTGAAAGAGTGTGCAGGTTTTTTGGTCACTTGTTATAGCCTCTATTACACCTACCGTGGCTCTCGTCCTAATTTGGTGTCTGGTTGCAAGTGTGTGCTTACAAGTGGATTAAACTTCATTGGTGCTCTCGTGGACGTCATTTAGGGGTCGCAGCTGCGACCCCTGGTTTGTCCTTTGCTACCCCTGGCACTGCCTTTGTGACCCCTGCTTGGCCCCAAAGGCAGCTAATTCAGTGCCAGGAACACTGTGGCAGCTCGTCCTTATGGACGTCAGTTGATGCTCCGCAATCTTTGTTTTTTGTCTAATAGTGCATTTTAACGCACTATTCACTATTAGTGTAATAGAAATGGGGTACAGTTAGCTGGAATATGCCCTTCCAATGCAGCTGAGGGAATGAAAAATGCTTATAAATGTATGTTGTGTGCGTGCTTGCGGGTGAGAGTGTGTTTATGTGAGAGTGGGTGTGTAAGTGTGAATTTGTGTGTATGTGTAAGTATCTGTGTGTGAGTGAAAGTGGGGGTCAGAGGGTGCGTCATGTCGCTTTCGCCACCCCTGGCATATTGTGAATTGACGTCCATGGGTGCTCTGCTTATCAATACATCTCATACGTGGCCAAGCAGCAAGGAGTGGCGATGCAGGTTGGGTCACCATTCACTTCCCTTCATCTGCCATGATCCCTTGAGGCCTGCAGGCAGGCTTCTTGTCGCCATCTTACAGAGACCAGTTAGCCGGCTTAGATAGGCCAAAGCTATTAGTTCTAGGCTAGGGTAATCTATGTTAATTATCTGATCTAACCATATTTCACAGTTTTGGTGCCACACCATCTAATTATAAAGAAAATTGATCACAAAAATCAAGTTTTTCATGTTTCTTTGTTTCATTTGTTTTACAGATAGCCATTTGAGCCTGAAAGATGAAATTGAATCCATTTTGCGGGAGCGAATCATGGTTTTGGACGGTGGCATGGGCACCATGATTCAGCAGCACACTCTGACAGAAGCAGATTTTCAGGGGCACGAATTTGAACACCATCCCAAACCGCTGAAAGGAAATAATGATCTTCTGAGCATTACCCGTCCTGATCTCATCTACAAAATTCACAAGGTATTCAGTTGTTTATTGATTTAAATATGAATGTGAGTACAGACTAGAACTTATTCAAGTTTCTTAGTATATTTTGGACCAAACATTTCCACCTTCCTTCATGCCAAAACATTTATCTTACCATCCTGCCTCTTCCACTGCTTAATATTTTACTCTACTTTCCCCTGCAGTCTTCTGTACTGGACATCCACCTTTCTCATTTGATGAGCAGTTTACTCTTTGTTCCCTCCGACCCTCCTGTCAGACAATGATCCACCCCCTTTATCACAGTTCTTTATTTCTCTTCAGCTAGACTGCACTTTCTCAGTCTTTTTGGCATTGTATATGCTCTTCTTCCCTCAGCTGTTTTACAGTCCTAACTTCTTTCGGTGCAGTCTGATTATCCCTTACTGTTCTTTCTCCTTTCTTTGACCTTTAAATTCACAGAAGACCGATTACCTCATAATATGAAGATTTGATGCTTCATATTCAAAAGACTTGTTAAATACTAACATGAAAATGTATGTGCGCATTGCAGACGTAAATGGAACCCCCTTTGCAATTGAAGATACAGTTTGCCTTATCAATGCAATTACATCGGAGGGCCTGTCAGTAAAGTACATTATTCTCTGTTTAAAAGTTCCAAAATACTATGAATCCACATTTAATTTAATCCTCAAGCTGGCGTTATCTGTTTTATATGAGTAAATGAGTTGCATAAAAGTTCACACACTGGAGATTATTTGAGACCACTTGAAATTGCAGTAATTGTATATGAACCACTAGGGACAGTTTTTGAGAAAGTAAATGATTTATTTATTGGTTGGCTCTACGAATTGATTGAACTTAATCTTCAATGCAATGTGACCTCTCTTACGACTTAGTAGCTATGGAGTCCCTATTATCTGAATCAGAATGATATGCTGAGTGTATTGGACGTAAAGCAAATTGGATTTCTAGCTGTTGTGCCTTTATACTGCCAATCTTGTTAGTGACCCACGGTTTCCATCAAACCTATCCACTAGACATGAAAGAGACACACTGTGTCTCACTGTTGGGTGTTGACAGTAACTGTTGCTCAGGTTACATGTTGGCACAACCTCTTCTTTGTCATCCTGTTGTTCGGGTGAGGCCACAGTCTCTATTGTTCTCACCTTCAAAGCATAGTGATTTATGTGTTAACTCATTTCTTGGTACATGATACCTATGGAAGTGCTGGGAATCTCTGGGGGACATTGTGGGCATCTACAGTCACGCATTGTGAAAATTCTAGATGGGTTCTGTATGGAATTCGCTAATATCTTCCCCTTTTTCTAAGAAATTATTTTATCAGAAAGACCTTGCATGATTAAAGATTATATGAGACCTATCCAAGATGGCGGCCATACCTCTTGGTGGAAACTTCCTGTACAGCACTTTTTAAGGAGACAGCACCAATTTCTTTATGCATCATAATGCAGTCAGAGTATTTTTGTGGGAGGTTTATCACCTGCAGTGTTCTATTTTTGCCTTATTTTTCTTCTCTTAGATTTTGTACCTGAATTTTCTTCCTTCTCTTAGATTTTGTACCTGAATTGTCTTCCTTATCTCTTCAGAGGTTTAATACCTTCTGCCTAGTTGTTGTGTGCCCTGTATGCTGTTACCTTCTGCCATATTTCACAGCTTTGGGAATTATAGACCCTCCAAGAGGTTTTTGTTATGAAGCAAGACTTTTCCCCTCCTAATTAAGTGGCCCCTCCTTGCAGATTCATACTTAGTATACATTAATTCTACTGTTTAAGTGTATAGAGGCTAGCCGGAAGGGATTACTGGTACTTGAGGCAGGCCAGAGACAAGCGCCTGGTAAACCTGCCCTTTGCTTCTTTATGGTATATGTAACATTGTGTAAAATATATTTGCAAGGCATATATTCACCCATAACATATAGCTATAAAGTTAAATAACAGATATGTTTTTTGCCCAGCTCAATGGTACCCATTTTATTGACTTTAGAAGAAAGAAAGGATGAGTGGATTTACTGGGATTTTAACCGATGGCCATGGGATTAATTACAGATCCCAGTAGTAGACGTAGTAATCCACAGATGCTACACAATGAGGTCATTCTGTAGTAATTTGCAGTCTGGATCACAAGTTAAAACATATATGAAACCTTCTATCAAACATTCTAGGATTTTGTATATCAATACCTAGAAGTGACCCAACATAATGCAGTAGATTTTTAACTCACAAGATTTCTTCATGGCAAGTGGAATGCACCTCTTGCAGCTGTGCTAATAATAAGCTACTTGGTGTCTATAATATCCAACGCTGCTGCTGTAGTAGACGTCATGCATGTCTCCCTAAGCACTCCGATGTGGAAGAACACTTCTGTTGCACAAACTGATAATACATACTCCCGGACACGTTCTCCAAGATCTCTTACTGTATGAATAACCCCTTTTCACCCCTAAATTGTCAGATTCTTAAACCTCTCTCTAACACTATCCTGCTATATTTCCGAGTTGTTAATGAGTTATACTTGTACATCCATTGAATCAATAAGGGTACTGCTCATTCAAGCACCAGATATGTTTTAAGGCTATTGGGTAGTGCTTCTGTTTAAAAACATTCACATGTCTCTGATGTTTTTTGGTTCTGTTTGGTTTTAATAATCCAGAACCTTTTAGTTATCCACGTACCAAAAACATCTTAATGAACGGCCATAGATGAATGCAGAACAGTGCCCTTTTACCCAATACAGCAAGACACTCCTTTCATCAGGACAAAATATGTCAGCCAGCCTGCTAAATGTTTCTGTTGCTAGCCTTGTTGTTGCACGTGAATAGTGCTGCCTTATGTGTGTGAATAAAAAAGGGTAAGAACTATTTTAATTGTGAACATTTTTATTTTTGTAGGAGTACCTGATGTCAGGCGCTGATATAGTTGAGACAAACACATTCAGCAGCACAAGCGTTGCTCAAGCAGACTATGGCCTTGAACACCTGGTAAGCTCTTTGAGATTTTTTTTATTTTCAGATACAACATTATTTGAACACTGTCTCTCTTGAAGTTAAGGCTAAAATACCTTTTGATTATAAGTTTTGTGAGCACAGTGAGTCTGAGCTAGGCTCTGGTGATTGCCTGAAATTCCCATTTGACAGCTTCCCTGTTTTCCCTGCTAGGTGTGTGCTATATAAATACCAAATACTGAATACCAATACATGCCTAAATGTGACCGAGTATAGGAAGTTAAACATACAAGCAACCTTTAAAATTGTAAAAAATAAATAAAAAAATGTTAATAATTCTTGTCACTTTCACATGCATCAATATAATTGAATAGGGTACTGGAATCATTTAATTGGCTTGCTGTCTCATTACGATCTTCTGCATTTAAGTTATGTCGGTAAAACCTGTGGGTCAGCCCGCACTGTTGCTGCTTTTAGGGCCTCTCCTGTCTATGGGCTTGCATATAGAGAGTATTGCATGAATGTATTTATTTGACACATTTCTGCAGTACCCAAATACTGGAGTAGTATTCAAATATTTTGTGTGATGGTAATATTCAAGCTTTCAGATGGGGGATAGAAAGGGAAAGAAATAACATACGTGAGGTAGCTAATTAACAATATGTTTTGCAGAAGTGTTGTCTAGTGTAGCGGGGTATACTTCTTAGTCTGAAAGTGTGTACCAGTTTGTGGAGTCTCTACAGCTGAAATGATGTCCTCCCTGTCACGATTTGTCAAAGGGTGGGGTGATCAGTTAGTCATGATTTCCAGATGATAGGGGGTTTTGCATTGCAGTATGTAGTCTTGCAGTCATTAAGGGTTGAATTTCCACAATATGTTTGTAAGGCATAAGGTTTCGAAACTGATCCTTCTTGAGAAGTGAAGGTAATGGAGATCTTAGTTATGATAATGGAGTTCTGGGTAATGGTGTCACTTACCTTTCTATTTTGTGGATTATGATCCTGATGGTTTATTTTTTTCTGAAGAATGTATTGATAATTACTTGGTTACCCGAGTTGCATAAATCAAGCTTTGGAGGTATGATGGCTCCGATAAAGTGCTTCCTTTGTTAAGTTGGGTTTAGAGAGGAGATTTCTGACACACCAAATGACTATTGCTTGTTAAGATTGCACTGCATTCAGGGAGGAATGGGAGATCTTTGTTGAAGGTTATGGTGGAATGTTTGGTTGTATATAGTGCAGATGGAAGGATGCCCAGGGGCTCGCGTCAGACAAAATTAATGGAAGGGGCTGATTTTCTTCTTTGTCCCAGCTGGAATCTGTTTCTGAGAGATAATTAAGACAAGGATGTTTTTATTACTTCAGGGTGACAATAGTGATTTCATTGAGAGACTGCAAATCTTTTAATGCTGATATGCAGCTGGTAGAAGACAGCAGTGTTCCCTCTAGTTAATTTTTGTTGTGTACACTTTGCTTTATCATTTGCGCATGCAAATGAGGATGGCAGGCACTACAATATTTCTTATGTGTTTGAACACTGGGTTCATCATTGTGTTGTTTAGTAATAAAAGTTCCACCCCACAATTCCGTTTTTCTCCAAGAGAAACTTCATGTTATTTTTGTATTGAGGCTTCTCCATGAAATGGACATGACCATTTTGCCTATTTTACAAAGCAAGCAGTTTATCTCATGTGTGACTAATGATATTTTTCAAGACTGTATGAACACATTTGCTATTGTTTCAGGCATACCGCATGAATAAAGTTTCTGCTGAAGTGGCTCGGAAAGCAGTTGCGGATGTAACCGCTGACACAGGTGAGTAGCTCATTTTTCTGTTCTACTTTTTCTTTCTTTAGTTTATTTGGTAATAAACACTTTGCACATTGAGAGCTATATAAAATTAGAGAGTCAAGTTACAACTCTTTAGGTTTTCATATCATTTCAGACTGGTAGGAGGGAATCCGAGAAAGCTTTGCCTGACGTTTGCTCCACGTAAATCTACTTTATTCTTCACTTTTTTAGGGTGTAGTACCCGAGCGTGGAAACATGGTGCTACTACTCAAGAAATCTAATCTGGAGGTTACAGACTGGGTTAATTATTGACACATTTCGCTTTTGGAAACGCTTGCAAAAGTTCTTGAAAAACATCTTAACCAACAATTGTCAGCTTATTTGGAGACTATTTGCATTCCTCACAATCAGGATTTAGGTCAGAACATAGCACTGACACTATGTTTGGAGGTGTAATGGATCATCTCAGATCGCAGCTTCATTTAGGAGAATACTGCTGCTGTCATCTTGCTGGATCTAAGTGATGCATTTGATACCGTTTTCCATCCAGTGCTTTTACAAAGGCTAGCTGATCTGGGCATCCAAGGCCTGGCGTTGATGTGGCTCTGTTTTTTTTGCAAGATTGTTCTTTTTTATTTTATTCTAAAGCTCATAAATCTTTGACTCAGTTGCTGCCGGATGGGTTTCCTCAGGGCACCTCCTTGAGCCCCAATTATTTCAATATGTATGTTTGCCTGCTGGCAGACATAGGTGAAGGGCATGGCCTTATGCTTTTTTATTATGCTGATGGCACACAAATTATTGTGTCTTTAGCTTCAAAGGACGGCCGCAGGCCATCTGACCTAAATTCCTGTCTTGTCAAGGTGGTAACCTGGATGAGGAAAAATTCCTTAAAACTAAGTGGGAACAAGGCTGAAGTTTCATTGATTGGCAATCAAACCCAGGTTTGAGGCCCTCATTTTTGGCTGAACGAACAGGTGCCTGGTCCTAGTCCTAGCCAGGCAATTAGGGACCTAGGCTTTCGGCTTGAAGATAAGATTATCATGGACCAGCAAATCAGCAAGGTGGCAGACTGTTGTTTTGGCTTTCTCGGGCATTTTAGGTAAATACTTGGGCTTTTATTTGTTTCCTGTCAAAGAACAATTGTGTAAGCTCCACACCTGCCAGTCACTTCAAATGGGGGAAAAGCATAGTTGACTTCAGTCCCTCCAGTATACTTCACCTTCTTCTTCACAACCCAGTTTCCAACTTTCTGTGTTTTTACTTCTAGATGTCTCTCCACTCCCCTCATCTTATCCCAGCCAAAATAAACTTGTCCTTTTTTTCTGGGGTTCTAACTTGTGCCTGCACCTCCCTGTCTGTGTTCTTCTTTCTTGGTCTGACATCCTGTTTGTCTTTGTTCACAACTTTGACTGTATTCTTTTTTTGTTACCTTGAATCTCATTGATATATCTAAAGGCATCAACTTAATAAATTGCTCCCCTTTCACATTTCAGGCAACCTAAAACCTGATCATCACTCTAATCCTTCCATGACTACCTTTTTGCTCATCTCTCCTTTTAAGCCTTCCTATCTGTGCTACTCCCCCTCTATGTATGATCTTTAATGGTTGTCTTTGTATTCATTTCAAAATCTTCTCTGATCACATTTCAGCACTTTATCTTCTGTATTTGGGTCTTTTTCTTTACTTTCTGCCACTCTTTTGCTGAAGTTGTGTTTTCATTCTTTGTAAAATATTTTTTATAAAGGTCTTTATGAATGATAAAAATTAAAGAGAGATTATAATTATATTTGGTTATTTTTGTATCTATCATAGTCTATAAGCATTTGGAGGCACTGCCTCGTGGCCTAAAGAAATTCTAATGCAAAATCATAACAAACAATAATATATTCATTTACAATTTGATAGCATGTGATGAAAAAAGCACAGAAAGGAACAAGTGCAAAATCGAATACAAACTTATTTTAAGCACTTCATGTAGGCAAAGAGTGCCAATAGAGGGTAACAAACAGTGGAGTGAAGAGAGATCACATAGCAAAATGTGTTAAATTCTGGCCATAAATTGGGAGACCAAGTGTCCCAGCATTAGTGTCAAGAAATCTATGCAGTTACAAATCTAAAAATATGAACAGTGTAGAATGCTGCTGAGGGTGTTTCATCACACATTGGGGAGTAACAGTGAAATGGTAGGGTATATAGATTAAATATTAGTAAAGACAGAGGCTACTGACCAAAAGCATTGTTAATATTGCCTTTATTTCACATTTTCAGCCACTGTTCGTGAGTATTCCACCTTGTAACCACATGGCACATTTAGCGATAGTACAAAAACACAAATGTGATCATTTCAGACCCATGTTAAGTTTTATAGAAGAATCGTGTACCTGACGCGTTTAGGGTCCCTATTTGCACATCAGCACAAAAAATGAAAACTCTCTCCCCCCCCCCCCTCCTCCTGCATGCCTTCCCAATGCCCCCCTTCGGATAGGGCCAGAAAACTAGCCTAGAGTAGCCTCATTTCTCTTCATCTTCATTGAGGTCCTCCATATATTTTTTTGTTTGTTATTTGCACGTGTATAATGGTATCACTGAATGTGATGTACAGTGCTGTCCCATCAGAGAAGTTCAGGTAGGATCCAAATCGCAGTGCAGGCTTGTGTGGGCTGTACAGGGATCCTTGTCTTCCTTTGTGAATATTGAGAATACCTAAAAATGGCATTTCTGAAACTAGGTCATTAAGTTTCTTAAACGCCAAACTTTGGGTACATCCAAGACCGAAATTTCAAAATTGTGAGATGTGTATTTTTGCAGCGCACACAATTTGACAATGTTTTGCCTTGTCAGGTATCAAGAGATATGTTGCTGGTGCCATGGGCCCGACCAACAAGACACTCTCTGTTTCTCCTTCTGTGGAACGACCAGACTACAGGAATATCAGTAAGCACAAATTAAGTATCTAGTAAACAGGTGCACAGAACCGCATGTTGTTTGAAAAGATTAATAAAAGTTGTGTTGGGAGATTACATTTTACTTTGGAGATCATGTTTATTTAACTCGTGAGACCCAATTTATGCAATTGTTTCTCAATGAGTGAGAGGGATTGGGAACGGAAGTCAAATAATACAGTTCTTGTAACTTGTTACTCTGGATTCCCGTTCCTTCTATATTGCATTTGTTCAGTTTCTTACCTATTTCTATCAGTCTTTCTTACTGTGAATAACTGCCAGTCCAGATGTTGGTTTATTTCAGGGACCTCCAACTCTTCCTACATTGAGAGCTACTTCTGATTAGTGAAAACCATAATGAACTACTGTGCTATTTAAGGATTAGCTAAGAACACATAAAGGCCAAACAACTAAAATGTTGCCCCTCCAGAACCCCAGTTCTGTCGCAGTGACCAAGTAGCAGTAACTGTGCAAGATCTGTATCTGGAAACATTTACCTCGTGGTTCCCAGGGTCCCATTTTGCCCTTTAACTCTTGTTTATGGATTACCTATGAAAAGAAAGTGTCTCAATGGATCTGATGATCTTTTTGCAGTACATGGGAATGACATTTTGGGAGCCAGATCCCCGAAAACTCCCATTAGGTGAATAATTTACCTGAAGTCTGTTGATTGATATACACACAAACTAAAAAATCAAAAAGTTATTTTTTCACATATACTTTGCACTTTTAACTAGGACCAATAGTAACAACCCATTCTGTGGGATAGATACAGACTTCACAGCTCACCCTTCAAGTGAACATCTCCCTGCAGCCCCCCTAGGCTCATGTATGACAGGCACTTATGACAAAAATGAAGAGATGGAAGGGACTATGGAAAGTGGGAAGTGAGTGCAATAAGAAAGGAACAAAGAATGAAAAGCTGAAAAAAATAGGAAGAAAATGTGAAAATGAGAGAATGATGAAAGGCATGAGGAAGAAGGAAATGCGAAAAAAGAAAAAAATAACAGAATGAGAGAATTAAATGGGAGGCAAAAAGGTGAGCCTGAGAAAAAGAGAAGCAGAGAAGAAAAAGAAGAGAAGGAAAGCATAAAAAGAAGGAAAGTGTAGAATAAAGAAGTGAGACAATTGAGAGGAGAAAGAGAGAAAAGAAGGGAAGGAGAGAAGGAACTGAGAAATGGGAAAGAGGACAGAAGAAAAGACAAGAGAAGGAAAAGAAGGGAGAACACGAAAGTATGAAAAGGAGAATGAATAAAAAATTAAGGAGGCAACAATGAGAAGGAATGGGTAAAAGATAAAAGAAGAGAAGGGAAGGACGAGAGAAGGAGAACAAGTGAAATGTGATAAAGGGTGGTAAGGAAAGAGAGAAGAGAGAAATAGAGAGCAAGGGGAAAGAGGATGAAGGGTGAAAGAGGAGAAAAAGCGAGACCGAAAAGGGAAAGACGATAAGAAAAGAAGAAACTTAAGAGGAAGAAGGCAAAAAAGAAGGAAAGATAAGAGAATAAGAGCAAAAGAAAAGAGTAAAAGAGGAGCTAGAAAAGAGAAAGAAAACCTTTCCCCATAAGGGCTGCATGCAGGTGTTGAGTGAGCAGTTCTACAAGGATGAAGGTTTGTAACAGCTGCTTCATTCATAGTACAGGCTAAATGCCACCCTGGATCCATGAATGAAGAAGCTTAAGCGCAACAGTTTTTTACAGTGAATTGGGCTAACTTCACCTGCATTGTGTGCTTGCCCACCCTCATAGAGCTGGGTGCAGTTTTTTTTTAATGGGGTGCCTTTACAGGATGGCAGGTTGAGAGGCAGTTGAAGGTTGCAAGCTACTTAGAGCCAGCCTTCCAGGGACTGTTAGCTGGCAATTGATTTGTTAGAAACAACTAGTTCATTTCTGTGCAGAATAACAGGCAATATGGGTGCATTGTCACAAAATATTTTCAGTGTGTACCACACACTGGGAACATCCCCTTACAATGTAACAACTACAGAAAAAAAAAAAAAAAGAGATTCTTAAGTGCCTTATAAACATGGGAATGGGTAGTGACAGGGTGGGTTGCGCTTCTGAAAATGATAGCCCTACCCCGATTGCTATACTTCTCCACCCTTCCGTTATGGATCCTGAGAGCCTTTTCAAGGAACTAAACTCGATGCTGGTCGGCTTCTTGTGGGGGTCTGGCAGACAGCGATTGATACTCGCTATGCTATAGAGACCGCTTGCAAAGGGCGGGCTGGCCATCCATGATTGTGAGTCCTACTATTTAGAAGGGCAGCTACAGTGGTTGGCCTGGTGGATGGCTTGCTGTACAATGCCCGACAGGGAGATCACCCCTTTTACCCTGGAACTTCAATCGTTGGCCAGGGTGGTCCTACGTTTAGGCCCGCCAATTGCTCCCAGCTCCGATGAACTGAAGGTAGTGCACAAATGCTGGTTGCACTATCTTCGTCGTTTGAAGAGTGTCACAACTTACACACCAGAAATTCTGTTACAATGTTTGCTGGCGTTGCCACATGGGGGGGAGGGGATTGGAGGAGACTGTCTAAATGGGAGACAACCAGGACGACATCCATGAGCACCCTGTACGAAGTTAACTCCCTCTTACCGTTTGAAGACTTCCGTAGTCGATACAGTCTCCCTCCAGGCCACTTTCTTCTATACAGAGCTGTCGCCTGGCGATTGTAGTCCATGGGCAGGTCGGTCGAGCAGAACCTCCCCTATCGGAGATGTGTCATTATCTGACGAGTGCCATGGGCACCTACAAAGCAGTGACCTGCCTTTACAAGAAAATAAGGAAACACTATGCAAACCACTCATAACTCTTAAACAGAAGTGGGGAATGGATCTAGGCACCTCAATTACAGATGAAGATTGGGAGGAAATCTTAACCCAGACTCCCAAAGCCTCAAGAAATTCTCAGTTCAAGCTTTTAAACATATATGTCCTACACAGGGCATATTTGACACCAGGAACACTTAGGAGACATTTCAGGGTGGTAGAGCCAAGATGTGGTGATGTAGAGGCAGAATTCCTTCACATGTTTTGGATTTGTCTGAATATAGGGCAGTTTTGGGTGCTGTTAATAACTCCTTAGTGGACGCATTCGAATGGAAGGTTCCCAATGACCCCCAGACACTGTTTGCTCAGGGGGGAGGGATATAAAAACACGACCCGTCATAAAGTGACCGACCAGTTCAGGGATCTGGCCCTGTTGCTTGCTCAAGGAGAAATAGCAATGAATTGGAAGGCGACTGAGGGCCTCCGGAAGGGATCATGGAGAAGGGAAGTACTGAAATGGACATGGGCAGAAGAAACAGTGATGTACAGGGAAGCCAGGCAAGGTCCGGGGTTGATGGAGAGAGCACGAGCCTGTGGAACCCTGGTATATGATTGGGAACGACTGAGGGACACACCCGGGATGCGGCATCATCTCCTTAAGAAATGTGAGGCAGCACATACCACAGGGTCCAGGAGACTAATCCCCCGCACCTGACAAATATACAGTGGTATGAGAGGAAAGGGGAAGAGAGGAAATCCGACTGAGGGACATCCACCACAGCAATAGTCATCAGGAATACTTAGGTACCCTCAAACAGCTAGGCACACAAGAGGGAGGGGGGGCCAGTTACCTGCATGGGAAATCCACCCTTGAGTGAAGATCAGACAATAACAATGCGCTCCAAGATTGAAAATAGAAGTTGAGATACATAGAAGTTGGCTACAATGTTGAACACAACATTATGCTGCATGTGCAATATCTGTATCTATACAACCGGTATGAATAATGTTGTCTGTAAGTGCAAAAACAATTGATACGAAATTATAATGACGGAAGGGTGGTGCACGCAAAAGGTACGTCTAAATATCAATAGAATATGTTTAAAAAAAACAAAAAACATGGAATGGGTGATATGTTTGTCACAATTTCCAGTTTCAGTGGGTACATCCATATTTCTTTTAGTAGATTGATCACTTTATAAGGCAGGAATGGCTATAGATCTCAAGTTTATGGCTCTACGTTTACCGCTGTATAGTACTTGAACCTAAATAACAGTTGTACCCAACAGGTGATGAAGATATCCTCAGGTCTGAGCGTCCACAGAGTATGAATAAAACCACATGCCTATGATCATTGTTGAAGGCACTCACCTCTTAGCTCTACTGAGTTACTGCATGCAGCTGAAGCCTCTCTTTTTACAGAACACAAAAGTCTAAGGCAAACATGAAGACCCTAGGTATTTGGGTTTTGTATAGCAGTCAAGCTGTCTACAGCAGCGTACAAAGGATTCCACTGGGTTCTGAGAAATAACCATGACTAGTACATCTCCGGTGACACACATCTGCCTAATCAAGGTCAAATGTTAAGGGAGTACAGCTTGTTTCCTCTGTATTTCAGGAGAGCCGGGAATGTCATTTCTCTAGTGCTTGTACATATTTGGTTGACGTTCAGCATTATATCGGGTAACACTGCACTCCTATGGGCACAGTATTCAGGCCATAATTATAGCAATCCTCATCTTGTCAAACCTTGAAAGATTTGCATTGGGTCTGTTCAAGTCCTGTGGACTTTTACTCCTCAATTTCAAAATTGAACATGTCTCTGCATTTTGATAAGGTGCACTTCCTTCTTTGTCTTCCCTCCCACTTCATAGG
Organism: Pleurodeles waltl; assembly: GCF_031143425.1. Classification (NCBI taxonomy): domain Eukaryota; kingdom Metazoa; phylum Chordata; class Amphibia; order Caudata; family Salamandridae; genus Pleurodeles; species Pleurodeles waltl. Next base: position 608,871,566 of record NC_090444.1, on the reverse strand, counting down.
TACTCTTCAAACAGCATGCATGAGCCTCCCTCAAACATTCAGTGTCTTTTGTGCAGAACAGAAACCAGTGAGAGTGAGTATTCTCCCACAAGGAAAATTTAGCACCTGCTTTGTTCATCCAGGCAAATTGCCAGCGGGTATATGCATATTGTAGGAAGTTGGCTCTGTATGTGCTATTTCAAAGTAAGGAATAGCATTCACAGAGTCCAAGGGTTCCCCTTAGAGGTAAGATAGTGGCAAAAAGACATAATACTAATGCTCTATTTTGTGGTAGTGTGGTCGAGCAGTAGGCTTATCAAAGGAGTAGTGTTAAGCATTTGTTGTACATACACACAGGCAATAAATGAGGAACACACACTCGGAGACAAATCCAGCCAATAGGTTTTGTTATAGAAAAATATCTTTTCTTAGTTTATTTTAAGAACCACAGGTTCAAATTCTACTTGTAATATCTCATTTGAAAGGTATTGCAGGTAAGTACTTTAGGAACTTTGAATCATTACATTAGCATGTATACTTTTTACATAAAACAAAATAAGCTGTTTTAAAAGTGGACACAGTGCAATTTTCACAGTTCCTGGGGGAGGTAAGTTTTTGTTAGTTTTGTCAGGTAAGTAAATCACTTACAAGTCTCAGGTTTGGGTCCAAGGTAGCCCACCGTTGGGGGTTCAGAGCAACCCCAAAGTTACCACACCAGCAGCTCAGAGCCGGTCAGGTGCAGAGGTCAAAGAGGTGCCCAAAACGCATAGGCTTCAATGGAGAGAAGGGGGTGCCCCGGTTCCGGTCTGCCAGCAGGTAAGTACCCGCGTCTTCGGGGGGCAGACCAGGGGGGTTTTGTAGGGCACCGGGGCGGACACAAGTCAGCACAAAAAGTACACCCTCAGCAGCGCGGGGGCGGCCGGGTGCAGTGTGCAAACACGCGTCGGGTTTACAATGATGTTCAATGAGAGATCAAGGGATCTCTTCAGCGTCGCAGGCAGGCAAGGGGGGGGCTCCTCGGGGTAGCCACCACCTGGGCAAGGGAGAGGGCCTCCTGGGGGTCACTCCTGCACAGGAGTTCCGTTCCTTTATGTGCTGGGGGCTGCGGGTGCAGGGTCTTTTCCAGCCGTCGGGAAATGGAGTTCAGGCAGTCGCGGTCAGGGGGAGCCTCGGGATTCCCTCTGCAGGCGTCGCTGTGGGGGTCAGGGGGGACAACTTTGGTTACTCACGGTCTCGGAGTCGCCGGAGGGTCCTCCCTGAGGTGTTGGTTCTCCACCAGTCGAGTCGGGGTCGCCGGGTGCAGTGTTGCAAGTCTCACGCTTCTTGCGGGGAGTTGCAGGGGTCTTTAAGTCTGCTCCTTGAAACAAAGTTGCAGTTCTTTTGGAGCAGTGCCGCTGTCCTCAGGAGTTTCTTGTCTTTCTTGAAGTCAGGCAGTCCTCAGAGGATTCAGAGGTCGCTGGTCCCTTGGAAAGCGTCGCTGGAGCAGGGTTCTTTGGAAGGCAGGAGACAGGCCGGTAGGACTGGGGCCAAAGCAGTTGGTGTCTTCTGTTCTTCCTCTGCAGGGGTTTTTCAGCTCAGCAGTCTTCTTCTTCTTGTAGTTTCAGGAATCTAAATTCTTAGGTTCAGGGAAGCCCTTAAATACTAAATTTAAGGGCGTGTTTAGGTCTGGGGGGTTAGTAGCCAATGGCTACTAGCCCTGAGGGTGGGTACACCCTCTTTGTGCCTCCTCCCAAGGGGAGGGGTTCACATCCCTAATCCTATTGGGGAATCCTCCATCTGCAAGATGGAGGATTTCTAAAAGTTAGAGTCACCTCAGCTCAGGACACCTTAGGGGCTGTCCTGACTGGCCAGTGACTCCTCCTTGTTATTCTCATTATTTCCTCCGGCCTTGCCGCCAAAAGTGGGGGCCGTGGCCGGAGGGGGCGGGCATCTCCACTAGCTGGAGTGTCCTGCGGTGCTGGCACAAAGGGGTGAGCCTTTGAGGCTCACCGCCGGGTGTGACAGCTCCTGCCTGGGGGAGGTGTTAGCATCTCCACCCAGTGCAGGCTTTGTTACTGGCCTCAGAGTGACAAAGGCACTCTCCCCATGGGGCCAGCAACATGTCTCGGTTGTGACAGGCTGCTGGAACTAGTCAGCCTACACAGATGGTCGGTTAAGGTTTCAGGGGGCACCTCTAAGGTGCCCTCTGGGGTGTATTCCACAATAAAATGTACACTGGCATCAGTGTGCATTTATTGTGCTGAGAAGTTTGATACCAAACTTCCCAGTTTTCAGTGTAGCCATTATGGTGCTGTGGAGTCCGTGTTTGACAGACTCCCAGACCATATACTCTTATGGCTACCCTGCACTTACAATGTCTAAGGTTTGGCTTAGACACTGTAGGGGCACAGTACTCATGTACTGGTGCCCTCACCTATGGTATAGTGCACCCTGCCTTAGGGCTGTAAGGCCTACTAGAGGGGTGACTTATCTATACTGCATAGGCAGTGTGAGGTTGGCATGGCACCCTGAGGGGAGTGCCATGTCGACTTACTCGTTTTTGTTCTCACCAGCACACACAAGCTGACAAGCAGTGTGTCTGTGCTGAGTGAGGGGTCCCCAGGGTGGCATAAGATATGCTGCAGCCCTTAGAGACCTTCCCTGGCATCAGGGCCCTTGGTACCAGGGGTACCAGTTACAAGGGACTTATCTGGATGCCAGGGTGTGCCAATTGTGGAATCAAAAGTACAGGTTAGGGAAAGAACACTGGTGCTGGGGCCTGGTTAGCAGGCCTCAGCACACTTTCAATTCAAAACATAGCATCAGCAAAGGCAAAAAGTCAGGGGGTAACCATGCCAAGGAGGCATTTCCTTACACATATTATAATTAGATTTTCATGAGATGCCTAGCATCGAGAGTTGGCCAGTGACTGAAGTAAAATACAAAACATCAGCCTCTCAGAAAAACCATACGATATCAAAACGTCATTATACCTTCCAAATATGAGATTAGCTGCATATATGATGCCTACGTCTAGATAACACACTGCACTTCCAGTAGGCTTGGTGTGCCAGCTGTGTGAAGCTCAGGACAGAGATTTGGATGGGGTATTGTGAGGGAGGGGGATGGATTTTTAAACCATTTCTCCAGATTCACTTTTGAAGGTCCACAATTGACAAGACTTAATATACTGCCACTCTGTAAACACAGCAGACGGTTACAGTGCACTTTTAACAAAAAAGAAATACATTTCACAAATACAAGCCAACTGGTCAGTAAGTGCAACACCAGACCTGGGCTAAAAGTGAACCAGACTGGTGACAGGGTAACCCACTGTACACAGATAAAGTTGTATAAATTGGACGAACAAGCCCCTGTCCTTAGGAGAAGTAATTACAGAGTAGAGGTAAGCAGTACTGCACAGGTGACTGAAGGGATTTGCTACAATGCCTGCATAAACCCTGGTAAGCTATGCATGTTGTTTCATTGGATAGCTGCTCATTAACAAAATTGTAAGGGATTCCACATCATTTATTTGGTTTTATCATTCATGCTCTTAATGAATTTAATCAAATTAACTTGCAACCTCAACGCTTTGTTGAATTCTCATTTTTAACTCTTGGGATCAAGTCTGTGATTGGTAGATCTGTGGAGGGTATTGCATGAATGAGAACTTCATTACATATACTATCCCAACTAAGGCTTGGTGGGCAAAGACTGTCCCAATTCAATCATCAGACTATGCCATTATAATTGAGTCTTTGGACTTTAAGGCATCAGCACCCACAGATAGGAAATAGAGGCTCAGTAAATGTCTTCTGAAAGAGGCAGCCAACAGAGTGGATATTATGGATGGCACGAAGACGTATTTGGTGGATGATAAAACCTGGGACACTGGGCTGACTCCATGAAGTCTAGTGCTGAGAGGTAGACATATCACTGCCTCTTTAGCATGAGCATAGAGGTGAAGATGTTTGGTCAGAGTTTGGCTTGAGAAATGACTGGTCGGGCAAGAGAGGGGTATTTGACCACTGAAGACACCCAGAGAATCTTTTGCCCTATGGTTGGGCTTAGCGAACATCTAAATATTTTGCTGGGAGGTCGGAGCCTAGTGCAATATGGCAGCAGACACCAATTTGTGCTCCAAATCAGCCACACGGGGAAGGAAGGCAGGTGCCTAGCCCCATGTTCATATCTTAATGCAGAGATGTGGCAGTAATCTGGAGAGGGCAAACCAGCAGGTAAATGGAGAAATCCAATAAACCAGGATCTGCTGAGCTGCACAACTTTGACCCGCTGCAGGAGCAGTCTGAAGAAAAAACCATGGTGAAGGAATGGTGATGTGGCCATGACACATGAAGTGGAGGCTTCCCAGTTTCGCTTGGTGCAGTGAGTGGAGTCTGCTTTGGGTGGGTGCCTTTTGTGGCATGGTCCAATGGTTTAGAACTCTGCCTAGGTGACCGTGCATTGAACATGCCAATTGTGGGAAAGCAAGAAGGTAGTGGCTTGGCAATGAAGAGGCCTGAGAGTCACCAGCAGCCTTCTTGGTGTGAAGGTGAGTTGAATGGCCAAGTAGTGTCAAACTAACTGAAATATCAGGGGTGCTTGCTGGGACAGAGTACTGTTGTTGTTGCTCAGTTTGAAAGCCCCAGAGGTGCTGGGGCACTTTCTTAGGCCCCAGAACAGAAACCACTCAGGGAGACTTAACCATGTTACTGAGCACAAAGAGGAGCTGAGGGATTAACAGATTGTTTGAATTTACAAGATGACCCCCCTCCAAAAGTGGCGAGCAGACAAACACAAAAACACTTGGAATACACCTGCAGAGGAACTAGTAAGGCTGAGGGAGGTAAATTGGGGGTCTTGAACTGGACACAACAGACCTACCAGATACGTTGCAACAAAATAGGGGAATGGAGCTTCCCTCTTGCTTTAAGTGGCCAGCCATTAGCTGGGAGGACAGACAGAACCATATCTGATGGAGGTGATTTGGTGGGGTTGTCTATTGGACATCCCTTAGAGAGTGGTACCCTGCCAGGTGTGGCTGAGGTAGAGGCACATTAGCATCTACCAGGGTATTGATGTTAAGTGCATACTGCGATGCATTGGTTGACACATGAGGAGGAAAGAAGGACTCAATTATAAAAAAACAATCCTAGAGGGGAACAAGCCAAAGCGAGACTGGGAGGCACAGAGAGCAGTAGGGTGAAAAAAAAAACTCTCCAAGAAGTGCCTGCAATGGTTGACGATCGATGAAACGATTATCAGAAGCTTTATGAAAGCTTTTTTCCTGGCCATTAGGTCAAAAATAGGTGTGATCAGAGAGAAGCTGAGACAAAACTTTAAAGGAGTGGACAGGTTTATATCTCAGCTGGGGTATAAAATGCACTCCATAGAAAAAATGCTGGATGGGAAAGCCCTTAATCAGGAGAAATATAAGGACCAATGTCTACTCCAGAAAGAATAAACTATGTTGTTCCAAGAAAAGCAAGAACATTTAGAAACAAGCTGATACTGGAATAAAATATCAATCTGAAATAATATACAAATCAAGGGTTCGCCCAAGAGGAAGGCAAGGTCATTCAGCTTTTCATACAAAAAATACTAGAAGCCATCCTGAAACGTCTGATTGGTGAGCCCATGCACCTTTAACAGGGCACACAGAGGTATGTTGAAACCATTTAAGACAGCAGTCCCTTCTGCTAGCCTGTCATGCATTCACCACTTTGTGGACAAGAAACAAAATATTAAATGTATACCTTCTTCTAAAGCATTTTTATATAATGGCATTTTCAGGGGAATTTTTGAAGAGCAATACCTCTTAACATTGCAGACATGTAGAAACTTCCTCCCAGTGACTTCTAAAGAAACAAGAGATAAAATATAGATAGGGTTATCTATTCTGCTTCATCTTCAGATGCCAATATTGTCTGTAGGCGATAAAATCCCTCACTGATAACTACTGGGCTTTGAGGTGGAGGAGGGGATGCAGAGCGGGCTCGCTATTACATTAGGCTTGTCAAGTAGACCAGTGGTTTCCAACCTGTGGTCCGGGGACCCTTGGGGGTCCCTGAAGCCACCTCAGGGGGTCCTCGACTGCTTAGAAAATTAAATAATATTAGCAGATTAATTCCCCAGCTTTCAGTAATGACTCAGTGGGGGGTCCCCAGATTCCAATAAAGATTCAGTGGGGGTCCCCGGGCTCCAGTAATGATAAAGTGGGGGTCCATAGAAGTCAAAATGTTGGGAACCACTGACGTGGACCCTTCCAAATGGCAGAGAGACAACCAGGAATTGCAAAACAAACCTTGAAATAATGAGAAAACCATGGCAGAGCACAAGGAGGGTAGCAAACTACTATAGAAAGTTAGCACTGCTTGCTCAGTGGCCCCTACATGCTTGGAAAACAAGAAATTACAATTTGAGTGCACAAGGCTGTCCAACAGGGAACATGGTCAACTCATCACAGCCAGGTTGTAGGAAATTAGGTTGCTGTTTGAGGGGGGGATACCCTACTCAAGCTGAAACCACAATCCTTGTCAGGGTGAAGTCACAAGCAAGCTCCAAATTAACCTGTGCTGAACTCCCTGGTAGCTTGGCACAGTGTGTAAGTCTTAACTTAAAGGCAATGTGTAAAGTATTCATGCAGCACTTCAGACAGTAACACAGTGAAAACACACCAGAAAAGGATCCCACAACAGATGTAGAAAAATATATTAATCTTCAATAAATAAACCAAGACCAAAACAACAAAGGTCCAATCAGTAGAATTGGAGATATGCAGTTTTAAAGATTTCAGTGAAAATAACGGCAAAAAGCACAAAGCACCAACTGTGGACATCTGGCCACGCTGGACTAGGACAAGTTCACAGGTTCAGGCCAACTGCAGTAGAGCACAGGCTGGCTACAGGGACCCAGTTAAGCCAGCTGAACAAAAGTAGCTTAAATCCTAGGTGCAGAGCGATGCAAGGTTCCATGCCAAGGATGTGTCATGCAGCTGAGGCGATGCGTCGGTTCTGAGGAGCTGCAAAGCTGCAATGCAAGGGCCTGCATGGTCATTGAGAATCCCGTCAATGACGGCTTGCGATGCCAAGTCCGGAGTTGAGTATGTGTCATGCAGTCAATGTGATGCATTGTTTCTGAGGAGCTGTCAGGGGCCGATGCTGAAAACCTTCGTCATCATCAAGGGTGCTGTTCATGAGGGATTTGTGATGCGAGGACCTGCGTCTGGAAATCTTTGCACAGGTGGCGGTTCCAATGCATGCTACATAGTCGATGTGGAATCCTTGCCCTGAGAGAACCCTTACAGCTGAGGCGACGTGTAACTTCTGCTCGGGGCTGCACTGCACAGCAGAGGAGATGTGCTGGTTCTGTGGGGTCCACTGATGGCCTGGCAGAGCACCCTCAGACCCACATTACATTTCAAAATACACCATACATGAACTGGTTACCTGTTCCCATTTAGAAGTTAATATAAGTTACTTATTAAATATAGTATGGAAACTCCAATGTTATCCTAATATGAAAGGTTTGGGCCTGGCAAAAGGTTTGTTTTGCCATATCGAAATAGCAGTTTACAACTGCACACACAGGCTGCAGTGGCAGGCCTGAGACATGCTTAAAGTCGGTGGCACATTCAGTGCTGCAGGTCCATTAGTAGCATTTGATTTACAGACCCTGTACACATGTAGTACCACTTTATTCGGGACTTAGAAGTAAATTAAATATACCAGTTGGGAATAAGCCTATGTTACCATGTTTTAAGGAGTGAGAACATGCATTTTAGCTCTAACAGAAAGTCTCTGACAAACTGGGCCAAGGGAACGTCTGCTATGGTTGGAAACTGGAGCCGCACCACTCATTGTACACAAAAGTTGAGCAGGGATTGACTGTCTAATGGTAGATAAACTGCTCCTGATGGGATGTTCCTTCTTGCCGTGTATGCTTAAGAATCTGGTCTGGGTGAATCGTTTGTAGATATGTTTGAGGCAGGCCCTGCAGCTTCATAAGCAAAGTTGTTAGTCACTGTTTATTTTGAAGGGCTGTGCCTGGGTAGAGAAACAAGAAAATGCTTTCTGCTTTCCCAGATATTCTGTGCAGTGGCAGTGGAACCTCTGGCTCCTAGTGATCAAGACAATGTAAGGATTAAGGGTGTCAACAAAATCTCGGTCTTTGCAGACAATGTGATTCTGTCCCTTAGGAGTAAGGTCTCTCTCTGAGTTGGTGGAATTTATGGGGAATACATTGAGTATCAGGCTTTAGGGTTAACAATGACAAGATGGCATTGTTACCTCTCAGCTTGGGTCCCAAGGAGCTTGTGATGATATGTGGGATTTGCTTCAGATTGAAGGAGAAATGTATCAAGTACTTGAAGGAGGTAAGGACAGACTTGGGGTGATGACAGACGGTGTATGTATCCTGGTGGGACTGCACCTTAGTGTTAATGCATGCTTTTCAGCTTTATGTTTACATAGCACTATCAATTACAGTTAATAGGAGTGTCCTGAATGTGTTTCAAGGTAATTACTTATGTATGTCTCGCATGGTAAACCTCCAGGATTATTGGAGTCAACTTCAAGCTCATAGGGCTAAAGGGGGTCTAGGATTTTCTGGAATAGAAGTCCTTGGCGAGTGGGTGCAGAGATTGTGATAAAAAGTGGACTTTTATGGATCATGCGCTACAGGGAAAACCCTGTAGGAAGTCTTGTGGCTGCCAAAAGAGGACAGATTAGCCAATCTCTACTAAAGCCAAGTGACCAGTATGTTTAATGTGACAGTGATAACATCTTTTACAGAATGCATGAGTCCTAGTTCCACTCAGGGGTTGAAGAGTTGCAGCCACAAAGGAAAAACATCCTTCAAGTCCTTCTTTATTACATCTTCCGTTCGAACCGGTTTGATCTCTGCACTGAATGACATTTTGATTACACATGGATTGGCGGCCAGATGGGAATATGTTAAGATAGGGGAAGATCTGGGGTGATACAGTCACCTTTCAACAGAAGCTCTGATAAAATATTGGAAAGGACTAGGGGTGTGCGAAATTCACATACTTTGCTTATTCGTAATTATGCAAAATGTAGGGGAACAGTATGCTTAATTATGTGAAACGCAGCTCTTCATTTATTTAGCATTATATCTTAGCTTGAAATGCATCCTTGTATCAGTTTTTGACGCAAGTACGCATTTTGCTGTAAAACAATAGGGCGAAAAACACAAGTGGCATGAGAAGCAGTCACTTGCATTCTGGCCATTTGTGTTATTTCGGCGTGTTTGCTGTAAATATTTCCTGCTAACGCAAGTAATCACATGGTGTACATTTGAGAATTACGCATAACACAAAATTCCCAAAATTACTCTGACGTTAGATATATATTTCCCCTGGGCCCCATTAAATTGCTGAGCCATTCATCGTAGAGAACTTGTTTGTAAGGTTATGTTGGAGTGATACCTGGTGAGGATAAATTAAATAGAATGTTAAAGGACACGGATGTTGTGGAGGCGCTGTGGGAAGGATGTCTTCCCTACGCAAACACAGTTGAAGTGCATTGACATTTCCAGCGTAAGAGACCAATGGGGTGAAGTTAGTGAGCGGAATGGTCTGGGGATTTCATGCTGAAAACTGGTAGCGGGGCTATTTTAATCACTACTGTGTGGGGCTACTTTAATCGTTACTGTGTAGAAAAAAGACTCCATGTCAGTAACTGTACTTTAGTACAATGTGTGTAGATAAATAGAAATCTGACCAATTATTTGTTTAACATATACACTGAAGACAAATTTAAAATCTGTGATTTTCATGAATGCATAAATATAGGCAGGCCACTGTGCTTATAATTGTTGATGTGTAGTCTCTTTTCTGTGTTTAAATAGCCTTTGATGAGCTAGTTGAAGCATATGCAGAACAAGCTAGAGGACTCTTAGATGGTGGAGCTGACATCTTACTTGTGGAAACAGTATTTGATACAGCTAACTCAAAGGTAAGGACATCTACAATTATGAAATATCTCAAACAGTGGGTTGTGTTGTCACATGTGGGCTGGATTGGAAGAGAAAGAGCAACTAAAGAGCTTCTTTCAGTCATTTGCTGTTGACCTTAAGTGTAGCAAATTGGTTTTAAGGATAGGTATTCTCATACAACATTTGTTTATTTTAGCATGGGAGAAAGATAGCCAAGTCAGTAACAATTCCACTTCATCTGACATACAGGTGTACTAGCTCAAAGACAATGTTTGGGTCATTCATTAATTAATGTATAGGGTTGAGGGGAAAAATCCTAGTACAGTTATAGATAACTGTACGTTCATACAACTATTTTGAATAGTACCAATGTGTGCGTGCTTTCTGCAGGTAGATGTGAAATGGAGGCCTAAATTGCCATCCAGTGTTGTCATCTACCAATCAGATCTGTGCGTTTCTCCTTGCCAGTTTTTAGGCTATAAAATATAAACCATGTATACCTGGAGAAGAAACATACATGAACCTTTAAAAATAATGTATTATTATGAAGTCTTATTCACAGTTTCACCCAGTGTTGCACCCATAAAATAGTTTCTGAATATTTTTTAAACCCTTAAAGGTCACACCTTTGAGTATAATGAACTGGGAGGAAAGGCCTACACCAGAAAAGGAGAGGAAGAGGAAAAGCCTGTTGCCAAATGGAAGAGGTGAAAAGTCAGGAGAATCGTTCATAGATCAACTGGTTACAGTGCATTAGGAATGAACAGTCACTCAATAATTCACCTTGTTCAATTTGTAACTTCTCAAAGATTAACACATTTGCTTCATACATTTTGGAATGTCCTTCTGGCACACCATATTGTTTTCTTTTCTTTAAATCGATAACACAACTGGTGATGAGTGTTGATCTCCCTGAATCTATTGGTGTTGGAGACCAAAGCAGTGTCCCCAGGGACCAGCTTACTGGCCAACCACAGGATTAGGCTGAAAGTGATTTCCTTAGTCCCCAACTCTGCCCTCTCGCCCTCCTCCGTTTCCCTCCCTACACACTATCTTTCGTGAGGTCTGGCAGACATGCAGGAACCTTTGCCATTAGGAATGGCAAACCTAGGACATTACTTTCCACTCTCTTAGGTGGAAATGAATGTTGAAATGTTGAAGGACAATGATTTTCAGTAAACAAAGGAAATTTATTTGGCAAAACACTATCACACTATTAAGGCCAGGCACCGAAGCTCCAACTGACTCCACGGATACTAAAATAAACAACTATGGAACATGGTGACAGCAATATTTGGAGCATCATTGCATATTCAACATTCCTCTGGATTCAAGTTACAACAACGTTCCTCTGGATTCAAGTTACAACAATGAAGCACAAGGCTGACCTCGGTCCATATTGGAGTTTTATCAATTAACCCTCTTTAGGCCCTAAGAATCATTCAAGTAAGTTATTTTTGGATCACAACCCCCATCTGCTTTCCAGCTTGAAAATTGTGAGAAATTGGTGATTGTTAGAAATTAGGTCTTTAGTAAACAGGTGAATGCACCCTGGCCCAATTTATAACCACAATCCAAGTCAGGGTAATTCAGTTTCACAACCTAAATTAACCTGTGCTCACCCTCTGGTAGCTTGGCGCAGAGCAGGCAGGTTTAACTTAAAAGACAATGTGTAAAGTATTTGTGCAACACACCCACACACAGCAACCACAATCTAAATACCACAAAGGTTTAAGAAAATAGAGGTTATTTATCTGGTAATAATAAAACCAAAACGAGAAAATTCCAATCTAGCAGATCATGAGATATTCACTTTTTAAAGTCATCATAGCGGTGCTTTTAGCAAGTTACGTGGTTTAGAATGATACATTGATTTCTGCAATGTGAATGTGTTTCTTTTAAGTAAATTACAGTAATACCTCTGGTCATGCTCTTCCCTGTAGAGCAGCAGGCCTGCACTTTGAAAAGTCTCAGCGCGTAAGAGAGAGCTGTCGCATAGGCCTTGGGGATCAACAGTAAGTTATTGGTAGTTCTTTTTTTTGGGTAATCAGGCCGTGAGTCCCCTGCACCTTCTTGGATACTGGTGGTGTCAGAGGAAGGCACTCACGTTGATCGGAGCTCCTCTCCAGAGTCCGTAGCGAGGAGCATGGTTCTCCTGAAGTGCTGCCCAGAGGCGGCTCCTGGTCAAGAGGGCAACTTTCCGAATGAAGGGTGTTATGAAGAGGTTACGTCGCACTTGTCTCGGCGGGGAGAGAAGACAACTCAGGAAGATTTTCTCTGACTCCGATGGGCTGCAGAGTTACGGGCACCCTCGGCGTGGACTCGGTGATAGCACCTGGTAGCCCAACACACTCCAGCCAAGAAGTGCTTGCTTTGCAGTCCGGCTCTCGATGGATGAAACTAAATGAAAGGAGTGAGGTCTTTGATGACCCTGGGACCTTGCAATGCACCGGGGTAAGCCAACAAACCCTTGGAGTGGTAGTTCCTCAGTCTTCTAGCAGAGCAGCGGTGTAGGAAGTTGGCTCTGTATGTGCTATTTCAAAGTAAGGAATAGCATGCACAGAGTCCAAGGGTTCCCCTTAGAGGTAAAATAGTGGTAAAAAGAGATAATACTAATGCTCTATTTTGTGGTAGTGTGGTCGAGCAGTAGGCTTATCCAAGGAGTAGTGTTAAGCATTTGTTGTACATACACATAGACAATAAATGAGGTACACACACTCAGAGACAAATCCAGCCAATAGGTTTTGTATAGAAAAATATCTTTTCTTAGTTTATTTTAAGAACCACAGGTTCAAATTTAACATGTAATATCTTGTTTGAAAGGTATTGCAGGTAAGTACATTAGGAACTTTGAATCATTTCAATTGCATGTATACTTTTCAAGTTATTGACAAATAGCTATTTCAAAAGTGGACACAGTGCAATTTTCACAGTTCCTGGGGGAGGTAAGTTTTTGTTAGTTTTACCAGGTAAGTAAGACACTTACAGGGTTCAGTTCTTGGTCCAAGGTAGCCCACCGTTGGGGGTTCAGAGCAACCCCAAAGTCACCACACCAGCAGCTCAGGGCCGGTCAGGTGCAGAGTTCAAAGTGGTGCCCAAAACGCATAGGCTAGAATGGAGAGAAGGGGGTGCCCCGGTTCCGGTCTGCTTGCAGGTAAGTACCCGCGTCTTCGGAGGGCAGACCAGGGGGGTTTTGTAGGGCACCGGGGGGGACACAAGCCCACACAGAAATTTCACCCTCAGCAGCGCGGGGGCGGCCGGGTGCAGTGTAGAAACAAGCGTCGGGTTTGCAATGTTAGTCTATGAGAGATCAACGGATCTCTTCAGCGCTGCAGGCAGACAAGGGGGGGCTTCCTCGGGGAACCCTCCACTTGGGCAAGGGAGAGGGACTCCTGGGGGTCACTTCTCCAGTGAAAGTCCGGTCCTTCAGGTCCTGGGGGCTGTGGGTGCAGGGTCTGTTCCTGGCGTCGGGACTTAGGTTTCAGAGAGTCGCGGTCAGGGGAAGCCTCGGGATTCCCTCTGCAGGCGGCGCTGTGGGGGCTCAGGGGGGACAGGTTTTGGTACTCACAGTCGTAGAGTAGTCCGGGGGTCCTCCCTGAGGTGTTGGTTCTCCACCAGCCGAGTCGGGGTCGCCGGGTGCAGTGTTGCAAGTCTCACGCTTCTTGCGGGGAGTTGCAGGGTTCTTTAAAGCTGCTTCTGGAAACAAAGTTGCAGTCTTTTTGGAGCAGGTCCGCTGTCCTCTGGAGTTTCTTGTCGTCGTCGAAGCAGGGCAGTCCTCAGAGGATTCAGAGGTCGCTGGTCCCTTTGGAAGGCGTCGCTGGAGCAGAGTTCTTTGGAAGGCAGGAGACAGGCCGGTGAGTTTCTGGAGCCAAGGCAGTTGTTGTCTTCTGGTCTTCCTCTGCAGGGGTTTTCAGCTAGGCAGTCCTTCTTGTTGTTGCAGGAATCTAGTTTTCTAGGGTTCAGGGTAGCCCTTAAATACTAAATTTAAGGGCGTGTTTAGGTCTGGGGGGTTAGTAGCCAATGGCTACTAGCCCTGAGGGTGGGTACACCCTCTTTGTGCCTCCTCCCAAGGGGAGGGGGTCACAATCCTAACCCTATTGGGGGAATCCTCCATCTGCAAGATGGAGGATTTCTAAAAGTCAGAGTCACCTCAGCTCAGGACACCTTAGGGGCTGTCCTGACTGGCCAGTGACTCCTCCTTGTTGCTTTCTTTGTTCCCTCCAGCCTTGCCGCCAAAAGTGGGGGCCGTGGCCGGAGGGGGCGGGCAACTCCACTAAGCTGGAGTGCCCTGCTGGGCTGTGACAAAGGGGTGAGCCTTTGAGGCTCACCGCCAGGTGTCACAGCTCCTGCCTGGGGGAGGTGTTAGCATCTCCACCCAGTGCAGGCTTTGTTACTGGCCTCAGAGTGACAAAGGCACTCTCCCCATGGGGCCAGCAACATGTCTCTGGTGTTGCAGGCTGCTGGAACTAGTCAGCCTACACAGACAGTCGGTTAAGTTTCAGGGGGCACCTCTAAGGTGCCCTCTGGGGTGTATTTTGCAATAAAATGTACACTGGCATCAGTGTGCATTTATTGTGCTGAGAAGTTTGATACCAAACTTCCCAGTTTTCAGTGTAGCCATTATGGTGCTGTGGAGTTCGTGTTTGACAGACTCCCAGACCATATACTCTTATGGCTACCCTGCACATACAATGCCTAAGGTTTTGTTTAGACACTGTAGGGGTACCCTGCTCATGCACTGGTACCCTCACCTATGGTATAGTGCACCCTGCCTTAGGGCTGTAAGGCCTGCTAGAGGGGTGTCTTACCTATACTGCATAGGCAGTGAGAGGCTGGCATGGCACCCTGAGGGGAGTGCCATGTCGACTTACTCGTTTTGTCCTCACTAGCACACACAAGCTGGCAAGCAGTGTGTCTGTGCTGAGTGAGAGGTCTCCAGGGTGGCATAAGACATGCTGCAGCCCTTAGAGACCTTCCTTGGCATCAGGGCCCTTGGTACTAGAAGTACCAGTTACAAGGGACTTATCTGGATGCCAGGGTCTGCCAATTGTGGATACAAAAGTACAGGTTGGGGAAAGAACACTGGTGCTGGGGCCTGGTTAGCAGGCCTCAGCACTCTTTCAATTGTAAACATAGCATCAGCAAAGGCAAAAAGTCAGGGGGCAACCATGCCAAGGAGGCATTTCCTTACACAACCCCCCCCCAAACGAAAGAGGATGAGACTAACCTTTCCCAAGAGAGTCTTCATTTTCTAAGTGGAAGAACCTGGAAAGGCCATCTGCATTGGCATGGGCAGTCCCAGGTCTGTGTTCCACTATAAAGTCCATTCCCTGTAGGGAGATGGACCACCTCAACAGTTTAGGATTTTCACCTTTCATTTGCATCAGCCATTTGAGAGGTCTGTGGTCAGTTTGAAGTAGGAAGTGAGTCCCAAAGAGGTATGGTCTCAGCTTCTTCAGGGACCAAACCACAGCAAAGGCCTCCCTCTCAATGGCACTCCAACGCTGCTCCCTGGGGAGTAACCTCCTGCTAATGAAAGCAACAGGCTGGTCAAGGCCATCATCATTTGTTTGGGACAAAACTGCCCCTATCCCATGTTCAGAGGCATCTGTCTGCACAATGAACTGCTTAGAATAATCTGGAGCTTTTAGAACTGGTGCTGAGCACATTGCTTGTTTCAGGGTGTCAAAGGCCTGTTGGCATTCCACAGTCCAGTTCACTTTCTTGGGCATTTTCTTGGAGGTGAGTTCAGTGAGGGCTGTCACAATGGATCCATATCCCTTCACAAACCTCCTGTAATACCCAGTCAAGCCAAGGAATGCCCTGACTTGAGTCTGGGTTTTTGGAGCTACCCAGTCCAGAATAGTCTGGATCTTGGGTTGGAGTGGCTGAACTTGGCCTCCACCTACAAGGTGTCCCAAGTAAACCACAGTTCCCTGCCCTATCTGGCATTTGGATGCCTTGATAGAGAGGCCTGCAGATTGCAGAGCCTTCAAAACCTTCTTCAGGTGGACCAGGTGATCCTGCCAGGTGGAGCTAAAGACAGCAATATCATCAAGATAAGCTGTGCTAAAGGACTCCAAGCCAGCAAGGACTTGATTCACCAACCTTTGGAAGGTGGCAGGGGCATTCTTTAAACCAAAGGGCATAACAGTAAACTGATAATGCCCATCAGGTGTGGAGAATGCTGTTTTCTCTTTTGCTCCAGGTGCCATTTTTATTTGCCAGTACCCTGCTGTCAAGTCAAAGGTACTTAAGAATTTGGCAGCACCTAATTTATCTATGAGCTCATCAGCTCTAGGAATTGGATGAGCATCTGTCTTGGTGACAGAATTGAGCCCTCTGTAGTCCACACAAAACCTCATCTCTTTCTTTCCATCTTTGGTGTGAGGTTTGGGGACTAAGACCACTGGGCTAGCCCAGGGGCTGTCAGAGCGCTCAATTACTCCCAATTCCAGCATCTTGTGGACTTCCACCTTAATGCTTTCCTTAACATGGTCAGATTGTCTAAAGATTTTGTTTTTGACAGGCATGCTGTCCCCTGTGTCCACATCATGGGTACACAGGTGTGTCTGACCAGGGGTTAAGGAGAAGAGTTCAGGAAACTGTTGTAGGACTCTCCTACAATCAGCTTGCTGTTGGCCAGAGAGGGTGTCTGAGTAGATCACTCCATCTACTGAGCCATCTTTTGGGTCTGATGACAGAAGATCAGGGAGAGGTTCACTCTCTGCCTCCTGATCCTCATCTGTTACCATCAACAGATTCACATCAGCCCTGTCATGGAAGAGTTTCAGGCGGTTCACATGGATCACCCTCTTGGGGCTCCTGCTTGTGCCCAGGTCCACCAGGTAGGTGACCTGACTCTTCCTTTCTAGCACTGGGTAAGGGCCACTCCATTTGTCCTGGAGTGCCCTGGGAGCCACAGGCTCCAGAACCCAGACTTTCTGCCCTGGTTGGAACTCAACCAGTGCAGCCTTTTGGTCATACCAAAACTTCTGGAGCTGTTGGCTGGCCTCAAGGTTTTTGGTTGCCTTTTCCATGTACTCTGCCATTCTAGAGCGAAGGCCAAGTACATAGTCCACTATGTCCTGTTTAGGCTCATGAAGAGGTCTCTCCCAGCCTTCTTTAACAAGAGCAAGTGGTCCCCTTACAGGGTGGCCAAACAGAAGTTCAAAGGGTGAGAATCCTACTCCCTTCTGTGGCACCTCTCTGTAAGCAAAAAGCAGACATGGCAAGAGGACATCCCATCTCCTTTTGAGTTTTTCTGGGAGCCCCATGATCATGCCTTTTAATGTCTTGTTGAATCTCTCAACCAAGCCATTAGTTTGTGGATGGTATGGTGTAGTGAATTTGTAAGTCACTCCACACTCATTCCACATGTGTTTTAGGTATGCTGACATGAAGTTGGTACCTCTGTCAGACACCACCTCCTTAGGGAAACCCACTCTGGTAAAGATACCAATGAGGGCCTTGGCTACTGCAGGGGCAGTAGTCGACCTAAGGGGAATAGCTTCAGGATACCTAGTAGCATGATCCACTACTACTAGGATGTACATATTTCCTGAGGCTGTGGGAGGTTCCAGTGGACCAACTATGTCCACACCCACTCTTTCAAAGGGGACCCCCACCACTGGAAGTGGAATGAGGGGGGCCTTTGGGTGCCCACCTGTCTTACCACTGGATTGACAGGTGGGGCAGGAGAGGCAAAACTCCTTAACCTTCTGGGACATATTGGGCCAGTAGAAGTGGTTGACTAACCTCTCCCACGTCTTGGTTTGTCCCAAATGCCCAGCAAGGGGAATATCATGGGCTAAGGTCAGAATAAACTCTCTGAACGACTGAGGCACTACCACTCTCCTAGTGGCACCAGGTTTGGGGTCTCTGGCCTCAGTGTACAGGAGTCCATCTTCCCAATAGACCCTATGTGTTCCAATTTTCTTGCCCTTGGACTCTTCAGCAGCTTGCTGCCTAAGGCCTTCAAGAGAGGGACAGGTTTCTTGTCCCTTACACAGCTCCTCCCTTGAGGGTCCCCCTGGGCCCAAGAGCTCAACCTGATAAGGTTCAAGCTCCAAAGGCTCAGTTCCCTCAGAGGGCAGAACTTCTTCCTGAGAAGAGAGGTTCTCTTTTTCTGACTGTGTTGCAGTTGGTTTCCCAATTTACTTTCCTTTTCTCTTGGTAGGCTGGGCCATTTTTCCAGACTCCAGCTCTACCTTTTCACCCTGTGCCTTGCACTGTGCTCTTGTTTTTACACACACCAGTTCAGGGATACCCAGCATGGCTGCATGGGTTTTTAGTTCTACCTCAGCCCATGCTGAGGACTCCAGGTCATTTCCAAGCAGACAGTCTACTGGGATGTTTGAGGAGACCACCACCTGTTTCAGGCCATTGACCCCTCCCCATTCTAAAGTTACCATTGCCATGGGATGTGCTTTAGTTTGATTGTCAGCATTGGTGACTGTATAAGTTTTTCCAGTCAGGTATTGGCCAGGGGAAACCAGTTTCTCTGTCACCATGGTGACACTGGCACCTGTATCCCTCAGGCCCTCTACACTTGTCCCATTAATAAAGAGCTGCTGCCTGTATTTTTGCATGTTAGGGGGCCAGGCAGCTAGTGTGGCTAAATCCACCCCACCCTCAGAGACTAGAGTAGCTTCAGTGTGGACCCTGATTTGCTCTGGGCACACTGTTGATCCCACTTGGAGACTAGCCATTCCAGTGTTACCTGGATTGGAGTTTGGAGTGGAACTTTTCTTGGGACAGGCCTTGTCTCCAGTTTGGTGTCCAGACTGACTACAGTTTCGACACCAGGCCTTTTTGGGATCAAAGTTTTTACCCTTGTACCCAGGATTGTTTTGTGAAGAGGCTCTGGGCCCACCCTCCTGTGCAGGTTTTTGGGGGCCTGTAGAAGACTCTTTACTATTTTTATTTTTGGCTGTCTCACCACCTTTCCCCTGGGGAGGTTTTGTGACCCCTTTCTTTTGGTCACCCCCTGTGGAAGTTTTGGACACCCTTGTCTTGGCCCAATGGTCCGCCTTCTTTCCCAATTCTTGGGGAGAAATTGGTCCTAGGTCTACCAGATGCTGATGCAGTTTATCATTGAAACAATTACTTAACAGGTGTTCTTTCACAAATAAATTGTACAGCCCATCATAATTACTTACACCACTGCCTTGAATCCAACCATCTAGTGTTTTTACTGAGTAGTCTACAAAGTCAACCCAGGTCTGGCTCGAGGATTTTTGAGCCCCCCTGAATCTAATCCTATACTCCTCAGTGGAGAATCCAAAGCCCTCAATCAGGGTACCCTTCATGAGGTCATAAGATTCTGCATCTTGTCCAGAGAGTGTGAGGAGTCTATCCCTACACTTTCCTGTGAACATTTCCCAAAGGAGAGCACCCCAGTGAGATCTGTTCACTTTTCTGGTTACACAAGCCCTCTCAAAAGCTGTGAACCATTTGGTGATGTCATCACCATCTTCATATTTAGTTACAATCCCTTTAGGGATTTTCAACATGTCAGGAGAATCTCTGACCCTATTTATGTTGCTGCCACCATTGATGGGTCCTAGGCCCATCTCTTGTCTTTCCCTCTCTATGGCTAGGATCTGTCTTTCCAAAGCCAATCTTTTGGCCATCCTGGCTAACTGGATGTCCTCTTCACTGGAGTTATCCTCAGTGATTTCAGAGGTGTTGGTCTCTCCTGTGAGGGAACCAGCATCTCTGACTATTATTTTTGGAGTCAGGGTTTGAGAGACCCTGTTCTCCCTAGATAGGACTGGTAGGGGGGAATTTTCCTCCAAGTCACTATCCTCTTCCTCTGAGTTGCCACCCTCAGAGGGGTTGGCCTTTTCAAACTCTGCCAAAAGCTCCTGGAGCTGTATTTTGGTAGGTTTGGGGCCCATTGTTATTTTCTTTATTTTACAGAGTGACCTTAGCTCCCTCATCTTAAGATGGAGGTAAGGTGTGGTGTCGAGTTCCACCACAGTCACATCTGTGCTAGACATTTTGCTTCTAAAAGTTGGAATACTTTTTAAGAATCTACAACTGGTTCTAGAATCTAATTCAAACTTTTACAAACTTTTAAACTCTAAAAGAAATGCTAAACAGGATCTAACACAAGGCCCTAGCAGGTCTTTTAAGAATTTAGAAAACTTTTCAAATTGCAAAAATCAATTTCTAATGACAATTTTGGAATTTGTCGTGTGATCAGGTATTGGCTGAGTAGTCCAGCAAATGCAAAGTCTTGTACCCCACCGCTGATCCACCAATGTAGGAAGTTGGCTCTGTATGTGCTATTTCAAAGTAAGGAATAGCATGCACAGAGTCCAAGGGTTCCCCTTAGAGGTAAAATAGTGGTAAAAAGAGATAATACTAATGCTCTATTTTGTGGTAGTGTGGTGGAGCAGTAGGCTTATCCAAGGAGTAGTGTTAAGCATTTGTTGTACATACACATAGACAATAAATGAGGTACACACACTCAGAGACAAATCCAGCCAATAGGTTTTGTATAGAAAAATATCTTTTCTTAGTTTATTTTAAGAACCACAGGTTCAAATTTAACATGTAATATCTTGTTTGAAAGGTATTGCAGGTAAGTACATTAGGAACTTTGAATCATTTCAATTGCATGTATACTTTTCAAGTTATTGACAAATAGCTATTTCAAAAGTGGACACAGTGCAATTTTCACAGTTCCTGGGGGAGGTAAGTTTTTGTTAGTTTTACCAGGTAAGTAAGACACTTACAGGGTTCAGTTCTTGGTCCAAGGTAGCCCACCGTTGGGGGTTCAGAGCAACCCCAAAGTCACCACACCAGCAGCTCAGGGCCGGTCAGGTGCAGAGTTCAAAGTGGTGCCCAAAACGCATAGGCTAGAATGGAGAGAAGGGGGTGCCCCGGTTCCGGTCTGCTTGCAGGTAAGTACCCGCGTCTTCGGAGGGCAGACCAGGGGGGTTTTGTAGGTCACCGGGGGGGACACAAGCCCACACAGAAATTTCACCCTCAGCAGCGCGGGGGCGGCCGGGTGCAGTGTAGAAACAAGCGTCGGGTTTGCAATGTTAGTCTATGAGAGATCAACGGATCTCTTCAGCGCTGCAGGCAGGCAAGGGAGGGCTTCCTCGGGGAACCCTCCACTTGGGCAAGGGAGAGGGACTCCTGGGGGTCACTTCTCCAGTGAAAGTCCGGTCCTTCAGGTCCTGGGGGCTGCGGGTGCAGGGTCTGTTCCAGGCGTCGGGACTTAGGTTTCAGAGAGTCGCGGTCAGGGGAAGCCTCGGGATTCCCTCTGCAGGCGGCGCTGTGGGGGCTCAGGGGGGACAGGTTTTGGTACTCACAGTCGTAGAGTAGTCCGGGGGTCCTCCCTGAGGTGTTGGTTCTCCACCAGCCGAGTCGGGGTCGCCGGGTGCAGTGTTGCAAGTCTCACGCTTCTTGCGGGGAGTTGCAGGGTTCTTTAAAGCTGCTTCTGGAAACAAAGTTGCAGTCTTTTTGGAGCAGGTCCGCTGTCCTCGGGAGTTTCTTGTCGTCGTCGAAGAAGGGCAGTCCTCAGAGGATTCAGAGGTCGCTGGTCCCTTTGGAAGGCGTCGCTGGAGCAGAGTTCTTTGGAAGGCAGGAGACAGGCCGGTGAGTTTCTGGAGCCAAGGCAGTTGTTGTCTTCTGGTCTTCCTCTGCAGGGGTTTTCAGCTAGGCAGTCCTTCTTCTTGTTGTTGCAGGAATCTAGTTTTCTAGGGTTCAGGGTAGCCCTTCAATACTAAATTTAAGGGCGTGTTTAGGTCTGGGGGGTTAGTAGCCAATGGCTACTAGCCCTGAGGGTGGGTACACCCTCTTTGTGCCTCCTCCCAAGGGGAGGGGGTCACAATCCTAACCCTATTGGGGGAATCCTCCATCTGCAAGATGGAGGATTTCTAAAAGTCAGAGTCACCTCAGCTCAGGACACCTTAGGGGCTGTCCTGACTGGCCAGTGACTCCTCCTTGTTGCTTTCTTTGTTCCCTCCAGCCTTGCCGCCAAAAGTGGGGGCCGTGGCCGGAGGGGGCGGGCAACTCCACTAAGCTGGAGTGCCCTGCTGGGCTGTGACAAAGGGGTGAGCCTTTGAGGCTCACCGCCAGGTGTCACAGCTCCTGCCTGGGGGAGGTGTTAGCATCTCCACCCAGTGCAGGCTTTGTTACTGGCCTCAGAGTGACAAAGGCACTCTCCCCATGGGGCCAGCAACATGTCTCTGGTGTGGCAGGCTGCTGGAACTAGTCAGCCTACACAGACAGTCGGTTAAGTTTCAGGGGGCACCTCTAAGGTGCCCTCTGGGGTGTATTTTGCAATAAAATGTACACTGGCATCAGTGTGCATTTATTGTGCTGAGAAGTTTGATACCAAACTTCCCAGTTTTCAGTGTAGCCATTATGGTGCTGTGGAGTTCGTGTTTGACAGACTCCCAGACCATATACTCTTATGGCTACCCTGCACTTACAATGCCTAAGGTTTTGTTTAGACACTGTAGGGGTACCCTGCTCATGCACTGGTACCCTCACCTATGGTATAGTGCACCCTGCCTTAGGGCTGTAAGGCCTGCTAGAGGGGTGTCTTACCTATACTGCATAGGCAGTGAGAGGCTGGCATGGCACCCTGAGGGGAGTGCCATGTCGACTTACTCGTTTTGTCCTCACTAGCACACACAAGCTGGCAAGCAGTGTGTCTGTGCTGAGTGAGAGGTCTCCAGGGTGGCATAAGACATGCTGCAGCCCTTAGAGACCTTCCTTGGCATCAGGGCCCTTGGTACTAGAAGTACCAGTTACAAGGGACTTATCTGGATGCCAGGGTCTGCCAATTGTGGATACAAAAGTACAGGTTAGGGAAAGAACACTGGTGCTGGGGCCTGGTTAGCAGGCCTCAGCACTCTTTCAATTGTAAACATAGCATCAGCAAAGGCAAAAAGTCAGGGGGCAACCATGCCAAGGAGGCATTTCCTTACAAGCGGTCATCAGGCAGCAGGGCAGCCCAGTCCAGCAGGGAAACAGTTCTTCAGAACAGTCAGCCCCAACAGGAAAGTTATCCTTCAGCACAGGAGCCTCTGCTCCAGCGTAGTTTCTTCCAGGTCCAGCAGTGTAATGATTTATAGGGGGTCAAAGACCCAGTACTTATACCAAAAACTGCCTTTGATGTGGGGATGACTTCAAAAAGTTTCTCACAGGTCCCCTTTCAGCCCAGTCCTGTCTCCAGACTAGCAGTGGGAGGTATTCAGCCCTTTTGTGTGGGCTCAGACCACTTAGAGGAGAAAGTAGGAGCCCTTCCCAACTTCCTCTCCAGAAAGACCTATCAGTATGCTAATGAATGCAGATGCAATTGAGTATCATGTGTTCTGGGTGTCTGAAGGGACTGCACAAGTGTAGCTGTCATCTAGCCCAGGCCTGGTGTGTATTGGAGACAGGCTGTAGTCACACAGGGCAGTGAGCACAGGGCAGTGAGGACAGAGAAATGCCCACTTTCTAAAAGTGGTATTTCTAAAATAGTAATAATCAATCTGACTTTATCAGTGAAGAGGATTCATCATTAGAATTCCAGTGATAATAAATATGATGTGGCTACTCCTTTCTGATCAGGGATTACAGTTTAAAGGTATTTTAAGGAATTCCAAACGCTGGAGAAGGGCAGGTCTCGCAGAAACGAAAAACGTCTTTGAAAGTTCATTACTAGGACAAGTAAAACCAAAAAGTACATGTCCTGACTTTTACTGACATGGCTTCCTGCCCTGTGGGCTGCCTAGGGCCTACTTTAGGGGAGACTTATATGCAAGAAAGGGGGAGTTTAAGGCTTGGCAAGAAGTTTTCAATGTAATGTCGAAGGGGCAGTCAAACGGCACACACAAGCTTTGCAGTGACAGGATTGAGACATGTTTACAGGGCTACTTAAGTGGGTGGCACGATCAGTGCGGCAGGCCCACTAGGAGCGTTTTATTTACAGGCACTAGGCATATGGTATGCCAGTTTACAAGGGGCTTAGAAGTAAATTAAATATGCCATTTGTGGATACCGCAAAGTTATCATGTTGTGGGGAGAAGCACATGCACTTTAGCACTGATTAGCAGTGGTAAAGTGCTCAGAGTCCTAAGGCCAACAAAAAAATATCGCAAAACACAGGCAGTAAAAGGCAAGTGTGGGGTAAGCCCACCCTAAGGATGCCAGGTCTGACAATGATTATCTGTGGTTTTAACCTAAATGATGCTTACTTTCATAGTATGGCTCACACAAAGGAATTTCCTGCAGTCTGTAAAAGGGGTTCACACTACTAATTAAAGGTGTTTCCCTGCAAGCTAAGCTCAGTCTGCCAGCATTGACCAGTCAGTCTCTTCTGTCTGCAGGGCTAGTTATCGCCTGACACTTTGATTACTGGTGAGTGCTGGAGCACTGGGCCATCCGGTTCGCAATTAGACATTAGACGACATTAACCAGGAGCTGTGTGTAACTTAATTGATCATCACAGTTTTTCTAATCTTATTCTTAGTCATTAATGAGAGTCTGATGAGAGTTTAAAAGCATTATTGATAAGTCTCTTTATATACTTATCTTTATTAATTCAGTATCAGTTACATCAGTAATGCAACAGTTAATCAGTAAACAGAGTAAGCACTTGGTATTTTATAATCAAATGCGTAAATCTTGTTCCATAAAGGAAAAAATCCCTGCTCTAAGAACGAGGATGCTTAGAAGGGATGAAGCATCAAGAGAAGGTGTCATTTAGAACCCATAAAAAGTTCTATATCGAGAGATCAAATCATAAAGCTTCAAATTCAAATATCAAAATCAGAGCAGAATTTCCCATAAAGAGTGGCTTGAGAAAAAGTTAGTATTGTCTCAGCCTGAGATGCATAGACTCGGGCAGGGAAAATGGGAAGTGTGAGATCTCGAATCTTGAGTCATCCGAGCTACCCTACGAATACGCACTATTGGAGAAGGTACAATCGTAAGCTTTTGCAACATGTTTCTTCTTCAATCATCCAATCAGCTTATGAGCTTTCTTGGGAATGGAACACTCCTTCGTCTCTTCTCCAGATACAGTACCGCAAATGGCAACATTAAGTAACCACAGCCATCTCTTATCATCATGTGTCCTTATTTTTCTCATTGTATGATTTGGTCTTGGTTCAGAAAAATGCATTTTGAACACTCAGGTTTATTCTTCTAAATATCTACTCTTGTTCATTTAATCAGCTGTTATTGTCTGTTAGGAATATGTACATTGTTTTCCAAGATACTGTGTAAATTTGCGTCTAGTTCTCAACTTTGATTTGCTTCAGGGGTATGCATTTTCATGTTTAAGCTTCTACCTTACCTCACTAATATACAAGGTTTTTATTCATCATTCTACAATGCTTGTTGTTTAATCAGAAACATTTGTAAGGTCACATGTCAGCAATTCACTCAATTAAATACATTTGATTGAAACATGTTCCTATGTTAAGGTCAGGAAAACATCACATTTTACATTCTTGAAATAGATCAGTTGTCAGTAAAAAGTAATAAATGCAGCTTCCGCTTTTTAAACTAAATATGGGTGTCTTGTGCGTGATTTTCTGTTCTGAAGCTTAACCTCTTACCTGCTGGGCCTTTTCCCCGCCAGTGCTGAGCCCTTTTTTGGCTATTTGGGGTAGTTCGCGCTTAGGCCTTCATAACTTTTTGTCCACATAAGCTATCCACGCCAAATTTGCGTCCTTTTTTTCCAACATCCTAGGGATTCTAATGGTACCCAGAGTTTGTGGTTTACCCTGGAGGAGACCAAGAAAATAGTCAAAATACAGTGAAAATTTCGTTTTTTCCAAAAAAATGGGAAAAGAGGGCTGCCGAAGAAGGCTTGTGGTTTTTTCCCTGAAAATGCCATCAACAAAGGGTTTCTGGTGCTGAAATCACTATCTTCCCACCTTTCAGGAACGGGCAGACTTGAATCAGAAAACCACATTTTTCAACACAAATTTGGCATTTTACTGGGACATACCCCATTTTTACTATTTTTGGTGCTTTCAGCCTCCTTCCAGTTAGTGACAGGAATGGGTGTGAAACCAGTGCTGGATCCCGGAAAGCTAAACATTTCTGAAAACTAGACAATATTCTGAATTCAGCAAGGGGTCATTTGTGTAGATCCTACAAGGTTTTCCTACAGAAAATAACAGCTGAAATAAAAAAATATTGAAATTGAGCTGAAAACAACAGCCATTTTTCTTTATGTTTTACTCTGTAACTTTTTCCTGCGATGTCAGATTTCTGAAAGCAATATACCGTTTTGTCTGCTGGACTCTTCTGGTTGCAGGGATATAAAGGGCTTGTAGGTTCATCAAGAACCCTAGGTACCCAGAGCCAATAAATGAGCTGCACCCTGCAGTTGTTTTTCGTTCTATACTGGGTATACAGCAATTCCTTTGCTGAAATATGAAGAGTGAAAAAGAGGTATCAAGAAAACCTTTGCATTTCCAAAATGGGATCAAGATAAGGTTTTGTGGAGCAGTGGTTATTTGCACATCTCTGAATTCCGAGGTGCCCATACTAGCATGTGAATTGCAGGGCATTTCTCAAATAGACGTCTTTTTTACACACTCTCTTATATTTGGAAGGAAAAAATGTAGAGAAAGATAAGGGGCAATAACACTTGTTTTGCTATTCTATGTTCCCCCAAGTCTCCCGATAAAAATGATACCTCACTTGTGTGGGTAGGCCTAGTGCCCGCGACAGGAAATGCCCCAAAACACAACGTGGACACATCCCATTTTTTGACAAAATACAGAGCTGTTTTTTGCAAAGTGCCTACCTGTAGATTTTGGCCTCTAGCTCAGCCGGCACATAGGGAACCCTACCAAACCTGTGCATTTTTGAAAACTAGAGACCTAGGGGAATCCAAGATGGGGTGACTTGTGGGGATCTGACCAGGTTCTGTTACCCAGAATCCTTTGCAAACCTCAAAAAGTGGCTAAAAAAACAAGTTTTCCTCACATTTCGGTGACAGAAAGTTCTGGAATCTGAGAGGAGCCACAAATTTCCTTCCACCCAGCATTCCCCCAAGTCTCCCGATAAAAATGATACCTCACTTGTGTGGGTAGGCCTAGCGCCCGCGACAGGAAATGCCCCAAAACACAACCGTGGACACATCCCATTTTTTGACAAAATACAGAGCTGTTTTTTGCAAAGTGCCTACCTGTAGATTTTGGCCTCTAGCTCAGCCGGCAACTGGGGAAACCTAGCAAACCAGCGCATTTTTGAAAACTAGAAACCCAGGGGAATCCAAGATGAGGTGACTTGTGGGGCTCTGACCAGGTTCTGTTACCCAGAATCTTTTGCAAACCTCAAAATGTGGCTAAAATAACACGTTTTCCTCACATTTCGGTGACAGAAAGTTCTGGAATCTGAGAGGAGCCACAAATTTCCTTCCACCCAGCGTTCCCCCAAGTCTCCCGATAAATATGATACCTCACTTGTGTGGTTAGGCCTGGTGCCCGCGACAGGAATAGATCACACAACGGTCAATGTTGGTCCTTACGTGAGGCAGCTGTTGACCCTGGGGTGATCCATTCCTGACACAGGCACTAGGTGTAGGCACTCAAGTGGGGTAGTGTTTTTATCAGGACAGGTGAGGAGTCACTGGGTGGTAGGAATGTTGTGGATCCCAACATATTCCTGTAGATTGTGTGACAGAAATGCAAGAAAAATTGAGTTTGTTTTCAACATTTCAGCTTTGCAGGGTATTCTGGGTAAGAAAACTTTGGGGAATCTACACAAGTCACACCTCTGTGGACTCCCCCGAATGTCTAGTTTCCAGAAATGTTTGGGTTTAGTGTGTTTCTCTATATGGCCGCCGAATCCAGGACCAAAAACACAGGTGCCTGCCTTACAAAACCAGTTTGTTTTGCCATAGCACCTACCTTTTTTAAAATAAAAAATATGCCCCCGGGGGGGGCAGCCCGTTTTCAGAGGGGGCAGACCCCCCCAAGTGAAATCCCTGGCGTCTAGTGATGTTTCCTGGCCCCCGATCGCAGCTGTGCTGCGATCGGGGGCCAGGAAACACTTTCAGAAGGCCTTGTAAGAAAGGGGAGACTCTCCCCTTTCTTACGAGGCCTTCCGAAACTGTTTCCTGGCCCCCGATCGCAGTGCTGCGATCGGGGGCCAGGAAACACTTTCAGAAGGCCTCGTAAGAAAGGGGAGAGTCTCCCCTTTCTTACAAGGCCTTTTGAAAGTGTTTCCTGGCCCCCCGATCGCAGCTGTGCTGCGATCGGGGGGCCAGGAAACCTGAAAGTGTTTCCTGGCCCCCGATCGCAGCACAGCTGCGACCGGGGGCCAGGAAACAGTTTCAGGAAGGCCTCGTAAGAAAGGGGAGACTCTCCCCTTTCTTACGAGGCCTTCCCGAACGTGAGGAAGGCCGTTTTCCCCATCGAAGCAGGAAGCGGCCGCAAGGCTGCTTCCTGCTTCGATGGGGAAAACAACTTTGTCACGGCGCGATGACGTCACAAAGGGGCGGGTGGGGGGCAGGGGGCAGACACGGAAGCTTCTGTGTCTCCCGGGAAAAGAAAAAAAAAAAATAATAATCCTCGGGTGCAACGCACCCGAGGATTTATTAACACCCTCCCTGGTGTCGGCCACTGGTCGTGACCCGCACCAGGGAGGTAGTGCGGGCGTCGGCCAGTGGCCGTTGCCCGCATTTAAGGGGTTAAAGCACTAGTTAATGTTAAATGCATTGTTTTCATAATTTATAAAATCTGTTCCCCAAGGAGTGAGAATAATTAATGCAAGGCACTCATGGTATCCCTAGACATAGTTTGGTCCCTCTTTTTTCATAGTCTTCCTGAATCTAAATGTAGGAAATATCTTTTCACTCAAACACTGAAGCTCTAATTTTTTTAAAACAATTCTAGACACCTAAGTGGTAACTGTTGCCCCTTTATGAGAGCGTACCTAACTTTCAAGCCTGGAACATTTTTTGAGTTAGACCATATGTTGCTACATTGAGGTTCTATAGAGCTCTGACTTTGTAGCTTTCTTGTCCCAGCAGGTGCCCCTAGCCCATTTGAGAATGCAAAGGACACAGAAACTTCTCACTCCACTTCTGTATCAGGACATGGAACCACCTTTACTCTTAGCCTCTTGCTCATAGGATGTTCGGCAAGGTTTGTTCTATGGAGCTCTGTGGGTTAGTCTCTTAGTGGGCCTGTCCTTCAGTATTCCTTATCTTTAAATGTCATCCACCACCAGTAGGTTGGCATGTATTCGGGTTGCTGCCATGAGTCCCTTTCATATGGTTGACCTGCAGGTCTTCTTAACTTTGTTTTTTTATTTCCATGCTTGTACTTTACAGATTATAATAGCCTTGAAAAAGCTCTGGTTGTGCCTGCCACAGGGGTTGAAACACATGTTGGTTTTCTTTGTGTTTTACCTCATATAGTTCAACAACTAAAAATGCAGATAAAAAGATGGAAACAAATCAAAGGATTCTCGGATATCAATTTCCAATTTCGGAATTAAACTTATTATACTTACTACTCTTTCCATTATTTCTTGTCTTTGGAGCTTTCCTGTCCTTCTAGCACCGCAATAGCATTACCCATCAAGGGCACCTATCAAAAAGCATGTGGCACGATTCGCACCAGCTCTGCTGCCTCTTAATAGATCTGTAGAAGTAGTCACCGTCTATGGTATATTACTGCAACCTTTCTGCCTGCCAGAAAGACTTTCTGAGCAGGCTGTCACAAATTCTTCTTTAATTAAAGCTAATTGACTTGACTGTCTCCATTCTATTTAGGCAATCAAGGAGCTTGGCAATGGTCATTTTGTTTTCCAAAACAACAGAAAGAATGCTCTTTACCTTCTGGAAGGTCTGTGATCTTTTAAATAGCTTGTGAATCTGTTGGTGATGGTCATCCCATCCTCTTTACCCTCCAACCGCTTCCCATATGTCCATACTTTGGTGACCCCTCTTTGTTCTGCTTTCTTACTTTTTGGACCATATCCAGTGTCCTCCCGTTATTCACTCAGATTAGCCTATTCTTAACTTGAGAGTCTGATGCATGGACATTTGGGGTTACTTGATTGAACATCAGTCTTATCTGCCTGGCGATCTAGAACGTTCTGTTTCTTTAAGATTATTTCCTTGGTATGTTCAGCAAAAATGGCAGTTTAATCCACTTGCATTGCTGGCATCCAAAAGGAGCTGAGTTCCAAAAAACCTAACTGAGGAGGTAGTGTCCATATCAACTTTTTTCATGTCTGCTATGTGGAAACTAAAAATAGGGATGCAAGTTTGCAGCACTGTTACGCCCTGTATTCCGCTAAGGCACTTTATCTCTGTCCCTATGCAATAGTTTTATTAGATCTGTATCACAACCCCAAGTTTTCATTCTTACAATTTGACCTCTGATTACAAATGGTTTTGTCATTTTAGTTTCAAAACGTAATTTGGAGTTTTGTATAACTGAATCATCATGCATGTCACCAATCTGGCATTTTCTGAGAAAGAGTTTTGAATCATCAGTTAACTGATAACATGGCAAGGTGACTCTCAGTAACTTATGCTACCATAAACTCTAGTAAAGGATTGATGTATATTACATTTGTCTGTGATGTTTGTATGATCTTACCAGATGTCACTCAGTGGACACGTTCACAATAAAGAGGTTTGCATTGTAAATGTGAAGTGCATTTTTCACCTTTATTGGTCAAATCAAGTTCCTGGAGGAGACCAAAATTGCATCCTTGTCCATCCAGTAAAAAGAATGAAACTGTAGGAAAGCTTGGATCATGGCAATATTTGCAACATAGAGGTATATTACACAAATTAAGCTTTCTCAAGGCAATTAAGTTTAGCTGTGCAGGCTTGCAGTGGGTGGAAGCTTGACACGTTGTATGCATGTTTCTGTTCTACTAAATGAAAGTAATGTGATAAGAGTTGCAGATACATGCAGTAGATACATATAAGCTGTGCTGCCATCCCAATTAGGCATGATGTTGGTAATTCATACTAAAAAGCTCATGTTTATTTACCCTTATTTCTTGTTTTATTACTTACAGGCAGCTCTTTGTGCAATCCAAAAATTGTTTGAAGACGAGTATGAACCTAAGCCCATTTTTGTGAGTATGTGTATACGTATCCTGTTTACTCACCTTGCATGTTGAACAGCAGCTCAGAATTCTTTGTACCAGGCGAAGTCTTAGCCATGACTTCTCTGGTGAAATTAGAAATCAGGATGGAGCACTTTTATTGGTTTGTAATTGTACTTGCAACCTGTTATATCCCTGTGTGCTTTGCTACTGTCAAAATGTAGTGTTTAGTGAAAACAAGTACTACAGATTGATAGTAGAACCACAAAGTAAATGTTGGCTTGAAAATACCAAGGGAAATAAACCAATTTGGATATAGCATAATCCATTCAAGGGAATGAAGCTTTCTTAGAACAAACTGCATGTGATTTTTAAGTTTGATACTAGCATCCATAATGAATGAAATTACAATGATTTAAAATATTGGCAGAAGCAATTTTCTTGAAAGGAAATGCCTAGGTCTCGACTGAGGGGCATTTCTTTCTTTTCAAAGGAGATTGGGGATTGACCAAAAAGAGACAAAAGGTAGAATGGAATTTCTAAATATCATTTTAGATCATTGCTATTAACTTTTGCCACTACCAGTTGAAGGTGACTTGGTAAGTGGACAGGGGGGTGTCCCACTATTTACAAAGGGATTGTGTGGCTATGACACAAGAAGGTTGTTTGTTGCAGACAGAATTGTCACTCCGCCGTGACTCTTTTTTCAAAATGTTATTTCTAAAAGTATAGAAATGTACTGAAGATCTAGTACAGTATTGACTATAAATGCAAATAAGAGAGTACAGTGGGGATAATTTATACTACTGTTCTTCCAAATTAGCTTTATCTGAAAACACTTGGTTACTTTTTTATCAATATATTTTTTCAGATTTCAGGCACAATTGTGGATAAAAGTGGACGTACACTTTCTGGCCAAACTGGCGAGGCATTTGTCATTAGTGTATCCCATGCTGAGCCTTTATGGTAAGAAAACATGTTATATTTAAGTAGTGAGGCCTTTGTAATATTTGAAGTGAAATGAAGGCAAGTATGCAAATTCAAGGTAAAGGTTTGTTCCCAATTAGGTTTTCAGCTCTAAGCTTATCTCTGTTTAAGATCATGCTGAAAGACAAGCAAGCATTGTCATAGCCAGTAGGTCACCCTTCTTGAGCATGCATTTTTTTTATTTATATGTTTTCCAAACATATATGGAGTATGCAAAAAATAAATTAGTAGAAGTATAAATAAAACTGAGAAGGGAGCCCAGGACTTCATAAGGCAGATGTGCACATGTGAACAGGTAAAATGCTGTCACTCACAGAAGACCAAAGCCAGTGGATTAAATGGGCTGACTTACTTACCCACGCTATATGCCTTAGTGGGTTGAAACTGAATGAGAATGGCTCTTGAACTGATTAGTGGAAGGAAAGGGCTGACTGAATTACCCTATATTTATGCATATATGTCTGTATTGTTAGTATTTCTTTTTTGGAAATATGAGGCTGATGAGAGTTGCTAAAGCTATCTCTAGGCTAGAACTAACAAAACAACATATTAAACGACCAGCTGAGTCACAGGATTAAATTACATATGATATATGTCATATATGTGTGAGATATATGTGACATACATGTAAAATATATGTGATTTATGTGGAACTTCGAGTGAAGTCATAAAGCAGACGATAACAAGCAAATGTAGGTTCTAAGGAGCACACATGTTGCAGAACAAGTTAGGTTTGTAGCACTTTTAGTAAAATATGTAAAATACGACAAATTTCAGTACAGAAACCAGGATTACCACCACATACCAAATATGCAATCAATAATATCAAGGCCTTTAACAAATACTTCTCTCTCAATTGCAGATACATCTTAAAAGGGATCATTTAGCTTGCCACCCATAAAAGCCCAAAGTTTGTGGCATGTGTAGCTGTAGATACACATGCTGTGCAGACTCCTTCCATCTAGTGTTGAGCTCGGATGTGTGCAAGTTGTTTTCCTTCAAAGAAGCGTTTCGTGCCAGAAGGTATAGTGACTACCCATTTCTGGTAATGCACATTGGCATCAACTTTATTGTTAGATCATTTTTTCTCCACCATCGGGTCCAGACGTGTTCCATCGTGCTCTGGTTTAGTGCCACATGCTGTTCTCGCTGGACCCACTCGGATCTATCCTACTTGACAGACAAAGTAACAGTACATTTCATCGTCTATTCCAAGCGTTGAGTTCCCTTTCTCTTTGGCTCTCCGGTCTAATTACTTTGATGTCCCGTATGAGGCCTGGCCCCTTTAGGGCTCCTTCAATTCCTCAACAGTCAAGAATTTACTCATGGCAGAAAAAACTCCATTCTGGTACTGCCTGCAATACAGAACTCCATCAAATGTGTAACCTCTGTCTGTCCCTGAACCACCAGCCCTCCTGCTCAGCGTATCTCGCATTCAGGAGCAAGAAAACCCTCTATACTCTGGAGCTGTCCATAGAACAGAGCACCGTGTGCGAGCAGCAGCCAGAGGCTTTTGGCGCAGAACAAGTGTTGGCAATAGAGGAAAGCTCCAGCCCTTACACTGAAGCGGACAAGCCCCACCTGCACAGCGTCCAGCTATGAAACCGGCCGCAGTGAGTACTAGTATACCGCTTCCCACCCCTCTACACCACTTGGAAAGCAAGCATCGCCCTTGAGGGGGGTCAAGCATCGAGCTTGCAGGCCCGTCACAAGGCTTCCAGTCTACCACTGCCACAGAGCTATGGTCAGCCCCGAACTGCTGAGTCAGATCTGATGCCTGCCCATCTCTTATCGCAAAAGCCCGCCTGCTCCCCTCCAAGCTATGCCCTTTGACTTGCACCAGTTCTTCTTCTCTGGCACCGGAGACACCTGCAAAGCTAGCCCTGGAGTCCAGACCTTTGGAGTCCACGTCAGGCTTGGTGCCAGCAGGCCAATGGACATCCTCTACTCTGAAGACAACGGTGTCCAGGGCAGCTAACTCTGTCACTTCCAAGGATCAAGACCAAACCATCCTCCAGAGCCTTCAAGAGAAGCTCGATGCTAGACAGCAGTGCATCCACATCCATCCCGAGACCAGATGGATTCTAACCAAGCCTGCTCTCCAAGCAAATTACCCTGTTTCTCCCAAGAGGAAACTGTCTTTCCAGAAGGCTGTGAATCCACCTTCGGAGGCAACACCTATAAAGCCTCGACATCATGACAAAGGCACCTCCCCACTGCATTGTTTGCCTTGCCTTGCTTACCTCCTCCTCACCCTTCTCCTCCTTCTTTGCCTTCCTCTCCACCACCTCCAAACCCCCCCACCCAACCACTATCAGTGGACCCTCTGCCAGACTCATCTCAATGTTCCCCTCTTTCTGTATTTGGCATGATAGGCGAAGGTCACCCTGTGCCCATGGGTGACACTGACCCTGACCTCTATCCACCCAGCCCTTCCCCGCTGGATGGCACCACTCATACCATGAAATATTACCACGGGTAGCTGCATTCCACAAGGTGGAGATGCACATGCAACCAGAGGAGGACGGCTTACACATGGAGATGCTCTCCACCACCCTGAGGTCTATGGAATACTTGCCCAAATGCTCAAACCAGCCTCTGACATCTTCAAGGAGCCAGTCAAAGCACAAGTCATCGAGCCTAGGGTCGACAGTAAATATAAAACGTCTCCTTCCAACCTTCTTCACATCAGTGGTCATCTTACCACCTGACTCACTAGTTGTGCACATGGCCCTGAAACATGTCAATTCTCTGGGCTTGGGGGATAGCCCGCCGCTTCCAGCGTGGAGAGTAAGAAGATAGACACGGCAGGAAAATGCTTTGCTGCCCAGTCTGCTGTCCATTAGGGTATCACCTATTCTGTGGGTTTACACTCCTGGTACGATAGGGCCCTATGGGATGAGATGGGGGGGGGGGAGTTGCTTCAATACCTCCCAGATGAGCATATGAAGAGTGGCCAGGAATTGGCAGCTGAGAGGAACATCGTATCAAGCACAAATATTCTATGTGCCGTAGACACAGCAGACACAGCTGTTCGTGGGATAAACACCAGTATCCTTCTCTTCAGACTCGCCTGGCTGCATGTTTCTAGCTTTAAGCCAGAGGTCCAGCTGCATCTGGTTAAATTCCCTTTGATGGCGAGAATCTATTCAAACCACAAGTTGACCAGATGCTGGGTAAGATCAAAAAGGATACTAACACGGCTACAGCCATGAGTGCCCCACAGATCCCATCTGCCTCCAGCTCCTTTTGCCACACACAATATCGTGGAGGGGTTAAAACCAGCCCCTCCTCCTTCCCTGCAAAGGCATCACCTCTTCCACCTTTCCAAGGCAACAGCAGCAGCAAACACCCTCTCGGGGTTACTACAGGGCAGGGTATAAACACAACAATGGTAGAGGTAGGGGGAAAGGCACAGCCTCAAAGGGGTTCTATACTTCACAGACAGTGACCCTCTTCCCCTTCCCCTGACCATTTAATCCCTGTCTGACGAAGACTGAAAGCATTTTCTTCCTGCGAGACAGAGATCACCTCAGACAAGTGGATTCTCAAAATCATAGCAGAGGGGTACTGTCTAGAACTCACGCAAATATCACCAAACAATCCCATCACACACACAAACTTTAACCACAACACCAGCATCTTCTTGAAGAGGAGATGCATGTATTACTCAGCAAAGGGAGCAATAGAACCCGTGCTGCCACAACACTGCTGCAAACTGGTATTCTCCCTAACCTTCCTCCTTCCCAAGAAGGATGGGTCACTAAGGCTCATTCTCGACCTCAGGACCCTTAATAGGTACATCCAATCAGAACACTTCCACATGATGAAACTTCAAGATGTAATTCCTCTACTACAGCAAGGCGACTTCATGACCTCCCTCGACCTGAAGGACATGTACTTCCACATCCCCATCTACTCTGCACATCAATGTTTCCTCCAGTTTGTGGTAACTGATCAGCATTATCAGTTCAAAATGCTGCCTTTTGTAGTGAACACAGCTCCCAGGGTGTTTATAAAGTGCAGTGGTGGCCGCTTACCTCAGAAGGAATGGTGCCCACATCTTCCCTTACATAGACGACTGGCTGATCAAGAGTGCAACAAAACAGCAATGCCGAGCACCCACCCAAGCCACCATACCTCTGTTGCACAGCCTAGGTTTTAACATAACGTAAGTGCCTCCAAATCTTATCTCTGGCCCCTTCACGTACAGTCCTTTCTCAGGTCATACTCTACTCTTGCGCATGGAAAGCATACCCAAGCCCTGCAAGCATCCAAAGGCTCCAGGCGCTGCCCCCTCTTTTTCAGCCAGGTCATCAGGTGACGGTCAGAAAGGCGTGTCCATGATGGCCTCTTGCATTGTAGTAGTGCTCAGTAGCACAATAGTCACAGGCAGAAGGTCATTGGGAGGATATAGTGTTGATTTGGGGCTGTACGCCATGGTCTCTGCATTGGTGGAATGCCAACAACCTGTTTCATGTCTGGCCCTTCTTGCACCTAGTGCCACAGACGACCATTACAGTGGGCACCTCTCTCCCTGGCTGGGGCACATTTACAGGAGCTGACTATGCAGAGGTGTGAAAGACCAAGCTACAGGGTTTCCACATCAATCATCTGGAGTTGCTACCCATCCAGCAAGCATTCCTCTCTTACATCCAACACAAGGTGATACTAGTTTGGAAATTTGGATGGAAAGCATGAATCTCATGTTTTACTTATAGAAACAAGGGGGCACCCACTCCCTTCACTGTCCACTCTAGCCCAGGACATTTGGCAATGGGAAATCCATCACTGAGTCCATCTCCTGATAGAGTACATCCTGGGGGACAACAATTTTGCTGGCCTTCTCAGCAGGATGCAACAACAAATCCATGAGTGTGAACACCACACCCAGGTTCTACTCCCGTACTTCTAACGGTGGGGATTTCCCCACATAGACCTCTTTGCTACTGCAGAAAACACAAAATGGCCAGGGTTCACCTCCAGGTTTCCACTCCCACAGTCCATGGGCTATGCACTATGCATGAACTGGTCCCGGATATTTGCCTATGCTTTTCCACCTCTCCCACTTCTTCAGTTCGTTGCGCATAGGCTTCGGCAAACATGCCTCACTTTCATCTTAGTAGCCCCAACCTGACCCAGGAACCCATAATTCACCACCCTCCTCAAACTGTCTCTAGTGCCTCACAAGAAGCTTCCCAACCAGCTGGATCTTCGCTCTCATAATCAGGGCACACTCAGGCTCCCAACCCCTAACAGCTCAATCTTGTGATTTTGCGCCTGAAATCCTAGATGTTGGATACCTCAGTCTGCCTTAAAAATGCGTGACCATTCTTAAAAAGGAACACTAGCCTACAACCAGAGCCTGCTGCACTATTTAATGGAACAAGTTGTACACTGTATACTCCTAGATGTATTGACCCTCTCCAAGCAGCAGTTTGGGACCTTCTCGGTTATCTTTCCACTTGCAGAAGTCAGGCCTTGCTTACACTTTTATCAGGCTTCCTCTGGTGGCTGTCACCACATGTACCTTCAAAACAGACAGGGAACACACGTCCCTTTTTAGAGTTACTATTATTTAAACTTTTGCAGAAGGGCTCAAAAGGACTATCCCACTAAGGGTCTCACGTGCTCCTGGGTGAAACCTCAATATTGTCCTAATATGACTTATGGGCCCTCCTTTCTTACCCTCCACTGGTGTACTCTGCAGTTCCTTCCCTTGTAAGTAGCTTTCTTTGTAGCTATCACTTTCCTTAGGCATGTCAGTGAGCTTTAGGCTCTGAAAGAACCTTTTTCCAAGTTCACCATGATAGGGTAGCCCTCAGGACAAACCCCATGTTCCTTCCTAAAGTGGTGTCTTTGCCTGTCACTACCAGACCCGCCTCAACCCGTAAAAAAGGAGTTTCTGTGGCTTCCTTTGGTAACATTCCTATAGCTGATATCTGTAAGGCAACTACTTAGTCTACTCCTCATACATTTACTAAACATTAATGTGTGGGTGTTTTATTTCGCTAACAAGCTAGTTAGCCATGCTTTCTTAGGCACACTTTTTCAGTCTTCTGCAAAATCCTTGAGCTAGCCAACGCTTTAAGGGAGGACTGCTTTACAGTCCATGCACAGCATGAGCATCTGTCAGCTACACATGCCACAAATGAAAAATGTTACTTACCTGGTAAGCATCTGTAGATTCACATGTGCCTGTCAATCAATCAAAAAATCAGTGTAAAAATCCAAATCATGGAATACCCATGCATAAAAGAAAGTTGCTAGGTGGTTTTTTATCTCGTGTGGACCACAGGGTGGGGTATGTGTTGTGCAACTGTTGACACGTAAGGAACTTGCCTGGTGAGAGGTTGTGTTCTGTCTGAAGTTTTTAAAAGTGTCAGAAGATGGCCTGCAAAAAAAGAGGTCCCCAGCCGAGGTCAATGACCATTCCTGCCAGTGTCTCGGGTCTGGAGCGGAATATGTCCCCGAGTAATGTGGGAGACACTGCAGTGGGAACCCCGAAGCATACGTTGTGATGCGTCACGTGAGGAAGCACTCCCTAATGATGCATTTGCGGGCTATCGCTACTTGTAAGGAGCACTCGGGTAATAGCTGAGGAAACCCCAGATGATAGCAGCTGTGCGGGTTGCACATTGTGATATGTTTTCTCCAGGTAGCGATTCGCTAGCCACCTGGCCAACCACTGTAGCTGGGCTGCCAAGAAGTAAGCCTCAAAACACGGGGCACCCAGACCGCCTCTCCCAACAGGTCACTTTAATTTCTTCAGGAATATCCGGCGGCAGCCGTTGCCCCATATGAGTTCCACCAACAGTGTGTCAAGTTCGTGGAAGAAACTACAGGCCGGTATCACAGGTAGGTTAGTGTAATAATATAATAAGGGGACAATACTACTATTTTGGACAAGGCAATCTTCTCCGTAGTGGCTAGTGGAAGTTTTTTCCAAAATTGAACTAGTGACTTCATTGCCATTAGCACTTGGTGGAGGTTGCCTTCGCGGAGGTCTAGTGGAGAGTGGGGCCCCACATAGGCAGATCGTCCGCGGATGTATGTTGGGGTGCAGTGGGTAGACGGATGATTTGTCTCAAATAACCGCCAGACCACTGCACCTAGTAAATGAGCAGAGTGTGTCCTGTATGGGGATTAATACAATGCGTGTATCCTGGAGGTACAGCACAAGGTCATCTGCATTCAGTGACACTGCCTGTCTGCAAGTGGAATGCCCCAACCTTGTTTGTCTCTCTGCAGTCAAATGGTCAACAGTTCCATGGTGATTGCTCATAGCAGGAGGGAAGAGGACACCCCTGTTGAGTGCCACGTTCGATCGGGAACAGGTCTGAGATGTAGTGTGCCAGCTTAATCTGGGAAAGATGCTTAGTGTACAACAGTTGTGTGTAGGCTGTAAGTACACTTTCCAGTTGCAAGGACCCAAAACAATGAGTCCCGGTCGAGTGAGTTGAGCACCTTTTCCAAGTCCAGGATTAAGCATGGCCTGTGGGAAGCGTTCCTGAACCTGATCCCACAAATGGTGAAGATTGTATGATGTGCAACATCTCGGGACGAATCTGTTTTGGTCAAGGTGTATAAGTTCTGGAGGATTTTTGCATATCAGGTTGTCGGGACTGTGGCCAATATTTTATAATCTTCCTACAGTATGGCAATTGGGTGGTGTGAGGAGGTGTTGCTGGAGTCCTTGTCAGGTCTGGGGAGAGATACTAGTAAGGATTCCCAGAGGGAGGGTGGTAATTCCCCTAGGCGTAGTGCCCCATTGAACATTGTGGCCAGCCGAGGAGCTAGGCTACTCGCAAAAGTGCTGTAGTATTCTTGGGGCAAGCCGTCTAGGCCAGGGGTCTTGTTCCCTGCACAGTTCTGTATCGCTTGTTTGAAGTCTGCTGAGGTTATGACTGCATCTAGGGCTGCTGTGCTGCTCTGTGGTAAGGGCAAATGCGCGAGAAAAGAGTGTTTGTCCCTACGCCGTACATGTGCAAGGGTTGGGTATATTCCTAAGTAGTACCTGTGGAATTACCGGAGGATGTTGTGTTGCATGTTTAGGGCTATGTCTGTGGGGGATCAGTGTCTCCCTCAGCTCTTGGCGGATCAGCCAAGCAAAGAGGCGGTCAGATTTGTCACCTTCCCTGTGGATTTTAGCAACAGAGGCGGTAAGGTTAGAACCTCAAAGACGCTCTGAAAAGGCTGTGTGTTGATGCTTTGTCACCAGTAATGCAGGTCGACCTGCTGAGTTACAGTCCACCCTCTGCTCCAGCAGTGGTAGACGTTTTTCCATCTCTGAGATTTCTCTATCCAGGGTCCTGTGAACATCTACAATCTCCTGAATACACACTCCATGGATTACCACCTTGAAGGCATCCCATTATAGTGTAACATTAGACCCTGTCCCTTCATTCTCCATAAAGTAATTTTATAGTATCCCGAAAGGTATTCCCGAGGTAGGTGCCACGTGGGGGTCAGAGGGTGTGGGGCACCCCACAGCAAATCTAGTGTGTGGGCATTGTGGTCCAATACTATGTGGCCCATATAGTCCACGGCTGGAACCAAGGGTAATAGGGTGAGGGAGCACAGAATTCAGTTGTGGCGTACATGTAGGTCATGTGGCACTGAATAGAAAGAGTAAACCCGGGAGCTGGGATGTATGGTCTGGT
Source organism: Pleurodeles waltl (assembly GCF_031143425.1). Taxonomy (NCBI): domain Eukaryota; kingdom Metazoa; phylum Chordata; class Amphibia; order Caudata; family Salamandridae; genus Pleurodeles; species Pleurodeles waltl. The sequence goes on along the minus strand of NC_090444.1, from coordinate 608,830,947 downwards.
ATGGAATGCATCCTGTTTAGAATTTGGGGCATATATGCTCCCGAAAAGTACCGGTGTACCATCAAGGTGTCCCTCTAGGAATACATATCGCCCTTCCCTATCAAAAATGGTATTGGCAATTTAGAAGTGGGTGCTCAGGCGGAACCATATCATGGCCCCTCTAGTGAAGGCAGAATAGGTAGTAGCGTGGATTGACCCTTGCCAGTGTTTCTGGAGGTGTGACAGTTGTGCTGCTGTGGTGTGTGTCTCTTGAAGGAAGATAACTTGCACCCGGTGCCTCTTAAGGTATGCATAGATGTAAGGAAATGCCTCCTTGGCATGGTTGCCCCCTGACTTTTTGCCTTTGCTGATGCTATGTTTACAATTGAAAGTGTACTGAGGCCTGCTAACCAGGCCCCAGCACCAGTGTTCTTTCCCTAACCTGTACTTTTGTATCCACAATTGGCAGACCCTGGCATCCAGATAAGTCCCTTGTAACTGGTACTTCTAGTACCAAGGGCCCTGATGCCAAGGAAGGTCTCTAAGGGCTGCAGCAGGTCTTATGCCACCCTGAAGACCTCTCACTCAGCACAGACACACTGCTTGCCAGCTTGTGTGTGCTAGTGAGAACAAAACGAGTAAGTCGACATGGCACTCCCCTCAGGGTGCCATGCCAGCCTCTCACTGCCTATGCAAGTATAGGTCAGTCACCCCTCTAGCAGGCCTTACAGCCCTAAGGCAGGGTGCACTATACCATAGGTGAGGGTACCAGTGCATGAGCATGGTACCCCTACAGTGTCTAAACAAAACCTTAGACATTGTAAGTGCAGGGTAGCCATAAGAGTATATGGTCTGGGAGTTTGTCAAACACGAACTCCACAGCACCATAATGGCTACACTGAAAACTGGGAAGTTTGGTATCAAACTTCTCAGCACAATAAATGCACACTGATGCCAGTGTACATTTTATTGCAAAATACACCCCAGAGGGCACCTTAGAGGTGCCCCCTGAAACTTAACCGACTGTCTGTGTAGGCTGACTAGTTCCAGCAGCCTGCCACACCAGAGACATGTTGCTGGCCCCATGGGGAGAGTGCCTTTGTCACTCTGAGGCCAGTAACAAAGCCTGCACTGGGTGGAGATGCTAACACCTCCCCCAGACAGGAGCTGTGACACCTGGCGGTGAGCCTCAAAGGCTCACCCCTTTGTCACAGCCCAGCAGGGCACTCCAGCTTAGTGGAGTTGCCCGCCCCCTCCGGCCACGGCCCCCACTTTTGGCGGCAAGGCTGGAGGGAACAAAGAAAGCAACAAGGAGGAGTCACTGGCCAGTCAGGACAGCCCCTAAGGTGTCCTGAGCTGAGGTGACTCTGACTTTTAGAAATCCTCCATCTTGCAGATGGAGGATTCCCCCAATAGGGTTAGGATTGTGACCCCCTCCCCTTGGGAGGAGGCACAAAGAGGGTGTACCCACCCTCAGGGCTAGTAGCCATTGGCTACTAACCCCCCAGACCTAAACACGCCCTTAAATTTAGTATTTAAGGGCTACCCTGAACCCTAGAAAATTAGATTCCTGCAACTACAAGAAGAAGGACCGCCTAGCTGAAAACCCCTGCAGAGGAAGACCAGAAGACGACAACTGCCTTGGCTCCAGAAACTCACCGGCCTGTCTCCTGCCTTCCAAAGATCCTGCTCCAGCGACGCCTTCCAAAGGGACCAGCGACCTCGACATCCTCTGAGGACTGCCCCTGCTTCGAAAAGACAAGAAACTCCCGAGGACAGCAGACCTGCTCCAAGAAAGGCTGCAACTTTGTTTCCAGCAGCCTTGAAAGAACCCTGCAAGCTCCCCGCAAGAAGCGTGAGACTTGCAACACTGCACCCGGCGACCCCGACTCGGCTGGTGGAGATCCAACACCTCAGGAGGGACCCCAGGACTACTCTGATACTGTGAGTACAAAAACCTGTCCCCCCTGAGCCCCCACAGCGCCGCCTGCAGAGGGAATCCCGAGGCTTCCCCTGACCGCGACTCCTTGAATCCAAGTCCCGACGCCTGGAAAAGACCCTGCACCCGCAGCCCCCAGGACCTGAAGGACCGGACTTTCACTGGAGAAGTGACCCCCAGGAGTCCCTCTCCCTTGCCCAAGTGGAGGTTTCCCCGAGGAAGCCCCCCCTTGCCTGCCTGCAGCGCTGAAGAGATCCCTTGATCTCTCATAGACTAACATTGCGAACCCGACGCTTGTTTCAACACTGCACCCGGCCGCCCCCGCGCTGCTGAGGGTGAAATTTCTGTGTGGGCTTGTGTCCCCCCCGGTGCCCTACAAAACCCCCCTGGTCTGCCCTCCGAAGACGCGGGTACTTACCTGCAAGCAGACCGGAACCGGGGCACCCCCTTCTCTCCATTCTAGCCTATGCGTTTTGGGCACCACTTTGAACTCTGCACCTGACCGGCCCTGAGCTGCTGGTGTGGTGACTTTGGGGTTGCTCTGAACCCCCAACGGTGGGCTACCTTGGACCAAGAACTGAACCCTGTAAGTGTCTTACTTACCTGGTAAAACTAACAAAAACTTACCTCCCCCAGGAACTGTGAAAATTGCACTAAGTGTCCACTTTTGAAATAGCTATTTGTCAATAACTTGAAAAGTATACATGCAATTGAAATGATTCAAAGTTCCTAATGTACTTACCTGCAATACCTTTCAAACAAGATATTACATGTTAAATTTGAACCTGTGGTTCTTAAAATAAACTAAGAAAAGATATTTTTCTATAACAAAACCTATTGGCTGGATTTGTCTCTGAGTGTGTGTACCTCATTTATTGTCTATGTGTATGTACAACAAATGCTTAACACTACTCCTTGGATAAGCCTACTGCTCGACCACACTACCACAAAATAGAGCATTAGTATTATCTCTTTTACCACTATTTTACCTCTAAGGGGAACCCTTGGACTCTGTGCATGCTATTCCTTACTTTGAAATAGCACATACAGAGCCAACTTCCTACATTGGTGGATCAGCGGTGGGGTACAAGACTTTGCATTTGCTGGACTACTCAGCCAATACCTGATCACACGACAAATTCCAAAATTGTCATTAGAAATTGATTTTTGCAATTTGAAAAGTTTTCTAAATTCTTAAAAGACCTGCTAGGGCCTTGTGTTAGATCCTGTTTAGCATTTCTTTTAGAGTTTAAAAGTTTGTAAAAGTTTGAATTAGATTCTAGAACCAGTTTTAGATTCCTAAAAAGTATTCCAACTTTTAGAAGCAAAATGTCTAGCACAGATGTGACTGTAGTGGAACTCGACACCACACCTTACCTCCATCTTAAGATGAGGGAGCTAAGGTCACTCTGTAAAATAAAGAAAATAACAATGGGCCCCAAACCTACCAAAATACAGCTCCAGGAGCTTTTGGCAGAGTTTGAAAAGGCCAACCCCTCTGAGGGTGGCAACTCAGAGGAAGAGGATAGTGACTTGAAGGAAAATTCCCCCCTACCAGTCCTATCTAGGGAGAACAGGGTCCCTCAAACCCTGACTCCAAAAATAATAGTCAGAGATGCTGGTTCCCTCACAGGAGAGACCAACACCTCTGAAATCACTGAGGATAACTCCAGTGAAGAGGACATCCAGTTAGCCAGGATGGCCAAAAGATTGGCTTTGGAAAGACAGATCCTAGCCATAGAGAGGGAAAGACAAGAGATGGGCCTAGGACCCATCAATGGTGGCAGCAACATAAATAGGGTCAGAGATTCTCCTGACATGTTGAAAATCCCTAAAGGGATTGTAACTAAATATGAAGATGGTGATGACATCACCAAATGGTTCACAGCTTTTGAGAGGGCTTGTGTAACCAGAAAAGTGAACAGATCTCACTGGGGTGCTCTCCTTTGGGAAATGTTCACAGGAAAGTGTAGGGATAGACTCCTCACACTCTCTGGACAAGATGCAGAATCTTATGACCTCATGAAGGGTACCCTGATTGAGGGCTTTGGATTCTCCACTGAGGAGTATAGGATTAGATTCAGGGGGGCTAAAAAATCCTCGAGCCAGACCTGGGTTGACTTTGTAGACTACTCAGTAAAAACACTAGATGGTTGGATTCAAGGCAGTGGTGTAAGTAATTATGATGGGCTGTACAATGTATTTGTGAAAGAACACCTGTTAAGTAATTGTTTCAATGATAAACTGCATCAGCATCTGGTAGACCTAGGACCAATTTCTCCCCAAGAATTGGGAAAGAAGGCGGACCATTGGGTCAAGACAAGGGTGTCCAAAACTTCCACAGGGGGTGACCAAAAGAAAAGGGTCACAAAACCTCCCCAGGGGAAAGGTGGTGAGACAGCCAAAAATAAAAATAGTCAAGAGTCTTCTAAAGGCCCCCAAAAACCTGCACAGGAGGGTGGGCCCAGAGCCTCTTCACAAAATAATCCTGGGTACAAGGGTAAAAACTTTGATCCCAAAAAGGCCTGGTGTCGAAACTGTAGTCAGTCTGGACACCAAACTGGAGACAAGGCCTGTCCCAAGAAAAGTTCCACTCCAAACTCCAATCCAGGTAACACTGGAATGGCTAGTCTCCAAGTGGGATCAACAGTGTGCCCAGAGCAAATCAGGGTCCACACTGAAGCTACTCTAGTCTCTGAGGGTGGGGTGGATTTAGCCACACTAGCTGCCTGGCCCCCTAACATGCAAAAATACAGGCAGCAGCTCTTTATTAATGGGACAAGTGTAGAGGGCCTGAGGGATACAGGTGCCAGTGTCACCATGGTGACAGAAAAACTGGTTTCCCCTGGCCAATACCTGACTGGAAAAACTTATACAGTCACCAATGCTGACAATCAAACTAAAGCACATCCCATGGCAATGGTAACTTTAGAGTGGGGAGGTGTCAATGGCCTGAAACAGGTGGTGGTCTCCTCAAACATCCCAGTAGACTGTCTGCTTGGAAATGACCTGGAGTCCTCAGCATGGGCTGAGGTAGAGCTAAAAACCCATGCAGCCATGCTGGGTATCCCTGAACTGGTGTGTGTAAAAACAAGAGCACAGTGCAAGGCACAGGGTGAAAAAGTAGAGCTGGAGTCTGGAAAAATGGCCCAGCCTACCAAGAGAAAAGGAAAGTCAGTTGGGAAACCAACTGCAACACAGTCAGAAAAAGGGAACCTCTCTTCTCAGGAAGAAGTTCTGCCCTCTGAGGGAACTGAGCCTTTGGAGCTTGAACCTTATCAGGTTGAGCTCTTAGGCCCAGGGGGACCCTCAAGGGAGGAGCTGTGTAAGGGACAAGAAACCTGTCCCTCTCTTGAAGGCCTTAGGCAGCAAGCTGCTGAAGAGTCCAAGGGCAAGAAAAATGGAACACATAGGGTCTATTGGGAAGATGGACTCCTGTACACTGAGGCCAGAGACCCCAAACCTGGTGCCACTAGGAGAGTGGTAGTGCCTCAGTCGTTCAGAGAGTTTATTCTGACCTTAGCCCATGATATTCCCCTTGCTGGGCATTTGGGACAAACCAAGACGTGGGAGAGGTTAGTCAACCACTTCTACTGGCCCAATATGTCCCAGAAGGTTAAGGAGTTTTGCCTCTCCTGCCCCACCTGTCAATCCAGTGGTAAGACAGGTGGGCACCCAAAGGCCCCCCTCATTCCACTTCCAGTGGTGGGGGTCCCCTTTGAAAGAGTGGGTGTGGACATAGTTGGTCCACTGGAACCTCCCACAGCCTCAGGAAATATGTACATCCTAGTAGTAGTGGATCATGCTACTAGGTATCCTGAAGCTATTCCCCTTAGGTCGACTACTGCCCCTGCAGTAGCCAAGGCCCTCATTGGTATCTTTACCAGAGTGGGTTTCCCTAAGGAGGTGGTGTCTGACAGAGGTACCAACTTCATGTCAGCATACCTAAAGCACATGTGGAATGAGTGTGGAGTGACTTACAAATTCACTACACCATACCATCCACAAACTAATGGCTTAGTTGAGAGATTCAACAAGACATTAAAAGGCATGATCATGGGGCTCCCAGAAAAACTCAAAAGGAGATGGGATGTCCTCTTGCCATGTCTGCTTTTCGCTTACAGAGAGGTGCCACAGAAGGGAGTAGGATTCTCACCCTTTGAACTTCTGTTTGGTCATCCTGTAAGGGGACCACTTGCTCTTGTTAAAGAAGGCTGGGAGAGACCTCTTCATGAGCCTAAACAAGACATAGTGGACTATGTACTTGGCCTTCGCTCTAGAATGGCAGAGTACATGGAAAAGGCAACCAAAAACCTTTAGGCCAGCCAACAGCTCCAGAAGTTTTGGTATGACCAAAAGGCTGCACTGGTGGAGTTCCAACCAGGGCAGAAAGTCTGGGTTCTGGAGCCTGTGGCTCCCAGGGCACTCCAGGACAAATGGAGTGGCCCTTACCCAGTGCTAGAAAGGAAGAGTCAGGTCACCTACCTGGTGGACCTGGGCACAAGCAGGAGCCCCAAGAGGGTGATCCATGTGAACCGCCTTAAGCTCTTCCATGACCGGGCTGATGTGAATCTGTTGATGGTAACAGATGAGGATCAGGAGGCAGAGAGTGAACCTCTCCCTGATCTTCTGTCATCAGACCCAAAAGATGGCTCAGTAGATGGAGTGATCTACTCAGACACCCTCTCTGGCCAACAGCAAGCTGATTGTAGGAGAGTCCTACAACAGTTTCCTGAACTCTTCTCCTTAACCCCTGGTCAGACACACCTGTGTACCCATGATGTGGACACAGGAGACAGCATGCCTGTCAAAAACAAAATCTTTAGACAGTCTGACCATGTTAAGGAAAGCATCAAGGTGGAAGTCCACAAGATGCTGGAATTGGGAGTAATTGAGCGCTCTGACAGCCCCTGGGCTAGCCCAGTGGTCTTAGTCCCCAAACCTCACACCAAAGATGGAAAGAAAGAGATGAGGTTTTGTGTGGACTACAGAGGGCTCAATTCTGTCACCAAGACAGATGCTCATCCAATTCCTAGAGCTGATGAGCTCATAGATAAATTAGGTGCTGCCAAATTCTTAAGTACCTTTGACTTGACAGCAGGGTACTGGCAAATAAAAATGGCACCTGGAGCAAAAGAGAAAACAGCATTCTCCACACCTGATGGGCATTATCAGTTTACTGTTATGCCCTTTGGTTTAAAGAATGCCCCTGCCACCTTCCAAAGGTTGGTGAATCAAGTCCTTGCTGGCTTGGAGTCCTTTAGCACAGCTTATCTTGATGATATTGCTGTCTTTAGCTCCACCTGGCAGGATCACCTGGTCCACCTGAAGAAGGTTTTGAAGGCTCTGCAATCTGCAGGCCTCTCTATCAAGGCATCCAAATGCCAGATAGGGCAGGGAACTGTGGTTTACTTGGGACACCTTGTAGGTGGAGGCCAAGTTCAGCCACTCCAACCCAAGATCCAGACTATTCTGGACTGGGTAGCTCCAAAAACCCAGACTCAAGTCAGGGCATTCCTTGGCTTGACTGGGTATTACAGGAGGTTTGTGAAGGGATATGGATCCATTGTGACAGCCCTCACTGAACTCACCTCCAAGAAAATGCCCAAGAAAGTGAACTGGACTGTGGAATGCCAACAGGCCTTTGACACCCTGAAACAAGCAATGTGCTCAGCACCAGTTCTAAAAGCTCCAGATTATTCTAAGCAGTTCATTGTGCAGACAGATGCCTCTGAACATGGGATAGGGGCAGTTTTGTCCCAAACAAATGATGATGGCCTTGACCCGCCTGTTGCTTTCATTAGCAGGAGGTTACTCCCCAGGGAGCAGCGTTGGAGTGCCATTGAGAGGGAGGCCTTTGCTGTGGTTTGGTCCCTGAAGAAGCTGAGACCATACCTCTTTGGGACTCACTTCCTAGTTCAAACTGACCACAGACCTCTCAAATGGCTGATGCAAATGAAAGGTGAAAATCCTAAACTGTTGAGGTGGTCAATCTCCCTACAGGGAATGGACTTTATAGTGGAACACAGACCTGGGACTGCCCATGCCAATGCAGATGGCCTTTCCAGGTTCTTCCACTTAGAAAATGAAGACTCTCTTGGGAAAGGTTAGTCTCATCCTCTTTCGTTTGGGGGGGGGGGTTGTGTAAGGAAATGCCTCCTTGGCATGGTTGCCCCCTGACTTTTTGCCTTTGCTGATGCTATGTTTACAATTGAAAGTGTACTGAGGCCTGCTAACCAGGCCCCAGCACCAGTGTTCTTTCCCTAACCTGTACTTTTGTATCCACAATTGGCAGACCCTGGCATCCAGATAAGTCCCTTGTAACTGGTACTTCTAGTACCAAGGGCCCTGATGCCAAGGAAGGTCTCTAAGGGCTGCAGCAGGTCTTATGCCACCCTGAAGACCTCTCACTCAGCACAGACACACTGCTTGCCAGCTTGTGTGTGCTAGTGAGAACAAAACGAGTAAGTCGACATGGCACTCCCCTCAGGGTGCCATGCCAGCCTCTCACTGCCTATGCAAGTATAGGTCAGTCACCCCTCTAGCAGGCCTTACAGCCCTAAGGCAGGGTGCACTATACCATAGGTGAGGGTACCAGTGCATGAGCATGGTACCCCTACAGTGTCTAAACAAAACCTTAGACATTGTAAGTGCAGGGTAGCCATAAGAGTATATGGTCTGGGAGTTTGTCAAACACGTACTCCACAGCACCATAATGGCTACACTGAAAACTGGGAAGTTTGGTATCAAACTTCTCAGCACAATAAATGCACACTGATGCCAGTGTACATTTTATTGCAAAATACACCCCAGAGGGCACCTTAGAGGTGCCCCCTGAAACTTAACCGACTGTCTGTGTAGGCTGACTAGTTCCAGCAGCCTGCCACACCAGAGACATGTTGCTGGCCCCATGGGGAGAGTGCCTTTGTCACTCTGAGGCCAGTAACAAAGCCTGCACTGGGTGGAGATGCTAACACCTCCCCCAGGCAGGAGCTGTGACACCTGGCGGTGAGCCTCAAAGGCTCACCCCTTTGTCACAGCCCAGCAGGGCACTCCAGCTTAGTGGAGTTGCCCGCCCCCTCCGGCCACGGCCCCCACTTTTGGCGGCAAGGCTGGAGGGAACAAAGAAAGCAACAAGGAGGAGTCACTGGCCAGTCAGGACAGCCCCTAAGGTGTCCTGAGCTGAGGTGACTCTGACTTTTAGAAATCCTCCATCTTGCAGATGGAGGATTCCCCCAATAGGGTTAGGATTGTGACCCCCTCCCCTTGGGAGGAGGCACAAAGAGGGTGTACCCACCCTCAGGGCTAGTAGCCATTGGCTACTAACCCCCCAGACCTAAACACGCCCTTAAATTTAGTATTTAAGGGCTACCCTGAACCCTAGAAAATTAGATTCCTGCAACTACAAGAAGAAGGACCGCCTAGCTGAAAACCCCTGCAGAGGAAGACCAGAAGACGACAACTGCCTTGGCTCCAGAAACTCACCGGCCTGTCTCCTGCCTTCCAAAGATCCTGCTCCAGCGACGCCTTCCAAAGGGACCAGCGACCTCGACATCCTCTGAGGACTGCCCCTGCTTCGAAAAGACAAGAAACTCCCGAGGACAGCGGACCTGCTCCAAGAAAGGCTGCAACTTTGTTTCCAGCAGCCTTGAAAGAACCCTGCAAGCTCCCCGCAAGAAGCGTGAGACTTGCAACACTGCACCCGGCGACCCCGACTCGGCTGGTGGAGATCCAACACCTCAGGAGGGACCCCAGGACTACTCTGATACTGTGAGTACAAAAACCTGTCCCCCCTGAGCTCCCACAGCGCCGCCTGCAGAGGGAATCCCGAGGCTTTCCCTGACCGCGACTCCTTGAATCCAAGTCCCGACGCCTGGAAAAGACCCTGCACCCGCAGCCCCCAGGACCTGAAGGACCGGACTTTCACTGGAGAAGTGACCCCCAGGAGTCCCTCTCCCTTGCCCAAGTGGAGGTTTCCCCGAGGAAGCCCCCCCTTGCCTGCCTGCAGCGCTGAAGAGATCCCTTGATCTCTCATAGACTAACATTGCGAACCCGACGCTTGTTTCTACACTGCACCCGGCCGCCCCCGCGCTGCTGAGGGTGAAATTTCTGTGTGGGCTTGTGTCCCCCCCGGTGCCCTACAAAACCCCCCTGGTCTGCCCTCCGAAGACGCGGGTACTTACCTGCAAGCAGACCGGAACCGGGGCACCCCCTTCTCTCCATTCTAGCCTATGCGTTTTGGGCACCACTTTGAACTCTGCACCTGACCGGCCCTGAGCTGCTGGTGTGGTGACTTTGGGGTTGCTCTGAACCCCCAACGGTGGGCTACCTTGGACCAAGAACTGAACCCTGTAAGTGTCTTACTTACCTGGTAAAACTAACAAAAACTTACCTCCCCCAGGAACTGTGAAAATTGCACTAAGTGTCCACTTTTAAAGTAGCTATTTGTCAATAACTTGAAAAGTATACATGCAATTGAAATGATTCAAAGTTCCTAATGTACTTACCTGCAATACCTTTCAAACACGATATTACATGTTAAATTTGAACCTGTGGTTCTTAAAATAAACTAAGAAAAGATATTTTTCTATAACAAAACCTATTGGCTGGATTTGTCTCTGAGTGTGTGTACCTCATTTATTGTCTATGTGTATGTACAACAAATGCTTAACACTACTCCTTGGATAAGCCTACTGCTCGACCACACTACCACAAAATAGAGCATTAGTATTATCTCTTTTACCACTATTTTACCTCTAAGGGGAACCCTTGGACTCTGTGCATGCTATTCCTTACTTTGAAATAGCACATACAGAGCCAACTTCCTACAATAGACAAAGAGTATAGTTTACGTTCTGTGTGCATCCCCCTCACATTGTGTACGAAACCTAGTAGTAGATTGGGAAGCCATGTTGTGTTTGGAAAGCATGTGGAGTCTCTGCGCGTGGGGCAGTGAGTGCCGTCTTCAAGTCATGCCTGGTCCCCTGCATTTTGAGTGTTTGTTTGTGGAAGTCTGCCTCCCTGATTCCGGTGAGGGAGAGAGTGGGTGATGGGGGAGAGATTGTAAATTGAAACTCATAGAGCCTACTGCAACCAGCACTACACCCAAACTGGACTATTAAAATAACTAACGTTATGATGTGGGGGCTAGCCTTGTAATGGAGTGGGTGAGAGCGGTTGTGACTTACCCCATATGTCTGCATTGTGTTTTAGTTGGGCTCGGCAGTAGGGATTTCATCTGGCAGGGAGGTAACCCTCCTGGGTTGGCTGCTCACGCAATCCGGGCGAGAAGCCTTGTGGGTTGCCGACCAGCAGAAGGGTCAGCATGCGATTGGCCAGTTGTGGAGTGGTACCCATGGTAAACTATGTGTAGTGTGGTGTGTCTGTTAGATACCCGCTAGAAAAGTCAATGGGACTATCCAGCCAGAAAGATTTGCCTCTGATAAGAGGCAAGGGGAGGAAGGGAGAAGAAGAAGAACATAGTATGACTTATTCAATGTATATGACATTAAGGAATCACATGTAGTTTGGTGTCAAATAACATTGCATTACATTTATACTATAAAGTTAGTATAGAAAACACAAAGACGCAATTAAAGTCCAAAGTCTGCGAATGCCACACAGTGTAAATGTACAAAGCACTACCAAAATTAAAGTGGTTGCAATTAGCACAGAAAACGAAAAGACACATGCAAAACGTGTCAATATAGACACACTATGGACGTTGCTTAAACAGAAGCAATGGTAGTGATCATATAAAGCAGGACTCACCCCCATCACACCACTCGCTAACTTGACCTCTCATTATAATGTCAAAAATCTGTACGTGAACTTACAGAAGGTCAGTGTGCTGGATATTTCCCCTAACACTGGGATGGTTTCCCTCCGTCTTGGCCCACCAATGGAGGAAAGTGCTTCTTTTACTGTGATTAGACATGTGGGGGTTTTGGACCTACAACTCTCTTCTGTAGGGGTTCAAAATAAATGTTCTCACGTAGGTGGTAATGCCTGGACAGGCTTCCTTTGAGCCTTTGCTACCATCCACTGAGGTCTCTGCTGACAAATTGGTGGGCAAAACCTTCTTCTTGCCGTTTTGTAAACAGACTAGTTGCCAGGCAGCATGGGATGGCATAAGGCAACCCTGACTTTCTGACTCAAGAGTGCCACAGAGTCAGCTGATTCATGATGCCGCCTGGAAGGTGAATCGCATTTTGTTTCCTGCAAACCACAGACGGAGAGTCAAAAAGATATGAGATATTTGGAAACATATGTTCTCATCAGCTAGGTCTGACCTCAACACTACCTTTTACTTGGATCAGCCATTTGCCACCACGAATGTGGTGCTCCATCACTATGCTTGGATCACATCTATGGGCTTTTCTGGGGATGTCCTGGTGTCCCTTACAGGTGTGCCTTTTGATGGCTCTTCTTGGTATCATGAGAACATAGATTCGTCCCTGGAATACTTTAAGGAAAAACAAACCACAGCTTGTTCCCTGGGCCTTTCGATGTTTACCAAGCTGTTTATCCAACAGTTCAGTTCTTTTTGAGAATGCTCCACAGAGAGTTGGCGTACAGGCAGTGCCAGGTGCTTCCACTCTGCATCAGACACCCCAGTCCTTTTGACGTCAGGGATCGGGGTTGAGCAGGCGTCGTTTGAGTTATCAAGGGCAGTTATCATCCCTTTCTCCCAACCCTGCAGCATCAGTCACTAAGCTGCTTTACTTTTCAATTAGTTGCACATGACCACCTAGGAGGCCAGGTCCAGCGCTTTCTTCAATGGTTGCAAAAGATCATGTCCGACAGATAGGCCTTCTGGATCTTTCAACGGGGCTGTGTCTTTCCATGTCTTTACAACCCACCACATCTTCTCCCATCTTCAGAACAGCACCTGGTCATTTTGTTGCAGGAGGTGTAGACTCTCTTGTCCAAGGGGCCTATAGGGAAGGTTCCAGCTTTGGAAATCGGGAAAAGTTGTTACTCCTGCTATTTCAGTATGCCGAAGAATGCAAGATGCTCACATTGTATCAGGTTCTGTCTTCCCTTCATCCTAGCAACTCAATTGGGGCCCGCAAGACTCATATTTTCAAATATCCATCTTGCAGTCGCACAGTTACCTGTGGTTCAAGGTAGGCTTTTTCATTTTAACATGCTCTCCTTCAGCCTCATGAGTGACCCTTGAGTATTCATGAAAGTTATGGTAGGGTCGCTGCAAAGGGGATTCCAGTTTTTCCATGGCTGGATGACTGACTGTTGAAGGTTTCACTCAGTAGTGGACCACTTCAAGATGACAGCGAAACTCCTGACATTGTTTGGTTTTGCAGTCAGTGTGCCAAAATCACTCCAGACTTTGCAGAGGCTTTCTTTCATTGGAGCCTTCTGGGATATGGTGCAGTTCAGAGCCTTCCCTCTATCAAAAGAAGTCCAGGACATTCGGACTACTATCCCGATTTTTCAGCCTATATCCTGGATATCAGTTGAAGTGGTTCTAAGGCTTCTTGGTTTCCTGGCCTGCAGCATCCTACTTGTCAAGTATGCCAGTTGCAATATGCAGGCTGTGCAGTGGACCCTGAAGTCTCAGTGAGCCCAGCACCAGCGGAACCTGTTGGATTCCATCCAGGTTTCAAAGGGACTGCAAAGGCTCTGTAGTGGTGGCGGCTTGACCTCAACTGGACCAGCGGCAGACCCTTCTCCCTTTCCCACTCATAGGTGACAGTGGTGATAGATGTGGCCCTGCTAGGTTGAGGAGGTCACCTGGGAGAGGTGGACTCTGGTCTCTGCCGAAACCTAACTCTACATAAACCTATTGGAACTGCAGACCATTCGCCTGGTGCTGAAGACTGCCCTACCATCCACCAAAAGGAGGCTGGTATGGATCTTCATGGACAACTCCACCGTCATGTGGTAATGCCACAAGCGGGGTGGTTTGGGGTCCTGAGTTCTGTGTACAGAGTCTCTTTGCCTCTGGAATTGGCTCGGATGTCAGGACATTTCCTGGTTGTGAATCACCTGGAAGGATCTTTGAACGCCAGGTTTATGAGCTCAGCCAACAGTGCCTAGAGGATCATCAAAGGTGGCGGCACCTCGAGATGGGATGGGACATCTTCCAGCAATAAAGAGAACTGTGGCTGGATCTTTTCACCACTGTCGAGCACGGTGAAAATGTCTGCGCTTTGTAGTTCCCAAGAGCACTTTGTCCCAGAGATGCATTCATACTAGAGTGAAGCACAGGAATCCTGTACTCCTTTCAGTCCCTGCCTTACTTGGCCTGTGTACTGAAAAAAGATCAGGACCAACTGTCCCAAGTCAACCTAGTGGCTTTGGATTGGGCCAGGCAAATGTGGTACCCAGAACATCAGGGCATGAACTGATCAGACTACCACTCGGAAGGAACTTTATCACAGCAGCAGGAGAGGTTCTGCATTCAAGCCTGCATGATCTACACCTCCATAGTTGGAGATTAAGCAGTGGCAGTTGACCATGTTTGCTTTCCCTTCTGAGGTTGTGGATGTTATTCTTGCTCCATGGAACCCCTTTACAAAGTCCATTTACCCAAGACTGTGGGACAAATCTGTGGTCTCTAATGTCTTATTGTTGGTTTTGTCTTTGGCCCAGAAAGAACTAGCAGCGACCACTATTAAGGGTTACTTGTTGGCCTTTTGAGTCTTTTTGCATTTGCTGGACCAGCCATTCTTCTTAAAATCATCTGTTGGGATGTGATTTCTGAAAGGTTTAACACACATTTCCTCCCAAACTCTTTGTGATGCCACAATAAGATCTCAGTTTGGTCTTGACTTTACTTAATTATATTCCATTTGAGACGATGCACAGCTGCTTGTTGTGTGCACTTTCTCTCAAAACCACCTTCCTAAATGCAGTCACCTCAGCTCATTGCATGAGTGAGCTCTAGGCTCTCGGTGCACCTGCCCTATGCCACCTTTTTCTCCAGATAAACTGATGTTCAGGACCAAGGTAGCCTTTTTTCCAAAGGTTGTAACTCCTTTTCACGTAGGGCAATCCATCACCCACCCAACGTTCTTTGCTCCACAATACAATTTGAAATATGAGAAGCAGCTACTTTGACTCGACTCCACAGGAGCTTTGCGCCTTACTGCAATCCCACCAAAGACCATTGGTTGGACAATCAGGTTTTTGTGGGGTTCTCTGAGGCAAAGGAAGGCAAGCAGGTGCAGAAAAGGACTCTGTCAATGAGGATATTCCTTTGCATTAAGATCTGTTTTGCAGTGTCCAAAAAGCAACCTCCCCAAAGATTGGGGGCCTATTCCACCAGGGCCAAGGCTACCACTACTGCATTGGCATGCAGAGTGCCTGTTCTGGATGTCTGTCAGGCTGTAATGTGGTCATCTGTGCACACATTCATGAAGCACTACTGCCTTGATGTCCAAATTCGTCAGCAAGGACATTTCACCTGTTTGGTCCTGAAGCACTTTTGGTCTGAGCCCACTCAGACCTTCCACCTTGGGAGGTACTGCTTTGGTATCTGTTCTAAAGGTGAGGAATTTGCAGTTAGAAGTATCCATCGTAAGACATGTTACTTACCTTTCGTAATGCTCTTTCTTGTGGATACTGTATCCAACTTCAAATTCCCTACTGCATTCCCACGTCCCCATTCGGTGGAGGGGTCTCTTTTTACCATATACAAAGGTTCCAAATAATAGCTATGCACACTGGTACCAGCAATTGTTTGTGCTCTGCATCCGATGGTGTGCAAAGAGTAAAACAAGAAACTTACGTCCCTGGCATTTAGGGAGTATTTGAAAGGTGAGGAATATGCAGTAAGATAGAGTATCTAGCAGAAAGAACTTGTTCAACTCCATGTTGTACTTCCAAAAGAATCCGCTTCTTCAGTAGAGTTACCACTCATATTTTAGGGAATATAGTAATCCTTAATGGCTATTTAGTATCACTACCCCCATTTTCCTCTAAGAATTATGTCCCTGTCTTCCGGTGGCCTTAAAATCAGCATCACAATACCAATACTCTTCTGTGCATACAAGGCTTTTAGTAGGCAGTCTCAAACAAAGCTTTGCGTGTACTGATTCAGAGGCCCTGTTTTAGGGCAGCTTCTGGCACCAGGCATGCCATTCAAGGAATCTAGCACATCCGTTTTAGTCACCCTATGTGATCAGTGGGCGGAGGGACATTGAAAATTCTTATGAGTAGTTGAACCCCTTTGTCACACCTAGAGAGCGATAGTGCCCTCATTGTCCTTATAGCTTTAAATAAAGTATTCTCATGCATACCCAAGTTCAAGAATGGCCCGTTAAAAGCTACTAGATTCTCCCTGTTTTTGCTTGTCTCACAGCACTAGAGGCTCTTTTGCTCGGAGAGTCCTTGAATCCTCATCTTTATATATGTGGATTCATCCCACCATGTGAATGTATCTACACAGCTGCATTTACAGCACTCCTCTAGCACTTCGTTAAGCTTTTCTAAAAAAATTCTTTAATAAAAGAGCAAAGCTATGCGAAACAGTTATCCAAAATGTGTTTGATAGGTGTTTTGAAGGGTGTTTTGATCTTGGTTAGCAATTTTCTACATGATCCTTTTGTAGGTAAATTTATGGCTAGATGTATTATTATCCCGGTTTGCATTTCCTAAATAGCGATTTTTACGAAATTGCTATTTAAGAAATGCAAAATGGGATGTATGAAAATTGTGATTCGGTAATAGCAATTTCTTAAAATTCACAATCGCTATTACCACATCGCAATTAGAGAATGGGACTCCATTCATCCCTATGGGCCTGTAGGCCCATAGGTGTGAATGGTTTTACATTTCCGAATTTGTGAATTCCTGTTAGGAATTTGCAAATTAGGTTATGCAAATCCCAGGGTACTGGAGGCTTGAGGCCCCCTTTGATGCACCCGAAAAAGATATCAGTGGGCATGTGACGCGCACACATTTTTAATGCATTTTTAAAATTGCACATGGTTACCACCAAATTGGATTTGGTGGTAATTGCTTTTCAAAAATGCCCTATTTGCATTTAGGAAATGCACAATACATGTGCTTTGGAAATGGCAAATATGAATTCCCTATTTGCGATTTCCTATTTAGAGAATGGTAATTTGCGATTCCCTAAATGGAGTCGCAATTTCAGGGAATCGCTACTTTAGTGATTATAGTGGCACTGAGAATGCCTTTCATAAATCTTGAAAGGCATTTTTGCATTCGCAAACAGTGGAATTTTGCGATTCGCACAGTTTGCGAATCCAAAAATCTTTGCTACATCTAGCCCCTAGTTTCTTTTTTGAGATTAATTTGTGTCAGTGGAAATTCACAGAATATTCATGAGGTGTTTGGTAATGGTTTTTAGGAAAAACACTATTTTGATAACTTCTGGAGGGGCAAGTCATTTCTTTTTTCAGATACATTTGCATTTGTGGAACTCCACAAACCAAAACATTCATGAGGTGTATGGCGGAGCCTTCAAAAACAAAACCACAATTTCATTAGGAATCTCTTGATACCTGGGCGGGTCTGCCCTCGCCCCCCCCCCCCCCGCAACACCTCTCCCCCCCCCCCTTTTTTTTTTCTCTGCTCATGGGCTGTCGCTGGATGGTAAATGCCCGTCCCCCCGCCTGCCTGTACGGTAGCAACTGTATGTGATGCTCGGAGTTGTTGTGGGGCTGGATGGTTGCTCCGTGGTGTGTTTTATAGGCGGGGTGGGTCTAGCCCAGGTTTGTCCATACCATTCTGACTCGGAAATTCACACTACCTCAGCGACAGTATTGCACACTGGGTTGTCCCTGACGTGACTTCCATGTTGCAGGTCATGTGGCGCTTGGTAAGATATCATACCGTAGTTCAGTTGATGCATGTCTGGCTGCAATTGTTGTTTGCAGGCACATCGATTGGTCTCATCTCCTGTCTTCTGTATGGGTATCGCTTCGGGCGTCACCACAGTTCTTGCTGGGGACATGTTGCGGACACTATGATTGTTAATTTGGTCTGGAATGCTGAGGTGCTACTGTGTATCAAATGAACAGTGCAGTTTTTGGGTTGTTATTATAAAAGCAATAAATAAAGTTTACAAAAAATAAATAATCTCTTGATACCTTCATCAGAATGTCCTTACGGTGTTTTTATTGTGTCAGTTCCATATTAAGGAAATCAGCACAGCCTAGACCTAAAGCTTTGTGTCTTCAGCATAGCTTCTAAGCTTATAGTGATAGAATTATATTTGGGCACTGAGTATTTTTAATTTACCGATCAAAAATGCTGCTAGCTGGTACAGTTGAGCTTAGGAAGGTGTGTTTTAATAAGCTCTGCCGTGTGCTGTTGCAAAGTATGTTGTGGGACATTGACTTTTCTTTCACCAAGTTAAAGTTGGGGATGGATAAATGGGCTGGATGGATGATGGAGCGAGCGAAGTGTTCAGATATGTACAATTTTATACATTCATAGTAAAAATTACTGTTAATTACGTTTTTCTCCCCCTTCTAAGCATTGGTTTGAATTGCGCATTGGGGGCAGTTGAAATGAGGCCCTTCATAGAAGCCATCGGAAA
Organism: Pleurodeles waltl; assembly: GCF_031143425.1. Taxonomy (NCBI): domain Eukaryota; kingdom Metazoa; phylum Chordata; class Amphibia; order Caudata; family Salamandridae; genus Pleurodeles; species Pleurodeles waltl. Next base: position 608,812,495 of record NC_090444.1, on the reverse strand, counting down.
GTGTACAACAAGTTATGTCATTTGTTATCCAAATGCAGGTGAGTAACACAGAACAAACTGTTTTAAAAGTTGTTTAAAACAAAAAGAGAAAAATAACATCGATGCTTTGAATTTGAAACAAGGCAACTTTCATAGTTTTGAAAGGGAGAGCTATTCAGATCATTGTGGTTTGATTTAAAAAATCATCATGAAGCATTGCTATGTGCGTCTCCAACAGTGGCCAGATTATGCATACAAACACTTAGGAGACAGCATGGCCTTCCACAGTGGAGGAATGGTTGACGACTATGGCAGACATAGCGTCACACAAGCATGTGATATGTAAAATCAGAACACCACGCTAAACATTTTTTTAAGACACATGCGGTGCCTTTTTGTATTAAGCTTCTATACCTGCATAGGGCTATCAATTTCCACTTGGCTGTGATGAGTATCTAATGCTTATGCTGATGTTTTGTCCCCTTAATTTCTCCTTCCTCTATCTTTCCAAGGGGAATATGGGCTTTCCACCACTGATAAGTGTCCCCTCCCTTTCCCTCTCCTCCACCTTTCTGTTCATAGCCTCTTCCCTTAGGAGGCCAAAGGATAATGTATAGCCTCTATTAAGGACAGATCAATAGAAACTGTATACAAATTTGCATATATGGAAATAAGGCAGACTGCTGTGGTGAGCTAGTGGTCTGTACTAGGCCCTGAAATTATCTTCGATTTTGCCTTGGCTGCGTTCCAAGCATGCAGTGGCTGTGGGCTGCACAGGGATGTCAACTCGGGTGAACTTTGCTGGAAAGCCATTGGACATTGTTGAGCTAGTTTCTGTACTGGCCTGAACCTCATTGAGTTCCGAGTATGGCTGGCTATATAATGTGCTTGGATGGCCATTGAACAGGTCTGTACTCCGGGCAAGGCAGGTTCACGGACAAGGCAATTCAGCAAGATGTTCACTACTATCATATTCAACCCATCTTGAGTTTGCGGCTGTCTTTTAATAGATAATCAACCCCCCCATAAACTTGCTGGTGACTGGGTTCGATATTTGGATGTCTGCTCAGTCTTCGATTATTTCAAGATTAGTAAATAACTGAGTATCATTGAGACGCACAACAAAACCTATGTGTGTGCCCATTATATCGTAAAATTAATGTTGAAATTAAAATGGTCAGAATGCCTTTCAGGAATGTTTAATGGTTTGAGAGTTGATGTTTCTACCAACCTGTATTAATTACCTTTAAAACAACTTTTCAGCAACTGGCTTATGCTTAATTCTGATAGCTGTTTAAATCACACGTGGCTTTGACAGATATGGGGTGTATGAAAACATTTGAAGATGTCTTGTCCTTTCGGACAGTGACAGTGGGCACTGTATTGACAGCCTGTTGGCACTTCTGTAATGTACAGACACTACTAGCGCTGTAAACTGAGGCATTTGGAAGAGATACCCGTCCCTGTCTTGCAGCAATCTGGTTCCTTCAGGACTCATAACTCCCATTCCTTGCGTGGAATTAAGACCTCCAAGGAATTTTCCATAGTTCCCCTTAGATGTATCCATTTCTGACTCAAGCAGTCATCACTTTCTTCACTCACAATCATATTGTTGGCTTATTCAAAAGTCACTTGGGTTTGGAGCACAAGTCATTCCCATTTAATATCTTTCAGGCAGATAAGGACTGCTGCACTCTGCCTATTTTTAGTACGCTTCTGTTTAAACTGAACTAAAGCACTTAACACCATTTCAGATAAGCATTAGCAACGCCAGTCGGTCTCACCTTTTAATGTGAATGCTAAGCATTGTCAAAAAGAAAAAATCTAAATGGACGGGTGATAGGTTGCAACACATGCTAATAATATAAGCATAGTCTACCAGCAGAAGCATTGTTTCCACTTTTCCATCAGACTCAATGTCCTCTGCCATTTCACACAACGTGCATGTTTGCGCAGAAAATTGCAGCTGAAGTATAAAACCACATCATAGCACAATACCGTAGCTACACAATGGATAAATCCACTACAACAACACAGGACAACTGAAACAGCAAATACCAACATAACAGCACAACAACAAGCCAAAACAAAAGCATATTACAGCTTACTACAATGACTTAACACACCAACAGTACAGAAGAACATTGTGATTTAACATTAAAATGCAAGGTAGCAGTACAATGCAGCACATCATGCCAATAAAGGACAGATATCGACACACCACCAAAACAACAGCACAGCATCAAAATGCAACAGAACACCGCAATATGACAATTAACCAGCACGACACACCACAAAAATACAAACAAGCTAAGGCAACACCTTATACCAACAAGGCAACAATGCAATGGCACACTAGAGTTGTATTATTGTATCAATTTATGTTTTTGTGTAATGAAGTTGTGTTGTGTGTTGCAGTCCTTTGTTGTGTGATTGTTGTGCTTTATATTAATCTAGTGTAGCAATCTGTTTACAGTTGTGTTTTTTTTTTGTGGTACTTTTTCATTAGTGTGTTGTTAGATTGAAGTATCTTGTCCTTCTTAGATCAGTTGTGTTATACTATTATGGTTTTACATTGTAGCGTTAAAAAATTGACTTAAGCAAATGATTGTACGTTGCCAACTAAAATCTGCACTTAAATCACAAAAACAAAAATATTTCCCACCATAAAATCTAGAAAGACACCTTTGATTAAGCTTTACATCTTTATAGGTCACTTATCTGTCTGAAGCCATGCCCGGAATCCTATAGTGATATAGCATGCCCAATGTTCATTTTAATGACGGTGGAAAAGGGAGTGCTGATTGTAAGAGCCTAAATTCTAGCATCTCCACTTGGCCAAATTGTGTAATCTTTGGCAGATCAATTCATTTGTCTTGGCACGGGTTTCCTTATTTGCCAAACATTAACTGCAGTCACGAGCAGCCAGAAATGAGATTCCCTTTCACCTGGATAGATTAGGCGCTACCTTGGCTGCAGTTCCAGGCTCTGCAGTGAATGAGCCAGTGTTAAAAAGGAGAGTATGTATGGTACCCACTGGTCTGCATATGGATGCGTCTGAGGTGGCAAAGCTCAAGAAGAGACATAAACTAAAAGAGAAAGGATCATAAAATAAGAGAGAACAGCATGAAAAAGGGAAAGGCATTCACTGTAATCAGGAAGACACCACATACGTAGATTAGTGAACATGATTAGGAGAAAAAAGCCAGACAGGATGAGGAGGGGCAGCGAAAGCAACAGCCGACCTGGTGGGAGGGTGGAACATCATGTACAGCACAGAGCGAGGAGAGAGCGTAGATTGTAGTAGGGAATCAGCACACAGGGGAGGGCGAGGGTGAAGTGGGAGCAATTGATAAGCTGGGCCTAGGGTAGAGGGCGGAGCAACACAGAGCACACCTGGCAGTACTTGTGGAGGATAGAGAAAACACCACACAAGGGAGCGAGAGCTAGAAAACACATGCACACTCATAGAGTGCCTAACAAAACAGAAAATGTAACTCATTAAAGTGAGCAATAGAGGGATACAAATCAGCCAGCCATTAGGACTATCAAGAGACTATGTTCCACCGTGGGGCAAACACAAGAAGAGGAAGTCAAGCCATCAAATAAGAACAAGCAGTTGAGAGTGACAATAAAGCTAACCATGGCAACCGAATGGTAAGCCAAACAAAGGGGGGATATTGAGCCCATTTAAGTTTACAATAGGTTTTTCACAACAAAAATATTTGTGATATCTGGTACGTGAGACATAAAAAGATCAAACAGGAGCATAATGGGGCAATCAAGGATCATCTTAAAAAATAAGAGGTATGTATGGGAATGAAATATGATACATACATAAAACTCTATTGGTAGAAATGTAAGATTCATGTCCATTAGCCTACTGTGTTTCAAGGTTATGTGCTCTTGAAGGAAAGACAGGTGAATACTTTTAATGAGTGTACACATTTATCAAGGATGAATGAACAAGCTTGTTGACAGACAGGTTGAAAACTCTGATGTCATGGAAATTACTTTCTCATGGAGACATTAACTAGAAGTGAAATACAGTAAAACTGAAATGAGGGCACACATGACTAAGGTGCCATTTAACTGTAGGTCATTTGTTTAAACAGTCAGACTGGAGGCCTTAGTCCTTTTCTCAGTGAGCATGTGCTCACTTCTACTAAAACCACCAACTAGTTTGGACACTGTTCTGCACCTTTCTTGGCAGCATCAAGCAGGGGACAAAACGTTATTGATTGTGTTTGAAAGGGAAAGCTGCAAGGGTTAGGACTCCTAAGATGTTTGAATATTATAGAAATTGTTAGGTATTCGAAAGTATTTGGAAGGACGCTTATCTTGAGCTAGAAATAGTCAAAAAGAATGTTATTAGAAGTTGGGTGAAACATGCACCAGTGTTTGCCATGGCATCAAATGAAAAGATTTGACTTATTTTTTAAAATCTCTTGACGTGATGCTTTTTCCAGTGCTGGGCACTCTAATGGGCTATAAAGCATTGTATGTTCTTTGCTTTATTTTCACCATCTTTGCCCTTTTAATCCAGTGCTTTGGCTATGAGCTCGAAAGAGGTTTGACAAATATTTGACCTGATGATCACCTGGCGGAAGGTTTGCTTAGGTATGTCAAGGGTGATGTCCATGGGCCTGTGTAAGGAAAGGCTCCTTCCTCCTCCTCGTCTAAGGTCTGTCTTTGATCTATGTTACCATCGCAGATTTTAAGGCCTGATTAAGAACATTGTTGGGTTAGGAACTGCTAACTTGGTCAGTTGCACCCACCAAACACCCATTCCTGACCTTCTCATAAAGAGTCTATAAATGCTACGGGTTTTATAGGAATGTTTTATTATCATTCATTCTTGTGTGCTCTCTATTTCTCCGTTATCAATCGTGTATTTGTGATCTAGAAGTTTGCCCTTCTGTGTTTTTTTACCAGTTGGATTCTTGAGTCACCTCGTGAATATCTTGTTAAAAACTGTTTGAATAAAGGTGTATTCAATTTAAATCGAATATGATATTAAATTGACAGTACACAATTTCTATTTGTTCCAAGCACTGAACATATTTAAATGTACAAAATATTGATAAGCACCTTACTTGCAGCTCAGTAGCTACTTAGAAATGGGCAAAAATTGAACATGTTTAAATAAAATACTGTTGATCTCTAGTGTTCTTTGTACATAAACTTCAACATCAGCTCATTTACAAATGGGTTACATTTCTTAAAGTTATACAGAAATTGAACTTTTTTGAAGATGGCTTATTTTAATGTGATGCAAATGTCTTATAGGCCTTCCGAATACCTTTGGAGGTTACGACGAAACTCCTGAAGTGACTGCTAAACACATAAAGGTACCTTATATTCTTTTTAATTTTAGTTCACTCAGAACCATCAATGTGTTTCCTTAGAATGTATAATAATGTGCAATCCCAGTAGAGACCAGGATTCTCACGATGGCAAAACATTTTTATCTGTTCAAACTCACCTGTCTGTACTTAGGGAAATGGGGACTCAAAATACGTTCCTAATTAGTTTATTGCTGTTAGCTATTACTAAGTAAAGCATCACCAGTATTCATTTGGATCACCTTGACACCGTAAGGTATCTTTAAGCAAGCATTAGTGACATCAATATGTGTGGCATATGTTAGATTTATGCGTTCTTTGTTGTTAGTGTCATAGGTTTGCTGATACGTTTGGATGGCCAAACAGAATACAGTTATACTGGGACCCACATACAAACAGATCACCAAGATGCAAAAACAAACACACCCTCTCTCAGAACACACATATTGGCACATGCAGGTACAGGTGAATGTTGGTGAGGTTGATATACTGATGGCTTGCTGGTGGTTGTTTACAAGAATGTAAACATTATTGGATGGCTTTTGCATACAATGATGAGTGAACCAATGAGTGCCTTTGCTTAGCTATATGGATGCAAGTGTGAGCGATAAACATTTGATGTGGTTTGGTAGATGCTTGCTTCGATGTGGGTGGATGGTATGTGCCTACTAGTGAGGATAGCTGCTTCATTAATATGGGTCACTAGACAATACGTATGGGTAGTTGTGTGCTTTTATAGCACCATTGTACCAGTTAGAGATTGTCTAGCTTTTTTCACTTCAGAAGTGGTAGAGGTAGTTCATAGGTAATGCTATAGAGGTCAATATTAGAATGCTCCATTACTTTGGATGGGTTACAGTATGGCCTTATTCTTTATAGGTCAAGGCGTCTAGGGCCTTTTTTTCAATGTTCTTGATGTTTCAAATTATGCAATTCCCATTTTGCATGGGAAGGGTGCTTTAAAGTAAGGAACTGAAAAGAAGGAAGACCATGCCTTACTAATCCAGTTTGAGACAGTTAGAGATTTGCATATTGTGTTTTATTACGCAATGCATCTCTTGTAGCACCCTTATTTTGGGTACGGAAAGGTTAAAGTTGCATAGGTTTTTGTCTGATAGAAAATATTTAAAGATGAGCTTGTGAGTTTCTTTTTCTTCTCCAGTACAGGGTGCAATATCCCAGGAAACTCTGATCACAAAAGGAGATGAGCTGAGCAGTACATGAAACCATTAAAGCACTATTTGTATTGCCAGATAGGCAGTTCCCATGTTCAGCTTGAGTGGATTAGGTATTGTGTTTGTAATATCCTCAATGGGGCATTCAAAAACGTAGGAGTTTGAGTTAATTAGTATTGTAGGCAATCCTTGTGGACAAGCTCACCCACACCAGTTTTGTCTGCTCTGTGGAGATAGAGGATTTCTACCAGTGGTGGGATATGATCAACCAGTGATACAGAGCAGTGGTTCTTAACCTGTGGCCCAAGGACCCCTGGAAGACCGCAACTGTTACCAAATTAAATAATGTTAAACTTAATACATTAAAATTAATAAAGTATTGAGTGGAAATGGGGTGTATTATATGGTGAGTTTATGCAACCTTACCGTGTAATACACTTACCAGCCCCTTTAGGACCCTTTGGTTTTGTTTGTGAAATCTTCAGCTCAACTCTGGGTATAACTGTCTCTGAGCAGCAAGGCTTACACAAAGGAAAAAGTGTAAAGCATTTAACAAGCATCAAAATAGTTGAAGACGAAACTGACACGACACTTAAAAAATGTGGGTAAGAGGTGTTTATAAATGACTTTTTTTTTTTTTATGTAGCCAACAAATCAGAGGGTTCCTAAGCTATGGAATTTAAAAATAATAATGAATCAAATAATTTTATTCAACCATGAACAAGCACAACACAACCACAATACTTGTTAAGGTGAACCATTAAAGTCACTAAATTAACTGGTGCGTGACCCTCTGGTAGCTTGGCACAAAAGCAGTCAGGCCTAACTTAAAGGCAATGTGTAAGGAATGTATGCAGTCACAAACAGCAGTAAAGTGAAAACACAACACAAGAAAAATCCCAAACAAATTTAGAAAGTAGTACAGAAAATTTTGAATAAATAAAATGAGACAAGAATAACAAAAGTCCAGTCAGTGGAATCAGAGATATAGAATTTTGAAGGTTTAAATAAAAATAGTGCCAAGAAGCAGAAAACGCCACTTGCAGTTATCTGGGCACACCAGATTGGGGGAAGGTCATAAGTTCAGGCTGACTGCAGTGACTACGGGCTGGGTACAGTGACCAGGTTAGCCCTGCTGAAGAGTTTCCTTTTAAAGTCAGGCACAAAGAGTTCCATTCACATTGGAAGAGGCTGCGTGGAGAAGGTTTTCGGTGTGAAGAGCAGGTCAGGTGTCGCAAAGAGTCCGCATTTCTGGAGTTTCACCTTTTCCATGAAAACTAGTGCACTTTGATACCATCCAAGGGTCTAAGACCCAAGGAGGCGCCTCTTGGGGATCAGGGACGTACTCTAACAGAGCCCAGCAACGGATATGAAATTTCAAAGGTTTTGTGAAAATGAAGTGATAAAAAGCCAAAAAGCTCCAAACGGTGTTATCTGGCTGTAGTAGACCGGGATTAGGTCTCAAGTGTAGGCCAACCGTGATGGAGTCGAGGCCAAATACAGGACTGAGTGAAATCCACCGAAAAGTATCTTGTGGCTTGGGTGGCCTGGGTGTTGAGATGCGAAATCCATATGTTGAGTCATGTGTCCCGTCAATGACGTTGATGAAGAGCAGCAATGAGAGGAAACTGGTGGGGGTTGTGGATACTGTGCTGTGTTGGTGCAGGGTATGAGATGCGTTGCGCTGGCCCGGTGTTGGGTTCAGTCAAAGAAGCTGCTGGGGCTTGCAAGGACTTGTGCTGAGATGCATAGGCGGCGAGAACGAGTTGTGTTGCTCTGGGCTAGAATCAATGGTGTACTGCGTCGTGATGTGTGGAGATGCGTTGACAACGAAGATGCCTGTTTTGTCCTTGTGTTTGACATACAGCAGATGGGTTCCTGAAAAAAATGGGGGCTGGCTCTACCAGGGGAAAATGTCAAACAACAAACAGGAGCCACCCCTCAAATTAATATTACCATGTATTGTCCCACAAATTTGCATAACATGAAATCTGATACACAACTCCCATTTATTAAACAAAATACAGAAAATTATATCAATAAATGATCTCTTTGTTCCCTCACCACAATACACACACTAACTTAGGATGCTTTCCCCCAATTACATATATGTGTCCCTGTTATTATAAATCTGGTGCATCCCAATCACTCACAACCATCCATCTCTCATACTCACTCACTGTTCCAACAAACCATCCAACTCATACATAAACATATTTGTCTGCCCCTTAGTTCACTGGGTTCAACAAAATAAAATCCTCATCTCAGAAATCTCAAAAACTGATATCCTTCATTTCTTCCCTATCTCCTGAGGGGATAATAAACCAGACCAATGCCATCAATATAAATAGCAACATATATTGTTGTTAGGCACAATAGGTTTCTGTTTAGAGTGTTTGTCTAAATTCGGTCTAATACATGATCCTATTTATTTAGACGCAGTTGAAGCAATGTCCATGTCTTACGTCCGTCTCACATACAGTGCTGATGCGCATTTCGGTGAAACCCAAAGATGGAAACCACCTTAAGACTCGAGTTAAAACACCTAATTAATAAAGGCCAAATGAATGAAAAGTAACAATGTTTCGATAACAACAATCACCATATGTCACAAGCTAGAACAGGCTCCCCAATTGTACTATTGAACTTCATACTCATAAAGAAAAATACCCCTACAGAAGGCCCCGAACCAATCATTCTCACATTCTTAGAAGTTCATGTATAAGTAAGAACCAAGAGAGAGAGAACTTGAAGAAATCACAGAGGCCAGATTCCAGTAGCATGATACACACAGATAAAACCAAGGAACACATGCCCCATTCTCTCTGTAAAGTGCCTGAATGTAGACAAAGGTAGACAGTATTTACTGTTAAGAATTAAAAATGATGGTAGATCAAATTATATAGAGATATGGCGACACACGTCTGAATGCCTGAAAAAGGCCTGGTGTTTTACCATACATGACCTTGTCGCTTGGTACAAATCCCCTTATTGATGGGGGGGGGCAGAGAGGTAAACAATTCTTCAAAGGGGGCATCAAAAAGGTGCCAAAACCTACCAAAAACAAGCATGAAAGGTATTGATAAACTGAGTTGGAAAGTGTAGCTGGAACCCATAATGACAAAGCCTCGAGTGTACTCACTCGAATATATTGGAAGAAAGAACTCAATGGTGCAAAATTGTGCCCTTGCTGAATACAGAGAAATTCTCACACCTGATGTGAAAACTCCCAAGGGAGGAAAGCACTAAGAAGCTTCCTGTGTCACACAACAGAGCACACCTATAGCATGGGGGAATTTATGATTTTTAGACTTTATGGAATCCTCAGATTGTGCTTTAAGCCCAAAAGGGGCACTTTTATGTATCCTTCTCACTATTTGTTCCCATTGCTACTATGCTAGTTGAACTACAAAGGCTAGAATGGAGTGCCTGGGATCCTGACTATGATAGATAGTTCTGTGATTGTGTCATACCCATTCCGGAAAATAACTGCTGATCTATTCCTGTTTCCTCTGAAAACAAAACTACCACAAAGCGTAGTTGTGCTTGCAGATAGTAACACTCCATGTCCGGTATGTGAATGCCAACCTCCATGTTTCAGGGTGTATAGTTTGACTTTCTCTGTGCCCCTCCCTATACAAAATGCTGGAGTATTCCACTGAGGTCTTTAAATACAACCTAAAGATAAAGGACCATGTACTTTTGAAAACTGTAGATGCTTTGCATTAATGGCACCATCTTTGCCAGTGCTATTCAGCCCATTAGCCACAAAAGAAGCATTATTCAGAAATAAAAGGAAATCCAATTTTGTATTACTTTGTCTAGATTCATCCTGTAATGTGTATCAAAATGTATGAACCTCATGCTCAGATATCAAAAGATACCATCTCTTATTGAGACTGTATCTAATTTCCGGAACCTCTGAGTGAGACAATTGGGAAAAAGATTTGTCCCAATTAATTTTATACCCGAGACTGGGTCAAATATCTCAGCACTGTCCAGTTGCCGGTTCACTGAATTTTCTTGGACTTAGTGATGTATTTCCATATCATCAGGATCTAATGATACAATATGTCTTCTATTCACTCCTTGTAGCCCCATTATGGAGAATAATTCCAAGAGGCTCTATTGGCAGAGAGGATCAGCAAAAGCTGAAAGTCCCGTCTTGCACCTCTCTCCAGTTTTCCAGCTATCTGAAATCATTGAGGGTGGTTGTTAGTGGATATATAGTGTTTTTACCTGCTCCACCAATTTAGGGTTAAAATGAATGTGCCACAGGACACCAAATAGCAAATCACAGTTTGTATTGAATTCTTCTCAGGATACCATATCATATTTCTGTGCTCTGCAGGAGGCCTCTTCCGTAGTGTACCATCCTACGCTGATTGAGCTCCATCCTCCTGTGCCATAAAATCGCATTAATTAATGTGGAATAGATCTGTAACACCTTCAGTAGCTTGTTTCGAAACAGTCTACTGAAATGTTAATGTGCATGTTAAGCACGGATAAGTGGAGATATGAATTCTGTTCATTAGGGTCCTGTTTTCTTGCATTGGGGTAGGGAGAATACCAGTAGCTGACATCTCTTTTAATACTATTTGCAACTAGTCATCCAGAGAGCATTGCAGGCCTTTTAAACCTTTGCATAGTCCACCGCCACTGGAAGTCTTTCTGTTGTCAGCCTCTTCACAGCTATAAGAGCTCCTCCTTGCCCATGGCTATGTTGAAAACGGGCATCTTTACAGTGGTGTATCCCCATATTTTTGCCTTGGCTGTTTTTGCTGGCTGTAGAACTCTGGGCATTTTATCCCTAATAACTAGAGGTAAAGTGCTTGTGTTTCCCTTTTTAACATGATGAAATTGGCATACCGCTAATTGACATATTTAACTTCCCTATACATCCTTAGTATAGGGTATAAAATGTTCCTAGGACCTGCACGTTAAAAGTCACCAAGTAGATTGCAGCACCCATTGTATAACCCACTGCAGTGAGAGTGCAAATATGACTGCAGGTCTACCATTGTAGCCTGGCTGTACAGTTTTAAAACTGCAAATTTGACCTCTCCTAAACCTTCCTCTTAAATATTAAGTCACCTTTAAGTGGGCCTTACTTCCCATAATGCAGAGTATGTGGTATTAAAAAGCAGGACATGTAATAGTTTGATGTACTTAGAGAGGAAAATACCCCAAAGTTGTTTTTGCTGTAGAAGGGCTGGCTGTTCCATAGGAAAGCATTGGAATACACTACTACACTTAGTAATGTTCTCTCCAGCTAGGAAGCACCTACTGGTGGACTTGGCTGTTCCTGCAGGGTCATCTCCACACTGTAAACCAGTGCTGAAGTGCTTGTGCTCTCTCCTTTAAAGATTGTAAAATTGGCTTGCACTTTATTGGCACATTTTATTTACTTGTAAGTCCCCAGTATACTGGTACTACATGTACTCAGGGCATGTGAATGAAATTCTACTAGTAGGCCTGCACCATTGCTTGTGCCATCTACGTTAGTAGCCTTTTAAACTTGTCTTAGGCCTGCCATTGCAGCCTGTGTGTGCAGTTTACGCTGCCATTTTGACCTGGAAAACTAAACCTTTTGCCAGCCCTAAACTTTCCTTTTTATTACATATAAAACACCCCTCTGGTAGGCCATGAACAGCCCACAGGGCAGGGTGCACTGTACTTAAAAATGTGGACATGTACTGTTAACTTTTACATGCCCTGGTGGTGAAAATTTCTTACATTTGTTTTTCACTTCTTCAAGGCATACCTCTCCCATAGGAGAACATTGAGTTACCTTATTACATTTAATACATGTTAACTTTCAGTTGGGAGCAAGTAGGAATGTCAAGTCTGGTTCCTAAATAATTGAACGTTAAACAGGACTTAAGTCCCAATTGTCAAAATGCCACTTTTAGAAAGTAGGTATTTTCTGCCCTAACCATTTGATGCCTGCAGCCTAAATCCTGGATTATATGACTAGGTATAGCTGGCAGTTGGCCTTTGCCTGTTTGTCTCATATAGTGAGACAAAGGGAGAATGTGTGTGGCAGGAGGGGCATTCTCTGACTTGTTGAGGGGGGGGTGCTGTCACCTACCACACTTGCATATCTCAAATGCTCTGCCTTGAGCACACTCACAAAGGATTTGATGCTATTCTTTTGTGACCCCAGATAAGCTGGGACCACAGCAGGAGACCGGAAATGCCAAGCACTTCTCCTATTCAAAGTAGGAACCCGGTATAAATATTGGACCCTCAGACCCAACTCTTTAATATACCTCTGGACCCATAGAAGACTCCGAAGGACTGCTATGCTGCTCTACAAGAAGGACTACTACTCTGCCACCCTGCTGCCTGAGTGAAAAGGACTGGACCTGCATCTTGACCCCAGGACCACCAAAGTGATTCCAAGAGCTAGAGGGCTCAACCTCAGGGAAGAAAAAGGCCATAACCACCTTGAACCCAGCACTTGGATGCTGCCTGCTGTGAGTCCTACTCTTCATGTGCCACTCCAATCCTGGACTCTTCAAAGTGGGCCTGAAGGTGCTCTGCCAGCCTAGTTGTTGTTCTGTGGGCAGATCTGACGCAACCTCTCGCTGCTCCGCTCTGCATCCCTGACAAAGGACTTTGCACCGCAGCCTCCTCTGGAACCATTGCTGCGCTACGCAACCTTGATGCAGGCCTTAGCAACACAGGCCTCTCTTCAACAGCATCCTCTGCAATGACACAGGACTTCGCATTGCAACCCTTCAGCTTCCTCATGACCACCACTGTGATACACAGCCTCAAGTCCCTAGTAAAGTGGTACCCCATGTACTCGGGGCCTGTGAAAAAATGCTGCTAGTGGCCCTGCAGCACTGATTGTGCCACCCACTTCAGTAGCCCTGTAAAACATGTCTCAGGCCTGCCATTGCAGCCTCTGTGTGCAGTTTATACTGCCATTTTGATCTGGCAAAATAAACCTTTTGCCAGGCCCAAACCTTCCTTTTTAATACAGAGGTCACCCCTAGTGTAGGCCCTGATAAGCCTAGAGGGCAGGGTGCAGTTTATCTAAACTACTGGACATGTAAGTTTTACATGTCTGGTAGTGAAAAACTCTTAAATTAGTTTTTCAGTACTGCAAGACCTACCTCTCCCATAGGATAACATTAGGTTTCCTTATTACATTTAATAAGTGACAACTTCCAGTTGTAAACAGGGAGGCAGATCCAGTTTGGTGTCTATAGAATTGTAATTTCAAGCCCTCTTTAATTATGTCGGATTTTAAAACCACAGTTCTAAAAATGCCACTTTTGGTATTTTCTTGTATCAACCATTAGGTACCGGCAGCTTATTCCTGGATCACATGACTAGGTGTAGCTGGCAGATGATCATTGTGTATTGCTCCCAGACAGTGAGACGAAGGGAGGGTAGGTGTTGGCAGGATAGGCTACTCTGACTTGCACATCACAAAGGCTCTGCCTGAGCATTTTCAAGAGGGTTTGTCACTAGTCTTTTGTGTCCCCAGATAAGCTGGGGTTAGGGCAGGGAGGAAGAGGATGCCTGACACCTCAAGTGGGTGGAAGCCTGCAGAAATTTTGAAAGTGGTCACCAGGTGTAAATATTGGACCTCAGACTCTAACTCTTCAGTACACATTTGACCTGTGGACACCTCAGAAGAAAAACGGCTGTGCTGCTTTGCTGCAAGGACTGACATTCTACTGCCCTGCTGCCTGAATGAAAAGGACTGGAACTGCATCTTGACCTCCAGACCACCAGACTGACTTCAAGGGCTAGCTGGTTGGCCTCCTGATTCACCTCATAGACAGAAAAGGATGCAACTACATTCAACCCAGCCCTTGGAGTCTGCCTGCTGTGAGCCCTACCCACAAGTGGTGCCACCCCAATCCTGGACCCTTGACAGTGGGCCTGAAGGTGCTTTGCCAGTCCAGCTGTGGTCCTTTGGGCAGAACGGACGTATCTTCTTACAGCTCCGTTTTGCATTCCTGACAGAGGACTTTGCATCACAGCCAGCAGCATCCTCAGAACCACTGATGCACGGCATATCCTTGATGCAGGCCTTCTCATTGCAAGCCCCTCATAAATGGCATCCTCGAAGATCAAGCAAGACTTTGTATTTCATCCCCTCACTTTCCTTGGAACCGCAACTACACAATATACCCTTAATGTGGGATCTTGCAATGCCCTGCAACCAGGATTTAATGCACTTTGTTCAGCGGGCATAATTTGGCCCCAGTATCTGGCCTGCATTCCATTGTGGTAGGCCTGAACTGTGACTTTGTCCTGGTCCGGTTCAACCAGAAAACCACAGCTGGCACTTTGTGATTCTAGGCACTATTTTTACTCAAATCTTTGAAATACCATGTGTCAGGTTCTACCTATTGGATTTTTGTAATTTTGGTCTCAATTTATTTTTACCATATTTTTCTAAATTGGTGTGTGAATTTTCTTGTGTGGTGTTTTTACTTTCTTACTGTGAAGGGTTACAGACATCCTTTACACATTACCTCTAAGTTAAGGCTGAAGTCTTTGGCGCCAAGCTACCAGAGGTTGAACACAGGTTAATTTGGGGTTTGCTTGTGTTTCACCCTGACAGAGATTGTGGCTGTTATTTGAGTAGGGTTGAACCCCCATGCCACCCCTCACACCCCTCAACCAGTAGCCCAACTTTCCACAACTCCAGATTACATTTTTTGACTTTTTGACATATTTATTACAAACCCAATTCACTGGTAAAGTCAGGTTTGTAATACATATTTCAGAAAAGGTACTTTTAGAAACACATCTGTTCCCTGCCTTAAGCCTCTGGAGGCCCATTTTCAGGAGTGCCATCTGTCACCCAGGAGCTGAATGACCTGGTTGATAAGACGTGAACTAGCTCCCAAAGCTGAGACAAAGGACTTGGGTTTGAGAAGGTGTTCTTTTCTTTGGCAATATGAATGTCTGGGCTGTGGCCAGGAACTTGATTAACTTCAGTGAGGCCTACCCTGTCAAAGGCAAATGTTAGCTGACACCTGGGTAGGGCCCCTTTTGTTTCCCCATTCACGTAGACACCACACCCAGTGGGAGAGGTGCGGTCGCCAGAACTGGTTTATAGTGACCATAGAGGAAGGGTTGCTCATTTCCCTGTCAACACCTCTGGGATGACCGCAAAGACTCTGCACAAGGGGAGAAAGGTTTCACCATCTTGGATTTAGGCAGAGGGGGCACTGTGGGATTGCTTGCAGTAGGGAACACAGGATACATTGCAGAAGTGTGTAGGATTGCCCTTGGAGTACTCAGGACAAAGAAATGGTCTTCAAGCGTCATAAGGCTGACCTCCTGTTCAAGCCACAGGGACACACAATGCTATAAAGAGGCCTCTTGTGCAACTCCCCAACTTGCCAGTTCCAGCTGAACCTGAGCTGAACTCTATTGCTGGCCTTTGCTGGAGTGAGCCTTCATCCCCAAGTGCTGTTCCCAAGGACCTGGACTCTTGGCTGGTATCAAAGTGTAGTCCTCCTAACAAATCCTGAAACTCAGGTCTTAGAAACCTTTTGTCTCCAAAGACCTCCGGATCACTGGGACCAACCTACCAAGCCAAGATGCGTTGCCACTGGGCCACAAATGCAGGTTGCTCACACGCAAAGCTTTTCTGCAGCAGAAAATCAGATTAAGCAGGACCTTGTTTATTTACATCTCTTCGACTGGATTATAGCAGTTCCTGCCCTTTGCATATTTCCCATACTTATCCACCTATCGTCTGTGCCTGGCTGTGACAGCAGGAATTTTTTGATGGACTTGGCAGTCCCCTATCAGAGAAAGCCCAAAGTAAAGGCACAAAAGAGCAGAGGCTTCCCTGCTTAACCACCACTTAACCTGATGGGGACCTGGTCAGTGCACTGCTCTGCCTCCCGTGGCTCTACCTTGCAAATAGAGCCCTTTCCCTGGCTCCTCTGAACTCCTGACCCCTGTCAGGAGTTTGGGGCCCTCCTCCACCCGCATGCTTCTGCCTGCACCTCACTCCTGGTGTCTAGTGGGAGAGCTCTGCGTTCCTACTAGTCTACCTTCTGCCTCTCTTCTCCTTTTCTTCTCCTTTCTCTGCTTCACTTTTGCTCTCCCCCCTCTCTCTCTCTGCTGCCCCCGTGGTCCCACCCCCTTTTTTGTGGTTCACCCCCTTTTTCGCGCCATTTTTTGTCCCCGCTCCTGCCTCCCAGCTGTCCTCTCCCCTGCTCCACCTCCTTACTTAATGGCGGCTGCTGTGTGGTAGGCTGAGCAATACCACTGACCTGGTCAGTGCACTGCTCTGCCTCCCGTGGCTCCACCTTGCAAGTAGAGCCCTTTCCCTGGCTCCTTTGAACTCCTGACCTCTGTCAGGAGTTCAAGGCCCTCCTCCACCCAGAGGCTTCTGCCTGCGCCTCATCCCTGGTGTCTAGTGGGAGAGCTCTGCTTTCCTACTAGGCTGCTTCTGCCTCTCTCCTCCTTTCTCTGCGTTGCTCTCTGCTCTGCTTCACTGCTGTCCCTTTGTGCTCCTTTTGCTTCGCGCTACTCTCTTCCTCATTTTTCTTTCACTCCACTCTCTCTCTCTCACTTTTGCTCTCCCCCCTCTTTCTCTCCCCTGCCGTGGTTTGCCACCGCGGCCCTGCCCCCTTTTTTTGCAGCCCACCCCCTTTTTCGCACCATTTTTCGCTCCTAGCTGTCCTCTCTCCCCCCCCCACCTCCCTCCTTAATGGCGGCAGGCTGGCACGCCAAAGGCAAGCCCACCTGCGCTCTTCCGTGCCTGGACTGTGCCCAGTGCCCACACCGCCGCCACTGACATCTTCACTATGATGCTGCCACCCTCCACGCCCTCAAACCGGCCGCTCTCCCGCCTGCCTTCAAACCTCCCCACGGACCCTTCTCCTGCTGGAACTGCACCTTCACCAGCATCCACGCCAACGACCCACCCACCAAGGCAGGACACAACCATCTCAGATGCATCCTCCTCAACACCCGCCCCGTCCACAAGCACGCAGTAGAGCTATGGAATCTACTCGACTCAGCCTCCCCTGACGTTGCCTTCCTGACCTGGATGCACCCCTCCTCAGCTTCTGACATCGCCATAGCCATCCCGGACTGCTACAAGATCACCTGCAGGGACAACTCCAACAAACCAGGAGGAGGCATCGCCATCATCCACAAGAACACCCTCAGGATCACGACCAGCACCGAAGACACCCTCAGCACCTCCGAACACCTGCTCTTCCAGATCCAGACTGACCCAAACACCACCCTCCGAGGGACCCTCATCTCCGCGACAGCAGTTCTGCAACTCCATCACCGTTGTCATCAGCACGCATGCTCTCACATCCACTGACTACATACTCCTCGGGGACTTAAACTTCTACCTTGAGAACACCAACGACAATAACACCGCCACCCTGCTCAACAACCTCTCCAACCTCAGCCTCAAACAGCTCATCATGACACCGACCCACTCGCAGGACACACACTCGACCCTATTTTCTCCGTCTGCAATCACGTCTCCTTCAGCCACGCTACCGAACTCCACTGGACAGATCACTGCTGCATCCACTTCTCATTCAAGAAACCCTCAACACACCACCACCACCAACGGATCCCCCACGCAGTTGGAACAAGGTCACCGAAGACCAACTTATTGCGACCCTCTCCTGGAACCCACCCATCGACACCACCGACACTGATACAGCTGCCCGCAACTTCAGGCAATGGGTTGACACCTGTGCCAATACTCTCGCCCCAATCAAGAATACCTCCAACAGACGCACCGACAGAAAGGCCTTCTGGTTTACCGCCTGTGAAGCTATTAATTGTGTTTGACCAACGACTTTGTGTTTCACCACTGCGCATATTAGTTGCTCAATGTTCTCCAGTAGCACATTACATGTTGTATTCAGTTTAGCTGCCTATTGGCTTTAACATGGAGTTAGCCATTACATTCTGTATTCAGGTCAGTTGCAGTTTAGCTGCCTATTGGCTTTGACATGGCATTAGCCATTACATTCTGTATTCAGTTTAGCTGCTTATTGGCTTTGACATGACATTAGCCATTACATTTGCTATTTAGGTTAGCTGCCTATTGGCTTTAACATGGGGTTAGACATTGCAGATGAGCTGTGTTTTTCCGAGCTGTGTTTTTCCACATGGTGGACCAAGCAGTGTTTTTCATACCAGACCTTAGCTGATAAGAGCACGTAGATTTTGTGTTCATCTCGCAATCCAGTCTGAGAGCGAGTGAGCCAGGGAGAATTGGCCACTCTCCAGGGTTCTTCGGTTCTCCCACTGAGTTTGCTTTTAAGGATGACTCTGGGCTGCAGCAGGGGTAGATTGAATCTGCTTGACTTCAGACAGGAACAGAGACGTCAGTTGCCTGTCTCCCGTTTGGGTAGAAAATCTCTTTCTCGCAGTTGACCGGAGTCATCAACTTGCAGACCCCAGAAAGATGAAGCTAAATATAGGCCCTACAGCCTTGCCCATACGGTGCTGAATTTTGACTTTTATGCTTTGCTTTGAAGTTATGCTATAATATAATCACATATATTTGCTGTGTACATTGTAACTGAGAAGTACTTTGATATATTTTGCTTTCATTGCTGCGACTACTTTTGAACGTGTGCTTCCAATCTACTAATTTTGTCTCTCAAGAACCTTGCAGTGAAGAAATAATAACAATAAATGTCTTCTTTAAACTCAGAAGTGCATTCCAGAGAGGTTCTGTAAGCTTGGTTAGGAAATAAGGGCAGGAAAGTAGAACACCGCCGACCTCCACAAATCTGAGCAAACCTTCCGAAGACTCGAAAGAAAGTGGCGCCAAGATCAGACTCTGTACAACCACACAGCCTTCAAGAACGCCATCCGCAGACGACACCAACTCGTCCGAGCCACCAAGAGAACTGCCTTCAAAGACCGAATCAACAACGCACTCAGCCACAAGGAGCTCTTCAACATCGTCAAGGAACTCTCCAACCCCAGCTCCAAAGCCAACGCCATCCCGCCATCCCAAGACCGCTGCAACTCCCTAGCCTCCTACTTCCACAGCAAGATTGGAAATATCCACAACAGCTTCATCACCCAGACCCCTCCGGCAACCACCAACACCACAGATTCACCTCCGACCAACCTCCTGCTCTCCTGGAAACCCGTCAACGACAACAACACCATCCACTCCGGCTCTCCATCTGACCCCTGCCCTCACCACATCCTCAACAAAGCAAGCTGTTTCATTGCACCCCAACTACGGAAGATCATCAACAGCTCCTTTGAGTCTGTCACCTTCCCAGAGAGCTGGAAACACACCAAGATCAACGCCCTCCTTAAGAAACCCAAGGCGGACCCAAAGGACCTCAAGAACTTCTGGCCTATCTCCCTGCTACCCTTCTCGGCCAAGTCATCGAGAAGGCTGTCAACAGACAACTAACCTGCTTCCTCAAGGAGAACTGCACCCTGGACTGTAAAGAAATGGCTCCCTGTTGCAGTTACCCCCCTCACTTTTTGCCTGATACTGATGCTGACTTGACTGAGAAGTGTGCTGGGACCCTGCTAACCAGGCCCCAGCACCAGTGTTCTTTCACCCAAAATGTACCGTTGTCTCCACAATTGGCCCTACCCTGGCACCCAGGTATGGCACCCAGGTAAGTCCCTTGTAACTGGTACCCCTGGTACCAAGGGCCCTGATGCCAGGGAAGGTCTCTAAGGACTGCAGCATGTCTTATGCCACCCTAGGGACCCCTCACTCAGCACAGACACACTGCTTGCCAGCTTGTTTGTGCTGGTGGGGAGAAAACGACTAAGTCGACATGGCACTCCCCTCAGGGTGCCATGCCAACCACACACTGCCTGTGGCATAGGTAAGTCACCCCTCTAGCAGGCCTTATAGCCCTAAGGCAGGGTGCACTATACCACAGGTGAGGGCATAAGTGCATAAGCACTATGCCCCTACAGTGTCTAAGCAAAACCTTAGACATTGTAAGTGCAGGGTAGCCATAAGAGTATATGGTCTGGGAGTCTGTCAAAAACGAACTCCACAGCTCCATAATGGCTACACTGAATACTGGGAAGTTTAGTATCAATCTTCTCAGAATAATAAACCCACACTGATGCCAGTGTTGGATTTATTAAAAAAATGGACACAGAGGGCATCTTAGAGATGCCCCCTGTATTTTACCCAATTGTTCAGTGCAGGACTGACTGGTCTCTGCCAGCCTGCTGCTGAGAGACGAGTTTCTGACCCCATGTGGTGAGGGCCTTTGTGCTCTCTGGGGACAGAAACAAAAGCCTGCTCTGGGTGGAGGTGCTTCACAATCCCCCCTACAGGAACTGTAACACCTAGCAGTGAGCCTCAAAGGCTCAGGCTTCGTGTTACAATGCCCCAGGGTATTCCAGCTAGTGGAGATGCCCGCCCCCTGGACACAGCCCCCACTTTTGGCGGCAAGTCCAGGAGAGATAATGAGAAAAACAAGGAGGAGTCACTGGCCAGTCAGGACAGCCCCTAAGGCAACCTGAGCGGAAGTGACTCTGACTTTTAGAAATCCTCCATCTTGCAGATGGAGGATTCCCCCAATAGGGATAGGGATGTGACCCCCTCCCCTTGGGAGGAGGCACAAAGAGGGTGTAGCCACCCTCAGGGCTAGTAACCATTGGCTACTGTCCTCCCAGACCCAAAACACACCCCTAAATTCAGTATTTATGGGCTCCCCAGAACCTAGGAAACTAGATTCCTGCAACCTAAGAAGAAGAGGACTGCTGAGCTGAAAAACCCTGCAGAGAAGACGGAGACACCAACTGCTTTGGCCCCAGCCCTACCGGCCTGTCTCCCCCCTTCGGAAGAAAACTGCTCCAGCGGCGCTTTCCCCAGGACCAGCGACCTCTGAATCCTCAGAGGACTACCCTGCTCTAAAAGGACCAAGAAACTCCCGAGAACAGCGGCCCTGTTCACCCAAGACTGCAACTTTGTTTCCAAAGAAGCAACTTAAAGACAACTGCATTTCCCGCCAGAAGCGTGAGACTTGCAACTCTGCACCCAACGCCCCCGGCTCGACTTGTGGAGAACCAACACTTCAGGGAGGACTCCCCGGCGACTCCAAGACTGTGAGTAACCAAAGTTGTCCCCCCTGAGCCCCCACAGCGACGCCTGCAGAGGGAATCCCGAGGCTCCCCCCGACCGCGACTGCCTGACTCCCAGATCCCGACGCCTGGAGAAGACCCTGCACCCTCAGCCCCCAGGACCTGAAGGATCGGAACTCCAGTGCAGGAGTGACCCCCAGGAGGCCCTCTCCCTTGCCCAGGTGGTGGCTACCCCGAGGAGCCCCCCCCCCCTTGCCTGCCTGCATCGCTGAAGAGACCCCTTGGTCTCCCATTGATTCCAATTGAAAACCCGACGTGTGTTTGCACACTGCACCCGGCCGCCCCGTGCTGCTGAGGGTGTACTTTCTGTGCTGACTCGTGTCCCCCCCGGTGCCCTACAAAACCCCCCTGGTCTGCCCTCCGAAGACGCGGGTACTTACCTGCTGGCAGACTGGAACCAGGGCACCCCCTTCTCCATTGAAGCCTATGCGTTTTGGGCACCACTTTGAACTCTGCACCTGACCGGCCCTGAGCTGCTGGTGTGGTAACTTTGGGGTTGCTCTGAACCCCCAACGGTGGGCTACTTTGGACCCAAACTTGAACCCCGTAGGTGGTTTACTTACCTGCAAGAACTAACAATTACTTACCTCCCCTAGGAACTGTGAAAATTGCACTGTCGAGTTTTAAAATAGCTATATGTGTTTTATTTGAAAAGTATATATGCTATTGTGATTATTCAAAGTTCCTAAAGTACTTACCTGCAATACCTTTCATGCAAAGTATTACATGTCGAATTTGAACCTGTGGTTCTTAAAATAAACCAAGAAAAGATATTTTTCTACACAAAAACCTATTGGCCTGGAATTGTCTTTGAGTGTGTGTTCCTCATTTATTGCCTGTGTGTATGTACAACAAATGCTTAACACTACTCCTTTGATAAGCCTACTGCTCGACCACACTACCACAAAATAGAGCATTAGTATTATCTCTTTTTGCCACTATCTTACCTCTAAGGGGAACCCTTGAACTCTGTGCATACTATTCCTTACTTTGAAATTGTGCATACAGAGCCAACTTCCTACATTGGTGGATCAGAGGTGGGGTACAAGACTTTGCATTTGCTGGACTACTCAGCCAATACCTGATGACACGACAAATTCCAAAAATTGTCATTAGAAATTGATTTTTACAATTTGAGCTATTTTTCTAAATTTTTAAAAATCCTGCTAGGGCCTTGTGTTAGTCCCTGTTAGCATTTCTTTTAGAGTTTAAAAGTTTGAATTAAGTTCTAGAAATAGTTTTAGATTCTTAAAAAGTATTCCAACTTTTAGAAACATAGTGCCTGGTGCAGAAGAGAATGTGGTGGAGCTCGACCTCACACCTTACCTCCATCTTAAGATGAGGGAGCTAAGGTCTCTCTGCAAAATAAAGAAAATCCCAATTGGCTTAAGACCCTCCAAACAACAGCTCCAGGAGTTTTTGGCAGAGTTTGAAAAAGCCAACCCCTCTGAGGATGACCTCCCAGAGGATGATGTTAGTGACTTGGAGGAGAATTCCCCCCTTCCAGTCCTAACTAGGGAAATCCGGGACCCTCAATCCCTGATTCCAACTGTGATAGTCAGAGATGCTGCTTCCCTCACAGGAGGGGCCTGCACCTCTGAAATCACTGAGGATAGCCTCAGTGAAGAGGACCTCCTGTTAGCCAGGATGGCCAAAAGATTGGCTTTGGAGAGAGCAGCTCCTAGCCATAGAAAGGGAAAGACAAGAGATGGGGTTTGATCCCATCAATGGTGGCAGCAACATAAATAGGGTCAGAGATTCTCCTGACATGTTGAAAATCCCAAAAGGGATTGTAACTAAATATGAAGATGGTGATGACATCACCAAATGGTTCACAGCTTTTGAGAGGGCTTGTGCAACCAGAAAAGTAAACAGATCTCACTGGGGTGATCTCCTTTGGGAAATGTTCACTGGAAAGTGTAGGGATAGACTCCTCACACTCTCTGGAAAAGATGCAGAATCCTATGACCTCATGAAGGCTACCCTGAGTGAGGGATTTGGATTCTCCACTGAGGAGTACAGGATTAGGTTCAGGGGGGCTCAAAAATCCTCGAGTCAGACCTGGGTTGATTTTGTAGACTACTCAGTGAAAACGCTGGATGGTTGGGTAACTGGAAATGAAGTGCATGACTATGTTAGGCTTTATAATTTGTTTATGAAAGAACACATTTTAAGTAACTGCTTCAATGAAAAGTTGCATCAGTATCTGGTAGACCTAGGTCAAATTTCTCCCCAAGAATTGGGAAAGAAGGCAGACCACTGGGTCAAGACTAGGGTAACCAAAACTTCCACAGGGGGTGACCAAAAGAAAGGGGTTACAAAGCCTCCCCAGGAGAAAGTGGGTGACACTAGAAACAAAGAAAAAGAGTCCTCTGTAGGCCCCCAAAAAACAGAACAGGTGGGTGGGCCCCAAGACACAACCCAAAACAAAGGTGGGTACCATGGTAAGAACTGGGATGCCAATAAGGCATGGTGCCAAAACTGTAGACAGACAGGGCACCACACCAAGGACACTTCTTGTCCCAAAAACAAACCCCCTAGCAAAATCCCAGGGGTGACCAGTGTAGCCATTGGGGATGACTCCTCAGATGAGGAAGTCTTCATAGCCTTCAACTGGAAGAAGGGCCCAACAGGTGAGTTGGAGATTCCAGAGGGAAGTAGACACTTCCACCACCTACTGGTGAATGGAATCCCAGCCACTGCCCTGAGAGACACTTGTGCCAGTCACACTATTGTGCATGACAGGCTGGTGTTCTCAAACCAGTACATCCCAGGTGAGACTGCCAGAGTAGGAGTTAGCCCAGACAGGGTTACTGATAGGCCTGTGGCTTTTTTGCCCATAGAAGTGGGTGGGACTTTTAGCTGGAGAAGGGTGGTAGTCAGTACAGACCTCCCCCTTGATTGTCTCCTTGGAAATGACTACCCAGAGGTTAGTCAGAGCCCAAGAGAGGAACTGGTCCAGTGCCAGTCCACTCCCAAGGATTCTGGAGGTGCTACCCCTGCAGTAACTGCAAGTAGGCCCCAGAAGAAAAAGAAAAGAAAACAGTGTAGGAAGGGTGGACAACCTTTAGCTAAGGTTCCAGCAAGCCAAGGAGATTCTGCTCCAGTAGGGTAGAACTCCAAAAGTGGCACTGGTAACGTCCAACCTGACCCACAAGAAGTCCTGGCTAGTCAGGCAACTGTTAAGCCTGAGTGGGTGGCTCCTTAGCTAACAGAAGAAAGAGTGGAAGAAGGGTGTTTACTACAAGATGTGGTAACCCCCCACTCTAATACAGCAGACAGGCACCCTGAACCCAAAGAAGCCTGTAACTTAGCCCCTTCCCTTGTAGGTGAAGAGCTAAAGGTGTGGTTCTGGGCACTGACAGCTGTCAGTGGCCTCTGCTGGGTGTTAGCCTTTATGGCTGCACTATCCTTGGCATGGTAGTCTGACCCCAGGCCAAATAGCAAGTTAGGCCCCTTGACCCTGTTGGTCATGGTGGGGTTACTCCAGCTCTGGGTAAACTCTTTGGGTAAGCTAGGGGCGACCCTGGCTAAGATAAGATTAGCAGAGGTGGATACCTCTAACCCCAAAATAGAAAGAATGGGTGGAGACATTAAAGACACAGACAAGAGGCAATTCAGACTAGGTCCTATCACTGTGGAAGTGGGTCAGGTCCCCAGAGGGAATGACCTGAACAGGAGGATGTAAGGCAGAGTAGGCCCTGCAACAAACCAGCCTATTTCCTCTACTCTTCCTCGCCTGACAGACTAGGAAGGCTCTCCCAGCTTTGGCTAAGTCTCCTGGCCTGTGGGCTGGGGGGGGGCTTGTGTAAAGAAATGGCTCCCTGTTGCTGTTACCCCCCACTTTTTGCCTGATACTGATGCTGACTTGACTGAGAAGTGTGCTGGAACCCTGCTAACCAGGCCCCAGCACCAGTGTTCTTTCACCCAAAATGTACCGTTGTCTCCACAATTGGCACTACCCTGGCACCCAGGTAAGTCCCTTGTAACTGGTACCCCTGGTACCAAGGGCCCTGATGCCAGGGAAGGTCTCTAAGGGCTGCAGCATGTCTTATGCCACCCTAGGGACCCCTCACTCAGCACAGACACACTGCTTGCCAGCTTGTGTGTGCTGGTGGGGAGAAAACGACTAAGTCGACATGGCACTCCCCTCAGGGTGCCATGCCAACCACACACTGCCTGTGGCATAGGTAAGTCACCCCTCTAGCAGGCCTTATAGCCCTAAGGCAGGGTGCACTATACCACAGGTGAGGGCATAGGTGCATGAGCACTATGCCCCTACAGTGTCTAAGCAAAACCTTAGACATTGTAAGTGCAGGGTAGCCATAAGAGTATATGGTCTGGGAGTCTGTCAAAAACGAACTCCACAGCTCCATAATGGCTACACTGAATACTGGGAAGTTTAGTATCAAATTTCTCAGAATAATAAACCCACACTGATGCCAGTGTTGGATTTATTAAAAAATGCACACAGAGGGCATCTTAGAGATGACTCCTGTATTTTACCCAATTGTTCAGTGCAGGACTGACTGGTCTCTGCCAGCCTGCTGCTGAGAGGCGAGTTTCTGACCCCATGTGGTGAGGGCCTTTGTGCTCTCTGGGGACAGAAACAACAGCCTGCTCTGGGTGGAGGTGCTTCACACCTCCCCCCTACAGGAACTGTAACAGTGAGCCTCAAAGGCTCAGGCTTCGTGTTACAATGCCCCAGGGCATTCCAGCTAGTGGAGATGCCCGCCCCCTGGACACAGCCCCCACTTTTGGTGGCAAGTCCAGGAGAGATAATGAGAAAAACAAGGAGGAGTCACTGGCCAGTCAGGACAGCCCCTAAGGCAACCTGAGCTGAAGTGACTCTGACTTTTAGAAATCCTCCATCTTGCAGATGGAGGATTCCCCCAATAGGGATAGGGATGTGACCCCCTCCCCTTGGGAGGAGGCACAAAGAGGGTGTAGCCACCCTCAGGGCTAGTAGCCATTGGCTACTGCCCTCCCAGACCTAAACACACCCCTAAATTCTGTATTTATGGGCTCTCCAGAACCTAGGAAACTAGATTCCTGCAACCTAAGAAGAAGAGGACTGCTGAGCTGAAAAGCCCTGCAGAGAAGACGGAGACACCAACTGCTTTGGCCCCAGCCCTACCGGCCTGTCTCCCCCCTTCGGAAGAAAACTGCTCCAGCGACGCTTTCCCCAGGACCAGCGACTTCTGAATCCTCAGAGGACTGCCCTGCTCTAAAAGGACCAAGAAACTCCCGAGAACAGCGGCCCTGTTCACCCAAGACTGCAACTTTGTTTCCAAAGAAGCAACTTAAAGACAACTGCATTTCCCGCCAGAAGTGTGAGACTTGCATCTCTGCACCCGACGCCCCCGGCTCGACTTGTGGAGAACCAACACTTCAGGGAGGACTCCCCGGCGACTCTGAGTAACCAAAGTTGTCCCCCCTGAGCCCCCACAGCGACGCCTGCAGAGGGAATCCCGAGGCTCCCCCCGACCGCGACTGCCTGACTCCCTGATCCCGACGCCTGGAAAAGACCCTGCACCCTCAGCCCCCAGGACCTGAAGGATCGGAACTCCAGTGCAGGAGTGACCCCCAGAAGGCCCTCTCCCTTGCCCAGGTGGTGGCTACCCCGAGGAGCCCCCCCCTTGCCTGCCTGCATCGCTGAAGAGACCCCTTGGTCTCCCATTGATTCCAATTGAAAACCCGACGTGTGTTTGCACACTGCACCCGGCCGCCCCCGTGCTGCTGAGGGTGTACTTTCTGTGCTGACTCGTGTCCCCCCTGGTGCCCTACAAAACCCCCCTGGTCTGCCCTCGGAAGACGCGGGTAATTACCTGCTGGCAGACTGGAACCGGGGCACCCCCTTCTCCATTGAAGCCTATGCGTTTTGGGTACCACTTTGAACTGTGCACCTGACCGGCCCTGAGCTGCTGGTGTGGTAACTTTGGGGTTGCTCTGAACCCCCAACGGTGGGCTACCTTGGACCCAAACTTGAACCCCGTAGGTGGTTTACTTACCTGCAAGAACTAACAATTACTTACCTCCCCCCAGAAACTGTGAAAATTACACTATGTCGAGTTTTAAAATAGCTATATGTGTTTTATTTGAAAAGTATATATGCTATTGTGATTATTCAAAGTTCCTAAAGTACTTACCTGCAATACCTTTCATGCAAAGTATTACATGTAGAAGTTGAACCTGTGGTTCTTAAAATAAACCAAGAAAATATATTTTTCTACACAAAAACCTATTGGCCTGGAATTGTCTCTGAGTGTGTTCCTCATTTATTGCCTGTGTGTATGTACAACAAATGCTTAACACTACTCCTTTGATAAGCCTACTGCACGACCACACTACCACAAAATAGAGCATTAGTATTATCTCTTTTTGCCACTATCTTACCTCTAAGAGGAACCCTTGAACTCTGTGCATACTATTCCTTACTTTGAAATAGTGCATACAGAGCCAACTTCCTACATGGACCCTTCCCAATCCAGATTCCGTAGCAACCACAGTACCGAAACCACCCTCCTCGCCGCCACCGACGACATCAGAACCATACTGGACATGGCGAAACTGCGGCCCTCATCCTGCTGGACCCCTCGGTCGCGTTCGACACCGTCTGCCGCCACACCCAACGCTCACGCCTCAGCAATGCAGGAATCCGCAACAGAGCCCTGGACTGGGACCCCTCCTATCTCACGGGCAGAACCCAGAGAGTCCGCCTTCCCCCATTCCGCTCCGAGGCCACCAAAATCATCTGCAGCATACCCCAGGGTTCGTCCCTCAGCCCGACCCTCTTCAACGTCTACATGGCCCACTCTCTAACCTCGCCCGATCCCACAACCTCAACATCATCTCATACGCCAACGACACCCAGCAGTTCCTTTCCCTCACCAAGGACTCCGCCAAGACCAACATCCACGAAGGAATGAAGGTCATCGCCGAATGGATGAAGAGCAGCTACCTCAAACTCAGTTCGACATCTCCGCTCCGCCGACCTCGCCCTCGCAACCGTCCCACGCGTCCGCAGAACTACAACCAGCAGTAGATCATTCTCGCACCTTGCCGCCAAAACGTGGAACACTCTTCCCACCCACCTGCGCCAGACCAAAGACCTCCTTACCTTCAGGAAACTTCTCAAGACCTGGCTGTTCGAGCAGTAGCAGCACCTCTGCACCCCCTTCTCCCCCTCCCCTCCTCAGCACCTTAAGACCCTCATGGGTGAGTAGTGCGCTTTACAAATTCCTGATTGATTGATGGGGAGAATACTTTTGGGAAAGAAAGAGGCAGCAATTAGGCTAGGATTTTTCCTACCCTACAAAGGTACTCTCTCTCTCTCTCTCTCTCTCTCTCTCTCTCATGTCCTTCATGTCCTCAAGCCTGGTCCATTTCAAAGGGCCCCAGAAGTGTTCGGGAGACGTCCAGCAATTCAAATTGCTGTCTGGGGCTCTCTCTAAGCCGTCATCTAAAATGCCACTGTAGTGCAGGAAATCAAAAGAGATTCCTGCACAGCCAAAGGTCACAAACGATCTTCACACACAGTTTTTTTTGTAACCAGTACACATAAAAATTATCTATGTCCCGCATGGAGGGAATTACTATATTGCAGATGAATGACTAACTGATCCAAAAACATGAGAGAGGCCCTCAATCAGCTCTTCTTGGCAGGCAGCAGGTAAAAACACCTGCCCTTCCTATTTAATCCATTGCTTCCAACACTCTCTATCCCCTACAGCTTATCGAGTTGATGGTAGTCAAGCGTAGAAGAGGAGGGTGCACATAGTGCACTGCTCTGAATTGTATTTCTTGTCAAGTCACTCCCAGCAACATGTGTAATTGTTATTATGTACTGAGGCACAAAAAAGTCAAAACAACACAGAACTTGCTATTGAGAACTTGAGGCAGGGACACACGCTCTGCTGAGCAGGATAACCTTTTCCATCTCAATAAGGACTGCTTACTATTCTAGCCCTTCACCTTTTCAGTCATTCCTTTGCATTCAGTTGGTCTCTGATGGCCATTCACTGCTGTATGGAGACTAGCTTTGCAGTTTCAAGCGCAAGAACGGTCATACTCTTGTCCCTGTATTGTGTCCTATATACAAGATTCTTCTGTTCAGCCTGAGGTGGGCACCAGTGGTCCTACGTAACATGATTAAAGGGGTGGCTATGCCTCCGAGGCTTGGGACAGACTTATTTACTCTTGAATTGCTGGTGGGTGGGGGGCTTTTCCAAAGTCTGGTGTCCTCCTGTGTTTCTGACTGACATCCTTGCTGCTCTTCTATGTGTGGCTATCAGCAGAGGTGAAAAAGTCCTCTTTTTGCTGGTGCCTGGACATTGTGTCCTTGGGCTCTTTAACATGCAAGGTTTTTGAGTATGGTTCTTTCTGAGAAGGCAGTAATTGCCCTTGAAGAGATTGATTGATACATCCTGTGTTGACATGGGTCTCTCCTTGCCATTTTCAAGGAATTCTAGTCTTGTCTTCTATCTCCATGTGGTCCAATGTGCATCCCTGAATAAGTGTTGGTCAACCTTACCTGGAATTTATTTGAAAGCAAATGTCAAAACAGCAATCCCTGGTCATCCCATTTCCAGATTTTGTCGAGTGATCTTAACTGGTCATATGATATGATGGAGATGCATTTGGTTCCCTGGATTTAGGGTCTGAACTCGTAAGGCCTATTTTCTGGGTCTCTCAATAGTCTATGGTACTTGACCGGTATCTGTGGTATCTACTGTCATTTTCCACTGGTGTCCAAGGGCACCAGCAAGGGCAGCTCCTCCGTCATAGCAGAGGAGTGCCACTCTCCTGCCCAGAGTCAGGCAATGAAAAATAAAATCACAATCAAACAATTTTATTATAATTTTATTTATCACTGTCTCGCTGACAGCCATGGAATATAGGGCGGGGCGGGGCCAGGCCATGGTAGGGAGGAATGATGGGCACTGTGAAGTGCTCATGTCGGTTTGACCAGCTGTCTTAGCACGACCAAACCGTCTTGCACACTTACATTTCTTCAACCCAGCTATGTTGCACAGCCGGGTGGAGAAATGGCACAGGCTTCCTGTGCCTGAGCAAGCATCAGACCAGTCTGCTTAGGCCAATCCTGGTGCTGCTCTCATGCTTGGTATAGCAGTGTCTGGATTGGGAGCCTGTACGTTTGTGCCCAAGTGACTGCCGGGAGGAGAAGAGCATTGAGGCTGCTGGCAGTAGGACCGGGAGTGGCAAGTAAGTTTTTTTTTGTTTTTTTTTTACACCCCACTACTTTTGATTAGCGGCAGCTGCCTCAGGGCACAACGCACTGTTGCTAGTATATTGGTTAAAAAAGTCACTCTCTTTATATTCATGACTCTCCAAGGGTGGCACATCTTGTAGTCAAGGCTCAAGTCCAGGAGGAGATAGAGGTTTTGTAACTCCGATACTATAGGAAGTGTGTAATTGTACCTAACCCTCTCAGTGTCAAGACAGCACCATAGCTGTGAAAAGTAACATGTTTACTTGCTTGAAATGAGGGCTGTTAAAATAAGAAAAAACACAGAAAAACCTGAAGGCCTGTCTACCATGTGGGTCACCATGTGAAATAAGATACGTCCCTCATCACAGTGGTAGCACTTGTGTACTCAGAAACTAAAATTCCCGTACTATAGGATGCCAATGTAACCTTTGGGAAAAGTTTGTAATCCTCCTGCTGTTTTGAAGAACTTTCAGATTTTACGTTTTAACTCTCTTTGGTGATTGCCAAGAGGGGTAAAGTGCCAACAGAGTGCTACATTGTATCAAGATGGCTATCACATCTGTTCATGTTGTCATCATTTCTCAGTGTATGCGCATGCAAGAGTGGTACACCTGTGGGTTTGAGCAGCACAAGTGCCTTCAAGGCCACAGAACAGTCCCAAAATGTTAAGTCAGCCAACGATTCTCCACCTGAAATGAATAGTTGTTTCACCCAGTGGCCAAAATTATAATTTTAGTGTACCACGGGTTAGTTTTCCAAGTCGCAATTAGTCCACAATTAGGCACAGTTCGGGAAGGAATAGTTAGTGGTAAGAATGATTCCACAGTCAAAACCAAATACAGCTGGATCCTGAAAATCACTGATTATGATTTAGGCTTCAAGTCCAACTGCAAATTAAAATGTAGCTATCACTTAACCCATAAGGAATAATATTCAAGCGGTCCCTTGATCAGGCCCATTGGCTGAGCCAAAGAAGTGCTCCCCCTGTATTTCTCTTTGGTTTAAAACAGTCAGACCTGGGCACCTGCAGACGCTGAGTCGATACTGGTCAGAATAACAAAATATGAAATCCCTTAGACATAAGTAGGCCGCATATCTCCTCTCGTAAAAAGGCGCTAAAACATCGGAAGCAAAATACACTCTGAGACTGCAAGCAACAAGTTTCAAATCCTGACTCGGCCATGACAAAAAAAAAAAACTGTTGGTGTTATTTCTTCAGATTCTCAGTTTTTGAGATGTCAGGAATACATTTTCTTATTGTGGAAAAAAATATAAATCTTACATGTTGACCTAAATGGTTATATTAATTTTCCTCCTTCTTACCACCCTATGAAGGTCTGATCTTTATTTGAGATAATCTTCCTTCTCTCAAGGCCACCCCCCTCTTCTTCTGGTCCTCCCCTGATGTTTCCATGTTTTAAATTATTTTGGAGACCACAGTCCTTTCAAGGCACACTGA
The DNA here is from genome assembly GCF_031143425.1 of Pleurodeles waltl. NCBI lineage: Eukaryota > Metazoa > Chordata > Amphibia > Caudata > Salamandridae > Pleurodeles > Pleurodeles waltl. Next base: position 608,780,188 of record NC_090444.1, on the reverse strand, counting down.
CACCCTCAGGAGTAAGAGCAGCACTATATAAGAATGGTAAATAATGCAGGTGCACCACACTTTCAGCCCAGGAATGTTCCCGTAGTTTCCCTATCCTTTAAATGACAAATGAGCCAAGTATCTATCTTGCTTTAGAGGCATTGATGTGAGGCCAAGGTCTACCATAGTCCATGTTTTTTCAACATTTATATACTCATCATGTGTGTTCAGAGTGAATACGACAGTTTCTTTTTTACCTTTCTGGGATCTCTGAAAGAAGGAGTTCTGTTTAGTTGCAACTGGTCAAGTCTTCTGTATTAGCTTTTACCATAACCAGGCTTTTTTTTTGAGAAAGTCTCATGATAACAGTGGGCTTGTGGACTGATAGAGTACAGCAACGGGATGTGTATGTGGTCTATCCATTCACTCGGACATTTAAATGGTCTTGTTTGGAATGATCCGCCAGGGATGCCAAAGGCAGTTCCACTTTATTACTTTTCAGATGACATTTGGGTTTCTTGACTTGTAATGCACCATATCAGTCAAAATCAATCTCTTTATTGTGTAGAAGTTGATTGATAATGAGGTCGATTTTTGTAGGTTTAATATACACTTCTGTGATGTTAGTAGCTATGTAAATTATAATTTATATGGTTAGACCTCATTTTCTTACCACCAAACAAATGGTTTGATAACTAAGTTCTATTACAACTTTCTGTTGCATTTATTATTTTTCTGCCAGCTTGGCTATTCCTACTTGCTGCTTTATGACAAGTATGTGTGAAGATAAAAATCGAGTCAGGGAACACTGCGGCACTAATTATTTGAGACAAGGTAGCACACAGTGGTTTGGACAGTGGCCTTTGTATGCTTAAATGTTTATAACGTGTTTGGTTCAAGTAACGTTGCTTAGTAATCATATTCAAATAAGAGATGCTTCATATTCTTCCTCCTTGCCTTACATCACTCCGAAGTAGAACTGATGTCAATTTTTTGCAGGTTGCCTCCCTTGTAGGTCTCTCAAAGGCAGCGCATGTGCTGCCTCTGCGAGGCATGATGCATCTCATCTGTGGGTTTAGAACACGCCCACCTTTTGCAAATTGTTCCTTTGCGTGCCCTTTGAAAATACTTGCTTTTCTGTGGGCAATTACTTACATTGGTCCCGCCTTTTAGTGTGCTGCTCACGCCCATGGGACTGGCCCTGTTATGCAGCCTTGAGACCATGTGTCGAAAGAAAGTTAGGCTGTGTTATGTTACGATGTATTTCACCATAGTGGCGACTGGCACACCCCTATTAATCTTAGGAACAACAGCATTTTGGCGTCTTCTGTACTTTTCCCTCATGCACTTCTGTCAGACTATCGTTCAAAGCCTGGAGCGGAACACAAATAACCGTGTGATAAGCACAGACAACGAGGCTAACACACCCGAGAGGACCTGATCTAATTATCGAGCCTCTGCTCGGCTCAAAGGCTTCTTGGACGGGGCTCTAGGGCTGTTTGTCAATGCAATATTCCTCGGGGCTTGCACGCTGATAGAATGTTTCACCTCCAGGCATCACCAAATCTGAATGTCGTGTTAACACAGATTATTGGAGTGACCAGGTGGGGGAAGGGTGTTGGGAAGGGGACTGCGAGGAGGGAGATCTGTGAAAGGAAAGCGTTAAACACAAATAAAAAGCATAAGCATCTCACTTGCCACCTGGCAAATGCAATTATGTAGGTAGTATTTTGATTCTCTGTTTCTTAGATCAACCCCTGAGAAACAAGGGTGTCTTACCTCTAGAACTCGTTTCTTGCACAAGTGTATTTTATTGTTCATAAAATGACTGTAACCTTCTTCCAATTCTTCCAGATTGGAAGTGTACTCTTTAAAGAAACAAAACTATAAAATGTGCAGGATCAGACATGGACTTGTGTACGGGTCGAACTGTTTAAGTGCACACTGAATATTTCAGCAGTGTGCTTTCACCACAAACACCAAATGCATACTAAATTCTTCAAGTGTGCACTTCTACAGTAACATCAAATGTGCACTGAATTTCTCTGTTGTGTGCTTCCACAATAATCTCAAATGCGCACTGAATTCCTATGTCGTGCGCTTTCACAATAACATCAAAAGCGCTCGTAATTTATCATGCGGTTCCACTAGGAACACCAAATGTGCATTGAATTCCTCAACTTTGCACAGCTACAACTACACCACATGCGCACGGAATTCGTCCACCGTGCGATTCAAGAACTAACATCAAATTGAATTCCTCGGCCGTGTGCTTCGATCTTAATACAAGGATATTAAAGTATCCGGAATCCTTGTGGCAACCCTCTTACCGCGCAGAGCACCGCCTGCTCTGAATGACGCGTTCGATCCGGAGCGCACGCATGGGAATCAAAGAAGAACTGCTACTCAGCTGCAGAACAGCTGAGATGCCGAGATAACCACTCCAAAGACAGCTGCACAGGAACAGCTGAGCCGGAGCGGAGGAGAAGTCTGTTTTCAGGCTACAGAGGAATAGTGAGCAAGTAATCATGGGAGGGGTCCATTTTATACATGGGCCCCGTCCAAGATGGCCACCACTGTAACACCTGGAAATTTTGTGTCAGTTTCCAACTGCACATCACATGTGCTCATAGTTACCATATTAACAACATTGCAATATCTGAATGTGAATAGTACACCAGTATCAACAGTGCAAAGTGAAATTACAGTTATGACATTTGTAATATTGGAATATAAATATTACAATAGCATCAGCAGTGCAAAGTTGAAGTACAGTTATGACCAAAATGTTCAAACTGAATTTATTCGGATAGCGAATGCACATGGGCACCGTAACCAGTATTTGGTGACCATGAGACCATGGTGCTTTTTGCCACAGCGTTTGCGAGAACAAACTTGCGCCTGGCATTCCCTACATGTCCTAGAGCCGCTATTTGCCATCATGACACCGTGTTGTGCAATTTTGGCATATGTAAGGAATGCCACTGACACGACATTAACCCCACGCAGCCTCTGTTGTTACCGATCACTCGGAAACTAAGACACATATCTGCCCTAGTGGCTCACCCCTGCTCAAAAACAATTATTTGAGCAGATTACACATGCTTTGCACATCCAGTTTTATGGCTTGCTAATTGTGCTAGCCTGTTTTCAAAGTGTTTTTAATGTTGTCAGATAAGGCAAGTATACACAAACTCGACTGTCAGTTTTACATTTTCCTGCCCCACTCCATCTTGAACCGCAAAAGACGTCCGCTGCAATTCATTTGGAACAGTCATCTAACCTCATGTACAACCTTTATAGCAGGTTGGGTGGTGAGGTGTGTAGTCATTCAGAACAGCACTGAATTTAGGTGGGGGAGTCTCAATTTTTTAACCCCAAAAAGTTGTATTATTTTATCTAGTTGCGCATATTTAAAGCACTCCGTTCTTGTATCACCTCAGCTCTATGTGATTTTCTCTGAGTAGACCTCCCTGCTTTTATGAACCATCCTAGTTTATCCCTTTATAAACCACTTTAATCTTGTCCTGATTCAGTCTACTACTTGGTTCCAGGAAGTGGGAAAAAAACTACAACTCCCAACATACATGACATTGTGGTATGAACACAAGAGGCCAGAACCGGATTTGTCTCTGTTAAAATTGTGTCCTCTAGTATTGACAGCTAAACGTATTTTTTCAAAAATTCTGGTGGCATGTTTTATTAACGCACTCAATTTTTTCAGTAAAATTTTCCACATGTTTAACTGTAAAATGGTGACATGCTAAACATGTGGTGCTGGAAGGGCTCTGCAACAGTGTCCCAATCTTCAAACAAAGCAAGAAACAGGACCCTATTACCTGAGGTGCCAAGTGCATTCTAGGCCTCTTTACAAACCTGGTGCTAGACAGCTGATATCACCCTACCGGACCAATCAGAGCACATTGCCTATTTTAAAGGCATCAGTCACAGACCAGCAAATTGAGGCAGAGGTGAACTGAACAGCATAGAACAAGCATGTTGCACAATCCTCATAAATAGCAACACTGACTTGTTTATGATTGTTAGAGCATAGCTGTGTAAAGCAGCGAGAGGACTGCATATCTTGATACTTGCTCATAAAGCACTCATGCACACAAAGAATCCTCTGTCACACCAATGGAATGGTAATGTGCTGGGCAACTTGAAGTGATTTTTGCAGTTGTGGAGGGCTAAGCGTGGTTTATGTGACCTCATGTTATATTCAATAAGTCACGTTCTCAAGCTTCCCTTATTAACAATGCGGAATGTGTGTGGTAAGCATTAAAATGTCTGGTGTTAATTTACTTTTTTTTCTGTTTACGATCAACTTAAGCTTTGTCCATCACTTTCTCTCGTTGCGTCGTCCCACCCACCTCCTCACCACTTCCACAACACTGGTTGCCCACTCCCACCACCACCCCTCCGAGGTCTTTGTTTATTTTTATGTACATTGATAGAGTAATGAGCGCTTTCCATGAGCACCAGTTGCATTACACAAGGTCATATTTATTTTCTATGCACAGGGAGATGAAGTGCTTTTTGTGTTATTTGGGGGGGCCTAGTTTGGTGTAATTTTGTACTCTGCATCTGCATCTTCTAAACAAAAATTATATTAGTCTGACCCACGTCGTTGCATGTTTTTAAATTGAAAACTAGTCAACGTTGTGCTCCTGATGTAGCATGCATCTGCTTTATGTTCTCATTTTATTTTATTGTAATTCTCAACGAGCACTCGATCAGCTTGGCACACACTTTACGGCTGCTGTGCTTTATCTTTCAGCATGGTGGCCGTGCGCCTTTCTTTTCTTCTTCACAGCGCCCACTTGTTTTATAACTCCTACCTGTGCTGGAAATTGGATTGTGGTTAATAGCAGAGCAACTTCTTTTGAAAGGTGGTTTAGTTTACTTTAGGAGATTAAATGTGGTGGTTTTGGCCCGCATTATGTTTCATTGCAGTCTGGTTTCTGGTTTTCCTCCCAGCACTGCTGTGTGATTCTGTGAAACCCCAACCTGTACCCCTATCACTCTTTCTTATCACCTCCTGCTTCCTACTCCTCCTCCTTTTTCGTATTTCTCCTTTTTCCCCCTCCTTTTTTTGCCCTCCTGCCCCCTCCTTCTCCACATTCCTTCTTTTTCTTCCTACCTTTTTTTTAATGTTCAATGCTAAAGCATGAAGTAGTTACGAGAGCGCTTTACATTAACACCAGTTGCATTGCACAAGGTCATATTTATTTTTTACGCATGGGGAGAAGTGCTTTTTTTGTTAGATGCTGCCTGTGCTGTATCTGCTGTGTATGAGGGAAGCTTGCACTGCTGCTGTGCGGTATCTGCTGTGAGGGAAGCTTGCACTGCTGCTGTGCTGTATCTGCGCTGTGTGTGAGGGAAGCTTGCACTGCTGCTGTGCTGCATCTGCTGTGAGGGAAGCTTGCACTGATGCTGCCTATGCTGTAACTGCTCTGTGTGTGGTGGAAACTTGTGCTGTGCTGTATCTGCTGTGTGCGAGGGAAGTGTGCACTGCTGCTGCCTCTGCTATATATGCTCTGTGTGTGAGTGAAGCTTGCACTGCTGCTTGTACAGTATCTGCTTTTTGTGAGGGAAGCTTGCATTGTACCTTCTCTGTGAGGGAGCATGCACTGCTGACTGCTGCATCTGCTGTGTGTGAGGGAAGCATGCGCTGCTGCTGCCTGTACTGTATCTGCTGTGTGTGAGGGAAGCTTGCATAGTACATTGTCTGTGAGGGTAGCTTGCATTATACTTTGAGTGTGAAGGAACATTACATTGTACCTTCTCTATGAGAGAAGCTTGCATTGTACCTTCTCTGTGAGGCAGGGCTCGAAAAGTCATAAAAATGTTACTAGACCTGCAGGTCGAGTAACTTAAATAATCTACTCGATCTTACTGTAATGTACTTGGCACGTAAACGAGTCTCAAATTGTGTGTTCCTAGGCAAATAGTTTACAGTGTCGCCTTTTTCTTAATTCTCACATATGATTGCACCTATAAGTATGTGAGCTCAGTATTTCTGCAGTACAAAAAAACTCTTGTTTGATTAAGTAGACTAAAGTTTGCTGCATGCATCACAAGAATCTAGCCCACATACCCATGAGGTCTAGCCCACAAAACCTAGGACTTTTTTTTTGTTTACTAACAACATTGCCATCAAGGCAGGAGTGTTTCTCAGTTTGTTCAAACACTCAATTTTAATATATAAATTACTAAATCATGATGTGGTAGCATATTGTCATCTACACATAGTAGCTTTCCAGGAAATGTCCAGAAACCTCTCCACTAACTTGCAGCTTTACTGATGAAACTATATAGTGTATTAACAATCTGTGAAAATAGGGTTTCAGAAAACATATCCTTTGCACATCAACATGTAAAGTATTCTGATTTGTTTTCATCCTATTAAAATATTTTTTCATCACACCGAAATATGAAAAATGGCTTTCACAACTGCTGAAATATATTTTTAAATGTTTGCACAGTTGACTTAGTCATTTAAATGTTGTGTGTTAGGAAAACCCTGACACCGTATATCCTTTTATTTTACATTCTAAGCAACAGGTCATACAGTTCACCTTACAAAGTCCTTGAACTCTGCAGTCAGAAGGAAAATTAATTGTAAGAAAAACTGACTTTTGACCTCTGTCTGTGAACACAGAGCAAATGTGACATAAGAACAAGATTTAAAGGCATCTTTTATTGTCCCTCCACTTTTCAACTGAACAGAACACTGGTTCAGTGTCAACTCGCCAGAAGGGACGAGTAAGTATTAAAAATAGGTCGACCTCATCAAATAAGACTCGCCAATGTGAGTGAAGTGGATTTTTCGAGCCCTGTAAGGGAATCTTCCATTGTACCTTCTGTGTGAGGGAAGCTTACATTGTACCTTCCGTGTGAGGGAAGCATGCACTGCTGCTACCTAGACTGTATCTGCTGTGTGTGAGGGAAGCTTACATGCACATTCTCTGTGAGGGAAACTTGCATTGTACCTTTTGTGTAAGGGAAGCTTGCAATGTACCTTCTCTGTGAGGGAAGCTTGCATTGTACCTTCTCTCTGAGGGAAACTTGCATTGTACCATTGTGTGAGGGAAGCTTGCATTGTACCTTCTGTGTGAAGGAAGCTTGCATTGTACCTTGCCTGTGAGGGAAGATTGCATTGTACCTTCCTTGTGAGGGAAGTTTTATTTAGCGATTCCTAGTGGTTCGCAAATTGACCTACCTCATGAATATTAATGAGGTAGGTCCCAATTCGAGACCCATTAGGAATTACTGCCATCACAGGAATGGTGGTCTGCTGAGGTCAGCAGACCACCATGTATGTGATTGTTTTTTAAATAAAGCAGTCTTTTTTTTTAATGAAACTTTTTTTCCCTTTTCTTTGTTAAGGGTTGACTCAGTGGTCCTGTGAAGCATCGCCTTCTCTTAAACAAACTTAAATTTACGTTCATAAATAGGAAGGGGTCCCAGAGGTACCCCTTCCCATTTGTGAATGCATTACCACTACACTTCAGTGGTCTGTAAATCATTAATGTTTTGCGGAATTCGGTCGCAAAACATCAATACATACCAATGTCCCTTCCAAGTACCGAATTGGTATTTGGTCGCAAACCAAAATTGCGATTCAGTAACATGCTACTGAACTTTGGGTTTGATACACACCAAAATGATTTTTTTGCAGTCACAAATGGGCTGATTTGCAACCGGAAAAAAGCTTGATACATGTGGCCGTAAATACTGGATAGAACTGTGTTAACTCCTCGCCATGTATTACAGAGATGCAAGGTCTGTAGCTGATCAGTTCAGAAGTATGTCTGTACTGAGCTATGGAAATAAAGTCCTTGCTGTCTTTTCAAAATCCACACTTCACTGTTGAATACATTGTTGCACAGAAAATGGGAATGCCTAAAAAGCATTGTTTCACTCAGTCACTCCATTTTCCATATGACTTCAATTGCAGCCATGGATACTGCTACAATTATTGGAAAAGCCTAATATATTGTGATAGCAGTGAATAAAAAGTGCATCTTGCCCAAAGGTCACCCAGATAGGGCAGTGGTGTCCAGCGAAGATTCGAGAGATTTTTGGGATGTCCACATAAGATACATTTAATACAATTAGCTCAAATGGGAGTTTATATTGTGGTTATCCTGAAGATCTGGCAGGGATATGGCATCTCTCAAACTTCGATTGACTCCCCAAATGGAGCAAAACTGAAATCAAGAACCATCATTTTTGTGTGAAATGTCATTGGTGGAAGTGAGTTAAGATAAACTGTAGTTCTGTAATGGACGCCATTTGCTCGATTTATGTCAAAGTAACTCTGAATTTTCTCCCACGTTAATGCTAAATAGTTGAAGCTGTTCACTCGGTGCTAACAATCTTTTTTTCATCAGCTTTACATGCACTCAATCTGACATAATACATTTTCCTTCCTGTTTTCAGGACTTTGCTTTGGATGGTTTAGTAAACATTGTTGGGGGCTGCTGTGGAACCACTCCTGCACATATAAGGTAAACTAACTACTGTGCTAAAAGAAAACTTCTGGAACATTGTGACAACTCAGGCGGGAGTATTGCTTGAAAAAATCTGCACTGAAAATGTGTTTCATGTTAGTTAGGGAACAGAATGCTGCATCACACCCACAATCCTATTTCCATAGTTTGAGTGTTGATGCTGGTCATACTTGGTGATACTTTGAAGATTACTGTAGTTCTCTAAAATAATATGAATTTAGTGTGTAGATTGTGTATGTGAAAGGCCATACCTAGCAAAACTGATTGATAAGTTTAAATAGGAACCATGTTGCAATATCCAAGCATATGCACTGTATACATTTATGTGCCCCTGGATCAGTTGTATTGAGAAACTTGGTGGAGAAGGCTGGGCTGAGCTCTTGACAAGGAGTATCAAGTTGTCAGTACTATCCTGAAAACGTGGTTCTCCAGATCAATCTTAAATGGAGAAAGGACAGAGATTTCTGACATGTATTCAGGGAGTGACTTGAATTTTTGATGCTTCACAGAGGGGATTGATGGGTTGTAAGTACATTTGCCAAACTCAGGTTGCTTGCAGATAAACAGCATGAGGGGATATCTTTGAGTTGTATATGGGAAGCCCAATAACTAATGTAGAATACTAGGTTCAACAAATTGTACAAGTCTGTGTTTTTGGCAGATAGCCAGTCAGTCTGGTGTTGTTTTGTGAGATGATTGCCAGTAGTTAAAAAGGCCTTGTGTAGCAAAGTTAGTGACTTTAAACATTAGCGGCAGTGTCACTGAAGAGGGCGTACCTGTGGCACTTGTTTGTGTCTGAAGCAGTGATTAGAGCCTCAGCTCTGTGGAATAGGAGGTGGATGCAGAGCTTTCATATATTGAGCAGCCCTAAAATGTGCCACGTGTGCCCACGGTGGTTATGAGGTTTTGTGTGCATCCTTGAACAGAGGAGCACAGCAAAGATTTTAGATGATGCAGTTAATATGTTAGGCAAAAATGATTGGGGTTGGTTAGGTAGTTACAGATGTGAGACTGGATGTCAGGGGAAAAGGATGCCACTGAAGTAAAAATCTGAACTGCTATTGATAGTGAAAGTCCTCATCATCATCATCATCATGAATCTTTAATCGGCCAGGTGCTGACCATAAAGGAAATATCAAAACAATAAATAAGCACTGCCGCCCCTGTGATCCACAGGAGGTTAGCTCACAGCTCAGTGCCTGATTATGGACTATAATGGCAACAAGCGATGCTCAACTCACACTGGAGCAAACAAAATCTTAAGTACCAACACTCTTTTAAGCTTTAAAATGAGTTCCTAAGAAGCTCAAATTGAATCAACTGGACAATGTGTATAATCCTTTTACGGATACTTAGTAACATCAGAAATGTATTTTTCTTTTTTAAATAGTGTATCTCCTTTTCTTTCACTTTTGTTATTGTCTTAAGTAACTTAACAATAAACCTTTTACCTTACATAGTAAAATTAATGACAAAGTCAGCTATAGCTCATGGCTAGATGCAATAGCAGCATTGATCGTCACTACCATATTAATGCTAAATCCAGCAACTGCACAAAACACACATATGAATACAAATCTGAGTAGTAAGCTAAAAGGAAAATACATAAAATTGGGCAATAAACTCGGCATTTCATAAGTGCGCCTGTCCTTGTCCTTGAGATTTAAAAAGCTGTGCCCTGGCCTGCCTTTCCATAGACTTTCTACCTCTTGCGACAGCATGGAGGAAGGAGCTTACTCTCAAGCATATTTCCTGGCTGTTTCACATGTCTAAGTGGAAAACCGCTTCTCTATATTTGAGGTGCCCCATCTTGTTCAACAACGGCTTAAGAAAGGTTCTGAACTGAAAATTAAAAAATTAGCAAAAGAACATAAAATGAAGCAATGACTGCTCCCCGTGACCATCACAAGTGCACTGCAGGACAGGATCTCCAGGGACAGGCTACTATCACCCGAAAGCACAGTAACCTCCACACTATACCTGCTCTGAAACGAAAGAAAAGGGACCTCTCCCAATTTGTGAGGGGTAAGGACATGAAAGTCAAAAGCAGATGCTGTTGATGCTAACATAAGCATGTCACTGAGAGGTTTAGTAGACTAACGATAGTGGATAGTCAATTGTGTTGGCCCATGACAATAATGCTTCGCTCTGGAGATAGCTGTTTCTTTTTAGGGAGGCTCCCAGAGACAGACTGAAGAGTGTTAAGGATGTTATGGTTGGAGATACTGCAGTGTGAAATTGTTGAAAACAAAAATGTAAGTATTTTTGGAACAAGGTAGACAAGGGATCAGGCGATAGTTGAGGGGGGGGGTGACTGACTGGCCAGTGCCTTGATTTTGGTTTGTTTTTTGCAAAAAGGGAGAAACGAAGCACTCATTGAGTGTGCAAATGTTGGAATCTGATGAGGTTTTGAAGACATAGAGCAGTGTTGTGGAATCTTTGAGAGCTACTGCTTAGTCATTGAGGTGCTTAGGAATCTGAGTGAGTACTTGTCTAAATTTAATATGTATTTATCCAGGTTGAGATGGTTACTGAGTTAAGTGGCTTTAGTTCGAGTGACCTGAAGATACAGTGCTTATATTGTTCAGATTACGATTAAGACCTCTGATAATAAAGAGGGTTTGGAAAAGAGTCCAGGATCGTGTCAAGTTCATCAAAGAATGGCGTAGTGCCATCTAGAGGGTGGTATGCCTTTGACATGAGCCTGGGAAAGGGGAAGAACAGTAATGGAGTTTGAAAGAAGAGGGAAAGAGTGAAATGGGGTTGATGAAGGCTTGGCTTATATATGTGAAATGTTCATGCACCCTATTTTCTAACCTCTTTCCTATTCCTTTCATGCTAATTTTTCCCCTTTCTACCTTCCCTCTTCTCTAGTAATCCTTGTTTCCCTCCTCCCATATTGTGTTCTTTCAGAAGTGTCCCTGAATATATCAGACCTAAAGGTCATCCGTCAGTGAAGCAGATAGCTGAGAGAGACTCACAGATGGTAGAGGGGTAGGAAATGCACTGAATAGTGTTGTTTCAAGCAACATGTTGGACACAACGTAGGACTTGCATTACTTATTCCTGGTCAGAGCCACAGAAACATACAGGCAGTCAACTGCACAGCTTCGACCTTCATATCTTGAAACCAATCATGTCTTGGATAGCCATGCACAGTGTCAAAATTCTGTAAATAACGACAGGTTTGAAGGTTCACTTTCTTTTGTACACTTCCTTAAAACCAGCGGAACCTGTATAATGAAGGTGAATGCTTGCTTTCTACCATATTCATCCTGCTACAGTGTTCAATTGCTAGTGCAGTTTTTCTCAAAAGCATGCCTACTAATTGGCCCACTGCTGTCAGTATGATATGCTGTTCCCAATTCCACTAGTATTGATACAAGATTAGTAGATCTGCCCTTACAGGCTATGTGCTTATTAATGTTATTCAAACGTCAGTACATCTAAGTTTTCATTTCAATTGAGGTTTTGTATGCCATAGGGTTCTCCTGTTAAGCCTTTGCTTTATTTAAAAATCTGTGTCTGGCTCGAAGGTTACTCTCACTCCTCTAAAAAATGTTCACTTTTACTTGTTTCAGGGAAATTGCAAATGCTGTGAAATCCTGCAAACCAAGAATTCCTCCTTCATCTGTTTTTGATGGGTACATGTTGCTATCAGGTATGCGTAAGAGATGTGAGAGTCGGTCTGCCTAAAGCACTCATATTAGTTTTGAATATGTATGATAGACACACAAATATTGTTTGAGTTGGGGATAGGTTTGACATGGGTGGATACTCGTAAGAAAGTGGAATATTGTTTGGGGTCAGCAACTGCCCACCACAAGGAATGCAAACACTTCTGTCAAGGTGAATTCTCAGTCACTAAACTAACCTGAGCTCAACCCTGTGGTAGCTATGGCACAGAGCAGACAGGCTTAACGTAGGGCAATGTGTAAAGTACAATGTAAAGTGCAATGTACCAAAACAGTAATAAAGTCAGAACTCTAAATAATAAAAAAAAACAATCCGATTAAGATTTAATAAACAAAATTACACTAAAATTACAAAAATCCAAAAAGGGTAACTGGAAATACGATTTTTTAAAGTTGTTAAGTAGAGCACAAGACCCAGTGATAATCTATGGGAGCAGTAGACTGGGACCTAGACACAAATTGAGGGTGATCAGAAGTTAGAAAGTTTGAAAAAGTTTCTAAGTACCACTTTGAAAAGGGACTTTGCCCCTTTTTTAAAGAAAAGCATTGAAGCTCTGGAGATTCCTTCCTGAAAGATTTCTAAATCCCATCACAGAATGGAAGTAGTGCTGGGAGCCATGAAGGAGACAAAGCTGAAATTCAATCTGATTCATGTAACAGTTGGTCAGATGCATTTCACAACATGTCCAGCTGAGGCTCTGGAGGAAAATTGTCAAACTTTCTTTTGGTGGCCAAACAACAGGAGTCACTTCTCAGACCCCCCCAGGACACCAGGGACCTTACTTTGAGAATCACAGTGTGCCAGGCATAGGCTAACAGCAAAGTCCATTCCAGGTCCAGTTTCCACTGGTCAGCTGGGGACTTCAGGAAAAAGGCTTCTTGTAGCTTGTTTTATCACTGTAGCCACACTGGAGTTCAGCCATCTGACCCTTGGAGTCCACTTCTTTGTGTTTCCGTACAAGAAGGAGCTGGCCAAGTCCTTCAAGGCTCTTCTCAGGTCACAGAGAGCAGGCCCAGTCCTTTTCTTATCTTTCACAGGCCCCAAAAATATGCTATGGTTGATGCCTTTGGTACACCATTATGCCTTGCTCAGGCTAGTGGGTGAGGATGACTCCTGGGCATTCCCTATTCAATGGGGTAGAAGTGCAGCAAACAATCTCACAGCACCCCTCGCTCTCAAAATCCAAGATGGCGAAACCTTTCTCTTCACTGTGCAGAGGATGTGTCCCTGCACAGAAGTGTTGCCAGGGTATTGAGGATTCCCCTCCTCAGTGGTCACTTAAAACCGGTTCTTAGGGTAGCTTTCACCCCACTACGTTTCGTGCCAACCTAAGAGGAAAAAGGCACGACCGGCTCCTTTGAAGTTAGTGAAGTTCCTGGGGTGTCCATAACTGGTCTTCCAGTAAGGGCAAGAACACACCACCCCATCCTCCCTCCAACACGCACATGCAGGTCATTGTCTGTGCTCTGGGAGCAGTTTTCACACCTCTTAAATTTTACACCTCTGTCAGGCCATGAAGAGGCTCAGCAGTGGCTGAAGAGCTAATGTCCATTAGCCCCCAACATCTTCAGGAAGGGTAAAGATAACTCTCTAAAATGTATATTTCCAATACATGAAATAAAAATCCAACTTAACCATGAGATTGGAGTAAAAAAAAAAATACTAAAATGTATTTGAATGGAATCTGTAGCAGGTACAGGTCAAAGTTATAGATTAGATTGGATTTTCATTCAATATAAAAACAAGTCTTTAAATGGATTTTGTAAATAATGGTACAGGTAAAACTGTATAGTTTAAAGTATATAATTACAGTCTGACCTCTGACAAAGTTGTTCTGGGCCTAATCACTGGGTAAATATGCCATTTCTAATGTCACACATGTTCCACTTTTAAAATGCTATGCACCCTACCTTGTGGGTCGCAATGTGTGCTTAGGAGTGCCTTAATAAATATTTTGTCACGATTGACTCGTCGCTTACCAGACTTGTCTGCAAGATGGTCTTGTCGCTTGTAGGTCCTGCCTTGGTCAAGATATGGGTGACCCTTTTTGGTAGCCAATGTGCTGCTGACAAGGAAACGTCAAGGCAGTCTGTGCCCTCCAAAAGGAGTCCCTGAGGAAAAAACCCAAAGGAAACAAAAAACCTCAAGGCAGGAACTCCCTGGAACAACAAAAGCACAGGCAACGTAAGGTGTCAAAAAACAAAAATATAACTGGAAAACCAGAAAGAAGCAGAAAAAAGGGACAGGAAAAAACCAGAGCGTGATCCCCACCAAAAAGAAATGTTGCAGCGCACGGATATCAAGTGTCTGAGTCCTTATATACCCAAAAACAGGAAGTGACATGGAGGGATGGAAAAGACGCCATGTTAGTTTGGGACAGCTATCATAGAAAATGTAGATGAGGACACCATGTTAGATAGGGATCTTGATGCATGCAGGAAAAAAAAAAATGTGGTGGGAAAAGGAAGCAAAAATATGGTTCCCCCCAAAAGAGATATAGACCATAAAAGAAGAACAAAAAACAGAAGAAAGAAGAAGAGAAATAAACAAAAAAACAGGTATGTGCTAAAGCGGGATAAATGGGGCCAAACTAATTCTTAGGCCATGCCGCCTCCCGAACTCGCTGAGGCCCGATGTGAAACCTAGGGCCTCGTGCAAGGAAAAAAAGAAAGCAGCATGCCCGGTGGCCGAAAAGAGGAACCGCGGCAACTACCGCGTTCTGAATTGGTGCCTCTGGGTGCGTCGCGGTAGGCCGCAGCGCAACATATTTATAGATGGGTTTTCCTACCTGTCAAAATGGTGATTTTTACATGTCTGTGCAGCAGGGTTCAATTGCTGCTGTCAAGCTACACAGAGTAGGCCTGAAAGGCATGTTTTGCTTGTCACTTTACTAGATAGCACAATAGGAGTTACAGTTCATAGGTGCCATTTTACTTTGAAAGCCAGGGGTGTGTTTCCGCACCATATCCTATAACCTAATAAGAAAGTTTATTGTGCCAACCAGGGTTAAGCCAATTTCCACTTATTTAAAGTGGGGCAATAAACACTTAACTCTTATTTAAGAAGGTTAACTGCATGGAGTTTTAAGTCCAGTAAAAATAGGGTCCATAAGAAAGTGAAAACTCTGTGGTGACCATGCAAAAAAAGTGAATTTCCTACAGTGATCTAAACATAATGCCACTTACGCTTACAACTTCCCAAGGAAGTAATACCAATTTTATAAAGGTGAAATAAACACTGCGCCTTTTCAAATTTAATACATCCTTAATTGTAATTCTGCATTATCTTCTTGCTTTTTTAATAGAATGTTCATCAGCCTTTTATTATTGTAGATCAGGAGCACCCCATTAACATCATATTCTATCTCCTCCATGTTTTCTATTATTACAATGTGAACTACAGGAGAGCACATGTTGTAGCTTGGACTGAGCCTCATAGTTCCTAGTAGCTGTTAACAATACCAGAGGAACCAGTACACCTGAGGCTGTTTCTATTGTAAAACATCCCCTACAATTTACAGAATCACAGTGGTGTTGTTTACTTAACCCTTCCCTTACTCCCTGCCCTTGCCCAAGATTGTCTGGGGACACAAAAGACTAGTGACAAACTCTTTGTGAGAGTGCTCAGGTATAAACTTTGTGATGTGCAAGTCAGAGTGGCCCATCCTGCCAAAACCTAGCTTCCGTTTATCTCACTGTCAGGGAGCAATGCACAAAGACCAAATGCCAGCTGCACCTAGTTGTGTGACCCAGGAACAGACTGCAGGCAGCAAATGGTTGGGACAAGAAAATGGCAACTTTCTAAAAGTGTCACTTTTCAGAATTGTGACTTAAAATCAGACTTTATCATTAAAGATGGCTTAAAATTACAATTATATAGACAGCAAACTTAACCTTTTTCCCTGCTGACATTAGGACGTTATCACATCTCAAATGTAACAAGGAAACCCAGTGTTATCCTATGGGAGAAGTAGGCAGTGTAGTAGAAAAACTATTTTTTTCACTACCAGGACATGTAAAACTAAAAAGTACATGTCCAACATTTTTAAATACACTGCACCTGCCCTCTGGGATGCTCAGGGCCTAACCAAGGGGTATTAAAAAGAAATGTTTGGGCCAGGCAGAAAGTAAATTTTTCCAGGTCCAAATGGCAGATTAAAAATGCACACACAGGCTACAATGACATGTTTTACAGAGCTATGTAGGTGGGTGGCACAATCAATGCTGCAGTAAAGTGCACAGAGCCATAAGGCACACAAAAATGAGATCAGCAAAAATAGAAGGGATGAAGGCAAAAGGTTTGGGGGAAGACCACTCGAAGGCAGACAAGTCTAGCATACATGCACAGTCATGGGAAACTTTACACTTTAAATGTAGAAACCATTGTTTTAGCTTGTTGTCCTAAGATGCAAGTCTGCACAGGAACACTTACAAAATATAGGAAAGTACCTTCTTTTGGGCATGGTTACCCCCACTTTTTGCCTGATGTCAGTATGTTTTGACTGTGTTTACTGGGATACTGCTAACCAGGACCTCAATGACTGTGCTTTCTCCCTCTAAATGTGGCTGCTTGGGACTTCACACCCCCCACATTTGGCATACAGGTGCCCCGATGTAAGTCCTTAGTCAATGCTACCCAGGGCATTTGGGCACCAGGGGTTCCCCATGGGCTGCAGCATGTAGTATGCTACCCATGGGAGCCCATGTAAAATGTGTCTGCAGGCCTGCTATTGCAGCTTGCATGGAAATGTGCCTGCATCCTTTCACTTCAGGTCACTGTAAGTCACCCGTATGGTAGGCCCTCCTAGCCCAGATGGCATGGTACAGGTACCTGTGTGAGAGGGCACCCCTGCATGAGTAGAGGTGCCCCTACGAACTCCAGCTCAATTTTCCTGGACTTTGTAAGTGCTGGGACACTATTTTACATGTGTACTGGACATAGGTCACTATCAGTGTCCAGCAACATAATGGTAACTCCGAACCAGGTCATGTTTGGTATTAAACATCTTGGAATCCTACCCCAATACTGTTGCCAGTATTGGTTGTATGACTGCATGCACTCTGGGGGCTACTTACAGGACCCCCAGTATGCTCCTACCAGTTTGCAGGGTTTTCCAAGGCAGCCATACAGACAGGTTTCTGCCCTCCTGCTGCTTGACCAACTCAAGCTCAGGAAGGCAGAACAAAGGATTTTCTTTGGGAGAGGGAGGCAACACCCTCTCCCTTTGAAAATAAGTATTACGTGGCTTGGGTGGTGTAGCCTCCCCAAGCCACTGGTATGCTTTGAAGGACACATCTGGTGCCCTCCTTGCATAAACCGGTTTGCACCAGTCCAGGAACCTCCAGTCCCTGCTCTGGTGCAAAACTGGACAACAGAAAGGGGAGTGACCATCGCCCTGTCCATCACCACCACAGGGGCGGTGCCCAGAGCTCCTCCAGGTGGCCACTTGATTCTGCTGTCTTTAATCCAAGGTGGGCAGAGGCCTCTGGGAGCATCTGAGTGGCCAGGACAGGCAGGTGACATCACAGCCCCCTCCTGATAGTTGGTCACCCTGCTAGGTGACCAGTCCCCCTTCCTGGGCTATTTACGGTCTCCCTCTTGGATGGGTCCTCCGATTCGACGTGCACGATTCCAGCAGGACTCCTCTGCATTGTTTACTTCACCTTGTGGCCACTGGAGCTGCAACTGGACCCTTCAGGAACCAACAATCTCTATCCACAGTAACAACTCTGCTTGCAACATTGTTTCCACTGCTCCTTCCAGCAACTGCAACATTTCCCTGGCTGTGCATCCTCTGAGGGCGAAAAGTCTTCAGTCTGCAGAAGAAGCACGAAGGAATCTCCCTTGAAGTGAAGGAGTCACTCCCCTGCATCCACAAGCACCAATTGCAACGCCAACCGGCTGCGAGGATATGCCCTCTTCCAGAGCTGCGTGGCTCCTGCATCAAGGGAGGTGGTCTGGAGGGGCCCCCTTGATCTTCCCTGCCAGCTTTCCAACTTTGGAGACGGTAAGCCCTTGCCTCTCCACACAAGACAGTACCCCCCTGCACCGTGTCTCTTTCAGCTACCAAGGTTTGCTGGCATCTCCTCCAAGGGATCTTCAGGCTCCATGTAGCCCCTGGCCCCAGCACCCTTCCCTGTGATGCACAGCCCTCTGTGTGCATCTCCACTGATGTGGGACTCCTTTCTATATGTGCTGCATGGACCTCACCACGACTTCTGTGCTTGCTGCCTGTGAGTCGCCTGTGATGGCTGCCTCATCTTCCTTTGACTCTCCTCACTGCTGAGGGTCACCCCCGACACACCTCTGTGGGTTAAGTCCCCCTGGACCTTGCTGGTCCCCGGCAGCTCTGCATTTCTTCTTCCACGACAGTTGCCTTTGCCAAGGCTTGTTGGTGGTTTTTCCACACCACTGACCTACTGCAATCCTTCTTTCAGCGTAGGACGTCAACTGCATCACTTCTGGAACTCTTCAGCTGCTCCAGTGCTGCACTGCTGACTGCCTTAGTTCACTGGCGACCTGGTCTTGCATCCACAGATGGGTGGGTAGTTGCTCCTGCCATGACTGGACACTCCAAGGTGAACTGCACTTGTCTTATCTGGGTCTTGCATTATCCTCTTTTGAAGTCCTTTTGATGGGTTTGGGGAGAACCGGATACTTACCTCTTTTCTCCTAGTCACTGGGAGGCACTCTGGTACTTACCTTGTGGATTTCCTAGTTCCCTCAGCTCCCCTCTACCGATTCCGTTTCCTTGGCTGCGGGCCCGACTTTCACATTCCACTTACTTAGTAATGGTTAGGTCCCGCCCTAGGGTCTTCAGTATTATCTATTGCTTTCATTGTTTTCTGTTGCTTCTTGCTAATCACTGACTCCTAATGTGTACATAATAGTGCGTCTACTTACCTCCAGTTGGGGTATTGCCTGTATAGTATTTTGGTATTTGTGTTAACATAATAAAGTACCTTTATTTTTGTAACGCTTTGTGGTTCTTTCATGTGTGTAAGAGCTGTGTGACTACAGTGGTATTGCATAAGCTTTGCATGTCTCCTAGATAAGGCTTGACTGCTCATCCACAGCCACCTCTAGAGAGCCCTGGCTTCCTAGACACTGCCTACACCTCACTAATAGAGGATACCTGGACCTGGTATAAGGTGATAACGCCATAGGTGCTCACCACATACCAGGCCAGTTCCCTACACGCTGAACACACAAATGCACAATATCCACACAGATTAATCACATATTGACATACCGGAGCACAAGTGATGCCTACTGCCCTGGTGGTACAGTAGAAACTAAAAGCTCCATAAAGTAAAGCATAACAATAATTTGAAATAGGTAACACTAAATGCTGAATACTCGCAGCACAACTTTATATTTATCACACAACACAGGCCGCTTTTGGCCGCAGTTCACACACTTATGTATACACGCCCATGTTGGTTTTAATCTTATCCTATTGCCATTTGTAAGCCTGCACACTTGTATACATAAAATGCTTTAATACCCTTTGAACCAGTAACATGTGCATTACCTAGATGAATCCTCACCAGGAGCAGTGTCTTAGCCCTACATTATCAATTGATCAAATTATGTTGCTAGGATGCTCTGTACAGCACTGCAATTCAATTCAATTCAAATTGTTTATTGTTCCAGTTAATTACAACCGTAACAATTACACAACCCTCATCTTTTCACAAATCCTTTCCCCACCAATAATTCATACGAAAATTACGATTAAGAGTATTAAATTACACTTACCCTACCAATTTAAAGTGTATGAGACAATTACAAAGTAAACATAATACACTAATTGCTGTAGTGTAACTGCTGACCTGGGGTACTTATTATAACGTTCAGTAATCTAAATTGTGTATAAAGTGCTTGTAAAGTCAGGTACAAGCTATCTAAAATACATGAAACATTTACAAACTAAAAACATATTTACTAAAAGTAACTATATGATAGCATCTGTGCTAAACCACTTGTTAAGACTTACAATAACCTAAAATTCCAGTTACTGAGGAATGCCAGAGGTTAGATATAATTAAGGCGGACCTGTGCAAATTATACCTACAATCAATAACCTAAAGTGCCTGAAGAGTCGAGTGCAAGCTATCTAAAATTCATGGGACATATACACATTAAATCATATTTACTAAAACTTATTATAATGTAACGACTGACCTAAAATACTTATAACAATGTACAATAACCTGGAATGCCTATAGCGTCAGGATCACCAGGGGACAGACATAATTGAGAAAAACTAATGCAGATTGAATGTGGTAGATGAAACCTCAGTTACGTTGCAACCCTAGAGCACCTACTTATACAACAGTTCATAACAGTGTTGTGGGAGGCTTACGTATACTATTGTTGATACACGATATTGTTTTCTTGCCCCTAAGATCCAAACATTGTAGCCACTTAAAATTAGTTTTCTTACCGCTAAATCCCACACATTATAGCCACTAAGAAAACAAATAAGTATTATCAGAGAAAAATTATGTTACACCAATCCTTTCTGCAATAATCTAACAAATGTACAGTTTAGCTGTGGGTCATGTGGGTTGAGGTACACTATTATAGCTGTCCTGTAGGACTGGATGAGTCTCTCGTTACAAGATCTTTTCAGAAACTTGCATCTAAGGTTAAGCAAAGCTGGGCAGATGCCGTCTGTATAAATGAGATCTTCCTTGTGCTGATTACAATGTCTGTATAGGACAATCGTGGTAGACCTCCATGACGGTAAATTTGCTGTTTTTGGTATAATGCCCAGGCATATCAACATTACCCTTTGCTTTATTCGCTTTGAAAAGGGGATGGCAAGATAACTTGCCAGGGCCAATTTAGATTAATACTTTAGAGTCATCCAGGAGTGGGAGCAAGAGCTAAACCTTGTTTTGTCTTTTATGAAAGACAGTAATTTGGCTGCTCTGTTAGCACCCTTTTTAAAAGAATCATACGAGGGGGCAGCCTTCCATAGATCTTGGAGATGTAGATGGTCAATAGAAGACTGTAGGTATTTGTTATACACATACAGATGATCTTTCTCAAGGGCTGACCAAAGAGCTTTATTCAAGACGTCTTCAGCCCACTTGATTTTATACCAGGGCTTTATCGCAGTAGCCTTCCTGTCATAGTCGTGCTGCATTAAGGCAAGTTCCAGACAAAGCTGTGCTGGAGAGACAAATTGAAAGAGAGAGGAAACATGCCTAAACACGCTAAGCTGGGCTTTATCTAAAAGTGGTGCGTGTAAACCGTGCAACGCCACACTGGCATATGTAATAGATGACAACAGCTTAGCCGCAATGACCTTCAGGAGCTGGAAATATGAAGGACCCTGCACCTGCTGAGCCAGACCAGCGAAGGCGTGTGTTAATGCTGTGGCCTGATTCTCTTTATATTGCTTCTGTTGCAGAAACGCACCTCATAGTTCCAAGTATATGCCTAGGTATTTATAATCTGAGACCGTGTCCAATTTTGTATTACTTAGAACTATTTTAGTTAGAGACGGGCGACCGGACCCAATCAGCATTGTTTTGGATTTAGCAATGTTTATCTCCAGCTGGTTGGAATTTACATAATCAGCCAGTGTATTTAAAGAACATTGTAGGCCCACTTTTGTGTGGCTGAACAGAACGAGGTCATCCGCTTATAATAAATGGGTCAGTCTGATGTTACTCAGATGCGGTAGGTGAAATTCGCCTCGTCCATGACAGAAGAAAGGTTAGCCATAAACAGTTTAAATAAATGGGGAGCCAGCATGCAACCTTGCTTCAAACCCAAATACATGGGAATTTCCCTCATCCATCTTGACCCATCTCCTATTTTGACTTGCACCCATGTATTTGTTTATAACAAAGTTATTGCCTTCAGCAGTGGATCGGGCAGATCCCTCAACTTTAGCTTTCTCCAGAGCAGTTGCCTATCTACCCGATACAAGGCGGCTTTGAAGTCAATGAACGCAAGATATACTTCTCTTTAAATGACTGCTCTGCTCCACAAAAAATGCAGACAGTAGTATGTTTGTTGTTGTACCTGCACCCTTTTTAAAACCAGCTTGATTTGGTGGTATAATGTTATGCTGAGTGGTCCAGTCTACTAAGTTGGCCAGAAGCAGCAAGGCATAATTCTTTGCTTCTGAATCAAAAAGGGGTATAAGCCTATAATTTGCAGGATTCGTTCTATCTATGCAATTCTAAAGTGGATTAATCATTGAACCACACCAATTTTCTGGTATTGAGCCACTCAGTGTGATTTCCTGATATAAACAACTTAGCACTTCCAATCAGAAATCTACTTCCTCCTTAAATATGGCTTGTGGTATGCCATTTGGGCTGGGCACCTCATCACAGCGGGCCTTCATCAGGACCTTCCAAACTGTGGCTGGGGTTATAGAGCAATTATTTGCCGGTTAAGGTGTAAACAGGTTTTGCCAGCGTCCTCGTCATCGTTATTACTGAAGTGGAGGGACTACTACTTAACAGTTTTATAGAGAGGGATGCTTTGAGACGGTTCACCCATTGAGCTTCTGAAATGTTTGAATCATTGATAGGTTGCCCCTTGATGTTTAGGCGGTTGACTATTTGCCAAAATTACCTTGAATTATTCTGCTTTGCAGTATACATTACTTTACCCCAGAAGAGATCCATTGCTTCCAACTTCTCCTTCCTTTTTTGATCATTGTATTCCCTCTTTGAGTTCTTCAGAGATTCCCACAAGAGGAGTTAGTAGACTCGCTCTCAGACGTCTCAGTAATTTCTTCTGCTCCATTTTGCGGCGTCTGCAGTTGGAGATTCGCACAGAGCCAGCTGTGGCAGAGTGAGGACGCTGCTGGGACTGTGTAGATTGAGTGTGTTTGTGTGGTAAGGCATTTCCAAAGTGGTCGCAAGCCTCTAGCATGTATTGGAAAGTGGTTAAACTTTCCATCATTATCTGTTTAGCTGATACAGCAATATCATGTTTTGATTCTAATGTCCAGCTCAGTCGCTTTAAATTCGCTGGTTCAGTGCTACCCACCTGGGTAGGGGCCCAAATGTGCACTGGCGGGAAAGATCCCAAAACAAGTAATTGACACAAATGATCACTTTGCGTAGTGTATTTTATCTCAAATCGTTGGACCAGCTAAATCAGTGGTAGAGTTACCACTGTGTAGTCAATAATTGATCTAGATTTGGGGCCCTGGTACGAGAAGCAGGGTGGAGAGTCACCTAGGAAGCTCCCATTTTTTGATATTCTAAGGAGAACACTAGATGTTCCCTTTGAAGGTCATAGCGTTTTGAACTCTGAATTGCCTGCAGAGAAACATCCCAATAGAGATTGTCAGTATTAAGAATTTTGTCATCTTCCACTTCCTACAAAAGTTTGAATTTAAGTCACCTGTAATTATTATATCCCAGTCGGGGGAGGATTGCCTGTAGTTGTCCACAACCTTCAGGAACATATCTATTACATCTCGTTCTTGGGAGGGACTAGGGTGAATATATAAGTTTATCAATAGCATGGGAGATCGTTGTCAAGATGCCCAGTTAGTAAACTTTTTAAGTTGAAAATCCTGATATGTTTGCGAAAGTTCTTCTGTGGTTGCTTTCAAGTGCAGGGCAATATAAACAGCTGGGCCCCCACTGGGCCTTCCCAGCTGCTTGTACTAAACCGCCTTGGTCTGGTAAGAGATGTAACTCTCTAAAGGCAGATCATGCTGAACCCAGGTTTCCTGGAGAGCTATAGTATCCATATCTTCCCAACTTTTTAGCGGAACACCATCAAGCAGCAGTGTCTTTGCGCCTCGTTTATATTTCATGATATAAGCTGCAAAGATTGTTGCTCTGAGAGTACATCAGTAGTCTTTCCTCTTCATGCCACAGACAGTTGATTTAGGACATACGGAAGCCAATCCCATTGGTAATCGTTACAAATCAGATTAGTTGTCCCAGTAGTTGGTGATTTTGTATAATTGACAGTGCTTGCTTTTGCATTCCCTAGTACTGAATGGCTTATCTTGGCCGGAGACTGATGGTACTTAGCTGCAGTTTAAAACAGTAGTGGGTATCTACCTAGTTGAGGTCTACTGAGGATTATTCCCCAGCTTTCAAAGATTAAGGAACAAATTCAAATTCGATCTACTATAAATTCCGACTTCCAGATAGCTGAGGTAAATTCAGGTACATTACTGCTAGACCCTGGCAGGAATTCAACTGTGATTAACTCTGCAGAAGTTAGTTCTTTTAGTGCTGGAATTTCCTTTAACAGACTTAATATATCACCCCTATTAATGACGTCATGTCACCCTTGCAAAATGTATTTGGGCTGGAATAGTAGTTTGGCCAATCTGCTTTCTTTTTGGAGTGGATAGATTGCGCCCACTGTAGTCTGAAAAGCTAGGCTCGTATTGGGGCTGGGTAGAATGAGATGGCCTCAATCTTAACCAGGTACCAGATGTGACTTGTTTCAAAGCCCATGGTTTCTCTGGACATGGTGTTGCTTTAGATGCTTTTGAGCTAGAAACTGGCTTTCCGTCAGGCTGCATGTGCACTGAGCAAGAGCTGCCGCTCACGATCACCGTCGGAGGGCTATGATGACAAAGATCAAAGTTAGATCTTTCACAAATGGGATGTGGGGTAGGGGTGATATTAAAGGTGGCAGAGTGTTGGCCTAAGCTCTGCGCCAATATCCTTTGCCCTACAAGGCTGGACTGTCTTGGTTCTTGATGACCTGACCATAAACTTGTGTTTCCTTAGCAAGCAAGACTAGAAAAATCTCCTGCAGGGTGCCAATCTGGGCAGTCCATGCCTTCAGTTCTCTCATTTGGTTTAAAGCTCCATCTCACTGGGCAGCCATTACTCCCAGCTTGGCATGCAGCACATGACATTGCATATCCAGAATGCTGTTCCAGCTGATTGATTGATTACGGTCCCTCTAGGGGCGGGTGGCAAGTAGCTCCCTGATTGTCATCCTTCCTGGGACAGTAGTTTTCTTGCTTTTTGCTATGTTGGAGAGGTGCGCCCTCGTTAGGAACGGCAAGGGATACTTTTGTTTGAAACAGATCACTATGAGATGACTGAGCAGACTCATCTATCTTGCCTGTGTTTTTGGAGAAAATTGGGCAGAAGTTCTTTCCCACTACAGCTTTTGATTGGGCCTGCGCATTTCGAGCTTTCCTTATATGCCTACGTTGTCTCTTCGTTAATTTTTGAGTCAAAGAACTTGCAGTAATATTACTCAGAGCATCATAATGAGATTCCTCTGCTTTTCCACAAGGGCGGGGCTTTGCTTGATCAACAGGTTTTGACTCCTTGCATATGGGGACCAGCTGGATCACTTTCCTTCCTTCATTGCTGGGCAAAGCAGCAGATTGAGCTCTCATGTTAGGATAATTTTTCCCTTTCCTGACTGAAACCTGGTTAACGGCAATGATGCTTGACAGGAGTTCCGGAAGAGTAGATAGTTTATTTTTTATTGGGCCATAAGGACATTGTACAGGGGATTGTGTATAGTCGGTTTGGGCTCTTTTGATCAATGAAGATAATAGCTCAATTTTTTGATTAATGTCGGCAGTATGTACTGCCATTACATTTATAATATCAATCTGAGCTTCCAGCTTCTCCGATTGGAAATTTAAAACTTTAATTGAGGATTGCAGTGAGGTTATTAAACTGTCCCATGAATGCGGTGTGATTTGTGCTTGTACTTTGTTTGTCTCTTGATTAGGGGCCTCCTGGCCACTTGCACTGTGTTGGATGGACATGGTGGAAGTTGACATAAAGATTCTTTGACATCTACCCTGGGGAGGTCACTGCCAGGGCTTTGTAGGTGGCCAGCGCTTCCTCTGCCCCTGGACTGAGGTCATTTGTAGAGTTATCTTTACTTTCATCCTCTCGTGGGGGATTCTGTGTATGATTCTTTCTTAAATTTGAGGCGGTAGCGTGTGACATTGCGCCAACTGTGGGAGTTCGCAGTTCCAGTAAATAGATGATCGGCTGCACTGTATTTGGTGTTTTGACTTCCAAAGCATGTATCACATCAGCATTGCTTGGAATGGAGAGCGAACAAGACCATGACCCATCCAAATGCGAGTCATTTGCCGCGTTGGGGAGCTGCTAAATCTTCACTGGCAGGCTTGGGACCTGTTACTGAGCTGACTGACCGATTTCTTGACTGCCTACATTTCCACAAAACCTTAGTGGTGGTAATTTTAGTCGGTTAGGCTGCTGTTCTTAATGGCATATGTATGCCCTTGCTGCGGCGGTTGTGGTGAAGGTTGTGGAGTTGCCAAAGATGAATTTCTACTTTCAAATATATGATATTCTGGTTGAGTTCGAGACATTGCATCTAGTATGTCTGTTTTAAGAGGGGTAATCGGACTTGGCAAGTCCGAAGCTCTAGCCATCAGGGCTTTCAAAAAGGAGAATATTGATTTGGCAGATTTCACAGAGTTCACTGCTACGTTGTTAAATGTAGTGACTTCCACTAAGCAGCTCTCATTTGCCTTTTGCCGCTTAATGGATATTGTTGGATCCTTGGAAGACGGTCTGTTACGCGGCTTGGTCATTACCGGCTGACAGGATTTGCCAGATCTCATTCTTCCAAGGGATTCTTGGTATACACGCCCCTGCTAGTGCTTGTATAAATTGCTGCATTATGACGTGATCTTCTCGTTCTTCTTGTTCGTTTATCTTTTGTTTCCCAGCAGGTACGTATTTTTCGGCCCTATGGGCACTCCTGGTTTTCCTGATTTCCTGGTTTTCAAGGTTATGGGGGTTATTGAGGTATGTTAGGGCATATTGTATTGGGGCATGAGCAAAAGGGGACTTTTCACCGCACCTGCCACAATTGAACAGCACTCTACGCCTCGTGCTTCAGGCCCTTGTGTAAACCCCCTACAATCTCACTGGTCCCACAAGACACTTTCTAACACTTTCCTGGCACTTCAGGATTGTCAATTCGTCACTGCACAACTTCACTCACCTTCTCTCCCCTGAGTCGAACCATCTGGCGACCAGGTGGCGACTATGAGGAGGGCCAGAAGGTTGATCGTAGTTTGGTGGTGATTTTATTGGTGTGTGGTAATCGGAAATGAGTGGGGCACGCCAGGAGCTCCTGCAAGATGCACTCGGTACTAACTGAGCTGCTTCCACAGGGCCCTGGGGCAAGCACTTCCGCTCACCCTTCATGGTAACGACCAGGTTCGGAACCCAGTGGCGAAATTGAGATTTTCCTAGCCTTGGTGTCTGAAAGGCTAGATTTTATTAAAGACACGGAGGCGAGTATTATGCCTTCTTTTCTTACTTTATTTACGAAGCAGCCAAGAACAACAAATCCCAGAAGACCCTGGGAAAGAACTACCAAACAACATCACAATGCAGGTAACCAATCATACATCGAGTGTGAGTGCAACTATCTTAACTGCAAGCAACAAGCCCTCTTTTCTTGCGAGACTCAGTCATAGTTATCTGAGAGCCAAAACATAACAAAATAGAAAGTCAGTAGTGCAGACAGAAAATCCATGAAGGAGTCCATGAAGGAAACGAGTTGAACAGGTAACCAAGAGGAACAATGAGACGAAATGGAACCCAGCAAATCTGAATGAAAATAAGCCGGATGTAGCAGAGCTGGTCGAAGGTAACGCGACTGTGAAGGAAACACAAAGGAGGATTATAACCAAATGCAGCGGGATAATACTCGCCTCAGTGTCTTTAATAAAATCTAGCCTTTCAGACACCAAGGCTATGAAAATCTCAATTTTATTGCAAGACCAGAGGCTTATATTATGCTAGTTTAAAGCAAAGAAATAACATTGTCCAATGGATGATCAACAGGTTTACAATAAAAAGTTCTAAACTTATTGACGTTTGACCAATCTGCAGATCTAAGAATATCCTGCAACCCAGCCCCTGCCCAAAAGGCGCGAGTGGCAGCAGCCCCTCTCACCGAATGGGCACCAAAAGAAAGGGTAGAAATGCCCGCAAGGGACATGAGCCATTTAATACAACAGTCCAAAGTGGGAGCAGAAACAGGCTTATGTGGTCTTTGAAAGGAAATTGGTAACTGGGAGGAAGAAACGTTTCTAAGATCTGCAGTTCGAGAAACGTAAGACTTCAAACAATTGCCAACACACAGCTTTGGTTGAGATGGAAAAAGGGGGTAAAATACAGAAGATAAGTTAGTTTTGGTACGTTTACTGACTTGGAAATAAACGCCCATGGCGGAAAAACGGAAAGAGAAAACATCTAAAGCTTTCACATCAGAAACATGTTTAACAGGAACCAAACATAAAAGCATTGTTAATTTAGCAGACAAGTGTTTAAGCGATAACTGATCATTATCTGGCCATGTAATAAAAAGACGAAGTACAGTATTAACATCCCACATAACATTGTATTTAGGAATTGGAGGTTTGACAAAATGTACTCCCTTCAACAATCGGCAGACTAAAGGATGTTCACCAATAGGTCTTCCATCCACTCTGACATGTTCTGCAGAGATTGCAGATCTGTATGTGTTAACAGTCCGATAAGCTTTACCCTGAGACGCCAAATAAGCTAGGAAATTGACCACTAAGGTTACATCCACTGAAACGTGATCTGAATTCCTGTCCAGACACCAGGCTGACTTATAAACTCTTGCTGTGCCTGGGGCCCATGATTGCTGGATAAAGTGGATAGCTTCCTCCGAAATTCCTGGGGCTCTCCAGGAAGCCCCGAAATCCTCCAGGCCACTAGATGAAGGGAATTGTCTATGATTAAGGGATGAGGAAGACCTTGAGGGTTCAGGAGTAAACTGGGAAAGGGAGGGATCAACACTGGAAAATCTGAAGCTAGCTCCAGAAAATTGGATACAAAGGCTGGGACTGCAAAAGGGGGATGATCAAGACGAGGGATGAACTCTGTCTGCAAACTTGTGCTAGAACCCGAGCAATAAGAAGAAAGGGAGGAAAGGCGTAAAGGAGAGAAGGGGGCCATGACTGAAGGAAGGCATCCGTGGCCATCGTCAAGGGGTCTGGTCTCCAACTGAAGAAGGAAGGGAGTTGGGAGTTGAGACGGGAAGCAAAGAGGTCTGTTGGCATAGTGCCAAAGATGGAAGAAAGGTGATTGAATACAGAAGGATGCAAACGCCAGTCGCTTGAATCGTAGATATGTCTGGAAAACCAATCGGCCACGACATTGAGCTGACCCGGTAAATATTCTGCCCTGACCGAAATGTTCCTCTGCATGCAGAATTCCCATAGGCTTTTAGCCAGGAAGGCCAGGGGTCTGGGTTTGGTACCTCCCAAATGATTTATGTATCTGACCGCTGACAGGTTGTCCATTCGGAGAAGCACTGTGCACCTGACTGTCTTTTGTAAAGGACTGGATGGCAAAGGAACCTGCAAGCATCTCTAAACAATTGATGTGCAGTGTTGACTCCTGAACAGACCATGAACAGCAGTCGAGAGTTGACCACATCTTGCGCCCCAGCCTGTCAGACTTGCATCTGACTCTAAGAGAAGATCTGGGGCGGCAGAGAAAATCGTTCTCCCGTTCCAGGCATCTAAATGACTGAGCCACCAAAGAGTTCCTCCCTGGATTCCGCGTCAAGAACGACGGAATCTGAATAAGCTAGGCCCTGACGGAGATGACAACTTTTTTGTCTTTGAAGGGCCCTGTAATGAAGAGGCCCTGTGAAGATGGCCTGAATGGAGGAAGAGAAGAGGCCCACTAGATGAGCCAAAGACCTGAGGGAGGTACGGGAAATGGATAAGGCTTGTCGAATCTCTTTCTTTATCAAATCTACCTTTAATTGAGGAAGTTAAATGATCAAATCTACTGTATTCACCAAAAAACGAGGAACTCCAGTTGTTGAGAAGGGATAAGAACTGATTTGATAGGATTGATGAGGAAGCCCAGACTTATCAACAGATTCTGGCAAAGATCCAGATTGACCAAAAGACGATACCTGTCCTGGGCCATAATGAGGAAATCGTTGAGATAGACTATGAGCCTGACACCCTGAGCCCTGAGAAAGGCAACCACCAGTTTGAGGATCTTGGTAAAGCACCAAGGGGCTGAAGACAAACAGAAGGGCAGCGTCTTGAATTGGAAGAGAGAATCTTCCCACTGAAACTGAAGGAACTTCCTGAAAGCTGGATGCACGAGGACCGAAAGATAGGCGTCTTGGAGATCCAGGCGGACTAGCCAATCGCCCTGAAGGAGAATGTCCCTGAGATGGAGGATCGTCTCCATCTTGAAATGATGACACACTACGAAGTCGTTGAACAATCTTAAATTTATGACTGGCCGATATTTGTTGTGTTTCTTGTGAACCAGAAATATAGTGCTTAGGAACCCAGAAGGGTCGAAGGAGACCCTTTCTATGGCTTGTTTCACTAGAAGGGACTGACTCTCGCCCTGTACCAACAGAAACTGATTGTTTGAAAAATGAAGGGGAAGAGGAAGGTGGGCCTGAAAGGGACGCTGATAAAATTCTATGCAATAACCCTGTACCGTCTGTAATACCCAGGGATCTGACGTGAGAGAGAACCAAGCGCCTAGACAATAAGCTAACCTGCCTCCTACTGGAGGAAGGCCAGAACTGGAAGTTCTTACCTGTGAGACTTATCTTGACTGCGAGCAGAAAGAAAAGAGGGCTTGTTGCTCGCAGTTAAGATAGTTGTACTCACACTCGATATATGATTGGATACCTGCATTGTGATGTCGTTTGGTAGTTCTTTCCCAGGGTCTTCTGGGATTTGTTGTTCTTGGCTGCTACGTAAATTAAGTAAGAAAAGAAGGCATAATATGAGCCTCCGGTCTTGTAATAAAATCCTGCCGACACCGCGACACCAGCATAGCAGAGTGAGTCAGATTAAGTCAGGAGGAGTGGCAGAGATGCACGGGTCTCTGGCTCCTTGCTCCCTGTGTGGCATCCTAGCATGGTTCCTAGCGTGCCTCTAGGCCACGCGGCTCTGGGTGGGAGATCCGAAAGAGAGCAGCACCTAAAACCTAACTCCTCCTACGCGTACGTCCAAGTCAAGCTTTCCGGCGAACTGAATATATCATCTTAACACTTCGTTATTCCGTCCGGGGTTCGCCTGCTTTCTGCGCTTACACCTGGGGCTATTACTGACAGTGACATGGAACAGCATAGCCACGCCAAAGTTTAACAGATATACGTGTGACTTCTGATCTTTGAGTAAGGATGCCGCATGTGGATGTGAGTCTTGTTATCAGCTAAGCAAGGGTGGGTTATCAAAGCTCCTCTACAAAACGGCCAGCAAGCTTACGTGATATCCAATTCCAAAGGGCACAGGGGCAGGGAAAACAGAAGCTTCTTAACCTAATTTCTCTCATGTTTGCCATTAAATCAGCCTACGGTATTTGTTACATAAACGTTACTGATGTCCACTTCATAAAATGGGCAAAAAGCTGGATTTTATCTGTGTTCTGTATGTTTATGAGCAAGCCAAAGTCTGCTCACGTTATCAATATGCTATGGCAAGGAAGACGCAGAACAGCTTCTTTTTGTTTTTTACTGCCCACTCTGGTTTTTCTAGCCCATAAAGTCTATATTTTTATTGTGGACAGGTTTACCGTCTTACAGTTCAGGGACTTTTTCGCAGCGGTCACAGTAGGCTAAGACAGCAACATGGCGCTTTTTTTTTTTTAAGGTTGTGTGCGTTTGCAACCACCTGCTCACTGGATCAAAGTTTTGGTGTACCCGTTTTCATACTGTATGTGGTATGACAATATTTTGTTATTCCTTTTTGAGATTTAGTCAACATTTCTTATAAATCCCACAGCTTGGAAGTACTGTTTACATACTTCAGAGTGCAGGTGGTCTTCAACTACTTTCAGCATTTAGGGCCAGAGGTAGGTAGGTATAAAATTGCAACTCACAAAACGAAATGCAGAAAGGTGTCTCAGACCCCATAGCGAGTCCATGCACTCACAGGGATGGTGGCCTGCTGGAGACAGCAGACCACCATGTCCGTGACTGCTTTTTTAATAAAGCTGTTTTTTTTTCTTTTTGCAGCCTGTTTTCCTTAAAGGAAAACGAGCTGCAAAAAGAAAAACTTCCGAAACCATTTGGCTTCGTTTTTTTCAGAGTAGGCAGTGGTCCATAGGACCACTGCCTGCTCTGAATTTTTTTTGGGGGGCATTCACAAAGGGGAAG
The DNA here is from genome assembly GCF_031143425.1 of Pleurodeles waltl. Lineage (NCBI taxonomy): Eukaryota > Metazoa > Chordata > Amphibia > Caudata > Salamandridae > Pleurodeles > Pleurodeles waltl. The sequence continues at coordinate 608,747,840 of NC_090444.1, read as the reverse complement.
GGGTCCCATTGGGACCCCTTCCCTTTTGTGAATGAGTTACCACCCACTTCAAGTGGATGGTAACTGCGAGTTGGTTTGCGACCGCATTCGCGGTCCCAAAGCAACTCAGCATGGCGATGCGGTCGCAAATAGGAAGGGAACACCCCTTCCTATTTGCGAGTCGCAGCCTCATATTGCGAGTCGGTACCGACTCGCAATTTGAGGTTGTGCATCGCGTTTGGCCTTTTGCACGTCGCAAACTGTGTTTTTCGCAGTTTGCGACGGGCAAAAGGCTTCCTACATCTGGCCCTTAGTCTTTTACTATTTCATGCATGTTGTATCTTTCCCAGCATCACTTGCTGGCTTTAATTGGTAGCTGGAAAAGGAGGTATTCCTTTTTTCTATCTTCTCTGACTTTTGGTAGTTCATACGGATATTGAAGGTCATGGAGAGCATCCTTCAATTCAACATTAGCGCATACAGCCTGCTCAGATGAAGTTGGAAAAGAGTAAATTAAGAGAGTAAAGGTTAGAGAACTCCTTTAATTTGGTTTGAACGTTCTTAGGTGAATCTGTGGTCCTTTCTTCACATTCTCCCTTGCAAAAATGGCAGTCGTTTTATTATTAATTTTCATATTAACTTTTTTTTCTCCTTAGGTCTAGAGCCCTTCCGAATTGGACCATACACTAATTTTGTTAACATCGGAGAACGCTGTAATGTGGCAGGATCACGGAAGTTTGCGAAACTCATCATGGGAGGACACTATGAAGTAAGCTTTTTAAAGCCAATAAGTTAGTCATTTTTGGATATGTAAATATTGTCCCCTGGAAAAGAAGCACAGTTTTCATAATGAAAAAGCCAATGCAACTTGTGAAATAAACAACTGGCCTGACCATATAAAGGCTCACCTATCACACTTCTACTATATCTTGAACATATTAATTTTAAATTGCAATAAAAATGTGGATCTCATGGATCGCAGATGCTCTCTCCAAGTACCTAAAAGCAGAACTGGAAAGCATCCTTTCAACAAAAGGAGCAGCTCCTATTTACCTTTTTGAAAAGTGAGGAACTTATTTAGGGTTTGGCATAGCAGGATAACACTGCAAACCAACAGTTTCTCACCCCACTAAACCCACGGTTCCCATGCTCTATGTAGAGTCAGACAAACTGCTGAGTTACTGTTCACATAGACTCACAAGTTGTAAGGAAATGCCTCCTTGGCATGGTTACCCCCTGACTTTTTGCCTTTGCTGATGCTATGTTTTGAATTGAAAGTGTGCTGAGGCCTGCTAACCAGGCCCCAGCACCAGTGTTCTTTCTCTAACCTGTACTTTTGTATCCACAATTGGCACACCCTGGCATCGAGGTAAGTCCCTTGTAACTGGTACCTCTGGTACCAAGGGCCCTGATGCCAGGGAAGGTCTCTAAGGGCTGCAGCATGTCTTATGCCACCCTGGAGACCCCTCACTCAGCACAGACACACTGCTTGCCAGCTTGTGTGTGCTGGTGAGAACAAAATGAGTAAGTCGACATGGCACTCCCCTCAGGGTGCCATGCCAGCCTCTAACTGCCTATGCAAGTATAGATAAGTCACCCCTCTAGCAGGCCTTACAGCCCTAAGGCAGGGGGCACTATACCATAGGTGAGGGCACCAGTGCATGAGCACTGTGCCCCTACAGTGTCTAAGCCAAACCTTAGACATTGTAAGTGCAGGGTAGCCATAAGAGTATATGGTCTGGGAGTTTGTCAAACACGAACTCCACAGCACCATAATGGCTATACTGAAAACTGGGAAGTTTGGTATCAAACTTCTCAGCACAATAAATGCACACTGATGCCAGTGTACATTTTATTGTGAAATACACCCCAGAGGGCACCTTAGAGGTGCCCCCTGAAACCTTAACCGACTATCTGTGTAGGCTGACTGGTTCTAGCAGCCTGCCACAACCGAGACATGTTGCTGGCCCCATGGGGAGAGTGCCTTTGTCACTCTGAGGCCAGTAACAAAGCCTGCACTGGGTGGAGATGCTAACACCTCCCCCAGGCAGGAGCTGTAACACCTGGCGGTGAGCCTCAAAGGCTCACCCCCTTTGTTCCAGCACCACAGGGCACTCCAGCTAGTGGAGTTGCCCGCCCCCTCCGGCCACGGCCCCACTTTTGGCGGCAAGGCCGGGGGAAATAATGAGAATAACAAGGAGGAGTCAATGGCCAGTCAGGACAGCCCCTAAGGTGTCCTGAGCTGAAGTGACTCTAACTTTTAGAAATCCTCCATCTTGCAGATGGAGGATTCCCCCAATAGGGATAGGATTGTGATCCCCTCCCCTTGGGAGGAGGCACAAAGAGGGTGTACCCACCCTCAGGGCTAGTAGCCATTGGCTACTAACCCCCCCATACCTAAACACGCCCTTAAATTTAGTATTTAAGGGCTTCCCTGAACCTAAAGATTTAGATTCCTGCAACTTACAAGAAGAAGAGGACTGCTGAGCTGAAAACCCCTGCAGAAGAAGAAAGAAGACACCAACTGCTTTGGCCCCAGTCCTACCGGCCTGTCTCCTGCCTTCCAAAGAAACCTGCTCCAGCGACGCTTCCCCAGGACCAGCGACCCCTGAATCCTCAGAGGACTGCCCTGTTTCAAGAAAGACAAGAAACTCCTGAGGACAGCGCCACTGCTCCAAAAAGACTGCAACTTTGTTACAGAGGAGCCGATTTAAAGACCCCTGCAAATCCCCGCAAGAAGCGTGAGACTTGCAACACTGCACCCGGCGACCCCGAATCGACTGGTGGAGAACCAACACCTCAGGGAGGACCCTCCGGCGACTCCGAGACCGTGAGTAACCAAAGTTGTCCCCCCTGAGCCCCCACAGCGACGCCTGCAGAGGGAATCCCGAGGCTCCCCCTGACTGCGACTGCCTGACTCTAAAATCCCGACGGCTGGAAAAGACCCTGCACCCGCAGCCCCCAGCACCTGAAGGAACGGAACTTCAGTGCAGGAGTGACCCCCAGGAGGCCCTCTCCCTTGCCTAGGTGGTGGCTACTCTGAGAGGCCCCCCCCTTGCCTGCCTGCACCGCTGAAGAGACCCCTTGGTCTCCCATTGAAATCTACAGAGAACCCGACGCTTGTTTGCACACTGCACCCGGCCGCCCCGCGCTGCTGAGGGTGTACTTTCTGTGTGGACTTTTGTCCCCCCCCGGTGCCCTACAAAACCCCCCTGGTCTGCCCTCCGAAGACGCGGGTACTTACCTGCTGGCAGACTGGAACCGGGGCACCCCCTTCTCTCCATTGAAGCCTATGTGTTTTGGGCACCTCTTTGACCTCTGCACCTGACCGGCCCTGAGCTGCTGGTGTGGTAACTTTGGGGTTGCTCTGAACCCCCAACGGTGGGCTACCTTGGACCCAAAACTGAGACCTGTAGGTGATTTACTTACCTGCTAAAACTAACTTTACTTTACCTCCCCCAGGAACTGTGAAAATTGCAGTGTCCACTTTTAAAACAGCTATTTGTGTTTTATGCGAAAAGTATATATGCTACTGTAATTATTCAAAGTTCCTAAAGTACTTACCTGCAATACCTTTCAAATGAGATATTACATGTAGAATTTGAACCTGTGGTTCTTAAAATAAACTAAGAAAAGATATTTTTCTATAACAAAACCTATTGGCTGGATTTGTCTCTGAGTGTGTGTTCCTCATTTATTGCCTGTGTGTATGTACAACAAATGCTTAACACTACTCCTTGGATAAGCCTACTGCTCGACCACACTAACACAAAATAGAGCATTAGTATTATCTCTTTTTGCCACTATCTTACCTCTAAGGGGAACCCTTGGACTCTGTGCATGCTATTCCTTACTTTGAAATAGCACATACAGAGCCAACTTCCTACACAAGTATACTGAGATTTAGGAACATTAATATGATTTTCTCATCTAGTTATGAAAATTCATTGGCACTGAAGGATTGAGCACCTTGTTCCTCTCTGTGGTGTTCTTTGACAGTGGATAGAATGTTTTGAATGGGGGTCAGTGTTGACAAAAACGTTTGCAATCCCATAAGAATCAACTGTGTGCACATTAGAATACTACAGATCGCTGTGAGACCTTGAAAGCATGGAGAAGTGTGGCTCAATGGTTAAAGCGGCAGACCCTGATGCAGAAATCTGGCCCGGGACCAGGGTTCAATTCCCGCCTCAGCGGGTCTTGGGCTCAATTTCCTCTGACCTGATAATTCTAGCATTGGTGCCTAATCTAATTCATGGGTCCCACTCTGTAACACTGGGCAATAGCTTGCTTAATCTCCACAACGGCCCCAACAGCGCTGGGATGCCTGGCTTCACCTTGGAGGTTGCCCAGGAGTGAGCACCTAACAGGGAAAAGCCAGGAGGGGTTCCACAGCGGTATGCGTACAGCGCCTTGAGACCCTAAGGGGTGAGTAGTGCGCTATACAAGTACAAAGTTTAAGTTTAAGTTTAATGCATTCGGCCAGTTCTTAGATGTTCCTTTAGCTAAGCCCAGACTCAATTTCTGCTAGATGGAATTAGTGTCACCATGTAAACAGTTAAGTAGAACAATGTCCTAGCTTTAGATATTTCTACACCTTTTCCCACAGTGGCCACTACATCACTCAAACCTTGTTTTTGCTATTTGCTCGAGTGCCTGCAAATCTCCAATCATGTCGATCTTTTTTTAACAGCATTGTTGAGTGTTAATTTTAAGATATTCTCTCCATGTCTAATCTTTTACCAAGTCTCCACAAACCTACCTGCCTCTTAACCATGCAGCCAGGCTATGCATGAGAAAGGCCTGACTTTGAGGAATTAAGTTTACAAGAACCTTAGCACCTGACCCCTGCACCGAGGGGACACCGCTGTTGTGTTTGAAATTCTCCCAGTTTCCTTGTGGTGTGCCCATACATAATCTGCTAAGAGGAATCTCGTTGGGGCCTCTTTACATTGGAATAATATCCACCTAGTTTTTGGGCCTCATGTTTGACCAAAACATCTTTTGGTCGGCCCAAAAGACGAATGTCTGACCCTAGCTAAAGTGGAACGAACATTAGTGATGCTAGATCTGTCACCTGTGATCCACAGGATGCTGCTACCTAAACAAACACATCCTGCTGTATTTATTCTCTGCATTGTGTCCACCAGTTGTCCTCGTGGTCACTAGTCCTTAATAAGTCTACTTGTAGATTACCGAAGTTTTATATTTATGCCTAGATCTACTGTTGAGTAAGTGTTAAATCTGAAGATTGTGGAAACATTATGGTTTTCCATTGTGCCGCTCAGAGCTGGTTTGCCCTGCAGTGACCAAGTCTGAGATTCTTGTAGTTTGAGAATGAGGAATATCCCCTAATGATGTCTTCCACATTGTACTTTTTTTCCAAAAATAAAACGAAGGTGGCAACAAAACACTAGCAATTTTTGGCACATTGTTCTATGCGTCATACAAGACGGCCCTGCCGTTTCTTCAGAATCAGTGAAGTTAATAAGAAATTTAGAAATAGAGTTAAATATTTTTTTTGTAATTTCCCACAAAGATTCCTTGGCGTAAAAACACTGGTCATAACCTCAAATTGCCACAAATATAGCACTCATATTCTCAAACAGCACATATATGTTTTGACCGTTGTGCTGTGGTGTAACATTAGCACCTGCGGGGGTGGGGGGGGATCTGAGTTCCAGGTGGCCCCCTCAGCAGCAGCAGGCATGCACTACACACTGGCCGGCACTGTGTATTGGTGGGTGGGTGGGTCCCTGGCCTGAAAGCTCCTCAGTGGATTCAGGGGGGTGGGGACCTCCATGTACTTTGCAAGTAGGCCCCACAAGTTTCATTACGCCTCTGAGTTATGGAATGTAGATTTTCCTAGTAATTTACAAAAGAACGCCTTAATTTTAATAAAGACACAGAGGTGAGTATTATGCTGTTCTAATCTTGCTTTAATCATATAGCATCAGTTAAACTTATAGAAAAAAATACAATTCCCATCAGGCTTTGGAACAAGTAGCCAATGGGAGAAGAAATGTAGTACAAATAATGACCAGTCGTATCACAGTACCATGAATAATACCTAACTTGACTGCAAACAGTCCTTTTTTCTTGTGCGAGAAGTTAGAGATAAACATTAAACAAAGGTAAAATCAAAAACACAATGGTAAGATCTAATGAAAACGTGAATAAATCTTGGCAGAAGTTTATAAAAATGTATCCCAGCTGGACAAAGAGAAAGGAGATTTAGGAAATTCAGGAAAATCTGTAGAGGGAGGAGATGGCATTGGAGATCCATGATATGTTGAAGGATCCATAGGTAGAAGTGGGTGGCTGTGGCGGGCCCGCTGTCAGGGTGGGAAACAGACAACAAGTTAAAGTTGCGTTGAAGTGGGTTAATACTTGCCTCTGTGTCTTTATTAAAATTAAGACTTTCCTTCATAAATTACTAGGAAAATCTAGATTTTATTTCAAGACCAGAGACTCCTGTTATGCTTCTTTAAAGCATATTAATTACCACAGAAGATGCAGTATGAACAGGTTTCCAATAAAATGTGCAGAAAACCGAATCATTAGACAAATCAGCTCATCTCAGATGAACCTCTAGACAGAAGCCGGCCCAGAAAACTTTGGAAGCCATGGCTCCTCTAGAAGAACAGGCACCAAAAATGGGAATATCAATACCTGCTAGGGACATGAACCACTTAGCCTAGCGAGCAATAGTAGGAGAGGATAATGGTTTATGGGGTTTTCTGAAGGAGATAAGCAGTTGGATGTCAGAGGAAGTTTCTTAGTTCAGCTGTGTGTTTGTATACTTTTAGACATTGTCCAACACAGAGTTTAGGATGGTGAGGAAAATATGGATTAAAAACAGAAGTTAAATTTGTTTTAGTACATCTGTGAGCTGTAAAAATACACCTGTAGGAGTAAACTGTCTCAATCAATCAATCATTATTTATAAATCACGCCTAATCCCCCAATAGGGTATCCAGGTGCTTGCAGGTCCCAGAGGCTTATTCGAACAGTTAGGTCTTGAGGGTCATTTGGAATTCTGGAAGTGAAGTGATGGTCCGGAGGTGTGTGGGGAGGCTGTTCCAGGTTGTTCCTGTGATGTGAGCAAAGGAGAATCTACCCCTTCTGCTTCAGTAAATGTGGGGATTATGGGCAAGTGAAAGGGCGTCAGAGTGTTGTCTTCTCGATGGTTGGTGGAAGTTCAGGTGGTGGTTAATGTACGAGGGTCCTTGGTTGTGTAGAGCCTTATGTGCGTGGGTCAGCAGCTTGAATTGGATTTTTTTTCTGGATGAGGAGCCAGTGGAGTTGCCGGAAGTGGGATGTGATGTGGGTTTGTTGGGGAAGGCTAAGGATGAGTCTGGCTGCAGGGTTCAGTATGGTCTGAAGTCTCTGTAGCAGTTGTGTGGTGATTCCTACGTAGAGAGCGTTGTCATAGTCCAGTCAGCTGGTGAAGAGGGCCTGTGACACAGTGCATCTTGTGTGTAGGAGTAGCCACTTGAATATCTTATGTAGAATGTGCAAAGTGAGGAAACAGGCGGAGGAGACAGCGTTGATCTGTGATTTCATGGTGGGATTGTCAATAATTCTGAGGTTCCTGGCGTGGAGGGAATGGGTGCGGGTCCTAGGTCCAATGGCCACCAGGAGTCGATCCATGTGTTGCTGTTGTTGCTAAAGATCAGTACTTCCGCCTTGTCTGTATTCAGCTCCAGACAGTTGTTCTTCATCCAGTCAGCGATGCTTGGCATGCATCTGTGGAAGTTGATTTTGGTGGTAGAGGGCTTGTCGGTGAGTGAGAGGATGAGTTGTGTATCGTCTGTGTAGGAAATTCTGTTGAGAGCGTGGAATCTGACGATTTTGGCCAGCGGGGTCATATATGCATTGAAGAGTATGGGATTGAGGGATGAGCCCTGGGGGACACAGCAGGTGAACTCCTTGGGTTCAGAGGTGAAAGATGGGAGTCAGATTCTGTGGGTTCTTCAAGTGAGGAAGGAGGTGATCCATCTGAGCGTGTCCCCTTGGATGCCGATGTGGTGGAGTTTTCGATCAGTGTATGGTGTCATACGGTGTCGAAGGATGCAGAGAGGTCGAGATGGATCAAAGCTGCTGTTTCTCCTTGGTCGAGGAGGGTTCGAATGTCATCAGGGGCTGCACTCAGGGCAGTTTCAGTGCTGTCATTGATGTGGAAGCCAGATTCGGAGGGGCTGAGAAGCTGGTTCTTCTCCAAGTATGTAATGTGTTGGTTGTTGATGATCTTTTCCAGTACCTTTGGTGGGAATGGGGTCAGGGAGATGGGCTGGTATTTTTTGGGTCCTCTGGGGTTGCAAAGAGTTTTTTGAGTAGTGGTCTGACTTCGGCATGTTCCCAGGCATCTGGAAATGTTGCAGTGGTGATGGGGGTGTTGAGCAGGTTGGTGAGTTCCAGACCAATCCTTTGATTTCCAAGGTTGAAGATGTGATGCGGGCATGGGTCTGTGGGAGCTCTCAAGTTGATGGATTTCATGGTGGAGGTGATGTCCTGGGTGGAGAGGATGTTACAGGTGGTCAGTGTGTGGTTCTTATTGGTTACAGTGGTGGCGTATCTGTCGAGGAAGACTGTAGGTGCGGGATGGGGTTCAGAATTTCTGTATGTGGTTGCAATCTTGTGGAAGAAGTGGGCGAGTTTGTCACACAGCTCCTTTGAGGGTGTGATGTTTTTGCTGGCAGCCTGGTTGGAGAATTCCTTAATGATGTTGAAAAGTTGCTCGGTGTTGTTGGCGCTGGTTTCGATGCATGCGGTAAGAGCAGTCTTCTTTTTTGCCCTCAGCAGGCAGTGGTAGAGGTTGAGGGAGATCTTGAAGGCTGCCGTGTCGAAAGTGTCCTTGCTGGCGCGCCATCTCCTCTCCAGCTGTTTGCTGTCTTGTTTTACTGTTCTGAGTTCTTGGGTGTACCAGCTGGCCTTTTTGGATGATTTTCTTTGGATGTTGCTGTTGATGAGGACGATGCTGTCGACATAGTTAGTGATCCAGGCGTTGAAGTTTTTCACTTTTTGTTTGAGGTTAGTTGCAGGGTTGGAATGTTGAGGGTATCCACCCAGCTGACTTCTGAGATTTTGACCCACACTCAGTGGGGGGGCTGGTCATCTTGTGGGTGGAGGTGCAGGGGACGGAGATGCTGAAATGGATGATGGAGTGATCAGTCCATGTGAGCTCTTTGACATTGCTCTATTTGACACGGTTGCTGGAGGTGAAAATAAGGTCCAGCATGTGTCCTGCAGTGTGTGTAGGGTCATGGACGATCTGCGTCAATCCGAGGCTGTTCATACTGTTGAGGAAGTGTGCAGTGTTGTTATCATTGGGGTCGTTGATGTGGAAATTTAAGTTGCGGCATCTAAGGCTAGGGGCGCAATTAAGTCTGCAATGATGTTGCAGAAGCTGGGGGTTGGTATGAAAGGGTGCCTCTGATGGTTGTTTTTTCATCTCTGTGGCGCTTGAAGTTGAGATGTTCCATGGAGGTGGTGGTGTTGTTGGTGGTGCATTGTATAATCTTTTTGTGGATGATAGCTGTTCCTCCCATCAGCTTGTTGGTGCAGTCCTGGTGAGTGATTTTATATCTGTCTGAAATTGATGTGGCAGTGTCTTGGGCGGATGTGGGGTTGAGCCAAGTCTCAGTGAGGAAGACGATGTCTGGTGCAAGGGTGGCGATGAGGTCCTATAATTCAGTGTAATGCTTGCATAGTAACCGTGCGTTGAGTAGGGCGCATGAGAGTTGGTGTTTTTGTTCAGAAGGTGTCTGTAATGTGTTTGCGATGGAGCTGGTCAGTGGGCTGCTGTGTGTGCTGTTTTCGGTGAAGTGGCAGTGAGTGCAGGTGAAAGGTCCTTACGTGGAGCGTGGGTCGGCGCAGTGGCACCGTTACTTGCAGCGTCCGGGGTAGAGGATGTAGAGCTCGGCGATGGCGTAACTTCAGGGGGTGGGAGGGCCATGGGTCATGGCACTGGGCGCAGTGTCACTGGATCAGTCTGGAACAAGCAGGAACTGGAAGCCACAGGCAAGTGGCATTCTAGGTGTCCAGATGCCTACTGATGTGGTTGCGCTGCGGCCTGCATTAAGTAGGTCCTGGAGTGGCCGGAAGAACGGTGAGTGGGAAAACCCGGTTGGAAAAACCCCAGCGGGAAAACCGAGGCAGCTTTGGTGTCACTGGATCCGTCTGGAACCAGTAGAAACCGGAAGCCACAGGCAAATGGCAGGCTCGGTGTCCATGTACCTACTTTAGCTAGAAGAAATATCTGTCTAAAAGAAATATATAAAGCTCTAACATCAGCCAGATGTTTAATGGACAATAATACGTTCAGTTTAGCTGATAAAATGTTTACAGAACGGTCAGCATTATCCGACCATGATAGGAACAAATTTAAAACAACATCCACATCCCAAGGTGCTATACTTTGGAGTAGGAGGATTACAAAACATTTTACTCCTTTTAATAGTGGACAAGCAAGCTGAAGCACTCCCACTGGTTTTCTGTTGATGTAAGGATGATAGCTAGAGATGGCCAATTAATAAAGATTTATCATACAGTATGTTTTGCCACTGCTAGCCTCAGCTGCTAAGAAATAAACAATACAGTATCCGCTGAAAGGGGATTGATAAATTTTCTCACACACCAGCTTGGCCATAAAGACCAAGCTGATCTGTGAGCTTTGTTGTTTCCAGGGACCCAGGATCTATCAATGTATTCTGAAGTGTCCTGCGAATTGAAAGGGAAAGATAGGGAGATCCTGCTGTTTTCACACTGACAGCAAGAGGGGTTGTGAGGAATACCGCAAGGATCGAGGAAAAGGTTGGGAAAGGATGGGAGAAGAATTGAAAAGTCCATGGCTTTTTCCAGGAGAGGAGGGAACGATACCTGAGATTGCCAGAAGGGAGCCACCAGGATGAGGATTGCTTGTTGACATCTGTCTTGGGCCAATACCCTGTGTATCATAAGAAATGGAGGAAAAGCGTAATTGACTGGTAGGGACCAGTCCTGACGAAAAGCATGTGAGGCTAAGGCTAAGGGATCTGGGCTCCAACTGAAAAATTGAGGAACCTGATAATTCAGTCTGGAGGTGAAAAGGTCTATTTGGAAAGGACGCATTTGCTAAGTAAAGACTTCAACACCGAAGGATGAATATTCCAATCACCTGATTCCTGAAGGTAATGGTAGTGCCAGTCTGCCACTGAGTTTAGATCACCTGGCAAGTATTCTGCGTGTACTGAAATTCTGTTGAGGAGACAGTCTTCCCAAAATGTTTTTGCTAGCTCTGCCAATGGTTTCAATTTGGTGCTGCCTAGATAATTGATGTAAAAACTGCAGAAATGTTGTCCATGCGAAGAAAAATGGAGCAATGAACTCTGGGTAAGATGTTCAAAGCTTTTTTCAGGTCGCGAGTGGGCCTAATTCGCAGAATCGCTTCGTTTGTGACCAGAAAAAAGCATTTTTGGATGTACCAAACCCTATTTAGCAATTCGGTAACCTATTAGCGAATCGCGAAATGGGTTAGCGAGTCGGTATTAGGAAGGGGCATGTCAGGGGCGTCCCTTCCTAATAGCGACTCGCAGTGATATATGTCTGTCTTGCGGCCAAAATGCAGGCTTCAAACGTTCGTTTGTTACCACCAAATTCAATTTGGTTTTAGCCCATTCGGATAGGGGATAACATCCCCTTAGTGAAAGGGCATAAAAATATTTTTTTCTTTAAGAGAAGATAGTGGTCCTGTGGAATGCTGTCTACTCTTCGTTTTTTTCTTCTTGTTTTACGCATTCCCGTTTTCTTTTAAGGAAGGCGGGCCACATTTAAAAAAAAAAAAGTTGCTTTATTGAAAAGCAAACACAGCCATGGTGGATTGCTGTCCCCAGCAGGCCACAGTCCCTGTGTTTTTTTGCGATTCCCAAGTGGTTGAAAATTGTGACTTACCTCATGAATATTAATGAGGTAGGTCTATTTGCAACCCACTGGAAATCGCAAATGGAACTCAGTAGAGTTTCGCAAATTGGAAATTGTGATTTTGGAATTGCGATTCGCAAGGAATCGTATTTAGGAAATCGCAATTCCTAATGTATGTACATGTGGCCCCCTTTTCTTTGCTAGGATTTTGATTACAAAGGAACCTGCAAGCAACTCTAAACAGTTGATATGCAATCTGGACTTCTCATGTGACCATGTACCTCCAGTCGAGATTTGTCCACAACGGGCCCCTCAACCCATCAGGCTTGCATCGGATGCTAACACAAAATCAGGGGCTTATGCAACGATAGTTCTGCGTTCCAGGCGTCCAAATGGTCTATCCCCTCACGGGTGAGTAGCGCGCTCTACAAATTTCTTTGATTGATTGATTGATCCACCACGTAAGTTCTGAAAAGGATTTGGATCTAAATTTATGGAAATGGAGGAAGTTAGGCCTCTGCGTAGGTGATGAGTCTTCAGTCTTTGAAGGGCCCGATAATGGAGTGGACACAAGATAATGGCCTATATGGAAGACGAGAGAAGACCCACTATTCTCGCCAGATTTCCAAGGGAAATGGTTGAACTGTGAAGTATTTCTGATTTGAAGGTCTTTATTTTCGCTGAGGGAAGGTGAAGAGTGGCGCTGGAAGAATTTATCAGGAAACCTAAGAATTCAATTTGTTTTGATGGGATTAGCATGGCTTTACTGCTGTGATGAGAAAACCTAAATCTGAAAGAAGGGTGCATGTACGTTCTGATTTCTGCCTATAGTGTACATATGTTTTGACCGATCAGAAGAATATCATCTAGATAGCTAATTAGTCTGGTACCTTGGGCTTGAAGAAAAGCAACAAACAACTTCATCAGTTTTGTAAAACACTATGGAGTTGAGGAGAGGCCGGAAGGAAGGGAGGGAAAATGATAAATTTGTTCTTGCCATTGAAATTGTAGAAATTGCTTGTGTTCTTGATGGATGAGCACAGTTAGATAAGCATCTTGTAGGTCCAACCCGACCAAGCAGTCATGCTGTAGGAACAAATTTCTGAGATGGATGATAGTCTCCATCTTGAAATGACGGTAAACGACAAACTCGTTGAATTGTCTGAGACTAATCACTGGTCTCATCATCTTTTAGTTTTTCTTTTGAACCAAAAAAGGAACTGAAGACACCTCATTGAATTGGAAGTCATAATCTGAATTGCCTGTTTGTGTAAAAGAGGTTCTATTTCCAGAGAAATGAGGTTGGACATTTCTGTGGCAAACTTTGTAGGGGAAGAAAACACGATTTGAAAAGGATTGAAGTAAAGTTATATAGCATAACCTTGAATGATGTTTAAAACCCATGGTTCTGAAGTTATGGACTACCATTTTGTTAGGAACAATCGAAGACGGCCTTCAACAGAAGGAAGGCCATAAGAGAGATTTACCCATTTGGGAAATGAATCTGGAACCTTTAGCTCCACAGTCGCAGAAACGTCTGCCCCTCGGGGGATAGAATTGAGGCTTGTATTCTTGATAGCTGGCATTGTAGGAGCCTCTGAATCCCTGCTTCTGGTAGTTAAAACTGGTAAAGTGGCTCCTGCCTCTGCCGGCCGTGGTGAAAAACACACTGGGGGAAAACCTTCTTGAGAGACTGTTAAGCCTTGTCGAGGAATGCGAAGGTCAATACATATTTGTTGGGTTCTTTTATGAAAAAATCCCCAAACAGTAGACATTCTCCTTTAATCCCCAGATCCATGAACACAAGATTAGCGAGGCTCTTTGGACCCACAAAGAGAGATCTCCTGGTTAGATAGAGGAGTTATCCAACCTCGCAGACTCTGCTAAGTCAAAGATAAGAGCAAGGGGACCAACAATATCCAATAACTTGTCTTGACACGTACACCAGGCTTTATCCACACCCTTGAGAGGGTCTTTACTAAATGTTGTAAAGAATGTGAGCATGGAAGGATCTATGGAGAGAGTTGGGATATTTTGAAAGACAAGAAGGTCTAGGGCCTAGTTAAAATCTGACTTCAACTTGGCCCTAGCTGGCTTATCCAAAGGTAAACGAAGTCTAGAGGCAATGTATTCCCCCACGTGATCAGCTGGGAACCACTCGGTGGAGTTGGGGTAGTGAATAAGAGTAGGGACTAACATATAAGTACCCTCAGTGCGTAAAACTGTTATGGCTGCAAAAGGGTCACAAGAATGTGAAGCTAATTTGGCTTTCTTGGGAGGAGGAGTGGAAAGAGGGTCAGCGCTCCTGTTACCATCTTTGTCATTATTTGAATCCAGATTACCCATGTTGTCATCCGTGTCATAAATGTGTGAAATTAAAATAGAAGACAATTTTACATTGATATGTTTAGATTTAGTCTTAAAGTTAGATGCAACTAAAGTATAGCCCTCCTCAACAGGAGACCTGGGAGGCACTACATCCTCTGCCAAGTGTTAGGGTACCTTACTATTTACCAGTGCAACATCAGATTTAGTTTTAGGTTTATTAATAGACACAGTAGGTACCTCATTGTTTTGAGCTTTCTGCTTTCCCCTGCAGAATGGGCCAACATCATCTAAGCCATGAGATTAACTACAGAATTCTCAATATTTTTTGTTGCTTTATCCATTGAGGCTGCAACAGCCTGCTCCAAGGATGCCTGATTAAAGCCATTCATATTATCTTTAATGATGTCTTCCTCTCCATCATTGTTTTGTGGTAAAGGAGAGCTGTTTATCTCCATGACAAGCTAAAATTAAACCAACCAGAAACAAAAGGATTAAGATATAAGGCAAGGAAGAAGCACCTAGACTCCTTCTAATGGGCATGTATTATGGACTCCTCCTAATGGGCATGTATTATGGGCGTGAAAGCTAAGGCCTGAGGAGAATGATGGCATGAAGAGGAGGCGGGAGCAAAGGCCACGCCTCTGTGAGGGAGTAGACTTATGCAAAGGAGTGTAGGCTCTGAACACCGCTCAAGGCAAGAGGGAATAGGCAACAGAATTACTGCAGGTGGTATGCGATGCTCGCTGGAGGTGAAGACGGGCTCAGAAGAGAAGCGCGTCTCAGACTGCAACATCAAAATGGTGAATGCAGTCTGAGACGCGCCGAGCATGAGATGAAAATGTGCTCCCGAGCAATGCGCCAACATGCCGACTGGGAGAAATCAAGCCAGGTAAAGCGCAGCTGAGAAACCAATGATTATTCAAATAATACCAACCTAATTATTAATAACAGAACTTACTTATCTTGATTGCAAGCACCAAGAAAAGAGGACTGTTCGCAGTCAAGCTAGGTATTATACATGGTACTGTGAGATCATTGGTCATTTGTACTATGTTTCTTCTCCCATTGGCTACTTGTTCCATAGACTGATGGGATTTGTAGTTTTTTCTAGAATCTTGACTTCTGCTATTTGATTAAAGCAAGATCAGAACAGCAAAATAAGAGCCTCCGATCTTGAAATAAAATTCTGCTTGATTACTCTCTATTGTCTGGCAAAAGTGCAAAACTTAGATCAGAGTTTCAAAAGCTAAAACCGGGACTAGCCAAACATAGAAGTAGGACTCGATAGTGATAATGAAAATTCAATGGGCAAATAAGTAAGAGCGCGCACACACACAAGAGTGTGGTGGTAGTGATCTTAAAACAATCTGAAAACTTCTGAAGGTTGCAGTTAAAGAAAATCCATACAAAAGCTCTGCTTCTATTACAAATGCGCCTTAACAGATGTCTTTGAGCTAATTTTACCTATAAAGTACTCTTGGTATCTTGATAAGTATTGAGAACCCAATGTATCCAGCATAATGACAGCCACCGTGGCATGACCTCATTAGTGCACCCAGTCCCCTACCTCTGTCTCCTGGGAGCAAGAACTGAGGCCCCAGCTGACCTCCTGTGACCTTGTTCAATGTAACTCTACTCAGTACTCTCCTCAGTAAAGTGCTTTAATACCAAGGCTTCAGATTGTGCCATTTAAAACATTATTAATTACTTAAATAGTTTAAAGGCATTTTTGGATGCAGATGAAACACTGGTTAAGCCTGCCCCCAAGCTCTGAAAGTTCTTGTAAGGCAATCGCTGGCCCAAAAAATGACAGTTTATGTCTCTTTTTCTCTCTCTCTGTTAGATGCATTAAAGTCTGAAACTAAAACAGTATATATCAACAAAATCTCAGTTGTACAAGTGCATCATATAAGCCAAGGTTATCTGACAGGAAGATTGCTGTGTTCAGGTATCATGTACATTTGTTCAATTGTTGAGTGCCAACATTGCCAGCATTGGGCGGACGTTATAGCAAACATTAAAAGTATCCATACCAATAAAACAACACAATAAAATTACAATCATTGTGCAGTAAAAAAAACAACCCAAATGCATAAAACAGATGTTTGATGAAAGAAAATATTTGACATGCACTGCAAATGGGCCAGAGATGGGCAGGATCGCCATTGTTCGAGAAATGACCCAAGACTCTTATTTACGTGCATGAAATACCAGGAGGACCTCTCCCAGACTTCAGCTGCCAATTCCAGTGGCAACTGATGATCTTTGCAAGTGAAGGGGCGATGCCTATTGTTTTGTATTAACGCCAGTGTGCCAGTCTTTTGTCAGGCATACCCCTTTAGCCAAGAGTTACTTACAGTATGCCTGCATCAGAACACCATATTCCATTGGTGACCTATGTTAATAAATTAACTCCAGTATTTCAGAGCCAGCATTTTTATCATGGCTTGCTTTCCCCAACCTACCCCTCCAGCCCCAGTATTCCATGGTTGCCCTCTCTGAGACCAAGATTTACCTCTAGTATGCCAGCATCAGAATGTTGCTGTAGATGTCCCTATATGTCAAGATTTACTTTGAGTATGTCCTGGCCTGCATTTTGCCACAGGTACCCTCCCTTATGTAAAGATTTACCTTCAGTATACAAGTGACAGCATGCTACCTCAAGTACTTCCATAAGCCAAGAATTAACTTGAGTATGTCATGGCATTGACTCACATGCATAAAACACTTGTAACACTCACACTCACTCAATTGTACTCACTTCCTGTCTCAGTCACTCTCCCCCCCTTCACTAGTTAATTATGCCAAATGTACTTGGCTCATTGAATGCAAACCCATTGAAGTGCCCAAATGGCAGCATGTCTGAAGTATAACTAAACTTGTAATTGGAATTCATCAAGGGGGCCACAGTTGGTTTTATAGTGAACCAAACATGGAGTGTATATATGCAATAACACAAGACTTGGTTGTTCTCTCCCTCCTCTTTCCCCTCCAATGTAAGCTTATGTTGCAACAGTACTGCATTGTTCTGTCTGACAAATCAAAGTCCCCCTAGTGCAATCATACGGATTGTTCTTGACTCTTGGGACTGGGTCCTGGAATGCAGCATTTTTGTTTTTAATATTAGTAAGGTGGAAGACTACAGCAGTGGGAAGGACAGTGTCAACAGCCTCAATTATGCTTGTTATATATGTAAGCTATAGCCAAATATCTCCTCTTGGTTATTCAATGCTGGAAATTTGTGGCACAGTAACCTCTTTGACATGAGCCGCGCACCCACTTTTCTTTGATATTAGCTTCAATAAGTTGAGGTTAAGGCATCCCTGAAGCCCCCTTTCTGCTAAATAGGTCAGGTGAGTCCTACAAGCTACCTTGCCTGAGTTCTCAATAAATTGTTGTGGAATGGGTGTTGCATCATAAACCTTATTGTCCATATTTTAGCCAGTCAGGTTTGGGTGCTGGATTTTGTAAAATAATGCACATTTTACATCTACCTTCTGTAATAAAAGAAATATACCTTTATTTAATATAGCCTTTAGTGTTAATATCTGAACCAAAATTCTCACTCCCAAACTGGTGAATTAAAAAGGAAGGGGTAGAAGGACGGTAGACGCTGAGTGATTCAAACATTGAAAAATATTTCCAAATAAAAAGTGAGAGTGAAAAGGTCTAAAGCATTCTCCCAGTTTGGACTCACAACCTAGCAAGATCCAGTCCCAGGAAGCACCACACTACTACCACTCCTTTTAAACCTTCACACTATCCATACAAGGATCACTAAAGATCAAGCAGACAGTCTCTTTGTGCCATTTTCCTCTTTGACTTTCTCCAGGAAGGCCTGTGCCATGCCTTCTTGAGAAAACATATACATTTTCTCAAGGGCCACCATTGAAGTTATGGCGGAGTGAATGATGTTGACAGAAAGCGCTAAAATATGCAGATATTTTTTCACTGCCATTGAAACTTTCTTACTGAAGATGGCTAAGATCAAATCTGGGAAAAACAGTATTTTCTTCCACCTCAGGTTTTCAGAACATACTTCTTCATCTTTGGAGATTGCACCAGCATTGTCCTAACTCCAGTATTGCCTGCCTTAGGCTCTCTCTTTGCCCCTCTTGAGCACTCTCATGATTACACAGTATGCCCACACCGCCATCATCTAGATGATCCTGAACACTAATGCCATCTTATTCCTCTGCAGTGTCTCCTCTACTAAGAACTGCTTGTCCTCCGTCACCTCGATGGTGATTCCGCACATATAGAGGTGGGCTTATCTCATTTCACCTTAAGACTTGTGCAGTGCATGGCTGGAACACCCCAACTACTGTAATGAGGGTTGAGTAACAGAACAGCAGGGGGTTGATGCATGGAAGACGTGCTCTTCAATTAAAAAATATAATAATTGATATCCACAATTTTGCCAATCAAGCCTTTAGTTTTAATTTCAACTGCTATGGTTGCCTGCTCTGGCTTATGCATAGTGGCATTTAGGTCTGGTTGTAGAGTGTTGCTGTTTCCTCCTGCACTTTGTGAGTCCACAGACGGAGGAACATTCAAGGCACCCAAATACTCACTTATAGGGCGAAATAATATGTCCCTCTAGCCCTTATTCTTTGAGTATGAGTAGGTAATGGAGACTGTCACTGTGCCATAACAACATGTATGATCCCATGTGTGGAGTGCTGTATGACCACATAACTAGACCACTATCCCTGCACTAACCTTCCTGCTCTCTCTTCACAAAAATGACCCTCTGCAGATTCCTTGTTTTGATGAAGAATCTAAAGAGTGTCACTCCCACACTCTCGGACATGGAACACTCCTGGTTTTCAAATCTAACAGTGTTGCATATGTGCATCTCCTCTCCCTCCATGGCTAAGCAGCCCAGTGGTGCTGCTTCGATTCTGTCGATGTGTGCTACTTTTCTATTAATGTACTGCTCTGGGTACTGCTTCCAGTATGTCTGTGACACTCCACAGACTGCCAGAAGGCCTTCAGGAAGTTTCAACAATTTCTCATCGGTTGTTTTTCTACTTTACCCAGGTGGGAAGGAGAGAGGCAGGACCTGGGTCAGTGCTCCACATTACAGCACTATATAGATGAAGATCAGGAGAGCAAGCCTCAGTAATGTGCAATGCTTTATTTCAATCTAGCAGGAACACATTTGGTGTACTGGCTGGCAAACTACTTTTTGTTTTGGTGTTTTTATGGGGAGAATCAGGCACATATGTGAATGTCTGGTTCCAACCGAATAAACTCACCATGGTTTCTTTGTCATATTCTGTTAGGTAAAAGAAAATCATAATAATTGGCAAATGAGATAAAACAAATCTAACATCTGCTGTGTAACGAAAGCTAAATATTTGCTCAGACTCCGACTTTAGTGACTATGGAATGGGGATTTATGACAGAGATTAATGTTTTTCCACTTCCCTACCTTTGTTGCTGAAGATCCATAGCAGTCTCTACAAGATACTAGACAAATACTTGTTTAGTAGTGGAAAAGTTAAAGATTTTTCCCTTTCACAAATCCTGCATTCCCTAGGAGTTGTGGTAGCCTTCGTGCATGGCAGCTTTACCCGAAAAATATGCAATATGTGACTGGGTGAATGGATTACCACTATAAGATAATCCCCTTTGGCCTGAACTTCATCACTAAAGTATTATCTAGGGTAAAGTAGCACTGAACTTGTTTGCTCATGTTTAGAACCAAGGGCTATTGTGAGTATTTGATCAGGCGTACTTGCTTTTTTCCTAACATTTGTGTAATGTTTGCTCTTCACCTGTTTTCTGGTAGCACCCATGATGGGTCATTCCTGGTCCTGACAATGTAGTTCAGTTTGCCCCTTACACACTGTAGGTAGTTCCTTCACCAAGAAAAGGTTCTGGCAGTAAAGGAGCAAGCTTAGTATTTCTAGCACATAGATGACCACACAGCAGTTCCAGAGGACTATATGAATGCATACGGTTCTGCTGGCCAATCTGTGAATGAAGAAAATCTACCATAACCCCCTTGCCTATCCCCCTTCCTTAAAAAAACAAAAAATGTAGTAAAGATGGATGAAAATGGGTGAGTGGTCACGGCTTGAGCAAGGGACGGAGCCACTAGTAGTCAACCTCCCTGATTATTACATCTCCTAAGCAAGATAAATGTACTTGCTGCCTACTCAGAACTTGCTTTGTATGCTTCTAAAAATAAACTATTTACACTTTTAGCTACCGTAATTCATGTTAAGTAGAATGACAGCAATGATAGTATTAGTGTTGATTTGTTGAAAGGGGGGGAACAGATTTTCTTTTTTTTTTTTTTTTTTTTTTTAAATGGTATCACTTTTAATACTGATGTATGTAATTAGTGGTCCTGTAAGTCCAGGGACATAAATGAAGACAGGCCTACAGCACTAATCATTCTCAATATATCTAATGTACTAAGACATACAGGAGTGTCAGTTTCATATGCTTGTGAGTTAGTAGTCAAATTACCTTCATTTGAATTGAATTCATCTTGTTGAACCAGAGGCTGTGCATCAAGCTCAGCTGTGCCCATCCACTTACATCTGGGTGCTGAAGGTTCCTTAATTGTGACCCCAACTATTTAATGGAAAATAATAACCTTTGTCACAACTGTAGACTCACTGTTGAAGTGTTTTCAAAAGTTCCAGTGTTGATGTTTGCATACAAGCCCTCTAATGAGGGTGCAGCTGTTTCCCTCCATCAGGAAACCCCTGGCTTCATATTTCACCTTCTCTAGGGAAGTGTACTGGGTGATGTTGGAAGCTACAACAGATCACTTGTTGAGATTAACTCACTATAGGACTAATAAAACGGCCACCGAATGGTCGAAGGATTCTACCTGCAAAACATTTGTATCTCAAGTCCATACCACTTCGCATGTTACATGAATTTAATGTCTGTTTCACATCTTTGCATATAAAGTAAGATTTTTTGTTGCTTTTGTGTAAGAAAATACACATTTTTTTGAAAGGTAGATCATATATATGCAATAACAGTTGCAGCATAGTGCAAAGAATTACATGCTAACGCTTCCTTTTGTTGTATTGTTTGTGCCTACTATGCTTTTACTTCCTACAAAATCTTCTAGTCTTTAGCTTGAGATATCTTACTCTCATAAATCTATGGCCATCAAAGCGTCATTTTAATTGCATACCTTTACTTTGATCTTTGTACTATGATTTAGACAGTAGATTCTGTTTTGTTTAATAAGGGGAACTTAAAGCAAACACACTAGTATGGAATCTGTATCCTGGCCTCAACTTTGAAGTGCACGTTACTCCGGTTAAACATAAGATAAACTGAACTACCTACACACTCTACTCTACTACTAGGAGCTTAGATATTATTCTCCTCAGCCTTTTGTGGTAACTGGGCCCTCATACTGTTGGGTCACTTCTGGTGGGCCTCCAGCTTTCTAACACCTCTGGGACCTGCAGCAAGGACACACAATGAAACAGATAAAGGATTCGAATTGAAAGGTGACTGTGGGCTAGAGGAGACACTAACCCATGAAGCCACTACTCGTTCCAGGGTAACCAAAGTCATAAGGTTAATCACTCAGATTAGCTCACAGAGGGTACTTTCCCAAGCAGCAAAGAATGTTTACCTCACAAGGGACTTAGGCTGTTATAACAGTCTGGTCTGATTTTGGCTGTACCCTATCATTCCTGACACTTAACCTGGCCACATGGCTTACCGTCATTGCATTGAGACCTTGTTGTGCTTACCTGAGTGTAAGGTTGCACAAAAAGAATTTAACAGATTCACAGGAATAGAGAAGGATTGACCAAAAAGGAAGGACTGTGATTCATACAGAGGTTTTTGTTTACGGTGTCAAACTCAGACGTGCCCATCATGGGTTTCCCATTGAGGATTAGTTTAATGGATATTGAACAGTTGTCCCACCCTATCCAGGATAGAGCTAGGATGGGAGAAGGGAAGAAGTTCATGAGATGGACTGGCTTTATTAGGGAGCTACCCAGTCAGTCTAGGATTTGTCATTGTGGGAGGCAGCTGTATTCTGACAAATGTTTCTCTTCTACAGGCAAGTACATGGCATTCATAAACGGAAATGAAGGGGGGATGTTAAAATAATTGATCATGGCGCAAGGCTGGTATATTCACATAACCTTATTTCCTCTCTCACAGGGTATGTTGGGCTGTAGCAAAATTCTTGTATAATATATCTGAAAAGCTAGTCATCATGTTTACGTGTAGTTAGTCGATAACCTTTGTTTATTCTGTGGAATGTGAATTTGCATGTAGTTCTGCACAGTTTGCCTCTGTTGCACAATTTTTGCTGCTATTTCAATTTGCCTTTCTTACACAATGCACTCTGTAGTACATACGCTGTATTTTTAGGTTCGGGATTGTGTTGTTCATGTAGTCTCGGGTACGGTGCGGGGGTGGGGATTATTTAGTATTTATTTTTTAAGATGTATGTGTGTACTACTTTTTAATCTCGAAATGTTCTGTTTCGCCTTAATTGGAAGTATTGATCCATATGTGATCATGAGTTGTTCTGGCTGGAGATTTTATGAATCTCTTTTTTTTTTTTTATTTTTTTTTTTTTATTATTGTCATGATTGAAGTGTGTGGTTTGTATTGTCTATTTGCCATGATACCAAACTAATAAAAAATCAGTCCATCAAAAAAACTCTCTCACAGATGAATGTAGTCATTTTTAGATGGAAGTGAAAGCAGAGGTGTTAAGAAAGTTGTCACAGAGGGAAGCAGGTGTATTCTGACAGCCTTCCTATTTGTTCCACAAAGGCGACTTTCACTCAAGGCTAAGCCCTTGGCTTCTGAGCACTAAATGAAAATTGCCCTTTAAGAAATTGGTTTTAGAGGCACTGCCCTTCCTAATTTGCTTTGATCCACTGATGGAAAGAAATCTGCTGACTCCTTACTTTCCTACATGTGAACAAACACATTAACCAGACCAAGGCACAGGGCATAACAGACATTATGTTGGCTGATAAACATCATGCATTTTGTACCTTGACAGTACTAAGGTTCTGTGATATAGAGGACAGTAAATTGTACATCTGCCTCTTAGATTTTCTGCTCAGAAATTATAGGCAAAATCCCATTTGTTTTGCTGAAGGAGAACAGGTCCCTTGTGCAGTACTGGATTTAAAATCACATGTGCAAGAGTGCTGACTTGCCTTGGTCTAGAGAGATGATCGGTAGTGACACAAGGGCTCTGCATATAGTTCACAGTATACCAGTGGCATTTCTACCTTTATTTAGAGAGTGAGAAAGTACCCAGAGTTCTCCGCTTCACATTGAAGAACAGGGTGCTACACAAAATGTGAAAGTGCTGACAGCACAGGCCCTTTAGGTAGTACTGTAGACCATCAGTCTAACTACTGCTAATCTTTATTGTTGGAGGTTAGCCAAAGGGCTAAGCACCAACTTCATTAACTCACCACTTTGCACACAGCCTGTCTTTTGTGTTTGTGATTTTCATTGCACCTTCCCTTTTCCAGTCAACAACCACTATAAAATTTTAAGTCTGTGATTTTGTTTTCTTGTTATAGGAAGCACTGAGTATCGCCAAAGCTCAGGTAGAGATGGGAGCACAGGTCCTGGACATCAACATGGATGATGGGATGTTGGATGGACCCACTGCAATGGCCAGATTTTGCAACTTTATTGCCTCTGAACCTGACATTTCCAAGGTTGTGGACCCGTATTGTGACTTTGTTTTCAGTATGATGTGTATGGGGATGAGTTCTTAGCCTTGAAGACAAGTGATTTTATGCATTGTTAAGAATAGTGGATGGTGAAACTATGAAGTGAGACTTGTCTGACTTTGGAAGGAAGTGGCTAAAAGAAAATATCTATTTATAATATGCTATGTACATTTTAGAAAAAAACCTCACGTTTGTGTTTGCGAAATTAAGGTGTTTCAACTTACTGATTTGCTCATTTATTAAATTCCTCAAATGATTGATGTCTTAATAGAGTTGATATGTTCAACACCTGAATTTTTTTTAATAATGACATGCATGCTCAATAATCGTTTGGCCATTGTGTACACTTATAATCACAATTAATGAACGAAAATCCCAGAAAAATGTAATCACTTTTTTTCTCCTTCAGTACAACATTTTTATAACAGCTACTGCCTCTATGAGGGGCACTGAAGCGCCAATATGGGCAGCATGCTACAAATTGTGGTGCATGTAATTGGAAGATTGTTGTCTTTGTTTTTGATCTTATGTGGGAAGTGTTGTGTGAGATGACCCCTAAAATGCAGTTATTGTGATGGGATGCAGTGCATAGCACTTTGATGGATGAAGCAGTGAGAAATAGGCATGCAGTTTATAGTTTTCACTTACCTGGCAGCTTTGAAACAGCTCTGCAGATCCCTTTATAGTATTTCTATTATCATAGCCCACTTAGCTGGTTACTGCACCTGTCTGTCTATTCTGAGATATTTTGTTTAACGTTTATGCCATGAGCAGACATAGGTTGGAGGGAGAAATAGTGAGGAGGTCTGCTGGGATGAACTTTGTTATTGTCATTCCATATCTGATTGTCATTGTAAGGTGTCTAGAAGTGGTCATAGAGTGTAACTAATTGAAACATGAAGTAGTGGGCTAAATTAGCGTCCACTGCTATACATCGGTATGAGGCAGATCTTTTTAGTTATTCCATCCCTGTTCAGTTGAGGATCGATGGTTTAATACTATGGACTTGTATAGCAGTTGGTGAGGAACATAGTCGGTAGGGTTTTTGTCTTATGTCAGTGTAAGAGAATCAAGCAGTCTTAGTAAAATATTATTTACCCTTTATGAACTACAATTGGCTGCTCGACCACTGATTGGTATGCTATTAGTTTTAGTGTAGTCCAGGAGAGTTCTATTTGAATTCTTCAAAGACTCCATCAGCGTCACCACCTCCACCGAAGACACCCCTCTCGCCGCTGAACACCTGCATTTTCAGATTCACACCGATCCGAGGACCACCCTCAGAGGATCCCTCATCTACCGTCCTCCCGGGCCACGCGCCCCTTTCAGCGACGCCATCGCCGACTTCATCTCCCCGCACGCCCTCGCCTCGCCGGACTACATCCTCCTAGGCGACCTCAACTTCCATCTGGAACAAAACAACGACCCCAACACCACCACCCTGCTCGACAACCTCGCCAACCTCGGCCTCAAACAACTGGTGAACACCGCCACCCACATCGCCGGACACACGCTTGACCCCATCTTCTCCGCCAGCAAACACGTCTTCTTCAGCCACGCCTCCGCCCTATACTGGACCGACCACA
The DNA here is from genome assembly GCF_031143425.1 of Pleurodeles waltl. Taxonomy (NCBI): domain Eukaryota; kingdom Metazoa; phylum Chordata; class Amphibia; order Caudata; family Salamandridae; genus Pleurodeles; species Pleurodeles waltl. The sequence continues at coordinate 608,722,333 of NC_090444.1, read as the reverse complement.
CCTGCGTCCACTTCACGTTCCGACGCGAGACCCGCCACCTCCGCACCCAACCCATCCCTCGTCGACAGTGGAACAAGATCCCCGAAGAGCAACTCTTCTCCGCACTCGCTGCCAACCAACCCACCCTCACCACCGACCCCAACGACGCAGCCCTCAACCTCACAAACTGGATCTCCAACTGCGCAGACATCCTTGCTCCCCTCAAACGCACGCATCGACAGACCAACACCAAAAAACCTCTCTGGTTCTCTGACACCCTCAAAGAATCAAAGAAAACTTGTCGCGCCCTTGAGAAAGCCTGGCGCAAGGACCGCACCGCTGACAACATGACCGCCCTCAAGCACGCTACCCGCGAACACCACCACCTGATCCGCGCCGCCAAAAGGAACTTTTTCACCGACAGACTGGACAAAAACAGACACAACAGCAGAGAACTCTTCAGCATCGTCAAGGAGTTCTCCAACCTCAGCGCCAACGCCGTCACGCCCTCACAGGATCTGTGCGAATCCCTCGCCACTTTCTTCCATCGCAAGATTAGCGACCTCCACGACAGCTTCGGACACCAGGCCCAACCAAACACCACCGAACCGGCATCCACGGCCATCACCCTCAACAACTGGTCCCACATCAACACGGAAGAAACCAAATCCATCATGAACTCTATCCACTCCGGCGCCCCTTCGGACCCCTGCCCGCACTTCATCTTTAACAAAGCCGACGACATCATCGCCCCGCACCTCCAGACCGTCATCAACTCTTCTTTTTCTTCTGCTACCTTCCCCGAATGCTGGAAACACGCCGAAGTCAACGCCCTACTAAAGAAACCTACGGCTGACCCGAGCGACCTGAAAAACTTCCGCCCCATCTCTCTTCTGCCTTTCCCAGCCAAAGTAATAGAGAAGACTGTCAACAAACAGCTGACCACCTTCCTGGAAGACAACAACCTGCTTGACCCCTCACAAACCGGATTCCGAACCAACCACAGCACTGAAACCGCCCTCATCTCAGTCACCGACGACATCAGAACCCTGATGGACAACGGTGAAACAGTCGCCCTCATTCTGCTCGACCTCTCGGCTGCCTTTGACACCGTCTGTCACCGCACCCTAATCACCCGCCTCCGCTCCACTGGAATCCAAGGCCAGGCCCTGGACTGGATCGCCTCCTTCCTCTCAAACCGTTCCCAAAGAGTTTACCTCCCTCCGTTTCGCTCAGAACCCACCGAGATCATCTGCGGCGTACCCCAAGGCTCATCACTCAGCCCGACACTCTTCAATGTCTACATGAGCCCCCTCGCCAACATCGTACGCAAGCACGACATCATCATCACCTCCTACGCCGACGACACCCAACTTATACTCTCCCTCACCAAGGACCCCGCCAGCGCCAAGACCAACCTACAAGAGGGTATGAAGGACGTCGCAGATTGGATGAGGCTCAGCCGCCTAAAGCTGAACTCTGAAAAAACGGAAGTCCTCATCCTCGGCAACACCCCGTCCGCCTGGGACGACTCCTGGTGGCCCACGGCCCTCGGCACCGCACCAACCCCCACAGACCACGCCCGCAACCTCGGCTTCATCTTGGACCCTCTTCTCACCATGACCAAGCAAGTCAACGCCGTGTCCTCCGCCTGCTTCCTCACCCTCCGCATGCTCCGCAAGATCTTCCGCTGGATCCCCGCTGACACCAGAAAAACCGTGACCCACGCCCTCGTCACGAGCCGCCTGGACTACGGCAACACCCTCTACGCCGGGACCACAGCCAAACTCCAAATTCGCCTGCAACGCATTCAAAACGCCTCGGCCCGCCTCATCCTCGACATACCCCGCAGCAGCCACATCTACACACACCTGAGACACCTGCACTGGCTTCCAGTCAGCAAAAGGATCACCTTCCGACTTCTCACCCACGCACACAAAGCCCTCCACGACAAGGGACCGGAATACCTCAACAGACGCCTCAGCTTCTACGTCCCCACCCGCCTCCTCCGCTCCTCTGGCCTCGCACTCGCTGCTGTCCCTCGCATCCGCCGCTCCACGGCAGGTGGGAGATCTTTCTCCTTCCTGGCGGCCAAGACCTGGAACTCCCTCCCCACCAGCCTCAGGACCACCCAGGACCACTCCGCTTTCCGGAGACTCCTAAAGACCTGGCTGTTCGAGCAGCGATAACCCCCCCCCCTTTTCCCCTAGCGCCTTGAGACCCGGATGGGTGAGTAGCGCGCTTTATAAATGTTAATGATTTGATTTGATTTGATTCGATTTGAATTGACATTTCATATAATACTCAGTCTAGACATGGGTCAAACCTTCTCAACCGATCTAGACATAGAAAATTGTGTGCTGGTTGGGCTTGTCCATATCGGTGATGTATAGGTTGTAGATTCTACTTGAAGTTACAATTATTACTGTGGTTTGTATTCAGGGTTGAGCGATGATGTAATTGTCTTGCAAATAGCCATATTTTCACTTCTTTTGTGCAGTTCATATGTTTCTTAATGCTTTGAATCTTGGCTTGTTGTGAGTTCTAGAGGTTGGCAGCTTGTACTTAGAAAGCAGTGCCTCCTATGGATTTTGTCCTTTCAGTGGTATGATGATCCGTAGTGCAAGCCTAGAGCTTCGTGTCCTATTTTGTATGTATTGCTTGAATTTAACTTGTAGGTATTGCTGCCGTTTTTTTGGGATGGTCTGTGGACAATGGTGCAAGTATATAACTACCAAGCTCAAGTTACACCCCCTCACAGAGCACAATCTGGAAGCTTCTTTGTGGAGTTATGTAGAACATCGCTCAGCTGTTATGACCGTGTAGGACTTTAGTACTGTGAGAACATTACTGTAGGACCAGTGGTCCAACTATAACCCGCTTTATGCCGAGCCAGAGAAAAAGATGGCTCGGCATAAAGCGGGTTGACGGCATCAACCGGAACAAGGAATCCTACATCTTGAGATCCTAAGCGTGTCCTAAAATGTCACCTGCAATTGTGCGCTCTTACCATCGCTGCCACAAAAGAGTGGAACATTAGCTCTTGAACTGATCAATACCAGTTCGGAGTGTGACATGCTGAGAGAAAAAATGGCAACACTCCACAGTAACAGGCGGTGCTAAACCGTACGGAAATGCAAATTCATAATGATGGCCAGGTCCCCTTTTGGAAAACAAAGATACATTTTTAGCACAGTACCCCGTTTCTGCACCGTTTTGTTGCTGCAGCTTGTCGTCAGTGCACCTTTCTAGTAATGCTGGAGAAACTTTAAGTGACTTGGAGGTGGTATGATGCAAAATTAAGATAAGGAGTTCTGGGAGAGTTACCTTCTTGTGAAAACTTCTCTTTTGATTACTCTGACTTGAGGGTTCCTCCTCACTTTCTAAATGCCCACCCTTTTACCTTTCCTACTTGGCCAAGCTCATATTCCTGTCTCTATGCTTTTTATTCTAATCTTTTAGAACTACCCATTGGAAGTCTGAGGCTCATCAGAACCACAGTGAGTCTCATTTCTTGAAAGGAGGTACATTTGTCCAGGGGCCCACACATAATATCTCCTCTGGGAATCTGGACTTGTTTGAGGGCTTAACAATAGATTATACTGTCTGCTGGTGGAAATGGTGAAAGGCACTGACATCCCTGGTTGCCCGCTGTTATCATGCATTCTTTGTACATGCTTAAAGGTCAGTAAACATAGCTTTAAAAAAGAAAGCTGTTGTTAACCTTGGCTCAGTTTTGGCTGGGTGTATCTGTGTATACGAAATATTATGGATTACTAGTAAACAGTTAAAAACAAATGCCATTATGTGAGAATGCATGTTACTGTAGCTCACTATGTTCTTTAGTCCTGAAGGCTCCCCTTCCCTCTATCACCACAGTACATTAAGTATGTCCCAGTAGCGCTTCTGTGCTATAAATGCGTCTTATGACCAGCAGCTGACAGTAACCATGCACAGGCCATGTGAGAGGATAATCACACTTGCTATAACCATAGAGTAGTTTGGAGCCACAGTAATGTGTAACATATTAAAGTATGTTAAATTGTAGTGCTAGAGTGCTCACCACATGGCATTGACACTGACTACCAGTGCTGGTCAGGTTCTACAATATGCAGCTCTACAGCACCACTGTGAAAATAGTGGGTGTGGTTTGACTTTAGCCACATGCACCTGTGATAATGACATATATCCGCCTTCTCCACCAGTGCCTCCATGCTGACAGATCACCCGACTCTTGACAACAAAAGAGCACTATGTGAATATTTGGATAAGATAATGAAATCAAAGAGACAAGTTATCCATTTGGAACCAAAGCCCAACTATAAAGAGAGAGCCATTTTTGTGCAAATTTCTTAATTGTTACAAAGTCGATATTAATTTACAATGTGTTCGGAGCAGTTGACAGATATACAACGAAAAGCCATTGCAAGTATTGATAACACTTTCTGTTGCTCTACCCTCATTCTTTTTTTTTTTCTTTTTTTTTACGTTCTTATTGTTACGTCAACATTATAAGAACCGTTAAACCCAAAACCACCGGTAGAAGTCAAGCCGAGAATGTCATAGGGTGTCTCTGTTTACTGTCTACGTCTGCTGGTATTGCATGCAATATTTGTCATGTAGCTCCTGGTCCTCGTACGTGTAGGGCACTTATTATTTATGAATAGACATTGACATAGGTCAATTTATTTGGATGACCTAGGTATTCTTAGACCTTAACTGGGGCCAACCGTGGAGTACTCCCGCATCTGTGGATCTAGATGTATTCATGTTTGGGTCATGGCCTCCCACGCTTTCCGTACCTCCCCGCCCCTGCATCCCTCCCGGTTTTTCTCATATGTGACTCTTCAGCCCGGCCCATTCCAATAAATCTTTTCTCCATTCACTTGGTGTCAGGGGGTAAGCACTAATCCATCGTATGGCAATTCAAGGCCTAGCCACCACTAAGGCTAAAATTGTGTATCTTCTAGTGACTTTTCTTTTGGGATTGAATGGTAGGTGCCCTAATATACAGTCTGTGAAAGTCAGGGAGATGTTCCATCCCATCACCGCTTTTAAATGTTCTAAGATCTGTATCCAGAACTCCAATAATTTTGTACAGTACCAGACCATGTGGACAAAGTCCGCCCCAGCGATGTTGCATCTAGGACATGAGCTGGGTCTAGAGGGGTATATTGGGCTGAGACACTGGGGGGAAAGATATGTCATATGTATAAAGTTGTACTGAATTCGTTTAAATCTGGCTGATGTGGCCGCCCCACAAACCCCTTTGTGTACTTTTTTCCAGTCTGTCCTGCACTGTATCGTTGCCAAACCTGCTCAATTCTCAGTGGCTTTTGGTGTCTGTCAGCACAGAGGGCCAGATATATATTGGTAATAAAGCGTCTTCCCCCTGTCTTGGAGTGTGGTCAGCGTATAGGTTGGGTCTGGTGCACTGGGGAATGCAGGCCACAGTTGGCATGCTGTGGCGGATATTTTGGCATATTGAAGGAATTGCCCCCCTCCTAGGTGGAATTGTGTTTGTGCCTCCTGAAAGGATATAAATCGTCCCTCTCGGTTTAGGTCCGCTAACATTATGCAGCCCCATCTTGCCATTCACTTGGGGGATTATCCATAGATCCAAATCTAAAGCAAAAGGGGTTCTTTTTAGGACTGTTTTTACTGTCCGTTCCTAAATTCGACCCATAAGACATATTAGCTGCGGAAAGTGCTTAGGTATGACAATAAAAGTTCCCCCAATTGGTGACCTTCATATGATCCTTCCAGGAGTCATCTCTCCCAGTTCCACTCCCTATCTAGCCAAGATACAGCATGTTAGAGCTGGGCTGCGTAGTAGTACAGTTCCAGATCTGGGACATCTAAGCCCCCCTCAGCCCACCCACGCCTCAGGGTGGTCAGGCCAACCCAGCTTCCCTTTCCCTGCCAAAGCAACTCGACTAAGATTTTGTCGAGCTTGCGAAATACTCTCCTCGGAATTTCAAAATAAGAGCCCTGCACTATATAGAGATATTTGGGCAGGACAACCATCTTCACAAGTGCCACCCGGCCCAGCAGGGACAGCCCAAGGGAGTTCCAGAAATGGACAGAGGACCTTAGTCCCATCAACATTCTGGACATATATCTGGCATAAAATAAATCTTGATCTTGTGTTATGGCCCAAGTACTTAACTTTTTCTAATTCCCATCTGAGTTCAGTGTTGGGAAGCTCATCGCAGGGTACTCCTGCTAGGGTCCCAAGTGGGAAAAGGGTGGGTTTCTTCACATTGACCAACAGGCCCGACACCTCTCCAAATTCGTCCATCACGTTGAGCAGTAGGTGGAGCTATATATCGGGGCGATGGAGGTATATCAGTGCGTCATCCGCATATAAGGAAACTATATGTTCACTCCTCCCCACTTGAATACCCCATCCCTGTAGGACCTGGCGTAGTCTGCACGCCAGCGGTTCCAGCACTATAGCAAATATTAGGGAGTACAAGGGACATCCCTGCCTTGTACCTCTTTGCAATAAGATTTTGTCTGATACAGGACCATGGCCCTGGGCTGAGTTTATAATAATTTAATCCATCGGATGAACCGATGCCCCAACCGCTTTTTTCCCACCACTGACTAAAGTCCCAATTAAGGGAATCTTCCCAACATCCCCTCCACTCATAGGCAGTGGCCGCAACACCCTTCCAGTACCCAGTCACCAAGAGGGCCTGAAACCCCACGTAGCTCTCCAAAAAGAAGAGATCAAAACCTATATATACAGTATTAGAACATGTGATATTGAAGAATCCGTTCAGGACCTCAAGTGACCCTTCATTACGAGCTCAACCTAGGCTCAGCAACTCCGGTACACCCAGATCCTGAGCTGTCCTGTCCCAAACTATGACCTATCAGTCCCCTACCGCCCCCCATCGGAGGTCCAATCGTGTGTAAACGACCCAGAATTGTATTAATAGGGAAAGGATTTGTACGAATCCCCTCCACCCCCCCCCCCTCCACCCCCCCAAGCAGGACACGGTTCCAATGGACATACAGGAGATCTCCCCACAACGGGGGCGTCGGATGGGTCCATCACCAAGTTAGTGTCATATGTCCAAACAGTTAGAGTGTTGAGTATCTGTAGAGTGGGACGTGGGGAGGAAGAAGTTGGAGGTCGACTCTAGATCTCCCTCCATGGCCAGCGCCGCCCCCTCCATCTCCGTCAGTGTATGGGCTCTATCTGACGACAAAGTATGATTTTCCACTGCTGGAGCTCGAGCTGCTCAAGGAGGCCATTGGGCTCTGTCCCTCCCAGGTCTCTGCCATCCAGGAGCATGGTGTCCTTGCCACAAACCTTGGGTTTCCGTCCAATCAAATGCCTCCTGTGGAGTCTCGAAAAAGTGTGCTCATTTTCCATACTGTACTCTCAGTTTAGCTGGGAAAAGGAGACTGTACTTGATGTTATTGTCTCTTGGCTTTCTTTTAACCCCAAGGAAGTCCCTCTGAAGTTCCTGCACTTTTTCTTGTATAGTCCGGAAAAATAAGGATGGGCGTACCCTCATAGTTAGGGGGGCCTGAGTTTGCACATGTTAAAGGATTAAGGGCCTGATTGGAACTTTGGCGGAGGGGGTTAATCCGTCCCAAATGTGACGGATATCCCGCCCACAGTATTACGAGTTCCATAGGATATAATGGACTTGTAATACGGCGGGTGGGGTATCCGTCACATTTGGGACCAATTAATCCCCTCCGCCAAAGTTGTAATCAGGCCCTAAGTCTCTATCTCTGTGGTTAAAAAGGTGTGCTATAATTGCTTGCGATGGTGCACCAGGTTTCGGTGTCGGATCTAGGGCTCTATGCGCCCTTCCTACCGTGAAGAATTTTGAAAGCCGCATGGGCTGTAGGGCAGTAACCAATCAGTCCTGAAACAAAGTTCTGTGAATGACCCCTCCGCACGTTCCAGGAACCCCACCAGGCGGAGGTTATTACGGCGTGATCTGCCCTCTTTGAGTCGTTCCGAGTTATTGAATGCTAGTTTATTAGGTTCTGTGACCTTTGTTTAGAGCTCATTAATCATAGCACACAGCGTTGTTACTTCCTCTTCCTTGACCCTTTCCACTACCTTACGGAGGTCTAAGCAGAGGTGGTTTATGTCCATTGCCATAGTGTCCATTTGTTTGCCAGAGCTTCTCGGGTCCCTTTAATTGCCTCCAGAATATCTGTAGTGTCCTGTGAGGGCTGGGTTGGGGGCTCCTGCCCCTCCGCGGTACTCAGTCCTTGCCCCGGGGTGGTGTATTGCATGATCTTATTAGATTGGGCTCCTTTGTGCATTTTAGCACTTGAGCATAGCCCTCAAGCAGTACTTCCAGTCCAAGGGACACATTATGCTTGAAACCGTTCCTGATTTCCGGTAGACAATAGAGCACCAGGTATTCTGATTGTGAGTCCCTCGCAACTGCTATTATACACAGGCTCCGGAAAGCTGTTTGCGGGGGCAATAGTACGGTGTATCTGTGTGCCGCCTGGAGTCTGTGCTTCTCCCTACATCTTCATCCACTGGTGGGTCCTCCCACTCCCCCTGCCTCATACCTATGGCACGACTCCACAGTGCGTGGGGCCGTCTCCTTTCAAGAGGCATATGGGGGCCCGTTACACGCCTCTGTCTGGTGCCCTCTTCCAGTGCTTGCGGCAATACCCGGGCCACAGATCACGTCCGCTCCAGCACCCCCAGGCTCACCGTCTCATTGCCGCTCCATGTACGGAGGACACCCCCGCTGCAGCACTGTCACCTCGGGGGGGCCGTCCACCATTGCCACTGCTTCCTCTTTTTGTGCCGCGTGAGCAGGTGCCGGAGGAATCCAGGCCAGGCAGGCAGGACTTACACTGGCACGCCCCTCCGCTGCACTCTGCTCTGACTGGGCCCGGGCAGCCACCTCCTGGGTGCAGATGACTGTAAATAACAGAAAGGGGGCAGCACGGGGCCCCAACTCCGCTCCGGGGATAACCAACTAGGCTCCATCGGTGTAATTTCTGCCGCTCTAGGGGGGCTGGGACTGCAGGATATTGCTGGATTTTATGGCTTGAGACAGGAGCCTTCTCGTGGCGTGTCTAGGCAGCCATCTTGGTACGCCCCGCCTCCGAGAAAGCCATTTAATTGATAAATAATGTTTTCCCCAAAATATTTTTAAGAGACCTCTTAGAAACTAATCCAGACCATCCCAAGGATCATATACAGTAGTCAGGGTTTTTGATGCTTCAGTCCATTATGCATTACGGCAGAGCCACTAGTTCTGGCACAGATGTTCAGAATTATTGATCTGTTTTTCCAGTTTGGGTTCTTAGCTTTGTAAACTATTAAGTGTAATATTCCATTAGATTAGCAGAAAAAAGGTGTTGACCTGTAACAACTGTTCTCTAACTTTAATCCCTTCTATGGATTCATGTACGAACTATAATTTTTCTATAAGAATTTCTATTCCATGAATTCTCTGCTCTAAAAAGAAGATGGATTGGTTAGAGACTTTTGGACTTCACAGACAGCTATTGTCCTAGCCCAGGTGATTTTGGAAGTATAAACATGATTTTGGTATTGTGTTCCCATAACTCCCAACTTGTAAAATATGCCATTATTTGTTAGTAACTTTTTATTCCTGTGAAACACACTTTTTTGCCTGCCATTTTGTTTGATTTGATATATTTGGAGTGGGTTGGACCTGTTTATATACAGGTAGATATGACAAGCCTTTTTTATGATTGCAGGTGCCTCTGTGCATTGACTCATCAAATTTTGCTGTAATAGAGGCAGGCCTGAAGTGTTGTCAAGGGAAGTGCATTGTAAACAGCATAAGCATGAAGGAAGGTGAAGAAGACTTCTTAGAGAAAGCAAGAAAGATCAGACGATACGGAGCTGCTGTAGTCATTATGGCTTTCGATGAAGTGGGCCAGGTGAGTTCTCTTTTTCTCTCATTATAGTTAGCTGTCTGTTAGACAAACCCTGGAAAGCACATTATTACATCTCTTAGCTACTGATGTACACATTGTGTTTGCCTGTTATATGATGAGCTAGTTTATTGGGTATTTGGCAAGTTATGAACAGAATGTAATAAGTTTGTTATTGTAATCATTATAGCACACTGTAAGACAAAGAAATGCCAGAAAATGTGACATTCCCTGAAACCTGGAAACAGTCGAAGGGGAAGGTAGCTAAGATTTATTGAAGTCTCCAAAACCGGATTAAATATTTTACCTAAAGGTGTGGAACAAGGCAACAAACTGCTTTTTACATATGTTATGTACTGTCCATTGTCAGCATAATTTGCACAAACTAAAACCTTAAATTACTGTAAAATCATCAATTCCACTTTGATCAGAAGGACAAAGGGTGTGAAATTAACAAAGCTGTGATTTATAAACTGATGTTTGTATCTCAGGGACCATTTGGACTGAATGTGTAATTTAGAGTATTATGTGTTAGAATGTATTAAATTATGAAGGTCAAACACAGTTGTGTACAATAGTCAAATGTGTTTCATATTCGCTAGGCACATTTGAAAGGTATTAAGTAGGCATTGTAATAATTAAGTGAAATTCGGAGCAAAGAACGTGCTTTTGCGAGCTGGTATAAAGCAAGTGCTCTGTAGTGGGTGTAAGGCAGCATGCTAGCGTTTTTTGTAAAACAGCTCAATAAGCTTGCTTCTACATTGTTGCTGTGAACAGCTGGTATCCGTGAATCTCAAACCATATTATTAAACATTAGGAAAAGGAAAGGTTTGAAATAAGGCAGAGACATTGTCCAAATTCGACCATGTGTGGAACAGATAATTTACAACTCTGGTCTTACATAATGTAAGCATTTTGGTACTTCAACACAAGATTGTCCTTCAGTTAAAACATTTCTAATGTGAGTCTGCAGTTCTAGCTCTACTCATGATTTTAATGTAGATACAGTTAGTGCTGGTGTTTTAAAGAGTAAATTGATCACATAGCTGGCCTGTGGCCACTAAATGGATATTTTGCAGCTTATCAGGCGATACTCATGGCAGTGGACTGCAACAAACACCTTCTTTTTTCAGTTTGCTTGTATTGAAGTATAGCAGTACATATAGCTATACAACAATCAACTTTCCAATTGACTACTTCTCTTATGTTCTGAAACCAAAATGTTCTTGCAGTTTTGTAAAATATAAAATGTTCTATTTGAGTATAAAATATAGTTTTGAAAAAATATGTGGGACCAACAGAGCAAATATTTAAGGAATGAAAATTGGGGAAATGGTAGAGAATCCATTTAATAGGAGACCGAAATACAATAACACTAACTAGTCTAATAAACACAAAAATACATCTATTTTGAAATATTAAAGTCATCTTGCATTAAGGAGGTGTATGTTTTAGTAGGGAACTCTTTCTAAGTGGAGTGCAGTCCTCACCCATGGACGATAAGAATATATAGACAGTGAGTGACACATAGTATTCTGGCGTTCTCTTTATATCTAACCCATTTGAAAAAATACATTTGATAGCACCTGCAAAGTTATTTTGCAGTATTGACAACCCAATCCCCTTAATTAGGACTCTGAGGAAGAACCTCTATTTTACAATAAATGTAACTGTGGATCGTAATTTGAAGAATGTCTACCCAGCATTGAAAAGTCAGTCTGTTTTGGATATAGGGTAGTCAAAAACATCTGCAAATCTACAAGTCATTTGTACAAATCTTGATATTGGTTTAGTGAGTTAATGTGTCAAAGTAATTTATCTGTGGAGGACCACAATAGCTAAAGTGTGTTGCAGATTATTTAAAAGCTAATTATTTACAACTTTGCAGGTTTGTATCTTTTCCATTTAAAATGTCATTTTAATGTTTAGGAATGTTGTTCTTTTTCAATGTGGAAGCACAACCATTATTGTTAAGGTTCTTGGTAGGAAATTCTTTAATTTTTTCTTTTTGAGCCCACAACTAGTAAGCGTTTTATGGTATGACCAAAGTGATACAAGGTAGTGGTTTTAAAACAGCAGGTGAAACATGGGGTAGTATTGAGGAGGATAAGAATTGGAGGGGGTCTAGTTTCTGGTACGCTATATTTATTAATGAATGAAGATGTGTGTATCTGTTTATTATTGTAACCTATGAGCACATGATTTCTGGGTGACTGCGGTGGAGAAAGGAATTACTTAAGGCTTCAGAAATTACAATGTGGAGCAGTGTTAGCAGTAGTTAGAACTTCTTACCTTTCAGAAATAACTTACTGCCTGAATATGTTTATGCAGCGAAGTATTCATGTATTTTCATATTAGCGCTCTAACACTGTGTGTGCAGACATGCTGTATGCTGTATGAAACTGTTGAATAAATATACTAAAACAAATTTAGAGAGTTTTATAGCAGACAGACTCGGTGACAAACAGGCTGGCTTGGATGGCAAATAGAGTGAAAGTGTTTGAACTACGAGCAGAAGATGCTGAGAACAGGGCCAGGAGGAACAACATACGGATCATTGGTCTGCCCGAGTGCCTGTAGGTCCCTGGTGCTGACATGACTGCATTCTTGGAGACCAGGCTCCGAACTGAGATACCACCTGAGTGCCTATCACCGTTCCTTGAACTTGAGAGAGAGTTGCTTGTATGCAAAGTGCTGTTTATCTAAACCTATTTGAAAACACTGCATGATACTTTTTTAATTTATTTGTCACCAGGCCACAGACACAGAAACCAAAATCAAGGTGTGCACCAGAGCATATAACCTTCTGGTGCAAAAATTGAACTTCAACCCAAATGACATAATCTTTGATCCGAATATTCTGACAATTGGTACTGGAATGGACGAACACAGTTTGTATGCCATTAACTTCATTGAAGCAACTAAAACTATAAAGGTGAGTCATTACTAAATACATTTCATTGTATTTAAGTACAATATTAGTAGTTGCTTGCTATCATCTTGATTGGAAGATTTGCCACTGTCCTATCGCCATGCAAAGTTTGCTGTTTATAACCATATTGAGTTATTTTGCATTTCTATAATCTCTTGTTGTCAGTAGGAGAGTTGAGTTTCTCTATTTCAAATAGCTTTAGACAGTAGAATGAAGGGTTCAATACAGTGTCTTTTACTGAAGAGACTGTTGAGAGGCAAAAAATCATGTTCGGTGGCATGTGTAGCTGCAGATACACATGCTTTGCATAGTCTGCCGTCTGGTGTTGGGTCGGAGTGTTACAAGTTGTTTTTCTTCGAAGAAGTCTTTTCGAGTCACGAGACCGAGGGACTCCTCCTCCTTTGTTTCCATTGCGCATGGGCGTCGACTCCATCTTAGATTGTTTTTTTTCCGCCATCGGGTTCGGACGTGTTCCTTTTCGCTCCGTGTTTCGGGTCGGAAAGATAGTCAGAATCAACTGAAAATTCGTCGGTATTGTTTCGTTCGGTATCGAGTTAGATTAGAGTCGACACCGAATCCAGAAGAGCTCCGGTAGCCCTTCGGGGTAATTTCGATCCCCCGTCGGGGCCTGGTCGGCCCGACCGCGTGCAACATCGAGACTGATGGAACGGACCCCGTTCCGATTCTGTCCTAAATGCCACAGTAAATACCCCTATACAGACCAACATTTGGTCTGTAACTTGTGCCTGTCACCCGAGCACAAAGAAGAGACGTGTGAGGCCTGTCGAGCGTTTCGGTCGAGAAAAACGCTCCGAGACCGAAGAGCCAGAAGGTTACAGATGGCGTCCACGCCGACAGGACAACGGAGGTTCGAGGAAGAGGGAGAAGAAGAAGCATTCTCCATCCACGAATCGGACTCCGAAGAATTAGACGTCGAGGAAACCGTGAGTAAGACGTCGAAACAAACATCACAGGGAAAAACAGACAAAGCCCAGGGGACGCCACTGCCAACAGGCCATGGCTCAACCCATAAAGTAGGTGACCGTCCATCGGCACCGAAGAAGGGCGAGACGGTGCCGAGATCGTCCGACTCAGGTCGAGACACAGGCACGCAGCAATCTCGGGACCGAGAAAGTGCCGCAGAAAAGGGTCGACACCGAGATAGCAGCACCGAAGCTGCTCGGCACAGAGACAGCGGCACCGAAGCTGCTCGGCACAGAGATAGCGGCACCGAGAGGGTGCGACGCCGAAAAATAGAAAAATCTCGTCCGAGCCGAAAATAACAAAAGGCACGGTTTCGGTGCCAAAACGCCCAGCAACCGAACCGAAAGCCAGTTCCTATTCAGAGGAACAATCACTGTCCTCCCAACTACAAAGACACCGATTTGAGGAGGAACTAAAAGAAACAGACGTAGATCACACGCAAAAGCGGATCTTTATACAAAGTGGGACAGGGAAGATCAGCACACTTCCCCCAATCAGAAGGAAAAGAAAACTAGAGTTCCAAAGCCAAGACAAGACACCACAAGCAAAAGTGGTAAAGAAGGTAACTCCACCACCCTCTCCACCACCGACAACTCATATATCACCGGCACAGACTCCGCCACAATCACCAGCTCATACCACCATGAGCCAAGATGATCAGGACGCATGGGATCTCTATGATGCTCCAGTATCAGACAATAGCCCTGAGTCGTACCCTACTAAGCCCTCACCGCCTGAGGACAGTACGGCATATGCACAGGTGGTAGCTAGGGCAGCAGAGTTTCATAATGTACGCTGCACTCAGAGCCTATCGAGGATGACTTCCTCTTTAACACCCTGTCATCCACCCATAGCAATTATCAAAGCCTTCCTATGCTCCCGGGGATGCTAAGGCACGCTAAACAAATTTTTAAGGAGCCAGTGAAAAGCAGAGCAATAACTCCAAGGGTGGAGAAGAAATACAAGGCACCGCCCACAGACCCTGCTTTTATTACATCACAACTGACACCAGATTCAGTTGTCGTCGGAGCAGCTCGTAAAAGAGCCAACTCACACACATCAGGCGACGCACCACCTCCTGACAAGGAGAGCCGCAAGTTTGATGCAGCGGGGAAAAGGGTTGCAGCACAAGCTGCAAATCAATGGCGCATCGCCAACTCGCAGGCACTCCTAGCGCGATATGACAGAGCCCATTGGGACGAGATGCAGCATCTCATCGAGCACCTCCCCAAAGAATTCCAGAAACGGGCAAAACAAGTGGTTGAAGAGGGACAGAACATTTCCAACAACCAAATCCGTTCTTCTATGGATGCAGCAGATACAGCTGCAAGAACAATAAATACTGCTGTAACAATAAGGAGGCACGCATGGCTGCGCACATCCGGCTTCAAACCCGAGATACAGCAGGCAGTGCTTAATATGCCGTTCAATGAACAACAATTGTTTGGCCCAGAAGTGGACACTGCAATTGAAAAATTAAAGAAGGACACTGATACAGCTAAAGCCATGGGCGCACTCTATTCCCCGCAGGGCAGAGGCACATTTGGCACATTTCGTAAAACCACTTTCAGAGGAGGGTTTCGAGGTCAAGCCACACAAGCCAGCACCTCACAAACAACACCGCCTACCTACCAGGGACAATACCAAAGGGGAGGCTTTCGAGGCCAATACAAAGGGGGCCAATTCCCAAGAAACCGGGGAAAATTTAAAGGTCCAAAAACCCCTCAAAACAAGCAGTGACTCACAGGTCACTCAACCCCTTCACACAACACCAGTGGGGGGAAGACTAAGCCAGTTCTACAAATCTTGGGAGGAAATAACAACAGACACTTGGGTCTTAGCAATTATCCAACATGGTTATTGCATAGAATTTCTCCAACTCCCTCCAAACGTCCCACCGAAAACACACAATATGTCAAAACAGCATATAGACCTTCTAGGACTAGAAGTTCAGGCATTACTGCAAAAAGACGCAATAGAATTAGTACCAGGTCCACAAAAGAATACAGGAGTTTACTCACTGTACTTTCTAATACCCAAAAAAGACAAAACTCTAAGACCAATATTAGACCTCAGAACACTAAACACCTACATCAAATCAAACCACTTTCACATGGTGACATTACAAGACGTAATCCCACTGCTGAAACAGCAAGACTACATGACAACATTAGATCTAAAAGATGCGTATTTCCATATACCGATCCATCCCTTGCACAGGAAATACCTAAGGTTCGTATTCAAAGGAATACACTACCAATTCAAAGTGTTGCCATTCGGAATAACAACAGCGCCAAGAGTCTTTACAAAGTGTCTAGCAGTAGTAGCTGCACACATCAGGAGGCAGCAAATACACGTGTTCCCGTACCTAGACGATTGGCTAATCAAGACCAACTCGCTAACAAAGTGTTCACACCACACAGATTATGTTATACAAACCCTTTACAAGCTGGGTTTCTCCATCAACTATGCAAAGTCACACCTTGTGCCGTGTCAAACACAGCAATACTTAGGAGCGACAATCAACACAACAAAAGGGATAGCCACTCCAAGTCCACAAAGAGTTAAAAATTTTCACAAGGTGATACAAGCCATGTATCCAAATCAAAAGATACATGCAAAAATGGTATTAAAACTCCTAGGCATGATGTCCTCATGCATAGCCATTGTCCCAAACGCAAGATTGCACATGCGGCCCTTACAACAGTGCCTAGCATCACAATGGTCACATGCACAGGGTCAACTTCTAGATCTGGTGTTGATAGACCGCCAAACATACATCTCGCTTCTATGGTGGAACAGTACAAATTTAAACAAAGGGCGGCCTTTCCAAGACCCAGTGCCACAATACGTGATAACAACAGATGCTTCCATGACAGGGTGGGGAGCACACCTCAATCAACACAGCATCCAAGGACAATGGGACGTACATCAAAGAAAGTTTCATATAAATCACCTAGAACTGTTAGCAGTATTTCTAGAATTGAAAGCATTCCAACCCATGATAACCCACAAATACATTCTTGTCAAAACAGACAACATGACGACAATGTATTATTTAAACAAACAGGGGGGGACACACTCGACACAGTTGTGTCTCCTAACACAAAAAATATGGCATTGGGCGATTCACAACCACATTCGACTAATAGCACAATTTATTCCAGGGATCCAGAACCAGCTAGCAGACAATCTCTCTCAGGATCACCAACAGGTCCACGAATGGGAAATTCACCCCCAAATCCTGAACAATTACTTCCAAATTTGGGGAACACCTCAAATAGATCTATTTGCAACAAAAGAAAACGCAAAATGCCAAAACTTCGCATCCAGGTACCCACACCGGCAATCTCAAGGCAATGCTCTATGGATGAATTGGTCAGGGATATTTGCGTACGCTTTTCCCCCTCTCCCTCTCCTTCCATATCTAGTAAACAGATTGAGTCAAAACAAACTCAAACTCATACTGATAGCACCAACATGGGCAAGACAACCTTGGTATACCACACTACTAGACCTGTCAGTAGTACCTCATGTCAAACTACCCAACAGGCCAGATCTGTTAACACAACACAAACAACAGATCAGGCATCCAAACCCTGCATCGCTGAATCTAGCGATTTGGCTCCTGAAATCCTAGAATTTGGACACTTAGGACTCACTCAAGAGTGTATGGAGGTCATAAAACAAGCTAGAAAACCTTCCACTAGACACTGCTATGCAAGTAAATGGAAAAGATTTGTTTGTTACTGTCATAATAATCAAATTCAACCATTGCATGCATCTCCAAAAGATGTAGTAGGGTATTTACTACATTTGCAAAAGTCAAATCTAGCTTTCTCTTCCATAAAGATTCATCTCGCAGCAATATCTGCATACCTACAAATTACTCATTCAACTTCCCTATTTAGAATACCTGTCATAAAAGCGTTTATGGAAGGACTAAAAAGAATTATACCACCAAGGACACCACCTGTTCCTTCATGGAACCTCAATATTGTCTTAACAAGACTCATGGGCCCACCTTTCGAACCCATGCATTCTTGCGAAATGCAATACCTAACGTGGAAAGTTGCATTTCTCGTTGCCATTACATCTCTAAGAAGAGTAAGTGAAATTCAGGCGTTTACTATACAAGAACCATTTATTCAAATACACAAAAATAAGGTAGTTCTAAGAACCAACCCAAAATTCTTACCAAAGGTTATCTCACCGTTCCACTTAAATCAAACAGTAGAATTACCAGTGTTCTTCCCACAGCCAGACTCAATAGCTGAAAGAGCACTACATACATTAGACATCAAAAGAGCACTAATGTACTACATTGACGGAACAAAACTAATTAGGAAAACAAAACAACTATTTATTGCATTTCAAAAACCTCATACAGGAAATCCAATATCAAAACAAGGTATAGCCAAGTGGATAGTTAGGTGCATCCAAACCTGCTATCTTAAAGCAAAAAGAGAGCTGCCTATTACACCAAAGGCACACTCAACCAGAAAGAAAGGTGCTACCATGGCCTTTCTAGGAAATATTCCAATGAACGAAATATGTAAGGCAGCAACATGGTCTACGCCTCACACATTTACTAAGCACTACTGTGTAGACGTGTTATCCGCACAACAAGCCACAGTAGGTCAAGCTGTACTAAGAACTTTATTTCAAACTACTTCCACTCCTACAGGCTGAACCACAGCTTTTGGGGAGATAACTGCTTACTAGTCTATGCAAAGCATGTGTATCTGCAGCTACACATGCCACCGAACGGAAAATGTCACTTACCCAGTGTACATCTGTTCGTGGCATTAGTCGCTGTAGATTCACATGCGCCCACTCGCCTCCCCGGGAGCCTGTAGCCATTTGGAAGTAATCTTCAACATTTGTACATTTGTAAATATATTATTTTAATCTTCATTTTGTACATACTTATTCATTCCATTGCATGGGCACTATTACTAGCATACACAACTCCTACCTCACCCTCTGCGGGGAAAACAATCTAAGATGGAGTCGACGCCCATGCGCAATGGAAACAAAGGAGGAGGAGTCCCTCGGTCTCGTGACTCGAAAAGACTTCTTCGAAGAAAAACAACTTGTAACACTCCGACCCAAAACCAGACGGCGGACTATGCAAAGCATGTGAATCTGCAGCGACTAATGCCACGAACAGATGTACACTGGGTAAGTGACATTTTCCTTATTTCAGTTGTAGAATATGCTGAATTTGGAGGCATGGCTTGGTGTCAATGTGTTAGGGAGCTCCTGCAGAGCTCCCGGACGAGCTTGTCCATCAAGATCCAGCCGGCATCGATATGTCCGATCTTGCCACAAAATTTAATGAAGGAGACCCCCTAATTCACCCCCGCTGACAGCTGCCCTACTTGGGCGGTGCAGTGTCTTGCCAGTGCAAGAGGGAGTGGACCACACCATCGCTCCAGACAAAGATGGTGGCCGCCGAATCTGGCACCGTGCCTGACTGACAACAGATACACCTGGCTGTCCTTCCTGCGTGTCCTGGTTGAAGCCAAGGTCTTAGTTGGCCGTCAGACCTCACCGAAGGTACCTGGAGTGTCCCTCCCTCAGTGTGTGTAAGAAAGAAGAGCTAAGTGGAAACACCTGAGCCGTCGGTGGTGGATCCGCGGAATGTCTTACGGACAGTTGCCTGTCTGAGACTGTTCACCCAACCCTGGCTTCGCTGCTTTTGCATGGCTGGCCGTTTACGGGCCGCTCTCTCCCTTGGACAAAAGACTGACACTGTGGGGAGACGGTTGCCTTCGCTATTGCAGTCATGTAGCGGCCTGAGCCCACAGCAGCCATGAGGACCAGGACAGGTGAGGATGACGTGGCGGGAGCCGGGATGTGGCCTTGAGTGGAGGGGGCTTCCGGCTGCGTGCTGTGGCCTAGCAGAGAAGGAGATCTCATGAAGTGCAGAGTGGAGAGAGCCCGACAGGGTGCATGACACCCTGCAATTCGCACACAGCCCTGTGAGGGAGAGGACCTGACCTGCCCCTCTCAGGGGTGCTTGGTGTGGATTGCAAGATATGCTGAGGCTACCTGGAGAATAGGGGGTGAATCCCTCAGTGCTCGCCTTCTTCTATGCAGCGGGAACCAACCGCCTCTTTTTAGGACACTGCATGCCACCCTGAGAGCAATGGGCAGAGAGCTGCTCCAACCTGAACTGGGACCACTCATTACAAGGGCCCTTGCCCTAGATCCAGCAGGGCCTTGCACCACATTGCACGGCTGGTGTGCTGCATCTGCTCCAGCTGAATTCTGGGGCCCATGGTGAACCTTGGGCTAAACGGCGGGACGACTGTGACATCCGAGCCTGACCTAAGACACTTACTACTAGTGGCACGAGGCACACTTAAGGAGACCGCAGTGATCCCCTCACCAGTACACCACAGGACCACATCGAGATGGGCAAATATTTGAAGAAAAGAGATGCCAGAGACCCTGATCAGGATCAGAAAGCTATTGCCACTGTGCCAGGGACCATGGATGGGACTGGCGACCCTGACATGAAGGAACACCATGGCACTACACTGGACGATTTTCTTCAAGCAATAGCAGCGTCTAATGAGGAACTGGACCTCAATTAAAATACCATGGTCATAGGCCTGTTACTTCTCTGAGACGATCACAGATGATTAGCAGAGAGGGTTTAAACGACAGATCATACCTTGGAAAACATAAGTCCAGAGGTGACCTCGGTGACAAATAGGATGGCTGGGATGGAAAATAGAGAGAGAAAGTATTAGAACTGCGAGCAGAAGAACAGGACCAGGAGGAACAACATACGAATCATTGGTCTACCCAAGCGCATGGAAGGCCCTAGTGCTGACATGACTGCATTCCTGGAGACATGGCTCCGCACTGTGATAGTAGATGAGAGCCTGTCACTGTTTGCACTTGAGACAGCCCATTGAATGCACGCTAGATCTCCAGTCCCTGGAGCAGGACCTCGACCAGTCATTGCCAGAGTATTGCATTTTAAAGACTGAGACCATATCTTGCCCCAGGCCCAGCTAAAGGGAGAAATCACTATGGAAAATTGCAGTCGTCATCCTTCCCAACTTTACTAAGAAAGTACAACAGCAGAGAGACTCCTTTACAGATGCCGAATAGCAACTCTGGAAAATGAGCCTTACCTATGCAATGCTGTTCCCTGCCCAGCTCAGGGTCAACCATAACAACTCAGCACGCTTTTTCACATTTCCTGCTCTAGGTCTGGGAATGGATCAAACAATTCCCTCATCGAGAGGGTAGCCTCTCCCCAGACACGCAGCGTTGCTCCAGAGGGGCCAAAAAAAGGTGGCGAAACCACACACAAGGGTGATTCCCTCACGCTCCCAGGCCCTGCAACAGCGCCAAAGTGTGGTGGAGGAAGTGGCAGCTAGAAGCGGGGTGAGGTCCACTCCCCCATCGGAAGTGAGAAAACTGGCGGACTCGCACATTGCCTCGACATATCATGTGCCACAGATGTTTTCCTTCCACAGATTATATCCAGAGCAGCTAATCAACTGATTTTATCCTGGTCCAGTAAGGAGTCGACCATGTGCTGGGGGAAGAAGAATAGAATGCCCACTATACTCTGCAGTGCTGATGAATAGTGCTGGGTATGTGAACAGCTCTCTGCGCCAAATGTAACAAAGGCTGACCCTGAAGGGGAGGATGGAAGAAAATTCCAATCACATGATGTCATACAAAACTAGTGGGGCGAGATTGACCCACTTTGATTCTGCTTAGTATCTGGATGGCAGGTGGAAAGGCCAGGGGACTCCCTACAGAGAGAACACCCCCATCTTCTAGTTGTGCATGTGATGAATGCGCAAATGTTGCCTAGTTGACTGCTGGTTTGGATGGTGGTGCGTTTACTTCTCGTCCCGGGGTTGGGGAGATGGGATATTGTTGTGGTTTTTTTTTCCGGTTGTTGTTGCAGGTCCTCCCCCTCACCCCCGGCCTCCGCTACCTCGCTGTCTAGAAGATGGGCGAGATACGCTGACTCTCCTCTTGCACTCTCCCTTGGAAGGAGCTGCTGGAATGTTACTCTACACACCCACCATCGCCTCTCCCTTGACGTATACATTAGTTAGTTGGACGGTCAGGGGCCTAAACAGCTTGACTAAATGACACAAAGTGCATTCATATTTAAAGAGGCGCAGAGCTCGTATTGCAATCCTACTTGACAGGCCTGGAGAGGGAAGCGCTTCACAAATGCTGAAGGGGACAGATATATAATCCACGGCGAACTCTGCCTTTACGAGGGACATTCTGATCTGGATCCGACTGGGGTAACATTTAAAAAAACTTATGAACTCAAGAGGGTGCTTCACACCTCCCCCCTGCAGGAACTGTAACACCTGGACGGTGAGGCTCAGGACTCAGATTACAGTCCCCCAGGGCACACCAGCTAGTGGAGTTACCCACCCCCAGATAAAGCCCCATTTTTGGTGGCAAGTCCGATGAAAAAATTAAGGAAAACAGTGAGGAGTGACCACCCCAGCTAAGACCACTCATAAGTTGTCCAGAGCTGAGGTGACTACCTCCCTGCAGAATCCTCCATCTTGGTTTGGAGGACAGGGACCAATAGGTTTAGGAATGTGCCCCCCCCCTCCCCAAAGGTTTAGGAATGTGCCCCCCTCCCCTCAGGTACAGTAGCCATTGGCTACTGCCCTGTGACCCCTGTAACGCCCCTAAATCCAGGATTTAAGGGCTCCCCTGAACCCAAGTCGTCAGATTCCTAGCGACCTCACAAGAAAGAAGAAGGACTCCGGCGCCTAAAGACCCACTGCACCCCCTGCCCCCATGCCTTGGAGAACCCGACCTCTGGTGTAGCAACATTCAGCAGGTAGCCCTCCTCCCTGTCCAGCCTTTGGTTAGCCCGAGGCGACCCCCTGGACCTCGCCTGTAGCATCTGAGTGACCCCCGGGGCCCCTTCATTGAGAACCATTGGAAATCCGATGCCTTGTTTGCACCCTGCACCCGACTGTCCCAGTGCCGCTGAGGGTGCATGTTTGGTGCCTACTTGTGGACCCCAAGTGCTCCTCTGCCCTCGGAAGATGCTGGTACTTACCTGCCTGCAGATCTGATTCCGAGTGACCCTTGTCTCCATACGAGCCCACTTTAAATTTGATTACACTTTGACCTCTGCCCCCGCAGGCCTCGTGTTGCTGGGTGTTTGGGGTTAGCTTGAGACTTGAACTGTAAGTGTTATACTTACCTGTAAAACAATCTAACTTGTCTTCCCCTCAGGAACTGTTTTTGAAAATTGCACTGTCAAGTTTTAAAACAGATTATTGCCAATATTTCGAAAACTGTATAACTTATCGATTTCAAACAAAGTACTGTTGACACGTGTGTGAAATATGAAAATATTGAAGTACTTACATGCAGCTTGAATCTTGTGGTTCTAAAAATAAAGAAAATATATTTTATCTATATAAAAACCATTAGTCTGGAGTTAAGTCATTGAGTGTGTGCTTCTTCTATTGTCTGTGTATGTACAACAAATGCTTTGCACTACCCTCTAATAAGCCTAACTGCTCAACCACACTACCTCAAAAAAAATAGAGCATTAGTATTATCTACTTTAGCCTCTGTTAAGCCTCTGGGCAACCACTGAACTCTGCACACTATGGTGGTCGTTACAACCCTGGCGGACGGTGTTAAAGCGGCGGTAAGACCGCCAACAGGCCGGCGGTAAAAAATTTGCAATTACGACCATGGCGGAAACCGCCAACAAAGACAGCCACTTTAACACTCCGACTGCCACGGCGGTACAAACAAACAGCATGGCGGTCACCACCAACAGGCAGGCGGGAGACAATGTACAATCCACAGTATCACAACAGGCCAATCCGCCACCTTTTCCGGGGCGGATTCACTGTGGATAAAAAGACGGCGGAAACAGGAATTCCGAAGGGAAAACGCTCACCTCTCCACACCCCACGAGGAACGAGGACACCATGGACCTGGAACTCCAAATTCTACCTGCGATAGTCTTCATGCTCCTCTACCAGGAGCACGAACGCCGGTTTCGAAGACCACAGTGAGTACTGCACCTACGACACAGGGGAGGGGGGAGGGGAAAACCAGGGACATACACACGCAACACCCCCACCCACTACAACACACACACACTAATGCATATTAATACATCACAGTTACACCCCCCCCCCTTCGGAAAAATGCAAAGACAATAGAAAATGAGTGTAACCATTGTAATATATTAAAATCAAGTAGGCAAAAATATATATATATACACCATTTACAAAATATATACCAAGCATAGTAGTCCAGGTAGTGCTCCAATTAAGTCCGTGGAACACTGGGCCCACACGGTATGGGCGAGGCCCACACAAGATCCCCGACCATGACGGAGAGAGCACTGCAGGGGCATCAGACAGCAACTAAACAGGCAGCTCATGGGGAGGGAAAGGGGGGGCACCTCAGCCGCTTGAGTGCACAACGCCAAATCCACGAGGGGGCCACATGCCCACTGTTCCATTCTGGGGAGTGCAAAGACAAAGTCTCTCAAGTCTCTACAGTGGGTGGCTTGCCCACTGTTCCATCCTGGGGAGTGCAAAGCCACAGTCTCAAGTCTCTACAGTGGGTGGCGTGCCCACTGTTCCATCCTGGGGAGTGCAAAGCCACAGTCTCTCAAGTGGATAACAGTATCCACTGGTTCTGGAAGGGGCCTTGTGCCCAGAGTGCTTCATCCTGCTAAGGACAGAGGTAGTGGATGGATCTCTCCACTGGTTCTGGAGGGGGCATGGTGCCCAGAGTGCTTCATCCTCCTAAGGACAGAGGTAGTGGATGGATCTCTCCACTGGTTCTGGAGGGGGCATAGTGCCCAGAGTGCTTCATTCTGCCCGTGACGGACTCAGTAGCATCAGTGCCCTTGGCGCTCATGGGCCAGCGGCGCTTGAGGCGGCTGTGCCCTGTTCAGCGGTGCTTGAGACGGCGTTGCCCTGTTCAGCGGTGCTTGAGACGGCGTTGCCCTGTTCAGCGGTGCTTGAGACGGCGGTGCCCTGTTCAGCGGTGCTTGAGATGGCGGTGCCCTGTTCAGCGGTGAGTGAGATGGCGGTGCCCTGTTCAGCGGTGCTTGAGGCGGCGGTGACCTGTTCAGCGGTGCTTGAGGCGGCGGTGACCTGTTCAGCGGTGCTTGAGGCGGCGGTGCCCTGGTCAGCGGTGCTTGAGACGGCGGTCTCCATTGCAGGGACTCAGCTGCTGGCGGACCTTCATGGCCCAGCGGGGCTTTTGCTGGCGGTCCTTCACGGCCCAGCGGGGCTTTTCCTGGTGGTCCTTCACGGCCCAGCGGGGCTTTTGCTCGCGGTCCTTCATGGCCCAGCGGGGCTTGTGCTGGCGTCCTTCATGGCCCAGCGGGGCTTTTGCTGGCGGTCCTTCACGGCCTAGCGTGGCTTTTGCTGGCGGTCCTTCACGGCCCAGCGTGGCTTTTGCTGGCGGTCCTTTATGGCCCAGCAGGGCTTGTGCTGGCGGTCCTTCATGGCCCAGCGGGGCTTGTGCTGGCGGTCCTTCATGGCCCAGCGGGGCTTGTGCTGGCGGTGGCCTCCTGGGCAGCTGGGCTGGTGCTGGTGGTGGCCTCCTGGGCAGCGGGGCTTGTGCTGGCGGTGGCCTTCTGGGCAGCTGGGCTTGTTATGGCGGTGGCCTCCTGGGCAGCTGGGCTTGTGCTGGCAGTGGCCTCCTGGGCAGCGGGGATGATGACGGTCTTCTCCGCTGTGATGCTCTTCCCAGACTTGCTGGGTTTCTTGTGGCCCTTCCCCACCTTGGAAGGTGTCACAGCTGACTCCACACTCCCCCTGGGAGCGGCTTTGGTGGCTGGAGTATTCCCCCTCTCCCGCCGGGCAATGGGCAACTTCTGATGCTTCACAGGTGGGGGACTGTCTGTGCTGTGGCTCCGTGCCACACTGGCTGCCCTGGTGGCCGGTGCACTCCAGATTCTGGTGACTACTGGTCCCGGAGATGTTGTGGCTGAGGTGCTAGTTCGGGACCTATGAGATGGATGGGGTGGGGGAGGTGTGGGAAAGAGGTCAAGGTTGGACAGGAAAAGTTTTTTTGACACACTGGTACGGGTAGCTGGAGGGGGTTTGGGAGTGGAGGAAGAGGTTGTGGTTGTAGGAGGTGTTCGTTTGCTGACTTTGTGTGAAGGTGCATGTGCTGGAGGCTGTCGTGAGGTGGATGGCTGTTGGGTGGGTATGTGCCTGCGTCTGTGTATCTTCGGAGGGGACGTGTGAATGGTATTGGGGGTGGTGACTGCACGTGAGCGGGGTGTGTTGGTGGGTGTGCTGGAGAGGGACATAGTGGCTGTAGAAGTAGTGCATGCAAGTGTGAGTGTAGACGAGACCGGGAGGAAGGAGGGAGATGAGGAGGAGGTGGACACAGTGGAGGCAGTAGATGTTGGTGTGTCTGCATGTGTGTGATGCTTGCGTGAGTGCCTGTGGGATGTGTGGTGCTCATGTTTGCCTGAGCCTCCCTTGTGTGTTGAGGTGTGTGCATGCTGGTCTGTATGTGTTCTTGGGATAGGCTGAGGTACAGGGGATTGGGTCGGGTGGAGGAAGTTGGAGGAGGGAGGCTAGACACAGGGACAATGGCTGCCATCAGTGCTGAGGCCAGAGTCTGAAAAGCTCGCTGAAGGGCCGTCTGACCAGAATGAATGCCCTCCAGGAATGCATTTGTTTGTTGCAACTGCCTTTCTACACCCTGGATGGCATTCAAAATGGTAGAGTGCCCAACAGTGAGGGATCTGAGGAGGTCAATGGCCTCCTCACTGAGGGCAGCAGGGGTGACTGGGGCAGGGCCTGAGGTGCCTGGGGCGAAGGTGATGCCCACCCTCCCGGGTGAGTGGGCACGGGGCGAAGGCTGAGGGGCTGCTGGGAGGTCAGTGCTGGAAGGGGGGTGGCGGCTGTAGATGGGGAGGGGGCACAGATGTTGCCCCCACCACAAGGGAGCTCCCATCAGAGGATGAGTCTGTGTCCGTGGAGCTCCCCTCGCCCTCCGAACACTGGTGAACTCCGAGTCCGTAGTGTGGCCCTCCATGGCCATGTGGGATGCAGCTCCCTCCTGCTCCGGTGCCACTGCTCCTCCGCCTGGTGATGCTAATGCACACAAGAACAGGGAGACCACAAAAAGCGGGGGGACGACAGAAGAAAGACATGTTGAGTGCATGCATTACCGCTGCCGTTGGCGGACACGACAGACACAGAAGCCCCCTGCACTACGCCGCGCACTTGGGCTCCACTGTTCAATTCCTGGGAAATGGCCTACAAGGCTATGGACGACATCTGCACACATAGATGACATAGGGGCATGACTAGGTGTACTTGACACTCTACAGAGGTGGGGTGGGGTGCCACAGGGCCTGCCTTACGGAGGGACCTTGCCTACGGAACTCACCCTGGCCTAGGGAAACCCACAGCCCACCTCCCCCACCCAGACCCCTCCACTGCGCGCAAAGTCATCAGAATGCGAGTGTACTCACCCCCTTGTGGCTGCTGTGATGCCCTCAAGCGCCCATCCAACTCCGGGTACGCCACCGCCAGGATCCTGAACATCAGGGGGGTCATGGTGCGACGGGCACCCCTCCCATGTTGGGAGGCCATCCCCAGCTGAGCCTCCGCCGTCTTCTTGCTCCAGCGGCGAATGTCCTCCCATCTTTTCCGGCAGTGGGTGCTCCGTCTGTGGTAGACCCCCAAGGTCCGGTCGTCCTTGGCGATGGCACGCCAAATATGTTTTTTCTGGTGGGCGCTGACCTACATGATTTGTACAGGGGGAAGAGAAAGTTATTACCAACTGCACCGTCCAAGTGATTGGCCCCCATCCCTGCCCTTGCCATGTGACACACGCACTCACCGTTGTTTCATGCACGCCGCACTCTCCCCCCTTCCTTCTTACATAAACCCCTCTCCATTCAGGCATAGCCCATACATCATGCTCCTAGTGTACTTACCAGTTTGTCTGGAGGACCGTAGAGTAGTGTGTACTGGGGGAGGATCCTATCCACGAGTTTCTTCAACTCCTCCGATGTGAAGGCAGGGGCCCTTTCCCCAGACACTCGAGCCATTGTCTCTTCCAGACCGAGGTCACAGCAGCACTTGCAGTGTAGGTCCTCTCCTGTCGAAGATCAGGTATCGAGTGATTGAACAGATAGAAAATGGCGGTCACGTCTGCGGCGGTGCGTACCGTCACCGCCGGCGTACATCGTCATTGGCTCCTGGGACCCATAGGGTCCAATGTTAACCAATGCAGCATTGCGCCGTTGTCTTCGACCACCTACCGCGACGGTGTAGAACGCCAGCGCAGTTACCTCACATCCCATTGTCCCACTTTAGAGGTCAGGCAGCCGCCATTTCAGGGGCCCACATGGCTTCATTTTCAACTGCGTCACACATACCTAGGCCTAGACTCAACAAACATACAGGCCACTTTTTTAGTATGAATGGTGTTCTGTGTAAGCTGTAGGTACGTACCTCTGAGTTGTTTGACTCTGTGCTCGCTGTTGTCCTTCCTAGGCACCGTCCGCTGGGACATGTGAGGAGATGGCGGCATCCTCCGGTGTTATGACCGTTGGTGGACCTGTCGACAATGGAAGAAAGACATGTGATAATCACATACAGGTTTGACCGTGCCACAATCCAGGAACTGTGTACCGAGCTGGAGCCATACATGATGTCAGCTATCTTCAATCCCACAGAAATCCCCCCTCAAGTGCAGGTGCTGTCAGTGCTCCATATCCTTGCAAGTGGGTCATTTCAAACAACAGTGGCCATAGCATCAGGGATGTTCCAGCCTATGTTTTCCAACGTGTTGTCCAGAGTGTTGTCTGCCCTGCTGAAACACATGCGGAGCTACATCGTTTTCCCTTAGGTGGAGGATTTGCCTACAGTGAAAGGTGATTTCTATGCCCTGGGACATATCCCCAACATCATAGGTGCCATTGATGGGACACATGTGGCTTTGGTCCTCCCCCCACCCCCCACAGGAGTGAACAGGTGTATAGAAACCGGAAGAATTATCATTCGATGAATGTACAGATGGTATGTTTGGCAGACCAGTACATCTCCCATGTGAATGCCATGTTCCCTGGCTCAGTGCATGACGCTTACATCCTGCGGAATAGCAGCATCCCTTATGTGATGGGTCAACTCCAGAGGCACCGTGTGTGGCTATTAGGTGAGCACCTGGGAGCTAGTCAGTTGAAATGGTTGTCTGGGTCTGGGGATATCCCTCCAGGTTAGTGTGTGTCTAACAGTTGTCCCTTGTCATGTGCAGGTGACTCTGTTTACCCCAACCTGTCATGGCTACTGACCCCAGTGAGGAATCCCAGGACCAGGGCAGAGGAACGCTACAATGAGGCACATGGGTGAACCAGGAGGGTGATCAAACGCACCTTCGGCCTCCTGAAGGCCAGGTTCAGGTGCCTCCATATGACATGTGGATCCCTATTCTACTTACCAAAGAAGGTGTGCCAGATCATCATGGCCTGCTGTATGCTTCACAACTTGGCTTTGCGACGACAGGTGCCCTTTCTGCAGGAGGATGGTCCAGATGGCGGTGTTGTTGCAGCTGTGGAGCCTGTGGACAGTGAAGACGAGGAAGCACAGGAAGACGACATGGACAACAGGGACTCAGTGATCCAGCAATATTTACAGTGAAACACAGGTAAGAATACAAACCTGCCTACTACATGTACTTATACACTACTACCTCTCTACTGTCTGTCTTTTTCACCCAGTGTATGGTCACTGAGTTGTCACTTTCCCTTACGATTTCACAGATCTGGGTCGCACAGTGTGACATCTGCTTTGATTCCTCATGGACTAGAGCTTCGTGACATAGGTATGTTGACATTACAAATGAAAGTGCTTTTTGCCACAGTTATTGCTAATACAGTATTCCCGAAATCACAGGGGTCTTGGCATCGTTCTCTGTCTTGTTCCTGGATCTCAGGGACCGTTTGCGAGGTGGTTCTCCCTCTGCAGGGTGTGGGGTGCTGGTGTGGTGGTCCTGTGGCGGTGCCTCCTGTCCACTAGCGCCGGCAGAGGTGGTGGACAGTTCATCATCCAGGCTAGTGTCAGGGGCCCCTTGTAGTGCCACAGTGTCCCTCCTGGTGTTGAGTACTTCCTTCAGCACCCCTACGATGGTGCCCAGGGTGGAATTGATGGTTCTGAGTTCCTCCCTGAAGCCCATATACTGTTCCTCCTGCAGGCGCTGGGTTTCCTGAAAGTTGGCCAGTACCGTTGCCATTGTCTCCTGGGAGTGGTGGTAGGCTCCCATGATGGAGGAGAGGGCCTCGTGGAGAGTGGGTTCCCTGGGCCTGTCCGCCCCCTGTCGCACAGCAGCCCGCCCAGTTCCCCTGTGTTCCTGGGCCTCCGTCCCCTGGACCGTGTGCCCACTACCACTGCCCACAGGTCCCTGTTGTTGTTGGGGTGGTGGGTTAGCCTGGGTTCTCTGTAGTGGTGGACAACCTGCTGATTGACGTGTCCTGGGGACGGAGGTATGGGCCCACTGGGTGGGTGCTGTGCTGGTGTTTTCTGAGGGGGGAAGGTCTGTAGTGGCCTGTGACTGGGTGTGGGGAACCAACTGTCCTGAGGTCCCCGATGGGCTGGGCTGGTCATCTAGATCCAGTTGGACAGAGGTGCTGTCATCACTGTGGGCCTCTTCTGTTGGTGGTGTGGACATGTGTGGACCCTCCTGTCTGGTGACGTTGGGTAGGGGTCCTGCAGGGGTATAAATTCATGATTATTGCATCTGTGTGTGTCAAGGTGTGCAATGAGTGGGTGACCGTGTACCCCAGTGCTAGCATTTCTGTGTGGGACCTTGTGTGATGATGGTTTAGGGGGGTGTATGGGTATGTGCAGTGGGCATGCGTTATTGATGGGTGTCCATGCTTTGGTGTTGCATGCAGGGCTTGGTGTTGGGATGGGTGGTTTGTGATGTTGGGACATTTGTGAGGTGTTGGAGTGATGAGGGTGAGGGTGGGGTATGTGATAGCATGCAGGTAGGGTGGGGGATGTAATAGTTAAGATTTTACTTACCAGAGTCCATTCCTCCACCTACTCCTGCGAGGTCCTCAGGATGCAGAATCGACCAAGACCTGCTCCTCCCATGTTGTTAGTTTTGGGGGAGGAGGTGGAGGTCTGCCGCCAGTCCGCTGAACCGCCAGGTGGTGTTTTGAGACCACGGAACGCACCTTCCCCCGTAGGTCGTTCCACCTCTTCCTGATGTCCTCCCGATTTCTTGGGTGCTGTCCCACTGCGTTGACCCTGTCCACTATTCTTCGCCATAGCTCCATCTTCCTTGCAATGGAGGTGTGCTGCACCTGTGATCCGAATAGCTGTGGTTCTACCCCGACGATTTCCTCCACCATGACCCTGAGCTCCTCCTCCGAGAACCTGGGGTGTCTTTGCCGTGCCATGGGGTGGTGTAGGTGATGTGTGGGGTGGTGTGTGGGGTGATATGTGTGCTGATGTGTAGTGGGGTGTTGTGTGAGGTGCGTGGAAGTTATGTGGGTGATGGTGTTGTGTACCTGTGGATGCTAGTGTTGTTGATGGTGGTGTCTCTCTCTGGCTTTCGTTCGTGATTTGTGGTCGTAAGGGTTTGTGGTTGATGTGGGGGTGTGTTTCATAGTGTATTGAGTGTGTGGGAGTGGTGTGTGCATGTGTATCAGGTGTGTGTATTTTGAATTGTCCAATGTGGCTGTGTTTTGTAAGAGTGTGTGTATTTTGAGCACAGCAGGAATACCGCCAATGGAATACCGTGGTTGAAAGACCGCCACATGGATTCGTGTGTCGTGATAGTGTGGGCGTATTTCTTTTGGCGTGATGGTGGAGGTTTCGTTATCGCCAGTTTATCACTGACCTTTGGTGTGGCGGACTTGTGTGGGTGTCTGAATTTTGGCAGATTCCGAACTGTGGGTCATAATAGCTGTAGCGGAATTCCGCGGCCGCGGTGGGGTGTTGGCGGTCTTCTGCACGGCAGTAAGCGGCTTTTACCGCCAATGTCATAATGAGGGCCCATATCTCCTTTTGATATACTATATACAGAGCAATCTTCCTATAACTGCTCTGCACTGACTACTGGGACGGTCCCCTCGCACAGCCAAACATAAGATAACAACTACATTTGCAGACTTTGTACTAATCCTGGCAAACAGGAGTTTACAATGAAATGGAAAGCAGCCACAAGCCCTCTGGAATATGAATGGACAGAAACACTCACAAGGTGGGCAGGATATGAGTGAGCAGTACTGTTTCTGAATGTGAATAGAGGGCACAGCAATATAGAAGGAGCAAGGGCATGGGACGCCCTAGTAGAATGTATAAAAGAGCCAGATCCTGAATCCTCTTGACAGTTCCTTACTGCCTGCACAAGGCCATGGTACCTTGATACTAACCGGGATGGAGAAACTAACCGGGATGGAGAAGAAAGAGTACAACACTGTCTGGGAGAGCCCCATCGAATTTTATTTCTGTGGGTAACCTAGAGTGGTGGGGTGGTGAGGAGGGGAAAGATGTTAAAAGTTGATAGATTGGTTTTAAGTGTATGAGTGGATGTGACTAAAATGAATAGCATTACAGCATGTTCTATACACTGACCTACAATGTACAATTATATATGCATTTTGAAACTAAAATCTGAAGGTACTCCAGCCATAACTCACATAGCACTGTATGTTTATATATATAAAAACAATAAAAATCTGTTAAAAAAATGAATATGCTGAATTTAGGCCATAATTTGGCAAACATTGAAATTTAAAATGGGTAAGATTGCAATGTTCACAATATTGTACTTCGATATTGTGAGTTTTATTGAATTGTAGCTGGGGTGAATGTTTCTGCAAAAGCATGTTTTTTATTTTGAAAATCTGCCCAATCAAAATAAAGTTCAAAAACCATGTGTAATTTGCACTTACTTTCCCCAAGAAAATAAACAAAAATACTGACTGGGTAGGGTGTTTTACTTATGTTGCTGTAGTAAAGCTTTCTAACCTTTGCTGCAATGGCTATACCACTTCTTGAAAAATAATGTATTTGTTAATGTTTTATTCTATTGAGAAAACTAGTACATTATTTAGTATGTTTGTATTTTCCTTTGGAGGGTAATCTATTCCACATTTTAGTAAAACGTTCTACAACCTCATACAACTTTAAAATAAAGTTGAAAGTCCTTAAAATATCAACAAAGTACATGCAAATGTAGAATGCGATTGTGTCATTGTAGTTGTCAGGCAATTTGGCAACATTTGATATAGTAATATACAACCCACTGTAGGAAAATGCCCTGTTTTACATGGTCACTCCCACTTTTTGCTAGATTTCTTTGCTGTTTTTTGGACTCTGCCTACTGGGACGCTTTTGTCTAGTGCCCACTGCATGTGTGCTGATTCCAAAAAACATGTTGAAATTGACTGTCCTCCTAATTGTCAGATTTAACTTGGCTGCAAGTCCCTAATGTATTGTACAAAGTGTACCCAGGGCCTGTAATTTAATTTCATTAGAGGACATCAGCACACATTGCGCTGCCTCTAAAGTGACAGTGCAAAACATGACTACAGGCATGCCACCAGTAACCTGGGAGTGCAGGTTTAAAATGAAATTCAACTTGGCCTAAACCCTCCTCTTTTGTATAATTTCTTTTTTTTGTATGTGATATTAGTAAAGACCTTGAGAAGACATGATATGTCACCTCTAAGTAGGCCGTAATGTTCAATACAGCAAGGTTTATGATATGTAAAAGTAGGACATGTGAAAGTATAAAATAAACCATGTCCTTACAGTGACAAGGCCCCATAAGCTATTTTCTCCGAAGCAGGGTTAGCTGTTACATAGGAAGTCACTGGGATACATTATTATGGTTAATAATATTTTCTATGCCCAGGAACAGTTTAAAAAGTTAATTCTTGGACTTATTAAAATATTTATTACTAATCCATTTAATTGGCAAAGTCAGATTTGTGCTAAGTTTTCTACAAAATGCACTTTTAAAAAGTCATGTTTCCCTTCCTAAAGCCTCTAGAGGCCCAGTGGGAAAAGGACTGCCCCAGAACAGGTTTTTTGAGTGACCACAGAGGAGTGGTTGCACATTTTCCTGGCCATACTACTAGGATGAGCACAGGAACTCTGCACAGGCAACAGCATGTTCTGCCATGTTGATTTTCGGTAGAATGGAGCGCTGTGGGATTGTTTGTAGTAGGACACACATGAACTGCTGCAAAAGTGTGTGCGGTTAGCCCAGGGAACTTTTTTTCTATTGTTTAGTAAGGGGGCAGCAGATGCACCTACCCACAAGCTAGTGCCAGGTATAAATGTAGCACCCTCTCTAGAACACTACTAGACCTGTGGAAGGCAAAATAAAGGTTACACCTGCTGTTGAATCCTGTGAGGAGTACCCTAAGAGCTAGACTTGATCCCACTTGAACCAAGGGCAAAGGAGTAGACTCCAATGGCCAGTTGGCGGGCATCATTTTAAATGACAGGGATACAAACACTGCAAGAACCCCTGCTGACCAGTTTCAACTGGACCTGTCCTGGAACCTGCTGTGGTGGCCTTTGTTGGAGTGTGTTCTGACCCCCAAGTGCTGTTTCCGAGGTCCTGGAACCCTTGACTGGTGTAAAGTGTTTTCCTCCTGCCTAAACCTAAAAGCCTGGGACTTAGAAACTTTTTTCTTGAAGAACTGTCGAAGGACTGGGACCAGCCTGCCAGCTGATCCGCCATGGATGCATTTAAGATGGACCTGACTTTGCTGCAGCTCCCAACATGTTCTTCTCAACAGCAGGAAATCCATTTCAGTGGGCCCAGTGCTGACCAGCATCCAACTACATCAAACCCTCCTCAGCTACAGCCGGACCATGCTGAAAAATCTGATTTCCAGAAAAGAGTCTACGTTTAAAGGCAGAAAGCTTCACTGGGCCTGACAACAATCAGCATCCAATCAACATGGGTGACTTCCTGGACGCAGATTCGAAACATTTCCTGCACAGTGCATCTCCCACCTTTGCCGACGGCTTCACCAAGACCTAATCCTTCATCAACTTGTCATCGATGAGCCCGTGCTCGAGTTCAGCCCCACTGAAGACTCTCCATTCTCTGAACTTTTTTAGTTTGAAGGTTACTTTATGACCGGGACCAATGTGACCTGTATATCTAACCCACGCTCTGTCACTTTCTGCCTTAAACCTTATCCATGTCCCAATCCAGTGTTACCCACTAATAGCGCTTTGTGCTTTTTGGTGCTACATTTATTTAAAAATGTAAAAATTCATATCTTCCGTTCCCCTTATTGGCTTTTTATTGCTTTGTGTCATTTTGTTCATTAACACATTCTCTATTTTTATAAATTGGGGTGTGACTTTTATTGGATTGTGTTTTCGACTTCTTTGTAACTGTTGTGGTACTTTTAAATGCTTAATGTGTTTGCTTGAGTTAAGCATGTGTGCACTGTGCCATAGCTCAAAGGAATAGTGCTCAGGTTAATTTACTGAAACCTTTTCTGGATCTAACAAGGATAGTGACGTTATTACTTGTGGTGGACAACCATCCATCCCAACTAATAATCCACTTTCTCACACCCACATAGAAAGCATGCATGCTCTCAATCTCCCCTTTGAGATGGATAAACAAATCCGCCAGAATTGGAGCTTTGCCTTGACTCTGTGCATCTTTATTTAGCATACCCAATTGGGGTACCTGACCTCCTTCAATTGTTTTGGGAAACAATATGCTTTTGACTTGGGAGACTTCCTGACCTTCTTCTGGTGAGTGCTGACTGTTCAGTGAAGAGTTTCTGTGTTTTTTGCCAGTTTATGGGTTTATATGCCGTTGCATGGCTAGGGTGGGCTGTATCATGCTGCCTTAGTTTCTCAATGCTACTGGACTGAATAAAAAAGAAATGCAGTCTGTGCCTCATTTTCAGTCCCATAGTAATTCTAGTTGGGCCAATAACGGAAGATACTGTTCAAATCAAGGTTACAAGATTACCTGCATATGTCTGAAGTATTTCACTTACAGACTTCGTCTTGTGGAACCAGACAAGATCTCTTTATGAAAGACCAGAGGAAAGTATGTAAGAATTGATTGAGAAACACCAGTTCCTCAAAATCCACTAAGGTGGATTATATCATCCCCATCTCACCAGAATTACTGGTTTCAATAAATCCGGGTGTCAGAGGAATACTGGGTTGTTGTGTGTCAACCTCATAATTAATACTTCTGTCTTTTGCCTGTTTGGTCTAACACAATATGAACAAACCAACTCTCTGTTTTCACACTCCAAAAAATAGAATAAATAAATCCTGAATATGACCAAAGTCTGGCCATGTAAGTGCCCATTAAAATTAATGATACAACATTCAACGTAGAGGGCATTACATGTGTGAACTTAAGTGATGATTGTGTCTGAGCTACATTGTCTATTCTTTTGAGTCTTTTACTTTTTGTCAGTATAGCATTATACCTTGGTATTTATACAAATTGTACTTGCTTTGGCTTGCGTATGAAAATTGCTTACTTCATTTAATCCAGTGATTGATTCTAAAACCATGTGGATGACAATAGGTCCAGTGGCATCAGCAGTCTGTGTTCATCTGTGTGAAAGGGAAGCATATTGCATTCTAATTCAGTGAAAACACGTGACGCATTGGACAAGCACAAGCACTGTTTGTGTCCTATAAGAAAATGTTCTGATTTGCCAAGTTATCCCATTCTGAAAGGTACCATAGCCCATTCTGTACATGCCCAGCCCTCTAAAATGGCATGTTTGTGCATGCTTTTTTGTTGATATATTCGGAACTACCACCAGTTCTCTTCTTCTCGCTTACTGTAAACATTACTGCATTTGCCTCATATTGGGTGATGAAATCTCATTAGGATAATAGGTTGTGTTGCCTAATCAATATTTCCAGTGAGTAGTTTGACCAGATCCTCCCTCTGATATAGCTTTGACACTTGGTCAAGCTTTTGAATAGATGGAGGGTACATAATGGGAGCAAAAAAGTAGCTTTATCAGTAATGTTAATTCTCTTTATTTACCACTCAAACCATTTTTCCAGTGGGTCTCTAAGCTGACTGCTTCTTACTCTTAACACTGATGCAATATAATATATGGTATTAGATGCCCACAAGATGTAGTGGCCTCTAGCAAGTA
Source organism: Pleurodeles waltl (assembly GCF_031143425.1). Lineage (NCBI taxonomy): Eukaryota > Metazoa > Chordata > Amphibia > Caudata > Salamandridae > Pleurodeles > Pleurodeles waltl. The sequence goes on along the minus strand of NC_090444.1, from coordinate 608,685,359 downwards.
CAGCACAGGCACGTGTTTTACCAACAAAATACAAATTACAAAGTCTTATGTACAGTGATAGCGAATAATGGTAGGTGTGATGACTATGGATTCATAACTGTTACTATTTGAAGAACCTTACTAAACAATTTGCTATCCCTTTTGAGGTAGTCTGATATTGAAGCAAGTTTACCGTTAGTCCTTCAGTGAGTAAACCTTACTTGGTTGATATATTTTGTCACTGGGTTTTTTGTAGTGTGCATGTTTACATGTCAAAAAATAGTTATGAAAAGGACATTTATAGTCTAGGTAAGTAATGTATTGATCACCATTGTAAAGTTAAAATAAGAAGATTCATAAAACACCTTAAGGAAATGTATTTATAATTTGATTATTTAAAATGTTTTTAACTTGTGAGTATGAAATCAGTATATTTTGCCTTTATTGCTACTTTAGGAGACGCTTCCTGGAGCCAAAGTCAGTGGTGGTCTTTCAAATCTGTCATTCTCTTTTCGAGGAATGGAGGCCATCCGAGAAGCTATGCATGGTGTTTTTCTTTATCATGCCATTAAGGTAGGTGCTTGAAGACACTGGCATTTTCCTGCCATAAACAATTGCTTGTTAACAAGGTTGTGTAGAATTGTGATTCGTGTTCTACATGTTTTCTGTGCATTAATTACATAAGACTAATGGATCACTTTAATTGGGTACTGAATCAGTGTGGTATTTCCAAGTGGGACACTTTGTATAAAAATGATGCAGCCTAGCCTGAATCTTGGATTACAATTTTCTTCTTCTGCCAAATCTCATTTATAAAGAAATATTAAGATTTGATAACCTTTGTTTTTTATTTTTGGGACTTAATTTGTTTTCTGCACTTTTCTTGCCATTTTTCATGGTAAATGATCCTACACACCACCAGGCTCTGCACATGCTCAAGGAAAATGTTTAGTTTTTGGTCTGCGAATTATGAACATTTTGATAAAGAATAAGTTGAAAATCAAAAAGACAAATAATGGTAATTGTATTTATATAGCGCCTACTACACCTAATGAGGCGTCAAAGTGCTTTCGGCGAGTAACAAGCTACCCTGGCACCCAATCGGATTAGTTGTGGATTAATATAGGGAAATAAGAAGTTGATTTGAGTGATGGACATGTGAGTCTGTTAGCTGGATTGAATAGAATAATAGAGGGATAGAAGAGGGAAGAATCTAGAAAGAATTAATTGGGAGGTAATTTATTTGTATTTTTTATAACTATTTTTTGTTGTAGTTTTTTTTTTATTTTGTCTTTTTCTCAATACTTCAGTAGTGAAGTGCTTGTAGATAAATAGTGATAATATTTACCTATTTTGATAGATAAAAAAACAGAGACCCATAAGCATCTAATCAAACAACTTATATAACAAACTATGCAGTTATCTTTAAACATGTTAAGCATACAATAATATATATATATTTAACCAAAAGTACTGACAAGCCGACCTAACGAGTATCTGTATTTTTAAAAACCATAGTTATTTTGCAAATTTGTACAAAGAAATATACATATCTACATATTTACATATAATCAAATTATAAATGTTTACAGACACAAGGATATGGTGCCAATCTTGAGCAAAGGTTCCTTTATTGAATGTATTTGGTGATTTTATTCCTGATGAAAAGTGGTCTTGTTCCATGTATTGCTTTGTGAGTGATACAAAGCAGCTTGAAGGTGGATCTTCTGGCAACCAATGTAAGACCCTCAAGGCAGGGGAGATGTGGCCTTGTGGCTTTAAATGTAGAAGTAGTCTTGCAGCAGAGTTCTGAATCCGTTGTAGCTTTTTCATAGTTGACAGAGATGATCTGTGGGAGAGGCCATTGGAGTAATCCAGTTTAGACAGAACAAGAGAGTTAGTAGCCTGAACATAGTGTGTAAATCTCAGGTGGGGAAAGATGTTGAGCAGAGTCCATGGTAATTGCAAGATTTCGTACTTTCTTAGACACGTTAGGAGGTGGTCCCAGATGGCCAGTCCAGGTACAGAGTGGGTCATAATGTTTCCAATTGCCACATGTGAGCATTTCTGTTTTGGAAGCATTCAGTTTGAGATGCTCCATGTCATCCACTTATCAACGGCTCTGAGGCAACCGAAGATTTGTGAGTTTCCAATGTCTTTGGGCTTTCTAGTTTAAGGAGTATGTGTGTGTCATCTGCATGGTTGTAGCATGTGAGCTGAAATTCATTGATCATTGCTAGAAATGACTTCATGTAGATGGCGAAAAGCATGGTTGAGAAGATTGACCCTTGAGGCACCCCTGCTTTTGTGAAGTACGGTTTGGGTGGGAAAGTTAGTATATTGATACATTTGTTCTATTTTGAAGGTAGGATGTGATCCATTCGAGAGCAGTCCCCTTTATGGCGGCTTTGTAGAGCCTTTGTATTTGAATTTCTTGGCCAACTTTGTCAAAGGCAGCTGAAAGGTCCAAGAGATGTAGTGCAGCAACCCCATTGCAGTCTGCTGTGTTTTAAAGGTCATTCTAGATGGCTATGAAGGCAGATTCTGTGCCTCTTCCTGGGCGGAATCCAGTTTGGTAGTCTGAAAGCATGGAATTATCTTAAATAAATTGTGACATCTGAACACATGCTGCTCTTTTTATCAATTTGCCCAGAAAAAGGTCCATTTGTAATTGGTCTGTAGTTGTTGGGGTTAGGTGGGTCCAGATTTGTTTCTTTAAGAATTGGCATATGTATGCTTTCGTCTGGAAAGATTTCAATAGTTAAAAGAATTATTGATGATTCTTCTTACTGGTGTGGCAGCTGAGGTAGATAAAACAATAATGACAATGCAAGATAATTATCCTTGCCCGGCAGGTGTTGAACTGTATCAGAGATTCAAGTTACTACCACCTGATGCATAGAATTCGTGTATATAGAGTAGAGGGTAGAAGAGCAAGACCACTCCCCATTCAGCTATAAAAAGTGAAGAATTTCAACCTATTTAATGAATATTACCCATACCACTCACTTGGACCATTCAGAAAGTGATCCTGTTATAAAATGTAAAAAAAGACTAATTTGTGTGGTTTCTGACTTTTTTGTTGCCAAAAAAGTATGCCTTCTAAAGTTAGATTAAGTGGCAGATGCTCTGAGTAGCATTAGACTGATGCAGAATATCCCAGTGCACTGCCTTTTTAGCACCATATTTTCTGGGAACTAAAACTATTAAATCTCAGCAACATCTTTGGTATCCAATGCGAGCTTTTAAAAAAGCTGATCATAATTAAGGCTCCAAGTTTTCAGTTTTTACTGATTTTCACAGAAAAATACAGACAGAAAGCAATGTGTTTCCTGTCTATATTTATTTTTTAAAGCGGAAAAATACAGAAAATTGTGCTTCTTTTGAGTGATCTCCATGCTGTCTTCATGCATTCTAGGCCAATAGCTGAGCAGATAGGCATTAAGGGGAGTTAAAAACAGTATTACATTTCTGTAGTTACAGGCCTATGGTAACAAATATTTGTACATAACGCTAATATTTACTTGTGGGTGTAGTGTTTTGTTATATTTGGCTGCTTAGTTCATTAAAATGTGACAGGTATCAAAGTATTAGTGCATGTCAATTAAATTAATCCTGAAATGTACCCTTTTACATAAATAAATACAGACAGAAATGTAAAAAAAAGTAAATACCATGAAACTGAGGGCCCTCATCTTAATCGCCTTAACGGTGCTGTCAATCGTGACTGCCTGTGTTTTTCTTAAACATATTGACAGAAGACTTCTAATGTAACATTGACAGGTGTGGCAAAAGAGAGACCTCCTTAGCATGTACTCTGTTTGAGTTAACTGGAAGTAGGGGGAGATGATGCCCATCAAACAAACAGCAGTCAAGATTACATCATTTTAATCAGTTTTTAAAATTCCCTCCCAATCCAAACTGAGAATGAACCTCTCACAAAAACTGTTGATTTAACATATAGAAACCTCTTTCATTATTGAGTAGGATCGCAGCCACTAGTGTGTTCTGAACTGCAGAGATGTTGAGCAAATCAGTGACCATATTAATTAATATATTTCATTGTGTCTCCTCCTGGCACTAACCCATGCTGGACGGGGAGATGTGAACTCAGTCTTGGCTTTGAAGAGTCCCTTAGGTGATGAACAGATCATATTTACTTTATTGCCGGGAATACAAGCAGGAGTACAATATTTATCGGCACAGTGTGCATGCCCTTTGCTTGGGCAATATAGTTCTTGGTTATGGTATCGTGAAAGATATCTTTAATTCCTTTTTTAAAGTTGCAGTGATTTTATTGAAATTAGTTTGACATAAAAAACATCATTAAGCTGCCTAACACATTTTTTATCCACTTATATGGTTTAGCCTCCCCCACAAGCCTTCATCCTTGTCTGCATAAGGCATCACTTCTCATGTGGTGTTGTATTTCTCAAGGACATCTCACATGGATTGCCCAAATACTGTGCTCTGCACCTAGTGAACGTCTACACCGCCATATCTGTCAAATAAAGTGCTTTCAGTGTTGTGGGACAGGCCGAACTGTTGCAATCTTCATGCCGGAAGCGAAGTACAGCTGCACCCAGAAGAGAGAACCTTCTCTTCCTCTCCACAACTCTGCCATTTCATAGGTTCCCTTTTTAACACTTAACAGCAACCATAGATTTAGCAGGCACATGTACCCTATTACCTCAGCTTTTCCCTGCAATGTAAGCATGACATGCTTTAATGCTAGCAATAGGAATTATATTTTTTCCCTTATGTCCACAAAGCATTCTAATGGTTCACGTTTTAACACTTAACAGCAACCATAGATTTAGCAGGCACATGTACCCTATTACCTCAGCTTTTCCCTGCAATGTAAGCATGGCATGCTTTAATGCTAGCAATAGGAATTATATATTTTTTTCCTTCAGTCCACAAAGCATTCTAATGGCGCCCTCAAAAAGATCACCAATGGACTCCAAGCTAAGTCTGCACCTGTTTTAAGGTATATCCCTTGCAGTACCTGATTCGAGTATCATGACGGTTTTATGCAGGACCCTAGGACAAACGTTGTCATTCCCTTTTTCCTGCACTCCTCCTCATTCGCTTCACCTCTTATTTTCAAATGTGTGTAGGCCAGCAGAAGTGTAGTGCCACATGTACATTATTTTATCTAACATTTTCATATTATAATAGGTGAAGTTATTTTGCCCCTGGAGGCTATGGTCCCACTGATCGTATTCGATATTAATGTCTAGGTTTGTAGCATGTGCGGCTATATAACACATGCTCTGCATACTTCTCCCATATTGTGTTGGCCATGGAGGTAGTTTATCTTTGTTAAAGAAGTTTTGGATCACAAGACAACTTGTGACTTTTCTGAAACCCACAGTTCACCAGGACAGAGACTCTACCTCAGATTGTCTTTTCCCTTCTTTGAGTTTGGGCGTTCTTCTCAAGCTCAAGGACAGTCAAGCTGCTATCACTATCTGTTCAACTCCAGAGACTGGAATTGTGAGCTACAGTATTGAGAGAATTTTCCCTAGGGTTCCAGAGGTCATGTCTTAGTAAAATGACACTAGGGAAGGTAAGGTATGGAGAACAGGTCATTCAGTTTTTCCATAAATGTAATATGATATATATGGTGTCCCCATGGTTGGACCATCACCAACTCTGTATTCTTTGCTAACCTCAGGACCAAAAGGGATCGAACTGTTTGGCCTGCCAAGTTTTTAAAAACCAGTGACAATCCTCTAAAGGTGTGAGCATCACTAGGTACATTAAAAAATGCAGGGGCAAGAACCACCAGGGCTAACAGGTCTTCAGATCCAGAGACTTCGAGGGACAATACTATGAAGGGGACGGCCAATCCGAATTTTCCAGCAGGTCAGACTGAAGAGTCAAGTTATCCTCTCTTCATGTGGCACTGATGCTGAGCCCACACTCGGGACAAAGGCTACACCAAGGACACCCATAACTTGACCACAACTGAGGATTGACCCTTTGGTTGCATACATGGAAGCTGAGCACAGCTCTTGAGGGTGATAGGGACCAAGCCCCAAGACTGTGAGCAAGAGGCCTTGACAGTCCTCTTTGGCCACTGCCCCAGAGCGCGCCCAATGTTAAGAGCCTACACCAGCTCTGGCAAAGCCTCAAGTCAAGGACTGTGTGCCTCAAGGATACTTTATCGACCACAGGGCACTAAGCTTATACCTTCTGTTCTGAAGTCTGCTTTGTCCAACTCAGAGACACCCCTCAAATCCATCCTCGGCATCGAGTGATGCAACCCCGGCCACTGAATTTCCAGAGATGCCTGACCGCCCACTCAACCTCTAGAGCTACTTGATGTCAGACAACAAAAGCTTTACATCCATCCAAGTTTGGGAAATATCCTGGCTAGACCTGCACAACAGACAGCAACATACGGCAGACCCTACACCTCTTAAACAGAGGGGACTTATATTTTAAGATGCAATTTTGGAGGGGCTCCACAGTTACCTTTTTCTTAGTAAGTGCTGGGAGCAACACGTTACCCCAGTTCCACTGCCTTGCCATTCCTCCATCACTACAGTCACCACAAAGATCACTTCCATCACATGACTCAGTCCACACACTCTGTAACTCAGATCACGGGGTCATTTTGATGCCAGCAGATGGGGAGTAACTGTGGCAGTGCTATGATGTCAACCCTCAGGATAACAAAAACATAAACCCCTGCCCAATAAGTCCTTCCCCACCATATGACACAACTGCCTGTCAACCTTTTATACAAAGAGGGGCTGATCATCATAAAGATAAGCCCCATGCTGTGGAGGAAGACCTTTTGATTGAGACATTGTTGAAGCATTACCAGATGCTCCGAGCCAGCCATGTAAGGAAAGTCACACCTAGGGAGAAGAAAAAATACAAACTAGCTCCTTATGACCCACCCTGCATAAGGAGTCACGTTCTACCATATTCCTTGATCATTCTCTTAGCTCGCAAAAAAGGTAATTTACGCAATGCACTGGGGATGCAGCCCTTTAGATAAGAAGAGCTGCAAAATAGATGCTGCAGGAAAACACTGCCCTGTAGAGCAGCTACGTAGTGGCACATCACCAATTCCTATTTAGGGTGCGATGTGTATAATTAGAAGGAGATGCAGCATCTAGTTAAGCATCTCCAGGAAACGTATTGAAAACTTGGTGAAGAACTAGTCTAAGAAGGAAAAATAATCTCTGACGTGAACATTCATTGTGTGTTATATGCATCTAATCCTGCCTCCAGGAAGGTTGATACTAATATTATCATCCAGAGAGACACATGGCTGCGGGTCTTAGAATTTGACCAGAGGTACAACAGTACCCGATCACTGACCCCTTTGACTGTATGCAGCTTTTTGTCCCCATTTAGGCACAATATTTGAAAAGATTGAAAAAGAATCCAAGGCATGGGGGCATTACAAAGACAACCTGTCAAAGCTGAGTTTTGGTGCTAACAGGCACAGTTAGTTATAAACACAGCAACTTCACCTCAGCTTTCGGGGTTCTAGCAACAGTCTTTTCAGGATGGCCGTGCCAGAGGTCCTTTGCCTAAGGCAATTGCAAAGGCAATGGTCATGGAAAAGGTTGGGGTGAACCTTGAATGTCTTCCTTAACCTCTAAACAGTGACTTACCCACGTACATTCCCCCGATCATATAACACCTGTCGGGAAGAGAATCAGGCTGTTCCTTCCACTGTGGACAGAAATAATATCAGACAAATGTGTCTTGTCTGTTGTCCATCAAGGTGAATGCTTGGAGATCTAACTACACCACCACCAAGAACATAAGAGATTTCTGCAAGAGGAAATACAACTATATCTTAACGAAGGTGCCGTTGAGGGTGTCCCACCCCAGCGTGGTCAAGGGGTGAGCTCGCTGTACTTCCTAGCCAAAGAAAGAAGGTACCTTACAGCCTGTGCTCGACTTAAGGAAACCAAATCTTTAAAGCCTGTTGGGGCACTTCAAAATACTCACACTGCAAAACATCATTCCTCCACTCTGCAGGTGTAATCACTTGGCACCCCTTGCCCTCAGCGATGTCTACTTTCACATTTATCTGGAACACCATTCTTACCACTGTGGTAAGTGGACAGCACTATCAGTTCCAGGTTCTACCTTTTGGAGTCGTACGACCCACTAGGGGGCTTTACAACGTACTGAGATGTGGTCATAGTACTTCTGCGCTGCAGCCCCATTCATGTTTTAAAATATCTGGATAATTGGCTAATAAAGAGCAGCAATTGTCAGCAATGCTTAGCACAAACTTAGACATCCATTTTGCATCTGAATAGGGTATGGTTTACAGTCCACGCCAATAAGTTACATCTCTGCTTACAACAAATTCATCCCTTCTTGGAGCTCTTTCTACCTCAGTTACAAGCAAATCCTATCCCAATCAAAAGAGGGTGATGGCATTTCAAGGAATACAACTTGTTTTTCAGACATCACGTTCTCTAACATTGAGACAAATTAAGAAACTGGTGGGAATTCATCCTAGTTCTGCAGGCTCAGCCTCACATAGGCTCACAACTGGCCAGTCTGTCAAGGTAAGGTTCACAAGCGATGAGTCAGTGGAAACATATAGTGTAGACCGGAATCCAGCCCAGTCCTAAATGAATGGTGGAACTTCAAGAATTTGTTGCTGTGCAGACCATTTGTGGACACTCAGCTGCAGGTGACCATTAACGTAGATGTCTCACCCACGAGGAGTGGCAATCTGAATGATGTGACGTACAAGGCATGTGTACGCAAGGACACCCAATGAATCACATCAACTTTATAGACCTGACAGCAGTCCAGTCAGCACTTGAGGCATTTTACATGCTCATTAAAAACAAAACAGTCCTGGTAAGAACAGACAATATTACTGTCATGTATTGTATCCATAAACAATGGATTTCTCATTAGCCTTGCCAGTTAGCATTCCCAATTGTTTTGGCATGTGACTACCCATCATCAGGTCTAACTCCTAGTGGAGCATCTCCTAGGGCTGGCCAACAACTTTGTGGACTTGCTAAGCATGAGGCGTCCAACACCAGTAGGAGATGAATCCAAGTGTTACAAAATGCATCTTTTTGCATGGTCGCTCCCATTCTTTCCTGACTAGTATTTCTGGTTTTAGGAGTCTGCACACTGGGGTACTGCTGTCCAGTCTATGTTGAATTGACCCTGATCTCAAAAGCATATAAAATGTGGTTAATCCCCAATTGACATATTCTCCGGTAAAACCATAGTATATTGTGCAGGAAAATACATCAGTTGTCAGCGTCTTCCACATCGTATATGACGTCACGGGTGCTATATAGGTATCACCTGGAACGCTGATGTCAATTCTTTTCTTTCCATGCCAGCTAGCGCTGATTCGAAGAGAGCTAGCCCTCAGTCATTTTTTGACTGGCCTTTTTTTACTTTTTGTCAACGTTTTTTCGAGTTGTTAACTCCTGGTGCATCGAGGGATGTCATCATGGAAGACCGGGTTAAAGCCCTGTGGTTCTTGTCATTGGGCGATGTCTGTGACGGACCCGCACTTCATGTGCCTTTGGTGTAAGGAGCGCAGCCATGACCAAAAGTCATGCTCCAAGTGCCTGGCCCTGCATCCGAATACTTGAGTGAGCCGTCCCTGAAGCTGATGGCAGTATGATTCTCGACTCCGCACAAGCTGAAGTCCCAGTCGGGAGAAAGGTCTTGGGAGCGGTCACAGAGTCCTCTATTATCAGTCCTCCATCATTGTCGTCCCACTCCAAGTCATCAGGACGATCGGGTGAGTCAAAGCACAAGAAGAATTCGAAGAAAGCAAAACGTTCTTTGCCTTCTCCTCATCTATTGGCAACGAGATGAGGGAGCATTGTTGTTCTTGGCCCCCCTCTGCGGAGCCTGCATCTGGGCCAACTGATGCTCCCGGAACCACCCGTTCTTGGCCCCCCTCTGCGGAGCCTGCATCTGGGCCAACTGATGCTCCCGGAACCACCCGTACCCCCAGGCGGCGCTGTCCCCATCGTCATTCCCGACTCCGACATAGAGCCAGATAGGCCTTGCCTCCTATGTTGGATCCTGAGCCCCTTTTTCTTGGGCTAGGTTACGGTGAGGAATAGGTGGGGTCTCCAGACCCTTTGGTATACCAGCTGCAAGATCCTGTGAACTGGCATATGGACTTGGGTGAAGCCAATGGACTGGAGACCTCCCCAGATACTGGTGTGCTTTATCTCCTTACCGTGGCTACAGAGGAGGGTGCTTCCTAGTCTTCTGTGGTGTGAAGAGCACCTGTGGTCCTGGACCTTGAGTTGCTTTCGGTGGCAGCCAGGACTAACCTCCTGACAGAGGTTCTTTAACCTGGAACTTCATCCTCCGAACCCCTGCTCCCTTTCAATTAAGCCCTTACAGATGTCCTACTGGGCATCTGGTTCAAACTCAGCACAGAGGCTCCTGCCATCGCCCTGCTTTGGGCAACCCAAGTTTCCTTACGCAACACCCCACCCCTAAGAGCTTGGTTATCCAAGCCACCACCTCCCATGGCGCGTACCCTTCCACACCGCTGGATAGGGAATCCAAGAGGCTGGATGCACTTGGGAAGATGGTGTTTTCCGCCAGCCTGGGATCGTGGTCTGTGGACACCGCATGCCTTTTAGGCCGTTATTCCCACACGCTGTGAGATACGGTTGCACAAGTGCTGCCACAGGTCCCGGAAGAGACCCGGCCTGTACTATCCCAAGCATGATCGACTCAATGGACAGAACAGTTTTATCAACAGTGTCCCTGAGGTGCTAGGCCTGGTTGAGACGTCTGGCTTTTCGGGGGATGCCCAAGCCAGTCTTTCTTATGGACAAGCCCTTTGATGGCACCCATGTCTTCGGAGAAAAAGCAGACTCAGCGCTCTAGCGCTTCCAGGATTTTCATGCTATGGCCAAGTCCTTGGGCCTCGCGGCCACCCCTCACCCCCTCAGTCTGTTTTTAACCTCTTTTGTGACTACGGAAGGGGCACCCTTCCACATGCGTTCCCATCCAGCCACTGTGCCATGATGCTCACCAGCCTCTGCATGCCCGGGGAAGTGGGAACCTCCGACCTTGTGAATCAGGGAGCCAGCTGTCTGCCCAGTCCACCACCCCCCATCTGCAGCTGCCTCCAAACCTTCCTAGTCTTACTCTTCCCCACCAGGGACTAGTTGGAGGCAGGATTTGCCATCACCTGCTCCGCTGGCAATCCATCATCTATGCAGATCACAGGTTTAAGTTTTCCCATATCTTGACCCTGTTGAAAGTGGGCTTGCCTCAGGCTGTCGTCTCCCACATCCAGACTACAGCAGACCTGCATTAGCTGGGGTTCACTATAAACATGCCGAAGTCACACCTGACTCCCTCTTAGATCCTCCCTTTCATCAGGGCTGTTCTGAACACAGTGCAGTTTCAAGCTTATCTTCTCGAGCGGCGAGTCCAGGATATTCAGGCTATGATACAGATGCTTCAGCCTCTATCTTGGATTTCAGTGAGAATGACTCTGAGGCTGCTAGGCCTCATGACCTCTTGCATCCTGCTAGTGATGCATGCCAGTTGGCATATGCGGACTCTGCAGTGGGACCTGAAGTTCCAGTGGGCCCAGCATCAGGGGAATCTCTCTGACATGGTCCAGATCTCAGAGGGAACTGCGCAAGATCTGCAGTAATGGTTAACGATTGGTTCAGAGGCAGATCCCTCTCCCTTCTCCAACCAGATCTGACAGCCTTCTAGGCTGAGCTGGGGCGTCCATCTGGGGGAGGTGGAGATCAGAGGCCTCTGATCTCCAGCGGAGTCCTGACTCCATATGAACCTGTTGGAGCTCCATGTGATCAGACTAGCATTGAAAGCATTGTGCCTGCTATTTATAAGGAGATCTTATTGAGCCTATGTATTGTCAACAGAAGAGATAACCTTAGCATAATATTTGAGATGGTGTTTATTTATTCGGTCATTGCAGTTGTGATGAGAATGACTAAAGCAGCTGCTAAGTGTTTCAAGCTGACCAAGTTCAAACATCTAACTGTAATATATCTTGATTGTACCCGGGCAAACCATGTAGGCAAGGTACTACTGCTTCAGGGTAGTTCCGCAGATTGTGAAGTATCACTTTAATTCACAAGGTCCATATCATCCCACCTTTAGCTCAAATGCACAATTAAGACGTGGATCTTCAGAAACTATGATACTGAAGTGGCCGCTTAGTGGTTTTTTATGAATATCCAAACATTGTTTTGATTGGGACTCTGTTCACTATAAATCATACAGCATTTTGTGTGTGTATATATATATATAGTGTGTGTGTTTATGAATATGTGTGTCAAATTGCACTATGGGTGCTCATTTGTACAGAAAAAGGTTCTTTGGGAGGCCTACAGGGGGATTTTGCACACATGTTCATCACGACTCCAGAGTTTTTGCAATTATGAACACTTGAAAGGTTATTGAAGAGAAAATCTACATGCAAAGGGATCAAGTCTGAGTACGATGTATCTGTGAATTATGTTAAACACCTTTCCAATTCCAGTGCCTTGGCCTGGCACATAAACCTTTCCACAGCACTGGCCCTATTTTTCTTTAGAAATTGTTGCCTTGACACTCTCAAAACTGTCCTTTAGGCTCAGGCTTACACTATCTACTTATTATACCCAGTTCAAAACAAGCATTTGCAATGTGATGGTTCTCTAATTTTCTCGAGTTGGAGCTATTGGCGTTATAAATTCCTAACTGGGCTTTTCCTGCCACATAAGTTGAAGATGAAAAGTAAAACAGTTGACATAAGCGAGCTGATTCAGAGCGCCATGACTGCATGAGCATATGCGCGAAGAAGACACACAAAAGAAAAAAGAAGTTTGCTCAGTCAAGCATATCAGAAATCGTGCAGTTATCCATGTAACAGGGTCAGTCTCCAAGGCGGTAACAAAACCTCCCCAAAGCGGGACAAAGATAAAGCATTCACCATTGATTACAAAGTATTTTTAAAAGGCAGGCGCACAAACGAGTGAAAGTGATGGGAGTGAGGTGAACGTGGTTAAAAGCCCACAAGAGTTACAACAGATCATAGCGCTTGCCCGCTCGTCCTAAAAAATCTTGGTGAGTGAATCGCTCCTCCTTGGTGATCCCACCCTCTCTTTGGAAAGCTTTACTTTATTGCCTGTGCCAAACTGAATGTTGTTACAGATTTCAGAAAGCACTGGAAACCAAGGTCTTTTGTTGCATTGACTGATTAAACAGTAACTTTTACAGGGCCAGAAAGCAACGCTTACACTTTATAACTGTTCATTTATTCACTCTGTGTAGTGCGTTTCCACCATTTGTATTTTCCAAAACCCCTTTGGCAGCAGGTTATGGTTCTGGATTCTCATTGATCACAGTCTAGGGTGGTCTGTTAAAATTGCTTTGTTGCGTTTCATAGTCTTTTAGTGAATAGTCATATTGGATAGCAGTTGGGAAGTTTTAGTGTATTGTTTAGTGATGGATTATGCTGGACGAAGCCAGATTATGTTATGGATCTGTGTGGTGCTTTTAATAGGGATGTGTGTCAAAGGTCTTTGCCATTTGTTTTGTTCAGCTTGCTCTTACAGTGACTACCTTGGCTTGACCGCAGGTGGATGGAATGTTTCAAGTCCTCTTCACCCCTTGTATGGCTTTGAAGCCATTCATGTGTATTTGTCTGTCAAAGGTTTAACTTGTTCTGAATGGTTCAAATGTGTGCTGTTGCTGTGTGTCATTGGCTAACTATATGGTAAAGATCGATCCTGTGCATGTGAAAGAGTTATTTCTGTTGCGAAGAATGAGGTCTGAGTATAACTTGACTTAGATGTACTATTGTTGTGGCTAATGCGTAGCTAGGTAAATGTCTTTGAGCTATACTGTGCACATGATAGTGCCTGCTGAGTGTCTAATAAGTACTGTTGGCGTGACGTAGATATTTTTCTTTCTGTGGAATGGAGGGTGGTCCTGTTGGAGAAAGCACACAGGTGGAAGATCTGATCACAGAGCAACCAGTTGGCTAGACTCAAGATGTAATGGATGCCGTAAGCAGGTGCCAAATATGTAAATGTCCTGGTGATGGATTGTCGTTTTCTTAGACAGAGATGCATTTAGAGGAGAGATATCTGATATGTGGGACCAACCAGTCAGACAGAGGTGCCCAAGCCCCCACAAACCACACGTCCCTAAGTGTAGCTACCTCACAGCTCCGTGTCTGTTTGGGGTATGACAGTGGCATGGCAATAGTGGGTATCCTGGAAGGCTGGCAGTTAGCACTCTTCCAAAAGGACAGCATCCCCTCAGTTCCCTAATAGGGAGACACAAGCAAAGGCTAAATAAAAATATATCATAAACTGATATGAGCTACTGAATTATATTTCATACATCACCTAAGCGTACAATGAATTACTCTTTCCAATTAAGGGAAAACCATAGCGCATCTCTCAAACAATATTGTTTCAGAATGTAGGCCACTGAGAAGCCTACCCAGAGGTTTAGAGGAGACAAAAACGGGCTTCAAAACGAAAGAGTTGTAAGTAGCAACTAAAACAAATTGCAAACTTGAAGTGAGCAAAGTACTTCAGTGATACACCTCAAGTGCAGAAATCTACTCTTCCTGCTAGCAGTTTGAACCCTAAGATAGTGTACTGCAGCACAATACGAGTTCAGCGATTTAGTAGACAAGGGATGGTGATCACAGAGTTTACCAAGTGTGAAATTCCAAAATGTTTAAATTGGTGCGAGCAGAATTATGACAACTGTAGGTAAAATCTCATGTGTCTTTTAGATTCATATGCATTTTATTCATTTTTATATATTTTTTTAACACAGCCAGCTATTAGCTTGTTGTTTTTATATTTTAATTAACTGCCTCTTTCCAAGAAGAAAGAGTTGTTCTGCTGCACATTTTATCTGGCATTTGTACAACGTGCACTGTGTGTCCTGCTCAAGGCTATCATGTCCGATACGTGATATGCAACTTGTATTTACTGTCCAGGAGACAGTCATTACCTATTAGACCCATCAGTTCATCAGACCTGTTCTTAGAATCCTGTAAGGGTTTTTATATAAACAACCCACAGGCCTAAGGGGGGGCAGAGGGCATTAGTCATGACTGTCTGGGGGCCTACGCCATACCACAGACAGCTTTGCTGATCCTGATGCTGACTCTTCAGCTTCCTTAGAGGATTGTCAACCAGACAACAGACAGACCCCCTGCCACCCTTTTCAGGTATCATTTTGGGATTACTCCCTTAAATCGAGACAGACAGAAGTGTTGCCCCTACTGTGCTTTCAGTCATAGACATAGGGTGTAGGCAGAAATCTCTAGCCTCTCTAGAAACATACAAAATTATGGGGTTGTTTTCTTCTGTACACTGGTTGTAATGATGAATACCATACTATGTTTCATCTGCCTTATCGTAGCTTATGCTTTTTATACTAGTATGCAATTGCTTCAATGATTGTATTGAAATACAGTTTGCATCTCCGTTCCTGTCTTGGCATGTGTGAGTCACTGAGTAACAGTGCGAAAGGGGTATGATCTGTTTCCACAACTTCCTTGAGGAGTAGAAGTGTCAGGTTTAGGTTGCCATGAATCACCTGTTCCTTTTTAGGGTTGGGGAGGCACTGCAGGCTATCCAGGAGTTAGGACGACAGTTTCCAAAGTGGTGTTTGGCTAACTCAGTCTCCCACACTCGGTGGTGCGACCGCCCTAAACTTGCAGTCTTATTACTATATTAGGAACCTCACAACAGTATGTGGAACAAGGTTTGTGTTTTAATCGTTCTTTTCCTCATAAAGTGTCCTGTACACCATATCTTATAAGACAATGGAAGCCAAAGAGGGAGGAGCCATGGGACCCTGAGAATGGTTGAACTGAGGGTCTCATACTGGCCAAATCATGCACATATGCCTACAATTACCTGGTATTACCCAAAGGATTAGGACAATATGGACTAAGAGGTATTGCTTGCAGCAGGTTTTCCCAGTGGGCAGAATGAGTTTGGGGGTTTTATATTTGGGAGTGGAAGCTCAAGGGATTCAGATCTGGACATATAGCTTCTTAGAAGTACCAGATTTGGGTGCACATGTGCAAACAAATTTCTGATTTGAGTGAGACAGTACTGACAGGTTTCATGGAGTATGCTCACCAAGATACCACCGAGCATTTGCAGAGGTGTTTCAGAGGAGATTGTACCACCATTTTTAACAAACTGTCCAGTGTTTGTATTATATGGATCCCCTACAATGACAGCATCTTAAGATGAAATGGTAAAGCTTCCGCTGAGTATCTTCACTGTATTGATGAATTATGAGTGACACTTGATACTGACCACATATTAAGTTATGACTTGGATCATCCTTTTATAGATGTACAGCTTAAATCCTTGTTGATGTGTAGATGTGATGTCCTCAATGAACAATTATGATATACAATGTCTCTGTGTACTTAGATTGGTATGGATATGGGAATTGTGAATGCCGGCAACCTTCCTGTGTATGATGATATCGAAAAGGAGCTCCTGCAGCTTTGTGAGACCCTGATCTGGAACACAGATCCAGAAGCAACAGAGAAGCTGTTACATTATGCCCAGGTACAATTTTGAATTGCAAAAAATGACTTAAGTTTTATAGCTGTAATGCAGGATGAGTGCTTCTATTGATAAGGACTATAGGGTACAAAAGCAAACTCAAACACCACGCATCACACTTACCATGCATGAACTACAATTACACTTACTATGCGTTCTCATTCGGCACAGCCTTAATTACCATGAAATTGCAAACCAAGCACACATTAAACCTATATTATTAAAACATCAAAAATACCCCTGAACTCTACACACCTCTTAACCCTAAAATATCCTTACTAGCCCTCAGCACCATCTTTCCCTCAATCTAAAAACACTTTACTAGTCCATGCAGTATCCACCCCTGACCCTAAAACCCCCTTGCAATTCCTATAAACGACCCATCCCTGAGTCCTAAAACCCTATTGCTGCCCCTATGCACTAACTATCCCTAAACTCTAAAAGGGCCTTGCTACCCCTATAAACTGCCCATCCCAAAATATAAAATCCCTTTTCTACCCCTTTATACCACACATCTATATTCATAAAAAGCCTTTACTAATCACATAAACTACCCATCCCACCACATAGTACCTATTCCTGAACCCTACCCCTTTAGACCCATTCCTGAGCCGTAAACCTTTACTACCCCTAAACAGTAACCATTGGTGAACCCTAAAAACTTCTTGTTACCCCTATACACTACCTATCCCTGCATTCTAAAAACACCTTATTACCCTTATACACCACCCATCTCTGAACCTTAAACAAACACCCTTGCTACCTCTATGCATTACCTATCCCAGAACCTAAAAAACACTCCTCACTGCTTCTAAATTCTACCAATGCCTGAGCCCTACAAAAAACCCTCCTACCGCTATGCACCAATACCCTTAAGTGCGTTGTAAGTTACCTTATTGTAAGTTACACTTTTTGTTGTGGTAAATATATTGTTATAACTTTGATGTAGTGGTCATTAGTTGTAGTACTTCATTGTATGTTATAATGCCTATATGAATCTCTAACTCTGGCTCATGCAGAAAACTATCCTATCCAGTGTTTAGGAACATTTGACAGTGGAACAAAGACTTTTATTTAAGCAAATGTGTAATTAAAAAACGGTTTCAGAAACTGCAGAGCTGTAAACTGTAACAAGACTGTTTGAATCTATACTTAAATTGAAATAAAATGTTTAAAAGGGTATGATAATAGTTCTGCCAGGAAGATCTTCTATATGATTTGCTTTACCACATTGTGCATCATATTGGTGAATGAAGAATAAACCTGGCATGGGATTCAGGTGAATGGCCTCTCCTCAGATTTGCCAAATTTCGTCTGAATCCTGGAAAATACACTCTGCAACAACATTAGTTGTGTAATGGGAACAGTTCTGCACTGGTTTGTACCCTCACTCTCTGGTGGACACCGAATACTCTAAGCCAGATGTTGTGAAATAATGGTCTCCTGATGACCAGAAGAGCATTGATCTGAAAGATTCCACTTCTTACTGGCTCTCATGGGAACTTTGATATGGAAGTCGGGTGCCTGGAGTGAAGGTGATCACAACACTGAGACAACTGGTTAAAGTAGATGACTGCCCTACCATACAATGAGGCTATGGGTAGGTCATCAGCTGCAGAGGCGGTGAATAGGTAGAGCATTTCATAGCAGATGGTCTCTTGGCGACATAGTTCTGAATAGGTGGGGGCTCAGGGAAGTTGAACAGCAAGGATGCATCTAAACTGGACATAGGGAACAAGTGTGAACCAAACTCGTTAAGAGGTGCTGCACCCTGCATGTAGATATAGCAGAGGGTGTAAAGGACTGGTCTCCAAACTACGGCCTGCGAGCTACATCCGGCCTTCTACAAGACTGTATTCGGCCCTTCATAGTTTTCCAAAGCCTCAGATTCTGATGATCAAAGGGAAATATTTGTCCAGTTCCTTTTGACAGCTTGTAGGTGGCAGCAGAGCCTCTTTAATCTCCTCTATCATAAATTTCAGACCAGCAATGTTATGTATGCCTAATCTTTGAAAAACTAAGGTTCCTAGTGGGAATATTCCTTGCTGCAGAAAACTCCAGTTGCCAGGATTGTGTAGAACAGTATAGACTGAATTTAATTTTGTTCGTCTTTATTAATGGCTAAAGTTTATTTTGAATTTCTTTGCTTTGCTTAACTAAAGTTCTTTGTTGGAGTGTGTTTATTTTTCTTACTGTGTGCTACAAAACTGGACAAATTCTCATTTCATGTAAATTTGTAAATTTTCACTATTTAAAATTAATTAAAACATTAATAGCCCGTTTTTCCTATGTAAGGTTAAGTAATTGATTAGTTTATCAGAGCATTTGCTGATGTTTAACATCTTTTCTCATTGTATATGATTTTTCATTTGAAGCTCTGCATTGTTTCTCTGTAATTGCCACATTTCTCTTTTGTTCTGGATCATGTCATGCTAACTACATAAAAGATCCAAGTACACCTTATTCATTCATTTACATTTTATTCATTCATTAAATCAACTGTTTTATTTGGCCCATGTATATTTGTAAAATATACAACGTGTCCCTCATACTGAAAAGTTTGGAGACCCCTGGACTAAAGAACTGGGCTGAATCTAAATAAATCATGCTGAACCCCGCTTCCCCAAGATTGTACAGCTCCTTTCCAAGTAGACACAGCATGACACTAAGTGAGAAAGTGATTGAACTTGATTGCATAGGCCAACAAAGCAAACTTGTAAAAGCGGAGTCATGAGTATTTTGACAAATGGAGATCACCTCTTAGCACAGCCACAGCAGTGAATGACAAAATCCGGTCAGATCCCATTTTTTTTTCACAGAAGCTTCAAAAGACCCAATCACAGTAAGATTTTTCTGACGTCTGCAAAGCTCTCTGTTCTGCCTCCCATGCTGATTTCTGTGGTCATTTGTTTTCTTTGAGTCATCAAGCCTAGGTATGTCTAAGTCTGATATATGTAACTATAATGGTAATACATCGCTTCAGGAAAAGATTTGGGTAGAGTTGCTATGATTTTACAAAACAACAAAGATTCTGAAATTGTACTACCTTCATTTGGAATATTAGGGCCTTTTAAAATGGTGTCTCAACATTAAACCTCTTGAAGGTGACTTCCCAACTCATAAGGCATGCATTGAATCTGTGGTTTTAGGGGAGTTCTACAGTCGATGTGTGCATGACTTGGAACAACAAAGAGGATCATCTACTTTTTCTCCTAAACAAATATTTGATAAGGTCTCTCCAGTGTAATTCTTGTTTCCTTGACTGGTGTTGGATATATGTTCAGAGTACATGCTGTATAGACACTCATGTGTGGTTCATGAGTATCTGGAAATGAGAGTGGCTTTCCTTATGTAGTGGTATATAACACAGGACCAACCATTAACCCAAGCCGGAAGTATGGTAAATTAAATACACAGGTGCAGTATAACTGCATACCCTACATCAACTAATCAGCCAATTTGCGGACCTTCTGATAAATGTGTACAAGAACTTGCAATATGAAACAAAATTGCTCTATAATTGTGTCCCACAGTAAAGTAACACACCATATACAAAAGTGCAGACAGTGCTTTGCTCAAAATTGTACACAGCTGACTCTTCTTAAAATTGCACATATAAATCCTGGGTTGTCAAATGGTAGTTAATAGAGGAAGTCCATCATAGATTTTCTATTCTGTGCATTCACAGCACCAGGAGTATCATCAGTATTTTGACCCAGAAGCATTAGTCTGCATGTCTCATGAGAACACGTGCCATCCCTCTATGAATCTGTGAAGTGAACAGAAGGCCCTTAGAGTGTGCGATTGAGGTTATAGTATCTGTAGTGTACATATCACAACATCCATATATTTCATTCTCTAGTTTAATAAACCAGGATATGAACTTCAATTCACCAATGAATGGCAAGTGTCCATAATCACATCCAATTTTCATCATTAACAGTGTTTCACTGAGAGTTAACCAGGCATGAGAGATACTTATTAAATTATGTCTTCATGTAACCCACAATATACTGAATTACCAGAAATCTTGCTACAAGGTTCACACCGAGATACTACGGTGTGTGACAGTCATTAATTAGTAATCTATCTGTTTTAATGCATAATTTTATGAGAGAACACAAAAGTGTCTCAGGTGGCCGCAGTGTCACAAGATTGGCAGATAGATGTGAAACTCTGAATGAATCAGTAACAATATGTGTGTTTAATAATGAACAAATCACATAAATTATTGGCCATTACTATGATCATAATATTGTATCACCATACTTTTTAGGTTTTGGGCCAACTGAGCTAATTTATATTACCCATAACTGTCTCACAAATGAGTGATTAGACCTTTAGTCATAATGGAGCATGATAGTTCACAAGGGGCTACCTCTATCGCCAGTCCTCTTACCAGATTGTGAATTCTGCAAAACGCTTATAATAAAGGGCAGTTCTAAGGGATCTAAGTTGTTATTTCTATACCATCTAACTGTGTTATGTCTCCTTACAATCTTAGCAGGTGAGGACATGGTGTGACTCTGACAACAGAATAACAACATCCGAACAACCATGTCCACCATGTAGAGAACACTCTCTAGGTGCAGCAAGGGCTGTACACATAAGAAGTGTGTACGGCCCGTACCATTACGAAATACGCACATCCTTCACAGTGGAAAATACCCATGCAATTAGTGCTGATGGCACTAATATTGACCTATTGTGCTCTGCAGTTTTATTTGAGGATACTGATGCACTTACCAATATTTGATGCAGTGTAATGTCTGCTAGTGCAGAATAAACTTGTGGTTTAATTGAGTTAGATCACTATAGATTTCAGTGTACTTGCTGCTGATTTGAGAGTCAATGAGAGGAAGAGGCAATCAGTCCCGTGCAGCATGTCCTCCTCTCAATAACTGTTCCAATTCGTAAACTAGAACAGAAACCAAGCAGTATCGACGGCCATAGTGGTGGTGTAGTGAAGCGATTTGTCACTACAGTACAAGTATCAAATGAAAATAGTGCCAGATATATTCCCTATCATTTTTTTATTTTTTATGTATGTTCTATCGAAATTGCCATATCACAATTCAGTACGTACGCCCATCTTTCAGAACCCTTATGATCAAGAATTTTATATAAAAATACCACGTCAATAGATCCAAAAGATGGACCCTTTGCCCCAGGTTTTACCAGATGGAAATATTCCCCTAGCTGGTTTTCATTGGGCTTCGATCATGGTGCTAAGGACATAAGTTGAATAACCCTGCACAATTTATATTTGCTATTTTTTAAGCGTGAGCTGTCACACAAGGGTATGTAGACACTAAAGTTTATGAATGTCATTCGTCAACAGAAATAAAATGGTGAACAACAATGGCCTGGGCCATTAAGCACCGGGATATGGCCATGTCTTTCGTTGTTTTCAAAACCTGCGGAGAGATGTTTCCTTTCCCAAATTCAGAAACATACTGTTCCACAGTCTATCCACTTCCATGGAGAAAGCTCTCCCACCTTGAGTGACACATTGGAATTTTGGAAATTTGAAAAGACATGCTTCATCGGACCTCAGACTACAGTCATGTCTTTAAAGATGGAACGTTTTTACAAGTGGATTTCTACTGTGATCTTAAAGTGATTTATGGACTAGGCAGCGTGATTTAAATCTAATTCTTTGAACAACTAGAAGCCAATGCAATTTTCCCAGAGCTTGTGATTTGGACTTAAATGTCATCATGTCAAAGATAGGTCTAGCTGCTGCGTTCTGAATGAGATGGAGTCTGTTTCAGTTTAGCTGGAAGATCCAGATACAAAGCTTTACAATAATCTAGACTTGTCAAAATGAATGTGTTCATAATAATGATTCTTTGTGGAGGCGTAAACAGATTCTTTATGCACCAGAGAATTCATAATTGATAAAGACAGTTCTTCGTTACAGACTTTATTTGCCTTTCCATGTTAAAGTTAAATATTGTGCCAAATGTCACACCTAAATTCTTCACAAGTTGGAATGGACTAGGTTTTTGCCCAAGTGAGATTGGCCAAAAGTTATTGTTTCAGACTAATGTAGGATGGAAGCAGGCCAGAATCTCTTTCCACCATTCAACATTAGATGGCTGCTGGCCATCCACTGATGGATATTTGCCATACAGTTGCACAGATTTTCCGCCCTTACACAGGGTTCCTCCTCAACCACAAAAAGAATCTGTGTATCATCAGCATACATAAGATTAGTCCAGCCATGTGATTGTATCTTTAGGTCAGTGGAAACATATACAAGTTAAAATTAAATGTGAAGGGACCCTAGTAACCTGAGTGGACCGCTTAGTCAAAACTTTGTAATCATAAATGGAATGCAGCCCTGATACCACAGCCCTCCAGGTGGTCCAACAACTCCTGATTGCCAGTGGTATCAAAGGCCACAGACAGATCTCACCTGTTCCGTGCTGCCGGACCATCTTTGTAGCCATAAATGCAAAGTCATCTAACACTACTGTTACTACACATTCTGTGCTGCAGCTGGTACAGAAACCTGCCTGCATTGAATGTAACACTCATGAGATTCTATCAAGGCGGTAATCGGTTATAAACGTCACCCGTTCAAGTAGTTGGGCCATGAACCAACATTGAGATTCCCATCCGTAGTTGTTGACATAGCCCTGGTCTAATACAGAGTTGTAATAATGGTCGAATATAAGCCTTTTTTTAATTTGGCAGGAACACAGCCAGTCTTCAACAGTGAATTTATCATAATATGACTATGATGATATGAACTTGCCAGTAACGTTTTATGTAACTTGACAGGAACAACATCTGGTTACGAGCCCGATAACTTACTCCTCTTTAGCAAGCCCATACAGTCCTTGTTATTCAGTAGAGACAATTCTGTACATTCTGTTTTTTTCCACAATAACTAAACTGTTCTGCTCTGGGGTATGGACCGGGTTGTAAAGTAAGTATGCATATATGTCTACTATTTTCCATTCAACAAAGTCTGAAAATTCATTATATTTGACCTCTCAGTTATTTTCCATATCTTGACCTGAGGTTGCCTTCATTCTTTGATTGTTGAGAAAATAGCTTTTGATACATGCAATGCATTTGTGGGTTTCTTTATATAATATTCTGCTTTTGTTTCTCCTATTAATCTTTTGTATTTCTTGTTTAGAAGGAGCCAAGCGTAATTGGTGTTAATCTCATTCCATTTACCGAGGTTGATAAAAGTTTGTATCACCAATAGCACAGGAAGAACATTTGTTTATAACCAGCGGAATTTAAAAATAAAAAGAGGAATGAGATTCATTCTTACTTTGAGTTTATATACCATGACTGATTATCCAATTGTACACTGAATTTTGAGGGGTCAATATTTTTCCAAACTTTGTTTGTATGAGCTGCTCATCTTTAATTTGCTTTTACTGAGCCTGTGTTGTGCATTATCCCTTAATGATGTCATTGTTTTTGCATGGAATCTAGAGCAATGCAAAATACCCGGAGAAGTTGTTGCCATGTATTTTTCATACATGGCAGTGTTTATGTACATTTTTTCAATTGCTGCAATTATATCTTGTCTTTTTGTGAAAGGACAAGGTGCTTGAGAGAAATGTTCTCACTATTAACAAACAGTTATTATATGAGTTACCACTTTATCAACCAATTTTCTCTGTTGCAGACCAAAGCTAAAGGGGGTAAAAAAGTAATTCAAACTGATGAATGGCGCAGTGCTACAGTCGAGGAAAGATTAGAATATTCTCTTGTGAAGGTGAGTTGTTGCACTTTAAGAAGCCTATTTGAATAAGTGTGCCTATTTTTTACCTCAAAAACTACTGGGCATGGATTATCATTCACTAGTGTCTTCTACTTCTTGTTTCCTTACACCTGTCAGTTTAAAATTAAATGCACTATTGAATAACCACATCTCATAACTGTTAGTAGGTAATTCATGGTGATTTCAGTGGCTAATTTGTAAGGACACTGGGAAGCAAGTTAAAACACGCATTTAATCCAGTAAATAGATTTATGTTATTTAATCATAATTGCAAAAGAGGGATTCTCAATGCATACAGTGGAAACATTAAGTCTAAGCTCACTGATATAAGAATGTTTGTCAGAGGAGTCAGATCAGAAAAATACAAATTGACATGGTGGTGGGGTAATCAAGCTCCTGATTGGTTGCTTCTCCTTGGAACCACGGATGCAGTTTAGATGTCCATCTGCAGTTGACGGGACACGAAGGAGCACCAACAAGATAACACAAGATAGTAAAACTAAAGGGGCATCAGACAGTTCCTTGGTCCCAGGGGCTGAATACTTAAGAGTACAGATACCGTTTTTTTACCAGCTGGAGGTACAAACAAGATATTCAGTATAAATTGCATATTTAGGGAAGTCTTGTCTCTCTGGGGTAAATAATATGCCTATTGTTTGCTCTCTCCACAAGTATACGTAATGGGCTGAACTTGAGGGTCTATCCCAGTTTATTAGGGAATGATTAAAGCCTTCTGATCAGTCACCCAGGGTGACAGGAGAATATGTCAGTGAAGTAACAAGTGACTTTGAATGTTGACTACCTGTTCACACTTTTGGGAACACTGATGGTATTGTAACTTGCTACATGAAGGTCAGCAGATGTATCGTCATACAAATTGTTTTTTTGCAGTGAAATTAAACAACATAATTTATAATCTGTGGGCCCATAGATAATAATTGGAACATTGAAATCCTCTTTAGCTGTTTGTGGTTTGGAGGTTTTGCTGAATGTATTCACTGCTATCTATTAACTTTTTACATTTGCGTATATGAAAAATTGGCTTTTCAATCAAAACACACTCGTTTCCATCCATTCCACTATTGCCTCCATTAAGTTTGCTATAGGAAAATAAATCACCTTCACTAAGAAACCACTTCAGCGTTATACAAAAGGTCTAACTATTTTGTAAATGGTAAGAATGTTACATACTTATTTCGTTCTATATGTTGTAACCAATGGCGATATGAGTTCCTTCATCAGTACTGCCACGCTTTCTTCCAGTTCAACCCACATTGCCATTGGAAAATGAGAGAAAAACAGCCTTAGGCGAATGAGCCCCTCTCACTGTGATTTGATTGTTAAAGCACACTGCTCTGTTGAAAGGCTGTCCATGTGAAGCCTTGAATCGGAAACCAGTACTTGTTCTGCATGCAGTTAATTTAGTACCCTTACAGTCCTGTTCTCAAATGGGATTTGCAACACATACATGTGGGTCTGTATGCTACACATTCTAGATTTCTTTCAGTTCAGGCATAAAAGAAAAATGAGCAATAAACAATCTTGTCCTCATAACTTAAGGGCTTTCTTCAGTGGAATTATATGTAGTGAATATATATATATTTTTTAAAAACTTGTTTATAAGTATAAAGGATTAGCACTGAAGAATAGGCACTTGTCAATTTAAGGGAACTGGAAAATGTATAGTGGAGAACATGGTTTCCAGATTGTAAATTATGATATTTTGAATTATTTGTGATCGTATCTTCAAGATGGCATTGACATGTAATTGTGATAAAATGCATGGCCATGACAATAATCTGGTTAAAGGGTTTTTTAATCAAAGGATTTATTAATCTGTGAGTACTGATACAGATATTTGAGGAAAAGAGGGGAAAAAATGTCTAGGAAAAAATGCCTCAATATTTCTCTGAATGTTATTGATTGCATATAATGACGTCTGTCCCCTTTAAATAAATTGCTAGGAGCGGTGGGGCTCCAACTTTAAAAGCACTTGCACTTTGTTTGTTTCCATGGCCAGTTGAGGGCTACTGCCGAAGTGCATTGCCATGTTCTCAAGATAGAGACTTTTGAAAGACTTGGGAAATAAAAGAAAATGATTTAAAATAGAGAGAGCCGCTATCATCTGTAACCCGCACGTGGCAGAGGAAGCTTGTATGGGCCACTGAGGGAGCTGATGGTGATTACTTCGATATATTTTTATATCTTCATATAATTTAAGTAACATCAATAGTTTTTTAAGTCACAGTAAGCTCTGTGCTCGAGCCATAACTTTCAGGATTTCATTGGTTAGAAATGGTGGCGTAAAATAAGTGATTAAACTCTTTTGGAGATACCCACTTCAAGAGATAGTTCACATATTCTTCAGTATGTTCCAGTGTAGAGTCTGTATCTCTGATTTCTGACCATCTTTGTTTCCTATTTTGAAGCCCTAGTGAAACTAGAATTTACAATGAGGGCTTGTTTCCACATGCCCTGCTTAGTATGTCTTGTAAACAAATTTTCATTGCTATCCTTAAATAGGAATGTGACTCTGGAATAGGATTCATTTTTTAAAAAAAACATTAATTTTATTTTCTCCAATGATTTTAATTTTTTAACAGGGCATTGATAAATATGTGATTGAGGACACAGAGGAAGCACGACTAAACCATGAACTCTATCCTCGACCACTAAACATCATTGAAGGACCGCTTATGAGCGGAATGAAGGTGGTTGGGGAACTCTTTGGTGCAGGAAAGATGTTTTTGCCTCAGGTAATAGAAAACAACCAGACTCTTGCTTCTTAATCCTTTTTCCTGAGTCCCTTTTAATTAGTGAGATAGTGTGTTAATTAACGAGTGTAAATCATATTGTGTTGTCTTCAGTAAAATGAATGTTTGACAGTTTGATTTTAGGACTTTATTATGTTTCTCTGAATAATGAGAATCTTTTGTTGAGGCTTTAAATGGAGGAGCGAGGGTAAACAGACCAGACTTACTACTGGAGGGTAGTGTGTGGATTAAGATACAAGTATCACTTTTAGGGGGCACACAAATGGGACTGGTAGGCAACATTACACATTACATTTTATGTTATTTATAGAGCACTAAGGCTCACTGGTAGAAGCTTCAAAGTGCTGATCAATGCAAGGCTGGTGGATTACCATGAGGTCAGCTTGGGAGCACTGATTCCTCAAGTCATATCACATGGTATGAGCAGTTCAGTCTTTTAGGGCAGTCAGTTGTGATGTAATGCAAAGCTCTATTGTAATACATTATATTCTGGACATTCCTGGAACTAAAGAAGTCTGGTTCTGGGGGATGGTTAGAGGGAGTGATGCCCAGAGAGACTAGCAATGTCTGGAGAAAGCTTTACCTCCGAAACATTGATGAGCAGAGGATTTGTTTTATGGAGCAGGCGTTTGGCAGCCAGTGCAGGCACATCAAGGTGTTGTGATCTTGTCCGTGTGTGTTAAGGATGTGCTGACAACGATATTTTGTGTTGTTTGAAGCCTGACAATTATTTTGCCTAGTAAGCATCTGCAGATTTAGTTGCAATAAACAATTATTGAGATGACAACTACTTTCACAGGGGTGATTATATGAGTCAAAAGTAACCAGGGGATGTTTTTACAGAGGACTCATAGATGATAGAAGGTGTTTTTGGCAAGATTTTCATTTAGAGGGTCAGTGAGCTTTGGATGTTCCTTAAACAGTCTGATATGAGATGATAGTTCCCAGATTTGTTAGTTATGAGCATGTGTATCAAGGTGCTATGTGCATACATGAGAGAGCCCAACTCAAGCAGAAACCACAGTTCTTTGTTAGGGTGAAGTTGCAGCCAAACCCCAAGTCAGACTGTGCTTAACCTTCTGGTAGCTTGGCACAAAAGCAGTCATTCTTAACTTAGAGGCAAAGTGTGAACTATTTATGCAGCACTTTAAACAGTAATGAAGTGAAAACACAACTCAATAATAATCCCACACTAATTTAGAAAAATTGAGTAAAGTGTAATATATAAAGATCAAAACAACAAAAATCTAATCAGTAGAACCAGAGATGTGTGGTTTTCAAGATTGAAGTGCAAATAGAATCAAAAAGATAAAAGTGCCTACTGTGGTCATCTGGTCATGCCGGGCCAGGAACAAGTAATAAGTTCAGGCTGACCGCAGTGGGGTGCAGGCTGGCTACTGGGATCTAGTTTGGCCTGCTGAACAAGAGTACCTTAAATCCTAGTTGCAGGGCATTGTGAGTGCTCGTGTAGCAGATGCGTCTTGCAGCAGCTGTTCCGAGGTGGCACAAGGTTGTGATGCTTTGAGGATGCCGTTGATGAGGGGATTGCAGTGCGAGGACTGGCACTGAATACGCATTATGCACTGGATCCAATGCAGAGCTTTTGGGAGGTGATGCGTTGGTTGGGGCCACAGCTTGCCTGGTAGAG
Source organism: Pleurodeles waltl (assembly GCF_031143425.1). Taxonomy (NCBI): domain Eukaryota; kingdom Metazoa; phylum Chordata; class Amphibia; order Caudata; family Salamandridae; genus Pleurodeles; species Pleurodeles waltl. The sequence goes on along the minus strand of NC_090444.1, from coordinate 608,656,622 downwards.
CACTTTCATGCCGATTTCTGAAGGGTCCAGGACTGGGGGTTGCAGCACTTGGGAGGGCAAGACTCATAGTTGGCAGACTCAAGGTTCTAGATTCCAGGTGGAGGAAGCCCGATCTGTCCCTTAGGCTTATGATCAGGAGGCCAGCCAACTAGCCTTTGGAGTCACTCTGGTGGTCCTCGATTCAAGATGCAGGTCCAGTCCTTCAAACTTGGGCAGCGCAGCAGAGCAGGCAGCAGAGGAACAGTCCTTGTTGCAGTTAAGCAGCACAGAAGTTCCTCCTCTGAGTCTTCCACAGGTCCAAATGAATACTGAAGAGTTAGGGTCTGAGGTCCAAAATGTAGATGAGTGCCCATTTATAAGTAAGAGAAGTTTCTAGAGGCATTCACCCTTCTGGGGTGTCATGGCTGCCCTGGCCTCTGCTTGTCTGGGTCAAAAAAGGTCTAGTGACAAACCCTTTGTGGCAGTGCACAGGCAGAGCCTTTGTGATGTGCAAGTGTGGTAGGAGACAGTTCCCCGCCTCCCCCTTGTTAAGTCAGAGTGGGCCATCATGCCAACTACTAGCTTCCCTTTGTCTCATTGTCTGGGCGCAATACATAAAGGCCAGCTGCCAGCTACACCTAGTCATGTGACCCAGGAACAGTCTGCGGGCACCAAATGGTTGGGACAAGAAATGCTAACTTTTTAAAAGTGCCATTTTTAGAACTGTGACTCAAATCTGACTTTACCATTAAAAAGGGCTTTGAGTTACAGTTCTTTAGACACCATACTCAACCTGCTCCCAATTAAAAGTTATTGCATATTAAATGTAATAAAGAAACCCAATGTTACCCTATGGGAAAGGTAGGCCTTACAGTAGTGAAAATGAATTGAGTAGTTTTTTACTGCCAGGACATGAAAAACTTAAAAGTATATGTTCAGCTCCAGCCTTTTGAATACAGTGCATCCTGCCCTCTGGGCTGTTCAGGGCCTACCGTAGGGGTGACCTATATGTATTAAAAAGGAAGATTTAGACCTAGGTACGGGTTTATTTTTAGCAGGTCAAAATGACAGTTTAAAACCGTTCACACAGGCTGCAGTGGCAGGCTTAATACATGTTTGCTGGGCTACTTACGGGGGTGGCACAATAAATGCCGCAGGACCACTAGTAGCTGGTAATTTACAGGCCCTGGGTACGTGTAGTACCACTTTACTAGGGACATAAAAGTAAACTAAATAAGCCAATTTGGTGTAAACCAATTCTACCATGTTTAAAGGAGAGCGCACAAGCACCATAGCACTGGTAGCAGTGGTAAAGTGCACAGAGTCCCAAGGATAACCAAAAAGAGATCTGTAAAAATAGAAAGGGTGAAGGCAAAATGTTTGGGGTAAGACCTTCCTAAAGCTGACAGGACAGGGAAACCTTAGGTTTCTTTTTTTGTGTAGGAGAGTCAGAATGTATTTCTTGGTGTACTGAAGTCATTTGTGTAGCAATTGTGTAAAGTGGTGTGGTGTGTGGCAGCAGCTGATAAAATGAGTCTTGTACTCACTAGACACAAGTGGCAATCATCCTTGGGTGTCAGGGGCACACAGCTGGCTTATAACAAAGTAAATGTTGTACAATGTTGTACAGTGTCTGAAGTGATGCAAACCCTGTGGTCGAGCAGTACAACCTACCCACAACTTGATGGGATGGTGACAGTGGTCTTTACTCATATACATCAATATTGTACTCAATAGTTTAATATGTCTAGCTACGACACTATAAAAAGGACTAATGAAAGCTGCTTAAGCTGCTTAGATCACTGCCAGCTTAGGTGCAATATATATATATATATATATATATGTGTTTGATGGCATGTATTGCTGCAGATACACATGCTATGCATATTCCTTCCGACATCTAGTGTTGGGCTCGGAGTGTTACAAGATGTTTTTCTTCAAAGAAGTCTTTTCAGTGCCACAGGATCGAGTGACTCTTCCTCTCGGTTGCATTGAGCATGGGCATTGACTCCATTATTAAATTGTTTTCTTCCCGCCGTCGGGTTCGGACGTGTTTCCTCTTGCTCTGAGATTTCGATTTGGAAAACCTTAGAAAACCTTCTTATTTGTCGGTATTGTTTTGATTGCGTGTTCCATTTAGCATAGAGCCGGTAGTACCCTCGGAACCTTCTTTTTCACCCTTCGGGGTGCGTGCGCCCAACTCAGGCTTATTCAGGCCTACCGTGTGGAAAGCCTGATGGATCAGACTCCATTCCGATTCTGCCCTCGGTGCCACGCGAAGTACCCCTATACAGACCAGCACTTGGTTTGTAATTTGTGCCTTTCTCCAGACCATCGGGAAGAAAATTGTGAGGCCTGTCCATCATTTCATTCAGAGAAGACTCTCAGAGATTGCAGAGCTAGAAGACTCGAAATGGCGTTGAAATCAGTAAACATCTCGATGTTGCTGAAGAAGAGCAGGCACAGACAGCAGTCTCCATCCGAGACACAGACTCCGAACAGGAATCGGAGGACGACACACCCATCACAGCTGGACAGTATGTGGGTACGTCTGCCCCTACACCCCTGCACAAAAGACATTTAAAGGCCTTGGGTACACCACTGCTGGAAGGCCATGGTTAGGCCCGAAAGAAGACTGTCACGACCGCCCTTTGGGGTCGGTGCCGAAAAAGGCCACTCCTCCGTCTACTTCAGAGTCGAGTAAATCTGTCAAAGGCTCCATTTCTGACTCCAGTAAAAAAAAAAAAGCCCATTCTTCGGAGTCGAAAATTTGGCAGTCGGCTTCGGAGCTGAGACCTTCCACTACCTTTTCGGGACTGAAAAACAACAAACTTCGAAGCCAAAAAAATCCTCATATACAGAGAAACGCGGACTTTCAAAAAAATCTAAAGAAACCCATAAAACCTCTGAGGAAGAGCCTAAAATTCAGCCCGTTTTGCAAATTATGGATGAGAGACAATCCAGATTACACATCCATAAAGAGACAGGAAGAATTGTCACTGCACCTCCTTTAAAAACAAAAAAGAAAGCTGGCTTTCCAAGAGGAACTGGACTCTGTACAGCCACCAGCAAAGGTGCAATAACAAAAGGAGAAGCCAATACCTCTTCATACTTCTCCTCCTCATTCTCCACAATTATCTGTCTCATCTCACACCAGCCCACCACCAATGCCTTCTTCAACACATTCATTAGATTCACAGGGAGATACGGCAGACCCATGGGATCTTTATGGCCCTGATCACATCCCAGATCATGACCCAGATACTGACCCATCAAAACCATCTTTACCAGAAGATACCACCAAGTCATATCCAGGGCAGAGGCTTATCAAGGGGGTAACCATGCATTCAGAGCCATTGGAAGAAGAGTTCTCATTTAATACAATATCTTCTACACATTCCAAGTACCAGTGTCTCCCAGTGTTAACAGGCATGGTAAAACACACAGACCAAATTTTTATCGAGCCTGTAAAAGCTAGGATTATCACACCTAGAATTGATTAAAAAGTATAAGCCTGCACCCTCTGACCCAGATTACACTACTCACCAGGTCCCTCCAGATTCAGTGGTGGTCAGTGCAGCAAGAAAGAGGGCAAATAGCCAGTCTTCAGGAGATGCACCTCCTCCTGATAAGGAGAGCAGAAAATGTGACGCAGCAGGCAAAAGAGTTGCTACACAGGCATCAGATCTGTGGAGAATTGCAAATTCTCAGGCACTTCTAGCCCGCTACGATAGGGCCCATTGGGATGAGATGCAGGATATTATATAGCATCTCCCAAAAGAGCACCAGAAGAGGGCACCGCAAGTAGTAGAAGAAGGGCAAGCAATTAGTAATAATCAAATAAAATCTACCCTTGATGCTGCTGATACAGCTGGAAGGAGCGTAAACACTGCCATCACAATCAGAAGACATGCATGGTTGCGCTCCTCTGGTTTTAAACCACCTCTTTGCCAAGAAGTGGACACCACTATTGAAAAACTGAGAAAGGACTTAGTTACTGTGAAAGCAGTGGGTGCTTTGTACACCACCCCATACAGAGGTTAATTTCGCAGGCCACAGTTTCGAGGAGGTTTTAAACCACAATCCTCAGAGGCTTCCACCTCCCAAACAAAGCAACCACAACAAACCCAGTATCAACGAGGTGGGATTAGAGGATCATATGGAGGTCAATACTTTAGAAATAGAGGTAAATTCCGAACCTCTTAACAAACAACACAACCTAAACAGTGACTTCCTTCCCCCCCTTCCACTCCACACATCTCCTGTGGGGAGAAGACTACAGCAGTTCCACTCGCATTGGCAAAATATCACCACAGACAACTGGGTATTATCAATTATCCACAGTAGCTATTGCCTAGAGTTGATAACCGCCCCTCCAAACATTCCACCAAGATATCCTAAGTTGTCCCCTGAACATACAGTTCTGTTTAAAAAAAGAGGTACAATCTCTACTGTTCAAACAAGCAATAGAATTAGTTCCACAGTCCCAACAAGGAACAGGAGTATACTCACTATACTTCCTAATTCCCCAAAAAGATGGCACCCTCAGTCCTATATTAGACCTCAGGCCCCTCCATCTATACATCTTGTCAGAGCTTTTTCACACGGTAACTCTGCAAGATGTTATTCCACAACTGCAAAATCAAGATTTTGTGACTGCTCTATACCTCAAGGATGCGTATTTCCACATACCCATCCACCCAGCTCACAGAAAATACCTCAGGTTTGTCATAGCAGGAAAACACTACCAGTTCAAAGTGTTGCCATTTGGCATAACAACAGCTTCAAGGGTGTTCACTAGGTGTCTAGCAGTAGTAGCGGCAATCTTAAGAAGACAACACATCCATGTCTTTCCATATCTAGACGATTGTCTAACAAAATCAAGCAATCTTACACAATGCCAAAAACATACTTGTTATGTGATAGAAACTCTGCACACACTAGGGTTTTCTATAAACTACCAAAAGTCACGCCTTCAACTAGCACAAGTACAACCGTATCTAGGTGCTATCCTAAATACTCAACTAGCTCTAGCGTATCCAAATATACAAAGGATACAAGCTTTTCAAAATGTAATACCACTCATACAGCCAAATCAACAATACACTGTAAGATTTATCATGAAGATTCTAGGAATGATGGCATATTGCACAGCAATAGTCCCACATGCAAGATTAAACATGAGGCCCTTACAACAGTGCCTTGCACAACAATGGTCACAAGCACACGGTCAACTTCAAGATCTAGTGTTGATGGACCACCAGACACATATGTCCCATCAATGGTCGAACCGCAGCAATTTAATAAAAGGGCGGTCGTTTCAAGACCCTGTGCCTAAGACCATAATTACAACAGGTGCATCAATGATCGGTTGGGGAGCTCACATAAGCAATCAAACCATTCAAGGTCAATAGGATGTCAAACAGAAATAGCTACACATAAACCACTTAGAATTAATAGCTGTGTTCCTTGCCCTAAAAGCATTTCAACCTCTTCTCAAATATAAGGATGTTCTCATAAAAACAGACAACATGACAACCATGTATTATTTCAACAAACAGGGAGGAACACATTAATCTCAGCTGTCCCTTCTATCCCAAACAATTTGGAAATGGGCAATTCATAATCAAATTGATCTACTAGCACAATACATTCCGGAAATAGACAATCAGTTGGCAGATCTCAGCAGAAATCACCAACAAACACCCGAATTGGAGATTCACTCCCAAGTACTTCAAAAGTACTTTCAAAGGTGGGGAACACCAGACCTAGATCTATTTGCAACAAGCGAAAACGCAAAATGCCAAAACTTCGCATATAGACACCCACATCCCCTATCCAAGGGCAATGCTCTATTGATCAATTGGTCAGGGATATTTGCTTACGCTTTCCCCCCTCTCCCACTCCTTCCATTTCATCAAACGAATTACATCAAACATCACTCAACATGATCCTCATAGCACCAACATGGGCACCCCAGCCTTGGTACACAACACTATTAGACCTATCTGTAGTACCTCACTCCAAACTCCCAAACAGACCAGATTTGTTAACACAAAACAAAGGTCTAATCTGGCATCCAAACCCCAATGCTCTCAATCTAGCGATTTGGCTCCTGAAGTCATAGAATTTGGTAATTTAAATCTTCTATCACAGTGTATGGAAGTAATTAAACAAGCACGAAAACCTACTAGACAGTGCTACGCGAGCAAGTGGAAAAGATATGTCTACTATTGTCAATCTAAAACCATAGATCCACTTACAGCATCTATACACGATATTGTATGCTATTTGCTTCATTTAAAGAAATCACCTTTGGCTTTTTCATCCATTAAGATACACCTTACTGAAATATCTGCATACTTATAAACTATTCAACATACTTCTCTTTTCAGAGTTCCTGTTATTAAAGCCTTCATGGAAGGATTAAAACGCATCAGTCCACCCAGAACACCACCTGTTCCGTCATGGAATTTAAATATTGTACTTACCAGACTCATGGGACCACCTTTTGAACCCATGCGCCGAATTCAATTTTTAACATGGAAGGTCGCCTTCCTTGTGGCTATTACTTCTTTAAGAAGAGTTAGTGAAATATAAGTGTACACTCTTGAAGAACCTTTTTTTCAAGTACACAAACATAATATTGTACTAAGAACAAATCCAAAATTTCTACCAAAAGTAGTATCTCCTTTTCACATCAGTCAAACTGTGGAATTGCCAGTCTTTTTTCCACAGCCAGATTCTGTGGCAGAAAGAGCTCTTCATACATTAGATCTCAAAAGAGCTCTTTTGTACTACATAGACAGAACTAAAGATTTTAGGAAAACAAAGCAACTTTTTGTTCCTTTCCAACAACCACATACAGACAATCCTATATCAAAACAAGGTTTAGCAAGATGGATTGTTAGATGTATACAAACATGTAATATCAAAGCAAAGAGTCAACTTTTGATCACTCCTAAAGCACATTCTACAAGAAAGAAAGTGCAACATTGGCTTTTTTTTATGAAACATACCAATGGTTGATAAATGCAAAGCAGCTACATGGTCAACCCCTTATACATTTACAAAACACTACTGTGTTGATGTGTTCTCACAGCAACAAGCCACTGTAGGCCAAGCTGTCTTAAGGACTTTATTCCAAACAACTTCAACTCCTACAGGCTAGCGACCGCTTTTTGGGAGAACTAACTGCTTTGTAGTCTAAGCATAGCATGTGTATCTGCAGCTACACATGCCATCAAACGGAAAATGTCACTTACCCAGTGTACATCTGTTCGTGGCATGTAGTGCTGCAGATTTACATGCACCCTCAAGCCTGTAGTCGTTTAAGTTTCTAACATTTGTACATATGTATATACATTTTCATGGACATCTCTTTATATTTCTATACTCTATCACTCATTTCTTCACCCTCTGCGGGAAAACAATCTAACAATGGAGTCGATGCCCATGCGCAATCGAACCGAGAGGAGGAGTCACTCGATCCCATGACTCTGAAAAGACTTCTTCAAAGAAAAACAATTTGTAACACTCCGAGCCCAACACTAGATGTCCGAAGGGATATGCATAGCATGCGAATCTGCAGCACTACATGCCATGAACATATGTACACTGGGTAAGTGTCCTTTTACATATATAATTCACTTTAAAAGACAAAGTTACAAGGTCTTTACATTATTTAGTATGTGCCTGGGGAGTTAGCCTCCCCGCTCATAATTCATTGTAGCCCCGGGAACGTGGTGGTCCGTGGGGTTGTGAGGGAGGCCAGATGGCCTCCCCCACATTTGATAAGCATTTTTGCCCTGGGGGGTGGTGCCCCCGCTCATAATTCATTATATCCCAGGACCTGGCCCACATGGGAGATTTCTTTAAAACAAGCAACTCCATCGCTATAAAATGTTTTTAAGAAAATACTTTTTTAGCCCAGTGGGGTGTCCCTTTGGGAGCCCAGAACCAGAGCTAAGGGTGTTGATACACTGATCCCTTTTGTATTCTTTATTCATTTTTTCTGGGACTCGGCTCAAGCAGAGTACCAAGATGGCTGCCAATACTTCCTGTTTGAAGTGTTGCCAGCCAATCAGATCTCAGCACAAGATTGGGAAGGGCACATATCTTTATCATCCCTAGATATACAAATTTTGATTTCCCTAAATTTCTCAAAAACAACTGAACTGATTTACACCAAATAACAACAAGCATTTGTAATGCAATAGGTCTCACATTTGCTCATGTTAGAGCTATTAGCGTTGTAAATGCATAACTGGACTTGCATTACTGGTCCTCTCTGCCATATAATTCTAGTGGCCCAGCATCATACCAAGTAATAAGGTGGATAACAGTGAATCCACTTGCTACAGCTCTTTGAAACTGGTATGAAACACTACATGAAAATATAGTAGTACTAGTAATAATAATAATAATAATGATAATTGTAATTGTTGCTTTTATTAATAGTAGTGTAAGTGTTCATATTATGAACTTATTTTTACTGATATCGCTCTGTTGTCTATGTCACATTCGAAAGAATAAAGGTGACCTAAAAATAAGTACACAATAAACTGAAGCCAAAACACACATATTTCATGCGTAGCATTCTACACTTTGGACATGACATGATGTTCATGCTGCCAGATTTAATGAATAGGTTTAAACTGTTAGATAGTCGGTGTCATGAAAATCATTAAATTAGCGCTCCTATGCAAGCTGTGATTACTGGTTACCTACACCAGCGACAGGGTGCAGTGTTCCTGAGCAAATCGGTCCAGTGGTTTTTGCGCTAGACCTCAGAAAACTGTTACCACTTTAGAAATAGAGAAACTTTAAAAACTCCTGATAGATATCAGTATACTGATACTCGCCCATTACTTTCCTTTCAGTGGTGAGAGAGGAGGTTGGTCCGATCACCGAAACGAGTATGTGAAGCTGAGAAAGGAGTCACAACTTTCTTCTGAGATTTTGGTTAAAAAGGAAGAGAAACGTCCATGAAAAACCCAATTTCAAAAAGAAAAAGGTTGTAGCTATTTTGGCTAAACATTATACACGTATTGAGAAAATTACTGGAGAACAGGACATGGACAGTGACTTTGCTAGACAGTGCAGCAGAGGTCACAGTAGTTCACCAGAGCTTTCTAGAACTTCTGGATGTGACACCAACAAACAACTTCCTTGAAGTTGAAACTGCAGACATGCGCATCTTCCCACCCAACAGAGTTTACAAAATAAGAATTCAAATTGAGGGGGACATGGAGTGCACCATTAAACTTATTTAGTGGGGTTAAGACATACTAGTGGTAGAAATGATTGGCCACCTGAATTTGTCTGTACTGTCCCACAAATGGAATAAGTTAATTTTGCCTTCTTTCTCAGTCCTTGTTTGAGGCACCGTAAAAAAAAGCTTACGTCGCAGATTTGGCATTGGTGCAAGCTCCAGTGCTGTACCGCAAACATGGGGGGTGAGAAAGGGATTCCCCTTACCATGTTATACCAATAGGAACCACTCCACAGACCTAACCTCAAATCCCATTAAACATGAGGCTAAACACCAGTGAGAGAAATTCTCTCACAGCATGAGTACCAGGGAGAAATTGAACCCTGTGTCTCTGCTATGAATAACCCTTTGTTTCCTATAGTTAAGTTGGATCGTTCATACAGAATAGTTCTAGTTTACAGACACTTATCCAGTGACATGCGCATTTGCAATGTAAAATTCACATGGTACAGCACTTATCAACAACATAATGCGCCAAAAATATAAAACAACCTTGGATATTTCCAATTATTATTTCTGCCAAAATCTACCACCTGAAAGCAGGGATTTAAGCGCCTTCTCTGTGCTTGGCTCTCAAAGAAGATTTTGTAGACTCCCTTGAGGGTACAAGAACGGTCCTGGATTGTTCTCAGCCCTTGTGGCATCAACAGTACATGATATTGATCCTGAGGCGTTGTCTCATAACGATAAAATCCATCTGACAGGTTATAATCTCGACATACATTTAGCCAGTGTGGATCACATTGTTTTAGGATTCGCCACACAGGGCTACAAATCCAATTTCAGGAAAACAAAAATAAAATTGCTTTTCTTAGTGTCCTATTCATAGGACATGAATTATCAAATGAAGGAAAGAATGTGGCACCACATTTCCTAGAGAAATGTGCACAATTACAACCTCAAAATAGCATTAGTAACCTCAATCATTGCTTAGTTTCTTTTACTTTGGTAGAACTTATATTCCAGAATTTTCACAATGCATAAAACCTCTGATTTAATCCGTCCAGACTTCTCAAGCAAACATTGGATGTCCCAACTCACACAAATTCTCATAGCATTACAGATCGACATGCTTGATGCAAAACATTTGCACACACTTGACAACAAAACAAATTTGGTAATCGGGCTCATCCCTTGTGCCATTGGGTTCACATATGTCACATTCAATGAAGGAAACACTGTACCCACAGCATACAAATCAAACTTGTACTCCAACACTGAACAGAATTTTGCACCAACAGAAAAAATACTGACTGCTGTCTAAATGGCTGTCATAAGGGAGAGACCACTAGCCCAAGTGAAAAGCATTATTTTCGTTAACCTTGAGGCTGGCACAAAAGCAAGTGTCCCGAACGCAAAAGCATTACATGCACGTTGAATTCAATGGGCTCCCTCCCTGACTGCCACTGATGTTGATTACATTTTTAATCCAAAACTCCAGACCCAAAAATTCCTTCAGTACAAACTTGTATACCCCATCTCCACCAGCATTTTGCCTCTTGGACAATATTGAATCATCATTTACACCAATGGTTCAGCTCAACCAGCTTTAGGTATTAAACATCAATACTCCGTCGCTTGTGCAGCCATTTGTGGGATATTGAGGGATGGTTAATTCCAGCCTCAACAACCCTACACTGGGGGGACTGCACAGCACAACTTGCAGATCCTACACCTCTAATTGCAGCACTGGAACACACGGATCATGAGCTTTCAACCTTGATTGTGTGTGATTCGTACTATTGTGTCCTTTAATGAATACTTAAACTACTGGTGCCTAAACGTGTTCAGAGACTCCAAAGAAAACACCATAAAGCACACATTTTTGTGGGGGAAGGTGGCAGACTTCAAGGACAAGCTGCCACAGATTCATGTGGTACATACCATGGGTTACCAGTGTGTAGGAAACACTTTGGCTGATGAAGCAGCCTAATGTGCAGTAGCTATGGCTTCTGTTGCCTCAACAACTCCTTCTCATGCGAGACTGGATGATGAAACATTGGCTGTCATGAAAGGTTCGGCTGATGGCAAGCCCTTACCAAAAGCATATCCTGCACAATGTTCCTACCACTTAAGTGCTTAAAAATTGCATTTGCTACAGTACCAGTGGTGGTTGATCCCCAACCAAGACCAAAGATTAGATCTTATCCAAGCAGCACAGGCAGGGGTTGCTTCTGCCCATACTGGTTATGGTGGCTACCATCTCCCTATTGCTAAAACATTAATGGTGACCTGGTCTATTCAAACATACCAATCAGTGTGTCCTTAATTGCGACATTTGCCAACAAATTAAAGGATCCACCATTAAACACCCACCGCAGTCATCCGTTTGAGTTTCAAACAAACCATTACAATGTGTGTACCTGGACCATTGTGTTCTCTTACAATTAGATGGTGCATACAAATATATTTTTGTTGCTGTTGATTCATGCTCCAGATTTCTATGGGTGTGGCTACACCGATCGATTGGCTGATGTTCGAACTGTTATTAAAGATTTGCCAGTCTTCATCTGGACATATGCAGTTGCCGCATTCCATTCGGACCAGGGCCCTGCTTTTGCCTTCCGTACATTCAGGGACACCATGGCAACAAGGGATGTTGAAGTGCATGTCTCGTCTCTCTATCATCCCAAAGGGAATCCGATTGTGGAGCAGAACAAATGAGACTTAAAGCAATCCTTAAAAGCTAGAGTATTAGGTTCAGGTCGTAGTTGTCTACATCACCTGTATGGAGGCCCGAGAAAACTAAATCTGCCCAGAAGGTCTTTTGACGGACATAACCCCCTTAAGACGTCCTGTTTGGGATACCTATGTATGTCTCAGATCTTGGTGGCTCTGGTGCGGTGGCGGCAGAAACACCTTTTGACATAAATGAACGTGTCACTGTCTTACAGAAAACACAACAATTACATGATGAAAATTCATCAGCAGATGCCACCACCTTCGGAATGAGAGATTTGCCACCAACCACAGGCTGGATTCCTAAAGTTGAGGATCTAGTTCGTGAAAAGATACCTGTGAAGAAGGAGTTGGCCCATCCTACGGAGCACTGGCTCCAATCCTGGGAATACACTGTAATAGAACGGTCATTCTACCACCACTGCCAGTTTTTTTGTTTGTCAAATTGCACGATGTGGCTGATCCTGCACAGTAGATCACGAGGACTCAAGGGTATTTCCCATACACCTCTCACTACAATCTAGGAGTTACCTCTTCAATCACTCAACAAAGCTGAAATTATTTCCCTGAGCTTGGGGGGGCAGATAATGAACATTTGTTGATTCCTGTCACCACTTCACCAACAAGAAATGTCCAGAATTTAGATTTGCACTCTTCAAATCCAACACAAATGGATGGAATTGTTATGACAATGGCTCTATCCCCAGTTCCCTTTCACCTGTGCCAACTTCACTTTTTGCACAGACTGCTTCTGGTTATTTTGCCGATATTGCTGACTTTTCCTCAAATTCTTCAGCGTGATCTACGGTACCTGTACCAAAAACATGTAGGCTCTACACGTGGCTTAAACATAACTATTTGGTTTGTCTATGATTTTATCTGTGGATAATTCTGATACTGCTTACCTTTCTTCTTTGGATTGGTTTTGTCATTGTTTTCTTTCTACTGATACATGATCATTATCTTCCAGAATGCTCTGCTGGTAAACTGGTAGATGAAGTTTTAAAACCCTAATTATCCTCACATAAGGTCTGAAGAGACTTGTCCCTTGTGAACATTTCAGCTGTTCCAGTTCCTGATGGGATTGTATGGGATAAAGTACCGTTTGATATCTTCAGCCTTATAGTCATGATTCCAATTCCATTTGTTTTTAAAGTATCAGTGAATTATAATATTACACCAGGGGTTGTTTCTGATGACTATGCTGGGATGTAAAGACAGTTGATTCCATGCTTTCTGAGCTTGAATATTGTACCTTATTTGAAAGTGAAGATGTTTACATGAACACTGCAGATTATGGGGAAATGTTCTGTTATCACCATTACAGAGATAATTTTCTACAACGAGCTGGTACCCCAAGAATAGTTTATAATTATACACATTGGGAACATTTTCCAGCCCCATCAGTGAGGAGTTCTAAAACATATGTAGAAAAGTTTTCTTATTTTACTGGGCATGATGTTAAAGATGCTGGGTGCTATTACTTTAAATTACCTCCTTCAAAGCCAAGGAAAATATTACTAACATACACCAAATAGATTTATTCAGATTCCTTTATTTCACAATTGGCTGTAGAAGGCTATGAGTACTGGGTGAAGTCGATTGGCTTAAAGAGTGTGTGGTGAACAAAAGATTGGCAAATACAGGGTAGGGAGGCTTTATTTAGAGTATGTCTTACTCTGTTACAAATTATATTTCTCCCCAACACCGTACAACAAACAACTGTTTTAGGATTGGCAAAAATAAAAGAAATTAATGTGGCCAGTATTCCCTCACCAACTAAATTTGATAATTGGCAAAACATTTTAAATGTCACTGAAGAACAGCTCAATGGTTGGGTTCAGAACGGTACCTTTAATTCAATACTTTCAGGTTCCAACGAGTGGGTATTGTGGCCAGTGGACACAAATTGTAGTCATGTACCTTTTGTTAACTCCACCTGGGGTTTTAGAGCGAGCAGACTGGACCCTCGTTACATCATCACATAATAATGTGGTATTGTCACATCATACAGCGTTGACAAACTTTGTCAACAGTGGATAAAATCTTCCACATTAACAGCTGTAAAATAACTCCTTTGACTCATTCCAGAACATGTAGACTTACAAGATTTTTTGTCAAGCCCCAGAACATCTTGCTCAAAGTATTTCTTATATGAAATAAATAATGAAAAATGGAACCTTTCGCAAATGGAGACTGCTGCCCTTTTAAGGCAAATAGATAAGGAGAATTAAAAGAAAGCTCTAGCCGTTGTCGATAATGGTATGAACACATTGTTCAACTGCATTTACACATTTAGTGACATTGTGTCTTCTGCAATTGACATTATTCAAAATGATATGACACTTTTACATCATGAACAAAGTCAACTTAGGTCCATTATACAGTTGACTTGGACATAACATGTTGTAAAAAATGGCCCCTTGATTGGAAACATGATAACTCTAAGGGGTTATTTGCCGCATTTAATATGGAAACAACAGATAATGGCTAAGAAAGAAGCTAGTTGCATCATGCTTCACATTGAAAAGTTGGACAAATTGCCTTTTACTGTGGTAGAAATACCATTGTCAGTGTGGTTAATACATGGAGTGATTCATCTGATAGAGACTTCTAGTTACAGATTCCTTACCTTAGAATTTCCCCCAGGCGTCAGACTGGAGCAATACCCTTGCGCATCGGTAGGTGGCGTTGGTCGACTCCACGGGCGTCGTTGGTGTCGTAGTCGCCGTGATGACGTTGGGAGTAGTACTTAGACGCCGCCTCAGCGCAGTGACATCAGTTCTTTTCTTTCTGCGCCACACTAAGATCCTTAGAGAGCTACCCTGGTCTCTTTTTGACCGACTTCGACCCTTTTGTCGAGTTTTCTGTGAGTTTTTTGCCGTGTCAAGCATGTCCCCGAAGACCGGTTTCAAGCCGTCCGAGGACTGTCACCGCATGATGTCAGTGACAGATCCGCATCAGGTTTGTTTGTGGTGCCTGGAGCGCGACCACGACCATGACCCTCAGTAATGCTCCGAGTGCCGAGCCATGCATTCGAAGGCCTTGAGGGAGCATTCTCTCAAGCTCATGGCAGCCAGGCTCTCGACTCCACGTAGGTCCCGGTCTCGCTCGAGAGGAAGGTCTCGAGAGCATTCGCGGAGCCACCACCATTCGTCTTCCTCCAAGAAGAAGGTAAGAAGAAAAAGAGGTTGAAGCGGTCCTGTTGCCCTTCGACTTTGTTCTGTTGTTCGGCTGATGCGACGTAGGAGGAGCATCGACGCTCAAGGCCTCCATCCTCGGAGCCTGCTTCTGGGTCCGCTCTGCACTTCGCCGAATTTCCGGGAGCCGGAGCAACCCCTGCCCAACTTAAAGAGCTCTAAGAGACCATGTGCCTCATTTTTGGGTGGTTCGACCCCGATATGGCGTCTTTGGGCCAAAGGGGTTCGATCGAGGGGCTTTTGGGCTCCACGCCAGCGGGTTTGGCGCTGGCCACCGAGGTCCCCCCCGGATTCGCTTGCGGATCCGCACCAACGCCAGTCGTAGTACTGAGACCTTCCCCGGCGGCAGTTCGATTGACGACACTCCCGACGTCGGTAGTTCCCTCTATCGACATCGACCTGATCCTTATCCCCGACAACTCAGAGTGCCGTCAGCTGACAACGCCTCCTCCTTCGATGGGGCCTACTCACCCCAGGTCAGATTTGGACCCTCTTCCCTATGGGTACAAATTTGGGGAAGGATTGGAGGGTTCCCTGGACCCTTAGGAATACCAGGATGACCCATCTTTGGACTGGGCACAGGAATTGGGTGAGGCCAGTGGACTGGACACTTCTCCAGACGCTGGCATGCTGTCTCCTCCTACCGTGGCTATGGCGGTGGGAGCGACTTAAGCTTTAGTTGTCAGTAGGGCGGCTGAGGTCCTTGGTCTTGAGCTACCTACTGTAGAGTTCAGGTCCAATCTCCTGACAGAGGTGCTTCAACCAGGGGCTTCCACATCTGAGCCCCTTTTGCCATTCAATGAAGCCCTCACCAATGTCCTTTTGGGTACTTTGTCCAAACCCAACACAGGGGCTCCTGTAAATAGGACTAAGCAGGCAGCCATCGGCCCACCCCGAACAACCCTAAATTCCTGTCCCAACACCCCACGCCTGAGAGTCTTGTCATCCAGGCTTCATCTTTCTCAGGCTCATTCCCTTTCGCACCCCAGGATAGGGAATCAAAAAGGATGGAACAATTTAGGAAGAAGAGGTTTTCTTCCTCCAGTCTCGCGCTGTAGTCCATGAACACTGCATGCCTTTTGGGCCGCTATACCCACTCTCTGTGGGATACGGCTGCGCAAGTTCTGCCACAGATACCAGAGGAGGCCTGTGCTATAGTCTCTCAAGCTGTCAATGATGGGAGAGATGCGGCGAAGTTCACAATCCGATGTGGGCTGGACACGACCAACTCTCTGGGCATATCGGTTGCCATGACGGTGGCTTTGAGATGCCACGCCTGGTTGCGTACTTCTGTTTTTTTGGAGGATGTCCAATAGTCTCTCATGGACATACCCTTTGATGGCTCCCGTCTCTTTGGAGACAAGGCGGACTCGGCCTTGGAGAGATTCAAGGATTCCCGGGCTCCGGCTCGGTCCCTTGGTCTTTCCACTGTCCCTCGCCCCCAGCAATCCGCTTTTCGTCCATTTCGTGCCATGGAAGGAGATTCCTGTTGCGTCCCCCACCCAGCCACCGTGCCACCCATGCTGTGCAGCTGCTTTGTGGCTGGGGATGTGGAATCCCTCTTGGGCGTGGGACAGGGAACCAGAGGTCTGCCCAGTCCACCACTGCCCCCGCTGCAGCCTCCAAACCCTCCTAGACCATCCCCTCACACCGATTCCAGTTGGCAGCAGGATTCGCCATCACCTGCCCCACTGGAAATCGAACATTACGGACAGGTGGGTTTTGCAGATAGTTCAAAAGGGCTATTCCCTCCCTTTTGAATCTTCCCCACTGGCCATGCCTCCATCACTCAGCCAACTTCCGGAGGATCATTTAGCACTTCTCCACCAGGAAGTCGCAGCTCTCTTGGCCAAGGGAGGTATAGAGAAGGTCCCTGTGCCAGAAGTAGGTCGTGGGTGTTATTCCCACCACTTTCTGGTGCCTAAAAAGGACTAGGGCTCACATCCTATCCTAGACCTTTGGGACCTCAACTACTTCCTCAAGAAGAAGAAATTCAGAATGCTCACCCTGGCTCAGGTTTTGTCTGCCTTAGACCCAGGAGACTGAATGGTAGTGTTGGACTTGCAGGACGCTTATTTCCACATCCCCATCCTGCCTGCCCACAGACGTTACCTACGATTCGTGGTAGGTCACAAGACAAGGTCAGTTTACCGTGCTCCCCTTCGGCCATACCAGCTCATTCTTTCCCAATCTCGAAGACTGGCTGTTGAAGGCGGACTCGCCCCGAAAGTCATTTCCCACCTTCAGACTATGGCGAGCCTGCTGCACACGCTGGGGTTCACTATCAACGTGCCGAAGTCACACCTGCTTAGATGCTCCCTTTCATCAGAGCTGTTCTGGACACAGTGCAGTTTCGGGGTTATTCTCCCCAAAAGCAAGTCCAAGATATTTAGGCTATGAGTCCGATCTTTCAACCTCTGTCTTGGGTTTTGGTGAGATTGACTCTGAGGCTGCTGGGCCTCATGGCCTCCTGCATCCTGCTAGTGACACACGCCAGATGGCATATGCAGGTTCTGCAGTGGGACTTGAAGTTCCAGTGGGCGCAGCATCAGGGGAATCTCTCCCACATGGTCCAGATCTCGAAGGGGACTGCAAAAGACCTGCAGTGGTGGCTTTCGAATCCACCTTGGGTCCATGGCAGATCCCTCTCCCTTCCCCAAACAGATCTATCTATAGTGACAGATGCATCCTTTCTGGGTTGGGGTGGCCTCATGGGAGAGGCAGAGATCAGAGGCCTCTGTGCTCCATAACAACCTCCTGGAGCTCTGGGCGATCAGGCGTGTGTTGAAAGCATTTCTTCCCTCTCTCAAAGGGAAAGTAGTGCAGGTGTTCACGGAGAATACTACTGCCATGTGGTACTGCAACAAACAGGGCGGAGTAGGGTCCTGGACCCTTTGTCAGGAAGCACTACGCCTCTGGACATGGCTGGAACATCAGGGCATTACCCTGGTGGTTCAACATCTGGCGGATCCTCTCAACGCCAGAGCAGATGAACTCAGATGTCGATGCATAGCCGATCACGAATGGCGTCTCAATCTGGAGGTGGCGCAAGGTCTCTTTCAGCAGTGGGGAGAGCCTTAGTTAGATCTGTTCGCCTCTGCAGAGAACGCGCAATGTCAGCTGTTTCGCGCTTTGGAGTTTCGAAGGCGGCACTCGCTCAGAGACCCTTTTCCTCTCGAGTGGAACTCCGGCCTCCTTTCTGCCTTTCCGCCTATACCACTTCTGCCCAGAGTACTCAAGAAGATCAGGAACGACCGGGGCCCAAGTCATCTTGGTGGCTCCGGACTGGGCACGGAGAGTATGGTATCCAGAGCTACTGAGTATGGCCATTGATCCTCCACTCAGACTGCCTATTCAGGCGGATCTTCTGTCGCAGCAGCAGGGGACGGTTCTCCACCCGAACCTTTCCAGTCTTCGCCTTCATTCGTGGAGATTGAGTGGCAACAGTTGGCGACTTTTGGTCATCCACCCAAAGTCTGTGATGTTATCATGGCAGCCAGGCGTCCCTCCTCCCTCCACCAAAATGGTATACGCCTGTCGTTGACATAAATTTGTGGCATGGTGTACCAACAAATCTGTTGATCCCCTCTCAGACCCTCTAGCTGAGGTTCTTTTGTTCATTCTTTCTTTTGGCCAGGAGGGCTCTGCTTTGGGCGACCTTAAAGGGTATTTATCTGCCATTTTGGCCTTTCTCAGGTTACCTGATCAGCCCTCACTCTTTAAATCTCCTATTGTGAGTAGATTCGTAAAAGGTCTCACCCATTTGTTTCCTCCCACTCCATTTATCATACCTCAGTAGGACCTCAGTCTTGTCCTTACTTATTTAATGTGTACTCCCTTTGAGCCGATGCACAATTGCCCCCTATGGCTCCTCACTTTCACGACTGTCTTTCTTGTTGCCATCACTTCTGCTCGCAGGGTGAGTGAGCTTCAGGCCCTTTCGTCCAAACCTCCATTCCTGTCTGTGCACGCTGACAAAGTGGTGTTGCTCACTAAGGCTTCTTTTCTTCCCAAGGTTGTTACACCTTTTCATGTAGGCCAGTCCATCACCCTGCCTACTTTTTACGCACCCACACATCCTTCCCATGAGGTGGAGAGACTCCACGGTCTGGACCCAAAAAGAGCATTGGCGTTCTATCTTAATCGTACCAAAGATTTACGGGTGGACGATCAACTCTTTGTCGGGTATGTGGGTGCGAAGAAAGGGAAGGCGGTGCAAAAATGTACCATCTCTCAATGGGTGGTACTTTGCATAAAGATGTGCTACGCTTTGGCCAAGAAGCAACCCCCTGAGGGCTTGCGCGCTCATTCCAGCAGAGAGACTGCCGCTTCCACTGCGTTAGCTCGTGGAGTTCCTGTCTTGGATTTCTGCCAGGCAGCTATGTGGGCATCCCTGCACACGTTTGCTAAACACTACTGCCTGGACAGTCAGGTCCGTTAGGACGGCTACTTAGGTTGTTTGGTCCTGCAGGACTCTCAATTATGATCTTGGTTCGCAGCCGACCTCCGAGGATGGCATTGCTTGGGTATCTATTCTAAGGTAATGAATCTGCAACTAGAAATCTCTATCAGATGTACAAGTTACTTACCTTCAGTAACGAAATACCTGGTAGAGACATATTCTAGTTGCAGATTCCTTACCGACCCACCCATCCTCCCCGCTTGCAAACTGATTTCTAGGGACAGGGATTCCCCTTTCAGGTCCTTAGTTTTGGCATACCAATCTCAGTGTTCTTAGTGGCTCTGCGCTTTGGCGTGGAAAGTCATTAAAAGAAAGTGACGTCACTGCACTGAGGCGGCATCTATGTACTACTCTGGACGTCATCACAGCGACTACGATGCCAATGACGCCAGCGGAGTCGCCCGACGCCACTTACTGACACGCAAGCGTATTGCTCGAAGAAAAATCGCCGGATCCAGTCTGACGCCCGGGGGAAATTCTAAGGTAAGGAATCTGCAACTAGAATACGTCTTTACCAGATATTACGTTACCGAAGGTAAGTAACTTGTACTTTTGCTCATTTCAGTTCACTTCTTATTTAAAATATTTTCCTGTAGGCAGATTTGAACAGGTAGGAGTCAGTTACGTTCATGAGGTGTGGAAGATGCCCTTCGATGACAAATGATTTAACGGCGAAATAGCGGATATGTGGCCTCACATTGCTGCTTATAAATGTTGACAAGCTGAGAAGGCTGAAAGCCCTTTTCTTTAAAAAATGTGTGGCTCTCCATTCAGCCCGTAAAACCTATGACCTCCAAGGAGCAAGGTCGTCCAGAGAGATGCAATCCCTTCTAAGTACCAACTTCCCAAAACATAGTTAATTAATATGTTGCATCTTTAATACATCTAACACCGCTAGGATTGTACACTTCTTTAAGGCTGTAGGTTCTGATTTTGGTAGCACTTTCCATACTGTGTTTGGATTTATACTTTCAGCAATCCACTTGCTCTTTTTGAGTGCTTTTGGAGGATTTCCAATTAGATTGGCTTTAATTGGCAGTATCCTGCTGTTACTATTTTTGATTCGCAATGGCTGCCCCCTCTCAAGAGACATGATGGAGCTTCCACCAGCCCAACTGTGTCGTGAAAGCATGATGTAGTATTTTGGAGCATCACTGTTGGAAGAACTAGACAAGAATTTGTCACTGTCATTTTGAACAGTTCTCATTTGTGTGCAGCCTGTCTTCCATTGCTTGTGGTGCCCCTAAGAACACGCACTGGAAGTGTGTCTTACACTTCAACATGTACCTTCTTTGGATGTACATCTGTTAGTGTTTCCGATGAGGGCTCATTGCCGGAATTGTCCATTGATATTGCGGTGGTTGCGGGATGCCTTCTGTGAGCTGCCTTTTGTGGAGTTAGTGGTGCCTGGTGCCTCAACATCTGGCACAGAATGGGGTGCTGCCCTCTGCCGGATCCGAGGCTGAAACTTTGAATTACATGTGCTCCTTCCACCTTTTGTCCAACGAGCTGGTGGATTTATCACCTGCCAACGTGGGGTCCAACAAGGATTTCCTTCCCATTGACACGCATGGAGACCTCCTGTGAGATCATGATTATTGTTAAGTTGGCATTTGGATATTTTTTCTAAAATTCTTCAATTGTCCTGTTTTGAATTTGGCTGCATAATTCAGCCTGGTCTGCTTGACAACTTAGACAGTTTTACCTCATATGTATATTTTTAGCCTGCTTTTAAGTAGTTAGCAATAGTGTAGTTCTTTTTATGTCTTGGACCCTGCACTCATGCACTGTCAATGGGAAGGGTGTTGTGGGTTCCTTTTAGTGCCTGGATTGGGCACCCATATTTTAGGTCCTAGGCAAATAGTCTGTGTCATTTTATTACATTTTAGCATAGCTCGCTTTTAGCTTGTTGTTTTATGTTTTATCAGCTACCTTCCCTAGAAAACATGCTTGTTCATGTTACACATTTATCTGTCCCTTGCACACATTTAGCACTGTGCCCTGCTCAAGGCTGTCATATTTATACATTTTAGTTTACTGGGTAATGCCGGTCCAGGAGTTACAGGGTCAACCTTCTAACCACAGACATATAATCACATCAGGCTTGTTCTCAAAACACAAAATGTTTTGGTATATAAAAACCACACAGGCTGAAGAAGGGTAGAGGGGACATTCCAACCAACCATCTTATGTTGTGCGCCACTTCATCCACAGCTTCAGCTATGGGGTCAAGTTCCTTCCATAAGACCGGGATGGGCTGAAGGGCTAACACTGCTATGCTCTGATGTTAGATGTTAGGGTGTAGGTAGGAATTCTTAGACTCATGATTATGTCAGGATGTTGGGACTGATTATCTGTTTCACTCTAATGGTCACAATCATAACTGTTATGTTTCATCCTTCTAATAATTGTAGCTAATGCCTCTTATCATAGAATGCAGCAAATGAATTGAAACATAGCCTGCGTTTCTTTGCCTTCGTATGTATGAGACTTTGTGCAACTAAGAGAAAATGCTACGATCTGTTCCACCATAGCTTCCCTTAGGAGCCCGAGTGTCATGTTTCTAGGCTGCCACAAATCACCTTTACTTTCTAGAGTTGGGTGTGATGCTGCTAGCTAGCCGATGAGGTCATGCAGGCAGCATTCAGTTGGGGTGTGACTGACTTGTCACCCCCACACGGTGTTGCTGCCGACCTAAACTCAGCAATCTTACCCCCATGTTAAGAGTCCTAAGACAGTCTCTCCTTGACATCCTATTCAGGGACCTCAGATATCACGATAAACTACTTGTTTCCTCCTCATATGAAAGGAAAGCAGAGTGAGCTGTTTTGAATAGGACCCAAATGCAACTAAGATATTCTGCCAACATTTTCACATTTCGGAAAGTGCTGAAAGCTTAAATCTATTTATATAACCTGTTTAAGAACCGTTCTAGAGACTAATTTTGTGTGTTAGTGAATGTTTTACAGATGCCATAAATCAGTCAATCTGTCAGGAAATGTGTTTTTCTCTCAAAATACTGTAATCAAGGACAGTTAGTGTTCTTCTGCTGTTTTCGTATGCCAGAGCAAAAACCACGAGGAGGAAGATAGGCATTCAGCACACCTCTCTTTATCATCTTACATTAGTGGCTTTGCCTTTACCTGCATTCTTTGTCAAGCAAGAGCAGTTTTTCCCTTTTTTGCAGACCAGATGCTGCTCTATTCAAACTGTCTTATACAATGAGTTAAGTACAAAGAATTCTTCCCTGTTCTGTCAAAGACTTTTGAGATCCAAACCAGACACACATTAGTCTGATTAATATTGTAGGCAGGCCATTGGTGCCTGTAGCCTTTGTATGGAGATGAAAGGACCAGTCATGATGACCTATACAGATTTACCAGAGAGGGTCCATAGGCACCCTCTCCAACTTTTTGCTGAGAAGTCCTCCAACCCATGACGCTTAATCAGCTATCACAAAACATACGTCTAGTTATGGTTTAGGGGGTCATTACGACCCTGGTGGCCGGTGGTAAACTGGTGGTAGCACTCCCAACAGGCTGGCGGTGTTCTGCCAGTGTATTATGACTGTGACAAATTAGCCACGGCCATACCGCCGGCCCCTCCACTTGACCGCCAGGCTTCCGTCATGCGGTCATAATCCCCAGGGCAGCTGGGGATTATGAGTCCCCAATCGCCAGCCTGTCCATGGCGGTAAACACCGCCATGGAAAGGCTGGAAGTAAGGGGGACTCGGAGTGGCATGGGCAGTGCAGGGGCCCCCAGGCACAGCCCCATTGCGCATTTTGAAATGCACGACGGGTGCTGCTGCACATCAACATTGCCACCAGCTCTATTATGAGCTGGCTGCAATGTTGATGTGACTTTTCCGCTGGGCCAGCGGAAATGTCAAAATAGGGAGCTACCAATACCACCAGCTCTGGCAGTATTGTGGCGGCCGCAGCTTTGGTGGTGTTTTAGCAAGACCGCCGAAGCCGTAATGAGGGCCTTAGTGATGACTACAGGAGACCCCATGTTAAAAGGAGGGTGACCTCCATCTTTATACAAATCAAGTGTTTTCCTGATGATCAGTCTACAAATCTTCATAACATAACTGCTTTTAGAACGTGTAAAATACTTGACTGGAGACTCTGGACATTGGGGCTACTGTGCATTAAACCTTACTTGTCAGTCAGAAGTGTTGAAATAGAAAGTATAGGATTATTGTGGCAGGGGCTTTTCTTCCTCTAACCCTATCCATATTTACTTAATTCTTGCATTTTGGGCATTTTGTGGTTTTGTTGTGTTCCCCAGTGTCTTTGGGGGGTGGGGGGCACACTGGTAAGTAAAAAGGAATTAATAACTGTTGTACCCTTTTCAGAGAAAAGGAGCGAGGGCAGGAGTCGCTCACTCCTCTTCCTAATGAATTATTCTATTTTAGATAGGGTGTATTGTCAGATGATCTCTCATCTGCAGAGGGTAAGGTGAAGCCTCACCATAGTTTCCAGAAACAGATTACACACACCAGTTGGTATTTTGCAATGATTAGTTATTTATTATGTATACATCGTCTACATATAATTTTTATCAGAATAATCATTATATTAAAAACCTGAGCCGTCATAACTAAAGTTAGGGCAAATCCTAAAACTGCCCCTCACACATTTAATCGCACATCCTGAAAGACATCTTACCTCTTAAGGTGTCTGCTCTTTTAGTTCAACCATACTTCATACTAGAACATCGTCAGTCGAGGTAAAGAACTAAGTATAAATAATTTTAGAGCTAATATATTTTGATGTCTAAATAGGCTCAAGTATGAGAGGCTTTGGCGTCCCCGTGGGAGACGCCGATTGCTTCACAGTCCGCCTCATTCAACTGAAGTACTTGCATAGAGTGTATCCCACCAGGGATAGACTGTGGAGAAGTGGTCGGTGACTTTCTTCATACGGTCTGGGGAAGCCCCATCCTAACCCCTTTTTGAGACTGTGTTTACACTTGCTTGGAGAAGGTGTTGCGTCTGCCCCTGTTTGTCTCCGCGATGTTCCATATTACACATTGATGGGAATCACTGTTGCCGAGCACTTTTGTGGTTGGGCCTTACGGTGGCTAAGCGTGAGATTGCCGTGACATGGAGAGAGATTTCGGCTCCCTCACTAAAGGCATGGAGAGAGGATCTGGGCCTGGAACGTCCTATGTACATAGCCAGGGGTTATCAAAGAAATGTTACAAAACTTGGGAATGATGGGCTAACTATCTAGTGATAAAACTAGAACCATGTCCCCAGCTAATAAGCTCTCTGGAAGATGAAATTGGAGCGTTTCCATCTTAAAGGCCGCTTGGGGGTCAGGCAGGAGGGTTTGGTGGGCTCTGAGGAGCGGTTCCCTACCCTCTGTCCCCCTTTGTGAAACCAGGTTCAGGGGTTGAGCCGGGAGTGGATGTTTTGTATTGTTTTGTAACTGTGATATTTGCTTAATGTTTTATTTCAGTTTCTACAATGTGATGATAATTATGATTAGACATGCGATTGAGCTGAATGACTTTGATATATTGTATCCATTTTATGGACATGACTTTTATCGCATCATCATTATTTTCATTGTATTATTTCTTTTTTCATGATGGCAAAACTAATAAAAAGTTGGAAAAAAATAGGCTCAAGTATGTGGCCTTTTTCATGTTTTGGAATCTGCCCTCGTTGAACCTAAAAACCCTTACGGCCGCTTATTGCTACCCTTCTGTGAACCCTAAAAAACCTGTAGTACCCTTTAACTGCTACCCTTCCTGGAATCCTAAAAGTACATGCCTACCCTTTAATGGTAACAGATCCTGAACCCTACAAACCATTACTACCCCTTACTGCTTCCTTTCCCTGAATACTAAAAATCCTTTTTAGTCCCCCGCCTCCTTCACCTCCACTGTAAATGCTATTTTGTACTTTAGAAGGAGGATACGCCCTACCATTGTTCCGGTACACCTACCCTTGCCCTACAAAGCACATTTTTCGATATTTTTTTTATATTTATTTTAAAGCCAAAACTTTTTTCTTTATATTTTGTATACAGACATTTTTGACACAATTGTTTTCAGTTTCTTTTTCCACCATGGTGTTATTTTACTTCCAACCGAAAAAGGCAACTCTCCAACAGCCTTATTTTTTGCTCACCTCAAATGTTGAAATTTGCTCCCAAATATATTGGTTGGCCAGGCTTAATTTTCAAATTCAATACTTCAGTCAAATCCTCTTTCCAAGACGGCCATGTCGTTCATGGAACAGCCCACGTAATCTTGTGGGACAGTGACAGTTTGCCAGCCACTATCTCGAATGACTCCTATTTATCTTCAGGTAGCTGGCAGAGTATTCAGAGGACTACAATAGCATGAATGCTTCCCACCGAATTCTCTAGGGTGAAGAGAAGTTTTCAGATAACATAGCATGAACGATAGCCCAGGGTGGTCCTTAAACCATGTCTCTGAAGCAGTTAGGTTCTCAAATTTGTCACCAGACAGCACAGTGAATAAATCATGACAGTGAACTGCTGTTGATCTATAAGTAATATAAGTTAATTAAAGTAAGTGAAAGTCTTTTATTCATATGAGCTACAGTGCTCTCCGTAGAAGTTCCAGACACATCGACATTTTCCTTCAAAGAGGGCTCTTGGGCCCCAAGTTTACCATCTGGTCTAATAGGGAGGTAATAATCCCACCTTAGTAACATATAAGACCACTTCATGGCAGAAACGATATGGTCGGGTTGTCGTGATGGGCCTGCTGCTTCATTTACTCTGGGTTTTTATATCAAAATGATTTTGACTTTGATCGTGTATAAAACTATGCATTGCAAACCGATTTGACCTGGTTGTGTTTGTTTAGTTTAAAAGTCAGGGTGGTCGCTTTGTTTTATACGCATTGTTTTAAATATGTTGCCGGTCTTTTTAAACACCTGCTCTGCTGTAAATCAAATTAGAGTAGTCAGTAAGATTTACTGCAGCCTTTTGAAAAGGTCGTCAACATATTACAGTGAAGCTCAACTACAGTATAAGTAAGATCATGCAGATAATAGTGCGCACAAATTGACCCATTGTCCGCTGCATATTTTTGAGGGAAAATATTTGAGCCCACTGATGCCCAGATTTTTCACTTCTGCACTTGAGCTGAGGATGTCCCTTGGGACAAGAGCAACATAAATAGAGTGATTTATTTGGCCTCTGCACCACTCAGTACCAGCATTCCCTCTTGGTACGACCAAGGCAGAGAAACCTTTGTTAGGTTGTTGCATTTCTCATTTTTATTTTTTAATTTAGGGTTAATCTTGGCATCATGAGTATAGATTGTAAATGACAAATCAATTTACCTTGGCCTATGAAGCTGTATAAGTGTTGAATAGCAGGGGTGAGAATAAGAACCCCTGGCTCACGCCATATAAACTTCGATTGAAGGTTTTCACATACAGATTTCTGGGGTTTTTTCTGTTTATTTGACTGCAATTGTGAGAATCCAGTGCAAGTTAGTACATGCCATTGCTTTTCACATTGTCCTTTATTATAATGTGATAGACAACGTGTGTAAGGGTATAGGAATTAATGCTGGTTGATGGATGGTCTCCTCCACTGTGATGAGGTATTCTCTGATGCTTGCTGTCATTCTTGCAGTTCCTCTCATGGATTTAAAAGCAGAGTGCTGATCATCTAGTAGATTGTGTTGTTTTAGGTGTCCAGTTATTGTTGTGTGTCAGTCCTTTCAAGGATTTTACTTTGATACAAAAATGTAGGGGTTTTGTCCGTAGTTTCCAAGGACATCCATCACAGCAGTGGGTTTCATCAAGAGTTAAGTAGTGACTGACTGTTTCATGAGGTTGCGATACTCAATTTTTTTACATTAATGATGACCAGGATATGGATAACCGTGGCGTGGCAGGGAGATATCCAGCCATGGTGGTATACGATGTCATTTTGGTGCAGATCTAATCTCCAAAAATGGGAAATGTAGTACGGCTGGGCCATCATCGTAAGCCAGAAGGCGCTGTTATGTTATGGCCACGGAAAACTACAAACTGAAAGAGGAAACCGCCCGGAACCGTTCCTGCTGTGGCCGCGCATTTTGTTGTAACTGAGCGATTAGATCGGCATCAAAAACGATGGCGTATAGCGAGATATCTTCCCAGCAACGACATCTTTGCCCAACCCTAGTTTCTAGGGGATGACACCATATTATTTGATTCATGTAAAAGCAAACTCCGGGGGCTATAGGGTATTGTAAGCCCCAGCTTCCCTAGCGACGCCACATGTCCACACACCTGGAAGCGCTGCATCATCTGTTTCTTCTTGCGTTCATAAGCTGCCTGGGCAAAGCCCTGCCTGTCCGGTGCCGGTCAGTGCCAGGAAGAGCCAGGGCAGGGCTGCCCTTCTTGGCTTTTTCATTACATACTACTCTTCGTCTTGGTAAGCCCCTTTGCTGATGCCTGAAGAGCTTTATCTGTATCTAGTCTAATTTTGAAGCTTATATTCTCTGTGTCACCCCTTGGCCTGTGTTTAAAAGCAAAATTCCTTTGGGCCAGATTCAGCATAGAAGTATCAACCTCCACCACTCACATCAACTATAATCCCCAGACTGCAATGGGTACCCAGGTGAGGCAACTCAATAAATCTCTGCCTCCTCCTTAATTATAGGCCGTAGCCATCTTTGCACTTGTATTTGTGACTGGGTAAGGATGGATAATATGTGCTCCTGCACGATTTACCCCTTGATTATGTGAGTATTTGGAAAATTCCTCTAGAAGAAGGGGTTACTCTTAACAGGCATTACTCCCCTTCTTTTACCACATATGTTTTTTCTAACCTTTTGTTGTCTGCTCATAATGGGCATCTACCTTGGGCATTATTAGGTGTATTTTATGTCAGGGTAGTACCCCGCAACAGTTTGGCAGATTGCGACTTAACCTTTTTTTAAATCCAGTCCACCAGGGGAGCTTTGTATGTGACATATGAAATTGCAGGCTGAGATATACAGACAAGAGAGTATTGTTGATAAACACTGATGATTGTCTCATACATTAAATTAGTGTGTGACTACAGCGGACGTCGTCCCTCATCCAGTGTTGTTATGTATGTTTATTCATCACTTTTACACATGTGTTCATGTGTGTTATGTGTTTTGCAATGTCTTTTCACATGTGACCCACATTTGAGGTCCTTGACCTCTGCATGTGACATGTGCCTCTATTTGTTAATACCTGGCTGTTAAAAAAAAAAAAAAAAGCCCCGATTTTTGTTGTGTATTGTTCAAGGTTTACTAGCACTAAGACCAGGTAGGATTCACTTTGGTCCTGCTAGTGAATGGTTTTGACTTTTTACTATTGACTATTTGTTAGTCTTGGTCAAAGGTGAAAACCCGGTTACCTCTTGGAACATTTTACTTTATTTGGATCCCCCTGTTTTGTCTTTGAAATGATCTTAATTAAGAACTCTCTCCAACAGGTTTACAAGAAGGTCGAGTCCACACTGGTGGTATTGTCCTGGTGGGGAGAGGCTGCCTATGATGAAGCATGTCACTTGTGACTAGGTTTCCTCTTCCAATAAGATTGGTCTTTCTTCTCCTTTTGGGCTACCGTTATCCATGCCAGAATCACTGTAGTTTAGTTATCAGTGATAAAAAATAGCATTGTATGAACAAAGCAATGGGGAAGACGCAGCTGCTGACCCCAAAAATGGTGCTTTAGGGTACATTGGAGGAACTGGAGGGTTCTGGAGCGGACCGGGCATTCGTTGGAACGGCCACACTGGTGGCAAAGAGGGACATTGCAGCCGCATGGAACACCGCCAGGGGTCCCTCCCTCCAGAAATGGAGCCAGGGAGTGGACTGGTGTGCAGCCCAAGAAAACGTTGTGTATGAATCAAGGGGGTGCCCCCGTAAGCATGAGAAGATCTGGGGGAAGTGGACTGGCTTATTTGGTTAAAGTTGAACCTGTGACTGTGTATACCTGCATTTTCCTTCTCTCCGCGTTATTCCGATATATAGCTTCAGCAGAATCCCGTGTGTTAAATGTCAAGAAGAGACAGAACAGATTTTGTGAACCCATCGACACAAGTACGGGCTGTATTGAGTGTCATCTTTTCATGTTTTGTATGTTTTTCATGAAAAGCAATAACAATTTGTTTATAAAAAGAAAAAAATAGCATTGTAGAAGCCACCATACCTTTTTGTGTTCTAAGTCTTTACTTTGGGAGGTCATGCGGTGGCATAAAACTCCTCCTCTCCTTTTGTATTTTGAGTAACCAAAACTTCTGGCCATGAGCATCGGTCCTCAAATTTGGTTGCCTCTTCGGGCAGATCTCCTGTCATAGCAGCAGGGTCAGGTTCTGCACCTGGGAGATTGAACAGCAAAAAGTGATGGTATATGATCTCCCTCCTGAAGTAGTTTTTGTAATTCTGGCAGCCAGACAATCCATCTACAAAAACTGTTTATGGTGGTTGCTGGAAGAAGTTTGTGGTGTGGTGTTCCTTCCGTCGTATCCAGCCCTAACAAGCTTTCCTGTCTGATAGTCTTTTGATTTGTTTGTCATTCGCTCAGCAAGTCCTTTACATTTGCCAGACCAGCCATCTCTTTTCAAATCACCCGTTGTGAGACATTTTTTGGGAGGCTTTTGATCCATATGTTTTCTCCAGTTCCGTTTGTAATGCCACAATCGGATTACATTTTAGTTTTAACCTATTTAATATATTTGCCTTTTGATCCTATGCACAGTTGGCCTTTACGATTTTTGACTCTGAAGACAATGTTCCGTATATCTACTACATCTGCTAGACAGATAAGTAAACTTTAGCCTTCAGCCTTTGTCATCAGTGCCTCCTTATGTTACATTTTTTACTGATAAATTGGTCCTTCGAACAAGGGTAGCATTCCTCCCAAAGGGAGTTAAACCCTTTTATATAGGACACTTTAGCACTTTCTCATCTTGTTATGCACCGCCTCATCCTTTAAAAGAGGAAGAGCAATTACATTGCCTTGATCATAAAAGGACTCTTAGGGGGTCATTCCAATATTGGCGGGCGCCGCCCGGCAAGCGGAAACCGCCAGTTGGCCGCTCCGCAGTCAGAAGACCACGGAGGCCATTCAGACTTTCCCGCTGGGCCGGCGGCCGCCCGCCAAGGGAGCGCCCGCCGGCCCAGCGGGAAAAGCCCTGCAACACAGAAGCCGGCTCCGAATGGAGCCGGCGGTGTTGCAGGGGTGCGACGGGTGTAGTTGCACCCGTCGCGATTTTCACTGTCTGCTAGGCAGTGCAGGGGCTCCCAGGGGCCCCACGACACCCGTTCCCGCCATCCTGTTCCTGGTGGTAAAAACCGCCAGGAACAGGCTGGCGGGAAGGGGGTCGGAATCTCCATGGCAGCGCTGCTTGCAGCGCCGCCATGGAGGTTCAGCCCAGCCAGGGGAAATCTGGCGGGAAACCGCCGGATCCCCTTTTCTGACCGCGGCTTTACCGCCGCAGTCAGAATGGGCAGGAAAGCACCGCCAGCCTGTTGGCGGTGCTTTCCGTCGGTCACGGCCCTGGCGGTTTTTACCGCCAGGGTCGGAATGACCCCCTTAGCTTTTACTTAAGAAAACAAAAGAGTTTTAACAAGATGAACATGTTTTTGTTGGATTTTCTGGAGTAAAAAAAGTGAAATGCAACCATAGATGGATTGTCTTATGTATTAAGATCTGCTTTGTGCTAGCTAGAAAACAATCACCAGTAGGATTATGTGCTCACTGTGCTAAAGGAAAAGCAGACACTACAGCATTAGCTTGGTGTGTACCAGTTTTGAATATTTGCCGGGCTGCAACATGGGCGTTGTTGCACACATTCAGCATCACTGTTGTCTGGACAACCAAGTCCGGAGGGGGTGGCATTTCATCTAGTCTATCATGCAAGATTTCCTAGTTCGAGCCATAACAGAGACCAACCACCTGGTAGGTATTGCTTTGGTATCTATTCAAAAGACAATTAACATGCAGCCGGAAGTCTCTATCAGTAGAACAAGTTACTTAACTTCAGCAATGCCTTTTCTGGTAGAGACACTATCTAAACACAGATTCCCCCAACTGTACTCCCACATCCCCGTTCAGTGGAGCGGTCTAATAAGGGTCTGTGGGTACTAAAATGCCACTACTGAACATCTGCACGATAAACATTTTTAATAATAGTTTCTGAAAGCTCAACGTTTTTTGACATGGACTGAGTGCAAAAAGAATCTGACACCAATACAAGCAGATGACGTATATATGCAGGAGCCAACGTCATGACCGCACGAGATGAAGTGGTGCAAGAAAGTGTGACGTCGCCTGACGCCACCTGTTGATGCTGGTGAATATTGCTATGCAAATGTTTCCGAATCCACTCTGATGCCTGGAGGTATTCAGTAGGTGAGGAATCTTCGGTTAGCTTGAGTCTCTACCAGAAATAGTGTTGCTTAAGGTAAGTAACACTCTTCTCCTGGTGATTCCTATAATATGTTTGTCTTTCTCACTGATACAGGAGTCCAATGACTATTTGTGCTGTATTTAAACGTCTGTTGTTTTTCTAGTCTGCATTAAATCTGCAATTGTGAAAATTGTCTAATACCATTGGTCCACCAAACCTCTCCCAGTATAGAGATTCCTATATCATCCCACCTCTTAAAACCTATGAGACAGTTTAGTCCCTGTAGTTTAGATCCCACCATAGTGACATTTTTGTGTCAGTTTCCCTTTACAGCCTACATCCTTGTTGAGTTAATGCCAGACTTTTATAATCAGCCCAGTAGTTGGCAGTAGTTTATTTGCCAATACAGTCCTGGATAGAGCAAAAAGTAACCTTTCCTGCCCAGTGCATGTCTATCAGTTTTCAAACTCGGATTATCCTTTGGGGTAAAGTCATATTCCCATACTCTCAGTAACTGAGTGTCTTCATAGTATTTTCTGACATTTAGAAGGCATTACCCTGTCCGCATACGTGCCTCTGTAATGTTATTAGCACAATCCTACAGGTGCCATATTTCCAAAGTACTTATGTTACGAAGGGGCTGGTGTAGAGTTTGGTGGAGAGGATACTTTATTGTAACTGTGACGGAGTACTCTCTCTGCCAAACTGAACTGTTTATGTCAGGTGATTGGCACATGTGTGACACTTAGACACCATGACTGGGTGAAATCTACAGGCTTCTCTGGGGGTACCCAGGCATCCTCATTGATAGACATATCATTTGATGTCTTGCTCCTTTTTGACGAGAAAGTGGGCTCAACCCTGGAATTATTTAAGGAAAACAAGGCCACTGCACATTTCTTGGGTCTGTCTGACTCCCAGACAATTCCATCAATTTCAGCCCGTCTTAGGCTTCAGTAGGGATGTTCTATACTACCAACACCAGACCATGGCGCAAACTTAACACGTCTCCAAGCCTTTTTGTGGCCCAGGCCGCGGTTCACAAAGGCAGTGCCTAGGGTATCAGGGACAATGTACAGCTCGGTCCCCTGTTTCTCCAGCCTCCACAACATCTCTTTAATATGTCACCCTGTCGGGGGCAGGATTTGACATTTCTTCCAAGGGTGGCAAGCCATCATGTCAAGTGGGTCCTCCAAATTGTCCACTGAAGCTATGCCCTCCCATTTCTTTCTACCCTGCTGGACCCTCCACCACTATCAGGTGAGCAGACAGAGGACCGCATGTCTGTCTTGCAGCAGGAAGTGCAGGCCTTTTTGGCCAAAGGGCCATAGATAGGGTTCCGGTCTCCAAAGAGGAAAATTGATTTTACTTTTGGCACATCCTTGTGCCTAAGAAGATCGAAGGCCCTTGCGTTATTTTAGAACTTCTCCCTCTCAATGCCTTGAAATGGAAGGACAAATTCAAGATGCTCATGCTAACCCAAGGTCCTGTCTGCCCTAGACCCCGTAGACTGAATGACATTGTTGGTCATGCATGTCCCTTATTTCCATGTCCCAGTCCTGCAAGCTCACAGGCCCTATCTGTGGTTAATTGTGGGCCAGGAGCATTTCAATTTGCAGTTGTCCCTTTTGGCCTCCCGAAGGTCAGGACCCCTGTCTTTCCTTACCTGAGTGACTGGCTGTTGAAGGCTGACTCACCCATGGCAGCCGTCTACCACCTCACAGCGTGGCAAACCTCCTAACATCGCTTGCGTTCTCTATCAATGTGCAAAAGTCATACTTGACTCCTTTGCAGACACTTTTGTTCATCAAAGACATTCTGGGCATGGTACAGTTTCGTGCCTTCCCTCTGAGCATAGAATCTAGAACATTTGGGCTATGATCCCAATGTTTCAGCCTTTGTCCTGAGTCTCTGGACATATGGCTCTGGGCTGCTTGGGCTGCGGACCTCTAGGATCCTGCTGGTGTAGCATGCCCGACTGCACATGTGAGATCTGAAGTCCAGTATGCAGAGTGATCTGCCTGATCTTATCCAGATATCAGAGAAGACTGCAAGTGACCAGCAGTAGTAGCTGCTGAACTGTGACTGGTCCAGTGGCAGACGCCTCTCCTTACCCCACCCAGGTTTGACAGTGGAAGCTGATGCATCACTTCTGGGTTGAGAAGGCCACCTGGAAGAGGTGGATATCAGAAGGACTGTGGTCTCTTGCTGAAACCCAACTGAATATCACTTTGTTGTAGTTGAAGGTGATTGCTTGGTGTTTAAGGCCTTCTTCCCCACCATTAGAAAGAGTCTGGTGGAGGTACTCACAGTGAATACCATGGGTGAATCAATGTTTGGGTGATTGAGAACACAAGTGTTCACAAGTGTTTTAGCTAGGATTTTAGCAACAGTATTAAACAAAATAGGCCGGTAGGGGGAGCAGTCTTTCCTTACTTATTCCACCTTGTAAATCTGAGCTGTCAATGCCATACTAAAGTTTTGTGGTAATATGTTTTCACATCTTGAATGTAGGAAAATATTCAACATCGGCTTGGAGATCAGTTTTGACTGTTTCCGCCATTACTCCATCAGCCATCACATGTTCACCTGTGTCATCTTTGACCCTATGACTACATCCAACATGTTTTCCCTCCATGCAAGCAGTTTCCCCGCCTTCTCACACTTTTTTGCAGTGTATGTGTCTCATTCAAATACATTTTATATTCTTCGCTCTTCATCTGTAATTACATCTCAGTTTGTTCTGTTAATTCCCAGTTTGTGTCGCCTCCAGATTCAGTATCTCAGTTTCGCAATATATTCTATCCACCATTTTCTTCCCTACCGAACCGGAGTATTTAATGGCCTTCTATCAGTGATTTGTATCCCTACCATATTCTTACAGTATAAAAGAAAGTGATGGATGAAATGCTTTTCCAAGTGCATCGTTATTTTGCACACGATGCCACCTCAGTTTGGACCCTACCATATGCAAATCAATTTGGACCCTGCTCCAATGGGAGCAGTCTAGCCTGAACCCCCTTGCCAAGTCCTCCCAGACCCGGAATAGAAGCAAACCAGGACCAGTTTCACCCTAGTGTACCAAGGGCAGGCCCATGGGCATAAAGATCATTGTTTTCTGTTTTTTCACAAACAGCTAAATGCTTGGGCATTTGACTAATCTTCCTCAAATCCATTCTAAGGAGTTACACTTCTATGGTCACTCTGCTAATGCTTTTTTTCCAAAACTGTTTCTGTATCTCCTATCACATACAGTAGCTCTGTCAACATAGTCTGTGGTGAGAAGGGTGTTGGTATTCTGCCACAACCTCCTGTGTTTGATCATTTATTTCATCTTGGGATATATTTCAGAGGATTTTGCTGTGTGAATCGAGAATTCTTTTTGTAGCCCATTTTCTCTTTTACATGTGTTGCTGCTGAGGCTGAACAGTTACCAAGACCTAGATATATTAACATGCCTCTTTGGGGTACTGTCCTTGATCCTTCCTGTTAAACTGGGTGAAGACACACAATCAACAAAATGTTATTGGTGCTATTCTGACTGATTTTTCTTCTTTCGGATTGCTCTCTTTCTGAGCATCCTCCAGACGCTGAATTGGATCAGAAAACCTTTCACCAGCCTTTGCTACCAGTGACCGCAGGTGATGCCATGTGATGTCAGTCACCCAGAATATAAGAATATCACTGGTGTCAGTTCCTGTTTTTTCTGCAGTTTAATAAAGTGGGTTGGGAGCTCTTTTCAGTGCTTCACTGATGAAATTCCTCAGCTTTTGACAATGACTACGTCAAACTTCTAAAATTAAAGCCTGTTACAGATTCCTTGTGAATGTACTCTTGTTGGACTCACACAACATTTACCTTTGTTGACCTAGACCTTTGTCCCAAATTTGTTCAATGGAGTTTTTTGTGGTTCAAGCCTACTCTGCTATGTGTAACCCAAATGTCTTTCCTACACCCGCTCCAGGCAGAGAATATAAGGGTCTTTGACCCTCTGGAAAGCTCACTTTTTGCATATTAAATTGTGGGTGCCTCCTATAGTACTATGTCCATGCCCCCGGAATCTGACAAAGTTGACTTATCTGTTTTCCTGACCTCATGGAAAAGCCTTTTTTCAGTCTGTTCAGCAGTGGTTTCAATGCTTTTAAACAGATGCTGAAGTATGTAGTGACTTTTTAGGACACCCTGGTTTGATCCATGAGCGCACCTGTCACCTTACGTCGCTACTCTTGGATTCGTTCCTTGGGTCCTCAGGGGAAGACCAAGTAACCTTCATTAACAGACTCTTCAGCTATGAGCTTTTGTTGATGGAGAAGGCTGTCGCCTTCGTGGAGTGCTTCAAATACAGGATAGCCAAGGTACTTTGCTTGCCCCCCCCCCGAACCACTTCATCAGGTGTAATCTACTTGTTTTTTCTCAATACGTGTATTGTTCTTTCGTGGGATTTGAATCGTATATTAACATTCTTCACTGGATTTTTAGTTGAGCAATGTTCAGTTGCCCTCTTTGACGTATGACTTTGAAACCTGTTTTCGTAATGGCATTGACTTTGCCCCTTAGGACTGGTGACCTTCATGCCCGCTTGGTTCAACCACCATTCCCAGTTTTCTACCCGGATAAAATGGTTCTTCAGACCTTCACATCTTTCCTGCCAAAAGTGGTATCTGCCATTAACATGGGTCAATGTATTGATCTTCTGTACTTTTACCCTTCATCCCTACCCTTCAAAAAGGAGGAGCAGCAGCATGACCTGATTCTAGGCAATGCAGTGCACACAACAGGGCAAAGTCGATGATCAGTTAATTGTAGGCCTTTCTGGATACAAAAAAAGAAAGTTAGTGATCAAGCTCATTATTTTTCACTTGGGTCCCTTTATATTAAGACTTGCTATGCATTGGCCAATAACGAACTCCGACTTGCATTTGTTCCCACTACACAGTCTGCTTCTATGGCTGTCACTAGAGGTTTCGGGGATTGACATCTGCCTGGCAGTCATGTGGTCCTTTTTGCATATTTTTGATAAACATTATTGCCTCAAAGCTCAAGCATGAAGTGACAGATTCTTTGTTGGATGATTACCTTTGGTAATTAGCATTACTCAATCCCACTTCTGAGAGGGCATTGCTTTGGGACTCATTCATAACATGAGAAATCTGTTGTAAGAAATGTCTTTCAGGAAAAACAGTTACCTTTGGTGACAGTAGTTGTGGTGGATACATAATCTTCTGCAGATTTGTCATCACCACCACTCCTCTATCGTGAGTTAGTGCTGTGATTAATTAGATTTCAAGGAATGCAAACATATCCCTTGCTGTATTGTTGCTGATGGTCTCGGTTCCTCTTTGTGTGCCTTCATGGGGCTCAGAAAAAGTACAGGGAATTGACCCCTGTTCCCCATTTGACTACTTATATATGCCAGTGTTATCAAATGCTGCCGGAAGGTTTCCAGATACAATAATCTAGATACCATGCTATGTAGATCTGCAGTCAGTTTGAGTCAACACTTACTGGCTGCAGAATAGTTTCTGTGCTCCTTTCACTGCATTCTACTTGCTATGGGTTTTGTGTTGGTTGAATAATGTGCACATTGGACCATGATAAAATACAGCAGTGCATTGGGGAATAAACTAAAATCTGCGTGTAGTGGACATGCATTAATAAAATTCCAATTAATCTATAAAACTCTATTTTACAAAGAATTTTGTTGGATGAAAATTACTTTGACTAGTATGGCATAATGGTTATTATGGCAGACAGAATTTGGCATCCTTTCGACATTGTATTGTGGAACACATTTCAATTACCACCAAGCTGCCCCATGTGCAAAGCAGCAGGCTTCAGTCACACCAGACCTCAACAAGACGGTACTGTTCAAGGGAGGAGGTGGTGCACTTTTTAATGGCCGCATTGACTCTGCGGATAGGACCCCTGTGATGGTATGTATCCCCTTTTTTAAACTTCCATTTTGTTCAGTTTTGTGCATTGTGGTCCATGTGGAACAGTCACACATGACTTAGTAGGGGCTTCAAAAGACGGATGGTAGATCACTTTAAGAAGGCATCCATCTTCATTGGCACCGGGTCACAGTCCCAGTAAGTTTCACTGTTGGAAGTAAAACATGGCATCTGATTTTCCATTTGCATAGAGAAAATGACGAAAACATCAAGAAGTTCATTGGTGAAAAGTACACAACATGCCACCTCCACACAGAAGGAAGCTTGAGACTCTGTTAGGCATCTCTCTGTGCAGTTGGAATATTTTTCAGTTTAAATAGGATGCCAGTGAAGGTAAATACAATGTGGAGTGTATGAATTCTTTTGTTTTTTCCTACACCAGGTAATAAAGTCTGCCCGAGTGATGAAAAAGGCAGTTGGGCACCTCATTCCCTTCATGGAAAAGGAAAGAGAGGCGGCAAGGCTTTTATCAGGTTCCTTAGAAGAAGATGTAAGTATATTTTTTCATCATGGGTAAGCACCTTACTTCTTGTTTGAAGGTCAAAGCTGTAAAGTGAAAAAGAAAGGGAACACCTGTAATACCTATACTGAATTCTTGTCATTCTTTTTGTGAAGAAAACTGCAAGAAATGCTTGGATGGCCACAATTATTTTGCCTCTCATACTCGGTCTCTAGGTTGTGCATTCCATCAATGAGCCAAACTGACACTGTTCTTCAAAGCTTTTCGGAAAGTTCAATCAGTTTATTCATCCTAGTAGTGTCTCATTTATATTTATTGAGCAAATGATTTAAACTGGTAACACAGTGTTTAGTACCAAACTGTACATGAGTCCTAGTGGAATGGTTGGAAAATGGTGGTGGTAATACAATAGTAGTAAAACGACACACCTATATGTGTAATAATAATTTTCCATACAACTTTTTTACAAAAAATGTATTTCAATGTTAACGAGCCTGTCCCTTTACAGCAGGTGGATAAATCATGCCTATGCTTAGGACTAAAGCTGTGAGTTTGTTGAAATTTGTATGAAAGAGAGAGAATTCAACTTAAAGCTCCCTAGGAAGGACCGTCGTGGTGACTGGAGCAAGTAATGCGAAGGATCTAAATGTAAGAGATGTGTTGTGTGGTTTATTTGGGAGGAAATGCTGTCGTTGATAGAGAATGAGAGCACATGTTAGGAAGCAGACTGCATGGGGTAAGAGTGCGTGAGGTGCTATGCATTGCTTTAAAAACTCAATGGGAATGTCCTCTTTTTGCAGACAAGAAGCTGGTTGATGGAGCTTGTGGATTTGTATTAGGTCAGGTGAAATGGCCATGGTGGGTTTGTGTAAGAGCCGGTGAAAGTTTTTATGAGGTAACAAAGTTAATGATTTTGTCAACGGCTTACGAAAATTACTATTCCAACTTGGAGGGTATCGAATGTATTTGACAGTGAAGAAGAAGGGTCATTTAGATGTCAGTAGTGTAACATATCAGCTTTGGCTGTTTTCATTATGTATTGTGTGTATGTACCAGTATTTAAATAGTGGAAACCCAGATGTGGAAAAATGATTACTGTACATCCTATGATTGGAGGCCGTTCGAGGGTATGCCTATGAAGTGGTGCTTCAAATGGATGCATTACACAGTTGTTTGTGTTAAGTAATATTTACAGGTTGAAGCAAAAGAAGATTGAGTGACTTGCCCTGCATCTTATATTTTGGTCAAGTGTCTACTGCAATTTACAGCTTAGGTTTCTTAGTTTCCAAAGTAACTAATTCAAGGACTGGACTACGTTTCTTCCTCCACTGGTAGTGGAGGAGATAAAAAGTGCCCACATCATGTTTCTGCCAAGTAGTAGGCTCAGTGTCCTGATAGTGGGTGTGTGTGCATCAGGTGAAGGGTGGTAAGGAGGAGATGGGAGTAGATATGGTAGTGAAGTTGATGGGTGCTGGGAATTTGATTCCTATTTTTAAGAAGTTAAACATAAGCAAGCAGCTATCTCTCCGGTGTCAGACAGCTGTCACTTTGAGCTTTTGATGTAAGGATGGGTGTAAAAGATAGTAAGAAGATTGTGTGCCATTGGGAAGGAAGTTGTGGAGTAAGAATCTGAAAGAGTATAATATTGCCAAGAGAGATGATGTAGTGAAGGAAAGGGAGGTGACCTAAGACTGACCCAGGGGATGGCCAGTGGCTGGAGGTGAGGGTATTGGAGTCAGGAGCACTAGGGCAGAAAATGAGCAATCGCTGAAGGTAGGGGGGAAACCCATTTAACAAAAGTCAATGTTTCTGTGAGAGGCCAGGATGGCTTAGCAGGTACAGTGGTTCATCGTGTGGAAAGCCACTAGTTGATTTATGATGAAAAGGGACTGTGGTAACTTGTGACAAATAATGGTTTGAAGGAGCATGGCAAGGAAGTTAAACACTTTTGAAAGTCTAGTCTTGGTGAATGGAGTTGATAAAATATGGATGATGATGAATCGACAGAGGTAGCAAGGCAGGTAGTTGATCACAATGTATTCAAGAGATCATGAGAGTAATGGAACTTGGGAAATGAAACAGTAGTTGAATGGAGAGTAAGGTTCACCTTAGTTTTTGTGAGTAAAGGCATAATCGCTTCATGAGTGATGAAGGCAAAAGAGCCCAGGAGGTAAAGGAGAAGGGAAGTAGGCTGGTGAGGAAAGTTGTTACTAATGAGACCGATTTTAGAGGATTATTAGAAATAAAACGTGCTGGCTGAGAGTGTGAATTGAGCTAGTGCTTTATAAAGCGTGGCAGGTGTAGGAAGTAGTTTAGCACAGTGGAAAGGCACTTGGGATGAGGCTGGAGGTAAAAGATTCCACTTGGGTAGTAGGTTTATTTTGCCAGATCAAAAGCTCTCGTGTGAGTGATAAGTTGTGTTTCACTTGGCAAGATTGGCTGTTTCGTTTTGAAGAAAAGAAGCAGCTATCTATGTATTTAGTTTTGGTTTTCTAGATGTTTTTGTTCAGATTTACAAGCATACATCAGAGATCATAAGATATTAAATACTCACCTTGGAAGAAGTGCATAATTACAATCCCATTTTGCATTCCCTAAATAGCGAATTAAAATAAATCGCTATTTAGGGAATGCAAAATGCAATGTAACATAATAATGATTCCCTAATCGCGATTCCTACAGAAACGCAATTGCTTTTAGGGAATGGCTATTAGGGATTGCAAGTCCATTCGTTCCTATGGGTCTGAAGGCCTGTAGGTGTGAATGGTTTTGCATTTCCTAATTTGTGATTTCCTATTAGGAATTTGCAAATTAGGAAATGCAAAACCAAGGGTGCTGAGGGCCTAAGGCCCCCTATGATGGATCCCCCAAAAAAATGTGTGCACATGTAAAGCGCATACACGCACGTGTGCGCTACACGGCACTTTAAAAAATATATTTTTTAATGCATTTTCAAAATTTCACATGGTTATCATCAACTTGGAGTTGATGGTAATAGCATTTACTAAATGCCCAGTTCGCATTTAGAACATTCTTGTTAAATGCGCATAGGAAATCACAAATTGGAATTTCCCTTTTTGCAATTTTCTATTTATGGAATCGCATAATGCGATTCCCTATTTGGAGTCGCAATTTTAGAGAATTGCAAAAAAAATTGTGATTCCCTAAAATGGGACTGAAATGCCTTTCATACATTGTGAAAGGCTATTTTGCATTCGCAAACTGTGAAATTACCCAATTCTCACCATTTGCAAATGCAAAATCTTTTGATACATCTGGCCCTAGCTTCTATTAAATAGGGTATGTGCCTGATAAAAAGATAAACTGGCACTTGTTCAAAGTACATCTGTTTTCTCTTTGCCTATTAGTAAATATAAGGATAACTAAGAAAGCTGGCTTTAATATCTATACTACTACTGCAGTGTTTACTGGTATTCTTTGATTTGGCTGAAGTGAAAATAGTTTGTCTCTCCAGTTATCTCCATATCCTCTCTAAACATTAAGTGCCTCATTATGAGTTCCCTAATAATTCAGGTGGGGCTGGTGATGAGGATTACTGTTCCATCGGTACTACAAGATCCACAGGAACACTGATTATCTGGTGTACTTCACTCTGACACTTCGGCTGCTGACAGTATATAAACTGTCTGGGAAAAACTATAGTGAGAAATGAAGAATAGCCAGATAGATATTATGCAATTTGTAGGAAGTTGGCTCTGTATGCACTATTTCAAAGTAAGAAATAGCATGCACAGAGTCCAAGGGTTCCCCTTAGAGGTAAGATAGTGGCAAAAAGAGATAATTCTAATGCTCTATTTTGTGGTAGTGTGGTCGAGAAGTAGGCTTATCAGAGGGTAGTTTTAAGCATTTGTTGTACACACACAGGCAATAAATGAGGAACACACACTCAAAGACAATTCCAGGCCAATAGGTTTTTATATAGAAAAATATATTTTCTTAGTTTATTTTAAGAACCACAGGTTCAAGATTTACAAACAATACTTTAAATTAAAGGTATTTCACTTAGGAACTTTAGGAACTTTGAATTAGCAAAATAGCATATACAGTTTTCACACAAATGGCAATTAGCTATTTTAAAACTGGACACGGTGCAATTTTCAACAGTTCCTGGGGTAGGTAAGTGTTTGTTAGTTTTGCAGGTATGTAAACCACCTACAAGGTTCAAAGTTGGGTCCAAGGTAGCCCACCGTTGGGGGTTCAGGGCAACCCCAAAGTTACCACACCAGCAGCTCAGGGCCGGTCAGGTGCAGAGGTCAAATTGGTGCCCAAAACACATAGGCTTCAATGGAGAAGGGGGTGCCCCGGTTCCAGTCTGCCAGGAGGTAAGTACCCGCGTCTTCGGAGGACAGACCAGGGGGGTTTGGTAGGGCACCGGGGGGGACACAAGTCAGCACAAAAAGTACACCCTCAGCGGCACGGGGGCGGCCGGGTGCAGTGTGCAAACCGGCGTCGGGTTTGCAGTGTAGTTCAATGGGAGACCTAGGGGTGCCTTCAGCGATGCAGGCAGGCAAGGGGGGGGGGCTTCCCGGGGTAGCCA
Organism: Pleurodeles waltl; assembly: GCF_031143425.1. Taxonomy (NCBI): domain Eukaryota; kingdom Metazoa; phylum Chordata; class Amphibia; order Caudata; family Salamandridae; genus Pleurodeles; species Pleurodeles waltl. The sequence continues at coordinate 608,613,683 of NC_090444.1, read as the reverse complement.
CCACCTGGGCAAGGGAGAAGGCCACCTGGGGGTCACTCCTGCACTGGAGGTCAGATCCTTCAGGTCCTGGGGGCTGCGGATGCAGTGTCCTTACCAGGCGTCGGGTTCTTAGAAACAGGCAGTCGCGGTCAGGGGAGCATCTGTATTCCCTCTGCAGGCGTCGCTGTGGGGGCAACTCTGGCTACTCACGGGCTCACAGTCGCCGGGGAGTCCTCCCTGTAGTGTTGGTTCTCCACAAGTCGAGCCGGGGGCGTCGGCTGCAGAGTGCAGAGTCTCATGCTTCTGGCGGGAAACGTGTGTTCTTTCAAAGTTGCTTCTTTGTTGCAAAGATGTTTCTTCTTTGGAGCAGAGCCGCTGTCCTCTGGAGTTCTTGGTCCTTTTAGATGCAGGGTAGTCCTCTGAGTATTCAGAGGTCGCTGAACCCTGTGGAACGCGTCACTGTAGCAGTTCTTGTGAAGTGGGGAGACAGGCCGGTAGAGCTGGGGCCAAAGCAGTTGGTGTGTCCGTCTTCTCTGCAGGTTTTTCAGCTCAGCAGTCCTTCTTCGTCTTAGGTTGCAGGAATCTAGTTTCCTAGGTTGTGGGGAGCCCCTAAATACTGAATTTAGGGGTGTTTTTAGGTCTGGGAGGGCAGTAGCCAACGGCTACTGTCCTTGAGGGTGGCTACACCCTCTTTGTGCCTCCTCCCTGAGGGGAGGGGGGCACATCCCTATTCCTATTGGGGGAAACCTCAAAAATCAAGATGGAGGATTTCTAAAGGCAGGGGTCACCTCAGCTCAGGACACCTTAGGGACTGTCCTGACTGGTGGGTGACTCCTCCTTGTTTTTCTCATTATCTCCCCTGGACTTGCCGCCAAAAGTGGGGGCTGTGTCCAGGGGGTGGTCATCTCCACTAGCTGGAGTGCCCTGGGGCATTGTAACACGAAGCCTGAGCCTTTGAGGCTCACTGCTAGGTGTTACAGTTCCTGCAGGGGGGAGGTGTGAAGCACCTCCACCCAGAGCAGGCTTTTGTTTCTGTCCTCCGAGAGCACAAAGGCCCTCACCACATGGGGTCAGAAACTCGTCTCTCAGCAGCAGGCTGGCACAGACCAGTCAGTCCTGCACTGAACAATTGGGTAAAATACAGGGGGCATCTCTAAGATGCCCTCTGTGTGCATTTTTTAATAAATCCAACACTGGCATCAGTGTGGGTTTATTATTCTGAGAAGTTTGATACCAAACTTCCCAGTATTCAGTGTAGCCATTATGGAGCTCTGGAGTTCGTTTTTGACAGACTCCCAGACCATATTCTCTTATGGCTACCCTGCACTTACAATGTCTAAGGTTTTGCTTAGACACTGTAGGGGCATAGTGCTCATGCACCTATTCCCTCACCTGTGGTATAGTGCACCCTGCCTTAGGGCTGTAAGGCCTGCTAGAGGGGTGACTTACCTATGCCACAGGCAGTGTGAGGTTTGCATGGCACCCTGAGGGGAGTGCCATGTCGACTTAGTCATTTTCTCCCCACCAGCACACACAAGCTGGCAAGCAGTGTGTCTGTGCTGAGTGAGGGGTCCCTAGGGTGGCATAAGACATGCTGCAGCCCTTAGAGACCTTCCCTGGCATCAGGGCCCTTGGTACCAGAGGTACCACTTACAAGGGACTTACATGGGTGCCAGGGTTGTGCCAATTGTGGAGACAATGGTACATTGTAGGTGAAAGAACACTGGTGCTGGGTCCTGGTTAGCAGGGTCCCAGCACACTTCTCAGTCAAGTCAGCATCAGTATCAGGCAAAAAGTGAGGGGTAAATGCAACAGGGAGCCATTTCCTTACACAAGCCCACCCCCAGCCCACAGGCCAGGAGACTCAGCCAAAGCTGGGAGAGTCTTCCTAGTCTGTCAGGCGAGGAAGAGTGAGAAATAGGCTGGTTTGTTGCAGGGCCTACTCTGCCTTACATCCTCCTGTTCAGGTCATTCCCTCTGGGGAATTGACCCACTTCCTCAGTGATAGGACCTAGTCTGAATTGCCTCTTGTCTGTGCCTTTAATGTCTTCGCCCATTCTCTCTATTTTGGGGTTAGAGGTATCCACCTCTGCTAATCTTATCTTAGCCAGGTTCACCCCTAGTTTACCCAAAGAGGTTACCCAGAGCTGAAGTAACCCCATCATGACCAACAGGGTCAGGGGGCCTAACTTACTATTTGGCATGGGGTCAGACCACCATGCCAAGGATAGTGCAGCCATAAAGGCTAACACCCAGCAGAGGCCACTGACAGCTGTCAGTGCCCAGAACCTCACCTTTAGCTCTTCACCTGCAAGGGAAGGGGCTAAGTTACAGGCTTCTTTGGGTTCAGGGTGCCTGTCTGCTGTGTAAGAGTGGGGGGGTTACTACATTGTGTAGTAAACACCCTTCTTCCACTCTTTCTTCTGTTAACTGAGGAGCCACCCACTCAGGTTTAACAGTTGCCTGACTAGCCAGGACTTCTTGTGGGTCAGGTTGGACTTTACCAGTGCCATTTTTGGAGTTCTCCCCTACTGGAGCAGCATCTCCTTGGCTTGTGGGAACCTTGGCTAAAGGTTGTCCACCTTTCCTACTCTGTTTTCCTTTCTTTTTCTTTTGGGGCCTACTTGCAGATACTGCAGGGGTAGCACCTCCAGAATCCTTGGGAGAGGACTGGCACTGGACCAGTTCCTCTCTTGGGCTCTGACTAACCTCTGGGTAGTCATTTCCAAGGAGGCAATCAAGGGGGAGGTCTGTACTGACTACCATCCTTCTCCAGCTAAAAGTCCCACCCACTTCTATGGGCAGAAAAGCCACAGGCCTATCAGTGACCCTGTCTGGGCTAACTCTTACTGTGGCAGTCTCACCTGGGATGTACTGGTTTGAGAACACCAACCTGTCATGCACAATAGTGTGACTGGCACAAGTGTCTCTCAGGGCAGTGGCTGGGATTCCATTCACCAGTAGGTGGTGGAAGTGTCTACTTCCCTCTGGAATCTCCAACTCACCTGTTGGGCCCTTTTTCCAGTTGAAGGCTATGAAGACCTCCTCATCTGAGGAGTCATCCCCAATTGCTACAAAGGTTACCCCTGGGATTTTGCTAGGGGGTTTGTTTTTGGGACAAGAAGTGTCCTTGGTGTGGTGCCCTGTCTGTCTACAGTTATGGCACCATGCCTTAGTGGCATCCCAGTTCTTACCCTGGTACCCACCTTTGTTTTGGGTTGTGTCTTGGGGCCCACCCACCTGCTGTGGTTTTTGGGGGCCTACAGAGGACTCTTTTTCTTTATTTCTAGTGTCACCCACTTTCTCCTGGGGAGGCTTTGTAACCCCTTTCTTTTGGTCACCCCCAGTGGACGTTTTGGTTACCCTAGTCTTGACCCAGTGGTCTGCCTTCTTTCCCAAATCTTGGGGAGAAATTGGACCTAGGTCTACCAGATACTGATGCAACTTTTCATTGAAGCAGTTACTTAAAATGTGTTCTTTCATAAACAAATTATAAAGCCCAACATAGTCATGCACTTCATTTCCAGTTACCCAACCATCCAGTGTTTTCACTGAGTAGTCTACAAAATCAACCCAGGTCTGGCTCGAGGATTTTTGAGCCCCCCTGAACCTAATCCTGTACTTCTCAGTGGAGAATCCAAAGCCCTCAATCAGGGTAGCCTTCATGAGGTCATAGGATTCTGTATTTCTACCAGAGAGTGTGAGGAGTCTATCCCTACACTTTCCAGTGAACATTTCCCAAAGGAGAGCACCCTAGTGAGATCTGTTTACTTTTCTGGTTGCACAAGCCCTCTCAAAACCTGTGAACCATTTGGTGATGTCATCACCATCTTCATGTTTTGTTACAATCCCTTTGGGGATTTTTAGGATGTCAGTATTCTCTCTGACCCTATTTAAGTTGCTGCCACCATTGATGGGAGCTAAACCCATCTCTTTTCTTTCCCTTTTCATGGCTAGGAGCTTCTTCTCCAAAGCCAATCTTTTGGCCATCCTGGCTAACAGGAGGTCCTCTTCATTGAGGTTGCCCTCAATGCTTTCAGAGGTACTGGTCTCCCCTGTGGAAGAACCAGTCTCTCTGACTATGATTTGAGGAGTCAGGGTTTGAGGGACCCTGTTCTCCCTATTTAGGACAGGAGGGGGGAAGTCATCCTCCGGTTCACTAATTTCCCCATCTGAAGGATTATCCTCAGAGGGGTGGTCCCTTTTGAACTCTGCCAAAAGCTCCTGGAGCTGTACTTTGGTAGAGTTGGACCCATTTTTTATCATTCTGATTTTGCAGAGAGTCCTTAACTCTGACATCCTAAGATGCAGGTAAGGGGTGAGGTTGAGCTCCACCACCGTCTCTTCTGCAGTAGACATTATTTCTCTAAAAGTTGGAATGCTTTTTAAGAATCTAAAACTATCTCTAGAACTTAATTCAAACTTTTACAAAACTTTTAAACTCTAAAAGAAATGCTAATAGGGACTAACACAAGGCCCTAGCAGGACTTTTAAACATTTAGAAAAATAGCTCAAATTTCAAAAATCAGTTTCAAATGACAATTTTGGGAATTTAGTCGGGTGATCAGGTATTGGCTGAGTAGTCCAGCAAATGCAAAGTCTTGTACCCCACCACTGATCCACCAATGTATGAAGTTGGCTCTGTATGCACTATTTCAAAGTAAGAAATAGCATGCACAGAGTTCAAGGGTTCCCCTTAGAGGTAATATAGTGGCAAAAAGAGCTAATTCTAATGCTCTATTTTGTGGTAGTGTGGTCGAGCAGTAGGCTTATCAGAGGCTAGTGTTAAGCATTTGTTGTACACACACAGACAATAAATGAGGAACACACACTCAAAGACAATTCCAGGCCAATAGGTTTTTATATAGAAAAATATATTTTCTTAGTTTATTTTAAGAACCACAGGTTCAAGATTTACAAACAATACTTTAAATGAAAGGTATTTCACTTAGGAACTTTGAATTAGCAAAATAGCATATAGTTTTCACACAAATGGCAATAAGCTATTTTAAAACTGGACAGTGCAATTTTCAACAGTTCCTGGGGGAGGTAAGTGTTTGTTAGTTTTGCAGGTAAGTAAACCACCTACAGGGTTAAAAGTTGGGTCCAAGGTAGCCCACCGTTGGGGGTTCAGGGCAACCCCAAAGTTACCACACCAGCAGCTCAGGGCCGGTCAGGTGCAGAGGTTAAAGTGGTGCCCAAAACACTGGAAAACAATGAAGATGGGGGTGCCCCGGTTCCAATCTGCCAGCAGGTAAGTACCCGTGTCTTCGGAGGGCACACCAGGGGGGTTTTGTAGGGCATCGGAGGGGACACAAGTCAGCACAAAAAGTACACCCTCAGCGGCACGGGGCGGCCAGGTGCAGTGTGCAAACAGGCGTCAGGTTTGCAGTGTAGTTCAATGGGAGACCTAGCGGTCTCTTCAGCAATGCAGGCAGGCAAGGGGGGGTTGCTCATCGGGGTAGCCACCACCTGGGCAAGGTAGAGGGCCACCTAGGGGTCGCTCCTGCACTGGAGGTCAGATCCTTCAGCACATGGGGGCTGCGGGTGCGGTGTCCTTACCAGGCGTCGGGTTCTTAGAAGCAGGCAGTCGCGGTCAGGGGGAGCCTCTGGATTCCCTCTGCAGGCGTCGCTGTGGGGGTTCATGGGGGCAACTCTGGCTACTCACGGGCTCACAGTCGCCGGGGAGTCCTCCCTGTAGTGTTGGTTCTCCACAAGTCGAGCCGGGGGCGTCGGCTGCAGAGTGCAAAGTCTCACGCTTCCGGCAGGAAACGTGTGTTCTTTCAAAGTTGCTTCTTTGTTGCAAAGATGTATCTTCTTTGGAGCAGAGCCTCTGTCCTTGGGAGTTCTTGGTCCTTTTAGATGCAGGGTAGTCCTCTGAGGCTTCAGAGGTCGCTGGACCCTGTGGAACGCGTCGCTGTAGCAGTTCTTTTGAAGTGGGGAGACAGGCCGGTAGAGCTGGGGCCAAAGCAGTTGGTGTCTCCGTCTTCTCTGCAGGTTTTTCAGCTCAGCAGTCCTTCTTCGTCTTAGGTTGCAGGAATCTAGTTTCCTAGGTTCTGGGGAGCCCCTAAATACTGAATTTAGGGGTGTGTTTAGGTCTGGGAGGGCAGTAGCCAATGGCTACTGTCCTTGAGGGTGGCTACACCCTCTTTGTGCCTCCTCCCTGAGGGGAGGGGGCACATCCCTATTCCTATTGGGGGAATCCTCCAAAATCAAGATGGAGGATTTCTAAAGGCAGGGGTCACCTCAGCTCAGGACACCTTAGGGGCTTTCCTGACTGGTGGGTGACTCCTCCTTGTTTTTCTCATTATCTCCCCTGGACTTGCCGCCAAAAGTGGGGTCTGTGTCCAGGGGGTGGGCATCTCCACTAGCTGGAGTGCCCTGGGGCATTGTAACACGAAGCCTGAGCCTTTGAGGCTCACTACTAGGTGTTACAGTTCCTGCAGGGGGGAGGTGTGAAGCACCTCCACCCAGAGCAGGCTTTTGTTTCTTTCCCCAGAGAGCACAAAGGCCCTCACCACATGGGGTCAGAAACTCGTCTCTCAGCAGCAGACTGGCACAGACCAGTCAGTCCTGCACTGAACAATTGGGTAAAATACAAGGGGCATCTCTAAGATGCCCTCTGTGTGCATTTTTTAATAAATCCAACACTGGCATCAGTGTGGGTTTATTATTCTGAGAAGTTTGATACCAAACTTCCCAGTATTCGGTGTAGCCATTATGGAGCTGTGGAGTTCGTTTTTGACAGACTCCCAGACCATATACTCTTATGGCTACCCTGCACTTACAATGTCTAAAGTTTTGCTTAGACACTGTAGGGGCATAGTGCTCATGTACCTATGCCCTCACCTGTGGTATAGTGCACCCTGCCTTAGGGCTGTAAGGCCTGCTAGAGGGGTGACTTACCTATGCCACAGGCAGTGTGAGGTTTGCATGGCTCCCCACCAGCACACACAAGCTGGCAAGCAGTGTGGCTGTGCTGAGTGAGGGGTCCCTAGGGTGGCATAAGACATGCTGCAGCCCTTAGAGACCTTCCCTGGCATCAGGGCCCTTGGTACCAGAGGTACCACTTACAAGGGACTTACATGGGTGCCAGGGTTGTGCCAATTGTGGAGACAATGGTACATTTTAGGTGAATGAACACTGGTGCTGGTGCCTGGTTAGCAGGGTCCCAGCACACTTCTCAGTCAAGTCAGCATTAGTATCAGGCAAAAAGTGGGGGGTAACTGCAACAGGGAGCTATTTCCTTACACAATTTTTCAAATTTTCCAGACAATTCCTAATTTCAGAATGTTCCCTCAGGGTACCTTCTAATGCCCCTTTTGCCCGCCTTCTGTATTTACTGCTGTCACCGATATTGCTAATTCTCATGGGATAACTTGTAATGAGCCCCATTATATTACTTAACTTATTATGTTTTAGAGAACAAAATTGCCTCTTTGGCAGCTGAGCGCATTACGATAAACAGCAGATATTGTTACACTCAGCAGAGATGTGTAAGTGATAGCAGAGAAAAATGCATTGTCACTAACTAGAAAACAATCAACTTTGTATAGGGGCTAGTGGGCTGAGGATCTTAGCAGTTTTTCTGTGATGTGTGTGGTCTTAAAAAGATGAGTTTTCAAGCCCCTGCAAAAGGCACGAAAGCTGTGGGAATGTCTGAAAGATTCTATCAACTAAATCCAAAATGTTGGTGCCTAATGTGTGTTAATACCTGAGTAGTTGGTTTTGATTTCCTTATTTTGGAGTTTTAAGTTCAGGATAGAATTTGCATCCTTTGTTGTACCAGCCACGTGCCTACTGTCTGTTGTCACGAAGATGGTTGATGAGAGTGAACTGTTACGTAAGTACTCACTGTACCATAGCTATGGGCTACATATAAAATAGGGGAGTGGTAGTTACTTTTGGTTTTTGTAGTGACGGCCTAACTCTTAGGAATGGGGTGCTGATGCACAAAATCTCCTGTAGCTCGGATAGGTGACTTGGATAGTCCTCATATGTAGGCCAAGAGAATGTTAGCTGGCTCCTCAGTCAACCAGTTGGTGGTGGAGAGTCATATCTTGGAGAGGATTTGACATCAGACAGGGCCCTATTTCCCACAGATGCAAATGACAAATGCTCTAAGTTCTGCTTATGGGAAGTTTAGTCTCCAATACACCTCCACTTCTTTCTTTCAAAGTCAACTGATTTTCACAAGGGAGACATAATCTTGATTGTATCAGAGTGGTGAAGGATAACCTGTTGCTACAATAATGTTGATTGTATTTTCTCTCTTCTAATTCAGTTTCTGTTGAGATCCCATTTGTACTCACAAAGGTGGGGGGGAGGGTAATATAGCACACAGACATGATCGCCATGACCTGGCAAGCAAGGAGGCTGATGTATTCCCAAATTAGCTGTTTTTCGAAGATAAGGTGGACATAGTCCTTGTAGATAAATGTCCTACCGAATCTGTCAACACCTACCTTCACAGAAGGTTTTCCTCTTGATGTTGTGACCATGATGCTGGCCCTTTCTTGAATAGAGTTCCGCTCATCAGGTATTTTGTCCTTTCCCTGGCTAAGGAGTATCTGAACTTAGGTATTGTAAAAGACTCCACACCTATACTCTTCACCTTTCACTGTTCCCTTTTGCTGTGGTAATGCTTAAGTTCCCTTTGCAGATACAAGCCATCACACCCAGGGCCTAAAAGTTATATGAAGGTAGTTCCTCAACCACGTATTATCCATTGCTTTGATACAGATTTGCAACAGGGTGTGGCAAGTAATTTGCAATAGCGGCGGGATCATTTTGGGTCCCGTTCCCATTTGTAAATGTAAAAAAAAGTTGGTTAAGAAGTAGGCAGCAATCCAGGGGGCCACTGTCTTCCACCAAACAAACTTTTAAAATGTCTTAAACTTTTTCTTATTGTGAGTCATAGTTTGTGACCTACTTCTTGAATATTGTTGAGATAGGTCTGATTTCGATCTGAATTATGTGAAACAACCAATTTGAACATAGGTTGGCTCTCAAAATTTCACATTGGTCACAAAATTACTGGTTGGGGCCAGTTTTGTGCAACCTCAGTTTCATACATCTGGCCTTTAGTCTTTTGCTATACAACTCAAAGTCTTCTAGTTGGTTAAGCCTGAAGCTATGCCTGATGAAGCCTCTTGAAAGCGAAAAACCATTGCTATGAGGTCACACCGAAATTTCAAAGAGCTTCAAATTTCAAATATTTTCGAAGTTCCAGCTTTCAGGTGTTCTGCGCCAATCCTGTTGGTCTATTCTAAGGCTTCCGGGACCTCAGGGACAGCGATTAGGAGCCAGGGCGCTCTCCAGCAGAATCCACTAGCAGGTCCCAGTCCAGGTCCAGCTACTACTGGTCAGCTGGGGCACTCCATAAAAAAGACCTCTTGCAGTATTTTATGTCCCTCTGGCCCAGGGGTGTGGAAATTAATCAAATATCTACTTGTCCATGGGATTGGTTGCTTCTTAAATCAGCTTGTCCTGTAAAGAAAATCTGCCTTTGGTGCCATGCAGTGCGGCAACAAATTATGGCAGCAATCTGATTATGTAGGAGCTCTGATTAAAGCCTCTCTGATTATGCCAGGGCTAATACTATAGTAGGGTTCGAATACTAGCAATTTCAAGCCCTACTATAACAGTTTCCTTATTTTGCCACATTTCCACAGATCTACAGGTATACATATGGGAGCTGGAGGAAGAAGTAAGCAATAGTTCCAGGGCTGGCATGCCTTTGAGTCTGTGCAAACCTACTAACGTGCATGTTTTGATGATTTTTACCAGTTTTTCTCTAATCTTTTCCTATACTGAAAAAGGTTGGAAATTTACTCCTGACAATGGCAGAAGTAGAAGTTCTTCCAGGGTTGGCAAAAAAGTGGTTAGAGGTAAAGTGAACTTGTAAACGCTCAATAGATTTTCGCATGAGCAAATCTACACATGCATATTTGCTTGTGCTAAAATACAGTTCACAAATATTTTCTTGGACTACAATTTCCGGCTCTATTTCTGTAAATTCTTGTTAATTAATGAAAGCACTAATGCAAAGACATACCGTATTTATCGGCGTATAACACGCACTTTTTCTCCCTGAAAATAGGGGGCAAATTATGTGTGCGTGTTATACGCCGATATAAATTTAAGGTTTTTTTTCCAGAAATTTCCTCTTAAAATGAGGTGCGTGTTATACGCCGGTAAATACGGTATACTATTGGTTCACTTCTGCAACTTTCTTTAGGAATTGGGTCCCTAATTAGGTCTGGCATCCTCCAGACATTTTGTTTTTATTAATATTATATTTCTCTCTCTACTTATCGGCTGGTTTTACTGTGAGTTATAGCATTCTGCTCTACCACAAGGAGAATATTGGCACCCAAAGTAGTTGTGTTCATTGCAGGTAACTCGTGTGGCAATACATGCTTTTTGAGACCAAAAACCTTTTTTGTTTTTGCTTTTTGCCAATGTTTGTTACAATGGTGAAGGCCTGGCAGCTCCCACAGCAATTAAGTGTTACAAAAGCCATGTCAAAACAAGACTCACACTGACAAAAGACAGACAACCAGTGTGGGATCAGTTGGCTTTGGTAGTGCTTGTTTATTTTTATGTTTCCCATAATCTACTTGAAAAGGGTTACACTGATTTTCCACTATGAATATTTTGGAAATACTAGCATGAATCAGCACATTTTACTAAGTGATGCTTCAAAGAACTAGCACCTAAAATTTCACAGTAAGTTAGCAAAATGTTTTCCTACTTTCCTTTTTTTCTGATCATTTAATTTTGAAAGCAAAGAATCATCAATCTTGACTACAATCTTCTGCAAACATGTGCATCTAATCAGAGAGCATTCTGAAACGTGTGTACCTTTTTTTAGGGTCAAGCGCAAAGCACTCTCTCCCTGGTGTAATCTCTCTATGGGCTTTTAACTACGCCCATGTCACGCCCGTCAGTTTGGTTGGTTCGTGAGCTTGCCCTTAAAAAATTTGCTTGATTTCAGTAGTGAAAGACATGCACACATTATGCCTTTTTTGGTGTGTAGCCCTCTTCAAGCGCACCGACCAACTACTGAAAATATTCGACGCTCGATGATTTCTGTATGGTTTTTGGTCGACCTTTTCTTTTTATTTCGTAGGCGGCAAGATCTAGCTGGACAGTAATCAAGTGCTTTGCATGACATCAACCCTTTTACATGGATAATTGCACTTTTGCCGGTTACATGGATAATTCCACTTTTGCGAGTTTCACTGCGAGCGAACTTCTGTTTCCTTTTGTGTGTCTGCTTTTCAGTTTTTAGGCCAAGAAAAGTCCGGTTAGGATTTTAAAACGCCAATAGCTCTAATTCAAGCAAACACAAATCCCATTGTATTGCAAATGCTTGTTTTTTTACTGGAACCACTGTCAGTAGTGCAGTGTGACCTTACAAAGTACATCAATAGCGCTCACACCAATAATAAAGTTTGCATTAATGAACCATAAATACTGTCCTTCCCGAGCTGATATGACTCACATAGCACAAATGCAGATCTTCCTGAAAAAATGCCTTACCTGTTGTTTCTGGTGTGGGAGCAGCACTGACAAGGGATAGCTGCTGGCAGCTCATGGTAATTAGCTTACTAGCAGTTCTAATGGACAATGTCTAATTTTTAAAAGTAATGTTTCCTAAATAATTATAAAACATCTGACTTCACCAGTGAATTGAATTTTACAAATAGTGTTTGAATCATTTTTGTTGCTTATCACAAACTGGAGTTAGCTGAGGTAGTATTTTATTTTGAACTTTAGTTTTTCTCAGTGAAACAACTGCAACCCTTTACTCTAAAAATAGCACTTAGGGGCTAGTCACAGTAGGTACAGGCCAACATTAAATTCTTGCATGTGCCACTTGTAGGATACAAGGCTTACTTAGGGTGATCTGTTTAATTTGAAAAAGTAGGGTTCCTTCCTGTTGAAAAGGGTTGTTTTGACAAGTTCACTTGCAGGTTTGAAAGCTGTAGCGATAGCCAGAACAGTCTTGGAATTTGCCTGCTATCAAAATATGGCAATTGTGCTCTTCTGGGTTCTGCACTCAATGTCCTGGCCAAGCTGGTTGGGAAATTAGCACTAGCCCAGTCCTTCTATAATGGTGTAATGCTTATGCATGCCCGATTGAAATGCCTTTTGATAAATTGAAACAATTTAGCTCACAATCAGATTAGTGTCTGGAGGAATTCCTGAAGTAAAGAGTGACAGCTAGGCTGCTTTGATCTGTGGATGCCAGTCACACTTTACTCCAAATACATTAGAAGTTTAGGTGGCACAGCAGGCAGTTCACATGCTGACAATGTCTGCAGCTCTCACATTTGCAGCTGCATCAGTTTCCAAGAGCTGTTCACATAATTTGCAGGTGTTCCTGTCCAGGATGTTTAGACCATTTATTCCAGGTCACAAACTGCTGAATATCGAAACGTGTTTATTAAAGGTGAGACCCCGTAGAGGTGGAAGGGCTTTCTGAGTCTAGGCAGCTTAACTATGGAACTTACTTCTCAATGATCGCTAGCTCTATATTTTCATACTGTCCTCTGTCGAATTACGCTAACTTCCCTTTTGAGCAGCAAACATTACATTTATGTTGTCATTACTTCTGGTGATGTCTACAGGCTGCTCCGCAGGACCAGTTTGGTGCTGTCTAGCACTCACGACTGAACTAGAACACTTCTGAATGCAATCTCATACATGCATGTATTTCTGCACGTGTTGTATTTGTGAAGAGATAGCAGGTCTGGTCAATAGTACATTATTGGGAGAAAATAACTTGTCCATCTACCTGGAGAAGATAAACCTTTGTGTAATTAGATCAAACCTGATAAGTCTTAAATCTTTCCCCTCATTGTCGCCTACAGCTCGGCTCTGTTCACACAGTCAAAGCTGTGGAGAGATCCATAGGTACAGGGTAAACAGTTCCACCTTCTGTCCATTGTGTACTTGTTCGCGTCTGGAACACATATAGATATTTCAATTAGTTCTTCCGATCTTTTAGAAAAGCCATATCAATATTGAATAGGATCAATAAAGGTTTACAGAGAAAGTTCACCATTCAGACTTGAAATTTAACAACCAGAGTCACCCTATCCCTCTTTTGAAAGCAACTTGAACAGTTATGTGTGTTTCCATGAATCCTGCCAGTTTACCTTCTTGTTGTAGTATGCAACTGCCTTCTCTAGAAGGGTACCCAAAATTCTCTAAATAGTCAAAGAAATCTAAGGGGTCTAATCCCCACCAAAGGATGTGAATGAAGCCCAAGATCTCAGAGTGATTTGTGCTAACTCTAAATTAACATGGAACATCATGGCACTATTCTCAAAATAGTAAGGCTAAAGGAAACACAATGGAGTAGTGCGTGTTTTTTATGAGAACCTTTATAAACTAATATTACAATAATTTAGTTATCTCCATAATTAACTCACTATAAACCATTTCCTTTACAAATGCCTTCATTTTAAATATTTATTTCTGTCTGTTTAGGATCCTTATCATGGAACAATAGTACTAGCCACTGTAAAAGGAGATGTTCACGACATTGGCAAAAACATTGTAGGTGTGGTTCTCGGCTGCAACAATTTCAGGTAAAGAATGAGCAGTTTTCTATAATTTTCTCTGTAATGTGCTTATTTAAAAAAAATCAGTTTATGTAAGTATAGCAGCTGTTTGCGTTCTGTATTTGATGGTGTGTCTCCAAGCCTTTTGGTATCTTTAAATCTTTCAGGATGTTCAATAGTGTCATATATATTAGGCACGTGTGACTAAAGGGGTCTCCTCACCTAGTTCTCCTTCTTCTTAAAACTGTAACTTTCAATAAAACATCAAGCATTTTGTCTTGAACCTCTACCTTATTAATTTGTTACTTTGTGTAGTAGTGTGCATATCATGAAAAGCCTTACTTCACCATCCTAAAAGGCTCACTCCAGCGACACTTTAAGCAGTGTTCTTAAATATAATAAATTCCCAAATAACCCTGATAGGGTAATCCCTGTGATGACGTTCATAGATAATTCCCTAAGAAGAAAGAGTACTTTCCTCACCTCATTTCTATTCCAGTAGTCTGGTTCTTCTTCGCAGCAATAAAGAGAAGGCATGCCTGTCAGTTCCCACTGTTCTACATTCCCACAATTGTTCCCTTTTCTCTTTGAGCAAGCTTGCCAGCAATAAAGAGGAAGAAAGCAAGCCTGCCCCTAATTTGCTCTCAATTCCATACTGAGCCTCCCTTTCCTCTTATCTCCATTCCACACTGATCCCCCCACTCCTCTTCTCTTATGTCTGTATTCAAGTAGTGATGGACAAGCCAAAAAATTAACCAGGAGAGACTAGGCAAGGGTTGTCTCTAGCTGTAAGAGCCTAGGCACAATCCGAACTGAAAATATTTGCTGTGTAAATCTTGCAACAACAATCATGTTACAACATGACATGGTCCCTCAAATTTTTTTAAAAAAAGTTTATTTCTTAACGCACAAAATGTTTCGCCTTAGTACATCATATTATATCTCTGCATTGAGCAATATATATTGAAAGTGTTTGTAAGCACCAACTGAGAAATGTTCCTCCTCTGCCGCCTGACCCCAGGACCCCCACTGACCCACCCACAACCAGCCCTGATGAAAATGCTTTTAGTGAACTCAGGGAAGATTTACTAATATCTTGTGCTGGATTTGCATCACAAAAGTGTTGGAAACTTGCACAAAATATTTATTTTAGATTTAACAAAAAAGTTACCAGAAAGTAACACAAACTAGCTTTGCACCGCTTTGGATTACTTTGCATCTGTGGCGTTCTATGGGTGGTACATTGCGCTCCCATGCAACCACTCATGGTTTTTGATGCAGAGCCCTATCTAAAATCAAAAGTAGACAGGGCTTTGCGGCAAAAAATAACACCTCTTTAAAGCTGGCCTTAATAATGATAAATGCTTTTATTTCTCCTAACGTTTCCCATTTTGCATGTGTTCTGCACTATAAAACAGGTTAAGAGTGAGACAAGTTTTATAGTCTAAGCATAGTATATTGTGCTGGAAAGGTACACACAAACCTATGCTAGACATGATGCAGAAAACTTTACACTTTATTGCAAAGATTTTGTGTGTGGAGCTGGGTACCTTAATAGTGCGCCAGTACTAGGGAAAGAGCAGGACAGTGCCATATTGTAGTAGATTTGTTCATTTCCTGCTCTCTCCTTCTCATGCAGCACAGCCACCCACATTGCATGATATCTTTGTAAATCTGAGCCTCAGAGGCAAGTCAGTTGTCATGTGTACCATACATGTAGCCTAAATTCTTATTATAGATGGAGCAAGATTGTAGGCTATTAAATCAAACAGAAGAGGTTTCTTTTTTACAGTTGACTTCCAAAATGTACATTGTTGAAAGTGCTCTCATAAGTGATAATGAACACAAATGGAGACTTAGTGAATTAAAGGAGGTGCCTATGATTGCACAATTTGGTTAAGCATGGAAGCCAGGATCAGTCCCCAGTTTTTCAGTTTCACACTGCAATTCAGCCACAATTAAGCATTTAATTGTTGGTCTGTGAGATTAGAGTGTTGGTGAAAAGCAGAAAATGCAATTTAGCGCAGTTTTACATAGCACAAACCTTGCCCAAGGGCATAAAGCGCTTCACAACAAACACACACAAAAAGTTACACTTTTTTCCCAGAGATTTGCCAGGATTCATAGGATGTTGAGCTGCCGAGGACAGGATTCACAGCTTATTTCCTATGTTTGGTCACCTCCCATAACAACTCAACTGTTTTGGACTCGAGGTTACAAGAGGACCTCTGGTTGAGCCACAGACAGGCATCAGGCTTTCACTTAACTCGAGCTTTCAGCTGCTCACCCAACTCTGCCTATGACCTCTGATTAGTTGGTATTAAGAAATGCTTTGACTTCTTTCTACTTTGGCTGGCTATAAGCATTTGCTGTCCCTCCTTCTAGCAGTTCACCTCTGGTATTTGATATGTTTTTACATGTTTTCTTGTAAAGAAGGCTCAGTAGATCCTTCTTGGCCCTCAGGCAAGCTTAGGTATGTACCAAGGTAGTTACCATCTTGATTAGAAGGAGCAAAGAGGCTGTGACCCACATATTTCCCGCAACTTACCTCGGGATGAGTATCACACAAACAATTAGATCCTGCCAAAGTCTGTCAGGAATACATTTATATTTCTAGTAGATTAATGGTTCTTTTTCCCCATAAGATATACGTACTCAAGAAATCCACATTGTTATTTTTAATAATCTTTATTAAAGCCCATTTTAGTGCATAATATGTGTAAAAGCTAACTGCAGATATACAAATTGTGATGAATAATATAAAGGCACAAATTGTGAATAATATGAAACTTGATAGCATAATGTGCAGTATGTTTTGATGGAGTCCCTTCTTTCCTTTTGCTAACTAATGCCTACGTTTGACCAGAATCATGTCATAAATAAGAGCGCTCTGAATGACAAGCACACATAGCTGTTAATTGCATATCTTTTTCCAGTGTGCTGTCTCTGCCCTTGATCTAGCAGTCCCATCTCTGTTATGCTGCTGGCCTCAATAGAATGGTATAGTAAGCAAGATAATGGGAACTTGGTGTACACTGTCATGGAGGCTTTCTCTAGACTGAAGCTCCATTCTGCTCTAGAGGCTTGTGAGCCTGATTTTTATAAGATTTTAAAGTTATTTTGAGAATCAGTAACCCATGATATGTGACATAGGGTGAGGATAGAGGCATGTGAATTTCCCTGCAAAATTATCCAGAGTCACTGTGCTGTTCTCTAAATGTCACACTTTAAGAATATATAACATATGACCTAGAATTACTCTATCAAATAATAAAAGCGTGTAAATGAAATAGCACACAGCAGTTATAGAAAATAAAATGTAACCAGTGATGAGCCTAGCAAGCAAATGTACATCGTGACTGGGCTCAAAGGCAAAAATAAGCAAAACATTTTGGCCCCTTCTTTTTGTTCCATCTTCTGCTGGTGTTGGGGAGGCCTTCTGCCATGTGACAGTTTGCTCCACTAGGACTCTGCTGCTTCCATGCCTTGGACTCAGCTGACAAGAGATGCCCAATATCTGCAAGGTAAACCCCAGTTCCAGCGGAAGCACACCCTCACTGCCTGACATTGAAACAACAAGATGTTCATTCGCACAACTAGCTTAAACTAAAATTTTGTTTTGCACTCTATACTAAGTAGCAATGTGTGCTGAGTCTAGAGCATGGGTTGGCTTTACCAGGAAGCTGTGGCTGTAGGGACAGGCTTCTTAGTGAGAAGGGCTGGTGAACGCAGAGCCTATTTTATATATTACTGCAAGGATCATGGAGAGGACAGCCTGAGGGACTCCGAGTCCCAACCTGCACTGGGGTGTCCGAGGAGGCGGCCCCTCATCGCCAGCTAGCAGCAGCAGCACCTGAGCACTAAAAAGTGCATTCTGCCCTCCCACGATGCGGGATCACTGCGAGGACAGCCTGAGGGATTTCAGGTCCTAACCTTCACTGGGGGAGTCCAAGGAGGCAACGCCTAACCACCAGCAGCAGCATCACCTAAGCACTATAAAGCACATTCTCCCCTCCTGTGACGCATGTTCACCATGAGGACAGCCTGAGGCACTTCAGGTCCCAACATGCTCTGTGGGGGGGTCCCAGGAGGCAGCCCCTCATCGCCAGCCAGCCACAGTAGTACCTGAGTGCAATTAAGTGCATTCTGCTCTCACGCGGTGCAGAATCACTGCGAAGACAGCCTGAGGGACCCCCAAGTTCCAACCTGCACTGGGGAGGGTCCCAGGAGGCAGCCCCTCATCACCAGCCAGCAACACCTGAGCGCTATAAAGTTAATTCTGCCTTCCTGCAATGCTGGACATGTGGGGGCCACACCCCCGCAAAGCCTGGGCCTAGAGTAGGCCCATCCTGCACCCGTTAGCAACAGGAAGAGGGAGGGCAGGGCCACCCCTTGGCTCTGGCCTTTTGTAACCCTTTGGATCTTTGGCATTGCTGGATTATTACTATTACTTCTTCAGTGGCAGCTGGATGTTGGTTGCCCCCTTTTCCACAGAGGTTGCCTCGACATAGAATCACCTAGTATGGGTAAACGCAAAGCGGTGGATCAGCTTCTCGGGAAACGGAGGAAAAGTTTGAATACTGCTCCTTCTGATGGTGCTTTGAAGCCTATCTTTAGCGTAATGCTGGAAGACATTGACACTATTATGGAAGAGGGCGAAGCTCTGTTAGGGGGGTCCAAAAGCGAGGAAGGTGGCAATAATTGTAAGGTGGATGGAAAGTTAGCCCAAATTTTTGTATCTAAGCAGGGGATTCGTCATCAGTGCTCCTCCCTAAACCGAGACAGGGCTAACAACATACAACCAAGCCTATCGGAGGTGAATCTGGGATGCTTCACAAATGGCACTTCCAGTCAAGGCCACGTTCCTTTAGAGCTAGTTAATGTCTGCTCTAACAGATTTGCTGCTTTGACTGTCATGCAGCAGAGTTCTGCATAATGAAGAGGTAGCCAAGGGGGATGATAGGGAAGGGTGCGCAGTTTATGAGGCCTATCGTGACTCCATAGTCCCAGGTGCAAAGGCAAGCCCTAATGAGGGAGTCGACCTGTTTCGAGCTATATCCCTAATTGAGTGGCCACAGGATGAGGTAATGGAGCGGAGTCCAAATGGTGTCTGTGGTGAGGGAGGTTGAGAACTTGAAACGAGCTGAAGTGGTTGTGAGTGGACAGCAGCCCCCACTCCCCCCCTAGTGAATAAAGCATACTGAAGATTGATAGATGATCAATACAAAAAGAGGGACTGTCCTTTAGCAACTAATCTCGCACCTACCCTGAGGACCCACATGATACAACCAACTCTAACTTACGCTTCCCAAAATTCTCCTCCAGCCAACCCTCTCCTCCTGGCCCTAATACGGCTCATGTCCAATAGTAGAGTAGCAAGAATCATGAAAAAGTGAAAGGGAGCAGTCTAGTGATGGGCATCTGCTTTCACATGGAGGCCAAAGGGGGTTGGTGCAGACAGTATGGACCAGGACGGAACTGGTTTGCATAGCTTCCTTCTGCTAAATGTCCCAAAGCTGGCTCAAGGGGTAAAGGAGGACGAGTCGTCCTAAATCAATAAGTGCATCCAGTACGTAAGGCATATTAGGAACTGCTATTCTGTAATCAGGGCTGATATTATTTAAACCAAAAGATTTCATGACCCATCCTGGTTAGGGGGCCAAACCGATTGTATTGAGCTTAGCTTGAAAAGTTTCAAGTTAGTGGATGGGCTTGTGTGATTGGAGTTGCAGAAAATCCCTCCCAGAAAGTACTCTTATGCAGTTTAAGTTTAAAGTCAACCCAGCACAAGCACCCCGGCCACTATGTGATTCTAGTACTGGCATTGGTGCAAATCGGCTCAGAAGAGATTCTGGGCTGTCACAGGTTGATTGACTCAGGGCCAGCACCCATTTTCTATGTAAGAACTGTAAGGCCCTCTAGATCAGAGGTCTTCAAACTTTGTGATGCCGGGACCCTCTCTCAAAGATTTTTAGGTCTAAGGACCCCCTCCTAACAAACATTTCTAGAACCTGGTACTCCTCATCATCGTCAATAATAAATGTCCCCATTTCCCACTGCAAATCATTTTTACGGTGAGGAAATAATATTAATATTAAACAGTGTTTAGCAAACCAAAGGTCATTGAGTGTGGGTGCGTGGCCAAAGGTGTCGCTAAAAACAAAGGTCCTCATTTATGAGGATTTGGTGTAGGACAGTGACAGGTCTTCTTGCTACACTGCCCTACACCAATACAAAAGGGCAGGAATGGCCCGTATTTATGAAATTCAGTGCATTACTGTCCTTTCCTCCTGCGCTGGCACACACATTGCTGCCTAGCACCAACGTAGCCAGGATTGTTTTGTGCAGGAAGGGGCACCTTGCTGCACAAAAACAATCCAGAGAAGCAGTGTACCTCTTTCTATATGTGCGGCAGATAGCAGCCCACATGGAAAGAGGTAAAACAAGGAGAAATTAAAACATGTCTCCTCATCATGCCTGCTCCGGGGAGACCTAAGGTTTTGGCACTGCTCCAGTTTACGTGATTTTGTAAATCTGGGGCAGTGTCAAAATCCATGTGTGTTGCGTGGGGACACCCACCATGAAGCCCACTGGACCGCTCCTTGACGCAAAGTAAGGCAATGCAGTGGCTTGCACTGCCTTGCTTTACTCCATATCTATGAGGCCATTCAAAACCACGTAGGGTGGCTTTGTGTCACCTCATACGTATGATTGAAAGGCTTGTGCCGCAGGAACATAAAAAAAGTGATGCTCCAGCAGCTCAAGCCTCTCATAAATAAACCCCCAAATATTCTAAGTTGTTTTTAAGTCTTTCACCGTCAGGTAGCTACATATAGAATAACATCCAGCTTTAATGAAAAATAAACAAAAGAAAGTTGTTACTTGTTGAGAAATGCACTGTAGTGCATTAGGAAACTTCTATCAGTTAATGCACACGCCGTATAAGATAGGCCACTACAAAGAGGTTTAAGATAAAACTTTGCTTCCAAAATGTAGATTTAAGTAATACCAGAGCATATGCAATACCTTTTTATTTTTAATAGCTGTCCCTTCAACACCTCCAGGTGAAGTAAGTGCTGTGTAACTACAATCAAAAGCACACACACTTCTTAACATTTTGCACTACCCCTAAAAAAGAATAAATGTTTGTCATCAAAAAGCTGTGAGTGATTTGATCAGCTCGCTCGCCAGCATCCTTAACAGTTGCAGATTACCCTTTATGTTTTCAGATCAGCTCGTAGAGCACATTTGCATTTAATTCAGGAAGCAGGCGCCCTGGTGTGAAGGCCTCCTTAGCTGTCTGTGGCTTTCACAGCACAGGAGACTCAATACATCAAAGTTCATCTCAGCCATTTTAACAATCAGCTGGGGGAATGCGGGACCCCCTTTCCAGGACTCCACGGCCACCCTGGGGGTCGCGACCCCCAGATTGAAGACCTCTGCTCCAGATTAATGCACCAGGCATATATCTGTGATAGTGGTCCCGACCTATGCAACCACCCCATCCATGTTTACAAAGAGAGGAGGATATGGTGGTAATAGATACCCATGCCCGGACCCTAAGTAATATTAGTATTTTATCCTGGAACGTAGCATGGATGAGCTCTAAAATGGGTGACGAACAGTGGGAAGCTTTTGTGGACCAATTTGATATCTGTTTGTTGCAAGAGACATAGAGAATGGGCTCCATCCACAGACCTGGCGTTGCTAGCTTTTTTGAGCCAGCAACTACCGTGGGGAAAGGGCGTCCTTCGGGTGGTTTGGTGATATCGACTCATAATTCCCTTAGTGCAGTAGTGTGTTCTTTACATGTTCCTTCTCCGCATATTCAGAGCATCAAAATAACAGGGACAAACACAGAGGTCTTACTGTACAATGTTTATAATAGGGGAATCAGAGGTGGCAGAGAGTCCATTACCCTCAAACAACTGAGGGCGCATAAAGAACAATGTGCCTCTTTTGATAGTCATCATTGCATGGGATTTTAATACCACCTTCGTATCCATGGTAACTGATGGACATGTACTAACTGAGGAGGAGGACAAGGAATGAGGGAGGTTCCCTCTCTTAACCTTCCACTGGTGAAAAGATGATCAGAGGATACTTATCAAATGCTCCCATTTACGTAAGCACATGGGATGAGGGCCTGTAATCGGTGCACTAGGTCTGATCTGCATACATCTCACACACATAATCATCCGAATTGTTCTAGCAGAATCACTTGTATTTTGGTCTCTCTGCCCATATGGAAATATGTGGATGACAGTATGATTATAAATAGGACTGATAGTGATCACAGTGCTCTTGTATGTAAACTGATAAATTTGTTGGGGCACCAAGATCATGTTTTCCTATCTTGTTCTATTATCTTGAACCCATCAAATGACAGGTGTAGGCGTAGATAGGATAAAATCTCATCTAGGCTGAAGGTCGGGGTGGTGACTGAAAGGGCTGTTAGAAAGGCCATCGAAACCTGGGAAACTGACGCCCCCAGACAGGCCCTATCCCAGGGAGTTATGGCGATTCATGAGAAACTTTTCTGTTTCTTGGGTGAGTGTTTCGTACAAAGACACCCCTAGCACAAGCTATAGGGTAATCTCTCAGTTACAGCAAGGTGGTTCACCAGGAATTGCTAGATTGCCACGGAACCTGAGATTAGCGGTGAAGACTGGGGATCCTGTGCATATTAGGCTGCAGAGGAAGACATACGAACTGATTTAGGCAAAAGCCTGCATCAATTAGGAAAGCCAGATTTGGGAGGAGCTTTATGAAAGTGGGGTATCTAGAGACACCAAACGGTTTTTGAACCTCATATCCAATAGGGGCAAGTGTGCCAGGCATCCGATTTCTTGTTCCATCCTGCCAAAAACATGGTGTAAGCATTTTTAAGACCTGTTCTAGCTTGCTGCAGGGTCTCTCGAGAGACTGTGCACTGGAGGATTTGGGCCTCCAGGCATACTCTTCATCACTAAGATTTGAGAGAGAGGAATCTGTATCTGCTATTAGCTGTGTTGCCTTGGGGAAAGTGTCAGGGCCGAATGGGGTTGCAGGGGATTTTTTTCAACAGGACCCAGAGACTTGGGCCACCTATATAAAGTTGCTATCTAATGCAATTTTAGGGGGTTTGAGATCTCAGATAGTTGGAAACAGCCTTGATTGTCCCTATCCACAAAAAGTGTTGTGGGGACACTCCTCTAAACTACATTCCCATTAGGCTGATTGATGTTATTCAGATTTTTTTTTGCAGCCAGGTCTTGGACAGACTGAAGGGATGGATTGATGAAGCTGGGGCCCTATCTAGTTTCCAAGTTGGTTTCCAGACAGACATCAGTACTATTGACCAGATCTTTGGATTCTTGGCCATCTGTTGGAAGATCGTAATCTTGCACTTATATTTGGTCTTTGTTGACCTAAAGTCTGCATTTGACCTGGTCCCGCGTTCCAATTTGTGGGCTGTCCTAAAGAATAATGGGGTACATGTGGATATATTAAGTATTCTGATGAGGCTGCACCTGGATACTTATGCACAGGTGGGCTGGGGCCCCTTAAGGGAACTAACAGAACGCATATCAATCCCCAGAGGGGTGCGGCAGGGTTGTGTCCTTGCCCCCACCTTGTTCTCCCTATACCTAAATGATGTGGTGACCACTCTTCGAAGTTGTGACAGTGATGACCCAAAAATTGCAGGTGGATTAATTTCCCTACTGTTGTTTGGGGATGACACTTTACAGGTGTCCAAAACACCTATGGGTCTGCAGAAACTGGTTAACAGGTTCAAGGCCTTTTGTAGGGAGAAAGAGGATTGATAATAAACCATTCTAAATCTAAGTTTATGGCCCTCAATCCACATGTCTTTTAGAGGAACAGTAAAATTGAGAAGGCACTTGAAAAAGTGTCCGAATTTGATTATTTAGTTATTAGGTTGACAAGTATTATGCAGTGGTCATCTCAGATAAACAAAAGCAGTCTGAACATATCCCACCATGTATCAGGAATACAGAGGGTGTTCCAAGCTTCAGAAACTAAGCAGTTATTTCCTGCACTTAAAGTCTATTGTGTTAAGATAGTAGGTGATGCCCTGTATGGAGCTGAACTTTGTGGTTCTGCAGAATTGTCAACCTTGGGAAAAGCTGAAAACATAATTTTGATGTCCTTGGTTGGTCTTCTTAAAAGCACACCATTGCTACCCCTGCATTGGGACCTGGGGGTCAAATCTATTATCCACAAGGCCCAACTAAGACCGCTGTAGTTTTGGAGGAGGCTGGGATCAACACCCGCCATGGCCACTTACAATGATGCCCTTAATGAAGTGGTAGAGCTAGATAAGAATCTAAATATTGGATGGTTATGCTTTGTTAAGGACACCTTATTTGAAATTGGCCTGGCAAACTATTGGTATGATACTGACCGCCCTTTGAATTTTGCCAAGAACACGATTAAACTGGACGTGTAAATGGGCCCTAGAGGTGAGAAGTAGTAGACATGGCCTTTTTTTTATTTAAAAATTCAATGCAGTTATGAGTCCTTTTTTGATTTCATAATGGTCCCATTAGCTAGGTGACTTTATGTAAAATTTAGGCATGGCACACTTCCACTCAGCTACTTCTGCAGTAACTGGAAACCCAATCAGAACATGGATTTTCCAGCATACCAGCACAGTAAGGAGAATTTATTGCACTTTTTCTTCATTTGCCCAGATACACCAAACTGAGGTCACAGCGGATCTTGCCAATTTGTAGTCAGCTGGAGGTTAGGCAATGTATGGTGGCCGGTGGCCCTAATGATTTTAAGAGCTGAGATCAAGGAGCACATAGTTTGTGCAGTTGCCAAATTCCTTCATTGGTGCTGGATTATTAGATCCAGTGCTTTAAGGCACTCAGCCAGTACTGTTTAAAGGGTAAGAGCAGCCCTATTTGTAGCTGACAGTTATTGTAAGATCTACTGTTTAGAAGTGGGTTGATGGTTTTATGATGAGTTTAAAGCACTGTATAAAGTATAATGACGTTTTATCAGTAACTGGGCAACATCACAATTTAATTCTTTTAACTTTTTAATGAAATGCGCCTAACTTGTGCATGTATTGTATAACTTTCAACCAGGGATGCCGTTTTATCGATGCTTGTTTGAAAACATGTCTTTTTACTGTGTTTGTTTGTATGTACTTTGGTGGCATATACACCGAATAAAGTATTTATACTTACCTTTATATATGACCAGGGGGCTCCGAGTCCAGATCCTGGCCTTTGGCCAGGCCACTCACATTGACCTTACACTCAGCATCTCTGCCCCTAAGACCTCCCTATCCTCCTGGCACTGCCATAGTTCATGCGTCTGCAAAACATCTGGCCTGAGTGGTGTGGAAGTGCTACTAAAGAACATATTAGTGTCTCCAGCAGATCAACTTTTGTCGATGCTGCTTTTCCTGATCTCATCTATGAGAATCTTTGGGAGGTCTTGAACAATACATGGGAAAAATATGGTTTTGTAATGAACCATAGGTAGTGAATTTACGGTGTTTTTAGTCTTTTGGAGCTTAACAATACTATCCCTATAACTGAAGATTATTTTTATATAAAGTAGGTGGCCCAGAGGTGATGAATCTACCCAGGAGCGGTCTTCATGGATGACTATCCTCAGGAGAGGCGGCAGCGGTTGTAGGAACGAAAGGGGTTAGAATTAGAGAAAGACTGACTGCACAACAGACAGGGAAAAAAGATTGAGGAAAGACAGCAGGAGATGTGCATAAAGACGAGAGTAAGATGCAGGACAGAAACAGAGAGGACAGATTACTTTGCTGTCTTGGCAGGAGGACCTTGGAGAGGATGTGGTGGAAGCCAACATAAGCAGAAAGACGGCTATACCTGGGAGATATGGTGGTAGCAACAGAGAAGCCAGGGCAAGGATCCAGAAGAAAACAGAATAC
Source organism: Pleurodeles waltl (assembly GCF_031143425.1). Taxonomy (NCBI): domain Eukaryota; kingdom Metazoa; phylum Chordata; class Amphibia; order Caudata; family Salamandridae; genus Pleurodeles; species Pleurodeles waltl. The sequence goes on along the minus strand of NC_090444.1, from coordinate 608,588,204 downwards.
ATCTATTTACTCATACCCCAGCACATGGTGGAGGAAGGAGGACAGGTGGACTCAAAGAAAGTACAGACAGTAAGAAAATGAGGAGTCTCCCCCTGTTCAAAGGCACCATAGGTATAAGAACTAGACCCTACCACTTCAGTAGACTTCTGGACCTGAAGATACCCTGCAAGTAAGAGGACTGTTGTGCTGCTACAAGGACTGCTACTCTGCTGGACTCCTGCTGTGCTGTTCTGACCTGCTGCCCTCTTGCCTGGGAGTGAGAAGGACTGGACCTGCATCTCTCCCACCCAGGACCCAGAGTGACTCCAACGGCCGGCTGACTGGTCTTCTGATCTGAAGTCTCAGAGATGTAAAAGACTTCCAGCCAACCTACATATGCACCTGGATTCTGCCCGCTCTGAGTCTGCTCTGCTAAGTGGTGCCACCCCAGTCCTGGACCCTTAGAAGTTTACTTAAGGTGCTTGCTTCAGCAGAACGGACACATCATCTGTCAACCTGGCGCATCACCGTCACTGCTCTGATCTGAACCAGCTCACCTGCCCTGGTGCATGGCTCCGTACCGGTGCGTCACCTTTACACCATGGGTCGCCCTGACGCTCTCTGGTTTTGCAGGAACAGAACTGATGCATTGCCTTCGGACATGCCGCATCTTGGAACTGATGGAACGCCGCTCTTGCATTGAGGAAATCGACAGGTCCCCCTTTACTGCACGTAGAAAATTGATGCATCACCTTCTCCGCAGGGAGTGACAGCAGTGCATCTCTTCAGCTGCAACCCGCATCATTACCAGGATTAAGGTACTTTTGTTCAGCAGGCCTCACTGGGTCCCTTTATCCAGTCCGCACTCCATTGTGGTAGGCCTGAACTTTTGACTTTGTCCCAGTCCAGCTTGACGAAACCCAAGTGGTCTTCTTGTTTCTAAGTGCTACTTTACAGTTTATTCTTTAAGACTTCATAACTCAAGGTTCGATGGCATCTGTCGCTGTAGATACACATGTTGTGCATAGCCCGCCATCTGGTGTTGGGTCGGAGTGTTACAAGTTGTTTTTCTTCGAAGAAGTCTTTCGAGTCACGGGACCGAGGGACTCCTCCTCTTTGTCTCCATTGCGCATGGGCGTCGACTCCATCTTCGATTGTTTTCTTTCCGCCATCGGGTTCGGACGTGTTTCTTTCGCTCCGGGTTTCGGAACGGAAAGTTAGATAAAAATTCGGAAAATTACGTCGGTATTGTTGCGTTCGGAATCGGGATAGATAGAATCGACACCGAATCGAATCGTTACGATCGCCGTTGCCCTTCGGGGTAATTTTCGATCCCCCGTCGGGGCCTGGTCGGCCCGACCGCGTGACACATCGACGCCGATGGAATGGACCCCGTTCCGATTCTGTCCTAAATGCCACAACAAATACCCATATAGGGACCAACATTCGGTCTGTAACCTGTGCCTGTCGCCCGAGCACAGGGAAGAAGATTGCGAGGCCTGTCGTGCGTTCCGGTCCGGAAAAACACTCCGTGACCGACGAGCCAGAAGACTGCAGATGGCGTCCACGCCGACAGGACACCGAGAGTTCGAAGAACAAGAAGAAACCTTCTTGATCCATGAATCGGACTCGGACAAATTCGACGACCATGAAACAGTGAGTAAGACGTCGAAAATAGCACATAAGAAAGCTGATAAGGCCCAGGGAACGCCACTGCCATCAGGCCATGGCTCAACCCATAAAAGTGGTGACCGAACATCGGCACCGAAAAAGGCCGAAATAGTGCAGAGCTCGTCCGACTCGGGTCGAGACGCAGGCACCCAGCCATCTCGGGACCGAGATAGTGCTGCAGACAAAGATCGACGCCGAGATAGCGGTGCCGAAGCTGCTCGACGCAGAGACAGCGGCACCGAGGAGGATCGACGCGAGAGGGTTCGGCTCCGGAAAAAAGGAAAGTGGCCTCGGAGCCGAAAAAGAGCGCGGACATAGTTTCGGTGCCAAAACGACCCGCAACTGAACCAACTACCGGTTCCTATTCAGAGGAGCAATCACTGTCCTCTCAGATGAGAAAGCATACATTCGAGGAGGAGTTACAATCCACCGAGGTGGACCACACTCAAAGACGGATTTTTATTCAGAGTGGAACAGGGAAGATAAGCACCCTTCCCCCCATTAGGAGAAAAAGGAGACTCGAGTTCCAACAAGAACAAGCACCACAAACAAAACTGGTGAAAAAGATAACTCCGCCACCCTCCCCTCCACCTGCAACGCACTTTTCACCGGCACAGACTCCGTCGCATTCCCCGGCTCACACTACCATGAGCCAAGATGACCAGGACCAGGACGCTTGGGACTTATACGACGCACCTGTGTCAGACAACAGTCCAGAAGCGTATCCTGCAAAGCCCTCATCACCAGAGGACAGCACAGTATACTCACAAGTGGTGGCTAGGGCAGCAGAGTTCCACAACGTGTCCCTGCACTCCGAACCTGTCGAGGATGACTTCCTGTTCAACACCCTCTCCTCTACCCATAGCTCCTACCAAAGCCTGCCTATGCTCCCAGGAATGCTTAGGCACGCAAAGGAAATCTTCAAAGAGCCTGTCAAGAGTAGAGCAATTACACCAAGGGTGGAAAAGAAATATAAAGCACCTCCAACAGACCCTGTCTTCATCACCTCACAACTGCCACCAGATTCGGTCGTAGTAGGAGCAGCTCGCAAGAGAGCCAATTCTCACACATCGGGCGATGCACCACCCCCAGATAAAGAGAGCCGCAAGTTCGATGCAGCTGGGAAGAGGGTCGCAGTACAAGCTGCAAACCAGTGGCGCATCGCAAACTCTCAGGCGCTCCTAGCGCGCTATGACAGAGCCCACTGGGACGAGATGCAACACCTCATCGAGCATCTACCCAAAGATCTACAAAAGAGGGCAAAACAGGTGGTTGAGGAGGGGCAAAACATATCTAATAACCAGATACGCTCCTCTATGGATGCAGCGGACACAGCTGCAAGAACAGTTAACACAGCAGTAACTATAAGAAGACACGCGTGGCTACGAACATCTGGTTTTAAACCAGAAATACAGCAGGCAGTGCTCAATATGCCATTCAATGAGAAACAATTGTTCAGACCTGAAGTGGACACGGCAATTGAGAAGCTGAAAAAGGACACGGACACTGCAAAAGCCATGGGCGCACTCTACTCCCCGCAGAGCAGAGGCACTTTCAGCACCTTCCGCAAAACAACCTTTAGAGGGGGGTTTCGGGGTCAGAGCACACAGGCCAGCACCTCACATTCAACACCGTCCACCTACCAGGGACAGTACCAAAGGGGAGGCTTCCGGGGCCAATTCAGAGGAGGACAATTCCCTAGAAACAGAGGGAAATTTCAAAGCCCCAAAACACCTACAACCAAACAGTGACTCACATGTCACTCATCCCCTCCACACAACACCAGTGGGGGGAAGAATAAGTCAGTATTACCAAGCGTGGGAGGAAATAACAACAGACACTTGGGTCTTAGAAATTGTCCAACATGGTTATTGCATAGAATTTATACAAATCCCTCCAAACAAACCACCAAAAACGCAGAATATATCAAAACAACATTCAGACCTCCTAAAAATAGAAGTCCAAGCATTACTGCAAAAGAACGCAATAGAACTAGTACCAAAAACTCAAAGGAATACAGGGGTTTACTCACTGTACTTTCTAATACCAAAAAAGGACAAGACACTGAGACCAATCCTAGACCTCAGAACACTAAACACCTACATCAAATCAGAACACTTTCACATGGTCACACTACAAGAGGTGTTACCATTGCTAAAGCAACAGGACTACATGACAACCTTAGATCTCAAAGACGCGTATTTCCACATACCAATACATCCGTCGCACAGAAAATACCTAAGGTTTGTATTCAACGGAATACATTACCAATTCAAAGTATTGCCGTTTGGTTTAACAACCGCACCAAGAGTCTTTACAAAATGTCTAGCAGTAGTGGCTGCACACATAAGAAGGCAGCCAATACATGTATTCCTGTATCTAGACGACTGGCTAATCAAGACCAACTCACTGACAGGGTGCTCACACCACACAAATCAGGTCATACAAAACCTCTACAAACTCTGTTTCACCATCAACTATGCAAAATCACACATTCTGCCGTGCAAGGTACAACAATACCTAGGAGCCACAATAGACACAACGAAAGGATTAGCCACTCCAAGTCCACAAAGAATTCAAAATTTCAACAAGATCATACAACGCATGTATCCAACACAAAGAATACAAGCAAAAATGATATTACAACTCCTAGGCATGATGTCCTCATGCATAGCCATTGTCCCGAACGCAAGACTGCACATGAGGCCCTTACAACAGTGCCTAGCATCACAATGGTCACAAGCACAGGGTCACCTTCTAGATCTGGTGTTGATAGACCGCCAAACATACCTCTCGCTTCTATGGTGGAACAATATAAATTTAAACAAAGGGCGGCCTTTCCAAGACCCAGTGCCACAATACATCATAACAACAGATGCTTCCATGACAGGGTGGGGAGCACACCTCGATCATCACAGCATACAAGGACAATGGGACGTACATCAAACAAAACTGCATATAAATCACCTAGAACTGCTAGCAGTTTTTCAAGCACTAAAAGTATTCCAACCAATCATAACTCACAAATACATTCTTGTCAAAACAGACAACATGACAACAATGTATTATCTAAACAAACAGGGGGGGACACACTCAACGCAGCTGTGCCTTATACCACAAAAGATATGGCGATGGGCAATTCACAACCACATTCGCCTAATAGCACAGTTTATTCCAGGGATCCAGAATCAACTTGCAGACAATCTCTCTCGAGATCACCAACAGGTCCACGAATGGGAAATTCACCCCCAAATTCTAAACACTTACTTCAAACTCTGGGGAACACCTCAAATAGACTTATTTGCAACAAAGGAGAACGCAAAATGCCAAAACTTCGCATCCAGATACCCACACAGGCAGTCCCAAGGCAATGCCCTATGGATGAACTGGTCAGGGATATTTGCATACGCTTTTCCCCCTCTCCCTCTCCTTCCATATCTAGTAAACAAATTGAGTCAAAACAAACTCAAACTCATACTGATAGCACCAACATGGGCAAGGCAACCCTGGTACACAACACTGCTAGACCTATCAGTAATACCCCACATCAAATTGCCCAACAGGCCAGATCTGTTAACACAACACAAACAACAGATCAGGCATCCAGATCCAGCATCGCTGAATCTAGCAATCTGGCTCCTGAAATCCTAGAATTCGGACACTTAGACCTTCCCCAAGAATGTATGGAAGTCATAAAGCAAGCAAGAAGACCATCCACTAGGCACTGCTATGCAAGCAAATGGAAAAGGTTTGTTTGCTACTGCCATCATAATCAAATCCAACCATTACACGCATCTCCAAAGGATGTAGTGGGTTACTTGCTACACTTACAAAAATCAAACCTAGGTTTCTCTTCCATTAAAATACACCTTGCGGCAATATCTGCATACCTGCAGATTACCTATTCAACTTCACTATTCAGGATACCGGTCATTAAAGCATTTATAGAAGGCCTTAAAAGAATTATACCACCAAGGACACCACCCGTTCCTTCATGGAACCTCAATGTTGTCTTAACAAGACTCATGGGTCCACCTTTTGAACCCATGCACTCTTGCGAAATACAATTCCTAACCTGGAAAGTTGCATTTCTCATCGCCATCACATCTCTACGGAGAGTAAGCGAAATTTAAGCGTTTACAATACAAGAACCTTTTATCCAACTACACAAAAATAAGGTAGTCCTAAGGACCAATCCTAAATTTTTACCAAAGGTTATTTCACCGTTCCACCTAAATCAAACTGTAGAACTACCAGTGTTCTTCCCACAGCCAGATTCCGTAGCTGAGAGGGCACTCCATACATTAGATGTCAAAAGAGCACTAATGTACTACATTGACAGAACAAAAAACATCAGAAAGACTAAACAGCTATTTATTGCATTCCAAAAACCTCATGCAGGAACCCCAATATCAAAACAAGGTATAGCCAGATGGATAGTTAAGTGCATCCAAATCTGCTACCTTAAAGCAAAAAGACAGCTGCCCATTACACCAAGGGCACACTCAACCAGAAAGAAAGGCGCTACCATGGCCTTTCTAGGAAATATTCCAATGCACGAAATATGTAAGGCAGCCACATGGTCTACGCCTCACACGTTCACCAAGCACTACTGTGTAGACGTGCTATCCGCACAACAAGCCACAGTAGGTCAAGCCGTGTTAAGAACCTTATTTCAAACTACTTCCACTCCTACAGGCTGAACCACCGCTTTTGGGGAGATAACTGCTTACTAGTCTATGCACAGCATGTGTATCTACAGCGACAGATGCCATCGAACTGAAAATGTCACTTACCAGTGTACATCTGTTCGTGGCATCGGTCGCTGAAGATTCACATGTGCCCACCCACCTCCCCGGGAGCCTGTAGCCGTTCGGAAGTTGGCTTACACTTTGTACATTTGTAAATATATGATTTAAACCTTAAATAGGTACATACTTATTCACTCCATTGCATGGGCACTATTACTACAACACAACTCCTACCTCACCCTCTGCGGGGGAAAACAATCGAAGATGGAGTCGACGCCCATGCGCAATGGAGACAAAGAGGAGGAGTCCCTCGGTCCCGTGACTCGAAAGACTTCTTCGAAGAAAAACAACTTGTAACACTCCGACCCAACACCAGATGGCGGGCTATGCACAACATGTGAATCTTCAGCGACCGATGCCACGAACAGATGTACACTGGTAAGTGACATTTTCATTCTACTTATTGGATTTTTATTGTGTTTTATTTATTCAATCAAGTTATATTTTTGTAACCTTGTGTGGTTTATTTTTGTGTGGTATTTTCACTGTTTTACTGTATGAAGTTTTGCACAGTTTAATTGGAGTTTGCCTGACACTTACCCTGACTAGAATTGTGGTTCCTGCTTGATTTGGGCACATACCTCTGCCTACCAGAAACCCAGTTTCTAACAGGAGTTGTATGGGCCATTGATTGTCCTGCTTTCCTGCTTTGATTTTTTTTTTTGGCAACATCTGAGGTCTGACTTCAGAGACCAGAGTCATTGGAGTGACTTGGAAGTGAAAATGGATAAACAGTGTCTGAGACCCAAACACTGGAGTCAGGTCATGAAAGAAGCAGTGGTGAGGTGAATCTGCAGGTGGGGCACCTAATAGTACCTAAGATACTGGAATGAAAAAAGGTAGGAACCAAGGCTCTCCAATACCTAGCCTAAGGCACCAGAGAGGAAGAATATGCAGGGCATATTGGTAGAAAAAGTGAACAGGTGCGACGGATTCTGTAAGTGGTGCCAGTTTTATGGCTGTTGTGAGGTAATGTGTTTGGGGTTTGACTGTGCAGTGATGTGTGGAAGATGAAAATGTTGTCAGGATTTATGATTACCTGTGTCCCTGTTTTCACTTCTTGAATTTGTAGAGGCAGGTGGACCCTGATTAGGAACCGAAAAGCGTGGAGACTTTACCAACCCCATAATTACCTATACAGTGTATTACAAAATTCCCATGGAGGAAAAACCCATGATTTCCAGCATGGCATCTCCTGAGCTGCTTATATGTCTAGAGAATGAGATGGGCACAGGGTCAAGTAACCCATTAGACAGCCCTCACCTCTGCCTTAAAACATTGATCAGGCTTTTGAATTGGGTTGACTATGAGTGATTCCAATATTTTCTTCTGAGACATTGGGCATTGCACTGCCCAAACAAATTATTGGCCACAAGGGACAGAACTGGTTTTGAAAAAATATATCACTACACACATACATCAGGAGCTTATCTACAAGCTTATGTGTATTGATGTTGCTCTCAAACAATCAGCACCAGTGTAGGTACATGAAAAAATGGAACGTCATCCCAGATGAATCTATAGGATACTAGTCTACTTTTGGTGAAATGATATATCAATTTAATAAATATTTAACTCATAGGAAGTCTAAGCTGAAACTAATGACAGGATTGTACATGTCCACACGTAACATAACAAGCATGTCACCCAGGAGTCTGGATAAATGCTGGAAAGGATGCAGGGAACTGGGAATCTTACAGTTGACCTTAAATGGCTATTAAATGTTCTCCAGGTTGCAAGGGAGGGGGAGTGAGAATTGGATTTCTTTGTTTCTTTTGTGTTTACTCCATATATAGTCAATTTGATGCAAAATAAGATTACAGTGTGGCAGAATGACTTAGTCCCAACACACAAATGTCCCATACACGACTGAAATGTAAAACAATGAAGCGTATTGCAAAAAAAAAAAAAAAAAAAAAAACTAATCTTGACACTCCTCTCAGTACTGTCTACAGACATGGATTCAATTCACAACATCAGCAATCTTTTAGATCCATTCAGTACCAGAGCACCCTTTTAGCAATATGACAGATAAATTGGCATCTGTAAATCCCCCAGTAATGCCACAGAACAAGATTAAATATGTTCAGCATCATTCTACTACAGTTCTCTGTTTGACTGACTACTGCTTCAATTCCAAATCCTTGCTTCATACACCTCATTCACCCTTTTAGGTGTCTTTCCCAATATGTCAGGCAATATTTTCAGGTTTTAGACTTAATGCTTGACGTGTAATTAGCATCTGCAACCTTGTCCTTTTCTATTGCACATTCTTCGATAATTTGGAATTCTAAATCTGCCCTTCTTCAGAACTGAAGTTATACTGTAGTCTTGTTGCTCTTACACTGTGGAGCTGTCTGTGGCTTCCCCAACTTTATCCTTGCCCCCTGAAAACCCAAAAGCCATACTCCATGTGGGGGCAGCTCTTATTTTCAAAGACAAAGAAACACTGGTTCTTGCAACATTCCTCCTTTGAAAAAAAAAGCTAATCTACTCAGAGGAATATTTGCTATTTCTTGTCAGAAAGACATTTTTGATTTTCAGTTAAGACTCTTTGGGAATGATTACATCTGACTGGGAGAGGTTCCATTTTGAAACATAGTCCGACACCTTCAGATATCAAGTTTCTCAGCACCTACCACCATATACTTGGAAGCTTCGTGATGCAGGGCTTTTTCCTGAGGATGGAACTCTTCTCCTTCATGTGGGTAGCCCTGAAACTCAAAGGTGGAGAATTTGGCATGAAGGATTCAGCTGGCAATATTAGATCATTTGCAGGCAACATTACGCCTACTTGTCAAGATTGTTATGGACTCATCCAACCTTATGCTGTGCTGTAATCTGGAAATACTTCCTTCTTCATTTGGTCCTGGACTGCTCTTGACTGTTATTTTGCACAGGAGCTTCAGCTTTTCAAAAGACGTTCAGTCAGTACTGATGAACACTCTCTTCCAGTGGTTCTTAACCTGTGGACTTGGGACTCTGCGGCGTCCACAAAGCCCACTCAGGCGGAGGCGACTGCTTAGAATGTTAAATAATATTAACAGATTATTAAAATGAATATAAATAAAGAAAAATAAATGTAAAACGTTCTGTAAATGTGACGAAATTTGAAATCGGAGGCTAAACATTTTGTATCCTCAGATTTGTAGGGGTGTTGCAAGTGCATCAAATAGAATGTAGTATGAATAATGGTTGACCTTAATTAAATGTAGAAAAGTTCCAGTCAAAATGCAGATTTTTTAAAAATGTGTTTTATAAATAAATAAAAAATGCAATCATTTGTGTATTTATTTCATTAATGCGTATTTCTGTATTTTCTGTATTTTTTGTATTGTTTTGTGGCTCAGATTATTGCAGATACTTAGGTTGGGGTCACTGGATTTCAGTAGTGACTAGAGGGGATCCCTGGAATCCAATAAAGAATCAGTGGAGGACCCAAGGTTCCAGTAATGATTAGGTGGGGTCCAGAGAAGTCAAAAGGTTAAGAAACACTGCTCTGCTCATTTGGAAATAAACTGTTGAGAATGGAGACACTTTGCCTGAGTATCTCGGAGTGGTGCTGTGGCTTGCTTGTCAGAGCTACCTTGTCCCACAAGCCAGTTCTGTCAACAAAGGTTCCAGCCACCATGCCTCTTAGATGACACTGATCAAGCAACAACTGAACCTTTGACAGTACTTTTGCCTTCCCCACAAGAAAGATGTATTGCTTCATACTGTTTTGGACTTGTGCTTTTTAAAATGTTCATAAACAATCAACTCTTATATTTGGTGAAAGTGCATTGGTTCTCACATGTGCTTGAGTCTCAGGCCTGTTTAGGATCTTTGAATCAATAAGATGCATATTTTCACTCCAACATCAATTGCCTGAGATTTGCGGTTCCACCTATATCAAGTTTCAATTTGCAGCTTCTACATTCCGACGTGTAAATTATCTATCGTTATAAGACTTCTGAAAGGGGCATAAGTGAATTAAGACCATTCACACATGTGTTGAAACTAATAAAGTGAATACATTGGCATGTTTGTATTCTGTTAATGATATTTCCTCTTGTATTCCTTGTCTTAGAGTTATCGATTTGGGTGTCATGACTCCGTGTGATAAAATACTGCGGACTGCTATTGAAAGCAATGCAGGTTAGTCCTCTCTTTATTTTGCTGTTTTTTCACACTTTTATGAATGCTCCCTGCCCTCATTTTTTTTTTACAAATCTGAACATACATAGCAAGATGTGTAAATTATTAAATCTTACAATGTACATGTTATATCTGTAAGTTTAAATAAACCGATACTGGAACATTTTGGTAAGTAGCGCCAAGTCTCTTGGTTACTGCATGAAGCTGGAATACTGAACACTACTCTGTGTGGTACAATAAAAAAGACAGTGCTCAGGCTAAAATGTAAGTAAAACATTTCCAGTTTGTTCGGTTTTTCAACGTGAGAGCTAGCGGGTCAGTTTTTTTTTTTTGTATTAGTAGTAGTAAGGATAGATAAATATACTTTTAAAAGTACAGACGTGCGACTGGAATTAGTAATACAGAAAAAGTAGTTGCCTGTCATGGTAGTTCTAAATCTTGAATATCTTAATCATGTTTATACCTGCATTATTCCCAAGGTTCCAGCGTTATGTTGGAGCTCATTTTTGAAGATTAGAAAAATAAACCATAAAGTTATAGCTGTCAATGTTTGTCTTTTAATGAATGTAAACCACATTGATACTTTTATTGAATAGAACCCAGGAAAGTAGCTCATTTCCACCTGGGTTCCATTAAAGTCTAGGTGAATAGTAAAAGAAAAGACAAACGTGTTCTTGCAATGTCCTGCCTAATGGAAATGACGTCTGAAGAAAGTGAAATGGCAACAATGTCGGTTATAGAAAGTAGTCAGAATGTTTTTATAGCTGTCTAGCAACTTAATCATGAATATGTAAGCTAGGCATGCGTTCCTTAACATAAGCTTGTGCAAGTTATACAAACCCTGGTAATTTATTAATGTTTTTGCGTGTAGGTGTGTTGTGCACTGTGCTTTCTGGCCCTTTTTAAAGCAATCGATATTTTTAAAGTATTTTTTCTTTTTTCTTCGCCCCACCACTCCCCTCCCTAACAGATATCATTGGCCTATCAGGTCTTATTACGCCATCTTTGGATGAAATGATTTTTGTTGCAAAGGAGATGGAAAGACTTGCAATAAAGATCCCCTTGTTGATTGGAGGAGCAACAACTTCCAAGTATGTTTTGTTAAGGAATTAAAGTCATCAATGAAATATCGTATGCAGTGTATTGTGTATCCCATTTGTTGCTCTGGTCCATACTCGTCCAATGTTCAGATGATAAAAAATTGTTTTTTAAAAATTGATTTAGATGGCTCTTCAGCACCATTATTAACTCTATTTAATATGCACATGTAACAGCATGCCAAACAGTGGAGAAGCCTCTTATTCCATAGAGCAAGTACAATTTGGTAAGAACTCCAGCCACATCCAATAGACTCCATCATCCATCTTTTTATCTATCTGCAAACAACTACATAACCACAGATATACTACTGATTTTTCAGTGCATATGCCCATACACACTGCATAAGAATTCTTGAAATCATGGTGGAAGTGTTATAAACCCATTTGGCTCTGCATGGAATATTAATGTCATAATTCAGACTGTACAGATAATTCTATGTTATAAAGTTGGATTGTTTTTCCTAATTAATATGTCATAGTGTTATGTACAGTTCTTAATGCCACCCTTTACAAATCAGCTGAATAACCTTTGATACCCTCTTCTCACCCATGCTTGTTACACATCTTGTCTTTCTGAGCTGTATTATTTCTTTGAGACAGCGCCACCGACCACCAACTTGCTTGATGCTTGTATTACTGGCAACCAAAGTTGTTTCTAGATCCAGATTGATTCCTGTCACTTGATACTTCAACTTCACTTGAGAGTTGAAGCCAACCCGCCATTGTACCACACTGGCCTCAATGGCGGTAGCAGCTGCCGGGCTGGAGATAACAACCTCCAACCCGGCAGCCTCTACTGTCCCGGCAGCGGCATTATGATCCTGCCTGTTCCATGGTTTTCGCGGCGTTGGTATCGCCACGAAAACCATAGCGGTAGGCCCTACCAGTGACAGGGAAGTCTTTCCCTGTCACTGGTAGGATGCCCACCCCCCTCTAACACTCCCCAGACAACCCCCACCCTTTCCCATCCACACTCTCCCCCTTTCCAATCCTCCCCCACTCATACACGCACACTTGCAGGCACACACCACGCATTCACACACTCACTCACACAGGCATTCACACATGCATCCATCCATTCACGCACACATCCGTACACACATCCAAACCTACACACATTCACATTTGCATTCATACATGCATTCTCACACATGCACACACACACATATGCACACACACACAAGCAACACTACACACTCATTTGCATGCACGCACACACTCACACATTCATCCACACACCTCCCCATACACACACAACACCCCCCTACCGCCAGCAGCGCCCGCCAGCAGAACACCGCCAGGCCGTATTATTTTTCATAATACAGCTAGCGGCAGTCTAATAGCGTGGCGCTGCTGGTGGTAGCAGCGCCACCTTAACCCCATCTACCAGCATGCCCACAGCGGTTTTCCTCCCTTCTTGTAGCAGAAATCCGGCTTGGTCATGTTATGGCAGAAGGATGTTAGCCGCAGTGATGGTCTTTTGGCCGCCGTCGCCGTGGGGGTAGGCGGTACTCAACGCCAAAGTTAAAATGTGGGCCTATGTATCTTTATCATCATTGCTTCACTGAATACAACATGGCTTGCTGCTTCATGTGAATTTATCAGTCCTGATGAAGACCGATTAAACGTTTGGGGTCGAAACACCCTTGACAGTAAAGGCATATGGAATCCTTGTCACTGCACTCATTGACTGATTTATACTTAAAGGTACTCCAAGCAGCCTCAATGACTTATTTCTTGCTTCCTGTTCTTTTGTACACACCATTTTAATTGTTATTAATCACTGAGTGAACACTCACAAACACAGAGCACTGTTTTTAGCTATATAGTGGATCCTTGAGTTAGCACAAGACCACCTGGTCCAGTAGTAAGCTTGCCTCAAGAATTTCTGCAGTGGGACCCCAGTTAATAGATTAATCCATTTTGGAGATTGTCTGTTTTAATAGTACCATGACAATTGTTGATTTTGAATTTGATAAATGACTACTTATTTCAGTTAGGTATTAATCAAGAGTGACATGGTTTAAATGATCAAGGAACCTTCTTAGCAGCCATCCTGGTGCTGGATCTTGTGCAGTTTCTGTGAAGATGGCATTTACTTGCATTGTAATAAAATCATGAATGCAAATAGGGGTGAAGAAAATGTATGTCTTCAGGGTTTTTAGCATAGACTAGTCTGCTAGACCTTTTAGTGCGAGTAGTACTAAATGAGAGTGCATAGGGGAAAGTACCTTGCTTTACAAATGAGAAGCAGGAGAAAATAAATGTTCGATGGCATGTGTAGCTGCAGATACACATGCTGTGCACTGTTCCTGCTATCTAGTGTTGGGCTCAGATTGTTACAAGTTGTTTTTCTTCGAAGAAGTCTTTTCGAGTCACGGACTGAGTGACTCCTCCTTTTCGGCTCCATTGCACATGGGCGTCAACTCCATCTTAGATTGTTTTCTTTCCACCATTGGGTTCGGAAGTGTTCCTCTTCGCTTCGTAATTCGAATCGGGAAACTTAGAAAATCATCGAAATTCACCGGTATTGTTTACGTTCGGGACCGGTTTAGTTTCATCACATCGGCACCGACAACAAGACCGCTTTGGCGGCCCTTTGGGCTTCCGCACTTCACCAAGGCCTGGTCGACCCGACCACACCCGTAGTCGAAGACTAATGGACCGGACCCCCCTTCCGTTTCTGTCCCAAGTGTCACGCCAAGTATCCTTATACAGACCAGCATCGGGTCTGTAACCTGTGTTTATCGCCCGAACACAGAGAGGATACTTGTGAGGCCTGCCGAGCGTTTCGATCCAAGAAGACCTTAAGGGATCGACGCGCAAGACAACTGCAGATGGCATCGAAGCCGAAACAACATCTCGACGCCGAAGAAGAAGAGATGCGGATATCCATTCAAGGATCGGACTCGGATGAATCCGACGGTGATCCACCTTCGACGGCTGCGCAAAAAGTGAGTACACCTGCCCCGCCCCACACCCAAGGTCAGAGCAAAAAACAAAAGGCCTCGGGGACGCCACTGCCGGAAGGTCATGGCTCCACCCACAGAAAAGAAGGTGACCAAGTAACATCGGCACCGAAAAAGGCCAAGACATTGCAGAAGACTTCCGACTCCGGTCGAGAAACCGGCACCGAAAAATTTCGGCATCGAGTGCTCGAGGCGAGCAAGCCTCGAAAGAGCCTATCGGAACAGAAAAGACCATTTCGATGGGAATTTCAGTACCAAAAAAGTCGGCTTCGGAGCCGAAACGGACTTCCTACACGGAAGAGCAAGGGCTCTCTTTACAGCTCAAAGAAAGGCATAGATTTGAGCAAGAACTGGATTTAGAAGAGCATGATCAAACTCAGCAAAGGTTAGAAATCCAGAAAGACACAGGGAAAATACAAACCATCCCTCCGCTCAAGTCAAAAAGAAAACTGGCTTTTCATGAGACTGAAATGCAACCAAAAGCCAAAGTGGTTAGAGAAAGGTCACCACCCCCACATTTCTCACCACAAACGTCCCCACCTCAATCACCACAGTTGTCACCAGTGGGTACACCAATAGCACAGTCACCCACACATACTGGGATGACTCAAGACGATGCTGACACCTGGGATCTAAATGACCCACCAATATCGGACAACAGCCCAGAGAGTTATCCAACAAAACCTTTGCCGCCAGAGGACAGTATGTCCTACACGCAGGTACTGACCAGAGCAGCAACATTTCACAACGTGACAATGCACTCTGAACCTGTTGAGGATGACTTCCTGTTTAACACTCTGGCATCCACACATGCATCGTACCAAAGTTTACCAATGTTACCGGGCATGCTTAAACACACAGCAGGTCTTCCAAGAACCTGTAAAAGGCAGAGCCATCACGCCAAGGGTCGAAAAGAAATATAAACCGCCCCCGTCAGACCCAGTGTTTATTACTCAACAACTCTCTCCAGACTCAGTGGTTGTGGGGGCTGCAAGGAAACGGGCAAATTCACAGTCATCAGAGGATGCGCCACCTCCTGGTAAGGAAAGTCGTAAATTCGACGCAGCAGGGAAAAGAGTTGCATCGCAAGCAGCCAATCAGTGGTGAATTGCCAACTCACAAACCCTACTTGCCCGCTACGACAGGGCGCATTGGTATGAGATGCAAGACATCATCCAGCACTTGCCCAAAGAGCACCACAAACGTGCCCGACAAGTGGTTGAAGAAGGACAAGCCATATCAAACAACCAAATCCACTCTGCACAAGACTTTGCAGATACAGCGGCACAGACTATCAATACAGCAGTAACAATTAGAAGACATGCATGGCTGTGAAGTTCTGGGTTTAAACCAGAAATACAACAGGCGGTATTGAATATGCTGTTTAATCAACAACTTCGCATCCAGGTACCCACACCCTCAGTCCAAAGGCAATGCTCTATGGATCAGCTGGTCAGGGATATTTGCTTACCCTTTTCCCCCTCTCCCGCTCATTCCTTATCAGGTCAACAAACTGAGTCAAAACAAACTCAAACTAATACTTATAGCACCAACGTGGGCTCGCCAACCGTGGTACACCAGACGGTTGGACCTATCTGTGGTACCCCACATCAAACTACCAAACAGACCAGATCTGTTAACACAACAGAAACAACAGATCAGACACCCGAATCCAGCATCGCTCAACCTAGCAATCTGGCTCCTGAAGTCTTCGAATTTGGATATCTAAACCTTTCAAAAGAGTGTATGGAACTTATTAAACAAGCAAGAAAACCCACAACCAGACATTGTTACGCTAACAAATGGAAAAGATTTGTTTGCTACCTCCAGGCTAATCAGATTATGCCATTAGACGCCTCCACACAAAACAATGTAAGTTATTTACTACACTTACAAAAGTCCAATCTAGCCTTCTCTTCCATTAAAGTCCGTCCCACTGCAATATCTGCTTATTTGCAGATAAAACATACAAAATCGCTTTTTAGAATCCCAGTTATTAAGGCCTTTATGGAAGGACTAAAAAGAATCATACCCCCAAGGACACCACCAGTACCTTCATGGAATATTAATATTGTATTAACAGGACTCATGGGCCCACCATTTGAACCCATGCATTCTTGTCAAATCCAATTTTTGACTTGGAAAGTAGCCTTTCTAATAGCCATCACTTCACTTCGAAGAGTTAGCGAAATACAGGCGTTTACTATTCAAGAACCCTTTATACAAATACATAAACAGAGGGTGGTTCTCCGTACAAATCCACAATTCTTACCAAAAGTCATATCACCGTTTCATCTAAACCAAACTGTGGAACTCCCAGTCTTCTTTCCACAGCCAGACTCAGTAGCAGAAAGGGCATTGCATACGTTAGACATAAAAAGAGCGCTAATGTATTACATTGACAGAACAAAACAATTGTTCATAGCTTTCCAAAAACCGCATGCAGGTAACCCTATATCCAAACAGGGCTTTGTCAGATGGATAGTCAAATGCATTCACACCTGTTACCTTAAAGCTAAAAGAGATTTACCCATTACTCCAAGGGCACACTCCACTAGAAAGAAAGGCGCCACAATGGCTTTTCTTGGTAATACACCAGTGACAGAGATTTGTAAGGCAGCTACCTTGTCTCTGTCCCATACATTTACTAAGCATTACTGTGTAGATGTGTTAGCAACACAACAAGCCACAGTAGGACAGGCTGTACTAAGAACATTATTTCAGACACCTTCAACTCCTACAGGCTAACCACCACTTTTGGGGAGATTACTGCTTTGTAGTCTATGCACAGCATGTGTATCTGCAGCTACACATGCCATCGAACGGAAAATGTCACTTACCAAGTGTACATCTGTTCGTGGCATGTTGCGCTGCAGATTCACATGCGCCCTCCCAGGGAGCCTGTAGCCGTTTTAGTTGCATGTAAATTGTAAATATGTAAATAAATATTCCTTTACTACACACTATGTACATACATATCTACTCCATTGCATGGGCACCTCTGGTATCCTTACTTCACCAACTTCTACCTCAGCCTTTGCGGGGAAAACAATCTAAGATGGAGTTGACGCCCATGCGCAATTAAGCCGAAAAGGAGGAGTCGCTTGGTCCCGTGACTCGAAAAGACTTCTTCGAAGAAAAACAAGCTTTAACACTCCGAGCCCAACACTAGATGGCAGGAACAGTGCACAGCATGTGAATCTGGAGCGCAACATGCCACGAACAGATGTACATTGGGTAAGCAACATTTTCCATATAGAGAACACTTTTTATATGAAGAAAAGAAAAGAGAGTACCCATCAGAAAAAGAGCTAATCATGTAAGTAACTTTGTTTACGGTCTTACTGTTTCAAGCAGCAGAGGATACATTACTTTAATCATTGTGTGACTTGTGCAGTAGTGTGGATAGTGCTTTTTCATAGCTAATTCTCAGTCTGAAAGAGACATCTACTTGTAGATTCCTTACCTTAGAATCTCCCCCAGATGTCAGTCTGGAGCTGGAGATTTTTCTTGAACAGTACCCTTGCGTGCCGTTAGATGGTGTTGATCAGCTCCACGTCCATAACTGATATGATGTTGTGGGTCCTCTATAGGTGTCACCCCTGGCGCGCTGATGTCAGTTCTTTTCTTTCCGCATCTGCCAGCGCTGATCAGAGCTACCCCTTAGTCATTTTTGACTGGCCTTTTTTTTTTTTTTTTTTTTACTTTTTGTTGAAGTTTTTTCAAGTTGGTAACTCCTGGCACGTCGAGGAAGACTGATTCAAGCCCTGCAGATACTGTCACCGGGCGATGTCCGTGACGGATCAGCACCTCGGGTGCCTTTGGTGTTTGGTGTGCGACCACGACCCAAAATCGTGCTCAAAGTGTCAGGCCATGCATTTAAATGCTTTGAGGAAGAAGTCCCTGAAGCTGATCACGGCCCGACACTCGACTTCCCAATAGTCGAGGTAGCGAATGAGAGGAGTGGTCGTGGAGTCATCCATCGTTGTCATCCTACTCTAAGTCCTCAGTGCAATTGGGTAAGTCAAGGCACAAAAAGAAGTCGAAGAAAACAATAGTTCTTCAAGTTCACCTCATCTGTTGGCCGACAAGACGAGGGTGTGTGAGTGTCGTCGTTCTAGGTCTCCATCTGTAGAGCCTGTGTCTGTGGCGACTCCGCACCTCCCCAAGTTGCCAGGAGCCGGAGCGACACCTGCCCAGGTAAAACAGTTTTATGAGGCCAAGCGCCTCATTTTTTGGCAGTCCAACACCGCTGGAATGCCTTCTGGCCCCACAGAGTCAGAAGGGGCCCCTTTGCCCTTCAGGTTTCACCCCAGCGGCTTTGGCTCCAAGGGGCACTCATAGATCCATGTTTGGATTCAGGATGGCGTAGAGTTTACCATTTTGACCTTCCCCGATGACGGTCCTGAGGACGACACTCCTAGCCCCACCCATGCCCACATCCTCATTGTCGACAAGGACAGGGGCCTTGCCCCTTATGTTGGATCCTGAACCTTATTCCTATGGGCTAGGTTATGGTGAGGAATGGGAGGGGTCACTGGACCCTTTGGAATACCAGCTCCAAGAATCTATGGACTGCGTATGGACTTGGGTGAAGCCAGTGGTCTAAACACCTCCACAGATACTGCCATGCTTTCTCTCCCTACCATGGCTACAGAGGAGAGACCGTCATACTCTATGGTGGTGAGAAGAGCGGCCAAGGTCCTTGTCCTGGAGCTGCCTTCGGTGGAAGTCAGGACTAACCTCCTGACAGAGGTGCTTCAACCTACCACTTCATCCACCGAACTCCTGCTCCCCTTCAGTGAAGCCCTTAGGGATGGCCCACTGGGTGCCTGGGCCCTGTGAATCCTGTGAACTGAACAATTGCCCACTGCCCTGCTCCAGGCAACCCATGTTTCCTTACGCAACACCCCACCCCAGGTAGCTTGATTATCTAGAACACTACCTCCCATGGTGCATTCCGCTCCACACCTCCGGATAGGAAATCCTAGAGGCTGTACACACTTAGGCAGAAAATGTTTTCTTCTGCTAGCCTGGCATTGCGGTCCGTGAACACCGCATGTCTTTTGGGCATTAATCCCATACGCCGCGGGGAACGGTTGCACAAGTGCTGCCACAGGTCCCCGGAGAAAGAGACCCGGGCTGTACTTTTCCAAGCAGTTACTGATGGGAGAGGCACAGCAAAGTTCACTACACAACGTTGACTGGACATGTCTGACTCACTGGGCAGATCGGTTGCATCGACAGTGGCCCTTAGGCGCTATGCCTGGTTGAGGACGTCTGGCTTTTCGGGAGATCTCCAAGCCAACCTTATGGACATGCCCTTTGATGGCAACCATCTCGGAAAAAAACAGACTCATCGCTCAAGCGCTTCAAGGATTCTTGTGCTACGTCCAGGTCCTTGGGCCTCGTGACAGCCCCTTATCCCCTGTACGGAAGGGGCACTCAGCCACGTCCATTCCCATCCAGCCGCTGTGCTTGCTGCCCAGCCTCTGTGTGACCGGGAACATGGGATCCACCAGATAGTCCGAAGGGGCTACTCCCTTCCCTTCGAGACTTCTCCCTCATCCATGCCACCATCCTACGATCAAATAACAGAGGATCACTTGATACTTCTCCGAGAGGAAGTTACGGCTCTCTTGGCCAAGGGAGCCCTAGAGAGGGTTCCTGTGCCACAAGTAAGACGTGGTTGCTATTCTCATTACTTCTGGTACCCAAGAAGGACAAGGGCCAATGCCCTGTCCTAGATCTTTGGTCCCTCAGTCTCTTCCTCAAGAAGGAGAAGTTCCCTCAAGAAGGAGAAGTTCAAAATTCTCACTCAGGTTTTTTCTGCCCTGGACCCAATAGACTATATGGTAACGTTGGACTTGTAGGATGCATATTTCCATTTTCCCGTCCTGCCTGCCCACATATTTTACTTGCGGTTCATGGTAGGCCACAAGCACTTTCAGTTCACCGTGCTCCCTTTTGGGCTTACCAGCGCCCCTCGGGTGTTCACCAATGTGATTGCAGTGGAGCAGCTCATCTTCACCGATCAGGGATTTCATTCTCCACCCCTATCTTGTTGACCGGCTGCTGAAGACAGGCTCGCCCCAGGCTGTCGTCTCTCACCTCAAGACTGTGGCGGAGCTCCTGCGTTCTCTGGGATTCGCTATAAACGTGCCAAAGTCACACCTGACTCCCTCTCAGGCACTACCTTTCATCTGAGCTATTCTGGACCCAGTGCAGTTTCTGGCTTATCTTCCCGAGCAGCAAGTCTAGGAGTTCAGGCTATGACACAGATTTTTCAACCTCTATCCTGGATTTAGGTGAGTATGACTCTGAGGCTGTTGGGCCTCATGGCCTCCTGCTGGTGACACATGCCAGATGGCGTATGCAGGCTCTGCAGTGGGACATGAGGTTTCAGTGGGCACAGCATCAGGTAATCTCTTCGACAGGGTCCAGATCTGCAGTGCTGGTTAACAAACAATTGGGTCAGAGGCAGATCCTTCTCCAATGACAGATGCGTCACTCCTGGGGTGGGGTGGCCATCTGGGAGAGGCGGAGATCAGAGGACTCCACATCAACCTGTTGGAGCTCCATGCGCTCATGCTAGCATTGAATGCATTTCTTCCCTCTATCAAGAGAAGGGTAGTGCGGTTTTTCACCGACAACACCACTGCCATGTGGTACTGCAACAACCAAGGTGGGGAAGGGGTCGTGTATCCTTTGTCCAGAGGCTGTGTGCCTCTGAACGTGGCTGATACAACAGGACATTTCCCTGGTGGTTCAACATATGGTGGGTTCTCTGAAAATCAGAGCAGACAAACTCAGCCAGCAATGTTTAGTTGATCACAAATTGCGTCTCCATCCGAAGGTGCCGCAAGGTCTCTTTCAGTGGTGGGGAGAGCCTTGGTTGATCTGTTCGCCTCCTCAGAGACCAAGCAATGTCAGCAGTACTGCGATTTGGAGTTTCCAATGCGGCAATCACTCTGAGATGATTTTTGTCTCAAGTGAAACTCAGGCCTCCTGTACGCCTTTCCGTCCATACCCCTTGTGCCCAGAGTTCTCAAGAGGAACAAGAATGACTGCTCTCAAGTAATCCTTGTGGTTCCAGACTGGGCACAAAGAGTCTGGTATCCTGAGTTATTGAACATGGCCATCGATCATCCGATCAGACTGCCCCTTTGGGATGAGCTTCTGTCGCAGCAGCTGGGGAAGGTTCTCCACCCAAAACTGTCCAGTCTCCGCCTTCTTGCGTGGAGATTGAGCGGCAACAGTTAACAGCTTTTGACTTTCCTCCCAAAGTCTGTAACGTAATCTTGGCAGCCAAGCGTCTTTTCGCCAAAACGGTATATGCCTGTCACTGAGAGAAATTTGTGGCATGGTGCACAGACAAGCCTGGTGACCCCCTTTCCTCCTCTATCTCTGAGGTCTGAATGTTTATCCATTCTCTGGCCCAGCAGGGCTCTGCTATAGGCACTCTCAAAGATTATCTGTCTGCCATTTCTGCTTTTTTTTTTTGCAGTTGCCTGATCAATCTTCTTTGTTTTAGTCGCCTCTTGTAAATAGGTTCCTTAAAGGCCTTACTCATATGTCTCCTCCATCTCCAGACATTATATCCAATGGGATTTTAATTTAGTTTTGACATTTCTGGTGTGCGCTCCTGTCGAGCTTTTCCACAATTGTCCTTGCAAGCTTCTCACTTTGAAAACAGCCTTCCTTGTGCTATTACATGTGCCTGCAGGGTGAGTGAGCTACAGGCATTGTCATATAAGCCACCCTACCTTTCCATCTTTATTGGCAAAGTGGTGCTAGGGCTTCCTTTTTACCAAAAGTGGTTACGCCCTTCCATGTAGGCCAGTCCATCACCTTGCCTACTTTTTACGCACCCCCGCATCCTTCTAAGGAAGAGGAGACTCCCTTGCCTGAACCCAAAATGAGTGTTGGCGTTCTACCTTGATAGTACCAAAGAGTTCTGGGTGGATGATCAACTCTTTGTTGGTTATGTGGGTGCGAAGAAAGGTCCAGCAGTGCAGAAGAGAACAATCTCTAGATGGGTCGTACTCTGCATTAAAATGTGCTACATACTGGCTAAGAAGCAACCCCTTGAGGGTTTGTGTGCTCGTTCTACCAGTGCTAAAGCTGTGACCACTGCGTTAGCACGCGGAGCTCCAGTCCTTGACATCTGTCGGGCAGCAATGTAGGTGTCTCTGCACACTTTTACCAAACACTTCTGCCTTGACAGTCAGGTCCGTAGGGGCACGCACTTTCCCATTTGGGTCCTGCAGGACTTTCTAGAATGGTCTTAGTTTGCAGACCCACCTTCGGGTATGGCAATGCTTGGGTATCTATTCTAAAGTAAGGAATCTGCAACTAGATGTCTCTATCAGATAGACAAGTTACTTACCTTTGGTAACACCTTATCTGGTAGAGACAATATCTAGTTGCAGATTCCTTACCGACCCACCCATCCTCCCGGCTCTGCGAACTGATTTCCAGGGGCAGGGATTCCCCTTCATGGCCCTAGTTTTGACATACCAGTGATCAGTTTTCTTCATGGCTCTGTACTTCTGGGGTGGAAAGTTGTGAAAAGAAACTGATGTCAGCACACTGGGGTGGCACCTATATTGGTCACGCAATGTCATATATCAGGCAGGCAGACAACTATGACGACAGATGCGGAGCCAATCAACGGCATCTAATGGCAAACAAAGGTGCTGCTCGAGAAAAATCTCAGAATCCAGACTGATGCCTGGGGGAAATTCTAAGGTAAGTTATCTGCACTTAGATATTGTCTCTACCAGGTAAGGCGTTACCGAAGGTAAGTAACTTGTCCTTTACGTTTATTTACAATGGCGACTTAAATTTAGATGGGAAATCATTTTATTGTTATTCTGTGTTTTTTGCCTCTATCCTAGAACCCACACTGCAGTTAAAATTGCACCTCGGTACAGCTCTCCTGTGATCCACGTGCTTGACGCTTCCAAGAGTGTGGTGGTTGTGAGTTAAATATTTTTATATCATTCTTCTCGCAGATGTTTCATGAATTAATGTGCAAACATTCCACCAGTGTTTTATTTTGACCTTTTAGTCGGGTCTCATTCTTCATAATCTTTATTTCAAAAGTGTACAATTCCCATACAGCATACATAAAACAGATATTCACCCCATTCAGGACCAAACCAAGTGAACAAAAGATTCATAAGATACATAGGTATATATATGGTAAACTATTTTCCAATGCACCAACCAGTAAATAACAAGATGTGAAGTTATCGCGACTGGAAGCATGCATATACGTCTGACCACCATCTCTTTTTGCTGTAATTTGTTTTTATCTTTTGATGCACCCTGGCCTCTTTTGCACTGTCTGCAAAATTATGTTTTCTTTTTGGCCTAATAGCTGCTGAGTTTCTGCAAAATATGTGCGCTGTTAATTTTTATTTGTTTTCAACAGTGCATATTTTCTAGTTTTGTAGACAAAATGAAATCTCAAGGACTTATGAAGGTGTGAGGGATTTCAGTGTGGTGCTTCCAACAAAAATGTAATATATAATAGGCAACCAATCCTGCTTAGAGGTTATCTAGAGTGTTGGGGTGTACCAGCTTTGAAACATTAGGTCATATCCCAAAGATAGCTCTGCAAGTCAATTGTATTGTTCAATATATTATGATTGTGAGTTGCAGTAGGCAGCTTCTCATTGTGTTAACTTGATGAGAGAATTACCACAGGGGTTACCATTTTTTGACACAACTTTGTAATACTTTTATACGGTGCAGGATCCAGTTGTTGTGGTTGTATTAAAAATTAGGAGAGTTATGTTTTTCTTGAACAAATGGAGGAAAGTTTGTTAAGATCTTTTGAACGTGTTTTCTACTGTTATGCTCATGACACTCAGCTATTGGTACATATAACTTATGATACCAGTCAAAACCAAGCAAGTATTAGGTGCAATCTCTACCTGGATGGATGAAAACTCTTTGCTCTTAAATTCAGGCACGACAGAGATAATCTTTAGCAAAGACACCACCGAATGCTCGCCTGTCTGGTGGCTGTCTGATCTTGGCTGCCTAATCATATCTCCAGCTAGTGCTCACAGCGCGATTGTTATATTTATTATCAGTCTTTATTTTGAGGAGCATGCTAACAAGCTTACATTGATGTGCCTTTTCTTGCTTAAAGGTCTATGGGAGATCATATCATTGGTATCTCCACATTTCAGAAGGACAGTAGTCAAACCTTGTCTACCATCTAGACTGAGCTACATTAACTCCCTTTTTTGTCGATGCCACTCTATCTCAGTCAGAGGTTACGAGTTGTTCACATTCTGCAGTGAAGCAGATTCTGCGCCTAAATAATAGGACTTGAATTGCACTTTACTTACCTGCTCTCCGCTGGCTGTCAGGAAATTGATTTCTTATAATGCGCTCTGTATGACACACTGGGTATCAAATGGGCAGGGTTTGGTCTTCACTTATTTGTTCTTCCAGTCTTATTGTCCACACTGAGTTCTCGGTCAACCTGTAATTGCCTTTAAATCGCTCCCTGTGTTCTGAAGTCTTCGACCGAGTCCATTTCCTTTTCTTCTTTTCCTTCTAAAGCCTGGGTTGACCTCACTTGGTCCATCAGACAAATTTAGGACCACCTGAATTTCCGTCATAGGTTGAAGACTTTTCTATTCTCTTTTGGCTAAGTTAAATAGCTGCTCCATTCCTGAACTCTACTATCAAGTTGTACTAGCACCAAGCCACCTCCACTATGCTGCATGGTAACTGTCAAGCGTTTGTGAAATAAATGATAGTGATGGCCATAAATACAGACTTGCACCTACAACTCTCACATATCCCCAGAGTGATAGATAATTTTAGAGATGATTAAAGCTGAGATCAGTACAGTTGTGACAACCACGAAAGAGACATGTATCTCTCTGCCATAATGCTTAGCTCTCCAAAGACTGACATCTCAAATGTCTTGATTTTTGCAGAGCAATCTAACGGAATAGTGTTCTGTTTAATTACGTAATCTTCTTGGCCTTGCTTCTGCTTGTTGTGTTGCCTGATCTTGGTCCCTCCCAATGGATTGTTTCCTGAGCCCAGACACTGCAAGTATAGGTATGTATTATTTGGAGTGGTAAAAAGGGCAGGTGTCCTGGAAAACTCTCCCAAACATACCTTTAAAAAAATCCATGTTACTAACCGACAAACTGTCCAGCGACAACTGGTATATTTTTCTGGGTTCACCTCACCTATTTCCAGAGCCAGCCCATACACAGGACATTTGGACTAACATTGTTAGAGGGTTTAATAAGTGGCCAACATAGCATGAAGATAGCAGTGGCAAATACAGTTAAGATGCCAAAGGAAAAAATGCAGGACGTAAATATGAAGAGTGATACTGTATTCTGAGTTGTGTGGTATTTACAGCACTCGGTAACTACCGGGTGAATTACATAATGCACTCTTACATAAATTTGGACAGGTCAGGCCTTCACGAATTTAACAGGGGAAACAGTATGCTATTTACGATAACGTGGATTTTGGCAAAATAAGCCCCAAAACCTTCATATGTTAATCCCCATAATCTCGGGAGAGGTGCTGTTCATTGCACTCAATAAATTCCGAACCTTGGGATTTTATTTTATCGTAATGGTAGAAAGCACCTAATCCTTTGACATGCACTTAATCAGGCCTTTAGTGTTACATATGAGTATACATACGAAAAACACACTAGGCCCAAGCAAAACGCTATCCTGCAGATGAATGAATACTTGAACAATAAACACTCAAACATAAGCAGTACATGATGATACACAGTTATGCGCATGATGCAATAAAAGCAGCCAGCAGTAGCAATCAATAGTCGAGGCCTCGGGTGAATGATGGGCACTAATGCCAAAATAATGTGTAACGACACAACGCGTACACTGACAGGCATGTCTTTGTACAGGAAGTTGACTCCTGCTGTTTTGTGCCACAAACAAGATTCAGAGGGCCCTTGAGAGAGACTGAAATGTTTATTGCAAGAATCAACGGGAGGGACGAGGGCCTCCACAACCTAGCCGTGCACATGGTGCCTGTGTAGTCGTATGCACTAATATATGAAAAAGCATTCGTATTTTTCATACGTCTAAGGTTTTTCTTCGGCCAAAAGGGCTTCTTTTATTGAGAGGCAGTGAACGGACTTCTGCTTCACTTTCTTTGAAACAAGATAACGGTCGCCATATTCCAGATCTCACTGGCCTTTCCCTCTATTCCTACTGTCGGCTTATCTTGTGGCAGAAGGGCATTTTTAATTTAGAGGGGGTGTAGGTAGTTTTGCATTACTTTCCTTTGAGTCAGGGATGGCCGCTTCTGTATGCACTGGGTCAGTGGTTTTCCTTCGGAAATCCCTCATCCAGCATCTGCATGAGGGAAACTTGAATATTCCAGCAAGAGATTCTCAGTGTGGCCAAGAAGGCAATGTCCTCTAGTAAGTGACATTGAGCATCAGATAAACAAAATCGAAATTAGCATAAACTGAGCAGGGAGTGTTAGGTTAAGTAGGAATAAGATATCAGTTCTTCCCACCCGACTGAGCACTCGTGTACTGTTGGAGAACGAGTGGGTTAAGAGTACTGCTCTGAAAGTACAACTCTTTGTATAAAATGGCTGCCTTCAATTAGAAGGAGCGATTGGGTTTATGGGTCAGGCAAGTCCGGGCACAGCCACTGTGATGATCAAATCTGAGTGCGAAATGAGAGATAGCGCCTTCCCATCCAGCTTCTCATGTATCAGCCAGTATCAGTGTAGTGAGGGGGATCTTCTTCCAGAAGTGCAGCATATTTCACAAAACATAAGGACAAATCTGGAAAAACTGGCAGCATTAAGATGTCCACGTGCATGGCTTCATGCATATCACAGATTCGGACGCTGTGCTGGGCCCTGTCTCAAGTGGTAGGTGGTATCTTCCACCTGAAGGGATGTGACAGTACTTGAAAAAAAATCCTTGAGGTGTTGGTAGGTCGGTGGGTCTTGGGCCCAACAAATGGCTAACCCTAAAAAACGGAATATCTCTAAAGAGCTTTAAGTTGAAGGAGTGCTGAGCGTTGCTATGTTCCGATTTAAGCTGACAGCCATGTGAGCTTTGGTATTAGGCTGCATTTGGCAAGACAGGGGAATGGCATTTTATTTAAATACTAAACTGTGTAACTTTTCGAAGGTTCTATTACACATCTTGACATGTTCTGTATAATTAACAGTATCATAGTTAGTGGAGCACTGAGAATGACAGGAGAAAAGAGAAATGGTTGTGGTGGGCGATAGTGTGAATTTGGGTGTTTTCTGTTTTATTGGTGTACATCCAGTGAAAGCTGGTTTGTAGGAGAAGGCAGAGGTATTTGATGCTTAAATAATAATTGAGTCTGATAAGTGATTTTGAAGATTATATGAAAGAGGAAGAAGGCTGTCAACCGGTAGTTAAATGATCCCCTTAGTCTCCTGACGTTCTAAACATCACTTAAACAAAAATTAACAATGCTTCTAACTGAGTGGTCATTTTTTGCAGACCGCTAAACAGTAAGCGAATTCCAGAAAGTCTAACTGTTCATGGTACCAGTGAGTTCATGCCCACTGCATCTGTATTGCGGGTTATTTAGGGATGGAGAGCTGAAGCTGAGTAAAATGGTCTTTTCTACTTACCTTTGACGTGGACTGTACTGGGCATGGTCGCTCTGCACTACAGGAGCTTTCCAGGTGACACATGTTTTTCTGGATCCTGAGACGCAGTCAGTCCACACAGATGAGGCATTATTAGGGACACAATTTTGGTAAATTACTCTTTCGTCTGTTTTAGGATTATCCTGACATTCTTTCTAGCTACACTAGTGGTGGGAATTGTTTTTAGGGAACCAACAGTTTGTCACATAGATTAGTACCAAGAGCGTCATCACGTTTGATGGGTGTTGGAAAAAACTGATGCAACCCTTAATAACAGCCGCACAAGTTGAGAACCCCTTTTTAGGGACATCGAAAAGCTCGTTCTTGTGGAGGCTGTTCATAAGAACAAAAACATGAAATCGCATTATTGACTACATGCCCATATAATAGCCACACTGTCAAAGGACACCTTGTTGCTCCCTAGTTCTCTATAGTAAATTTTGTTATGTAATGTAATCTAACCATGGTACTCAGGGTGATTTATTAAACCTATGGACTCCAGAATGAGTGGGTTGGGGGCACATTGCTTCTTACTCCTTTCATCCTTCTGACTGTTTGACACTGCTTTAAAATGGTAGTAATGCCGTTTAGCTGATTTGCAAATCTGATATAACCTAACATGTAGTTATTGGTATAAACAACCAAAATGTAATGATTGCAACCGATGCAGATAGGTCGGCTTTAATTTATATGAGTTAAAGTCTCGTCTTTAAATCTAACTACGCATTACTCGTATTTATGCATTCTCCTGATTACTGCATTTTATAACCCCTCTTTCATTTCAGTGCTCTCAACTGCTCGATGAAAATATGAAAGATGATTTCTTTGAGGAAATAACAGAGGAGTATGAAGAGGTTAGACTGGATCACTATGAATCATTGAAGGTACGTAAATTATAAAGAACATTTGTATTTACCTCGTTTTGTACTTTCACCAACATTATTTCACACAGGCTTAGTATAGACATTTCAGCAGCCGTTCCTTCTCTACCTTTAACGTAGACCCTTTGTTCCTCTGGTTTCCTGGATTGTTGAACACGTGAGCTTGACCTGCTTGTAGAGGACCTCTCTCGTAACATATTCTATTCAGTGAACGTTCCCTGCCCCTTGTCTGAACCTCAGAGGAAATCATTAGTATGTTTGTGTCCATGACATGAATGCAGCTGAACATGAACGTAGTCTGCAGTCTCAAATGAGACCATTGAGAGAATTGAACATTCAAAATGCTAAAGCTACGAGTAGTTCGGGGACAAGCTAGAACTATCCTTCACTTCCTTCACTTGGCCATACACATATTATTACTGCAAATGCTCATCTCTGCGATGTTAGATGCAGCTGCACTTTATATGCAGCCTAAAAAAATCTTCAAGCAATGGTACTTCTCACCAATTTGCCTGAGAAAACGTTTAAACTACCCTTACCAAAAATCCTCATCTGAAAGTGGAGCGGTTAATCTCACAATTCTTGCTCCAGTGGTAGAGTGCCTCTAAGTAAACGTAAAAAGTATTGCAACTGTGTCACAGTCATATTTACACTGTTGCCAGAAAGACAGTTCCACCCAGAATTCTTAAGGTCCTGGACATGTATGTCAAGCCTCTGGAGCATAGGACCCTCCGCAGACCAAATCTTCTGCTACTCGAAACTCAGTTACACTGTCTGGTCAGTCCAGCTCACCTTAAGGGTGGGATGGTCCCAGGCAACCTTTGAACTGTAGGATTGAGTAGTCTATCATGCAGTGGCAGCCGGTAATTTTAGGAGGGAGGGGGCAGTGGGAAGCACACTCACACTCACACTTATTCATTCACACACGCACATCCATTCACAACACTCATCAACATTCAAACATACACGCATGTACCAAACATTCATTTAAAACACACACACACTTACCTTCAGTTCGGAGGTCCCAGGAAGGTTGGGACTGCTGCCTTCCCTCTCTGGCTGACATTAGTTCAGCCAATAACGCAAGGTAGCACTCCCAACTTCATCACAGAGTTGGATGGGGCCAGTGAGACTGCTGATCCCACTCCATGACGAGGTGTCACTGATTGACACTCGCCCTGGGCGCTTCAGGGCTTCAACCTGAAGCGCCCAGGTCGGAGTCAGTGGGTGCCGTGACTAGGGGAAGGGCCTCGAGGCACATTTGCTGAGCTGAGGAGGTCACGCCCATAGGAGCTGTGACCTCTTCAGCCCAGCAAAGTTCAGCGCAGGCACCCAGGACTCTGCACAAACTGCGCATGTCTCGCTCCTGGCTGCCTGAGCTGAACATTAAA
This sequence comes from Pleurodeles waltl, assembly GCF_031143425.1. Classification (NCBI taxonomy): domain Eukaryota; kingdom Metazoa; phylum Chordata; class Amphibia; order Caudata; family Salamandridae; genus Pleurodeles; species Pleurodeles waltl. The sequence continues at coordinate 608,557,588 of NC_090444.1, read as the reverse complement.
AGTGTCTGTTAGGCTGACCTTTGCTCAGCCTGACAGACACTCTTCATGATGGTCAAAAGGTGGTGGGGGTGTGGCCCCTCCGCCCTAAAGGACTTGCCGCGGCTGCTGTCATGTTGGTTGTGGTGTGTTAAACTTGTTACACCAGGAGTAAAGCCTGTCTCTCTCCTAGGTCGCAGATCGAGGAACACAGTTTATTTAGCTTTTCTACAGTTACTGTGAGGCATGTGCTGGTGGTTGTTGAAAAGGAAGTGACTCTTTGGCCTCAAGCATGAAATGTCACTGCAAGAAGAATTAAAAAATGTTTGGCACATCATCTGTCTATGGTGAAACACAGGAAGCAGAAGCATTGAAAGGCACCACCCCTTGCTAATCTTTGCTCTTGGGTCAGGAGTCTGCAGTAGTCATGTTAAGAGATTGCTGGTGATGCATCTGACCCAGCAATATGTGTTCCTACCATGTTCCTACAGTCCTGACCCAGAGCAGGACTTGATAGTAGTATCTCTTGTGCAGTCACAGATCACCGGCTCTAAGGGTCTGCCAGTAACGGTTGCCTACTTCCGATTTAGTCTGTCCAGGTGATTCTCATGTGGGCCCGCTTTGAGAGAGGTTGGGTTGCATGGCAGATGTGGTGGGTACGTTTGACTTATCAGACAAGGAGCACTTGCTTCAGACTCTCCTTGCACTCTCTTGCAACTCTATGCTGTCCTTTATTCTGAGCTCAAACTAATTTCTAGAATTTTTGAGTACGTAGCCAATGGCTGGACAGTGTGCTATAATCTTGCTTCTGCAATTTACACTACCTCTCATGTAGGTCCTTTCAATCTGTCTTCAGCTTGCAGTACCAGTTGATTGGTTTCTTCCGGCACTGCTAATCATGCCACGACTATTTGTAATAGACTCCAGGATTATCCTTTTTTGTTAGGGTAGAAAACTAGTTGCATACAGCTGCATCAATTTATAATCACCATTGCATTAATTCATTAAATTTTTTTTATCCCTGTTTGAAATTTTTATAATGTTGCATAAACTAATTCTGTGGCTCAGCTTTACAAGGTTTGTTTTCACACCACATGTGAACAGCACTGAATGTAAAAGACTGGTTATTGTAACCCGCACACCCTACCCAAAACATGAATTAAGTGGTGTAAATGTCAGGAAGCAATGCTAATCAAAAGGATCCTTCATTAATGATTTACACACTCAGGATCAGTAGAAATGGAAAATATGTATTTCAACATATTTATTTTATAATGTTTATTGTAAAATGCCGAGATCTAGTGCACACAATATTGCTAACATTGCAGAAGAATATAATAAGCAGCTAAGCTTTCCAATAACAGTGAAAATAAGGAAGAATTGTAATATCACAATTTATATAGCCCAAACACTCTCACTGTGCTTCTTCTAAGCGCTATGCTAGTTCTAGCAGATGAATAAAGAACAAGCTTGAGTTTTGAAGGTAGTGCACATACCTGGACAACAGAGTTTGTTGTCCGTTTGTAATACCTTGTCAGCTACTTCAAGCACAAGGAGCTAGGAGCACGTGTCTATGAGAGAGCACCAATTTGTGAAGGCAGAATGGAATGCTTCCTCAGGAAGTCTTGCTGGAGGATTCTGTGGTCGAGATGAAATCTGGTGCCATGCTCCTCTGGATCTACAGTCTGCAACTATGACCTGTGGGAAGATTCTCTTATGACTAGGTGGTCAATTGGTAGACCTTATAAATTGTATCTTATCTAACTTGTAATTTGCAATGTCACCATAGTCAAATACATCAGTGGATGAACTAATAAGGTGAAATCTGTCAATATAGACTACATTATGTGGCTTATGGTTCTTATATAATCCAGAAGAAGTCACCTTTCCCATACTGATGTCGCACTGGAGTTTTTGTTGATGTCTATATCTGACAGTTTCACAGTTCTTGGAAAGATAGGCACAAACAACATCTGCTTCAAAGGCAGACGTGTTGATGATTCTTCATAATTTGATGAAAGATGGCAGCCTCCATTGTCGAAGATGGCAGCCTTTATTACCTATGGATGGATTCGTGGTCAAACGTAAACACGCTGGACAGGCTAACTAAAACGGAGACTGTAGTTCAAATGGAAGGTGTCCTATATGTGTTTAACAACCTTAAACTAAAGAAAGAAACCTAATAGCTAGTGATTAAAATAGATAAAGTAATAGAATTATGGACATTTCTGGAATCATTTCTAAGCGAAATAGTCAGTTTTTGATTGATCCTTTTTTATCAGACATATTCACTATACATTTAAAGAATAAAAGCACATGCTAGAAGCCTGCATTTGATGAGATATCAATCCATCACTTGTTACAAGTTCAGTAACACACATCTTTAAACTGAAAAAGGGGTCTCTTCACTGAGAGATATAATCCTTACAACAATATTAATTTTTAAAGCATACAAAGATTGGAATAGCATGACTGTATGCAGTATACCATTGCAGTTCTTAACTTTGGTACCTTCATTGATTTCTAATTTTGCATAATTGAAGAATGTGTGATTAATACACAAGTAAATTAAATAAAATTATGATTGTTGGCATGTGCAGCTGTAGATACACATGCTTTGCATACTCCTACTCCTGCCATCTAGTGTTGGGTTCAGAGTGTTACATGTTGTTTTTCTTCAAAGAAGCATTTTCGAGTCACAGGATAGAGTGACTCTCCCTTCTCGGTGATACTGCGCATGGGCATCGACTTCTTTGTTAGATTTTTTTCTCCCCGCCATCGGGTTTGGATATGTGTGTCTTTGTTCCGTCTTTCAACTCGCTCCTGTTCGAAACTTTTCTTTCAGTTTTCTCCTTTATCAGAGGTATTGTTCTTAATCGTGTATTTTCATCTTCGGGCTTGCCTCAACTTGTCGATCCAAGCATCGACAGCGCACCATCTGGGGCTTCATCCCTTGTTTGGGCCTACCTCACTACGCAGTACAGACCAGCACCCATTGCTGATGGAACGGACACCGTTTCGTTTCTGCCGTACCATGCAAAGAATCCACACATCAACCAACATCTGGTGTGTAACCTATGCCTCTTCCCGACCACCTGGAAGCTGCTTGTAGGAAAGTCACTCTTTTTGGCATGGTTACCCCCACCTTTTGCCGATCAGTGTGTCTGCTAACCAGAACCCCAGTGATTGTAAACTCTCATCTAAATGTGGTTGCTTTTGTACCCTTTATACCACACAATTTGCATACTGGTGTACCTCTGTAAGTCCCTAGTATATGGTACTTGGGTACCCAGGGCATTGGTATACCAGGGGTCCTCCATGGACTGTAGCATGTATTATGCCACCCCAGGGAGCCCATGCAAACTGTGTCTGCAGGCCTGCCATTACAGCCTGCCTGAAAAGGTGCATGCACCCTTTGACTGCTGGTCACTGTACCAGGTCACTGTAAGTCACCCCTATGGTAGGCCCTCCTAGCCCAGAGGGCAGGGTGCAGGTTCCTGTGTGTGAGGGCAGCCCTGCATGAGCAGAGGTGCCCCTATGAACTCCAGTTCCAATGCTCTGGACTTTGTAAGTGCGGGGATGCCATTTTACCTGTGTTCTGACCACAGGTAAATAATGGTAACTGCGAACCTAGGCATGTTTGGTATCAAACATGTCGGAATCATACACCAATACTAATGCCAGTATTGGTGGCATGATTCCATGGACTCTGGGGGCTCCTTAGAGAATTCCCCCCCCCCCACCCAGTATTGCTCCTACCAGTCTCCCAGGGTTTGCGGGCAGCCCACGCTGCTGCAGCCCCTCAGACAGGTTTCTGCCCTCCTGCTGCTTAACCAGCGCAATTAGGGGAAGGCAGAACAAAGGATTTTCTGTGGGAGAGGGGGGCAACACCCTCTCCCTTGGAAATAGGTGTAGGAAGTTGGCTCTGTATGTGCTATTTCAAAGTAAGGAATAGCATGCACAGAGTCCAAGGGTTCCCCTTAGAGGTAAAATAGTGGTAAAAATAGATAATACTAATGCTCTATTTTGTGGTAGTGTGGTCGAGCAATAGGCTTATCCAAGGAGTAGTGTTAAGCATTTGTTGTACATACACATAGACAATAAATGAGGTACACACACTCAGAGACAAATCCAGCCAATAGGTTTTTGTATAGAAAAATATCTTTTCTTAGTTTATTTTAAGAACCACAGGTTCAAATTTAACATGTAATATCTTGTTTGAAAGGTATTGCAGGTAAGTACATTAGGAACTTTGAATCATTTCAATTGCATGTATACTTTTCAAGTTATTCACAAATAGCTATTTTAAAAGTGGACACTTAGTGCAATTTTCACAGTTCCTAGGGGAGGTAAGTATTTGTTAGGTTAACCAGGTAAGTAAGACACTTACAGGGCTTAGTTCTTGGTCCAAGGTAGCCCACCGTTGGGGGTTCAGAGCAACCCCAAAGTCACCACACCAGCAGCTCAGGGCCGGTCAGGTGCAGAGTTCAAAGTGGTGCCCAAAAACACATAGGCTAGAATGGAGAGAAGGGCGTGCCCCGGTTCCGGTCTGCTTGCAGGTAAGTACCCGCGTCTTCGGAGGGCAGACCAGGGGGGTTTTGTAGGGCACCGGGGGGGACACAAGCCCACACAGAAATTTCACCCTCAGCGGCGCGGGGGCGGCCGGGTGCAGTGTAGAAACAAGCGTCGGGTTCGCAATGTTAGTCTATGAGAGATCTCGGGATCTCTTCAGCGCTGCAGGCAGGCAAGGGGGGGGTTCCTCGGGGAAACCTCCACTTGATCAAGGGAGAGGGACTCCTGGGGGTCACTCCTCCAGTGAAAGTCCGGTCCTTCAGGTCCTGGGGGCTGCGGGTGCAGGGTCTCTCCCAGGTGTCGGGACTTAGGATTCAAAGAGTCGCGGTCAGGGGAAGCCTCGGGATTCCCTCTGCAGGCGGCGCTGTAGGGGCTCAGGGGGGACAGGTTTTGGTACTCACAGTATCAGAGTAGTCCTGGGGTCCCGCCTGAGGTGTCGGATCTCCACCAGCCGAGTCGGGGTCGCCGGGTGCAGTGTTGCAAGTCTCACGCTTCTTGCGGGGAGCTTGCAGGGTTCTTTAAAGCTGCTGGAAACAAAGTTGCAGCTTTTCTTGGAGCAGGTCCGCTGTCCTCGGGAGTTTCTTGTCTTTTCGAAGCAGGGGCAGTCCTCAGAGGATGTCGAGGTCGCTGGTCCCTTTGGAAGGCGTCGCTGGAGCAGGATCTTTGGAAGGCAGGAGACAGGCCGGTGAGTTTCTGGAGCCAAGGCAGTTGTCGTCTTCTGGTCTTCCGCTGCAGGGGTTTTCAGCTGGGCAGTCCTTCTTCTTGTAGTTGCAGGAATCTAATTTTCTAGGGTTCAGGGTAGCCCTTAAATACTAAATTTAAGGGCGTGTTTAGGTCTGGGGGGTTAGTAGCCAATGGCTACTAGCCCTGAGGGTGGGTACACCCTCTTTGTGCCTCCTCCCAAGGGGAGGGGGTCACAATCCTAACCCTATTGGGGGAATCCTCCATCTGCAAGATGGAGGATTTCTAAAAGTTAGAGTCACCTCAGCTCAGGCCACCTTAGGGGCTGTCCTGACTGGCCAGTGACTCCTCCTTGTTTTTCTCATTATTTTCTCCGGCCTTGCCGCCAAAAGTGGGGCCTGGCCGGAGGGGGCGGGCAACTCCACTAGCTGGAGTGTCCTGCTGGGTTGGCACAAAGGAGGTGAGCCTTTGAGGCTCACCGCCAGGTGTGACAATTCCTGCCTGGGGGAGGTGTTAGCATCTCCACCCAGTGCAGGCTTTGTTACTGGCCTCAGAGTGACAAAGGCACTCTCCCCATGGGGCCAGCAACATGTCTCGGTTTGTGGCAGGCTGCTAAAACTAGTCAGCCTACACAGATAGTCGGTTAAGTTTCAGGGGGCACCTCTAAGGTGCCCTCTGTGGTGTATTTTACAATAAAATGTACACTGGCATCAGTGTGCATTTATTGTGCTGAGAAGTTTGATACCAAACTTCCCAGTTTTCAGTGTAGCCATTATGGTACTGTGGAGTCCGTGTTTGACAAACTCCCAGACCATATACTCTTATGGCTACCCTGCACTTACAATGTCTAAGGTTTTGTTTAGACACTGTAGGGGTACCATGCTCATGCACTGGTACCCTCACCTATGGTATAGTGCACCCTGCCTTAGGGCTGTAAGGCCTGCTAGAGGGGTGTCTTACCTATACTGCATAGGCAGTGAGAGGCTGGCATGGCACCCTGAGGGGAGTGCCATGTCGACTTACTCGTTTTGTTCTCACTAGCACACACAAGCTGGCAAGCAGTGTGTCTGTGCTGAGTGAGAGGTCTCTAGGGTGGCATAATACATGCTACAGCCCTTAGAGACCTTCCCTGGCATCAGGGCCCTTGGTACCAGAGGTACCAGTTACCAGGGACTTATCTGGATGCCAGGGTGTGCCAATTGTGGAAACAATGGTACATTTTAGGTGAAAGAACACTGGTGCTGGGGCCTGGTTAGCAGGGTCCCAGCACTCTTCTCAGTCAAGTCAGCATCAGTATCAGGCAAAAAGTGGGGGGTAACTGCAACCGGGAGCCATTTCTTTACACAAGCCCCCCCCAGCCCACAGGCCAGGAGACTCAGCCAACGCTGGAAGAGTCTTCCTAGTCTGTCAGGCGAGGAAGAGTAGAGGAAATGGCTGGTTTGTTGCAGGGCCTACTCTGCCTTACATCCTCCTGTTCAGGTCATTCCCTCTGGGGAACTGACCCACTTCCACAGTGATAGGACCTAGTCTGAACTGCCTCTTGTCTGTGCTTTTTATGTCTTCACCCATTCTCTCTATTTTGAGGTCAGAGGTATCCACCTCTGCTAATCTTATCTTAGCCAGGGTCACCCCTAGCTTACCCAAAGAGGTTACCCAGAGCTGGAGTAACCCCACCATGACCAACAGGGTCAGGGGGCCTAACTTGTTATTTGGCATGGGGTCAGACCACCATGCCAAGGATAGTGCAGCCATAAAGGCTAACACCCAGCAGAGGCCACTGACAGCTGTCAGTGCCCAGAACCACACCTTTAGCTCTTCACCTACAAGGGAAGGGGCTAAGTTACAGGCTTCTTTGGGTTCAGGGTGCCTGTCTGCTGTATTAGAGTGGGGGGTTACCACATCTTGTAGTAAACACCCTTCTTCCACTCTTTCTTCTGTTAGCTGAGGAGCCACCCACTCAGGCTTAACAGTTGCCTGACTAGCCAGGACTTCTTGTGGGTCAGGTTGGACTTTATCAGAGCCATTTTTGGAGTTCTCCCCTACTGGAGCAGAATCTCCTTGGCTTGCTGGAACCTTGGCTAAAGGTTGTCCACCTTTCCTACTCTGTTTCCTTTTCTTTTTCCTCTGGGGCCTACTTGCATTTACTGCAGAGGCAGGCACTCCAGAATCCTTGGGAGAGGACTGGCCCTGGACCAGTTCTTCTCTTAGGCTCTGACTAACCTCTGGGTAGTCATTTCCAAGGAGACAATCAAGGGGGAGGTCTGTACTGACTACCACCCTTCTCCAGCTAAAAGTTCCACCCACTTCTATGGGCACAAGAGCCACAGGCCTATTAGTGACCCTGTCTGGGCTAACTCTTACTCTGGCCATCTCACCTGGGATGTACTGGTTTGAGAGCACCAGCCTGTCATGCACAATAGTGTGACTGGCACAAGTGTCTCTCAGGGCAGTGGCTGGGATTCCATTCACCTGTAGGTGGTGGAAGTGTCTACTTCCCTCTGGAATCTCCAACTCACCTGTTGGGCCCATTTTCCAGTTGAAAGCTATGAAGACCTCCTCATCTGAGGAGTCATCTCCAATGGCTACACTGGTTACCCCTGGAATTTTGTTCTGGGGTTTGTTTTTGGGACAAGAAGTGTCCTTGGTGTGGTGCCCAGACTGTTTACAGTTGTGGCACCATGCCTTCGTGGCATCCCAGTTCTTACCCTGGTACCCACCTTTGTTTTGGGTTGTGTCTTGGGGCCCACCCACCTGTTCTGGTTTTTGGGGGGCTACAGAGGACTCTTTTTCTTTGTTTCTAGTGTCACCCACTTTCTCCTGGGGAGTTTTTGTAACCCCTTTCTTTTGGTCACCCCCAGTGGAAGTTTTGGTTACCCTAGTCTTGACCCAGTGGTCTGCCTTCTTTCCCAATTCTTGGGGAGAAATTGGACCTAGGTCTACCAGATACTGACGCAACTTTTCATTGAAGCAGTTACTTAAAATGTGTTCTGTCATAAACAAATTATAAAGCCCAACATAGTCACACACTTCATTTCCAGTTAACCAACCATCTAGTGTTTTTACTGAGTAGTCTACAAAATCAACCCAGGTCTGGCTCGAGGATTTTTGAGCCCCCCTGAATCTAATTCTATACTCCTCAGTGGAGAATCCAAAGCCCTCAATCAGGGTACCCTTCATGAGGTCATAAGATTCTGCATCTTTTCCAGAGAGTGTGAGGAGTCTATCCCTACACTTTCCAGTGAACATTTCCCAAAGGAGAGCACCCCAGTGAGATCTGTTTACTTTTCTGGTTACACAAGCCCTCTCAAAAGCTGTGAACCATTTGGTGATGTCATCACCATCTTCATATTTTGTTACAATCCCTTTGGGGATTTTTAGGATGTCAGGAGAATCTCTGACCCTATTTAAGTTGCTGCCACCATCGATGGGACCTAGGCCCATCTCTTTTCTTTCCCTTTCTATGGCTAGGAGCTGCTTTTCCAAAGCCAATCTTTTGACCATCCTGGCTAACAGGGGGTCATCTTCACTGGAGTTATCCTCAGTGATTTCAGAGGTGTTGGTCTCTCCTGTGAGGGAACCAGCATCTCTGACTATTATTTTTGGAGTTAGGGTTTGAGGGACCCTGTTCTCCCTAGATAGGACTGGTAGGGGGGAATTGTCCTCCAAGTCACTATCCTCTTCCTCTGAGTTGCCACCCTCAGAGGGGTTGGCCTTTTCAAACTCTGCCAAAAGCTCCTGGAGCTGTATTTTGGTAGGTTTGGGGCCCATTGTTATTTTCTTTATTTTACAGAGTGACCTTAGCTCCCTCATCTTAAGATGGAGGTAAGGTGTGGTGTCGAGTTCCACCACAGTCACATCTGTGCTAGACATTTTGCTTCTAAAAGTTGGAATACTTTTTAAGAATCTACAACTGGTTCTAGAATCTAATTCAAACTTTTACAAACTTTTAAACTCTCAAAGAAATGCTAAACAGGATCTAACACAAGGCCCTAGCAGGTCTTTTAAGAATTTAGAAAACTTTTCAAATTGCAAAAATCAATTTCTAATGACAATTTTGGAATTTGTCGTGTGATCAGGTATTGGCTGAGTAGTCCAGCAAATGCAAAGTCTTGTACCCCACCGCTGATCCACCAATGTAGGAAGTTGGCTCTGTATGTGCTATTTCAAAGTAAGGAATAGCATGCACAGAGTCCAAGGGTTCCCCTTAGAGGTAAAATAGTGGTAAAAATAGATAATACTAATGCTCTATTTTGTGGTAGTGTGGTCGAGCAATAGGCTTATCCAAGGAGTAGTGTTAAGCATTTGTTGTACATACACATAGACAATAAATGAGGTACACACACTCAGAGACAAATCCAGCCAATAGGTTTTTGTATAGAAAAATATCTTTTCTTAGTTTATTTTAAGAACCACAGGTTCAAATTTAACATGTAATATCTTGTTTGAAAGGTATTGCAGGTAAGTACATTAGGAACTTTGAATCATTTCAATTGCATGTATACTTTTCAAGTTATTCACAAATAGCTATTTTAAAAGTGGACACTTAGTGCAATTTTCACAGTTCCTAGGGGAGGTAAGTATTTGTTAGGTTAACCAGGTAAGTAAGACACTTACAGGGCTTAGTTCTTGGTCCAAGGTAGCCCACCGTTGGGGGTTCAGAGCAACCCCAAAGTCACCACACCAGCAGCTCAGGGCCGGTCAGGTGCAGAGTTCAAAGTGGTGCCCAAAAACACATAGGCTAGAATGGAGAGAAGGGGGTGCCCCGGTTCCGGTCTGCTTGCAGGTAAGTACCCGCGTCTTCGGAGGGCAGACCAGGGGGGTTTTGTAGGGCACCGGGGGGGACACAAGCCCACACAGAAATTTCACCCTCAGCGGCGCGGGGGCGGCCGGGTGCAGTGTAGAAACAAGCGTCGGGTTCGCAATGTTAGTCTATGAGAGATCTCGGGATCTCTTCAGCGCTGCAGGCAGGCAAGGGGGGGGTTCCTCGGGGAAACCTCCACTTGATCAAGGGAGAGGGACTCCTGGGGGTCACTCCTCCAGTGAAAGTCCGGTCCTTCAGGTCCTGGGGGCTGCGGGTGCAGGGTCTCTCCCAGGTGTCGGGACTTAGGATTCAAAGAGTCGCGGTCAGGGGAAGCCTCGGGATTCCCTCTGCAGGCGGCGCTGTAGGGGCTCAGGGGGGACAGGTTTTGGTACTCACAGTATCAGAGTAGTCCTGGGGTCCCGCCTGAGGTGTCGGATCTCCACCAGCCGAGTCGGGGTCGCCGGGTGCAGTGTTGCAAGTCTCACGCTTCTTGCGGGGAGCTTGCAGGGTTCTTTAAAGCTGCTGGAAACAAAGTTGCAGCTTTTCTTGGAGCAGGTCCGCTGTCCTCGGGAGTTTCTTGTCTTTTCGAAGCAGGGGCAGTCCTCAGAGGATGTCGAGGTCGCTGGTCCCTTTGGAAGGCGTCGCTGGAGCAGGATCTTTGGAAGGCAGGAGACAGGCCGGTGAGTTTCTGGAGCCAAGGCAGTTGTCGTCTTCTGGTCTTCCGCTGCAGGGGTTTTCAGCTGGGCAGTCCTTCTTCTTGTAGTTGCAGGAATCTAATTTTCTAGGGTTCAGGGTAGCCCTTAAATACTAAATTTAAGGGCGTGTTTAGGTCTGGGGGGTTAGTAGCCAATGGCTACTAGCCCTGAGGGTGGGTACACCCTCTTTGTGCCTCCTCCCAAGGGGAGGGGGTCACAATCCTAACCCTATTGGGGGAATCCTCCATCTGCAAGATGGAGGATTTCTAAAAGTTAGAGTCACCTCAGCTCAGGCCACCTTAGGGGCTGTCCTGACTGGCCAGTGACTCCTCCTTGTTTTTCTCATTATTTTCTCCGGCCTTGCCGCCAAAAGTGGGGCCTGGCCGGAGGGGGCGGGCAACTCCACTAGCTGGAGTGTCCTGCTGGGTTGGCACAAAGGAGGTGAGCCTTTGAGGCTCACCGCCAGGTGTGACAATTCCTGCCTGGGGGAGGTGTTAGCATCTCCACCCAGTGCAGGCTTTGTTACTGGCCTCAGAGTGACAAAGGCACTCTCCCCATGGGGCCAGCAACATGTCTCGGTTTGTGGCAGGCTGCTAAAACTAGTCAGCCTACACAGATAGTCGGTTAAGTTTCAGGGGGCACCTCTAAGGTGCCCTCTGTGGTGTATTTTACAATAAAATGTACACTGGCATCAGTGTGCATTTATTGTGCTGAGAAGTTTGATACCAAACTTCCCAGTTTTCAGTGTAGCCATTATGGTACTGTGGAGTCCGTGTTTGACAAACTCCCAGACCATATACTCTTATGGCTACCCTGCACTTACAATGTCTAAGGTTTTGTTTAGACACTGTAGGGGTACCATGCTCATGCACTGGTACCCTCACCTATGGTATAGTGCACCCTGCCTTAGGGCTGTAAGGCCTGCTAGAGGGGTGTCTTACCTATACTGCATAGGCAGTGAGAGGCTGGCATGGCACCCTGAGGGGAGTGCCATGTCGACTTACTCGTTTTGTTCTCACTAGCACACACAAGCTGGCAAGCAGTGTGTCTGTGCTGAGTGAGAGGTCTCTAGGGTGGCATAATACATGCTACAGCCCTTAGAGACCTTCCCTGGCATCAGGGCCCTTGGTACCAGAGGTACCAGTTACCAGGGACTTATCTGGATGCCAGGGTGTGCCAATTGTGGAAACAATGGTACATTTTAGGTGAAAGAACACTGGTGCTGGGGCCTGGTTAGCAGGGTCCCAGCACTCTTCTCAGTCAAGTCAGCATCAGTATCAGGCAAAAAGTGGGGGGTAACTGCAACCGGGAGCCATTTCTTTACAATAGGTGTTACATGGCTGGGAAGGGGTAGTCTCCCCACGCCACCGGCTTTCTTTGAAGGGCACATTTGGTGCCCTCCTTGCATAATCCGTTTTGCACCAGTCCAGGGACCCCCATCCCTGCTCTGGTGAGAAACCGCACAAAGCTAAAGCCGGTCACCGTTGCAGTTTGTGCCTGCAGATACAGGGAAGTGACTCCTTCACTCCAAGGGAGAATCCTTCTTGGTTCTTGGTGAGACTAAAGACTTGCCGCCCTCAGAGGATGCACAGCCGGGGAAATGATGCAGTTGCTGGAAGGGACGGAGAAACAATGTTGCAGAGTAGAACCGTCCATGTAGCTGCAGATTGTAGGTTTCTGTGGAGTCCAGTTTAGGTTCTACTGGCCAGAAGTAAACGTTGCAGAGGAGTCTTGCACGTCGAATCTGAGGACCCACCCAAGAGGGAGACCCTAAATGGCCCTGGAAGAGGGATTGGTCATCTAGCAAGGTGACCACCTATCAGGAGGGGGCTGTAACGTCACCTGCCTGACCTGGCCACTCAGATGCTCCCAGAGGCCTCTGCCCACCTTGAAGGTCGAAGGCAGAACCAAGTGGGCACCTGGAGGAGCTCTGGGCACCAACCCTGGGGTGGTGATGGACAGGGGAGTGGTTACTTCCCTTTCCATTATCCAGTTTTGCGCCAGAGCAGGGACTTGGAGGTCCCTGAACCAGTGCAGACTTGTTTATGCAAGGAGGGCACCAAATGTGCCCTTCAAAGCATACCAGTAGCTTGGGGAGGCTACCCCACCCAAGCCATGTAACACCTATTTACAAAGGGAGAGGGTGTTACCCCCCTCTTCCAAAGGAAATCCTTTGTTCTGCCTTCTTGGGCTTGAGCTAATCAAGCAGCAGAGGGCAGAAACCCTTCCGAGGCGTGTCAGCAGTGTGGGCTGCCTGGAAACCCCCAGAAAGCTGGTAGGAGCAATGCTGGGGGTCCCCTAAGGAACCCCCAGAGTGCATGGAATCATACAGCCAGTACTGGCAACAGTTTTGGGGTATGATTCCGACATGTTTGATACCAAACATGCCCAGGTTCGGAGTTACCATTATGTAGCTGGACATAGATAGTGCCCTATATTCAGTACATGCGTAAAATGGTGTCCCCGCACTCACGAAGTCCAGGAAAATGGATATAGAGTTTGTGAGGGCACCTCTGCCTTCACACACAGGTACCTGCACCTTGCCCTCTAGGCTATGAGGGCCTACCATAGGGTTGATTGACAGTGACCTGAAGTGAAAGAGTGTATGCACCTTTTCAAGCAGGCTGCAATGGCAGGCCTGCAAACACATTTTACATGGACTTCCATGGGTGGTGTAATACATGCTGTAGCTCATGGGGTACCCCTGGTGCCCAAATGCCCTGAGTATCTGGGTACCATATACTAGGGACTTATATGGGGACACCTGTATGCCAAATGTGGGGTGTGTGAAGTCCCAGCAACCAAATTTATAGGGAGAGAGCACAGACCCTGGGGTCCTAGTTAGCAGGATCCCAGTGAACACAGTCAAAACATACTGACATCAGGCAAAAAGTGGGGGGAACCATGCCAAAATGAGGGTACTTTCCTACATAACTCCCCTGCCCCCAAACGAAGGACAATAAGGCTAACCTTGTCCAGATGAGTCTTCATTGTCGTGGAAATATCTGGAGAGTCCATCTGCATTGGAGTGGCAACTCCCAGGTCTATGTTCCATTGTATAGTCCATTCCCTGTAGGGATACGGACCACTTCAAAAGTTTGGGATTTTCAGCTTTCATTTGTTTGAACCATAGAAGGTTCTTGTGGTCTTTTTGAACAAGGAAGTGAGTACCAAACAAGTATGGCCTCAGCTTCCTCAAAGCCCACACCACTCCCTTTCTATGGCTGACCAACACTTTTCCCTGGGAGTCAACCTTCTGCTAATAAAATCAACAGGTTGATCCTGGCCCTCTGTATTAAGTCATGATAGGACTGCCCCAAACCCTTTCTCAGAAGCATCTGTCTGAACTATGAACTTCTTGGAGTAGTCAGGGCTTCTTAAACAGGTGCAGAGCAAATGGCCTGTTTCAGATGCTGAAAAGCTGTTTGGCAGCTAGCTGTCCATAAAACTATTTTGGGCATCCTTTTTGAGGTGAGGTCATTAAGAGGGGCTACAATGGAGCCAAAGTTCTAAATGAACGTCCTGTAGTCCCCAGCGAGGGATAAAAAGGCTCTAACCTGGGTTTGGATAGTAGTGGGACTCCAATCCAAAATGGTTTGGATCTTCCCCTGCAGTGGTGAATCTGGCCTCCACCTACTAGGTGGGCCGGATATGCCACCTTCCCCTGCCCTATCTGGCACTTAGAGGCCATGATAGTGAGGCCTCCTTTTTGCAGGGCCTCTTAAACATTCCACTAGTGGACCAAGTGATCCTCCCTGGTGGAGCTAAAGGCAACTATATCATCAAGATAAGCTGCACTATAGTCTTTCAATCCTTGGAGAACTGTATTCACCAGAATGTAGCAGGTGCATGTGTTGCAGTCCAAAGTGCATCACTGTGAAGTGATAGTGCCTTCCAATGGTAGAAGATGCTGTTTTGGGTTTAATATGATTTAAGAACTTGATCTGCCAATATCCAGCAGTCAAATCAAATGTGCTTGGATACGTGGCAAATGCCAGTGCATCTATAAGCTCATCTGCCCTAGGGATAGGATGAGCATCTGTTTTAGTAAGAGTGTTAAAACCCCTGTAGTCTACTCAAAATCTCATCTCCCTTTTTCCATTTTGGGATTGGGGGTTTTGGACAAGTACCACAGGACTAGCCCAAGGGCTGTCTGTGGGCTCTGTTACTCCCAGGTCTAGCATCTTCTCAACTTGAGATTTGATACAGTCTCTGACATGGTCAGGTTGCCTGTAAATGTTACTTTTGATAGGCAAACTGTCCCTTGTATCAATTGACCCGGTGTCAGTGAGAACAGTTCTCAGAACTGTCCCAGGAGATTTCTGCAGTCCTCTTTCTGGGACTCGGAGAGGCAGACAACAAGTAGTATCCCATCAACTGAGCCATCAGCTGCAGTGTGGGAGAAGAGGTCAGGGAGAGGGTCACTCTCTTCTTCCTGTCCCTCATCAGTTGCCATGAGCAGGGTCAGATCAGCGTTGTCATAGTAAGGCTGTTCACATGAAGCACCCTGAGAGGGCTTCTGGGAGTGCCAAGGTCTACCAGGTAGGTAACCTTACCCTGTTTCTCCACAGTTGTGTGGAAACCACTCCTCTTGTCTTGGAGTGCCCTGGGAGCCACAGGCTCCAGGACCCATGCTTTCTGTCCTGGCTGGTATACAGTCATTATAGCCTTTTGGTCATGCCATTGTTTCTACAACTCCTGGCTTGCCTGAAGGTTTTTAGTACCCTTCTTCATATACTCAGCCATCCTTGATCTGAGGCCAAGTACATAGTCCATTATGTCCTGCTTGGGTGGCTTGATAGGTTGCTCCCAACCTTCTCTAACAAGAGGCAGAGGACCCCTAACAGGGTGCCCAAACAGAAGTTCAAATGGGCTGTAGCCAACGCCCTTCTGAGGGACTCCCCTATAGGCGAAGAGGAGGAATGGTAATAGGACATCCCATCTTCTAAGATTTTCAGAGAGCTCCATTATCATCCCTTTGAGAGTTGTGTTAAACCTCTCTACCAAACCATTGGTTTAAGGATGGTAAGGAGTGGTGAACTTGTAAGTAATGCCACACTCTTTCCACATGGTTTTTAGGTAAGCAGACATGAAGTTTGCATCTCTGTCGATACCACCTCTATAGGAAAACCCACTCTTGAGAAAATGCCAAGAAGGGTTTTGGCCACTGCAGGAGCTGTAGTGTACTAAGAGGAATGGCCTCTGGGTACCTGGTGGCATGGTCCACCACCACCAGTATGAACCTGTCCCAGAGACTGTGGGAGGGTTTAGGGGGCCAACAATATCCACCCCACCCCCTCAAAGGGTACCCCAACCACTGGAAGTAGAATTAGGGGGGGCCTTTAGGGTGCCACCTGTTTTGATACCGGCTTGACAGGTGACACAGGAGCGACAAAACTCCTTAGTGTCTTCAGACATGTGGGGCCAGTGAAAGTGAGGGACAAGCCTATAACCAATTCTTGCTTTGCCCTAGGTGACCTGCCAGGGGAATATCATGGGCGAAGGTCAGCAGAAACTCTCTATATTTCAAAGGGGCCACCAACCTCATGGTTGCACCAGGGTTGGGGTCCCTTGTCTCTGTATATAGGAGACTGCCTTCCCAGTACACCTTATGGGTGCCACTGATATCCCCTCCCTCTTGAGCTGCAGCTTGATTCATCAAGCTATCCAGTGTGGGACAAGTCTGTTGTTCCCTACTGAACTCCTCCTTGGTGAGCCCCTCTGCACCCAAGAGCTCCGCTGTGTCAGCTTGCAGTTCCTCTGGTGTAGGTTCCACCCAAGCAGTGGATTAATCTCCCTTAGAAGGTGAATTCTCAGTGGAGGTTTGAGGAGGGGGAACTTTCTTACCCTTCCTCCTCTTGGGTTTAAGAAGCTCTTGGGCCATTGTTCTAGGCTCCAAGGTTCCTTTTTCTTTCAGTTTTTTTGCCTGTGCTCTGGTAAGGGCAAAATATGCCCTGGAATGCCCACCATTGCTGCATGGGCTTCAAACTCCAATTCAGCCCAAGCTAAAGTCTCCAGATCCTTCCCTAGTAGACACTACAGGTAGGTTTGAGAAAACCATAACTTTTTTAGGACCAGTAACCCCTCCCCCCAGTTGAAATCAATACCTGCCATAGGGTGGCACAAAGTGTTACTGTGAGCATCAGTCACTTGGTGTGTGTGACCAAGTAGGTGTTGCTCAGTTTTTCAGTCACAGTAGTGACACTGGCACCTCTGTCCCTGTAGGCCTCGGCCTCAACACCATTTATCAGAGGATGCTGCCTGTACTTACCCATGTAAGGGGACAGACCGCAAGGGTGGCAAGGCCAATGCCCCCATCAGAGGCTAACACTGATGCAGAAAATTGGGTCCACAGCAGGGTGAATAGGAAAACTCACACATGGGGTGACCACAACAAGAAAGAATCAGGTATTTTCCTACAAACATCACTACGGACCAATAGGTTATTTTTATTGTCCAACATGGTTACTGTCGGGAGATCATTACCACTCCTCCAAACATTCCCCCTCGTACTCACAGACTATCCCATGAACACCTCACCCTTCTCAAGCAATAGGTACAGTCCCTTATTCTCTAAGGGGCCATCAAGCCTATTCCATTACAACACCAGGGATCAGGAGTATACTCCCTGCCTTTCCTCATTCCCAAAAAAGGACGGCTCTCTCAAGCCTATTGTGGACCTCATACCCTTAAACAACTACATTTTCTCAGAATACTGCCCCTTGATCACTCTTTAAGACGTTATCTCTCTTCTACCACAGGGTGACTTTATGACGACCCTGGATCTAAATAATGCATACTTTTATATCTCCATCCACACTGCAACATTGCAAATACATAAAATTAATAATTAGTATTTCAAGGTCCTCCCTTTTGGAGTCACCACTGCTAATAGGGTCTTCATAAAGTGCTTAGCAGTAGTGGCCGCACACCTCAGTAGACAAAACCTACACGTGTTCATGTACTTAGATGACTGGCTCCTCCTTGTTCAGAGTCCCAGTCATCAAAGCCTTCCTGGAAGGCCTTAAAAGGGTTATTCCACCCAAAGTGTTTCCTGCACCATCCTGGAACCTCATTATTGTGGTTGTCGGGCTCTAGGGCCCCTCTTTTAAAACACTTAATTCATGCCCTCTTCAGTATCTTTCTTGGAACGTGGCATTCTTAGTTGCTATCACATCACTCAGACGTGTTAGTGAGTTCCAGGCCCTAACCTTGGAAGAACCTTTCTTCCAAATTCATAAAGAGAAGGTGGTTGTTTGCACAAATCTGAAGTTCCTTCCTACAGTGGTTTCCCAATTCTGTATAATTAACCAATGGATTGAACTAACAGTCTACTTTCTGCAGCCTGACTCAGTTGCAGAAAGAGACCTACTCACTTAAGATGTTAAATGGGCATTAGTGTTTTACATTGACAGAACTAAAGACTTTAGAAAAACCAAACTGCTCTTTGTAGCTTTTTCAGTACCTCAAAAAGGCAGCCCAATATCCAAAAATAGCATAGCTAGCTGGATAGTAAAATGTATACAAACTTGTTATGCTAAACCAAAGAGACAATTGCCTGTCTCTCCAGAGCGTACACTGCTAGAAAAAAAGTAGCCACTTTGGCTTTCTTTAAAAACAAAGCTGACATATGTAATTCAGCTACATGGACTACACCACATCCATTTACAAAACATTATTGTGTGGATGCATTAGCACGCCAGCAAGCCAGTGTAGGTCAAGCAGTGCTACAAACACATTTCCATTCAATTCAAACTCCCACAGGCTAGCCACCGCTTCTATGGAGGGACTGCTTTACAGTCCATGCAGAGCATATGTATTTGCAGCTACACATGCCATTAAAAGGAAAATGTTACTACACAGTAAGCATCTGTTTGTGGCATGTCGTGCTGTGAATTCACATGCGCCTTCCCTCCTGTTTGGATGACTGTGGCCATTTCAGTTACACTATACTTGTATGTAGTTGTACATACCTAGTTACATTTGCATTGACATCTTTCTTCCTCTACACTCCTTTTCTCACCCGCCTTTTTGGAAACAGTCTAACAAAGGAAAAAGAGGAGTCACTCAATCCTGTGACTCAAACCCTTCTTCGAAGAAAAAAAACTTGCAACACTCCGAACCCAATACTAGATGGCAAGAGCAGGCAAACAGTGTGAATCTACAGCACTACATGCCACGTGCAGGTGCTTACTGGGTAAGTAACATTTTCCTTTCCCTGAGTGATCTTGTCCATTTTAATGCAAGATGGATTCTTGTAGTATTGTGTGGGGAACAACATTTGTAAAAAGCTGGCCTGGTGTGTGGTGGGTATCCATGCTACTTACACCTTATACCAGGTCCGGCTATCCCCTCTTGGTGAAGTGTAGGCAGTGTCTAGAAGCCAGGCTCTCTAGCGGTAGCTATGGATGAGCAGCCAATGCTTATCTAGGAGACATGCAAAGCTCATGCAATACCACTGTAGACAGAATTTACACACATGAAAGGAAGCACTCAGTAAAGGTACTTTATTTTTGGAACAAATCACCACAAAATACTAGACAGGTAACCCACCTTTAGGAGGTAAGTAATATACTAAATATATACACTAGCAATCAGAAATAGGCATAGAAAAGGTTAGAAAACAGTGCAAATAGCAATAACCAATAGTGACCTTAGGGGGGAGCACAAACCATGTACTAAAAAAATGGAATGCAAACAAGGTACCCCCACCTAGGTAAGTAAAATGTGTAGAGGGGAGCTGGGGGTACCAGAAAACCACAAAAGTAACACATTACACCCCAGCGACCAGGAATGCAGGAGTAAAACACTCGATTTTCCCCAAACCACCCAAAAGGAGGAAAAGAAGAAAAATAAGACACCTAGACAAGACTGTAAAAAAACCAGCAGTGGATTCCTGAAGAAAGAAGACCTGTGGAGAGAAGGGACCAGGTTCAAGAGTCATAGTGGAGTTCAGGCGAAGTAGAGGCTACTACGCACCCAGCTGTGGATGCAGGAGTTGGTTGACGGTGATGAAGAATAGGTCAGCACTGCAGCCCTGTAGCCGGAGAAGAGTTCCTGATGGATGCAGATGAAGCCCCACGCTGGAAGGAAGATTGCAGACGGATGTGGGTGAAGGAATTCCACCGACAAGCCTTGGCAAAGGCAAACCCGCGATTAGTGGGAAAGAGGTGTTGCTGGGGACCAGCAAGACCCAGGATGACTCTGCCCAGGAGGGGGAGTCACAGGGAACCCTCAGCATCGCCGAGAGTCCACAGGAGCAGAAGCAACACCAACAGAAGTCCCACAGGACGGAGACACAGGAGTCACAGAGGAGGCCCACGCAGCACTACAAAAGAGGATCCCACGCTGCAGTAGAACCACGCAGGAGGCTGTGCTTTGCAGGATGGAGTGCTGGGGGCTGGAGCTACACGTCGCCTGAAGATCCCTTGGAGGAGATGCCTTGGCAGCTGACCCGGTGCACTGGGGTACCGTCCCGCATGGGAAGGCAAAGGCTTACCTACACCAAAGTTGGACAGCTGGAAGAGAGGACTAAGAGGACTACTCTGGGCCACCACCTGTGATGCAGGATCTACACAGCTCAGCAAGAGGGGGGATCCACGCAGCCGGTCATAGCTTGTTGAAGGTGCCTGCGGTTGCAGGGGAGTGACTCCTTCACTCCAAGGGAGATTCCTTCTTCTTGTGCAGGCTGAAGAGGTGCAGTCTTCTGAGGATGCACAGTGAGGAAAATGTTGCAAAGCTGGCAGGAGCCCTGGAAACAATGTTGCTGAAGAGTCCTTTCTTCTTTGAAGCAGCTTGTCGGGACCTGGAGGTTCCAGCCGCAGTTCTGGATGCCAGAAGGCGAAGCATAGGTTGCAGAGGAGTCCTGCTGGAATTTTGCAAGCCGAATCTGAGGACCCACCCGAGAGAGAGACCCTAAATAGCCCTGAAAGGGGGATCGGTCACCTAACTGTAAGCATCTATCAGGAGGGGGCTCTGACGTCACCTGTCTGGCCTGGCCACTCAGATGCTCCCATAATTCACTGCCAACCTTAGAAACAAGATGGCAGAACCGGGGGACCCTCTGGAGGAGCTCTTGGCACCACCCCTGGGGTGGTGATGGACAGGGGAGTAGTCACTCCCCTTTCCATTGTCCAGTTTCACGTCAGAGCAGGAACTAGGGACCCCTGAACTGGTGTGGACTGGTTTATCCACAGAGGGCACCAAATGTGCCCTTCAAAGCAAACAAGTGGCTTGGGGAGGCTACCCTTTCCAAGCCAGTCACACCTATTTCCAAATCGAGAGGGTGTTACCTCTCTCTCCTAAAGGAAATCCTTTGCTTTGCCTTCCTCGGCTTGATCAGATCAAGCAGTAGGAGGGCAGAAACCTGTCTGAGGGATGGCAGCAGCTGGGCTGCCTGGAAAACCCTGTAAGACTGATGGTAGCAATGCTGGGGGTCCTCTAAGGAGCCCCCAGAGTGCATGGAATCATACTTGCAACAGTATTGGGGTATGATTCCGACATGTTTGATACCAAACATGCCCAGGTTCGTAGTTACCATTATATAGCTGGACATAGGTAGCGACCTATGTCCAGTACACGCATAAAATGGCGTCCCCACACTCACAAAGTCCAGGAAAATGGATCTGGAGTTTGTGGGGGCACCTCTGCTAGTGCAGGGGTGCCCTCACACACAGGTACCTGCACCCTGCCCTCTGGGCTGAGAGGGCCTACCATAAGGATGACTTATAGTGACCTGGAGCAGTGACCTGTAGTGAAAACGGGTGCATGCACCCGTTTCACGCAGACTGCAGTGGCAGGCCTGCAGAACCCTTTGCATGGGTTCCCTATGGGTGGCAGAATAACTTCTGCAGCCCATAGGGATGCCCTCGAACCCCAGTGCCCTGGGTACCTAGGTACCATATACTAGGGACTTACATAGGAGGACCAGTATGTCAATTGTGTGGATACAAAGTTACCAGCAACCAAATTTAGCGGAGAGAGCACAGTCACTGGGGTCCTGGTTAGCAGGATCCCAGTGAACACAGAAAAACACACTGACCAACAGGCAAAAAGTGGGGGTAACCAAGCTAGAAGGAGGCTACTGTCCTACAACATTGATATTATCTGTCATGGAGCTGACAAACTGATAATTTTCAACACAAAGGACGTTGAGTTGTAGGAAGGGCCCCAACATATGCCACTAGCCTCCCACAGTACTATTTTAACATCTGAAAGATTAGACTAAAACATTTGCATAGTACCTATTAGAAACCTTAAGAGTATAAAAAAGCATCCACATTTCATTAAAGTTAATACTCCTAAGGTTAGCTCCACAAAGTGATTGATAGCTGAAATTAGAGATTTCCATCCACAGTTTACTGGAACTTTTCTTCTCGATCTCTTTGCTCCATTTATTGAGAATCTCAGCTAATAAATCATCAATGGCATCTTGTGTGAGAATTTTCCGAGACCCTTCATTTGAACCCCAAATAAGAATTTAACTATTTAATATGAATATGGCTTATTGATATTCAACTATGGTTCTAGGAATGATTAAATATGAATAAAAGTTACCAAACATCAGAACAAATTAGTTTTAAATAGCCCTAGATCTGATCCCAAATTTTCCATGGGCCATCTAAAATAAAATCTTTGACGGTTCACGTGGAGCAAGAACACTTTCAGTTCCACAGTGGTCCCCTTTGGCCTCACCAGCACTTTTCTTGTGTTAAAAAAAGTGATGGTAGTGGTTGCTGTACACCTTCAGAGATTTGTGGTGCCTATTTTCCCCTACCTCGGCAAGTGGCTGCTAAAGCAGTTATCACCACTTCCAGACTATGGTGAACCTCCTAACATTGTTGCGGTTCACTATCATTGTGCCAAAATCACACCTGACATCTTCACAGAACTATTCTGGACATGGTGCAGTTCTGTGTCTTTCCCCCCGAGTGGAGAGTCTAGGACATTCTGGCTATGATCCTGATATTTCAGCTTCTGTCCTGGGTCTCAGTGAGGATGGCTCTGAGGCTACTGCTACTGGGATTGTTGGCGTCCTGCATCCTGCTGGTCAAGAATGGCAAATGACCCACAGAGACTGCAGAAAACCACACTTGCTAAAGTGGCAATTTTACTGGAAGTAGACTTCAGCTGTCACATACTAGGGGGAGAGTTCAATGATGTGATGGCCCCCAACATAGATCGCGCTAGTATGGATAGGAGAGGAATTGTAGACACAAACCTGGCAGAATTCGCCAAAACACTGTGCCTAACATATCTGTAGATTACATATTGGCCGAAGCTAGGGACGTACAGGAAATTGAGAGCGGAGAATATTTGGCCAGAAGTCTATTGGACCACTTGCCTCTTTGGATTACATACAATAGGTGCACGTAGCAGGGCACTGGCCAGTCGCCCAAGAAATTAAAGTTGACGCTGAGCTCTACTTTGAAGAAAATAAAACACCAGAGATATCACCTGTTACACTCTGGGAGGCTTATAAAACTGTACTGAGGGATAGAGCACAAACTTGCATAGCCCAAAAGAAGAAAAGAGAAACACAGGAGATGGAGGAAATAGACATAGACATCTTGCCCTAGAGAGACCGCCAGATGCCACGATCGATCCACACAGGATTCGCACTATAGTGCGAATTACAAAAGAATACCAAGCCTTAGCGCAAAACCAGGCCAAGTAACAATGGTTAGCCAAACAACATCATCTATACGATGCAGTAGATAAGGCCGTATGCCTACTGGCTTGGCTTGGGAAAAGGGAGGAGGAGGCCAGGTGGGTATGATTAATAATTTGTGAGGATGGCGCCACCTATACCATGGCGAGAGAGAGCGCAAATGAATTTGGGAGATACTATAAAAATTTCTAGAAAGCTCATACACAGGCAGATCCCCCCCAGTTAGAACAATATGTGGAAGAACTGCAAACTCTGACCTTAAGCACAGCAGATAGAGCATCCCTAGAGGAAGACCTCTCGCTAGCAGAGATACTTACAGTGGTGGGTAAGCTAAGACCTGGGAAGACCCTTGGCCCGAATGGCATCACAGCCTAACTCTTAAAGAGACAGGCGGTTATGGTGTGTCCCCATCTGCTAAATTTATAGAATGAGGCACAGAGAGAAGGGGTTCTCCCTCCGGATTTCAGAAAGGCCACAATAGTGGTCATACATAAGCTGTGAAAGCCAGAGGCGAGATGCAGCTCATATCACCCGATCTCTTTACTAAACAAAGAAACCGAAATCCTAGCCAAAGTCCTATCCAGTACACTAGTACCGATCATCATGTCATTGATACACGCGGACCAGTCGGGCTTTATGCCGAAGAGGTCCACAAGATACAACCTCTGCAGACTATCCAGTTGGCTGGAACAAGTGCGACATAAGGAGGACCTGCATATTCTTTTAACCATCAATGCTAAAATGTCCTCTGACATGGTTCATTGGCCTTTTATAAAGCAGGTCCTCTGGAAATTTGGATTTGGTCCCAAGTTTCATGCATAGATAGACCTACTATATACAGGACCGGTAGCCAGGGTTAGAGTGAACAGAGAATTCTTACAACAATTCCCAATCAAGAGAGGCACGAGACAGGGCTGCCCTCTCTCTCCTCTGCTGTTTGCCCTGATACTAGAGTCCCTCGCCTGTATAATTAAATTGCACGTGGAAATAGCTGATTTCAGAGGGGGGAAGAAGAGACGGTTGACAAGCGTATCTTACTATATGCAGACGACATACTTATGTACATTACACGTCCAATGACTACTCTCCTTATGATATTTCAGATCTGTCAAAGATATGGTGAACACAAGGGCTACTCTATCAACTGGAACAAATCCAGTCTATATCCTACCATCGAGGTACTCCCGGGACACCTGAGGGTGGAACATGTGGGATTTTGATACCCAGGCATATATATCTCACCAAACCAAGAAGAATGCCTGAGGCACAATATCAAGCGCATGGTGCAGGAGTTCCATAAAGAAGCAGCAATGGAAATCGCTCCCCCTCACGCTACTAGTAAAGGCAGCCATGTTTTAGGTGGTTTTGATTCCAAACTCCTATACGTGCTGCAGAACACCTATCATAAAATACCAGCTTATATATTTACCAAGATTGATGGTAAAACAAGAGACCCATTATGGAAGAGGGGACACCCAAGGGTATCACTAAATACTTTACAGCGCAACCAATATAACGGAGACATCTCCCTCCCAGATACAAGGGCTTACTATTAGGCAGCACATTTAATGGTGATAAACGAATGGGCATAAATACCACGGAACCATCCAACATATGCTTTAAAAAGAATACAATTTGAAACCTACTCTTTTCTGCACTATATATATGGAGGGAAAAGTAATGGCAAACTGCTACTGGCGACTCAAAGAACATTAGACGCCTGTAAAGAGGTGACAGAGTGGATGAAATGGAATGTGAAGGTTACCCGAGAAACCTCTCTAAGGGTGGGAACCCAATAGAAGGAGATTGGGAATTACAGGGCTTCACAAACTGGGAAAACCTAGGTATCTCCAAGGTAGAGAATCATATTGATAATGGGACTCTTGCCCTCTTTTAGTTGCTGCAGAGAGAATATCAACTTGCAAACACACAACAACACAAATACCTCCAGCTAAAACATGCATGGCAGAAAGAAGACATAGACACAGAACATTTACCTGGCTATGCACCCTTGGAAGGGAGATTACTCATGGGGGAAATAGAAGAAAAAGTGGTGTCATGGACCTGCAAGACACTCAACAATAATAGGCAAGACACACTTGTGAAACTGAGAGCACGATGGGTGGGAGATATAGGAGGAATGGATGATACTGACTGGGAGGTGGCATTGATGCACCCCAGGGAAGTTGCAAATAAATCTAGGCTATGACTAATTTAATTTAAAACTCTTCATAGAGTATACTATGATAGGAAAGGCCTTTATAGGTTTGGTCGTGTACCTTATCCAGAATGCCTCAGATGTGGAACAGAAAGAGGCACGTTCATTCATACGTTATGGGACTGTATCCACATTCAACAATATTGGGCCACCATAATTGGGGAATTAACCAAGGTATTTGAAAAGGACATACCAATGGACCCATAATATGTACTCCTGGGAATCCCCAAGAGTTTTATTGGGCAACCTGGGGCTTGTAGTTGCCAAAAGGGCCCCGAAAAGGACTTTTATTTGGGAAACCTGGGGCTTGTAGTTGCCAGAAGGGTCATAGCCAAATATTGGGGAATTCAGAGAAAACCCTCCCTGCAGGAGTGGAAGATAGGGATGGACGCATACATGACAACAGAAAAAGCCACCTATAAAGCCAGAGGCTGTCCCTGGAAATTTTATAAGATATGGGGCCCATGGGTCAGACACTATAACATAGAATTGGAAGAATGGGCGCCGTTACTCCAGAACTCGTAATGGTCAAAAAGTCTGCTTAGTAATAGACAAATGCAGAACTGAGTCTTAAGATGTTGTGGTAATAATTCTGTGCTTGTATGATACAGATGTTTTTATAACTCATGAATATGTCCATTTCCATGAAATCAAAGTTATATATTAAAATTTCAATAAAAATACTTTAAAAAGGAATGGCAGATGACATATATGTGCTCTGCAGTAGGATCTGAAGTACCAATGGGCACACCATCAGGGGGATCTGTCCGATTCTGTCTAGATTTCAGAGTAGACAGCGAAAAACTACTGTGGCAGCTGCTGGACCGTGACTGAGTCAGTGACAGACCCCTTTCCTTCCCCTGCCCAGAGCTGACAATGGTAGTGAATAAATCGCTATATGGTTGGGGAACCTATCTAGGAGGGTGGAGATTAGAAGAATCTGGTCTTTCGTGGGCACCTGGCTCCACATTAACCTGTTGTAGCCGCAGGCTACCCGTTTGGCTTTGAAAACTTTCCTGCCATCCATCAAAGGGAGGTTGGTACAGTTGCTTACAGAAACACCACCCCCATGTGGTACTACAACAAACCAGGGTGGGTTATGTGCTCCACGTCGGGAGGCACTACACCTCTGGAAGTGGCTGGATAATCTGAGTTTTTCCTAGTGGTGCACCATTTGGTGGGATTCCAGCTCAGACTAACTCAGCCAGTAAGGCCTAATGGATAACGAATGGCTGCTACATCCCTAAGTGGCAAGGGGTATCTTCTCAAGGTGAGAGATTCTTAGCTCAGTCTATTCGCCACTGCAGAGAATGCACAATGTCCAGTGCTTAATTTGTAAAAGAAAGAGAGCCGGTGCCTGAAGTTCTGTTCATATGCCCGCAGCCGATACAACTAAATGTTGGCACACAGAATGCCTAAGCTGGTAGTCTTAAATCCACCTAATGCCTCTTCAATCCACTTCCAGACACTCCCTGACCCCTGTCTCACTCATGCAGGTTCCTGCATTCTCCCTTTGTGACGGTTTTTCCCTCATTTTCTTCCTCCGTCTTTCAGATTTGTGTGTTTTTCCCTCTCCTGCTCTTTGGAAGTATCTAATGCGGGAACATAAGTGCCAATCTCCCAAAATAATTGCTGGTGCCCCCCACCAGCAACCATTGGCTCAGATTAAGCACTGGCAATGTCAAAATGTTTGCGTGTTGGATAAGATAAGACGGCTCTGTCTGGGAGATTCATTCGACCTGGCGTGCAGCTCGGAACTCTTGTACGCCTTCCCGTCTCTACCTCCTCAGGCCTGAGTTCTGAAGAGAATCAGGACAAATTAGGCTTGAGTTATCCTTATGGCACTGGATTGGGCAAGGAGAGTTTGGTACCTGGAACTCCAGGTCATGAGCATCTGTCCTTCAAACAGGTTGCTACTTCAGGAAGATCTTCAGAGCAAGGTCCTGTATCCAGGCCATGCACAGACTTCATCTCCATGTTTGAAGGTTGATTGCCAAACGTAGACTGCTTTCAAACCTCCAGTCGATGTTATTCCAGCTGGTAGGCATCTCTCCACAAAATCAGTTTACACCTGCTCTTGGGGCAAGTTTCTGGTCTGATGTGGTATTCTGCAGGTTGACACACTTCAAGCCAAACTATCCGAACTGTTAGTTTTTTTGCTGTCCTTAGCCCATCAAGCACTTGCTTTGGGCACAGTAAAAGGGTTATTTGTCAGCGTTTTCAGCTTTGCTGCAGTTGCCCGATCAGCTGTTGTGATGCGTTTTATTTTTTAAAAGGTTTGCAGCATGTGTTTCATCATGCCTCACTGAAACCTGAACATAGTGCTTGCATTATTAATGTGTACTCCCTTTGAAACGCCGTACAACTGTCCTTTGTAGCTTTTCACTCTAAAGACTGTTTCCTCATTGCTATAACATTGGCACATTAGATGAGTGAGATACAAGCCCTCTATATCAACCAAACATACACAACATTCTATCCAGCCCAGCTGGTGTTGAGGACACAAGCCTCCTTTCTCTTAAAATTACTAACTTTTTTATTGTCAAGCAAAACATTACTCTTCCGGCATTCTTCGTTCCACATTTCCCCTCTGAGAAGGAGAGCCTCCATCGGCTGGATCCCAAAAGAGCTCTCAGCTTGTACATTGATCGTACCAGGAAACATTATGAGGAAGCTCAGCTCTTAGTTGGATCCACTGGAGCGAAGGGTAGAGCAGTGCAGAAAAGGACAATTTCTCGCTGGATCGTTCTCTGCATCAAAATCTGCTATGCACTGGCTAGGACACAACCCACAGAGCCAGGGCTGCTACCTCTGCATTGGTACATGGAGTGTCTGTCCTGGACTTTTGCCAGACTTCTACACGTGCCTCACTTCATACTTCTACGAAGCACTACTGTTCGGATAGCCAGGTCTGATGAGAAGAGCAATTTTGCCTGCTCGGTCCTGCAGGACTTTTTGATCTGAGCCAGTTCACATACCCACCACCTAGGAGGTCTTGCTTTGGTATCTATTCAAAAGATGGGGAATAAGCACTTAGAAGTATCCATCAGAAGAACTAGTTACCGTCAGTAATGCTCTTTCTGGTGGATACTCTAGCTAATCACCAGGCAGCATGAAGGCGTTCATGGTTGTGTCACCCAAGCATTTAGTCCACTAGGAAAATACCAGAGTTGTTTAATGGCCAGTCCCACCCTGGCCATAGCTGGGACATTTGCTGTTTTACACCACTCCACGTCACTGCTGGTCTCTCCATATGGTCATTTAATCAGCCTGCTTTGACTTATGTCTAGCTAATCACAGATTTCTTACCAACCCTCCCAACTCCACATTCAGTGAACTGGACTCTTTTCCATCTCAAAGGATACCAAGTCTAGAGATCCACACCACTGCTCAGGAACCAATCTGGTGTTGGGCTCTGTGTCTGAGAGTGGGGACTGTCTCGAAAGCAACTGATGTGAACTTACATGGGTGGCACTTAAATGTTGCCCCATACGTCACTTCCGCAGCAGAACAGTGTTGGCGACCACAGGGGCACTGTTTCAAAATTTCTGGATCCTGTCTGACACATGAGGAATATTCAGAGAGTGAGGAATCTGCAGTTAGATAAAGTATCAACCAGAAAGAGAGTTAATGAACATAAGTAACATGTTCCGATGGATTCTTCTAACCACAGATTTCTTACCTTTAGAATAGATACCAAAGCAGTACCTCCCAAGGTGGCTGGTCTTTTGAGTGAGCTGAGACCTAAAAGTTCTGCAAGTTCGAATGGGTGAGATGCCCGCTGTCAAGGCAGTAGTGCTTCGAGAATGTGTGCACTGATGTCAAGAACAGGCATTTTGCTTGCCAACACAGTAGTAGCATCCTTAATCCTGGTGGAATGAGCTCTCTATCTTTCTGTGGAGGCTGCTTCTTGGCCAGTGCGTAGCACATATTGATGAGAGGAATGTAAACTATGATAAAGTCTTTTTATTCATTGCCTTGCCTTTCTTTGCCCCCAACGAACCACACAAAAAAACTTGTTGTCCACCCAGTGGTCTTTGTCTGATTGATATAAAAGCTTAAGCTTCTTTTAGGGTCCAGAAGATGGAGTTAATCATCTTCTTTAGAGGGGTTAGGCGTGGCACAGATGGCTGAGAGGGTCATGGATTTCCCATTATGAATAGGCGGTACAACTTTAAGCAAAAAGGCCACCCGGTACTCAACAACAGTTTTTTCTGGAAAAGAGTTGGAGGAAGGCAGCTGCACAGAGCCCAGAACTCACTCATGTTACATGCTGAAGGAATTGCGATGATGATGATAATTTTGAAGGTCAGATGATGCATAAACAACTCTATGTTGGCTCGAAAAGTTGAACACAGGAGGAATAGCTGGACCAAATTCGGATCCCACTGTAACATCACAAGTGAAATGGGAGGGAACTTGTGTACTTAAACTTTAATAAATCGCATCACAACAGGTGATTTAAACAAGAATGGTTGGTCCAGAAAGAGTCCGAAAGGGCTGACAAATAACCTTTAATGGTCCCCACTGCAAAACCTTGCTGGGCCACAGATAAAACAACAACCCATCTGCAGGGGGTCCTTATTTTGTACCCCACAGGGGGCTACAACTTTTACCCTGCATAAATAGATTTTGTAGACTGACACATGGCTGAAAGGAGAACATCCACCTCAGAAGGTAGATCAAATGCAGTCAGCTTCCTCCTCTCAGTCTCCATGAATGGATTTTTAGATTGTGCAGGTTTGCTGCAGAACCCTGCCAAGCATCTGTGACATAAGATTCATCAGAAGCTGTACTCTGATTGTAAGACAAATGCTAATTCCCAGAAGTTCTGAGTACCACAGCTTACTGCCACAATCCAGACCCACTAGGGTGACTTGGGCCCAGTCGTTCCACTGGAAAGAGAGTTACCAAAGGTAAGTAAGTTGTTTGTTTATAATTTAGTTGTTTGAGAATTAAATTGCTTTTATATTAGAAGTGAAAACACTGGATATTTCTTAAGAAATTTTGTAGGCTTTGTTGAATGTATTTTTAATGAAGCATTATGAAAGGATGGTGTATTTACAAAATCGACAACAATGTTTGGATATACATTTTTTTATTGTAAGTGAGAAAATTGTATTGTTCTTTTACCTCAGCGAAACCTCATAGCTCTTCCCTTGAGCCAAGCCCCACCTTCTCATCCACAGCTACCCGGAGAAGTCAGCTGGGTTGGGGGAGGGAGTAGCAATTGTCTCTCATAGACCAAGGGTTCTCTTTGCTGGGCAACAGTTGCAATGCCAATCTCACTGGGTCGTCCCTGCGACTGAAAATACGTGGCAAGGTGTAGGCCCATGGTACAAAGGGCCTTTCATTGTAAGGAGCCAGAATGGGTGAACTGAGTTAGCACACTGTCACCGACTACAAACGCAAGGTCAAAAGGATGAGAAGTTGACTTGTACTGCTCCTCCTGGCAGATAACCCACTGAAATTGAGCTCTCCTTTGAAGGCATACAAAATCGAAATCCTTAGATAGCTTTTTGGGGTGTGAAATGATGCAAAGTTATTTTGCTCACATCGTCGTGAAGCTTTTTTAAAACGTATCTTTCATTAGCTGAGTGAAGGTTGCACAGTTGTAATTAAAACAGAGAAATCTTGCACAGAAGGATTTGTGTGAGGAGTTTGACATAAGCACTTTAAACAAGAACTTTCTTGCTCTGGGAATGTTGGTGAAATTGATAACCGAATAATCTCTAAAAACTTTGCGATGTGTGAATTTTCCTGTGAAGCTAAGGTATGCATATGTTTTGCATATGTACTTCTCGTGATATTTTTTTCTAGTAAAGATCAGAAAGCATATGCTTTGAAATTTAGATTTTATTTGTATAGTGGTTATTCACATTCGTGTTTAAGAAAAGTAGTTCTGAATATTGCATATTTCGTTAATTATCACTGCATATAACATCAGTTAAATATATATCAATGACTCTACCCCTCTTGAACCCAAACCCATATTGAGCTTTTAGTACCACATAGGTGGTATGAGAACAACACTTTTTAGAGCACATTGTCTTGTTGATGAAATTCTTTAGTTATATCTGTGTTCGCCTCTCAACAAAAATTAACTTTTGCTTTCATAAAGTTACTATACCAAAACTAACTGGAAATGGATTGTTGTGATTGCAAGTTATTTTGCAACCCAGTCCTCTATAATTGTATTGACTAAGATGGACGTTGGTCCAAATCATGTTTACCATTGAATGTTTTTGGGGGAATACTTGGATTGTCGGTGTTTTATTTGGAAACACACTGTTAAGTCACGTTTTTTTTCTTTTCACTGAAGGTATTTTGTCTGTCTGTACCTGTTGTTTTTCTCTTTAATGTTTTGTGGTGGGCACGCTTTCTGCCTCCATCTACCTCATTTAATCCCTTAACTCGCTGTCATGTAAAGCACTATACATAATTTGATTTGCAGTGTTTCATCCCTGACTGAAGCTCTCTCGTGATCAACGTGGATACTCTCTCGTTTTGTTTTGGTGCTGGCCTCTTTGCTCTGTGCAGTGCATCTCTCCTTTGGATGTGCTCATTATCTGACAGTGCTGGAAACAGAACCAGCCTTGGCACAAGTGTTCAAACCAGCCTCACGTTGCTAGTCACTGTGGTCTCCAGGCAGCATGAAGGCGTTCATGGTTGTGTCACCCAAGCATTCAGTCCACTAGGAAAATACCAGAGTTTTTAATGGCCAGTCCCACCCTGGCTATAGCTGGGAAATTTGCTGTTTTACACCACTCCACGTCACGGCTGGTCTCTCCATATGGTCATTTAATCAGTCTGCTTTTACTTGTGTCTGGCATCCTACCCCATTCCCCTCCAAATCTCCACGAGCTCCGATTATAGCTATACCTCTATTTCAATGTTAATATTGCTACATTTAGATTATATTAATTGATAACCTGATTTAATACATTATTGTTTTACAGGAAAGAAGATATTTGACATTAGAGCAAGCAAGAAACAAAGGTTTATTCATAGATTGGACTTCCATACATCCGCCAGGTTAGTACGGTGTAGATCCTGAATATAGTTTATTAGACTTCTTATTCACTTAAATATATCAGTCACCCAACATACAACCTGCTAAAACAACTTACAATAAAAAGAGAAAACATTTTGTAAAAAACAGACAATAGTACATCTAAATGAATTAACAAAGATAGTTGTTCTTCACCTGCGAGCTGGTACAGATCTATGGGCCAAATGTACAAACTCATATTATTGATACAAACCCTGCAGTTCAGTAACTCCCAATGTGTTTTTCCAATGTACTAAGCCAATTTAGGGATTTTGTAACATGTTACAGAATCGCTGAATGGGTTTAAGAAGCTGTTAGGGATGGTTACATGTAAGGGGCGTTTTTAGGGCATCCCTTCCAAGTAGCGATTTCCTATTGTGAGTATTAATGTTTCACAACCTAAATCCGGTGTCGGAACATTAATATTTTACCAACTACTGCATGGTAATGGTAAATCATGTGCAATTAGGAATGAGTCCGTAAGGGACCCCGTCCCCTTTGTAAACAGTTTTTGGGGGAGTAGGCAGTGGTCCATGGGATCACTGCCTACTCTTAAACAATCGTTTTAAAAATGTTTCTTTTGTTTGTTAAACACATTTCTTTTTTCTTTAAGGATAAGGGGCTGCACTTAAAAATAAATTGTTTTAAGAACAGTCACTGATGTGGTGGTCTGCTGACCCCAGCAGGTCGCCATCCGTGTGATCGCAGCCAATCATAGTGTGTCGCAATGTGCATGAGGCAGGTCGAATTATGACCTACCGCTTTTTGATGTTTTGTAAACTGACACATTAGTACATAGGAGGTTTGCAAAATGCCACAGGAATTGCAAAACATTGGTTCACAAGTCCTTATGGAGTATACTATTACAAGTAACCCCTTGCAACGAAGTTCTTAGAATTTTAATCAACCTTCCTTAAACTTACTATCATCCTTACTTTAACCCTTAACCATACTATAGCCCCTACCTTAGCCATAGCCTCAAGTTTAACCTTAATCTTAACTGTTGTTCCTTTTTACAAGTTATTTGTAAACCAGATCCTGACCCTAATCCAGATTTAATCCTTACTAGAATCTTAAACCTAACCCTCAGCCTGACAGTAACTGCAACTCAAATCATGGTTAATCTCTTTTACCTTAATATATGTACAACACAAGAGGCAATTTATTTCAGTGTTATAAAGTTATTCTAATACCTTTCCTGAACAGTTCTTTCTCAGTTCTATATTGTTTTGTCATAAAATAGTCCTAACCACCAGAAGTTGTCTCTGTTGTGTACGAAGAGTATTCCTTTAATGCAGAGACTGCACTTTAAACAGACAGGCAACTGAATGGTTGGGGAAACCAAATGCAGTTTCAAAGTTTATCCTTATTTGAACCACTATTCTTTTCTGCCTTCCGTAGACTATGATATGTGCTTTGTATTCTTTACAGTCCAGCCTAAATTTCTTGGTACAAAAGTCTTTGAAGACTACGACTTGGAGAGGCTTGTGAGCTATATTGACTGGAAACCTTTCTTCGATGTTTGGCAGCTCCGTGGCAAATACCCCAACCGAGGATTTCCTAAAATCTTCAAAGACAAAACAGTGGGTAAGAGAATGTGTCTCTATTCCGTTTAAAAACGTGTCATTTTTTATTTTTTCAAATAAATAGAAAGTGCCATTCTTATGTAAAAACACACACACTTAAGATGGGTTTCATAATAGAATTATAAGATCATATAGAGGGGAATAGTGCTGTTCAGTGAAATTGGACTCTCCAAACCACAGAGGGCCCAGAGAGGTCTGGACCCCCAAAGCTAAACTTTTTAAGGCCTGATTTTGAAATCGTATTCCCCCTCACCACTTGCTCAACCTATAGAAGGGAACTGGAATGTAAGTTACAGGGTGTTTAATATGAAACGTCACTGTGCAACCTTGCTGTAACTCACCTTACATATTCATGTATATAGCTCCTCCTTGTCCAAGTAGGCTGATGCAGTTAGTCCCAGTTCTGTGTTACACCTGAACAGTTCTCAACAACTTTATTTCAAAATTCTGCCTTCATGTGGATTAGTGTCCAACATCTGTACTGTACAGCCTAGATTTTATGAAGCTGAGCACTACTGCTAAAGAGGATGTGTCCAGAGCTGTCGACTTTGGAACTGGGGAAAACACTTAGGCCTTCATTACGAGTTTGGCAGTCTCAGGACAGCCAAGTTGGCAGCGGCGGTCGTACCGCTGGCGGTGAAGACTGCCAAATTATGACAATGGTGGTCTTCCCATCAGAACACAGCCAAACTACCGCCAGTGCGGACAGGCCACCATGGAAGGCAGTAGGCACCTTCAGACCGTTGGAGAGCATGTTTCAGCTGGACACATTATGAGGCTGCTCACCAGCAGGCACCGCCACCAAAACACTGGCGGAAACCAACTCTATAAAAGGAAACACTCACCTTCAGGAACACACACCTGCCCGGAGCCGCCAGGGAGCCTGAACTCGAAGTCCTCCCACTAACCCTGAACGCACATCGACTCTGGAACCAGCGTCGATGACAACAACCATAAGTACACACACCTAGCACACACTGGAGGGAAAGGCTTTAGTACACACGCACACACAACACACACATCCAGGATGGCTTGCGACTGACACACACACTGAACCACACACCCATACGAACACACACAGAGACCTACATACGCACATGCATACTACACACATACACACCCAAACTACACACACAACGGCCAACACACACACGTGACATACACACATCAACCCGGACATACAGAGCACCGCCACTGTCTTACGCTATCATACACAATACCACCGACTTACACAGCGACATCACAACCGCAACTACACAAACGCTTTGCCAAGCACCCTGACTGCACACCTCCACATGACAACACATACATACAACAACACGTACCAACATCACACGACCAATCAACACCATCACACTGCCATACAACAAACCATTTGTCACACCATGCACATCCCACACACAACGCATAGGACATAGCCAACACCACACACACAGACGTACACACAACAACTACACAAGGGCACACAAAACCACCTTTCCACATGCCAACACAAACTATATGCAATTTGGCTACACACATGCATGTACCAAACACAAACATATCCAACACACAAAACACACCAATGACAGCGGGACTAATGGCCGGGCCACACACACACACACACATGCAGCCCAGGCACAACAGCTATCACAACCAACACATGCACACACATCGCACACAAACAAAATCCAAAGCCCACAAACACTAAACAGGCATGTAGAAAGAAAGGCAGGACAAGTAAGTTACCATCGAAGCCAGCAGCAAGTTGGCCCAGATGTATTAAAATACTCAGCTATGATATATAAACTATATATGAATAGAAGGCCAGTGGCCAGTCCAAAGTTTCAGGTGCCCAAGGCACAAATTGCACCTGACTGCGCCCCTACTTGACTCCTGACTGCAAAATGACCTCCACAGGGTAGGGGCATCAAGGGGGCAGGCAGGCACCTCAGGGATTAGGTGGGGGGAAGGGGTTGGCTTGGGCTGGGGAGAGGGGGTCCTTGGGTTTGGGCTTAGGATGGGGGGGTCCTTGGGCTTGGGAGGGGTAGACTTCTTGGGTGGGAGGGGCATGGGCACTAGCAGGGGGGCAGGGGAGGACTTGGAGGTCGAAGGGCTGGACTTGGGCAGGGACACAGAGTGCTTTGGGGTCTCACAGGGTGGGAGAGAGGTAGGAAACAGGGAAAACTCTGAGAGGAAATGCTTTTTAGACACACAGGGCAGTCACAGCAAAAGGGTTTGGGAGTGGAGGGAGAGGGAGTGGTTGTTAGATGTGTAGGTGTGGATGTCCTGGGTGCATGTGAATGTGTGGGATGCTTGTGAGTGTGGAGTGTCTCTTGGGTGGGTGAGTGTGGGCGTTTAGGTGTTTTGGGAGAAGGTGGGGAGGAGGTGCTGGAGATGCCGTGGTGGATGGGTGACTGTCTGTTGGAGTTTTGTCTGCAGGTATGTTAAATGTGCTGCAAGTGGGGGTGTCGGTGGTTGTGGTTGCTGCGGATGTGGTGACTGAGGTGGATGTCTACGGGTCTGCTATTGTGCTGACTGTGGGTAAGATGGGACTGCAGGTGTGTCTGGTTTAGGGCCTGTGAGGGAGGTTGTGATGGGAGACTCAGTGCAGGGAGTGGATGTTGGTGTGTTTGCAGGTGGGTGTTGCTTGTGTGCATGCCGGTGATGGGTCTTGTGGTGCTTGTGTTTGTCTGAGCTACCCTTGTCTGTTGAGGTGGATGCATGCCTGTGTGTTTGTGTGCTTTGGATGGGTATGGGTAAAGGGGGCTGTGATTGGGAAGAGGTAATTGGAGGGGGATGGGAGATGAAGGGACACT
Source organism: Pleurodeles waltl (assembly GCF_031143425.1). Classification (NCBI taxonomy): domain Eukaryota; kingdom Metazoa; phylum Chordata; class Amphibia; order Caudata; family Salamandridae; genus Pleurodeles; species Pleurodeles waltl. Next base: position 608,520,540 of record NC_090444.1, on the reverse strand, counting down.
GGCCGCCGCCAGAGTGGAGGCCAGAGCCTCAAAGTATCTCTGTAGGCCAGCCATGGCACTGTGAATGACTTCCAGGAATGCATTACTCTGTTGAACTTGACCTGACAGTCCCTAGATGGCATTCACAATGGTCGTCTGATCCACAGAGATGTACCTCAGGAGGTCAATAGCCTCCTCAATGAGGGCAGCAGGGCTGACTGGGGCAGGGGCACTGGTGCCTGGGGCCAAGGAGACGCCCACCCTCCTGGGTGAGTGGGCACGAGCAACTGGGTGGGGAGCTACAGGGAGGGTGGTGCTAGCAAGGGGGGTGGTGGACACAGATTGAGCTGGCGCGGTCCTAGATGGGTCCACCACAGCCAGGGAGTGTCCATCGGAGGAGGATTCCGAGGATGAGGTGTTTGATCTGGTCTGCCCTGTGGCACTCCCCTCGCCCTCTGTCCCACTGGGTCCCTCAGTGTCACTAGTGCCCCCTTCCTGGGTCCCGTGGGCTGCTGCTTCCCCACTCACCTCTTCCCCTTCTCCTTCTCCAGACGATGCTGATGCACACAATGAGAGAGAGAGGGAGGGCGAGATAGGGGGCATAATGGTTAACATATACCTCCCATTGACACAGCTACACATATACATCTGCCACAATACATATCATTGCTAGGCCATCGCTTTTGCCAATACACATTACCTACATCATGTCATGACATGTCACTACTACCCACACCTGTCTGCCAACCCTCACACCTACATCAATACCTAAGTAGGACTGCAATACTAGACTCAACCGCATGATGTCAACCAAAGCCCTTTAGCTTGCCCTGTGTGCAGTAGCAATAGCATGCCTGAATCCACATCTTACATCTCCATACCTCTTTCACCCATTAGATGTGCAGCTGACTAGACACAAAATATCAGGCCTCTACAGTCACAACACCTGATTAGTTCATGTGCTCTGTAACATGTCCATTACTGTGATGACAACTCCACTCACAGACCACCTACCTTTCATTTTACAAGGCTGCCCACTCAGTATACTGATGACATTATGGAGGAGAACTCAGTTTTTGCCAAAACTACTCAGACAGCCAAATGTTTCATGTAGGAAGTTGGCTCTGTATACACTATCTCAAAGTGAGAGATAGTGTGCACAGAGTCCAATGGTTCCCCTTAGAGGTTGATAGTGGCAAAATTATATAATACTAATGCTATGTTTTGTGGTAGTGTGGTCGAGCAGTAGGCTTATCAGAGGGTAGTGTTTGTTGTACACTCCCAGGCAATAAATGAGGAACACACACTCAAAGACTTAACTCCAGGCCAATAGTTTTTATATAGAAAAATATATTTTCTTAATTTATTTTAGGACCACAAGATTCAAGATTTGAAGTAAGTACATAAAATTCAAGGTACTTCACACAGGTAAGTATAGAACTTTGATTCAAAGCAGTAGTACACATAGTTTTAGTTAAAATGGCAATAAGCTATTTTAAAAGTGGCTGCAAAAATCAGCAGTTCCTGGGGGAGGTAAGTTTGGTTAGGTTTCTCAGGTAAGTAAGGCACTTACACAATCAATCTCCTGGGCATAGGCAGCCCACCGTTGGGGGTTCAAGGCAATCCCAAAGTCACCGCACCAGCAACACAAGGCCGGTCAGGTGCAGAGTCAAAGGAGGGCCCAAAACACTTAGGTTCCTATGGAGAACAGGGATGCTCCGGTTCCAGTCTGCTAGCAGGTAAGTACCTGTGTCCTCGGGGAGAAGACCATGGGGGTTTTGTAGAGCACTGGGGGGGACACAAACAGGAACACAAAACACACCCTCAGCGGCACAGGGGCGGCCTGGTGCAGTGTGCTAAGTAGGTGTCGGGTTTGCTATTGAAAGCAATAGAGGGACTCAGGGGTCACTTAGGCGATGCAGGCAGGGCACAGGGGGGCTTCTTGGGCCAGCCACCGACTGGGCTAGGTAGAGGGCTGCCTGCTGGTCACTCCTGCACTGGAAGGTGGTTCCTCTAGGTCCTGGGGGCTGCGAGTGCAATGCTTGGTCCAGGTGTCGGGTTCCTTGTTACCAGTCAGTCACGGTCAGGGGGAGCCTCTGGATCCTCTCTGCAGGTGTCCCTGTGAGGGTGCAGGGGGGTCGACTCAGGTTACTCACGTTGTCGTACTCACCTGGGAGTCCTCTCTGCAGTGCTAGTTCTCTGGAGCTCGAGGTGTTGGATGCAGAGTGAGAAGTCTCACGCTTCCAGCGGGAAGAGAGAGTTCTTTGGAAGTTGCTAAAAAGTTGCAAAGTTGTTGCTGTTTTTGAACAGTGCCGCTGTTCTCTGGAGTTTCTTGGTCCTGTGGGTTCAGGGCAGTCCTCTGAGTCCTCAGAGGTCGCTAGTCCCTGTCGGATGCGTCGCTGTGCAGGTACTTTGAGTCTGGAGACAGGCCGATAGGGCTGGAACCAAGTCAGTTGTCGTCTCTGCAAGGCTTTCAGGTCAGTAGTCCTTCTTTCTTCAGGATGCAGGAATCTGATTTCTTAGGTTCAGGGTCCCCCTAAATACTAAATTTAGGGGGGTGTTTAGGTCTGGGAGGCAGTAGCCAATGGCTACTGTCCTGGATGGGGGCTACACCCTCTTTGTGCCTCCTACCTGAGGGAAGGGGGGCACATCCCTATCCCTATTGGGGGAATCCTCCAATCTCAAGATGGAGGATTTCTAAAGGGAGGAGTCACCTCAGCTCAGGGCACCTTAGGGGCTGTCCTGACTGGTGGGTGGCTCCTCCTTGTTTTCCTCATTATCTCCTCCAGCCTTGCCCCCAAAGGTGGGGGCAGTGGCTGGAGGGGCGGGCATCTCCACTAGCTGGGATGCCCTGGGGTGCTGTAACAAAAGGCATGAGCCTTTGAGGCTCACCGCCAGGTGTTAAAGTTCCTGCAGGGGGAGGTGAGAAGCACCTCCACCCAGTACAGGATTTGTTCCTGGCCACAAAGTGACAAAGGCACTCACCCCATGTGGCCAGAAACTCATCTGGTTGTGGCAGGCTGGCAGAAACTGGTCATCCTAGCACTAGGAGTTGGACTGGTAATCAGGGGACATCTCTAAGATGCCCTCTGGGTCTATTTTACAATACATCCCACACTGGCATCAGTGTGCATCTATTGTGCTGAGACGTTTGATACCAAACTTCCCAGATTACAGTGTAGCCATTATGGAACTGTGGAGTTAGTGTTTGACAAACTCCCAGACCATATACTCTTTATGGCTAACCAGCACTTACAATGTCTAAGGTTTTGCTTAGACACTGTAGGGGCATAGTGCTCATGCACTTATGCCCTCACCTGTGGTATAGTGCACCCTGCCTTAGGGCTGTAAGGCCTGCTAGAGGGGTGACTTACCTATGCCACAGACAGTGAGAGATGGTCATGGCACTCTGAGGGGAGTGTCATGTCGACTTAGTCATTTCTCCCCACCAGCACACACACACTGTGTGAGGGGTTCCCAGGGTGGCATAAGACATGCTGCAGTCCTTAGATACCTTCCCTGGCAACAGGGCCCTTGGTACCAGGGGTACCATTTACAAGGGACTTATCTGTGTTCCAGGGCTGTGCCAGTTGTGGGAACAAAGGTACAGATTAGGGAAAGAACACTGGTGCTGGGGCCTGGTTAGCAGGGTCCCAGCACCCTTTCAGTTTTAACTGGCATCAACAAAAGGCAAAAAGTCAGGGGGTAACCATGCCAAGGAAGGCATTTCCTTACAGTTCACATATGATGTGTACTATGTGAATCTGTGGTATAGCCATGAGAGTAGGCAGACCCTATCACAGAGCCAGAGCAGGTGACACACAACGCATGTATCACTACCCAGCATACTGCTAAGTGAATCTACAAAGGGCCATATACCTCATGTAAAACACATCTACTAAGTGTACTGTCTTAACAGATGTACCTCTGAAACACACATACCACATGATGGACCACTTCCAGTGCCACCACACATGCAGGTACACCAGTTGGACTACGCACCATGACAACTCCACCCTCACACACACCATTCCACAAAAGGCAAAACCTGACACTGAGCCCAGACAACACACATCTCAGGGGGGACATATTTGCATGCATTAGGCACACATGGACAAACACCTCTGCCAGTACACCAATTACACATCCCACTAGCACATAAGCAGCCTGAGGAGACTGAATACAGGATTTCCTTCACATCAACACGCCATGGGTGATGCAGTACCCAAACCCCTCCTATTCTGCCACTACCTAATAGCCAACGCATGCTGTAATAGTCACAGGCCATCAGATGTGCACCCAACTATCCATGATGACTTGATGTAGGCAGTCAGCAATGCAGCATAGGACTTGCTTTGTCCTACATGCCATGTACACACCATGGTGACAAATGAGGGATCTCCCAGGGCACATACCACCTCCAGTACCAACTCATTGGTTGGAAGGCCACATCTCCAGAATTATGGCTCCTAGGAATGCATTATCTGTGCTACCAGACCTCATCAGTTTGACATGTTACAGTATCCCAGCTTGCCTACCTACACATACCCTACAGTCAGCAGATCAGCTATATATTTTCCTGGTCAGCTATTAGGCCAGTACTCATGTCCCATAAAGACCAGTTATGTGGTGGAACTGTAATGGCAGCCCCTCAATTTATCAATACCATAACCAGTACATGATTAATGTAGTCCCGGGGATATCAGGAGAGTGACACTTGCTTGGCGATGACATGATCCCCTTCTTCTGATGGGCGTTGACCTGAATGGGTGACACAGACAGAAGGAGAAAGTTACGTAGACTGGCACCATACCTACAGCAATGGACTATAAACATCATACCCACCAAATGCCCACACATACATATCCTCACGGTTCACACGCCTAAACACCATGCCCTCTGTATGCATGTACTCCCTGACCAGAACACATAAACCATTCACCTTCACACACACCCCTATAATGCATGACTATGGCATTGGGCTCACCTGTTCCTCTGGTGCCCCATACAGGGGTAGGACCCTCTCCACCAGCTTCCACAGCTCTTGTAGATGAAGGCTAGGGCCCTATCACCTACAGGACATGGCATGATGGCTCCAAGAGACAGTACACAGCAGCTCAGCTCATGCAGGTCTTGCCTACAAGAGTGTCAGGAGTCAAATGAGCAAAGCTGGAGAAAATGGCGGTCACGGCTGCCGCATACAGGACCGTCACTGCCAGCGGTCTTGCCAATGGCTCCAGTCCCCCAAAGGCAGCAATGTTACCCAATGAGAAGTTGCACGGCGGTAGCGACCGCCTACTGCCATGACAACACAAGCCGGCGGACTTAGGTCACTTCCATCTGTCTAGAGCTACAGGAAAGGCGGCTGCCATTTTATGCTCATCTCATGCGATGAAAATAAGTGCGCCATACACTTTTTTCACCTGAATGCGGAGTAGGCCTACTTTTTGGCATCATGATTTGGCTTATACATGTGACATACATGACACAGTGGCCTTATATTGCTGGTTGTCATATTGTCGGCTCAAAGGCGGTGTAACCATATAGGTAATTAGCATGACTACATACATGCTCAGTGCAGGACAGCTCAGTTTACCACATATCGAACATGACACATGTGATGAGTGTCAGTAACTAGTGATCAGGGCCAGCAATGTGCAGCAAGGAAGCATGTCTACAGTGTTAGGTGTGTGCGATTATGATATGTTCTGCTAACATGTATGGAGTGCATATTACATTGTACATTCTCTTCTCTCTATCCTAGATACCCTTTCATGAGGATATTGAGACATGCACCAGTGTACCGTCCACTAGTGAACCTTGCAACTCTGGAGAAGAGGCATATCATTCAGACCTATTATCTGTATCGGTTGACCATAAAAGATCTATGTACCCAGTTGGAACCTGATCTATTGCCTGCTGTTAGAAATGGGGTTTCTAGTTGGGTGTCGGTTTGCACCCTGTCCAAGTAGGGGCCCTCCCTCTAGTCAGAAAAAGGGAGATACCCACTCAGATAACCCCTACTCACCCCCTTGGTGGCTTGGCACAAGCAATCAGGCTTATGGCACAAGCAATCAGGCTTATCTCAGAAGCAATGTGTAAAGCATTTGCACATAACACACAGTAATAAATGAAAACACTACAATACTTATCTGCGTAAAACAAGACCAAAACAATAAAAATCCAACATACAGTGTTAAAGATATGAATTTTGCAAGATTTATTCAAAAATACAATGCCTTGAAGTCGATAGCTCCACCTGGGGCAATCATGGTATCGTGATCAACAAAACCAACAGTTCATGCCAGCCACGGCATCGCGGGCCAGCTACAGTGGCGGGAAGTCTTGCAAACAGTATGTGTGGAATTGTAGGGCTTCGTGATCTCACGGTGAGCTCTGGAGCGCGGCGTCGCTAGCGTCATGGTGTTGGGTCCGGAGTCGGTGCGGGGGTCATCAGGCCCTTGAAGTCACATGCATTGCAGATCGAACTCTGGGCTGATAAAGTCAGGAGCGCAGGCTTGGATGGCATCGAGGCTGCAGTGCGAAGTGGGACGATGAGACGTGCAGTGACAACAGGTCACGGTGCAGGCAGCGGCTCGGTGACGGCGTCCAGTGGCGTCGGTGAGACCAGGGCTGCGGGGTGAAGCAGTTCGATGTGCAGTGTCACCAGGTCACGGTGCAGGCAGCGTCGTCGTCGTTGCTGACGTGCTGTCATCGGTAGGCCCAAGCCAGCAGTGCTGGATGGGACGATGCTTTGTGAGCCTCACGAGCGGTGCCGACAGGCCACGGTACAGGCAGGGGTGCCAGGTGACGGCACTGGAGTAGATGGTGCTGGTGTCGGTGGTCCAGGCCTGTGGTTTTGGACAGTGCTTCCTGTACCTCACAAGCAGTGGCTACAGGCCACGGTGCAGGCAACAGCGCTGGTGTTAGCAGGAGCGGTGTCTATTGGGGATTGGGGATGCCCAGGCTGCGGTGTGAGCAGGTGATGCCGGAGTGCGGGGCCCACAGGTCGCGGTGCGAGTAGTGACTCAGTGAAGATGTCCGATAGCGGCATTGGTGAGACCAGTCTAACGGTCCAAAGCGGGGCAGTGCGGCTCCGTGTGGCATCGGCAGGTCACGTTGCAGGCCAGCATCTTCGTTGGCGGCAGCGCAGTGGTTTTTTCTCTTGAACAGTACAAAACACACAGTTACCAGTGCTGCAGATCGAGGAAACTGAAGTCTTTGATGTCCCTCAGACTTCCAATAGGAGGCAAGCTCTAATCCAAGCTGTTGGAGAACTTTCTCAAGTAGGACACACAGCAAAGTTCACCCTTTGTACTCTTTTCAGGCAGAAGCAGCAACTGCAGGCCAGTCCAGCAAAGCAACACAGCAAAGGGACAGTACTCCTCCTTCAGCTCTTCTCCTGGGCAAAGTTTCCGCTTGATTCTAGGAAGATTCTAAAAGTCTGGGGTTTTGGGTCTTCTTCCTATACCCCATTCTGCCTTTGAAGTTGGTAAACTTCAAAGCAAAGTCTCAAGTGTTTGCAAGATCCTTCCTTCACACCAGGGGGTTGGAGACTGCATTGTGTGATGACAGACACAGTACTTTCAGGTGCAAGCGGCCACCCCTCCTATCTCCACTCTAGCTCAGATGGCTCATCAAGAAATGCAGGCTACACCTAGCTCCCTTTGTATCACTGTCTAGAGGAGAGGTGTGAACAGCCCAACTGTCAAACTGACCCAGATTGTGAATCCACAAACAGGCAGAGTCACAGAATGGTTTAAGCAAGAAAATGCCTACTCTCTAAAAGTGGCATCTTCAAACTCACAATCTAAAAACCAATTTCACTAAAAGATGTGTTTTTAAATTGTGAGTTCAGAGACCCCAAACCTCACATTTCTACCTTCCCTTAAAGGAAATCTGCTCTTTAATGTTATTTAAAGGCAGCCCTGTGTTAACCTATGTGGGAGATGGGCCTTGCAACAGTGAAACCCGAATTTGGCAGAATGTCACTGTTAGGACATGTAAAACACACCAATACATGTCCTACCTTTTAAATATACTGCACCCTGCCCATGGGGCTACCTAGGGCCTGTCTTAGGCGTGCCTTACACGTACCAAAAGGGAAGGTTTAGGGCCTGGCAAGTGGGTACACTTTGCCAGGTCGAATTGGCAGTTTAAAACTGCAAACACAGACACTGCAGTGGCAGGTCTGAGCCATGTTTACAGGGCTACTTATGTGGGTGGTATAATCAGTGCTGCAGACCCACTAGTAGCATTTGATTTACAGGGCCTGTGCACCTCTGATGCACTTTACTAGGGACTTAACAGTTAATCAAATATGCCAATCATGGATAAACCAATCAATAGTACAATTTACCAGGGAACACTTGCACTTTAGCACTGATTAGCAGTGGTAAAGTTGCCAGAGACAATAAACCAATAAAAGCAATTGTGGAAAAATAGGTGGACGAAGGCAAAGAGTTTGGGGATAACCCTGCGAAAAGGGCCATTTCCAACACCTGCCATACGTAATCCCTATGCCATTCCTTCCACAGTTCAAGTTCTTTGGGTGCTACATTTCCTTGCCACAGGCTCCTTTCAGATTACAGTGGACTTGGCAGCAGGGATGTCACAGCCCATGTTCAATCTTATGTTGAAGGATGTACAGAGTGCCTTATTGAAACACCTGGAGATCAGGTTCCCCTAATGAGGGAATTTGGTCAATGTGAAGGCAGACTTCTATGATGTGGGACGCATCCCTCATGTGATAGGGGCCATAGATGGCACCCATATAGCCTTGGTCCCTCCCAGTGCCAGTGAACAGGTGTATAGGAACAGGAAAAACTACCACTCCATCAATGTTCAGGTGGTGTGTGTGTGGCAGACTAATACATCTCCCAAGTGACAGCCAAGTTTCCTGAATCTGTGCATGACTCCTACATTCTGAGGAATAGCAATGTCCCCCACATGATGGCACGACTACAGAGAGAGAGGGCTTGGCTCATTGGTATGTATGCATTTGGATGTGCATCTCTGTTATGACACATTCTTCCCTGTGGCTGTACCTGTATTGTAACAGGTCCTACCTCTGTGCACATGGGTCCCTATGGCTATCCTAACCCTTCCTGGCTGTTGACACCAGTGAGGTACTCTGCCACTGAAAGGGAACTCCGTTTCAGTGAGGTCCACAGCAGGACGACATGTGTAATTGAAAGGACATTTGGCCTCCTGAAGGCCAGATTCAGGTGCCTGCTGCACTTCTCTGGAGGTGCCCTCCTCTACAGTCCCCAAAATGTATGCCAGATCATAGTTGCTTGCTGCATGCTCCTCAATCTGCCCCGGAGACTTCAGATACCTTTACTAACAGATGATGAAGAGGCAGCTGGACCAGTGGCTGGTGATGCAGAAGTGGAGGGTGATGAGGAAGCAGATGAGGAAGGTGCAGCTGACTCTAGAGCTGAGCTCATCAATCAGTATTTCCAGTAACATACCGGTATTCTGTGTGTGTATTTGAATGTGTACTATCTCAACAGAGTTTGCTGTCAGTGGTCCTCCTGATTTGGATTATCAGTTGTGGTGTAATATGTTCCTATCCCTATGTGTGTGTTGTGGAAGGTTACTGTATGCATGTAAGGTGCTGACTGAAAATGTGTCATCTCTACCATGTGTACCCTTTGCAGGTTGCAAGATTCACATCTCCTATGGACAGGCCCGTATTTGTTAATCCTTAGCTCTCCTACCTGTTGCTTGAGGCATTCATGTTTATTAGCCTTTGGTTACTGTTCACAGAGTAGAGTTTAGCGCATGTGACCTGTTTAGAGGGCAGGACAAATATGAACTGCATATATGCTTTGTGTGGCACCATGACTACTATCCTGATGGTAGTCTCTGTCATGTTCATTTGCAGTTTGGATAAGTGGATATACCCTGGTGTGTGTCTGTACTAGTGACTCCCTTACATCTACCCTAAGACAGATATGTTGTACTGTGTCTCCTGACGAGTATGCCTTCCTCTGCAGCCCTTTACACTGCCTGTTGGATTAGGGGGCCATAACCACATAACATTTTTGCAAATAAAGACACAAATACAGTAGCTGTGTTCTATAGTGTTTATTGTGCATACAGTGGCAAACAGGTGATGAGTGGTGTAATGGTAGATGAAATCCTCAGATTAGGTGGCACAGCTGTAGATAGCACAGTTCCAGTGTCCCAAGGGCCATGGGAAAATGGAGTAATGTCATTGAACAGTCAACATGGTGTCTCAGTGGCACACAGGGGAGAGTAATCAGGAGAGGCTCACTTCCTGGCAGTGGGTTTGTTCTTGGCATCTGCTCCAGCTGGATGTCTGGATGAACGTCCACGTTTGGAGGTGGTGGGTGTTCTTCAGCTACAGAGGGAAGGGTGCCTGTGGCCTGTGGTTCCCATGGCAGGGCCACCATTCCACTAGCAGATGTAGAAGGTTCTGATGTGATGTGGCTAGGGGCCTGCTGGTGGGTGGAGGAAGCACGCAGGGTGGTATTGATGTCCCTGAGCACCCCTGCAATGGAGGCCATGGTGGCATTGAGGGCCTGCCCCTGCTGCATGACCTCCTGGTGGTATTCCCTCCACAGCCTCTGGTTTCCCCCCAACATGGTTATGATCTGGCCCATCCTGTCCTGGGTTTATTGATATGCTCCCGGGACTTGGGAGATGGCTTCCTGGTCAGATGACTCCCTTGGCTGCCCCGTCCTCTGGCCCACAGGTGCTCTCCCACAACCCCTGGCCCCATGTGCCTGTGCCCCTGGCACGGTGTGCCCACTCCCAGTGTCATCAGGGCCTTCATTGTCTTGGGTGTGAGGGGGCGACTCAGGTCCCTGCACTATGGGGCACACAACTGATTGTACAGTCCTTGGGGCACAGGTTTGGGGGTGAAGGGTTGGCTGAGTTGGTGGTGCCACAGGGTGTGGGGGGTTTGATGTGGGCAGGGTGAGGCAGAGAGTGGTAGACTAACCAGGGGTCCCAGATGGGCCAGGTAGGTCGTCACTGTCCAGACATCCAGCAGGTTTGTCCTCACTGGGGCCTTCATCCTGAGGAGGGCTGTCTGTCTCTGGTATCCTCTTCGTGGTGGTAGTGGCAGTGGTACCTGTGGATGGAGTGAGAGAGTTAAATGGTGGAGGTGTGATTGGTTGTCTTTTTGTCTGATGCATACTTGACTTGATTCCCAGCAATGGCAATGACAAGTGCAGCAGCACTAACACAGTTTGTGGATAGTGGATTGTGGCATTTGTACCATGCTCCATAGGGGTTGTTGTGATTCAGGCTTGGTAACATCAGTTCGGTGGGTGGGTTCTGTTTTTGTGTTATGGTTCACATGACAGGTGTGGCCTGTTAGCTGGTGGCTCTTCTGGCTTGCCAGATATAAGTGGGAATGGCTGTACATTGCAGCATTGTGTCCATGCGGGATGAGGGTTTGTGTGTATGCAAGGTTGCTCGTCCTGTCTGTGCATGTTGTGCATGAAGTGTACCTTCTTAGTTTCATGCCCATGATCAGTCCATTTCAGGGCTGTTGATCTGGATAAGTGGCCCTTAGGTTTGGTGAAAGTGCTGTGTCTGTGTTTGGCGTTGTTTGGCATTGTGTTGTGCCATTGCATTGCTGTCATTGCCATGTAGTGGTCCTCAGTCGAGGCATACAGTTGTTGTTGCTAGTGCAATAGTCATAAATGCAAGAGATATGATGTGAAGTGCACATTGCAGGTTTTGATGTAGATGGGCTAGTGCATTGTGGGAGTCATAGTGATAGTAATTGGCTGTGCTATCCGTACACTTGGCAGGGAGTATGTGGGCATTGGGGCAAGGTGGTGGTGTGGCATGCAGTGGAGGGGTATTAGGTGATTAGATGGGATGTGTAAAGGGAGATGGGGTGAATTGGGTCATGTTTGGGTGGTGAGGAAGCATGCTGGCAGGTCGATTTAGTGCCAGGGGAGAGGTAATTACTTACCAGAGTCCAGTCCTCCGGGTATTCCAGTCACGCTCTCACGATACAGGATGTCCTAGACCACATCCTCCCATGATGTTAGCTTTGGCGGAGGAGGTGGGGCCCCACCGCCAGTCTTGTGCAAGACTATCTGGTGTGGTGAAGCCATGGAATGCACCTTTCCTCGTAGGTCGTTCCACCTCTTCCTGATGTCCTCCCTTGTTCGTGGATGGGTGCCCACTGAGTTGACCCTGTCAACTATTTATTCTCTGCCATAACTCCAATTTCCTGGCTATGGAAGTTTGCTGTACCTGTGCTCCTAAGAGTTGTGGCTCTACCCTGAGGATTTCATCAACCATTACCCTCAACTCATTGTCTCTGAAGCGTGGGTGCTTTTGATGTGATATGTTGGTTGTGTTGTGGCTGGTGGTGGGTGTTGTGTGTGTAGGGTGCTTGGTGGGATGAGGGTGTTTGGTTGTGAGTGCTGGTAGGTTGTGGTGTTTGTGTGTAGTTGTGATGTGTGTATAGTGTTGTTTGTGCAGTTGTGTGGTGACTGTGAAGTGTAAATGTGCCTATGGTGTAGTGTACCTAGTAATGTGATTGTGGCTTCTCTGTGTATGTAGTAGTCTTTTTCGTCGCAAAGGATTGTGGGTTGTGTGTGGGGGTGTTATATAGTGCAGTAAGTGTGCTTGGTGTGTGTATGTGTGTCAGGGTTGGGGTATTCGAACTGTCCAGTGTGGTGTTCTGTTCTGACAGGAGTGAGTTCGGAGCGCGGCGGTTTGTACCACAAATGATTTTCCACCATAGAAGAACCGTAGTGGTGATTTGCGGGTTATAATCTGGTGGGTGGAAGGTTGTTGGCGTGGCAGTGCTGGTGGTTGAACCGCCTCATTCTCGCCCTCCTTTGTTCTGGTGATGTCGGTTTTGTGGCTGTTTTTTAGCTATCTTCATATTGTGACTCTTAATACGGCGGTCGGATTACTGCCAACATGGAAGTCTTTTGGCCGCTGCCATTGCAGTGGTCTTGCCAAAAAACCACCAAAGTCGAAATGAGGGCCTTAATCTCCTTGTGCTAAAAAAAAAAAAAAAAAAAAAATGAATTTGTCCTTGTATAATTTAGCTGGTGCTCATGTAAAGTACTCCAATACATTTGTATTGAGTTCGCACTATAAAAAAAACTGCCCAAAAAAAATAATTGTAGGTTCTGTGCGCACAACGATGAACTCTGTTGCTTACTAGATGATAAAGTCTGGCTGGGCAATAGGACATATTGAATGTTTTTGATTAATGAATTCATTCCAAAATATGTATTTCGTTTAAAACACTTAAAACACTGTTCCTAAACCATCATAAAAATTATACATTTGCACAAAAAATGTAAACAGTGTAATTCTGGAATAGAAAATATGTTCAGAAACAGCAGAAATGCTGGTGCACAATTACAGTGGCCCATTTCAGTTAGATACCTCCTCTTAGGAATGTTATAAAACTTACAAAAAACAAAAACGTGTCTAAACCCCTCAGATGAAATTTTATCGCCAGGGCAAAGTATACCTAGTTTCTCCACTCCTCTGCACTTAGGAATACTCAACACTTCCAGCAATATCCTTAATCTCAACCTGACAATAACATTTATTTTGCTGATGTTAAAGACCCACTCTAAGCACTGCTTCAGCTCTGTAGAAGATTTACTAAGTGCACGACCCCTTACAGATGGTTTACATAACTCTATTGGTTCCATTTCTTGTGAAAGAGGGGTGAGAAGCAGTGTATCGGTTTTCCCCTTAAAGGATGGCAATATTTGTTTTCTAATTTCCAAAGATCTTACAACACCCTGTTATTTCTAACGTTGCTCTAATATACTCCAGCCATGGAATAGCATTGGGTACATCCAAGGCTATTGTATATATATATATTTTTTTATTTAACCATTTGAATACAGTGTATTGTTTCTCTACAGAATTCAAAAGCATCACAATTAAAAACAAAATATGTTACAGGGTAGTAAAAGTAAATGTGTATAGGTCAGTAACACCTATACATGGATAGAGAGGACAGTCTAATCATTGGCATGTTTACTGTCAAAAAAGAGGGTTTCACATGTTTAACTCGAAATTAGGGAGATGCTGAAATGTTGAAAAGAACTTTGGCAAAAGTAAAATTGCAGAAGGTGAAGAATGGCATTGGGTGTTGATTAAATGGAAGAGCTGGGCTTTCAGATTGGTGAGTGAGGTAGTCTGGTGCACAAGAAGTGGTGCCTGGGAGTTACAGATCCAAAAGCATGGTAATCAAAGAAAGAAGAGATATATAAGGGCATGTACGAAACAGAGGTTATGTTAGGAAGGAAACCAGTTGTTGCATATTAAATTACATGCGATTAACTCCAGATTTAATCGTGGCTTACTTTTGAATGTATAGGCATATGATTGGCTAACCCACTGAAACAGAGGCCTTAGTCACAATTCTCTTTCACCGTAAGAAGTCTTACTCTTCAAACTTCCCACCAGTGCATGCCGTGAGTCTTATTCTCAGAAAAGGCTTACTGAGTCAATCTGGGAAATTCAGGAGTAATTCACTCAAACAGAAAGAGCCCACAGAAAGCATGTGCCAGATCCCAGGTTTCAGAGCAAAGTATTTTGTTGACAAGATGAGTGGTTTAAATAAACTGCAGTAACTGAGGGCCATATGTAGCAAGCTTTTTTTCATTTGCAATTTGGCCGATTTACAGAATGGGCCAGTTTGTGACCACAAAAAAGCATTTTGGTATGTTTCAAACTCAGACTGCGACTCCGTAACATGTTACCGAATTGCAATTTGGTTTGTGACCTAATTTGGGGTGTCATTTCCAAATACCAAATCATAATAGTATGTATTAATGTTTTGTGACCGAATTCCAGTTGTAACATATTAATAATTTACTGACTGCAAACATTAGTGGCAACCCATTTGCAAATGGAAGGGGTCCCACGGGCCACCGCTGCATTAAAAAAAGCCATCACAGACATGGTGGTCTACTAAGCCAAGCAGGCCACCATCCCTGTGATGGCACAGATTCCTAGTGGGTCGCAAATTTCTGTTTACATTAAAATATTATCATAAGAGAAGGTGTAGCCAAAGGTGGCTTTAACCAGACATAATTGGAAATTCTTTGAACTTTAACCATCCTGCTCATGCTTGGGTTATGGATTGATAAGTACACTGCAGTTGAAATGGGATACCTGATAAAGACTTATAGCCGCAGATTTCATAACTTAGAATTACCCCCAGGCATCAGACTGCATCTGGATTCTTTTTTAATGAGCAGTACCCCTATGCTTCGCATGGCATCCGCGCTGGAAGTGCCATTTGCGGTACCTATATTGGTGCCATCTAATTACACTGACATCATTTCTTTTCTTTCCGTGGCAGTCAGTGCAAATCCAGAGAATCGCTGCCCCTTAGTCATTTTTTGGCTAACCTTTTTCAAATTTTGTCAACTTCTTTTTTGAGGTTTTTCCTCCTGGTGTGGCAGGGATGTCATCAAGAAAGGCCATCTTCAAGCCTTGCTGAGCCGGTCAGTGCTTGATGTTGGTGACAGACCCATATCTTGCATGCCTCTGGTGCCTGGAGCGCAACCACGACCAAAAGACCTGTGCAGATTGCCATGCCATGAACCCCAAGACTTTTAGGGAGCGATTGCTCAAGCTCCTGGTGGCTCAACATGTAACACCAAAACATTCGAAGTCCCATTGAGAGAAAGGTCACAGGAGCGGTCCCGGAGCCCAAGATCTTCATCGCACTCAAATTCATCAGGTCACTCAGGTAAGCACCACAAGAAGAAATCAAAGAGATCTTCGACTTCACCGCCTCTGTCAGCCAATGGGATGGGGGAGTGGTGACATTCGAGGCCTGGCTTTGCAGTAGAGCCATTGCATTGGACGTCTCTGTGCCTTCTGGAGTTTCTGGAAACCAGACCGGCTCCTTCCTCAGCAGCAGTCAAGCCCCTAGGGTCCACTTGTGAATCCAAACTGATGCCGGTTGTGCCTCCTCGACTTTCCCGGACCCAGTCACAATGTCAACATTCTCGGTACCCACCGGCTCTGCCACACCTATTTTGTAACACAACTCCAATACAGAGCAAGAAGGGCGTCGAACGACGTTGACTCCAGCACTGATGGGATCCCATGCTTTCCAGGTCGGAGCCTGAGCGCTCTTTCTATGGGCTAGGAATCGGGGAGGACTAAGAGAGGTCGCTGGACCCTTGAGAATGCCAGCTTACAAACCTGACATGAATGGGTGTGAGGCCATTGGACTGAACATTACACCAGATACTGTCAGGATTTCTCAACCTACCGTGGCTAAGAAGGAGGGAGCATCCATTGCAATGGTGGTGTGGAGGGCAGGTGATGCCCTCGACTTTCAGTTGCCCTCAGTGGCAGTCAAGACCAATGCCTAGACAGAGGTGCAACATCTGGGAGTAACCCCCTCAGAACCACTACCCCTATAGAAAGAAGCTCTCACAGGGGTGCTGCTTGGAACCTGGTCCAAGCCCAGCACAGGGGTTCCTATGAACAGGACAATTGCCCACTGCCATTGCCCCACTCCAGGGAATCCACACTTCCTCACCCAACACCGTGCCCCAGAGAACTTGGTGGTCCCAGCCCCTACTTCCCATGTAAATCCTGGCAGATTCCCTATCGCTCCCATGGATAGGGAATCCACAGGCTGGACACCTTAAGGAAAATATGGTTTTCCCCACTTCCTGGCACCATGGTCCATAAACAACGTGTGCCTTTTGGGCTGCTATGCCCACACCCTGTAGGATACAGTTGCACAAGTGCTTCCAAGGGTCCTGGAACAGGCCTGGACCGTACTCTCTGAGGCTGTTGCTGACGAGAGACACAGCTAAGTTCACAATACGATGTGAACTGGATTCCTTTGACTCACTAGGCAGAGCTGTTTCATTGATGATGGTCTTTCAGTGTCACGCCTGGTTGAGGACAACTGACTTTTCTGGGAGTGTCCAAACATCACTTATAGACATGCCCTTCAGTGGCTCCCGTATCTTCAGAGACGATGAGAATTTTGCGCGGGAGGGCTTTAAAGACAGTGGAGCTATAGCCAGGTCCTTTGGCTTCTCCATGACCCCTTGGCATCCACAATCTGCCTTTTGCTCCTTTTGTGGCCATGGAAGGGGCTTCCAACCATGCTTCTATTGTCCCAGCTGCCCCGCATGCACCCCAGCCTCAGCGTGGCTGAGGGAGTGCCGGTCCACCAGCCGCAGCCTTCAAACCCTCCTAATCTGTCCTCTTAGCATCATGGGGACCAGTTGGAGACAGAATTCGATAAAACACCTGCCCCACTACCGGTCCATAACATCAGAGAGGTGGGGTTTTGCAGATTGTCCAAAAGGGTTGCTCCCTCCCCTTCATGACTACCTCTCGCCCATGCCATTGACGTACGACAGGCTGACAGAGGAATATTTTTCCATTCTCTGCCAGGAAGTGACCGCTCTCTTTTCAAAGGGAGCCTTAGAGAGGGTGCCGATGCCAGAAATGTGTCATGGATGTCAATCCCACTACTTTCTGGTGCCTAAAAAGGACGAAGGCCTTTGTCCTACCCTAGACTTGTGCCCCCCACCAATTTCTTCCTCAAGAAGGAGAAGTTCAAGATGCTCATGCTTGTTCAGGGCCTGTCTGCCCTGGACTCGGGAGACGGGATGGTAGCGCTGGTCTTGCAGGACACATATTTTCACATCTCTGTACTGTCTGGCCATAGACGTTACCTGCGGTTCACAGTTGGCCACAAGCACTTTCAGTTTACCATGGTACGTATTGGCTTTACCAGCGCGCCTCAGGTGTTCACCAAGGTGATAGCGGTGGTTGCAGCTTATCTGCGAAGATTGGGGATTCTAGTCTTCCCCTATCTTGACGACTGGCTGTTGAAGGCGGTCTCACCCCAGGCTGTCGTCTCTTACCTCAAGACTACGACGGACCTCCTACACTCGCTTGGGTTTACTAACAACGTGCCAAAGTCGCACATGATGCTCCCTTTCATCAGAGCTGTTCTGGACACTGTGCACTTTCTAGCTTATCCTCCCGAACAGTAAGTCCAGGATATTCAGGCTATGATACCAATATTTCAGCCTCTATCCTGGATTTCGGTGGGATTGACTCTGAGGCTGCTGAGCCTCATGGCCTCCTGTCTCCTGTTTTGACACATGCTCGCTGGCATATGTGGGCTCTGCAGTGGGATCTGAAGTTTCAGTGGGCGCAGCATGTAGGAAAGTACCATCTTGCCTGGCATGTTACCCCCATATTTCACTGTATATATGTTGTTTTAGTTGTATGTGTCACTGGGACCCTGCCAGCCAGGGCCCCAGTGCTCATAAGTGTGCCCTGTATGTGTTACCTGTGTTATGACTAACTGTTTCACTGAGGCTCTGCTATCCAGAACCTCAGTGGTTATGCTCTCTCATTTTCTTTCCAAATTGTCACTAACAGGCTAGTGACCAATTTCACCAATTTACATTGGCATACTGGTACACCCTTATAATTCCCTAGTATATGGTACTGAGGTACCCAGGGTATTGGGGTTCTAGGAGAGCCCTATGGGCTGCAGCATTTCTTTTGCCACCCATAGGGAGCTCTGACAATTCTTACACAGGCCTGCCCTTGCAGCCTGAGTGAAATAACGTCCACGTTATTTCACAGCCATTTACCACTGCACTTAAGTAACTTATAAGTCACCTATATGTCTAACCTTTACCTGGTAAAGGTTGGGTGCTAAGTTACTTAGTGTGTGGGCACCCTGGCACTAGCCAAGGTGCTCCCACATTGTTCAGGGCAAATTCCCCGGACTTTGTGAGTGCGGGGACACCATTACACGTGTGCACTATACATATGTCACGACATATGTATAGCGTCACAATGGTAACTCCGAACATGGCCATGTAACATGTCTAAGATCATGGAATTGTCACCCCAATGCCATTCTGGCATTGGGGAGACAATTCTATAATCCCCCGAGTCTCTAGCTCAGACCCGGGTACTGCCAAACTACCTTTCCCGGGGTTTCACTGCAGCTGCTGCTGCTGCCAACCCCTCAGACAGGTTTCTGCTCTCCTGGGGTCCAGCCAGGCTTGGCCCAGGAAGGATGAACAAAGGACGTCCTCAGAGAGAGGGTGTTACACCCTCTCCCTTTGGAAAAAGGTGTCCGGGCTGGGGAGGAGTAGCCTCCCCCAGCCTTTGGAAAGGCTTTGATGGGCACAGATGGTGCCCATCTCTGCATAAGCCAATCTACACCGGTTCAGGGATCCCTCAGCCCTGCTCCGGCGCGAAACTGGACAAAGGAAAGGTGAGTGACCACTCCCCTGACCTGCACCTCCCCTGGGAGGTGCCCAGAGCTCCTCCAGTGTGCTCCAGACCTCTGCCATCTTGGAAACAGAGGTTCTGCTGGCACACTGGACTGCTCTGAGTGGCCAGTGCCAGCAGGTGACGTCAGAGACTCCTTCTGATAGGCTCCTTCAGGTGTTGCTAGCCTATCCTCTCTCCTAGGTAGCCAAACCTCCTTTTCTGGCTATTTAGGGTCTCTGCTTTGGGGAATTCTTTAGATAACGAATGCAAGAGCTCATCAGAGTTCCTCTGCATCTCTCTCTTCACCTTCTGCCAAGGAATCGAATGCTGATCGCGCTTGCAAAACTGCAACAAAGTAGCAAAGACGACTACTGCGACCTTGTAACGCTGATCCTGCCGCCTTCTTGACTGTTTTCCTGGTGGTGCATGCTGTGGGGGTAGTCTGCCTCCTCTCTGCACTAGAAGCTCCGAAGAAATCTCCTGTGGGTCGACGGAATCTTCCCCCTGCACCCGCAGGCACCAAAGAACTGCATCACCGGTCCTCTGGGTCTCCTCTCAGTACGACGAGTGAGGTCCCTTGAACTCAGCAACTCTGTCCAAGTGACTCCCACAGTCCAGTGACTCCTTGCCTCCCCACGCTAGACTGCATTGCTGGGAACCGCGTGTTTTGCAGCTACTCCGGCTCCTGTGCACTCTTCCAGGATTTCCTGTGTGCACAGCCAAGCCTGGGTCCCCGGCACTCTAACCTGCAGTGCACGACCTCCTGAGTTGTCCTCCGGCGTCGTGGGACCCTCTTTTGTGACTTCGGGTGAGCTCCGGTTCACTCCACTTCATAGTGCCTGTTCCGGCACTTCTGCGGGTGCTGCTTGCTTCTGAGAGGGCTCCTTGTCTTGCTGGGCACCCCCTCCGTCCCCTCGCGCAATTGGCGACATCCTGGTCCCTCCTGGGCCACAGCAGCATCCAAAAACCCTAACAGCGACCCTTGCAGCTAGCAAGGCTTGTTTGCGGTCTTTCTGCACGGAAACACCTCTGCACGACTCTTCACGACGTGGGACATCCATCCTCCAAAGGGGAAGTTTCTAGCCCTTGTCGTTCTTGCAGAATCCACAGCTTCTACCATCCGGTGGCAGCTTCTTTGCACCCACAGCTGGCATTTCCTGGGCATCTGCCCACTCCCGACTTGATTGTGACTTTTGGACTTGGTCCCCTTGTTCCACAGGTACTCTCGTCAGGAAATCCATCGTTGTTGCATTGCTGGTGTTGATCTTCCTTGCAGAATTCCCCTATCACGACTTCTGTGCTCTTTGGGGAACTTAGGTGCACTTTGCACCCACTTTTCAGGGTCTTGGGGTGGGCTATTTTTCTAACCCTCACTGTTTCCTTACAGTCCCAGCGACCCTCTACAAGGTCACATAGGTTTGGGGTCCATTCATGGTTCGCATTCCACTTCTAGAGTATATGGTTTGTGTTGCCCCTATCCCTATGTGCCCCCATTGCATTCTATTGTGACTATACATTGTTTGCACTGTTTTCTATTGCTATTACTGCATATTTTGGTATTGTGTACATATATCTTGTGTATATTTGCTATCCTCATACTGAGGGTACTCACTGAGATACTTTGGCATATTGTCATAAAAATAAAGTACCTTTATTTTTAATATATCTGTGTATTGTGTTTTCTTATGATATTGTGCATATGACACTAGTGGTACTGTACTGTAGGAGCTTCACTCGTCTCCTAGTTCAGCCTAAGCTGCTCTGCTAAGCTACCTTTTCTATCAGCCTAAGCTGCTAGACACCCCTCTACACTAATAAGGGATACCTGGGCCTGGTGCAAGGTGTAAGTACCCCTTGGTACCCACTACAAGCCAGTCCAGCCTCCTACACAGCACCAGGGGAATCTTTACGACATGGTCCAGATCTCAGAAGGAACTGCAAAAGATTTGCAGTGGTGGGTGAAGATCCACTAGTGGGTCAGTGGTAGACCCCTCTCTCTTCCCCAACCAGCTCTGACATTAGTGATAGATGTGTCACTCCTGGGCTGGGGCGGCCATCTGGTAGAGGTGGAGATCAGAGGATTCTGGTCTCTGGTAGAATCTGGACTCCACATCAACCTGTTGGAGCTCTGAGTGATCTGATTGGCATTGAAAGCCTTTTCTACCCTCCATCAAGGGAAGGCTAGTGCAGGTGTTCACAGACAACACCACGGCCATATGGCACTGCAACAAACAGGGTGGGGTGGGGTTGTGGACCCTCTTTCAGGAGGCTCTGCAACTCTGGACATGGCTGGAATGTCAGGGCATATCCCTGGAGCTTCAAAATCTGGCAGGCTCCTGGACACCAGAGAGGACCAACTCAGCTGCAGATGCCTAGCAGATCATGAATGGCATCTCCATCCGGAGGTGGCACAAAGTTTCTTTCAGCAGTGGGGAGAACCTTGGTTATATCTGTCTGCTACTGCTGAGAACACGCAGTCAGTAGTTTTTCCCTCTGGGGTTTCCAAGGCGTCTCTCGCTTGGGGTCACTTTGCATCTCCAGTGGAGCTTAGGCCTCCTGTATGCCTTTCCTGCCCATCATTCTCAAGAAGCTCAAGAACATCCGGGCCCAAGTCATCTTTGTGGCTCTGGACTGGGCACAGAGAGTTGGTATCCCAAGCTTTTGAGCGTGGCCATCTGATCAGGCTGCCCATTCGGGAAAATCTTCTGTCACAGCAGCAGAGGAGGGTCCTCCATCCCAACCTGTCAACTCTTCGCCTTCTTACGTGGCGAATTAATGGCGACAGTTGATAGCCCTTGACCTTCCCCCTGAAGTCTGTGATGTTATCTTGGCAGTCAGGCATCCCTCCACTAAGACTGTATATGCCTGTCATTGGCAAAGATTTGTGGCATAATGGTCAGGAAAACAAATTGATCCCCTTTCTGCCCCCCTTTTCAGGTTCTTTTTTTTTATTCTTACTCTTGCCCAGCAGTGCTCTGCTCTGGGAACTCTGAAGGGTGGTCTCTCCGCTATCTGGGATTTTTTGTGGTTGTCTGATCCACTATCCCTCTTCAAATCCCCAGTTATTAATTGGTTCTTGAAAAGTCTCAAAATATGACCATCCTTCACCCTCTATCATTCCTCAGTGGGACCTCAATCTTGTTTTGATATTCCTGACATGTGCTCCTTTTTAAGCTGATCCATAATTGTCCTCTCAGGCAACTTACCATCAAAACAGCATTCTGCGTGGGAAGTCTGCTCGGAGGGTCAGCACTCTTCAGGCTTTATCATCCAAGCCTCCTTATTTCACAATCAATTCAGAAAAACTGGTGCTTCACACAAGAGTATCCTTTCTTCCGAAAGGGGTCACTCTATTTCACGTAGGCCAATCCATCACCCTGCCTACTTTTCACACTTCACATCCCTCCAAGGAGGAGGGGTGATTCCACTATATGGACCCAAAAAGGGCATTGTTGTTCTACCTTAACTGAACACAAGAGTTCCAGGTGGATGACCAACTCTTCATAGGGTATGTCAGAGAAAAGAAAGGACGGGCCATGCAGAAGCGGACCATCTCCAGATGGATTGTCCTCTGTATAAAGATCTGCTACTCATTGGCCAAGAAGCAACCCCCTGAAGGCTTGCAAGCTCATTCTACCAGAGCTAAACCTGCGACCTCTATGTTAGCACTCAGGATTCCAGTCCTGGACATCTGCCTGGCAGCAACGTAGGCCTCATTGCACACGTCCACAAAACACTACTACCTGGACAGCCAGGTTCATCCCGATGGGCTTTTTGCCCATGTGATCCTGTAGAACTTCCTTGTCTGAAATTGGTCTGCAGACCAATCTCTGGGAAAGGTATTGCTTCAGTGTCTATATTAAGTTAAGGAGTCTGCAGCTAGAAGTCTCTATCAGATTGAACAAGTTACTTACCTTTGGTACCGCCTGATCTGGTAGAGGCTACATCTAGCCTCAGATTCCTTACTGACCCACCTATCCTCCCCGCTCTGCGAATGGATTCCTAGGGACAGGGCTACTTCCTTTTCAGGGCCCTAGTTTTCCACACCAGTTGTCCGTGTCCTTCGTGGCTCTGTGCTCATGGTGTGGAAAGTTGGGAAAAGAAACTGACGTCAGCGCACCTGAGTGACCCCTATAAGGGCACCATGAGCTGCACTTCCCACGTGGAGGATGCCGTGCAGACCTGATCAAGGCCACCTGCAGGCGTGTAGGGGTACTGCTCACGAAAACATTTCCAGATCCAGTTTGATGCCTGGGAATAATTCTAAGGTAAGGAACCTGAGGCTAAATATAGTCTCTACCAGATAAGGCGTTACCGAAGGTAAGTAACTCGTTTGTTAATCTGTATTTTCTTATCCATGCAGACGTTTGCAGAGTGGTATATGTTTAACATTTATGCAATACATTGCTTGTGGTTGCTTGCGTTAAGACCATTCAAGACTGTTTATGTCCATAGGAGAAGAAGCTAAGAGAGTTTACAACGATGCCCAAAGCATGCTCAAGACTTTGATTTGCCAAAGGAAGCTGCAAGCACGTGGCATCTTTGGGTTCTGGCCAGCTCAGAGTGTTCAAGATGATATCTATTTGTACGAAGATGATGCACAGCCACAATCTTCCAACCCAATTGCAATATTTTATGGATTAAGACAACAGGTGTGATCAATTATTTCCACTTTTGAATAGTACTTTTTTATTTTGTTCAAGAAGTATTAGACCTGTTATTAGTGTTTAAATGAATGCTCTTATTTGGGTGTGTAAATGTTCTCTGATCATGACTTATTTTTATAATGGCAAAGCAAATATACTGGTATTTGATGTAATTTCTTATAATGCTAAAAGACAGTCATCACTGTGTTCATATGGTTCACAGTGACCTGCTGCTTCCATGTTTTTATGATTAAACACTTTTAAGCACCAGATAGTTAGGAATCGTTATGGCTTATGTTTGTTTCCAGTATCTTAGATCTGCTGTATGTCTTGCATTGCTTTTATTTGGTGATATGATTTCTAGAACCACCCAGAATGAACTTGACCAGAATACTTGTATTGCAATAGTTGCCAGTATATGAAATGCAGCTCTAGATTATTAATTACCAGGTCTCATTTGTTGTCCATTCTCATAAGGTTACTGATAATATTCTTCTATAAAGGTTTCCAAGCCCTTTAATGTTTAATATCTACTGTTACCTGACACTTTGGATCTTGCACCCCAAGGTTATTCCACATAATTTACTTTCAGTGATGCCATAAATAATAACATTGCCATTGTAAAGAAATGTTTTTCACCCTTTAGGTTGGACTTTCTAGCATGCATGACTGAAACAAATCCAGAGTTCTGATGGCACACATTTTTCAGCTGAATGATGCAATAGTTAATTGCATTAAATATTCCACCATGCTTGTTTGCCTTTTCATTGTGGCCATATTAAGTAAGGGGCTTTCAACTTATAACTCAAATGCTTTCATTTTGACTGATTTGATCCAGTTCTGCCATGCTGTTTATCTTAATCGACCTCCATTTCTTAGCTGGTGACAGGGACTCTGTACTTCATGCCTTCACCATTCACTCAAACGCACAGAATTATATATATATGATGCAATGCTCTCTATATATAATTTAACCTCATAGATTCAATGTCATTGTTCTGAACTCAACATTTTGATCATTTTTTTCAGATTTTTAGGCAAAAGGAACTCTTTTTTTACTGTTAGGTAAATCTGAAGTATCTTGTCACTCAATGTTCGAAAATAAGTAACACCAAAAGTTCTAATGTGCAGCAGACCAATCTTAGAAAGTGCCACTGACTTAATTCAATTGCTGAAAAACCTAAGGTTGTTTATGCCTTACATTTGAAATTGAAAACAATATTGAGTTTCTTTCAAATGGATACTTCTAACAACAGATTCCTGAGTTTTAGAATATTTTCATCAATGCTTCTGTATGCTGCTGCTAGGTGGCGCTGTGTGGCTTCACTCTTGTATTTTATCACTCCACCCTTGCATGCTGACGTTAGTTACTTTTTTTGTGTGCTTTCCGGTGCTGATTTGGAGCTTAGGTTCAAATTTCGTTGGTCTTCCAACAACTTTCAAAACAAGAAAATCCAGTGTTCTAGGAAACGATATTCCCTAATGTTGCAGATTTCAGAATTTACCGAGATTGTCAGAAAGGTATGTCTTCATAGACCCTCTACAAGGTGTGTTTCTGGTGTTTGGCCTCAGGACACAACTCTTTAGTCATGGAACATGTCTGCCTTCTTGCACATGAGGGCGATACAAGAATGGAAATCAAAGTTGTACATTGCTAGACACAAGAAGAAGTTGTGCGCTTCATGTATTTCCCTCTCCTAGTCCTTAGGTCAATCCCGCAAATGTTCAACCTTGTGGTCAGATTACTCTGTTAAGTCAAACTGTACGCATAAATGCGAGAAGGCAAAGTAGGATTCGCCCTATCATGCCACACACTGTCTAAAGAGAAGTTGCGAGGGCATCACAGTGTCAGTTGGTCTCCCTCATAATCTCCAGTTGCGATGCATATTTCTCGGTTGGTCCTGGTTTGCCCCATATTCCCCAGGCCATTGTCATCACAAAAGGTCAAAGACTTTAAGGAGCTTATGTTACTAATACTTGGCATTCACTGAGCTCCCTCGGGTAGTTGTAGGTGCTGTCAGTTGGTTTACCACAATCTGATCTGTCCTCAGTGTTCTCTGACACCCATGGACCCGTTATGGGCTCTGTAGCAGCTCCGATAGGGAATTCCACCCAGGCCCTACAAGCTGCGTTGGTCCCTCCCTCATTGATGCCAGTACTGATGTCTCCTAAAGTGCAAAACACAAATGGACTTGGATGTGGCCCAAGTAATAACCAGTGGCTGAGATTAATTCAAGCATTCCAGCCATCACTTTTTGTATACTTCAATCTGTTGCCTTAAGTTGGACAGGTATGCCGAGACATGGATCCTGAGCACAGTGTCATTGGAACCAATCTGTACCCAGCTGATGAGCCCATAGCTAGAGCGAAACCGGTCGTGGGCTGCTTGTGTTTCGGTTCAGAGAGGACCTGGCTTGGCAGTTCAGGCTGGACTCTTCCAATTGGAGTAGGGTCAAGACTGATTTGACGATAGTTTAGTTCAAACTGAGGTAGCATGGTGTGCAAAAATAAAGATAAACTGGGATGCGGCTCGAATAATTACCAATGGCTGAAATTAATTCAGGCATTCCATCAATCCATTTTTTGGATTCAAGATTGTTGCCCTAAGTGGGAATGATATGCTTGGAGGTGGGTTCCGTGAACACTGTGTCACTGGAACCAAGCTGTACCTGGCTGTTGAGCCCATAACTAGGGCAAAACTGGTGTTGGGTTGCTTGTGTTCTGGTAGGATCTGGCTTGGCACTTCGGGCTAGACTGTTTTTTAACTGGAGCAGGTCAAGCTGGGCCAAACTGAGGTGGCATGGTATGCAAATAATGATGGACTGCGGCCCCAAATAATTGCCAGTGGCTGAGATGAATTCAAGCATTTCATCTATCACTTTGTTGTATACTTCAGTTGGTACTGACATCTCAAGCACTTGTGGAGGGATGTGGTGCTGGTTCCTGTGTCTGACCCCAAAAGTGACTTTAGCACAATCTTGAACAGTGTTGAACTAAGAAATTGCTACAGCGCAACCGGTCAGCCAGATTCCAATCCTATACCTCCTCTAGAGTGGACCTGTCCTAGGAGGCTCCATTGTCTTTCCCGCTCAGATTCATACCAAAGCTTGCCATCTCCTACAGATACTGGTGGTGGCGGTGGGAGGATTGGGGCGGGGATGGGGGCGAATTTACCCCCTCATGATGCTGATGATGCTAATGTTTACATTGAGTTACAAGAGGCCAGTGGGCTCAACACTTCTCCTGGTACAGGACTGAACTTGGGATTTGGACACCATTAGAAGTATGTGCTTCATTTGGAGCAATAAATTGACATGCAGCTAGGACTTACAACTACGCTCTATTAAGGTTAAGACAAATGTCCTTAAGGAAATCTTGTTGCCTGGGCCAGCCATAGCTGAACCTTTGCTCCCACCCAGTGAGGCCCTAACTAACATTTTAATGAGCATTTATTTAGTCAAAGGCCTGTTCTTGCTCACTTGTGGTTAGGCAGGTATCCAGACATTGCAGACCAGTGTCTGGTGATGCTGATTTAATTACTGAACATCCTACTCTTGGTGATTGAGGCTGCCTCCAGCAAGGATAACCCCAAGTCTTTCTCCTGGACTCATTTGAATATGAAGTATTAGATGATTGAGGCATTCAGATAACAAAACCTCTGGTTGGTTGGGAGGGTGGTTGGCACTAGCAAGGTGCTCCATCACCATTTGTGGATGTGTTCCACAGGATTCTCTGGAGAGGGACAGGTGTCTCTGATTGCAATGCCTTTTGATGGCTCACACCTGTTCAGTGAGAAAGCGGATTCTTCTTTGGAACGATTCAAGGAGAGTAGGATCATGGCACTTTTTCTGTGTTTTGTAACCTCTGCCAAACTGTATCCCCTCACTAGTTTCAGAAATTCAGAGGTTATTTTATGGGTATGGAGTATAGGGAGCGAAAGTCAGCCTCTTGTGCAATCACCCTAGTATTTTGGGGCATGCAGCATGCATGCAACCAAGGGCACATGTCTTCTCAGACCTCTTCCCTGTGGTAACCGCCTCCAGCACAGCTGCTTTAGCTTTCATTAGTGGCACACAACTACCACTGGGAGGCAGGATCCAGCACTTTCTCACAGGCCAGCTATCTTTCACATCCAAAGATGGGTCCTCCAAATTTTTCAGCGTGGATGTAACCTCCCCTTTTTTATGCTCCACCAAATCAAAGTGAATCTCTCTGTTGCAAGAGTTCCAAGTTTTACTCTCATAAGAGCCATTGAGATGGTTCCAGACTTGAAAATAGGAGAGGGATTCTACTGTTAGTATTTTCTTGTGCCAAAGAAAGATGGGGGCTTCGACCCATCTTAGATCTTTGTCCTCTGAATGCCTTCCTGTGGAAAAACAAATTCAAAACTCTCATCCTGGCCCAGCTTCCCTCTGCCTAGGACCTGAACGAATGGATGGTTCTCCTTGGACCAGCAGGATACATATTTTCATGTACCCATCTTGGCGTCCCACTGAGGTTACCTGCGGGTATTCGTGAAAGTAATGGCAGTGTTCGCCACCCATCTTTGGAGGTCGCCCTTACTTCGATGGCTGGATGTTGAAGGTGGGTTACAGTCATGCACCTACTTCAAATGACTGCAAGCCACCTGACATCTTTGGGTTCATGATCAACGTGCCAAAGTCACACCGACCCCTTAGCACAGGCTTCCATTTACTGGAGCTATCCTGGACATCGGTGAGCTCAGGGCTTTCCCTCTGTTGCTTGGAGTCCATGACATTAGAACTATGATCCCAATGTTTCGGCCTCAGTAATGGAGCTTGATGAGAACAGCTCTGAGGCTTCTTGGCCTTTTAGCCTAATGCATCCTCCTTGTTGAACATGCCAGGTGGCATATGCCTGCTGTGCAATGGAATCTGAAGTTCCAGTGGGCCCAGCACTAATGAAACCTGTCAGATGCCATTCTGATTTCAGGGGAAACTGCACATTATCTGGAGTGGAGGCTGACTGATCACAATTGGACTGACAACAGAGCCCTCGCCTTTCCCCACTCAGAGTTGACAGTAGTGACAGATGTGTCGCAGGTGGGTTGGGGGGGTCATCTGGAAGATGTGGAGATCAGAGGAAACCCAGCTCTATATCAGTCTGCTGGAGTCGCGGCATATTTGTCCGATGTGGAAATCCTTCCTGCCCTCCATCAAGTGGAGGCTGGGACAACTTTGTGTCCTAGTGTAGAGTCTGTAAGAAAGATCCCTTCCAAGAGGAATGGTCAGACGTCCTGTTGTTTATTTTGTCTTTAGCACTTCAAGGCCGTGCTGTGAGTATGATTAAAATTTATTTGTAGGCCCTTTCGGCCTTCTTATGTTTACCAGAGTAACTGTCCTTCCTTAAATAAACTGTTGTGATGCATTTTTTTAAAAGTTTGGCACGTATTTCCTCCCAAACCATTTGTGATGCAACAGTGGGACCTTAATTTTTGTCTTGACGTTTCTAATGTTTATGCACTTTAATCCAATTTGTGTCTTCTGACCTTAAAGTCTGTCTTCCTCCTTGTGTTCACTTCATCTCAGCGCTCGAGTGAACTTTCAGCACTTTTAGCAAAAGCACTCTACACCACCTTTTTCCAGACAACCTGGTGCTGATGACTCCGATGGCAGTATTGCCTAAAGTCATGAATCCTTTCCATGTTGGACAATCCATCACTCTCCCAGTACTCTTTGCCCCTCCTCACTCCTTGAAGGTAAGGAGAAGCTCCATCTTTTGGACCCCAGAAGAGCTTTAAGCTTTTTTGTTGATTGTACCAAGAATCATAAGCTTCTTGGTCAGCTGGTCCAGGGCGAAGAAATGGGAAGCTGTGCATAAGAGGACTGTGTTGAGGTGGATAGTCTTCTGCAATGAAATCTGCTATGGGCTGGCCAAAAAGTAGACCCCTGAAAGGCTTAGAGCCCATTCCATCAGAGCTAAGGCTGCCACCATTGCATTGGTATGTGGAGTGCCTGTCTTTGACATCTGCTAGGCTGTGACCGGGCCCTCAGTGCACCAACACATGAAGCACTAATACGTGGACAGCAAGATGTGACGGGATTGACATTTCGCCTGTTTTTATTTAAGGACTTTGTGGTCCTCATCCTCTTCTATGACTCCAGCTTTGGAAGGTATTGCTTTCATATCTGTTCCTAAGGCAGGGAACCTGGAGTTAGAAGCTATCCAACAGATGAACAAGTTACTTATGTTCATTACCACTCTTTTGGTGGGAACTCTAGTTTCATATTCCTCACTGTCCTCCCCACCTCTCTGTTCTGTGGAGTGGCCGTCTAAAAAGATCCTAAGTTAGCAATCTGGACACTGATACAGATGATTGTCCTGTTCCTCGCCTGAGGGCTCAGAAAGAGTCAAGCAAGAAACCAACGTCCGTGCACAAGGGTGGGGCTTATATGTGTCTCCGCACCACTTTCTGGGGTAGTACAGAGCCAGCGCCCCCTAGCTGCATGCAGGGGCATTGGTTTAAAGTTTCCAGCTCAAGTCTGAAAAACCTGGGGAATATCCTAAAGATGGGGCATCTGCATTAGACTGAGTATCTACCAAAAAGAGCATCGCCAAAGATAAGTAACATGTTCATTTTATCTTATTGCTAGCCTTGAAAGAGTACTGAAAACTGTTTGAAGCACATTTGGGTACGAAAACATGAATTTTTCATTTGATGCAAATTGACTGATTATAATCCTGGCCATCATACCAGGCGATTAACGTGGAAATCTTGAATAGCGTACAATTTACTTAAGATACATTAATTGTTATTGTATACATTTCAGTCTAACTAATTTGCATTTTACCTGACCAATCCTTGTGGTAGGTAATGGTTTGCAAAGTAGAGAGGGGAGCAAAATTAGACATTGTGTTTGTTTGTGCAATACACATAGTTGTTGTGAAAAATAAACATATTATGAAAAGTTAATTTCATTAGTTTGGGGTAAAATTGTATGGAAGGACATACTTCACGTCCAAAAATTATGCGAGACATCTGCTGGAGACTGTTTAAAGCACAGTGTTTCCCAGCTGTGGCACATCTGTTTCATAATTCCCCCAAGACATTTTGCTTTGTGCATTTTTCCTATATAAAAATTATGGCACAGCTTGATTTCTGTGGCTCAGGTCCCACGTCTGGATACACCCATCTTCCTGAAGAAAAGAAAATAGTGATGATGACCTAGACCAAGGTTGAATAGCCATACATGAAGACTAAGCAGTGAGAGAAATATAGTTAATTCCCTGTCCTCTGTGACAGTTGCCGAGCATATCCTTTCCTCTCTTTGTCTGAAGCTTTGCCACTGTTGGCCTTTCTTCCTTTCATTGGGTGTTGAAGATGTTGGAGGATCACACTTGAGCTTCATATTTGAGATGTCTCGTTTGCCTTCAGTGACAAGATTCTCAAACATGTTTTTTGCCATAAGAGTGATACTCAACACAGTGGGATATCCTGGAAAACGCACAGTGTGTCCTGGCATGCAATAGGATCATACTTTCCCACTGCTTTGAGGACATTTTCCTTGACCTGATAGGAGTGGGATTCATTAATATATTCCTTAGGCACACCTGTACACTCTTTTTAAGGAGGCCCACGCTTTGTACCCTGTCAAGGGAATTTTTTTCACAAGTGCCAGACCAGTGGATGAAGAGGTACTTTGTTACTATCACCTTTGAACTAGGGATACCAAATCAAACTTCAGCATCTTCGTAATTTTGCTCATTTCAGAAGTGATAAACTGCACTTCAAATGAAATCTTGTTATTCGTGTCAGTCTTTAAGTATTATAAGCAGGAGACAAGGCATTCTTTGATAACGCAGGGTCTCATATGTCGGTTACAAAGACAGTTACTAATCTAATCTGTCTTAACTTCTGTTAAAAGGACTCGTCAGTGGAGACAGTGTCTTGTCTTTGGTTCACAGTTGCTTCAAAGAGTGATTATGGGTGACTCCACTGTCATGGTGCCTGAGGCACTGCACCTCCAAATAGAGTTTTAGGGACCTCAGCTTTTATGACAAGTGAGTGTTGAAATGAAGCAGTTGTTGAAAACTAGACAATCTCCATCCTGGCAGTACAAGGACTGTACTACGTACTACATTACATCTGCTTAAAAGCAGGAATGGTGTGAGGACATCAAAACTTATCCCAGTGTTTGTAGATCATAAGCCATAAAAAGTTCAGAGAGAAACTGGTGCACCATCTCAGTGCGCTGCCATCAGTTTTTTTCTTTTCGTGCCAGTTAGCGCTGATCTGGAGAGAGCTACCGCCAGTCATTTTGACTTTTTTATTTTTTTTATTTTTTACATTTTGTCAAGCCTTTTTTTCGAGACTTTATCTACGAGTATGGTAGAAGGTCCGCTAAGAAACCAGTGCGGTTTAAACCCTGTAGTTCCTGTCACAGACAGGTGTCTGTGGCAGACCCCAATCTGGCCTGTTTTTGGTGCTTGGAGCTGGATCACAACCCCAAGACTTGTGAGTGCTCCTTGAAGCTCCTTATCACCTGACGCAGATCTCCTCCACAAGGCTCCGGGTTCCAGTCATGAGGAAGGCCCCGGGCCTGATTGTAGAGTCACTTCAGGTGCTCGTCTTTGCATTCCAAGTCATCAGGTAAGTCCCACAAGAAGTCAAAGAAGTCAAAGCACTCCTCAACTTGACTGCAACGGTCCATATCTTCAGATGAGACGCTGGAACGGCTTCACTGAAGTGCCCACTCCCACATGGAGCCTGTCTCTGGCTCTGCTCCGCACCTTCCTGGGTCTCCTGGAACCGGAGCGACCCCCACCCAACTTTGTAAATTTTATGAAGCCATGCACCTCATCTTTTGGTGGGCCGACTCCTATTGAGCGCTTTTGGGCCCCATGGGTTCGATGGTTGCCCCCACTGGCTTATTGCTGGCAGGTCCGCCCTCTGGCCCACTTGTTCTCGTTGTGGAACGGGAACGGTTCCGACCGCAAGACGTCAACCTTTCCCAAAGCCCATTCCACCAAGGTCGTCCCCACTGGTGCCAGTGCCCCATGACGGCATCAACCCCATTATCATACCTGTTAGACCTGTTAGTTTTAGTGTATTCTTCCCCCAAACCTTTTGTCTGCTTGCCTCCAATTTTGCTGAATTTGTTTTTGCTAGCTTTCGGACTCTGTGCATTTTACCACTACTAACCAGTGCTAAAGTGCTCATGTTCTTTCCCTAAAACATGGTTTGATTGGCATATACCCCATTGGCATATTTAATTTACTTGTAAGTCCCTTGTTGAGTGGTATAACATATACACAGGGCCTGTGAATTAAATGCTACCAGTGGCCTGCAGCACATATTGTGTCACCCACCTAGTAGACCCCCTAAAACATATTCCAGGCCTGCCATTGCAGCCTCAATGCAGTGTTACACTGCCATGTCGACTTGGCATTTACCACCCCTTGCCAAGCCTTAAACTACCCTTTTATTACATATGTCACCACCAAGGTAGGCCCTAGGAAGCCCATAGGGCAGGGTGCTATGCATTAAAACGTAAGACATGTGCTTTAATGTTTTACATGTCCTGATAGTGAAAAACTCTTAAATTCGTTTTTCACTACTGTGAGGCCTATCCCTCTCATAGAATAACATTGGGGATTCTTTATTACATTTAATAAGCTGTAATTCCTCATTGAAAGGAGGTGGATTTGTCATGCTTAGTACCTCTGGAATTGTAATGATAAATCCTCTTTAATTGTAAAGTCAGATTTGTCATTACCATTTTGAAAATGCCACTTTAAAAAAACTGTCTTTTTCCTGCTCTTAGCCTGGTGTGCCTGCAGTCTGTCTCTGATTGCAAGTCTCGGTTGGGTGACAACAGGGCCTTGTGTATTCCCTCTAGACAGCCACGTACAAAGGGAGCTTAGTTGAGACCTGATGGGCCATCCTGGGAGGATGGGAGAGAGGAGCTGTGCACAGCTTCACACTTACACCCGAATAGGCTGTGTCCTGTCCCTACACAAAGGGCTGCATACCCCCCTGTACTGGGTCTGGAGCCAGGAAATGTAGGGGAGGGCATCTGTGCAGTTCAAAGACCCTTCTATGAAATCTTCCCCACTTCAAAGGCACCACTGCATAAAATACTGTATCTCAGACTACCTCTTCAGTACACTTCTGGACTTGTGGATATCCTGCCAGGAAGAAGGACTGCTGTGCTGCTACAAGGACTGCCACTCTGCTGGACTGCTACTCTCCTGGATTCGTCCTTTGCTGTGCTGACCTGCTAGCTGCTGCCTGCTTTCTTGGGATTGAGAAGGACTCCACCTGCATCTCTCCAAGCCAAAACCCAAACTGATACCAAGGGCCAGCAGACTGGTTTCCTAATCTGAAGTCTCAGGCACATAAAAGACTTACAAACTAACCTGCCTCTGCGCCTGAACTCTGTCATCTGTAAGTCTACCCGATCAAGTGGTGGACCCATGAAAATGGACCAAAGGTGCTTGCTGCAGCCGAACCAACGCATCCTCCCAACCTGATACATTAACGTTGCTGCTCAGATCAGGACTGGCACATCACCCTTGTTGCGTGGATCGCACCCGGTGTACCCCCTCTAATGCGGGGATCAATTACGACACATCGCCGCTGTTGCAGGAACAGAACTGGCGCATCGCCTTCAGAACTGCTGCATCCTTGAACCGATGCATTGCTTCTGCTGCATGGAGAAAATTAACGCATCTCCTCGCAATGCATCTCCTCCGCCACTGCAGGGATCGAGACCAGCGCATCGCTTTGGCTGCACCCCACACCTTCAGCATGGGACACAACCAGGATTAAGGTACGTTTGTTCAGCAGTCCTCACTGGGTTCCTTTATCCCGCCGTGCTCCATCACGGTTGGCCTGAACTTTTAACTTTGTCCCACACTGGCGCGGTCAGTATCCATGGTTTGCACTTCTGCTTTTAAGCACTAGTTTCCAGTTTATTCTTTAAAATTTCATAACTCAAGTTCTACTTATTAGATTTTTGTTTTGGTCTTGTTTTATTTTTTAAATAGAGTTCTATTTTTCTAACCAGGTGTGGTATCTTTTTGTGTGGAAATTTTCACATTGCCTCTATGTTAATCCTGACTGCCCTGTGCCAAGCTACCAGGGTGTGAGCACAGGTTAATTTAGGATTTTCTGGACACTTGCCCTGACCTGGATTATAGTTCCTGCTTTAACAGGGTGCTTTTCTCTGCCAACCAGAAACCCAGTTTCTAACAATATTCCTAGTGGTTCAACATCTGGCAGGTTCTCTAAACACCAGAGCGCCCAAACTCAGCTGTCGATATTTAGCAGATCACGAATGGCATCTCTATCAGGAGGCGGTGAAAGGTCTCTTCAGAGATTGGGGAGAACCTTGGCCAGATCAATTCTCCACCACCAAGAGTGTGCAATGTCCGCACTTCTGCATGTTGGAGTTTCCAAGGTGAAACTAGCTCGGAGACGCTTATCATCTCAGGCATTCTGTACATCTTTCCGCTGATATCACTCCTGCCCAGAGTTCTCAAGAAGATCAGGAACGACCGGGCTTAAGTCATCCATTTGACTCCAGATTAGGCGGAGACAGTATGGCATCCCAAACTCCTGAGTATGAGCATTGGTCCTCTGGTGAGGCTGCCTCTTTGGGAGGATATACTGTTGCAGCAACAGGGCAAGGTCTTGCACCCGAACCTGCACATACTCCACCTTCATGCATGGTGATTGAGCAGCAGCACCCTCCAAAAGTCTGTGAGTTCATTCTTGCAGCCAGGTGTCCCTCAACCAAGACAGCATACACCTGCCAATCAGACAAATTTGTGGCTTGGACGTACTTCCTAAAAGGTTGACCGCTTTTTTGCACCCTTGTCTGAAGTTTTGTTGTTTGTTGTCTTGTTACTCCAGCAAGACTCTGCTGTTAAAGGGTACCTTTCAGCCATATTGGCATTGCTGTGGCTGCCTGATCAACCCTCCCCATTCAGGTCACCTGTTTTGACTTGTTTCCTATAACGGCTACAGCATATTTTTCCTCAGAAACCCTTTAGTTCGATGGCATATGTTGCTGCAGATACACATGTTTGGCACAGTCCGCTGCCTGGTGTTGGGCTCGGAGTATTACAAGTTGTTTTTCTTCGAAGAAGTCTTTTTGGTCACGGGACCGAAGGACTCCTCCCTCCTCGGCTCCATTGCGCATGGGCGTCGACTCCATCTTAGATTGTTTTTTTCCGCTGTCGGGTTCGGACGTATTCCTTTTCGCTCCGTGTTTCGGTTCGGAAAGTTAGTCAGAATCTCGGAAGAAAGCGTCGTTATTGTTCCGTTCGGTATCGGGATAGTTAGGTACATCGACACCGATCATCGGAAGACTTTGGGGTAGTTTCGATCCCCCATCGGGGCCTGGTCGGCCCGACCGCGTGCGACATCGAAGCCGATGGAACGGACCCCGTTTCGTTTCTGCCCAAAATGTCACAGTAAGTATCCTTATACAGATCAGCACTTGGTCTGTAACTTGTGCTTGTCCCCCGAGCACAAGGAGGATACCTGTGAAGCCTGTCGAGCCTTCCGGTCCAGAAAAACACTCCGGGACCGAAGAGCCAGGCGTCAACAAATGGCGTCCACGTCGACAAAACAACGTTTCGACGAGGAAGAGGAAACATTCTCGGTTCCGGAATCAGAATCCGGAGACTCCGACGTCGAACAACAGCAACAAACTGTGAGTAAGACGTCGAAAAGTAAATCCATCGACAAACCGAAAGCCCAGGGGACGCCACTGCCAACAGGCCATGGCTCGACCCATAAAACAGGCGACCCGTCGAAGGCGCCGAAAAAGGGCACGCCCATAGCGAAGACACCCGACTCCGGTCGAGGGACCGCCATGGAGCAACCTCGGAGCCGAGAAAGCGGCTCCGAGAGACAAAAACAAGATACCGGCACCGAAAAACATCGGCACCGAGAATCCATGCCGAAAGGAACAAAAATTCTGTCGGTGCCGAAACCGAAAAAAGATTCTCTCTCGGCGCCGAAAAATACCACACCTTCATCCTACTCAGAGGAAAAAGGAATAAGTGGCCAAATGCACAGATTTGGACAAGAGCTCCAAAGTGTAGAATCGGACTACACACAAAAGAGACTGTACATCCAGGGAAGATATCAACCCTTCCCCCAATCATGAGGAAAAGAAGGATCGGACTTCCAAAGGATGACGCACAACCACAAGCCAAAGTGGTTAAAAAAAGTCACGCCTCCGCCCTCTCCACCACAGGCATCGCCGGCACAAACACCGCCACAAATGCACTCACCAGCGCAAACTACCATAAGTCATGACGATCAGGATCAAGACGCTTGGGACCTGTATGACACCCCAGTGCCGGACAATGATCCCGAGTCATACCCCACAAAGCCGTCACCGCCAGAGGACAGTACCTCATACTCGCAACTGGTGGCTAGGGCAGCAGAATTCCACAATGTCCAACTGCATTCCGATCCTATAGAGGATGATTTTTTATTTAACACCCTCTCGGCTACACACAGCCGATATCAATGTCTCCCAATGCTACCAGGGATGTTACGGCACGCAAAACAAATTTTTGAAGAGCCCGTAAAATCAAGAGCCATCACCCCAAGGGTGGATAAGAAATACAAACCACCACCCACAGACCCAGTGTTTATTACTTCGCAGTTACCACCTGACTCCGTGGTAGTAGGGGCAGCTCGCAAGAGAGCAAATTCACATACATCTGGCGACGCCCCACCTCCGGACAAAGAAAGCCGAAAATTTGATGCGGCAGGGAAAAGAGTAGCATCACAGGCAGCCAACCAGTGGCGCATCGCAAATTCACAAGCGCTGCTGGCCAGATATGACCGCGCACACTGGGACGAGATGCAACTTCTCGTAGACCATCTTCCCCAGGAATACCAAAAAAGGGCGCAGCAAATAGTGGAAGAGGGACAAACGATCTCAAACAATCAAATCCGCTCTTCACTAGACGTAGCCGATACTGCAGCAAGAACAGTCAACACTGCTGTCACCATAAGGAGACACGCTTGGCTACGCACTTCAGGCTTCAAACCTGAAATCCAGCAGGCTGTCCTTAATATGCCCTTCAACGAGAAACAACTTTTTGGCTCTGAAGTGGATACAGCCATTGAAAAACTTAAAAAGGACACAGACACGGCCAAGGCCATGGGCGCACTCTACTCCCCGCAGAGCAGAGGCTCTTTCAGAAAAACTCCATTTAGAGGGGGGTTTCGTGGCCAACCCACAGACACTACCAGCCAACAAACAAGAACCACACCATATCAGGGTTCCTTCCAAAGGGGAGGTTTCAGGGGATATCGGGGGGGTCAATTCCCAAGGAGTAGGGGAAGATTCCAGACTCCAAAAACACCTCCACCTAAACAGTGACTTTCAAGTCACGCAACCCCTTCACTCAACACCAGTGGGGGGAAGACTAAGCCAATTCTACCAATCTTGGCAACAGATTACAACAGACAATTGGGTATTAGCAATAATCCAACATGGCTATTGCATAGAATTCCACAACTTCCCACCAAACATCCCCCCCAAAACACGCAAAATGTCACCACAACATTTAGAACTTTTAGGACTAGAAGTTCAAGCACTACTGCAAAAGGATGCAATAGAGTTAGTACCAGTACAACAAAAAAACACAGGAGTTTACTCCCTGTACTTTCTAATTCCAAAAAAAGACAAAACATTAAGACCAATATTAGATCTCAGGACACTAAATACCTACATCATATCGGACCATTTTCACATGGTCACACTACAAGACATCATTCCACTGCTCAAACAGCAAGATTACATGACCACATTAGACCTAAAGGATGCGTACTTTCATATACCAATACACCCTTCTCACAGAAAGTACCTACGGTTCGTATTCAAAGGAATACATTACCAATTCAAGGTGTTGCCATTCGGAATAACAACTGCACCAAGAGTGTTCACAAAATGTCTAGCAGTAGTAGCAGCACACATCAGGAGACAACAGATACATGTGTTCCCTTACCTAGACGATTGGCTAATCAAGACCAACACAGTAAAAAAATGCGCAAACGACACCACATTTGTCATACAAACCCTTCACAAACTGGGGTTTTCCATCAACTATACAAAATCACACCTAGAACCGTGTCAAACACAACAATATCTAGGAGCAACCATCAACACATCAAAAGGAATTGCCACTCCAAGTCCACAAAGAGTGCAGGCATTCCACAAGGTAATAAGTGCTATGTTTCCAAACCAAAAGATACAAGCAAAATTTGTGCTAAAACTTCTAGGCATGATGTCATCATGCATAGCCATTGTCCCAAACGCAAGACTACACATGCGACCCTTACAACAGTGTCTAGCATCACAATGGTCACAAGCACAGGGTCAACTTCAAAATCTGGTGTTGGTAGACCGCCAAACATACCTCTCGCTTCTATGGTGGAACAGCAAAAATTTAAACAAAGGGCGGACATTTCAGGACCCAGTACCTCAATACGTTATAACAACAGATGCTTCCATGACAGGGTGGGGAGCACACCTCAATCACCACAGCATTCAAGGACAATGGGATATACACGAAACAAAATTTCATATCAATTACCTAGAACTGTTAGCAGTATTTCTAGCGTTAAAAGCCTTCCAACCCATAATAACACACAAATACATTCTTGTCAAAACAGACAACATGACAACAATGTATTATTTAAACAAACAAGGAGGAACACACTCAACACAATTGTGCCTCCTAACACAAAAGATTTGGCAGTGGGCGATTCACAACAACATTCGCCTAATAGCACAATTTATTCCAGGAATACAAAACCAACTAGCAGACAACCTTTCGCGAGACCACCAACAAGTCCACGAATGGGAAATTCACCCCCAAGTTCTGAACAAGTACTTTCAAATTTGGGGAACACCCCAGATAGATTTGTTTGCAACAAAAGAAAACTCAAAATGCCAAAACTTCGCATCCAGGTACCCACACCGCGAATCACAAGGCAATGCTCTATGGATGAGTTGGTCAGGGATATTTGCGTACGCTTTTCCCCCTCTCCCTCTCCTTCCATATCTAGTAAACAAGTTGAGTCAAAACCAACTCAAACTCATACTGATAGCACCCACATGGGCAAGACAACCTTGGTATACAACTCTACTAGACCTTTCACTAGTACCGCATGTCAAACTACCCAACAGGCCAGATCTGTTAACACAACACAAACAACAGATCAGGCATCCAAACCCAGCATCATTGAATCTGGCAATTTGGCTCCTGAAATCCTAGAATTCGGACACTTAGACCTCACACAAGAATGCATGGAGGTCATAAAACAAGCTAGAAAACCTTCCACTAGACACTGCTATGCATCTAAGTGGAAAGGATTTGTTTACTACTGCCATGCCAATCAAATACAACCATTACATGCCTCTACTAAAGACATAGTAGGATACTTACTACATTTGCAAAAAGCAAATCTCGCTTTTTCATCTATAAAAATACACCTCGCAGCAATATCTGCTTACCTACAAACTACTCATTCATCGTCTCTATTTAGAATACCAGTTATTAAAGCATTCATGGAAGGGCTAAAAAGAATTATACCACCAAGAACACCACCAGTTCCTTCATGGAATCTTAACATCGTCTTAACAAGACTCATGGGTCCACCTTTCGAACCCATGCATTCCTGTGAAATGCAATATCTAACCTGGAAGGTCGCATTTCTCATTGCAATCACATCCCTCAGAAGAGTAAGTGAAATACAGGCATTTACCATACAAGAACCATTTATTCAAATACACAACAATAAAATAGTTCTAAGAACAAATCCAAAATTTCTGCCAAAAGTAATCTCACCATTCCATTTAAATCAAACAGTAGAATTGCCAGTGTTCTTCCCACAACCAAATTCTGTGGCTGAAAGGGCACTACATACATTAGACATCAAAAGAGCAGTAATGTATTACATTGACATAACAAAGCTAATCAGGAAAACAAAACAACTGTTCATAGCTTTTCAAAAACCACA
The DNA here is from genome assembly GCF_031143425.1 of Pleurodeles waltl. NCBI lineage: Eukaryota > Metazoa > Chordata > Amphibia > Caudata > Salamandridae > Pleurodeles > Pleurodeles waltl. The sequence goes on along the minus strand of NC_090444.1, from coordinate 608,479,626 downwards.
CATAGGAAATCCAATCTCTAAACAAGGCATTGCTAGATGGATAGTCAGATGCATTCAAACATGCTATCTTAAAGCCAAAAGAGAATTGCCTATTACACCAAAGGCACACTCAACCAGAAAGAAAGGTGCTACAATGGCCTTTCTAGGAAACATTCCTATGAGCGAAATATGTAAGGCTGCAACCTGGTCTACGCCTCATACGTTTACTAAACACCACTGTGTAGACGTACTAAATGCACAACAAGCTACAGTGGGCCAAGCTGTACTAAGAACATTATTCCAAACTACTTCAACTCCTACAGGCTAAACCACCGCTTTTAGGGGAGGTAACTGCTTTATAGTCTATGCCAAACATGTGTATCTGCAGCAACATATGCCATCGAACTGAAAATGTCACTTACCCAGTGTACATCTGTTCGTGGCATTAGTCGCTGCAGATTCACATGTACCCTCCCACCTCCCCGGGAAGCCTGTAGCCGTTTAGAAGTAGATCATAAATCTTAAACATCTGAACATTTGTAAATAATTATTAGAAACTCTTAACGTACATACATATTCACTCCATTGCATGGGCACTATTTATACCAAACAACTCCATCCTCACCCTCTGCGGGGAAAACAATCTAAGATGGAGTCGACGCCCATGCGCAATGGAGCCGAGGAGGGAGGAGTCCTTCGGTCCCGTGACCAAAAAGACTTCTTCGAAGAAAAACAACTTGTAATACTCCGAGCCCAACACCAGGCAGCGGACTGTGCCAAACATGTGAATCTGCAGCGACTAATGCCACGAACAGATGTACACTGGGTAAGTGACATTTTCATTATGCCACAATGCGATCTGTACCTAGTTTTGAGCTTCCTGATGTGCTCGCCCTTTGGACCCTTGCACAATTGTCCTCTACGCCTGTTATTCTCAAAAACAACCCTTCTAGTGGCCTTACTTCGGCCAGGATGGTTAATGAATTCCATGCACATTCTTTGCACCCTCCTTACATTACTTTTTTTCCCAGACAGACTTGTTTTAAAAATGTGCACCTCTTTCCTGCCAAAAGTAGTAAGACCTTTCCACGTAGGCCAGTGCATCCCGTTGGCTACCTTCATTGCTCCACTTCACACTTCCAAAGAGGAGAGACTCCACCACCTGGACCCAAAAGGAGCATTGTCTTTCTATATTGATTGTATCAGAGAGTTCCGGGTGGATGATCAACTCTTCATTGGGTTCGTCGGGGCAAAGAAAGGAAAGGCCATGCAGAAACATCATCTCACAATGAATAAAGCTCTGCTTTAAAATCTGCTATGCACTGGCCAGAAAGCAGCCCCCTGAGAGCTTGCAGGCTCATTTCACCAGAGCCAAAGCTGTGACCACTATATTAGCTCACAATGTACCTGTCCTGGTCATCTCTCAGACTGCAACGTGGACATTTCTGCACACAATTACAAAGCACTACTGCATGGACAGTCAGGCCTGTCATGATGGGCATTTTGCCTATTTGGTTCCCAAACACCTCCTGGTGTATATCTGTTCGCAGACCCACCTCTACAGGGGCATTGCCTGGGTATGTATTCTAAGGTAAGGAATGTGCGGCTAGAAGTCTTCATCAGATGAACAAGTTACTTACTGTTGGTAATACATCATCAGATACTCTATCCAGCCGCCGATTCCTTAACGACCCTCCCATCATCCCAACCCTGCAAACAGATTTCTATGTATAGGGTAGCCCTTATCAGATTCCGCCATGCTTCTGGTGCAGAAAGGTCGCAAAAAGTAATTGATGTCAGCACGCTGGGGTGGTGCCTACATAGGCACTACGCACTTTATTTCTGGTGCAGTTGATGCCAACAAAGAGCAAAACAGTGCCATCTGCTGGCATGCAGAGATACTGCTCGAGAGAGATTTGTGGATCCAGATTGACTCCTGGGAGATATTCTAAGGTGAGGAATCTGCAGGTAGATAGTGTCTCTACCAGATAAGGCGTTACCAAAGGTAAGTAACTTGTTCATCCAAGCCAGTAAAAAATTGGAAAAACAATTAAATCTGGTATTTTTTTACCTCATGAGACCTAAACCAAAAACAGTAAACCTGAAGAAATAATTTAAAAATCATTTCATAGCTGTTGAGATCATATCTAAATGAATACTAAAACCAAAGGATGATTGCTATGGAACAAAAGAATACTTTGAATTTTACGCACATTTTTTTTCATCTACAAGGAGTTGAGCTGCAGTCCTATTTTCCAGCGATAGAACTGCACATTTCCAGAATTCGATTCAGGGTACATGTGTCTCAATGCACCAAGACCAAATCACACTAGTAAGACAGATAACAATTTGCAAATTATCCCTTTTGCGGGCAGAGGTCTACGTGATGGCTTTGTAAATGAGTGTTGCTGTGCTGTTTTAGCTTTTCTTGGACCAGCTCTGTTTTCCAACAATGAACTCAATAATCCTCAACCCCACTGAAATTTCTTAGAGGCTAACCCTACATCCTTGCAAGTGTTTTCCCACATAATTTCCCCTAGGTAAAATCTGGTCAGTCATGCAGGCAAATAGTACAGATTCCATAAAACACAGGTGGCCATTTTGGATTTTGATCCAGCTAATGTAAACAAGCATTGGTAAAGCCATAGTGTGCATTTTTAAAAGTGAGACCTTATTGGCTTTTGCAGTGCTTTTTAGCCTCAGTTTATGGGCCTTCCCACCCAGGCCAATGTTGGCTGATTAGTCCCTGACACACTAAAGTAATACAAGCATTTGCAATGCAGTGGGTCTTGCGTTTCCTTGAGTTAGAACTATTAGCGTTCTAAATTCCTAACTGGGCTTTTTTTTGCCATATGAATTGAAAATGAAAAGTAAAATAGTTAACATAAGTGAGCCAATTCAAAGCGCCAAGGCCGCTATGAGCGTGAGCGCGAAGGAGAGACGCAAAAGGAAAAAGAAGTTCACTTGCAGTCAAACGCATCGGCAAACATGCAACTATCCATGTAACAGGGTCGATGGCCAAGGCGGTAACAAAATCGCCCCAAGGAGGAACAAACGTGAAGCATTTACCAATAATGATAAGGGGTTTTTGGAAGGCAAGCCCATAGGCGTGGGGTGGGCGTGGTTAAAAGCCCACAGATCGATTACAACACATCAGAGCACTTGCACGCTTGACCTAAAAGGGAGTCCTCTAGGGATTATTGGGATTTGTCTCCTAGAAATTATTTATGGATCATTAGGACAAAGTACTTGAATTATGTCCGTGCTGTGCCAGTTGCAGTGGGGAATCATATTCACAGGATATAATGAAATGGAGTACAGACTATCCCCCACTAGAGTAGCCTCCGTACATGTCTTCGGTTTCTGAGGTCTTGCAATTTTAAGACTGCTCTATCAGCTGAAAGAAGCTGTGATGATGAAAGCCACATTTTCTGCTTCACAGCTGATAGTGACGGTCTTGTAATGCCATATCTTCTGGGGCAATTGAGTTATCAAGATATAGGGCCTGATTTAGATGTTGGTGGTAACTGGTCCGCCACCACTATTTCGAGGGAAACCCTGTCCGCCAGCTTGGCAGTCCGCCTGCCATATTTAGGTGTTGGTGGTACCACAGACTTTACCCGCCCGAGTACCACCAACTCCGCTAAGGATTCCCTTCTACTGCGACGGCCCCAGAGGAAAAGAGGAAATTGTGGCTGGGGCAGTACTCCAACCACACATACCACCGTGCACATTAGGATGTGCCTTACTGCCAAGCAAAGTGTTGCGGTCTGACCTCCACTTCTGACTTGGTGGATGGGGAGAGAGGGAAAGGAGTGAAAACTCATTTTTTTCCCTATTCCTCTGCCGTTTCCGGCTGGACATGGCTGGACAACACCCTTTGTCGCTGCTGCCTCTGGACCACAGAGAAAACATGACCCCCTCTGTCACTGTACAATCCCCATTGTCTGTGTAAGTTGGGGGATCACTGCGCATGAGGGGACACATTGATACACAACACACATACACATCTGTCATTTTGGTGTCAGTATTCATTTCTGAATGAATGCTGGCACCACAGTGACGGGCCACTCACACCTTGCAACTCTGTCCATGTGTGCACAATGCAAGGGGACCTGTACCTGTCATGTTATGCTTCGAGTTGTGTGTGTGAGTCAGTACATGTATGTGTGTGTGAGCGATCGGCTGGTTGAGTTGGAGGGAACTGGAGTGGGTGATGTGGATGTGTGAGTATGTGTGCCACTGGCATATGACATTGGTGTTGTGTGTGTTGTGTTGTGTTGCTGGGTTCAACATTCAGGTGAGTTTTGTGTGGCGGTCGTTGTGATGTGTGTAGTTGTGATGTTGTGTGGGTGTATGTGTATGAGTGTGTAGTTATGTAGGATGTTGTGGTTCTATCGTGTGTGGGTGCAGTGTCAATAGTGTGCGTATGTTGTGTCATAGATTTACGTCAATGTGTGTTTGCGACATTTATTTGTTTTGGTGGAATGGCAGTGCCTAATGGTGTGTATTTGTTGTGTTGTGTGTGATGCAGGGAGACACATATGGCCTAGGTACAGTGTGTGTGTGTGTGTGTGTGTGACTTACCTGTATTCCATAGACAGTGCCATTGTCCAATGTCCCTTGGGTCGCACTATGTCCTTCTTTTGTAAGGAAACCACCGCCAGTACACCGCCTGCAGGACTGTAACATCTATATACGGCAGGTGGAACACCATCGACTTGACTGTCTTCTTAGGTCCACTGCCACATCGGTTTGACAGTAATACCGACAAGATCTAAATCAGGTCCATAGTTTTTTTAAGTTGCCAGACATCTTTCTTGACTGGTTAGCTCTACAGGCCTCGATTAGCTCTAACGATTGCTGGTGTTTGAGTATAAGAAAGTTTAATTAACTAGTATGCCACCTCTCATATCTATCAATAGCATGTTTTTTACTTTAGCGACTAAAACATAATGAAGACCAGTTGTTCCTACCACTTTGTCCTGATGAAGATTGATATCCGCTGTTGTGTTGAAAAATGTCAGCACATTCATATAAATAAGGGCCAAAATGTGTTTAATAAAATTACCTGATTTTCCATATTGGAGTATTGATTGTAAAATTATTCCTCGATTATTTGAACTTTTGTAAATGCTTACATTTATGTCTGTACATATCTGTGTGTTCACTTTGAGCACAGCACTGCACAATTGTCTGTACTGATCTCATATATTTGTTGAATTATTAAAATATTGTGATGAGTGAACTGTTTGTGTTTAATTATATTCATTCTCAGGTTGCAATTCTGTTTGATCTGTGTATTATGAAATAGTAAAGGAATACTGTTTTGAGTCTGCCTTGAGCGCTTTGGATTAATGGAAAATACCCCCTCCACAAGAGTTTCCTGTAATTGCTTAGGTCATTTACTGGCCAGTGCTACATTAAAACAATAAGAGACAAGCATCTAGGGCACCACCATCATGGGGGCCTTATTTGTCCCCTAGACACTATAGTTATAGATTGTTGCCACTTTGGGGGATGGAGCATTACAATGTCAATTAGCCGACTGTTACAGAAACTCATTCATCAGCTTGTTCATTGGTGAAATTCTAAAGATACAGCTACTAAATATTTTTTATTGCAAAACATATTTCTTTGTCCTAATGGTAAAGGGGTGATTTCACTACCTTGGGGAAAGGCTGCCTGGCATCCTCATCATGTGAAATTCCATCCAGATGCATTTTGTTAATTAACATTATTATCCTCATTTGTTTACAGATTGCAAAAAAAAGTTGTCTGAAATAGTGGGTGGCGAACATATTTTCCCTACTAATTGGTTCCTGTGTATTCTCTATAATGATTCCCTGTTACTCATGACAGTCATTAAAAGGCACATTATTATGCCATTGTTTACCGAAAGATGTTTTTGTTTTTCTCCAGTCTGAAAAAGACTCGTCTTGCACAGATCCATACTACTGCCTCTCTGACTTCGTAGCGCCAAAGAACTCTGGTGTTGTTGACTACATTGGCTTGTTTGCTGTCGCTTGCTTCGGAGTAGATGATCTGAGCAAAGAGTATGAGAACCAGTGTGACGACTACAGCAGCATCATGGTGAAAGCACTGGGAGACCGATTAGCAGAGGTATTGGAGCAGTGTTAAGTTTTCATTTTAGAAATACATTTTTCCTTTTGTTTTGTGGCATATCAGTGTGCTGATGCCTTTTTCATTGGATTGCTGTGAAATATTTGCTAGTCGGAATATGTTTATAATGCTTTGAAAGGTGATTCAGGTGTACATGTACAGTAGTACATGCTAGTAATTGTATCTGATAGAGACTTACAAGCTGCAGATTCCTTACCTTAGAATTTTCCTCAGGCGGCAGTCTGGATCCAGAGATTTTTCTCGAGCAGTACCACTGCATGCCGTCAAGTGGTGTTGGTTGGCTCCGCGTCTGTCGTTGGCATTGTGCGCACTGAATATGACGTTGCAGGTCGTATATAGGCGCCACCCCAGCGAGCTGGTATCAGTCCTTTTTTTTCCGTGCCAGCCAGCGCTGATCCAAAGAAGAGCTACTCCTCATTTGCTTTTTGACTGAACTTTTGTCGACTTTTGTTGAAACGTTTTGAGTGGTGGCACTTCTGGCACGTTGAGGATGTTTTTGCGTAAGCCCGGGTTCAAGCCCTGCTGATCCTGTTATCGGGCGATGTCCGTGACAGATTGCTTGTGATGTCTGGAGTGCGGCTATGACCCCAAGTCGTGCTCCGAGTGCTGGACCATAAATCCCAAGGCTTTGAGGGAGCTGTCCCTAAACTTCTGTCATCCCAGCACTCAGCTCTGGTTCGCTTTTGATCTTGGTTGAGAGAAAGGTCCAGAGAAGGGTCACGGAGCTCCCTTTCATCATTGCCCATTCCAAGTCCTTGGGGCAATCATGTAATTCGAGGCACAAGAAGAAGTTGAAGAAGATCAAGCATTATTTGACTTCTCCCCGTCCTTCGGCTGACGAGTCGTTGTTCGAGGCCTCTGTCAGTAGAGCCTGCGTCTCAGTCAACTCTGCACCTCCCCGAGTTTCCGGGAGGCGGAGCGACCCCTGCCCAACTTAGAGTTTTATTAGGCCATATGCCTTGTTTTTGGGAAGTCCAACTCTGCTGGTGTGCCTTTGGGCCCCGCAGGGTCAGAAGGAGCCCCCTCAACTTCTTTGCGGGCGGCTTTGGTCTCAGCTCCGGTGGTGGGGACACCCATGGATCCATTCCTGGATCCGAACCAGTGTCTGTTGTACCACCTTGATCTTTCCCGACACTGGTTCAGACTTCGATGCTCCCACACCGCCCATGCCTCCGGGTGGTGCCGAACCATCCTCATTGCTGACACGGAGCCACCTTGTTGTTGCTCGATGCCAACTCCAGTGCCGGTAGCGAGGTTCCCCCCATATCGGACCCTGACCCTTATTCCTATGGGTAGGGGTACAATGAGGAATAGAAGGCGTCACTAGATCCTTTAGAAAACCAGCTGGAAGACCCTATGGACTGGAATATGGACCTGGGTGAAAGTAGTGGTCTAGACACTTTCACTGACACTGGCATGCTTTCTTCTTCTACTGTGGCTACAGAAGAGGGAGTTTTCCTACTCCATGGTGGTGAGAGAGCAGCCGAGGTTTTGGGCCTTAAGTTGCCTTCAGTGGCTGTCAGGACTAACCTCCTGAGGTGCTTCAACCTGGGGCTTCATCCTCTGAACCCCTATTGCCCTTTAATGAAGCCCTCACTGATGTCCTGATGGCTTCCTGGTCCAAACATAGCACAGGGGCTCCTATGAACAGGACTATTTTCTGCCACCTCTGCTCGTCACCAACAGACCCAGCGTTTGTCACAACAGCCCACCCATGAGAACTTGGTTATCCAAGCCTCCACATCCCAAGGAATGTTCTCTTCCGCATCCCTGGACATGGAATCCAAGAGGCTGGACCAACATGGGAAGATGTTTTCTTCTGCCAGCCTGGCATTGTGGTCCGTGAACATCACAAGCCTTTTGGACAGTTATTTCCACATGCTGTGGGATATGGTTGCGCAAATGCTGCCACAGGTCCCGGAAGAGGACTGGGCTTTACCAGCGCAGGCGGTTGCTGATGGGAGAGGCACAGCAATGTTCACGATTTGATGTGGATTGGACATGACTGACTCACTGGGCAGATCAATTGCTTCGACTGTGGCCCTGCACTGTTGCGCCTGGTTGAGGATGTCTGATTTTTCGAGGGATGTCCAATCCACCCTTACGGACATGCCCTGTAATGGTACCGATCTCTTCATAGAGAAAGCTGTCTCTGCACTTGAGCGCTTCAAGGATTCTCGTGCTATGGCCAGTTCCTTGGGACTCACGGCTGCCCCTCACTCCCCTCCGTTCACTTTATGACCCTTTCACGGCTACAGAAGGGATGTCCGGCTAAGTCAATTTCCTTCCAGCCATGTGCTTTGTATGCTGCCCAGCCCCTGCTTGGCCGGGGATCCCACGTTGCCGTGGATCAGGAAGCCAGCGGTCTGGCCAATCCTCCGCACCCCTTCCACCCCACGCCCCCACAGAGGCCTCCAAACTTTCCTAGTCTGACCCTTCACCACCTAGGACCAGTCAGAGGCAGGATTCTCCATCACCTGCCCTGCTGGCAATCCATCACGTCAGACAGGTGGGTTTTGCAGATAGTCTGAAAGGGCTATTCCCTTACCTTCAAGACTACTCCTCCAGCCATGCCACCATCGTACGACTGAATGATGGAGAATCACTTGGTGCTTCTCCGCGAGGAGGTTATGGCTCTCTTGGCGATGGAAGCCTCAGAGAGGGTCCCTGTGCTAGAAGTAGGTCATGGTTGGTATTCCTGCTACTTTCTGGTTCCCAAAAAGGACAAGGGCCTTTGCCCTATCCTCGCCCTCCGGTCTCGCAATCTCCTTGTCAAAATGTTCCAAATGCTCTCTCCAGCTCAGGTTTTATCTGCCCTGGATCCAGGAGACTGGACTGTAGCATAGGTCTTGCAGGATGCTTACTTACACATTTCCATCCTGCCCGCCCACAGACATTACTTGCATTTCACTGCAAGCCACAAGCACTTTCAGTTTACTGTGCTCCCCTTCGCCCCTCGGGTGTTCACCAAGGTGATGGCGGTGTTTGCAGCTCATCTACGCAGGTTAGGAGTCTCAGTCTTTCCCTATCTCGACTACTTGCTGTTAAAGGTGGGCTTGTCCCAGACTGTCATCTCCCACCTCCAGTCTACGGCAGGACTCCTGTATTCACTGGGGTTCACTATCAATGTGCCAAGGTCACACCTGACTCCCTCTCAGATGCTTCCTTTCATCATAGCTGTTCTGGACACAGTGCAGTTTTGGGCCTTTCCTCCCGAAAAGAGAGTCCAGGATATTCAGGCTATGATTCCAATCTTTCAGCCTCTATCTTGGGTTTCAGTCAGACTGACTCTGAGGCTGCTGGGCCTCATGGCCTCCTGCATCCTTCCAGTGACACATGTCAGATGGTATATGTGGGCTGTTCAGTGGGACCTGAAGTTCCTGTGGACACAGCATCATGGAAATCTCTCTGACATGGTCCAGATCTCTGAGGGGACTGCGAAAGACCTGCAGTGGTGGATTTCAAATCCGCATTCGGTCAACAGCAGATCCCTCTCCCTTCCTCATCCAGATCTATCCATACTGATGGACGCATCACTTCTGGGGTGGGGTGGCCACATGGGAGAGGTGGAGATCGGAGGCCTCTGCTCTCCGACAGAGTATGGGCTCCATATCAATCTTCTGGAGCTCCGGGCGATAAAGCTTGCTTTGAATGCATTTCTTCCCTCTCTCAAAAGGAAAGTAGTGCAGGTGTTCATGGACAAAACTACCGCCATGTGGTACTGCAACAAACAGGGCTCCTGGACCATTTGCCAGGCGGCACTACGTCTCTGGGCATGGCTGACACATCAGGACATCACCCTGGTGGTTCAACATTTGGCAGGCTCTCTGAACACCAGAGCAGACGAACTCAGCCGTCGATGCACAGCTGATCACGAATGGCGTCTCCATCCGAAGGTGGCGCAAAGTCTCTTTCAGCAGTGGGGAAAGCTTTGGTTAGATATGTTCGCCTTCCCAGAGAATGCGCAATGTCTGCTGTTTTGTGCATTGGAGTTTCAAGGGCGGCGCTCGCTCGGAGACGCTTTTCGTCTCGAGTGAAACTCTGGCCTCTTTTATGCCTTTCCACCTATACCACTTCTGTCCAGAGTTCTCAAAAAGATCAGGAATGACCGGGCCAAAATCATCTTGGTGGCTCCGGACTGGGCACGGAAAATACGGTATCCAGAGCTATTGAGCATGGCCACAGATTCTCCACTCAGACTGCTCATTCGGGAGGATCTTTTGTCACAGCAGCAGGGGACGGTTCTCCACCCTAACCTGTCCAATCTCCGCCTTTTATACGTGGAAATTGAGCGGCAGCAGTTGATGGCTTTTGACCTTCCACCCGAAGTCTGTGAGTTGTCTTGGCAGCCAGGCTTCCCTCCACCAAAACGGTATACGCCTGTTGTTGACATAAATTTGTGGCATGGTGTACCAACAAATCTGTTGATCCCCTCTCTGTTCCTGTTTCTGAGATTCTTTTCTTCATTCTATCTTTAGCCCAGCAGGGCTTTGCTTTGGGCACCCTTAAAGGATAATTATCGGCTATTTCAGCCTTTCTTAGGTTGCTTGATCAGCCTTCTCTCTTTAAGTCTCCTGTTTATTTATTCCTTAAGGGTCTTCCCATTTGTTTCCTCCCGCTTCATTTATTATGCCTCAGTGGGACCTCAATCTTGTACTTACTTACTTAAGGTGTACTCCCTTTGAGCCAATGTTCAATTGTCCCTTACGGCTCCTTACTTACTGTTTTTCTTGTTGCCATCACTTCTGCTTGCAGAGTGAGTGAGCTTCAGGTTCTATCTTCTAAAGCCCCCATTTTTGTCTGTGCACCCTGACAAAGTAATGTTATGCACTAAGCTTCTTTCCTTCTATCTCAATCATACTAAAGATTTCCGGGTGGACGATCAACTCTTTGTTGGATATGTATGTGCAAAGAAAGGGAAGGTGGTGTAAAAACATACCGTCTCACGATTGGTACTTCTTTGCATCAAAATATGCTATGGTTTGGCCAACAAGCAACCCCCGGATAGCTTGCGCGTTCATTCTACCAGGGCAACAGCAGCTTCCACAGCGTTAGCACGCGGAGTTCCTATCCTGGATATCTGCCAGGCAGCAACATTGGCATCCCTGCACGTTTACTAAACGTTACTGCCTGGACAGTCAGGTCCGTAGGGACGGCTACTTCGGTCGTTCAGTCCTGCAGGACTTTCTAGAATGATCTTGGTTCGCAGCCCACCTCAGAGGTTGGCATTGCTTGGGTATCTATTCTAAGGTAAGGAATCTGCAACTAGAAGTCTCTATCAGATGTACAAGTTACTTACTTCGGTAACGATATATCTGGTAGAAACATAGTCTAGTTACAGATTCCTTACCGACCCACCCGTCCTCCCCGTTTGTGAACCGATTTCTAGAGACAGGGCTTCCCCATTCATGGCCTTAGCTCTGGTGCACCAATTTCAGGGTTCCTTGTGGCTCTGCACTTTGGCATGGAAAATTGTGAAAAGAAACTGATGTCACTGCGCTGAGGTGGCGTCTATGTACTACTCCCGACGTCATCACAGCGATTACGACGCCTGCGGAGTCGACCAGCGCCACCTACTGACGTGCAGGGGTATTTCACAAAGAAAAAATCTCAGAATCCAGTCTAACGCTTGGGGAAAATTCTAAGGTAAGGAATCTGCAACTAGAATATGTCTCTACCAGATATATCGTTACCAAAAGTAAGTCACTTGTACTTCAGCGAGGGTGTCCGGTCCCACCTAGGCACCCTCATGCTTATGTGAGATGGGCATTATTGGCAAAGCCCTATTAAGGCTTGTTGACATCCTGAACAGCCATACACAGATGATCATGCGGGGTTCATTTAAGTCGCATACCATTTTCATCAACAAGGGGTGCCTCAGGGCTCATCATTGAGCCCTACGTTATTTAACATGTACATGGCCCCCCTTGCCCAGATTGTGAAATGCTGTGGCACTGAAGTCACATCATACGCGGATGATACCCAGCTAATCATCCTGTTTGGCCAGGACATGGATGGGGTTAAATACTGTTTCAAAGATTGTATGAGAAGGATTATTGCCTGGGTGACAGCAAATTGTCTCTAACTGAACAGCGACAAAACGGAGATACTCCTGTTCCATAATTCTCATCAACTTTGGTCACCTGACTTGTGGCCGCTCAAATTCGGTGCATTCCTGTCTCCCAGGCAAGCTGTGAAAAATCGGGGCATCAAACTTGGCCAGGCCCGACCCATGAAAGATCATATCTCTGCAGTTTGTGTGGCTTGCTTTGTTACCATGCAGCTACTGAAGAATGTATTTCCATTACTACCATCCTCTATGGGGAAAACTCTGGTCCAAGCCCTAGTTATAAGGCAGTTGGGCTATGATAATGCTCTGCTTATGGCTGCAAATGACACCTTACTGTCCAAACTTCAGGTGGTGCAAAATACCGCTCCTTGCCTGGTTTGCAACATTCCGGACGGCTCTCCTTCAGCTCTGTAGGAAGCTGGCTCTGTATATACTATAGCAAAATGAGATATACTGTGCGCAGAGTCCAGGGTTTCCCCAGAGGCTTAAAAGAGGCTAAAGTAGATAATACTAACGCACTCTTTTGTGGTAGTGTGGTCAAGCAGTTAGGCTTATCCAGAGGGTAGTGCAAAGCATTTTTTGCACACACTCCTACAACAGAAGAAGCACACACTCAATGACTTAACTCCAGACCAATTGTTTTTATATAGAAAAAATATATTTTGTTAATTTATTTCTAGAACCACAAGATTCAAGTTGCAGGTAAGTAAATCAATAAATACGTATTTCACATATGAATCAATATTACTTTGTTTGGATTAAATAAATTATGCAGTTTAAGAATAAATGGCAATAATCTGTTTTAAAAGTTGACACTGCAATTTTCAGAAACAGTTCCTGGGTGAAGAAATGTTAGTACGATTTACAGGTAAGTACTTGACTTACAGTTCCTGTCTCTGGGGGTCAGGAAGTCCACAGGTCAGGGTTCAAGTTAACCCAAAATATCCACCACCAGCAACACGGGGCCTGCCAGGTGCAGAGGTCAAAGTTGAGGCAAATTTAACATGGGCTCCTTTGGAGACTGGGGGCACATGGTTTCAGATCTGGTGGCGGGTAAGTACCTACGTCTTCGGAGGGCAGACCTGGGGAGTTTAGTGGAGCACCGGTTGGGCCACAAGTAAGCACCAAACACACACCGCCAGAGGCACAGGGGCGGATGGGTGCAGGGTACAAACAGAGCGTTGGGCTCCCTATGCTTTCTTATGAGGGGACCCCCAGGGGTCACTTTGATGCTGCAGGCTGGATCCAGGGAGTCTGTGTCGGAAACCCACAGGCTTGACAGGTAGGAGGGGCGTCCGCTGAACGTTGCTGCACCGGAGGGCGAGTTACCCAAGGCCAAGGGGCTGTGGGTTCAGTGGACTTTTAGGCAACGGGTATCTTCTTCTGGAACTTTCATGGTCAGGCGGGTTGTCTGGATTCACACTGCAGATGTCGTCGTGGGGCAGGAGAAGTCAGCCCAGGGTGGGCATTTGCTTGGAATCGCCTGGGGATCCTCTCTAGTTGGTTGTGCCACCTGGACACGGGCTGTGGGCGTCGGGTGCAGAGTGGTCAGGACTCGCAGATCAGGGGAGGCTCTGGAGTCCTTAGATGGAGTTTTTTTCTGGACAGGGCCGCTGTCCATGGGAGTTCTTGGTCCTCTGTGATGAAGGCTGTCCTCTGGAAGCTTGGCAGTGGTTGCTGGACCCGCAGGATGTGTCGTCTTCTTTTGCAGATCCTCTGAAGCCAGAGACAGGCCGGTAGGACTGGGGCCAACTCAGTTTTTATCTTCCTTCTTCTCTCCTGGGGTTTCAGCTTAGCAATCCTTCTTCTTTCTTCTTTTTTCTTGTGAGGTTGCCAGGAATCTGACGAACTGGGTTCAGGGGAGCCCTTAAATCCTGGATTTAGGGGTGCTGCAGGGGTCAGAGGGCAGTAGCCAATGGCTACAGTCCCTGAGGGTGGCTACACCCTTCCTGTGTTCACTCCCTTTGGGGAGGGGGACACAAACCTAAACCCTATTGGTCCCTGTCCTCCAAACTAAGATGGAGGATTTTGCAGGGAGGGGGTCACTATAGCTCTGGACACCTTAGGGGTGGTGCCAGCTGAAGTGGTCACTCCTCCTTGCTTTTCCTAAGTTTCCCGGCAAAGAAAGTGGGGCTTTGTCCAGGGGGCTGGCATCTCTACTAGCTGGCATGCCCTTTGAGGCTCACCACCAGGTGTTACAGTTCCTGCAGGGGGGAGGTGTGAAGCACCTCCAGCCAGAGCAGGCTTTGTTTCTGGCCTCAGAGAGCAGAAAGGCCCTCACCCCATGGGGTTAGAAACTTGACTGCTAGTGGCTGGCTGGCACAGACCAGTCAGTCTATACTGGAGGATTGGGTAAAATACAGACTTTTTTGAATAAATCCAACACTGGCATCACTGTGGGTTTATTGTGCTGGGAAGTTTGATACCAAACATACCAGTATTCAGTCAAGCCATTATGGAGCTATGGAGTTCATAATCACAAACCCCCTGACCATATATTTAATATGCCCGCACAGCACTTACAATGTCTTAGAATGGACTTAGACACTGTAGGGGCATATTGTTCATGCAGCTGTGCCCTCACCTGTGGTATAGTGCACCCTGCCTTAGGGCTGTAAGGCCTGTTAGAGGGGTGACTTACCTATGCCACAGGCAGTGTTTGGTGGACATGGCACCCTAAGAGGGATGCCATGTCGACTTTGCCTTTTTCTCCCCACCAACACACACAATCTTTAATGGCAGTTGACATGTGTTTGGTGCTGGGTCCCATAAGGTGGCACAACACATGCTGCAGCCCTTAGGGGCTCTCCCTGGCCACAGGGCCCTTGATACCACTGGTACCTTGTACAAGGGATTTATCTGTGTGCCAGGGGTATGCCAATTGTGGATCCAATGGTATAGTTTTAGGGAAAGAATGTTGGTGCTGGGGCCTGGTTAGCAGGATCCCAGAACACTCAACAAAAGTGTGGGGGGGTGTAAGCTGCAACAAGTGCCAGTTTCCTTCAGGCTCCTACTCTGAAAGCCCTACATTGGTTTCCGGTTAGGAAGCAAACGGTTTTCAAGCTCTCCTGCCTCTTCCACAAGTCTTTGATGGGTAGAGGCCCAACTTACTTAACGGATAAATTGCGCCACTACCATCCCGCCTCATCCCTTAGATCTAGTGACAAAGTGCTTCTGACCACTTCCTGTATCCATACTTCCAGATTCGTCAGCAGAGCTTTTTTATTAATTGCCCCGTCTGCCTGGAATCAATTTCCTCACCATCTCTGCAGCTGCTCAAACTTTTTCTAAGTTTAAAAAACGTCTGAAGACCTGACTGTTTTAGTCTGTTGAAGGCTCCTGTGTTGGGCTAAGTGCTGAGATACACCTTCAGGTGTGCATCGCTTGTTATATTAAGTGGGAATAACATAGCATAACAATACCCAACACTTTACTTCTGATTTAAAAGCATAGGCAGTGTTTTATAAGCACAGGACCTTGGTAATAACATTAGTCCATATCCAAAGGATCCAGACACTCATGCCTTAGATAGAAACCCTTTTGTCTGGTAGATAAAACATTCTTTTACAGCAAAACATGATGACTGCATGGTTTCTGTACTTCTATTACAGAAGGGAAATTCACCTAAATTTAGCAGAAGTATCCATCTATTGGAAGCTAATGCCATGTCCCAGTACCTGTGTATAACTAGAAATGTGAATGACATTATGCATGACTGGGTCATTTTGAATAAAAGCTTTTTGGGGGAGCCAGAGAGCCCGAAGCATTGGTACAGCTCTGGTGGCTAGGGCCCATTAACTGTACATTATCACACCAAAGGCTGACATTGCTAGCTCAGACTTCAAGAAGGGGCACAACAGACTGTAGAGCTCCTGCCCATGCCACTGGCGAATGTGGTACAGGAGTGCTTAATCCGGAGCTTGCGTAGCCAAAGCGCCACACCGGCGGGGAGGCAAGATGGCGACCATGTAACTGCAGAGGCCCTTGTACAGAAGCGCCAGAGAAACTACCCTACTGCAGAGCTTGATATCGCTCTCTGATTTTTTGGTTGCACACCTGCCTGAGTCTGGCTTTCTGTGTTTGTGGCGACTCCCCCTTCAGATACACGAGGGTGAGTGGCTGCGTGTCTCGTTCGGTGTGCTGATTCCCTAGCATGGCGGCATGTGACGGACACGGGGAAGGAAGAAGCTGGGAGGTGCCTAGCACCTTCTCGTGCACCGCTATGCTTATGGGGGGCCTTCCTACCAACCTGAGTGGTGGCGGACCGCAGCTCTACAAAAAACGAGTCAGCATGTAGGTAGGTGCTGAGAACGGCCGGGCAGAAGCCGCAAGGGGAGGCACTGACTACTGGCGAGCCGCTGACGGAGGAGAGGCCCTGCGTGCGCCCATAGTGACCGGCTGTTCCTGGAGGGCCTGGACTGGCTAGGCACCACCACACTACAACCTGGCAAGCCAATTAATGGAGTTGGGCGCTCACTCACAATATTAGGGGAACCAGCCGCACGCTCACAACTTGTAAGAGATGAACTTGCCCAGTGGTGTGGTCCCCCAAAATCATTGCTCTTTCACGTCCGCCGCGCAGCCAGCCATACACTCAGGGCTGGGAGCATTTCTGGAAAACCGTCCCCCGCCAACAATGCAGGACCAGAATGCAACGGTGATGAACATCCACTGAGGTGGAAACGAGGGTACAGGGGGCTCCCGTGTACCACTGGCAATATCCCCAAAACGACAGAGGCTGAAACAGAGACGCCAGCAAATTTACAGCATTACTAGTGCATGGGACACAGGGCGGATTAGGGCTGCGCAACTGCCTAACAACTGCTCCGTTTGGCGGCTTCGTCCCTAACTGACTGTACTTAGAGGCATGAGAACAGCAGAACTGGGCCACAGACATAATCCTTCCCAGATCCAAGCAGGCATACAGTGGACTTCGAGATACCCTTGCCAATATGCACTGAACTCACTAACATATATTGCACCCCCTAACTTCCTGTAAGAATTGGCTCCTGAATCCCAGCCCACCACAGAACTCTCCCTAGAGGCCAGTTTAATGATGATGCAACAAAGCCTGCAATTAATTGATAGTAAAATTGACTCTCTTAACATCTGTATTTGACCATATGGCGGCCAGACTCGACAAACACACAGCGCGGCTATCTGCAATGGAACAACGAGTCTCAGATGTAGAAGTTAACCTGCAGTCTACCAGTTCCAAATACCAAGCTATGGAGAAGATGCTGGCAGTAATACAGGCCAAAAATGAAGCCCTTGAGGCGAGGTCCCACCGAAATGACCTCCGATTCACTGGCATACCAGAGTCGACCAACACAGGCCCAATGGACCGTTTTGTGGAGACTTTACTGAGGGAGATCTTTGGAGCAGAGAATCTGTCCAGTGTTCTGGTGGTGGAGGGTGCCCACAGGTCGCTGGCGGGTGAGCCCCCTCCAGAGGCGACCCAGCGTCCCATCATAGTGAGTATGAAAATTACTGGGACCGATTTACAGTGCTCCGCATGTCACATGAGACGGGAGAAATACAACACCAGGGAAACACAGTAGTATTCTACCGGAGTTTACATTGGCAGTGCAGGCTTCAAGACGAGAATTCACCTCAGTAAAAAATAAATTAAACCAGTTGGGAATCAAATATGCCATGGTATATCCAGCCAAGCTCTGAATTGAACATTGGGGCTGGAAAAAATAGTAGCATCTCCTAAAGCAGCCTTTAGACTATGTCAAAACTTTCACCGCCCATCGGAGAGATACAATAGCAGTGGACCTGGAAGACCCAGAGGACTAGCACAATTGAGGGGGAACTACCAAGATACTACCCAATATGGAACTGGTACATGAATGAAATAACGCTCCCCAACTCCATCACTCTGCAACACGTCCATATCTGCTTGACATAGCACTTGAATGACTAGAATTCACACTGCAGATCAGAAACGCAACACTCTCAGCCGAGTGGGGAAATAGTTGAATGGAGTGAGGACTCAGTGAAATACTTAAGGATATGGGTGCATAGAGACCCAAACCGAGAAACCAGGTCAAATAATGTACAGCAATCTTGAAGCTTGAAAAACAGATGACTAGATAGGCACGTCTTCCACTATCGTTGGCGGGTAGGATGACCGTAATAAAAATGATCACCCTTCCCAAATTTTTATACATGTTCGTTAACATACTCATTAAACTAACACAGTAATTTTTTAGAACACTCCACACACATCTCATAACTTTCACTTGGGCGGGGAAACAGCCCGGAATAAAGTGGGACACACGCTCACATATGACCAAGGCAGATTCAACGCTCCCGACTTTTACCTATATTACCAGCGTGCTCAAGCGCATTTTGCCCATTATTGGCTATGACAGCTGCGATAAGTCTCGCACCTGGCCATTGAAGCCGGTGATGTCCACCCCATCCCACGGTCGGTTATATTAACGCATCGGAGGCCATTGAAAACTCCAAAGGAGATAAACACAATGGACTGTATGGCAGTGGCTTGGAAGCACCTGGGAACCTGGGCAGACAAATTCCCACTCTATGCCCCAGCCCTGCCATTGCTATTTCACCCTGACCTATCAGTCACGCACGAAAAAGGCACAGTGACGCTTTAAAAAAGACCAATGGCTGAGGACAATGGGAGATCTATATATAAAAGGGAAAGTTATAGCGCTTGCCACAATCACAAAAGCAAACTGCGCTAATGCCTTTTACATACTTCCGACTGAGAACCGCCATGAAAGCTCTGTACCCATTGTTTCCAACAGAACCTCTTACACTATGTGCATTGCAGGCACTGCTAACTAGTTCCTTACCATACAGACTGGTAACCCAGTTATATACAGCGTCTCAAAAAGATATACAGTTGATAAACACCCGGCTTTCGAAAAATGGAACGAATTGTTAGACACACCCCTAAGCCCTGAAGAGTTGCAATCTTGTTGTGCATTTACAGGGATGCTCACAACCAATTGTAATCTAAGAATTATCCATTTTAAATACCTGCAACAAATATATTATACACCATTGAGATTATTCAGATATGACCTCAGGGAGAGCGCTGATTGTGTAAGATGTGGAATGGGAGATGCAGGGTTTAGGCATATGGCGTGGAGCTGTGTGAAAGTATGAATTATGGGAGCGAGTTATCAGGATACTTACAGAAATGATCTCTGAAAAACTAGAATGTACACCCAAACTGTGCGTGCTCGGTCTGACCAAATCTTTACACCCATCTAACTGCAAATTAGTGGCAACAGCCCCAATGCTGGCAAAAAGAAGAGTAGCAATACATTGGAATAATAGTATGGCCCATAAAGTGCCTCAGTGGCTGAAGGACTTGTCTTAATGCCGGGACCAACTGGAACAACATGCTGAGGAACTACCACAGAGCTCCAGGCCAAGGGATATCTGGGGTCCTTAGACAGTGTTCCTATTGGCTAGATGTATTGAAGAATAGAGATATGTCAAATCAGTAATATGCGATGAACTCTGTCTACAATAAGAAAATGACACCTGTCTGACTGACATAAGTCAATCTGTAAAGTAATGCACAATGCTATTGTTAAAATGTGAAGTGATGATGACCTAATACATAGTGGTAATTGTTGCATAACTGTGATAACATGAAAACCAATGAAAAGATTATAAAAAAAGAATATAAGCATCTCTATAGTTATTTATAGAAATCAATGGAATATAGATTCTGATTTTTGAATCCTACTGTCTCTCTTCTACCTTTAAAAAAATCTATTTCTTGGTTATGACCTCCTGCTGGGGTGTGTGGGAACTCTTCATTTGCATGCATGTTTCTCAAATAAAATCAAGAGTACAGTTCTCTTCAATGTTAAGTCATACATTTTCTTCGACCAATTGGTAATCACATACCATTTGTTTGCATTCAATTCCTTGTCATGCCATTTCCTCGTGGGTATTCCTTCGTGGACTGGAGTTTCACTGTACACCATCTAATCATTTGGCAGTTCATTGCAGTTCATGCAGTTAAAATAAGGATAAAGGGTTAGGGATACAGGGATTGGGAGTTAACAGAAAGGGGTTAAGTATAAAAGGATACGTGATTACCAGTAAGAGGTTATGGCTAAGGGGGTAGATGGTAGTGGTTGAATGATACTGATAAGGGGTTCAGGCTAAGTACTAAAGGTAGGTGTTAAAGGTAAGGCATTAAGGGATTAAAGGTAATGGATTCGGATAAGGGGCTAGGTGTAAGCAGGCAAGTGTTTAGGGTAAGAGGTAAATCGGATGAGGATAGTGATTAAAGATAAGGGGATATTAGTATCGGTAAAGGACTGAGGGTATGGGCTTAAGGGTTAGGAGAATGTGATAATGTGGTAAGGGTAATGGTAAGGGGTTTGGTAAGGATGCAAGGCATTAAGGGGTAAAGTATAAAGGGGTAATGTTAAGGGATGAAGCAAAAGGGGAAGAGGTTAAGAGCAAGTGATTGAGAATAAGGAGTGAGGGTAGTGGGGCAGCGCCTTATGAACAGGAGGTAAGGGTAAGGGCTAAGGGTGTGGGGGTAATGAGTAAGTAAATAAGGGTACAGGTAAAGCACAACATGTTAATGATAGGCAGGGGTAACTGGTTATGGGATGATTTAAGAGTAAGGGAACATGAGAAAAAGGCCAAAGATGTGGTAAAGAGTAAGAGAGGAAGGAATGAGGATAGTGGGTTAAAGGGAAGGAGTGAAGAGGTGTCAGTTGAGGTGACGGGTATGAGGTGGGGTTAAGGGTAGGAGTACAGGTTTAAGGATGAGCGCAAGTGAATAGGGGTAAAGAGGTTAAGGGTAGGGAAGCAGTAGGTTATGGGTTAAGGATAAGAGGTAAAGTGAAATGGGCTAAGTTAAGAGTAAGGATTTATGGGTGACAGGTAAATATGACAGAGTAAGGGGTTAACAATAATGGGTTTACAGGTAAAGCGTTACAGTGGTAGTAAGGGAAAGAAATTAGGGTAAGGAGTTAAGGGTAAGGGTTTTAGGTGGTTTAGGGATATAGATAGATAGGTTTAGGGGATTTGGTAACGGTAACATTATTTAAAAAATAATATAGCAGAATTCAATTAATTATTTAGAATAATCTAAGGAAAAGGTTGCATGATAAACATACAAATGATGAGATGGTAATGATTAAATAGTAAACATGGGCTTATTTACAGAAAGAAGAAGAAATGGTAAATGAGGAAAAAAAACTATAATGCGATTGTAGGCAAACAAGTAGTAGGTGAAGAAACAGTATGCATTCTCAGGTTTATTGAGCATGACATAAAAAGGAAATGAATTCAAACAATAGTATGTTCCCACAAGTTATTTAAGCTGGGAGTACTGTTTTTATAGTACAGACTGTTAGCAAAAAAAACTTGTGTATTCACAGCCAGGCACCATTAATTGTTTGCCTTGTGTTTGCTTTCATGGCAAAGGCATTTGCGGAGGAGCTTCATGAAAGGGTTCGAAAAGAGTTCTGGAGTTACTGCAGCAGTGAACATCTGGATGTTTCTGAACTTCGCAAGATCTGCTACGAAGGCATTCGACCTGCACCAGGCTACCCAAGCCAGCCTGACCACTCAGAGAAACTGACTATGTGGAAATTGGCAAACATTGAAGAGAAAACTGGTAATATGTCTGTCACTGACAGGACAAGTATAATAGATTGCTAATTTTCCATTGATTGCTAGTATTTATTGCCAAGTGGTCTAATGTCACGAGACCCACCTTGAGGCATTTCTAGATTTTTAGCCTGAAGAGCCCTTGCATTCTGACACTTATATATATATATTTTTCTCATTGTACTTTTGGAACTTTATGTCCCAATTTCAGTGGTGATGTTGGCTGGAACAAGTACTTTGAGCCAGTGGTTTCAGGTGTGGCCCACAGGCACTCTTTTTGGAAACAAGCACTTCTTTTCCTCACTAGACTGATCCAGAGCAAGAGAGAGAGAAAACACAAAAGGAGAAAAGAAGGAGGAAGAGAAAGACAAAAAATAGTGACAAAGGAAGGATGAATAAGAACCTGAAGGAGTGAGATAAAGAGGCAGGTTGTGTCTGGTGCTGAATTTAAAGAGGTTTAGGTGGAATGAAGACTACACAGACTTGGTATTTGCACCCTGATGTTCAGTAGTGCCGGCTATGGGCATTTCAGCAACACTTTGGGCCCCAGCACATATTCCTTTACAAATTAAGCGCTGGCTAAAGGTAACTCTTATGATGGCATGGTCCCATTTGGAGGCTAATCTACTGCACAGTGTATGAAGTATGTAAGCAAAGCTATATGGTTGTGGTTTACTTAATAACAAGATGGACTGTTGGCATTGAAGAGTCTCCTTACTCATTCAAATAATTAGTCAGTACAATTTAGTAACACTGAATCAAAAGCTTTTGATGTATACTCCTAATTGCAGATTCCTCATCTTTATAACATTTCCAGGGTGGTAAGCATGATCTGGAGGATTTTTCAGCATAGCTTCTGTGTACTGATAGGTAACGTTATATAGTTTTGGATCGACTCTTCTCCAAGCCATAAGTGACAACCGTGACTGTATATAGGTGCCACCAGATTGCGTTGACATCAGTTCCTTTCTTTCTATGCATTTGTACATAGATCTAGAGGTAGCTTCTATTTTTTTTCATCCCTTGACAATCTTTTTTCTTCTAAATTGTACTAGTGTGCAAGGGAATGTGTCCCCCTTCTAAGACTACAGGCTTTACAGCTTATAGCGACTGTCGCAAACAAGTGTCTGTGACAGATCCCTATGAGGCATGCCTCTGGTTTTGGGGTTGTGCAGAAAATGTGCCCTGATGAACCCAAACATGATCCAGGACCACAATGCCAAACTGTACATTACTGAGCACCGACAGAAGTGACTCAAAGACACGGACACGTTCCCGCTCTAAGGAGCAGTCATGCAACAGATCTTCATCGTGCTCCAAGTCTTCGGGTAAGTAGAAAAAAGAAAATGTAGCACATGAAGTACAGACGTGTGTCATACCAGCCTTGCCACTCTCTGCATGAGAAGTCTTGGGGATGTCAAGGTTCCCAACTGTCTCACTACCTGTTCCCCATTGAAAAGCTAATTCTGCAGTAAAATTTCGATATAACCAGAGTTCCCAGGTCTATCGGTGACACCAGAGCATAATGAGACTTTTAAGGAGGCTATCACGTTTTTGGCAACTTGTCAGTTCCGTCTGGTGCACCTTCGGACCCAGTGGCTCCTTGGGTGACTCCAACTGTATTACTGCCAGCAGGTCTGCTAAGCCGAATCCGTCTTGACCTTGGCCAAAGCTGCATGCTTGCTCAGTTGTTACGCACCTGGACCCATTCTTTCTGTCTCCAACAAGACACTACCTTTACCTAGAGCTCATCCTCCAGTATTTTAACAACGACTCTTGTGGTGGGACTCTAACCAAAGCCAGCCAGCCTTTGGTGATGTAAGTAATGATTGAGACAAATGGTCCCCACAATAGGATGATGACAGTTTTTACATGGACCTGCAAGAAGCTGGGTACCTCCCCAGACTTGGGTTTGGTTCCCCACCCAGTACAGCCACGGAAGAATCAGTTTTCCTCACCATGGTTAATAGAAGGGCATCCAAAGTCCTAGACTTACAACTGCCTTTAGTTGAAGTAAAAATTGAAATGCTCTGAGAAATGCTGCAATCTAGACAATCCTCATCAGAACTTCTGCTGCCATTCAACAAGGGCCTAACTGACACTGTCACGGACGTTTGGTCCTGGCCTTGCACTTGTCTGCCAGTGAACATACAAGTGGCTCATCGCCATAGGCCGGCTTCTGACTGGTGACCCTGGCTTTCTCACGCAGCATCCTGCTCCAGCGAGCCTGGGGGTTCAGGCCTCCACCAGGCAACTTAACCTCAGTTCCGTCACTACAACCCTGCCAGACAGTGAGGTGTAGAGAATAGAGGCTTTTGAGAAGAGGATATTTTCATTAGCTTTCTTTGTCCTCAAATCATTTAATAACAGTTGTTTGCTGTGACAATACTCCAGCACATTATGGAACCCAGTTGCAGAAATTTTACCTGCTGTCCCAGAGAAATTGCGAGCGAATTTTGGCACAAACCATTCACATGCAGGATGTGGCCAAGAATGCTCTGGCTTGGACACAATAGACTACTTGGACGGAGAGGTCCTTCGTATCATGGTGATCCGCATGGATGAGAGCGACGGCTCTGCAGATGATGTTAAAGCGTCACTCATTGATATGCTTTTTGACTAACCTCTTTGAAGAGCGGACTAGCTCTGCCCTGGAGCCCTTTGAAGAGAGCAGAGCAACATCATGTATTGTCTGTATTTTCAGACCCTTAAGACCGTATTGATAACAGCATTTCTGGCTTCTTTGAGGCATTGCTAGGGGTTTAGGCTTCAGGCAACGTCAAGGCCCGCCACCCTGCCAAATGTTAACCCTTTTCATTTGGACTCATGGTAGGAGATCTAGCAGGCAGCACTCAAGGACAACAAAGATCCCAGTCCCACAGTCCCCTGCAGCAGCTTCAAGCCACTTTTGTTTACCCTTAAACGTCATATGACTATTCTGTGGGAGGTGGGATCACTTATTTTCTCCTCGGATGACAAGCAATAACATCCAACAGTTGGGTCCTGTGTATAGTTAACGGGGCAACACCTGCCTTTCTATCCCGCCACCTATTCCACCTACATTACAGCAGCATTTGGAGAACCATTTGTCCATTTTACATCAGGAAGTCCAGGCTTTTCTGGAGAAGGATGAGTTAGAAAGAAGTCGGAAATGGGTGCTACTCCTGCTATTTCATAGTGCAGAATAAGGACAGAGGCCTTCACCCTATTTCTTCAACTTCTTCTTATGGAAAGACATGTTCAAGATACATTGGCCCTGGTTCTCTCTGCTCCTAATCTAGGAGACTAGATGGTGGTGTTGGTCCTGCAGGGCAACTGTTTTCCATGACTCCATCCTACAGGCCTACAGATGCATTTTCAGTTTGCTGTGCTCCCTTCTCCCCACTAATGCTCGATGGCACAAAGCTTTTGGTGGTGCTTGCTGCTTAACTTCTGAGGTCTTGAGTATTAGTTTTACCCTGCCTTCACTGCTGGTTTCTGAAAGCGAGCTCGCCTAAGTCAGTCTTAGACCACCCCCAGACAACAGCAAACCTCCATACGTCTTTGGAGTTCACGATCAATGTGCTGAAGTCATACCTCACTTCTTTGCGGAGGCTCCCTTTCATCGGGCCATTCTGCATACTGTGAATTTTCGAGCCTTCTCTCCAGAACGGCGAGTCCAAGACATTATTTATATAATCTTGATGTTTCTGCCTGAGTCCTGGGTCTCATTAAGGATGGCACAGAGGCTTCTGGGACTACTGGGCTCAATCATCTTTCTTATTGATCATGCTACATGGCATGTGTGGCCTCCACAGTGGGATTCTGAGTTCTCAGTGGTCCCAGCCTCCCACTCCAAACCACCTTACTCCAAGCCACACCATTCAAATCCACCCACACCAATCCAGTCCTTGCCACACCAATAAATCCAACCCAATCCAATCCACTCCACATATTCCAATCCTCCCCATGCCATTCCAATTCAACCCACTCCAGTCTGGTCCACCACATTCCAGTCCAATCCACCTCACTCCAAAGCGTTACACCCCAATCCAATGCACCTCATTCCAATCCACCCCACCCCAATTCAATCCACCCCAATCAAGTCCACCCCACTCCAGTCCAATCCACCCCACTCCAATCCAACCCTCCCCACTCCGCTCCAATCCACCAGACTCCTGTCCAATCCACCCTAGTTCAGTCCAGTCCAGTCAACCTCTCTCCAATACACCGCTTCACTCCAGTTCACCCCACCCCACCCCATTCCAGTCCACCCACTCAACTAATTTAATTCACCCCACTATAGTCCAATCTGCCCCACTCTACTCCAATCCCAACCCACCCCACCTTAGTTCAGTCCATCCCACTCCAATCCATCCAGCCCACCCCACTCCAATCCATCTACTCCACTCCATCTCATCCCATTCCACCCCAGTCCAGTCCACCCCACTCCAATCCGTTGAATCCAGTCCACCCCACTCCAGTGCAGTCCACTCCACTCCAGTCTACTCCACTCCAGTCTAAACGACCCCACAAAAAAAAAAAAATCCAATCCACTCCACCCTAATCCAATCTACCCCACTCTAGTCTTATCATTTCAGTCCATCCACCCATCCCAATCCAGTCACCACCCCACACCAATCCATCCACTATACTCCAATCCAATCCACCCCACCCACTACCTCAATCAACTCCAACTCACTTCCCCCTATTCCACCCCACGCACGACACTGCCACTGAACCATTGAACACTTCTCTCCTCCACTCAACTCTGCGACACTCTACTACCCCTACTCCGCTCTACAACACTCTACTCCCCCACTCCGCTCTATGAAACTCCATGCCACTAACTTTTAGCGATGCTGAACAGCAGCCACACTGATGTCCAACAAGGCAAAAACAGATTGCCAATAGCTCTAGTATAGGCGAGACCTATTGACTTTGCCAATGCTTGTGATGTTACAGTGCCCCTGAATGCGTAGAGATAATTTGTTGCATTTGGTTAAACCTTAAGAATTCTTTACCTAAGTGCATCATAGTTAAACCAGCAGATGTCCTCATGATATACTGATATTTTAACTCCAAGACAAGTAGTAACAAACATTGGCATAGCCAATAGGTTTCACCATTTCGACCTTATATGTGCTATAAATGCAATTAAAAACTCATATGGATAAAGTTAGTTATAAAATATTTCGTCCAATTGTCTTCTGAGGTCGTATTTATTGATTTAAAAAATTGACAAGACCTTTCGGAATTCTTTTAGATTATTATTTTTTGATTTGTGTCTTTTTATTTTAATGTGCAAGCAGGATGTTCAACTAGCAGCTATGATTGCATAGAACCACAAACAGCTAACTGAGGTTAGGTGGCCAGAGCGTGGTTGTAGGGGCATGGCTGCCTCCAACATTACCTCACATCCCAGCCGTTGTCTGTTCACAGGAAATGTGCAGTGTGTTGTAAGAGCCTGATTGAGTGGTGTGCACGATTGTGCTGGTGTAGGCATGTAGGCATCCGTGAAAAGTATGATGGTAATCAATATTAGTTAGTTGTCAAGCAGACCAGGCAATGAAAGGATGATGCTTTGCAAATATTTGAGCTTCTTACACAGGTTAACTTTTGCAAGCACTAACGTGTCTAAAGATGAGTACAGCACTGTCTCCAGGCAAGTAAATGTTTGGAGTTTGGCCGAGGCACAGCAGAGGGGGGCGGAGCAGAAGACCAGAGCGTGTTTTGTGTAAGAGGAGAGCCATGGCAGGACGTCATGCAACACTACGGACTGTGAAACGAGGGGCTTCAAAGACAGTGGCCCCAGCGGCTGGTGTCTGGTGTCTCTGCCCCCTGTCTGCTGGTACAGCGCAGCCAGGGGGCATGGGGGCATCAGTATTGCCAGGCAGCTTATGGAAAACAGGGCACTGAAAGGAAAGTGGGGAGTGTATAAAGAGAGCACAAGAGTGGTGAAAAGACACACACAGCAGACAACCAATTCATCAGCTTAATGCCACAAAGGTGCAACAGCGTGCCCGCTGTAATTGTTAAAAAAAAAATAATGAGCTGTGTTAAACTCACTGACTTTGAAGGGCAGTTTATTTGACATGCTGAAGCTGGTGCAGGAGACTGAACAGAGGCAGCATGGTGCAAATAGTACCTGGGACGGAAAGCGAGTAAAGGTGGGCCAGTTCCCTTTAAGAAGCCTCTTGTCATTTACATACAGGGCTGTTGGACACAAACAACAAACTTGCAATGCATTTACTCCGCAAGAGTATCTTCAGAGCGAGGGGGATTTGTACATTTAAAAAAAAGTACATGTGGAGTAGAAGGACACTGAGCGGTAGCCAATGGCAGTGACCGGAAGGAGTACTTGGTCCCGAATCCACCCGACTGCATGGACAGCAGGACGGCAAAGCAGCAGAGATCAGGAAGTGAAAACAGACGATGTACTGGCCAATCAGAAGCACGTAAACTAGAGCAACGCTGGATTAAGCCAGTGGTAGTTTCCGGTAAGTAAGGGTGGGTTCTAACACCTTTTTAAGATTTTTTTCATCAACAAAAAATTTGCAAGCACACATGCTGACGAAACCTAGAAAAGTGACATAACGAGGGTCAATCGGGCAGCTGTTTGTTATGATACAGAACTTGTGTCTTGCTTGAGTTAAGAAGATACCCAGAGGCTTTTCCAAATTTGGATGCTGTGTTTTCCATTGCTGGAATTGCAAGGAGAGATGTATGGAGTAAATATAAAAATATTATCCGCAAATGGTGCGAGTTTGCAAGGTTGACCATTAACACACAGTGGACAAGGGTGCGGAGACCCTCCTCATAATGGCAGCACCCGCCCTCTGTGTCAGCATCGCAGGCATGATTGGACCCAATTATTCCACCATTGGGGAGTGCACGGGGAAGGCACCTTCATAGGCTGAAATTCAAATCCTGAGCTGGTTCCTGCCAACGTAGGCAGACAAACTCAAACAGTGCCCCGCTTGAGCGCCAGCAGGTCCAGCTCCATTTCTGCCTCAGGGCTTGGGGAACCAGCACCTCCGACATCTACCCGCAACTGGACTGATCAGCTCAGCCCTTGAATGGATGAGGTGCACCAGGCCTCCTTCGGCACACCAGGTCGGTGGCCACAGCAACTTTTTCTAGCTTAGTCAAAGTGATAGGTGGGGGAAGGGAAGAGCATCACCCCTGGTCCTGCAGCAGGACTGTGGCAGCCCGGTCAGACTGCCCAAGAGAATCTTTAGGTTTCAGGTGGACCCACTGGAGTGTGTGACTTTTATTGTGGGACGTATGTGGGGCGGCTGCACAGATTCTTGGCCGGAATGCACGGTGACATTGGGCTCAGGATTCGCAACTCTATCACACTGCCTCGAATGGTCTGTCTGTCCAGATCTCATGTGTTTCAGCGTTGTCTGCTGGGAACAGGATGATACAGGGCTTATGCCAGAGCCCTCTCAAAATGCATCTGCTATATTGGCCCTCAAAGCCGTGTCCCCCAACACTTAGTGAGAGTGAGCCAACTACAACCCCCTCAATTTTCCCAGGGTTGAAGGTGACGAATTAGCCACCTTCCTCAATATTTCCAAAGTGTGCGGGACGCTTTACACCCCATGTCACCTTACCGAAGGCTGATGAAGAGGAATTTGCCCCTCACCTTGCCTAAGGGGAAAGGGATGCTTAATATCATTACAAGAGGTTCATCCATCCAAACATTAACAGTTAAATGCCAGTAAGTCCCAACTCCATTACAGTGCCAGTGAAGAAATGAGTGCCAGTGATCACCATCTGTACAAATTAGGTACTACATACTCCTCATTCCGCCCCAGCAACCCCTACCAGAATGCACTGCTCTGAACAGCACACATACTTTTAACATTTTGCATCATAGCAATAATGTTTTATATTTTGCATCATAACGATAATGTTCTTTCAGCTGGAGATTTTTGGGGCATTTAGTGTTTTTTCAAAGTGGTTGATCTCCGCGTGTGGGGGAAGAAGCTTTTCTGACCCCTTTTTCTTTTGCTGATGCGATCTGGAGTGTGTTATGCCCACTTTGGTGCTCCACAGGGGTGATTGACTTGTTACCTCCCAGCCTAATTATTGTGAACGTTAAATGGGTTGTAAGTTGTCTCTGCAGGGTTGTTTTGTTCACAGTGTGAATGCAGTTTTTTATGGCCCTCCACCTAAACAGTGTAGGCTTGATTTTTTTTTTTTCTTTTTGGCTCGTATTTTAGAGCACACCTGCTGACCCTCCCTTTACGGCGTTCTAGGGGGATTGTTGGGTGGGGAGCGATGTTCTACTCTAGGAAAATGATCTCCTAGTGCTTATTCTATTGTATAATCACATCCAACCTCAAGGGTGCCACCATTGTGGTGCCGGAGTCCCAGAGCCACTCCAACACCTCTTATGTAGCCACTTGCTATCTGGGTGCTCTTTCAGAAGGTGATGAATCTGCAGAGGAATGCATCAACCCAAAAGATGATTTCTAAATATCAGTCATTTGTTACTCAGGTCGCTGTTCACAATCAGCTGAACTTCACTTTGTTGCATATCAGCAAATTGTATATGATTTCCAGAAACAGCATGTTTTAAACATCTGAAATATAAACCCAACTTATGTTTTGTAGTAAGTACCCTGACCAGTCTCCTTTCCATTATCTCTTACAGGCATTGTGTTAACAGAGTCCCTTGCAATGACACCTGCTGCTGCAGTATCTGGTCTGTATTTCTCCAACCCGAAGTCCAAATACTTTGCTGTTGGTAAAATTTCAAAGGATCAGGTAATTTTCTTACAAATCAATTGATGACATAAAGCTGTAACTGTTTCTAGCTACATGTTAATGTATTTTGTCAGTGATGTGCTAATACCTCTGTAGCCCATCATTCTCCAGATGAAACCAAAATGTCACAATTGTTCAGCACTGCTATTTTATGTGTGTGTGTAATCGAAAGAGAAGGCAAAACCACGTGGTTAAGTTCAGCAAGGGGTGTTATTATTAGTAATGATGTATGCTATGGTAATGTAAAATAACTGTGAATTACGAAATCGACAAGGCTTGAAACATTGCACAAAAACCATTACACTATTCAATACTTTGTTTCATACCTAAAAGATATAGAAACTATGGGCTTTATTTAGAGATTGTCGCACATTACATTGTGTCACAAACGTGGCAGATATCCTGGCCACCATATTTCGAGTTCATTATAACGTATGGCCTTTAAAAACAGCAAACTAGATATTCGACACATTTGATGTAGTATCCCATCGCCAAACTTTAAATACTACCCCGTATCTTTAATTGCATTATCGTGAGACAGACATAAATGTATATTTTTTTTATTTATTTGAGTCCTTCCCCAACATATTTAAAGTGAACAGGGCCCAGTTAGTGATTTCAAAATATTCAAAAATGAAACGGACCACCTGCATCTTTCGGAATAAGCTTATGTGTAGGAACCCTCTGTTCTTCATTTCTCTGTTATTCCTTTTGAGACACCTGAAATAAGTATTTTGGTTCTTTGTAAGAGATCTCCATGTTCCCTTTTTGGCATGTGTAATATTACTTCAGTTCTTTGGGTCTTTCTCACCATATATCCTCCTACCTATTGAAGTTGTAAGAAGTGCAATGGGGAAGTTCACTCATGTTCCCTTCTTCCCAACATCCCTGTTGAGTGTGGTTCTTGGGGTGCAAGCATGATAATTCCAAGTACCAAGCCTGTGACATAGAGAGCAAGAAAGGTCTGGATGGGATTTAGAAGAAAGCGTCTCTGACTTATACCATTTTGATGCTTGGAGAGTGAGACACTCCTAAGGGACAGATATCCTAGTTAATCCTCAGATGATCAACATGCTCAGGGGTGTTTACCTCTTGATATATTTGATCCAGCATGGATTTCCTCCTTCTCTTTAATCAATTATGAGTAGAAGAATCAAAGTTGTCGAGAGTGGACCTGTGTTCCATTCGCACTGACCAAAAACCCCAGAGGCACTTCCTTGGCGGCCCTAAGAGTTCAGCTTTTAGAAAGAACATAATTGTGTAGCTCACACACAATCCTTACATATTTAAAATGTAAAGCAGCAAAAAGGATGCTTCCCTGCAGAGTCCTGGTGGACGTTATCCAGCAGATGCTACAAATATAAGTTTTGCAGCGGTTTAGTGCCAAATATTCAACTGTTATGAATATAACACACAACAAAGTACCAGTTAGGTACTACCCTCTTTGTTTAGCTACAGATCCTGAATCAAGGACTTCCATTGTTAGATACACCAACAGATTTTGAATTTGGACTTTGATAGTCATGGCATACACTCCCAAGCAGAGATGGTGTGGTAGGTTGCATATGAATCTACTGAGCATACAGACAGCATAAATACATTTCAATGCTGAGCTTTGCAAATTTTAGTCAAAGGTATGTTACACCAATAGTTGCTTTCGCTGTCTTCACCCTTGAAGACTCGTCAGTTGGGTTGGCAGCCAGGGTTCTTGTTATCTATGTGCAAACGATTTCCTTTGAAACTGTCTTTTTCTTCTATTGTGTTTTCCTTTGTAGCTGTTTTTTCTTCTATTGTTTTAGTCTAAACCACTGCTATGTCAACTAATGTGGTTTAATTCCCTTGGAGTCTATAGCCCTGTTTATGATGTTGTTAGGAAGACACTGAGAAAATAAAGAAAGATGAAAGGTTTAATAATGTGTAATTCTGGATCAGTAGCGTCTCCAATCTATTGTTCCAACAAATCATCAAGATATCCTTGGTGCCACCCTTCTGGTAGCTTGGTAGCACTCAAGGCTTAAACTAACCAAAGGTGCTGGGGATGCAAAAGTTAAGCACACACAGTATTGTTAAGATGTAACAAAATTAAGGCAAATTAAACGGCTGATATAAACACTATCCATAAATAATCATGGATAATGTTACTGCAGTACAGTCAACACTAGATATAAGAAGAATATAGAATTGGTCTGAAATAGACTTAACTATGGAATAGTGTTAGTCTTTTGGACCTTGAAGTAAGTATTATCAAAGCACATCTATTCAGGTTTCTGTATGAAAAATATCCAGAAATATTTCTGTCTAGTTTGGTAATTTTAATTGGTTGACGATCAGTAGGATGTGCAAGTTTGTTTAGCCTATGATTGAAGGCGATCGCCAAAGCATGTTCTGCTGCCTTCGATTGGCATAATAGCTTGATCAAGGTGGTTTGAATTGTAGACACACCTCTACATTGAGGAAAACGCCCCTAGATGCTGAGAGTTGGCTTTGTGTCTGCTGGATTCACTTAGTGAATGTGTTTTTGCCGGATGACCTTTCAATGAAAAATTACCTCCATTATGAAGTTTCTTAAGAGTGATGCACAAAACTCGGATAATTTAAAACCTACAGTTGAGGATGCTTAAGGTATAAAAAATAATTTGTGAGGAGGTACTGCCAAAGCTGGGGTGCATATTGCTCAGATCATTGCAGTAGCCGATTTTAGACTTTTTTCATTATACCCTCTTTGAGCCAAAGTAAAGTCATGCAGCAACAAGCTGCTCACTCTGTCTAAGCAGATTCTGTGTTTTGCAATCAGTGTTACTGGCTGGGTTTCAAATTGGAGCAGTGACTGGCATGAAAACCATTTGTCGCTTTTCATTTGGGTTCATTGCGCACAATTTGCCTTGGAACCTGCAAGCACATAATGGGCCAGCTGGCTTTTTGTTCCAAAGCCAACACCTGTTCCAGCTGTTTCTTTCATTTCACCTAGAATCAACAGCTGTGGGAGTTAGGAAGATTTTTATATGGTTTTCCGGGAGTTTGTGTCAGAGCAAGGTTGTCCCAAGGCACCCAGAGATGAGCAGAACGTCTTGCAGGGCCTGCCTATAATGTCTGGTCGAGTGTCAAACTGGTTCTTTAAAAGGTCTGTAATCCAACAGGAACGAAAACAAGGCAAAAAGCTCTTCATCTAGTAAGGAGCTCTGTTGCCCCCCAAAAGTCAAAGTGGTAACCAAATAGGTACAAAATTATTATTAGATTAGTGAGATTATCAGTTCCTTTAACTACTGTGGGTATTTATTACCCATTGCATCCACTAACCTTTTCTAGTTGTGCTCACCTCTGGAAATGTTATTTAAGTTGCACGGTTTAGTCCATGGTGGTTACTGAAAGACTGGCTTTTTATTCACATTAACCAAATGTTCCCTTAAACCTTTCTGTTGACAAATTGTGGCTAGTGAGTGCCAGGGAATGATGGACAGAGTTCCTGTTATCTTCTTACCAAAGTCGTGCAGTAGCTGTAGGTTGGTGCTGTGATACCCAAAGTGTTGACTTCATCTTGTATCTGCTTCAGAGCAATTAATTTCTATCTGGGTTAGTAAAATCCTTTTTATCAGACACTTCGAATATTTCATAGATACATCTGTTGTATTGTCTCTAGCCTTTCTAGTCCAAATAACCTAGAACTAGAAACATGTAAAAAGCTTTATTCCACAAAATACGCGTTCCTAGTATGTCAAAAGAACTGTCAACTTTACTTTTAAACATTCATGGAAATAACTTAGGGCCTGATTACAACTTTGGAGGAGGTGTTAATCCGTCCCAAATGTGACGGATATACCACCAGCCGTATTACGAGTTCCATAGGATATAATGGACTCTTAATACGGCTGGTGGTATATCCGTCACTTTTGGGACGGATTAACACCTTCCTCCAAAGTTGTAATCAGGCCCTTAGTCTCTTGCCCCCTGTACAGTCAATCACTCCAGCACCAACGACATGCTGGCAAACGCTTTGAAGACTTGCTCAACAAAGGCAAGGCAAATATCCTGCTGCCACACAAGGAATTACACTGCCGGGTAGATCCCTTCCTCACTGGTCAGTTAGCATAAAGCAGAATATCTGTTCTTGTTGAAGAAGAAAATTCACACCTTTATCAATGCTTTAATGACTTTCTAGCAAATGACCTTTTACAACACTCACAATACCCAGTATTGTCTTTTGTGTCTTCTACTAAAAGAGAGATGAGTTAAGGATTTGTAGTAATCACAGGGCATTGAAAAGGTAATGGTTAACAATGAAGAATCCTTAGTCCTTAATTCCAATGATTTTCAGTATAGTAAAAGATGTCCGTATTTACACCAAACTAAATTTGCAGGGAGTTTACTATCTTCTGTGGGTTTGGAGGGTGATGAGTGGAAGAAAGTATTTTCTATGAAATGCAGTCTATGAATGCACTCTCTCGCTGACTTTGTTTTTTTTATTCAAGTCTTGAGGGCCGTCCATAATATTTGATATATTGTGCATATTGCATATGTGAAAGCTATTATTCAGCAGCTATGATCCCATAGCTTGTAATACCCAATTGGAAAAATATATACCATATTACCCAGAGGAAGTCGTTGATTTTGTCACCTCATCCTCTTGAGTACATGTGGACCCAAAATGATTGAAATTATCCTTGCTAGGTGTTCTCCTTCTATTGTGAGGAGCAGTCAACATTATTTAGGGTTTGCCAACTTTCAGAGTTGTTTCATTAGTTTGTTTTAGGAGATAAAACGTCTTCCGCGGAAGGGATTAAAGTTTGTGCAGGATGATATGTTGGAAAGTCTTTTTCTGCACCTTGAAAGAGAAATCACAACATCTTCCATTATACGTCATCCCACAGCAAAGTTTGTTTATGGCTAATGCTCCTCCAAATGCAGCGGGGGATTGAATGCAGTTGTTTCTCCATGTCTCACACATCTCATAATTGCCAATGCCAAACCCTTGTTGTGTTTCCTGTCGTATGTTCCATCCTACCAGCATCACTAATTTGATTCCTAGAAACCAACATTTTGAGTTTCCTCTTTGAAGAGTGTTGTAGGTATGTGTCAGTAAATAGAATGATAAATACTAAAAAGTGTGGTCCTTTAGGCCAGTCATCCCAGATTATTCTATTTTCCAAAATGTAGTAATTGTAGGGCAGATGCATAGTACGTGAGAGATGTTGCCCTTTCTTCTGCATCTGTTGAGAATAGATGAGACATGTCTTATCAGTTCTCTTGCATCTGACTGATCTGTAATACTGCCTTTATGCTATTTACACTTGTAGACACTCTTAATACTGCAGTTTACCTGAAACTACCTATTTTACCATCCACATCACAATTATATTTCTAGTCCTTGATATGTGTATTCAGCTGTCTTGTGTCTTACTTGTAATTTCTTTTTTCTTGCTGCACTCAACCATTTTCTGGTTCTGAAGGTCAATCTTTGTAATCAGGATTCTGATGGATACTTCTAACCACAGATTCCTCACATATTGAATATTTACCCAGGTTTCAGACTGGATCTGTAAACTTTTCAGCAGTACCCGGTAGGTGGTGTAGTGCAGCTTTGCACCAATGTTGTTTTGCTCTGGAAGTAACATGTGGAGCCGCATAAAAGCATCAACTATGCATAATGACATTGGTTCCTTTCCTTCCACATCACCAGACACAAATCCGACTCTACTTCTTCGTCTCTGAAAATATTTATTTTCTCTAAAAATGACCTTAAATAGATGTGCAAGGGAACAATGTCACCTCCCAAAACTACAGGATTCAACCTTGCAAGGAATGTCACAAACAGATGGCTGTGATTTATCCTCATTAGGTATGCGTTTGGTTTTTGAGGTCGGAATACTACTCCGGGGCCTGCAAGTATTGCCCTCAGATGCATCCAAAAGCTATATGGGGCCGTGAAGTGAAGCTTAATGTCACTAAATGCCGAAACACTGCACGTCGTGATAATTCGAGGTTGAAAGGAAGGTCCTGTTCCTGAGCCTGAAGTCGTTCCTGTGGCAGATCATAGTTGCTGTCAAAGTCATCCAGCAAGTCATAAAAGAAGCACAAGAAGGCCCAGTGGGATTCTGTCCCTGTATGCCACTCTCAATCTCCAGAGAAGGCCATGTCTCTCGGTCCAGTTCCTGATGTTGAACACCTTTGGGCCTGATTCAGAGAACTGTCCTAATTCAGCCCAAATTTCTGGGTCCACTGGGTACGCTGCAACAGATTGAGGCCTTCCGTAAGGCATTCTGCATCTTGTTAGAACCCCACTGACTCCTTCGGTGCACTTTTGGGCCTCAAGGAACTGCCAGGACCTCCAACTTTACTTCCGCTGAGGGGCTCACCCTCAGCACCAGCTGGACTATCTAAACCTGTCTCGAATTCTCCACTGGTTTCAGTACTGACTTCGGTTTTAGCACCTGCGTTGGACCCTCACGCAGAGAGACTGATGCCGACGCTGATAATACCAGAGAAGGAATCACAGCCCCTCATGCCCTTCGACTCCAAGCTGAATTCATCTTAGCCTTGAACGTGGCCACGTCCTGACCCATTGGGCCACAGCCTTCCAGCAACCCATTGGTTTTAGATACTGCCCTTGCCTCATGGCCATGCCCAAGTCATTTACAACCTTGTCAGAATGGACTCAGACAATGACAATTATGCTGATGGGGATGGGTTTGTCCATAAATACGCAGAGGGCAACAGGAATGAAGAATTGCAAGTTGCATTTGTCTGGACACTTCTGCAGGCACTGATATGGTTTCAACCCCTGGTCTTGCCACTGAGAACAGTACCTCCTTCACAGTCAAATTGTGGAGAGCACCTAAGATTCTTAACCTACAACTACCAACTATGGAAGTAAAGACAAACATTCTAACCAAGGCCTTACAAGCAGGCCAGACATACTGAACTTCTTCTGCCTTTTAATGAGGCCCTAACAGACACTCAGCTAGATGCATGGGAGAAGCTATGCCCTGCACCATCAGTGAAACAACAGATAACTTCGTGCCATCTTCCTGCACTTCCAACTGATGGGTCATACAAGTTGTTCATCACGGCTACACCGTCCCCTACCTTTCCACCCCTCCTCATTTTACACCATTCTCATGGTGGCGGATGGAGGACCCTTTGTCTCTTTTGCAGCAGGAAGTGCAGGCCGTTTTGGTGAAAGGGGATATAGATGGGGTGCTGGCATAGGAAGTAGGAGCTGGGTGTTACTTCCACTACTTCCTGCTGCCAAAATGGATGGAGGCCTCCATCATGTTTTAGATGTCAACTTCTTAATGCCTTTCTGTGAAACAACAAATTTAAGATGCTCACCCTTGCCCTCATCCTGCCTGCCCTCAATTCTGGAGCTTGAATGATAGTGTTGGACCTGCAGGGTGCTTATTTCCATATCCCTGTCCAGAAAGGCCACAGGCACTATCTACGGTTCTCAATGGGACAGGCTCATTTCTAGTTTGCGGTGCTCCCCTTTTGCCTCACCGAAGCCATTCGGGTGCTCAAAATGTGATGGCGGTGGTCGCCCCCGGCAGTCATCAACCACCTTAAGACTTCCTGTGAACATTCTCAAATCATTCACTATCAAGGTTCTGATGTCACACCAGATTCCTTCGCAGATGATTCCATTCATTGGAGCTTTTCTGGACATGATGTAGGCCCTTGACTTCCTTCTGGAGCGGAGAGACCAGGACATTCAGGCTATAATAGTGATTTTTCAGCCTCTGTCATGGATCTCAGTTAGGATGACTGTGAAGGTACAGATTTCTGGCCTCCTGCAACCTTTTGCAAAAGTATGCCAGATGCCATATCTAGGCCCTGCAGTGGGATCTGAAGTCCCAGGGGGCACAGCACTAGAGGCACTGTCTAATCTTGTTCAGATCTCAGAGGAGACTGCAGAAGACAGTGGCAGACTTGACAGTGGTGACGGATGCATCACTCCTGTGCTGGGAAGGACATCTGGGAGAGGTGAAGATCAGATGAATCTGGTTTCCAGTGGAGGCCTACCACACATCAACCTGTTGAAGATGCAGGCCATTTGCCTGCCACTGATAGCCTCGCTACCATCGATCAAAAGAAGACTGGTTCATGTTTTCATGGACAATACCACAGCCACATGGTACTTCTGAGAAATTGAGCTTTTGGTTGACCAGGGAGTGAGCCCAGGTTAAGCAACAGCCAGTATGAACCACAAAAAGTCACTAAATTAACCTGTGCTTATCCTTGGTTAACTTGACACAAAAAGCAGTCAGGCCTAACTTAGAGGCAATATGTAAAGTATTTATGCAGCACATAAGCAGTAATAATGTGAAAACACAACACAAGAAAAATAGAGTAAATTTATTTTACACCAAAATGACAAAAACCCAATCGGAAGAACCGTAGTTATGATTTTAATTTTTGTTTTAATGAAAACTAGTGCCATAAAGATTAAAGTGCCAGTTGCGCGAGATGGGGTTAAAATTGAAAAATATGGCTGAACTCAATGGAGCACACTGGGATACAAGAAGTGGATTGAGCCCGGTCAACGCTTCAATTTAGACTAAGATAAAATTCTGAGAAGGTAAAATTCAGTAGGGCAAGGCTGCAGGAGGTGTCCAAAGAGGGAGGGTTGTCACCAGATCGCCTAGGGTCGAAGTTGTGATGAAGATTTCTACTTTCTAACTTAATCTTTGAAATGAAAGTTGAAAACCTCTAGGGGGACGAGGAAGAGGGCTATAACTGAATGCAGATCCAGGAGGTTGGATACCTCTTTTGCGAAGGACCACTGAAACGGATTTGCTGCAGCAGAGAAGAACGTGACTGTAGAAACCGCAAAGTCAATCCGACCGGCGATGCACCTTGGACAGACGGGAGAGTAGGTTGGTCCCTATCACCTCCTGGTTCTCAGAGCAGTTTTTGGCCAAAATTTGTTTAAGTCCTCAGTTTTAGGAATTGGCCATCTCGGTACTTTTAGCACCACAACCAAGGGTCCAGGATGGGTGGGTCAGCTCTTGGGGGTTCCGGTCTTACTCAGGCTGGGACCAGGTGTAGGTTCAAGATGGAGGGAGTCTTGAATGTCCCTGTGGCTTTGAACAGGAGGCCAGCAAACTACCCCTTTGAGTCTTTTCTTGTAGTCCTGGGTGGAGGTGTAGAGCTCCACAGCAGGGCTGGCCTCAAAAGGTTCAAGGCAGACTTCAGGAAGCAAAGCAGTCCTTCCAGGTACAGCAGCAGTCTGACAGAGTGCTCAGCAGGTCACAGCAGCAGGCAGTCCTCTCAGAGTCCTTCCACAGGTTC
Source organism: Pleurodeles waltl (assembly GCF_031143425.1). NCBI lineage: Eukaryota > Metazoa > Chordata > Amphibia > Caudata > Salamandridae > Pleurodeles > Pleurodeles waltl. Next base: position 608,439,767 of record NC_090444.1, on the reverse strand, counting down.
AGTGAATTGAGAGTGTATCTGAAGGTCCTATTTGTATACTTTTGTGCCCTGCGTTTGGAAAGGTTATTTGAAGTACATGGAATTTCTGACTCCTATGCCCTGGTTCCAAGTTGGCTGCAGTGACAATGCAGGGTTGTTAGGCCCTTTTTGTAAAAGCAGAGCACAGGCTATTCAGGTGTAAGTGGGGCTGTGTTCAGCGCTGCCCCCCTCCCAATCCTGTCAGCAGGTGGCCCATTGAGGCAAATCTAATCCCTCTTTTGTGTGACTTTCTGAGAGGAATTCACAAAGTCCAGCTGTCTGCTACACTTAGGCATGTGATCCAAGACAGGCTTCAGGCACCAACGGCTAAGGGCAAAAAAAATGGCAATTTTCTAAAAAATTGCATTTTCAAAATTGTAATGAAAAATCTGAATTTATCATTAAAGAAGGTTTAGCATCACAATTTCGTAGATACCAAACATGGTATATCTACCTGCTCTCAATTAGAAATTACAGCTTATTAAATTTAATAAAGAATACCCAATGTTATCCTAAGGGAGTGACAGGCCTCACAGTAGTGAAAAACAAGTTTGGGAGTTTTGCATTACCAAGGCATGTAAAAATGAAAAGTATACGTCCAACCTTTTAATTACACAGCATCCTACCCTATGAGCTACCTACGGTCTACCTTTAGGGGTGATGGATAAGTAATAAAGGGGGAGTTTAAGGCTTGGCAAGGGTCTTTTAATGCAAAGTCAACTTGGCAGTTTAAAAATGCATTCAGCCTGCAATAGAAAGGGACATGTTTTAAGGTGCTAAGTGAGAGGCACAATAAGTGCTGCAGGCCCACTACTAGCATTTAGGTTGCAGGCCCTGGGTATATGGTTTACCATTGTACAAGGGACTTATAAGTAAATGAAATATGCCAATTAGGTATAGGCCAATCAAACCATGTTTAGGGGAGTGAGCACAAGCATTTTAGCACTGGTTAGCAGTGTTAAAGTGCATAGAGTCCTGAGGCCAACAAAAACAAGATCTTCCTGCCACAGTTGAGAATGTACAGTGTCGAAACATTTGCACACTGGAGTTCAAGGAAGATTGTCTCGTAGACGCATTCCAGATAGAGTGGAGCACAGGACTTAGGTATGCCTTTCCACCACTTCCCCTCCTGCCCGACGTTCTGAAAAAGATCAGGAATGGCTAAGCTCTAGTCGTGCTATTAGCTCCAGACTGGGCATGGAGAGTGTGATAATTCAAATTCTAGGCATGGGCATCTGTCCTCCAATCAGGATACTACTTTGGGAGGATTTCCAGCCCCAGTGGCATAGCAGCATCCTGCACCCAAGCCTGTACTATCTGCACCTCCATGCGTGGTAATGAGTGCAGCAGTTGACCGCATCCAATCTTCCTTCCGAGATTGTGGATGTTATCTGTGCTTTACAGTGCCCCTGTGCAAAGGCAGTCTATGCCAGGCACTGAGGCAAGTATGAAGCCTTGTGTGCCATCCACAATACCAGACCCATTGCAGACCAAACTGTCAGTTGTTTTCTTATTTGTTTTATCCTTCGCCCAGCAAGGACTTCCTGTGGGCACAGACGAAGTTTATTTGTCTGCCCTTTCAGTCTTTTTACGTTTAATGGACCAGCTGTCCTTGTTCAAATCACCTGTTGAGATGGGGTTTCTAAAAGGTTTGACTCTATTGTTTCCGCTCACACCCTTAGTGATGCCACAGTGGGCTCTTAGTTTGGTCGTCATGTGCACACAATTTAAACCCATGCCCAGCTATCCATTATATCTCCTGGTTCTATTGACTGTCTTTCTGGTCACTGTGACCTTGTCTTGTCGGATGTGTGAATTCCAATTATTCTCAGTTCAGCCACCTTATGCCACCTTTTTTCCACTCAAAGTTGTAGTGCAGACCAAAGCAGCTTTTTTGCCTAAGATTGTTTGTGCTTTTCATGTTGGACAGTACATCACTCTTCCAGTGTTCTTTGCCTCAACTCTCCCATCAGAAGAAGAGGAGAGACTTCACTGGTTGGATGCTAAAAGAGCTTTGTTTTCTACATTGATCACACACGTATGCTAAAAAAGAGGACCCTGCTGTTAAAAGTATCCATCAGAAGTAAAGGTACTTATCTTCAGTAACGCTCTTTCTGGTAGATACTCCACCAACCGCAAATTCCTCACTGCCCTCCCACCTCCCTGTACTGTAGAGTCATCTATTTTTGCCATCTAAAAAGGTCTGAAATTAGAGATCTTCACACTGATACGTGAAAAGAGTCTAGCAAGATAATGATGTTGGCGCACATAGGTAGCGCTTAGGCAGAATGAAGCATATGTCCTGCTGCACGATGCCATCTAGTGCTGTGCAGGAGCACTGCTTTGAAAAGTTTCCAGATCCAATCTAGAGCCTCAGGAGTGTTATAAAGGTGAGGAATCAGTGATTAGATAGGTGCAAGAAAGACTGTTACAGAAGGTAAGCAACTTGTTCTTCAGTGCCAAATCCCGTGTGTGTGTTAGTGTACTCCCCAATCCCATTAAACACTTTTTCCATATCACAGTATGTTGGTCCTCCTGCTTTGTTTAGAAGCCTAATATATCAAATGTGCCCATTTTTCATTTTAAGGTACCCTCCCCATCCCCCAAAAAAGCTGCACTGGTCAGAATTAATTGGATTGGCTGTAATTGTCTCAAATCTGTAAGCCAAAATCTTGGTAAAATGTTGCATTCTCAGGGCTTCACTCTGCATAAGCCACAAAATCTTGTAACCCTAGTCAGTATATAAATAATGGTGATTACAACCTATAGCATGAACAGCATGGGGTTGTCTGACTTACTAAAATGGTTAACCATATTGGCAAGAAATTGCACTCAAGTAAGAGCAGTTGTCCTGTGGGAAAAGGAGACAAACGTGTCTGGCTGTTTGCATTTGTTGATTTTTGTATCCTTAGGTGAATTTATTTCCTTATTTTATTCAAGTGTCAGGGGCCCACAATTGTTTTTTGTTAATTGTAGAAATGTGTCCTTAGACCAGGTATATATCTTATTTCATTGCTTCTATGGGTACCATATTGTACAGTTACTGATAGTACTGGCTAAAGTGTGCCATCAACTTTCTCAAGCTTTATGTTTGTCGTAACCAGTGTCTGGTGTCCAGTAGACATCTTGTTTTGTTAGCCCCGATTTCTTTCTAATTTAGAGAGCTAGTGTTCTGCTTTATTCATCAGTTGTGTTCAGTTGTCCCCTGACATGACTTTACATATTTCTTTTGGTGAGCAAAACGTCTTGTCAATCTGACCAAGTTTCAATTTTTCTATAGCTCCCCCATTAAACATTCATACACTGCCTCCCTCATTCTTACTGCTGCTGAGAGTTGACTCCCAGTTTACCTTTATAATCTGTCAGCCATTAATTTTTTCATCCATTATTCAATCATTCCCCATTCCATCATCCATTGCGTCCATCCATTCATACATCCATCCTTTTAAGTACCCTTCACTCAATAAAGACAGACAGCCTTCCATCCATCCACACTCTGATTTCCCTTTACTTTGCTTTCCTTTCACTTGTCCATTCACTATCCATTCACTCATCCTTTCACTTATCCATCTACTCACTCATTGATCTGCTCACTCATCCATCCATTCTTCCTATCACCCTTCCTTCTACTCAGTATTTCTTCCTTCATTCTCTTTTCTGTCTACCCATATTTCTTTCCAACTTACTTCAGCTTGCTCTCCTGATGACCATGTGTTAGACCTGACATCTTTGGCACGGGCTTCCCCCAAATGTTTTGTTTTCAACACCCTCCTAATTTTCTGAATTTGTTTTTGTTGCCAACATTAGGACTCTTTACTACTGCTAACCTAGGGCTAAAGTGCTTGTGCTCAGTCCTTTAAACACTGTAACATGGGCCTACACCTGATTGACATATTTAATTTACTTGTAAGTCCCTAGTAAAGAGGTACTACATGTACTCTGGGCCTATAATTTAAATGCCACTAGTGGGTCTGCAGCACTCATTGTACCACCCACTAAAGAAGCAATTTAAAACATGTCTCAGGGCTGCCCTTGCTCCCTGTAATGCAGTTTTAAACTGCAAATTTGACCTGGCAAAATAAACCTTTTGCCAGGCCTAAAACTTCCTTTTACTATGTATATGTCTCTCAGTAGGTAGGCCCTAAAGGCCCATAGGGCAGGAGGCATTCTGTATAAAGAAATAGAACATGCTGGTTCACGTTTTACATGTCTTGGTAATCAAAACCCCCTAAATTAGTTTTTTACTACTGTAAGGCCTACCTCTCCCATTGGATTACATTGAGTTACTTTATTACAATTAATAAGTGCTAACCTTTGATTGGGAGCAGGTGCAAATACTATGTTTGGACTCAAACAAATTGTAATTTAAAATCCTCATTAATGGTAAAGTTGGATTTTAAGTCACAATTCTGAAAATGCCACTTAAAGAAAGTTGAAATTTTCTTGCCCTAAGCATTTGGTGCCTGCTAACAGTGTCCGGAGTCGCATGACAGTAAATCGCTCTGCTGTTGGGGTTGTTATATTACTGCCTGATAGTAAGACAGAGGAGACTGGGTGTTAGAAGGATGGTTGGGGGCGTAGCTGTTCTCTTCCCCACTTATACTTCAAAAGACTTGTCTCCAGCACACAAAAAGAAACCTGACACCAGCCTTTTGTCACCTCAAATGTCTTGGAGCCTTGGCAGGGGAAGGAAAGAACTTTCCACAACCAGATGTTTTATAGTACAGGATGTCCCCATACGGCTGGCACCAAGTATAAATTATGGAACCTCAGATCTACTTTTCAGAACACACCTGGCCCTGCTAAAGACTTCAGAAGGACTGCATGTGACCCCCAGAGGACTGCCCAGCTGCTACAAGAGGACTGCCCAGCTGCCAGAAAGCTTACATTGCTGCTTGAAGGAGAACTGGACCATCTACTGAACCCAGAACCACCAGAGGTGACTGCAAGGGCTAGTTGTCTGGCCTCCTGTGTGAGCTAAAGGAACATAACAAGCTCCCGGAGCCTTGAACACTGCACTTGCCCTGTTCTGGAGTTAGTCCTAATGCCCCCCCCCCCCCCATAACCTTTGATGTGTCTCCTATTCCGTTCATCACGAAATATTCCTTTGGTCGTCCATTCATTCCCTGGCTGTTCTAAGTTTTAGTAGAAAGTCTCTCAATCACCTGGTGTCAGTTTTAGGATCAGCCCTACCCAAACCTGTTGTTAGTGTGCCTGCTGTGTGGTCCAACACATTGAAACTAGTTGCCTTTCTGCGACTTAAGATCTGTATCCTAACTATTCCACATTTAAGGCTCCTACTCCCAGATGACGGTAGCTAACTTCTGTTTACACCTTCTGTTTGACTCAAAGTGTGAGCTGAGGTGCTCTCGATGAAGCAGAAGCTTTCCCAGCCCAGGAAATCTTCCTGCATGATCTGAAGATTCCATTTCGTGCCTATTTCCACCTAGATGTTGAGTTCCTCTGGAGATACTCTGTGTGATGAAGAGCCACACCTTAACATCCTGTGGCAGGGCTGCCACCTGAGGATCTGACCTACATCCAGCCTTGGATCCGAGCCACAACTTTGGCATGACCCACTCCTTGTGCTTCAGGGCTTCTGTATGCACAGGCGGCATTAGCTCTTGTTCTTTGTATGCCTCTCATCCTTTGTTGTATCCTTGGGCTACAGGTCTTGGATTTTCCCATAATCATCCTATCTGAGCTTGTCGGAATGGGGTGAATGTGGCTGTCCTGGGGAGGACGTACTTTTCATAGTTGATAGTCACAGTGTGATGGATCGTCACTGGCACTGATAGATGCTGCTTACGCTCTTTGACATTCTAGAGCAGTGTGATACACAGGAAGTGTCTTATCATAAATGGAGATGACCTCTGTATACATGCTCTCTGCTCCATTTGTGACAGTGAAAGGATCTGCTTACCTGCACCATCTGCCACTGGTTGGTTCTGTTTTTCTTGGGCCCTCACTCTGAGTGTCTTTGATTCCCCGAGATCTGGCCAAAGGAAGCTGCCATGTTACTTGTCAGTGTGCAACAGAAGGGTCCCTATTTTGGTATGGTGTCCAGCTACACCTTTACATCTTGTGGTAGGATGCCTCTACTTTTGATGCTTAAGGCAGACTTTGCTCTTCGGTGTTTATACATAGGAGTTAGCTCTGTTTTGCAATAAGACCAGGTGGATGCAAAGAAGACAGCATCCACTCCGTCCGGCATCCCGTCCATGTCTCCCGCTTTTAAAGGTGAGCCTGCAATATAATCCTAAATATTCTGTAGAGTGGTGAAATGCACTGCTTATAAAAATGATCTGCCTATGCCTCTTAAAATCTAATGTTGATTAACGATGTACAGATGGTCAGTATGCAGCTAAACACCAAGATTTGTTCTTTTCATCTTCAGGTTGAAGATTATGCATTGAGAAAAGATATGCCGGTGACTGAAGTGGAGAAATGGTTGGCACCCATCTTAAGCTATGATCCAGAGGAATAGAACACTTGTCTCCCATGAAAAATGTTTTACGATGTGAAAAGTACATAGCATCGCACTGTATTTTATCGTCAACAACTTTTATTTTAATTTGAAACGTTTTGTAATATACTTGCTGATGATTTTACTTACATACTGTTACCTATTAATTGCAATTTTAGATTTCAATAATGGTTTTAAGATTTGCTGAAAATATGATATAATATTGTCATTTGTTTGCTTGGTTCACATACTTGAATCTCAGGTGAACGTGCAGTCTTATTTAAAGGAGATACCCATTTGGAGGCAACTATTTATTTCTTGTATTTACGTTTCTTTAAATTTAAACAGCCTGCTTATTGTCATTGGAAAGCAGGATGCCAACACAGTTCTGTAGTTTAAAATATACTAAAAGTTACCTGATGCTGAATTGTATACCTTACCTACCTTACTTTCTATTGGAGAGTGAAATGTCTGCTCCGACTTATCAGGGAAATATTCTCATTGCTGACCAAACATATTTTCTAATGCTATTCTGATCCTCCTCTGGTGAAGGCTTTTGTTTAGGTATAAGTAGCTAAACAGGTCGTCGTTTGCAAATGTATTTTTTAAATTGGCAAACTAATGCTTTTCACCTACCTCCATTCTAACCTTTGGACCAGAACCACTGCTTGGCCCTTGTGAAAACTCCATGCAGTGAATTGAGGGAGCACATGAATGTTTGACTAGGCTGGCCAAGTCCTTCTTATTATGTGGCTGTAGCAGTCGCAGATCGCTTTGCTCAGAAGGGGCGGGTGTGGCGCCCAGGGATGGGGGTGGGAAGGGATAAAATTTTGATTAAAAAATTAAAATAAATAAATAAAAACGTAACTCCTCAGTTGCCGCTGCGGCGCACCTCTTTCCCTCGTTGTCGCTCCAAGCTGCAGACACAGGCTCCCAGCCTGCCCTGCAGCCAATCCTGACACTGCTCAGAGCAGCGTTAGGATTGGCTGGGAGCGCCAAGCCAGGGCACTCCCAGGCAGACTGGGCGCCTGTGCAGGCTCTTTCCAGCCCGGCAACTGTGTTGCTGGGCTGGAGAGACCCTACTGCGCATGTGTGTTTGGCTGGCCCAAGACGACCGGTCAAACATACATGCGCACTGAAGGGAGTGCAGGGTGTACTCCCCTCAGTGCTCGTCACCGCCGTGGCCCGCCCCTTTAACAAACAAAATGATAAACATAGTTTATGATCGTTTCGTTTGTTAAAGGTTTTACAGCATCTGCTGCTGGTGGGGGGTGACACTCCTCCGCCTTAATTGAGGAGCCGCTGCTGCATTCTAGATTCCATTTTAGCTGTTGCATCTCTCCATTTTGTGTTTCCACCTGTTTCTGGTTTATTGTGACACACATAAGTGAACTGCGCACTTTTCAAACGTAATTCTTTGCTCTCGGTTCATGCCACAGACAGCACGCCTGGAATGTGGCTGCTTATAGGTCAGTACTACACTGGGTCTGTGTTAACTGCCGCATCCGCATGTGTTTGTGACCTCTATTTCCTCTGGAAAAGGTACAGTTCGAGGGAGAGCTGCGATTATATTGATAGGCTGCAGAAATCCGGTTTCTATGTGCCTTGAATATCAGAAGCAAGCAGAACCATGTACCAAGTATGCTTTATACGTTGGCGTTGGCCAGTATCAGCATTCTCATCTATTTTTCTGAAAGGGAGGCTGGACCACTGTTAATAATGTTAAGACCATTCGATTGGTTTTGGACTAATCCTGTCAAATGGCATTCCATGTTCTTTACAGGGGCCACAGTACGCCATCTGCATAGACCTGGAGTATGAACTTCTAGGAATGGTACTGGGGTAGGTGCTCGTCTGGTATTTTGGAACCAAATATTGTCCTTTCACAAGTGTCTCATAAATACCTTAAGGGGGTGCAATTACAACAGCCTTTAGTCTTTATTATTGTGATGTCCCCCTGTCCCTTGAATTTGATCAGCCCCCAGAACATTAATTTCATTACTGACCACTTTGTAGATCAGTAGATAGAGGTTTTGAGAAAAAATGATTAGGGATTAGCCATCCTCTGTTCTCTGCAGAAGTTCAGTCCTCATGTAGAAGACATATCAGGAGAATGGTGCTTCGAGCCGGAAAGCAGCATCCTCAGTTAATATTTAAATGTTCACTGATGACCAAAAGCTCAGGCGAAAATGTGAATTAAATTTATGGAGACCACGCCACCGAACACGACTGCCCTACGTCTCACTCCCAGTAGAGCTGAGCGGTTGTGTGAGCCAGGTTCATAGACAAACCTTGGCTGTAGTTACAAAGCGATCCTTTTAACCTCTAAGAATGAACACCAGCCTACTGATGAACCCATGTGGGATTTGTGATTCTTAAAGGACACATTTGTATCTTATTTTCTGAGTCTTACTATGGATAGGAGTAATTTTGTATTATTTATGCCTGGAGTCGCTATTCTACTGCCACGTTTTTGAAATGCAAAGTTAATGGGAGCTTGTAACAGAGTTGAAAAGTCTTTGAAGTGTTTGTACTCTAGGACTGATAATTTATTTAAGGTATGGTTAGCTCCATTTTCAGTCCAAGAGCTGATTGCTCTCACTGAAATGGTACAATTTAAAGTTCTTTTGGAAAACATGAGTTAAGTTTTTTATCTTCTCTTGTATGCCTTTTACAAGTAAGGAGTGACCAAATAAATAGAATTTAATTTAATTTTGCAGCACACTGAACAAACGAGCCATTTTAAAAGGTACATTAAGATAAAAGGTTTTAACGTAGATGTGTAATTAAGAACACATGTATTGTCTGGTGTCATGGTAATACACATCTGCCGGTGGTACTGGTGTCATGATGGTGATTCACATTCGCCAGTGGTACGGATGTCATGATGGTAATACACAGTTGCCCTCGGTATTGTCTGGGCTCATGATGGTAATATACATTCACTGGTGGTACTGGTGTCATGATGGTAATACACGTTTTCCAGTGGCACTGGTGTCATGAAGGATATACACGTTCGCCAGTGGCACTGGTGTCATGATGGTAATACACATTCGCCTGAGGTATTGTCTGGTGTCTTGATGAGGAAGAGCAGAGTGGTGTACTTTCTGTCCGCATTGTTATGCTCCACACCATCGATAAAAGATGAACTGAGCCCATTGAATACCTAACGAGAAGAAGCAGAACAAGAACCAGGTTTACAGATACCAGTTATCACCCTTCTCAGCCCCACTAAACGCTGAAAACCATCTTGGCTATGACCACTAACACAAACAACTGTCCTCATTTTGTGAAAAGTGCCTTCATTGTTGGAAAAAAATGCCTATATTTGTCTCCGTTATTTGCATTTTTAGTTGTGTACTGATACAAAGTAGGCTTTAGAAATAAACGAGTTATTTTTTCGCCATACTGAATGAAGCAAATGCTTTTTTGTAACCATGAGTAACCGTACACCTGGAGCAGAAGCGCACAGCGCTGTGAAGCCCTGCGGCTGTAGGCTGCCACGTGAACAAGGCAGGTGACAGTTGGCTCCTTGTGTTAAAAGGAGTTGGTCCAGGAAGTGATCGGAAGGGAATTAAGGAGCAGGGCAATCTGTGTACTTGTATGACTGTAAAAAAAAAAAGTATGTTTTATTACATCTGAATGCTCGAAGAATTACTCTGAGAAAAATATAGCGCTAACGTGTTGGTGTAGTGCTTCTTTTCGAAATCCTTCAAGTGTTTCATGCCTTATTGGAACTCAGTGGTTTATATGAATGTTGAGCTATGTGCTCAATGAGATGCCCCCGTATTCCATATATGCAGCGTTGTTCAGAAATACTTGTCACGGGGCATGTTACTGCATAACAGTGGTCTGTTTTTTTCACTTTTACAAATTAGTAAAGCCTGACGGAAGTTGAACGTTTTTATGCAAGCTGAATGATGTCCATGCTCGTATATGTGTCCAACATACGTAAATTATAAAAATTAGTGATCAATTTCTTTTGTCCAGCTTTGTACGTACCAGCCTGGATATTCGCTGGGCATTTGTGGATTCATACATTTATCCTGGAAACACCTTGACCTACTTTTGCTCAGTTCTTCATTTCTTAAAATGTGTTGCAATGTACAAGTTTTAGACCATGCACAATTAGTTATCTCAGTCCATTCTATTTTCTTAATGATAATTGCAAAAATATTTCATCTCCTTGGTGTTGGTGAAAATTGTGGTAAAACGTGTCACGTGATTTACCAATGTGCAAGCCTTTACAAATTGTAAAATTGTCTAACTCTGAACCACTTGGTGGTACTCTGATGCACAATAAACCGTAATTTATTGAATACTTTTTTGTTAAGTCGTTTAAATATATTTCCTTTGGATGTAAATCACACACCAAACTCTAAATCTATCGGAATGTGCCTGTTACAAGAAATATGAAGAGACGAACCACAGAATGTTGGCATTGCTACAACTACCAGATTTAGGTTATTAGAGTTTGGGTAACATTTTCATGTTTGCAGTTGGTTGATGCATCCTTGGAAGTAGTTCCACTGCAATGCCTGAAGGTCTATTTTACATCTGAAAAATACACTCAATCAACACTCATTCATTTCATAATGAATTATATACAGGAAGCAATCCATTTGTTTGCTACTTTTTACCGGATCTTGACATTTTCAAGCAGTATGCCAGTAGATGGTGTAGTTCGCCTTGGCCTCATCCACTGCGAAAGCGGCGTACTCAGTACCTATGTAGGTGCCACCTTGTTCTGCTTTCCTTCTTATCTCGTATCAGAGCTTACAGAACATATCAAGAATGCACTTCTGAGTTCAAAGAAGACCTTTATTGTTGTTAATTCTTCCCCACCCACAAGTTCGTGAGAGACGAATTAATAGATTTCAACCACACGTTCAAATGAGCAAAAGTATTGCAGCAATGAAAACAAAATATATCACAGTACTTCTCAGTTGCAATGTACACAGCAGGCTATATATATAATGCAAAGCAAAACAAATACTTCACCGTGTGAGAAACTATTTACAGCTTCATCTTTCTGGGGTCTGCAAGTTGATGACTCTGGTCAACTGCGAGAAAGAGATTATCTACCCACACGGGAGACTGGCAACTGGCACCAAGTTCCAGCCCGAAGTCAGGCAGATTCGAATCTAAATCTCTGAAGCCCGAGTCATCCCTACAAAAGCATGCCCCCTCCTCTCAGACTCCGGAAAACTACGCAAGCCTTTGGAGACTGGCCAGATCTCCTAGACTTCTCCTCTTCCCAAGCCTGAGCAGAAAGGAAAACACCAAATGTACTCTCTCTTATCAGGTCTAGTCTGGTGTGAGAAAAACAGTTTGGTTCATCTTGTGGAAAAAACACAGCTTGGAAAAATACAGGGAGTGCAGAATTATTAGGCAAGTTGTATTTTTGAGGATTAATTTTATTATTGAACAACAACCATGTTCTCAATGAACCCAAAAAACTCATTAATATCAAAACTGAATATTTTTGGAAGTAGTTTTTAGTTTGTTTTTAGTTTTAGCTATGTTAGGGGGATATCTGTGTGTGCAGGTGACTATCACTGTGCATAATTATTAGGCAACTTAACAAAAAAAAATATATACCCATTTCAATTATTTATCATTACCAGTGAAACCAATATAACATCTCAACATTCACAAATATACATTTCTGACATTCAAAAACAAAACAAAAACAAATCAGTGACCAATATAGCCACCTATCTTTGCAAGGACACTCAAAAGCCTGCCATCCATGGATTCTGTCAGTGTTTTGATCTGTTCACCATCAACATTGCGTGCAGCAGCAACCACAGCCTCCCAGACACTGTTCAGAGAGGTGTACTGTTTTCCCTCCTTGTAAATCTCACATTTGATGATGGACCACAGGTTCTCAATGGGGTTCAGATCAGGTGAACAAGGAGGCCATGTCATTAGATTTCCTTCTTTTATACCCTTTCTTGCCAGCCACGCTGTGGAGTACTTGGACGCGTGTGATGGAGCATTGTCCTGCATGAAAATCATGTTTTTCTTGAAGGATGCAGACTTCTTCCTGTACCACTGCTTGAAGAAGGTGTCTTCCAGGAACTGGCAGTAGGACTGGGAGTTGAGCTTGACTCCATCCTCAACCCGAAAAGGCCCCACAAGCTCATCTTTGATGATACCAGCCCAAACCAGTACTCCACCTCCACCTTGCTGGCGTCTGAGTCGGACTGGAGCTCTCTGCCCTTTACCAATCCAGCCACGGGCCCATCCATCTGACCCATCAAGACTCACTCTCATTTCATCAGTCCATAAAACCTTAGAAAAATCAGTCTTGAGATATTTCTTGGCCCAGTCTTGACGTTTCAGCTTGTGTGTCTTGTTCAGTGGTGGTCGTCTTTCAGCCTTTCTTACCTTGGCCATGTCTCTGAGTATTGCACACCTTGTGCTTTTGGGCACTCCAGTGATGTTGCAGCTCTGAAATATGGCCAAACTGGTGGCAAGTGGCATCGTGGCAGCTGCACGCTTGACTTTTCTCAGTTCATGGGCAGTTATTTTGCGCCTTGGTTTTTCCACACGCTTCTTGCGACCCTGTTGACTATTTTGAATGAAACGCTTGATTGTTCGATGATCACGCTTCAGAAGTTTTGCAATTTTAAGAGTGCTGCATCCCTCTGCAAGATATCTCACTATTTTTGACTTTTCTGAGCCTGTCAAGTCCTTCTTTTGACCCATTTTGCCAAAGGAAAGGAAGTTGCCTAATAATTAAGCACACCTGATATAGGGTGTTGATGTCATTAGACCACACCCCTTCTCATTACAGAGATGCACATCACCTAATATGCTTAATTGGTAGTAGGCTTTCGAGCCTATACAGCTTGGAGTAAGACAACATGCATAAAGAGGATGATGTGGTCAAAATACTCATTTGCCTAATAATTCTGCACTCCCTGTACAGCTTGGATTCTCAACTGCAATGTCTAACTCCACGTTAAAGGCAATAGGCAGCTAACCTAAATATCAAATGTAATGTCTAATGTCATGTTCTAATATCATGTCAAAGCCAATAGGCAGCTGAGCTGAATACAAAATGCAATGTCTAATATCATGTCAAAGCCAATAGGCAGCTGAGCTGAATACAAAATGCAATGTCTAATATCATGTCAAAGCCAATAGGCAGCTGAGCTGAATGCAAAATGTAATGTCTAATATCCTGTCAAAGCCAATAGGCAGCTAAACTGAATACAGCATGTCAAAGCCAATAGGCAGAATACAGAAGGTAATGGCTAATGCCATGTCAAAGCCAATAGGCAGCTAAACTGAATACAGAATGCAATGCCAAAGCCAATAGGCGGCTAAACTGAATACAGAAAATAATGGCTAATGCCATGTCAAAGCCAATAGGCGGCTAAACTGAACAAAACATACAATGTGCTACTGGCACACATTGAGCAACTAATATGCGCAGTTGTGAAACACAAAGTCATTGGTCAAACATAATTAATAGCATCACACACCTCGGCATACTAATGTTATTTCTTTCCTTTCCACACCAAATACAGCAGATACATGAAGATCTATACCTCTGTCACTTTTTGCCAAACACTTTTACTTTGCCCTGGTGTGACAAGATATCTCCCCAAGAAACAGGTTGGTTTCAAACCATATGGCTTTTGTCACAGACAGATGTCTGTGATAGACCCCTACTTGTACTGTCTAGGGTGCCTCAAGAAAAATCATGACTCGAAGGCCTCCAAGGATTGCCGCGCCATGCACCTCAAGGTACTGAAGGAGCGGTTGCTGAAGCTCATCGCTGCCCGGCGTCTGACAACCCTGCAAGAATTAAGATCCAGGTCACGTAGAAGGTCCTAGGACTGCTTGCGGAGCTGCACCCTACAGTCATCATCTCAGTTGAAGTAGTTGTTGGGTAAGTTGCATAAGAAAAAGAAATCCAAGAAGTCAAAGAAGTCTTTGACTTCACCGCATCTGCCCAAATATCATAGGAGATGAGGAAGCGTAGGTACTCCAGGCCCCGCATACCTGCAGATCGCCAACCAGGGTGGGCTCCACACTTCTCCAATATTCACTGAGCCTGTGCGACCCCAGCCCAACTAAGAGAATTTATTTAGGCCAGTTACCTCATTTTAGGGCAGCCAGGCCCCTGTGGAGCACCTTTGGGCTCTATGGATTCAGGAGAGGCCCCTACTGGATTCCCACCAGCCGGTATGCCCACAGCACTAGTCACGCCCCTTGGATCCAAAGAGCTTTCCTCACTACTGTACTGATGCCCTAGGTGCCATAAATGCAATTGACAGTGCCATCCACATCATCCCAGACTCTGACATATTTTGGGCCAGCATCCCACAAAGCCGGTTCTGGCACCATCCGGAGCCATGCCTTCTAGGCTGGAACCAGAGCCTTTTGTCCTTGACAGGTCTGGTACGGGTCAAATGGGAGGGGTATGGCAGCTATTATAAATATGGTCCCCTTTTGGATGATACTGAGGCCACCTGGTATGAGGACCTGGAAGATGCCAGTGTGTTAGACACCTCAACTGACACTGGCTTGGTCTCCGCTCCTACTGTGGCTACGGAGAAGGGGTCCTCTTTTGGCTGTGGTGGTGAGTAAGGCAGCTTAGGTCTTAAGCCTTCAGCTGCCCTCAGTGGCAATCAAGACTAATGACCTGACAGAGGCGCTTCAGCAGGGGGCTGCCCCCTCCGAATTCATGCTCCCCTTTAATGAAGCCCTCGCTGACATCCTCCCCAGGGCCTGGTTGAAGCCCTGCACAGGGGCTACTGTGCACAGGACAGTTGTCCACCTCCACGCCTCCTCTCCAGGGGGTCATAGTTTCCTTACCCAGCACCCACTCTGAGAGCTTGGCAGTGCAATCCTCTACTTCCAGAATGAACCCTGGCATGTTCCCTTCCAATCCGCCATATAGAGAATCAATGAAGGGCTGTTACTCCGCACAATCTGGTATTCAGTTGTGCTAGTGCTGCCTTTGCTCTCGGAGAAGGCCCAAGCCATACTCTCTCAGGCTATTGCCAATGGGAGGAATGCAGCAAAGTTTGCCATGGCTGAGGACTACTGGCTTTTCTGGGGATGGTCAAGCATTGCTTATGGTCATGCCCTTTCACGGCTCCAGTCTCTTCACAGGAAGGTGGTCTAAGTGCTAGAGCACTTTAAGGGTTTCAGGACTACTGTCAGGTCCTTGGGTCTCTCTATGGTACCATGTCACCCCCAGACTGCCATTCATCCCTTTCGTGGCCATGGAATGGATTTCCAGCCGAGTCACGTTCCTCCCAGCCACCTCGGCCAGCAAGCTTCCACATCTTTTTGTGGCTGAAGACACGGTTGCCACAGACCATGTTGGACATGTAGCCAGAGGTCGACCAGTCCATCACTCTCCCGGCAGCTTCAGCCTCCAAGCCCCTTTAGTTTGCCCTGCTACTATAATGGGCATCCAGTGGTAGGCAGTATATGCGATCACCTGCTCCACTGGAGGTCAATAACATAAGATGATTGGGTAGTACAGAGTGTACAAAGGGGCTACTCTATACCCTTTGTGGCTTCCCCTCCACCCATGCCATCCACTTATGACCGGTTAACTGGGAACCATCTTTCCTTACTCTGCCAGACAGTGTTGGCTATCATGGCTGAGCGAGCTGTAGAGAGGGTGCCTGCATCAGAAGTAGGTTGCGGGTGCTTTCCGGTGCCCAAGAAGAACGGAGACCTTCATCCTAGCTTAGACCAGTGCCTTCTCAAACTCTTTCTCAAACCAGAGAAATTCTCAAGTTCTGTCTGCCCTGGATCTGGGAGCCCGGATGCTGGCGCTGAACTTGCAGGACACATATATTCACATCCTTTTCCTGCCCGCCTACAGAGGTTGCCTGCAGAGATCTGGGGTTCCAGTCTTCTCCTTTCTCGACGATTGGCTGTTGATTGCGGGCTTGCCTCAGTCAGTCGTCATCCACCTCCAGACTATGGCAAACCTGTTGCACTCTCTGACGTTCAATATCAACGTGCCAAAATCACATCTGACTCTCTCTCAGACGCACCTTTTCATCAGAGCTGTTCTAGATATTTTGCAATTTCAGGCTTTTCGGTTATGATACCGATGTTTCAGCCTCTACGCTAGGTTTTGGCCTAATAGCCTCCTGCATCCGGCTGGAGAAGCACGCCTGCTGGCATATGTGGAACTAGCAGTTTCAATGGGTGCAGCTCTAAGGCAGTCTCTCAGACAAGATCCAGATCCCCAAGGAAACAGCAACAGATTTGAAGTGATGGTTGATGAACCATGATTGGGTCAGTGGTAGACCCCTCTACCTTCTCCAGCCAGAACTGACAGATGTGTCACTCCTGGGCTAGGACTGTCACCTGGGGGAGGTGGAGATCAGAGGACTCTGGTCTCCAGCAGAGTCTGGACTCCACATAAGCTTATTGGAGCCTTGTGCGATTTGGTTGGCATTGAAGGCCTTTCTACCCTCTGTCAAGGGTAGCCTAGTGCAGGTGTTCACAGACACCACCATGTGGTACTGCAACAAGCAGGGTGGAGTGGGTTCATGGACCCTTTGTCAGGAGGCTCCGTGCCTCTGGACATGGCTGCAACACCATGGCAGCTCCCTAGTGGTTCAACACCTGGCAGGCTCTCTGAATCCCAGGGCAGACAAACTCAGCCATTGATGCATAGAGGATCAGGAATGGCATCTCCATCAAGAGGGGGTGCAAGGTCTCTTACAAGTTGGGGAGAGCCTTGAGTAGATATGTGCACCACCACCGAGAACACGCAACTTCAACAGTTTCGTACGCTGGAGTTCCCAAGGTGGTTCTTGATCAGAGACACTTTTTGTCTCAAGTGGAGCTCCGGCCTCCTGTACCTTTCCACCAATATCACTGCTGCCCATAGCACTAAAGAAGGTTAGGAATGACTGGTATCAGATTTTTCTTGTGGCTCCGGATTAGGAAGGGAGAGTCTGGTATCCATAGCTGATGAGCATGAGCATCGGTCATCCGATCAAGCTGCCTTTTCGGGGGATCTTCTGTCACAGCAAAAAAGGGAGGGGCTGTCATTGTTGGACTCTTGCTCTAGGCAAGATTGCTGGTTTAAGGATGACAGTACTTATGTTTGTAGGCGACTATGCCAGTCATACAACAAGTCGCAACTGTCGGCCCAACCCTCCCGGCTCACAAGCAGCACCTCACCAGAAACCCCAACAGTAAAAGGTGATTTGTGGCAGCCTTTACACATGGACTCAAGAGTGTGACATCTCAGGGAGTGTCATGGTTAAACAGAGATTACCCCTTTCACACTTTAACAACATGTCTCAAATACACAGGCAATGAAGAAGATGCAGTAAAGTTTCAATAGGTTTTATTTAGCAAAACTGCATTCTGCGATAAGTCGCATGTGCTGCAATGATTAGGATAATGAACAGCACAAAAAACAGAATGGTAAAGACAAGAGTCATTAATACAAGGACCCCCACCATCTTGCAATATCATGAAATGATATGAAGTGTGAAAATATGTCCCAATACCCTCGCATAGGGAGCCTAACCTCTAACCTAGAAGAGAGCGAGGTATGTTAAACCTAATCTGTCAATGCCATGTCCATGAGAAGAGCCCCCAACCCTCGCTACCTTGGAATAAGGTCTCTAGCTCAGACTCCGTAGGGACACGAAGACTGGGTCAGCGTCAAGGCGATGTGCAGCATCGATAGCAGCAATGGCATCTGGTCGGAATCCCTCTGACTATCTGTTAAAGTGAGGAGTATTTATACAGATCTACTTGGACCCCTGACGTAGGTATGTTCCTAAACAATAGAAAACAAGGTGTGCTTGGGACGGTAATTAATATAAAGAATTCCCACAAAAGCATGAAGAGGGAAAGTACCTAAAGTGAACACCTACAGTTTGTTTAATCTTTGCTGCTTGATCTTGATGCCTTGGTGCGGTGACACTGATAACGCAAACTAAAACATGGGCCTAACTCAAAATAAGGCAGCCATCTTAAAAGATTTAATTAAATAAATGTGCTTAAACAAAGCAAGCTAAGAAGGGTAAAAGTCACCGGGTGACGGAGGCACAAGTCTGCAAGCCACAGGCTAAGCTAACTCCTGTATCCCATTAAAACAAACTAGGATTCACTACAGGGCCTGCATCCAAGCCTGCACACTCTCTGCCTTCATACGTGGAGATTGAGCAGTGACAATTGACAACTTTCAACATTCCTCCCGAAGCCTGTGTTAGTATTCTCACAGCCAGGCATCCCTTGAAAAAAGTAGTATACTCCTTACACTGTGACAAATTTGTGGCATGATGTGTATTGAGGAATATTGATCCTCCATCTGCTTCTCTTTCTCAGGTCTTGGTATTTTTTGTTTCTTTGGCCCAGCAGGGCTCTGCTCTGGGCACAATTAAGGCCAGCCATTTCTGCGTTTTTGCAGTTGCCGGACCAACCTTTCTTATTTTAGTCACCTGTTGTGATGAAATTAAAAAAAACATTGCAGCCAGTGTTTCCCCCCAAGCCATTCATCATACTCCAGTGGGATTTTAGCCTGGTCCTAACATTCCTGATATCCACTCATTTCGTTCCATTCCACAACTGTCCTGTTCATTTGTTGACCATCAAACCACTTTCCTGGTGGCCATTACATTGGCCAGGAGGGTCAGCAAGATGCAGGCACCCTCGTTGCATTCTGCATGCACTACTATCTACTGTGACAAACTGGTTCCAAGCATGTGCCTCCTTGCTCCTGAATGTAGTCACTGCTTTGCACATAGGCCAGACCATTACCCTGCCTAGCTTTTTTGCCCTGCCTCATCCTTCTAAGGAAGAGGAGAGACTCCACCATCTGGACCCAAAAAGAACGCTGTTGTTTTGACTGCACAAAAGTATTCCGGGTGAATGACCAACTCTTCGTAATGTGCAGAAACCTCCTAAAGGATAGAGTTCTGCATAAAGATCTACTACACATTGGCCAAGAAGCAACCATCTGAGGTATTGCATGCTCATTCTACCAGAGCCAAAGCTGTGACCACAGCTTTGGCTCACAAAGTTCCAGTGTTGTACATCTGTCGGCTGCAACATGGGCTTCCTTGCACATGTTTAATATGTACTACTGCCTGGACAGTGAAGTCCATCTGGATGGGTATTATGCCTGTTCGGTCCTGCAGGACTTTCCAAGTTCTAAGTTGGGTTCACAGAACCGCCTCCGGGGGGGCATTGTTTGCGTATATATTCTAAGGTAAGGAGTCTGTGGATAGAAGTCTCTGTCAGATGATCAAGTTACGTCTGTGGATAGAAGTCTCTGTCAGATGATCAAGTTACTTACCTTTGGTAATGGCCAATCTGGTACTCTATCGAGATGCAAATTCCTTACCGATTCTCACCAGCTTGCAACTTGATTATAGGATGAGGGATTCCCCCAGATATGGAATCCAACAGTATTGATGATTTTCAGAAATATAGGGTTTCTTGTGCAAGCCTGGCCCTTACATCCGTAAATGTAGTTCCTTTACTGGGTAAGTGCATTCCTAATCTGTGGAACCTTGCCAGTGATTCCTGAGGATCTCAGACATTCTCTGGCTCAGACAGTACATGATGGTCAGTATGCAGCAAAGTATGTAATCTGTGCAGGCCTGGTTCCATAGATTCTGTTGGAGGGCTATCAGCACCCATGTCATGATTAAAAGGCATGCATGCATTGAGTTGACCGGATTTTATGATGATGCATCCTTAATGTATATGTACTTCGATGAGTCCAGAGAAAAAGCAAACCCAGCACTATAAAGATTTTAAGGCATCTGAGCCACTGCATATTCTTTGGGCTATTGACACCAGCTAAACAATTTCCCCATTAATTCATGAAATTCAAAGGCTATTTTGGGGACTAGCCTAAAAACTTTGACATAGAGGTGATAGTTTTCCCAACCAGCAATGCAGCAGACAGTCTAGTCCTTTCTGAGCCAGGGATGTGGCAGCGGCTTACTACCTGCAAGGCAACAGGGACATTGGTCCTTTAATTGCTCCTCCCCTGCTGCAGCAGTTACTAAACTGCTTTAGCTTCTCAACAGCTCATTTCAGGCTGATGAGTGGTGGTATTCAAGATTTCCTCCCCGACTGGGGATTAATTATGTCAGAGAAATGTCTATTTTGTTCAAAAGGGTTATGCCCTACTCTTCATTGCCTTCCCATCCCATCTACTGCCCACACAAAATGCATTTCAGAGGACCACTTGAGAATCCTGATGAGGGAGGCATACCTTTTATTCTCCAAGGGTGCCCTTGAATGTGGACTGGACTTAGAGAAAGGCGAGGGATGTTAATCACCTCACTTCCTTATTCTGAAAAAGGATATGGTCCTTAAGCCTATCCTAGATGTTCACCCATTTAATGCCTTCCTGCAGAAGGACAAATAGATACTGTTGCTGACTCAGATTCTAACTCCTCTAGAACCAATAGACTGTATGGGTTTTCTGGCACTTTAAAGGCGCTTATTTTTATATTTCAATCATGTAGTCTCACAAGTCTTACCTGTGGTTCAGGTTAGGCCAACAATACTTTATTTGCTGTGATCCTCGCCAGGGTCAGTTGTGGACTACCACTGGACAGTGGTGGATGTCCTAACATTGGTGTTCTCTCTAAAAAAGCAGAAATCTCACCTGATTTGTTCGCAGACTCTTCCATTCATTGGGCGATGCCTGGACATGGTGGAGTTCAAGACTTTTCCTCCATAGCAGCAAGTCCAGGACATTCAGGCTATGATCCCAATGTTTCAGGCTCAATCCTGGATCATGGTGGCTCTAAGATTACTTGGCCTTATGCATCCTCCTCGATTATGTCACGTGGCAGTTACATGCACTGCAATGGAAGTTCCAGTGAGACCAGCCTCGGAGCAAGCTTTCCAACCCCAGCCAGGATTTGAAGAAGATGGTTCAAGATCTGCACAGGTGGCTACTTTAATCCAGCAGTAAGTCCCTTCCACTCCATCAGTTTGCTGGAGCTGCAGCCCATTCATCTGGCTTAGAAGGCCTTCCTACAGTCCAGCAAGGGGAGGCCTGTGCATGTTCTCTCGAACAGCACCACTTCCATGTGGTACTACATCAAGGAAGGTAGAGTGGGGGGGTCTTCAGTCCTGCCCAAGAGCCATTGCCTCTCTGGAGGTGGTTGGAGCACCTGGGCATCTTCCTGATTGCAAACCACCTAGCAGGGTCCCTGAATGCCAGAGCAGATCACTGATCAGACATTGTCTTGCAGATCATGAGTAGTGTCTGATTCCCAAGGTGGTTGTGGGCGTATTCTGACAGAGGGGGTGAAATGTTTTCTAGAAGTCTAGTACATGGCTTGAGATAGTATTCTCTGGACACTGGCACTAACACTTAGTCAGTGGACCAACATGAGACAGAGAATCCTATGGACTGCAGCCCACTAAGCATTACACAAGTAAGGTGCCTATTATCATTTTTTAAAACTTTATTTTCATTTTATGTAATAACAAGACAGCATAACGTCAATCACTGGCGAGTTACAATAAACACATGAGCAGATAATACAAGTGCTCAGTGAACATGGCAGCCGTTGGGGTTTATCAAAACAGCACAATTGGTAACACATAGCAAGTACTGGTTAGCCACCTTTGCAGGGATTAAAACTCCAGTGACAACAGGCCGAGGGGATCCAGCATGCAACCTGCCTACCAGTGTCCACCAGAAAGATTTTTACCACAGGTAAGTAACTTTTTCTTCTGTACTACATACGGTTGTGGTCCACCAAAACATACTTGATGTTTTTCTTATCTTAACAGGGCCTCTAAGTTACGATAGGGCATATTATTAGCAGATGTTGCATCAGCTCTGTATGTATGAAAGTTCCCTTTGACAGGAACAACCGGGTAAAACTCCACCCATGAGTAAAATATGTTAACAGGGTATGCAACATGTGCATTTACAATGGGTATTCCACTTGCAGCATTAGCAAAACCCCTAACCAAGAAGTGTTGTGTAAGTGGCGGCACAAAAATCACCCTAATCAGAATAGGTTTCTGTGCCATCATAAAACTGATTCAAAATATGAAATTCAGAACTGATATCAAAATGTAGAACCAAGGGCCAGATGTAGCAAAAATGCAATTTGCGACTTGCAAATTGCGAGTCCCTGCGACTCGCAATTTGCAAGTCGCAAATTGCTATGCAATTCGCAATGGGGTCGCAATGACCCACCTCATGAATATTCATGAGGTGGGTCGCAAATTGCGGCCCCATTGCGAGTATAGGCACTCGCTAACATGGAGGCCTGCTGACGTCAGCAGGCCTCCATGTTAGCGACCTGCTTTTCAATAAAGCAGGTTTTTTTTTTTTTGAAGTGTAGCCCGTTTTCCCTAAGGGAAAACGAGCTGCACTACAAAAAAAAACGAAACCTTTAGTTTCGGATTTTTCAGGGCAGGGAGTGGTCCCTTGGACCACTCCCTGCCCTGAAAAAATAATATGGGGTCCAGTCACAAAGGGGAAGGGGTCCCATGGGGACCCCTTCCCGTTTGCGAGTGGGTTACCATCCACTTCAAGTGGATGGTAACTGCGACTCCATTTGCGACCGCGTACGCGGTCGCAAATGGAGTTGCATACCACTGCGACTCGCAAATAGGAAGGGAACACCCCTTCCTATTTGCGACTCTGAAATGCATTTTGCGAGTCGGTCCCGACTCGCAAAATGCATTTCTGCATAGCAAACTCAGGTTTGCGAGTCGCAAACGGCGATTTTCGCCGTTTGCGAGTCGGAAACCGTTTGCTACATCTGGCCCCAACTTTTTATTTGTCAAGTGCCCGACAAACCCACATGAAAAGGCAAATACTTGTCTGAACTAAGAGAAGAGACCAATATTATCACAAATGTTTCCGCCATTAGTAATACTTGTCTAAATCTTGTGTGTGTTATGCAAGATTACTCAAATATCGTGCCCCACATTGGGTGCCAACGATGCATTTTCTGGAATTCCGGAACACACCCTAAGAAGGGGTTCTGTGAACCCTCTGCCACTAAGGACTTACTCAATGTACCAACATGAGGCAGCAAACCTAATATACAACCCACTGAGCAATTAAGCTGTGTATTAGTTAATGATCAATCCTGTGAGACTCACAAGAATAGTTAGTGGAACCCAAAGCCTTTTTCATTATGGATAGGCACATCCATGAACATTAGGAAGCTGGCATATATTTTTAAGATGTACTAAAATCAAAAGCCCGTCCTAGTGCACAATATATTAATAGTACTTACAGTGAAAATAAACAAGATAGTCATAGTAACATTTGTTAAGTCAAAATCCAAACCGTTCCGTGGAGAGGCCTTTTTTAATACCTAAAAAGGTCCCAAGTAAGTATTATGCACACTGTTACCAATAATTGTTCATGCTCTATTTCTGTGGGCACAGAAAGTATGTCTGTGTGTGTGTTTTTATGGTATGAACCTAGACAAAAGCAGCTGAGTGCGATAGATGGCAAAAGTCCAGGATAAAGTCAGAGTGATAGCGGATGCTTTGTTGATGACGTTAACTGTGTTATGACGTACTCTTGTTTGGAGAGGTGCATCTTCAACTCTTTTCTAAACTGGAGCAGCATAGAGGTGATAGTAATGGATATGGGAATATTGTTCCAGGTCCTGGGATCATAACTGAATAAGGCCTGCTACCTTATTTTTTCTGTTCACAATTTTTAGTCTGCAGTCTGATGGTGTCCTGATTGTGGGTGTGCCGAGAACCACCAGAGATGGTGAGCCTCTCTGCAAGGAAAGAGGGTGAGATGGTGAGGTTGTCTGTCTACCTGTGGACGAAATGTCATGAACAAAAAGGATATATGAAGATACAGACTAAGATATATTGATGCTGGAATGTGCACCTAGCAATCATTCTCTACCTCCTTATACTTTAATACTGTATCCTTTAAATTAAATATGTGCCATCCTGATACAACAATAAAAGGGGGCAGCTAGTACAATAGGTCAACATCATAACCTCCTTTAAAGCACATTGGTAGCGCCTGACAAACTTATTTTCTTTTTCTTCTTTGTTGTTGCCTAACGCTTACATGTATTAAATCCTTTGGCTTCTGTAGCCTTTTTCATTTCTATATGACTTTGTTTAAAAAACCTGAGAGATTATCTCCAATATGGGGCTGGCATCGGGCCATGATTTCAAACGTCCTCTTTTTACCCTCCTTCAAAACTATTTGTTGTTTAATCACATTTGAACATGGCTTGATTTACAGGCCAGCCCTCTTCCTACCTTTACCAAATTAAATAAATGCCGAGCCCAGCACATATGTGATCCAGGCGATTACAGGCACTGAGGCTCACCATCGAAACAGTCAACTGATATTAGTAAGTCCCGCACTTTCCTCAGACACTAACTAGTTTAAATTTCATAATTTTCCATTAAGCAAGGGCCCATTTTACCAAATGTGACCACTGTTGCTACTATGCCCATCTCACCTTATTTTTCATACTTACAACACCGTTGTGGGCTCTCAGGTATGTCCCTATGACAACACTTGTTTAATCATTAAATACAGATCTGTTAGTCACGCCTAGGAGCTTCGATGAGCTACTAATCAGTCAGTTGAGTGTGTGTCATGGCAATAATCACATATAAAATGCAGTTTTTACTTTATACTGTAATGATGGCAATTTGTAACCATCAGTTTTGCATTATTGAGAATTATATTCACTAAAGACCACTTACTCATTTATCAGTCAGTGAATGCCTCTTTTTTCATGTTTTTGTTCCCCATCATACTGCCTAACTTTTAACATACCATTAGAGGTATGCAGCAAGTAAGTTTTCAAAATTCCACTATTAGTATTCATATTACACTAATGGGCATATCCCACTTATGGTACCTCTTAGACCTGTCAGCCTTAGGGTGGTCTTCCCCCAAACATTTTGCCTTCACCCCTCTTAACTTTTACATTTGTTTTTGTCTTAGGACTCTGTGCCATTTACCACTACTAACTAGTGATAACATGCTTGTGCTGTCTCCTTTGAACATGGTACAATTTGCTTGCAACTGATTGGTATGTTTAATTTACTTATAAGTCCCTTGTAGAGTGGTATACCATATACACATGGCCTGTAAATTAAATGCTACTAATGGGCCTGCAGCAAATTTTCTGCCAGCCACTTACGTAGCCCCTTAAAACATATCCCAGGCCTGCCATTGCAGCCTGAATTTAGTTCTAAACTGCCAATTCGACCCCGCAATATAACCCCCTTGATCAGCCTTAAACTCCTCTTTTATTGCGTATACTTCATTCCTAAGGTAGGCCCTAGGTAGCCCATAGGGCAAGGTGCATTGTAATTAAAAGGATGGGCATGTACATTTAAGTTTTACATGTGCTGGTAGTGAAAAACCTCTAAATTTGTTGTTCACTTTTTTTCACTTCTGTGGGACCTATTTGTCTTATTGGATAACATTGGGTTGTCCTATTACATTTAATAAGTGATAAGGTTTGATTGGGAACAGAAAAGCCTTTCTTGTTTGGTGTCTGAGAAATTGTAATCAAAGATCCTCTTTAAGGATAAAGTCGGATTTTATGTTACAATTTTTAAACTGCCACTTTTACAAAGATTGCATTTTCCTACCCTAAACTATTTGGTGTCTGCAGCCTTTCCAGGGTCAATTGACTGGGTGTAGTTAGCAGTTGTACTTTGTTTATTCTTCCCAGACAGACACACAATGGAGGGATTAGGTCCACCTAAATGGGGCATCAACTGGCAGATTAGGGTCTGGAACTCGGCATAGCCCCACTTGCAACTAAGTATGCTGAGAAATTCTAATTAAGGATCCTCTTTAACAGTAAAGTCTGATTTTATCTTGCAATTTTGAAACTGCCACTTTCATAAAGTTAGCATTTTCCTACTTTAAATTAGTTGGTGCCTGTAGTCTCTCCTGGGTCACGTGACTGGGTGTAGTTAGCAGTTGTACTTTGTTTCTTCTTCACAGACAGCCATACAATAGTGAGATTAGATGCGCCTTAATGGGTCATCTTCTGGCGGGATGGGATGTGGAGGTGGGCGCAACCCTGCTTGCAAGTGAATATGCTGTGCTCTGCCTTCACACAAAGGCCTTATCACCCCTGCATTGCTCATGCAGCCACCTTGGAGCCAGGGCAGGGGAGTAAGGAAACTTCAAACATTTCAAAAGGAATTCTCTAAAGACTTCTCATACTTAAAAGAAGGCACCAGGTATAAAAAGCAAAGAAGGCACCAGGTATAAGAAAGGAACCCTCAGACACAATCTTCAATACACCTGTGGACCTGTAGATACTACAGAATAAGGACTGCTGTACTGCTTTGCTCCCAGAAGGACTGTCACTCTGCTGTCCTGCTACTCTGCTCCTATGCTGCCTGCTGCCCTGCTTGCTGAGAAGAAAGACTTGGCTTACACCCTTCATCACAGGCTGACATGACTTTAAGGGTCATCCAACTGACCTCATGTTTTGAGCCACAGGTGCATAAGCTCCAAAGGCTCCCTGGAGCTGCGCTGCTGACCAGCTGCTGGGACCTGCCTTACCCTGCTAGCCTTTGCCGAAGGGAGTTCCTGATCCTCAAGAGGTGCCTCTCAGTCCTGTACCCTTCATGTGGCCTCAGTTGAGCTCTCTCCTCAAGAAAAGAAGAAACCATTAAGTTATGGGCTTTTTACAAATGTGCCAGTTCGTATCAAGATCTTGCTGGCTGTGCCGTCCGCCAAAGCGAAATTCCAGTGAACCCGACTCTTCGTGGCACTGCGCCTGCCAACAATACCCGGCAGCTTTACAGCACCAGGCAGCTCGAGATCTGCACTTCTCACTAGTGTATCTACAGCTCACAGTGACCACCAACATGCAGCTCCAGCTACAACCATCAGTGATGCCTGACAGAATATTCCCGCTGCAGTGACGATTGTCTGCGATGCCCAGCCTGCTATTTGTGCTAATTTGACAACCATCTGCAATTCTCTCCCTGCTCCTCACAGCCACTTCCACCCCAAATGGAACTCTTCATGCTGGACTTTGAATGTAACTGTTTCAGCTAGATTAACCTGGTACCTATATCCTGCCAGCACTTCATTGCGGCCGACCTGAAATTGTGACTTTCACCCAATGTCACATGGCTAGAAAACCGCAAGTGGCGTGTTGTGCTTTTAGGTGCTTTACTTACTTTAAATCTTCAAAATTGCATGCCTCTGGTTCTACGGATTGGGTTTTTCTCATTTTGGTGTCCAGTAATTTGTTAAAATTTACTCTATGTTTCTAAATTGGTGTTTGATTTCCTTTTGTGGTGTTTTCGTTTTATTAATGTTGGTGTACTGCAGAAATACTTCACACATTGCTTCTAAGTTAAGCATGACTGCTTTTGTGCCCAGCTGCCAGAGGTCAGAAGTTAATCTAGTGGCTTTTGATATGCTGATGGGGACTGTGGCTCTTGCTTGAGAGGATTTCACTCCCTAGTCAACCACCAACCCAATTTCTCAAAGTATCCCATGTGGTACTACTGTTACCAGTACCGCTGATAGAAATTCATTACTTGCTGCACTAGATTTAGGTTCTCATGACCGCACATGTGAAATCAAAGAAATCGGGTCACTTTTACTTTCTGCTGCATTCCTCTTACCTGGGCCATTGATACAGGACTATTACTTAGCCATTACACACTGGCTTTTTCCACTGCCACCAGTGTTGTTTATGTTATAATTGCTACTATTACGCTTACCAACCTTCATATTTCCAGACATCTAAACTTATATTATGCCAGTTTGAGGCTCATATGTTCCTAGGCCCCACCCCCCAAACTTACCTGTGTCCAGTCCTCTGACCTGTCAAGGCCTTTTGGGACTCAGCGCCCACTCCTCGAGGCACCCGCCTCGGTCTTGCTCTCTCCATCACTCACTGTCTCACACTCTTCTGTTCTCTCTCGCACCTCTAGTGCCTCACACTTACTCTTGTTTCCTCCTGTACTGTCTCCATTAGCATTTATGATTAGTGCTTCTTGCCATCTCTGTTTCATCTCTTTTGTCTTATGCTTTTAAATCCCATGTCTTTTTTGCTTTGTGCTCTTTTCCATTTTCACCTTCATGACATCTCTTTTGTCTTGTGCTCTTTTGCTAGTGTTACCTTTGTGCCATCTCTGTGTCTTTTTGCCTTGTTCTCTTTTGCCTCTTGTCACCTCTGTCCCATCTATTTTGCCTTGTGCCCTTTTGCCCCCATTAAGTTTTTGTGCCATCTCTTTGTGTCTTTTTCCTTGTGTTCTTTTTTCCTTGTCTTGTTACCTTTGTGCTTTCTTTGTCAGTTTTTTTGTCATACCTTTGTGACTCCTTTCCCTTTCCTCTTTGTGCCCTTCCTACACTCCTTTTCCTGCCTCCCACCTCCCACCTCCCCTAACTCCTCTCCCTGCACCCTACCAGCTCCTTCAAACACTCCGCTAAGCCCCATCCACTGCCCCTGCACTCTTCCCAACTCCCTCTTCCCAAGACCTATTAAATAGCACCCACACCGCGGACACACTATTAAGCAGGTGCCTAGGCCAAGCCTCTGACACAAATCTGCATCCCTGGGGTGGGGGTCTCTGCCCACTGGGATGTAGAACAAAGACCTTCCTGGGTGAAGGTGCTAAAACCCACTCCCTCAGGAATCTGCACTGCTCTTTTGATGAGCTTCAAAGGGCCTACTGCCTTTGAAACTCGACCACCAAGCCTGCTGCGAGCAGTAGATGGCTGCCTCCATTGCAAACCCCCACTTTTGGCAGGAGCAACAGCAGGAAACTCAAACAGTGGCCCTACCTAGCATGCACCACCTCTAAGGTGTTGCTTGTGAGGTGGACTCTCCATTTAATTTTCCTCCATCTTGGATGGAAGGAAAATAGCCAATCAGGTGTAGGGAAGTGGTCACTTAGTGGGTGTAGCTACCCTAGGATAGATGACCCCTTGGTCACCAACAGGTTCCCTCTAAAACGCCCAATAAACACAGTGTTTAGTGGGCATCCCTAGACCAAGAAATCAGGTTTGATGGGCAGAAGATGACCAGCAACAAAAAAGGTGCCAACCCTGCCTGCTGCACCTAGGACCCAACAATCGCCAATGAGGAGCTGTTGGACAACTGAAAAGAACCCTAGAGGATCTCCAGGCTTTGCACATTGCCAGAGAACTCGCTCCAGAGTGGAAGTACCACTCTAAATTCACAATGAACCAACAAGCCAGTGAGGTCCACTTCACCGACCGGATGGTAACTCTGGAACCGGATGCCGCAGGTAGACCAAATTTCACATCAATGACCATGAGGTAAACCCTGCCAGTGTTCCAATTTTAGTGGCACTAAGCCCTCTAGCAGTAGAATCCTACTAATACCCTGAGTATTGGTCACCTGACATCGGACACCAAGAAAAACAGCCCACCTGGGACTCTAAAAGGACCAGGAGGAAGCCCTAGTCAAGGGACTTAAGAAATAACTCAGACCTCCCACCAGGGTGTCCCTGTTGTCCTCCAAACGACCCTTGAACCAACCTACCTCCTGCTTCCGAGAGCATCCTTGTGCACAGCTCCTGGCTCACCGATTCGCTCTGCACCGGCCGTCCTGTGCCCTGCACCGAAGAACCAACTGTGCCCTAAGGGTCCCCCACCCCTTGCGACCTCAACACTCCAAAGGGACGCCGAAGATTCACCTTTAAACTTACCTGTGCAGTGCTTTTCCAAGTGGTCCCCCGGCAGTGGCCCTGCACCAGCTCCAGAGAATATTCTCGCTGCTCCTGCAGGAACCAGGAGTAGCCAGAGCTTCTCCAGCTGGCACAGTGTGCCCACCGATGACCTCAACCAACCTGCACATGAAGAACTTTGTAAACTTACAGTGTGATTTTATATGTATTTTTTAAAGGTTATTGTCCATTGATTCCTATGGTGCGTAGTTGCGTACAAATAGACTTTTTTTTTAATTAAACTTCATATCTTAAAAAGTACTTAACCAATTTTGACAATCTTGGCCAACAGCATGAGAACCATCCACTCAGGGGCACTGATGGACCCTTGTCCCCACCACATCTACAACATAGGCACCTCCTTGGTCAGTGAAGCACTCACCCACATCCTAAACACCTGCCTAGCCACTGACACATTTCTGAAAGCCTGGAAACACTCAACTCTCAACACACTACTGAAAAAGACTTCACAGACCCCACCCAGTTAGCAAAGTACCACCTGATTTCCCTACTACCATACCCAGCCAAGGACATGAAAAAACAGTCAACAAGCGCCTCACAACCACCTTGATCTACGCCAGCTCCTGGACACCACCCATTCAGGTTGCAGACCCAATCACAGCACCTAGACAGCCCTCATCACAGCAACCAATGACATCAAGATGATCCTTGACCGTGGGGAAACAGCCCCCCTTCTTCTTGCTAGACCTCTTGGTAGCATTTGACACAGTCTTACACTCCACCATGATCAGAAGACGTCACAAGGTAGAAATCCAAGGTCCCGCACACCAACTGCATCTGCACTTCCTAACTGTGAGAACCTAGAAAGTCACCATGCCACCCTACACATCGAAAACCAGGAACATCACCTGTGGCGTCCCCCAAGGATCATCTACAAGCCCAAAATTATTCAACGTCTACCTAACTTCACTAGCTGACATCACCAGGTCACAAAGCATCAACATTCTCTACTATGCATATCACGTACAACTGACACTCTCCCTTACGGAAAAGACACCCATGATGAGAACCAAATTCACAACCTGCATGACCACAGTAGCCCCTGGGATGAGATCCAACTGCTTCAAGCTCAACTTTGACAAGGTTGAAGGTGTGATTTTTTTTTTAAAAGAACAACTCCCTGTGGGGCTCTACCTGGTGGCCAATGTATTTGTACCTTCAGCCAGAAATCTGGCACATTGTTAGTTTGTCTTTTGAGTTTTCTGATGTATGTGATTTGTCTTAAGTGTAAACAATGTTTTCATATTTCAGGTTCTAGGTGTATTAAGCAATAGGCTATTGCGTGAATCTAATGAATTTATAATAATTATGTTCTAAGAAATTATTTATTGCATTTTCCTTACTAATTTGTGTATTCAATGTTGCATCTACGAATTTAGTATTTTTTTCTATTACAATCATTTTTTAGTGCATATAGTAACCTAGGAATCATCATCAGACAAACTTGACATTACAGCCTAGGTTCCTCTGTGACCGCCACCTGCTTCATTATCCTGAGGATGCTGTGAAAAGAGGCTACCAGAGAGCTCCAGAAAGTCAGTCACACAGGCACTCATTTTCTGCAAACTTGACTATGGAAACACACTCTTTGCAGGAATCACCAAACAGCTCCTGACCAGACTCCAGAGCATCTAGAACGCAGCTGCAAGACCCGTTCCCAACCTACCAGGCTCCTCCTATATCAGACCACATCTCAGAGAACTTCATTGACTCACCATGCACAAGAGCACTAAAGTCAAACTCCTCACATACGAAGCACTACACAATGTTATCCTTGAACTGCCTCATACAGTTCCGCAAACCTTCCAGACACCTCTATTTAGGTGGACTCTTACTTGCATAAGTACCTTGCATAAACAAAAGTAGAGAAGGAGGCTGCACCTTTTCATACATCTCTCCTAAATCTTAGATCAACCATCCACATAATATAAGAGCCTCCTCTTCGCTTCTTGAGTTCCACAAGAAACTGATGACCTGGCTCTTCGAATAAACTCCTGGGAGTCCTCCGCCTATCCACTTGCAAAGCACCTATATACCATCATAGGTGATTAGTGCACCATACAATATGCATAACATAACATTCTGACAGCACGGGCGTGGCTGGGCCAAGATGGGGGATGTGCTTTAACACAGCTCTGCGCTGGTAACCCCAATTATCCTACATTTATCTTGCCAAATATAAGCCATTGACCCTCCAGCTGGTTTATGTAATGGCTGCGACCCTGTAGACTCTCGGGGACCCGACCACTGTACATCACGAGGCTGCTACACACTGATCGGCTGCTGCGTGGTGCCTGGGGCCTGCTGCTAGTGCCACAGCCTTAGATGCAACCAGAGCCTGATAAATGTGGCAGTAGGGGTGCACCTCTCATATGCTGCCAAACGCGGCTGAGGGTAGGAGATGGCTGCCAAGAGAGAACACCTGCAAGGGCACCACCTCAGCACGAACCGAAGGTAGGAAAGTGCCAACCAGCATGGTGTATGCAGGGCTGGGCCCATAAACGGAGCAGAGAGCTAGCCCCCGCTGACAGTGTCCCTCACTCTTCTTCCTACTGTGAGTGGCAAAACAGCAGACTGACCAGGCCAGTGATCGGCCCTGCTTAGATATAGCATGCTGCATAATGGAGTTTGGAGACATGGGAGACACGCCCAATAGCTCCCAAACCTGCGCTCCTCCTCCCGGCCAAAAATCTGATGACCCCGCCATTCGGGGACAGAAATGGAGTACCATGAGCAGACAATCGCTATTAGTGCAAATCCCAGACCCGCATGATGACCTAATGCAGTTCACAGATATCTCCATCGCCAGTGACATATGTGAGTGTAATAACTAAATATAAACTCAGAAGTCAATCATGTGTGCGTGGTGTTGCCCCGGTGCATAGATTGCGAGCCGCAAACTGAGCACAATGAACTTATAACACTTCAACCAACCATACCCCCTTGGTTTGGAAGCCTAACTTCATTATCCAACCACCTTGCAAGAACCGAGTATGCACCTGATGGGCGCAACACAGGAGAAGTGTGGTACATTCAATCAAACAGACCGGACGGAACTTGTGGGCTACTCGTGCTTTTTTGCCGGAAACAATCACTGGCGATGACAGACAGGCCAGCCTTGTAGGGTGCTGGATTTTGCATGTTACATGCCACACAGACCAAAGCTAACCACCCTGTCCTAAACGTGGGCCACCTACCCTCCAATGCACCTAGGATGCTGGCACAGCTGTTTCACACCACCGGCTAGGTACGCATACCAGTACAACACAATCATCAACTCCAGGTGATAAACCTGACATGGTACAAGCAGCCATAGAACACCTGCGTACGTCACTGGAATCCAAAATCAACCAGATAGCAACTGACTTAATGCTACTACATTGTTGTGGGTAGACTAGCACATCCAAGAGCTCAAGTACAGTAAGATGATGTTGCTTGCAACATTCAGTCTTATTTGGGTATGTTTATTACATCCTTGGATATCAAGTTTGCAATAACCAAATCTTGTTAAATGTCTCATTTATTATAACCAATGTTCATTGATTCTGCACATTGTATCCCACCTGCTAAACTTGTGCAACTGCAACTGTAACTGCTAAAACATGTGCTCTTCACAGTGTGATCTGTATTGAACATGTGCCACAATCAGGAGGACAATTGCTAATTTCCTTAACAAGCAACCAACTGCCTTTCCACCTGCTCCAACTGTAACTTCCAAAACGTGCTCTTCACAAAGTGATCTGTATTGAACATGTGTCACAATCAGGAGGATAATTGCTCATTTCCTTAACAAGCAATCAACTGCCAAAAGGCAAATGCACATTTGATTATTTAAGGATACTTGTGAGTCTGAGGCTTTGCCTGGCTTTGCATCTATTGCTCTGCTCACCTGATTCCAGTCAAGTCAAGTTTCTTGTCCTCCAGCCTGCCT
This sequence comes from Pleurodeles waltl, assembly GCF_031143425.1. NCBI lineage: Eukaryota > Metazoa > Chordata > Amphibia > Caudata > Salamandridae > Pleurodeles > Pleurodeles waltl. Next base: position 608,405,637 of record NC_090444.1, on the reverse strand, counting down.
CCAGTTGAGTTCCAGTACAAGTCAAGTTTCTTGTCCTCCAGCCTGCCTCCAGTTGAGTTCCAGTACAAGTCAAGTTCCTTGTTCTCCAGCCTGCCTCCAGTCGAGTTCCAGTGTTCCTCATTCTCGGATCAGCTTCCAGTCAAGTGCCAGCATTTCCTGTCCTAAGGACAGCCTCTGGTCGGCTTCCTACAGAGTCCCGGCTTTCCTCTTCTGTCTTCTGCCGATTACCCCGTATTTCCTGTAAAAGAGAGAAAATAAGAAAGGTGAAAAAAAACAAGTAAATACTTTAAGACAATAAGAATTAGCGTAATTTATTGTTTGGGTGGGAATCCAAGGTACCGTTAAACTGACATTAAGAAAAGACGTATTTCTTGTAGGAAGCGCTCCCCTGAGAATTAGGAGATTGGAAATAAAGCAAGTTTGTCAAAACTATTATTGGAAAGAGATTACACCAAAACAGAAAGAAGCCTTTTAGTCAAGTTGATTGTTTTGAGTTTCGACATAGCTTCAGAGACTCTGAAAGTATTGTAAAAAGAAGAGTTGTTCAACCTTTTAGAAAGAAATGCTCAATGTGTCAGCAATAACTGACATTATGCAATGTACAATAGTTTATGCAAGTTCAGTGTATTAATGAAGTAATTATTTTTCCCAGAATCCTTAAAACCAAGAATCCAGTATTTTGAGAAATCAGATGTCCTGACGCCTAACATGACACACAGTTCAGGGTCCATCCATCCGATTCTGCAGAAGCTGGTATTTTCTCTTTCCAAACACCCCATCACCCTCAGGACTTGCGAGAGGGCAATGTACTCTACAACGCGGTCACGCTAGTCCTCACCAAGATTGGGGAATAGTCATCACCCCATCAGAACCCTGGATTCCAGGTGAGTGGCTCACACAGAACATACATGCAGACCATTGCAAATTGACAGATCGAGTCCAATCAACAGAATTGTCACTTCAAGACCTCCAACCTAAAGCAGACTGACTATTAACGGATCTGCAGACCTTTATGCAACACATTCAGAACTTGGAGGCGTGAGCTGAAGACTTAGAGGGGTGCACCAGGTGTGATAATATCGGCATACTAGGATTACGAGAAGGAGTGGAGGGTAGGGACACAGTGACTTACGTAGACTCCTTCCAGATTGGACACTTTCTCCGTTCTTCGCCGTTAAAAGGGTGCATTGCGTCCTGGCATGGGGCCCTGCACCTGGCGCTAACCCCAGACCTCTTATACTTCACCTGCTGCATTATCGTGACCTAGACTCCACACTAAGAGAGACTCAAAAGATAGGGGAAGAGGACCGCGACCCATAAACCACTATCGTCCACCATGTAAACCCTGCTAGCTAAAAGCGATGCCCGGCCTGGAGCGGAGGCTCGCTAAAAGGGACAAGCCCTGCAGGTACCCACTCAGCTTTTGGGCGCCACACCGAACATGGCTCCAGAATTCACGTCGGGGAAACAACTCCAGTGATGAAGACTCGTCCATGAAATGACCCAACCCAACAGAACACAGAGCTGTCCTGGATGTGACATCTCAAACACCGATCAAAATCATATAACTGGTGAAACAGGAAGAAACAGCTTGTGCTGCCGATCACTGTGTGTACACCACTACATAGCCCACCACAACTGTCTTCCTCTCCTACAAGATAAATCTCAATCAGCGCACTCAGTAATCCTCGCAACACATGTGCCAACTGCGAAGGCTCCCTCTTAGACACCGGGTGTGAATCTTTTGTAGGCTCTACTCACCGGAGGGCACCAATACGAGACTCTGATACCTACCCGTTATAGGGGGTTAAATACCCACCAGCACTGGGTTACTGGTATACGGACAACGTCTCAACCCAGCTCCTTCCCACTCTGCCCCATTTTTCCTCACACCTTTATTAATTATAAATTCCTGGCTCAAGATGGCCAAATGTTTGGGCAAACACACATTGCAGCTTTGCTCTATTGGTATTTTATATGTTACATTTTACTTAAGTTCTTGTTTTACTGCTTTATTGTGTTATTTCAATCCTACATCTCCTATGTTTCTAGGGAAGACACAGACACTCACCTTAGCTCAGTTGAACACCCACATGACGTCAACCAGAATACAAGGTAGCAAATCATCATTATGTCCCACACTAACTTAATGACCTGGAACGTGCGGGGCATGCATACACCCTCATGGCGATACATGGTATACTCCTACCTTAAACGCCATATAGTGCATGTTGCCTTGATACAGAAATCTCACTTAACACACCATGAAGCAATGAGACTGCAGCGCAGATGGCGTGGACAGGTATACGCCAACCGCTACTCCTCTTATGCTCGAGGGATGCTGATATGGGCCCGCCCTGGGAACCCCTTTGCTTCAGAAGAAACAAACATTGACCCTGAAGGCCGGTACCTATTTGTTAAGGGCCGCTTAAACTGCCATCAGATTTTGTTAGGGAACATTTACGCTCCCAATACAGACCAACACTCCTACTTACAAACCATCTCAAGGGCTCTGTCTAAATGAGGTGGAATCCAGTGGCTATTAGATGACTTTAATAACTCAGGTTAGGACGGAAAGCCTCATATCAGGACCGATCTAGATCCACAGGGATCCCCGCTCTCGCCCCTTCTGTTCTTCTTAGCCATTAAGCCTCTTGCGCTTGCCATGCTTTCCCAGGCTGTAGATTGGGGAATACCCATTGGGGATGGAACACACATGATCTTGCTATATGCAGGCGATCCACTTCTGTACATCAGAGATATCCACTCCATCCCTCAAACAACTGCACAAACTTTACCACAGTTCGCCCTCATATCCAGCCTTAAAGTTAAGTGGGCAAAATTATGTTTATTCCCCTTTACACCTACAACACCTGACCCACATCTTAAAATAGATAACACCATAGTGACCTATCAGCCTACAGTCTTCCACTATCTAGGCAATAGAATATATCACTCAGATACAGATCTATTTGATGGGAATATCACCAGAATGGTCACGTCCCTAAACTCCCAAATGACCTTTTGGCCTTCGCTTCCACTGTCAGTCGCAGGACGCATTGCACTCCTCAAAATGGTGGTACTGCCCTGTCTGCTCTATTATTTCTCAAATCTACCATTGTATACAACACCTGCATTTTGTAGGACTCTGGAAAAGACAATCCAAGGTTTCATCTGGAATAAAAACAGATCTAGAGTGGCGCTGCACTATTATATCTACCTTGCAGTGCCCAACTATGAGCATTATTATCTAGCATCTCAGTTTCAATGGGTTTCTCGCTGGCCTTCAGCTTGCAGATGCTACTAGATTGGAACCTTGGTGGAATCATACCACAATCCTCCACCTATTCCATCCATGCTCAACCCCACCACTGCCCCGTCCCAAGTTGTTACTTGTGGCCCACCTCTGTTTTGGCCTCTACCTTACTGGAACCATCACGCCATATGCACCAGCAATGCCACTACAAGGGATACCTAGAGGATGAGAAATAACTTCCACAACAGAGCTTCACACATGGCATACGGCGAACCTCGAAACACTAGGTGACCTATATAAAGATGAAACTACTGCTCTCTGCTGATGAAGGGATGAACCCAGAAACACATGTCCAGAGATATACAGCACTAGCTGCACCTACTAAGGTGAAAACTACAAAACACTTTAGGGAGTAAAAACGAATTTGTACTGCATTTACCATGATGCAGTGGGGAGGTAGGGTGCTCCCATCTGTTTCCTGTTTAAGAAGGCTTCCTTGAGCCAGGGAGTTGTCGACCTCTGGTTGAAGCACCTGTGTGCCAGTGAGTGGTACAAAAACCTGAGAGACTTTTGGCAGCACTTCCAGCAACACCACAGACAAAGCTGTTCTCTGCTGATGAAGGGCTAAACCCAGAAACGTGTACAGAGATTCATGAAACTATACAGCACTGGCTGCACCTTCTGAGGTGAAATAGTTCTGACTTTTTAATGGAGTACGACAATTTAATGAAGTAAGACAGAATTTGAACTACATTTATCATGATGCAATGGGGCTCACTGCATGCTGGGATGTCAGGCAGGGTGCTCCCATCTGTTGTACATTTAAAAAGGCTCCCTCGAGCCAACGAGCTGACGAGCTCTGGTTGTAGCACCCGCATGCCAGTGAGAGGTATTGAAACCTGAGATGATTTATGGAAGAATTTCCAGCACCCCAGAGATTAACCTACTGCTCTCTGCTGCTGAAAGGATGAACCCAGAAACATGTGTCCAGAGATATACAGCACTAGCTGCACCGACTAAGGTAAAAAACTACAGATTACTTTGTGGAATAAAAACAAATTTGTACTGCATTTACCATGATGCAATGGGGCTGACTGCATGGTGGTGTGTGAGGCAGGGTGCTCTCATATGTTTCCTGTTTAAGAAGGCTCCCTTGAACCAGCGAGTTGACGAGCTCTGGTTGAGGCACCTGCGTGGCAGTGAGTGATACAGAAACCTGAGATTACTTATGGCAGCACTTCCAGCAGCCCCACAGACAACGTGCTCTCTGCTGATGAAGGGCTAAACCCAGAAAGACGTGTCCAGAGATGAATGAAACTATACAGCACTGGCTGCACCTACTGAGGTGAAATACTACTGACCTTTTAATGGAGTACAACAATTTAATAAAGTGAGACAGAATTTGAACTACATTTATCATAATGCAATGGGGCTTACTGCATGCTGGGATGTCAGACTGGGTGCTCCCAAGTGTTGTGCATTTAAAAAAGGCCCCCTCGAGCCAAGGAGCTTAAGAGCTCTGGTTGTAGCACCGGCGTTGCCAGTGAGAGGTATTGAAACCTGAGATGATTTATGGCAGCCTTTCCAGCACCCCAGAAACCAACTGCTCTCTGCTGATGAAGGGATGAACCCAGAAACAATTGTCCAGAAATATACAGCACTAGCTGCACCTACTAAGGTGAAAAACTACAGAATACTTTTTGGAGTAAAAACGAATTTGTACTGCATTTACCATAATGAAATGGGGCTGAATGCATGCTGGAGTGTGAGGCAGGGTGCTCCCATCTGTTTCTTGTTAAAGATGAAATCTTTTTACCCTACTAAACCTTGAAGGCTGAAACAGGGATACCACCCAGGCACATTCTTGTTTAGCATTCCCTTGTCAGAACACTGAGAAATAGGAGGGTGATATAACAACAGAACCTCCAATGCATCTGACTATACAATATTTACATGTGATGGGCACAGGTTGCCACATCGCACGCCGGTTAACAAACACATTGAAGCACCACACAGCAATATCACTACCGCCTCTATGCAAAAAATGGGAGATGGACCTGATGCAGACGTGCACAGACAGTGAATGTGCCCCGCAATGCTAGGTTCAGGCTTATTCAGTATTATATAATACATAAAACATATCTGACCCTGGCTAAAATCACTTTGGTACTTTCACAGACTAGATGCAGCATGCCCTTGCTGTAAGTGCGTAGATGCCAATCTACTTCACTTGCTATGGGCCTGCTCTGCCCTCCAGCGTTACTAGCACGAAATAACTTAACATTTGTCCTTTTGCATGGAGAGACCAGTGCTACACGCTTGGGAAAACTGCCTCCTGGGCCTGTATGGCAGAAATAAAAAACATATCTCATACTGAATAGACTTAGGGGGTTATTACAACTTTGGAGGAGGTATTAATCCGTCCCAAAAGTGACGGTAAAGTGACGGATATACCACCAGCCATATTACGAGTTCCATAGGATATAATGGACTCGTAATACGGCTAGGGGTATATCTGTCACTTTACCGTCACTTTTGGGACGGATTAACACCTCCTCCAAAGTTGTACTAACCCCCTTAAACTTTTTTGTTGCCTCTTTGGTTATCACAAATAGGTTTTAACTTTCTATCAGACGTTTCTTGGTGTCAGGATTCTTGGTAAAGTGAAGACATTAACTCCAAAGGTAGTGCTGGTAATTAATTAAAGAAACTACTTACAAGATTATTCTTTTTCCAAAAGCGATAAGAAGCCAACTTGGAGACAGTTATGGTTAGCGTGGCCTCTCAAGATGGAGCCTGCTACTCAGTAGGAAGTTAACGGTTCATTATTTCAATTCAGTCAGGACCAGAGGCGAGGTTTATGCATTTCTTTCTTCATTTTTTATCAAACAGCCAGTTCAAAGTTCAACAAAGAAAAAACATAACACTACATATCCCATGGATCCTAACACGACTCCATGGTAACGGCTGTCCAATCCAGCCACATTCCGATTGCCCATATATATCTCCTGTTCTCCGAGTCCTTCCTCTTTCTTCATTGTTAGGAGTGTCAGTTAAGTCATACCTTTCTTATACTAATTAACCATATATTACAATTGTTTTTTCAGTGTGTGCTTATTTCTGTCTGACTCCGTTTTCGGCTAGTGCACTGTACATCAAGAAAACGATAGCGCGGCAGGCAGCAGCTCCAGTGCAGATTAGTTTCTCGATAACACGTCGGGTCCACCAGAGAGTGCTCTTTCATACCACTACTGTGGCCCGGATCACGTGCAGTGAAACTGATCGAGTCGCCGTGTGGCGCTCAATCGTTTCTACACCGTACTGAGGGGAAGGAGCCTGTCTGTGGCAGAGCTCCTGTTGTTTCCCCTTCCAACTCCTGCAAAACACTGCTTTTGCAGTCAGCATAGCCCGTCTGAGGGTCCGGCCCATATCCCGTAGCGGCTGAGCGCTTTCAGGGGCAAGTTTCTCTAGAACTGACTGTTGCGGAGGGGCTCCCCATAGTATCAACAGAGCTTTCTATCAGGGAAAAAAGTTTATCAGTGCAAGCGTCTGTGTACTCACACCCTCTAGCCATGCAGTCCCTGCAGGATCATGAATACTCCCCTAATATGCCTTCAGAGGAGAACCCTTGTCAGCTCCGCCTTCCTCCAGAGGTGGATGCTATATTGTTGCATGCCATTGCAAAGGCCCTGGCCCCTCTCCAGGGGAGCGTGGCCAAGCTGTCAGCCCAGGTCTCAATGGGGGCAGGCATGTTTGGTGATACAGGAGCTGGCCAGAGTGACAACAAGGCAGCAACTCCCAAGAAATCGTGCAAACGTGACGTGGGCACCAGGATGGCTTTGAACACCTCACTGAAGCCTTCCATAAGAGTGCACGCATGTTAAAGCGAGCACCCTTCTGGTGGGATCTATGCCCCGGAGAGACTGGTGATGATGTCAACTCCATATGGGATGGGATACCTGTACAGGTAGAGGGTGGGACAGATGACGAGACATCCTTGGACAAGGATCGTGACTCCGATTGGCCATTGTGCCCGTCTACGGCCACGCCATACACTGAGGAAGGGGACACGTTCACATGTTTGACCCGGAGGGTATATATCACCCCAGGTCTTCAAAGTGGTGACGGGACAAAAATGTTGCAGAGTATGTGGCCAGCAAGATCAGATAGCCTCTAGACAAAGAGGTTCGGACCAGACTGAGAGCTGAGTGCCCTCATCCTATTCTGGGGGGAAAACTGGCAGCTACGCCAGACATTGACCCTAAGCTGTGCACTTTGTTTGGAAAGTACACTAAGGACCCTAAATATGGCATTGATTGTTCCTGAAGAGTGTGCCATGAGGGGGGGGGGGGGTGTGGCTAACCGCCCAAGATGGCGGTCGTCTGATTGTAGAGCTCATGGTCCGGGCCTGCCAAAACGAAATAAATCCGTACTAAATCGGGGCCATCCATGGATAAGAGACCAATATTTACCTGGGGGCGAAAGCTGAGCACCCACTGAAATGGTGGCAGCCTCCCGATCTGTGCTGTGTGGGCGTCACAGAGCCTTATGTGGAGCCGGGCCTTGCAAGCGGAGAGACGAGCCTGGACACAACGGCCGTCGGGCCGGAGGCGTATTGCGGTGAGTGGGGGACGCGGCGACGGCGCAGCAGTGAGCAGTGCCGGCTGTAAGGGTCTGAGCAGCGGCACTGTGGCCTCCGTCGATTCCGGATGTCTGAACCCACCCCCTTCTCCAGCTGAGCGCTGCGCACGACGCAAAACAGGGTGCAGACGCGACTGGGACCAGTGCGGAGCTGGGCCTAACAGGAGGAGAGACAAGACTGGATGCGAGATCCATCGAACCAGTGACTTGAACAGGCGAGTGAGGGGCTTGCCGACGATACGGCCGCAAGCAGTCTTAGACGTGGGAGACTGGACTGCGGCACTGCGGCATTCTTCGCCCTGGATACCGGGACCTCCCCCCCTCCGCTTACGGTATATAGTGCAGAATGAAGCGTGGTACAGAGCTAGCATGCAAAGGACAAGAGGCGCTGGCGTCCTCATCTACCAATGAGCATATCAGGAGAAGAAACAGAGATCTGTCTCCAATTTTATAAGTGGCAAAGTCGCACATCACAGGCTACAGCGCAACCACCAATATGTGAAGGTTATGAGGCTAGAACCAGATGGGGCCTAGAAACAGTGCCAACGCCTATTTTTTCTTACCCCGGGATTCCCATCAAGAAGGTCAAGAAAACGGCTGAGACTCTGAGGTTAGTAACTCTACTAGATGAAAGCCCCTCTTTGAACTGGCTGTGAGACCGGAGGTGCTGACCCCCTGGATCGGTCACACGGCATATAGGCAAGAGCATGGGCCACACAAAGGGCAAACATCTTGAGGGTGCGGAAACGCAGGCGTCTGGGAATACAATGCCAGCTACACCAGCAGAAGGCCCGATGGATATACTGGACGTCATTCTACAAGAAATCAGGGAATCCTAAAAGATGATTAAAAAAAATTAACAGACAGACTAAAACAGACAGAAACAAACGTCACTGATATCCTCCCTGCCCACAAGGAAAATAAAAATGCTATTGAACACTTGCAACAACAAGTAGAAGCCTTGCAGGAAAGAGTCGAAGACACAGAAGGGCGATCTCGACGCAATAACGTCCGCATAGTCGGCCTTCCGGAGGGGAAAGAAGCACTAAACCCCACACAACATGTGGAAAACTGGCTGAAAACAATAGCAATGGACGGATTATTAGCCCACTTTACAATAGAAAGAGCGCATCAGATACCTGGCAGGTAGCCCCCACCAGGGGCACAGCCGCACCCCTTGATAGCCCGAGTTCTGAACTACACAGATTGTGATACCCTACTACAAGTGGCGAGAGAAACAGACCCCATCATCGTAGATAATACTCGAGTTTCCCTATATCCACACTACACGCTAGCAGTCCAGAGACGTAGAGCTTCCTTTCAATCTGTAAAAAAGCAGCTCCGAGCGGAGGGACTTTCATATGTCTTACTATTTCTGGCCCGATTACGAATCACTTATAATCAAAAGGCACACTTCTTTAAAACACCTGAGTTAGTATGCGACTGGCTGGACATGACCTTTCCACACCCAGGACCCGGGGGCCAAGGTGACGCCCTACCATTGAGACAGATCCGCCAACCCCGTAAAGACAAGCGAAATCGACAATACTCGCAAGCACTGGAGGGTCAAAATGATGCAATACAGTCAGCATACTCCATACAAAGTGTAGACTCTTCTCCTCATGGTGTTGCTTCCTCGGTGGATAGCACCGTTGCGTCAGACTCAGAGGGATGCCTGGCACTATTCCCCTCCATTACCCCACAGACAGCGCAGGAACTCTAACAAATAGTCCAAGCAGAACAGAACCTCTAATAGCCCACTCCAAATGCCACAATACAAGCAGTATGAACAATCACTAAATGCCAACATGGAACGGGCAGCAAGTTAAACTGATCAGCTCTAACACCACCGTCAGAACACTGACTACCTCAAGATGCAGAGTCTGGCTGCAAAGACCGAACTCTAAAGTATACAGACGAAATATCCACCTCCTTGTTAATGGATGTGTCCCCATCTACTTTGGGGATCTTATATCTCCCTACTAAGAGGCGGGCCCGGACGGTCGATCTCTGTGATCCATGTCTTACCTGGGAAACCTGTTAACCACGGGCAAGAACTACTAAATCTACATCTTGTACAACCCCCATTGCGTAGGCTTATTTGATAGTTTTCATAATAATGGTTATAAACCGACTAGGTTTTTGTTATGTATAAGTTTGGCAGAGTCTGGTTTGGCTCTGCCTATTATTGGGTTTCGTTGGAGGAACTGTTTATGTTTTTTATTTGAAAGTTTTGACATCAACAACCACAGCATGCATAATACATCTGGGGGGAGGTAGCTCGTCACGGATTGGAGGAGAGATTACTCTATTAAGGCCTCATAATGTTGTTGATACGTGATTACAATATTATTACTTGGAATGTACGTGGAATGGGATCTATCCACAAACGGCATAGAATACTGGCCCAATTGAATCGCCGTAAAACACACATAGCTTACTTACAAGAAACACATCTCACCACTCACGAGGCGGCGAAGCTCCACAAAAAATGGCGGGGACAAATGCTACACACATCATACTCTGCGTTTGCTCGAGGAGCGGCTGTATGGATACGGGCTGGGGTCCCCTTTGAAGTACTGGATACAAAGATAGATGAAGAAGGCAGGTACACCCTGATCGGAGGTAACTTGGATGGGAAACCTGTAGTACTAGGAAATAGTGGCCAGGACGCTTTCCTAGAACGCCTATCGATGGTACTCACACAATGGGCACACATACCCTGGCTGTTAGGTGGGGACTTTAATGCAGTGCTAGATACCACCCTAGACCGCTCCACCCCCCCCCACTATCAGGTGCTAATGCACAAAGACAAGCGGAGGCACTGTGAAATTGGTTGCAAGTCTGGGCACTTACAGGTGTTTGGTGGGCCAGGAATGCAGAGATGAAAGAGTACTCCTTTTATTCCCACCCACACAGAGAGCACATGAGACTTGATCACGTTTTATGCACCGCTTCTCTGCAGACGCAGATGACTCATGCTACATACTTAGGGAAAACACTTTCGGATCATAACCCATTAGAATTGACTATGATGTGGGTGAGGATATCTACACCGATCCCAACATGGCGTCTGCAGCCATCACTGCTTGAGGATGCGGTGTTGAAAGAGGAAATGACCGTGGTAATAACTAACTTCTTCACCGACAACACTGATACTGCGTCCTCTCCATTGGTGGAATGGAAGGCGTTCAAAGTGGTGATAAGAGGAGCAATGATGGGAGCAATGTCAGGAGCGCAGATGGTAATGTCAAGGGAGTTAAAACAAGTAGAAAATAGACTGGGGCCCCTAGAGAAAGAGGCAGTGTTGCAACCCCCCAAGCTCAGCAGTTACAAGAAGCCAGGGCCGAACACGCAGAGCTACTTGAACGCCTACGAAAAATAGACTATGCAAAATACAAGGAACATGCAGACAGTGTAGGGGATAGGGCAGGTTCACTCTTGGCGCGCCTCATAAAAGAAGAACCATCCCACACCCCAATTTTTACACATTAAAACACCACAACAAATTAACATAACTACTCAATTAGAGATCAACGTGGCATTTCGAGACTACTACATAACCCTGCATTCTGCCCCATCAATACTAGATCGGATGCACCTCAGCTTCTTCCTATCTGGCATTGAGCTACCAACACTTAATGATGAAGCCAAACGAATCCTGGGAGCGCAGATAACACAGGGGGATATACGGACGGCCATTAAAGATATGGTGCGTAATAAATCACCAGGATCGGACGGACTACCGGCCGAATTCTATTTCTTGTATAGCTCTAAACTAGCCCCTCAACTGGAAAAATTATACTATGCCTCGCTGACGGTAGGACATGTCCCAGATACTACTAAACAAGCAATAGTGACCTCACTGTTAAAGCCTGGAAAGACTGCAACAGATATTTCTTCCTATAGGCCCTTATCTTCACTGAACACAGAATATAAAATATTAGCACAAAGGCTCCTTAGCTTTATAGGCAACCTGATACATAAAGACCAATGCAGGTTTGTACCATCTCAAAATACCTCCTTAAATATACGCCGGCTATATTATATGATAGACTGCCAGAGAGAGATACCCCCAAGCGGGTTGTCTCTCCTTAGATCTTCGCCAAACATTTGACTCCTTAAACTGGGACTATATTTTCGAAGTGTTGAAACTATTTGGGCTTCCCCATGAGTATATACGTTGGGTCCGACTGCTTTATGCTGCTCCTACGGTGTAAGGAAATGCCTCCTTGGCATGGTTACCCACTAACTTTTTGCCTTTGCTGAGGCTAAGTTATGATTTGAAAGTGTGCTGGGACCCTGCTAACCAGGCCCCAGCACCAGTGTTCTTTCCCTAAGCTGTACTTTTGTCTCCACGATTGGCACAACCCTGGCACTCAGGTAAGTCCCTTTTAACTGGTACCAAGGGCCCTGATTCCAGGGAAGGTCTCTAAGTGCTGCAGCATGTCTTATGCTACCCTGGGGACCCCTCACTCACCACATGCACACTGCCTCACAGCTTGTGTGTGCTGGTGGGGAGAAAATGACTAAGTCGACATGGCACCACCCTCAGAGTGCCATGCCAACCTCACAATGCCTGTGGCATGGGTAAGTCACCCCTCTAGCAGGTCTTACAGCCCTAAGGCATGAGCACTGTGCCCCTACAGTGTCTAAGCAAAACCTTAGACATTGTAAGTGCAGGGTAGCCATAAGGGTATATGGTATGGGAGTTTGTCAAACACGAACTCCACATTTCCATAATGGCTACACTGAAAACTGGGAAGTTTGGTATCAAACTTCTCAGCACAATAAATGCACACTGATGCCAGTGTGCAATTTATTGTAACATACACCCAGAGGGCATCTTAGAGATGCCCCCTGAATACCTACCCGACTTCTAGTGTAGACTGACCAGTTTCTGCCAGCCTGCCACACGTTGCTGGCCACATGGGTAGAGTGCCTTTGTCACTCTGTGGCCAGGAACAACGCCTGTACTGGGTGGAGGTGCTTCTCACCTCCCCCTGCAGGAACTGTAACACCTGGGGGTCAAAGGCTCACCCCTTTTGTTATAGCAGCCCAGGGCATCCCAGCTAGTGGAAATGCCCACCCCTCTGACCACTGCCCCACTTTTGGCGGCAAGGCTGGAGAAGACAATGAGAAAAACAAGGAGGAGTCACCCACCAGTCAGGACAGCCCCTAAGGTGTCCTGAGCTGAGGTGACCCCTGCCTTGAGAGATCCTCCATCTTGAGTTTGGAGGATTCCCCCAAGACGATTAGGGATGTGCCCCCCCCCCACCGGGAGGAGGCACAAAGAGGGTGTAGCCACCCTCAAGGACAGTAGCCATTGGCTACTGCCCTCCCAGACCTAAACACCCCCCTAAATTGAGTATTTAGGGGCTCCCCAGATCCCAGGAAATCAGATTCCTGCAACCTGAAGAAACAAGAAGGACTGCTGACCTACAAGCCTGCAGAGAAGGAGGAAGACGACAACTGCTTTGGCCCCAGCTCTCCCGGCCTGTCTCCAACTTCGAAAACCTGCTCCAGCGACGCATCCGACAGGGACCAGCGACCTCTGAAGCCTCAGAGGACTGCCCGGGACTCCAGGACCAAGAAACTCCTGTGAACAGCGGCCCTGTTCAAAACCAGCTACTTCTTTGCAACAAAGAAGCAACTTCCAAAGACTTTACGTTTCCCGCCGGAAGCGTGAGACTCTACACTCTGCACCCACTGCCCCCGGCTCGACCTGCTGAAAACCAACACCTCAGGGAGGACTCCCCGGCGACTGCGAGCCCGTGGGTAACCAGAGACGACCCCCCCTGAGCCCCCACAGCGACGTCTGCACAGAGAATCCAGAGGCTCTCCCAGACCCCGACTACCTGTAACAAGGGACCCAATGCCTGGAACCAACACTGCACCCGCAGCCCCCAGGATCTGAAGGAACCGAACTTCGACGCAGGAGTGACCCCTGGGTCCCTCTATTGAAACCTATACAAAACCCGACGCCTGCTTTGCTCACTGCATCCGGCCGCCCCTGTGCCGCTGGTGGGGTGTTTTGTGTGCCTACTTGTGTCCCCCCCCAGTGCTCTACAAAACCCCCTTGGTCTGCCCCCCCCAGGACGCAGGTACTTACCTGCTGGCAGACTGGAACCGGAGCACCCCTGTTCTCCATAGGCGTCTATGTGTTTTGGGTACCTCTTTGACCTCTGTACCTGACCGGCCCTGAGCTGCTGGTGTGGTAACTTTGGGGTTGCCTTGAACCCCCAACAGTGGGCTGCCTATGCCCCAGGACTGAGACGTGTAAGTGTTTTACTTACCTCCTAATCTAACCTTTACTTACCTCCCCCATTGAACTGTTGATTTTTGCATTATGTCCACTTTGCAAATAGCTTATTGCCATTTTTACAAAGACTGTACATGATATTGTTTTCATTCAAAGTTCCTAAAGTATCTAAGTGAAGTACCTTACATTTAAAGTATTAACTGTAAATCTTGGACCTGTGGTTCTTAAAATAAACTAAGAAAATATATTTTCAATATAAAAACCTATTGGCCTGGAGTAAGTCTTTAAGTGTGTGTTGCTCATTTATTGCCTGTGGGTGTACAACAAATGCTTAACACTACCCTCTGATAAGCCTACTGCTCGACCGCACTACCACAAAATAGAGCATTAGAATTATCTACTTTTGCCACTATCTTACCTCTAAGGGGAACCCTTGGACTCTGTGTACACTATTTCTTACTTTGAAATAGTATATACAGAGCTAACTTCCTACATTGGTGGATCAGCGGTGGGGTCTAAGACTTTGCATTTGCTGGACTACTCAGCCAATACCTGATCACATGACTAAATTCCCAAAATTGTCATTAGAAACTGATTTTTACAATTTGAGCCATTTTTCTAAATTTTTGAAAGTCCTGCTAGGGCCTTGTGTGCGTCCCTGTTAGCATTTCTTTTATAGTTACAAGTTTTGTAAAAGTTTGGATTAAGTTCTAGAAATAGTTTTCGATTCTTAAAAAGTATCCCAACTTTTAGAAAAATAATGTCTAGTACAGAAGAGATGGTGGTGGAACTCAACCTCACCCCTTACCTGCATCTAAGGATGTCAGAGTTAAGGACTCTCTGTAAGATAAAAAATATAAAAACTGGATCAAACCCTACCAAAGTACAGTTCCAGGAGCATTTGGCAGAGTTTGCAAGAGACCACCCCTCTGAAGATTACCTTACAGAGGAGGAAACTAGTGACCTGGAGCATAATTCCCTCCCTCCTGTCCTAGTTAGGGAGGCCAGGGACCCTTAAACCCTGACTCCACAAGTAATAGTCAGAGATGCTGCTTCTCCCACAGGGGAGTCCAGCAACTCTGGAAGCATTGAGGGCAGCCTCAATTAAGATGACCTCCTGTTAGCCAGGATGGCCAAAAGATTGGCTTTGGAGAGACAGCTCCTAGCCATTGAGAGGGAAAGACAAGAGATGGGTTTAGCTCCCATCAATGGTGGCAGCAACTTAAATAGGGTCAGAGAGAATACTGACATGCCAAAAATCCCCAACGTGATTGTAACAAAATATGAAGATGGTGATGACATCACCAAATGGTTCACAGCTTTTGAGAGGGCTTGTGCAACCAGAAAAGTAAACAGATCTCACTGAGGTGCTCTCCTTTGGGAAATGTTCACTGGAAAGTGTAGGGATAGACTCCTCACACTCTCTGGTAAAGATGCAGAATCCTATGACCTCATGAAGGCTACCCTGATTGAGCGCTTTGGATTCTCAACTGAGGTGTACAGGATAAGGTTCCAGGGGGCTCAAAAATCCTCGAGCCAGACCTGGGTTGATTTTGTTGACTTCTCAGTCAAAACACTAGATGGTTGGATTAATGGCAGTGGTGTAAATGATTATGAAGGGCTGTATAATTTATTTATGAATGAACACCTGGGTCAAGACAAGGGTGACCAAAATAAAGGGGTCACAAAGCCTCCCCAGGGGAAGAGTGTTGAGACATCCAAGGGAAAAAGTAAAGAATCTTCTACAGGGCCCCAAAAACCTGCACAAGAGGGTGGGTCCAAAGCCTCTTCACAATCCTCATTTGGGTACAAGGGTAAAAACCTTTATCCCAAAAAAGGCCTAGTGTCGCAGCTGTAGTCAACATGGACACCAAACTCGAGACAAGGCCTGTCCCAAGAAAGGTTCCACTTCAACTACTACTCCATTTAGCACTGGAATAGCCATTCTCCAGGTGGTATCAACAGTGTGCCCAGAGCAAATCAGGGTCCACACTGAAGCTACATTAGTCTCTGAGGGTGGAGTAGACTTAGCCACACTAGCTGCCTGGCTGCCTAACATGCAAAATACAGGCAGCAGATCTTTATTAATGGGACTAGAGTAGAGGCCCTGAGGGATGCAGGTGCCAGTGTCACTATGGTGACAGACAAACTGGTTTCCCCAGGACAATACCTGACTGGACAAACTTATCCAGTCACCAATGCTGCCACTCAGACTAAAGTACATCCCATGGCTATGGTAACTTTCGAATGGGGAGGGGTCACTGGCCTGAAACAGGTGGTAGTCTCTTCTGCTATACCAGTAGAATGTCTGCTTGAAAATGATCTGGAGTCCTCAGCATGGGCTGAGGTAGAAGTCAAAACCCATGCAGCCATGCTGTGTAACACTGAACTGGTGTGTGTCAAGACTAGGGCACAGTGCAGGGCGCTCAGGGTGAAAACGAGGTGTTGGAGTCTGGAATAATGGCCCAACCCTCCAAGAGAAAAGGAAAGAAGACTGGGGAACCAGCTTCAGCACAGAAAAAGAAACAGAACCTCTCTTCTCAGGAAAGAGTTCTATCCCCTGAGGGAACTGAGCCTATGATATAGAACCTTACCAGGTTGAGCTCTTAGGCCCAGGGGGACCCTCAAGGGAACAGCTGTGCAAGGGGCAAGAAACTTGTCCCTCTCTTGAAGGCCAAAGGCAGCAAGCTGCTGAACAAGAAAAAGAAAATGTCAGTGGAACCCACAGGGTCTGTTGGGAAGATGGACTCCTTTACACTGAGGCAAGAGATCCCAAACATGGTGCCACTAGGAGAGTGGTAGTGCCTCAGGAGTTTAGGGAGTTCATTTTGACCTTAGCCCATGACATTTCCCTTGCTGGGCATTTGGGACAAACCAAGACATGGTAGAGGTTAGTCAGCCATTTCTATTGGCCTAATATGTCCCAGAAGGTAACAGAGTTTTGTGCCTCCTGTGCCACCTTTCAAGCAAGTGGTAAGACAGGTGGCCATCCTAAGGCCCCCCTCATTCCACTTCCATTGGTGGGGGTCCCCTTTGAAAGAGTGGGAGTGGATATAGTAAGTCCACTTGAACCTCCCACAGCATCAGGGAATCAGTATATCCTAGTAGTAGTGGATCATGCTACTAGATACCCTGAAGCAATTCCCCTTAGGTCCACTACTGCCCCTGTAGCAGCCAAAGCACTGATTGATATTTTTACCAGAGTGGGATTTCCAAAGGAGGTGGTTTCTGACAGGTACCAACCTCATGTCAGCTTACCTGAAACATATGTGGAATGAGTGTGGGGTGACTTACAAATTCACCACACCATACCATCCACAAACCAATGGTCTTGATGAGAGATTTAACAAGACATTGAAGGGCATGATCAAGGGACTCCCTGAAAAACTCAAAAGAAGATGGGATGTCCTCTTGCTATGCCTGCTTTTCGCCTACAGAGAGGTGCCTCAGAAGGGAGTAGGGTTTTCCCCCTTTGAATTTCTGTTTGGCCATCCTGTTAGGGGACCACTAGATCTTGTGAAAGAAGGCTGGGAGAGACCTCTCCATGAGCCTAAGGAGGATATAGTGGACTATGTACTAGGCCTACGTTCAAGTATGGCAGAGTATATGGAATAGGCAAGTAAAAACCTTGAGGCCAGCCAACAGCTCCAGAAGATGTGGTATGACCAAAAGGCTGCTATGGTTGAGTTTCAGCCAGGGCAGAAAGTCTGGGTTCTGGAGCCTGTGGCTCCCAAGGCACTTCAGGACAAATGGAGTGGCCCTTACCCAGTGCTAGAGAAAAAGAGTCAGATCACCTACCTGGTAGATCTAGGCTCTAGCAGGACCCCCAAGAGGGTGATCCATGTTAACCGCCTAAAACTCTTCCATGACAGGGCAGATGTAAACATGTTAATGGTTACAGATGAGGACCAGGAAGGAGTGAGTGAACTTCTCCCTGATATCTCCACTGACCCTAAAGATGGCACAATAGATGGAGTGATCTATTTAGACACCCTCTCTGGCCAACAGCAAGCTGACTGCAGGCAAGTCCTCCAGCAGTCTGCTGAGCTCTTTCCCCTAACCCCTGGTCAGACACACCTGTGTACCAATGATGTGGACACAGGAGACAGCATTCCTGTCAAAAACCAAATATTCAGACAGTCTGACCAAGTTAAGGAAAGCATCAAAGTGGAAGTCCACAATATGCTGGAGTTGGGAGTGATTGAGCACTCTGACAGTCCCTGGGCTAGCCCAGTGGTCTTGGTCCCCATACCTCACACCAAAGATGGCAAGAGAGAGATTAGGTTCTGTGTGGACTACAGAGGGCTTAATTCTGTCACCAAGACAAATGCTCACCCCATTCCAAGGGCAGATGAGCTAATTGACAAATTGGGTGCTGCCAAATACCTGAGTACCTTTGACTTGACAGCAGGGTACTGGCAAATAAGAATGGCACCAGGAGCAAAAGAGAAAACAGCATTCTCTACACCTGATGGGCACTACCAGTTTACTGTGATGCCCTTAAGCTTAAAGAATGCCCCTGCCACCTTCCAAAGGTTGGTGAATCAAGTCCTTGCTGGCTTGGCGTTCTTTAGTGCAGCTTATCTTGATGATATTGTTGTCTTTAGCTCCAGCTGGCAGGGTCACCTGGTCCACCTGAAGAAGGTTTTGAAGGCCCTGCTAGCAGCAGGCCTCTCTATCAAGGCATCTAAATGTCAGATAGGGCAGGGTACTGTGATTTACTTGGGACACCTTGTAGGTGGAGGCCAAGTTCAGCCACTCCAACCCAAGATCCAGACTATTCTGGACTGGGTAGCTCCAAAAACCCAGACTCAAGCCAGGGCATTCCTTAGCTTGACTGGTTACTATAGAAGGTTTGTGAAGGATTATGGATCAATAGTGATCCCCCTCACAGAACGTACCTCCAAGAAAATGCCCAAGAAAGTTAACTGGACCTTGGACTGTCAAAAGGCCTTTGACACCCTGTAGCAAGCAATGTGCACAGCACCAGTTTTGAAAGCTCCAGATTACTCTAAGCAGTTCATAGTGCAGACAGATGCCTCTGAACATGGGATAGGAGCAGTCCTGTCTCAAACAAATGATGATGGCCTTGACCAGCCTGTTGCTTTTATTAGCAGGAGGCTACTCCCCAGGGAGCAGCGTTGGAGTGCCATTGAGAGGGAGGCCTTTGCTGTCGTCTGGTCCCTGAAGAAGTTGAGACCATACATTTTTGGTCACTCACTTCATAGTTCAAACTGACCACAGACCTCTCAGATGGCTCATGCAAATGAAAGGAGAAAACCCTAAACTGTTTAGGTGGTCCATATCCCTACAGGGAATGGACTTTATAGTGGAACACAGAACTGGGAGTGCCCATGCTAATGCAGATGGCCTTTCCAGGTTCTTCCACTTAGAAAATGAAGACTCTATTGGGAAAGGTTAGTCTCATCCTCTTTCGTTTGGGGGGGGGGGGGAGGGTTGTGTAAGGAAATGCCTCCTTGGCATGGTTACCCCCTAACGTTTTGCCCTTTGCTGATGCTAAGTTATGATTTGAAAGTGTGCTGCGACCCTGCTAACAAGGCCCCAGCACCAGTGTTCTTTCCCTAAACTGTACCTTTGTCTCCACAATTGGCACAACCCTAGCACTCAGGTAAGTCCCTTGTAACTGGCACCCCTGGTACCAAGGGCCCTGATTCCAGGGAAGGTCTCTAAAGTCTGCAGCATGTCTTATGCCACCATGGGGACCCCTCACTCAGCACATGCACACTGCCTCACAGCTTGGTTGTGCTGGTGGGGAGAAAATGACTAAGTCGACATGGCACTACCCTCAGAGTGCCATGCCAACCTCACACTGCCTGTGGCATAGGTAAGTCAACCCTCTAGCAGGCCTTACAGCCCTAAGGCAGGGTGCACTATACCACAGGGGAGGGCATATGTGCATGAGCACTATGCCCCTACAGTGTCTAAGCAAAACCTTAGACATTGTAAGTGCAGGGTAGCCATAAGAGTACATGGTCTGGAAGTTTGTCAAACATGACTCCACAGTTCCATAATGGCTACAGTGAGAACTGGGAATTTTGGTATCAAACTTCTCAGCACAATAAATGCACACTGATGCCAGTGTGCAATTTATTGTAACATACACCCAGAGGGCATCTTAGAGAGGCCCCCTGAATACCTACCCGACCTCTAGTGTAGGCTGACCAGTTTCTGCCAGCCTGCCACACACCAGACATGTTGCTGGTCACATGGGGAGAGTGCCTTTCTCACTCTGGGGCCAGGAACAAAGCCTGTACTAGGTGGAAGTGCTTCTCACATCCCCCTGCAGGAACTGTAACACCTGGCAGTGAGCCTCAAAGGCTCACCCCTTTTGTTACAGCGCCCCAGGGCATCCCAGCTAGTGGAGATGTCCGCCCCTCTGACCACTGCCCCCACTTTTGGAGGCAAGGCTGAAGGAGATAATCAGAAAACAAGGAGGAGTCATCCCCCAGTCAGGACAGCCCCTAAGGTGTCCTGAACTGAGGTGACCCCTTCCTTGAGAAATCCTCCATCTTGAGTTTGGAGGATTCCCCCAAGAAGATTAGGGATGTGCCCCCCTCCCCACAGGGAGGAGGCACAAAGAGGGTGTAGCCACCCTGAAGGACAGTAGCCATTGGCTACTGCCCTCCCAGACCTAAACACACCCCTAAATTCAGTGTTTATGGGCTTCCCAGATCCCAGGAAATCAGATTCCTGCAACCTGAAGAAACAAGAAGGACTGCTGACCTACAAGCCTGCAGAGAAGGAGGAAGACGACAACTGCTTTGACCCCAGCGCTACCCGCCTGTCTCCAACTTCGAAAACCTGCTCCAGTGACGCATCCGACAGCGACCAGCGACCTCTGAAACCCCAGAGGACTGCCCTGGACTCCAGGACCAAGAAACTCCCATGAACAGCGGCCCTGTTCAAACCAGCTACTTCTTTGCAACAAAGAAGCAACTTCCAAAGACTTCACGTTTCCCGCCGGAAGCGTGAGACTCTACACTCTGCACCCGACGCCCCCAGCCCGACCTGCAGAAAACCAACACCTCAGAGAGGACTCCCCGGAGACTGCGAGCCCGTGAGTAACCAGAGACGGCCCCCACAGCAACGCCTGCAGAGAGAATCCAGAGGCTTCCCCTGATCGTGACTGCCTGTGACAAGGGACCCGACGCCTGGAACCAACACTGCACCCGCAGCCCCCAGGACCTGAAGGTACCGAACTTCGATGCAGGCGTGACCCCCAGGCAACCCTCTGCCTTGCCAAGGTGGTGGCTGTCCCGAGAAGCCCCCCTGTGCCTGCCTGCACCGCTAGAGTGACCCCCGGGTCCCTCTATTGAAACCTAGACAAAACCCAACTCCTGCTTTGCTCACTGCACCCGGCCGCCCCTGTGCCGCTGAGGGTGTGTTTTGTGTGCCTACTTGTGTCTCTCACAGTGCTCTACAAAACCCCCCTTGTCTGCCCCCTGAGGATGCAGGTACTTACCTGCTGGCAGACTGGAACCGAAGAACCCCTGTTCTCCATAGGCGCCTATGTGTTTTGGGGCACCTCTTTGACCTCTGCACCTGACCGGCCCTGAGCTGCTGGTGTGGTAACTTTGGGGTTGCCTTGAACACCCAACACCGGGCTGCCTATGCCCCAGGACTGAGACTTGTAAGTGTTTTACTTACCTCCTAATCTAACCTTTACTTACCTCCCCCAGGAACTGTTGATTTTTGCATTGTGTCCACTTTGAAAATAGCTTATTGCCATTTCTACAAAGACTGTACATGATATTGTTTTCATTCAAAGTTCCTAAAGTATCTAAGTGAAGTACCTTACATTTAAAGTATTAACTGTAAATCTTGAAACTGTGGTTCTTAAAATAAACTAAGAAAATATATTTTTAAATATAAAAACCTATTGGCCTGGAGTAAGTCTTTGAGTGTGTGTTACTCATTTATTGCCTGTGGGTGTGTTACTCATTTATTGCCTGTGGGTGTACAACAAATGCTTAACACTACCCTCTGATAAGCCTACTGCTCGACCACACTACCACAAAATAGAGCATTAGAATTATCTACTTTTGCCACTATCTTACCTCTAAGGGGAACCCTTGGACTCTGTGCACACTATTTCTTACTTGGAAATAGTATATACAGAGCCAACTTCCTACATACGGCAAGAGCGTGCACAGGGCAGAACATTTCAAGCTACTATCATATTCATGGGGTACTAGAAAGGGATGCCCACTGTCTCTCCTGCTGTTTGTCTTGGCGGTAGAACCCCTGGCGCACCGAATGAGACGAGACGGCGAGTCCTGGGGAATCAACATAGGGAGAACAATGCACTCGATATCACTGTATGCCGACGACATTATTTCATATGTGAGAAACCTCGGCCATAACCCGGCTACTGCTGCGCAGATATTTCATGATTTTGCACCATTGTTAGGGCTGGTCATCAAATATGACAAGTCCATAGCATTCTCCTTCTGTGAATCTAATATAGGAGACACAGTGGACTTTGGTGATAAGCGACTGCGAGTAGCCACAGACACCTTTCGATACCTACGTATACAGATTTACCAAACCCCACTAGACTTGCTGGAGGGCAATTTACGGAGAGCGATGACCTCTCTCAAACCACAGATTCAGTTCTGGATAACATTACCAATATCCACCGCGGGTCGACTAGCACTGGCTAAGATGGTGATGCTACCCGTGTCATATATTACTTTATGAATCTACCAGTGAAAGTGCCTGAAATGTATTTTAAAGCACTCCATTCTATGCTGCTCGAACTTATTTGGGGGCGGGGAAGGTGCCGA
This sequence comes from Pleurodeles waltl, assembly GCF_031143425.1. Lineage (NCBI taxonomy): Eukaryota > Metazoa > Chordata > Amphibia > Caudata > Salamandridae > Pleurodeles > Pleurodeles waltl. The sequence continues at coordinate 608,382,671 of NC_090444.1, read as the reverse complement.
ATTAGCTTGGCAAAGCTGCAAATGCCGGTGGACAGGGGGAGCATGGGCACACCTGATTTTAAAGCCTACTGTGTGGCGAGCCAACTAGAATGGCTCGCATACTGGCTAGCCGTACAAAATTTGCAGAAAATAGAGTTCACCCATGCAATGTTCGATAAGGGATGTCTCCACTCCCTGATATGTCCTGGATCCCGTACCCCTGAGAAAATGCTGCGAGTGGCCTTACAGTACTGGAAACGTGCGGTAAAATATACCGCTGGTACGGTCCCCTACGCCTCTAATATCCTGCTGATGGGACTTCCTGTCAATACTGGAACATTATCCCAAAGCCAAATACAAAGATGGACACAGGAAGGAGTGGACATGATTGGGTCGCTATTCAAAGACCATCACTTACTTACGCATACAGATTTCACACATGAACACAACCTACCAACCTCGCTATTCTTACTACATGCAAATATAATACATTACGTAAAAAACCATTGGACCCCAGACGGCATAGAACCCCCAACGCATGACCTCATACATATTGTGAATACCATAGGACATGGGAAGCACCTAATAAAATGGCTATATCAGGGACTTAGAATATACTTACTACAACCCCTGACAGCTCTAAAAGTCAAGTGGACGGCGGACGTGTGTAGAGAATTATCAGACAAAGAGTGGTCTTCCATCTTAGAATACCCTAGTCAGGTGTCCTGTAACACCAGATTTAAGTTTATACAATATGCTATAGTGCATAAAGCATATCTCACACCACGTAAGCTACATATATTGTACCCCGCATTACCATCAATATGTCCCAGATGTGGGGTAGAAGAGGCAGAACTACTACACATGCTTTGGAGCTGTCCTAATATCTCCCAGTACTGGCATGGAGTGGGTACCGTCTTGGAGAAGGTAACAGGAAGCAATATTTGGAAAACAGCAGAGGTATGCTTACTTGGGTTGTTTCCCCACACAAAAAAAGGGAGAGTGCCCTCTCGGTTAGCAGACTTGGCACTCTTATTGGCAAAACGCCTACTGACCAGGCTCTGGAAGGCCACACTCGCACCCTCTGTAGCTTAATGGATTATAAGGGCTGAGAGTGCAGCCCTCAGAAGGGAGGAGAGTAGAGAACTGAGAAGACTACCTATGGCTCTAAACTGGGATGAGATGCTGGACGATTTTAAAGCGGCATGCGAGGCAGAGGTGGTCCAGTTACAAGTGTAGAGTTGCCTGTGCTGAGCTACCATGCTCAGCAAGGCATAGCTGCTGATGATTTGCTAATAGCAGAAATATGTAATTGTAAAAGTGACGCCAGGCACAGATGTTCAATAGGATCTCTCCCGAACTAAAATTGAACAGTGACCATGCGTTGATGACAAATGGCTAAATGATGACACGCCATTGCTAAGTTTCCCCCATGAGAGCAAGATGTCAAACTAGAATGTGGAGGGAGGGGAGGAACGTTAACTGTTACGTGTTTAAAAGTATTAAACAGAACACAATCTAATTTGATGCGATACACTATGCCAAATAAGTACTATATATCCAAATGGTAGTCAATAATAAACATTGGCATAGTATTTGGAAACAAGACTATATACCAAACTACACAACGTAATACCGTGACACAAAGATAATATTGTTATGTATTATATGCTATAAAAAATGTTATTCTGAATCGTATTGTGAAAGCTGCTGTATGATGCATACCCAAATCAATAAAAATGTGTTTCAAAAAATTAAAAAAAACAAGTGTGCCATGACAAACCTTTAGATGTGTTGGGACCCCTGACACAGATTATCCAACTGACCGAGCAGGCAAAGCACACAGGCAGACCCCTGTTCACGGACATAGTGGCAGGCTGGGCCCAGAGGGCCCCTCAGACAGTTGGCCAGAATCGTGGGGCTTCTGTTGTCCTCGATCCAGGCCATATTCCCAGGGCCCCTTCATTACAGGGCACTGCATAGTTTGAAGATGCAGCACCTCAGAAGGGGAGTAACTTACTCAGAGTTGATATCCCTCTTTCAGGAAGCAAGGACGGAACTGCAATGGTAGACCACATGGAGGCCTGGAACGGCAGAGCGATCTTCGGATCCTCTCCGGATCTGATCATAGAATCAGATGCCAGCCACCAGGGCTGGAGGGCCAGATGTGGAGCGATTTCGATGGGAGGCCGTTGAACTCAACTGGAACTCAACCTGCATAAAAACGGTCTGGATCTCCTGGCAGGATTATTCGCGATCAGGTCCCTGACGCGAGACAGAATTTCTTGTTGCAGTCTTCTGAGAAAGGATAATATGTCCGCAGTCCAGAACATAAATCGTCTGGGCGCCACTCCCTCAATGGCACTGGCAGAACTGGTGAAGAATTTTTGGCATTACTGCCTCCAGCACCAAATCTCAGTGACAACAGAATATCTTCCGGGTACACACAATACCCTGGCGGACTGGAACTCCGGATATTTGGAGTACAACAGCAACTGGCAGCTGGACAGGAGCGTATTTGCGGCTCTCATGGGTCGCGAGGTGCCCATGTTCAGTGAATCTTTTTGGCATGTTCTTAATAGAATTGAAATTTTCCTTCTCGATAGCTAGGAAATTTCTCATTCACTGCAACTACGTATTTCGAGCAGTAAAACAGTAGTGTGAAGTGTGCGCGCAGCGTTCTGAGCGGCAGACTTCACTGAGGTAAATTCTCTTACTAGCACCCTGTGCTTCTACCCTTGTGTACTTCAATACTTAGGGGGTCATTATGACCCCGGCGGACGGCGTTAATATGGAGAACAGTACTGCCAACAGGCTGGCGGTACTCTTCTCCATATTAAGACATTGGTGGTTTGGCTAAAGCCAAACCGCCAATGTACCACACCGACCACCAGGCTGGAGGCCGTCACTTGCCCGTCTGTGGGATTATGACCCCGCCTACCGCCATGGTTTTCGTGGCAACCTTACTGCCATGGCAGTAGGCACTATCAGTGACAGAATCCCTTCCCTGTCACAGACTGGGGTCTTCCCCACACCCCACCTCCTACCCAGACCCCCCCACTACATACACGCACCTTCATGCACAGACAAACACATGTGTATACACACTCATACCCACATTCATCCATGCATGCATACAGTCATTCACACACACATCCACAGACTGACATACATACAAGCACACACGCATTCACACAACACAGCATACATGCACACACATACAGCACACATCACACACCTGCATACACGCACAGACATACAAACACACATCCCCACACACACACAACACCCCCCACCACCCTCCCCTCTTGGAGCACCCGACTTACCTGATGTCAGGGGGTCCGCCGGCAGGAGACAGGATGGGGAGCTGCTGCGTCTGCCAGCAGAACACCGCCAGGCCATATCATGGGTCATGATACGGTCTACTGGCGTGGCGCTGCGGCTGGCAGCAGTGCCACCTTACCGTCATCCGCCGGCATGGCCACAGCCGGACTCCCGCCATCCTTCTGGTGGAAATCTGTCTGATCAAAATCCAGCTGACGGCTGGTAGCCACAGCGACGGTCTTTTGTTGTGCATGTTCTCGATGGGAAGTTAGTTGCGTCTCATTTCTGCATTGTGTCCGGCTTCAGTGAGAGAAAAATAACGTTCTGTGAAGCCAGTTATTTTCTATTGAGTCAGTGTATTAGAAGATATTAGCTCTACCAGCTTGCCTAGTCAAGGTAAGTTATTAATTCTTAATAAGGCTGACGATGAGAAAGTTCAAGACTGAAGACTAAAAGAAAAAAAGACTACTTACCAGTTTCAAAGTCAACCATTCCTTTGCCTTGGTGTATGACGGCACAATCAGTCACGCAAGTACCTTTGCATGGGAATAATAAAGAGTGAATCAACCTTTTGTGTACTGTATATGAAGAGTTTTGTGAGCTAAGAACAGCATAATAAAAATCTGACTTTCACTATTCATACGAGGTCTGATAATTATCTCAGGTCGTTTTATTAGAAATGGAATATATGATGCTTAACAAGATATAGCACAGTTCAAAGAGCACATTTAAAAAAAAAAAAGAATTACAGAAGAGAAGCAGAAGTCTCAATCAGAAGGAGTGTGTAGGCAGAAAGATACAATAGATTTTAGAAATAAATTATGTTATGATCTATAGAGATAAAAGATAAAGGTGTTACTACCATTTTGTTTCTTTTTTCAGCTAATACTGCTGATAACCACAGCACCTGAAAAGAAAGACCAGACGAAGTGAATTGTAGCAGAGCCCTAGAAAAAGATGAGTCAGTCTCTTCTTTCTGTCTCCCATTCCTTCTCCCCCTTTACACTCCTTTTGGTCTCCATAGATAGTTCATTAGGATTTGGAGAGGGCTAGGAAGGACATTGGGTAATATCCTCATTTTGAACCTATGAAGACTGAGGTCCTCGTTATGACCTCGGCGGTCTTTTTGCAAGACCGCCGAGGTACCGCTGTGCTGAAGACCGCCAGTGGGGGCGGTCTTCAGTGCCGCATATTATGACTGCTGGCAGCCCTCTGTCCTTTTTCGTACGGAAAGCCGCCAGCAGCCATACTGGCGGTCGGTGGGAAAGTGGAGGCTGCTCAACCTCCACCGCCACGTCAACAGAACACCGCCCACAGAATCACGTCCAATGATTCGGTGTGGCAGTGTTCTGGTGACGGTGTGCTGGTGGCAGAGCTGCCCCCATGGACCCCGTCCCCTCCCGGAGGGCCAACGGAGAAGGTAAGTTGATTGTCCGTTAGGGGAGGGGGGTTCGGGGGGTGATGTGTGTTGTGTGCGTACATGGGAGTATGCGTGTGAGTGTGTAGAGGGGGGTGTGAGTGCGTGTATGCGTGCGGGGGGTGCTGTGTGTATGGGAAATGTGTGCGGGTCGGTCAGTGTGCATGTCTGTATGTGTGTGGGTATGTGTTGTCGTGATGTATGTGTGCATGTAGGGGTGCATGTATGTGCATGTTGGGGGTGTGTGCGTGTAGGGGTGTGTATATGTGTATATGTGCAAGTTGGGGTGAGGGTGGGGAGGGGGGTTGTGCTACCTTTGGGGGGTGGCAGGGGGGTGGGGGGAGGACTTGTGGGGGGTAGCGGGGGGTGGGGTTGACCCCTATCAGTGACAGGGAAGGAACTCATGGCTGGTTCCCAATCACTCGAAATCCATGGCGGTATGCAGGGTCCTGATACCGTTGGCGCTCTAGTGACGGCCGCCGGGCTGGAGACCGAAATCTCCAGCCCAGCGGTCATCACTGCCATGGCGGCTTTACCATTGACCGCAAGGGTCGTAATGAGGGCCTGAGAACCTAAAGTTACGTAGCTCCTGACAGAGTGAAGCTCACACGTCATTTCACTCACCCGAGCAGAATGGCTGGAAGTTTTGATCTGAAAAATTTAGGAGAGATCCTAGAGGTCATTCAAAAGCAGTTAGTGGTGGTCAGAGAAGAGAAGGAGAGTCTTAGGCAAGATATAGGCCCTCATTACAACCCTGGCGGTAAATGCCGCTTACTGCCGTGCCAACGGCCGCCAAGATACCGTGACCACGGTGGTAATCCGCCACAGGTATTATGACCCAGACAGAGAATACCCCCACAATACAGACACCCACACAAGACCGCCACACCAAAGGTCAGTGATAAACTGGTAATAGCAAAACCCACACCGTCACTCCAACAGGAATACGGCCACAGTATCACGACCCACAAATCAACGCGGTGGTCTTTCAACTGCGGTAAACCATTGGTGGTACACACTGCTGCACTCAAAATACACACGTACAAAACCACACCACATTGGACAATTCAAAATACACACACCTGACACACATACACACACCCCACACCCTCAAACTCATACCACTATAAAACACCCACCACACTACCCCTTACAACGAAAAAAAAAAGAGACCAAGCACAGAGAGACAAGCAAAGAACACACACTCAATCAGAGGCACAGAACACCATCACCCATACACCATCCACGCACATCCACACACATATCACTCACACCACATCCATGGCAACCCAAAGACACCCCAGGTTTTCAGAGAAGGAGCTAAGGGTCATGGTGGAGGAAATCATCTGGGTAGAACCACAGCTATTCGGATCACAGGTGCAGCAGACATCCATTGCAAGGAAGATTGAGCTATGGCAGAGAGTCGTGGACAGGGTCAACGCCGTGGGACAGCACGCAAGAACCTGGGATGACATCAGGAAGAGGTTGTAGGAAGTTGGCTCTGTATGTACTATTTCAAAGTAAGAAATAGCATGCACAAAGTCCAAGGGTTCCCCTTAGAGGTAAGATAGTGGCAAAAAGAGATAATTCTAATGCTCTATTTTGTGGTAGTGTGGTCGAGCAGTAGGCTTATCAGAGGGTAGTGTTAAGCATTTGTTGTACACACACAGGCAATAAATGAGGAACACACACTCAAAGACAATTCCAGGCCAATAGGTTTTTATATAGAGAAATATATTTTCTTAGTTTATTTTAGCAACCACAGGTTCAAGATTTACAAGTAATACTTCAAATGAAAGGTATTTCACTCAGGTATCTTACGAACTTTGAATCAACACAATATCCTGTACAGTTTTAGCAAAAATGGCAATAAGCTATTTTAAAACTAGACACCGCAATTTTCAACAGTTCCTGGGGAGGTAAGTTTTGGTTAGTTTTGCAGGTAAGTAAAACACCTACAGGGTTCAAAGTTGGGTCCAAGGTAGCCCACCGTTGGGGGTTCAGGGCAACCCCAAAGTTACCACACCAGCAGCTCAGGGCCGGTCAGGTGCAGAGGTCAAAGTGGTGCCCAAAACGCATAGGCTTCAATGGAGAAGGGGGTGCCCCGGTTCCAGTCTGCCAGCAGGTAAGTACCCGTGACTTTGGAGGGCAGACCAGGGGGGTTTTGTAGGACACCGGGGGGGACACAAGTCAGCACAAAAAGTACACCCTCAGCGGCACAGGGGCGGCCGGGTGCAGAAGTGCAAACCGGCGTCGGGTTTGCAATTGGTTTCAATGGGAGACCCAGGGGTCTCTTCAGCGAAGCAGGCAGGCAAGCGGGGGGCTCCTCGGGGTAGCCACCACCTGGGCAAGTGAGAGGGCCCTCTGGGGGTCGCTTCTGCACTGGAGGTCGGATCCTTCAGGTCCTGGGGGCTGCGGGTGCAGTGTCTTTACCAGGCATCGGGTTCTTTGAAGCAGGCAGTCGCGGCCAGGGGGAGCCTCTGGATTCCCTCTGCAGGCGTCATTGTGGGGGCTCAGGGGGGTCAACTCTGGCTACTCACGGGCTCGCAGTCGCCGGGGAGTCCTCCCGGTAGTGTTGTTTCTCCGCAGGTCGAGCCGGGGGCATTGGGTGCAGAGTGGCAAGTCTCACGCTTCCGGCAGGAAACGTAGAGTCCTTTAAAAGTTGTTTCTTTGTTGCAAGTTTCAGTCTTTGTGGAACAGGGCCGCTGTCCTCGGGAGTTCTTGGTCCTTTTAGATGCAGGGTAGTCCTCTGAGGCTTCAGAGGTCGCTGGACCCTGGGGGATGCGTCGCTGTTGCAGTTTTTCTTGAAGTGGGGAGACAGGCCGGTAGGGCTGGGGCCAAAGCAGTTGGTGTCTCCGTCTTCTCTGCAGGGCTTCTGGTCAGCAGTCCTTCTTCATCTTCAGGTTGCAGGAATCTGCTTTACTAGGTTCTGGGGGGCCCTAAATACTCAATTTAGGGGTGTGTTTAGGTCTGGGGGGTTAGTAGCCAATGGCTACTAGCCCTGAGGGTGGCTACACCCTCTTTGTGCCTCCTCCCTGAGGGGAGGGGGCACATCCCTAATCCTACTGGGGGAATCCTCCATCTGCAAGATGGAGGATTTCTAAAAGTCAGAGTCACCTCAGCTCAGGATACCTTAGGGGTTGTCCTGACTGGCCAGTGACTCCTCCTTGTTTTTCTCATTATCTCCTCCGGCCTTGCCGCCAAAAGTGTGGCCGTGGCCGGAGGGGACGGGCATCTCCATTACCTGGGATGCCCTGTGGCGCTGTAACAAAGGGGGTGAGCCTTTGAGGCGTTACAGTTCCTGCAGGGGGAGGTGAGAAGGACCTCCACCCAGTACAGGCTTTGTTACTAGCCACAGAGTGAGAAAGGCACTCTCCCCATGTGGCCAGCAACATGTCTGGTGTGTGGCAGGCTGGCAAAACTAGTCAGCCCACACTGGAAGTCGGGTATGTTTTCAGGGGGCATCTCTAAGATGCCCTCTGGGGTGTATTTCACAATAAAATGTACACTGGCATCAGTGTACATTGATTGTGCTGAGAAGTTTGATACCAAACTTCCCAGTTTTCAGCGTAGCCATTATGGGGCTGTGGAGTTCGTGTATGACAGACTCCCAGACCATATACTCTTATGGCTACCCTGCACTTACAATGTCTAAGGTTTTGCTTAGGCACTGTAGGGGCATAGTGCTCATGCACCTATGCCCTCACCTATGGTATAGTGCACCCTGCCTTAGGGCTGTAAGCCCTGCTAGAGGGGTGACTTATCTATGCCATGGGCAGTGTGAGGTTGGCATGGCACCCTGAGGGGAGTGCCATGTCGACTTAGTCATTTTCTCCCCACCAGCACACACAAGCTGGCAAGCAGTGTGTCTGTGCTGAGTGAGGGATCCCCAGGGTGGCATAAGACATGCTGCAGCCCTTAGAGACCTTCCCTGGCATCAGGGTCCTTGGTACCAGGGGTACCAGTTACAAGGGACTTACCTGGATGCCAGGGTGTGCCAATTGTGGAGACAAAGGTATAGGTTAGGGAAAGAACACTGGTGCTGGGGCCTAGTTAGCAGGCCTCAGCACACTTTCAAATCATCACTTGGCATCAGCAAAGGTGTCAGAGTCACCAGATCCTCGGGGTCTGCGCACGTTCCCAACACGTCCACAGCTCCAAGTCTCTGATAGATGAATCACAGAGGCTAAGAGAGTTCAGGAGGGGAAGAGGGGATTAGGAAGAGAAACAGCTGGGAAGGAGACCTGTAGTAAGAAAAAGGTTAGAACACACAATATGAAAATTATATCTCCTGAAATTAATACTAGACTATGATTCTAAGCATAGTAATTCTGAAAACTTGAACAATCTAAGAATTAAGTTTAAAATGACTAAGTTTCAAGATTGCCGGATACCTGTAAGGGAATCAAGATGGATTAAATGAAAACTTTCTTATTCAAGTACTTTCCTTTACATGAGAATCAGCAAAACGTTCTGACTAAATTTTAAACCAGTCATATAAATCCTTTTTTGAGAATGCATACTAGGACCATACAATATTGCATCTAGACACTCTGATCTTCTGTGTACTCTTAAAATGTTTCAACACAAATTGCGCATATTGTAGATTTTTATATATATATATATATATATATATATATTAAACACCATAAAAGGATTGTGCACCATGAATAACACAATATGGATTCAGGAAAAACAAATCACATAACTTGTCAACTCGAATATTACATGATAAATATCTTAGAATAGTGGCATACAATAAACAACATGAACTAAACTCGAGGAGAGAATCGTGCATCTTGCCGATTCGTAAACCACAATGTAAATGCCAAGAAATAACAGCTCACAATGAATAACAAGATCAAAGTACAATTAAACGAATTGCGCGTCTTTGCCGATTCTTAAGCCACCATGTAAATGTCAAGAAATGGTAGCGCTCAATAATTAACAAGATTAAATTATCATGAAACGAATCGCGCGTCTTGCCGATTCGCAAGTCACCCTGCAAATGTCACAAACACTCAAGCGCATATTTCACAAGTGCAAAGTACTCTGTCAAATCATAAAAGAATTAGGCCCAAGAACATGAGAGTTCTCGATAACGGCGTCGGGAGGCCAGCCCAACCACCGTCTTACTGCCCAGAACAAGGATCTCCAAATGAAGAATGAAAGTCAGACGTCTGGAAGATCAAATAGGCCACCGGGACAGGAGCTCAGGAAGTAGCTGCTGCTCTGCACCGGGACCTCTGAATAGTGAGCACTTGGAGCTGGGCTGGCTCCTTTTTATACAGTCTTGGCCCAGCCCACAACCACACCCAGGCATGTTGCAGAGAAAGTCTCTAGAAGGCCCTGGAAAGGGACCACACCCTAACACACTCTGAAAGCCTGCAGCAATACATTGCAAATGAACAGCATTTGTAAGCACATTAAAAATAAGTCTTCAGGATTGAACTCTGCAATGCAAAAGGTTAAACAACAACATATCAGCATAATGCATAAATTACGTTGTTTTGAGAGTGATCGGTTTTTGCATTCTAGTCGCCAATAGAGCACGCACTGCCCTGGTGTTGACAAAAGGCAAAAAGTCAGGGGGTAACCATGCCAAGGAGGCATTTCCTTACAGAGGTGGAACGACCTACGGGAGAAGGTGCATTCCATGGTTTTAAGACACCAGATTGCTGTATAGAGGACTGGCGGTGGACCCCCACCTCCTCCCCCACAACTAACAACATGGAAGGAGAAAGTCTTGGCAATAATGCATCCTGAGGGCCTTGCAGGAATAGCAGGAGGACTGGACTCTGGTAAGTCAAATCTTTACCATTATATCCCCCACCCTACCTGCATGCCCTCACATACCCCCCCCCCTTGTCCTCACTCCCATCACTCCACCAACTCACATATGCCACTATCACAACCCACCCATCCCAATACCAAGCCCTGCATGCAACAACAATGCATGGACACCCATCACAGACCTGCATGGACACACATCACCACAGCATGCCCAGTAGAGAGACTCACCCAGCCCACATAATCAGCACTCACACAAGGCCAAGGCAACAGAGAAAGCACAATTATACAGGGAAACACACCCATTGCACAAGATGGCACAAACAGATACAATAACAATGCATTTGCACCTCAACAAGACCCCTACCCAACATCACCGGAGAGGAGGTGCCAACAACATCCAGCCCCCCCCCCAGAAGAGGCCCACAGTGATGACAGCAGCTCTGCACACCTGGATCACAATGACCAACCTGGCCCATCAGGGACCTCTGGACAGTCGGTTTCCCTGCCACAGTCTCAACCCACCACAGAGCCTCCCCCCTCAGGAAACACCTGCACAGCACCCACCCAGCGGGCCCATGCCATTGTCCCCAGGACACATCAATCAGCAGTGTGTCCACCACTACAGGGACCCCAGGCAACCCCACAAACACAGGACGATCAAGGACCTGGGGTTAGTGGCAGTGGGCACACGGTTCAGGGGACAGAGGCACAGGACAGCAGGGAAGCTGGGAGGACTGCTGTGCGACAGGAGAGGACAGGCCCAGGGAACCAACCCTCCACAAGGCACTCTCAAACATCATGGGAGCATACCACCATTCCCAGGAGACCATGGGCACGGTACTGGCCAAGCTACAGGAGACCCAGCGGCTGCAGGAGGGACAGTACCTGGGGATCAGGGAGGACCTCACAAAAATCTACACCATCCTGGTCACCATAGCAGGAGTGCTGGCTGACATGGGCAAGACCATGCGGAAGGCAGTGGCACAACAAAGGGCCCCTGACACTAGCCAAACCGAGGAACAGCCTTCCACCTCCGCCGGCGCTAGTGGACAGGAGGCCCCACCACAGGACCAACAGGCCACCAGCACCCCGCCCCCTGCAGAAGGAGAACCACCCTGCAAACGGTCCCTGTGATCCAGGCAGAAGACAGAGAACATTGCCAAGACCCCTGCCAGGAAATAGGATTCTCCTGATTGTCACCCTTCGGTCCCACTCTGTCACCCTGTCCACCTTGAACTGCCATTACACCCCTTCTTATGCCCCATTGGACAATGCACCTGTGATAATAAGAGACTGGACTCTACCCTGGACCTTCCTCTACCATCACTCCAGGCCCTTGCACTTACCCCCATACTATTTAGCACAAAAAATAAACACCATTGAAATATAAACCATACTGGAGTCAGTGTAATGATTGGAAAGAAGTATTCTTACAACATTCTCAAAGCATTGCAACGTCTATGTTCATTGAATTATACCACAGTATGACAGTTGGTGGGCAGCAGTACACATAGCAGGAGCCAGAATGGAGTACACAGATCTGAAAAAAAGGAATCCAAAGGGAACAGTCAGAGGCCATAGACAGAGGGTAAGAGGCTGCCATGTACAATGTCCAAAAGTATACTGAAATGTGAAGTTGAGTTACAGTCTCTTACCTGTGTGTCACTGGAAGTACTGCTGTATAATGTTTGTTCTGTTGTCCACATCTTCTTCATCTGCCTCCTCTTCCTCACTGTCCACAGGCTCCACCGCTGCCACAAGACCATCACCAGGCTCATCCTCCAGTAGAAAAGGCACCTGGTATCTCAAGGCCAGGTTGTGCAACATACAGCATGCCATGATGATCTGGCACACCTTCTTGGGTGAGTAGGACAGCGATCCACCTGTCAGATGGAGGCACTGGAACCTGACCTTCAGGAGGCCGAAGGTCCTCTCAATAATCCTCCTTGGTTGCCCATGTGCCTCATTGTAACGTTCCTCTGCTTTTGTCCTGGGATTCCTCACTGGGGTCAGTAGCCATGAGAGGTTGGGGTAACCAGAGGTATCTGTAAATATCGGGGGACAACTGTTAGACACACTCTAACCCTTAGGGGCAACCCCATACTCAGACCCCAACTTATACTGTGTGGGGACCTTGGCCTCACCTAATAGCCACACCCGGTGCCTCTGGAGTTGCCCCATCACATAAGGGATGCTGCTATTCCTCAAGACATAGGTGTCATGCACTGAGCCAGGATATTTGGCATTCACATGGGAGATGTACTGGTCTGCCAAACACACCAATTGTACATTCATCGAATGATAGCTTTTTCTATTCCTGTAGACCTGCTCATTTCTGCTGGGGGGTGGGACAAATGCCACTTGTGTACCATCACTGGCACCAATTATGTTGGGGATATGTCCCAGGGCATAGAAGTCAGCTTTCACTGTGTCAACACGTTGGAGAACATTGGCTGAGACATTCCTGATGCCATGGCCACTGTTGTTTGAAAGGAACCACTTGCCAGGAAATGGAGCACTGGCATGGCCTGCACTAGAGGAGGGATTCCTGTGGGCCGGCGGATAGCTGACATCAGGTCTGGCTCCAATTGGGCACACAGTTCTTGGATTGTGGCACAAGCAAGTCTGTATGTGATTATAATGTGTCTGTCCTCCATTGTTGACAGGTCCACCAGGGGTCTGTACACCGGAGTATGCCGTCATCTCATCATCTGCCTCATCGGTTGTAGTCTATGGAGGAGAACGGTGAGCTAAGGCGTCCTGGCCTGCGTGCTGAGTGACAGCGATTCCTCCTCCGATGGAAGCTCCCTGGCTGTGGTGGACACCTCTGTTCCCACCCCAACAACAGGTACGGCCACCACCCCCACTACCAGCACCGCCCGCCCGGCAGCCCCTCAGGGTGTTTCCCGTGCCCGCTCACCCAGGACGGTGGGCATCTCCTTCGCCCCAGGCACCTCTGGCCCTGCCTCAGTCAGCCTTGCTGCCCTCAGTGAGGAGGCTATTGACCTCCTGAGATCCCTCACTGTTGGTCAATCAACCATTCTGAATGCCATCCAGGGTGTCAAGAGGCATTTGCAACAAACAAATGCATACCTGGAGGGCATTCATTCTGGTGTGGTGGCCCAACAGAGAGCATTTCAGGCTCTGGCCTCAGAACTGATGGCAGCCATTGTCCCTGTGTCCAGCCTCCCCCTCCAACTTCCACTACCCCGACCCAATCCCCTCTACCTCACCCTATCCCAAGCACACCTTCAGACCAGCATGCACACACATCAACACACAAAAATGGCTCAGGAAAACATAAGCATCACACATCATCACACAGGCACTCACACAAGCACCATACCCATGCACGCATACCAACATCCACTTCTTCCACTGTGTCCCCCTCCTCCTCTTCATCCACCTTCCTCCCAGTAGCGTCTCCACTCACACCTGCATGCTCTACATCTTCACCCACTACCTCCATCACCATCACACCCATCACAACATACCCCTCATGAGCAATCACCATCCCCACAACCATGCACACGTCCCCTGTGTTCTCTCCCATTGTGTCTATGAGCCCTCCTCCCAAAGTACACAAACGCAGGCACACACCCACTCAACAGCCATCCACCTCACAACAGCTTCCAGCCCATGCACCTTCACCCAAACTCAGCAGACGTACACCTCCTACAACCACTACCTCTTCCTCCACTCCCATACCCCCTCCATCTTCCTGTCCCAGTGTGTCAAAAAACGTTTCCTGGCTAACATTGACCTCTTCTCTACACCTCCCCCCATCCTTCCCCTGGGGCCAGGATGTCTAGAACCCAGGCCAGCACCTCAGCCACCAAGTCGGCGTCCGCTGTGGTCCCTGCAAGTCCGAGAGGATCAAAGGGGGCACCCGTCAGGGCTGGCAGTGTGCCACCTACCAATGCAAAAGACCAACCGATTCCCCCACCTGCCAAGGTTAAGAAGGGACCAGCATGCAGCACGGACAAGACGCACGACCCACCCAGCAAGGCCTCATCCAAAAAAAAAAGAGGACAGTGCCAAGTTCCCAGCAGCGTCTAACAAGGTGGGAAAGGGGAAAAAAAGCAAAGGCAAGGCACTTCAGGGCTCGGAGCCTCCAGGTGAGGGACTGGTGACCACCATTTGTCCTGACAGGCCAGCAACCTGTACCACAGTAAGCACCGCTGCAACGACCGCCACCTGCACCACTATCTGCACCGCCATCTGTACTGCCGCTGTCCCAATGACAGTCACCAGCATCATCCCAAGTGGGCAGCCATCCGAGGCTGCTGGAGACGGTCTGGTGTATCCCTCCACTACTACCATCACCTGCACCATGGGCAGCATCTCCGCTGCAGACACCGCCGCAGGCACTGCCACCTGCACCGCCATATGCACCGTCACATGCCCAGCCGGTGCCACTACATCGGACATCAGCAGCATCCCCAGTGGGCAGCCGTCCGAGGCTGCAGGAGACATCCTGGACCCTGCACCCACCACTTGAGGCACCACCACCAGCACTGGCACTACCAGCAGTTTGCAGCCTAAGTCGCCGCAGGATGGAGTCTGGCTCTGCCTCCATGGGGTATCATGCTACCTTTTACCTGCACATCTCGTGCCTCAGACACCCAGGTGAGGGAATGTGAACTGCCACACCCAGGGTGCAACATCACTAGGCACAAGGCCCCCTCCAGAACCAGTGGAGAGATGCATCCACTCCCCCTATCCTTGGCAGGATGAAGCAGACTGGGCACAAGGTCCCCTCCAGAACCAGTGGAACATGTCACCCACTTGAAAGACTGTGGCTTTGCACTCCCCAGGAGCAAGCAGTGGGCAAACCACCCACTTGAGAGACTTTAGAGACTGTGGCTTTGCACTCCCCAGGACATTGCTATGGGCAAACCACCCACTTGAGAGACTTGACAGACTGTGGCTTTGCACTCTCCAGGACCAAGCAGTGGGCAAACAACCCACTTGAAAGACTGTGGCTTTGCACTCCCCAGGAGCAAGCAGTGGGCAAACCACCCACCTGAGAGACTTGAGAAACTGTGGCTTTGCAGTCCCCAGGACATCGCTGTGGGCAAACCACCCACTTGAGAGACTTGAGAGACTGTGGCTTTGCACTTACCAGGACATTGCTGTGGGCATGTTGCCCCCTCCAGGAGCAGTGGCGTAGTACCATCTTCCGGCTGAGGTGCCCCCGCTCGTCTTCCCCCTGAGGTGCCTGGGTTTTTTCGACCTGATGCCCCTACAGTGTTCTCTCAGTTTTGAGGCAGGAGTCAAGTGTGGGCTTTGCCCATGATTTTTTGGGCTACTGGTCCACGGACATTTGCAATGGACAGTGTATGGTCCTCTGTACATATTGTAAATATTTATATACACTGTTGTTTACAAACGTTTTTCCAAATATCACCGATTTGACTCACTTCCTTTTGTCCTTGCATTCTTCCAGGGGGTTACAGGGTGTATCTGTAATGTTGTTGGATCTGTTAGTGTGTATGGCGTTGTGGGTGGGGGTGGGGGTGTTGCATGTGTGTGGCACTCTCTTTTTCCTCCTCCCTCCCCTGTGTGCTAGGTGCAGTACTCACCGTGGTCGTCGCTGCAGCCTTTGAAATTCCTGGTGTATTAGCAGATACACCAGCATAGGGAGGACCTGCAGTTTGGGCTCCATGGAGTCCTGGTTCTTCGTTGAGTGTCGAAAGGTGAGTGGTTCCCCTTCAGTGCACTGTTTCCGCTGTGCTTTTGATGTTGTTGGTACCGCCCCGGAAAAGCTGGCAGATTGGTGCCTTATAATACGGTGGGCGGCACATTTTCTTCCGCCTGTCTGTTGGCAGCGACCGCTGCTGTGTTTGTTGATAACGCCCTGGTGGTCGGAGTGTTAAAGTGGCTGTCTAAGTTGGCGGTTTCCGCAGTGGTCGGGATCCCATTTTTTTGTTCGCCAGCCTGTTGACGGTAGTACCGCCGCTTTATCACCGACCACCAGAGTTGCAATGAGGGCCTTAGTTGCTTCCAGAAAAGAAACATCAGAGCTAGCAACCACGATTGGAGTAAATTTAGTTTCTTCACCCATAGTCAGGCTTCTACTTCAACATCATTTACAAACCCCGGGTTAACCACTCAAGTTCTCCACTCTTTGTCCCCAGTAATTCCTTTAGCTCCGCCTGAAATTTTTTGTGGGGATCCACAAAAGGCTCAAATGTTTTTAACTCAATGTTCACTCCATTTTATGTGTCATCCCACTATTTTCCCTGATGCACAATCCGGTGTGGCCTTCGTGTTGTCCTGTTTAAGTGGAGACGCAGCAGCCTGGACCTTACTGTTAGTGTCAACCATCTTGGTCTCCATAAATAGTTAATTTGGATTTGGAGAGGTCTAGGAGGGGCATTTTGTAATATCATCATTCTGCTCCTGTGAAGACTGAGAACCTACATAGCTCTGACACTTGGCTTTACGCAGATTTTATGTTCTTATCATCTCTCCGCTCCTTCCATCGTCCTTCTATTGCGCGCATCACCTTTTCTAAATTCCCAGTTGCCGCTTCCTCTGGTTGCACATTGTTCATAGTTGCACATTGTGATTAACACTGTTACTGATGTCAAAAGCCTCCGCCATCTCCACAGAGAGGAAGGAAGTTGGAGCTGAGTGGATTGAGTTTGCTGTGTTGCGTCGAGTGCTGTAAGAGGGTCTGAGTCATTGGAGAGACATTGTTGGTATTGCTGGATGTAAGGGGTGGCCTGGGACATTAATTTTGGTTGTTGCCTCAGTTGGCTCCTCAGCACTTCAGCACTGTTTATTATCATCATAGCAGCCACTGCCAGCTTGCTTGCAAGTTTATCTGACTGACAGCATCCCAAGCTGCAATAGTGTACTCCTTCTGGCCATCATGTGCTGGACAGGTTTGGTTGCTCGAACCCCTTCATCATCAATTGTTGGTGCCACTGGCCAGTATTAATTATCTGTTTCCTTATCGTCTACATAAAACAAATTGTATCATTTTAAGACAACATATTCTGCATAAAGCAGCATAAGGCCACATAAGCACCAAAACAGAGGAGCACCTTAGGAGAGGAGCAATAGTAAGTTTAAGACGCATAGAAAAAGAAGTACCCTCAGTAGCCCAGTATCTAGGGCTAAGCACTCCTACTGGAAGAAAATCCTACTGTGAGCAGTCAAGATTTTCTATTGCGTAAACACTCCCAGAAGCCTTAATGTAATGAAGCCCCAAGACTCCAGGAGCAGGATTAATGGGTCTCTTACCCATAAAAGAAAATCAAGCGCCCCGGAAGGCTGAAGAGTGGTGATAACGAGACTGGACAGAGGTTAGCGTGGTTGTGGCATTAGGTCTACTGCCCTAGGGTTGAGCCGGGGTGGTGCAGAAGCAGCAGTGCTAAGTCTTGGTGCGACTTGCATCACTCTGTCTGCTCCCCTGCCGCCACCATGCCCCCTATCCCATGCCGAGGATGGGGAGAGGCTTGCAGGTTTAAGAGAACTCTCACCTACAATGATCCTCGCAGGTATCATTCTTCTCATACTATTCTTCTGCACTATTGTTCTAAGTTCTATCTGGTAAAAGTATGACAGCAAGAAAACTCAGCTCAGAAAGAACCTTTTCGACCAGACTGTGTCAAAAAGCAAAAGCCAACCCACTAAGAAATAGAATGCCTCATTTGGGGATTTTAAAAGGGAGTGGCATAATACCTGTGTTTTTCCAATAACAACCTGGATAAACTTCTATCCCAAGTCCTGTGATACAGAAATGCTGGATGGGAAGGCGATGACTGAGGATACTCATCTAATGGTTTCTGTAGAGGAGCTGCAGAGGCCTCGTTCCCCGAATCATAATCATCATCAAAAGCCCTTAGCTAGTGAAAAAAATAAGTCCATCTAGAGATTACTCATTAGCTGGCAGTTCATTTACCTGCTATGATAGGGATGCCTAACCAGTTCCTCTGGCCTCACAGTCTTCTATTGCATTGGACCATACCGTACCTGATATTTCACCTTTTCAAGCAGATTGTGTGGAGGTAAATAGGGGTATGGAATTACCTTCTGAAACACCACAGTTACAGAGAAAGTCTTTGGTATGTTTTCTAGTACCCCTGGTTTCACAACCTCTGCATTATCACATACATTGGTGTCCCCTGGCTTGTCGCTGAACCCACCTATCAATCTTTCAGTAGACTATGGGGGTCATTACGAGTTCGGTGGTCTCATGACTGCCATGTTGGCGGTGGCGGTTGTACCGCCAAACCGGCAACATACTGTCAGGGAAGACTGCTAAATTATGACCATGGTGGCATTCCCAACAGAATACAGCCAATCCACCGCCAGCACAGCCAGTGCGGTCAGGCCATCCTAGATGACGGTAGCCTTCTGCAGGCCAGCTGAGACCTTGTTCCTGCTTGACAGATTACGAGGTTAGACACCACCAAGGTTTCCGCCACAGTCGCTCCACCACGGAAATACTGGCGGAAACCAACTCTATAAAAGGAGAAACACCTTCAGGAACACATACCTGTCTGGACCCGCCATGGAACCTGAACTACACGTTTTGCTGCTGCTCCTGCTTGTCCAACGACTCTGGAACCAGCAATGACAAAAGCAACCCTGAGTAAACACACATCTGCCACTGTTGCAAAATGCCAATGTACCTACACACACACAACATACACATCTGGAAGGGATGGTGAGAGCGACACACACACACACGTCACCTCAGACTGATACACACACTCACAGACAGCCACATACACACACACACATACATAGTACACATACTTCGGCCATCACACAAACACACCAAAAACACACACCAACCTCTAAAGAATGTATGTTGGAACAAAGCCTGCCGGAACAACGAATGCCTGAACAACGAGGTCGGAACAACGACCTTGTTGTTACCACTAATGCCTTTACCACGAATGCCTTAACAACTATTTTTCATTGTAAAGGCATTCCTAGTAAAGGCATTAGTGATAGGCATCCACTGTTCCTGCATGCGTCCCCACTGACCCCCCACCTCTAAAAATTACCGCGACCCCCGCACTTCCCCCCCAAAAACCACATCTACCCCCCACTCTTGTCCCTAAAACTACCCCAATCCCCCACCTCCTCCCTAAAATTACTGCGACCCCCACCCTACCCCCGAAACCTAAAACAACCCCAACCCCCACCCCGAAACCTAAAGTACCCCAACCTCCACCCCTAAAACTACTCCGAGCCCCCCACCCTGCCCCTAAACCCCCCCAACCCCCACCCCACCCCTAAAATTACCCGACCCCCAACCTACCCCTAAAACCTAAAACCCCAACCCCCCTCCCTAAAACTGACCCCCACCCTACCCCCAAAACCTAAAACAACCCCAACCCCCACCCCATCCCTGAAACCTAAAGTACCCCAACCCCTAAAACTACTCCGAGCCCCCCACCCTGCCCCTAAACCTAAACCCCCAACCCCCACCCCACCCCTAAAACAGAAAATACCCCGGCCCCCCACCCCTGCCCCTAAAACTAAAGCCCCGACCCCCCACCCCGCCCCTAAAACAGAAAATACCCCGACCCCGCCCCTAAACTAAAGCCCCGACCCCCCACGCCCGCCCTGCCCCTAAAATGGAAAATACCCCGACCCCCCCACCCCTGCCCCTAAAACTAAAGCCCTGACCCCCCCACCCACCCCTAAAACAGAAAATACCCCGACCCCGAACCCCGCCCCTAAAACTAAAGCCCCGACCCCCCACCCCCAGCCCTAAACCTAAAACCCCGACTGCCCGCCCCCTGCCCCTAAAACAGAAAATACCCCGACCCCCCACCCCCGGACCTAAACCTAAAACACTGACACCCCACCCCGCCCCTAAAATGGAAAATACCCCGACCCCCGGCCCTCAACCTAAAACCCAGACCCCCCACCCCGCCCCTAAAACAGAAAATACCCTGACCCCCCACCCCGGGCCCTGAACCTAAAACCCCGACCCCTCACCCCCGCCCCTGCCCCTAAAACAGAAAATACCCCGACCCCCCACCCCCGCCCCTAAAACTAAAACCCCGACCCTCCACCCCTGCCCCACTTACCTGAGTCATCGCCTCGTCGCGTCGTCCTCCTCAGCCGACTCCCTTGTTTGTGCCTTAACCATGCATTGCCAAATCATACATATAACACAACGTAACCACACCAGAGAATGAACACACACAGTCACACATCCATACAATAAGGCATACGCCATAGCCCGCAAACACACATCACAACAGTTCTGACATACCAATCCCCACACACACTCATGCACAGTACAACCACACAAAGCCACAAAACACTGCAAATAACACGCCAACACAATCACAACACACAGTACCAACACAAACTCATGTCCCCAACTTATACATGCCCATCCCACAATACACACCCATCGCTGCGGGACAAATGCAGTGCACACACCCACACATGCTGCCCAGACACAACTGGTAGCACAACCACCACACACACAAACCTTACACACAAGAAAAAGCAGCCAAGACCTAAACAGCCCTAGGAAAAGAAAGGCAGGACAAAGATGTAACCTTGGAACCAACAATGGGTTGACCTAGATATATGTAAATAAATATGTATATAAAATATTTACACAGATTAAGGCCATAGGCCAGTCCAAACACATGTGCAACAAGCACATATGGCACTTCCAAGTGCCCCAACTTGACTACTGTCTGCCATGTAACCTCCACAGGTAGGGGCATCAAGGGGGCAGGCAGGCACCTCAGGGAGAAGGGGTGTTTGGGCTTAGGTCCGGGAGGGGTATCTTTGTGCTTGGGCTTGGAGGAGGCCCTCATTACAACCCTGGCGGTTGGTGTTAAAGTGGCGGTAATACTGCAAACAGGCTGGCGAAAAAAAAAATGGGATTACAACCGTGGCGGAAACCGCCAACATAGATAGCCACTTTAACACTCCGACCCCCACAGCGGTAGAAACAAACAGCGCAGCGGTCACCGCCAACAGACAGGTGGGAGACAAAGTACCGCCCACCCTAATACAAGAGACCTATCCGCCACCTTTTCGGGGGCGGAACCAACGCTATCAAAAGCACAGCGGCAGCAGTACACAGAAGGGAAAACACTCACCTGTCGACACCCAACGAGGAACCAGGACGCCATGGAGCCTAAACTTCATGTGTTACCCATGTTGGTTTACATCCTCTTCTATGAGGAGTACGATCAGCGGTGGCGACGACCACGGTGAGTACTGCGCCTACAACACAGGGGAAGGGGGGAGAAAACAGAGTGACACACACACACGCAACACCCCCACCCTCACCACCACACACAACAGACACACAAATCCATACAGCAACATTACATATACACCCCCCCACCCCCTGGAAGAACGCAAGGACAAAAGGAAATGATTGTAACCATTGTAATCAAGAAAAATCCAATATTCAAAAGTAAAAATTCAGTATATACAAATATGTACACCAACTACACAAGTCCGGATAGTGTACTAATCATTGTCCGTGGACCACTGGGCCCAAAATGCATGGGCGAGGCACACACATGATGCCTGACTCGATTGGAGAGAACACTGCTGGGGCATCAGATCAAAAATATACAGCCACCTCAGGGGAGAGGTAGAGGGGGGCACCTCAGCCTGATGAACGCACAACGCCACTGCTGCACGAGGCGGCTCCATGCCCATTGATGTATCCTGGGGAATGCAAAGCCACAGTCTCTCAAGTCTCTCCAGTGGGTGGGTTGCCCACTGCTTTATCCTGGGGAGTGCAAAGCCACAGTCTCACAAGTCTTTCTAGTGGGTGGTTTGCCCACTGCTTTATCCTGGGGAGTGCAAAGCCACAGTCTACAGCCTCTCAAGTCTTTCCAGTGGGTGGGTTGCACACTGCTTTATCCTGGGGAGTGCAAAGCCACAGTCTCTCAAGTATCTCCAGTGGGTGGGTTGCCCACTGCTTTATCCTGGGGAGTGCAAAGCCTCAGTCTCTCAAGTCTCTCCAGTGGGTGATTTGCCCACTGCTTTATCCTGGGGAGTGCAAAGCCACAGTCTCTCAAGTGGATAACAGTCTCCACTGGTTCTGGAGGGGGCCTGGTGCCCAGAGTGCTTCATCCTGCCAAGGACTGAGGTAGTGGATGTATCTCTCCACTGGTTCTGGAGGGGGCCTGGTGCCCAGAGTGCTTCATCCTGCCAAGGACAGAGGGAGTGGATGTCATTCTCCACTGGTTCTGGAGGGGGCATGGTGCCCAGAGTGCTCCACGTGCAGTTTGGCCGGTACAATTCCCTCACATTGGTGTGCGTGCCACGAGATTTGCGAGGTTCAGGTAGCATGATACGCCATGGAGGCAGAGACATACCCCACACTGTTGCGGCTGCGCCTTCCACCTGCAGGTGTAAACAGTGGTGGAAGAAATGCCTCATGGATACTGCCCAGGGTCCAGGAACTCTCCTCTAGCCTCAGACGACTGACGACTGGGGATGGTAGCCATGTCAGCGGTGGTGCCTGTGTCCGAGGATACTGCGGGGCTGGTGGCGGTACTTGCGGCAGTGCTGGCGGCGGTGCATGGGTCAGCACCTACAGAGGGACACAGCAGGACGTTTCCTGCAGCCTTGGATGGCTGCCCACTGGGGAAGATGCTGCGGACTGTCGCTGGGGCTGTAGAGATGCCGGGGCGGTGCAGGTGGCGGTGCTTGCAGTGGTGTCTGTTGCGGCGGTGCTTGCGGCGGTGCTGGCGGTGGAGCTGGCAGCGGTGCATGGGTCAGCACCTGCAGAAGGACACAGCAGGACGTTTTCTGCAGCCTCGGACGGCTGCCCACTGGGGAAGATGCTGGGGACTGTCGCTGAGGCTGTAGACGTGCCGGGGGCAGTGCAGGTGGCGGTTGTGGTGGCGGGGCAGCTAGCAGTGTTTGGTGTGGTTGTGGACAGAAAGTGTGACACTGGTCCCTCAGTCGGTGCCACCATGCCCTCTCCTGACCTGCTATTCAGCTTTTGGCCCTTCCCCAGCTTTGATGGTGCAGCAGTTGTCTTGCCACTATCCCCTTTGGTTTTTGCTGAGCCCTTAGTGGCTGGTACTTTCAGCTTCTCCCTCTGGGATGTGGGCACCTTTTTCACCTTGACAGTTCGCGGAATGTCCTTGCCTTCGCTACGTGGCACACTGGCAGTCCTGATGGGTGGCGCACTCCATGACCCCGCAGTTGCTGCCACCCATGTGCCTGGGGATTTGGTGGCTGAGGTGCTGGGCTGGGACCTGGAAAGCCTGGCAATAGGGAAGGACGGGGGGAGGTGTAGGGAAGAGGTCAATGTTAGCCAGGAAGAGTTTCTTAGACACACTGGGACGGGAAGATGGAGGGGATTTGGGAGTGGAGGTAGAGGTAGTGATTGTAGGAGGTGTACGTCTGCTGAATTTGGGTGAAGGTGCATGGGCCGGAGGCTGTTGTGAGGTGGATTGCTGTTGGGTGGGTGTGTGCCTGCGTTTGTGTACTTTGGGAGGAGGGCTCACAGACATACTGGGAGAGGACACTGGGGATGTGTGCATGGTAGTGAGTGCACGTGAGCGGTGTGTGGTGATGGGCGTGCTGGTGATGGAGGCAGTGGCTGAGGATATAGTGCATGCAGGTGTGAGTGGAGACGAGACTGGGAGGGAGGAGGAGGACGTGGAGGAGGGGGTCACAGTGGAGGCTGTGGATGTTGGTGTGTCTGCATGGGTCTGGTGCTTGTGTGAGTGCCTGTAGGATGTGTGGTGCTTATGTTTGCCATGTCCACTCTTGTGTGTTGATGTGTGTGCATGCTGGTCTGATGGTGTGCTTGGGCTAGGCTGAGGTACAGGGGAATGGGTCTGGGTGGAGGAAGTTGGAGGGGGGAGGCTGGACACAGGGACAATGGCTGCCATTAGTGCTGAGGCCAGAGCCTGAAATGCTCTCTGTTGGGCTGCCTGCCCAGAATGAATGCCCTCCAGGTATGCATTTGTTTGTTGCAAATGCCTCTCGACACCCTGGATGGCATTCACAATGGTAGATTGCCCAACAGTGAGGGATCTCAGGAGGTCAATAGCCTCCTCACTGAGGACAGCAGGGCTGACTGGGGCAGGGCCTGAGGTGCCTGGGGCGAAGGAGATGCCCACCCTCCTGGGTGAGCGGGCACGGGACACACGCTTAGGGGCTGCTAGGAGGGTGGTGCTGGTGGGGTGGGGGTGGCGGCTGTACCTGTTGATGCGGTGGGCACAGAGCTGCTCCCCACCGCAAGGGAGCTCCCATCAGAGGAGGAGTCGCTGTCACTGCTGTCTGCTCCTGTCCCTGCCGTGGAGCTCCCCTCGCCCTCCGTCCCACTGGTGGCTTCAGACTCCGTTGTTTCGCCGTCCAGTGCCAAGTGGGTTGCAGCTCCCTCCTTCTCCGGTGCCACTGCTCCTCCGCCTGATGATGCTATTGCACACAAGAACAGGGAGACCACAAAAAGGGGGGGGAGACAGAAGAAAGACATGTTCAGAGCATGCAACACCACTACCGTTGGTGGACACAACACACATGGAGCAGCCCTCTGCACTGCGCCATGCACTAACAGTTCCTAGACATTTCAGCTGACCATGGGGTATGAGGCCTAAGACCAATTGCTGCACACCTGGAAGTCATGGGAGCCTGACTAGATGTGGATGGCTCTTACCACTGGTGGGGTTGGGTGCCACATAGCCTGCCTCACAAGAGACCTTGCCTACAAACTTCGCCTTGGCCTAGGGGAACCCACTGCCCACCTCCCCCACCCAGACACCTCATAATGTGCGCTGAGTCAGCTGAATGAGAGTGTACTCACCCCCTTGTGGCTGCTGTGATGCCCTCAAGCGCCCATCCAACTCCGGATACGCCACCACCAGGATCCGGAACATCATGGGGGTCATGGAGCGACGGGCACCCCTCCCACATTAGGAGGCCATCACTAGCTGGGCCTCTGCCATCTTCTTGCTCCAGCGGTGCAGGTCCTCCCATCTTTTACGGCAGTGGGTGCTCCATCTGTGGTAGACCCCCAGGGTCCGGACGTCCTTGGCGATGGCACGCCAAATAGCCTTCTTCTGGTGGGCGCTGACCTAGAGGAATGGTACAGGGGGAAAAGGAAATTACTTACCCATCCAGACCGTCATACTCATTGCCCCCCAGTTCCCACCCTTGCCCTAACACACATACACTCCCCATCCGTGCATGCAGGCCTCAGCCCCCCCATGTATCTTCCATCCACACCACTCAAAACAGGCATTGCCCATGCAGCATGCTCACAGTGTACTCACCTGTTTGTCTGGAGGACTGTACAGTTGCGTGTACTGAGGGAGGACCCCATCTATGAGTTTCTCCAACTCCTCCGAAGTGAAGGCTGGGGCCCTTTCCCCAGACACATGAGCCATCGTCACTTCCAGACTGAGGTCACAGCAGCACTTGCAGTGTGGGTCCTCTCCTGTTGAAGGTCAGGTATCAAGTGAGTGAACAGACAGAAAATGACGGTCACGTCCACGGCGGTGCGTACCGACACCGCCGGCGTACATCGTTATTGGCTCCTGGGACCCATAGGGCCCAATGTTAACCAATGCTGAATTGCGCCGTGGTCTTCGACCGCCCACCGCGACGGTGGAGAACGCCAGTGCAGTTACCTCATATCCCCTTGTCCCACCTTACAGGTCAGGCAGCCGCCATTGCAGGAGGCCACATGGGATGGATGTTAACTGCGTCACACCTATCTAGGCCGGGAATATAGACCGATACTGGCACATTGCGGATTAATTACGTTTCTGAGAATAAGACATTGTGATACCTCAGTGTTGGCTGACTCTCTGCTCGCTGTTCTCCTCCATAGGGCACGTCCGCTGGGGCAGGTGATGAGATGGCGGCATCCTCCGGTGTACAGACCCCCGGTGGACCTGTCGACAATGGAAGAGAGACACATACAGACTTGATCGTGCAACAATCCAGGAACTGTGTGCCCAGTTGGAGCCGGACCTGATGTCAGCTATCCGCCATCCCACAGGAATCCCCCTCTAGTGCAGGTCCTGTCTGTACTCCATTTCCTGGCCAGTGGGACTTTTCAAACAACAGTGGCCATGGCATCAGGGATGTCCCAGCCAATGTTCACTAAAAGTGTTGTCCAGAGTGTTATCTGCCCTGCTGAAACACATGCGCAGCTACATCGTTTTCCCTCAGGTGGAGGATTTGACCACAGTAAAAGGTGACTTCTATGCCGTGGGACATATCCCCAACATCATTGGTGCCATTGATGGGACGCATGTGGCATTTGTCCCCCCCGCAGAAAGGAACAGGTGTATAGAAACCGGAAGAGCTACCATTCGATGAATGTGCAGATTGTGTTTGGCAGACCAGTACATCTCCCATGTTAATGCCAAGTATCCTGTCTCTGTGCATGACACTTACTTTTTGAGGAATAGCAGCATCTCATATGTGATGGGCCAACTCCAGAGGCACAGTGTGTGGCTAATGGGTGAGGTCAAGGTCCCAATACAGTTGACATAGGTGTCTGCGGTTGTCCCTAAAGGTTAGTGTGCGTCTAACAGTTGTCCCTCGACATTTGCAGGTGACTGGTTACTCCAACCTGTCATGGCTACTGACCCCAGTGAGGAATCCCAGGACAAGGGCAGAGGAACGTTACAATGAGGCACATGTCACGGTTTCGGGCGGGTCTGATCAGGACTTTGGTTGGGACATCCCTTGAGGTCACCGAATATCCTAAAGAGGTAGTACACTGGGGCAGAGGAGCAGCTAAAGGCATACACGGAAAGGACAGCTATGGATAGGCACAGGAAACAGGAAAGTAAAAGCAGAGCAACCCTTGTGTGAACAAACAGGAAACAGATACTAGTGGACAAACACACTGGGGTTGTACACAGAGTAAGGCGCAGAACCTCCCACAGTGACAGGGAATCTCAATGCCTCTGTGCAGTTTGCTCTTACAGATAGTCACCCTGCCAGCCCCATAGAAAGGAGGCAGCAGAAGTGATTCTGTCTCTGGACCCTAGAGCACAAACAAGGATAGTACTTACATACACAGGACACGCTCTTGTGGGTCCAGCTGGAAACACAGTGGCGATTCCTGAGAAAACAGCAATAGCACACTGTCACTGTTAGGCACGAAAGACAACGTATAACACTAGACAAGGATGGGGGCTGGAATTGCCTCCTGGAAACCAGTTGCCAACCCCAGTACAAAGGAGGACACTTATACACTGGTGAAGACTGATAGAACACTTACCAGACACAAATACCCAAGAAGAAACAGAAACAGAAGGGAACAAACTAAGAGGCAGAGGCAAGAACTAGGAACAGGCTCAGGCTGAAGCAAAGGCGGGACTAGGACTTGAAAACAGGGCGCAAACTTCTGGCTGGGACAAACAGAGACAGGACTGGGAAACTGAGAACAGGCTCTGGCTGGAACAGGCAAGGACAGGACTGGAATACAGGGAGTAGGAAATGAGCAGTAAACAGGACTGGGAAACAGAGAGAAGGTTCAGGCTGAAACAAGGCAGGGCAGAGAAACAGGGAGCAGGCTTTGGAAGAAACAAACAGATACAAGGCTAAGAAGTAGGGAGCAGACTCTGGCTGGAACAATCAGGAGCAGGGCAGAGAAACAGGAAACAGGATCAGGCTGGAACAGAACAGGAACAAAACTGGAACACCATCCGACAAGGGGTCTGTAACACAAAGGAATTGCAGTCCGATGCACGACGGGGAGCTTGAGGAAATGGCTGCTTATAAGCAGTTCCCAGCTGGGCTGCACAGGAGAGGTCACAGGTGTGTGTAGTTTCGGACACTTGCAAGTCCTGGAGGAGAGGATCCACTGAAAAGGAGCAACTGGACTTCTCCCATAGAAGACAATGGGAAACAGAATCCGGGTTTTCCTGACTACCAAGCTGTGCATTATGGGATTTGCAGTCCCAAGAAGCAAATGTAGTCCTACACAAGTGTACCATGGAGAAAAGAGAAACAAACAGGAGTCAGCAAGGGACTCTAGATAGGTGTTCAATGTGATTCCCAGGCTTCTGACAGTCCCCTTACAGCGCCCCCTGGAAATGGGACGACTGAGTCGTAACAGCACATGGGCGAACTAGGAGGGTGATCGAACGCACCTTTGGCCTCCTGAAGGCCAGATTCCGGAGCCTCCATCTGACAGATGGATCCCTCTACTACTCACCGAAGAAGGTGTGCCAGATAATCGTGGCCTGCTGTATGCTGCACAACCTGGCTTTGCGACACCAGGTGCCTTTTCTGCTGGAGGATGGGCCAGATGGTGGTCTTGTGGCAGCTGTGGAGCCTGTGGACAGTGAAGAAGAGGAGGGAGAAGAAGAGGATATTGACAACCGAAACAACATCATCAGGCAATACTTCCAGTGAGACACAGGTAAGAAGATGCCAGTGCTTCCCACATCTCATTCTATTGTTGGAACTAGCATAAGTGTGTCATTTTCATTTAGTGTATGGACCCTGACTTATCACTTTGACTTTCCATTTCACAGATTTGGGTCCCACTTTGTGCCATCCGCTATGTTTACTGCTGGCCTACAGCTGTGTTACATTGGTATGTGAACAAGTAATTTGACATTGCTATATTCCATAGTTATTGCAATTACACATTTTTGAAAGCACAGATTGACTCCAGATTGTTTTGTGATTGAAGTGTTTTTATTCCTGTGCTAATAAGTGGAGGGGGTATGTGCAATGGGCTGGGGTGATGGTGGAGGAATGTCCATGGCAGAGTCCAGTCTATTTGTTTCACAGGTGCATTGTCCAAAGGGGTATAGGAAGTGGAGCAATGGCAGTTTAAGGATGGACAGGGTGGCATAGTGGGACAGAAGGGTGACATTCAGAGAGTCTCATTTCCTGGCGGGGGTCTTGGCAATGTTCTCTGTCTTGTTCCTGGATCTCGGGGACTGTTTGTGGGGTGGTTGTCTATCTGCAGGGGGTGGGGTGCTGGTGTCCTGTTGTTCTTGTGGCAGTGCCTTCTGTCCACTTGCGCCGGCGGAGGTGGAGGGCTGTTCATCGTCCAGGCTAGTGTCAGGGGCCCCTTGTTGTGCCAGTGTGTCCCTCCTGGTGTTGGTGAGGTCTGCCAGCACCCCTGCAATGGTGACCAGGATGTTGTTAATGGACTTCAAGTCCTCCCTGATCCCAAGGTAGTGTTCCTCCTGCAGACGCTGGGTCTCCTGAAACTTGGCCAGTACCGTTGCCAGCGTCTCCTGGGAATGATGGTAAGCTTCCATGATGTTGGAGAGTGCCTTGTGGAGAGTGGGTTCCCTGGGCCTGTCCTCCCCCGTCGCACAGCAGTCCTCCCAGTTTCCCTGTTATCATGTGCCTCTGTCCCCTGAACCGTGTGCCCACTGCCACTGCCCACAGGTCCCTGATTTTCTTGGGTTGGTGGGTTTGCCTGGGTTCCCTGAAGTGGTGGACACACTGCTGATTGACGTGTCCTGGGGACAGAGGGATGGGCCCTCTGGGTGGGTGCTCTGCTGGTGTTTCCTGAGGAGGGAGGCTCTGTGGTGGCTTGTGACAGTGTCAGGGGAACCGACTGTCCCGAGGTCCCAGATGGACCGGGCTGGTCATCTTGATCCAGTTGTGCAGAGCTGCTGTCATCACTGTGGGCCTCTTCTGTGGGGGGACTGGATATGTCTGGCACCTCCTGTCCGGTGACGTTGGGTAGGGGTCCTGTTGGGGTGTAAATGCATAATTATTGTATGTGTGTGTGCCATTGTGTACAATGGGTGGTTGACCCTGTACTCCAGTGCTTGCATTATTGGCTTGGTCCTTGTGTGATTGGTGATTTTGGGGCATGAGTGAGTCTCTGTAGTGGACATGCTTGGGTGATGGGTGTCCATGCATTGGTGTCATATGCAGGGCTTGGTTTTGGGATGTGTGGGTTGTGTTGGTGGGGTATCTGTGGGTTGTTGGGGTGATGGGTGTGAGGGTAAGGGTTGGAGTATGTGATGGCATGCAGGTAGGGTGGGGGGGATATAGTAGTAAAGATTTGCCTTACCAGAGTCCAGTCCTCTTGCTAATCCTGCAAGGCCCTCAGGATGCAGTATTGCCAAGACTTGCTCCTCCCATGCTGTTAATTGTGGGGAGGAAGTGGGGGTCCACCGCCAGTCCTCTGTACAGCAATCTGGTGTCTGGAGACCACGGAACGCACCTTCCCCCGTAGGTCACTCCACCTCTTTCTGATGTCATCCCTAGTTCTTGGATGCTGTCCCACTGCGTTGACCTTGTCGACGATTCTGCGCCATAGCTCCATCTTCCTTGCAATGGAAGTCTGCTGCACCTGTGATCCGAATAGCTGTGGCTCTACCCAGACGATTTCCTCCACCATGACCCTGAGCTCCTCCTCAGAGAACCTGGGGTGTCGTTGAGGTGCCATGATGTGGTGTGGGTGATGTGTGAGGTGGTGTCTGTTGTGATGTGTGAGGGGGTGTGTTGGTGTGTGTTGTTTGAGGTGCGTGGATGTTGTGTAAGTGATGGTGTTGTGTGTCTGTGGATGCTGGTGTTGTTTTTGGTAGTGTATCTCTCTGGCGTGCTTTCAAAATCCTGGTAGTGAGGGTTTGTGGGTGATGTGGGTTTGTGCTTTATATTGGATTGGGTGTGTGGGTGTGGTGTGTGTATATGTATCAGGTGTGTGTATTTCAAATTGTCCAATTTGGTTGTGTTTTGTATATGTGTGTGTACTTTGAGCGCAGCGGTGTGTATCGCCAATGGATCACCGCGGTTGAAAGACCGCCGCGTTGATTTGTGGATCGTGATACTGTGGGCTTATTCCTGTTGGCGTGACGGAGTTGGTTTTGTTGTCGCCAGTTTATCACTGACCTTTGGTGTGGCGGACTTGTGGGTGGGTGTCTATGTCTGTGGCTGTATTGTGGCGGATTCCGGGCTGTGGGTCGTAATACCTGTAGCGGAATTCCACAGCCGCAGCAGAATGTTGGCAGTCTTCTGCACGGCGGTAAGCGGGACTTACCGCCAGGGTTGTAATGAGGGCCTTAGTTTGAGGCTTAGGGAACGGCTGGAAATTCTTGGGAGGGGCATGGGTACTTGCGGGGTCAGGGTGGGGTCTTGGAGGTAGAAGGGCTGGATTTGGGGCGGGACACAGAGCGTTTTGGGGTATCACGGGTGGGAGAGGAATACAGAAAAGGGAAAACTCAGAGAGTAATGCCTTCTTTAACACACGGGGATGGTCATGGCAAAGGGGTTTGGGAATGGAGGGAGAAGGTGTGGTTGTAAGAGGTGTTTTGTTGGATGTCTTGGGTGCATGTGTATGCAAGGTATGCATGTGGGTGGTAGGTGTCTGGTTGAGTGTGGTTGTTTATGTGTCTTAGGAGGACGGGGTGGAGGTGCTGGGAAATGCATGGTGGATGGGTGACTGTCTGTTGGGGTGGTGACTTCAGGCATGCAGGATGTGCTGCATGTAGGCATATCTATGGTTGTCGTGTCTGCGGATGTGGTGATTGGGGTAGATATCTGAGGGTCTGCTATTGTGCTGACTGTGGGTAGGATAGGAGTTGTGGCTGGATCGGTGAATGCTGGTGTGGTGTCTGCAGGTGTGTCCGCTGTTGTGTCTGTGATGCCGGGGGTGGTGGGGGAGTCAGTTCAGGTAGTAACTGTTGGTGTGTCTGCAGGTGGGTGCTGTTTGTGTGCATGCCGGTGGTGGGTCTTGTGGTGCTTGTATTGTTGAGGTGGATACATGCTTGTTTGTTTGTGTGCTTTGGCTGGGTCAGGGAAGCAGGGATTGGAAAGAGGAAGATAGAGGGGAGACAGAAGACAAAGGGTGCCTGGCTGCCATCAGTGTGGAGGCCAAAGCCTGAAAGGATCTCTGTATGCCAGCTAGTGCACTGTGAATGCCCTCCAGGAATGCATTATTCTGCTGGACTTGAGTTGCCAGTCCCTGGATGGCACTCACAATGGTCGACTGAACCACAGAAATTGAGCTCAGGAGGTCACTAGCATCCTCACCGAGGGCAGTAGGGCTGGCAAAGGCAGAGGTGCCTGCAGTGAAGGAGACTCCCACCCTCCTGGGTGAGCGGGCACAGACAACTGCGTGGGGAGCTACAGGGAGGGCTTTGGTAGCAAGGGGGGTGGTGGACAAATAGGGTGCCGGGGTGGTCCCAGATGGGTCCGCCACCACCAGGGAATGTCCACTGGAATAGGATTCCGAGGATGATGATGATGATCCTGTCTCCCCAGTGGCACTCCCCTCACCCTTTGAGCCACTGGGTCCCTCGCTGTCGGTGGTATCAGCACTACGCGTCCCATGGACAGCAGCATCCCCACTCATCTGTGCCCCGTCTCCTTCGCCTGCTGATGCTGATGCACGCAAATAGAGAGAGTGGGAGGGAGAGAGAGGTAGAGAGGGAGAGAGAGGGTCATCTCATTATTCACATACACACATTACAACTGTAGATATACATCCCCTGGCTAGGCAATCCCATATAGAAAACCAGATATCCTACATCATCTCACAACATGTTACTTCTATCCACCCCTACATGTCATCTCTCTCACTGACATCATAATCTATGTAAGGTAGCACAAATGGAGCATTCCATTAAATCACCTGTAAAACTATGTCAGCATGCTCATCATGCCCTGGCTAAAGCTGAAAATCTGTCCTAATTCTGGCCACAATTCTCCATACACCTATTACCTTTAGGAAAAGCAGTTGACTGATCACACCGTACCATGCATGTTGCGATTCAACACCTGACTAGTCCATATCCATGAGTCATGTCCCATGCAAGTAAAGACAACTCTATTCACAGACGATACAGCACCTGCCATGCCAATCACATGCCTAGCTGAACCCTCTGTACATATATGCCATTATGAAAACAATCTCTGTTGAAGACACAACATGATGCAGTCCCATACAGGTGTCATCTGATGTTTAGAATCCATGTCTGGTGAACAGCCATGTCACTGCATGTACCAAATACCAGAGGAATACCTGCAGTCACTATACACATCTACACCACATCTCATCATACATGCGTGTACAGCTACAGTGGCCTTCATAGCCCATATGAGACATCCACTGACAATCACAGAGAGCAATGTAAGAACAACTAAACCAAGGCCAGACAACTAAATGCTAATAGGGCACATTACATTCCACCTAGCACGCAGATACAGTTCCACGACAGGACAACATGAGTAAACCAACATCACTCACACCATTCCTGACGTAACTACCTATACCTAAGTCCAGACAACACACATATCCCACTCAAAAGACATGTACACATGATGTGCATATGGTCCTACACGACTGCCATTGCACTTAAAAGCAATCCAACAACAACGACACCTGCATGACAAAAAGAGGTTCAGCCAAACCATAACATCTCGAAGGATGAAGAAACCCAAAACCATTTCCTGTCCAACCTGTTCACCTCAGCTAGGCTAAGGGTAGCAATGATTGTCCCACTCAACAATATCTGCCCCCAAGTGTCCATTGTGACATGATGTAGGCGGCTAATACCATATGTTGCACTAGTATTGGTAGGCTATTGGCACTTGAAGCATGGACATTGCACGTTGTCAGAGGGTAGGACAGCCTAATCACTTACCTCCTCTAAAACAAGGGCATTGGGATAATAGTGAATTGCCTACAGTTCGATGGCATGGAAATGCATGGTAAGGCCAAATACTAACAATCAGACAGCCATAGTTTGATGTCCTTCCGTTACAACCTTCACATACCCCACAGTATGAATATGAAGGGACAAACCCATAAGTACAGTCCTATACTAGCCATATCCGTAAACAGATTGAGATGCCAGCCTCACATGGGGTCAATACCTGTACCAAAATAAAAGCTAACTAGGCCCTGTACCAAATATGTCAGGCACTCAGTAGCAAATACAGGTGATCTACACAGATGGGAATGGTCTGACACCTTAGAGCTACATATTCACATATTCATACGTATGGACCTGGAAATACTGGATAGGTAGGATTATACAGCAGCTTACATACATATATATAGGTGGGTGGATGGAGTTGCACATGTGGCAATGTCAACGGTGCATCTCCACATGCAGTCATGGATATGCATTAACACAGGTGATCTAAATGTACACATGGCCAACCCAAATGCCAGATTTCCATCTATTAGTCAGGCAGTGTGAGTACTTCGTATTCCCACTAGTCTACATACATGTAACACCTTCTACATTTTCACAGCTGCTAATGTGTGACAGCAAACACCATACTACCAGAGCCAAGTACAAGGATACAGTCAGTTTTTACCCCCTTGTGGCTCCTGTGCTGCCCTCAAATGCCCATCCACCTCAGGGTAGGCCACTGCCAAAATGCAGGCCATTAGGGGGGTGGGGTCCGACGGGCACCCCTCCCTTGTTGGGAGGACATACCCAACT
Source organism: Pleurodeles waltl (assembly GCF_031143425.1). Lineage (NCBI taxonomy): Eukaryota > Metazoa > Chordata > Amphibia > Caudata > Salamandridae > Pleurodeles > Pleurodeles waltl. The sequence continues at coordinate 608,347,778 of NC_090444.1, read as the reverse complement.
GGGCCTCAGCAGTCTTCCGGACCCAGTGTCTCAGGTCTTCCCACCGCTTTCTACAATAGATGCTCCACCGGCTGTGGACTCCTAAGGTCTGCACTTGCTTAGCAATGGCACGTCAAATCCCCTTGTTATGATGGCCGTTGACCTTCATGGATGACCAGACTAAAGGAGAAAGTCATGTACCCATGCACCATACAAATAGGAGTGGTCAGTACACATCAGTCACAGCAAGTAGGCACACATACCCATCCTTTCTGATCACATGCCTTCACATTATGCCATCTGCATGCATCTACACCCTCACAAGTTCACATGACCGATGCAACGTCACACACAATACCTATCACACATGGCTGGGGCATTGGATTCACCTGCTCCTCTGGTGCCCCATATAGCTGTTCATATAGGGGTAGGACCTGTTCCACTAGCCTCTCAAGCTATTCCAGGGTAAAGACAGGGGCCCTATCACCTGCAGGACGTGACAGGATGGCTCCCAGAGGCAGTACACAGCAGTGCATGTCATGGAGGTCTTGCTGGCAATTGTGTCAGGAGTCAAGTGAGCAATACTGCAGAAAATGGCGGTCATGGCCACCACATACAGGACCATCACCACCGGCGGTCATGGCCATTGGCCCAAGTTTGCAGAGGCAGCAATGTTAACCAACGACAAGTTGCATGGCAGTTGCAACCACTTACCGCCATGATGACTTTTACCGGTGGACTTAGGCCACTTCCAACTGTCCACTAGAGTAGGTAAGGCACCTGCCATTTTGGACACATGTCATCATCACTGGATGTGCTTTTTTATTTGCATCAATCACTTACTCCCCAAAAATGCTGTGTATCTGTATATAGTGCCATCATGGTTGTGCAACATAATGTGCTGAATTTAACAAAATTACATGTTGAGGGAGTATATATGGTGAGAACTATGTAAAGCTACTCTGAGGTACATAGGCCATGGGTAGATATTGGTAGAGTCCAAAACATATGTGTGATTAGTTCAGGACAGCTAAGTCTTACACACATGTACACTAACATCAGTTTCATATGTACAATTCCATTTACATGTGCAGCAATGAGGGTGAATTAAGTGCATATCTATGGCCTGTAATGTATATGTCAGAAGTGTTACACATCCTCTACAGATGTTAGGTGTTAGGTAATATATAATGTGTTAATGATGTGTGCATACTGCATGATTCATAGTATATTCTCTTCTCTCAACATAGTTATCCTGACGTGAGGAGAGTGAGACAACCACCAGTGTTCCATCCACTAGTAGACCTGGAAACCACAGAGGAAAGGCATGTCATCAAGATATATCATCTGAATCGTCATACCATCATGGATCTTTGTACTCAGGTGGAGCCAGATCTGATGGCTGTCATTCGCAATCCCTACAGCATACCTTCCATCATTCAAGTCTTGTCAGTGCCACATTTCCTGGCCACAGGGTCCTTTCAGAATACTGCCGCCTTAACAGCAGGGATGTCTCAGCCCATGTTCAGTCTGGTGTTGAAGGATGTGCTGTGTGCATTGTTGAAACACCTGGACAGTTACATCAGGTTTCCCCAACGAGCAGGTTTGGCCTATGTGAAGGCAGACTTTTATGAGATGGGACACATTCCTCATGCGGTAGGAGCCATTGATGGCACCCATGTAGCCCTGGTCTCTCCCAGTGCCCATGAACAGGTGTATAGGAACAGGAAGAACCGCCACTCAATCAACGTACAGGTGGTGTGTCACAGCCATGTTTCCAGGATCTGTGCATGATTTCTAAATCATGCAGAACAGCAATGTCCCACATCTGGGGGCATGACAACAAACAGAGAGGGCCTGGCTGCTTGGTAAGTTTGCATTGTAGTGTGTGTAGGTGTGTTATGCCTGCTGTCATCACAGTATAGCCAGTCGCAGGAACTATTTCTGAGTTGTTCTACCATTGTGTTCACAGGTGACTCAGGCTATCCAAACCGTCCTTGGCTGTTGACACTAGTGAGGTACCCAGACACGCCAAGGGAACTCTGTTACAATGAGCCCCACGGGAGGACAAAGCATGTAATCGAGCAAACATTTGGGCTCCTGAAGGCAAGATTCAGGTGCCTGGACCAATCTGGAAGAGCCCTCCACTACTCGCCCCACAAGGTTTACCAAATAATCGTTGCCTGCTGCATGCTCCACAGTCTAGCTGTGAGAAATCAGATACCATTGATAGCTAATGAGGTGGACCAGTGGCTGGAAATATTGATATTGCAAGTGATGAAGAGCCAGAGGAAGGAGGAGCAGGTGACTCTAGGGCAGATCTCATCAATCAGTACTTCCACTGACATACAGATATGTGAAGTGGATCTTTTGATGTGTTGAATGTGCACAACTTGAAGTAGATGGCTGCCATTACACCTCCTGACTAGATTCATCAGTGAGGGTGTCATGAACTTCAATGCCTATGTGTGAGTTGCGAATGCAGACTGATAGATTGTAACGTGTATAGTACAATATGGTCTGCTATATCATGTATGATTACATCTGATCCTAACATACACTTCTGGAATGGACTACTCAATATTGAGGTATGTTTCTTGCATTCTCCTATTCCTCTTTTCCTTCCACTCACTAAAATTGCTTTCTCATGTTTGCCCCTGCAACCTAGGCTTGAGGTATTCATTGTCAGTAGCCAATGGGAATTGCTGACAGACATGACAGGTGTACCTGACAGATAGCTGGTAAAATTGATATATTTACAGTGGGATGGTACCTTGTTAGTACTTCCATCATACAGATGGGGTTGTGACTGCCTAGTCCTTTCCTATTACCAGTGGGGTTGGGGGATGTGAAATGGTGTATTACGTGTCATATGACGTTTGTGGCCCATGTGTGATGGTTGGATCATGAGCTCTGGTTTCACAATGGTTGGGTTACTTTGTGATGACCATGGGACCTAGCTGTGTTGTATTCTGACGTTGCTGTCCAAGGTGCAAGTAACTGTATACTGACAAAGGTGAGTGACAGTCCTACAGGAATGGAGCCTATGTTGGTGTATGATTAAAGTATTGGGTTCTTCATTTATGTTCTTTATGTGTTCTATGCAATATGTGATCATGTAGCTATGGTATGGGTATGTGAAGAGCCTGTACCTGGTGATATATAGGTCCAGTCTGGGTGCCCCTGCTTTGTAGATAGTTCACAATGGGCATGACTTCTATAACATGTATACGTGCATCATATGCCACCATGCCTCCCATCCTGATGGTATTCTCTGTCATGCTCTATTGCAGATTGGTATACTGCCTATACTATTGTGTCACCCTGGATTTCAACCTCTCTGACATCTGTTCTGTTGACATGTGTCTCCCAATGAGGGAGCTTCCATCTGAGGACCATTACACTGGATGGTCAATGCAGGAGGGCACGACCAGACCACAATTGGCAAGCATGACAATTGTTGATGTATTCTAAAAGACACATATACAGTAGCTGTGTTCAACTGTGATTTAGTGTGCATATCAGAATGCTAAAAGTCAAAATAAAAGTGCATAAATGAAAAATAAGGTGATGAGTGAGGTCATAGTTGATGGATTCATCAGAGTAACTGCTACACCAGTTACACAGGTCCAGTGTCCTTATACCATGGGTAAATGGAGTTATGTCTCAGGGTATCTCAGTGGCACACAAGGGTGACAAATCAGGAGAGGTTCACTTCCTGGCAGTGGGTTTGCTCCTGGCGTCTGCTCCAGCCGGATGTCTGGGTGGATGTCCACATTTGTGGGGATGTTTTTCATCTATAGAGGGAGGGGTTTCTGAGGCATGTGGTTCCCCTGGCAGGGCCTCCATTCCACTAGCTGCCGCAGATGTAGATGGGGCAGGTGTTACGTTGCTAGTGGAAGGGTACTGATGGTGTGTTGAGAAACCAATCGGGGTGGTGTTGATGTCCCTCAGCACCCCTGCAATGGAAGCCATGTGGGCATTTTGTGCCTGCCACTGCTGCATGACTTCCTGGTGGTATTCCCTCTGCAGCCTTTGATTTTCCCCCAACATGGTGATTATTTTGCCCATCCTGTCCTGGGAACTTTGGTATGCTCCCAGGACTTGGGAGATGGTTTCCTGGTCAATGGAGCCCTTTTGAGGCCCAATCCTCTGCCTCACAGCATCCCTCCCACGCACCCTATCCAGTTGCCTGTGCCCCTGGCACGGTGTGCCCACTCCCAGTGGTAGCAGGTCCTTCATAGTCAGGAATTTTATGGTTCGACTCAAGACCCTGTACTGTGGAGCATGCAATTGATTGAACAGTCCTTGGGACGCAGGTTTGGGGGCGAATGGTTGCCTGTGATGTGGATGCACCAGGGGCGGGGGGGGAGTTGATGTGGGCAGGGTGAGGCAGGGAGTTGTTGACTGACCAGGTGTCCCAGATGGGCCAGGTTGTTCGTCATTATTCAGACATCCAGGTGTGTTGTCCTCACTGGGGCCCTTATCCTGGAGGGGACTGGCAGTCTCAGGTATCCTCTCCATGGTGGCAATGGCAGGGTTACCTGTGGAGGGAGCGAGATACAGAGTTCTGGTTAGAATGTGTGTTTGGTTGCCTCTTTGTGAGATGCAGACAGTGGCTTTACATGATTCCCTGCAATGACATTGACAGATGCTGCACAGCATACTTTTGTTGTACCTACAGCTCTGTGACTTGATTTCCATACTCCATGTTGGGAGTTGTCATACAAGTTTGGTACAGATTGCACTGCAGATGAGTTGTTGTTATGTCTGCTAATTGACATGACTGCTCACCTCTGTTACCTAGTGAATAGTCAGGCGTGTTAGATGTCACACATTAAAGCTGCACAATGCTGTCCTAGTGGGAACACAGTATGTGAGTATGCAAGGGTAATAGTCCTGTATCTAGATCTTGTACATGTGCCTCGACTCAGCCATCTTACTTTCCAACACAGGTCAGTCTATTTCTGGCATGGGATATTTGATCTGTGGCCATTAGGAATGGTCACCCAGCTGTAGCTGTGCTTTGCTTTGTTTGCTATTGTGAGTGTGCCATTGCGTTGCTGTCATTACTATGTACTGGTCCTCACTAAGACAATCTAGATGGTGTGGCAGTACTTTAGTTGTACATGTGTTACATGTGATGCGTTGTGCACATTCCAGGTTTTCACAATGATGGGTTAGTGCATTCTGGGAGTCGTTGTGATATGATTAGCCAGTAGTTAACGTGCCATTGCCAAGGCTTGTGAGGGAAGTTGGGCTGAGTGGAGTGGTGGCATGCAGGAGAGGGGCATTAGGTGATTAGGTGGGAGGTGTTGTGGAATATTTAGTTCATTAGGGAGAATTTGGGTGCTGAGGAAGCATGCAGGACAAGACAAATATGTGTACTTACCAGACTCCAGTGCCCCAGGCATTCCATTCAGGCCCTCAGGATGCAGTATGCCCATGGCCTTCTCCTCCCATGATGTGAACTGTGGGGGTGGAGGTGGGGAACCACCGCCAGTCTTCTGCACGGCTATCTGGTGGTGTGATGCCATGGAATGCACCTTCCCCCTGAGGTCATTCCACCTTCTCCTGACGTCCTCCTTTGTGCATGAATGACTGCCTACTGAGTTGACCCTGTTGACTATCCTTTGCCACAACTCCATTTTCCTGACAATCGATGTTTGATGGACCAGTGCTCCAAACAGTTCTGGCTCTACCCTGACAACTTCATCCACCATGACCCTCAACTCGTTGTCAGTGAAACGTGGGTGTTTTTGTGGGGACATGGTAGTAGTTGTGTAGACGGTGTGTGGGGGTGTTGTGAGTGTAAGGGTGTAGTGTTGGGTAATTGGTGAAGTGTGGGTGCTGCGTTGTGAGGGTAAGATGGTATTCACGGATTGTGTGTGCTAGTGATGTGTGTATTGTGTTAGTTGTGCAGATGTGGGGTGTGTGCTGAGTGTGATGTGTATGTGTGCTTATTGCCTAAAGGTGCTACATCTATAATGTTGCCTACTCTCTGGGTATCTGAATGGAGTATTGGTTGCACAGGATTTTGGGTTGTGTAGGGATGTGTTATATAATGCAGTGAGTAGGTGTGTCGGTGTGTGGATGTGTGGCAGGTATGGGGTATTCAAACTATCCAATGTGGTGTGGTGTTCTGACTGATGTGAGTTCTGACCATGGCGGTTCGCACCGCCAATGGTTTTCCACCATGGAAGAACTGCTGTGGTGATTTGTGGCTCATAATGTGGTGGGTGAATTTTTGTTGGGCTGGTGGTGCTGGTGGTGGGACTGCCTCTTTTTCGCCCTCCAGTGTCTTAGCGGTTTTGGATACATTTTGGCAGTCTTCACAATGTGACTCTTAATACAGTGGTTGGATTACCGCCAACATGGCGGTCTTTTGGCGGCCGCCACCACGGCGGTCTTCCCAAAAGACCACCAAACTCGTAATGAGGCCCTATGTGTGTTTTTCTAAGTAACTGCAAAGCTTAAAGAGCATTTTTTTGTCCATCCTTTCCATTTTGGAAAAATCCACAGATAGCTTAGAACACATTTTCAATATTTTGACAGTAATACTCAAATAATTAGCCATAAAACCAGAAGGCAAGGGTAATGTGATCAATGCAAAAAGTCTGGTGCCTAGTTTTAGGGAGGCCCGAGTTTAAGTGGAGGGTCCCAGGTCTAAACCTCAAGCATTGGTCAAATTACGTGACCTGTCAGTAGATTGATCTCCTCTGGAAACTCTTTTTAAAGAAGATGTTGCAGTCCCAGAGGGTATAAATAATAGGACGGAATTCCCTAGTCATGCTTCTGAGCAACGAAAACGCAGGGAAGTCTTTCCAATCTTTAAAAAACCTTAAAACAGAAAAACTGACCATCACTTATCAGGAATGTGACTCTAAGCCTTGCAAAAGAAAGGAAAGAAGAAAGGTTAAAAGAAAATTAAAACAAATAAACAAGAAAAGTTTATAAAAGGTCAAATTCCCTGGCACTGGTGTGCATCCTGAAGTGCCTGCTGTCCAACTAAAAATAACCATGGACGGTGCCTCTGATTCTCAGGGGGTGGATTCCTCTCAAAATTGACAGGATCAACAAGGTTGAAGAACGGCCCTGTTCCTGATATATCAGTCACTTCTCAGGTGATGGCCACACCAGCTCGGAGTGTTGGAGTAGAATCTTTTATGTTGGAAGCTGACCAAAAGCAGGGCAAGGGGACTGTAACTAACCCCTATGAGGAAGTTGACTGGGTCCTCCAAGTGGTGGACATTTTTGCTGTCTCTGATACAGAACTTGTTTTAAATACACCATGCATCTTATCTCCCTCAGTTGGCTAAAATATCCTCTAAGGACATCTCTCTGGTTGTTCTTCCTAAAGCCAGTGATATTTCTGCCTTCTGGATATTTGTATTGGTGCATTTGTATTCCAGGATTGTAACAGATGAATTCTTGAATTCTCCGGCTGGGCTACGGCAGTCTGGCTCCGTCATGTATGATACGTTTATTCAACAGCCTGTATCTACTTGGGAGTTGCCAATATATGATATAGCTCTTGAGAAGTGCAGAAGACCACAACTTACCCAGCACAACTACGACCTCCTCAGTAGGGTGTATGGTGGGGCCATGAGGGGGCTGGGTCGGAAAGGATCTTCATTGTTAAAACAGAGAAGGGAAGACGAGTCATTACTATCCAAGAAAATTGGATTGCAGGAACAATTAATTTAAAAAAGATGCGGACAAAACCTATATTGTTTTTAGATCTTCATGAAGTTGGGGTTAACTTTCGATCCTGGAATATTGCCGGTCTGAAAAAGAATCTCAAATCTCATTTGTCTTTCTTGTCTGATAAGAATGTTATAATTATGGCTTTGCAAGAAACATGGGAACTATAGGATGTGCTATTGAGTGATTATAGAGTTTGTAGGGTGAAAGCATCCAATGGTGAATTTGGTCAACCTATGGGGGCTTAGCACTCATAGTGTCTGTAAAATATGAAATAGTTGGGCTCATTTTACTTAAGGAATTTACTACTTTGTTGACTATGTCAGTTTCTGACCTGCCATTAAAATATGAGAATAAAATGAGGGGAAATGGTTGCCCAGATTTAATATGAATTAATACATACCTCCCACTGAAAAGTCAAGAACATCGATTAAAAGAGCTTGCGGATTTAAAGGAAAAGGTCCACCTGTACTTCCCGAATGTGCCAATTTTATAGATGGGCGACTTTAATGCAAAGATACCACCTGATTCATGGAAGGATTGAGTTGCAATTAGAGAAAGAAAATACTTTGGGGGTTCCATGTCAGGTTTTGCCACGTTAGTGGGGGGATAGAATTGGTCGACAACTAGTCACACTGTTAGACAGTCTAAATATGTCTATTATTAATGGCAGATGTGCAGGGGCAGAATAGCCAGCCAATCTACTGCTGGAATGAGCATAGATTAGTAAGGACAGGAAATTTAAAACTTCACACAATAAACGGAATGATGGAGCTGCTGAAAGCTCAGACAACTTTATAACCTCAGCATCCTACTGTATAAAAAAGGTGAACGGGACCGGCACTTGATTTACCGTATGACTGCCCTGTTGAACATCCCTAGCAAGATTTATACAAACATCTGCTGGGATTATGGGTGGCTTGAGTAAGTGATGCCAAAATGTTACAGAAGGTTTTCCGTAAAGGGTATTCAACAACAGAAGAACGCCTAATGCTAATTCTTTTGGTTGAAAAATATGCCCTCAAAAGGAAACAGCCTTTTTATGAATCATACATTGATTTGTCAACAGCGTTTGACACTATAAATAGGGCGTTGACTGGGAAAAGATGTGTAAATGGAATTGTCCAACCGGCCTTTTAAAGCTGATAATTCAATTACATGAAGGCTCATGGACAAGGGTGGAACTAAGGGGCAATGGATCTCTCTCCAGAAAAATAACCACTCCTAACAGACTTACACAGGTGTGCAAACTGGCTCCGCTCTTAACATCTATTGCGGATGCTATGATTAAAGCAGGTTCTGTCTTCCACCAAAACTAGGCCCTGAGGCCCTTTCAGTATTGTTTTATGCTGATGATACTGTGTTATTAGACCTTACGCTGGTTGGCCTTCAGAGGCAACCGGATGTTTTTGGTAAATATTGTAAGGCCAAAGATCTGAAAATAAATAGGGCTCAAACAAATGTTATGGTCTTTTCGAAAGGAAGGATGCAGACCATTAGGTTCAACTGGTGATTAAGTGGTGTTCAATTGGAGCTGGTTAAAGAATATAGATATTTCGGCGTTGTCTTCAGCTATAACCTAAACTTTAAAACCACATATAGACCTCCAGGAAGCTTGTTCTAAAGCTATTGCAGGTGCTTTACATAGGTTAGACCTTTCGCTGGGCTAGAAGTCTGTTTAAGTTCTAAGAGAGACCTATAATTCAAAAATTCTAAATTTGTAAATGTATTACTGTACGCCTGTGAGGTTATGCCAGTGAATTGTAAGAAATTACAGACTATTAAAACTAATACCTGGAAAAATTGGCCGAAACAAATAATGAAACACTTGATAAATGAGTACTCCAGGAGAGGTGATATGGATGATGTGACTATAAAGTTACCCTGCATAATTTTATGGAGTCACGCTATGCTGGCCATACCCAGCCTTACCAGCCGGAAATAAAAAGTAGCTACATTAGGAAATGGGTCTTGAAAGATAGGCTAGGGCAGGTCCCTGTCCTTTATAAAGTGAACACAAAAAACAAGAGCAGTGTAGGCCCTAGATGATCGCGCTGGTGACAGTCCTACCCAGTAGATGATGCAGTGCTCAACTCCCCATAATTCATTCCACTGTTCAGGAATAACTTCTCTCAAACAACAACATTATTAACCAAAAGGGAGCACTAAAAATCGATACACAAATTATTCCTATAAACATTCAAAGTACCAAGTGTTCATCCATGTAAAACTAGGAAATGGATCGTCTTAATTTAGTCCATAATCAAACTGGAGTCATGCTGTAGTATCAAAAGTTATTTTATTGGAATCCTTTAAACAACGCAGTCCAGCCCAGCCGGCTAAGTGGAAGTTGGTTATACAGGCCGGGGTGGTCAGTGATACTTGTTCCCTTTTGTCAAAATGCTCCATTGTCCTTTCCACATATAATTATATTTTGCACATGCTTTGATAAAATTAGAAGTCTGCTGCTCCCTGTTTTTAGATTTGTTTTTGGATTCAACGCATTTGTGATTTAATGTCAGTAATTTTAAAGGGGAATAATATAACACTGTGCTACACCATTGGGAAATTTTTGTCTGAAGTTGCTGAATGTCTAGCAGAATTGAGTAGCCCATAGCATTAGATTTACCTGTCTTTATGGAATGTCGAGGTTTGACCTACCCATTCATGTGTTTATTTACTGTTGTCTACGTGAAATTGATTTCAATAGACTAGTGTTATAGTTAGAAACAGGAATAGGATGGTTCCGCACTGTATTTACTCTCTATTATACTTTGCTCATGTTGCCTTAAACTGATATGTGAAGTCCTTTTTTATTTTGCTATATCTGTATTTTGCACAAAACAATTGTATTTTGCACAAACATTAATTATACCTCTTTTTCACAAAAAGATGTGGATTTTATACAAATATTAACCTAGGTCATTCTGTTGTAACTCCTTGTGTGTGGTTCCTCAGAATAACATGCTCCTATGATCTGGGTACTGCATTTAAGGTATTTACCCTACCCAATGCTATTTCCCCCATATTTTCTAAGAATGAGAGGCCCTCTCTTGCCTTGTTATGACTATATTTTGCACACTATACTTTTATTTTGTATAATTAATAAAATAATGGGCATTTGCATACTTTGCACATATATAATTGCATAGAAATAAGAAATTGCTAATCTAAAGTAATCTCAATTTATGATTTTTTAGAATATTTTGATTCAATGGATAGTGGAAGGTTTTAGATGTCATTGTATCTAGGTGTTAAAAAGGGTATTTTTGATGAATGGAGATTTTTGGCCTGATTTAGTTCTTGGTGGAGGGAATACTCAGTCGCAAACGTGATGGATCTCCCATCCTCCATATTATGATCCCCATAGGAGATAATGTGATATCCGTCGCTTTTGTATTTCCCTTCTCCAAGACCTAAATCTGGCCCTTGTTCATGTTATGAGTGATAGATGTACTTCATCACTCTGAGGTCACTCTTTTGGAAGCAGTCTGATAGAGCACCCATTCATAAAAGTACTGTGTTCAAATATAACCATAGTAAAATAAATGTGGCCACAATCTTTTGACAAATGAGGATAATATTATCCACTGTTAACATTGTAAATTTGTCATATTTGTGGTAACCTACACTACTCACTTGTGCCTAGCCTTAATATACTTCGGTAGAACATTCTCGTTGGTGGGATCTAGTGTCTTTGAACAAATAAATCAAATGAGAGGGTGTCTAGGGGATGGAGAATACTAATACTCCCATCTTTTTAAGATCTTGATGTTGATCTTCTAATAGAATGAGAACTACTGTTACATAACACATCATATGGTTTACAGAGAACGTTCTAATTAGAGATGCAGAAAGGAAGCGACAAAAATCTTACTTGAGTTAGAAAAATTAGAAAAAAGATAAAAGCCCTAAATCTACATAAGGCAAGTGCCAAAAATGAACAAAACTATTAAGAGAAATATTTGGCTCTCATCAACTGTATCTGAAGGATAAAAGAGAAAAAAAACAACAGAAGATAACGTGTTGAAAATGGTCATGGTCGCATATATACATATGGCAGGAAGTATGACAAAACTGCTTCAAGCAATAAGACTAGTGACACATTCCAAATCTTCACATAATCATTCCACCCGTGAATGAGGGCCCAGATGTACGAAAATGCAATTTTGTATTTCTTAAATAGCGTCTTCATAGAAATCGCTATTCAAGAAATGTAAAATGCAATGTACAAATATACCGATTTCCTAATAGTGATTCCTACAAGGTAGAAATCACTATTAAGAAATCCCATTGCATTTCAGTCAGTGGGCCAGTTTTGTATTTCACAAATAGCAATTTCTTATTAGGAAATTGCCATTTAGGAAATGCAAAACCAAAGATGGCAATGGGGAAAAAGCCCTCCCTTGGTGCACCCCAAAAATAGGGGTGCACCTGTAGAGCACTCATATGCCCAAGGGGCATGTGTGTGCTCTATTGCAATTTCAAAAATGCACTTTAGTTTTTTTTAAAAAAATTGCACCTACTTACCACTGACTTCAAATCGATGGTAAATGCATCTCCTAAATGCCCAAGTCGCATCTAGGAAATGCCTGGTACGTCAAAATATGAATTGCAATATGGAATCCCTGTATGCGATTTCCTTTTCTGGGAGACGCAAATGCAATTTCTACAGGGTAGTAATTGCAATTTGTAATTACTTAAAGGACTTTGTACATTAGAAAAGCCCATTTTTCATTCCTTACTGGCCCGAAATAGCGATTCAGACCCTTAAGAAATGCAAACTGCCTTTGTACATCTGGCCCCAGGTGTCTCCAGGACCAGCAGTAAATCCACAGAAGACAAGGCTCCACAACAATAAGAGGCCACAATCTTTTTTTAAGAGATAATAAACAGATTCACAAATGGAACTACAACAATGACAAAGGATGTTGAAGCTTTAAAATAAGCTGGAGAGGCCAGAAAAAACACAAAATACACCAGAAAATGGGGAATGGTGACCAGATCAGGAACAAAGGGTCAGCTACATAAATGACAGGAAACTCCACAACTAGCAAACAGGGGTACAGGTCTCCACAAATATTTTGAGAAATCAATATTGTAAACCTAATTTGTAGAACTCCTACCAAGGATGAATGTTATATTCTCAACAAAGGTTTGAGCATCTGCCGATTTAATAAACGTAACTTTGCATGAGTACACATTGACTTTTCCAAATTTACCCACAAAATTAGACTACTCAAATATCTTCATGATAAACCAACATACAAGACAACTTTTCTGCTGACTACATTACCTTGCAATATGATTATATAGGATGTGCTAGATAAAGACACTATACTATCCACCAGTAAAACAGAATCCCATGATTCATCTCTAAGTACACTACTCCAAGATCTTGATATAAGATCCTATCTTAAAGTTGAAACTGGTCTTAAACCCAAAGCAACTTGTAGCCCTCTGATACTAGTCAATAACATCAATCTCTCCTGAAGACTAGTAACCAATGACCTATATCAGTGGTTCCCAACCTTTTGACTTATTGACTTATGTGGACCCCCACTTTATCATTACTGGAACCCGGGGGCCCCCACTGAATCATTATTAGACTCTGGGGATCCCAAACTGAGTAGTTACTGGAAACCAGAGACCCTGACCTAAACACTGTTGATGATTTGAAACGCAAAACAATACACAAAAAATACAGAAACAAGCATGAATCAAACACATACACAAATGATACCACATTTTAATTTGTAAACAAATGTAAATAAAAAAATAAAGAAATTAATTTTAAAAGGAATATTGCAGCTTTTCTAAATTCAATTAAAGCCACACATCGTCCATACTATATTCTGTTTGATGCAGCTCCACTGCTCTCACAAATCAATCTGAGGATACTAATTTATTTTTAGCCTCCCATTTTAATTCCTTGACATTTACAGTAAGTTTTACATTTTTCAATTGTACATTTAGCCACTTTATTTAAATACACTTTATTATTCTGTTAATATTCCCCAGACCACAGGATGGGAATTAATGACCTATAAAATCTTGAAGATTTTTATAACAAACAACCACTGTGACATCTGACAACCTTAGTCTTAACACACATAATTAGGCTCATTAATGACTGACACCAAAATTGTTATAAAAGAGGCTCACAAAGTGGGCAACATAGTGATCATGAACACATCTTACTACTTTAAAGAAATTAATAAACAACTCAATGAGCTGCTTCCTATGGGTTAGTTCTTCTTCTATCAAAAATGATTCCTTTACAATTGCAACAATGGCAGTACCTCTGTCTCATTACTGACCTAGAATACAAATACCTCAACCAACCATTTCTTACTTCCTCTGCATATATATCCTTCCCAAAACACATAGGCCAAGCCCTTTCCCCACATAGACTGCTCATTTCCAGTACATGTTCTCACACTAAAAAGAAATACCGGAACATAGACCACTTTTTTACAATTATATGTACAAATCTTTTGTCATACATTTAAGATGCAAGATACTTAACAAAAAGATAGATGTAGCCTATAGATAGAAGATATGACTTTGGTCACCCTGGATATAAGCTCTCTTTATACATGCATATCTAAAACTGGAGGACTAAAAGCCACAAAATACTTTCTCTCCCATAGAAAAGCAACACTTTTTGAATACACTATAATTGTTCTAGAAGTGGTTAACCTAGTACTAGAAAACGTTGTAACAGGGAGACCGGGACCTATGTGTACGATTACAGCCTACAGAACCTGAGTCCACAGCAACCATACCCCGGGGGCACGGTAAATCGTGTGATGTCGGTACACATTGAGGAGCATGCCGGCATGAGAATGCCTGAGAAAAAGGACACCAGTAAAGGGAGCCAGGAGAGGGAGACAGGCAGCGACTGGATGGAGAAGGTGAGGAGAGATGGACTTGACAGGAGCAAGGATCACACAGACAGAGCCACAAGCAGCAAGGAGAGCGTCTTCGGAGACCCAAGGAGCGAGCAGAAAGACAAGGGAAACCCATGGAGAAGAGACGAAGAAAGCCGGACAGGAGGAGGCAACCGGCCAACAACACCGGGGAGGAACGCTGAGGCCTGCCACGTTCCTGGAGGGATGTGGCTCTCACAAGTACGAGATTGCTTACAAGATTGATTTCAGGTTTGGGCACAAGGGAAAAGGGAGAAGTTGAGGGGTTTAGAGGGGGACAGAGAGACACAGTGGGCACTATTTTGATTCCCAAAACACCAATACAAAAAAAGGGCTGTGCTTAATAGAAAAGGTGGGACTAGGGTGATCCCCAAAACACAATCCTTCAGCACACAGGGGTTGTTTTCTCTCTTGCTTTCACAGAGCATATTGTTTCCCTTCCATGCAAGAAAAGAAGGAAACCCAAATAAGAACTCAAGACAACACTTACCTGAAATGGGCCTTTTGTTTTGTTACCCCCCCTCTATGATACAGTGATGAAAGACGCCGCACATAAGAAAATTGGAAGAAAGAAGAGAGAGAACATACAAAACCAATAGAATTGACCTATTCCCAGAAGAAGCGTTTTTTTTTTTTTTTTGAAGCAATGGTCCAGTAATAAACGACACGGTTATACCCCAGATACCACCCTCCTACAATTGTGTTCGCACATGCTGAAAAATGGCTTCGCCACACATAGGGCATAACAATGATGCCAACTTTTCACAATTCTATGCAAACCTATATATGGGTTACTTTGAGGAGCGCTACTTATGAAAACTATGCCCCCTCCCCTCCATTACAAACAACATCTTCTACTAAGGTAAATACACTGATGATATCTTTATGATTTGGTGACTTGGAGTGGGGAAACAGACACACTTGCAAGATTGATTTGTGCAACTTAACAACAATGACTGCAATCTGCATTTTACTCATCATTTCATTCAGTTATCAACAAAATAAATTGATATCAAACTATACATACAGGGCCAATGTTGGAAAATGTACCTTTTTTGTGTGGTCCTCTCCATTTTTTGCTGGATTTTCTTGCTGCTTTTCAGACTCTACACACTGGTACACTTCTGTCCAGTGTATGTGCTCTGACCCCTAAAATATGTAAAAACTAGCATATTTAACTTATCTATAAGTCCCTAGTATATGGTTCAAAGTGTACCGAGGGCCTGTACGTTAAATGTCATTAGTTGACAGCAACACATATTGTGCCACGACTAGAATGACATTACAAAAGATGACTGCAGACCTACCACTGTAGCCTGTTTATGGATATTTAAAACTGCAATTTCTACCACTTTTAACAGGACAAAAACCCTCCTTTTAAATATTGTCATCCATAAACAGGCTTTAATGACCAATAAGGCAGGGTGCATGGTATTCATAAGTAGGAAATGTTAATGTTCAATGTAAAACATGTCCTTACAGTGACAGGGCACCAAAAGTTCTTTTTGTTGAAGCAGAGGTAGCTGGCTCACAGGAAAGCATTGGTCATTAATATTAAAATAAAATAATTAGATCTCCGCCGCAGAATCAGCTAAAAAGTTTATTCTTGGACTTTAGAATTATTTATCACAAATCAAATTTGTTGATGAAGTTGGATTTATACTTAATATTTTTAAAAAGGTACTTTTAAAAAAGGCACCTTTTGCCTTTCTGAAGCCTCTAGAAGTCATTTGCTTGGAATTCCAACTTTCACACATGAGCAGAAAAGCTCCTTGATTGGGTACGAGCTGAGCCATAGGCAATGCTCAGGAACATAATTATCTTCAAAGAGATAATTACGTTCCTCCATCATAGGCAGATGGAGCTAACACCTGATCCTGTCCCCTCTTTCCTCTTTTTAGCCAGCCAGGCACCAATCCCAGTAAAAGAGGAGAAGCCCCCAGAGCCGGTTTTGAGTGACCACATATAAGGGGTTGTTAATTTCTCAGGCCACACCTCTAGGGTAGGCATAGAGCTCTGTACAAGGGAAGACAGATTCTGCCATCTTGGATTTAGGCAGAAAGGGACACTGTGGGATTGTTTGCAGTAGGGGACACAGGAACTCCTCTAAACGTGGGTAGGGTTACACCTGGGAACGTTGTCCCTTCTGCTTAAGGAGGGGCCAAGAGTCACCATCACACAGTCTAGTGTAAGAAATAAATGTGGTACCCTTGGGCCCCCAGATCAGTTCACTACTAGACCTATGGAAGACATGAGAAGGACTGTACCTGCTATTGAGACCTGCAAGGAGACCATAGGGGCTGGACCTGCTCCCACTCATATCCAGGATAAAAAAGAGGGCTCTATAGGTCAGTAGGCTGACTGATTAAGCTACAGGGACACAATCTTTAAGACGTCTACTTTCCTGAAAGAGCCCAGCTGACAAGTTTCAACTGGACTTGCCCTGAACCATGATGGCTTCTGTGGAGGTGATTCCTGACCTCCCTAGTCTTGTTCCTGAGATTCTAGAACCCTTAGCTGGTGTTTGAGCATAATGCTCCTTCTAAAGCTAAAAAGCTGGCACTTAGAATCTTTTTTGCCTCGAGAACCATCGAGGGACCAGGACCAACCTGACAACTGATCCACAGAGGGTACACTTCCAATGGTGCTAATTTTGCCACAGCTTCCACTGCATTCTTGTCCATAGTGGAGAACCTGATTTAGCAGGCCTGATGCTGACTGGCATCCAAGCCCTCTTCATCTACAGCCTGCAGCCTTGCCATGCTGAGGAAATCTGACCTCCAAAAAAGAGTCCAAGTCTCAGGTAGAACTCTTCACCAGGCCCAATGTCTGTCTTCCTGAATGCAAACTATGGACTTTTCATGCTCAGAGCTTTCCCATGTTTATTGACAGATTCACTGAGACCTCATCCGTCATCACCCCATCACTGGCATACCCATCTTCGGATCCAGCCAGGAGCCTTGCCCGACTGAGGACTTTACCTTCTTTATAATATTCTAAGTATGACTATACCTTTGTCCAGGACCAACTTGGTCCTTGTACCTATCCCACGTTCCATCGTGGTCGGCCTCAAACATTGTCCTTCTCCCAGCCTAGTGTGACCAGTTGCCCGCAGTTTTCTTTTGTGCTTTTTGTTGGTGTTTTTATTTAAAGTTTAACAATTCATATTTCTGGTTCCCCTTATTGGATTTTGTCAGTTGAATGCCATTTTGTTCATTAAAATATTCTCTATTGTGTTTATACTTTGGAGTGCAATTTTTATTGTGTTTTGATTTTTTTTAACTGTCTTGGTAATTCCAAAAGCTTCACACATTTTCTTAGGTTAGGCCTGCCTGCTGTGTGCCATAGCTACCAGGGGTTATGCTCAGATTCAAATTATAGAAACCTTTAATGGACTAGCAATAATAGTGACATTTATACTTGTGGTGAACTACCACCTAACCCAATTAGTAATCTACTTTCTCACAACCAGCACCTAGCCTCTAGACCTGTGCTTCCTAGACCTTTTAGAACCACAGCCCACTTTTCAGAATGACAAACATTGTGACCCACCTAGCTTTACTGGACATGAGACAGGTGATTTTTTAATGTAGCTAAGACTGTGTCTGCCAGCACACAGTCATTTACAGACAGCACATTTTCCATTGAAATGCACACTAAATTTAGACAGACATACAGTTTGATTGATAAAATCATATTGCACGCAAATGATAATGGGAGGCAATCAGGTGTAAATGAATATCATTTGTGCAGTAAAGTATCTTTATTGTTTTGATCCTTTAAAAATCTTTGCTTCCATCACACTTCAGAATTACAGTAAAAATATAAGCAGCAATTTGTCAGAAGACATAGCATGACATTTGACCTATGTCTTTGAAGCACAGCAAACGTGACATCCTTTTTTTATTGCTTGACCGTTTATGTCCACCAAATGATTTGAGCATTCTTTAACGTACATTAATGAATTACAAAAACAAAGAGTCGCATATTCAACTGTACAAGTAGTGAATGCTACCCACAATAAAGTTTCTAGCAGTAATTCCTGTACTAAAAATGTTTGTAACAGATGTGGGAGTTCTAGTCATTATGCTAGTTTTAAGGAGTGTCCTGCTGTCAACGTTATTTGCCAAATGTGTTCTAAGAGAGGACATTTTGCCAAATGTGGCAGATCCAAAAGTGAGACGATGAAAGTCAATGAACTGGATGTTGAAGATGATCAGTTGTGTTACACATAGAGAATGACATTAGTTGTGTTACACGTGTAACATGATTATCCTTCAAATATTGTCTGTGTTAACAGAGTGCAGATGAATATGGTGATGGATTCAGGGGCCAAATTAGCTCTAGTATCTGACTCTGATTTTGCCGAACACTCTCAAGGAAAGATTAAATTAGAGAATCCTGATGTTTCTCCGTATTATGGAGGGAAACCCATTGAATTTATTGGGTATTTTCTTGCTGAAATTGCATTACAAGGGAGTTGCATACAAAGTAAAGGGGACATTATTTTGAGTTGGCCTCATCAAAAGATGTTAGATATTTACTTAGATCCCAATGCCACACCTCAGGTACAAGTCAGAAGAGTCTACACTGAAGTATCAGATTTTGTTAGTTAAAAATTAGACTTTATGAACAAATTTCCTAAAGTTACCAGTCACATGCAAAGTTAGAAATGTTCCCATTCATTTACAAAATGCAGTCAAACATGAACTTGATGTTCTGAAGGTATAATAGAGGCCATAGAAGACTCCGAGTGGACATCTCCAATAGCTGAAGCATCTAGGATCGCAGGTGAGATCAGATTATGTATTGTTTTGAGGCAACTTAACAAACAAGTTACGGAAATGATGACTACTTGGAGAGGCAAACTGTTTTCCTACATTGGACCTAACATCCACTTATCATCAGGTGTGGCTTGCTACAGAACCACAGTTTGGGAAACACTGCTCTACACTGTGCAGAAAGCTTAGCGTCTAGACCATACAGAAAGCCTACAGCTTGCAATATTTTCCATGCTCCAATCGCATACCCTAAATTGCGAATTCAATCTATCCCATTTGAGGAAATGTTGAGGTTGATTAACTATAGTGATGATATCATACTTCCAAAAGAACTTTCATGAATAGTCACGTTTCTTAGATAGAGGCTACAGTTAAGACATATTGAAATACATCCAAGTACAACATTTCTAACATGAAGACTTAAAAAGGTTCATACTACTCGCAAACAAAAACAAAATTCAAATAAACACTTAGGCCCTCATTCCAACCCTGGCGGTCGGTGTTAAACGTGCGGTCAAACCGCAAACAGGCTGGTGGGGTAAAAAATGGAATTCCGACCCTGGCGGAAACCGCCAACAGAGACCGCCACATTACCACACCGCCCGCCACGGCGGCACAAACAAACAGCGCGGCGGTCACCGCCAACAGGCAGGTGGGAGACAATGTACCGCCCACTCTATCACAACCTACCAATCCGCCACCTTTTCTGGGGCGGTAGCCCAGCCGATAAAAACACGGTGGAAACAGCCATTTCGAAGGGAAAACGCCCACCTCCATATACCCCACGAGGAATCAGGACAGCATGGAACCCGAACTCCACATACTCCCAGCGATAGTGTTCCTACTCCTCTACCAGGAGCACGTACGCCGGTGCAGAAGACAACGGTGAGTACAGCACCTACGACACAGGGGAGGGGGGAGAAGAACATATTACGGGTACACACATATGCGACACACCCACCCTCACCCTCACCCACTACAACACACACATCAATGCATAGCAACACATCAGAGTGACACCCCCTAAACCCGCCGGAAGAATGCAAATACAAAAGGAAATGATTCTAAACATTGGAATATATTGTATAACTGGCTTAAAAATATATCTACACATCAAAAAATCTTATATACATAAATGTACAAGTCCGAGCATTGTAGCATGCATTGTCCGTGGACCACTGGGCCCAAATCACATGGGCAAAGCCCACACAAGATACCTGACTCCAACGGAAAGAACACTGCAGGGGCATCAGATAGCAAAACTACAGGCACCTCAGGGGGAAGTGAAGGGGGGGCACCTCAGCCAGATGAGTGAACGACGCCAGATCCACGTGGGGCCTCCATGGCCTCTGTTAAATCCTGGGGAGTGCAAAGCCACAGTCTCATAAGTCTCTGCAGTGGGTGGTTTGCCCACTGGACCATCCTGGGGAGTGCAAAGCCACAGTCTCACAAGTCTCTGCAGTGGGTGGTTTGCCCACTGGAACATCCTGGGGAGTGCAAAGCCACAGTCTCACAAGTCTCTGCAGTGGGTGGTTTGCCCACTGGACCATCCTGGGGAGTGCAAAGCCACAGTCTCACAAGTCTCTGCAGTGGGTGGTTTGCCCACTGGACCATCCTGGGGAGTGCAAAGCCAGTCTCACAAGTGGATAACAGTCTCCACTGGTTCTGGAGGGGGCTTTGTGCCCAGAGTGCTTCGTGCAGCCCTGCCCAACACAGATGCGGGCCAGCCCCTTCCGCTCATGGGGCAGCGGTGCTTGAGACGGCGGTGCCCTGTTCAGCGGTGCTTGAGACGGCGGTGCCCTGTTCAGCGGTGCTTGAGATGAAGGGCCCAGTTCAGCGGTGCTTGAGATGAAGGGCCCTGTTCAGCGGTGCTTGAGACGGCGGTGCCCTGTTCAGCGGTGCTTGAGATGAAGGGCCCAGTTCAGCGGTGCTTGAGATGAAGGGCCCTGTTCAGCGGTGCTTGAGACGGCGGTGCCCTGTTCAGCGGTGCTTGAGATGAAGGGCCCAGTTCAGCGGTGCTCGAGATGAAGTGCCCTGTTCAGCGGTGCTTGAGACTGCGGTGCCCTGTTCAGCGGTGCTTGAGATGAAGGGCCCTGTTCAGCGGTTCTTGAGATGAAGGGCCCAGTTCAGCAGTGCTTGAGACGGCGGTGCCCTGTTCAGCGGTGCTTGAGATGAAGGGCCCAGTTCAGCGGTGCTTGAGATGAAGGGCCCTGTTCAGCGGTGCTTGAGATGAAGGGCACAGTTCAGCGGTGCTTGAGATGAAGGGCCCTGTTCAGCAGTGCTTGAGACGGCGGTGCCCTGTTCAGCTGTGCTTGAGATGAAGGGCCCAGTTCAGCGGTCCTTGAAATGAAGGGCCCTGTTCAGCGGTGCTTGAGAAGGCGGTGCCCTGTTCAGCAGTGCTTGAGATGAAGGGCCCTGTTTAGCGGTGCTTCAGATGAAAGGCCCAGTTCAGCGGTGCTTGAGACGGCGGTGCCCTGTTCAGCGGTGCTTGAGATGAAGGCCCAGTTCAGCGGTGCTTGAGACGGCGGTGCCCTGTTCAGCGGTGCTTGAGACGGCGGTGCCCTGTTCAGCGGTGCTTGAGATGAAGGGCCCAGTTCAGCGGTGCTTGAGACGGCGGTGCCCTGTTCAGCGGTGCTTGAGATGAAGGGCCCAGTCAAACGGTGCTTGAGACGGCGGTGCCCTGTTCAGTGGTGCTTGAGACGGTGGTGCCCTGTTCAGCGGTGCTTGAGACGGCAGTGCCCTGTTCAGCGGTGCCTGAGATGGCGGTGCCCTGTTCAGCGGTGCTTTAGACGGTGGTGCCTGTTCAGTGGTGCTTGAGACGGCGGTGCCCCGCTCAGCGGTGCTTGAGACGGCGGTGCCCTGTTCAGCGGTGCTTGAGATGAAGGGCCCAGTACAGCGGTGCTTGAGATGAAGGTCCCTGTTCAGCGGTGCTTGAGACGGCGGTGCCCTGTTCAGCGGTGCTTGAGACGGCGGTGCCCTGTTCAGCGGTGCTTGAGATGAAGGGCCCTGTTTAGCGGTGCTTGAGATGAAGGGCCCTGTTTAGCGGTGCTTGAGATGAAGGGCCCAGTTCAGCGGTGCTTGAGACGGCGGTGCCCTGTTCAGCGGTGCTTGAGATGAAGGGCCCAGTTCAGCGGTGCTTGAGACGGCGGTGCCCTGTTCAGCGGTGCTTGAGACGGCGGTGCCCTGTTCAGCGGTGCTTGAGATGAAGGGCCCAGTTCAGCGGTGCTTGAGACGGCGGTGCCCTGTTCAGCAGTGCTTGAGACGGCGGTGCCCAGTGCAGTGGATCTGGCCATGGCGTGGAGGTCATTTGCCACCTGTCCTGTGGCTGGCGGAGCCTTCCTGCCCATCTGTCCTGCGGCTGGCGGGGCCCTCCTGGGCTGCAGTGCCGGGCCTGTTGTCGGGCGTGCTGCCCTTCCCAGCCTTCCCTGCTTGCCTGTGTCCCTTCCCCACCTTGGGCGGTGTGCCAGCTGTCTCCACACTTCCTGCCGGAGCCATGGTAGGGGTTTTAGTCCCTGCTGTTTTCACCCTCTCGCGCCGGCCACTGCCTATCTTTGGATGTTTCTCCGGGGGTGGGCTGCCCGTGCCTTGGCTCAGTACTGAACTTGCTGCCCTTGAGGGTGGGGGACTCCACAGTCCATGGCAGACTGTCATGACAGGGCCCGGTTTTGTCGTGGCTGAGGTGCTGACTATAGTCCTATGACATGGACGGGGTGGGGGAGTTGGTGGAAAGAGGTTGAGTTTGGACAGGAAAAGCTTCTTAGGAGCAGCGGGACGGGTAGGTGTAGTGGGTATGGGAGTGGAGGAAGAGGTTGTGGTTGTAGGAGTATGAAGTCTGGTGTCTTTGGGTGCAGGTGCTTGGGCTGGAGGCTGTCGTGAGGTGGATGGCTGTTGGGCGGGTGACTGCCTGCGTTTGTGTATCTTGGAAGAGGGGGTCACAGACACACTGGGAGAGGACACAGGGGACGTGTAAATGGTAGTGGGGTGGTGAGTGCACGTGTGCGGGGGGTTCTGGTGTGTGTGCTGGTGATGGACGTAGTGGCTGAAGATGTTGTGCATGCAGGTGTGAGTGGAGACGTGACAGGGAGGGAGGAGGGAGATGAGGAGGAGGGGGACACAGTGGAGGCAGTGGGTGTTGGTATGTCTGTATGTGGATGTTGCTTGGGTGAATGCCTGTGTGATGTGTGGTGCTTATGTCTGCCTGAGCTTCCCTTGGGTGTTGAGGTGTGTGCAGGCTGGTCTGATGGTGTGTCAGGGATAGGCAGAGGTACAGGTGATAGGGTTTGGGTGGAGGAAGTTGGAGGGGGGAGGCTAGAGACAGGGACAATGGCTGCCATCAGTGCTGAGGCCAGAGTGTTGAACGATCGCTGTAGGGCAGCCTGACCAGAATGAATGCCCTCCAGGTATGCATTACTCTGGTGCACCTCTCTTTCTACACCCTGGATGGCATTCAAAATGGTAGACTGCCCAACAATGAGCGTCCTCAGGAGGTCAATGAACTCCTCACTGAGGGCAGCAGGGGTGACTGGGGCAGGGCCTGAGGTGCCTGGGGCGAAGGAGATGCCCACCTTCCTGGGTGAGCGGGCACGGGGCAAACGCTGAGGGGCTGCTGGGAGGGCGGTGCTGGTGTGGTGGGTGGCGGCTGTACCTGTTGTTGCGGGGGGCACAGATGTTGCCGCCACCACAAGGGAGCTCCCTTCAGAGGACGAGTCCGTGTCGCTGATGTCTGCCCGAGTCCCCGCTGTGGAGCTCCCCTCACCCTCCGTCCCACTGGTGAATTCGGAGTCCGTTGCATGGCACTCCATGGCCATGTGGGATGCAGCTCCCTCGTGCTCCGATGCCACTTCTCCTCCGCCTGATGATGCTAATGCACACATGAACAGGAAGACCACAAAAAAGGGGGGGGGGGAGAAAATAAAGACATGGTGAGTGCATGCATTGGCGACACCGTTGGCGGACAGGACAGACACAGAAGCCCCCTGCACTACGCCACGCACTTGGGGTCGACTACTCAATCCGTGGAACATGGCCTGCAAGCCTATGGACGACATCTGCACACATAGATGACACAGGGCCTTGATTAGCTGTACTTGGCACCCTACAGAGGTGGGGGGCGGGGGCACAGGGCCATGCCTTACGGAGGGGCCTAGCCTACAGAAATCACCCTGGCCTAGGGATACCCACAGCCCTCCTCCCCCACCCAGACACCTCCACTGCGCGCAAAGTCAACAGAATGAGAGTGTACTCACCCCCTTGTGTCTGCTGTGATGTCCTCACGCACCCATCCAAATCGGGGTAGGCCACCGCCAGGATCCGGGACATCAGGGGGGGTCAAAGTCCGACTGGCACCCCTCCCACGTTGGGAGGCCATCCCCAGCTGAGCCTCCGCCGTCTTCCTGCTCCAGCGTCGGATGTCCTCCCATCTCTTCCGGCAGTGGGTGCCCCGTCTCTGGTGGACCCCCAGGGTCCGGACGTCCTTGGCGATGGTACGCCAAATATCGATCTTCTGGTGGGCGCTGACCTATGTGAAATGTATAGGGGGGGAAAAATAGTCATCACCATCTGCATGCTCAATGTGAGTGGCCCCCCATCCCTACCCTTGCCATGTGGCACATGCTCTCACCGTCGTTTGATGCATGCCTCAATCGCTCCCCTCCCCACATTCATTCATCCACCCCACTCAAAACAGGCATTGCCCACAAAGCATGGTCCCAGTGTACTTACCTGTTGGTCTGGAGGACCGTAGAGTAGTGCATACTGGGGGGGGACCCCATCCACAAGTTTCTCCAATTCCTGAGCAGTGAAGGCAGGGGCCCTTTCCCCAGTCGCATGAGCCATTGTCTCTTCCAGACCGAGGTCACAGCAGCACTTGCAGTGTAGGTCCTCTCCTGTCGAAGATCAGGTATCGAGTGATTAAGCTGATAGAAAATGTCGGTCACGCCTGCGGCGGTGCGTACCGCGGCGGTGCGTACCGCGACCGCCGGCGCACATCTTCATTGGCTCCTGAGACCCATAGGGTTCAATGTTAACCAATGGTGCTTAGCGCTGCGGTCTTCGACCACCTACCGCCACGGTGTGCCACGCCAGCCTATTTACCTCACATCCCATTGTCGCACTTCACAGGTCAGGCAGCCGCCATTTCAGGGGCCCACATGGCTTTCTTTCTACTGCGCCACACATACCTAGGCCTTGCATCAACACTCATACAAGCCATTCAATGCATTGGGAATCGTGTTATGTGCAAGCTGTGGTTACGTACCTGTGGGTTGATTGACTCTGTGCTCGCTGTTGTCCTTCATAGGCACCGTCCGCTGGGACATGCGAGGAGATGGAGGAATCTTCCCGTGTACAGACCGCTGGTGGACCTGTCGACAATGGAGGAAAGACATGTCATACTGACATACAGGCTTGACCGAGCCACTATCCATGAACTGTGTGCCCAGCTGGAGCCAGACCTGATGTCACCAATCCGCCAACCCACAGGGATCCCCCCTCTAGTGCAGGTGCTGTCAGTGCTCCATTTCTTTGCAAGTGGGTCATTTCAAACAACAGTGGCCATATCATCAGGGATGTCTCAGCCTATGTTTTCCAAGGTGTTGTCCAGAGTGTTGTCTGCCCTGCTGAAACACATGCGCAGCTACATCGTTTTCCCTGAGGTGGGGGATTTGCCTACAGTGAAGGGTGATTTCTAGGCCCTTGGACATATCCCCAACATCATAGGTGCCATTGATGGGACACATGTGGCTTTGGTACCCCCCAGCAGGGGTGAACAGGTGTACAGAAACAGGAAGAGTTATCATTTGATGAATGTACAGATGGTGTGTTTGGCAGACCAGTACATCTCCCATGTGAATGCCAAGTTCCCTGGCTCAGTGCATGACGCGTACATCATGCGGTATAGCAGCATCCCTTACGTGATGGCTCAACTCCAGAGGCACCGTGTGTGGCTAATTGGTGACTCTGGTTACCCCAACCTGTCATGGCTACTGACCCCAGTGTGGAATCCCAGGACAAGGGCAGAGGAACGCTACAATGAGGCCCATGGGCGAACTAGGAGGGTGATCGAGCGGACCTTCGGCCTCCTGAAGGCCAGGTTCTGGTGCCTCCATATGATAGGTGGTTCTCTCTACTACTCACCAAAGAAGGTGTGCCAGATCATCGTGGCCTGCTGTATGCTTCACAACCTGGCTTTGCGACGCCAGGTGCCTTTTCTGCAGGAGGATGGTCCAGATGGTGGTATTGTAGCAGCTGTGGAGCCTGTGGAGAGTGAAGACGAGGAAGCAGAAGTGGATTACATAGACAACAGGAACACAGTAATACAGCAGTATTTTCAGTGACACCCAGGTAAGAATCCACACCGGCATATTACATATACTTAACCACTACTACGTCTCTACTGTCTGTCCTTTTCCCCCAGTGTATGGTAACTGAGTTGTGACTTTCCCTTCCGATTTCAGAGATGTGGGCCCCACTGCGTGACATCTGCTTTGTTTCCCCATGGACTACAGCTGTGTGACAGTGGTATGTTGGCATCACAATGTAAATATGCATTTTGGCACAGTAATCTCTAATACATTTGTACTAAATCACAGCCAGACCCCAGAATGTTTTGTGCAATAACTGTGTTTATTTCTGTGCTCTATATTGGTGGGTGGTTGCAAATCGGTGAGGGGTGATGGTGGAGGATTGTCCATGGCAGAGTCCAGACTAGTATTATCACAGGTGCATTCTCCAAATGGCTGTGGGAAGTGGAGCAGGGGCAGTTTAAGGATGGACAGGGTGACAATGTGGGTCAGTGGGATGACAATCAGGGAGGTATCCTTTGCTGGCGGGGGTCTTGGCATCTTACTCTGTCTTCTTCCTGGATATCAGGGCCCGCTTGCGGGGTGGTTCTCCTTCTGCAGGGGGTGGGGTGCTGGTGGCCTGTTGGTCCTGTGGCGGGGCCTCCTGTCCACTAGCGCCGGCAGAGGTGGTAGGCAGTTCTTGGTCCATGCTAGTGTCAGGGGCCCTTTGTGGTGCCACAGTGTCCCGCAATGTGGTGACGACCTGATTCAGAGCCCCTACAATGGTGCCCAGGGCGGAACTGATGGTTCGTAGTTCCTCCCTGAACCCCAAATACTGTTCCTCCTGCAGGAGCTGGATCTCCTGAAACCTGGCCAGGACCGTCGCCATCGTCTCCTGGGAATGATGGTAGGCTCCCATGATGGAGGAGAGGGCCTCGTGGAGAGTGGGTTCCCTGGGCCTGTCCCCCCCTGTCGCACAGCAGCCCTCCCAGTTCCCCTGTTTCCCTGGGCCTCTGTCCCCTGGACCGTGTGCCCACTACCACTGCCCCCAGGTCCCTGTTGTTGTTGGGGTGGTGGGTTAACCTGGGTGCCCTGTAGTGGTGGACACACCGCTGATTGACGTGTCCTGGGGACAGAGGTATGGGCCAGCTGGGTGGGTGCTGTGCTGGTGTTCCCAGAGGGGGGAAGGTCTGCTGTGGCCTGTGGCTGTCTGAGGGGAACCGACTGTCCCGAGGTCCCCGATGGGCCGGGCTGGTCATCTAGATCCAGGTCGACAGAGGTGCTGTCATCACTGTGGGCCTCTTCTGGGGGTGGAGTGGACATTTGTGGACCCTCCTGCGCGGTGACGTGGCGTTCAGGTCCTGCAGGGGTATAAATGGATGGTTATTGCATCTGTGTGTGCCATAGCGTGCAATGGGTGGGTGCCCGTGTACCCCAGTGCTGGCATTCCTGTGTGGGGGCTTTTGTGACGGTGGTTTGGGGGGGGATGGGTATGTGCAGTGGGCATGCTTCGGTGATGGGTGTCCATGCTTTGTGGTCGCATGCAGGGCTTGGGGTTGGGATGGGTGGGTTGTGATGGTGAGACATTTGCAAGGAGTAGGTGTGATGGGGGTGAGGGTGAGGGTGGGGGTATGAGTTGGCATGCTGGTGGGGTGGGGGGGATGAAGTTGTGAAGATGAGACTTACCAGAGTCCATTCCTCCAGATACTCCTGCGAGGCCCTCAGGATGCAGGCTCGCCAAGACCTGCTCCTCCCATGTTGTAAATTCTGGGGGAGGAGGTGGGGGTCCGCCGCCAGTCCGCTGCACCGCAATGTTGTGCCTGGATACCATTGAATGCACCTTCCCCCGTAGGTCGTTCCACTGCTTCCTGATGTCGTCCCTATTTCTTGGGTGCTGTCCCACTGCATTTACCCAGTCGACTATTCTGCTCCATAGCTCCATCTTCCTTGCAATGGTGGTGTGCTGCACCTATGTCCCGAAGAGCTGTGGCTCTACCTGTACAATTTCCTCCACCATGACCCTGAGTTCATCCTCAGAAAACCTGGGGTGTCTTTGCGGTGCCATGGGGTGGTGTGGGTGATGTGTGGGGTGGATTGTGTGGTGCTAAGTGTGTGGTGTGTTGTGTGAAGTGCGTGGTAATATTGCTGAGTGAAAGTAAAATGCGCGTCTGGGTGCTCGGATCTCTCTTTCTCTGTGCGTGGTCCCGATTCTGGAGGAGTGGGGATTTGAGGGTGATGTGGGTGTGTGTGTTTTATATTGTCTTGGGTGTGTGGGAGTGGTGTTTGTATGTGTATCAGGTGTGTGTATTTTGATTTGTCCAATGTGGTTGTATTTTGTAAGTGTGTGTGTATTTTGAGCGCGGCGGTGTGTACCGCCAATAGAATACTGCGGTTGAAAGACCGCCGCGTGGATTCGTGTGTCGTGATAGTGTGGGCGTATTTCTGTTGGCGTGACGGTGGAGGTTTGGTCATCGCCAGTTTCTCGTTGGCCTTTGGTGTGCTGGACTTTTGTGGATGTCTGTATTTTGGCGGTTTGCCTGTTGTGGGTCAGAATGACCGTGGCGGTTTACCGCGGCCACGGCGGTATGTTGGTGGTCTTCTGACAGCGGTAAGCTGATTTTACCGCCAAGGTTGGAATGACCCCCTTAATCCTCTTTTCATTACTATATATAACACATTAAGTAGCAATAAATACAATATCATACACAAATATTTTGATGTTGGGCTGTACATTAAAATGACTGATTCTTAGTAAACTGAGAGTAGTCTACATCAGAAGTAAAACTATGCTATATACTTAGTCACTATTTTCTACAACCTAATACAGACACAGGGCCATGATCCCAGATTTGCCCCCAAACCTGCAGGATATTATAAATGTGGCAAATGTAACATGTGCCTTAATACAATGGATAGAACATTAGAACTTCAATATAATTGTCAAAAAACACTAAATAAACGATTTTATAAACTGAAATATCAAATATGTGACCTACATTGTCATTTGTCACTGCTCACATATCTACATTGGCAGCACCATCAGGTATTTAAAGGAATGTAAAGAGGAGCCATCCACCATTGAGATTTTCCTAGCCTTGGCATATGAAAGGGTGGATTTCATTAAAGACACGGAGGTGAGTAGTAAGCTTTCTTTTCTTGCATTCATTGAATTGCACCCAAGTAGAAAGGCTTTTAAAGGAAGCTTTTTAGTTCTGTTTTCTTCTGAGATTAGTGGTCAGGGTTCCAGTAGCACCGGGACACACTGCAGAGTAGCTGTGCACTTCAGAAGCCCTTAAAAAAGAAACAAAATAAACTACATTACCCAGAAATCTTGGGAACAGAACTACTAACATGACATCACAAGGAAGGCTAATGAGGCACTGCTCTGGAAGAAGCGGTTGTCTATCGTCTACGCGGGTGGGATCTGGGTGGTGGTGAGCTGTATCAGCTACAAATACATTAAGGATCACTGGTGGACGAAGAAGGAGATTCCAGTCACAGAAGTGCGCTGCTGGTGCTGGGAGTCGTGACGAAGGGGCAGGAGCCCTTTAATTTTACCTTGCGCTCCCGCCGTCGCGGGAAGCGCGCTGCTGGTGCTGAGAGCCGTGACGTAGGGGCAGGAGCCCTTTAATTTTACCTTGCGCTCCCGCCGTCGCGGGAAGCGCGCTGCTGGTGCTGGGAGCCGTGACGTAGGGGCAGGAGCCCTTTAATTTTACCTTGCGCTCCCGCCGTCGCCGGACCCGCGCGGGCGGTGCCCGGGCCAAGGGCGGGCCCGTCCTTCGCCCGGCAGCACCTGGAAGAGGCTGGGCTGGGCCACACTCCTTAATTTTTTGTTTTTTCCATTGTGCTGACCAGGAGGGCTGAGTAAGTGTTTTTCTTTTCTCTTTCTTTTCCTTTCTACTCCCTATTTTGTCATGGGAAAACGCAAGATTCGCTCTAGCCCTTACCCGGCTATAGCCAAACCTAAAAGCTCTAAATCCAACAGAGCAACGTAAATTCATTCCAATTGCGTTTCCAGAGAAATTGATAACTTAATTGAGGAAGTGGAATCCATCCTTAAGGAAAAAGAGGGCAATGCCCGCAAGAAACTGAAATCAGGATCTTTACTTCCATTTTTAAAAACCGGCTCCACTAAACCTAATGATACACAGCCTCAGAAAACTTCACCTCATGTTGCTGCCTCTCTCAGCTCGACTGGTTTGGCTAATTCTTCACTTTCGCCTGGTATTGGTCACAATTTGGATGTAATCCCTTCTGTTTCCATTATCAATGAGATGTACAAATCGTTTTTCTGTTTTGGACCAACCAGAATTGGCGAGTGCTACACAGCCTCTGCTTTCTGTGCCTTCTAAACCCATTTTCGATCCACCTAGTGACGACGCCTTAGCTCTGATATCCAGTCTAAAGCATGAAGTCGGGGAATTGAAGAGTCTTTTATTTGAGGTCCTTAAACTTCTCAAAAAATCTGACCTAACTCCTCAGTGCATCCCGGATCCAGTCATAGCACAAGTTTCTCGTCCATTGGTCCCTGTTGCTTCACCAGTAGACTCCCCATTGCCAAGGGAATCAGTCAAAGGCTCTAGTCATAGATATCAACATGGAAATCATTTGACTTCAGTTCAAACGAATTCACCTTCTCTTTTTTTTTTTTTATTCGGGTCAATCTGTGAACCATTCTATTCGTGTACCCAACCGAAATTGCATTGACATGTGTAATGTCCCTCGACTTTCACTTCATACGAGGGAAGATACTTCTTCTCTTATTAACAAGGTGTCGTATTGGATTCGCCACACTAGGAGTTGTGGTTCTATCATCCACGCGGATATTGTCTTTGCTTCTCGTGTGCGAGGCCCTGGAGGGCGGGACACTATTAAACTTCATCTCACCAGCCCCGCTTTAGTTAAGGGGATTTTGCAGATGGAAGCCCGCAATTTACCAAGATCTGACTCTGACATATTTTTTAGAGAAAGTTTGCCTGCTATGGGTCACGAGATTATGTCCTTTCATCCATCTAGAGTCAATCCAATTCCTCGAAATGCTTCTGTTTCAATTGTCTCCCCTGGCTCGTTGCCTTTTCTTGGCGACGGAGCTGCTCTGGTTTATAACAAAGGTACTTTCACACGAGACCCTGCTACCTCAGGGGACACATCAGATGTGGATTGACTACGCCATCCTAATTCTTGCAAATACAACGTTCCACACGCCCGGGCAGCGTTACCCCCAAGATCTTTATTTGGTTTGGGTGCCAACATTACGAGGGCTCTACCCTGCATTTCTAACGGGATTTCTAATTCAGCTCCTGATGCCGACTCTTGCACGACAGTTTGTAGCATTACAACAAGGAAAATATTGTCCTGGAATGTGGCTGACATCAAGAGGAAATTATCTGATCCGGACTGGGGGGCTTATGTTGATACTTTCTCCATATGTATGTTTCAGGAAACTTGGTCTATGGATTGTGTGTTCAGGCAAGGCTATTGTTGTTTTACTAAAAAGGCGATTCAGTTCTCTAGGGGAAGGGCGAGCGGGGGTCTATGCACTTGGGTTAAGCTGACTGAGGTGGGTAGGGTAAAGGAAATCACTGTTGACTCTTGCGATATTCTTGCAATAGTAATATGGCCTATCACAGGTATTCCGGTGCTATGTATTAATATTTATAATAGGCCAGGCCCCTCTAACCACCAGTCTGGTACCATTCATCTGTTGTATAAACTTTTATCTGACCTTCATTTTAAATACGGTGTTATTATTGCAGGTGATCTCAATGCCCAAATTGAATTCGATTCAGCCTTTGCTGAGTCTATACAGGCCGAAGATGAAGCATGGAATCTCCCCCCGTTTTTAATCCAACCAGTGTCATGTACTCCTTCCCCTAGGGTTATGCAGATAATAGACCTTGTAGTAACTTATGGCCTTCGTTTTGGAAATGGCCGATTTTCAAATGACAATTTTAGACCCACCTTCTACAGAGGCCACTATAGTAGCACTCTGGACTATGTTATTTTTGATCTGCGATTCTGGCATTTTATAGTCAATGTAGAGGTGGGTTCTCTGTGCATTAGTCATCATGCCCCCTTACAAATTGAATATAATGCAACTCTTTTTTTAGGGCACACTCCATCTCACGTTTTGGATGCTCCCAACGACCGGCTGGAATTATCCAGCAATAGGCGCGTGCTGAGATGGTCTTCGTTTTTTAAATCTAACCTGCTCAAAGATAAGCTCCGCGATCTAGTTTCTTGCCATCAGCTTTTTGATGACTCTATTGTTTTATCTCCCTCAGAAGTTATGTCCTCTCATGCGACTTTTTTTATGGATCTTAAGGAGCTCTTTACTAAACCTCCCTTAACTCAAAACAATTCTTCCTTGCCTAATCGCAAGTGGTTTGATAAGGAGTGTCGGGAGGCCAAGATCCTTTTGTCCAAAGCTCTAACGCAAAAGATCCGGGATGCTATTATACATGCGAGAAGGAACTATGCTTCAACTTGTAAGTCATCTAAATGTAAATACGAGGAAAAATTGTGGGAGAGTTTGGTGGAGGCGGCTAATGCCCGTGATCTTAAACTTTTCTGGACCTTGGTCTCACGTACAGACCCCGCCCTTTCAATCACTCCTGAATGCCATATTGATGCAGAATCTTGGCTTTCCCATTTTCGGGAACTTTATGGGTCCTGTTCCGACTTGAACAACACTCCTACTGATTCTTCATTATGCTTTTCTCCAGTGTCGCCCTTTACCTTAAAGGAAACTGAGTTGGCAATCCGTGCTCAAAGAATAGGGAAGGCTCCTGGCCTAGACAGTGTTCCCTCGGACCTGTATAAATCAGACTTACCTGTTTGGACCCGGTACATCAATAGGTTATCGAATATTGTTCTGACAACTCGATCTTACCCAGATACGTGGAAGGTGGCTATTATTGTCCCTATACATAAAAAAGGAGATAAGAGTTCCCCTGGGAACTATAGACCGATTAGTCTATTAGACAACTTGCAAAAAATATTCTCCTTCCAGTTGTTATCCAGATTAAAATACTGGATAACAAAAAAACAGGTTTTAAGCCATCTCCAGGTTGGTTTCCGGGACAAGGTCAGTACCATCGATCAGGTCTTCCGATTTACTACCATCAAGTGGAAGACCGTAGATGCAGACAACTGCCATTTATTTGTGGCCTTTGTCGATTTGAAATCTGCGTTTGACATTGTTCCGCGTGCCAAGCTCTGGGAGGTCTTGAGCAATATTGGAGTTCCGGGTTCTCTGATTAATATTATCAAAGACCTTTATTCTGATAACTATGCCAGAGTTCGCTGGGGTTCGGCTGGTGACCTGACTCCAGCTTTTTCCACAACGCGAGGTGTGAGGCAGGGGTGCGTTCTTGCGCCCACCCTATTCCTATTGTTTATTAATGCTTGTATTCCATACCTCTCAAACTGCCATGGTGATGCCCCGAATCTGGGTGGCCAGAAGTTCCCCTGTCTTTTGTTTGCAGACAACACCCTGCTACTCTTGCGAACTGCCACGGGCCTTTCCAGTGTTATCACGATTTTTGGAATTTTGCAAGGACCATGGGTTGGAAATCAACTCAGTAAAAACTAAATATATGGTCTTTGGGGACAATAGGTGCAAAATGAAGAGACCGGTATACCTAGATGGCACCCCCTTGGAAAGAGTGGGCACTTTTGACTATTTAGGTATTAAATTGGAAGACTCACACTTTTGGCACGCACACCGCCAGAAATCTTTATTGTGCCTGAAGCAAAGGGCGGGTGACATCGTAATATTTGCTTCTAGATCTCCCAAATTTGCGATGTCCCCGCCCTCGAAATATACAAATCTCAAGCCGTGGGGGGGCCCTATACGGTGCCGAACTTTGGGGCCATTGCAACCTGGTGGATCTGGCAAGGGTGGAAAATCAATTTTTTAAATCATTATTAAAAGTTCCTTCTAGTACTCCATCCCTGCCCATCCGTATGGATTTAAATCTTTTTTCTATCTCACAGATTGCCGCTTTAAGGCCTCTATTATATTGGATCCGGCTTTGGATAACAGACGCCCTTTCTCCATTTCGCTGTGGGCTTTTCAAACTGGTGGGCTGCAACACTATTAGCAAAACGAAATGGTGTGCCTATGTCAAAGAGTCCTTAACCCATCTAGGTTTAGGGTCCTATTGGTTGGACCCACTTTCCATTCCCAAAAACGCTGTGCAGTTACTGAAGGATGCTTTTTGGCATAACGTTCAGATTGTGCAATTTACTAAGATTGCCCCGCTGTCTATGTCTGACAATTATTTATCAATTAAATGGCACTACGAATTTGAGCCTTATATGGATATAGCATTATCTCCATTAGCGCAAGCTCTTTTTATTAGATTCAGAATTGGGTCCCTCCCTCTGTGTTCTCTAATGTACAAATGGCATTGTCCTACTAATAGAGCCAAGCTTTGTCCGATGGGCTGCCAACGTGAAGTCTATTTCACATGTCTTTTTTTACTGTCATGCATATCACAAACAAAGAGCTTTTTGGATCATCCCGCTCTGCAAATCTATAGGCGCCAGGTCCTATCTTCATGTTGAGAGAATTTTAAAATCTGATCCATCTGCCCAGGTAGTTTTACCAGTGGCAAAATTTCTCGAATCAGTCTGGCGCCTTAGATTAGCTATTTTAAAGAACAAGACTAGGTAACAAACTTTTAGATCTATGTATGTATATTTATTGACTTTTTGATGTCTGATTTTAGTATTTAATTCTCAGGATAAAGATACTCTCCTATTGTATTATTGAACACTTATGGGCATAGGGAATAGGGTCCTTGCTGTGTGGTATATTCCAAATCTAGGGGACGTATACTTTGATTATTTTGTTTGGATTTTAACTCCCTATTATCGTTTTTAAATTTTTATTGTGCCTATATTTTTTTGTGTTCTATTAATCTTTAAAAAAAAAAAATAATTTATGATGTTTGTACTGTACTTTTATGGTATGTTTTTTACTTACCGAAATAAAGTTAAATAAAGTTAAATGACATCACAATAACCTAACTCATAGGATGTTGTGTACAATGATAATTATCCTGACTGAGTACAACAACCCCTCTTTTTTTTACAAATATGTCAATCCAAATAAAACATAGGAAAAAAGACCAGAACTAGAGAAAATGTCAGGATAGTCAAAAGAGCCATATTAAAGTCCAGAAAAAACTGAGGAGAAACGATGTTCTGGATGACTGGATAAGGCTTAACAAGCCACCTGAGGAGTTCCAAGGAAGAAGAGTACAAACAGCATTAAATTGATGAAGGAGTACTGGCTAATGGCACCAGAACTGCAAAGAAAAAACTAGGGAGGGTTAATAAAATAGTGGTGGGGTAATACTTGCCTCTGTGTTTTTAGTTCAATCTAGCCTTTCTTTCACCAAGGCTAGGAAAATCTCAATTTCTGTGCCAGTCCGGGGGCTCTTGTTATGCTTGTTTAAAGCATTGAAATCACAAAGCCAGACAGGTGAGTAACAGGTTTGAAATAACATTTTCTGACTTTATTACCATCAGACCAATATGCCGATTTGAGAATGTAATGTAAACCCACTACTGCCCAGAAGACCTTAAAAGCCATAGCTCCTCTGGCAGAACGGGCTCCAAAGAAATCAGTATTAACACCAGCTAAAGACATAGGCCCTCATTATGGCCACACCCTGATAACGCGTCCCAACTTTGATGATTTACTTACAAGGGGGACTCGTTTTAGGCCAATGAACCTTTTGACCCTGATTGGAGACTCCTCAGGACGAGATATCTGCCTAACATCCCAATTGTTAGATCAATAATCACATCGATATTCACAATGACTAATCAATCAAACTTATCAATAACATTTAATAAGAATGTAACACATCATGACATTACCGCCATGAATAACTACACAAATCTAGTAAGATTTTAGATATGTATTCCCTATTTGTTACAATCTACCAGCATATTAATTTGTCTTAATATCAATAAGCACATCAACAAAACTACAATATGACAACTCGAATAAGACTTTATCAAAGCAAAGATCACGAACATTAGGACAAAGCACGACGTCAACATGAATCAGCTTTAGCAGAGTATCATTACTACATTATTCAACAAAGCAAAGATTCAGTCATTTGTCTATTTGCACCCGATTTAGTGAATTCCTTAACTAACCTCTAATTAGCATCAGCATGTTGGGCTTCATGCAAAACAATTTAGCAACATGAATTTAGAAAACATCTAACTATGGCCTCTATCAAAAGTGCAGTTGGTACCTAGAAAGAAAAGGCAAACAGACAATTACAATTTATCATCAGATAGTTACCCATTCAAATGGGGCGGCATACAGTGTCAGTCTTCGTCCTCAGGGCATCAGTCAATTCGCCATCAGCCAAGATAGAACAGGTAAGTCTCAGTAGGGCATAGCAAGAAAAAACTCTTCCCTCATAAGGAGGAGAAGTGCAATCAGGCAGGGGGTAGGATGAGGATGGTTTAAAGTCTAAGACAAATTCTCAGAAAGGCAAAGAATGGCTAAGAACGGCAGAGTGAATGGCTCAATAATGGCTGATTTCTCCTTGTGTCACGCCGTTATATTAGAATTGTTGAACAAGTCTCTAATTTCCCATTGGGCAATATTTGGTGCATCGTTATCTCTGTCCAATAATCCGTCACACACCTTACTAGAATTTTCACCTAAGACAGTTCTCATGCAGTTTATTGGCTCCTGTGATTGACGTCTTCAACAGGTAGAATGTCAGGTAAGAAAAGTTATACTCCAGTCAGTAGTTCCATTGCCTTTACCAGTTTAGGCAACCTTGCACCTGTTGCGAATTACACTGTTGCATTCGGCAAGAATGTCTCCTTGAGCAAGTCGGGTCCCATGAGAAATAATTTACTTTGGTTACACACATCTCTCTAGCTTCTGGAAAAGTACAGCGTTGTGTCCTTTAGGTAAGTAGCACATTGCACGTTAGAAAACACAGTTAATATGACACCAGGCAGCTAGGCCCAGACCCTTACTAACTAAGGCCTAGTGGATAATTTAGCAAAACCTTAATACATAACTCTTAATGCTAATACAAAATCATACATGAGTACATTATTAATTCATTATTAGTCAGTGTCATTAGTCATCGTATATATTGGTGGCCACACCCCGTGGGCACATTTCAAACGTGTGCATTAATATTATTCTATCACGTTTTCTATGCAGCTTCGTTATACATTATTTTGCAAGCTTTTCACGTTAATATTGATTATAAAAGGCACACTCCAACAATTCCTCCTCTGATGACTCTTGTCATCACACAAACCTTTCCTTCACAATTTATTATTTTTTTATTCATCTTCTGAATTCCTTCATTTCAATTTCTTCCCCCGTTTTCGTCACGTCTAATATTTCTCTGAACAATTTCGCCCTTTTCAACTTAATTCTTTTACTAATTTTGCATGACAACCATAATCCAAATAAGCAAGCCAAAACAATTAATATTCCCTGTATTATTTTTGCTAATATCCCATGCCAAATGTTACTAAACCAACTTCCCACCTTAGAAAGTCCCTTTCTGACCTTTTCCTAAACCCCTGGCTCCTTCAGTTCCTTCAAATCTGCACTATCTCTTGTTAGGTTAGTAAGCATACTTCTAATCTCATTACTATTGTCCGGTATATACGCACAACTATGTTGCTCATTAAGTATTTTACAGACTCCACCATTTTTTGCTAAAAGAATGTCTAAAGCAAGCCTGTTTTGACGAGTCATAGCCCTCTCCGCAGCAAGTTCGGTATCCATCAGGAATATAGCTCCTGTAAAATTTGTCAGCATGTTATCCACAATAGTAGACAACTTTCGAATCTTTATGGAGTTCAAGATAACTCCCACTGAAGGAATTATTGCTCCAAATATGT
Organism: Pleurodeles waltl; assembly: GCF_031143425.1. Taxonomy (NCBI): domain Eukaryota; kingdom Metazoa; phylum Chordata; class Amphibia; order Caudata; family Salamandridae; genus Pleurodeles; species Pleurodeles waltl. The sequence continues at coordinate 608,309,189 of NC_090444.1, read as the reverse complement.
CTCCTACTAGACCAGCCGCAGTCTCTCTCCTTTGTCTAGTACGATGTAATTCAAACAATCTCGGAAACTTCTTCAAGTCCTCTAACTGATATAGCTTTGGAAAAACTATCCCCAAATAACATGTCCCATACCATCCCTTTGGAAGACGGTAATAAGCATTAAGTCCACATATATAATAGATCACAGGGATCACTGGATCCTGTCCATTTAACATGAACGTCCACTTACTCTGAAACAAAAACACATGCTTACATTCACTCGTTCCCACAAATACATTATCATAATATGACTTAGGTCGCGTTATGTAAAGCTTTCCTACACGTAGTGCATCTAAGGCTAATTTCCCCTGTACTCTAACTGCACTATAGCCCTCACTACTAATTAAAGATCGCTGCTGCAAGCCTTTCTCCAATTTCCCCTTCAATGCCCTTCTTCTGTCTTCCGTGTGATCTAGACAGCTTTTCTCTACAGGTATAAGCAAACATGTTAGAATATTGCGGTGTGCATAAGATGTACTAATTGCTAATGTCGCCTCAAAGAACCCTCTAACTAATTTTATGCTATAATATTTCGCTACACTATTCAGATCCTCTATGATAGGCACATAAGAAAACACAAGATCATGATTGGAGTAAAAGTACTGAATCTCTTCCTGGTTGTAGAATCGAGTTAGTAACAAACCACAGCTTATCCCATAAGTTAGAGGCAAACTATGATATGTAACTCCCTCTTGTACTGAAACAGGAATTTGTGTACACACATAACTAGCTTTCGCATCCATAGTGTCAACATACTCACTCAGCAAGCGATAGAAAACAGTAGATAGCTCCCCTTTTACGTTAGTACCCTCATGCAAGTATTTTGTATCCTGCTCGAACCTCTCCCAAGGTGTTAGTGTAGCAGTCTCAGAAATTGTAGCATTGTTAGCTTCACTTTTATCCACCAAAGGCATCCCACAAATCAGAACTATAATGAATATCACACATACAACACCCAAAGCAACACCCAAACATTTACAGCGCCTATTTCCCCTATTGTCATCTCTAGTGATAGGCATGATCTGTAAAGAATCAGAAAGCAAAAGTGCTATAAGTGCACACAACAACCAACTGAGGATGCCTAATGCTTTTTTTTTCTACTCTTCTTTTTTTTTTTTTTTTTTTTTAGCAAGTTAAAGCAAGCAAAAGTTTTCTGCAGCAATTATTTACAGCTTCCACATTCACTCCCAGGATCCTTGTCACTTCCGGTTAGCAGCTTGTCAAAATCAGTTCTCAAAAGTCAATTCAGGTTAACAGTGTCACATCCGGTAATTTCTCAGTCTCTTTTCTCAGTTCTCTTTAACTCAATTTTCACATCAACACCGTCGCCTTCTTCAGCCAAACTCAGGTACCATAGTGTTGACCTGGAACTTCTCGATCAAAACAGAACACCAAGAACTCTTGCTGCCACTCAGCTGACGTTGCGTAAGCCCATTCAGGAACCTTCTGTTTGCTACTCTCTTTTTCTTCAACTTGCGATCGCCCTGCAACTTTCCTTCACTCAGATCTTCCTTTCTGGTTGTATCAACTTCTTCCTCTATTTTATCATCGACAACCACCTTTCCTTTTGTCACTTGCGATTCTGGCCACTTATCTCCTTTCATCATCTATCTGGTCTTTGATCTTCCTTGTGGCAGCTTGTTGCCGTCCTGACTCTATGGTGTTTTCTCTTGACGGACCTGCAATTTGCTCAGGAGGAGTCTGAACACTCGGACTCTCTTCCGCTTCAGCTCCTTCGCATTCTGGGTCTGTCAGAGGCTCTACTTCAATACCACATCCGTCTGCTTCTGGGAGAACCTCTCTCTGGGTTGGTCCCCCTGGCGCCTCAGTTGAGATAGGCTCACTGTCACCCCTCTTGGTCTCGTCTCTTACTGAAGTGGCCAAGCCGTCCTCAACGGGCTCTCCTTCTGTCTCAGTTCCCCTTTGATTACTCTCCGGCCCTGAGACTTCCTTTTCTGCAGCTGTTACTTTTGGCAATTCAATTTCCTCATCAGTTGGACACGTCACCTTTTTTGTGTGACTGGCATGGATCCAGTTTGAAATTCCCGCACACTTCACAGCAGTAGTGGTTGTCAGTATTACTTGATATGGCCCCTTCCAACATTGCTCCAAACATGACTTCCTCATGTGTTTCTTGATGACAACCCAGCCACCAGCTTTCAGGTTGTGACCTGGATCATTTATCGGTGGCAGTGTAGTGGCTTCCACCTGGTGAGAGAAAGAGCGGACCACGTCAGCCAGACCCTTGCAGTAGTCCAACACCATATCATCTGTGATATTCACAACAGCATTTGCAGGCACTGTGGGCAGTCTCATAGCTCGGCCCATGAGAATTTCATGAGGAGACAGTCCTGTTTTCTTGTTGGGTGTATTTCTCATTGACATCAGCACTAAGGGCAATGTATCAGGCCATTTCAAATTTGTGGCTGCGCACATTTTTGCCATTCTCGACTTCAGGGTACCATTCATCTGCTCCACTAATCCTGAGGCTTCAGGGCGGTAACTACAATGCAACTTCTGTTCGGTGTTCAATGCTGCGCACAATAGCTTAATCACCTCGTTGTTGAAGTGACTTCCCCTATCTGATTCTAAAGAGATCGGAAACCCGAAACGTGGAATCAATTCCCTAAGCAGCAGCTTTGCTACGGTGAGACTGTCATTTCTGCGTGTAGGGTAAGCTTCAATCCAATGACTAAAGATACACACAATCACCAACATGTATCTCAGATCTCCACACACAGGCATCTCAATAAAATCCAATTGCATTCTGCTAAATGGACCTCCTGCTCTCCCAATGTGGCTCAAATTTACCACTGTCCCTTTCCCCGCATTCATCTGCTGACAGATAATGCACCTGTGGCAAATCACTTCTGCGGCTTGTCTGAACTTCGGGTTAAACCAATCAATCTTGAACAACCTGATCATGGCATCTCTCCCAATATGTGCTTGCCCAGGGTAAAACCTTGCAAACTGTGACAGAAGACTGTTCGGCAAAACCATTTCCCCCTCATCTGAAACCCACAAATCATCTGGTCTTTCTACACATTGCATTTTAACCCAAGTGTGTTTCTCATCTCTGCTGGCACGTCCCTGCAACAATTTAATTCCTCCGTGTCAACCACCCTTAATGCGTAACCTGTGCATGTCTCATTTTCTGTTTCAGGTAACAATTCCCACTGATCCTTGAACGATATACAGTTCAATGCGCAAAACCTTGTGACTTGATCCGCATATCCATTTCCCATTGAAACAAAATCTTGTGATTTCACATGAGCACTGCATTTCACCACGGCAATTTCATGAGGTAACTGAATCGCGTGCAACAACTCCTTAATTCTTTCACCATTTTTCACTGGAGAACCAGAAGAGGTCAGGAAACCCCTCTGTGACCACAGTTGGCCAAAATCATGAACAATTCTGAATCCGTATCTGCTATCATTATAGATAGACAGTCAGTCAGTCAAAAAGTCTTTATTCGGCATTGCCATAAAAGTACATAAAAGATCACATAACTTGAAGAAAAGCAAGGCAACAAATTGATAGACAAATTAAATGGGTAGCCCAATATCAAAACAAGATTAGACTACCATAACAACCTAGATTTCTCTGTTCTGATTTTCCCTTGCAGGGATAGAAGAAACTTTGGTGAAAATAAATTTAGTACCCTTTAGAATTGTACAAACTTGTGACAATTCTTGTATTCCAGGGCATTTTCTAATATTATAAAACAATAAAATATAATACTAAGATTATTTTATTACCTAAGATATAATAACAGATCCTCACTTAGTGCAAACTCACAAATGCATATCAAAGCATATATAAAGATAAATTTGCTAACCTCTAGAATTGTACAGGTTCATAGCAATTCTTATATTACAAAGCATATTCTAAAATTAAAAAGAACAATATAATATTATGCTAAAATATAATACTATTAAAATTTACCCAGGGTATAATAGCAAGTTCTCACTTTGTACAAGATCATAAATGCATTTCAAAGCATAAGTACAAATAGATTTGCTACCCTTTAGAATTTTACAAATTCATAACAATTCTTACATTATAAAACATTCTCTAAATTTATAAAAACAGTATACTAAAGTAGTTAAAATATACCCAAATTCATGACAATTCTCATATTATGAAACATTCTCTAAATTTATACAAACAATATGATATTATGCTGAAATAGTTAGAATATACCCAAGATATAATAGCACGTTCTTATTTAGTGCAAAACGTTAATGCATTTCTAATCATATCTGGTTCCGTTATAAGCTCATGGGACGGTATAGATAGTCACTTTCAATTGGGCAGCAGCATGGCAAGCTCTAGTAAGAGCAACCAACTCCGCCAATTGAGCAGAATACACTCTTTCAAGCCAGGAAGCTTCCAAGATACCAGTGATCGTACACACAGCGTATCCGGCTCTCAGCACTCATTCTGAGTCTCTCAAACATGAGCCATCAACAAAGATAATGTGGTCATTTTCTTCCAATTGGGTATCTTTGATATCAGGCCTCGGTTTGGTGCACATTTCTGTCACCTCAAGACAATCATGTTCTACATCATCAGCATCCTCAACTTCTGTATTTTCATTGGGAAGCAAAGTTGCTGGGTTCAGCACTGTACATCTTTTTAAAGTTACATTTGGTGACCCCAATATAATTGTTTCATATTTTGTCAGTCTTGCATTTGTCATGTGCTGCGTTTTGGTACGGGTTAACAAAATCTCGACTGAGTGTGGGACCATAACTGTTAAAGGATGTCCCATCACTATGCCTTCACACTGTGTGTGGCTTTGACCAACTGTTGCCACTGCACGCAGACAACCTGGCAAGGCTGCTGCGACTGGGTCCAAAGTTGCTGAAAAATATGCTACTGGTCGGTTTGCAGCTCCATGGACCTGTGCCAGGACAAAGAACATGCATCACGTTCATGACAAAACAGAACAAAAGGCTTTGTGTAATCAGGCATACCTAAAGCTGGAGCCCTGCACATACACTCCCTTAGCTCAATGAACGCCCTCATCTCTTTCTCTGACAATGTTATGGTATCTGGGCCATCCTTAACCTCCTTAACTGTCAGTCTTACCAATGGCTTGGAGATGACTGAAAAGTGTACTGCACTAGAGTCGATTGGAAAGGCAATTCCAAGGACTCCAAATCTTTCTTCAGTATCTGATTGAAGATTGAAGGTGACTCTGAAAACCCTTGAAGAATTCAACACCAACTGTAAACCTTGTCCAAGAATTTGAAACTGAAAAGAAATTGGCTGTCCTCATGAAGAGGCACAGAAAAGAATGCTTGGGACAAATCAACAACTGAGAACCATTCTGCATCATATGGAACCTGGAACATGATCACAGCTGGATTTGGCACTACTGGGCAACATTTCACCACAATGTTGTTAATCTTTCTCAAGTCCTGTACAATTCGAACTTTCCCACAAGGCTTTTCCAGTCCCATTATAGGTGAATTACACGGACTGCTCATCACTTCCTTCAGGACTCCTTGCGTCACAAAGTCTGCATTTATCTGTGTTACCTGTATAAGGACATCTTGCGCCATGTGGTACTGCGGTACCTGGGGAAACACAGCATTTGGCTTCACACTGACCTTAATTGGATCTACTCCTTTTATCAGTCTGTCCTGCCATTTGATAAGTTTTGTTTTGACCAATGACTTTGTGTTTCACCACTGCGCATATTAGTTGCTCAATGTTCACCAGTAGCAAATGGTATGTTTTGTTCAGTTTAGCCGCCTATGGGCTTTGACATTGCATTAGTCATTACATTCTGTATTCCGCCTATTGGCTTTGACATGGCATTAGCCATTACTTTCTGTATTCAGTTGAGCCGCCTATGGGCTTTGACATTGCATTAGCCATTACATTCTGTATTCTGCCTATTGGCTTTGACATGCTGTATCCAGTCTAGCCGCCTATTGGCTTTGACATTGCATGCCTATTGACTTTGACATGATGTATTCAATTTAGCTGCCTATTGACTTTGACATGCTATTAGATATTCTGCCTATGGGCTTTGACATGATATCATATATTACATTTTGTATTCAGCTCCGCTGCCTATTGGCTTTGACATGATATCATATATTGCATTTTGTATTCAGCTTAACTGCCTATTGGCTTTGACATGATATTATACATTGCATTTTATATTCAGCTCAGCTGCCTATTGGCTTTGACATGATATTATACATTGCATTTTATATTCAGCTCAGCTGCCTATGGGCTTTGACATGATATAAGACATTGCATTTTGTATTCAGCTTAGATGCCTATTGGCTTTGACATGACACTAGACATTGCATTTGATATTTAGGTTAGCTGCCTATTGCCTTTAACATGACATTGCATTTGATATTTAGGTTAGCTGCCCATTGCCTTTAACGTGGAGTTAGACATTGCAGTTGAGAATCCAAGCTGTATTTTTCCAAGCTGTGTTTTTGCACCAGATGAACCAAGATGTTTTGCTCTCACAGTAGACTAGACCTGATAAGAGAGAGTACATGGGCGTCGTTTCTCTTCCCTTGAGCTTGGGAACAGGAGTAGTCTTGGAGACCTGGCCAGTCTCCAAAAGGCTTGCTCAGTTTCCCAGGTCTGAGAGGAGGGGGCACACCTTTGTAACGAATGTAACAGGCTGCAGAGAGTGAGATTCGAATCTGCCGGACCTCGTGCTGGAGCTTGGCGCAGGCTGCCAGCAATCCCGTGTGGGTAGATGAATCTCTCTTTCTCGCGGCTGACAGGGGTCCTCAGCTTGCAGACCTTAGAAAGATGAAGCTGTGAATAGTTCCCACACGGTGAAGTATTTGTTTTGCTTTGCATTCAATATTTTATAAATATAACCTGCTGTGTATATTGCAAACTGATATATTTTGTTTGATTAACGCGGACTTGAAAGCTACTAATTCGTCATTCATAAATATTAAGAATTAACAACAATAAAAGTCATTCTTTGACCTCAGAAGTGCATTTCTGTTGTGTTATGTTAGTGCTTAGAAACTAAAATAAGAGGAAAGCACTACAATTGGTACCTGGAGTCGTGGGGTCGGTCATTAAGAGGTGATTAAGGGGTTTGACGAGTTAGTAGATTTCGAAGTGCACACTTTAAAAGTGTAATTGTTTTTTTGTTGTTTGGAGAATTACAGAAATTGTTTTCTGTTTGGAGAATCACAGTAGCACGGCAGACCATGTCTGAGAATACATGTGTTGATGAACTGCCTGATGGTGCTAAGAAAAACTGTGAATTGTTTTCTGTTTGGGGAATTACAGAAGAAAATGCATGTGTAGCTAAAAGGCCTGATAATGTTTTGAGAAATAATTCCTGTTGTATATATGTAGAAAACGTGTGTTTTGGAAGTAATGATGACAGAAAGGTCTGGATACCTTTATCTGCTTACAGAGAAATGCAGGAGAAATGTAGGAAGTTGGAACATGAAAATAGGAATTTACGTGAGCAAATTAGCCAGGATACAATAATTCAAAATAATGCTGAAAGTTATAAAAATGAAGAATCTTTCTTGTCCCATTCCAGTAATGAGGGGGTTAAGACAGCTCCGAGCTGCACTGAGTTTCGGACGAGAGAGCTCAGAATGTGATTTACGAGTTACTGTTGCAAAATGCACAAGTAAAACTAAAGATTTTAGAGCAAGAGCCGACTTTCATTAGCTTGTTTGATTTTTGGAAAAAGAATAGCCCTCATTTGAGAGAAATCCTAACACTTTTGTATATGGTCACTGTGAAAAATAATATGCAGCTGCGCGCTTGTGATTTGGCAAATGAAATAATGCAGACTTTAGGTTTCTGCGCAGTGCAAGAAGGAAATACTTATGTACATTTAAATCATGAACAAGGAAAGAAAATAGTGCCCCTAGCTAGAATCATACAATGGATCTGGTACTTGCAAGACAGGGCTAGAGTACCACAGATAAAAGAGTTACCAATGAAGTTGTGTGCACCATTTGAATTCGTGTCCACTGAAGATAAAAAGCATGTTTGTTTTACTAATGATTCATTGACTGAAATGTTGTTTTCTGGCACAGTAGAAGGAACAGCGTTGTATAATGTGTGTCAGATTTTAAAGCAAGAGCTACATGAGATGTGTCATTTTTATGCTGATTTTTGGTTCTTTGATAATGTTTTAGCACCTAACTGGTTCAATTACCTTGCAGATGTTAATGAGAAAAATGCAGAGAGAGAAGTGTTCACCCAGAATTCTGCCTTAGTGGGGATAGCTATGTGGGTGCCCCAGAAATGTGAAAAGGCCACTTACAGGTGGGCAGAGATGAGAGAGATGCCCATTCCCCTAGATTTGATAAAAACTGTGCAGCATGCACAAAAGCAATCTGTCATGCAAGCAGTCACAGAGCAGTTGGGGAGAGGAAAGTTACCAGGACAGAAATGGCAAAGTGATCAGGTTTTAGGGAGAGTGATTGCTGCAAATTACCAAGGAAAAATCGAAATTATGCTGATACCTAGAAAAGAATCTGATTCATTCATACAAATTGGAGACAGAATGGCCCAACTTGACAAAAATGCAGTGAATGGAGGTTTGGTAAAGTAGGAGTCTGCCCCAGCCCTTCTGACAGTGCAAGAAAAGGGAAGCTGTGGCGCAGCAGATAAAAACCTCAGTGCTGATGTGTGGGCTGAAGCCCTAAGTGACCCTCCAGAACCTGCAGAGAATATGACAAAGGGCCCCAAAAACGTCCTGCTGATTATAATACAGGGAAAGAAAGAGGAAGGGTGCAGTTTAAATGAAAAATGTTATTTGCAAGAAAAGTCATACTTGTTTCTTTTGCAGATCCTACCACGTGTCGCCACTGTCCCTGAGTGCGCTGTGTGGTCCCCCTTCCGGTGTGTGCGTGTGGGGTCGGGGAAGGGACCGAATCCCCAACCTGAACCTGGCTGAGTAAAGTGCCAGCACCATGGATCCATTTTGCGCAAACTGCGCCTTCAGTTCAAGTTCAACTTGTTTGCTGTGTTTTTTTTTTTTTTTTCCCTCTCGTATGGAACTCTGATTTTTGCTTACCTTCCAGAAAACCTTTCAGGTGGACCGTGCCCCTTTACATGAGCAGAACTCATGCCACATCAAATTGCTAACACTGTTGAATTAGAGACTCATTCAGAGAAAAAAAAAAAAATTGCCCAGTCTTTTCTATGTAGATGTATCTGATGTGAAAGGTTATGAGATCAATGTGTTAATTCACTTCTATTGCTTTACAGGGATTGCTTTGATCATTGAAATTTGATTTGCTGATAATGTTTTTTTTTTTTGTGCTGATGTTTTTTGTTTTTGGTTTGACACAAGAGATATGTGAAACAAAAATTCATTGGTCAAAGGGCGGAATGTCCTGCCATTTGATAAGTTTTGTTTTGACCAATGACTTTGTGTTTCACCACTGCGCATATTAGTTGCTCAATGTTCACCAGTAGCAAATGGTATGTTTTGTTCAGTTTAGCCGCCTATGGGCTTTGACATTGCATTAGTCATTACATTCTGTATTCCGCCTATTGGCTTTGACATGGCATTAGCCATTACTTTCTGTATTCAGTTGAGACGCCTATGGGCTTTGACATTGCATTAGCCATTACATTCTGTATTCTGCCTATTGGCTTTGACATGCTGTATCCAGTCTAGCCGCCTATTGGCTTTGACATTGCATGCCTATTGACTTTGACATGATGTATTCAATTTAGCTGCCTATTGACTTTGACATGCTATTAGATATTCTGCCTATGGGCTTTGACATGATATCATATATTACATTTTGTATTCAGCTCCGCTGCCTATTGGCTTTGACATGATATCATATATTGCATTTTGTATTCAGCTTAACTGCCTATTGGCTTTGACATGATATTATACATTGCATTTTATATTCAGCTCAGCTGCATATTGGCTTTGACATGATATTATACATTGCATTTTATATTCAGCTCAGCTGCCTATGGGCTTTGACATGATATAAGACATTGCATTTTGTATTCAGCTTAGATGCCTATTGGCTTTGACATGACACTAGACATTGCATTTGATATTTAGGTTAGCTGCCTATTGCCTTTAACATGACATTGCATTTGATATTTAGGTTAGCTGCCCATTGCCTTTAACGTGGAGTTAGACATTGCAGTTGAGAATCCAAGCTTTATTTTTCCAAGCTGTGTTTTTGCACCAGATGAACCAAGATGTTTTGCTCTCACAGTAGACTAGACCTGATGAGAGAGAGTACATGGGCGTCGTTTCTCTTCCCTTGAGCTTGGGAACAGGAGTAGTCTTGGAGACCTGGCCAGTCTCCAAAAGGCTTGCTCAGTTTCCCAGGTCTGAGAGGAGGGGGCACACCTTTGTAACGAATGTAACAGGCTGCAGAGAGTGAGATTCGAATCTGCCGGACCTCGTGCTGGAGCTTGGCGCAGGCTGCCAGCAATCCCGTGTGGGTAGATGAATCTCTCTTTCTCGCGGCTGACAGGGGTCCTCAGCTTGCAGACCTTAGAAAGATGAAGCTGTGAATAGTTCCCACACGGTGAAGTATTTGTTTTGCTTTGCATTCAATATTTTATAAATATAACCTGCTGTGTATATTGCAAACTGATATATTTTGTTTGATTAACGCGGACTTGAAAGCTACTAATTCGTCATTCATAAATATTAAGAATTAACAACAATAAAAGTCATTCTTTGACCTCAGAAGTGCATTTCTGTTGTGTTATGTTAGTGCTTAGAAACTAAAATAAGAGGAAAGCACTACACAGTCCCACTTCCTTTCCTGTCAAATCCCACACTTTTTCCTTTACTGTCCCCTGCAAATCTGCTGGCAGATGAGTCACTGTGAACATCGGGAAGAAGCTTATCAGGGGGTACTCCTCATCAGTGGTCTCCGTGTCAGGCTCAGAGATCTGCCCGTCATCCCCTTCATTGTCACTGTTTGTCTGCACCTCAATCCCTTCATTGGAACAGGTGATAGAACACCTCGTCTTGCATAGTAAGTGTCTTCCCTGTAGGGACACAGGACTTGCGTCACAAACCACAAATCTGTGCAGCCCCTGGAAAGTACCAATCTCAACCTGAACCGGATCTGTAATCGGGTTAGTCAAAAGTTGATTTGCTACTCCTACCACCTTTATTGTACGTCCCGAAAGGGGCAATTTCGGAACCTCTGTACTTCTGAATGTACAGCGTGTAGCTCCTGTGTCAACCAAGAATGAAACTTTGTGACCCATCACTTTCCCTTGCACATAGGGCCCTCTCTGATCTACTTCTAAGGATGCTGCAAGCCTGCACTCCTCGCCATCTGAACTGTCATCCAACCATTCATCGTTTATTCTATTCTCACCACGCAATGGGAACTGCTGTACTATGTTACTTTAACTCATTCCTTGACCTGTGACCTGTTGAGGAAGCATCACCTGTTGCTGTCCCGTTGGTGCTAAGGGCAACTGCATTTGCTGTCTAGGTACCACGGGGACCTGCTGTTGCACTTGCTGCATCTGTACTGGTTGTACACGTGGCATTTGCACTTGTTGCATAGGTTGGAGACCCTGCATCTGAACCATGTTACTCTGGAAGTTCAGATTTGGACCCCGCATTCTTGGTCCTTTAACATTTTGGAATGCATTGACATCATTTCTTTGTTGAACAACACCCTCCTGCACCATCATCGGGCACTCCGCTTCCAGTGTTCGACGCCCCCGCAAGCATGACATGGTAACACCTTCTTCATCCCCTGTACATCATTTTGAAACACTACAGTATTCAAATCTGGACCACGGTTCACAAAACCTCCTCGACCTCTGCCTCTCACTTGCGTCTGGAACATTCCGTTTCCTTGCAGCTGTTGCACCATCTGCTGTAGACCATTCCCCTGCATTCCTGCTTGTGTTGCCTTAATTTGCATTACCATCACTTTCTCCTTCAACTTTCTCTGCTTCAACTCAATTTCGTCACTACAGTATTTCGCATACTGCAACACCTCATCAATCGGCTTCGCTTGCCAACAGATCAAATGATTCTTAATCATCTGACTAATTTCTGGTCTCAACCACTCAACAAACCTAAACACAAGGTGATTCATGTCCTTTGCTTCTTTGACCGCAGTAGCAGTGTAGTGTTTGAACGCCTTTAACAACCTCTCATAGTAGGCATGTATCGACTCTTTGGCCTCCTGTGCTGTTCGATCAATCTTTTGCCAATCTATATTCTGCGGCGACACCTTCTGCTTCAAAAACTCAATCACTTTATAGTAGTACCTCATTACATCAGGAGACGGTGCTCCTGTAGCTCTGTCCCTTGCCGGTTCCACTGTCGGCCAATCAACACTTCACTTGCATTCAATCAATAAATCAGCTGGAACTATAATCTCAAACAGGGTATTCAGGTCTTCCCAAAGACATTTGGCAAGCTTCACAAACCTGTCTGTCTGCTGATACCATTCTATTGGCTTTTCCCTCAACCTGGGGAAATCATTTGTGAATGACAAAATGTCATCTCTAGACCATGGTACATGGACAAGAACCCCTCCAGCTTTCTCTCTCATGGGTAGCATTTTTATTGTACCGGTATCAGGCACTGATTTTGCCTGCTGCTGCTCCGAGCAGTCACTTTTCCTTTTATCTCTTTTCTTTGCCCATCTGCCTTCCCACTTCTCTAAGGCTCCACAAACCAGCGCGCTCTGCAGAATTTCTTTAAGGTGTGCCTTTATCCCAGTAGACTTCATGTGATCAAAATCTTTAGGTTCGAAGTCTAACCTGTAACTCCTCTTCAAATGTTTAGTATTGTCTAGGTATATATCGTATTTATCTGCTAAGTTTGCCAACCTCTGGTGCACTTTGCTTACTTCTTTAATTATCTTTGGGCACAGATACCTCAACTCTGCTTCAGTGTATTACTCTAGTCTGTTAACTCCCATGCTTCCCTCAACTAGCTTGTCTGCTTCCATGCCCAACCTCACAAAATTCAGATGCTCTTCTATTTCCGACCGCTCTGCTGTTGCAGGAGTAGTCTGTGGTGAATTTAACTTGTCCAACCATTCATTCAGTTGTTGCACTGTCAAACCTTGCAATGATATATTACCAGCCTGCATCATCGGTGTCTGCGGTACATTTGCACTTGAGATCTGCGGAGTCAGCAGTCCCAAACCTGAGTGTCTCATGGTATCTGGAGGAACCCCTATCGGACTGAAGTGTAACAGTGATCTCAATCTGTCTAACGTCTGTTCCACTTGAGTCACCCCTTGAGGGCTTCCTATGAACCTTCCTCTTGTCACCTCTTGGGTCATTACACCCTGATTGCATATACTAGACTTCGCCTGTGCATACAGTGGTACTGGCGGACCAACTGTAATAGGTAAGGATATGGCAGCTGGCGACTGCCTGCTTCCCAAAGCCTGTGGAGCATTAGCCCCCATATTCTGATTCCTTATCAGGGCTGTAGCTAACTGCGGTCCCGTGCCTGAGGCATAATTCAGAACCATCTGTTGCTGTGCCTGAGGCAGCAAAATTGGAGTTGGCTCGATCTGCACTAAGTTTGGTCTTGTATATGCCAGATCAGATGGCACCATCAAGCTCGTTGTTGTCTCTAATACTGGGACATCAGGATAAATCCTCTGAACTGGTGGTGGCTGCAGCTGTGTCTGTACCTCTGGAGCAGTAGACACACTGACACTATTCTGTACCGGAACTGGTGTTGCAACTGTATTTACTTGTGTTGTATTTGTTGTTCCCTGGTTCTGGGTTGAATTTGTAGGACCTGCACTTGTACTTGGCCTATTATCATCTAGGGCATAAGGTGGTGGTCAATCATGTAACAATTGATTAAGGAACTCATCATCATCTGAGTCATCTGCCTCTGCCAAGGACTTTTTAGTCTCCTTTTCTTTGCTAGACCCTTATCTGTTTTACAAGTGGCTTTTCTTCCTTGCGTTCCTGCTTCTTGAGTTATTGCTGGAAACATCCTAACTCCATCTATTATCTCCCTTCTCCACATCCTGTGCTCACTATCCCACCTGGCCTCCGCAAGCGTCTTTTCTGCCTTCCTCATTCTCCTCTCAAATTTCTGTTGCTGTTGTCGTATGGCCATCAGTTCCCAAATTGCTAAAGCCTCAAACTGAGCCGGCCTTAGAGGTGGCTTTTGCTCATTTTGCGCTTTCCGCAAATTCTCTAAAATAATTATATTGAACGATCCGTGTTCCGGAAATGCCAAACACCCATCTTTCTCTGTTAATTTGCACCATTGCTTTAGCCAAAGACATGGCGCCACTCCCCTCTCCTCCATTATGGCATAAGCCGGAGTATCCTCTGGTGGTGTAGGCTCCCCCACACTCAGGGTAATGTACACATGTCCCCTCAAAGAGCTCCTTTGAGCCTTGAAAAACTTCATTTTTTGGGTCTTTTTTATTTTGTTTATAATTGAATCAGGAAGTGACTTTAATTCCCAGAACTCTCTTCGCCTACCTTCTCAACCAATAGCCTCTCACGGACGGCTGCCAATCCGTGCGCGACCCTTCTCACTAACTGACCTATCCCAGCGCGGCTCCAATGATGTCACAATCACACACGCTGCGGCTGACAAAGTCTTGCGGCTTGTCTTCCTCACTCTCAATACACACAAACTAATGCAATATATTGCGAGCACTAACAAAACTCAAATTTGCCGGTTTACTACAGGAAGGATAACACAATCGCTTCAAAGCTTTACAGGGATTTTGCTTTAAGCCTCAGCCGCTACTCTCTCCTTTTCAGATCCCACATTCGCAAGCAAAATTTGACCCACAAATTCTACTCTCAACTTGTCAATGGTTCATCCTAGTGCACTTTAGAATTTACCAAATCTCCATCGAAGTTTTCATTCACTCACTATGACTCAAACGCGACTCGTCAACCACGCCCAATTGACCTATAAAACCGCGCAAATTACAACATAAATCATCAATATACTCCGGAGTCTTAGACCACGCAGGGTCCGTACATCACCAACAACCATGTGGACAATTTTTTAGCACAAAGCGCCACACTCACATGAAGTTCGCTGACTTCCCTACTCTCATACTGTGGAGTACGCACACTCCTACTAAAACATCACCAGGCCTAAAATTCACACAACCCTCACAATTCACCTGCGGTATGCATAAGCTGTGCAAGCACAAACCCTACGTCACTCACACTATCACTAGAACGCCGAGAACATACCCCACTCACATCGGCAAGCTCTGAGATTCCGGGAAAGTCATTTGGGACTTAGGGGCACATCATCTTTCCAACTTGCATTATCTCCAAATCAATTTTCAAACAATGGTCTTTCGCCCTAGGGCCCCAAAGGGCCTAAACTGTCCTCTGCTACCAGAACTGATAACGCGTCCCAACTTTGATGATTTACTTACAAAGGGGGACTCGTTTTAGGCCAATGAAGCTTTTGACCCTGATTGGAGACTCCTCAGGACGAGATATCTACCTAACAACCCAATTGTTAGATCAATAATAAAATCAATATTCACAATAACTAATCAATCAAACTAATCAATAACATTTAATAAGAATGTAACACATCATGACATTACCGCCATGAATAACCACCCAAATCTAGTAAGATCTTAGATATTTATTCCCTATTTGTTACAATCTACCAGCATATTCATTAGTCTTAATATCAATAAGCACATCAACAAAACTACAATATGGCAACTCGAATAAGACTTTATCAAAGCAAAGATCATGAACATTAGGACAAAGCACGACGTCAACATGAATCAGCTTTAGCAGAGTACCATTAGTGCATTATTCAACAAAGCAAAGATTCAGTCATTTGTCTATTTGCACCCGATTTAGTGAATTCCTTAACTAACCTCTAATTAGCATCAGCATGTTGGGCTTCATGCAAAACAATTTAGCAACATGAATTTAGAAAACATCTAACTATGGCCTCTATCAAAAGAGCAGTTGGTACCTAGAAAGAAAAGGCAAACAGACAATTACAATTTATCATCAGATAGTTACCCATCCAAATGGGACGGCATACAGTGTCAGTCTTCATCCTCAGGACATCAGTTGATTCGCCGTTAGCCAGGATAGAACAGGTAAGTCTCAGTAGGGCATAGCAAGAAAAAACTCTTCCCTCATAAGGAGGAGAAGTGCAATCAGGCAGGGGCTAGGATGAGGATGGTTTAAAGTCTAAGACAAAGTCGCTCAGAAAGGCAAAGAATGGCTAAGAACGGCAGAGTGAATGGCTCTATAATGGCTGATTTCTCTTTGTGTCACGCCGTTATATTAAAATTGTTGAACAAGTCTCTAATTTCCCATTGGGCAATATTTTGGGCATCGTTATCTCTGTCAAATAATCCGTCACACACCTTACTAGAATTTTCCCCTAAGACAGTTCTCATGCAGTTTATTGGCTCCTGTGATTGACGTCTTCAACGGGTAGAATGTCAAGTAAGAAAAGTTACACTTGTTGCTCCAGTCAGTAGTTCCATTGTCTTTACCAGTTTAGGCGACCTTGCACCTGTTGCGAATTACACTGTTGCATTCGGCAAGAATGTCTCCTTGAGCAAGTCGGGTCCCATGAGAAAGAATTTACTACGGTTACACACATCTCTCTAGCTTCTGGAAAAGTACAGCGTTGTGTCCTTCAGGAAAGCAGCACATTGCACATTAGAAAGTACAGTTAATATGAGACCAGGCAGCTAGGCCCAGACCCTTTCTAACTAAGGCCTAGTGAGTAATTTAGCAAAACCTTAATACATAACTCTTAATGCTAATACAAAATCATACATGAGTACATTATTAATTCATTATTAGTCAGTGTCATTAGTCATCGTATACATTGGTGGCCACACCCCGTGGGCACATTTCAAACGCGTGCATTAATATTATTCTATCACATTTTCAATGCAGCTTCGTTATACATTATTTTGCAAGCTTTTCACGTTAATATTGATTATAAAAGGCACACTCCAACAACCCCGACTGCCCTATTTTGAGTTCCCCGCTAGGCCGGCGGGCAGCAACAGTGTTTCCGCCAGCCGGCCCAGGAGGAACAGGGCCTTAACATTGCAGCCGGCTCCTAATGGCAGTGTCTGTGGTTGGACCGTGGGGGCTCCACCACTGTCATAATGTGGTGGTCGGACTGCCATGACTCCGGCGTCTGACTGCCACCATGACCCCCATAATCCATGGACTGACTTGTGAGGTTTCTGAAATGAAATGAGCAATTGAGAGGTAGAGGGCGTTCTCAAATCTGCAGTCATTAGAGCATAAGATTTCAAGCAATTCCCCACACACATCTTTGGTTGAGAAGGGAAAAAAAGGATAATGAATAGACATCAAATTTGTTTTAGTGTGTCTGTGAACCTTAAAAGAAACATCTAAAGGAGAATACTGAATAGAGGATAAATCAAGTACTCTGACAGTTGAAAAATGCTTGAAAGAAATTAAACACAAAAGCATTGTTAATTTTGTAGACAAATGTTTGAGAGACAGACCCATATTGTCCTGCCAAGAGATAAACATATTTAACACTAAGTTAACATACCATATGATATTATATTTGGGACCAGGAGGTTTGGAAAATCTTAATCCCTTCAAAAGGTGACATACCACAGGGTGTTCTCCTTTAGGTTTTCCGTCCACTTTGACATGTTCAGCAGAAATAGCTGATGTGTAGGTGGTGAACTTTTGATAAGATTTCCCCTGCAAGGGAAAAGAAGCCAGGAAGTAGACTATCAGGTTTACGTTTGCTGAAAGGGAATTCAAACCCCGGCCAAACACCGGCTCCACCAAGCCAACCAAGCTGATTGTATAATGTTGTTGTGCCAAGAGCCCAGGATTGTTGGATACGTTGGACAGCTTCCTCCGAAATTCCTGGGTTTCTCCAGGAAAACCCCAAATCCTCTAAGCAATGAGGGATTAAGAACCATTTAGAATTAAGTTGTGACGGGCCCTCTGTAGGCCGAGGAGCACATTGGGAAGGTGTGGAATCCATACTTGATAATCTGAAGACAGTTCTAGAAGAGTTAGATACGAAGGTTGAGCCTGCCAAAAAGGAGGTGAAAGTACTAGGGACGATTGCTGTCTGCAAGTGTGTGCCAAGACTCAAGAAATCATCACAAAAGGAGGGAAAGCCGAGAGAAGTTTTTGAGGCCAAGACTGGAGAAACACATTGATGGCAGGAGCTAACGGATCTGGTCTCCAGCTGAAAAAGGAGGGAAGATGAGTATTGAGACGGGAAGCAAAAATATCTATTGACACTACGCCAAAGATAAAAGAAATCTGATTGAACACTGAAGGGTGAAGATGCCAATCACTGGAATCCTGAAGGCGTCTGGAACACCAATCCACCAAGTTGCCTGGAAGATTTTCCACTCTGATGGAAAGATTTAGTTGAATGCAAAATTCCCACAGATAATTTGGGAGGTCTGCTAGTGGCTTAGATTTCATACCTTCTAGATGGTTTATATACCTGACCGCTGACAGATCGCCAATTCCTAAGATAATTGTGCATTTTATCTTGTCTTTTGCAAAGGTCTGGATGGCAAAGGAACCTGCAAGCACCTCTAAACAATTTATCTGCAAGTTTTACTCCTGAGAGTCAAGAACTGACTACATTTTGGGCCCAAAGCTGTCCAACTTGCATAGGATTCTAAGAGAAGATTGGGGGCATTAGGAAAAATTGTTCTCAGTTCCAGGCATCTAAGTGTTTCAACCACCACTGGAGTTCCTCTTTGGAGCCTGGATCTAAAGTTACAAGATCTAAATATGCTAAACCCCTGTGGAGATGGTGTATCATAAATCTTTGTAATGCCCAATAGTGAAGAGGGCAGGGGAAAAAAGCTTGAAAAGAAGATGCCAGAGCTACCAGACACACTAGAGATCTGAGAGATATGTGAGGAAGGCTCAAAGAGTGATGGGTTTCTTTTTTTATGAGTGACACTTCCTCTGTTGAGGAAGCTGTAAGATGGACTCTGCTGTGTATGTTAGGAACCCTAGACACTATACATTGTGAAAGTAGAAAGGAAGAATTTTTAACATTGATGCGAAAACCTCATTCTTAGAAAAGTATTTGACATAATTGTAGATGAGAAAGAAGATAATCTCTGTCTTGTGTCATAATTAGAAAATCAACCAGATATACTATGAGTCTGACACCCTGAGCTCTCATTAAGGCAACCACTAGTTTCAAAATCCTGGTGAAGCATCAAGAGGCTAATGACAGACCGAAACAGAGTGTTTTGAAAAGGAAGAAACACTTCCCATCATTGAAACTGGAGATATTTCCTGTAATGCTGATGAACTGGATCTGTAAGGTAGGTGTCTTGAAGATCTGACCTTACGAATCAATCATCTTGGAGAAGACAGTCTGTCAGGTGAACTATAGTTTCCTTTTTAAAATGATGGTGAACCACAAAGTTGTTGAAAATCTTTACATTGATCATAGGGAAAAACATGCTGTTCTTCTTCTGAACTAAGAAAGTAGGTACTGAGAAAACCCCAAGGACTGAAAAAGGTGCACTCTTTTGATTGATTTGCGAGAAGAGACTGTAGCCATTTGCGGACCAGAATAGACTGTTCTTGTAAGAAAAGAAGACGATGGGAAAAGTGAAGATCAAATGAATTTTGATAAAGCTCTATGTAATAGCCTAGAATTGATTGAATCACCCAGGGGTCTGCTGTGGGGAAAAAACAAGCCTTTTGACATAAAGACAAATGGCCTCCTATAGGACGAAGGGCAGAATTGAAAAGTCTTACCTGAGTATTGACTCCTTTATTCCTGTAGCCCCTGTTTCGGAATCCTCGGTGGCGACATGAGTAGAAATGTGACCTGTATTCCTGGTAGCAGTCTTATTGGGATCCTCGATTGACGGAGCCTCTATTATTGGCATTTCCTCTTCAGTGGTAGTGGCCAGCAAAGTGACTCCTTTCTTTGCCGGCCCTGCCAAAAACACTGAGGAAAAAATATGTTTTAAAGAGAACTGAGCCCTGTCAATGATGGCAAAGGTGGAAACGTGCTTGCTCAACTCCTTGATAAAGGAGTCTCCAAACAAAAGGCCATTGGCTTGTTGCCCTTCGTCCTTAGAAGGAAGAGTGGTAAGTTTAGGGTCAATTTCCAATAGGCTTCTACGTCTCTCATGTGGTATTGCTGTGTTAGCATTACCTAACAATCGAATAGCCATCTGAGCCCAATTAGATAAAGAAACCCGGACAACCTGTGAACTCTCCTCAGCTAAGTCAAATATTCTGGTCAAGGGGCTAACCACATCTAAGACTCTATCCTGGAAATTAGACCAGGCCCTGTCCACTCCTTTCTTCAACTCATTGACAAATTTGGTGAAAAACAAAAGCATACTCAAGTCTATGACAAGAGTGCATGTTATGCCGTTGAGGAGGAAAGGATGTGGGCAGTCAGAGCGTATTTACTCCTAACAGCTTTATCAACAGGATGACTTAAGTAAAAGGAGACTTAGGCCCTCATTACGACCCTGGCGGTTTGTAACCGCCAGGGCCGCTGGACGGGGAGACACCGCCGACAGGCCGGCGGTGCCCCGCGGGGCATTCTGACCGCGGCGGCTTAGCCACGGTCAGAGAAGGGAAACCGGCGGTCTCCCGCCGGTTTCCCGCTGCCCCCAAGGAATCCTCCAAGCCGGCGCAGCTTGCTGCGCCGGCTTGGGGATTCCGACTCCCCCTCCCGCCATCCAGTTCCTGGCGGTTCTCCCGCCGGGAACCGGATGGCGGGAGGGGGAGTCGCGGGGCTCCTGGGGGCCCCTGCAGTGCCCATGCCAACGGCATGGGCACTGCAGGGGCCCCCGTAAGAGGGCCCAAAAATGTATTTCACTGTCTGCCTTGCAGACAGTGAAATACGCGACGGGTGCAACAGCACCCGTCGCACCTTCCCACTCCGCCGGCTCGATTACGAGCCGGCATCCTCGTGGGAAGGGAGTTTTTCCCTGGGCTGGCGGGCGGTCTTTTGGAGACCGCCCGCCAGCCCAGGGAAAAACTCATAATACCCTCCGCGGTCTTTTGACCGCGGAGCGGTATTATGGAGGGCTGAATTCTGGCGGGCGGCCTCCGCCGCCCGCCAGAATCAGAATGAGGGCCTTAATCTGATACATGCTTGGTTCGGAAACACTCCACAGAGTTAGGCTGATGTATTAAAGAAGGGTCAAACATAGGTTCCCCCAGATGATCAACCACTTCAGTGGATACCGCTGAGAAGTACCACCACCAATGGATAGAGAATGTTTTTGCCTTTTCTCTGGAGGCCCATGCATAATTAAGGCATCAGAAGAATTATCAAATTAATCTACATCACAAAGGATGTTATCACTATCATCATCAATATCACGTAGCTGAGTAATGTTTAAAGAAGTAGAAGGAAGCATTCCCAAATTTGAAACCTCTCAGGTGAGAGGACCAGTCTCGAGGGAAATGCCTGTGGAAAAAACATCCTGAGATGAAGCACATTTCTTTCCCCTTTATGGGGAGCCTCAATCGAATTAGATAACATTTTTGCCTTTGAAGCTTCCAAGTTCTTAGAAATATCCAGGATAGAAACTATAACAGCTTGCTGTACTGAGTCTTTTATAAAAGACTGCAAATTATCCTTGAATATTTGGGCTTCCTCATCTTCAGCCATAACTACCCCTCACTCAGTAGCGAAATATCAAGAGAAAGAAATTTGAAGCTAAAATATTGGACAACTATCATATGGGTTAAAAGACTCCAAGGATTGAACTGAATAAGAGGCAGTCTCTTTTAGGTAGGAAGGCCAAGGAAGAACATTTGAGTGATTTAAAAGTATTTCCACTCGACTGCCGGGAGTAGAAGTGTGAAGCGCCGAAGTGTTGGAACAGCCGGAAATAAAGAAAACTTCGATAGAAGGGAGAGGAAACCCGTGTAGAACCGCTCCAAAGCGAAGTAGAGTCCGGAAACCCAGCGCCTCAGACAGGGAGGCGCGACTGAAATGAAGATCGCATGACAGAATGCTGGAGGCAGAGAGCGGTGCATGAGCAGCGGCAGGCGAGCAAGCAACACAATGCTGAAATACTTTAAAATAAATTTCATACTTTCACTTAAACAGTAATAAATACACATTAATTACACCACTTTCAGAAAACTAAGAGTGTGATAATTATCTTGACTGAAAGCAACAAGGAAAGACACGGTTTGTGGCTCTCTGTTCAAATAATTATCCGTGTAGACTGCATCCTATGAGTTAGATTATTGTGATGTCATGTTAGTAGTTCTGTTCCTAGGTCTTCTGGGTGGTGTATTTTCTTCTTTTCTGCATGGCTGCTATTCAATAAGTGCAAGAAAAGAAAGCTTAAGAGGAGCCTCCGGTCTTGTAATAAAATCAGTATGGTTCCTTTCCCCAATGACACATTGCAACACTATGCATACTACCCTAATCAACACTTCAGTTACATTTTCACTCATGAATCTCAGTCAAAGGGAGTCCCTAAGGAGGTAACAAAATCCTAGCAATATGTGAAAATGAAGCCTGGTGGATTAGTAATCTACTGTCCATAGAGAGGGTACCCGACCAGGACCGTGAACATAATTTCCTTGTTTCTGAATAGACTGACACATTCAAATTCCCCTGTGGGTATACAAATTCTATTAGTATCTATGATCGTACTCTACAGCTACAAAATCAAGTTTATATCTTAACTAATTAACTGTAAATGTATCAGTGATTGTTCCTTAACTCTGAAATATTGACAAGTATGTTATCCCGATAAAATTATGCCATTACCAGATTGTATCATAAATAGGGAACTCTGAAAGCATAATTGGCTGTTCCACAAATATTTATTATGATGTTAACTTTCATGAAACACTCTTCTCTACCCATTATTTAATATTGTGCAGCTTACCAGCTTCCTGTAAAAGTGGACTATCTATAACGTTAATTTAATACACACTGATGGCCTCAGAATAGGCCACATTGTATGAACTGTACAAACAAGTCTATTATGCATACCCATCTTCAAAATGTCACAAACTAACAGGATATATGAAGGTATAGACCAAGATATATTGATGCTGGAATGTGCTGCTAACAATCACTCTTCTTTACCTCCTTATACCTTAATACTGCACTCTTTTAATTAACTCTCCACTGTCTGAATACTACAATAATATGGGCCAGCTAATAAAATGGTTCAGCACCATAACCTTCTTTCATGCACTTTGGCCGAGCCTGAAAACTCTTTCATACTTTCTTTTTCTTCTTTGTGGACTCCTAACACTTATGTGTATTAGAACCACACAAAACATTGGGCCTGATTTAGAGTTTGGCGGAGGGGTTTACTCAGTCACAAACATGACAGATATCCCGTCCGCCATATTACAAGTTTCATAGGCCATAATGGAATTGTAACATGGCGGATGGGATAGCTGTCACATTTGTGGCGGAGTCATTTCCTCTGCCAAACTCCAAATCAGGCCCTTTTGGCCTGATTTAGAGCTTGGCAGAGAGGAATACTCCATCACAAATATGACGGATATCATGTCCACTGTATTACAATCCCATTATATCCTATGGAGATCTTTATACGGCGGATGGGAAATCCATCATGTTTGTGAGGGAGTGTTCCACCCGCAGAGATCTAAATCAGGTCCTTTGTTTAAAAAACCCAACCGTTCATTCTCTTCCTATATGGTTTTACCATCTGCCTATGATTTCGAATACATCTATTTTTGCCCTCATTCGATATTGCTTATTGTTTACTCCCATTTCAACATGACACTGTTCTCTTTTTCGACTTATAAACCAGTCCTCTTTCTACCTTTACCTAAGTAAATAAACACCAGGTCCAAAACTTGTGAACATGGTGATTACCAACACTCAGGCAATCTATCAAAACATATGACTCATATTGGTAAGTCGTGGCGCTTTCCTCACACATTTACTACTTTGTATCTCATTTATTTCCATTTAGTCAGTGCTCATTTTCACCAAAAGTGACCACTCTCACTACTGATAAATAGGTGCCAAGATTTCAGATTCCTATGTGTGACATTTTCAGAATTTCAGTGTAATTATGAGTGACATTTCAACGAATATGAGTAGTACTTTCTTGTAAGCAAAATCAAGCAATGAAGATGAAGAAATTGGATAAATATCAGAAATTACACCCATTTGGGCAATCAGAAACTCTAAGAAGATCTTAAAACTACTGTAAAGCACCAGAAATCAGGAAAGTGAGGCACGTAGGAACTGAGCCAGCCAGGACACTGTATTAGACTTGACTACAGTACAGCTTGGTCAACCCTAATAAAAATGATTACCGAGCACTGCTGAGCTCTGTCCGTTCCGGTCGGCACACCGCTACCTGCTACCCTTCCTTCACCAGATCACACCAGTATGCTATGGCTGTCACAGAGCTACTACAAATACCAGGCTATTAACTAAGTGACGCCGCTGCCAGCCTCGCTGAAAGTTGGACTGGCACCATTCTGGTCACTGCACACTAATGCTATAATTAAGTACATTTTTGCTCAACCAGAGCACTCACTTACTTAAATGCTTTTACTGTTGAGGCATTTCGTAACGGGCTGCCTCGTTGTGGCCGCTACGACTGCTCCTGTAGCAAATGATTCTGAGCCTAGCTCAGCAGCTGCAGGACTTGTGCTTTGGGCTACTGAACCAGCCACTCAGCCGCCAGCACCACGGTGGGCCAGATGGCTCCCTCCGGTTGCAGAATCTTTTTTAGGTGGAACAGGCAAGTGTTTTGACCTGTTGTAAGCATTGTGGGCTTTTAATCACTCCCATCTCATGCTCATCACTTTTACTCGTTCTTGGGTTTGCCATTCAAAAATCATTTGATGTCATAGGTAAATGCTTTTCATTTGTTCCGCCTTGAAGCTGTTTTTGTCATGCTTTGCAGACTGCCCCTGTTACATGGATTATTGCTTTATCGCCTATATACTTCAGCATGGGAACTATTTTTTTTCTTTTTTCTCTCCCCTTTGTGCTGCATGGTCGCCATGGTGCTCACAGCACGAACAGGCACAACAGTGTGAACTCGATCAGCAGTATTGGAGCGCTGGTCACATTGTTCTCAGTTATCTAATCAGTCATTTCTTGTGGATCTCCCCTTAAAACACTTGAAATTGGGGAATGCTTTATGTAAAACAGAAAACCTCAAAGTGAAAGCAGTTCTCCTGGCACATCGGGAGAGCCAATACTACAATATTCACTGCTCTTTGGAAAACTCGACCCATAAGGCTTTGGAAGGCATTACTTTTACAAAACATTGTTCATCATAACTCTGAGGTGGTCCTAGGACAACGGGACTACCACCAAACCGTTCACAACAGCATGCTCTTTCTGTCTACATCATCTTTGGGTCCCCACACTAGGTTAGTGGGCACCCCAAAATAATAACCCCTCCCACCATTCAGTGTCTGTTTAAGCTCTCTCGTGGTTGGAACTTTTGCTTTACAGTTGGGAATAGGTTGTGTTTTTAGGATTGTATTTGTAATATCATTGCTATAACTCTGCTACTCCTGAATATATGTAATGCACTGTGCTCTCTAAAGGTTTAATATATGTCTACACTGCATTATTTGTTGCCATTTTGTTTGTGTGATTATGCCCTCTGGGGGCTAACTATATAGTTACATGACCATGGTTCTTACAAATTCTATTTTCACTGTGGTGTTCTCTAGGGGGTGCTCCAAGCATTACAGTCGTATCAACATATTCAAATATTTGTGGCACTGAAACTTGTCCCATAATTCTTTGCAGGGCATTACTTTTACAAAAAGTTTTTGCTCATAACTCAGCCTGTGTTGGTCCTAGGACAATGGGTCCACCTTCAAAACATTGACCACAATGTGCGCTTTCTGTCTACATCATCTCTGGGTCCCCATATTATGTTAGTGGAGACTCCATTATAATAACACCTACCACCATTGATTCTCTTTTTAAGCCTTCTTCTGGTTGGAACTTCTGTTTTACTGCTGTGAGAAGTTATGTTTTATGGGTCTTGTTTGTAAAGTGCAATAGTCCTGCTAGCCTAAAATGTGTAACGTACTAAGCTCTCTAGGGGCTAAATATATGGTTACAATACATTACTTTCTCTCTTTCTTTTTTAATGTGGTTATGATCTTCCTCGGGTGACAGTATGGTTACACAACCATGTTTCTTCCAAATGCTATTTTTATTGTGGTGCCCTCTCGGGCCGTTCTGAGCATTGTAGTCAAAATACTATAATATTTGTGGCACAAAAACTCAACCCATAATGCTTTGCAAGGCATTACCTTTGCAACTTTTTTTACTTCTAACTCAGCCTGTGGTGGTCCTAGGACAATGGGACCACCTTCAAAATGCGCTTTCTGTCTATATCATCTCTGGATTCCCACACTAGGTTAGTGGGGATCCCAAAATAATAACCCCTCTCACCATTCAGTGTCTTTTAAGCTTTCTCTTAGCTACAAGTTTTGTTGTACAGCTGGGAGAAGTTTTGTTTTGAAGACCTTAGGCCTGATTTATACTTTTTTAGTGCAGCATTTGCGGCAAAAGTGGCGCAAACACAAAATTCAATTATATTTTTTAAGTTTGCGCTAAAAAAGTATAAATCAGGACCCTTGTTTTAAAGAACTTGCTAGCCCTAAAACACTCTCTATGGGCTAAATTTATGGTTACAATGTATTACTTTCTCCTGTTATTTCATGGGGTCATCCTGTCTGGGGCGAATAATATGGGTACAGGACCATGGGGCATATTTATACTCCGTTTGCGCCGAATTAGCGTCGTTTTTTTCGACGCAAATTCGGCGCAAAACTAACGCCATATTTATACTTTGGCGTTAGACGCGTCTTGCGCCAAAGTATGAGGAAAGAGCGTCATCTCTTTGCGTGAACGCCTTCCTTGCGTTAATGAGATGCAAGGTAGGCGTTCCCCTCCCAAAAAATGACTGCGACACAAATGCGTCGTATTTATACTCCCGGGCAAAAATCACGCCTGGGAGTGGGCGGGGCAAAAAACCCTGCATTTGCGCCTCTTTTTAACGCCTGGGTCAGGGCAGGCGTTAAGGGACCTGTGGGCTCAAAATGAGCCCACAGCTGCCCTCCCATGCCCCCAGGGACCCCCCTGCCACCCTTGCCCACCCCAGGAGGACACCCAAGGATGGAGGGACCCATCCCAGGGACATTCAGGTAAGTTCAGGTAAGTATAATTTTTAATTTTTTTAATATTTTTTTTTGGCATAGGGGGGCCTGATTTGTGCCCCCCTACATGCCTCAATGCCCAATGACCATGCCCAGGGGACATAAGTCCCCTGGGCATGGCCATTGGGCAAGGGGGCATGACTCCTGTCTTTACTAAGACAGGAGTCATGTAAATGGCGTCTGGGCGCCGTTAAAAATGGCGCAAATCGGGTGGAGGCGATTTATTTGCGTCAACCTGACTTGCACCATTTTAAGACGCCCTAACGCCATTTTCCCCAACGCCGGCGCTGCCTGGTGTACGTGTTTTTTTTCCACGCACACCAGGCAGCGCCGGTCTGCTAGCGCCGGCTAACGCCATTCAATAAATACGGCGCTAAACTTTTTGACGCTAAACTGCGTTAGCGCAGTTTAGCGTCAAAAAGTATAAATACGGACCCATGTTTCTTACAAATTATATTTTTGTCATGGTGCCCTCTACAGGCTGTTTTGGGCATTGGAGTCTAATGCCAAAAGTTTATTTCTGATAAAAGTTTATATGATAATTGTATATGTTTTAATTATCTCTCCTTATTACGAGCATTATTCAGGCCAACTGAACGTCCTTATTACACTATGACTGTTTGAACGCTCTTGATATGTTTAGGTGACCCTTCTAGTTTATTTCTGCTCTGTGGCTGTCTTGTGTATTTTTTAGGGGAACTGTGCTAGCCAGCCAGCAACTCTGATGGTGGGATGGTGAAAGAGGTATCCTATTGGGAGTAGCATGGCAGATTAAAATCAGGATGCTAAATGGCAACAGTCTCATTTTTTGGTGAAAATAGTGGAAGAAGGTAAATGGAAGCACTTTAGTTATATGCTGGGCCACTGAAATTATATAGCAGGAAGAGACGAAATTATGAGGAAGGGTTGAACAATTTATATGGCAAGTAAAGTCCAGTTATGAATTTACAATGCCAATTGCTCTAAACTGAAGCAAATGCAAGACCTACTTCATTGCAAATGCTTGTTAAATAATTACCACAGCACAACGTGGTACGTAACCAGCAGTGCTGCCACTGCAGCCGCTAGCCTGCCAAAACTTTATTCATTAACTGACCGCTTGTCACACCACTGCAGGTGTTAGCAGGGTGTGACGTGACGTCGGACGGTTTTGTGTGTCACAAACCTCACCCCCAGTGTGATTATCTCCATAGTAGCTATTAGACACTCAGACAAGGCAGTGAATGTATTGAAATATGCTGTAGCGCTGGGACGAGGGTGATCCTTATATTCTTACATTGTAACCAGAGTCGCAGCTGCTGGTGCTGCAGACTCGGAGCTAGCCCTCTGGAGATGCAGTGCGCACAGCGAGCTGCCACTCCAGTTTCAGTGCTTTATTATGGTGATTACTAGGACTCCTTAATAGCCCAAGAGGCGCTATTATGTGTGACTTCGCATTTCAGTATGATGATGTGGTCCACCACACTGAAATGCGTTAGTCTAACGCTTGATGCGTGGTACCTAGCAGGGCTGCTGGTAACAACATGTTTTTACTTAAATGTAAAACTGTATTGATATATTGTGATTGACATAGTTGAAACTAAAAATATTTTGTAACATCTGTCAATGTAAGCATCAAATTCAAAATGGCAAATTTAGCTTGCAGCCATTTTCCAGCACACAGTTATCTCTCTGCCTTTTCTTCATCATGCTCTCAGCACACAATAGCTATTTTGTAAATAGTAGTTTGAAACAAGATGTTTATTTCCTGTGTACAACATGATGCTACTTTCCCAAGCTTCATAGAATGTGGTGTGAATGAATGTAATTGTTCCAAGACCTCCTCTATTGGGACAAAGGCGTAATTATGTATTGTGTGAACCTGTTTTGGCAAATTGTGTAACAAACTACACCAGTCATTGGATGTCTGAAGGGCACCAAGGGTGAAGAGTGTTTTATGTGACTCAGTGGGATCTTGCCAAATAATATGATTTCAAACTGTTTTGTTCTTTATTTAATATGATTGGATGGGTTTGTGGGACCTTTGCACACCACACTTAAGCCAAAAGTATGGATTAAAAGAGGCCACATCTTGGGGATTATGGGCTCACTCTTCTCTGGTAGCCTTCAGAAGGCTACACTATGTCATCCAACCTCTGATTTCTGAGTTATTTTTTTTTTTCTTTAGAGCTGACCGGTGTTTGGGTGTGGTTATTAATTTATTGCATTTTATTCTGATCGGCATGTTATTAATTGATTAGGCTTTAACCACTTATTTTTGCTTTGTTTAATGCCCTCAAATATTTTAATAAACCTTCATGGTTTGATTATGATGCTTGTCGGTCTTTATTGTGAAGCCTAATGTTCTTTATATTTCATTCTGAAATGTTACTTAATATTATAATGGTTTGAAAGACTAGATCCACTGAGGGGCAACATAATCCTTAAGGGATTAACACTGCTTCGGGTTCATCAGAGATGCTTTGAACTGACATATAAAAGAAAGTAGCGCCTTTACTCCTATGTTCTGTTTTTCATGGTTACAATACCATTGTGGCTCCTAGTGTATGTCCCTAGGATGACGCTTGCTTATTAATTTTTTAAGTATAAATTTATTGTGCTACATGCCCGATTTCAGGCAACAGTAATTTGCAACTACATATATTACATGCACTAAGGTTAACTATATCCCGCTGGGTCCCCCTTACGCACCCTGATGAGATGGTGTTAGCGCGTCTGACCTTATTTAGCTTTTTATCTTTAATGTATAAGGAGACGCATTAGAGGTTCGATGGACCTTTTGACTGCGCTTAGAGTAAATCCCACCATAGGACTCAATTTCAATACCAATCAATAACCATAACAGTCAAAAGAATCAATATTCTTTGGAGTCAGTAATTCCACGCACCATGACCCCTTTGGCCATGAATAACCACACCTTTATGTAAAAGTTAGAATGCTTATTTCCCTATATTAACAATGCTAATATCAAGTAAATTAATCTCAAAATCAAACGATAAACATACAGAAATAATACTGATTGACCAAATCTCCTAAAGAATCTCAATTTAATTAAAGCATGTATGGTTATGCATTCTAAGATTACAGTACAACTCAATAACAAGAATAACTGCACAATAGAAATACCATACATTTAGATTCAGCAAAGAACTGACATCAACTGTCGGTAATAATTAGCAAACATCTTCTGTGAGTCTCCAAGATAACCTTCTGATTAGAATAGCATGTTGGGGCTCCATGCAAAACAATTTAGTCAACACAAATTTGGAAACACATCTGGCTCTGGCTCTATCAAAATTTGTGGTTGGTACCTAGGGACAAAAGACAAATTACATCAACAATAACATATACCTTGCCTCAGTATGGATCAGCAAGCTGTGACTGCCTTTGTCAATTGGACATCTGTTCGGTCAACATCAGCATCGAAACTTAGCAATAAAGTTTAAGATAGAAAATGTCTCAGGAATGGGAATAATCGGAATGACACTACTCAGTAAAAGATTTAAGAAAGGTGAGCTCCCTCCTCTTGGTGCAGTCGGGCTAAGTTAAAGTTCTCTAGGACGTCTTCCAGATCCACTCTAGTCATAGGGTCAGTGTGCAACAACCTAATCCAGGTCCAAAACCTGGGTCTAATGCCCATCTTCTCCATCACTGCAAACATAAATGCCCAGTACAGGGTATTGAATGCCTTTTTTATATCCGAGGATACTAAAGTGGCCTCCGTGCCCATACAAGTTGTCTCATGTAACACGTGACTAAGGGCCTGATTTAGACTTTAGTGGAGGGGGTTACTGTGTCACAAATGTGACGGATATCCCGTCCGCCATATTATGATTCCATTCTAGCCTATGGAAATCGTAATACGGTGGACGGGATATCTGTCACATTTGTGACAGTGTAACCCATCCGCCAAACTCTAAATCAGGCCCTAAGTCTTCGCAGGTTCCTATATGTGTGTCGCATCCCAGAATGAACCAGTATTGGTCCTAATCTATAAGTGTCTCCACCACTCAGTCCAGCCTATTGCTAGGGCTTTGGTCATAATTTTAATGTCAAGATTTATCATAGATAGGAGTCTGTATGACCCCATAGCCTCCAGGTCACTTTTCGGTTTGGGAAGAATGATTATCACGGATTCCCTCACAGAAGCAGGCAATCTGCCCGTCTATCTAGCCTCATCATAGACTTCAAGGAGCCTCTCAATCAGCTGGCCCCGGAAAATGGCATGTTTCAGGCTTGCCATTGCAGAGCCTGTGTGTGCAGTTTTACACTGCCATGTCGACCTGGCAAAATAACCTTTTTGCCAGGCCCAAACCTTTCCTTTTTATACATATGTCTCCACTCAGGTAGACCCTGGGCAACCCAGAGGGCAGGATTCGATGAATTTAAAAAACAAGACTTGTACTTTTAAGTTTTACATATCCTGGAAGTGAAAAACTCCCAAAGTCGATTTTCACTACAGCAAGGCCTGTCTCTTCCATAGGATGACATTGGGATTACCTTATTATTACATTTTATAAATCTGATTCACAATCTGGAGGAGAAAAACTTTTGGGGCCCAATTCAAAAAGGTAAACTTAGACTTTTAGTCTAAACTTAGACCAAAAGTCTAAGTTTACGCCTTTGGGAGTTCACAAAGTCATAAACTTAAACTTTTGGTCTACGTTTAGACCCACAGACTAAGTTTACCTTTCTGAATCGGGCCCTTGGTGTTTGGCGTCTCTGTAATTGGGTTGTCTTATCACTTTAATAAGTGCTAATGTTTGATTAAAAACAGGTAGGAAATTTATGTTTGGTGTCTAAG
The DNA here is from genome assembly GCF_031143425.1 of Pleurodeles waltl. Taxonomy (NCBI): domain Eukaryota; kingdom Metazoa; phylum Chordata; class Amphibia; order Caudata; family Salamandridae; genus Pleurodeles; species Pleurodeles waltl. The sequence goes on along the minus strand of NC_090444.1, from coordinate 608,277,164 downwards.
AAATTGTAATTGAGAATGCTAAACTCAAATTTTAAGTCACATTTTAAAAATGCCACTTCTTTAAAGTTGTCATTTTTCTGCCTCAGCTGTTTTGTGTGTGCAGCCTGTTCCGATGTCACATGACTGGGTGTAGTTGACACCTGGGCTTTCTTTATTCCTCCCAGACAGCCACACAATAAAGGGATTATGTGTGTCTGCATGGACCATTAATGGCAGGCTGGGGGTGAGGAACTGTGCACCGCCCCACTTGCAAATCCGTAAGCTGTACGCTACCTTGACACAAAGAACTCACACCACTTCATTGTGACTGTAGACAGACTGGAGCCAGGCTGAGGTAGGCAGGATATTCCAATCATCTGAAAGGAAAACCTCTATAAACTTCTCCTACTTCCAAGAAGGCACCTGGTATAAAAATAGGACCCTCAAACCCACTCTTCAGTTCACTTTCTGGACCGCAGAGGGACTCTCTGAGTAATGCCTCCTAATGCGGCCTGCTGTGTACTACAGAGGACTGCTTTGCTGCTCCTGGAGGGACTACTATGCTTCCTGAAGCCTGCCTTTAACCCTCAGAGAACTGCCCTGCTGCTTGAGCCCTGTTTCACGTCTTGAACCCAGGACTAACAGAATGACTCCAAAGGCTAGTTGGCAGGCCTCCTGATCAAAGCCTCAATGACAGAAAAGGTTCTTGGCACTTGAAGTGGGGTGTCTACAATCCTGGATCCTTGGATTTGGTGCTAAAGTTGACCTGACATTCGAAATCCAAAAACCTGGGTCTTACAAAGTGTTTGGCTAAAAAGTGCTCTAAGAACCGACAAGAGACCTGGATCAACCTGCTTCTCTATACACTCAAGCTGCATTGCCTGTCGGCCTTACATTGCGGCAGATCCTGCTACGTTCTTCGCTGCAGCAGCGAATCCTGTTCAGCAGTTCTTCTAAGAAGAGGTATCTGGCCTCATGAAGCTACCTTCGGCTACAGCCTCTAGCTTTGTCCCACTAGATTTTCGACTTCCAAAAAAGAGACTAAGGGCCTGATTTAGAGGTTAGCGGAGGGGATTACTCTGTCACAGACATGCTAGATATCCCATTTGCAGTATTACAATACCATAATAGCCTATGGAGATCTTAATACAGCAGATAGGATATCTGTCATGTTTTTGACTGAGTGAACTGTACGCCAAACTCTAAATCAGGCCCTAAGTCTTATCATGGATATCTGCACCAAACTACGCCCATCGGCTCCCCAGACAATGAAGCCTCCTCCTCAGACACCCCCTGCAGTCTTGCCCCGGTAAACTTTACATTCTCAGATATTTTTCCACAAAATGTCTTCCACGTTTCAAGATAACGTGCGCCGGCTCCAATCTACTTATTGTATCCGAAATGCATCACATCGTGGTCTGCCATATTTTTTTAATTAGACCTGGTCTCTCGCGACTAAATGTCCGTGGTTGTCGCTTTGATCTTTTTGGTGCTAATGTTTACCTTAAAATTAAAAAAATTCTTGACTCTAGTTTTGCTAATTGGATTTTGTAGTTTTGGTGTGAAATAACTTATGAAAGTTTACATTATTTTCTAAAGTGGTGTGGGATTCATATTGTGTTTTAGTTACACTTTACTACTGTTTGTGTGCCGCATAAATACTTAAGACATTGTCTCAAAGTTAAACTTGACTGGTTTTGTGCTAAGATTAATTTAGTGATGTTAGTAGTTCACCCTGATGGAGATAGTGGCTGTTGCTTGAGCAAATTAACACCCTACTTAACCAACAACACGGTTTCCCACATTAATATTTCAAGATATCTATAAAATAAACAGAATATGTCATGTCCAATCATATGCTCCCTATTAAGAATATTATTGTTGTTCCTCCTTTTATTGTGTTGCTGTGTGAAGTAGTAATAGAGCATTTGCCTGTAGATTAAGGGCTCACAGATACAATATATGTGCTTATTTGGTTAAATCACTAGCCCGGAAAATATTCTTATGTGTCAGTTATGTGTTAGCAGAAAAGATGATTATTCTCTTCCCAGAGTCAAGAGTAGAATCTATACCTTTACCAAGTATTTTTACGTGTAACTACACTGTGGCCCATAAAACAAGCAACCCTTGAAACAAAATAATCCTGTAACCGTGGTGATCATGTATGATACAATTCCAAAATTGATTGTCCTTAAATGTAACCACATCTAATAGGGAAATGTAAATATACCATTGCACTGAACTAAAGAGTGACAATAGCATATGCATAAAAGGCTTGTGATGAGTAAAGGAGAGATGTAAGAGGGAAAAGTCTGTAGAAAAGGGTTAGGGAGAACCTAGTAGTAGAAGGGGGTTTGGATGAGTTAAAGGTGAGATAAATGAGGAAAATGTAGGAGAGTTGTTTGGGATATCATAGTAGTAAACTGAGGTTTGGGGTGAGCCAGGAGCAGTAGAGAAGGCAAGAGGTTAGGTAGGATTGTTTTGGAGATTACAGTAGAAAAATGGGTTTGGGATGGAAGATAGATTGATAGAGGTATAGAGTGATGGGGAGACAGAGCAATGCTTACGAGAGAGTGATATAGATATTTTTTTCTCTTATCCATTAGGATTAAAGTAATAAATAAATAGATACATAAATACATAGTAAGGGAATATATGTTTAAGGAATATAATAATGGATATAATAATTTGAAATTTAAAGTTGTACTGTATAAACAGACTTTAAAAGATTTGCAAAATTTGAAGTTAATTTAATTGCACAATTTTCTAACATTATTTTATCTTTCCTCAATGTTTCAATAGCGAAATGCTTGCAGATAAATAGTTAAGATAACATTTTCTCATTGTGATAGATAACATGAAACCAAAGATTCATAAGTATCTAATCTAACAACTTATCTAGGAACTATTCAATGACCTATGAACATGTTAAGCATAGAATAATACACACACACACACATATATATATATATACATACATACATTATATAAATACATATATATTTATATATGCACACATATAGACATTCAAACACACACACATATATACATTTACCCGTGAGTAAAATATACATTTGTTAAACAGGCTTAGAGAGTATGTATATATTTTGTTATAATAAAATAATTATACATATTTCTTAAAGTCTGGCAGGTGAGTTCTGAATGCATTGTAGTTTTTTCATACTAGATAGAGATGATCCATGGTAGAGGCCATTGGAGTAATACAGATAGTACAAGAGAGATAGTAGCCTGGTACTTGGTTGGAAATCCGAGGTGCGGAAGATGTTTCGCAGAGTTTTCAAGGTAATGAAGCTCGATCTTGCTAATTGGGCATTCACTGTTAACCATGGTAATTCCAAAGTTTTTAACTTCCTTAGATACTTGAGGAGGTGGTCCCAGATCGTCAGGCCAGGCGCAGAGTGGGTCATCATTTTGCCAGTTGCCTTATGTGAGTATTTCCACTTTAGAAGCATTCAGTTTTAGATGGCTCCAAGTCATCCAATGGTCAATAGCTCGGAGGTAACTGAAGATTTGTGAGTTTCTAATGTCTTTGGGGCATTCCAATTTAAGGAGTATTTGTGTGTCATCTGTAGAGTTGTAGCTTGTGAGTTGAAATTCATTGAACAATAAGGGTAATGACATCATGTAGATGTTGAAAAGCATAGGTGAGGTGATTCAGCCTTGAGGGACCCCTGTTTTTGTGAAGTAGGGTTTGGATAGGAAAGAGGGAGAATAGATTACATTAGTTCTGTTTGAAGGTAGGATCCAGTCAGGAGCAGTCTCTTCTATGCCGGCTTTGTGGAGTCTTTGATTTAGGGTGCCATGGTCAACAGTGTCAAAGGCAGATGAGAGGTCAAAGAGAAGTAGTGCAGCAACTCCATTGCTGTCAACTGTGTTTTTAAGATCATCCCAGATGGCAATGAGTGCAGATTCAGTGCCTATTCCTGGGCGAAATCCAGTTTGGAAGTCTGAAAGTATGGAATTATCTTCAATAAATTGTGACATCTGGGCAATGCTGCTCTTTCTATCGGTTTGCTCAGGGAAAGTCCAATTGTAATTGATCTGTAGTTGTTGGGGTCATGTGGGTCCAGGTTCATTTTCTTTAATAATAGGCGTATGTATGCCTTTTTAAGGTCTTCAGGAACGGTTCCCATAGCTAAAGAATTATTGATGATTCTTCTTACTGGAGTGGCAGGAGAGGTAGATAAAAGAATGTTCTTGAAAATGTGTGCTGGATAAGGGTCACAAGGGCAGCCAGAAGGCCTGCTTGCTTTGACCAAATCCATAAATTCACTTTGTGAAATTTGTTAGAACGAGTGCGGAGGCGGGGTTGGCTTACTCTTGGAGGGGATATTAGGAAACAGGTTGGTGCTGGTGGTTTTCCTTTGTTTTAAATAAGCCAAAGAAAGGTGACCCGTCCAGCTTAGCAAAGGGCCTTCCACTGAGCAACAACATGTGTCACTGCGTTTTTAGTAACTTTTGAACTGTTTGGGCTAGACACAATTTTGTTTGTTGCTAAAATATGCAGCTCACCTATGCCAAATCTGTTTGTTTTTTTGGTAATGTTTTTGTACATGGTGGACAGTAAGTTATTAACTGAATTAGTTACTCAAGTATTTGTGATTTAGTGCCTGACTTAAAGATACATTCCCACATTTTAGAGCAAGGTGTTTCAGATGTGTGTGGACGGGGAATGGAGCAGTTTAAACATCCATCCATTGAACATGCAATCAACACAGATTAATTCAACCCACCGATATTTCACACACATACCCATTATCCATATGTGATGGGTCGCTTCGATCCGACCCACACTCTTCTCTTGCTTGTACTGACACTGCCACTTTCACCCCGGAAGCAACCCGGGAGGGCGGCCCTCTCATTGGTTCCATACCACCACCGCGGGACCTGACGGTGGTCAAAAAGATGCTTCCTCTTTCTTTCGGAGAGGGCGCCGGGAGTTGGAGCTGGAGTACACCGGAGTTATTAAACGGAAAGGAACGAACGGATCAGGAGGACGCTGGCCCAGAAGACGCGGAAAACGCTCTCCGGACGAGCGGAACAATGTTGGAATTTGGAACGGAGGAGTCCCGTTGCGAAAACAAAGACCGCTGACTCCGGGGAGCCAATGAATGAGCCGCCACGCTTCAGGAGAAGCGTGGCCACTCCAGGTACGGAGGTGCGGGACAGGGAGAAAGGAGCGGGAGGCGGCAGGAGAAGAAAAAGGGGGGGGGAGGAAACGGGCACTACACTGGGAGCACTGACACAAAGGGGAGAGAGAGGTACAAACACATAGGAAAGAAACAAGTATATAAAAAAATCGCATAGAAGAATACAGGAGAAGACAAGGCACCAAAAAGACAGAACAGGTCTAAGTATAAGAAAAGGACCAAGACAGTCGAGAGACCAGTACATTTATGATAGTGCAGAAACAAACAAGGAGAGACGAAAGGAAAAGTACGAGGGCAAAGAAGAACCAATCACGCGAACATCAGGAGAAGAGGGGAAGATAGGAAAGAAGACAGCAAGGAGAGTAAAAGAAGAGAAAGCGAAGGAGAACCAGGTAGGGAGATAAGAGAGTGAAGAGAAAAGACAGGGAAAAGCAAAAACAGAGAGGAAAGGAAAAGAGAAAATAAAGAAAACCAAACCCAACCCCACACTTACCGTATCTATTCTCTTCTGTTTCCACACGCTTCCTGCGAGGTCCTGGAAGAAAGAAAGAAGAAGACGAGATATAGCGTCCAGAAGGGGAAGACATCACAACCTTCCAACTCACAACAACTATCCTCTACCTATACCATATATACTGTCAAAAGACCAATAAAGACAGCCTACCTAAACCAAAACCACGCAGTCTGGTGTCATAGATCAGCCATCCTCGTACAAAGTGGTGTCAGAAGTGGGATTTTAGCCGGTCTCCTATAAAGAAGATGGAGGAAAAACCCACCATGGCGGATGTAATCGCTCAACTCGCGGAAGGACAACGCCATCTCCAGTTGATGTGGGAGCAACAAATGAAGGACCCTAAAGAAGAGAGAGAGGCTTTACAAACAGCACTTAAAAGTCAGGCCACAATTATGGCCAACAACCAACTGGTCCAGGAAACTGCCCTGAGCAAATTAACAGAAACCATTGCCCACACAAAGGTACATCCTAATGTACCCAGCAGTCTGCTCCAAAAATATCAAGACCAGGAAGATCCTGACTCCTTCTTTATTAATTTCGAGAGGGTGGCCAGCTCAGCCAATTGGCCCGAGGATAAATGGGGTCAGTATATTGCCCCACTGTTAACCGGACAGTTACAAGCAACATATCAAGCCATAAATCCTATGGGTACACTGCCGTATAAAGAGATCAAAAAGACCATCCTAGAAAGAATAGGGCTGGACAGCGAAAGTTATCGGAACAAATTCCGACACATGAAATGGATGTTACAGGAAAACCCATGCACCCTCTATTACAGGGTTCAACACGCTGCTGGGCGGTGGTTGCGACCCACAGAAAAGACTCGGGAGGAGATGTTCGATGTCATAGTACTGGAACAATTCCTGGATGCCCTGCCTCCTTCCACAAGGAACTGGGTTCGCCAACACCCCGGGTTGAGCAATGAAACGGCCATTGAATTAGCTTGTGCCTTTCACATGAGCCCAGATTTTAGAGCCAATCCTAGCAGAAACCCAGTACCATCCTCTGTGCGTCCAAGTATGGGAAAAGGAGTGCTTCCCCGACCTCCGAGTTCACATGAACCTGAACGAGTCCGTATACCCCATCCAACTCAAGCCTCATATCCCTCAAACGGACCTCAGGGTTACAATTGTTCAGAATGGGGACACATCGCACGGTTTTGTCCTCAAAAAAAGGATATGGAAGAACCGATGGAAATCGGTGTCACCAAAGGAAGGGTATTCTGGGCAGGGGAGACAAAACCTACATATACTCTCCCCATTCTTTTGAACGGACAGGAGAAAGTAGCTCTGGTTGACTCGGGTTGCAGTCAGAGCGTGATAAGACAAGACCTGGTGGGGCCAAGACAAACCGTGCCCCAGGCCCATGTATTAATCGCCTGCGTCCATGGAGACCAATCCTATTATCCGGTAGCTATGATTAGGTTTCAGTGGAGGGGTGAGGAGGAACCCCTCAAGGTGGGGGTGTTGCCACATCTCGAAGAAGATATTATCATTGGGACAGATTATACGGCCTTTCCACGGTTGTTAAGTAAAGCAGGGGAGGAACACATGATGAAAAAATGGTGGGAAGAAGTACCCTGTGATACTGAGGTAGCTGAAACTCGACCTACCAAACCCCACTTAAGCAACAACAGAAAAGAGTCCAGAGACAACAACATTGGGAGGAGAACCGTGGGAACACTGAAGCGCCGGGAGTCACGGGAAAGGATTATACTGTGGCGGGTGATTTTAGACAAAGTCAGAGAGAGGATCCCTCATTAAAGAATGCATGGGAAAAGGCACTTAGTACCGAGGAAGCAGGGGCAGGACCCACATTTCACATCCATAATAACCTTTTATATAGGATACCCCAGTCAGGAGATAACCAACAGAGACAATTATTAGTCCCTGGCAGCTATCGAGCACAGGTTCTGCAGTTAGCACATGGTGACAAAGGGGAAGGGCATATCGGAAGGGACAAGACCGAGGAGGCGGTACTTCAGCGATTTTACTGGCCTGGGATATATGGGGAGATACGTAGGTTCTGCCAAAATTGTCAGAAATGCCAACTCTATACTCCAGTCACGCAACCCCCTGCCCCGTTACAGCCCCTCCCGGTCATAGAAACCCCTTTTTCTCGGGTGGGAATGGACCTTATGGGTCCCCTCACTCCGTCTAATAGAGGGAGACAATATGTCCTGGTGCTGGTAGATTATGCCACTCGGTATCCCGAGGCAATTCCTCTCCCCAGTATGCACACGAAGGTAGTAGCTCAAGCCATGATTGAGTTTTTTTCACGGGTTGGTTTCCCTAAAGAGATCCTGACTGATCAAGGTACCCCATTCATGTCCCGACTTTTGGGAGAGGTCAGCAAAACCTTGGGAATAAAACAAATCAGGACCTCAGTGTACCACCCCCGAACTGACGGTCTAATGGAACGATATAATCGGACTATTAAATCATTACTTAGGAAAAGCATTGCAGAGGACGGAAGGGATTGGGAAAAGAAACTACCCCTTGTGCTTTACGCAATACGTACACACACGCAAACATCCCTTGGACATAGTCCCTACAAACTATTATTTGTCCGAACCCCTCGTACTCTCCTAGACATGTTAGTTGAACAGTGGGAAGAGACAGACGAGGAAACTAAGGATCTCCTGACATATACTAAAGAATTGAGAGAGAATCTGCAGTCCATTTGGGATAGGGCTCACGATAACCTCTGTGAAGCCCAAGACAAACAGAAGAAGAATTACGACACTAGAAGTGTGCTTCGTACTCTTAATGTCGGGGACAAGGCTCTGATCCTTCTTACCAGTAGTGAGAATAAACTGTTAGCCCGATGGCAAGGACCATAGGAAGTATTAGAGCGGATCAACCCCACAACGTATAGGTTGGCTCTTCCCCATAGGCCCCATAAAGACCAGATCTATCACATAAACCTGTTAAAAAAATGGCAGGAGACTGATGGTATACACAAAATTCAACATATCACAACAGATCATAGAGAAGACATACCACATCCCTCCTTTTCCCCATCCCAAAACCCAGAGGACAGTAAACCACAGATCAATACCTCCCTTTTTGAGTCGTATAAAAACTCTCTCTCACAGACGATTAAATCCTATGCAGACGTTTTTTCTCGACAGCCCGGTCACACTACATTAACCGAACACAGTATCCGTACTAAAAGCGAGGCAATAGCACGACAAGGACCCTACAGAATTCCCGAGGCCAAGAAAACCGTGATTGAACAAGAAGTCCAAAACATGTTACAGACAGGTATTATAGAACCGTCCAGTAGTCCCTGGTGTTCTCCTGTGGTGTTAGTACCCAAGCCAGATGGGACTACCCGATTTTGCATAGACTACAGGAGGGTCAATGAGCTTACTTATTTCGACGCATATCCCATGCCTCGAATTGACGAACTATTGGAGAAAATAGGGCACGCCAAGTTCATGTCTACCCTAGATCTAACAAAGGGGTATTGGCAGATCCCTTCAAATAAAACAGACTGAGCAAAAATCGCCTTTGCGGCACCTTCCGGGTTGTATCAATTTACCGTCCTTCCTTTTGGGTTGCATGGGGCCCCCGCCACCTTTCAAAGGTTAATGGATATGGTCTTACGTCCCCATCACTTGTATGCGGCAGCATACTTAGATGACATTGTGATATTTAGTGACACGTGGTCTGACCACCTCCAACACTTGACAGCAGTATTACAGGCATTAAGGGAAGCACGATTGACCGCCAACCCAGAAAAGTGTAAACTGGGATTTACCTCTATAAGATATTTAGGCTACGTCTTAGGACAGGGGCAGGTCTGCCCACAAATAGAGAAGGTGGAAGCTATTCAACAGATCCCAGTACCGACATCTAAAAAAGAAGTACGTGCCTTCCCCGGTCTCGTAGGGTACTACAGGCGGTTTATACCCGGGTTTTCCACCATAGCTGAGCCCCTTACTAACTTACTGAAAAACGGGTCCCCTAAAACCTTTTCATCTTTGTCCGAGGCTAGTATGCGCAGTTTCCTCAGGCTCAGAAATGCACTGTCTACTGACCCTGTGTTGTGTTGCCCTGACTTCAGTAGCCCGTTTTATTTACCAACTGATGCTTCCGGAGTTGGGCTAGGGGCTGTGTTGTCTCAACCGCAATCAGATGGTTCTATCCACCCCATCTTATACATTAGTAGGAAGCTTCTCCCGCAAGAGCAGCACTATCCTACCATTGAAAAGGAGTGTCTGGCCATTAAGTGGGCCATTGAGTCCCTCCATTATTATCTCAGTGGCCGTCCCTTCACCCTCTTGACTGATCATGCTCCTCTTACCTGGCTCGCTCACAATAAGGATACCAACCCTAGAATCCTGAGAAGGTTTCTTTCTCTACAACCTTTTTCTTTTCAGGTGCTCCACTCTCCGGGCCGTCTCATGGTAAATGCTGACTTTCTCTCCCGGCATCCTGCTACTGAGCGTCATCAGCAGACGCTCTTTAGGGGGAGTGTTTGTGATGGGTCGCTCTGATCCGACCCACACTCTTCTCGTGCTTGTACTGACACTGACACTTTCACCCCGGAAGCAACCCAGGAGGGCGGCCCTCTCATTGGTTCCATGCCACCACCGCGGGACCTGACGGTGGTCAAAAAGAGGCTTCCTCTTTCTTTCGGAGAGGGCGCCGGGAGTTGGAGCTGGAGTACACCGGAGTTATTAGATGGAAAGGAACGGACGGATCAGGAGGACGCTGGCCCAGAAGACGCAGAAACCGCTCTCCGGACGAGCGGAACGACGTTGGAATTTGGAACGGAGGAGTCCCGTTGCGAAAACAAAGACCGCTGACCCCGGGGAGCCAATGAATGAGCCGCCACGCTTCAGGAGAAGCGTGGCCACTCCAGGTACGGAGGTGCGGGACAGGGAGAAAGGAGCGGGAGGCAGGAGGCGGCAGGAGAAGAAAAGGGGGGGGGCTGAAGGAAATGGGCACTACACTGGGAGCACTGACACAAAGGGGAGAGAGAGGTATAAACACATAGGAAAGAAACAAGTATATAAAAAAAAATTGCATAGAAGAATACAGGAGAAGACAAGGCACCAACAAGACAGAACAGGTCTAAGTATAAGAAAAGGACCAAGACAGTCGAGAGACCAGTACACTTATGATAGTGCAGAAACAAACAAGGAGAGACGAAAGGAAAAGTACGAGGGCAAAGAAGAACCAATCACACGAACATCAGGAGAAGAGGGGAAGATAGGAAAGAAGACAGCAAGGAGAGTAAAAGAAGAGAAAGCGAGGGAGAACCAGGGAGGGAGATAAGAGAGTGAAGAGAAAAGACAGGGAAAAGAAAAACAGAGAGGAAAGGAAAAGAGAAAATAAAGAAAACCAAACCCAACCCCACACTTACTGTATCTATTCTCTTCTGTTTCCACATGCTTCCCGCGAGGTCCTGGAAGAACGAAAGAAGAAGACGAGATATAGCGTCCAGAAGGGGAAGACATCACAACCTTCCAACTCACAACAACTATCCTCTACCTATACCATATATACTGTCTAAAGACCAATAAAGACAGCCTACCTAAACCAAAACCACGCAGTCTGGTGTCACAGATCAGCCATCCTCGTACACCATACATTTATCATCTACTCATAACCAGGGCCAACGGAATTATGCATCAGGAGCGGGCCAGATTATGCGGCAGGTTGAGTAAATTATGTGGCAAGGAAAGACAAATTATGCAGCATAATGCAGCACATTTTGTAACAGTATTATATTATTTCATTATTTTATCATTTGTACGCTTAGTAACATTATATGGGCACTGTTTGCACCTCATAGTACCAGTTTAACACCGTTTTGTGTGGGCTTCCCATTGAATGAAATCTATGAACCATTGGCATTACAGCATCAATGTGATTTTTGATTTGTCGTTCCAGGACATTTTGAAACAACTTCGTTTTGTTTGGGCTTCCCATTGAATGAAATTTATGAACCATTGGCATTTCAGCATCAATGTGATTTTTTACTTGTAGTTACAGAACATGGCTACAGAAGTGAATTAAGATTTTTGAAACAACTGCGAATTGAGCAACAACTATTCGGAGACTTTTTAATCTTCAAGTCAAGCACAGAGAAGAAACCCAGACGTTCCTTTCACAAAGTTCACCTTTATCCAGTGGTGAACGGTGTTGGTTCCAGAGAGCTGAATTGATGCCAAAATGTTCATGATATATACATATGAAAATGAATATACAATAAACCCAAATCACATTTTGTATATTTGTCAGTAGTTATCCTGAAAATATGACTTGGATCCGGCCCCTTGGACCTATGTTGAATACACCCCTCACGTCAATTAAAGCTTCTTAATACTAAAACACCCCAAAAGGCCACTGGGAATGTGGTCAAGGTGAGACTGAAGCAACCCGATAAATGTACTGGTTTCCCATTCTGTTCAAGTGTTTTCTAGATTATATTACTTAATTCCAGGAGAGTTCCTGGTAATTGACATTGCATTCCTTCACTGAGAGACCCAAACAGATGGTTTGTGTCTCACCAAATAGAAAAGGACAAGCTTTTATTTAAAAACACTTTCTATGGTTTTTACATGTGATGGGATTAGACATCAGGGAGCAGGGTATTTGTGAGAGTAAGAAAACTGTGTGTTTGATTTAAGTTCAGTAAATATGCATAAAGGCAGAACGTGTTTTTTTAATGTTCATCACTTCCTATATTAAATACATGTGGCAAAACATGCTGGGGTGTGCCTGCGTGCATGTAACGGAGCTTGCCTGCTGAAAGAGAGGCCTGGAAACCCTTGTTGGGAGGGGGGCAAGGGTGCCACAAACAACACCCTCAGTTGCTGGCAAAACTGAAATTAAGCCAAGGTGTTTTAAGAGCAATCAAATATTGCTCAAGGGGGCTTTCAAGCGCGCCGGTTCTGTTCTGCATTAGCCCATTAGAAAGTGTCCTTTTTCACCTTGATTAATCTGGTGAGGATGACATGCTCATGAGGGAAGTGGGTGTGTGAAAGTAAACATAAAAGTGCCTTTGGAAGCATATGGTCAGTAGAAGGACACTGATGACCATCAGCCACTGGCAGTGACTGGAAGGAGTACTTCGTCCCGAGGCAACACAACAGCAGGACGGCAAAGCAGCAAGCAGCAGAGAGAAGGAAGTGAAAGCAAATGACGTGTTGGCTAATCAGAAGCACGTAAATCAGAGCAAAGTTGGACTAAGCCAATGTTAGGTTCAGGTAAGTAAGGGGCTGGTTCTAAGCCCCTTTTTAAGTTTTCTTTTTTTCATTTTATTCACAATAGATGTTACAAGCAGCGCGCAAGCATGCATGCAGGCAAAACCAAAAAATCACCCGGGGGAGGGGCAGAAATCCCGCTGGACACCAGGGATTACTTTTTTTTCAATTTGTATCGGTGGGGGCTGCCCAGCATGGCCATGCCCCCCCACAAATAACAAACAGTCCTTTTGCCCCCTAGGGTAGCATATGGGGGCAAATATCCCCATCTGACCCCCCACCCACCATTGGGGCAGAAAGCCCACTTGACGCCAGGGATCGCTTTTTTGTAGGGCGGGAGCTGCCCAGCATGGGCATGGCCATGCCCCCACCCACTCAAAAATGAGGAAAAAGTATTTCTCCTCCCCTGCGGACTAAAGCATCTTATCCCAATGGCAAAAAGCAAGAGGGTATTTGATTCTTTTGGATCTTGATTTTAAAAGTGGACCAGGAGAGGTTGGCCAGCTCCCAGTATCATCCCACTTGCAATGGTGAACAGCTGCAATTTTTGGGCTTTGGTAGGCTGGTAGGTTGGTAGGCTGTTACCTAGAAAAACCTACCAGACACAGACAGTTCTGAAAACTAGACATCGGGGGGAGTCCAGAGTGGTGTGCTTTGCATCTATCCCACACCATGATCTTACCCACAATGCCCTGCAAACCTCAAATGTTCACTACAAACACACATTTTTCTTCACATCTCTGTGATTGAAACTTCAGGAATCTGCAGTAATCCACAAAAGTCCTACTCCCCAGCATTGTACCACTTCTGCTGATAGAAATGCTGTGCCACTTATGTGCTTGGGCCTAGTGCCATAGACAGGAATGTATTCACCCAATGCCATTAGGAGTCCCCACGCAAGGGCTCCCATTGCCATTGGTTTGATATGTCCCCGTCATTGGCACTAGGTCCAGCCACACAAGTGAGGTACCATTTCTATCAAAAGACTTAGGAGAATGCTGGGTGGAAGGACGTTTGTGGCTCTGTGCAGATTCCAGAACTTTCCATCACAGAATTGTGAGGAAAATGTGTTTTTTCAGTCAAAGTTTGAGGTTTGCAAGGCATTCTGGGTAACACAATCTGGTGAGAGCCATGCAAGTCACCCCCCTTCTGGATTCCCCTCAGTATCTAGGTTTCAGAAATTTAAAGGTTGCTAGGTTTTACTAGGTGCCAGATGAGCTAGGGTCCAAAAATCATAGCTACCGACTTTGCAAAAAGGGTCCGTTTTCAGTGGAGAAATGTGATGTGTCCATGCTGCGTTTCGGGACGTTTGCTGTTGCAGGAACTAGGCCTAACCACTTAAGTGAGGTACCATTTTTATTGGGATACATGGGGAAATGCTGGGTGAAAGGAAGTTTGTGGCTCTCCTCAGATTCCAGAACTTTCCATCACAGAAATGTGAGGGAAATGTGTTTTTTAGACAAATTGTGCAGTTTGCAAAGCATTATGGGTAAACAATTGTGGTGAGAGCCACACAAGTCACCCCATTCTGGATTCCCCTAGGTGTCTAGTTATCAAAAATTTACAGGTTTGCTAGGTTTCCCCTAGGTGCCGGCTCAGCTTGAGCCCAAAATGCACAGCTAGGCACACTAAAAAAAGGGGTCAGTTTTCAGTGGAAAAATGTGATGTGTCCATGCTGTGTTGTGGGCTGCTTCTTGTCGCTGGCACTAGGCCTACTCACGCACGTGAGGTACCATTTTTATCGAGAGTCTTGGGGGAATGCTGGGTGGAAGGAAGTTTGTGGCTCCCCTCAGATCCCAGAACTTTCCATCACAGAAATATGAGGAAAATGTGTTTTTAAGGCAGATTTGGAGGTTTGCAAGGGATTCTGGGTAACAGAACCTGGTAAGAGCCACACAAGTCAGCCCATCCTGGATTCCCCTAGGTGTCTAGCTTTAAAAAATTTGAAGGTTTCTAGGTTTCCCTAGACGTCGGCTGAGCTAAAGCCCAAAATCTACAGCTTGGCGCATTGCAAAAAAGTGGTCAGTTTTCAGTGGGAAAATCTGATGTGTCCATGCTTCGTTTTGGGCCGGTTCCTGTCATGGGCCTTAGGCCTACCCACACAAGTGAGGTACCATTTCTGGCGGGAGACTTGAGGAAATGCTGGGTGATGGAAGTTTGTGGCTTCACTTAGGTTCTAGAACCTTCCATGACAGACATGTGAGGAAAATGTGTTTTTAGACAAACTTTGATGTTTGCAAGGGAGTCGGATTAAGAGAACCTTGGAAGAGCCACACAAATCACCCCAACCTGGATTCCCCTATGTGTCTAGATTAAAAAAAATTACAGGTTTGCTAGCTTTCCCTAGGTGCTGGCTGTGCTAGGGCCCAAAATCAACAGCAAGACACATTGCAAACAACTTGTCAGTATACAGTGGAAAAAACTGATGTGTCCACGTTGCATTTTGGGCTGTTTCCTGTTGTGGGCACCAAGCCTACCCACACAAGGTAAAAGGGAAAAGGGAAAACTGTGAGTACGTGGCCCCCCTGGGCTTTTTTGCGTGCTGGGGTTCCTCTGTCTGCTCCCGACCCCATTAATGTTACGGGGAGGCATTCCGGAAATTGTGGTGGTTTGGGGGTTTGCAGTAGCCCCAGACGCTCTTTTTACTCCCTCTTAATTAGAATTTTTACTGCTTACTTGCTTGCCTTTCTGACTGTTACTTTATTTTTTACCGATTGCTCGCTTAATTCTTATGAGTGTTGAAGGCTTTTCTATTTTTAATAGTTTTATTTGGAGGTTCTAGAAGACCTCGTGGCTACCAGAACACTACGTTCAGGGTTTAGGGCCGGTTAGAGCCCTCCCCTGTTCTAGGTAGCGGCACCCATTTTGGAGGTAGTGGGCGGGGTGCGGTCTAGTTGTCCGACCGACAGGATTGGCCTGCTTTCCCTGCCGCATTTAAGGGGAGGAGGATGCGGCCACGCCTAAGGCAAGCCCGTCTGCGCCTGTCCGCATCCGAACTGGGCCAGGGGCCAGACATTCTTCCCCAGGGAGCTGCTCCACCACACCTCAAAAATACTCCAGACAGGAGCTTCTTGATATCGATGCCAGGTAGACTCTTAAGGGATGTGCTCAAGTTGATCCTAACCTTATAGGGGGATGAAGCTGTGAGACATGTTCCTGGGACCTTGCAGGGACACCCTATAACGAGAGCCTACCCTCAAAGCAACTGATTGTACCACTATGCAGAAATCAAGGAGGTGAGAATAGGCAATTTATTATATGTGGCTTAATTAATGCCCGCTCACTGGGCTGACACTGTTTAGAAATCCGGGAACTGATTGAATCCTCCAACTTAGATTGCCTTATCACAGAAACTTGGGCCAGAAAAGATTCTAAACCTGATTTTTTGGCTGCCTCACCCCCTGGGTATTTATTCACCAGACACGATAGGATGGGGAAGAGGAGAGGCAGGCTTGCGGCAATTGTCAGAAGCAATTTAACCTGTACTTTCAAAGATATCAATGTCAAACCAGCTGTCTGTGAAGGGGCCTACATCAAGCTACAACTCCATTACTCCATTCTTTTTGAGGGCCTCCTAATCTATCGCCCCTGGGCCCCAAGAACAACGTTCTTTCTTCGTGCCCTGCTATTATCAAACCCATTGCCATGACCGGGAAGGCCATCGTTCTGGGGGATTTTAATATCCATCTAAAGGATAAACGGGACACAGCAACAAGGGAGTTTCTTGACCTGATGTCAAGCCTCGACTAGGCTCACTGACTTATCTGCGTCTCACTGCACAGGACATACACTGGATGGCATATTCATCCGTCATGATAGTTTGACTAACCTAGAAAACACTGCCCTGGATTGGACAGATCACCTTTTGTTGACTTTCAAGGTAGCCTGCACTACGTCAGCTATTAAAATGCCTACTGCCCCTAGGCGAGGGAGAAGATGGCATAAGATAGAGGAGCAGAGCCTGAACAGGGCCCTTAATACGGGATGGGAATATACAAGAGAACAGGGCCTTTCCAAGCTGGAGGGATTTGAATCGGGGCTCAGGGCTGCCATTGATACACTTACCCCCTTGGTGAAACTTAGTCCCAGGCCGATGCGGACCCTTTCCTCTCCATGGTACTCTAAGGAACTTAAGTACCTACAGAGATTATATTGTCGTCAAGAACGTAGATGGAAGGCCCATAAGACTGTAGCTGAGAGAGACAAGCTCAGGGCCTCTCTTGAGAACTATTAAATCAGCTATTAAAAAAGCCAAAACAGAATATTTTTCTCGTAAAATCAGGGAAGCACAGAATGGATCTAAGGAACTTTTTAAAGTGGTTCGCTCTCTGACCCACCCGCCCGTCCCCTCCGGTCTTGAGAATTCTCCCACTTTTTGCTAAAGAGTCGCTGACTTTTTCAAGAATAAAATTATTCAGCTGCACGCAAATTTTGCTCAGCTCTTTTCTGAAGGGGATGGAGGAGACCTAGGGCCAGATGTATGAAAAGTTTTTGCACTCGCAAACGGTGCGAATCGCAAAAATCGGCCGTTTGCAAGTGCAAAAACGTGGTCTGCAATGCATGAAAGGCATTCGCAGACCAAAAACAAGAAATCGCAATTTTTGCGATTTTTTTCGTTGCGACCTGGTTTTGCGAGTCGCATTTTGCGATTCGGTATTTCCAGTAGGAAATTGCGAGGAGCAAAATGCAAATCGCAAAATCCGATTCGCAAAGAGATGCATCAAAAAATCGCAATTAGCGATTTTTCGCAGAATGGGATTTTGCACATGCAAAATACTACTAAGTGAAAGCAGGTGGTAACCAGGTGCAACCTATATGAAGAGGCCCAGAATGCCTCAGACTCCCCACCACAATGACTGCACTCTACGCCATGGCGAGGAGGATGAGGATCCTGTCAGGTTTGAGGAGAGGGAGGAGGAGACAGGAGCGCATTATCAGAGTGCGCATTACACTTTTTTTTACCTGACAGAGGAGGAAATATATGAGAGGTATAGGTTGAACTCAGCCATGATTCTTGATCTGATAGCTGAGCTACAACCCATACTGCAGCGCAGAACACTAAGGACACATAGCATACCCACCCATGTGCAGGTATTATGCACCCTCCACCTACTTGCCACAGGGAGCTATCAAGGGGTTATGGCAGCGGCTGGGGGGGTCACACAGAGCACCCTCTCCAGATTTGTCAATGCATTTATCAACGCCATGCTAAGCAAACTCCAACAGTACATCAGATTCCCCCACACCCCACAGGTAATACAGCAGACAAAAATTGACTTTTATCAGATAGCACAGTTCCCCCACGTCCTAGGTGCCATAGATGGCACACATGTGGCAATATGTCCACCATCAGTCACAGAGTATGTGTACCGAAACCGTAAACACCAACATTCCATGAGTATACAGGAGATATGCAATGCCACCTACATCATAACTGATCTCGTGGCCAGGTACCCAGGGAGTACACATGATTCATACATCTTTCGTCACAGTGGCATTCACACAAGACTGCTAGCTGGGGAGTTTGGTGAAGGATATCTACTAGGTAATGTCACTCTTTACACTGGTGCATAGGTAACAAACCCATGTCAGATGGCTGAGGTACCCAACAAACCTTCTGTTCCTTTCAGGAGACAGTGCCTATGCAGTGCGCACCTACATGATGACACCCTACCTCAACCCGACCACACCAGCAGAACGGAGATACAATGCAGCACACAGGGCAACCCGCAACGTGGTGGAGCGCACATGTGGCCTCCTGAAGAGTCGCTTCCGTTGCCTCCACAAGAGTGGAGGGGCACTACAGTACAGTACAGAAACCACATGTAGAATAGTGGCTACTTGTGCAATCTTGCACAATATAGCTACAACCAGGGGCATACCTATAGAAATCAGTGACACTGAATCAGATGAGGATGACGATCCCATACCACCTCTACAGCCAGCAGACAGGACCAGTGCAGCAGAGGGACGGCAAAGGCATGCTGACATCACACACAACCATTTCAGATGTGAGTATGTACAATCAAACTCTACTGACTACTATAGCTATAGTGAGAAAAAAATATTTATTCCTTTACGGCAGGTTATGAATTGTGATGAGTAAAGTAAAAGGGGGATTGTTAAAACGAAAATAAACAAATGAACTGAGTCCCACACTATTACTCCATAGTGGGGACACCAGAGTCAATGAGGCAGAAGTCACTTCCTCCTCCCTCGCACACCCCTGGGGTGCCCAGTTGACTCACTGGCACCCTGAATGTCAGGCTCTGTGGCAGTGCTGCGCCTGGCACTGCGCCGTCTGTGGTCTGGAGCTGGTACGTGCACACTGCTGAGGCTTGAGGTGTCCTCCGTGTCCCCCAAGGCAACCTCACTGGGAGTGGCCGACCTCTGTCTCATTACTTGTTCGATCACAATGGTGATCTGGACAAGGGCCTGGACCACATCCCTACTGGTGTGTGCAGCCTCTACCTGGGCCGCCACAGCACGACAGGCGATGAGGGCGGTGGAGTTGGCCATGCGATTGGAGGACCGGCAGTATGTCGCAAATATGGTGCGAAAACGGTGCTCATGTCTGCGTCTACTCAGTCTTTCTTGTCGCAGCTCCTCGCACAGGTCACGCACAGCAGTGGTCAGCTCCCTATTGTCCTGGGAGGCCTGTACCTGTCCCTCACGCAGCTGGTTGATGTTATCATTCAGGGTGTCCAGTCTCCAATGCAGTCCAACCGTATTCCTATTGTCCAAACTTTGGATCCTTCTATTTTGCAGCCTCTGTTGCTGCAACATAGCAGCCTCAAGTCCACCAAACAGGGATGTACCCTCAGCTGCCTCCTGCATTTGCTGTATTGACACTTGGGCACTTGGACGACGCGCTGCAGGACCCCTGTCCTCCGGTACCTGGCTGCGCAATCCCGATGCAGATGGTGTGCCTGAACTCTCCTGCTGCACATCAGAGTCACCACTGAGGTCTGGTAGTGGTAACGGCCTAGGCCTGCGGCGCACAGTTGCGAGATTGCTGGACCCACTGGTGTTGTTGTCAGAGGGCAGCTGTGTGTCCGTGTCCGCTACACCCGTCATTGCTGTGGCTGCTGTGCCAGGCCCACCTGCAACAACAATATGCAGCATGTCAGTTCTGTATGTTACATTATCTGACCAGAAATGGCAATAATACTATACATACTGCTGTACATGGTGTAGTGTGTGTTGTGTTACCTTGGGTGTCACTATGCTTGCTAACATTATCATGCCACTGTCTGTACTAGTTTGTGGACCACGACTCCCATAATGCATTTTTTTGCTGCTACTGAGATACGGAGTGGACTACTTCACATTACATGCTAATTCCTAAGGGGCTTTTATGCATGCACATACAGTGTTCACACAACAGAATTTGCACTTACCTTGGCTGGTACTTGGTTGGGCCGAGGTGTCTATGTCAGTGACCCCTGTCACTGCTTCTGGTAGGAGGGTTGATTCTACCAGGTCCTCCAGTGGTGTGGCAGGTGGCTCAGTTGGTGGTCCACCTCCTGTGCTCCTGGCCTCTGCAAGTCGCCTTGCCACTCTCTCCTTTGCCCGGGACCGCAGGTCATACCAGCGCTTCTTGATTTGATCTATGGACCGCTGGGCCACTCCAATGGCGCAAATCTTGGTTTGGATATCCAGCCAGAGTCTCCTCTTCTCACTCTCTGGCACCTGGAGGGATGATTTGCCAAACAGGCGGTCATGGCTCCTCACCACCTCCTCTGTTAGGATCTCCAGCTCCTGCTCACTGAACTTGAGCTTGCGCTTCCTCTCCTGCTTCTCAGATCCTGGACCTTGGGGCTCCATTGTGGCTCAGATGATGCTGCTCCTTCACAGTGCTCCTCACAGTGGCTGGGCTGCTCTCACTCTGGATGCTGGCTTGGGTGTGGCTCTTGTACCTGCCTGGGATGACTCATTTCCTGCTGATGAGTCATCAAGCCCCTCCAGGTGTGCATTCTCGAACTTTCTGGCATTTTGCGATTTTTTACCGAATCGCAAAAAAATCGCAAATTGCGAGAATGCAAATTGTGATTCGGAAAATGGGCCTCGCAAACCACAAATAGCGATTTTTCAGAAATCGCTAATTCCGAATCGCAATTTTGTTACATGGCCAATTGCAACTTGGAAATTGCGATTTCTTAAAATTCGCATTTTGCGATTCGCAGACCCCAGTTTTCATACATCTGGCACCTAGAGAACTCCACACCCTTAGGGGGTCATTCTGACCCTGGCGGTAAAATCCGCCAGGGCCAACGACCGCGGGAGCACCGCCAACAGGCTGGCGGTGCTCCCTAGGGCATTCTGACCCCGGCGGTACAGCCGCGGTCAGAAACGGAAAACCGGCGGTGTACCGCCGGTTTTCCGCTGCCCTGGGGAATCCTCCATGGCGGCGCAGCTTGCTGCGCCGCCATGGGGATTCCGACCCCCATAGCGCCATCCTGTTCCTGGCGGTTTTGGCCGCCAGGAAGAGAATGGCGGTATGGGGTGTCGTGGGGCCCCTGGGGGCCCCTGCAGTGCCCATGCCAATAGCATGGGCACTACAGGGGCCCCCGTAACAGGGCCCCACAAAGATTTTCAGTGTCTGCCATGCAGACACTGAAAATCGCGACGGGTGCAACTGCACCCGTCGCACCCCTTCCACTCCACCGGCTCCATTCGGAGCCGGCATCCTCATGGAAGGGTGTTTCCAGCTGGGCTGGCAGGCGGCCTTCTGGCGGTCGCCCGCCAGCCCAGCGGGAAAGCCAGAATACCCGCGGCGGTCTATTGACCGCGCAGCGGTATTCTGGCGGGCCCAGCCAGGCCGGCGGCTACTGCCGCCGGCCGGGGTCAGAATGACCCCCTTAGTTCCCAGTGGTAAGCTGACTAGCTTTTCCCCATTACCAGCATATAGAATTTCAGAATTGCTGGCAGGCATAAAGTCAGGGTCACAAATTGACCCTTGCCCCCCAAGGATATTAAAGCTAGTGCCTAATCTCGTCTCTGCTGCCTTGGAACCGGTCCACTCTGACATCTTAAGGAGAGGTTTCTTCCCTGGAAGGAATCCATTGTGATCCCTCTTATAAAGAAACCTATTGGCAAACACAATGACTTGACAAATTTACGACCCATCTCCCTTCTACCTACCACGGCCAAGATATTAGAAAAACACCTCAATACCGAACTGGCTGTTTTTCTTCAGACCAATGGCGGACTAGACCCCTCTCAACATGGGTTCTGTCAAGCTCACAGTAAAGAATCTGCTCTGTTATCTTTGGCAGATATTATTTGGAGAAGAGTGGATCGGGGGAGGGAGCCATTCTTGGTTTATTGGATCTTTCCGCGGCATTTGACACTGTCTCCCCTCAACTGCTGATCCAGCGGCTCTATCAGGTGGGAGTAAGAGAGAAGGCCCTTGACATTCTGAAATCGTTCCTGATGGATAGATTGATTACAGTGAGCTGTGGCGATTTCAAAGCTACCCCGTTTCAACTCCCTTGCGGTGTGCATCAAGGGTCCTTGCTCAGCCCCACTCTATTTAATCTTTATGTTGCGCCTTTGGCCAGACTGGTCCGTTCATTTGGTTTTCAAGTGGTGTCTTACGCGGACGATACGCAGTTAATTATTCCTGTCAACCATAACTGGGAGGAGGTGTCAGACAGATTTCATGCTTGCATGAGTAAGATTAACAACTGGATGAGCCATAACTGGATCAAAATGAATGGAGAAAAGACGGTAATTATTTTCTTTGGCACTGACACTAATTTATGGAGCCCACGCTGGTGGCCAAAGTCTTGCAATGTGTGTCCACTCCCGAGCCCTTCGCCAGGAATCTCGGCATTGTATTCAACAGGACTTTATCATTTGAGCAACAAGTCAACCATACGGTCAAATGCTGCTACTGGTCAATGAAAATGCTTATGAAAATCTTCACTTTTCTTCGGGAAAAACTCAAAATTGTGGTTATCCTAGCTTTAGTCATTTCTACATTAGATTACTGTAACATTCTCATGTTGAACATCAGTAAGGCCGCACTATATAGACTGCAGCTTATTCAGAATGCAGCGGTCCGCCTTGTCCTGGATCTACCTCGATCCGCATCATCTAGCTGGAGCCGGAGACACCTCCACTGGTTACCAGTGGCGAAACAGATTAAGTTTAAAACACTTTGCCTTACATACAAGGATTACCACCAGGAGGGCTGCACCTACCTGAGCTCGGTCCTACAGCCCTACAAGCCCTGTCGTCAGCTTAGATCGGCTTCTCTCCAGCTCATCACGGAGCCCCGCTGCCATTGGGCTTGTTGGGGGATAAAGCCTTCTCGGCCGTGGCAGCAAGACTATAGAATCAACTATTGTCATCAATTAGACAGGACAAGACGTATCTCCGCTTTAGAAAGCAACTTAAAACCGGGCTGTTTTCGCATTAGGCATATTGTATCTTCTGGCAGTCTTAGGCCCATATTTATACTTTTTTAGTGCTGCATTTGTGCCGTTTTTTTATGCAAAAGCGGTGCAAACTTACAAAATACAATTGTAGTTTGTAAGCTTGCATCGATTTTGCCTCACAAAATGATGCAAATGCGGCACTAAAAAAGTATAAATATGGGCCTTAGTGTCTCTACTTTCTGGCCCAGGATTTCTTTGTCTTACTGTTTTCTTCTAGCGCTTCGAAGCTACGGCCGGAATGCACTCTACTACAATACAATACAAGTGAGGTACCATTTTTATCGGGAGACTTGGTAGAGCACCGAATAGTAGAATTACCAATTATCTTTCTCTGCATTTGAACCTTCCAAATGTTAGACAGTGTGTAAGAAATAAGTTATTTTGGGAAATGCCATCTAATTCACATGCTACTATGGGCACCCACAAATCCAGAGATGTGCAAATAACCTCTGCTTATAAACTCCATATTTTGTGCCCATTTCTGAACTACATAGGTTTCCTTGTCACCTATTTTTCATTCTCAATATTTTACAAATTGAATTGCTGTATATCCGGTACACAATGACAATCCATTGCAAGGTGCAGCTCAGTTATTGCCTCTGGGTACTCGAGTTCTTGGTGAACCTATAAGCCCTATAGATCCCCACAACCCAAAGGGTCCAGAAGACATAATGGTATATTGCTTTCGAGAATCTGCCAGTTAGGATGAAAACAGAGACACAAATGGCTGTTTTTGTCAACTCAATTTCAATATTTTTCAACTGTTAATTTCTATAGGAAAACTTTGAAAAATCTACACAAATGACCCCTTGCTGAATTTAGAATTGTGTCTACTTTTCAGAAATGTATAGCTTTCCAGGATTCACCATTGGTCTCACACCCATTTCTACCACTAACTGGAAGGAGGTTGAAAGCACAAAAAATAAGAAAAAATGGATATGTCCCAGTAAAAACTGTGTTGAAAAAATTGGTTTTCTGATTCAAGTCTGCCTGTTTCTGATAGCTGGGAAGATCATGATTTTAGCACCACAAACTCTTCATTGATGGCATTTGCAGGAAAAAGAAAACAACGCTTTCTTTTGCAGCACTTTTCCCCACATTTTATCCCAAAGAAACAAAGATTAGCTGTATTTTGGCTACTTCCTCAGTCCCTAAACCCTGTTTTTTTTTTTAGAATCCCCAGAATGTTGGAAAAAAAGGATGCCAATGTGGCGTGGATAGCTTATGTGGACAAAACGTTATAGTGGCCTAAGGGCAAACTACCCTAAATAGCCAAAAAAAATAGCATAGCACTGGGGGGAGGGGACACTTAGCAGCTTAAGGGTTAAAACATTAAGGAATCTACACACTAGATAGAGAATATCATTCACAAATACATACCTACACCAACTAATTGATCATTATCTCTAGAAGAGGTTAAAAGGCTTGAACTTTATACAGCTCAATCTCAATTGTAGAGCAAATGACTATTAATCAACATAGCATGGCTCCAAAGTAGGTTGTCTCCTTGGTTGTTCCTCTAAACATTTGAAATATTGCTCCACGTACGTTTTTGATAAGATAAAATACTTAATAATTCCAAATACATGTTGATCCCTGAAACTGTAGTGCTTTTGCATGAATAATGCCGCAGTTGATTGATACTGAATTAAACCATATCCATAGCGAAAAATAAAAATGTGTGATGGAATTGGCACTGTAGATAGAATACCCCATATAGTATATTTTACAATATTCATTCATAGATGTGTTTGTTTGAGCAGGCAAGCCAAAAAGTTCATTACAAACATTTTGTAAATTTTATTTCAAAGTGAGATGACAAACAGTGGTGATCGTGAATCAAACTGACCACAAAAAGAAGCAACTGCTCACTTTAACCTAATCTTAATTAGTCTGCACTCACTTACATCACACAACTTAGATATTTCATAATTCTTGGACTTGGCCCTCTTTGCAGGATCACTCCAAAATTTCTTGCACTTACCCCTCTTATTTTTGCTGAATTTGTTTTTGTTAGCCTTAGGACTCCATGTACTTTATCACTGCTAACCAGTGCTAACATGACTGTGCCCACTCCTACAACAAGGTAAGATTTGCTTACTCCTGATTTGCCATGTTTAATTTACTTATAAGTCCCTAGTAAAGTGGTATACCATGTACCTAGGAGTGGTAAATTAATTGCTACTAGTGGGCCTGTAGCACTTATTCTGCCACCCACTTAAGTACCCCCTCAAAACATGTCTCAGGAGTGTCACTGCAGCCTGCTAGCAGTTTTAAACTGCCAATTCAACTTGGAAAGATAAACCCAGCTTGTCAAGCCTTAAACTCCTCTTTTGTTACATATGTCACCTCTAAGGTAAGCGCTGGCAGCCAATACAGCAGGGTACATTGTAAGTAAAAGATTCAGCGAGTACTTTTAAGTTTCACATGTCCTGGTAGTGAAAAACTCAAAATTCATTTTTCAGTACTGTGAGGCCTACCTCTCTCATAGGATAGCACGGGTGGCTTAATTACATTTAATATGCGCTAACATTTGATTACGAACAGGTAGAAAATTCATGTTTGCTGTCTATGAAATTGTAATTGAAAATCATTTTTAATGCTAAAGTCAAATTTGAAGTTACAATTTCCAAAATGCAGCTTTTAGAGAGTTGTCATTTTTCTGCCCTATCTGTTTTGTTCCTGCAGCCCGTTCCTGGGTCACATAATTGGGTGTGGTTGGCAGCTAGACTTTGTTTATTCTTCCCAGACAGCCACACAATAAAGGGATTAGGGCCCGTATTTATACTTCGTTTGCGCCGAATTTGCGTCGTTTTTTTCGACGCAAATTCGGCGCAAAACTAACGCCATATTTATACTTTGGCGTTAGACGCGTCTAGCGCCAAAGTATGGGCAAATAGCGTCATTTTTTGGCGTGAACGCCTTCCTTGCGTTAATGAGATGCAAGGAAGGCGTTCCCGTCTAAAAACAGACGCACATAGCGGTGCGTGGTATTTATGCTCCAGGGCAAAAATCACTCCCGCGCAGCAGGCGGCGCAAAAAAATGGCGCAAAGCACGAATAGCGTGAAATTTTAACGCCTGGGTCAGGGCAGGCGTTAAAATGGGGCAAACACACAGAACACACAGAACAAACAACAGAGCAGCAGAGCAGCAGAGCAGCAGAGCAGCAACAGGGAGACATGGAGGTGCTTTTTCTTCAACGTGCACGTAGACGCAGAGCCCTGCAGCAACAACAGCAGCCACAACAACAACAGCAGGGACCCCAAAGACAGCGCAGAAGGAAGGAGAGGATATTCCGCCCAAGAACAACCCTGCATGGCCTCAGGGAACGAGACATCATCCAGAGGTACCGGTTGAACTGGCAGGCCATTCAGCAGCTGCTGACAAATATTGAACAGCAATTGGCCCCCACTTTAGTGACTCCACGCACTATCCCAACAGAAACAAAGCTGCTTGCCGTACTTCACATGCTGGCAAGTGGCTCCTTTCAGACAACTGGTGCCCTGGTTGGTGGAATCTCACAACCATCTTTCTCCGCATTCCTGCCTAAAGTACTGGATGCCATCATTGGACTGACACCCCGCCACATCTGCTTCCCTAACACACTGCAGAAGCAGCAGGAAACAAAACAGGGGTTCTACGCCATCAGTGGCTTTCCGCACGTCCTTGGTGCAATCGACTGCACACACGTACGCCTTGTGCCACCTGCTGCGAGTGAACACCTCTACCGCAACAGGAAGCACACACATTCCATCAACGTGCAGGCCATAGTCGATCACCAAGGACTGATCAGCAACATTGTGGCTAAATATCCTGGGAGTGTACATGACGCATTCATCTTCCGTCACTGCACCATCAACCAACACTTCCAGGATGGACGGTATGGCAATGGACTACTTGTTGGTAAGGACAAAAATCTACTTATATACTCACTGCACAGAAACCCTCTAGGATAAACAACACATACACCACAATAGCAACACCTAGACAGGGACACACTGAGGTACTCACATCACTAGCCATGTGTCACAAGTCACCATTGAACCTCTCACACATTTGAATTTACTCCACAGCTTAGTGTGAAGACATTCATGACTGTGGTTGCCTAAATGTCACCTTGCAAATTGGAAGTCTCACAATAACCTGTACACTAATACAATGCATAACTTTTAAGGGATGGGATGGCCTGGGTATGTTCATATGGACGTTTCTAATACCCTTTCATGTTTCAACTCTGCATGGAACTATCATCACACCCCCAGTGAGGACACACGGACACCTGTGTCACAAGTCACAATGCAAGGGAGGGCACACTGTACTTGAGAAACCAATACATCCTGCTGACAAACAGTTAGACAACAAACACTTGCTCAGCCAAGGAAAAAAAACAATGCCAAAGTTTCCACCAACAACCATAGGTTGTCACATTAGTACACAAAATAGTCACAGACAACACAACACAACTACTGCCATCAAAGATACGTACAACAGTGCCTCCTACATCTAATTGATACCATTCTGTGTTTCTCTTTCAGCTGATCAGGGGTATGGCATCCAGCCTTGGATAATGACACCATATAGGAACCCAAATACTGCTGCTGAGCGGGCATACAATGACGCCCACAAGAGGACACGCAGCATTGTGGAGAGGACCTTTGGGATCCTAAAGTCAAGGTTCCGCTGCCTTGACATCACTGGTGGAAGCCTACTATACTCCCCAGAGATGGTATGCAAAATCATACTCACTTGTGCCATATTACACAATATTTGTGTACAAAGGAACATTCCCCTCCTTGAACCGGACCCAGACATGCCTGAGGATGATGATGAGGAGGATGCTGGCCTGCAACAGGAGGGGGAACAACCTAACACCGCAGCAGGAGTGCGTAGGCGCCAACAGCTTGTGAACAATTTTTTTACTTAAGTCATTATAATCACTTGTATTCCACACTTGTAAATAAACACAGATCACAAACACCACATCATGCTTTGGCCTATTCATTTCTGACCACCTTTAGTTTGAAATAGCTGAAGATGAATGTCGTCTCATTGATCAAGAATGCCATTAAAATTCATCACACCAAAAATAAACATCACAACTGTATGCACAGAGGGTAGGATGTGACATGTTACATTACCATACACAGAGCCCAACAAGAGTACAAATGTGACAATTAGACATGCCGGATCCAAACAACTGAAACAGTCTCTCATCCAGCCCAAAATTGGAGATCATTTGAAAGTCACATCACACGTGTTCAGAGACAGGGTGGGACCATCCATGTGTACGTGAACATGTCATCAATGGCTTCTCTCAAGTGTATGATGTGAGCAATACACAATTGCAACAACATCAGCTGCCACTAACTCAGGAGGAGACCTTGAAGTTACAGTGACAACATACACA
This sequence comes from Pleurodeles waltl, assembly GCF_031143425.1. Classification (NCBI taxonomy): domain Eukaryota; kingdom Metazoa; phylum Chordata; class Amphibia; order Caudata; family Salamandridae; genus Pleurodeles; species Pleurodeles waltl. The sequence goes on along the minus strand of NC_090444.1, from coordinate 608,248,425 downwards.
CAGACAGGTCATACTGGATCCACATTCCCACACACATGTACACATATGTCATACAACCAACCTAATATTTGAAAGTAGACCATCACAGTTGTGTCCCAGTTTGAACCTAGCAGGAAGATTGTAACATGACACTAAACCAGTTTATGCAGAAAGGGACACAGACAAGCAAAACAATCTTCGCATTATCACATCGTGAACGCTGAGAGTCTTGCAAACTTAGGGGGTCATTCTGACCCTGGCGGTAATTACCGCCATGGCGGAGGTCGGCGGTAGCACCGCCAACAGGCTGGCGGTGCACCGATGGGCATTCTGACCGCGGCGGTTCAGCCGCGGCCAGAAACGGACTTCCCGCTGCCCTTGAGAATCCGCCATGGCGGCGGAGCGCGCTCCGCCGCCATGGGGATTCTGACACCCCCTACCGCCATCCTGTTCCTGGCGGGTCTTCCGCCAGGAACAGGATGGCGGGAGGGGGTGCCGCGGGGCCCCTGGGGGCCCCTGCAGTGCCCATGCCAATGGCATGGGCACTGCAGGGGCCCCCGTAAGAGGGCCCCACAAAGAATTTCAGTGTCTGCTTTGCAGACACAGAAATTCGCGACGGGTGCAACTGCACCCGTCGCACCTTCCCACTCCGCTGGCTCCATTCTGAGCCGGCGTCCTCTTGGGAAGGGTGTTTCCCGCTGGGCTGGCGGGCGGACTTTTGGCGGTCGCCCGCCAGCCCAGTGGGAAAGCCAGAATGACCGCCGCGGTCTTTCGGCGGTAACCGCTTGGCGGGCGGCGACCGCCGCCCGCCGCGGTCAGAATGACCCCCTTAGTCATATGAAAATGGTATGCAACTTAGCTCCAAATCATCAATACTGCAAACGTCAAATGGGCTAATGAGATGAATGAATGGTCAACAGTCATTCATACCATATGGCCTTACATTCGCCCGCTGCTGCAGGTTTGCCAGGATATGATAAAAATACTCCATGGCTACAGTAGCTATTCTGGATGGTCAAATCCTAGGGTGCTGGGGGCCTAACTCCACCTCTACCACCCCCAAAACATACAGGAATCATGTACTTGTGAACTAAACACATGCATAAGGCACATGTGTGGCCTCCATGTCACAAGTCCTACACAAATATGAAACACAAAATCATAATGGGACATGGTCAGCCCCATAAAAACTGAAAGTGACTCTCCCACTCCCGGTTAGGACTACAGATAAAAGCATCCCCATCATAAAGGTGGGGACATTTTGGAGACGGAATACATAATGGTATCAAAAACCTCATTTCAAAATAGCCATCAGCAATTACACCAAATATGTTGTCAAATATGGTCAATACATTAGTTAACGTATCCCAAACATCACAGTGTGAAGGCCGTCTATACATAAAAGTACGGACATTTGTCATATACAAACACAAATGTGTCTCACATCGCACCGTTTTACCATGACAAATCACCTTTCCAAAGCTAAACACATGAAGACATTTGGATAAATTTGCTCCATATTCTACGCATACAGCATGGCCGTCATAATTTGTTCATGTACATGAGTGCACACAATGCAGAGTCAGATACAAATGTATCCAAAAGTGTCTTGATATTTCACCTTCAAATTATTATTTACATCCACAATATTTTTGACTCTGCATCATGTGCACTACTGTACGTGTAATAAAAACCACGCCCATGATGTATGCGTCGTGAAATTGACGCTATATGCACAATATATTGCTCATTTCATGTACAGTATTAATTATTAATATTCATACCATTTTTTTTCACTCCGCATCATGTGCACCACTGTACGTGTAAAAAAAATGACGCCCATGATGTATGCGTGGTCAAAATGACGCTACATGGACAATATGTTGGTCATTTCATGTACAGTATTAATTATTAATATTCATATCATATTTTTTGACTCCGCATCATGTGCACCACTGTACGTGTAATAAAAACCACGCCCATGATGTATGCGTCGTGAAATTGACGCTATATGCACAATATATTGCTCATTTCATGTACAGTATTAATTATTAATATTCATATCATATTTTTTGACTCCGCATCATGTGCACCACTGTACGTGTAAAAAAAATGACGCCCATGATGTATGCGTGGTCAAAATGACGCTACATGGACAATATGTTGGTCATTTCATGTACAGTATTAATTATTAATATTCATATCATATTTTTTCACTCCGCATCATGTGCACCACTGTACGTGTAAAAAAAATTACGCCCATGATGTATGCGTGGTCAAAATGACCCTACATGGACAATATGTTGGTCATTTCATGTACAGTATTAATTATTAATATTCATATCATATTTTTTGACTCCGCATCATGTGCACCACTGTACGTGTAAAAAAAACGACGCCCATGATGTATGCGTGGTCAAAATGACGCTACATGGACAATATGTTGGTCATCTCATGTACAATTTGAAATATTAATATTCATAGCATATTTTTACACTCCGCATCATGTGCACTGTAATGCGTCAAAAAAATATGACGCACATCTGTGTATGCGTGAAAATATGACGCATTACGCGAAAATAAAAACGGCGGCCATTTTATGCAGGAAGTGATGTAATAGGATATCCTGTTTACCAAATCTGTACTGGGAGTTGACTTTCACTTTCACTTTGCAGTCTCAGAGTTATCTAGACTGTGTGGTTGTGTGAAAGGTGTTGTCCTGTGTTTTACTGCTCTAGTGTCCTGTGTGCCTTGTATTTTGTCTTTGTGTCAATCTTTTATCGTTGTCAAACATTGTCTCAGTCTGTTTAGTGTTGTTTTGTCTATACCTGTGATAGTTTGTATTGTCTGTGGGAGTCTGTTGTGGGTAGCATAGTTTGGGGGGTTAGTTGGGCTATTTTTCTCCTTCTTCTTTTTCTTTCACACCTCTACCTTTCCCCATTTCCCACTTTTTCTTTCATTTTTCTTTTGTACTTTTTTACACCTCTCATCATGTCAGGTAGGCCTCGCCTGTCCAGGATGGGTGAGGACGAATTGGGGGGCTTCATATGGCTCGTAAGCCATTTCCTCCCACTGATGCTGGAGGCTGGGGGCCGTGTGATACAGGGGTATCACACGGAGGTGAGGAAAATCCGTTGGGAGAAGGTGCGCCATCATCTGGTCCGGGTCTACGGGAGTCTGAGGAATATCCATCAACTCAAGCACCGCTGGGCAGATCTGATCAGCAGGGAACAGGACCTGCTGGACCACCTGGGACTCCGGATTGGTGGCTATGTTGGTGAGTAATAATCAATTACATGGGAATAATAGGAATGTGTGCGTGAACATGTGATGATTGGTAGCCAATCTGCAAAATAAGTAGCTGACTGCGTGTTATACTAGGGAAACCTAGGCCCATGGGCATACACATAAATCCCCATTTTTGCTACACATGTACACCCAATAACAGCAGTAAAATGCAACATCTATTTGTATTTTGCTAAGTAACCCCCTCTCTGCGTCACAAAATGATGCAAATGCTGCGCTACAAAGGTATACATATGTGTCCAAATGTGTATTTGTTGCCGGGTGTGTATGAAGACCTATGCTACCAGGCCGATGCCTCATTTTTGCAACACATACCAGATGGCTGTAGCTGCATGGAATGTACTGTTGCATTTGTGTCTGAAAAGCAACACGTGAACTGCTCTATTTGTACTCTACTGGTCATAATGGCCAGTGAGTACGTCATGTAGAAACAACATACCTACATATGTAGACGCCATAGCTAGACCGAAAATTGCAAACACATGATGATGCAACACCTGTGTGTTGCCTTCACGTCACATGAAGTTAGTCATGTTGTCCATACATATGTCACATGTGTGTCTGGTTGCTGTGTGTTGAACCTGTCCACATAGCCTGTTTGATTGTGAGTGGTCATGCAGTCCTCATGGAACCAGTTGTGGAATGTTTCTCTCTGGGATGCACATGCTGAGATGTATGGATCACATGATTGTTGGGGCCTACTAATGGAGGATTAACTTGGACGACACATGACTGTCCTGGCCACTGCATGAGTGTAGTAGGGTGTGTCACTGGAGCAGGAGACTCATCCAATGATAATCTAGAATACAAAGTCAGCCAGGCAGGATGAGCATGTGTGAAAGTGTATCATTACCATGTAATATTCACACACTGTCATTGTAACAGAAATTATTTGTCTGTTCACCCAGTATGAGTATAATCTTCCTTTCATGCTTTACAGGTGGACCAGCCCCGTACACCGTTGGTGAGGTAGCCCATTTTGACGACCCCGATACCTACAGTGAGTGTTGCCTAAGTGCTATTTACATTGTTTGGAAATGAAGCATGATGGATTACTGTGTGTTCAGGATAATTCATGATTTGATGTGCTGGCCGTTCATTGGCTTTGTTGTTTTGGTGTGATATCAAATTGGAATAATGTTTCGGTAAAGCAATACCTAGTCATCTCTCAGATTGAGGGGCAGTAGGGCATTCAATTAGTGCGACAATTGGGAATAGCATGACTCATTTTGAATACACTGGTCAATGTTAGACTTGGTCAGGAACTTGCCATTAACTGAGTCAGCATATCAGACTGACAGTCTCCCAGATAGCTTAGGCACATGGCTTCGATGACAAGTGCTTCTTCCTAGTTGAGGATGGACTGTGTACACTGTAGGTCGGATCTTCCGGGGGCATGTACTTCCACAAGGTGACCTCGAAGTGTGTGTGACTTGAGTGCAATGGCCTAGGTGTTCTGTTGAATCATGTGAATGGGTGTTCTACCTCCTCTGTGTGTGTTGTAAAACATGCCTCACTAATAGTATGTTATGTTTGGCTAAGTCATATTATTTTGACATGTGTGGACCTGGGATGTGACAAGGTTGGGCTGACTCCAACGTGTTGCTAGCCCTTCATAGGTGTTGTGTGTGAAGGCACATGCTTGTTGAACTTTCTGTACACTCCTGGTTGTGCATTGATCATGGGATTGTTGTTTGTTCTTCCCACACCACCCACAAAGACTGGGATGTTACTGTGAAACAGGGTACCTAGGACTGTAGCAACCAGTATGTTACACGTACTTAACACCTTTTGTGACTTGAGTTTGTACCTAGGTCCAGATGTAGCAAAATGTCTCCACATTGCAAATAGCATAATTTGATGTTAGTGAGTTGCAAACGTCTGTTTCCTAATCCAAAATGTTTTTGGTGGTCATGTACATATTCGCAAAATGCTTTTCTAAATTAAAAATATAAAGGAGTTTACCAGCCCTACTTGCAAATCACAGTGTTAGGCAATCCCATTTGCTAACGAGTACGTGGTTGCAAAGTGAGTAGCTGTTATCATCCACTTGAAGTGGATGCTAACCAACTTGCTGACTGGAAGGGGTCCTCATTGTGAACCTTCACCTTTGTGAGTGGACCAAAATACTCCTGCACAAAACAGCCAGTGGTCTAGGGGAGCAATAATTATTGTGTAAATTACGAACAATCAATTGTTGTGAATTTAAACAAATCGCAGCTCATTTTCCTTTCAGATAAAGGGCCTACACTTGGTGAAAAATAACTTGCTTCATTTAAAAGCAGTCACGTCTATGGAGTTCTGCTGTTCCCAGCAGGCCTCCATCCCCGTGAGTGCCCATAGTTGCTAAGGTGGTGCAAGTTGGAACCCACATCATTGATGTTCATGAGGTGGGATTTAGGGACCCCATAGTGACTCGCAGACGGTGTCAGAGACACCGTTCAGCTTTGCAATTTGCTAGTTGATTTCCCATCAATTCCTACATCTGGCCCATAGTGTCGACATATGATTCATGGCCAGGGGTTCAATCTTAGCACACAACTATTTCGAAATGCCATTGAGTGAGGAGTGTGATTCTTATCACATAGAATGACATATGTAGTGAAGTCAGTATGCGGACGAGCTGGTGCCATAATGTATAATGGCTTAGGTATGAATTGTATGAGTAGTTTAGGGTGATGTCATCCATCATGTAGAGACATGGATATGCTATATGTGATATGCCCTTCAGTATGCATGATTCACATGTACTTCCTCTGAGCCTTCCCGTGAAATATGTTGTAACAATTGCTGCAACCAATACATTGCTAGTAATGGACAAATTACCCATTGTGGTATTCAACCCACTGTAAATTCTATGCTCAATATTTGCCTTTTCCCTTCACAGCTGCAAACCTGAGTGCCGCAGCTCGCAACCAGTTTGAGCGCCGGGCAATGAGGTACAGCCACATCCTGCAGGTGCAGTGTGGGTATCGGAGGATGGCCCGCAGATACAATTCGGAACGGGCCTCCGGGGCGTGGTATGCCACACCACAGGCTCCCCCAACGGTGCCCCCAACAACCCCCGCCACTACATCCACCAGGTCTGGCCAAGTGGACCCAGCAACGGACCAGGCATCCTCATCCAGACCTGGACCCAGCCGTGTGGTGGGAGCAGGGCAGTCCCGTGCCCACACCACTCCACCAACACAATCCACCTCCACCGGCACCCAGACCTGCACTGACCCTCCGATCAACCCAGCGGACTTCCACACATTGTCAAGGAAATTGGACAGGTTGATTGCAAAAGTTGACACCCTGACGGAGGACATGGCTGAGGTGAAGAAGAAGGTGCGCTCCATCCGGCGAACAGTACGGAGGCCAAATCAGTAGACATTTTGCCCTCCAGAACTTTTACCCCTCCCCTCTCACCTCTTTCCTATTTCATACTGTTAGTTGGGTTTGGGGGGTTAGTTATAGGATAAGTGTAGGAAATTAGCTTAGTTAGTGTTAGGTAAGAGGGTGGGGGGTCCTTCTTCTTTATATCTTATCTTTTTGTGTGGGTGGGTGGGTGGGGGGCAATGTTGGGATTCCTGTTTAAAAAAAAAAAATTAAAAAAAAAATAACTATAAAAACAAAAAAAATACACAAAAATATATGTTTGTTTAGGATAGTGTAGTATGTGTGTAGGTTAGTAAGTGTTGTCCTGCATGTGTCTTGTCTCATAATGGTGGGTGGGGGGTTGATGTTTAGATCGTTTCGTTACATGTGTAGAGTAAGTTTAGCTTAGGTTAGTTAGGGACAGTTGTGGGTTAGTAGTAGTCAGGTTAGATTAGTGTAGGTTTATCTTTCCCTTAGTTGCCTCTTTTATTACTTATTGGAAATAAAACTTTTGTTAACCCTTTACCTGATGCGTTAGGTGCTACCTTTTCATGGCCTTGACATCAGTGTAGCAGAAAGTTTTAGTATGACATTTGTGTCCTATGCTCGCTATCCCCAGGCTATTGAGGTTTAACATGCCAGCTACCCGTGTGCTAACTTGGTAAGTATCCACCATGTGGGAGAGCCACCATTGGTAGTGTGCATAGATCATCAAGATTTGGGGTTGGTATGTATCCTACTTCACAAAGAGTGCTTCCAGAGTTGATTTTGTAGGTAAATAGATAGGTCGGACAGCATTGTGAAGTTCAGGGAGAGCTTTGTAGATGAGTGTTTGTTCACACTCTTGTCTTGTTGCTGTCATTGCTGACCTACATCATGTGTGTACTGCTTGAGCATGACTTTCCTTCATGGTAGTATACGCTGTAAGGGTGATTGATGCAGTGTAATTTGGTTATCATTCCTTTCATTTTACAGCATAATGTATTGTTTTAGTATTGCAAGGTGCCTACATTTCTCAGCCACCATTAGTTGTCTAGAATAGCTATGGATGGGGCCTCATTCTGTCCAACACAGCATGATTGTGTGTGCTTAGTCCCTACATCAGTTATTTTCCTCAGTCTAGTAAAGCTATGATGCAATCCTTGCCACTGCACAGATGTTTCAGTATACATGAAATCAGGACAGTAGTATAGAGAATCGACATGGTTGTCACACAGCCACTTTGGAGTTATGTACTGCACAGTTGAAGTGTGAAATGACACAGAGACACAATAGGTGTGCAAGTGATATTTATTTTTAGGTGGAGTAGTGCAAAAAGTCCATTAACAATGTTAGGTGAGTCCGTTCTGGTGCATTCTTAAATGGTGATCCTATTTACAGGGTGTGGATGATGCTCCTGACATGCTGGGGTGATGTCACAGACGGTGCAGAGGAACAGGAATTGCCAAATGGTAGGAGAGAAACATTTACAGCCAATGTGGACAAGTTAAACAGTAGATTCCCGAACAGTCATTGAGGGTAGTTGGAGTGAGGCTGGCATGTGTCAAAACGTAGGACCTTGGTCAGAGTAGGGCATGGTGCAGGGACTAGGGCTTCCGGGTACTCTTGCGAGTGAATGTTATCTGTTCCATGTCTTCTTCTTCTGATGTGTGTGTTGCCTGGTGTGTCCTTGTTGTTGTTGGTTTTGAAGGGGCAACACACACCTCAGTGTCAGAAGACATGGAGGCAGACATCCCGGGGGCTGATCCCTGTCCAGTTATGAAGGGCAGTACTGCAACAAGGAGAGCGTGCTGGTTTTTCAGAATGGCAGCCACATCCCGATGGTAGGCAGCCAGGTCTGCCCTGAGGGGTTCGATGTTGCATTCGTGCACACGCTGACTGGCTTGCTGTTGGAGTTGTTTGGTCAACTGGATGACAGCTGTGCAGATTGCTTTCTGTGTTACTAAAAGTTCCTCCAACAGCGATGTTCTGGCTTGCATTGCAGCTGCCAGATCAGCAGTTGACAGCATGCACGAACGCACCCCCTCCAGGCTGGCTGCCATAGTTTGCATCCCCACCCGCACCTCCTTGGCCAGCTCCCGCTGGACCCCAACGACTGTTCTTTCGAAGCTGGTGCCAGTGTCGTCAGAGTCCTCAGCTGTGTTGGAGCTGGCAGGTCTTACAATTGGGGTGGCGGGTGGTTCTACTGTGGTGGCTGCTTCTTCTTGGCTCCTCCTTGTTACTGAAGGGGGGGTTTGGAGGCTTTCGAGCATGTCAATGGTCTCTTGTGTGAGGTTGATGGTCTCGTCATCCATGTCATCAGGGAACTCATGGACAGGCATATCGGCAGGAGATCCGTGTTCCTCTGCAAAGAAACAGGGTACAATTAGTGTGTCTGTGTTGAGATCATTTAGCACTAAGATACAAGCCTTTGGATGCCTTAACTTTGTACTCTGATTTTGTCTTGGTATCTGCTGTCCGTCATAGGGCATTGTTGTAGGCCTATGGCCCACCTGTGTGTCACATATATGATATGGAGCTATCAGACATGCCTGCCAGGTCATCTCTAGGTGTTGATTTGTAATTATTTCGGAATATGCATTTTTTTGTCCTACTCCTCCCTCGGTGTTTCACTATTGTTATGGAGGGACATTTGTTTGGGTGGGCTCTCATTATCCTACATGTGATTCTTGGCTTTCTAGGCAGCAGGATAGCTAATGGTGTGGGGGACTAAGTTTGACCCACTTGTAAATAACTCGGTCACCCAGATATTCTATTTAGCTCAGACAGACTAGCAGTGCCTCTGGTCTCCCACAACAGAGGAATGTTTAGAAGTCCAAGCCCATGACATCTTTGGGACTTCTCAGGGAAGTGGTGGTCACTCAGGTCCTACACATTTCTATCTTTTCCGGTATGTTCCCATACACAAATGACACAGACAGTATTTGTTTGATATGAAGTTTCATTGTACAACTGACTTGTAGGAATTTAGGTGTGAGCCCCAATAACCAAAACAATACACACAGTTAGAACTGAAATAGTCCGCAGGAGAGTAATACATTGGTACACAGCTATCATGGTGCCTAACAGTTTCTACTCTCCCTCTGCTTGTTCTATATATAGCACTGCATGTTAAGTTTGGAGCTTGGCTGTCTGAATCACAGGGGAGACATTATCCCTCATATCAGAGGAATGGGCTGGGATCTGGTTGTGCATCAGCAGCAAGGCAGGCAGCATCTAGATGTGATTTTCTGTTTGTAAACTCCCCCATGCGTGTCTTGGGACGAGGAAGTGAATTTAAAAGACATATGTCATTGTGATGACAAAGTTTCCCTACGCGGGAATGGCAAACCTTAACCCCTACCACATCTATCATCAACGAACCAGACGGTATCCTTGACTGGGGCACAGAGTGAATATGTTCTGGCAAACTCCAGTGCAGAAGTAGGCAAAACAGAGTGATTTGACTAATGCCCAAACACCTTAGGACTGACTATTTGCTACATTAACTGATAGGAAGGGCAATGAGATTCATTTAGTGCAAAGTGCTCTGAGGCACTTAGATGTGAGCAAATGAGTATAAGTACATTCAGGGTAAGATGCACAAAGGCCTCCAGCCTGAGGCTATTGCGCAAAGTATACGTTTCACTTGCCACGCTACACTTTGACTGACTGTGGGTGTTGTGACTGCCCTGCCAGCACACTTGCCTCACAGGCCCTGCACCATACACTTTTTATTCACATTGCATGATCTGTACATGTTAGGTGGCATGACCTATGTATGTCAATGTTAGGATGTGGTATGGATGTAAACATTGTTGATGTTTGTATCTGATGGGGTCTCATGTGTGTCTTACTGGATTGGCCTGTTTATCGTATGAATGTCCTATTTTTTGGTTAGACTGTGCAGATGTGTTTCATTGACCAGTTGCCTGTGTCCCCTCGTCAATGTTGTTGTCTGAGCAGTATGACATTTGTGATGTAGCATTGTTAGGCAGGCACGTGAGGGACCCTGACGTATGCAGCATGTGTGTGTCGTTAGTGCTGTGTGGCTCCTATTGCTGTTTACTTAGGCTTATGTATGTGTCAGTTATGGACATTCGGCATTTAAGTGTACTGGTACCTTTGTCTTATTTCTAGGAGTAGTTGCAGATGTCATCATCACCCCCTAATTTAGGAATGTATGTTCCAGGGTGGGGTTCCTGCCATTTGGTACTATAGCTGCCCAGAGATGAGAGGTGTTATTGTCAACTGTGGTGGCAGTTAAGTTGCAGTTGTTGTATTTGCTACTGCATTACAGGTAGGGACCTAGTTGATGGGGAATAGTTTGTGCAAAACAAGTGCCTGGATGTGGATTCAGGGTAGTGTCCTTCCCACCTGTCACTGGTTTCCCTTGGCTCTCTTGTTGTAATTACAGGATGTCCCCGTGGGACTGTAGTGGTGGCAGTATTTTGTCGTGCCCCGGCTATGGTCAGTACTGGGCATTCCCCCCTGCCGTGCCCCTTTCCCCATGCCACTTCATATATGTGTTAAGTTACATGCATTGTGTAGTAGGTATCCCCCCCCTGCTTACAGTCCCCATTATTGCATTGTAATTCCCCATGCGACTTACCCTGCATGTGCGTAGTGTCGTGGTAGTCTGCGCTGTCCAGTCCTTGTATCCCTGTGACGATCTCCTCCGGGATGACGGCTGCGACCATCTCCTCCATGTGGTCCAGGTCCTCCTGTTGTGCTGGACTCCCCCCTCCAGTCTGCATTGCTGCCTTCCTGTTCCTGGCCATTTTCTCTTTGGTCCTACGTTTACAGTCATGCCAGCGTTTCTTACACTCGGTGACTGTCCGACGTTCTTCAGCCACACTGTTTATGTTGTCCACAATTTCTTTCCAGATGGCCTCTCTCCTACTGAGTGGCAATTTTGAGGATATGAAAAGTTGGTGCTGGTGTTCCGTCACCTCTTTCACCAGGATTTCCTGCTCCTCTGCACTGAAGCGACACTTTCTTTTTTTCTTTAACATGTCCTGGTTCCTGTATGCTTCCTCCTGGCTGGGTCCTGGTCTGCTCTCATCCTCCTGGGGTCTGTTGGGGCATCTGGGATCCATTTTGGGTCTCCTCTCCTGTAAGTGCAGTTTTGGCGCAAAAATGTCACGCAATAGCGTGAAAAAAACCGGCGTTTTCACGATTGCGCTGTCGTAAATCGACCCACAGTGATTTGCGTCCCTTTTACGTGGGTTTCCCTTACGACAGACCGACGCTGTTTGCGTCACGAAATAATGACTCCCACCTGTTGGTTGCGCCGCCGTACGTCAAAGTATAAATTTGACGCCCGAATGGCGCATCCAAATGGCGTTAGACGGCGCAAATTTTTTTGACGCAAAACTGCGATAGCGCAGTTTTGCGTCAAAAAGTATAAATATGGGCCTAGGTGTGCCTGGATGGTCTTTCATTGGTAGGATGGGTGTCGGGGGTAGAACTGGCACAGACCCACTTGCAAATCAGTAGACTGTATCCTGCCTTGGCACAAAGGACTTCACACCACTTCTTTGTGACAGTAGACAGGATGGAGCCAGGGCAGTGGAGGCAAGATATTCATATTCAAAGCACTTCAAAGGAACGTCTCTCAAAACTTTTCCTATTTCAAAGAAGGCACCAGATCTATAAATAGGAGCATCAAACCCAATCTTCAGTTCTGTTCACTTTCTGGACTGCGGAAGGACTCTCAGAATATTGCCTGATGCTGTGGCCTGCTGTGCTCTTCAGAGGACTACTTTGCTGCATCTGGAATGACTGATATGCTTCCTGAAGCATACCCTGAACCCTCAGAGGATTGCCCTGCTGCTCCAGCCCTGTTTCACTTCTTGCACCCAGGACTACCAGAGTGACTCAGAATAGTTGGCTGGCCTCCTGATTAAAGCCTTAGGGATAGAACAGGCTCAAACAATATTGAGCCTGCACCTAGGCCCAGCCTGAGAGAATCCTGGGGTCTCTTCAGTCCTGGATCCTTGTAGGTGGTGCTAAAGTTGTCTAGACAGCCAAAATCCAAACCTTGGGACTTTGAATTTATTTTTTCTTGGCTAAATAGTGCTCTAAGAACTGAGAAGGGGGCATGGCTAGATACTGATGCAATAGGACAGGAGCCTCGTCGCTCCTGGCCAAACTCTACCATCTGAGGGGATCCTCCCTTATAACTGCCCACATGGCTGGACTCAAGCGGAAAATGACAGTACCCCGCTAATATAGGACCAGTTGCCACCTCTGCTGAGGGCCTCGCAGGCACAGCTTAACTGTTTTTCACTGAGGGCATGTGCACCTGCATGGCAAGATGGTGGCGAGGCCTGGTGCTGCAAGCTTGGAAATCCTTTACTGGCTCTCCTGATAGATTAGAGCCGCTACCGGGCTGGTGCTGAAGAAGTGAGTTAGTGGAGCGAAGTGAAGGGCACCCCCGCTGCAGGAGAGGTCCCGACAAGCCCAGAAGTAGTCAAAGCTGACACAATTGGAAGCGGAGTGAGAGAGAGTGGCACCTCATCCCATTGGAAAAGAGGGCACCGTGAAGTGGTGGCTGTAGTGCGGACCGGATGTAAGTGCCCAGTGGTGGGGATCATGGAGGAGCGACGGACGCACTCATCTGGTCTGCCTTGGATCCTGTGACTGTGAACTGTCGTGCTGAGCAGGGTCTGGGTGCATTGCATGCCATTTTTGCCTGCTGTGTGAGGCCTGCTCAGGGCGGCGCAGCTTTCGGCGAGTGCGGTGGCAGCAGTTCTGGGGAAGCTCCCCCTGGTGCTAGAGCTCATCCCTGAAGCCTACTGGACTTTGGACACTGCCTCCATTGAGGCTGGACTTAGGGCCCTGCATTGAGGTACATGGGTGCTACTGCCCGCTTCTTGTTCCTACAATGCCTATTAGCTGGGCCTGAGTCGCCTTTAGGGGCGTTGGGAGCTAACAAGGGGTCTGCATAGGGCCCTATCATGTCAAATAGCAGAAAGAGGAACATGAAGGAGTGTTGCACGACCCAGGGGCATGGATGCACTCAGCAATACTGAGCCCCACTGCACAGACTAGGAGCTGACAGACGCTCCACCTTGCCGTCCACATTATATTTCACATTGAGTCCCCGCTGCAACTTTGCTGCAGTGGCATTTGGGAAAATTGTGGACTGAAAGAACTTCCATAGAGGATAGCTTCCAGCGGTAAATGAAGGGGGCCCCCTGTGTGTTTGTCCTCCCCTCCCCCAATGTAAACAGTGGTGCCGACACCGATTGACACTCTCTGATAGAAACTTTAATACCCTGGCAATTATACCCTCAGCTCACCAGTGATTTAAGGGAACTGAGGTGATTGTGGGGGCGCAACCGGGACTGGCTCCTCTATCACACTTATGAGATACCAGCACAAGTATTGATCCTGACAGCTGCATCATATATTGTCCCCCTCCCTGGCCTGGGCACATGAGCAAGAAGACAGACAAATACACTAAGAAGAAATAAGTGTTTGAACCTGGCCCCTCTCAAGAGTCAATCCACTCTAGCATGGAGGGGGGACCTCAAGTGCTGGAGCTGAAACAAGGAATCACCCTGAGGCTACCTTGGACACTATACTGCAGGCTATTGCCACCTTGCGGGAGGCACTAGAACTGACAACTGACACAATGGTGACGGGCCTGGGACTCTTGAAGGAAAATGACCGGAGGTTGGCTGAAAGGGTCACCACCACAGAGCGCTCCTTGGAAGACATCACCCCAGAAATGATGTACATGGGGGGACGGATATCACATATGGAAGCCAGAGTTAAAACCCTAAAACTAAGAGCACAGGATGCAGAAAATAGGGTTTGGAAGAATAACATTCAAATCATAGAACTGCCAGAATGCATAGAGGGTTCTAATGCAAACATGATCTTATTCCTGGAAGAATGGCTCAAGGACGGAGTGGCCCCAGAAGGACTTTCCCCATTTCATGCCCTGGTATGAGCTCATTGTGTACTGGGTCAGCTGCCACTGCCTTGGACTCCACTGCGGCTGGTTGTTGGCCAAGCTTTTACATTATAAAGATGGTAACTATCTTTTGACCCAGGCCCTGCTCAAAAGAGATTTTATGGTCAAAAACCAAAGGGCAATGATATTTCTGGATTTTACCAGAGATGTCCAGAAGCAGAAAGCCTCCTTTATAGATGCCAAGAAGTGTCTACGAGCCCTTGGAAAATGTTATGCCATGAAATTTCCTTCCACACTCCAAGTCACGCATGGAGACAATTTACAATTCTTTACCTCACCTCCACGACTGTGGGAGTAGAGTGACCACCTCTTCCAGAACATGAGCAACACTACCAAGGACGATAGAACACTAGCCTGATTATCTCCAAGAAAGAGAATGAGGGGGGAGCGCATGTGGTCCCCTTTCGTTTGCAGGCATGACAGGAACAACAGAAAGCGGTGGAGGAGGTGGCAGCACTCAGTGGAGTGGACTCTCGCCCCCCTACTGTAATCAACAAAGATGATGTGAGATACTTTGATTCAGACCAGGCTTCCATTTCTACCCACAACTCAGAGCAATCCCTACCACATATTACACCTTGCACATCCAATGACATTTTTTGATGAAGAGATTATTAGTTGTGAAATGTGATGCCCTGTTGGAAGCATGCATGTGGTTGCATGCAACACCAGAGTTACCTCTTTATTGTTAGTGGGCACATGTATCCTGCTTGCTGTTTGGATGGTGTGAAGTGAGGCTGGGAGGCGATCTGGCTGGCACCCCCCCAGCATTCAGTTGTGCATGTGATGATTTCAATTGTGTTGTTTGAGTTGCTTTTGTTTTGGATGGGCAGTCGCTTCCTTCTTGTTCTGGGGAGTTGGATTATTGGTTATTCTGTTGAAGGGTTTGTTTCTTGGGTTGCTTCTGCTTGTCCTGCTATGCTCCTTTCCCAGTAGTAATTGGAATGTCGGGGGCCTCAACAGTATAGCCCAGAGAAAATACAAACATACCTGAAAAGGCGAGTGTTGCACCTGGCCTTTTTTGCAGGGTTATCCCCATATTTTTGCCTTCTTCCTCCTATTTTTTCTGACCTGTTTTTGTTGGCTTTAGGACTCTGGGCACTTTACCACTGCTAACTAGTGCTAAAGTGTACATGCTCTCTGTCTAAAATGTATTGGTGATTGCAGTGCTTAATTTGTAAATAAAAACGTGCCGGTGCTCAAAGCCCTCTTCTTAAACACGCGGCTGCTGCAATTAAATGTGCGAGCACTGAGTGCTGAGGTAGAGTAATCCTGAAGCCATCTCGGGCCTCTTTAATCTATTTACAGCCACTCCCTGCCCCTTTAGATCACCTTTGCAGCTTTCTCCCTTTGTGACGCTTTTTCGTTTTCTCTTCCTCCGTCCTTTCCATTTACGTCTTTTGCTTGCAGCAAATGCATGGGGCAGAAGAATAAGCGCCGGCCCTAAAAAAAGAAGTGCTGGTGCTCAGCACCGGAAACAACAAGCACAAATTAAGCACTGGGTGATTGGTTTGTCCATGATTGGCATATTTATTTACTAGTAAATCCCTAGTATAGTGCACTATGTGCGCCCAGGGCCTGTTCAGCAAATGCTACTAGTGGGGCTGCAGCACTAATTGTACCACCTACATGAGTAGCCCTGTAAACATGTCTCAGACCTGCCAGTGCAGTGTCTATGGGGCTCAGTTACAAGCCCCTTGCGCCGCCTTAGCATAATTTTTTTTATGCTAAGGCGGTGCAAAACAGAGCCCCAACCTCATGCCATATTTACAAACTGCCGCAATCTTACCACCATTGTGCCGGTTTGTAAAGCCTTGCACCACATTATACCTGCGCCAGGTATAATGTATGCAAGGTAGGCGTTCCCCAGTATCAATTCCCACAGAAATGCTGCAGTGGTGAAATCTACAAGATTTCACTGCGCCATGCTGCACCAGCATAGCATAATTTTTTTAACTCCTGTTCAGGGAAGGCGTTAAAAGTGAGGCTCTGCTGTTTCCTATGGGGCACCGCTAGCATTGCTGGACTAGCGTCAAACTTTTGACGCTAGTCCAGCAATGTTAAGGGCTAGCGCCACAAGAGTGTCAGAATTTCTGACACTGTTGAAGACACTTTTGCGCCATGCACTGCGAGCTTATGCACCACTTTCTTGTAAATGAGCCCCTGTGTGTGCAGTTGTAAGCTGCCATCTCGACTTGGCAAGTGCATCCACTTGCCAGACCCAAACTTTCCCTTTTACTACATGTACATCACTCCTAAAATAGGTGCAAGGCAGCCCCATGGGCAGGGTGCAGTGTATTTAAAAGGCAGAGCATGCACTGGTGTGCTTTACATGTCCTGGCAGTGAAAATATTGCTAAATTTGGTTTTCACTATTGCAAGGCCTATATTTCCCGTAGGGTAACATGGGGATTGCCTTGAGATATCTTTTAAGTGTAATTTGTTTTTTGAATTGTAAGTTTGAAAATTCCACTTTTAGAAAGTGTTTTATAAAGGAACAAGGGTCCCTTAGATAAAAGGACTATAGATTTAAATACCACATAGAATCACAATGAAGTCTATGGAAAACATGCAATAAACCAGTATATTTATTCCAAATGAAAGTAAGAAAACAGTGTAGTGGGAAAACAAAAACGTCTAGGAAACCATAAATCATAATTGCTCAGGCATATCCTGTGAGACAGAAAGCACAGTTAAAGTCACACTTTTACAGTACTCTTGCTCCTATCAAAATATATATTATTGTCCAAGTACTAAATGTCGAAGACTTTTTGATCCCTTATTTGATTGTTGGGATCATTATCGGGACATAAAAATTATGTCTGAGATGCCCATAAGTAGTCACTGACTATATAACCAAGACCTGTTCTTATTGCACAGAGCGGTAGTGGCAACATTGCATGATTATTGGAGGGCAGGAACAACTGAACCTCTTACACCCCAGTGCTGCCAAGGCCCTTTGCACCATGACTGGTCATTCCAAAGTGGTGGCTAACCTCTATCAGGCCTTGAGAGCCGACATTATTACACCCCTAGTAGAACTGCAAGAGAAATTGGAGGAAGATCTGGCGATACCAATCGCCGAAACAGAATGGGAAATTATACTTACCACTACATATAAGTATCCCATAATGTCAGATTCAAATTAATTAACTTCTTCTTCCTCCATAGCGCGTATCTTACTCCTTATAGGATCATTAGGATCTTCTGAACAACTGAAGCCTCTTGACCCAGATGTGGGAAACATGGTGCTGAGATGCTTCACATGGTATGGTCTTGCCCTACACTACTGGGTTTCTGGAAAGAGGTTGTTGTGTGTATAAATGAGGTTGCCCAGAGAATGATCCTATGCACATCCCAGGCCTCTCTATTGGAGGGATTCCCATGTCCTACCAGACATAAGATTACAATCAGATTTGTTGACCTGCCCCTAGTCCTTGTAAAATGTGAAATTTTATACTTTGGCGCTAGATACGTCTAGCGTCAAAGTTATCGAGTTTACGTCGTTTTCTGGAGGGGAAAACCTACCTTGCGTCAAGGGAGGCATTCCTGTCGAGAAAAAGATGATATGGCCTTTGCGCCATATTTATCCTCCCAGTGCTAAAATCCAGCACGGGGACGGGTGACTTAAATAATGGTGCTAAGCTTGCTTAGCGCCATTATTTAACGCCTGGGTCTGGGCAGGCATAAGGGGGGCCTGTTGACAGATTTCCATGGTCAGAAACCATGGAAATTCCCCACAGGTGCCCTTCCCTGGCCCCAGGGACACCCCCATCCACACCAGGAGGTCACCTAAGGATGGGGGACCCATCCCAGGTAAGTCCAGGTGAGTATTTTTATTTTATTTCCAAACACAGCTCCGGGGCCCTGACTTGGGGCCCCCTACACATCGCTGGCATTCGTCCCTTGGGCATGGCCATTGGGGTGGTGGGCATGGCACCTGTCTTTACGAAGACAGGAGCCATGTCCATGGGGGTTGTGTGCCAGAAAATTGCGCTACACTGCTTAGAGGCAATTATTTTGGGCCTAAGCCTCCCCGGCCCTGTTAGCGTCCTTTCCAAGAACGCTAACAGGGCCTTAGCGCCGGCTGGCACCATTCCATAAATGTGGCACGCGACTGGCGTTTTGGAATGGCGCTAGCCGGCGCTATACTTTTTGACGCAAATCTGCGCTAACACAGGTTTGCGTCAAAAAGTATAAATCTGCCCCAAAGTATATGATGTTGGACAACACTGTTGGTTATATTTGCTGCTCCAGCCAGAAGCTTACCAGAATGAATATAAGAGCGTACATGTGTTATTTACTATTGCACCCACACTTGAGTGTTTGTAATGCTGAAAATATCAATAAAATTTATTTACAAAAAAAAAAAACCTAGAAGAGACCGCGAACAGCCTGCTTGTCTATGCACCTAAGATGCATCACTGGTCAGCCTCACTTTGCGGCAGCTCCAGCTACCTTCTTCTCCGAAGCAGCAACTCTGGTTCAGCGGTCCTTCACAGAGGACGTATCTGGCCTCGAAGTTAGTGCCATCTGGGCCCAATCCAATTTGTATGTAACCTGTGCCCCATCGCGGTTGATCATATTTTTTGGCTTTGCATGCTTAAATGTCCGAAGTTGGCACTTTGATCTTTTCTATGCTAGTTTTTAACTTAAAGTTTAAAAATTCTTTACTTTGGATTTGCTAATTGGAATTTGTCGTTTTGGTGTAAAATAATTTATTAAAATGTATTTTTTTTTAATTGGTGTGGAATGTTTCTTGTGTTATATTTCACTCTATTACTGCTTGTTTGCTGCATAAATACTAAACATTGTCTCTAATTTAAGCCTGACGGCTTTTGTGCTAATCTACCAGAGTGTTAAACTTAGGTTAATTTTGTGATGTTAGTGGTTCGCCCTTATGGGGATTGTGGTTGTTGCTTGAGCAGGGTTAACACTCCCCTCAACCAACAGTCTAGTTTCTCACATTAAAATTTCAAGACATCTATAAAATAAAGTGAATGTCTCATGTACAATTATGTGCCCTCATTAACATCAATACTCATTAAGATTATTACTATGGTTTATCCTTTTATTGTGTTGCCTTGTGACATAGTGATAGAGCATTTGACTGCAGCCTAAGGACTCACAGATACAAGGAGGGGTGGCTAGGATGGCAGCCGTATAGTCCTGGTGTTGATTGCACCCCCGTGGGGCACAACTGCACAAGGATGGAGTGGTGTGAACAGTTGTCCCCCTGGACCTTGCCCATGGCTGTCAGGCCACTTGCCACGAAGAGAGTGCAGGAGGGTCTGCCCTGTGCATAAAGTGCCGCCGGACCTGAAATAGCGGTGAGCGAAGCCGGTGATACCTGTGCCACCGTGCGGATGCACCAGTGGGACCCAGGCAGCTGATGCCAATGCTGTCGATGAGGGGCCTCCGACTTGGCCATGCGTGCCCCCTACTTCTTCTGGACACTCTGCAAAACAGTGGGTCAGAAAAATGGTGTTGCCAATGGCTGCCCCTGAAATACCTGCCTGGGAGCACGAGGAGTCACGGAGAATGAGATAGGTGAGGGCCCAGCTGGGAACACTTTGTTGGCCGAAAGCTACAATTGTTCTGGGACTAAAGGGCATGAAACTACTGGCAGCTGCTCTTCCCCTCTGGAGTTATGTATCGGGTGACCTGCCCATTAAAGCTGAAGCTGTGTGGCCCCTCACAATCCATTGATGAAGCCATGGGGGGCATTGGCTTACACTCTCCAAGGGACTACCTGGGAGTGTGTGCGCAGCTATCACGGCTCTGGATTGGAGCTTGAGCCTGTGTTCCTTCTGACCATATTGGGGAGTGGGAGACAACCACACTGTATGAAATCTCCCTGATTGGCCAATGTCCATCTTTCAGCCTGCAGTGCCCTTGCCCAGACACTTGGAGGTGAGCGTTTCTCACTGGGCAACATGGCGAGGGTGTAGTGTGAGCGCATTTGCCACCCGTGTGCATTCCAGGCCTAGCCCCTGCACTCAACCACGCAGTAATTGCATCAGCGACATACGCTTGCCTGTTCCGTCACTTACTCAGCCTCATAATTGCCTTATCTTCACTAACAAGAGGCCTCCTTGCCTCTTGTTGTCACTTGGGGTCCTCCGCATGGACTGTACAGCAAAGCAAACATACACTCTCTGTTGGACTCTGCCCCTTTGCTGGTGCAGTGCTTGACCTGGAATGTCTTCCCTTCTTCTTCTACCACTAGACGGCCTTCAACTCCTATGGCACCTAGGCTCCCGCTTTTACCCTGTACATGGTATTGGGTCTGGCGCAGCCCACTAGCAGACAGCCCACTAAGGCTCACAGCAGGTGTTAACATAATGCACCCATGGAAATCTATGGGTATCCTTGCACTTTGCTGCACTAGCATCAACATTTTTAATGCTAGTGCAGCAAAGTGGCACAACAGCAACAAAAATTCTGACGCTATTGTCCTAACGATCGCCATAGTGCGCCGTATTGTAAATTCATCGCATCCATGGTGTTGTTAGGTGAGACAAGAATGACTCAAAAAAACTGGCGCATCAGCACTGATGTGCTAGTTTCTTGTAGATCTGGCCCTATGTTTTGACATAGGGAGGATGTTTAAGGCTGTAGTGGAAATAATGTAGTGCGTTTCCAGGTAGTGTAGTTTTCAGGAAAGGAGTTGCCTAGGTTGTTATGGCACAATGCTACTACACGTATTGCACATACTGATGCTATTGCTCATTAAGTATAGTTGTGTAGACTATACCTTTTGGCTTGCCAATTCGTTATTATTAAAAATGCTTGGTACTCAGACTCACTGAGTGTAAACAGAAAGATCATTAGACATTCACTAGAGGGGGCACAATAAGCAAAAGACAACAGCGCTTTGTTGGAAGAACCTGGACATGAATATTTGTTTAGTGTGTGAACCTCTGCCCCACAGGCCTGTTTAAAGGGCTCGATTACAGCCTTGTAAACTGAAGCATAGTAGGGGTACGAGTGGGCTCCATGGGGAGAGTGATCTGCATTCTTCTTGCCTTTCTATAAACACTCTCACTTTGAAGTTACAGAAACCAAAGGAAACACTAAGCTCCCTTAGAAGATGGAGCCTGAAATTTGTGTTTGAATGCACAGAAAATGTGACAAGATAAGAACAAGCTTTAAAGGCCTGTTTACAGCAAGTGAGCTCTCAGAAGGATACAAGGAACACGGTTTGGGAAAGAGAAGGGATGAACTCAAGCTAGACAACCTAAAGCAAGAAGATCCAGCAAATAGAAAACAAGGAAATGTGAGTTACAAACCACAAACCCAGTGTTAAGCAATGGGCAGAATGCACTCCCAGGGAACCTTTCTGAATTCCCTCAAGATATATTCAGCAAACGAGACAGCTGCACTGTCTGGTAGGCTTCAGCCTAAAATGGGTGTAAGCAACACCAACCATTTCAAATTGAAGCCTACATTAGCCAATGTTAAAATAAACAGTTTCCTCTGCATATTGCCTTTGTATCAACTACATGTTAATCACATTGTGTTAATACAATTGTACATTTAATGAAAACTATCTTTCAGTCTGTACGCTGCTATGGCTGGCCATCGAAGCAACAGCCCCAATTAAGGCCCATATTTATACTTTCTGATGCAAAACTGCGCTAACGCAGTTTTGCATCAAAAAGTTTAGCGCTGATTATCGCCATTTTTTAACACCACCCGGGCATCATATTTATACTAGGATGCTGGGTGGCGCTAAAACTAGGTTAGGGTCATTTTTCCTGATGCTAACCATTGTGCCTTGTCGTAAGGCAAAATTACGTTAACGGAGGAAAAATGACTCTAATCCGTTTTACGACATGTAAACACGTCGCAAAACGGAAATGCACCATTTTTGCCTGCAATAACGTCAAAGAGAGACGCTAACGGCGTAGACAGTGCAAAGGAAAGGCAAGATGGACCCAGAAAGCCAGGAGCGACCCCAGGGAGACCCCATACAACCAGGAACCAGCTAGGAGGACACTGACAAGACCAAGAGAAGAGACAAGAGAAAGTTTTGTTTCAGTGCAGAGGAGCATGAAATACTAGTGAGAGAGGTGACGGGGCACCAACATCAACTCTTCATCACCTCAAAATTGCCAATTGGAAGGAGAGAGGCAATTTGGCAGCAGACAGTGGACAAGATTAACAGTGTGGCAGAGGTCAGGTGAACTGTCACTGAGTGCAAGAAACGCTGGCATGACTGCAAGCGGAGGACAAAGGAAAAAATGACAAGGAACAGGAAGGCAGCACTGCAGACTGGAGGTGGGAGTCCAACACCACAAGAGGACCTGGATGAGATGGAGGAGATGGTTGCAGCGGTCATCCCTGAAGAACTGGTCACTGGTCTTGCAGTACAGGACAGCGCAGACTACCAGGAAAGAACACATATGTAGGGTAAGTTGCATGGGGGACATATATATGCCAAAATGTCATGTGCAAGAAGGGGGCGGCACGTAAGTTACACACAATGCATGTCAGCACTGCAAATCGGGCAGTGGAAAGGGCAAAGAGCCAGGGCATGGGACCCTCTGCACTGCCCATGCCCAGTGCATGGGCTGTGCAGGGGCACCCAGGGGCCCACCATAACACAACACTAAAAACTTCTGCATGGGGGTTCACCGCCATGCCAAAGCTGGTGGAAATGCTGAAACAGACCACAATGGTAGGGCTGAACGTAAAACTGGTCTGGTGTCACAGGATTGGTAGGTATTTCCAGTATGTAATCTGCAGGAAACTGCCCAGTGACAGGCCATTGGCCCAAGGCGCATTCCCCATTGACAACATTTGCCACTACCACCCGTGCTGTTGGCGCTAGTTATTTAGAAAATGGCAGTTAGGTGCCCATAGGACAAACACACTCAAAATGAGTGATCCCCATCAAAGTAGCATCAGGCCCGATCAAAATGTAACTCCTGTCAACTGGTCATGTCCATAGACTCAATAACCATCAGGCACTGTCACATACATAATGATGTATCATACCCATGGTGGCCATCCCTGGGTTTACCCCGTGCCTGTGTCCCATTACCTACAATGCCACCATGCAGCATCTCAGGTATCATAGTGCAGGAGGACTGCATTGACGGGGAGGACATATGTATGTAGAAAGGCAAACACACCCGCACATTCAAAAGATGAAATGGAACTCTGCCAGGTCCATCAGAGCAATGCAATGTTGCACACATACACAAACATCAACATGAGGAACTAGCAATGGTAACAAGAGCATTGTGTCCTGGAAATGCCATGCATGGGGTGGTGCTAGGTCTCAGCACCGTATGGGTGCATGTGAAACATGAAAGACTGGGACATGGGCATATTGCCATGTGTGGTGCTGTGGCATCAGCACATCAACACCCATTGCAAGGCCTCACCATGCAAATGGAAGCATAGGGAGGGTTGATGAGGACAAGAAGGTGCCATGCCACAAATAGGACATAACTCACACCTAGAAGATGTGACGCAGATAATTGCACAAACTGCCCTTCCCTACATGTGACATCCAGGTGGGGCATAGGGCTGAGAGACTGCAAACATTAAGTACAGGAACAATGTATGGGAACCAAGATGACAATGAGCCACCAACAGGAAGTCAGTGCCATCACATATCAACTGCCATTACCCAGACACACTAATTTTACAATATCTCATTGCAGAGGACGATGGCTCTCCTGCGGATCTGCCTGTCCTGGACTACCCTGATGCCCTGGATGACTAGGTGACAACCATCAGCCAGAAGACCCTCCAAGATATCCTGGGAGCCAGACACCACCTCCAGTCGGAAGGAGGAGCATTCATGTAGCAGCCATTCCAGAGGCCCCACCCACCACCACAATAGTGTATCCTGCCAGCTCCAACACAGCTGAGGACTCCGAGGACACAGGGACCACCTTTGAGAGGACAATAGTGTGAGTCCAGCGGGAGTTGGCCAAGGAGGTGCGGGTGGGGATGCAAAGTATGGCAGTCAGCCTTGAGGGTATGCGCGCGTGCATCATAACGGCCACTGAACAGACAGCAGCCAAACAGGGCACACAATACCCACTGCATGGAGTCCAGAAGTGTCTGAGGGACCATACCACTGTCATGAGGGAGTTGACACAACACCTTTCCCTTCCAATCTCGCTGCAGCATGCATGACAACAAGCAGGACTCCATGTGCCACAGGGATGTTGCTGCCATACTCACAAATCAGCAGCTCCTCCTTGCTGCAGTGATGCCATATGTAGTTCCACAGATGGCAGCTGTCGAGAATTTGGTGTCCACTTCTCCAACCACTGAAATGTGTGTGGCCCCCTCTACCCCACCACCACCGCCATCAAGGGCAGAGGAGAAAACACACAGATCAGAGGATGAAGATGTGGAATAGATCATATTCACCCGTAGGTGTTCCTGGTAGCACCAGCCCATGCCACATGGGCAGTGATTTCCCTTTGTCCTGTGCTTGACATCATGCCAGTGATGCTACAGTTGGTGACATGCACTCTTCACGGACACACTGTTAACCTTTCCACTATGGACTGCAATTGTCTCTCACTACTCAATTGGCAATTCATGTTCCCCTGCATTAAACAACACTTTACCCAAACATGTCCAATGACGTCCCTCAACCCTGGACTTGTGTTGAATCACAATAAAAGGGAATTCACTAATGGGGTCACAGACCTGGACAATGTAAATATTGCACTACAACACTTGTAAATAAACAGCACCTATACAACCAGCATGTCTCTGTGTACTGTGACACATCTACTATGCTGTAGAATTGTGATGCGTGTAACATGTCGATAGTCACAGAGTGTCAGTACAAGAGTGCAGAAATATTGGGGGCATATATCTACGCACAAGGTACCTACATGAAGAATGTCACTGCTTGACACATCTTCTACAAGCAAGTCACTGTGTATGTGAAAAATGTTGAACACATGTATGCCTCACCCACTACATACAGCAGGAATGGCTGTTAAACAGTGCTCGGGCAATAACGTCAGCTGGGAGTACCAGTGAAACACATTGGTGTGAACAGATATACTTAACCTCATCTGGAATTGGCACTGCTCAGTTTAGCAGTGTTTACATGAAATGCAAGCTGTAGTCAGATGTCCCACAGTGCCCAACATTCAGACACAGGACCCAAACAATGACAGCTTAAAAACCACTCCTACCTGTCCAATACATAGGAAACCTAGTCACCTTGAGTGGTGGGTACACTGGATGGCGGATATATAGACAAGTAGATGTGTTGTAGTTGCCAAAGTGACAGCCCAGTTGTAAGTGGGAATGAACAAGTCAAGAGAGGGATCTGGATGCAGGACGGAATCCCTAGGCCAACACACAATTCTCACTGTACACTCATGAGAAGACCCTGAGACCCAAGCATATGACATGGGCAGTAAGGGAGTGCGTTTTTTTATATAGGTCTAAAACTGAATTAAAAACTATGAAAAATGCCTATCCTAACCTAAACTATCCTACCTATGCATTACCCACAATTGGCCCTAACTACCCTATGCTAAACTTACTTACAACATTTAACAACACACTCTAAACATTGGCACCCACCCACCTTATATCACAAGACACATGCAGGAGAGCATATACTAACCTAAACCTATACTACCTAATCCTAAACAAATATATATTTTTATCAAAAAAAATTTTTTAACACATAAATGGCCCATTACCCCCTACCCACCTACCCACAAACTAACATGTCATAATTTGAAAACTTACGCCCCAGAGCTACTTATCCTATCTAAAGAACTAACCTAACCTATTACTAACCCCCTAAAACCCACTTTAGAATATGAAAATGAATGAGGAGGGAGGGGACTCATCTGGGGGTGAACAGGAGGCGTCAATTAATAGGCTGACTCTCTTGAGTGTCCTCTTGACGACCTTCAGTCTCTTGGAGTTGCCGTCCACCTCCTTTTTGAGGCTGTCCAGCTAATTGAGGACCAGTTTCATATCCCTCTGTAGGTCCTTAATGTCTGACATGTCCATGGCAGCAGGAGTGGTGGGCTGTGGTGCCGATGGTGTTGCAGGTGGGGCAGAGGTGACGCTGGCGGCCATGGCCCCCTGTTTTGCTGTGGCGCTTGGTCCACTCTGTGTGGGTCCCCCCTGGCTGAATTCCCAGCATTTCTCAGTGGCTCGCTCCTTCCGATAGCTTTGTGCCATTCAGCGGATCTCAGACTCCACTGCCAAATATGTGGCGATAGCGCACTGACCTCTTCTGAAACGCTCTGAGTTCCTCACTGTCCATGTTGGCAGCTGTTAAATTGAGACAGGCAACCGTCGGTGTCAGCATTGTGTGATGTATGTACAGATGATACTCTACCTCGTTTTGCACATGCACATGCTCATGTATGGTATAGTTGATAATCATGAGGGGTCAGTGTTGAATGGAACACATGCAAGCCTGATAGAGATGACTGTCATCTACACTGTGACCATCACATCTGCCTACAAATATGTTGTTCCCCTACCCCTGTGCCTCAGGAGGGATGGCTATGCAATCCAACATCACAACTGTTGAGGTCAACCACTAAGGCATGTCCACTTATACATGGAGTTAGGGAGTGGACCAAATGTGAGGAGGGCTGCCAACTAGGAAGCAGGTATCCAAAGGTCATTCACATCTACATTCATGTGTCCAGGTGTGGACACCCATCAACACCTGATCTGCCAACACAATTCCCTGAACACCCATATTGATGACAGCACACGTCTTGCCTTGACCTGCATGCACACCTCTTAGATACCACATAAGTGGCACGTAAATGGAGTACAACTTATGGGGCACCAGGCTGAGGGACAGTTACCCACCCAGTCCTACACGTACATTACAATACAGGGATGCACCAATTTGTGTGAAAAACTGGTGCATCACGGTGTTGTGAGAATGACGGTATGACCCAGTGCCAATATAATGACAGTGGTGCACTTCCAAGTCACATGTGGGCCTACATATGGCTAGTTATCACCTTGTTCACACGCTGCTGCCCATTGCTCAGTACAAGACTCCCAAGATATGACTCTTTGCCTGTGAATGGGTAACCCTTGCATGGGACACAATGTCACCATCCAGCCTACTTTGAAATCTTATCATGTGCCAGCTCACTCACACAACAGCTGCAATCACTACACAGGACAGACATTATTACACTTACTGGATACATCTGGGTCCTGAAATCTTGCCACTTCTCCAATGGTGTAGGGGGCATGTCTACCTGTAAGTCATGGATGGAAAAACATGCTCAGTGTCATATCACTGTCTCTACGAGTGGACAACAAATCACAGTGTGTAACATTTTAGATGAGTGAGCTAGTGATTCTGCTTGAAGACAGTGCAACAGACATACCACTGCAAACCCACATTGACACTGACACTCTGGTGGTTGAGAGCCACACATCTGCACACATGCACTGGGCCTAAGACTCATGTAGTGCTATACACTACAACAACCATATGTGGCCAATCCATTAAAGATGATACTCCATGGCATGATTTGGATTTTGGTGACAAATCCATGGCACTACCCTGGTGCACTGCAATACAAGTAACTCAGGTATTGTGGCTTGTTCTTCAGGGCACACAGAGTAACTGTTTGATGGACATGGGGCTCAATTTTTAGTCTGCAATTATCAAGCGTTCAGTGATCCATGACTGATGTGGCACAGTTGTATGTTGGTAACAAGTGTCCCATTGCCAGTATCCCTAAGGCGGGTATGCCCCCTTTACCAACATAATGGCAGGGATCATGTGTGTGTAGTGATGACAATGTAGCACTATACATGGATTGCCCACTTTGCAGTCAGGATCCAGTGAAATATGGTATGCTGCCGGTGTCTTGCCTTAACATCATTGATACAATGCTGGCGCACAGAGGTTGGCTTGGCCCCTGAAATATGTTACTAAGTGATAGTCGTACATGACTCAACAAACCTCTGACCTGCATTGTTAAAATGTATAGACATGTGAACTCCATCTCAGTACTGTGACAGTTACACTTCGTTCTGGTTGCATTCAACCTGTCCATAAGCATTGCATACAGCATGACAACACATCTGTTACTGTCACTCAGGAGCGTTCTACAGTAAATGTATGTCAATGGGATGCTCACCAACAGGGCCACCGATCACCACACCCAGATGGTCTAGCAGATCCTGCTGTCTGGCCACCAGATCAGCCCAACAATGCTTCAGCTGGTGCTTGTTACAGCTGCTGCAGTACACCCTCTTCAGGTGGCGGAGCACCTTGCCCCACCGCAGCCGCCTCACCTACGTCTGATACCCCTGTATCACTCTGCCCCCCCATCTCAAGCATCATTGGCAAGAAGTGGCCCACTAGCCACATGAAGCCTCCAAGCTCCTCCTCCACCATCCTTGTCAGCCTCCCCCTTCCTGTTATGTCCCTCACGTACAATGTAAAACAGTAAATAGCAAAATAAAATTTGACAAAAAAGGAAACTTACAGCCCAAACTTATTAACCCTAACTAACCCAACTAATCTAATACCCGTACAGACACCCCACAGTGCAAGTACAAAGAGAAATACAGAAAACTACACAAATTCACAGACCCTGGTACAAGTAAGTCACAATTCACACCAGACACAACAAGAGAGACAGTACAAGATACAAAAATCACCTAAAACACACCACCAACACCAAGACACAGCCACACAGTCGAAAGATGCACAGACTGTAAAGTGAAAGTACACCCAATGTACCATGCCTGTAAACAGGATTTCCTATGACATCACTTCCTGTCCCCTTGCGTTATGTTTTACGTCAGGCGTGTATTTTATTTACGCACAAGACATTTGTGTGACTATTTCCAATGCATTGCCTATGTGTGCTGCAATATAAGACGTATTACCTGTATGCTTCAATTTCACAGGATATCCGCATGAGTGTAGTGCGAGGGAGGAATTCACGCTAATGGCCCATGGCTCGAAACTTTGCGTTTGCGAATGTTTTTGACACATTTGCGTCAAGAGTTTTGACTCTATTCATGATTGCGTGATTTTGTTCCATTGACCATGGATGCACCCTGTATCAACATGCAAATGGGATGGGATGGGCTGCAGTGTGTAATATAATGTATGGCCACATGTGGTAGACCATGCAACTTTGTGATTTGGGTGTGTATGGTCTGTTACACCGATGTGTGTGTTTCTGAATGAACGACATTCAAAACATTGGACGTCATGCATATGTATGCATGTGTGACAACTGTGTATCTTCATTTTATGGCAGTCAGTGATCTACAACAGTCATGGTATGTGTTTGTGAATTGTGTTGACTCGCGATGTGTGTTGTTGTTTGACTTTCAGGGCATTACATTTAAGACGACATACACAACTCAGGCATTGTTGATGATGGTTGATGAGTGCTATGTAGGATATGTTATCCCTCAACTGTCTCTAAATGTAGGTCATGAGTTCATGGTGACTTGTGTGTGGACTACACATATGTCTGACATGTGTACATATTTGGTACGTATTGTTTGACACACTATGCCTATATTCCACCCATATCATGTTTTGAACACGTCAGTTTGAACTCATTACAATTAGCTGTTTATTGTGCTGTTGTGGTGGACCTGCTGCCCCAGCTGCATGTGTTCTCATTAGTTCTGATGCGCATTCCACAGAAGTGTCCAGTCCAATTGTGTGGGCCTGTGTACCCTCTGTCAGGATTAAGCCCCATGGCAGTGGCAGGACTGATTTCCAGGGATGGACTGTGCAGGGCAAGTGTTTTGAACATTGCTTGTCATACCTTGGCCAACCATGCTATCCATTGTCACCAATGATCCCCCCCTTATCACACAAGCTCTTTGCAGCCATTGCAAGTCTCACACTTAGTAATGCCAGTGGTCTGTTCAAACATTCCTGTCCTTCTGTTATTTTATATCCACTGCCTCATGTGTGGGGCCCTTGTTTACCTCATTATTGGAGATGTTAAAGATGTATGTCATGGGCTACACTTGTACAACTTGACAACGTGGATGTGACTCATATGTTGTGGTCCATAGATTGTGTCATTCAGTTGTGACTTTCAAGTGATGAGTCTATTTGTGATGTGTGTGATGGTTGCAGTACAATCATATGCATCACATGTGATGTTGCAACAGAAGTTTTCAGATTTCTATTTGTGACATGCTCAGTGAGGTAATACTCACATTCCTAAGGTACATGTGATGGAGAATGAAGACACCAGAGCAGGATTGTGTGATCAAGTAAGGTGTTTATCTACAAATATTTACAAGGTGTATAGAGTGACTATAAAGTGAAAAAGTTGTGTACGATTTGCTGTCTGCAGTGTATTCCAGCAGCTGTGTTCTGCTATTTTCCCTCATTTTCCCTGCCACCATCCTCCTTCTCCTCCTCAGGCAGGTCTTGGTCTGGCTCATATAATGGGATGTTCACCCTCACACAAATGTTGTGCAGGATAGCACAGGTCAGTATAATTTTACAATGTGTGGGCATATAGGAGGCTGTCTCCAGTGATGTCCAGGTACCTGAATCTGGACTTCAGGATGCCAAAAGTCCTTTCCACAATGGTGCGTGTCCTCCAATGTGCCTCATTACAGGCACGCTCTGCTGCTGTGCTTGGGTTAGGGGATGGGGTCATGATCCATGGCTGGATCCTATAACCCTGATCCACTGCAAAAGATAATAGGAGTGAGTATTTTGTTAATGCTTGCAACAGGATTGTCATGTAGCATAGCAGTTTATATATTGTGTTGTTTGTGACTCATATGTGTTTGTGGTATAGCCTGAGTTCCTGGCCTTCTGTAAGGTCTTCTTAGCACTGGGTTGTTGGACATGACAACTTGTGTTTGGCTCAAGGACCTGGGATATATGATTTGTTTCCTAACTGTTGGTCAATATGTATGTACCATGCGTTATGTAGTGTCCCATATATATCAGTGTGCTTTCACTGGAAGGGACATGATACAGCCACAAATGGGTTCAGATTTGGTGGTAACATGGTTGCACCACATGGCCTGGACATCCAATCCATTTAGACATGTGTCAGTGCAGATGAAATGTGACACTGAGGCCCAATGAATTGGGTAGGTGACAATGCACAACACATCTCCAAAATTGGCAGTACTGACCTGTTAAGTATTGACAATGCACAGCTGTCCCATGTGTGACTTGTTTCTAGGCAACCCTTTGTTGTTCCCTTTGCCAGTTGCTCAAGTGCAGCCGTGCACCTACACTACTGACCTTGAACCAGGGACCCTGACTAACTGCCTTTTGGAGGTGGATGTATCTGTGCAGGAAGGGCCACCTCCCTATACATATGCTGTTTTGATGGACAATTGGCTCTTTCAGTGTGTGCAGCAGTATGCATTGGTGGCACATTAATATGTGTTCATAGCACAGTCCACTTCCTTATTGCTACCTGCAACGGCACCCCTGCAGTGGTGTTTGATGTTGGCACTGCCTCAGTATTTCCCTGACACCTACATCTGAGTCAGCATCATCATGCTATGTGTCTCATGGTGTAAGACCTGCTGCAGCACACATTGCACACCCCTTCCACGCTACATACTGCTTGGGCGGGTGGCCGATTGACTATGTGGCCTCAAGTCATTGGAAATAGTTCATCTTCCAAGTTTAACTTACAGTGCAGGCCATGACACTGTCACTGTGGGCTTTGACATTGTTCCCTTGGTGCTCCTGAGTGGCAGCTAATGTGTGTGGAAGCCGTCAGGTGTCCAAGGATGTGTATCCCATTGTGTCAGGGTGTACAACATAACTACCAGTATCGCACCTCAGTGTCACCCTGCCCCTGTGTTAATGTACTGGTGTATGTTTTGTGTGTCCTACTGGGTTGTTGTGCTGTGTGTATTTTTTATTTAAATATATTTTATTAGTTATGCAGGTGTAATAAATATATACACACATTAATAGGTTTAAACTACCCTTTCCCCGGTGCCCCCGTGTCAGCTCCCAGCAAACAGTTAGACGCTCCCTGACCTGCATAGTCCATCTAATTAGTAAGCCTGAACAGAGTCTGAGTTTTATGCACAGTTATGGATTAAGGTCTTCATCAGCATCTGTTCCGAGGGCAGAGTGAGATTGTTCCGATGTTGTATCGCTCTGATTTTTTAGGCAATCAAGCAAGGAGTCCCGTTGTCATGCTGTGTCCCTAGATCTGCAACCCCTCGCCGCCTCCCGGTGCAATATTCTCCCCTCTGCCTCCGCCCACTTTATTACTGTGTTCTGCCATCTTTGTAGGTGAGGGCCCCTTGGATCCTTCCAGTGTGTCGTAATCTCCCTCTTAGCCAGTATTAATGCTAGGTCTATGTATCTGTTGGTTGTTTTTTTGGCGAGTAGATGGGGAAAATCCCGCAAAAATGCTACCGGGGGGACAATTCGAGTCTTCTACCGGTGACTGCAGTCAGGCTCTGGAACACCCCCTCCCAGTAAGACCCAATCTTTGAGCAGCGCCACAACATATGATCTAGCCCTGCCTCCGGCTCCGAGCAGCAGGGACACCCATCGCACCCAGATGATTTCATTTTCGCTGTTTATGCGGGATAAGGTATGCCCTGTGATAGATATAGAGGTTAATTAATTTGAAGCAAGCGTTCCTAGATACTGTGGGTATGTGTGCAGTGATTCTTGCCCATCTCTGCTCGTCTATAGGGGTCCCCAGATCCGCCTGCCACGCCAGATATAGTTTGTCAAGAGGAAGGGCAGTGTTTTTATGTAATGCCCTATAAATGGCTGACACCCCCCTGTGTAGCGATAACCCGGCATCCATCATGTATAGGTGGCTCATGGGGTCCTAATTTCCAGGATCTCTGTATGACTCTTGTGATTGAATTATATAAGAGGAACATTCCCGGGGGGACATCAAATCGCTCCCTCAAATCAGCAAAGGTCAGCATCCTTCCGTTACTAAACAGGTCCCCCAATACTGTAATATTATGTGTGGTTAGTCTCAAGACCCCTGTCAGGGCCCACCCACCTGGTAGCTGGGCCAAACCACCTATCGGTATTTCCGGCGCGTAATGGAGCGCGGTGCTCGTGCGCTGCAGACCACCCCTCCAGCACACGCGCATTGTATGTAATGCCTGTGGGTGTTGTGCATGTCGTCCCCTGGGGTTCAATAATATGTTCAGGAGGGCAGGAAGTGAGTGCCTCCTACCTCGCTGTGCATCCGACTCCTCGCATTCAGCGTGTAGTGATCTCGCCAACCATTGCAGCTGACAGGCTAAATAATAGACCTCCACATCTGGTGCAGCCAGTCCTCCCTCCGATGTGGGTCTCTGAAGTGTACTCGTGGCCAACCTATGTCTGCTTGATCCCCATATAAAACCAGTTATCGTGGTGTTAATGTCCCGGAATAATGATTGCGGAATAACTAATGGGAGGGTGGAAAAGTAGTACATCAGTCTGGGTAATGCTACCATTTTTATCAGTGCCACTCTCCCTGTTACCGACAGTGGAAGCGTTTTCCAAAATAGTATGTCAGATCTGAGTTTCCTAACCGCCCAATGCACATTGCCATCCAGTGGAACTTTGGGTTTATGATATATATTTACCCCTAGGTAGCAAAATGTGGAAGGGGTCCAATCAAGCCCCCGTGTGTTTCCCACCCTCGGATCTCCCTCCCTCAAGGGGAAGATATGAGATTTTCGCCAGTTACTGCGCAGTCCGGAGGAGTCTCCGAATCGTTCCAGCAGTGCCATCCCTCCTGGCAGATCAGCTTCTATGTCTCCCAGAAAGAGCAGCATATCATCCGCATAAAGCGCAATGTGGTGGTCCGGCGCCTCAACATTGAGCCCCATAAAGTAGCTCCCGACCTCGCAGCCTGTGCAAGAGGCTCCACCGTGATCGCAAATAGCAGAGGCGACAGCCCTATCTAGTGCCACTGCCTATCAGATATGGCTCTGACACTGTCCTACCTTTGTGCACCTGTGCCGTCGGGTTCGTGTAGAGCAGATTCGTCCACCGGATAAAGTCTTGTCCCAATCCCATGCGCAGCATTACCTGTTCTAAAAAGTCCCACCTAAAAGCTTTCTCAATATCCACCGTTATAATTGCCGTGTTCTGTAAGGTTGGGGAATTAGAGTGCAGGATCGAGATCAGTCGTCTGATATTCAGAGCTGTGTTGCGCTGGGGGACAAACCCAGATTGGTCTTTGTGAATTAGTGTTGTCAGATGAGGTAAAAGCCTGGCAGCCAGTATCCAGCTAAGTATTTTATAGTCCATATTGAGCATGGACAGAGGGCGATAAGAACGCACATCTACCGCCGGTCTGCCAGGCTTCAAGAGTGGTATCACTATGGCCTTGTTCGTGGTTTGAGGCAGCGAGCTCCTCTCCCTCACCTCTGAGTAGAGTGTGCAGAGATGTGGGGATAATTGATCCAGGTAGGTGTCGTAGAACTCCACAGGGAGCCCATCTGCCCCCAGGACCTTCCCACTAGCCATTGTTTTCACCGCCACTTTAATGTCCGCAGGGGAAATTGGTTCAGCGAGGGCCTGTCAGTCCTCCTCCCCCAGTTGTGGGAGAAGAAGGTCATCTAAGTCCCATAACTGCGCCGGGCTCAGAGCCTCTGCAGGCGGGGCATACATCAGAGAGTAATAGTTAGTAAACCTATCATTAGGCCATGCCAGCAGCGCCCCCACCTTATCCCCTTCTGCATGTGGTCTAGATATGTACTGTTTATAATCAAAACTGCTCAACTTTTTTCCGCTGCTGTTGCGACCCTTTTTCTCTGGCTTCTGTAAGAAGGGGGGCCAATTCTGGAGCGTTCAGTCTACGGCGTTCAATAACCGTCTTGAAAGTCTCCCATTTAACCAGGTACGTATTTTGTAGGTCGGGGGTCCCATAGTGTGTGGGTGTGTAAAGCATGAATATTACCACCCCCCATATCCGTTTAAGGTGGGCTGTTAGGGAGGCGTTCACAACAGTTTCGAATATATCAGAGGCCATATTGCAGGGAGCAACAAAACTATGAAACATGGAACCATAACCCCAATACCCCAACTCCCTCTCCCCAGGACCGGCATCTAGAACTATCCCCGTCCAAACTGTAAATGGTTTAGCTAACATTAGGTATTCAGGGGCGAGGAACAAAGGACCAAGAGCCAGCTCCCCGGCAGGCCACTGGGCGCCCATTTTGATCAGAATTAAGTGTCATCGTCCGGCCGCACCAATATATGCAACAGGGCGTCACTGTATGTAGTCTGGTGGGGTCCTCGCCGGATGCGGGGCTCGGCGTCAGGGCATCGTCGACTTGATGCAGGCTTTCTTCTTCTAGGACCTGGTGAGTGTTTATCAGGTCATCCTTCTCTGTCCGGTGAAAAAGGCGGAATGTCTCGTTTCTCCTATGTGGGTGATCTATAAGCCCTTCATCTCATAGGTACACGGGGTTCACAAAATATCGTCTGACGTTCCCGGCTTTATCCTTGGCATCAAAGTTAGAATCATGGTCGGATAAGGCCTCAGAGGAATGGGACGATTCATGGCTCCCCCTACTCATAGTTGCTGCCACGTCCACTACTTCTCGCATTTCCTGTAGCGCCTGGTGGCACGGGGTGCCACGGCCGTTTTCGTCTGCTGGGTCTATCATGCCGCCTGTTCGAGTTATCCCCAGCAGTGGGTCTGCAACTGTCGAGTCATGTGATTCCAACCAGTCCGACACCATTTGTGGCGTGGTGAAGAAGTGAACCTTATTGTTAAAGGGAATCCTTAATTTGGCCTGGAAGAGCATGGCATACTGGATTCCCCGTTCATGGAGTCTTCTTTTAGCTTCGTTAAAGGATGCTCTTTGCCTTTGCGTTTCCCTGGTGAAGTCCGGAAAAATCATTGTCTGCTGGTTCCTTAGCTTTATTTCCCCCTTTAGTCTTGCCTGGGTCAGAACACAGTCTCTATCCTTGAAGTGGAGCAGTTTGGCAACATTCGGGCAGGGTCTTGCTCCCAGGGGGGGCGGCCTTGCTGGTATTCTGTGGGCCCTTTGAATTGCAAAGAAGGGCGATAGTCCCTCAGGGGCCACCACCTCCCATATCCAATGTTCCAGGAAGGCCTCCATGCTCGCCGCCCCCTGCTCTGCCTTTTCAGGGAGACCCACCAGTCGGATATTGCTTCTGCGAACTTGATTTTCCGCATCCTCCGCCCGTGCTTCTAGGGTCTTAACTCTGGATGTGAGGTCCGACAGATACTTGGACAGTACTTGATGGTTTGGGGCTAATTGTTCAGGGCTTTTTCGTTAGAGACCACCCTATCTGTTAGCTGGCGATGGTCATACCTGAGCAAGGACATATCTACTGTTAGGGTGTCAATTTTTTGTTCAAGGACCTGCTGGGACGCCTGACTCGCCTGGAGTATGGTGTCAAGGGTGGTCTCAGGGGATAGGCTGCAGTCGCCTGCCAATGTGCCAGTGCCTTGCCCTCCGGCAGGATCGCCCCCTTATTGTCTCTGTCTGGGCCCTCTTTCTTTCTTGGTTTGCCCATTGTGGCGGTCGCTGTCTCCACTCCTTTCACAGGGATAGGTCGCCTCCCAGTTGTAGAGGGATACCTGGTCACAGACTGTCCGAGAGATAAAAGATAAGCACCCCAGCTCTGGTCTCAGCCCGGGCGTGCATCTGCCAACTGCTGGTTTCACAAGCTTGGATTTGGTCCCCCCTTCACAGTCCTGGGACCTTATGCAGGGGCATGAATGAGTTTCTGAGGGTCCATAACAATGAGACGGGGCGCACCAGTCCACTCTTCCCATGCAGTCCAGATTTCTGTGGCTGTCTTCGCCAATTCTTGGTGGACTCTCGCTATCAGCCACTTCTGTGATCTCCCTGCTTCATAATGTTTGATGCAGTAAAAAGTTTTCCAGTGCGATGAGGGTGGAACCGCTTCTCCCCCCGTCCCTAGTGTTCAGATAGTTCTGAGGGGGGGGATTATGGGCAAGGCCACAGTCACTGCCCCGCGTGGGCCGGTGCACCAGTAACAGGTCGAGCCTCCTCGTCGGCATAGCAATGATTGCGGCCCCCACTTACCCCCAGAGCGACCCTCCGATAATCTCCAGCCGAGTGAGGGGGGTGGTTGCCTTCCACACGATACAGCGCTGGGGTGGTCCCCCTCACCAGCGGTCTCACCTTGCACTTGTGGCAGGGCTGAGTGTCGATGTGCGGTGCTGCTACCGCGACCTTGCCTGTTTGCGGTTCACGGCCGCCATTTTGTCCCACGGGTATCCGTCTTCAGGTCACTCCGTACGGGGCCGCGGGGCGTTTTCAGACCCCAGGAGGTATTTGTGCAGGTGCCCCAGTCTCACGGGTCCACTTGGCGCTCCTTGGCCCCACTCTCGGGCTGGCCGGCGCTGCAGGAGATCTAATGCCCTCTGATGAGCGCCGGGAGCTCCGCTTCTAGCGTGCAGCTCCATCGGTACCAGGCCATGCCCCCTTTGTGCTGTGTGTATATTGATAGGTTTGGAGACATACCGACAAGTAAGCCATTGCCATATTGTCCATCCTGGAAGGGCTTATAGATCCTGCTGTGCTGGAATATGAAGGAGCCATTGATGCTCCTAGGATGCTTGGTCAAGATGTTAGTGAACAGTCCCTGGTGGTCAACTATGGCCTGCACATTGATAGAATGCATGTGCTTTCTGTTCCTGAATAGGTGCTCTATTGCTGCAGGTGGGACGATCCGGACATGGGTGCAGTCAATTGTACAGAGCACATGGGGGAAGCCATGGATTTGATTAAAACCCCTGTTTTATCTCCTGCTGCGTCTGCTGGGTGTTTTGGAAGTTGATGTGGTGGGGTGTCAGGGAGATTATGGCATCTATCACCTTGGGCAGGAAAGCCAAGAAAGAGGGCTGTGATACTCCTGCAACCAAGGCACTCGTTGCCTGGAAGGAGCCACTTGCCAACATATGCAGGTCAGCTAGCAGCTTGGTCACAGGTGGTATGCTGTGTGGTGTCTGCACGCTAGCTGTTAGTTGTGGCTCTATATGGCAAAGAGCTGCAGTATGGCTTGGCAGTTGAGTTGATAGCTCCGAATGATGTCCTGATCCCTGAGGTCAAGGAAGGTTGTCCTGTTTCTGAAAAGTCTCTCCTGCATTCTGAGTTGCCTTTGTGGGCCGCGTTGGGTTGGTGGGGGTTGCTGCCATCGGTCCTGTGCTTGCCATTGTCTTGCAGGCTGCATCAGTAGCACCTCCATGTTGTCCTGTTGGTCTGTGGTGTTGCTTGTGTGTTTTCCTTAAGTAGTGGTGAGTCTGCCTCATTTTAACGCCTGCCCTGACCCAAGTGTTAAAATTTGACACAAATCGGAGTTAACGCCATTTTTTGGGTCCGCCTCCCACCTGTGCGTCATTTTTGCCCAGTTGGATAAATATGGCGCTAGGGGCTTTGAGTAAATTTTTGGACGGGATCGCCTACCTTGCATCTCATTGATGCAAAGTGGTTTCACGCATCCATAAAATGACGTTATCTCCATATTTGTGACCCTAGACGGGTCTAGCGTCAAAGTATAAATACGGAGTTAAGTTTGCACTGAATTAGTGTAAAAAAAATTACGTTAATTCAGCACAAACAAAGTATATATATGGGCCTAACACTGCCTAAATCCCTTATAAAGTTGTCCACACCTTCGTACCTGGTTGGTAAACTGAAAGTCTCTGGTGCTCATTGAGGAACAAGAAACGCTGAATCCCTCCAACCTTGAACCCCAACCATTCTCAGTGCAAACGCACCTGGTCCTTAATAGGTAAACTTACCAGGTGACGGTTATAGGCCGATGAATCTTTTGGATCGCATGGAGTATCCTAGTCATGTAATGATCAGTGACTTCAGTAATCAATGTAATCAATCAATAACCACTGAGAAAATCATTAGTCAATAGACAATTATAACCAACATTGCATTAACAAATTGTATTTCTCTATTAATTACAATTCTAATTGCATTTGATTTCTTCAAACTTTATTCAATCAGCTCAGAATTAGTTTATTAGCGACCACCAATAACACAATCTAATCAGAACTTGAGAAAACATATCATCAAAAGCCTTAGCGTAAACCAAAAAAGCTGAATATAACGACATTAATAGCAGAGTTCAGCAATCAATTTGTCAATCATTTGTCACTGTCCACGTCACCCAAGAAGAAAACTACCTAACCCAGATTAGCATCAGCATATGGGATTTCATGCGAAAACAAATTAGAAAATATAAATTTGGAAACCATCTGGCTAGAAGGGAAAACTATAAAACAGCGCAGTTAGTACCTAGAAGAAAAGGCACAAAGTTAGTCCGTCACATTGTCACAGCTACATATCCACACAATGGATCAGCAACAAAGTCAGTCTTTGTCTTCAGGTCATCAATAGATCAGCAACGTATCAGGTGCTCAAGCGTATGAGCCCAATGACAGAATCTCGAACTGTGTCTCCTGATATCATCAGCATTCAGCCCTCGCATCTCCCTAAATTCTGAAGTTTTAGCCCCTTGTCATGACTGTTTCTTGAAGTTTTTCACTCCATCCCCTTAATTTCTAATTGGTCAGTCAACCAGCAGATATGACTCTAACCTATAATATTAATTTTACAAATCTATGAG
Organism: Pleurodeles waltl; assembly: GCF_031143425.1. Classification (NCBI taxonomy): domain Eukaryota; kingdom Metazoa; phylum Chordata; class Amphibia; order Caudata; family Salamandridae; genus Pleurodeles; species Pleurodeles waltl. The sequence goes on along the minus strand of NC_090444.1, from coordinate 608,208,218 downwards.
TTCTAATGTTTCTCCATTCCCAATTAGTTGATTGGTCCGCTGTGCGATGCCCTCATCATCCGGCTCATCAGGTATCGAAAATGTTGCATGTTCCTCTTCAGTCAGTGCTCTCATTGTTCAAGTCCTGGGAAAGTACATTTAGCCTACTCTACACATAAGTGTATCAATTTGACTTCATCATCTCTTGTCCGTCGGTACACTGCAGAAAATTCTAGAATAGCAACTTTACTATTGGGTGATTCAGGGTCAGGTTAATGCATCAACTTCTCTGCAGTGGGCTAGAAATTCAGCTTCTTGTGTGAGACCTGGAAAAGACTAGGCCACAACTTCAGCTTAAGTTAATTCTACAAATTAATGCAAACATAGGTTACATGTATCATTATGACACATTACTACATTATTCTTACACATTATCATTATCTCACACATTTTTAGTTCTTTTAGTTCAAATTCGAATAAGTGGCTGACATACACCATGGGCACATTTTCAAAACATGCACATTAGTTTTCTCTACGAATAACTTCTCTATGAACTCTTATAAATCATAACATATATGCATTTTTAACCCCTTCGCTGCCAGGCCTTTTCCCCCTCCTGTGCCAGGTCTTTTTTTGGCTATTTGGGGCAGTTCGCGCTTAGGCCCTCATATCTTTTTGTCCACATAAGCTAGCCAAGCCAAATGTGCGTCCTTTTTTTCCAACATCCTAGGGATTCTAGAGGTACCCAGACTTTGTGGGTTCCCCTGAAGGAGGCCAAGAAATTAGCAAAAATACAGTGAAAATTTAGTTTTTTGTATAAAAATGGGAAAAAGTGGCTGCAGAAGAAGGCTTGTGGTTTTTCCCCTGAAAATGGCATCAACAAAGGGTTTGTGGTGCTAAAATCACCAGCTTCCCAGCTTTCAGGAACAGGCAGACTTGAATCAGAAAACCCAATTTTTCAACACAAATGTGGAATTTTACTGGGACATACCCCATTTTTACGATTTATTTTGTGCTTTCAGCCTCCTTCCAGGCAGTGACAGAAATGGGCGTGAAACCCATGCTGGATCCCACAAACCTAAACATTTCTGGAAAGTAGACAGAATTCTGAATTCAGCAAGGGTTAATTTGTGTAGATCCTACAAGGGTTTCCTACAGAAAATAACAAATGAAAAAAACAAATATTGAAATTGAGGTGAAAAAAACAGCAATTTTTCTCTACGTTTTACTCTGTAACTTTTTCCTGCAATTTCAGATTTTTTAAAGCAATACACCGTTACGTCTGCTGGACTCTTCTGGTTGCGGGGATATATAGGGCTTGTAGGTTCATCAAGATCCCTAGGTACCCAGAGCCAATAAATGAGCTGCACCCTGCAGTGAGTTTTCATTCTATACAGGGTTTACAGCAATTCATTTGCTGAAATATAAAGAGTGAAAAATAGCTATCAAGAAAACCTTTGTATTTCCAAAATGGGCACAAGGTTATTTGCACATATCTGAATTCCGGGGTGACCATACTAGCATGTGAATTACAGGGCATTTCTCAAATAGACGTCTTTTTTACACTCTCTTATATTTGGAAGGAAAAAATGTAGACAAAGACAAGGGGCAATAACACTTGTTTTGCTATTCTATGTTCCCCCAAGTCTCCAGATAAAAATTATACCTCACTTGTGTGGGTAGGCCTAGCGCCCGCGACAGGAAATGCCCCAAAACACAACGTGGACACATCAGATTTTTTGACAGAAAACAGAGGTGCTTTTTGCAAAGTGCCTACCTGTAGATTTTGGCCTCTAGCTCAGTCGGCACCTAGGGAAACCCACCAAACCTGTGCATTTTTTAAAACTAGAGACCTAGGGAAATCCATGATGGGGTGACTTGTGGGGCTCTGACCAGGTTCTGTTACCCAGAATTCTTTGCAAACCTCAAAATTTGGCAAAAAAACACGTTTTCCTCACAATTCGGTGACAGAAAGTTCTGAAATCTGAGAGGAGCCACAAATGTCCTCCCACCGAGCGTTCCCCCAAGTCTCCCGATAAAAATGATACCTCACTTGTGTGGGTAGGCCTAGCTCCCGCAACAGGAAATGCCCCAAAACACAACGTGGACACATCACAATTTTTGACAGAAAACAGAGGTGTTTTTTTTAAAGTGCCTACCTGTAGATTTTGGCCTCTAGCTCAGCCCGCACCTAGGAAAACCGACCAAACCTGTGCATTTTTTTAAACTAGAGACCTAGGGGAATCCAAGACAGGGTGTCTTGTGGGGCTCTGACCAGGTTCTGTTACCTAGAATCCTTTGCAAACCTCAAAATTTGGCCAAAAAAACACGTTTTCCACTGATTTCGGTGACAGAAAGTTCTGGAATCTGTGAGGAGCCACAAATTTCCTTCCACCCAGCATTCCCCCAAGTCTCCTGATAAAAATGGTACCTCACTTGTGTGGGTAGGCCTAGCGCCCACAACAGGAAATGGCCCAAAACACAACATGGACACATCACATTTCTTCACAGAAAACAGTGCCTACCTGTGGATTTTGGCCTCCAGCTCAGCCGGCACCTGGGGAAACCTAGCAAACCAGTGCATTTTTTAAAACTAGAATCCTAGGGGAATCCAAGATGGGGTGACTTGTGGGGCTCTGACCAGGTTCTGTTACCCAGAATCCTTGGCAAACCTCAAAATTTGGCCCCAAAAACTCTTTTTTCTCTCATTTCGGTGACAGAAAGTTCTCGAATCTGAGAAGAGCCACAAATTTCCCTCCACCCAGCGTTCCCCCAAGTCTCCCCATAAAAATGGTACCTCACTTGTGTGGGTAGGCCTAGCGCCCACGAAAGGTAATGGCCCAAAACACAACGTGGACACATCACATTTTTTCACAGAAAACAGAGGTGTTTTTTGCAAAGTGCCTACCTGAGGATTTTGGCCACTAGCTCAGCCGGCCCCAGGGGGGGGGCAGAAATGGCCTAAAGTAAATTTGACCCCCGGGAGCAACCCTTGCCTAGGGGGTCGCTCCCCTTGAGTGACATTGGCGCAAAAAAGAAAATCCCCGGAGCTTAGTGGTTTCTGCACCCTTGGCCAGATTGGCCTCATAAAAATAGGCCTAAATGTAATTTGCCCCCTAGGGGAGCGACCCTTGCCTAAGGGGTCGCTGCCCACCTCAAAAAAACCAAAAACATTAAAAAAAAAAAAGATCCCTGGTGCCTAGAGGTTTCTGCCCCCGGGGGGGGGGGGCAGAAAAGGCCTTAAAAAAAAAAAAGCCCCCCCTGGGAGCGACCCTTGCCCAAGGGGTCGCTCCCTTATGCCAGTTTCCCAGTAAAAATAAAATCCCTGGTGTCAAGTGGGCTTTGCAATCCGGCTTTTGAAACGCTGAGAGAGACTTCAAAGGGAAGGAAATAAATTTCCTTCCCTTTGAAGCCTCTCTTGGCCTCCTCCACGTGATCGGAAAAGAAATGCCATGCATTTCTCTTCCAAGCGCTGGAAGCTGAGATTCCAGCACGAAGGAGGAGGCCCTGTGACAATCAGCGCGCGAGGCACGCTGACGTCACAGGGGGGTTAGGGGGATTAGGGGGGTCGGGGAGGAAGGGGAAGGGAGTCCCCTTCCATCCACGACCGGGGTGTGTGGGTGGGGGGCACATAGCGCTCCCCCCAGTTCCCGGGTGCAGGACGAGGTGATCTCGTCCAAGGCACCCGGGAACCGATGCCTTGGACGAGATCACCTCGTCCAAGGCACCGTAGGGGTTAATAATTTCCAATCAGCATATCTAAGTCAACAGTCCCTCCTCTGATGACTAAATATGTCATCACACCTTCCTTTTCCCATCATTTCACAGTTCTGTTTCATTTGTAATTTGTCTCCTTCTTAAACCTTGGACCACTACCTGCCCTGAAAAAAATGTTTTGGGTCCATTCACAAACTGGAAGGGGTCCCGTGGGGACCCCTTCCAATTTGCAAGTGGGTTACCATCCACTTGAAGTGGATGGTAACTGCGATACCCTTTGCGACCGCATATGCGGTCGCAAATGGTATTGCATACCACTCCGAATCGCAAATAGGAAGGGAACACCCCTTCCTATTTGCGATTCTGAAATGCATATTGCGAGTCGGTCCCGACTCGCAATATGCATTTCTGCATAGCAAAGAGGCATTTGCGCCTCGCAAACGGCGATTTTCGCCATTTGCGAGGCGCAAATCCTTTGCTACATCTGGCCCTTAGTCTCTTATCTCCTTATCATTGTTCGGAATATACGAAAAACAATGCCTAGCATTAATCATTTTACAGACTCCGCCGTCTTTTGCTAAAAGAATGTCTAAAGCAAGCCTATTTTAAAGCGTCATAGCTCTATTTGCCGCTAATTCAGTATCTATCAGGAGTATTGCCCCTGTAAAATTCGGGAGCATGTTATCCACAATAGTAGACAACTTTCGTATCTTGATTGGATTCAAAATGACTCCCACTGAGGGAATCATTGCACCAAAGATATCCCCCACAATTGCAGAAGAAGTTTCCCTCCTCTGTCGCCTATGATGTAATTCAGTCAATTTCGGAAACTTCTTTAAGTCATCTACCTGATAAATTTTAGGGAAAACTAACCCCAAATAACATGTCCCATGCCATCCTCTTGGAAGACCGTAATAAGCATTAAGTCCACACATATAGTAGATTCCAGGAATAGCAGGGTCCTGACCACTCAGCATAAATGTCCACTTACTCTGAAACAAAAACACATGCCTACATTCACTTGTTTCCACAAATAAAGTGTCAGTGTGTGATTTTGGCCTATATATACAAAGCTTGCCTACATGTAATGCATCTTATGCTAATTTCCCTTGCATTTTAATTGTAGTGTAAGCATATTCATTTGTATAAGTCCTTTTCTCTAGACCTTTTTCTAATTTTTCTTTTAACGCTTTTCTCCTATCATCAGTATGCCCTATAAAGCTCTTTTCTAAAGGTGTAAGCAAGCATGTAAGATTATTGCGATGCGCATAAGCAGTCCCAAATGTTAGTGTTGGCTCAAAGAATCCTCTAACTAGCACTATATCATGTTCTCTAGCTATTTTACTCAGATATCTAATAATGGGAACAAACGAAAACATGACATCCTGGTTAGAATAAAAGTATTGTATATAATCTTGGTTATAAAATCTTGTTAGTAGCAAGCTACAGCTTATTCCATATGTTAAAGGAAGACTATGGTATGTAACTCCTTCTTCTACTGACCAAGGAATTTATGTACAAACAAGGTAATTTCTCGCATCCATCGTTTCAACATACTCACTCCACAAATTATAGAATAAGTTAGAAGAAAGCTCTCCTTGAGCATTAGTATAATAATGCAAATACTTCTCATCTAACGTAAACCTCTCTAAAGCTGTTAGTGTAGTAGTTTCAGGAGCAGAAGAAATAATAGCTCTTTTCATGAACAGACATTCCCACAATCATTATTATAAACAAGATTCCACACATAATTGATAGTCCAACACTAATGTATCTACAATGCCTAACAACTCTATCTTGATTACTTAACTCAGCCATCGTCTGTAAAGAATCAGAAAGCAGAAATAACTCTTATATAAAGTGCAGTAAAATCAAAAGAAAGAAATTCTTCTCTCACAGTTCAGTTTCACATCCAGGAACCCTCTTCATTTGTCAAAATCGATTAGCAGCTTGTCACATCCGGGTTTATGTCAAATCAGGTTTTCAATGTCTCTTCCAGTATTATTTTCAAACAGTCTTCTTTTAGGATTTTTCAGATTAGCTCAACAATTCAGCTTCCTTCATCACCTTCAGGTTACATCAAAATACTGACTTGGATCTTCTCTATCAAAACAAAAAGACATAAACTCTTGTTGCCATTCATTGGTAGTTTCATACGCCCATTTAGGACCCACATAACGTCAACTTGTTATTCCTTTTCTTTTCAACCTTCGATCACCACTTAGTTCTCCTTTACTTAAATCTTCTTTTCTCGTAATGTCTACTTCTTCTTCTATTGTTTCATTTATGACCAGTTCCTTTTTCTTCCCTATTTGCGATTCAGGCCAATTATCTCTTTTTGCTTGCTCCTTCTGTCAATATTCTTCTCAAGATTGGACTCTTCTTCTATGGTGTTTTCTCTTGATGGACCTGCAACGGGTTCAGGAGGAGTCGGATTACTTTGACTTTGATCCGTCTCAACTCTTTCCCCCTCTTGGTCTGGCACTTGCTGTGTCTGTTTTTCAGCACCGTCTGCTTCTGGGAGAACCCCTGCTGAGCTAGACTCCCCTGCTGTATCCGTTGAGATTGGTTCTTGCACACGCCCCTGTAATTCTTCACTTTTGCTTCTTACAAGGGTAATGGAACCATCTTCCACAAACTCTGGTTCAACTTCAGGCTCTATTGGCTTTTTTCTGGCTCAGGTGCGGCGACCTGTTTCCCTGTTGTTGGTGCTCTCAACAACACTTCTTCATGATCTGGTGGACATACCACTCTCTTTGTATGACTCGCGTGTATCCAGTTCGGGAGTCCTGCACACTTCACACCTGTCGTAGTTGTTAACACCACCTGGTAAGGACCCCTCCAACGCGGTTCCAAACAGGTCTTGAGAACATGCTTTCTGACAACAACCCAGTCAGCGGCTCTCAGGTTGTGCCCTGGATCGTGGATGGGTGGCAGAGTAGTGGCCTGCACCTGCTGAGAGAAAGAGCGAACCACATCAGCCAGACCCTTGCAGCAGTGCAACACCATATCATCTGTAATATTGACAAGTGCATTGGCTCGAACTGCTGGTAATCTCATTGCTCTGCCCATGAGGATTTCATGGGGCAACAGCCCTGTCTTCCTGTCATGTGTGTTTCTCATTGACATCAATGATGGCTGCACACATCTTGGCAATTATTGATTTCAAGGTACCATTCATCTGTTCCACCAGTCCTGATGCGTCAGGGTGGTAACTACAATGCAACTTTTGCTCGATGTTTAGTGCTGCACATAAGAGTTTAATCACCTCGTTATTGAAGTGAGTTCCCCTATCTGATTCTAAAGAGATCGGAAACCCGAAACGTGGTATCAATTCCCTAACCAACAGCTTTGCTACTGTGAGAATGTCATTCCTTCTTGTAGGGTATGCTTCAATCCAGTGACTAAAAACACACACAATCACCAACACGTATTTCAAACCTCCACATGCAGGCATCTCATTGAAATTCAATTCCATTCTGCTGAATGGACCTCCTGCTCTTCCAATATGACTCAAATTCACCACTGTCCCTTTTCCCAAGTTTAGCTGCTGACAAATTATACAGTGATGACATACTGCCTCTGCTGCCTGCCTGAACTTAGGGTTAAACAAGTCAATCTTGAACAATCTAACCATGGCATCCCTCCCAATATGTGCCTGGCCGTGGTAGTAATGGGTCATTTGCAACAATAAACTATTGGGCAGGACCATCTGACCTTCCTCAGAAACACAAATTTCATCAGGTCGTTAGACACATTTTAACTTAATCCAAAGATGTTTTTCTTCTTTGTCAACATTATTCTGCAACATTTGTAACTCTTCCAGAGTATCAATCACTTTCAGCGCGTACATGTATTGTCTTCTTCTGACATCAGATCCCACTTGTCTTTGAATGATATACAATTCAATGTGCGAAACCTTGCGACTTGATCTGCATATCCATTTCCCAGTGAGATGTAATCCTGTGCCTTTTGATGTGCACTACATTTCACCATGGAAATTTCTTCCGGTACCTCTATTGCATACAGCAACTCTTTTAGGTTGTCGCCATTTCTTCCTGGTGTACCAATAGAGGTCAGAAAACCTCTTTGCAACCATAACTGACCACAATCATGAACAACTCCAAATCCATATTGGCTGTCATTATAGATTGTGACTCTCAGTCGTGCAGAAACATTGCATGCTCTAGTAAGAGCTACCAATTCTGCCACTTGTGCAGAATATACACCTTGCAGCCAGGAAGCTTCTAATGTACCCGTGATTGTGCATACAACATATCCTGCTCTCAATGCCCCTGTATCATCTCTGAGACACAAGCCATTGACAAAGACAATTTGGTCATTTTCTTCCAATCGAGTATCTCTGATATCAGGCCTTTGTTTGGTACACAGTTCAGTTACTTCAAGACAATCATGCTCGATGTCTTCCTCCTTTTCAATTCCAACAGTATCACTTGGAAGTAATGTTGCTGGGTTCATCTTTTCAATGTAACATTTGGAGCACCTAGTATGCTCGTCTCATATCTTGTCAATCTTGCACCAGTCAAGTACTGTGTCTTCGTCCTTGGCAGTAAAATTTCAACAGGATGAGGAACCATTACCGTCAAAGGGTATCCCATTACTAATTCCTCACATTGAGAAAAGCTTTGACCAACTGCGGCAACTGCCCGCAAACAGCCTGGCAAAGCAGCTGCTACTGGGTCCAAGGTAGCTGAAAAATAGACTACTGGGCGATAAGCACCTCCATGTACCTGTGTCAAAACAGACAAAGAACAAGCATCACGCTCATGACAAAACAATCTCAATGGCTTTGTGTAATCAGGCATTCCTAACGCTGGAGCTCTGCACAAACTCTCTCTCAACTCAGTAAATGCTTTCATCTGATCTTCATCTAACGCAATGGGGTCTGTGACATCCTTGTGTGTCAGCTTTTGCAATGGTTTGGCAATCTCAGCAAAATTTGGAATCCACTGTCGACAATACCTTACCATTCCCAGAAACATCCTGACATCTCTCTGTGAAATCGGAGGACGTCTCTGCAGTATCATTGTAATCCTTTCTCTGGAGATTCTCCTTGACCCTTTTCAATCTGGTGTCCCAAGTATTTCACTGACTTCTTACAGTACTGCAATTTCAAAGGTGACACCTCATGTCCAAATTTTCCCAAATGATTTAACACGGCAATCGAGTCATACTTACACTCGTCCCTTGTCCTGGACGCAATTAGCAAATCATCAATGTACTGCACTAGAGTCAATCAGTACGGTAGTTCCAATGACTCCAAATTCTTTTTCAAGATCTGATTATACTGTGGAAGCTGCAGAAACACTACATTCGGCTTCAACGTGATCTTAATCGGTTCCACTCCGTTGATTAAGCCCACTTCTTTACTTTCAGATCACACACAATTTCCTGTACTGTTCCTTGCAAGTATGCATGCAATTCTTTCACAGTAAATACCAGAAAAAACTCAATCAATGGGTACTCTTCATTAACATTTTCATTTGCTGTTTCAGAGGTCTGTTTTTCCTCAACATCACTATTAGTCTAAACCCCTTGTCAGGAATCCCCAAGGTGCCTCCTGTGTTATCTGTCAGCATCCCCTGGGATTAGGGTTAAATCATATCTCAGTTCTTGGTTAAACCTTAATGTTTCTAAGTAAACATAATGTGCTGTGTTATACAATTGGTTTTATCAATGCTTGTTTTCTTATGTGAGCAGGTGTAGACATGTGCTTCTAATTGGGTGTGGTGACTCATCCACATGTGGAAACTCAACTGCTTTCCTGATTGGCTATAAATAGCAGAGTGAAGCATGCCTCCCTGCTTGGCTTTGTTTTGCTTCCTGATCTCAGCAGCCGATTTGGCAGTTCAGCCCCTGCTGTCATCCTCGTATTCAGGACTTTTGAGGCAATTCTTTTCTTCGTTCCTGTACCAGCTGACAACAGGCATTCCTCCAGCACTCCGGAAAAGACTGCAGCTAAGTGACTAGTATTCTCCAGGGAGTTTGTTCTTTGAGCGCCGCGCTTTCCTAGAACAGCTGGTGTATTTCAGACCTCGTATTTTGGCAGAGTGCTTATCTTGAAGAGACAAATGCATTTCTGAACATTCTACATTATTATTGTAGTTACTTGCCTAAATGTGCTTCAATAAATCTGCTTGAGCTCAAGTACTACAAAAAGTGACAGTGCAATTTTAAAAGAGCATTTACGTGACTTTTCTTTCTCTAATAGCATAACTCTTGGATTTAAATTGTGTCATTCATGCCTGTGTTTCAGGTTTGAGGAATTTGCTTATGAAGGGGTTTTCACACACACAGTGAAACCAAACCAAACTGTGCCACCCTAACCTTTTAAACCCAGAGTGGACATTTGTATTTCTTGGACTGTTTTTGTTCCTTTTAGTTTAACCCTATGCATGTAGGAAAGTTATATGTGATATAATGAATGCCCTTGTTTGTCTTTCTTGTGCATGATAAGTGCAACCACAGTTCTAACTGTAGTGTGCAACATTGAATCTCTGTGAAGGCAACCCTAGTGTCGCAGTATTAACTGTTATGGTACTCAGTTTGGGTTTTTGGTAATGCAGTTTTAGTAATTGTGCCAACAGTTATTATTATCCAAGAAAAGTGCTGGAGCATCCCGGTGTTCATCTACCGCTCCCGTGCCCATATCAGAAAGAGACATTCAGTTTCAAGGAAGTTGAGTACACTTAGGGCCTCATTCCGACCCGGACGGGCGGCGGACGCCGCCCGCCGGGCGGAAACCGCCCAAACACCGCCCCGCGGTCAGAAGACCGCGGGGGGCATTTCAACTTTCCCGCTGGGCCGGCGGGCGATCTGCAAAAGATCGCCCGCCGGCCCAGCGGGAAAGCGCCTTCCACGAGGATGCCGGCTCCGAATGGAGCCGGCGGAGTGGAAGGTGTGCGACGGGTGCTGTGGCACCCGTCGCGCTTTTCAGTGTCTGCTAAGCAGACACTGAAAAGCAATGTGGGGCCCTGTTAGGGGGCCCCTGCAGTGCCCATGCCATTGGCATGGGCACTGCAGGGGCCCCCAGGGGCCCCACGACACCCGTTCCCGCCAGCCAGGTTCTGGCGGTGTAAACCGCCAGAACCAGGCTGGCGGGAAGGGGGTCGGAATCCCCATGGCGGCGCAGCTTGCTGCGCCGCCATGGAGGATTCCCATGGGCAGCGGGAAACCGGCGGGAGACCGCTGGTTTCCTGTTTCTGACCGCGGCGTTACCGCCGCGGTCAGAATGCCCATGAATGCACCGCCAGCCTGTTGGCGGTGCATTCGCTGCCCTCGGCCCTGGCGGATTCAATCCGCCAGGGTCAGAATGAGGGCCTTACTCTACTATCACTCTGTCAACAACGACCTGCCCCCGGAAGATACAGGGTGCCTGGCTGGACCACAAGATGTGCCAGTGTTTTGTCTCTTTCTCTTCCACTCCCTCTTTCCTTTTGGGACACCTGCTGGGGTTTCTGTGTCCACCAGGAAGTGCCGAGAGGTGTTCCAGGAGGTCGGGGGCATACAATCGCCCCTGCAGATATCCTGCTTTTCAGGTGAGTGGCCCTGTCTCGACATCTCTATTCCAGCAGTCGAACAACTAATGGAGCATTTTGCCTTACACAGTAAGTCCCTCCCCAGTAGGGATACTGGACTTAAGTCACAGACTACAAACTTATGCAGTCCCTGGAAGTTGCCAATCTCAAACTGTACTAGATCTGTGATCAGATTTGTCAATTGTCTGTTTGCTACTCCCACAATCTGAACTGTTCTACCTGAAAGAGGTAAGTTCGGAACTTCTGCACTTGTCACTGTAGAGTTTGTAGCTCCTGTGTCCACTAAGAATGAGACTCTGTGCCCATCACTTTTCCCTTCACAAAAGGTCCTCTCTGATCTACCTCTAAGGAGGTTGCAAGCATACATGGCTCTTCATCCGAGCTAATACTCATCCATTCATCGTTTATTTCATTCTCACTATGTAATGGGAATTTGTGCACTGTGTCATTACTTCTGTCTTGTCTCTGACCTGTGACCTGCGGAGTAAGCATCATCTGTTGCTGTTCCATTGGGGCTTGAGTTATCTGCATTTGCTGTCTAGGTACCATAGGAACCTGCTGCTGCATTGGTTGCAACTGTGTCGCTTGTGCATGCGGCACTTGCACCTGCTGCATGGGTTGAAAATTGTGCACTTGATTCTGAACATTCGGATTAAGTCCTCTCATTCTAGGGACTTTCACAGTTTGAAATGTATTGATATCAGCACCTTGCTGAACAGCACCATCCTGCACCATCAACCGAAACTCCCGCTTCCAGTGGCCCACGTTTCCGCACAGACGACACAGTGACATCTTTTTCATCCCTTGCACATCATTTTGAACCACTACAGTATTCAAATCTGGACCACGATTCATGATGACTCCATGACGCCTACCTCTCATCTGAGGTTGGAACATGACAGTTCCCTGCTGCTGCAGCATTTGTTGCACTAGAACTCCTTGCACTCCTGTCTGAGCTGCCTTGATTTGCATCACCATCGCTTCCTCCTTCAACTTTTTCTGCTTCAACTCAATCTTATCACTACAGTATATCGCTACTGCAACACCTCATCAATCGGCTTTGCTTGCCAGCAAATCAAATGACTCTTAATCATCTGCCCTATTTCTGGTCTTAATCCTTCAACGAACCTGAACACAAAGTGCAACATGTCTTTCGGCTCCATTACTTCTTTACCAATGTACTCTTTGAACGCTTTCAACAATCTCTCATAATAGGTATGTATTGACTATTTCGCCTCCTGTACTGTCCTGTCAATCCTCTGCCAGTCAATATTTTTAGGCGAGATTCTCGTCTTCAGGAACTTAATCACCTTATAGTAATATTTAATCACTTCTGGTGATGGTGCACCTGTAACCTTATCCCTTTCCGGTTCACTTGTTGGCCAATCCACTGCTCTCTTACATTCAACTCATAAGTCAGTTGGAACCACTATTTCTAACAAAGTGTTCAAGCCTTCCCACAGACGTTTAGAAAGCTTCACAAATCTATCTGCCTGCTGGTACCACTCAACCAGTTTCTCTCTCAGCTTTGGATAATCATTTGTGAATGACAGTGTATCACTCCTATGCCATGGGACATGAACACACTGCCCCACTGGAATTTACCTCATCGATAAAATCATTACTGGATCCCTTTCTTTCTGAACACCTTCAGACCATTCTTGTGAATCTCATTTCCGTTTATTCTTCTTCTTTGCCCAGCTGCCTTCCCACTTCTCTAATGCTCCCAAAATCTGAGCACTCTGCAATAATTATTTTAGATGTGCTTTCAATCCTGCTGACCTCATGTGCTCGAAACCCTTTGCCTCAAAATCTAACCTGTAATTCCTTTTCAAATGTTTGGTTCTCTCAATCTCTATGCCATGATTATCTGCCAGATCTGCCAATTTCTGATGTATCTTGATCACTTCTCTTGTAATCCTTGGACACAAGTACCTCAACTCTTTTTCTGTGTAGGATTCCTATCTGTTCACTCCTATTGTTCCCTCAACTAGCTCAGCTATTTCTGTAGCTAATCTTACATGATTTATCTGTTCTTCACCCTTGGATGTATTTCGAGGAGTATTTAAACTATCCAACCATTCACTCAATTGCTGTGATGTTAATCCCTGTAATGGGATGTTACTAGCATTCGGCATTGGCACCTGTTGTACCACTGCACTTGGCGTCTGCGGTGTCAAAAGCTTCAAGCTCTGACTTGCACTCGGTCCATTTACTGCATCTGGGAGTGCAACAAGTGGACTAAGATCCATTAAAGGTTTAGATCCATCAAAGGTCTGACCCATAGATGATACCACCTGCACATGATCACTCACTCCCCTCCTCGCGAGGCTCTGTGACATTTCACCCTGTTCTCCTGCATTTGATTTCTTTTGCAGAAACAATGGTATGGCTGGACCAACAGTAATCGGTAGCGATATTGAATCTGTTGCTGCTCTGATACTCGCATTTTGTGGAAGAGCTACTCCCATAGTCTGATTCATCACTGGACTCACATCTGACTGTGTCCCTGTCATTAGCGTGAACTTCGGCAAACCCTGTACCTGTGCCTGAGACAAAAACATTGGAGTCGGCTCAGTCTGAACTAGAATCGGCCTCGGAATCACTTGCTCAGTCGGCATCACTAAGTTCGAATTTGTTTCAAGAACTGGTACATCTAGATAAATTATCTGTATCAATGGTGGGTGCATTTGTGCTTGGACCACCGAAGTAGTCACTGCATTTGGAGTACTCTGCACGACCCCTTGTATCTGCTCCTCATCTGTCTGCACTGGTCCCACTGTTCCTATCACTTGAGCTGGAGCAGTTGGAACAGAACTAGTACTTGGACCCCCATCATGCGCTGCATATGGCAGAGGTCGATCCCTCAATATCTGTGTGATAAGATCCTCACCATCTGAATCTTCTTCATCTACATAAGTCTTTTTCTTCTTCTTATCTCTTGAACCCTTTTCTCTCTTGTCATCATCCTCCTTTTTATCTGTCTCATCTTACTCTGCAATAGCAGGAAACAACCTAACACCCTGTAATGTTGTCATTCTCCACTTCTTCTGTTCCCAGTCCCACCTTGCTTCTGCCAAGGACTTTTCTACTTTCCTTTCTGTCCTCTGGAACTTCATCTCTTGCTGCTGTCTGGCTACGAGCTCCCAAACTGCTAAAGCCTCAAACTGTGCTGTCCTTGGAAGTGGCTTTGTCTCATATAATGTCATTCGCAACTGATCCAAAATTCTCAAATTAAACGTTCCATGCTCTGGAAACGCTAAAGCTCCCTGTTTCTCTGTCAATTTGCACTGCTGCTTTAACCAGAGGCATGGCGCGACACCTCGCTCCTCCATCACAATAAATGCTGGAGAATTTTCCGGTGCGGTAGGCTCCCCAACTGTCGCCTTAATGTAAGAATCACCCTTCATGGCACTTCTGAACGCTTTGAAAAACTTCATTTTGCTATCTTTTGTGCATTTGATTCAATAAGGAAATGACTTTTACTCCCAAGATTCCCTTCACCCACTTGCTCAACCAATTGCCTCCTATGGACAGCTGCCAATCCGCTCGTGACTCTTTTCACTAACCAACCTATCCCAGTCACACTCACACACTGCGGCTGACAAAGTCTTGCGGTTTGCCTTCCTAAACTTCGACTCACACGGAACTAAAGCAAAATATTGCGAGCACTAATCCAAAAACCAATAACCAAAACAAACCTGCTGGTTTACTACAGGAAAGGTACACAATCGTTTCAGAAACCTTACGGATTTTCATTAATGGTCACGTAGTTATTCCTCTTTCTCAGTCTCCCACAGTCGCAAGTAAAATTCGACCCGCGAATTTCACTCTCAACTAATCAATGGGTCGGTCTGTCCTGGTGCACATAGGACTCGCCAAATCTAAGTTGAAAATTTCTCTTACTTACTTAACTCACACATCGACTTGTTGACCATGCCTGAACAACCTACTAAACCAGACAGATTACAACATGTAACCAAGTATCTCCTACACTTGTCAATATACTCCGGAGTCTTAGACCACGCAGAGTCCATACATCTCCAACAACCACGTGGACAATTTATTAGCACAAAGCGCCACACACATATGAAGTTTGACGACTTCCCTACTCTCATACTGCGGAGTACGTACACCCCTACTAAACCTCAACTGGAGTACACAAACTCCCTACTTTACCTCTCATACCTCACAATTCATCTGCGATTTGCATAAGCCTTTGCAAGCGCAATCCTACCACTTTTACACTATAAGAAGTATGCCAAGAACATACCCATCTTTACTAACGGGATCCAGGATCTGGGAAAGTAATTTCTGGGGACATCATCTTTGCTACAGTTGCCATTTCAGAAAAACGAAATTCAAACCTCATAAAAATGAACAACTAACCCTAACTTAAACTACCACCATAACCATCAGTCACCACATAACTAGTTCTCCAAGGAAACTAACCATCAGGCTGCTACCAAAACGCAAACGCGCCTGGTCCTTAATAAGTAAACTTACAAGGGGACGCGTATAGGCCGATGAACCTTTTGGATCGCATGGAGTATCCTAGTCATGTAACGATCAGTGACATCAGTAATCAATGTAATCAATCAATAATCACTAAGAAAATCATTAGTCGATAGACAATTATAACCAACATTTAATGAATAATCAAAACTCAATAAAGCGTTTAACAAATTTTATTTCCCTATTAATTACAATTCTAATTGCATTTGATTTCAAACTTTTTTCAATCAGCTTAGAATTAGTTTATTAGCGTCTACCAATAGCATAATCTATTCGTAACTTGAGAAAACATATCATCAAAAGCCTTAGCGTAAACCAACAAAGCTGAATATAACGACATTAATAGCAGAGTTCAGCAATCAATTCGTCAATCATTTGTCACTGTCCACGTCACCCAAGAAGAAAACTACCTAAACCAGATTAGCATCAGCATGTGGGATTTCATGCGAAAACAATTTAGAAAATATAAATTTGAAAAACATCTAGCTAAAAGAGAAAACTATAAAACAGCGCAGTTGGTACCTAGAAGAAAAGACACAAAGTTAGTCAGTCACATTGTCATAGCTACCTATCCACACAATGGATCAGCAACAAAGTCAGTCTTCGTCTTAAGGTCATCAATAGATCAGCAATGTATCAGGCTCTCAAGAGTATGAGCCCAATGACAGAATCTCGAACTGCGTCTCCTGACGTCATCAGCATTCACCCCTCACATCTCCCTAAATTCGGAGGTTTTAGCCCCTTGTCATTACTACAGCTCCCAAAAGGATTAGCAAACATAGTAAACATAATGTGTAAACATAATGGGGGTGATTCTAACCCTGGCGGTCGGTGTTAAAGCGGCGGCCAACCCGCCAACAGGCTGGCGGTAAAAAATATGGAATTCTGACCCTGGCGGGAACCGCCAACTCAGACAGCCACTTTAACACTCCGCCCGCCACGGTGGTACAAACAAACAGCGCGGCGGTCACCGCCAACAGCCAGGCGGCAGACAATGTACCGCCTACCCTATCACAACTCACCAATCCGCCACCTTTTCCGGGGCGGGAGCACCTCCGATAAAAACACGGCGGAAACAGACTACGAACGGGAAAACGCTCACCACTACGCACTCCAGGAGGAAGGAGGACAGCATGGAACCCGAATTAAACATCCTACCTGCTCTCGTCTACCTTCTCATCTACCACGAGTACGAAGTCCGGCGCAGACGACAACGGTGAGTACTGCACCTACGACACACGGGAGGGGGGAGGACGAAAGGTTACGGGCACACACATATGCGACCCCCACCCCCCCCAACTATGTACACACCAATGCAGAGCAACAAGTCACAGTGACACCACCCAAACACCCCTGAAAAATGCTAGGACATAATCAAATTTGGAAAAAATATTTATGTACCAAAAAGCTCCTGAAAATTATCGTACAACCATGAAAGATATTCACAAGAAAACAAATGACATACACATCAGTGTATAACTGAAGTAACAAGTCCTGCACATCCTACGAATTCATCATGTCCGTGGGCCAAAGTTTTGAGAAACAAGGGCAAAGCCCACACAGGAGACCTGAGTCCTTTGGAGAGAACACTGCAGGGGCATCAGATGTAAAAACTACAGGCACCTCAGGGGGAAGGGAAGGGGGGGGCACCACAGCCACATGAGTCCACGACGCCAGATCCACGAGGAGCCACCATGCCCACTGTACCATCCTGGGGAGTGCAAAGCCACAGTCTCTCAATGTCTCTACAGTGGGTGGGCTGCCCACTGTACCATCCTGGGGAGTGCAAAGCCACAGTCTCTCAATGTCTCTACAGTGGGTGGTCTGCCCACTGTACCATCCTGGGGAGTGCAAAGCCACAGTCTCTCAATGTCTCTACAGTGGCTGGGCTGCCCACTGTACCATCCTAGGGAGTGCAAAGCCACAGTCTCTCACTGTCTCTACAGTGGGTGGGCTGCCCACTGTACCATCCTGGGGAGTGCAAAGCCACAGTCTCTCAATGTCTCTACAGTGGGTGGGCTGCCCACTGTACCATCCTGGGGAGTGCAAAGCCACAGTCCATCAGGTGGATGACAGTCTCCACTGGTCAAGGAGGAGGCATGGTGGGCACAGTGAACCATAAACAGTGATTGAGACGGCGGTGCCCAGCGGAGCGGTGCTTGACAGGAAGGGCCCAGCGGAGCGGTGCTTGAGACGGCGGGGCCCAGCGGAGCGGTGTTGACAGGAAGGGCCCAGCGGAGCGGTGCTTGAGACGGCGGGCCCAGCGGAGCGGTGCTTGAGACGGCGGGGCCCAGCAGAGCGGTGCTTGACAGGAAGGGCCCAGCGGAGCGGTGCTTGAGATGAAGGGCCCAGCGGAGCGGTGCTTGAGACGGCGGGGCCCAGCGGAGCGGTGCTTGACAGGATGGGCCCAGCGGAGTGGTACTTGAGATGAAGGGCCCAGCGGAGCGGTGCTTGAGACGGCGGGGCCCAGCGGAGCGGTGCTTGAGATGAAGGGCCCAGCGGAGCGGTGCTTGAGACGGCGGGGCCCAGCGGAGCGGTGCTTGAGACGGCGGGGCCCAGCGGAGCGGTGCTTGACAGGAAGGGCCCAGCGGAGCGGTGCTTGAGATGAAGGGCCCAGCGAAGCGGTGCTTGAGACGGCGGGGCCCAGCGGAGCGGTGCTTGAGATGAAGGGCCCAGCGGAGCGGTGCTTGAGACGGCGGGGCCCAGCGGAGCGGTGCTTGAGATGAAGGGCCCAGCGGAGCGGTGCTTGAGATGAAGGGCCCAGCGGAGCGGTGCTTGAGACGGCGGGGCCCAGCGGAGCGGTGCTTGAGATGAAAGGGCCCAGCGGAGCGGTGCTTGAGACGGCGGGGCCCAGCGGGCGGTGCTTGAGATGAAGGGCCCAGCGGAGCGGTGCTTGAGACGGCGGGGCCCAGCGGAGCGGTGCTTGACAGGAAGGGCCCAGCGGAGCGGTGCTTGACAGGAAGGGCCCAGCGGAGCGGTGCTTGAGATGAAGGGCCCAGCGGAGCGGTGCTTGAGACGGCGGGGCCCAGCGGAGCGGTGCTTGAGATGAAGGGCCCAGCGGAGCGGTGCTTGAGACGGCGGGGCCCAGCGGAGCAGTGCTTGAGATGAAGGGCCCAGCAGAGCGGTGCTTGAGATGAAGGGCCCAGCGGAGCGGTGCTTGAGACGCCGGGGCCCAGCGGAGCGGTGCTTGACAGGAAGGGCCCAGCGGAGCGGTGCTTGAGATGAAGGGCCCAGCGGAGCGGTGCTTGAGATGAAGGGCCCAGCGGAGCGGTGCTTGACAGGAAGGGCCCATCGGAGCGGTGCTTGAGATGAAGGGCCCAGCGGAGCGGTGCTTGAGACGGCGGGGCCCAGCGGAGCGGTGCTTGACAGGAAGGGCCCAGCGGAGCGGTGCTTGACAGGAAGGGCCCAGCGGAGCAGTGCTTGAGACGGCGGGGCCCTCTTCAGCGGTGCTCTTCTGCACCGTGGGCCCTGTTCAGCGGTGCTCTTCTCCACGGCGGGCCCTGTTCAGCGGTGCTCTTCTCCACGGCGGGCCCTGTTCAGCGGTGCTCTTCTCCACGGCGGGCCCTGTTCAGCGGTGCTCTTCTGCACCGCGGGCCCTGTTCAGCGGTGCTCTTCTCCACGGCGGGCCCTGTTCAGCGGTGCTCTTCTCCATGGCGGGCCCTGTTCAGCGGTGCTCTTCTGCACCGCGGGCCCTGTTCAGCAGTGCTCTTCTCCGCGGCGGGCCCTGTTCAGCGGTGCGCCCTGTTCAGCGGTGCTCCTCTCCACGGCGGGCCCTGTTCAGAGGTGCTCTTCTGCACCGCGGGCCCTGTTCAGCGGTGCCTATCTTCACGGCGGGCCCTGTTCAGCAGTGCTCTTCTCCACGGCGGGCCCTGTTCAGCAGTGCTCTTCTCCACGGCGGGCCCTGTTCAGCGGTGCTCTTCTGCACCGCGGGCCCTGTTCAGTGGTGCTCCTCTCCACGGCGGGCCCTGTTCAGCGGTGCTCTTCTCCACGGCGGGCCCTGTTCAGCGGTGCTCCTCTCCACGGCGGGCCCTGTTCAGCGGTGCTCTTCTCCACGGCGGGCCCTGTTCAGCGGTGCTCATCCAGCAGGTCAAGGGAGCCAGACCTGGCCTGGACTCTCTGCTCAGTCGCCCTCGGACCGTGACGTTTCTGGACCCTTCGGGGACGGACTCCTGGCCTCCTTAGTGTCCTCGTCCCAGCTGGGATGTGACATGTGGGGTCCACCTTCTCCGCGCTCCTGCTGCCCTTCTGCTCCTTTGATGGGGCTCTCGGGCCCTTGCCTCCCCTAGATGGTGTGGGTGGTGAAGTGGCCGCACATTGCTCCTTGGGGGCAGCCCTGTCGGTCCTCGCACAGCGGCCCTTGTTTTTGCGGGTCCTCTTGCCGGGGGGGGGCTGGACGTGCGATGCTGCTGATCGATGTGTCACTGCTGGCAAAGGGTGGGCTCCAGAACCCATGCACAACAGTGACACCCGAAGCTGGGCTGGTGGTGGCTGCGGTGCTCTTGGGACTCTTTGCAGATGGAGGGGGGAGCTCATCGGAGGGAAAGAGGTCAAGATTAGCCAGGAAAAGTTTTTTAGGGCCAAGGTAAAGGGTAGGAGAAGTGGAGATGGAAGTGGAGGAAGAGGAGGTGGTTGTAGGAGAGTCAGGTGTGCTGTCATTGGGTGAAGGTGCTGGTGCTGTAGGCTGTCGTGAGGTGGATGTCTGTTGGGTGGGTGGCTGCCTGCGTTTGTGTGTCTTGGAAGAGGGGGTGACAGACACAGTGGGAGAGGACACAGGGGACGTGTAAATGGCAGTGGGGGTGGTGACTGCACGAGTGTGGACTGTACTGGAGGGTGAGGTGGTGATGGAAGCACTGGCTGATGTTGGGGTGCATGCAGGTGTGAGTGTAGACGTCACAGGGAGGGAGGAGGGAGACGAGGAGGAGGGGGACACAGGGGTGGTTGTGACTGTTGGAATGTCTGCATCTGGGTGTTGCTTGGGTGAGTGTTTGTGGGATCTGTGGTGCTTGTGTTTGGATGAGCTGCTCTTGGGTGTTGAGGTGTGTGCAGGCTGGTCTGATGGTGTGGATGGGATAGGCTGAGGAACAGGAGACAGAGAAAGGCTGGAGGCAGTAAGAAGAGGGAGGCTGGAAACAGGGACAATGGCTGCCGTCAGTGCTGAGGCCAGAGCAGTGAACGCTCGTTGATGGGCAGCCTGACCCGAATGAATGCCCTCCAGGTACGCATTGCTCTGTTGCACCTCCCTTTGCACACCCTGGATGGCATTCAAAAGGGTCGTCTGCCCAACAATGAGCGTCCTTACCAGGTCAATGAGCTCCGCACTGAGGGCAGCAGGGGCAACAGGGGCAGGGGCTGAGGTGCCTGGGGCGAAGGAGACGCGCGCCTTCCTGGGCGAACGGGCACGGAGCGAAGACTGAGGGGCTGCTGGGAGGGCGGGGCTGGTGCGCTGGGTGGCGGCTGTACCTGTAGAGGCGGGGGTCCCGGATGTTGCCGCCACCGCTAGGGAGCTCCCATCCGAGGACGTGTCGCTGTCGCTGCTCTCACCAGCGGTCCCCGTCGTGGTGCTCCCCTCGCCCTCCGGATCACTGGTGCCCTCGGTGTCTGTTCCTGGGCCCACCGGGGCCTTGTGTCCTGCAGCTCCCTCGTGCTCCGATGCCAAATCTCCTCCGCCTGATGATGCTAATGCACACATGCACAAGAAGATGAAGAGAAAGGGTGGGGGGAGAAAAAAGAAGACCAGGTTGAGTGCATGCAATGTCAACACCGTTGGCGGAGAGGACAGACACAGGAGCCTAATGCACTAAGCCGCGCATTCGGGGTACACTACTCAGTACTACTGACTAGGACAACAGGCCAAGAGACGTCAAACGCGCACATGGGAGATGCTGGACCTTCAATGGCTGTACTTGTCACCCTACAGAGGTGGGGGCCGGGGGCACAGGGCCATGCCTAAGGGAGAGGACTACACTACAGAAAGCGCCCTGGCCTAATGTCACCCACAGCCCTCCTCCCCCACCCAGACGCCTCCACTGCGCAGAAAGATAGGAGAATGTGCTGATACTCACCCCCTTGTGTCTGCTGTGATGTCTTAAGGCGCCCATCCAATTCAGGGTAGGCCACCGCCAGGATCCGGGACATCAGGGGGGTCATGGTGCGACTGGCACCCCTCCTAGGTTGGGAGGCCATCCCCAGTAGTGTTTCTGCGGTCTTCCTTGTTCCGCGGCGGATGTCCTCCCACCTCTTGCGGCAGTGGGTGCCCCGTCTGTTGTGGACCCCCAAGTTCCGGACTTCCTTGGCGATGGCACGCCAAATCTCGATCTTCTGATGGGCGCTGACCTATTTGACATGTACAGGGTGGAAAGGAGGAAATCATCAATGACCTGCATGTTAGATGTGATTGCCCCCCCCCACCAACTTTGCCATATGGCACATGCTCTCATCTGTCGGGCGTTGCATTCCTCATTCGCCCCCCACCCCACCAACTTACATCCACCCCAATCCACACAGGCATAGCCCATTCCATGTGCACCCGGTGTACTCACTTGTTGGTCTGGAGGACCGTAGAGTAGCGCATACTGGGGGAGGACCCCATCCACGAGCTTCTCCAACTCTTCAGACGTGAAGGCAGGGGCCCTTTCCCCAGTCGCAGCAGCCATTGTATCTTCCAGACCGAGGTCACAGCAGCACTTGCAGTATAGGTCCTCTCCTGTGGATGATCAGGTCTCGAGTGATTAATCAGATAGAAAATGGCGGTCACGCCCGCGGCGGTGCGTACCGCGGCAGTGCGTACCGCGACCGCCGGCGCACATCGTCATTGGCTCCTGAAACCCATAGGGTTCAATGTTAACCAATGCGGCTTTGCGCCGCGGTCTTCAACCGCCTACCGCCACGGTGTGCCCCGCCAGCGCATTGACCTCACATCCCATTGTCCCACTTCACAGGTCAGGCAGCCGCCATTTCAAGGGCCTACATGGCTTAATTTTGACTGCGACACACAGGCCTAGGCCTTGCATTGCCACACATACACGACTTTCAACCCATTGCCATTCTTTAACTGTGCAAGCTGTCTGTACGTACCTGTGGTTTGCCTGACTCTGTGCTCCATGTTGTCCTTCCTAGGCACCGTCCGCTGGGACTTGCGAGGAGAAGGACGAATCCTCGCGTGTACCGACCGCTGGTGGACCTGTCGACAATGGAAGAACGCCATATAATACTTCGATACAGACTTGACCGTGCCACTATCCATGAACTGTGTGCCCAGCTGGAGCCAGCCCTGATGTCCCCCATCCGCCAACCCACAGGGATTCCCCCTCTGGTGCAGGTTTTGTCAGTCCTCCATTTTTTGGCAACTGGGTCATTCCAGACCACAGTGGCCATGTCATCTGGAATGTCTCAGCCTATGTTTTCAAAGATTTTGAGCAGAGTGTTGTCTGCCCTGATGAAACTTATGCGGAGCTACATCATTTTCCCAGAGGAGGGTGACTTGCCTACAGTGAAGGGTGATTTCTATGCCCTGGGACATATCCCCAACATCATTGGTGCCATTGATGGGACCCATGTGGCTTTGGTACCCCCAAAAGACGATGAGCAGGTGTACAGAAACAGAAAAAGTTATCATTCGATGAATGTCCAGGTGGTCTGTTTGGCTGACCAGTACATCTCCCATGTAAATGCCAAGTTCCCAGGGTCAGTGCATGACGCGTATGTGATGCGAAATAGCAGCATCCCCTATGTGATGGAGCAGCTACAGAGACAACGTGTGTGGCTAATAGGTGACTCTGGTTACCCCAACCTGCCTTGGCTACTGACCCCAGTGAGGAATTCCCGGACCAGGGCAGAGGAACGGTACAATGAGGCCCATGGGCGAACTCGGAGGATCATCGAAAGGACCTTTGGCCTCCTGAAGGCCAGGTTTAGGTGCCTGCATATGACTGGGGGATCCCTGATGTACTCACCAAAGAAGGTGTGCCACATCATCGTGGCCTGCTGTATGCTTCACAATCTGGCACTGCGACGTCAGGTTCCTTTCCTGCAGGAGGATGGTGCAGATGGTGGTGTTGAAGCAGCTGTGGAGCCTGCGGAGAGTGAAGAGGAGGAAGACTCAGAGGACGACACAGACAACAGGGACAGAGTAATAGAACAGTATTTCCAGTAGCACACAGGTAATAATCACCCATGCCATTTTACATTTCCTGAAAGCCTCCTGCATCTCAACTTTGTCGATTTCCCCCCAGACCTATAAACATGATGTTTGATTTTCCCTTCCCTTTTCTGTGCTGTATGAGCCACTGCGTGACCTCGGCTTGGTTGGCCCATGGACTAATGCTAAGTTACCTCGGTATGTGTAATTCACAATGTTAATAATACGTAATTGATATGTAATGTGTCATACATTTGTAAATAAGACAGGCTGAGTCCTGATTGATTTCAGTGCAATGTGTGATTTATTATTAGTGCATAGATATCGGTACATGATAGTGAAACAGTGATGGGTGGGGGTGGAGTAATGTCCATGGCGGAGTCCAGTTCTCAGTCTCACAGGTGCATTGTCCATATGCCTGTGGCAGGATGGAGCAGGGGCAGTTCCAGGTTTGACAGGGTGGCAATGTGGAACAGTGGGAGGACTTCAGGGGGTATGTGATGCTGGCGGGGGACTTGACATCCTACTCTGTCGGTTTTTTTGATCTCAGGCTCCTTTTGCGGGGCGGTTGTTGTTCAGCAGGAGGTGGGGTTCTGGTGGGCTGTTGTTGTGGTGGGGCCTCCTGTCCACTAGCGCCGGCGGAGGTGGTAGGCTGTTCCTGTTCCTGGCTAGTGACAGGGGCCCTGTGTGATGCCACATGGTCCCGAAACGTGTCCTCTATACGGTTCAGGGCCTGGACTATGCTCCCCATAGCGGTTGAGATGTTGCTGAGTTGGTCGCTGAACCCCATGTAGCGTTGCTCCTGCTGTGCCTGGATCTCCTGGAACCTGGCCAGTACCGTCGCCATCGTCTCTTGTAAGTGGTGGTAGGCTGCCATGATGGTGGTGAGGGCCTCTTGGAGAGTGGGTTCCCTGGGCCTCTCCTCCCCCCCCTGTCGCACAGCAGCCCTCCGAGTTGCCCTGTTTCCCTGGGCCTCTGTCCCCTGGACGGTGTGCCCACTCCCACTGCCCCCAGGTCCCTGTTGTTGTTGGGTTGGTGGGTTACCCTGGGGGCCCTGTAGTGGTAGACACACCGCTGCTTGACCTGTCCTAGAGACAGAGGCATGGGCCCGCTGGGTGGGAGCTGTGCTGTTGTTCCCAGAGGGGGTTGGGTCTGCAGTGGCCTGTGTCTGGGTGAGGGGAACCGACTGCCCAGAGGTCCCCGATGGTCCGGGCTGGTCGTCAGGTTCCAGGTCGACAGAGCTGCTGTCATCACTAGGGGCCTGTTCCGGGGGTGGGATGGACATTTCTGGTCCCTCCTGACCGGTGTGTTGTCGTTCGGGTCCTGCATGGGGTAAGAGGGTATGGTTATTGTTTCTGTGTGTGCATTAGCTTGCGTTTTATGGGTGCCCTTGTCCCCCAGTGCTGGCATTCCCTTGGGGGAGGTGTTGTGAGGGTGTTTTGTGGGGGGGGGGATGGGTATGTGCAGTGGTCATGCTTAGGTGATGGGTGTCCATAGTTTGGGGGTGGCATGCAGGGGTTGGTGTTGGGTGGGTTGTGCTGGGGAGACATTCTCAGGGAGGATGTGTGCTGGGGGGTTGGGGGTGAGGGTGGGGGTTAGCATGCTAGGGGGGGAGTGAAGTGGTTGGCCTTGTACTTACCAGAGTCCATTCCTCTGTGTACTCCAGCGAGGCCATCAGGATGCAGGATGTTTAGTACCTCTTGCTCCCATGTTGTGAATTCGGGTGGAGTGGGTGGGGGTCCCCCGCCAGTCTTCTGGACTGCGATGTTGTGTCGCGAGACCATCGAGCGCACCTTCCCCCGTAGGTCGTTCCATCGTTTGCGGATGTCCTCTCGATTTCTGGGATGCTGTCCCACCGCGTTGACCCTGTCCACGATCCGCTGCCAGAGCTCTGCCTTCCTTGCTATGGTGGTGTGTTGGACCTGTGAGCCGAAGAGCTGGGGTTCCACTCTTATGATCTCCTCCACCATGACCCGGAGTTCTTGGTCCGAAAAGCGTGGGTGCCTTTGTGGTGCCATGGGGTGGTGTGTATGAGGTGTGGGGTGGTGTATGTGATGATGTGTGTGTTGGTGTGTGGTGCTTTGTGCTTCTATGTGGTGTGTGTGATGTTGTGGTGTGCCTCTGTGTGTCTGGCTCTCTATTCTCTGATGTGTCTCTCTCTCCTTCGTCTCTGGTTTTTGTTGGTAGGGGGCTGTGGGTGATGTGGGTGGGTGTTTAATATGGTATTGGATGTGTGGGAGTGGTGTGTGTATGTGTTTCAGGTGTGTGCCTTTAAATTTTCCAATGTGGTAGGGGTTTGTAAAGGTGTGTGTATTTTGACCGCGGCGGTGTGTACCGCCAATGGAATACCGCGGTTGAATGACCGCCGCGTGCATTTGCGGGTCATAATGGGATGGGCGTATTTCTGTTGGCGTGGCGGTGGAGGTTTGGTCTTCTCCAGTTTACCGCTGTCCGCTGATGTGGCGGCCTGCAGTGGAGGGCGGATTTTCTGAGGTTTTGCAGTTGTGGGTCAGAATGTCCGTGGCGGCTGACCGCGGCCGCGGCGGTATTGTGGCGGTCTTCTGACCGGCGGTAAGCGGCTTTTACCGCCGAGGTCAGAATGATCCCCAATGTGCTGTGTTATACAATTGGCTTTATCAATGCTTGTTTTACCAATGCTTGTTTTCTAATGTGAGCAGGTGTAGACATGTGCTTCTAATTGGGTGTGGTGACTCATCCACATGTGGAAACTCAACTGCTTTCCTGATTGGCTATAAATAGCAGAGTGAAGCATGCCTCCCTGCTTGGCTTTGTTTTGCTTCCTGATCTCAGCAGCCGATTTGGCAGTTCAGCCCCTGCTGTCATCCTCGTATTCAGGACTTTTGAGGCAATTCTTTTCTTCGTTCCTGTACCAGCTGACAACAGGCATTCCTCCAGCACTCCGGAAAAGACTGCAGCTAAGTGACTAGTATTCTCCAGGGAGTTTGTTCTTTGAGCGCCGCGCTTTCATAGAACAGCTGGTGTATTTCAGACCTCGTATTTTGGCAGAGTGCTTATATTGAAGAGACAAATGCATTTCTGAACATTCTACATTATTATTGTAGTTACTTGCCTAAATGTGCTTCAGTAAATCTGCTTGAGCTCAAGTACTACAAAAAGTGACAGTGCAATTTTAAAAGAGCATTTACGTGACTTTTCTTTCTCTAATAGCATAACTCTTGGATTTAAATTGTGTCATTCATGCCTGTGTTTCAGGTTTGAGGAATTTGCTTATGAAGGGGTTTTCACACACACAGTGAAACCAAACCAAACTGTGCCACCCTAACCTTTTAAACCCAGAGTGGACATTTGTATTTCTTGGACTGTTTTTTTTCTTTTAGTTTAACCCTATGCATGTAGGAAAGTTATATGTGATTTAATGAATGCCCTTGTTTGTCTTTCTTGTGCATGATAAGTGCAACCACAGTTCTAACTGTAGTGTGCAACATTGAATCTCTGTGAAGGCAACCCTAGTGTCGCAGTACTTACTGTTATGGTACTCAGTTTGGCTTTTTGGTAATGCAGTTTTAGTAATTGTGCCAACAGTTATTATTATCCAAGAAAAGTGCTGGAGCATCCCGGTGTTCTTCTACCGCTCCTGTGCCCATATCAGAAAGAGACATTCAGTTTCAAGGAAGTTGAGTACACTTACTCTACTATCACTCTGTCAACAACGACCTGCCCCCCGAAGATACAGGGTGCCTGGCTGGACCGCAAGATGTGCCAGTGTTTTGTCTCTTTCTCTTCCACTCCCCCTTTCCTTTTGGGACACTTGCCGGGGTTTCTGTGTCCACCAGGAAGTGCCGAGAGGTGTTCCAGGAGGTCGGGGGCATACAATCGCCCCTGCAGATATCCTGCTTTTCAGGTGAGTGGCCCTGTCTCGACATCTCTATTCCAGCAGTCGAACAACTAATGGAGCATTTTGCCTTACACAGTAAGTCCCTCCCCAGTAGGGATACTGGACTTAAGTCACAGACTACAAACTTATGCAGTCCCTGGAAGTTGCCAATCTCAACCTGTACTGGATCTGTGATCGGATTTGTCAATTGTCTGTTTGCTACTCCCACAATCTGAACTGTTCTACCTGAAAGAGGTAAGTTCGGAACTTCTGCACTTGTCACTGTAGAGTTTGTAGCTCCTGTGTCCACTAAGAATGAGACTCTGTGCCCATCACCTTTCCCTTCAAAAAAGGTCCTCTCTGATCTACCTCTAAGGACGCTGCAAGCATACATGACTCTTCATCCGAGCTAATACTCATCCATTCATCGTTTATTTCATTCTCACTATGTAATGGGAATTTGTGCACTGTGTCATTACTTCTGTCTTGTCTCTGACCTGCGACCTGCGGAGTAAGCATCATCTGTTGCTGTTCCATTGGGGCTTGAGTTATCTGCATTTGCTGTCTAGGTACCATAGGAACCTGCTGCTGCATTGGTTGCAACTGTGTCGCTTGTGCATGCGGCACTTGCACCTGCTGCTTGGGTTGAAAATTCTGCACTTGATTCTGAACATTCGGATTAAGTCCTCTCATTCTAGGGACTTTCACAGTTTGAAATGTATTGACATCAGCACCTTGCTGAACAGCACCATCCTGCACCATCAATGGAAACTCCCGCTTCCAGTGGCCCACGTTTCCGCACAGACGACACAGTGACATCTTTTTCATCCCTTGCACATCATTTTGAACCACTACAGTATTCAAATCTGGACCACGATTCATGATGACTCCACGACGCCTACCTCTCATCTGAGGTTGGAACATGACAGTTCCCTGCTGCTGCGGCATTTGTTGCACTAGAACTCCTTGCACTCCTGTCTGAGCTGCCTTGATTTGCATCACCATCGCTTTCTCCTTCAACTTTTTCTGCTTCAACTCAATCTTATCACTACAGTATTTCGCTACTGCAACACCTCATCAATCGGCTTTGCTTGCCAGCAAATCAAATGACTCTTAATCACCTGCCCTAATTCTGGTCTTAATCCTTCGACGAACCAGAACACAAAGTGCAACATGTCTTTCGGCTCCATTACTTCTTTACCAATGTACTCTTTGAACGCTTTCAACAATCTCTCATAATAGGTATGTATTGACTATTTCGCCTCCTGTACTGTCCTGTCAATCCTCTGCCAGTCAATATTTTTAGGCGAGATTCTCGTCTTCAGGAACTTAATCACCTTATAGTAATGTTTCATCACTTCTGGTGATGGTGCACCTGTCACCTTATCCCTTTCCGGTTCACTTGTTGGCCAATCCACTGCTCTCTCACATTCAACTCATAAGTCAGCTGGAACCACTATTTCTAACAAAGTGTTCAAGCCTTCCCACAGATGTTTAGAAAGCTTCACAAATCTATCTGCCTGCTGGTACCACTCAACCAGTTTCTCTCTCAGCTTTGGATAATCATTTGTGAATGACAGTGTATCACTCCTATGCCATGGGACATGAACAAACTGCCCCACTGGAATTTACCTCATCAGTAAAATCATTACTGGATCCCTTTCTTTCTGAACACCTTCAGACCCTTCTTGTGAATCTCTTTTCCGTTTATTCTTCTTCTTTGCCCAGCTGCCTTCCCAATTCTCTAATGCTCCCAAAATCTGAGCACTCTGCAATAATTCTTTTAGATGTGCTTTCATCCCTGCTGACCTCATGTGCTCGAAACCCTTTGCCTCAAAATCTAACCTGTAACTCTTTTTCAAATGTTTGGTTCTCTCAATCTCTATGTCATGATTATCTGCCAGATCTGCCAATTTCTGATGTATCTTGATCACTTCTCTTGTAATCCTTGGACACAAGTACCTCAACTCTTTTTCTGTGTAGGATTCCTATCTGTTCACTCCCATTGTTCCCTCAACTAGCTCAGCTATTTCTGTAGCTAATCTTACACAATTGATCTGTTCTTCACCCTTGGATGTATTTCGAGGAGTATTTAAACTATCCAACCATTCACTCAATTGCTGTGATGTTAATCCCTGTAATGGGATGTTACTAGCATTCGGCATTGGCACCTGTTGTACCACTGCACTTGGCGTCTGCGGTGTCAAAAGCTTCAAGCTCTGACTTGCACTCGGTCCATTTACTGCATCTGGGAGTGCAACAAGTGGACTAAGATCCATTAAAGGTCTAGATCCATCAAAGGTCTGACCCATAGATGATACCACCTGCACATGATCACTCACTCCCCTCCACGCGAGGCTCTGTGACATTTCACCCTGTTCTCCTGCATTTGATTTCTTTTGCAGAAACAATGGTATGGCTGGACCAACAGTAATCGGTAGCGATATTGAATCTGTTGCTGCTCTGATACTCGCATTTTGTGGAAAAGCTACTCCCATAGTCTGATTCATCACTGGACTCACATCTGACTGTGTCCCTGTCATTAGCGTGAACTTCGGCAAACCCTGTACCTGTGCCTGAGACAAAAACATTGGAGTCGACTCAGTCTGAACTAGCATTGGCCTCGGAATCACTTGCTCAGTCGGCATCACTAAGTTCGAATTTGTTTCAAGAACTGATACATCTAGATAAATTATCTGTATCAATGGTGGGTGCATTTGCGCTTGGACCACCGAAGTAGTCACTGCATTTGGAGTACTCTGCACGACCCCTTGTATCTGCTCCTCATCTGTCTGCACTGGTCCCACTGTTCCTATCACTTGAGCTGGAGCAGTTGCAACAGAACTAGTACTTGGACCCCCATCATGCGCTGCATATGGCAGAGGTCGATCCCTCAATATCTGTGTGATAAGATCCTCACCATCTGAATCTTCTTCATCTACATAAGTCTTTTTCTTCTTCTTATCTCTTGAACCCTTTTCTCTCTTGTCATCATCCTCTTTTTTATCTGTCTCATCTTACTCTGCAATAGCAGGAAACAACCTAACACCCTGTAATGTTGTCATTCTCCACTTCTTCTGTTCCCAGTCCCACCTTGCTTCTGCCAAGGACTTTTCTACTTTCCTTACTGTCCTCTGGAACTTCATCTCTTGCTGCTGTCTGGCTACGAGCTCCCAAACTGCGAAAGCCTCAAACTGTGCTGTCCTTGGAAGTGGCTTTGTCTCATATAATGTCATTCGCAACTGATCCAAAATTCTCAAATTAAACGTTCCATGCTCTGGAAACGCTAAAGCTCCCTGTTTCTCTGTCAATTTGCACTGCTGCTTTAACCAGAGGCATGGCGCGACACCTCGCTCCTCCATCACAATAAATGCTGGAGAATTTTCCGGTGCGGTAGGCTTCCCAACTGTCGCCTTAATGTAAGAATCACCCTTCATGGCACTTCTGAACGCTTTGAAAAACTTCATTTTGCTATCTTTTGTGCATTTGATTCAATAAGGAAATGACTTTTACTCCCAAGATTCCCTTCACCCACTTTCTCAACCAATTGCCTCCTATGGACGGCTGCCAATCCGCTCGTGACTCTTTTCACTAACCAACCTATCCCAGTCACACTCACACACTGCGGCTGACAAAGTCTTGCGGTTTGCCTTCCTAAACTTCGACTCACACGGAACTAAAGCAAAATATTGCGAGCACTAATCCAAAAAACAATAACCAAAATAAACCTGCTGGTTTACTACAGGAAAGGTACACAATCGTTTCAGAAACCTTACGGATTTTCATTAATGGTCACGTAGTTATTACTCTTTCTCAGTCTCCCACAGTCGCAAGTAAAATTCGACCCGTGAATTTCACTCTCAACTAATCAATGGGTCGGTCTGTCCTGGTGCACATAGGACTCGCCAAATCTAAGTTGAAAATTTCTCTTACTTACTTAACTCACACATAGACTTGTTGACCACGCCTGAACAACATACTAAATCAGACAGATTACAACATGTAACCAAGTATCTCCTACACTTGTCAATATACTCCGGAGTCTTAGACCACGCAGAGTCCATACATCTCCAACAACCACGTGGACAATTTATTAGCACAAAGCGCCACACACATATGAAGTTTGACGACTTCCCTACTCTCATACTGCGGAGTACGTACACCCCTACTAAACCTCAACTGGAGTACACAAACTCCCTACTTTACCTCTCATACCTCACAATTCACCTGCGATTTGCATAAGCCTTTGCAAGCGCAATCCTACAACTTTTACACTATCACAAGTATGCCAAGAACATACCCATCTTTACTAACGGGATCCAGGATCTGGGAAAGTAATTTCTGGGGACATCATCTTTGCTACAGTTGCCATTTCAGAAAAACGAAATTCAAACCTCATAAAAATGAACAACTAACCCTAACTTAAACTACCACCATAACCATCAGTCACCACATAACTAGTTCTCCAAGGAAACTAACCATCAGGCTGCTACCAAAACGGCAAACGCGCCTGGTCCTTAATAAGTAAACTTACAAGGGGACGCGTATAGGCCGATGAACCTTTTGGATCGCATGGAGTATCCTAGTCATGTAACGATCAGTGACATCAGTAATCAATGTAATCAATCAATAATCACTAAGAAAATCATTAGTCAATAGACAATTATAACCAACATTTAATGAATAATCACAACTCAATAAAGCGTTTAACAAATTTTATTTCCCTATTAATTACAATTCTAATTGCATTTGATTTCAAACTTTTTTCAATCAGCTTAGAATTAGTTTATTAGCGACTACCAATAGCATAATCTATTCGTAACTTGAGAAAACATATCATCAAAAGCATAAGCGTAAACCAACAAAGCTGAATATAACGACATTAATAGCAGTGTTCAGCAATCAATTTGTCAATCATTTGTCACTGTCCACGTCACCCAAGAAGAAAACTACCTAAACCAGATTAGCATCAGCATGTGGGATTTCATGCGAAAACAATTTAGAAAATATAAATTTGGAAAACATCTAGCTAAAAGGGAAAACTATAAAACAGCGCAGTTGGTACCTAGAAGAAAAGGCACAAAGTTAGTCAGTCACATTGTCATAGCTACCTATCCACACAATGGATCAGCAACAAAGTCAGTCTTCGTCTTCAGGTCATCAATAGATCAGCAATGTATCAGGCTCTCAAGAGTATGATCCCAATGACAGAATCTCGAACTGCGTCTCCTGACGTCATCAGCATTCACCCCTCACATCTTCCTAAATTCGGAGGTTTTAGCCCCTTGTCATTACTACAGCTCCCAAAAGGATTAGCAAACATAGTAAACATAATGTGTAAACATAATGTGCTGTGTTATACAATTGGTTTTATCAATGCTTGTTTTACCAATGCTTGTTTTCTAATGTGAGCAGGTGTAGACATGTGCTTCTAATTGGGTGTGGTGACTCATCCACATGTTGAAACTCAACTGCTTTCCTGATTGGCTATAAATAGCAGAGTGAAGCATGCCTCCCTGCTTGGCTTTGTTTTGCTTCCTGATCTCAGCAGCCGATTTGGCAGTTCAGCCCCTGCTGTCATCCTCGTATTCAGGACTTTTGAGGCAATTCTTTTCTTCGTTCCTGTACCAGCTGACAACAGGCATTCCTCCAGCACTCCGGAAAAGACTGCAGCTAAGTGACTAGTATTCTCCAGGGAGTTTGTTCTTTGAGCGCCGCGCTTTCCTAGAACAGCTGGTGTATTTCAGACCTCGTATTTTGGCAGAGTGCTTATCTTGAAGAGACAAATGCATTTCTGAACATTCTACATTATTATTGTAGTTACTTGCCTAAATGTGCTTCAGTAAATCTGCTTGAGCTCAAGTACTACAAAAAGTGACAGTGCAATTTTAAAAGAGCATTTACGTGACTTTTCTTTCTCTAATAGCATAACTCTTGGATTTAAATTGTGTCATTCATGCCTGTGTTTCAGGTTTGAGGAATTTGCTTATGAAGGGGTTTTCACACACACAGTGAAACCAAACCAAACTGTGCCACCCTAACCTTTTAAACCCAGAGTGGACATTTGTATTTCTTGGACTGTTTTTGTTCCTTTTAGTTTAACCCTATGCATGTAGGAAAGTTATATGTGATATAATGAATGCCCTTGTTTGTCTTTCTTGTGCATGATAAGTGCAACCACAGTTCTAACTGTAGTGTGCAACATTGAATCTCTGTGAAGGCAACCCTAGTGTCACAGTACTTACTGTTATGGTACTCAGTTTGGGTTTTTGGTAATGCAGTTTTAGTAATTGTGCCAACAGTTATTATTATCCAAGAAAAGTGCTGGAGCATCCCGGTGTTCTTCTACCGCTCCCGTGCCCATATCAGAAAGAGACATTCATTTTCAAGGAAGTTGAGTACACTTACTCTACTATCACTCTGTCAACAACGACCTGCCCCCCGAAGATACAGGGTGCCAGGCTGGACCGCAAGATGTGCCAGTGTTTTGTCTCTTTCTCTTCCACTCCCCCTTTCCTTTTGGGACACCTGCCGGGGTTTCTGTGTCCACCAGGAAGTGCCGAGAGGTGTTCCAGGAGGTCGGGGGCATACAATCGCCCCTGCAGATATCCTGCTTTTCAGGTGAGTGGCCCTGTCTCGACATCTCTATTCCAGCAGTCGAACAACTAATGGAGCATTTTGCCTTACACAGTAAGTCCCTCCCCAGTAGGGATACTGAACTTAAGTCACAGACTACAAACTTATGCAGTCCCTGGAAGTTGCCAATCTCAACCTGTACTGGATCTGTGATCGGATTTGTCAATTGTCTGTTTGCTACTCCCACAATCTGAACTGTTCTACCTGAAAGAGGTAAGTTCGGAACTTCTGCACTTGTCACTGTAGAGTTTGTAGCTCCTGTGTCCACTAAGAATGAGACTCTGTGCCCATCACCTTTCCCTTCAAAAAAGGTCCTCTCTGATCTACCTCTAAGGACGCTGCAAGCATACATGGCTCTTCATCTGAGCTAATACTCATCCATTCATCGTTTATTTCATTCTCACTATGTAATGGGAATTTGTGCACTGTGTCATTACTTCTGTCTTGTCTCTGACCTGTAACCTGCGGAGTAAGCATCATCTGTTGCTGTTCCATTGGGGCTTGAGTTATCTGCATTTGCTGTCTAGGTACCATAGGAACCTGCTGCTGCATTGGTTGCAACTGTGTCGCTTGTGCATGCGGCACTTGCACCTGCTGCTTGGGTTGAAAATTCTGCACTTGATTCTGAACATTCGGATTAAGTCCTCTCATTCTAGGGACTTTCACAGTTTGAAATGTATTGACATCAGCACCTTGCTGAACAGCACCATCCTGCACCATCAATGGAAACTCCCGCTTCCAGTGGCCCACGTTTCGGCACAGACGACACAGTGACATCTTTTTCATCCCTTGCACATCATTTTGAACCACTACAGTATTCAAATCTGGACCACGATTCATGATGACTCCACGATGCCTACCTCTCATCTGAGGTTGGAACATGACAGTTCCCTGCTGCTGCGCCATTTGTTGCACTAGAACTCCTTGCACTCCTGTCTGAGCTGCCTTGATTTGCATCACCATCGCTTTCTCCTTCAACTTTTTCTGCTTCAACTCAATCTTATCACTACAGTATTTCGCTACTGCAACACCTCATCAATAGGCTTTGCTTGCCAGCAAATCAAATGACTCTTAATCATCTGCCCTATTTCTGGTCTTAATCCTTCGACGAAACTGAACACAAAGTGCAACATGTCTTTCGGCTCCATTACTTCTTTACCAATGTACTCTTTGAACGCTTTCAACCATCTCTCATAATAGGTATGTATTGACTATTTCGCCTCCTGTACTGTCCTGTCAATCCTCTGCCAGTCAATATTTTTAGGCGAGATTCTCGTCTTCAGGAACTTAATCACCTTATAGTGATGTTTCATCACTTCTGGTGATGGTGCACCTGTAACCTTATCCCTTTCCGGTTCACTTGTTGGCCAATCCACTGCTCTCTTACATTCAACTCATAAGTCAGCTGGAACCACTATTTCTAACAAAGTGTTCAAGCCTTCCCACAGACGTTTAGAAAGCTTCACAAATCTATCTGCCTGCTGGTACCACTCAACCAGTTTCTCTCTCAGCTTTGGATAATCATTTGTGAATGACAGTGTATCACTCCTATGCCATGGGACATGAACAAACTGCCCCACTGGAATTTACCTCATCAGTAAAATCATTACTGGATCCCTTTCTTTCTGAACACCTTCAGACCCTTCTTGTGAATCTCATTTCCGTTTATTCTTCTTCTTTGCCCAGCTGCCTTCCCACTTCTCTAATGCTCCCAAAATCTGAGCACTCTGCAATAATTCTTTTAGATGTGCTTTCATCCCTGTTGACCTCATGTGCTCGAAACCCTTTGCCTCAAAATCTAACCTGTAACTCCTTTTCAAATGTTTGGTTCTCTCAATCTCTATGTCATGATTATCTGCCAGATCTGCCAATTTCTGATGTATCTTGATCACTTCTCTTGTAATCCTTGGACACAAGTACCTCAACTCTTTTTCTGTGTAGGATTCCTATCTGTTCACTCCCATTGTTCCCTCAACTAGCTCAGCTATTTCTGTAGCTAATCTTACACGATTTATCTGTTCTTCACCCTTGGATGTATTTCGAGGAGTATTTAAACTATCCAACCATTCACTCAATTGCTGTGATGTTAATCCCTGTAATGGGATGTTACTAGCATTCAGCATTGGCACCTGTTGTACCACTGCACTTGGCGTCTGCGGTGTCAAAAGCTTCAAGCTCTGACTTGCACTCGGTCCATTTACTGCATCTGGGAGTGCAACAAGTGGACTAAGATCCATTAAAGGTCTAGATCCATCAAAGGTCTGACCCATAGATGATACCACCTGCACATGATCACTCACTCCCCTCCTCGTGAGGCTCTGTGACATTTCACCCTGTTCTCCTGCATTTGATTTCTTTTGCAGAAACAATGGTATGGCTGGACCAACAGTAATCGGTAGCGATATTGAATCTGTTGCTGCTCTGATACTCGCATTTTGTGGAAGAGCTACTCCCATAGTCTGATTCATCACTGGACTCACATCTGACTGTGTCCCTGTCATTAGCGTGAACTTCGGCAAACCCTGTACCTGTGCCTGAGACAAAAACATTGGAGTCGGCTCAGTCTGAACTAGAATCGGCCTCGGAATCACTTGCTCAGTCGGCATCACTAAGTTCGAATTTGTTTCAAGAACTGGTACATCTAGATAAATTATCTGTATCAATGGTGGGTGCATTTGCGCTTGGACCACCGAAGTAGTCACTGCATTTGGAGTACTCTGCACGACCCCTTGTATCTGCTCCTCATCTGTCTGCACTGGTCCCTGTTCCTATCACTTGAGCTGGAGCAGTTGGAACAGAACTAGTACTTGGACCCCCATCATGCGCTGCATATGGCAGAGGTCGATACCTCAATATCTGTGTGATAAGATCCTCACCATCTGAATCTTCTTCATCTACATAAGTCTTTTTCTTCTTCTTATCTCTTGAACCCTTTTCTCTCTTGTCATCATCATCCTTTTTATCTGTCTCATCTTACTCTGCAATAGCAGGAAACAACCTAACACCCTGTAATGTTGTCATTCTCCACTTCTTCTGTTCCCAGTCCCACCTTGCTTCTGCCAAGGACTTTTCTACTTTCCTTTCTGTCCTCTGGAACTTCATCTCTTGCTGCTGTCTGGCTACGAGCTCCCAAACTGCTAAAGCCTCAAACTGTGCTGTCCTTGGAAGTG
Organism: Pleurodeles waltl; assembly: GCF_031143425.1. Lineage (NCBI taxonomy): Eukaryota > Metazoa > Chordata > Amphibia > Caudata > Salamandridae > Pleurodeles > Pleurodeles waltl. Next base: position 608,170,649 of record NC_090444.1, on the reverse strand, counting down.
GCTTTGTCTCATATAATGTCATTCGCAACTGATCCAAAATTCTCAAATTAAACGTTCCATGCTCTGGAAACGCTAAAGCTCCCTGTTTCTCTGTCAATTTGCACTGCTGCTTTAACCAGAGGCATGGCGCGACACCTCGCTCCTCCATCACAATAAATGCTGGAGAATTTTCCGGTGCGGTAGGCTCCCCAACTGTCGCCTTAATGTAAGAATCACCCTTCATGGCACTTCTGAACGCTTTGAAAAACTTCATTTTGCTATCTTTTGTGCATTTGATTCAATAAGGAAATGACTTTTACTCCCAAGATTCCCTTCACCCACTTGCTCAACCAATTGCCTCCTATGGACGGCTGCCAATCCGCTCGTGACTCTTTTCACTAACCAAGCTATCCCAGTCACAGTCACACACTGCGGCTGACAAAGTCTTGCGGTTTGCCTTCCTAAACTTCGACTCACACGGAACTAAAGCAAAATATTGCGAGCACTAATCCAAAAACCAATAACCAAAACAAACCTGCTGGTTTACTACAGGAAAGGTACACAATCGTTTCAGAAACCTTACGGATTTTCATTAATGGTCACGTAGTTATTCCTCTTTCTCAGTCTCCCACAGTCGCAAGTAAAATTCGACCCGCGAATTTCACTCTCAACTAATCAATGGGTCGGTCTGTCCTGGTGCACATAGGACTCGCCAAATCTAAGTTGAAAATTTCTCTTACTTACTTAACTCACACATCGACTTGTTGACCATGCCTGAACAACCTACTAAACCAGACAGATTACAACATGTAACCAAGTATCTCCTACACTTGTCAATATACTCCGGAGTCTTAGACCACGCAGAGTCCATACATCTCCAACAACCACGTGGACAATTTATTAGCACAAAGCGCCACACACATATGAAGTTTGACGACTTCCCTACTCTCATACTGCGGAGTACGTACACCCCTACTAAACCTCAACTGGAGTACACAAACTCCCTACTTTACCTCTCATACCTCACAATTCACCTGCGATTTGCATAAGCCTTTGCAAGCGCAATCCTACCACTTTTACACTATCACAAGTATGCCAAGAACATACCCATCTTTACTAACGGGATCCAGGATCTGGGAAAGTAATTTCTGGGGACATCATCTTTGCTACAGTTGCCATTTCAGAAAAACGAAATTCAAACCTCATAAAAATGAACAACTAACCCTAACTTAAACTACCACCATAACCATCAGTCACCACATAACTAGTTCTCCAAGGAAACTAACCATCAGGCTGCTACCAAAACGGCAAACGCGCCTGGTCCGTAATAAGTAAACTTACAAGGGGACGCGTATAGGCCGATGAACCTTTTGGATCGCATGGAGTATCCTAGTCATGTAACGATCAGTGACATCAGTAATCAATGTAATCAATCAATAATCACTAAGTAAATCATTAGTCAATAGACAATTATAACCAACATTTAATGAATAATCACAACTCAATAAAGCGTTTAACAAATTTTATTTCCCTATTAATTACAATTCTAATTGCATTTGATTTCAAACTTTTTTCAATCAGCTTAGAATTAGTTTATTAGCGACTACCAATAGCATAATCTATTCGTAACTTGAGAAAACATATCATCAAAAGCCTTAGCGTAAACCAACAAAGCTGAATATAACGACATTAATAGCAGAGTTCAGCAATCAATTTGTCAATCATTTGTCACTGTCCACGTCACCCAAGAAGAAAACTACCTACACCAGATTAGCATCAGCATGTTGGATTTCATGCGAAAACAATTTAGAAAATATAAATTTGAAAAACATCTAGCTAAAAGGGAAAACTATAAAACAGCGCAGTTGGTACCTAGAAGAAAAGACACAAAGTTAGTCAGTCACATTGTCATAGCTACCTATCCACACAATGGATCAGCAACAAAGTCAGTCTTCGTCTTAAGGTCATCAATAGATCAGCAATGTATCAGGCTCTCAAGAGTATGAGCCCAATGACAGAATCTCGAACTGCGTCTCCTGACGTCATCAGCATTCACCCCTCACATCTCCCTAAATTCGGAGGTTTTAGCCCCTTGTCATTACTACAGCTCCCAAAAGGATTAGCAAACATAGTAAACATAATGTGTAAACATAATGTGCTGTGTTATACAATTGGTTTTATCAATGCTTGTTTTACCAATGCTTGTTTTCTAATGTGAGCAGGTGTAGACATGTGCTTCTAAATGGGTGTGGTGACTCATCCACATGTGGAAACTCAACTGCTTTCCTGATTGGCTATAAATAGCAGAGTGAAGCATGCCTCCCTGCTTGGCTTTGTTTTGCTTCCTGATCTCAGCAGCCGATTTGGCAGTTCAGCCCCTGCTGTCATCCTCGTATTCAGGACTTTTGAGGCAATTATTTTCTTTGTTCCTGTACCAGCTGACAACAGGCATTCCTCCAGCACTCCGGAAAAGACTGCAGCTAAGTGACTAGTATTCTCCAGGGAGTTTGTTCTTTGAGCGCCGCGCTTTCCTAGAACAGCTGGTGTATTTCAGACCTCGTATTTTGGCAGAGTGCTTATCTTGAAGAGACAAATGCATTTCTGAACATTCTACATTATTATTGTAGTTACTTGCCTAAATGTGCTTCAGTAAATCTGCTTGAGCTCAAGTACTACAAAAAGTGACAGTGCAATTTTAAAAGAGCATTTACGTGACTTTTCTTTCTCTAATAGCATAACTCTTGGATTTAAATTGTGTCATTCATGCCTGTGTTTCAGGTTTGAGGAATTTGCTTATGAAGGGGTTTTCACACACACAGTGAAACCAAACCAAACTGTGCCACCCTAACCTTTTAAACCCAGAGTGGACATTTGTATTTCTTGGACTGTTTTTGTTCCTTTTAGTTTAACCCTATGCATGTAGGAAAGTTATATGTGATATAATGAATGCCCTTGTTTGTCTTTCTTGTGCATGATAAGTGCAACCACAGTTCTAACTGTAGTGTGCAACATTGAATCTCTGTGAAGGCAACCCTAGTGTCGCAGTACTTACTGTTATGGTACTCAGTTTGGGTTTTTGGTAATGCAGTTTTAGTAATTGTGCCAACAGTTATTATTATCCAAGAAAAGTGCTGGAGCATCCCGGTGTTCTTCTGCCGCTCCCGTGCCCATATCAGAAAGAGACATTCAGTTTCAAGGAAGTTGAGTACACTTACTCTACTATCACTCTGTCAACAACGACCTGCCCCCCGAAGATACAGGGTGCCTGGCTGGACCGCAAGATGTGCCAGTGTTTTGTCTCTTTCTCTTCCACTCCCCCTTTCCTTTTGGGACACTTGCCGGGGTTTCTGTGTCCACCAGGAAGTGCCAAGAGGTGTTCCAGGAGGTCGGGGCATACAATCGCCCCTGCAGATATCCTGCTTTTCAGGTGAGTGGCCCTGTCTCGACATCTCTATTCCAGCAGTCGAACAACTAATGGAGCATTTTGCCTTACATAGTAAGTCCCTCCCCAGTAGGGATACTGGACTTAAGTCACAGACTACAAACTTATGCAGTCCCTGGAAGTTGCCAATCTCAACCTGTACTGGATCTGTGATCGGATCTGTCAATTGTCTGTTTGCTACTCCCACAATCTGAACTGTTCTACCTGAAAGAGGTAAGTTCGGAACTTCTGCACTTGTCACTGTAGAGTTTGTAGCTCCTGTGTCCACTAAGAATGAGACTCTGTGCCCATCACCTTTCCCTTCAAAAAAGGTCCTCTCTGATCTACCTCTAAGGACGCTGCAAGCATACATGACTTTTCATCCGAGCTAATACTCATCCATTCATCGTTTATTTCATTCTCACTATGTAATGGGAATTTGTGCACTGTGTCATTACTTCTGTCTTGTCTCTGACCTGCGACCTGCGGAGTAAGCATCATCTGTTGCTGTTCCATTGGGGCTTGAGTTGTCTGCATTTGCTGTCTAGGTACCATAGGAACCTGCTGCTGCATTGGTTGCAACTGTGTCGCTTGTGCATGCGGCACTTGCACCTGCTGCTTGGGTTGAAAATTCTGCACTTGATTCTGAACATTCGGATTAAGTCCTCTCATTCTAGGGACTTTCACAGTTTGAAATGTATTGACATCAGCACCTTGCTGAACAGCACCAACCTGCACCATCAATGGAAACTCCCGCTTCCAGTGGCCCACGTTTCCGCACAGACGACACAGTGACATCTTTTTCATCCCTTGCACATCATTTTGAACCACTACAGTATTCAAATCTGGACCACGATTCATGATGACTCCACGACGCCTACCTCTCATCTGAGTTTGGAACATGACAGTTCCCTGCTGCTGCGGCATTTGTTGCACTAGAACTCCTTGCACTCCTGTCTGAGCTGCCTTGATTTGCATCACCATCGCTTTCTCCTTCAACTTTTTCTGCTTCAACTCAATCATATCACTACAGTATTTCGCTACTGCAACACCTCATCAATCGGCTTTGCTTGCCAGCAAATCAAATGACTCTTAATCACCTGCCCTAATTCTGGTCTTAATCCTTCGACGAACCAGAACACAAAGTGCAACATGTCTTTCGGCTCCATTACTTCTTTACCAATGTACTCTTTGAACGCTTTCAACAATCTCTCATAATAGGTATGTATTGACTATTTCGCCTCCTGTACTGTCCTGTCAATCCTCTGCCAGTCAATATTTTTAGGCGAGATTCTCGTCTTCAGGAACTTAATCACCTTATAGTAATGTTTCATCACTTCTGGTGATGGTGCACCTGTCACCTTATCCCTTTCCGGTTCACTTGTTGGCCAATCCACTGCTCTCTTACATTCAACTCATAAGTCAGCTAGAACCACTATTTCTAACAAAGTGTTCAAGCCTTCCCACAGACGTTTAGAAAGCTTCACAAATCTATCTGCCTGCTGGTACCACTCAACCAGTTTCTCTCTCAGCTTTGGATAATCATTTGTGAATGACAGTGTATCACTCCTATGCCATGGGACATGAACAAACTGCCCCACTGGAATTTACCTCATCAGTAAAATCATTACTGGATCCCTTTCTTTCTGAACACCTTCAGACCCTTCTTGTAAATCTCTTTTCCGTTTATTCTTCTTCTTTGCCCAGCTGCCTTCCCAATTCTCTAATGCTCCCAAAATCTGAGCACTCTGCAATAATTCTTTTAGATGTGCTTTCATCCCTGCTGACCTCATGTGCTCGAAACCCTTTGCCTCAAAATCTAACCTGTAACTCCTTTTCAAATGTTTGGTTCTCTCAATCTCTATGTCATGATTATCTGCCAGATCTGCCAATTTCTGATGTATCTTGATCACTTCTCTTGTAATCCTTGGACACAAGTACCTCAACTCTTTTTCTGTGTAGGATTCCTATCTGTTCACTCCCATTGTTCCCTCAACTAGCTCAGCTATTTCTGTAGCTAATCTTACACAATTTATCTGTTCTTCACCCTTGGATGTATTTCGAGGAGTATTTAAACTATCCAACCATTCACTCAATTGCTGTGATGTTAATCCCTGTAATGGGATGTTACTAGCATTCGGCATTGGCACCTGTTGTACCACTGCACTTGGCGTCTGCGGTGTCAAAAGCTTCAAGCTCTGACTTGCACTCGGTCCATTTACTGCATCTGGGAGTGCAACAAGTGGACTAAGATCCATTAAAGGTCTAGATCCATCAAAGGTCTGACCCATAGATGATACCACCTGCACATGATCACTCACTCCCCTCCTCGCGAGGCTCTGTGACATTTCACCCTGTTCTCCTGCATTTGATTTCTTTTGCAGAAACAATGGTATGGCTGGACCAACAGTAATCGGTAGCGATATTGAATCTGTTGCTGCTCTGATACTCGCATTTTGTGGAAGAGCTACTCCCATAGTCTGATTCATCACTGGACTCACATCTGACTGTGTCCCTGTCATTAGCGTGAACTTCGGCAAACCCTGTACCTGTGCCTGATACAAAAACATTGGAGTCGACTCAGTCTGAACTAGCATTGGCCTCGGAATCACTTGCTCAGTCGGCATCACTAAGTTCGAATTTGTTTCAAGAACTGGTACATCTAGATAAATTATCTGTATCAATGGTGGGTGCATTTGCGCTTGGACCACTGAAGTAGTCACTGCATTTGGAGTACTCTGCACGACCCCTTGTATCTGCTCCTCATCTGTCTGCACTGGTCCCACTGTTCCTATCACTTTAGCTGGAGCAGTTGCAACAGAACTAGTACTTGGACCCCCATCATGCGCTGCATATGGCAGAGGTCGATCCCTCAATATCTGTGTGATAAGATCCTCACCATCTGAATCTTCTTCATCTACATAAGTCTTTTTCTTCTTCTTATCTCTTGAACCCTTTTCTCTCTTGTCATCATCCTCTTTTTTATCTGTCTCATCTTACTCTGCAATAGCAGGAAACAACCTAACACCCTGTAATTTTGTCATTCTCCACTTCTTCTGTTCCCAGTCCCACCTTGCTTCTGCCAAGGACTTTTCTACTTTCCTTACTGTCCTCTGGAACTTCATCTCTTGCTGCTGTCTGGCTACGAGCTCCCAAACTGCGAAAGCCTCAAACTGTGCTGTCCTTGGAAGTGGCTTTGTCTCATATAATGTCATTCGCAACTGATCCAAAATTCTCAAATTAAACGTTCCATGCTCTGGAAACGCTAAAGCTCCCTGTTTCTCTGTCAATTTGAACTGCTGCTTTAACCAGAGGCATGGCGCGACACCTCGCTCCTCCATCACAATAAATGCTGGAGAATTTTCCGGTGCGGTAGGCTTCCCAACTGTCGCCTTAATGTAAGAATCACCCTTCATGGCACTTCTGAACGCTTTGAAAAACTTCATTTTGCTATCTTTTGTGCATTTGATTCAATAAGGAAATGACTTTTACTCCCAAGATTCCCTTCACCCACTTTCTCAACCAATTGCCTCCTATGGACGGCTGCCAATCCGCTCGTGACTCTTTTCACTAACCAACCTATCCCAGTCACACTCACACACTGCGGCTGACAAAGTCTTGCGGTTTGCCTTCCTAAACTTCGACTCACACGGAACTAAAGCAAAATATTGCGAGCACTAATCCAAAAAACAATAACCAAAACAAACCTGCTGGTTTACTACAGGAAAGGTACACAATCGTTTCAGAAACCTTACGGATTTTCATTAATGGTCACGTAGTTATTACTCTTTCTCAGTCTCCCACAGTCGCAAGTAAAATTCGACCCGTGAATTTCACTCTCAACTAATCAATGGGTCGGTCTGTCCTGGTGCACATAGGACTCGCCAAATCTAAGTTGAAAATTTCTCTTACTTACTTAACTCACACATAGACTTGTTGACCACGCCTGAACAACCTACTAAATCAGACAGATTACAACATGTAACCAAGTATCTCCTACACTTGTCAATATACTCCGGAGTCTTAGACCACGCAGAGTCCATACATCTCCAACAACCACGTGGACAATTTTTTAGCACAAAGCGCCACACACATATGAAGTTTGACGACTTCCCTACTCTCATACTGCGGAGTACATACACCCCTACTAAACCTCAACTGGAGTACACAAACTCCCTACTTTACCTCTCATACCTCACAATTCACCTGCGATTTGCATAAGCCTTTGCAAGCACAATCCTACCACTTTTACACTATCACAAGTATGCCAAGAACATACCCATCTTTACTAACGGGATCCAGGATCTGGGAAAGTAATTTCTGGGGACATCATCTTTGCTACAGTTGCCATTTCGGAAAAACGAAATTCAAACCTCATAAAAATGAACAACTAACCCTAACTTAAACTACCACCATAACCATCAGTCACCACATAACTAGTTCTCCAAGGAAACTAACCATCAGGCTGCTACCAAAACGGAAAACGCGCCTGGTCCTTAATAAGTAAAATTACAAGGGGACGCGTATAGGCCGATGAACCTTTTGGATCGCATGGAGTATCCTAGTCATGTAACGATCAGTGACATCAGTAATCAACGTAATCAATCAATAATCACTAAGAAAATCATTAGTCAATAGACAATTATAACCAACATTTAATGAATAATCACAACTCAATAAAGCGTTTAACAAATTTTATTTCCCTATTAATTACAATTCTAATTGCATTTGATTTCAAACTTTTTTCAATCAGCTTAGAATTAGTTTATTAGCGACTACCAATAGCATAATCTATTCGTAACTTGAGAAAACATATCATCAAAAGCCTTAGCGTAAACCAACAAAGCTGAATATAACGACATTAATAGCAGAGTTCAGCAATCAATTCGTCAATCATTTGTCACTGTCCACGTCACCCAAGAAGAAAACTACCTAAACCAGATTAGCATCAGCATGTGGGATTTCATGCGAAAACAATTTAGAAAATATAAATTTGGAAAACATCTAGCTAAAAGGGAAAACTCTAAAACAGCGCAGTTGGTACCTAGAAGAAAAGGCACAAAGTTAGTCAGTCACATTGTCATAGCTACCTATCCACACAATGGATCAGCAACAAAGTCAGTCTTCGTCTTCAGGTCATCAATAGATCAGCAATGTATCAGGCTCTCAAGAGTATGAGCCCAATGACAGAATCTCGAACTGCGTCTCCTGACGTCATCAGCATTCACCCCTCACATCTTCCTAAATTCGGAGGTTTTAGCCCCTTGTCATTACTACAGCTCCCAAAAGGATTAGCAAACATAGTAAACATAATGTGTAAACATAATGTGCTGTGTTATACAATTGGTTTTATCAATGCTTGTTTTACCAATGCTTGTTTTCTAATGTGAGCAGGTGTAGACATGTGCTTCTAATTGGGTGTGGTGACTCATCCACATGTGGAAACTCAACTGCTTTCCTGATTGGCTATAAATAGCAGAGTGAAGCATGCCTCCCTGCTTGGCTTTGTTTTGCTTCCTGATCTCAGAAGCCGATTTGGCAGTTCAACCCCTGCTGTCATCCTCGTATTCAGGACTTTTGAGGCAATTCTTTTCTTCGTTCCTGTACCAGCTGACAACAGGCATTCCTCCAGCACTCCGGAAAAGACTGCAGCTAAGTGACTAGTATTCTCCAGGGAGTTTGTTCTTTGAGCGCCGCGCTTTCCTAGAACAGCTGGTGTATTTCAGACCTCGTATTTTGGCAGAGTGCTTATCTTGAAGAGACAAATGCATTTCTGAACATTCTACATTATTATTGTAGTTACTTGCCTAAATGTGCTTCAGTAAATCTGCTTGAGCTCAAGTACTACAAAAAGTGACAGTGCAATTTTAAAAGAGCATTTACGTGACTTTTCTTTCTCTAATAGCATAACTCTTGGATTTAAATTGTGTCATTCATGCCTGTGTTTCAGGTTTGAGGAATTTGCTTATGAAGGGGTTTTCACACACACAGTGAAACCAAACCAAACTGTGCCACCCTAACCTTTTAAACCCAGAGTGGACATTTGTATTTCTTGGACTGTTTTTGTTCCTTTTAGTTTAACCCTATGCATGTAGGAAAGTTATATGTGATATAATGAATGCCCTTGTTTGTCTTTCTTGTGCATGATAAGTGCAACCACAGTTCTAACTGTAGTGTGCAACATTGAATCTCTGTGAAGGCAACCCTAGTGTCGCAGTACTTACTGTTATGGTACTCAGTTTGGATTTTTGGTAATGCAGTTTTAGTAATTGTGCCAACAGTTATTATTATCCAAGAAAAGTGCTGGAGCATCCCGGTGTTCTTCTACCGCTCCCGTGCCCATATCAGAAAGAGACATTCAGTTTCAAGGAAGTTGAGTACACTTACTCTACTATCACTCTGTCAACAACGACCTGCCCCCCGAAGATACAGGGTGCCTGGCTGGACCGCAAGATGTGCCAGTGTTTTGTCTCTTTCTCTTCCACTCCCCCTTTCCTTTTGGGACACTTGCCGGGGTTTCTGTGTCCACCAGGAAGTGCCGAGAGGTGTTCCAGGAGGTCGGGGGCATACAATCGCCCCTGCAGATATCCTGCTTTTCAGGTGAGTGGCCCTGTCTCGACATCTCTATTCCAGCAGTCGAACAACTAATGGAGCATTTTGCCTTACACAGTAAGTCCCTCCCCAGTAGGGATACTGGACTTAAGTCACAGACTACAAACTTATGCAGTCCCTGGAAGTTGCCAATCTCAACCTGTACTGGATCTGTGATCGGATCTGTCAATTGTCTGTTTGCTACTCCCACAATCTGAACTGTTCTACCTGAAAGAGGTAAGTTCGGAACTTCTGCACTTGTCACTGTAGAGTTTGTAGCTCCTGTGTCCACTAAGAATGAGACTCTGTGCCCATCACCTTTCCCTTCAAAAAAGGTCCTCTCTGATCTACCTCTAAGGACGCTGCAAGCATACATGGCTCTTCATCCGAGCTAATACTCATCCATTCATCGTTTATTTCATTCTCACTATGTAATGGGAATTTGTGCACTGTGTCATTACTTCTGTCTTGTCTCTGACCTGCGACCTGCGGAGTAAGCATCATCTGTTGCTGTTCCATTGGGGCTTGAGTTGTCTGCATTTGCTGTCTAGGTACCATAGGAACCTGCTGCTGCATTGGTTGCAACTGTGTCGCTTGTGCATGCGGCACTTGCACCTGCTGCTTGGGTTGAAAATTCTGCACTTGATTCTGAACATTCGGATTAAGTCCTCTCATTCTAGGGACTTTCACAGTTTGAAATGTATTGACATCAGCACCTTGCTGAACAGCACCATCCTGCACCATCAATGGAAACTCCCGCTTCCAGTGGCCCACGTTTCCGCACAGACGACACAGTGACATCTTTTTCATCCCTTGCACATCATTTTGAACCACTACAGTATTCAAATCTGGACCACGATTCATGATGACTCCACGACGCCTACCTCTCATCTGAGGTTGGAACATGACAGTTCCCTGCTGCTGCGGCATTTGTTGCACTAGAACTCCTTGCACTCCTGTCTGAGCTGCCTTGATTTGCATCACCATCGCTTTCTCCTTCAACTTTTTCTGCTTCAACTCAATCATATCACTACAGTATTTCGCTACTGCAACACCTCATCAATCGGCTTTGCTTGCCAGCAAATCAAATGACTCTTAATCACCTGCCCTAATTCTGGTCTTAATCCTTCGACGAACCAGAACACAAAGTGCAACATGTCTTTCGGCTCCATTACTTCTTTACCAATGTACTCTTTGAACGCTTTCAACAATCTCTCATAATAGGTATGTATTGACTATTTCGCCTCCTGTACTGTCCTGTCAATCCTCTGCCAGTCAATATTTTTAGGCGAGATTCTCGTCTTCAGGAACTTAATCACCTTATAGTAATGTTTCATCACTTCTGGTGATGGTGCACCTGTCACCTTATCCCTTTCCGGTTCACTTGTTGGCCAATCCACTGCTCTCTTACATTCAACTCATAAGTCAGCTGGAACCACTATTTCTAACAAAGTGTTCAAGCCTTCCCACAGACGTTTAGAAAGCTTCACAAATCTATCTGCCTGCTGGTACCACTCAACCAGTTTCTCTCTCAGCTTTGGATAATCATTTGTGAATGACAGTGTATCACTCCTATGCCATGGGACATGAACAAACTGCCCCACTGGAATTGACCTCATCAGTAAAATCATTACTGGATCCCTTTGTTTCTGAACACCTTCAGACCCTTCTTGTGAATCTCTTTTCCGTTTATTCTTCTTCTTTGCCCAGCTGCCTTCCCAATTCTCTAATGCTCCCAAAATCTGAGCACTCTGCAATAATTCTTTTAGATGTGCTTTCATCCCTGCTGACCTCATGTGCTCGAAACCCTTTGCCTCAAAATCTAACCTGTAACTCCTTTTCAAATGTTTGGTTCTCTCAATCTCTATGTCATGATTATCTGCCAGATCTGCCAATTTCTGATGTATCTTGATCACTTCTCTTGTAATCCTTGGACACAAGTACCTCAACTCTTTTTCTGTGTAGGATTCCTATCTGTTCACTCCCATTGTTCCCTCAACTAGCTCAGCTATTTCTGTAGCTAATCTTACACAATTTATCTGTTCTTCACCCTTGGATGTATTTCGAGGAGTATTTAAACTATCCAACCATTCACTCAATTGCTGTGATGTTAATCCCTGTAATGGGATGTTACTAGCATTCGGCATTGGCACCTGTTGTACCACTGCACTTGGCGTCTGCGGTGTCAAAAGCTTCAAGCTCTGACTTGCACTCGGTCCATTTACTGCATCTGGGAGTGCAACAAGTGGACTAAGATCCATTAAAGGTCTAGATCCATCAAAGGTCTGACCCATAGATGATACCACCTGCACATGATCACTCACTCCCCTCCTCGCGAGGCTCTGTGACATTTCACCCTGTTCTCCTGCATTTGATTTCTTTTGCAGAAACAATGGTATGGCTGGACCAACAGTAATCGGTAGCGATATTGAATCTGTTGCTGCTCTGATACTCGCATTTTGTGGAAGAGCTACTCCCATAGTCTGATTCATCACTGGACTCACATCTGACTGTGTCCCTGTCATTAGCGTGAACTTCGGCAAACCCTGTACCTGTGCCTGAGACAAAAACATTGGAGTCGACTCAGTCTGAACTAGCATTGGCCTCGGAATCACTTGCTCAGTCGGCATCACTAAGTTCGAATTTGTTTCAAGAACTGGTACATCTAGATAAATTATCTGTATCAATGGTGGGTGCATTTGCGCTTGGACCACCGAAGTAGTCACTGCATTTGGAGTACTCTGCACGACCCCTTGTATCTGCTCCTCATCTGTCTGCACTGGTCCCACTGTTCCTATCACTTTAGCTGGAGCAGTTGCAAAAGAACTAGTACTTGGACCCCCATCATGCGCTGCATATGGCAGAGGTCGATCCCTTAATATCTGTGTGATAAGATCCTCACCATCTGAATCTTCTTCATCTACATAAGTCTTTTTCTTCTTCTTATCTCTTGAACCCTTTTCTCTCTTGTCATCATCCTCTTTTTTATCTGTCTCATCTTACTCTGCAATAGCAGGAAACAACCTAACACCCTGTAATTTTGTCATTCTCCACTTCTTCTGTTCCCAGTCCCACCTTGCTTCTGCCAAGGACTTTTCTACTTTCCTTACTGTCCTCTGGAACTTCATCTCTTGCTGCTGTCTGGCTACGAGCTCCCAAACTGCGAAAGCCTCAAACTGTGCTGTCCTTGGAAGTGGCTTTGTCTCATATAATGTCATTCGCAACTGATCCAAAATTCTCAAATTAAACGTTCCATGCTCTGGAAACGCTAAAGCTCCCTGTTTCTCTGTCAATTTGAACTGCTGCTTTAACCAGAGGCATGGCGCGACACCTCGCTCCTCCATCACAATAAATGCTGGAGAATTTTCCGGTGCGGTAGGCTTCCCAACTGTCGCCTTAATGTAAGAATCACCCTTCATGGCACTTCTGAACGCTTTGAAAAACTTCATTTTGCTATCTTTTGTGCATTTGATTCAATAAGGAAATGACTTTTACTCCCAAGATTCCCTTCACCCACTTTCTCAACCAATTGCCTCCTATGGACGGCTGCCAATCCGCTCGTGACTCTTTTCACTAACCAACCTATCCCAGTCACACTCACACACTGCGGCTGACAAAGTCTTGCGGTTTGCCTTCCTAAACTTCGACTCACACGGAACTAAAGCAAAATATTGCGAGCACTAATCCAAAAAACAATAACCAAAACAAACCTGCTGGTTTACTACAGGAAAGGTACACAATCGTTTCAGAAACCTTACGGATTTTCATTAATGGTCACGTAGTTATTACTCTTTCTCAGTCTCCCACAGTCGCAAGTAAAATTCGACCCGTGAATTTCACTCTCAACTAATCAATGGGTCGGTCTGTCCTGGTGCACATAGGACTCGCCAAATCTAAGTTGAAAATTTCTCTTACTTACTTAACTCACACATAGACTTGTTGACCACGCCTGAACAACCTACTAAATCAGACAGATTACAACATGTAACCAAGTATCTCCTACACTTGTCAATATACTCCGGAGTCTTAGACCACGCAGAGTCCATACATCTCCAACAACCACGTGGACAATTTTTTAGCACAAAGCGCCACACACATATGAAGTTTGACGACTTCCCTACTCTCATACTGCGGAGTACATACACCCCTACTAAACCTCAACTGGAGTACACAAACTCCCTACTTTACCTCTCATACCTCACAATTCACCTGCGATTTGCATAAGCCTTTGCAAGCGCAATCCTACCACTTTTACACTATCACAAGTATGCCAAGAACATACCCATCTTTACTAACGGGATCCAGGATCTGGGAAAGTAATTTCTGGGGACATCATCTTTGCTACAGTTGCCATTTCAGAAAAACGAAATTCAAACCTCATAAAAATGAACAACTAACCCTAACTTAAACTACCACCATAACCATCAGTCACCACATAACTAGTTCTCCAAGGAAACTAACCATCAGGCTGCTACCAAAACGGAAAACGCGCCTGGTCCTTAATAAGTAAAATTACAAGGGGACGCGTATAGGCCGATGAACCTTTTGGATCGCATGGAGTATCCTAGTCATGTAACGATCAGTGACATCAGTAATCAACGTAATCAATCAATAATCACTAAGAAAATCATTAGTCAATAGACAATTATAACCAACATTTAATGAATAATCACAACTCAATAAAGCGTTTAACAAATTTTATTTCCCTATTAATTACATTTCTAATTGCATTTGATTTCAAACTTTTTTCAATCAGCTTAGAATTAGTTTATTAGCGACTACCAATAGCATAATCTATTCGTAACTTGAGAAAACATATCATCAAAAGCCTTAGCGTAAACCAACAAAGCTGAATATAACGACATTAATAGCAGAGTTCAGCAATCAATTTGTCAATCATTTGTCACTGTCCACGTCACCCAAGAAGAAAACTACCTAAACCAGATTAGCATCAGCATGTGGGATTTCATGCGAAAACAATTTAGAAAATATAAATTTGGAAAACATCTAGCTAAAAGGGAAAACTCTAAAACAGCGCAGTTGGTACCTAGAAGAAAAGGCACAAAGTTAGTCAGTCACATTGTCATAGCTACCTATCCACACAATGGATCAGCAACAAAGTCAGTCTTCGTCTTCAGGTCATCAATAGATCAGCAATGTATCAGGCTCTCAAGAGTATGAGCCCAATGACAGAATCTCGAACTGCGTCTCCTGACGTCATCAGCATTCACCCCTCACATCTTCCTAAATTCGGAGGTTTTAGCCCCTTGTCATTACTACAGCTCCCAAAAGGATTAGCAAACATAGTAAACATAATGTGTAAACATAATGTGCTGTGTTATACAATTGGTTTTATCAATGCTTGTTTTACCAATGCTTGTTTTCTAATGTGAGCAGGTGTAGACATGTGCTTCTAATTGGGTGTGGTGACTCATCCACATGTGGAAACTCAACTGCTTTCCTGATTGGCTATAAATAGCAGAGTGAAGCATGCCTCCCTGCTTGGCTTTGTTTTGCTTCCTGATCTCAGCAGCCGATTTGGCAGTTCAACCCCTGCTGTCATCCTCGTATTCAGGACTTTTGAGGCAATTCTTTTCTTCGTTCCTGTACCAGCTGACAACAGGCATTCCTCCAGCACTCTGGAAAAGACTGCAGCTAAGTGACTAGTATTCTCCAGGGAGTTTGTTCTTTGAGCGCCGCGCTTTCCTAGAACAGCTGGTGTATTTCAGACCTCGTATTTTGGCAGAGTGCTTATCTTGAAGAGACAAATGCATTTCTGAACATTCTACATTATTATTGTAGTTACTTGCCTAAATGTGCTTCAGTAAATCTGCTTGAGCTCAAGTACTACAAAAAGTGACAGTGCAATTTTAAAAGAGCATTTACGTGACTTTTCTTTCTCTAATAGCATAACTCTTGGATTTAAATTGTGTCATTCATGCCTGTGTTTCAGGTTTGAGGAATTTGCTTATGAAGGGGTTTTCACACACACAGTGAAACCAAACCAAACTGTGCCACCCTAACCTTTTAAACCCAGAGTGGACATTTGTATTTCTTGGACTGTTTTTGTTCCTTTTAGTTTAACCCTATGCATGTAGGAAAGTTATATGTGATATAATGAATGCCCTTGTTTGTCTTTCTTGTGCATGATAAGTGCAACCACAGTTCTAACTGTAGTGTGCAACATTGAATCTCTGTGAAGGCAACCCTAGTGTCGAAGTACTTACTGTTATGGTACTCAGTTTGGGTTTTTGGTAATGCAGTTTTAGTAATTGTGCCAACAGTTATTATTATCCAAGAAAAGTGCTGGAGCATCCCGGTGTTCTTCTACCGCTCCCGTGCCCATATCAGAAAGAGACATTCAGTTTCAAGGAAGTTGAGTACACTTACTCTACTATCACTCTGTCAACAACGACCTGCCCCCCGAAGATACAGGGTGCCTGGCTGGACCGCAAGATGTGCCAGTGTTTTGTCTCTTTCTCTTCCACTCCCCCTTTCCTTTTGGGACACTTGCCGGGGTTTCTGTGTCCACCAGGAAGTGCCGAGAGGTGTTCCAGGAGGTCGGGGGCATACAATCGCCCCTGCAGATATCCTGCTTTTCAGGTGAGTGGCCCTGTCTCGACATCTCTATTCCAGCAGTCGAACAACTAATGGAGCATTTTGCCTTACACAGTAAGTCCCTCCCCAGTAGGGATACTGGACTTAAGTCACAGACTACAAACTTATGCAGTCCCTGGAAGTTGCCAATCTCAACCTGTACTGGATCTGTGATCGGATCTGTCAATTGTCTGTTTGCTACTCCCACAATCTGAACTGTTCTACCTGAAAGAGGTAAGTTCGGAACTTCTGCACTTGTCACTGTAGAGTTTGTAGCTCCTGTGTCCACTAAGAATGAGACTCTGTGCCCATCACCTTTCCCTTCAAAAAAGGTCCTCTCTGATCTACCTCTAAGGACGCTGCAAGCATACATGGCTCTTCATCCGAGCTAATACTCATCCATTCATCGTTTATTTCATTCTCACTATGTAATGGGAATTTGTGCACTGTGTCATTACTTCTGTCTTGTCTCTGACCTGCGACCTGCGGAGTAAGCATCATCTGTTGCTGTTCCATTGGGGCTTGAGTTGTCTGCATTTGCTGTCTAGGTACCATAGGAACCTGCTGCTGCATTGGTTGCAACTGTGTCGCTTGTGCATGCGGCACTTGCACCTGCTGCTTGGGTTGAAAATTCTGCACTTGATTCTGAACATTCGGATTAAGTCCTCTCATTCTAGGGACTTTCACAGTTTAAAATGTATTGACATCAGCACCTTGCTGAACAGCACCATCCTTGGAAACTCCCGCTTCCAGTGGCCCACGTTTCCGCACAGACGACACAGTGACATCTTTTTCATCCCTTGCACATCATTTTGAACCACTACAGTATTCAAATCTGGACCACGATTCATGATGACTCCACGACGCCTACCTCTCATCTGAGGTTGGAACATGACAGTTCCCTGCTGCTGCGGCATTTGTTGCACTAGAACTCCTTGCACTCCTGTCTGAGCTGCCTTGATTTGCATCACCATCGCTTTCTCCTTCAACTTTTTCTGCTTCAACTCAATCATATCACTACAGTATTTCGCTACTGCAACACCTCATCAATCGGCTTTGCTTGCCAGCAAATCAAATGACTCTTAATCACCTGCCCTAATTCTGGTCTTAATCCTTCGACGAACCAGAACACAAAGTGCAACATGTCTTTCGGCTCCATTACTTCTTTACCAATGTACTCTTTGAACGCTTTCAACAATCTCTCATAATAGGTATGTATTGACTATTTCGCCTCCTGTACTGTCCTGTCAATCCTCTGCCAGTCAATATTTTTAGGCGAGATTCTCGTCTTCAGGAACTTAATCACCTTATAGTAATGTTTCATCACTTCTGGTGATGGTGCACCTGTCACCTTATCCCTTTCCGGTTCACTTGTTGGCCAATCCACTGCTCTCTTACATTCAACTCATAAGTCAGCTGGAACCACTATTTCTAACAAAGTGTTCAAGCCTTCCCACAGACGTTTAGAAAGCTTCACAAATCTATCTGCCTACTGGTACCACTCAACCAGTTTCTCTCTCAGCTTTGGATAATCATTTGTGAATGACAGTGTATCACTCCTATGCCATGGGACATGAACAAACTGCCCCACTGGAATTTACCTCATCAGTAAAATCATTACTGGATCCCTTTGTTTCTGAACACCTTCAGACCCTTCTTGTGAATCTCTTTTCCGTTTATTCTTCTTCTTTGCCCAGCTGCCTTCCCAATTCTCTAATGCTCCCAAAATCTGAGCACTCTGCAATAATTCTTTTAGATGTGCTTTCATCCCTGCTGACCTCATGTGCTCGAAACCCTTTGCCTCAAAATCTAACCTGTAACTCCTTTTCAAATGTTTGGTTCTCTCAATCTCTATGTCATGATTATCTGCCAGATCTGCCAATTTCTGATGTATCTTGATCACTTCTCTTGTAATCCTTGGACACAAGTACCTCAACTCTTTTTCTGTGTAGGATTCCTATCTGTTCACTCCCATTGTTCCCTCAACTAGCTCAGCTATTTCTGTAGCTAATCTTACACAATTTATCTGTTCTTCACCCTTGGATGTATTTCGAGGAGTATTTAAACTATCCAACCATTCACTCAATTGCTGTGATGTTAATCCCTGTAATGGGATGTTACTAGCATTCGGCATTGGCACCTGTTGTACCACTGCACTTGGCGTCTGCGGTGTCAAAAGCTTCAAGCTCTGACTTGCACTCGGTCCATTTACTGCATCTGGGAGTGCAACAAGTGGACTAAGATCCATTAAAGGTCTAGATCCATCAAAGGTCTGACCCATAGATGATACCACCTGCACATGATCACTCACTCCCCTCCTCGCGAGGCTCTGTGACATTTCACCCTGTTCTCCTGCATTTGATTTCTTTTGCAGAAACAATGGTATGGCTGGACCAACAGTAATCGGTAGCGATATTGAATCTGTTGCTGCTCTGATACTCGCATTTTGTGGAAGAGCTACTCCCATAGTCTGATTCATCACTGGACTCACATCTGACTGTGTCCCTGTCATTAGCGTGAACTTCGGCAAACCCTGTACCTGTGCCTGAGACAAAAACATTGGAGTCGACTCAGTCTGAACTAGCATTGGCCTCGGAATCACTTGCTCAGTCGGCATCACTAAGTTCGAATTTGTTTCAAGAACTGGTACATCTAGATAAATTATCTGTATCAATGGTGGGTGCATTTGCGCTTGGACCACCGAAGTAGTCACTGCATTTGGAGTACTCTGCACGACCCCTTGTATCTGCTCCTCATCTGTCTGCACTGGTCCCACTGTTCCTATCACTTTAGCTGGAGCAGTTGCAACAGAACTAGTACTTGGACCCCCATCATGCGCTGCATATGGCAGAGGTCGATCCCTCAATATCTGTGTGATAAGATCCTCACCATCTGAATCTTCTTCATCTACATAAGTCTTTTTCTTCTTCTTATCTCTTGAACCCTTTTCTCTCTTGTCATCATCCTCTTTTTTATCTGTCTCATCTTACTCTGCAATAGCAGGAAACAACCTAACACCCTGTAATTTTGTCATTCTCCACTTCTTCTGTTCCCAGTCCCACCTTGCTTCTGCCAAGGACTTTTCTACTTTCCTTACTGTCCTCTGGAACTTCATCTCTTGCTGCTGTCTGGCTACGAGCTCCCAAACTGCGAAAGCCTCAAACTGTGCTGTCCTTGGAAGTGGCTTTGTCTCATATAATGTCATTCGCAACTGATCCAAAATTCTCAAATTAAACGTTCCATGCTCTGGAAACGCTAAAGCTCCCTGTTTCTCTGTCAATTTGCACTGCTGCTTTAACCAGAGGCATGGCGCGACACCTCGCTCCTCCATCACAATAAATGCTGGAGAATTTTCCGGTGCGGTAGGCTTCCCAACTGTCGCCTTAATGTAAGAATCACCCTTCATGGCACTTCTGAACGCTTTGAAAAACTTCATTTTGCTATCTTTTGTGCATTTGATTCAATAAGGAAATGACTTTTACTCCCAAGATTCCCTTCACCCACTTTCTCAACCAATTGCCTCCTATGGACGGCTGCCAATCCGCTCGTGACTCTTTTCACTAACCAACCTATCCCAGTCACACTCACACACTGCGGCTGACAAAGTCTTGCGGTTTGCCTTCCTAAACTTCGACTCACACGGAACTAAAGCAAAATATTGCGAGCACTAATCCAAAAAACAATAACCAAAACAAACCTGCTGGTTTACTACAGGAAAGGTACACAATCGTTTCAGAAACCTTACGGATTTTCATTAATGGTCACGTAGTTATTACTCTTTCTCAGTCTCCCACAGTCGCAAGTAAAATTCGACCCATGAATTTCACTCTCAACTAATCAATGGGTCGGTCTGTCCTGGTGCACATAGGACTCGCCAAATCTAAGTTGAAAATTTCTCTTACTTACTTAACTCACACATAGACTTGTTGACCACGCCTGAACAACCTACTAAATCAGACAGATTACAACATGTAACCAAGTATCTCCTACACTTGTCAATATACTCCGGAGTCTTAGACCACGCAGAGTCCATACATCTCCAACAACCACGTGGACAATTTTTTAGCACAAAGCGCCACACACATATGAAGTTTGACGACTTCCCTACTCTCATACTGCGGAGTACATACACCCCTACTAAACCTCAACTGGAGTACACAAACTCCCTACTTTACCTCTCATACCTCACAATTCACCTGCGATTTGCATAAGCCTTTGCAAGCGCAATCCTACCACTTTTACACTATCACAAGTATGCCAAGAACATACCCATCTTTACTAACGGGATCCAGGATCTGGGAAAGTAATTTCTGGGGACATCATCTTTGCTACAGTTGCCATTTCAGAAAAACGAAATTCAAACCTCATAAAAATGAACAACTAACCCTAACTTAAACTACCACCATAACCATCAGTCACCACATAACTAGTTCTCCAAGGAAACTAACCATCAGGCTGCTACCAAAACGGAAAACGCGCCTGGTCCTTAATAAGTAAAATTACAAGGGGACGCGTATAGGCCGATGAACCTTTTGGATCGCATGGAGTATCCTAGTCATGTAACGATCAGTGACATCAGTAATCAACGTAATCAATCAATAATCACTAAGAAAATCATTAGTCAATAGACAATTATAACCAACATTTAATGAATAATCACAACTCAATAAAGCGTTTAACAAATTTTATTTCCCTATTAATTACAATTCTAATTGCATTTGATTTCAAACTTTTTTCAATCAGTTTAGAATTAGTTTATTAGCGACTACCAATAGCATAATCTATTCGTAACTTGAGAAAACATATCATCAAAAGCCTTAGCGTAAACCAACAAAGCTGAATATAACGACATTAATAGCAGAGTTCAGCAATCAATTCGTCAATCATTTGTCACTGTCCACGTCACCCAAGAAGAAAACTACCTAAACCAGATTAGCATCAGCATGTGGGATTTCATGCGAAAACAATTTAGAAAATATAAATTTGGAAAACATCTAGCTAAAAGGGAAAACTCTAAAACAGCACAGTTGGTACCTAGAAGAAAAGGCACAAAGTTAGTCAGTCACATTGTCATAGCTACCTATCCACACAATGGATCAGCAACAAAGTCAGTCTTCGTCTTCAGGTCATCAATAGATCAGCAATGTATCAGGCTCTCAAGAGTATGAGCCCAATGACAGAATCTCGAACTGCGTCTCCTGACGTCATCAGCATTCACCCCTCACATCTTCCTAAATTCGGAGGTTTTAGCCCCTTGTCATTACTACAGCTCCCAAAAGGATTAGCAAACATAGTAAACATAATGTGTAAACATAATGTGCTGTGTTATACAATTGGTTTTATCAATGCTTGTTTTACCAATGCTTGTTTTCTAATGTGAGCAGGTGTAGACATGTGCTTCTAATTGGGTGTGGTGACTCATCCACATGTGGAAACTCAACTGCTTTCCTGATTGGCTATAAATAGCAGAGTGAAGCATGCCTCCCTGCTTGGCTTTGTTTTGCTTCCTGATCTCAGCAGCCGATTTGGCAGTTCAACCCCTGCTGTCATCCTCGTATTCAGGACTTTTGAGGCAATTCTTTTCTTCGTTCCTGTACCAGCTGACAACAGGCATTCCTCCAGCACTCCGGAAAAGACTGCAGCTAAGTGACTAGTATTCTCCAGGGAGTTTGTTCTTTGAGCGCCGCGCTTTCCTAGAACAGCTGGTGTATTTCAGACCTCGTATTTTGGCAGAGTGCTTATCTTGAAGAGACAAATGCATTTCTGAACATTCTACATTATTATTGTAGTTACTTGCCTAAATGTGCTTCAGTAAATCTGCTTGAGCTCAAGTACTACAAAAAGTGACAGTGCAATTTTAAAAGAGCATTTACGTGACTTTTCTTTCTCTAATAGCATAACTCTTGGATTTAAATTGTGTCATTCATGCCTGTGTTTCAGGTTTGAGGAATTTGCTTATGAAGGGGTTTTCACACACACAGTGAAACCAAACCAAACTGTGCCACCCTAACCTTTTAAACCAAGAGTGGACATTTGTATTTCTTGGACTGTTTTTGTTCCTTTTAGTTTAACCCTATGCATGTAGGAAAGTTATATGTGATATAATGAATGCCCTTGTTTGTCTTTCTTGTGCATGATAAGTGCAACCACAGTTCTAACTGTAGTGTGCAACATTGAATCTCTGTGAAGGCAACCCTAGTGTCGCAGTACTTACTGTTATGGTACTCAGTTTGGGTTTTTGGTAATGCAGTTTTAGTAATTGTGCCAACAGTTATTATTATCCAAGAAAAGTGCTGGAGCATCCCGGTGTTCTTCTACCGCTCCCGTGCCCATATCAGAAAGAGACATTCAGTTTCAAGGAAGTTGAGTACACTTACTCTACTATCACTCTGTCAACAACGACCTGCCCCCCGAAGATACAGGGTGCCTGGCTGGACCGCAAGATGTGCCAGTGTTTTGTCTCTTTCTCTTCCACTCCTCCTTTCCTTTTGGGACACTTGCCGGGGTTTCTGTGTCCACCAGGAAGTGCCGAGAGGTGTTCCAGGAGGTCGGGGGCATACAATCGCCCCTGCAGATATCCTGCTTTTCAGGTGAGTGGCCTTGTCTCGACATCTCTATTCCAGCAGTCGAACAACTAATGGAGCATTTTGCCTTACACAGTAAGTCCCTCCCCAGTAGGGATACTGGACTTAAGTCACAGACTACAAACTTATGCAGTCCCTGGAAGTTGCCAATCTCAACCTGTACTGGATCTGTGATCGGATCTGTCAATTGTCTGTTTGCTACTCCCACAATCTGAACTGTTCTACCTGAAAGAGGTAAGTTCGGAACTTCTGCACTTGTCACTGTAGAGTTTGTAGCTCCTGTGTCCACTAAGAATGAGACTCTGTGCCCATCACCTTTCCCTTCAAAAAAGGTCCTCTCTGATCTACCTCTAAGGACGCTGCAAGCATACATGGCTCTTCATCCGAGCTAATACTCATCCATTCATCGTTTATTTCATTCTCACTATGTAATGGGAATTTGTGCACTGTGTCATTACTTCTGTCTTGTCTCTGACCTGCGACTTGCGGAGTAAGCATCATCTGTTGCTGTTCCATTGGGGCTTGAGTTGTCTGCATTTGCTGTCTAGGTACCATAGGAACCTGCTGCTGCATTGGTTGCAACTGTGTCGCTTGTGCATGCGGCACTTGCACCTGCTGCTTGGGTTGAAAATTCTGCACTTGATTCTGAACATTCGGATTAAGTCCTCTCATTCTAGGGACTTTCACAGTTTGAAATGTATTGACATCAGCACCTTGCTGAACAGCACCATCCTGCACCATCAATGGAAACTCCCGCTTCCAGTGGCCCACGTTTCCGCACAGACGACACAGTGACATCTTTTTCATCCCTTGCACATCATTTTGAACCACTGCAGTATTCAAATCTGGACCACGATTCATGATGACTCCACGACGCCTACCTCTCATCTGAGGTTGGAACATGACAGTTCCCTGCTGCTGCGGCATTTGTTGCACTAGAACTCCTTGCACTCCTGTCTGAGCTGCCTTGATTTGCATCACCATCGCTTTCTCCTTCAACTTTTTCTGCTTCAACTCAATCATATCACTACAGTATTTCGCTACTGCAACACCTCATCAATCGGCTTTGCTTGCCAGCAAATCAAATGACTCTTAATCACCTGCCCTAATTCTGGTCTTAATCCTTCGACGAACCAGAACACAAAGTGCAACATGTCTTTCGGCTCCATTACTTCTTTACCAATGTACTCTTTGAACGCTTTCAACAATCTCTCATAATAGGTATGTATTGACTATTTCGCCTCCTGTACTGTCCTGTCAATCCTCTGCCAGTCAATATTTTTAGGCGAGATTCTCGTCTTCAGGAACTTAATCACCTTATAGTAATGTTTCATCACTTCTGGTGATGGTGCACCTGTCACCTTATCCCTTTCCGGTTCACTTGTTGGCCAATCCACTGCTCTCTTACATTCAACTCATAAGTCAGCTGGAACCACTATTTCTAACAAAGTGTTCAAGCCTTCCCACAGACGTTTAGAAAGCTTCACAAATCTATCTGCCTGCTGGTACCACTCAACCAGTTTCTCTCTCAGCTTTGGATAATCATTTGTGAATGACAGTGTATCACTCCTATGCCATGGGACATGAACAAACTGCCCCACTGGAATTTACCTCATCAGTAAAATCATTACTGGATCCCTTTGTTTCTGAACACCTTCAGACCCTTCTTGTGAATCTCTTTTCCGTTTATTCTTCTTCTTTGCCCAGCTGCCTTCCCAATTCTCTAATGCTCCCAAAATCTGAGCACTCTGCAATAATTCTTTTAGATGTGCTTTCATCCCTGCTGACCTCATGTGCTCGAAACCCTTTGCCTCAAAATCTAACCTGTAACTCCTTTTCAAATGTTTGGTTCTCTCAATCTCTATGTCATGATTATCTGCCAGATCTGCCAATTTCTGATGTATCTTGATCACTTCTCTTGTAATCCTTGGACACAAGTACCTCAACTCTTTTTCTGTGTAGGATTCCTATCTGTTCACTCCCATTGTTCCCTCAACTAGCTCAGCTATTTCTGTAGCTAATCTTACACAATTTATCTGTTCTTCACCCTTGGATGTATTTCGAGGAGTATTTAAACTATCCAACCATTCACTCAATTGCTGTGATGTTAATCCCTGTAATGGGATGTTACTAGCATTCGGCATTGGCACCTGTTGTACCACTGCACTTGGCGTCTGCGGTGTCAAAAGCTTCAAGCTCTGACTTGCACTCGGTCCATTTACTGCATCTGGGAGTGCAACAAGTGGACTAAGATCCATTAAAGGTCTAGATCCATCAAAGGTCTGACCCATAGATGATACCACCTGCACATGATCACTCACTCCCCTCCTCGCGAGGCTCTGTGACATTTCACCCTGTTCTCCTGCATTTGATTTCTTTTGCAGAAACAATGGTATGGCTGGACCAACAGTAATCGGTAGCGATATTGAATCTGTTGCTGCTCTGATACTCGCATTTTGTGGAAGAGCTACTCCCATAGTCTGATTCATCACTGGACTCACATCTGACTGTGTCCCTGTCATTAGCGTGAACTTCGGCAAACCCTGTACCTGTGCCTGAGACAAAAACATTGGAGTCGACTCAGTCTGAACTAGCATTGGCCTCGGAATCACTTGCTCAGTCGGCATCACTAAGTTCGAATTTGTTTCAAGAACTGGTACATCTAGATAAATTATCTGTATCAATGGTGGGTGCATTTGCGCTTGGACCACCGAAGTAGTCACTGCATTTGGAGTACTCTGCACGACCCCTTGTATCTGCTCCTCATCTGTCTGCACTGGTCCCACTGTTCCTATCACTTTAGCTGGAGCAGTTGCAACAGAACTAGTACTTGGACCCCCATCATGCCCTGCATATGGCAGAGGTCGATCCCTCAATATCTGTGTGATAAGATCCTCACCATCTGAATCTTCTTCATCTACATAAGTCTTTTTCTTCTTCTTATCTCTTGAACCCTTTTCTCTCTTGTCATCATCCTCTTTTTTATCTGTCTCATCTTACTCTGCAATAGCAGGAAACAACCTAACACCCTGTAATGTTGTCATTCTCCACTTCTTCTGTTCCCAGTCCCACCTTGCTTCTGCCAAGGACTTTTCTACTTTCCTTACTGTCCTCTGGAACTTCATCTCTTGCTGCTGTCTGGCTACGAGCTCCCAAACTGCGAAAGCCTCA
The DNA here is from genome assembly GCF_031143425.1 of Pleurodeles waltl. Classification (NCBI taxonomy): domain Eukaryota; kingdom Metazoa; phylum Chordata; class Amphibia; order Caudata; family Salamandridae; genus Pleurodeles; species Pleurodeles waltl. Next base: position 608,144,306 of record NC_090444.1, on the reverse strand, counting down.
AACTGTGCTGTCCTTGGAAGTGGCTTTGTCTCATATAATGTCATTCGCAACTGATCCAAAATTCTCAAATTAAACGTTCCATGCTCTGGAAACGCTAAAGCTCCCTGTTTCTCTGTCAATTTGCACTGCTGCTTTAACCAGAGGCATGGCGCGACACCTCGCTCCTCCATCACAATAAATGCTGGAGAATTTTCCGGTGCGGTAGGCTTCCCAACTGTCGCCTTAATGTAAGAATCACCCTTCATGGCACTTCTGAACGCTTTGAAAAACTTCATTTTGCTATCATTTGTGCATTTGATTCAATAAGGAAATGACTTTTACTCCCAAGATTCCCTTCACCCACTTTCTCAACCAATTGCCTCCTATGGACGGCTGCCAATCCGCTCGTGACTCTTTTCACTAACCAACCTATCCCAGTCACACTCACACACTGCGGCTGACAAAGTCTTGCGGTTTGCCTTCCTAAACTTCGACTCACACGGAACTAAAGCAAAATATTGCGAGCACTAATCCAAAAAACAATAACCAAAACAAACCTGCTGGTTTACTACAGGAAAGGTACACAATCGTTTCAGAAACCTTACGGATTTTCATTAATGGTCACGTAGTTATTACTCTTTCTCAGTCTCCCACAGTCGCAAGTAAAATTCGACCCGTGAATTTCACTCTCAACTAATCAATGGGTCGGTCTGTCCTGGTGCACATAGGACTCGCCAAATCTAAGTTGAAAATTTCTCTTACTTACTTAACTCACACATAGACTTGTTGACCACGCCTGAACAACCTACTAAATCAGACAGATTACAACATGTAACCAAGTATCTCCTACACTTGTCAATATACTCCGGAGTCTTAGACCACGCAGAGTCCATACATCTCCAACAACCACGTGGACAATTTTTTAGCACAAAGCGCCACACACATATGAAGTTTGACGACTTCCCTACTCTCATACTGCGGAGTACATACACCCCTACTAAACCTCAACTGGAGTACACAAACTCCCTACTTTACCTCTCATACCTCACAATTCACCTGCGATTTGCATAAGCCTTTGCAAGCGCAATCCTACCACTTTTACACTATCACAAGTATGCCAAGAACATACCCATCTTTACTAACGGGATCCAGGATCTGGGAAAGTAATTTCTGGGGACATCATCTTTGCTACAGTTGCCATTTCAGAAAAACGAAATTCAAACCTCATAAAAATGAACAACTAACCCTAACTTAAACTACCACCATAACCATCAGTCACCACATAACTAGTTCTCCAAGGAAACTAACCATCAGGCTGCTACCAAAACGGAAAACGCGCCTGGTCCTTAATAAGTAAAATTACAAGGGGACGCGTATAGGCCGATGAACCTTTTGGATCGCATGGAGTATCCTAGTCATGTAACGATCAGTGACATCAGTAATCAACGTAATCAATCAATAATCACTAAGAAAATCATTAGTCAATAGACAATTATAACCAACATTTAATGAATAATCACAACTCAATAAAGCGTTTAACAAATTTTATTTCCCTATTAATTACAATTCTAATTGCATTTGATTTCAAACTTTTTTCAATCAGCTTAGAATTAGTTTATTAGCGACTACCAATAGCATAATCTATTCGTAACTTGAGAAAACATATCATCAAAAGCCTTAGCGTAAACCAACAAAGCTGAATATAACGACATTAATAGCAGAGTTCAGCAATCAATTCGTCAATCATTTGTCACTGTCCATGTCACCCAAGAAGAAAACTACCTAAACCAGATTAGCATCAGCATGTGGGATTTCATGCGAAAACAATTTAGAAAATATAAATTTGGAAAACATCTAGCTAAAAGGGAAAACTCTAAAACAGCGCAGTTGGTACCTAGAAGAAAAGGCACAAAGTTAGTCAGTCACATTGTCATAGCTACCTATCCACACAATGGATCAGCAACAAAGTCAGTCTTCGTCTTCAGGTCATCAATAGATCAGCAATGTATCAGGCTCTCAAGAGTATGAGCCCAATGACAGAATCTCGAACTGCGTCTCCTGACGTCATCAGCATTCACCCCTCACATCTTCCTAAATTCGGAGGTTTTAGCCCCTTGTCATTACTACAGCTCCCAAAAGGATTAGCAAACATAGTAAACATAATGTGTAAACATAATGTGCTGTGTTATACAATTGGTTTTATCAATGCTTGTTTTACCAATGCTTGTTTTCTAATGTGAGCAGGTGTAGACATGTGCTTCTAATTGGGTGTGGTGACTCATCCACATGTGGAAACTCAACTGCTTTCCTGATTGGCTATAAATAGCAGAGTGAAGCATGCCTCCCTGCTTGGCTTTGTTTTGCTTCCTGATCTCAGCAGCCGATTTGGCAGTTCAACCCCTGCTGTCATCCTCGTATTCAGGACTTTTGAGGCAATTCTTTTCTTCGTTCCTGTACCAGCTGACAACAGGCATTCCTCCAGCACTCCGGAAAAGACTGCAGCTAAGTGACTAGTATTCTCCAGGGAGTTTGTTCTTTGAGCGCCGCGCTTTCCTAGAACAGCTGGTGTATTTCAGACCTCGTATTTTGGCAGAGTGCTTATCTTGAAGAGACAAATGCATTTCTGAACATTCTACATTATTATTGTAGTTACTTGCCTAAATGTGCTTCAGTAAATCTGCTTGAGCTCAAGTACTACAAAAAGTGACAGTGCAATTTTAAAAGAGCATTTACGAGACTTTTCTTTCTCTAATAGCATAACTCTTGGATTTAAATTGTGTCATTCATGCCTGTGTTTCAGGTTTGAGGAATTTGCTTATGAAGGGGTTTTCACACACACAGTGAAACCAAACCAAACTGTGCCACCCTAACCTTTTAAACCCAGAGTGGACATTTGTATTTCTTGGACTGTTTTTGTTCCTTTTAGTTTAACCCTATGCATGTAGGAAAGTTATATGTGATATAATGAATGCCCTTGTTTGTCTTTCTTGTGCATGATAAGTGCAACCACAGTTCTAACTGTAGTGTGCAACATTGAATCTCTGTGAAGGCAACCCTAGTGTCGCAGTACTTACTGTTATGGTACTCAGTTTGGGTTTTTGGTAATGCAGTTTTAGTAATTGTGCCAACAGTTATTATTATCCAAGAAAAGTGCTGGAGCATCCCGGTGTTCTTCTACCGCTCCCGTGCCCATATCAGAAAGAGACATTCAGTTTCAAGGAAGTTGAGTACACTTACTCTACTATCACTCTGTCAACAACGACCTGCCCCCCGAAGATACAGGGTGCCTGGCTGGACCGCAAGATGTGCCAGTGTTTTGTCTCTTTCTCTTCCACTCCCCCTTTCCTTTTGGGACACTTGCCGGGGTTTCTGTGTCCACCAGGAAGTGCAGAGAGGTGTTCCAGGAGGTCGGGGGCATACAATCGCCCCTGCAGATATCCTGCTTTTCAGGTGAGTGGCCCTGTCTCGACATCTCTATTCCAGCAGTCGAACAACTAATGGAGCATTTTGCCTTACACAGTAAGTCCCTCCCCAGTAGGGATACTGGACTTAAGTCACAGACTACAAACTTATGCAGTCCCTGGAAGTTGCCAATCTCAACCTGTACTGGATCTGTGATCGGATCTGTCAATTGTCTGTTTGCTACTCCCACAATCTGAACTGTTCTACCTGAAAGAGGTAAGTTCGGAACTTCTGCACTTGTCACTGTAGAGTTTGTAGCTCCTGTGTCCACTAAGAATGAGACTCTGTGCCCATCACCTTTCCCTTCAAAAAAGGTCCTCTCTGATCTACCTCTAAGGACGCTGCAAGCATACATGGCTCTTCATCCGAGCTAATACTCATCCATTCATCGTTTATTTCATTCTCACTATGTAATGGGAATTTGTGCACTGTGTCATTACTTCTGTCTTGTCTCTGACCTGCGACCTGCGGAGTAAGCATCATCTGTTGCTGTTCCATTGGGGCTTGAGTTGTCTGCATTTGCTGTCTAGGTACCATAGGAACCTGCTGCTGCATTGGTTGCAACTGTGTCGCTTGTGCATGCGGCACTTGCACCTGCTGCTTGGGTTGAAAATTCTGCACTTGATTCTGAACATTCGGATTAAGTCCTCTCATTCTAGGGACTTTCACAGTTTGAAATGTATTGACATCAGCACCTTGCTGAACAGCACCATCCTGCACCATCAATGGAAACTCCCGCTTCCAGTGGCCCACGTTTCCGCACAGACGACACAGTGACATCTTTTTCATCCCTTGCACATCATTTTGAACCACTACAGTATTCAAATCTGGACCACGATTCATGATGACTCCACGACGCCTACCTCTCATCTGAGGTTGGAACATGACAGTTCCCTGCTGCTGCGGCATTTGTTGCACTAGAACTCCTTGCACTCCTGTCTGAGCTGCCTTGATTTGCATCACCATCGCTTTCTCCTTCAACTTTTTCTGCTTCAACTCAATCATATCACTACAGTATTTCGCTACTGCAACACCTCATCAATCGGCTTTGCTTGCCAGCAAATCAAATGACTCTTAATCACCTGCCCTAATTCTGGTCTTAATCCTTCGACGAACCAGAACACAAAGTGCAACATGTCTTTCGGCTCCATTACTTCTTTACCAATGTACTCTTTGAACGCTTTCAACAATCTCTCATAATAGGTATGTATTGACTATTTCGCCTCCTGTACTGTCCTGTCAATCCTCTGCCAGTCAATATTTTTAGGCGAGATTCTCGTCTTCAGGAACTTAATCACCTTATAGTAATGTTTCATCACTTCTGGTGATGGTGCACCTGTCACCTTATCCCTTTCCGGTTCACTTGTTGGCCAATCCACTGCTCTCTTACATTCAACTCATAAGTCAGCTGGAACCACTATTTCTAACAAAGTGTTCAAGCCTTCCCACAGACGTTTAGAAAGCTTCACAAATCTATCTGCCTGCTGGTACCACTCAACCAGTTTCTCTCTCAGCTTTGGATAATCATTTGTGAATGACAGTGTATCACTCCTATGCCATGGGACATGAACAAACTGCCCCACTGGAATTTACCTCATCAGTAAAATCATTACTGGATCCCTTTGTTTCTGAACACCTTCAGACCCTTCTTGTGAATCTCTTTTCCGTTTATTCTTCTTCTTTGCCCAGCTGCCTTCCCAATTCTCTAATGCTCCCAAAATCTGAGCACTCTGCAATAATTCTTTTAGATGTGCTTTCATCCCTGCTGACCTCATGTGCTCGAAACCCTTTGCCTCAAAATCTAACCTGTAACTCCTTTTCAAATGTTTGGTTCTCTCAATCTCTATGTCATGATTATCTGCCAGATCTGCCAATTTCTGATGTATCTTGATCACTTCTCTTGTAATCCTTGGACACAAGTACCTCAACTCTTTTTCTGTGTAGGATTCCTATCTGTTCACTCCCATTGTTCCCTCAACTAGCTCAGCTATTTCTGTAGCTAATCTTACACAATTTATCTGTTCTTCACCCTTGGATGTATTTCGAGGAGTATTTAAACTATCCAACCATTCACTCAATTGCTGTGATGTTAATCCCTGTAATGGGATGTTACTAGCATTCGGCATTGGCACCTGTTGTACCACTGCACTTGGCGTCTGCGGTGTCAAAAGCTTCAAGCTCTGACTTGCACTCGGTCCATTTACTGCATCTGGGAGTGCAACAAGTGGACTAAGATCCATTAAAGGTCTAGATCCATCAAAGGTCTGACCCATAGATGATACCACCTGCACATGATCACTCACTCCCCTCCTCGCGAGGCTCTGTGACATTTCACCCTGTTCTCCTGCATTTGATTTCTTTTGCAGAAACAATGGTATGGCTGGACCAACAGTAATCGGTAGCGATATTGAATCTGTTGCTGCTCTGATACTCGCATTTTGTGGAAGAGCTACTCCCATAGTCTGATTCATCACTGGACTCACATCTGACTGTGTCCCTGTCATTAGCGTGAACTTCGGCAAACCCTGTACCTGTGCCTGAGACAAAAACATTGGAGTCGACTCAGTCTGAACTAGCATTGGCCTCGGAATCACTTGCTCAGTCGGCATCACTAAGTTCGAATTTGTTTCAAGAACTGGTACATCTAGATAAATTATCTGTATCAATGGTGGGTGCATTTGCGCTTGGACCACCGAAGTAGTCACTGCATTTGGAGTACTCTGCACGACCCCTTGTATCTGCTCCTCATCTGTCTGCACTGGTCCCACTGTTCCTATCACTTTAGCTGGAGCAGTTGCAACAGAACTAGTACTTGGACCCCCATCATGCCCTGCATATGGCAGAGGTCGATCCCTCAATATCTGTGTGATAAGATCCTCACCATCTGAATCTTCTTCATCTACATAAGTCTTTTTCTTCTTCTTATCTCTTGAACCCTTTTCTCTCTTGTCATCATCCTCTTTTTTATCTGTCTCATCTTACTCTGCAATAGCAGGAAACAACCTAACACCCTGTAATTTTGTCATTCTCCACTTCTTCTGTTCCCAGTCCCACCTTGCTTCTGCCAAGGACTTTTCTACTTTCCTTACTGTCCTCTGGAACTTCATCTCTTGCTGCTGTCTGGCTACGAGCTCCCAAACTGTGAAAGCCTCAAACTGTGCTGTCCTTGGAAGTGGCTTTGTCTCATATAATGTCATTCGCAACTGATCCAAAATTCTCAAATTAAACGTTCCATGCTCTGGAAACGCTAAAGCTCCCTGTTTCTCTGTCAATTTGAACTGCTGCTTTAACCAGAGGCATGGCGCGACACCTCGCTCCTCCATCACAATAAATGCTGGAGAATTTTCCGGTGCGGTAGGCTTCCCAACTGTCGCCTTAATGTAAGAATCACCCTTCATGGCACTTCTGAACGCTTTGAAAAACTTCATTTTGCTATCTTTTGTGCATTTGATTCAATAAGGAAATGACTTTTACTCCCAAGATTCCCTTCACCCACTTTCTCAACCAATTGCCTCCTATGGACGGCTGCCAATCCGCTCGTGACTCTTTTCACTAACCAACCTATCCCAGTCACACTCACACACTGCGGCTGACAAAGTCTTGCGGTTTGCCTTCCTAAACTTCGACTCACACGGAACTAAAGCAAAATATTGCGAGCACTAATCCAAAAAACAATAACCAAAACAAACCTGCTGGTTTACTACAGGAAAGGTACACAATCGTTTCAGAAACCTTACGGATTTTCATTAATGGTCACGTAGTTATTACTCTTTCTCAGTCTCCCACAGTCGCAAGTAAAATTCGACCCGTGAATTTCACTCTCAACTAATCAATGGGTCGGTCTGTCCTGGTGCACATAGGACTCGCCAAATCTAAGTTGAAAATTTCTCTTACTTACTTAACTCACACATAGACTTGTTGACCACGCCTGAACAACCTACTAAATCAGACAGATTACAACATGTAACCAAGTATCTCCTACACTTGTCAATATACTCCGGAGTCTTAGACCACGCAGAGTCCATACATCTCCAACAACCACGTGGACAATTTTTTAGCACAAAGCGCCACACACATATGAAGTTTGACGACTTCCCTACTCTCATACTGCGGAGTACATACACCCCTACTAAACCTCAACTGGAGTACACAAACTCCCTACTTTACCTCTCATACCTCACAATTCACCTGCGATTTGCATAAGCCTTTGCAAGCGCAATCCTACCACTTTTACACTATCACAAGTATGCCAAGAACATACCCATCTTTACTAACGGGATCCAGGATCTGGGAAAGTAATTTCTGGGGACATCATCTTTGCTACAGTTGCCATTTCAGAAAAACGAAATTCAAACCTCATAAAAATGAACAACTAACCCTAACTTAAACTACCACCATAACCATCAGTCACCACATAACTAGTTCTCCAAGGAAACTAACCATCAGGCTGCTACCAAAACGGAAAACGCGCCTGGTCCTTAATAAGTAAAATTACAAGGGGACGCGTATAGGCCGATGAACCTTTTGGATCGCATGGAGTATCCTAGTCATGTAACGATCAGTGACATCAGTAATCAACGTAATCAATCAATAATCACTAAGAAAATCATTAGTCAATAGACAATTATAACCAACATTTAATGAATAATCACAACTCAATAAAGCGTTTAACAAATTTTATTTCCCTATTAATTACAATTCTAATTGCATTTGATTTCAAACTTTTTTCAATCAGCTTAGAATTAGTTTATTAGCGACTACCAATAGCATAATCTATTCGTAACTTGAGAAAACATATCATCAAAAGCCTTAGCGTAAACCAACAAAGCTGAATATAACGACATTAATAGCAGAGTTCAGCAATCAATTCGTCAATCATTTGTCACTGTCCACGTCACCCAAGAAGAAAACTACCTAAACCAGATTAGCATCAGCATGTGGGATTTCATGCGAAAACAATTTAGAAAATATAAATTTGGAAAACATCTAGCTAAAAGGGAAAACTATAAAACAGCGCAGTTGGTACCTAGAAGAAAAGGCACAAAGTTAGTCAGTCACATTGTCATAGCTACCTATCCACACAATGGATCAGCAACAAAGTCAGTCTTCGTCTTCAGGTCATCAATAGATCAGCAATGTATCAGGCTCTCAAGAGTATGAGCCCAATGACAGAATCTCGAACTGCGTCTCCTGACGTCATCAGCATTCACCCCTCACATCTTCCTAAATTCGGAGGTTTTAGCCCCTTGTCATTACTACAGCTCCCAAAAGGATTAGCAAACATAGTAAACATAATGTGTAAACATAATGTGCTGTGTTATACAATTGGTTTTATCAATGCTTGTTTTACCAATGCTTGTTTTCTAATGTGAGCAGGTGTAGACATGTGCTTCTAATTGGGTGTGGTGACTCATCCACATGTGGAAACTCAACTGCTTTCCTGATTGGCTATAAATAGCAGAGTGAAGCATGCCTCCCTGCTTGGCTTTGTTTTGCTTCCTGATCTCAGCAGCCGATTTGGCAGTTCAACCCCTGCTGTCATCCTCGTATTCAGGACTTTTGAGGCAATTCTTTTCTTCGTTCCTGTACCAGCTGACAACAGGCATTCCTCCAGCACTCCGGAAAAGACTGCAGCTAAGTGACTAGTATTCTCCAGGGAGTTTGTTCTTTGAGCGCCGCGCTTTCCTAGAACAGCTGGTGTATTTCAGACCTCGTATTTTGGCAGAGTGCTTATCTTGAAGAGACAAATGCATTTCTGAACATTCTACATTATTATTGTAGTTACTTGCCTAAATGTGCTTCAGTAAATCTGCTTGAGCTCAAGTACTACAAAAAGTGACAGTGCAATTTTAAAAGAGCATTTACGTGACTTTTCTTTCTCTAATAGCATAACTCTTGGATTTAAATTGTGTCATTCATGCCTGTGTTTCAGGTTTGAGGAATTTGCTTATGAAGGGGTTTTCACACACACAGTGAAACCAAACCAAACTGTGCCACCCTAACCTTTTAAACCCAGAGTGGACATTTGTATTTCTTGGACTGTTTTTGTTCCTTTTAGTTTAACCCTATGCATGTAGGAAAGTTATATGTGATATAATGAATGCCCTTGTTTGTCTTTCTTGTGCATGATAAGTGCAACCACAGTTCTAACTGTAGTGTGCAACATTGAATCTCTGTGAAGGCAACCCTAGTGTCGCAGTACTTACTGTTATGGTACTCAGTTTGGGTTTTTGGTAATGCAGTTTTAGTAATTGTGCCAACAGTTATTATTATCCAAGAAAAGTGCTGGAGCATCCCGGTGTTCTTCTACCGCTCCCGTGCCCATATCAGAAAGAGACATTCAGTTTCAAGGAAGTTGAGTACACTTACTCTACTATCACTCTGTCAACAACGACCTGCCCCCCGAAGATACAGGGTGCCTGGCTGGACCGCAAGATGTGCCAGTGTTTTGTCTCTTTCTCTTCCACTCCCCCTTTCCTTTTGGGACACTTGCCGGGGTTTCTGTGTCCACCAGGAAGTGCCGAGAGGTGTTCCAGGAGGTCGGGGGCATACAATCGCCCCTGCAGATATCCTGCTTTTCAGGTGAGTGGCCCTGTCTCGACATCTCTATTCCAGCAGTCGAACAACTAATGGAGCATTTTGCCTTACACAGTAAGTCCCTCCCCAGTAGGGATACTGGACTTAAGTCACAGACTACAAACTTATGCAGTCCCTGGAAGTTGCCAATCTCAACCTGTACTGGATCTGTGATCGGATCTGTCAATTGTCTGTTTGCTACTCCCACAATCTGAACTGTTCTACCTGAAAGAGGTAAGTTCGGAACTTCTGCACTTGTCACTGTAGAGTTTGTAGCTCCTGTGTCCACTAAGAATGAGACTCTGTGCCCATCACCTTTCCCTTCAAAAAAGGTCCTCTCTGATCTTCCTCTAAGGACGCTGCAAGCATACATGGCTCTTCATCCGAGCTAATACTCATCCATTCATCGTTTATTTCATTCTCACTATGTAATGGGAATTTGTGCACTGTGTCATTACTTCTGTCTTGTCTCTGACCTGCGACCTGCGGAGTAAGCATCATCTGTTGCTGTTCCATTGGGGCTTGAGTTGTCTGCATTTGCTGTCTAGGTACCATAGGAACCTGCTGCTGCATTGGTTGCAACTGTGTCGCTTGTGCATGCGGCACTTGCACCTGCTGCTTGGGTTGAAAATTCTGCACTTGATTCTGAACATTCGGATTAAGTCCTCTCATTCTAGGGACTTTCACAGTTTGAAATGTATTGACATCAGCACCTTGCTGAACAGCACCATCCTGCACCATCAATGGAAACTCCCGCTTCCAGTGGCCCACGTTTCCGCACAGACAACACAGTGACATCTTTTTCATCCCTTGCACATCATTTTGAACCACTACAGTATTCAAATCTGGACCACGATTCATGATGACTCCACGACGCCTACCTCTCATCTGAGGTTGGAACATGACAGTTCCCTGCTGCTGCGGCATTTGTTGCACTAGAACTCCTTGCACTCCTGTCTGAGCTGCCTTGATTTGCATCACCATCGCTTTCTCCTTCAACTTTTTCTGCTTCAACTCAATCATATCACTACAGTATTTCGCTACTGCAACACCTCATCAATCGGCTTTGCTTGCCAGCAAATCAAATGACTCTTAATCACCTGCCCTAATTCTGGTCTTAATCCTTCGACGAACCAGAACACAAAGTGCAACATGTCTTTCGGCTCCATTACTTCTTTACCAATGTACTCTTTGAACGCTTTCAACAATCTCTCATAATAGGTATGTATTGACTATTTCGCCTCCTGTACTGTCCTGTCAATCCTCTGCCAGTCAATATTTTTAGGCGAGATTCTCGTCTTCAGGAACTTAATCACCTTATAGTAATGTTTCATCACTTCTGGTGATGGTGCACCTGTCACCTTATCCCTTTCCGGTTCACTTGTTGGCCAATCCACTGCTCTCTTACATTCAACTCATAAGTCAGCTGGAACCACTATTTCTAACAAAGTGTTCAAGCCTTCCCACAGACGTTTAGAAAGCTTCACAAATCTATCTGCCTGCTGGTACCACTCAACCAGTTTCTCTCTCAGCTTTGGATAATCATTTGTGAATGACAGTGTATCACTCCTATGCCATGGGACATGAACAAACTGCCCCACTGGAATTTACCTCATCAGTAAAATCATTACTGGATCCCTTTGTTTCTGAACACCTTCAGACCCTTCTTGTGAATCTCTTTTCCGTTTATTCTTCTTCTTTGCCCAGCTGCCTTCCCAATTCTCTAATGCTCCCAAAATCTGAGCACTCTGCAATAATTCTTTTAGATGTGCTTTCATCCCTGCTGACCTCATGTGCTCGAAACCCTTTGCCTCAAAATCTAACCTGTAACTCCTTTTCAAATGTTTGGTTCTCTCAATCTCTATGTCATGATTATCTGCCAGATCTGCCAATTTCTGATGTATCTTGATCACTTCTCTTGTAATCCTTGGACACAAGTACCTCAACTCTTTTTCTGTGTAGGATTCCTATCTGTTCACTCCCATTGTTCCCTCAACTAGCTCAGCTATTTCTGTAGCTAATCTTACACAATTTATCTGTTCTTCACCCTTGGATGTATTTCGAGGAGTATTTAAACTATCCAACCATTCACTCAATTGCTGTGATGTTAATCCCTGTAATGGGATGTTACTAGCATTCGGCATTGGCACCTGTTGTACCACTGCACTTGGCGTCTGCGGTGTCAAAAGCTTCAAGCTCTGACTTGCACTCGGTCCATTTACTGCATCTGGGAGTGCAACAAGTGGACTAAGATCCATTAAAGGTCTAGATCCATCAAAGGTCTGACCCATAGATGATACCACCTGCACATGATCACTCACTCCCCTCCTCGCGAGGCTCTGTGACATTTCACCCTGTTCTCCTGCATTTGATTTCTTTTGCAGAAACAATGGTATGGCTGGACCAACAGTAATCGGTAGCGATATTGAATCTGTTGCTGCTCTGATACTCGCATTTTGTGGAAGAGCTACTCCCATAGTCTGATTCATCACTGGACTCACATCTGACTGTGTCCCTGTCATTAGCGTGAACTTCGGCAAACCCTGTACCTGTGCCTGAGACAAAAACATTGGAGTCGACTCAGTCTGAACTAGCATTGGCCTCGGAATCACTTGCTCAGTCGGCATCACTAAGTTCGAATTTGTTTCAAGAACTGGTACATCTAGATAAATTATCTGTATCAATGGTGGGTGCATTTGCGCTTGGACCACCGAAGTAGTCACTGCATTTGGAGTACTCTGCACGACCCCTTGTATCTGCTCCTCATCTGTCTGCACTGGTCCCACTGTTCCTATCACTTTAGCTGGAGCAGTTGCAACAGAACTAGTACTTGGACCCCCATCATGCCCTGCATATGGCAGAGGTCGATCCCTCAATATCTGTGTGATAAGATCCTCACCATCTGAATCTTCTTCATCTACATAAGTCTTTTTCTTCTTCTTATCTCTTGAACCCTTTTCTCTCTTGTCATCATCCTCTTTTTTATCTGTCTCATCTTACTCTGCAATAGCAGGAAACAACCTAACACCCTGTAATTTTGTCATTCTCCACTTCTTCTGTTCCCAGTCCCACCTTGCTTCTGCCAAGGACTTTTCTACTTTCCTTACTGTCCTCTGGAACTTCATCTCTTGCTGCTGTCTGGCTACGAGCTCCCAAACTGCGAAAGCCTCAAACTGTGCTGTCCTTGGAAGTGGCTTTGTCTCATATAATGTCATTCGCAACTGATCCAAAATTCTCAAATTAAACGTTCCATGCTCTGGAAACGCTAAAGCTCCCTGTTTCTCTGTCAATTTGCACTGCTGCTTTAACCAGAGGCATGGCGCGACACCTCGCTCCTCCATCACAATAAATGCTGGAGAATTTTCCGGTGCGGTAGGCTTCCCAACTGTCGCCTTAATGTAAGAATCACCCTTCATGGCACTTCTGAACGCTTTGAAAAACTTCATTTTGCTATCTTTTGTGCATTTGATTCAATAAGGAAATGACTTTTACTCCCAAGATTCCCTTCACCCACTTTCTCAACCAATTGCCTCCTATGGACGGCTGCCAATCCGCTCGTGACTCTTTTCACTAACCAACCTATCCCAGTCACACTCACACACTGCGGCTGACAAAGTCTTGCGGTTTGCCTTCCTAAACTTCGACTCACACGGAACTAAAGCAAAATATTGCGAGCACTAATCCAAAAAACAATAACCAAAACAAACCTGCTGGTTTACTACAGGAAAGGTACACAATCGTTTCAGAAACCTTACGGATTTTCATTAATGGTCACGTAGTTATTACTCTTTCTCAGTCTCCCACAGTCGCAAGTAAAATTCGACCCGTGAATTTCACTCTCAACTAATCAATGGGTCGGTCTGTCCTGGTGCACATAGGACTCGCCAAATCTAAGTTGAAAATTTCTCTTACTTACTTAACTCACACATAGACTTGTTGACCACGCCTGAACAACCTACTAAATCAGACAGATTACAACATGTAACCAAGTATCTCCTACACTTGTCAATATACTCCGGAGTCTTAGACCACGCAGAGTCCATACATCTCCAACAACCACGTGGACAGTTTTTAAGCACAAAGCGCCACACACATATGAAGTTTGACGACTTCCCTACTCTCATACTGCGGAGTACATACACCCCTACTAAACCTCAACTGGAGTACACAAACTCCCTACTTTACCTCTCATACCTCACAATTCACCTGCGATTTGCATAAGCCTTTGCAAGCGTAATCCTACCACTTTTACACTATCACAAGTATGCCAAGAACATACCCATCTTTACTAACGGGATCCAGGATCTGGGAAAGTAATTTCTGGGGACATCATCTTTGCTACAGTTGCCATTTCAGAAAAACGAAATTCAAACCTCATAAAAATGAACAACTAACCCTAACTTAAACTACCACCATAACCATCAGTCACCACATAACTAGTTCTCCAAGGAAACTAACCATCAGGCTGCTACCAAAACGGAAAACGCGCCTGGTCCTTAATAAGTAAAATTACAAGGGGACGCGTATAGGCCGATGAACCTTTTGGATCGCATGGAGTATCCTAGTCATGTAACGATCAGTGACATCAGTAATCAACGTAATCAATCAATAATCACTAAGAAAATCATTAGTCAATAGACAATTATAACCAACATTTAATGAATAATCACAACTCAATAAAGCGTTTAACAAATTTTATTTCCCTATTAATTACAATTCTAATTGCATTTGATTTCAAACTTTTTTCAATCAGCTTAGAATTAGTTTATTAGCGACTACCAATAGCATAATCTATTCGTAACTTGAGAAAACATATCATCAAAAGCCTTAGCGTAAACCAACAAAGCTGAATATAACGACATTAATAGCAGAGTTCAGCAATCAATTCGTCAATCATTTGTCACTGTCCACGTCACCCAAGAAGAAAACTACCTAAACCAGATTAGCATCAGCATGTGGGATTTCATGCGAAAACAATTTAGAAAATATAAATTTGGAAAACATCTAGCTAAAAGGGAAAACTATAAAACAGCGCAGTTGGTACCTAGAAGAAAAGGCACAAAGTTAGTCAGTCACATTGTCATAGCTACCTATCCACACAATGGATCAGCAACAAAGTCAGTCTTCGTCTTCAGGTCATCAATAGATCAGCAATGTATCAGGCTCTCAAGAGTATGAGCCCAATGACAGAATCTCGAACTGCGTCTCCTGACGTCATCAGCATTCACCCCTCACATCTTCCTAAATTCGGAGGTTTTAGCCCCTTGTCATTACTACAGCTCCCAAAAGGATTAGCAAACATAGTAAACATAATGTGTAAACATAATGTGCTGTGTTATACAATTGGTTTTATCAATGCTTGTTTTACCAATGCTTGTTTTCTAATGTGAGCAGGTGTAGACATGTGCTTCTAATTGGGTGTGGTGACTCATCCACATGTGGAAACTCAACTGCTTTCCTGATTGGCTATAAATAGCAGAGTGAAGCATGCCTCCCTGCTTGGCTTTGTTTTGCTTCCTGATCTCAGCAGCCGATTTGGCAGTTCAACCCCTGCTGTCATCCTCGTATTCAGGACTTTTGAGGCAATTCTTTTCTTCGTTCCTGTACCAGCTGACAACAGGCATTCCTCCAGCACTCCGGAAAAGACTGCAGCTAAGTGACTAGTATTCTCAGGGAGTTTGTTCTTTGAGCGCCGCGCTTTCCTAGAACAGCTGGTGTATTTCAGACCTCGTATTTTGGCAGAGTGCTTATCTTGAAGAGACAAATGCATTTCTGAACATTCTACATTATTATTGTAGTTACTTGCCTAAATGTGCTTCAGTAAATCTGCTTGAGCTCAAGTACTACAAAAAGTGACAGTGCAATTTTAAAAGAGCATTTACGTGACTTTTCTTTCTCTAATAGCATAACTCTTGGATTTAAATTGTGTCATTCATGCCTGTGTTTCAGGTTTGAGGAATTTGCTTATGAAGGGGTTTTCACACACACAGTGAAACCAAACTGTGCCACCCTAACCTTTTAAACCCAGAGTGGACATTTGTATTTCTTGGACTGTTTTTGTTCCTTTTAGTTTAACCCTATGCATGTAGGAAAGTTATATGTGATATAATGAATGCCCTTGTTTGTCTTTCTTGTGCATGATAAGTGCAACCACAGTTCTAACTGTAGTGTGCAACATTGAATCTCTGTGAAGGCAACCCTAGTGTCGCAGTACTTACTGTTATGGTACTCAGTTTGGGTTTTTGGTAATGCAGTTTTAGTAATTGTGCCAACAGTTATTATTATCCAAGAAAAGTGCTGGAGCATCCCGGTGTTCTTCTACCGCTCCCGTGCCCATATCAGAAAGAGACATTCAGTTTCAAGGAAGTTGAGTACACTTACTCTACTATCACTCTGTCAACAACGACCTGCCCCCCGAAGATACAGGGTGCCTGGCTGGACCGCAAGATGTGCCAGTGTTTTGTCTCTTTCTCTTCCACTCCCCCTTTCCTTTTGGGACACTTGCCGGGGTTTCTGTGTCCACCAGGAAGTGCCGAGAGGTGTTCCAGGAGGTCGGGGGCATACAATCGCCCCTGCAGATATCCTGCTTTTCAGGTGAGTGGCCCTGTCTCGACATCTCTATTCCAGCAGTCGAACAACTAATGGAGCATTTTGCCTTACACAGTAAGTCCCTCCCCAGTAGGGATACTGGACTTAAGTCACAGACTACAAACTTATGCAGTCCCTGGAAGTTGCCAATCTCAACCTGTACTGGATCTGTGATCGGATCTGTCAATTGTCTGTTTGCTACTCCCACAATCTGAACTGTTCTACCTGAAAGAGGTAAGTTCGGAACTTCTGCACTTGTCACTGTAGAGTTTGTAGCTCCTGTGTCCACTAAGAATGAGACTCTGTGCCCATCACCTTTCCCTTCAAAAAAGGTCCTCTCTGATCTACCTCTAAGGACGCTGCAAGCATACATGGCTCTTCATCCGAGCTAATACTCATCCATTCATCGTTTATTTCATTCTCACTATGTAATGGGAATTTGTGCACTGTGTCATTACTTCTGTCTTGTCTCTGACCTGCGACCTGCGGAGTAAGCATCATCT
This sequence comes from Pleurodeles waltl, assembly GCF_031143425.1. Classification (NCBI taxonomy): domain Eukaryota; kingdom Metazoa; phylum Chordata; class Amphibia; order Caudata; family Salamandridae; genus Pleurodeles; species Pleurodeles waltl. Next base: position 608,127,198 of record NC_090444.1, on the reverse strand, counting down.
GTTGCTGTTCCATTGGGGCTTGAGTTGTCTGCATTTGCTGTCTAGGTACCATAGGAACCTGCTGCTGCATTGGTTGCAACTGTGTCGCTTGTGCATGCGGCACTTGCACCTGCTGCTTGGGTTGAAAATTCTGCACTTGATTCTGAACATTCGGATTAAGTCCTCTCATTCTAGGGACTTTCACAGTTTGAAATGTATTGACATCAGCACCTTGCTGAACAGCACCATCCTGCACCATCAATGGAAACTCCCGCTTCCAGTGGCCCACGTTTCCGCACAGACGACACAGTGACATCTTTTTCATCCCTTGCACATCATTTTGAACCACTACAGTATTCAAATCTGGACCACGATTCATGATGACTCCACGACGCCTACCTCTCATCTGAGGTTGGAACATGACAGTTCCCTGCTGCTGCGGCATTTGTTGCACTAGAACTCCTTGCACTCCTGTCTGAGCTGCCTTGATTTGCATCACCATCGCTTTCTCCTTCAACTTTTTCTGCTTCAACTCAATCATATCACTACAGTATTTCGCTACTGCAACACCTCATCAATCGGCTTTGCTTGCCAGCAAATCAAATGACTCTTAATCACCTGCCCTAATTCTGGTCTTAATCCTTCGACGAACCAGAACACAAAGTGCAACATGTCTTTCGGCTCCATTACTTCTTTACCAATGTACTCTTTGAACGCTTTCAACAATCTCTCATAATAGGTATGTATTGACTATTTCGCCTCCTGTACTGTCCTGTCAATCCTCTGCCAGTCAATATTTTTAGGCGAGATTCTCGTCTTCAGGAACTTAATCACCTTATAGTAATGTTTCATCACTTCTGGTGATGGTGCACCTGTCACCTTATCCCTTTCCGGTTCACTTGTTGGCCAATCCACTGCTCTCTTACATTCAACTCATAAGTCAGCTGGAACCACTATTTCTAACAAAGTGTTCAAGCCTTCCCACAGACGTTTAGAAAGCTTCACAAATCTATCTGCCTGCTGGTACCACTCAACCAGTTTCTCTCTCAGCTTTGGATAATCATTTGTGAATGACAGTGTATCACTCCTATGCCATGGGACATGAACAAACTGCCCCACTGGAATTTACCTCATCAGTAAAATCATTACTGGATCCCTTTGTTTCTGAACACCTTCAGACCCTTCTTGTGAATCTCTTTTCCGTTTATTCTTCTTCTTTGCCCAGCTGCCTTCCCAATTCTCTAATGCTCCCAAAATCTGAGCACTCTGCAATAATTCTTTTAGATGTGCTTTCATCCCTGCTGACCTCATGTGCTCGAAACCCTTTGCCTCAAAATCTAACCTGTAACTCCTTTTCAAATGTTTGGTTCTCTCAATCTCTATGTCATGATTATCTGCCAGATCTGCCAATTTCTGATGTATCTTGATCACTTCTCTTGTAATCCTTGGACACAAGTACCTCAACTCTTTTTCTGTGTAGGATTCCTATCTGTTCACTCCCATTGTTCCCTCAACTAGCTCAGCTATTTCTGTAGCTAATCTTACACAATTTATCTGTTCTTCACCCTTGGATGTATTTCGAGGAGTATTTAAACTATCCAACCATTCACTCAATTGCTGTGATGTTAATCCCTGTAATGGGATGTTACTAGCATTCGGCATTGGCACCTGTTGTACCACTGCACTTGGCGTCTGCGGTGTCAAAAGCTTCAAGCTCTGACTTGCACTCGGTCCATTTACTGCATCTGGGAGTGCAACAAGTGGACTAAGATCCATTAAAGGTCTAGATCCATCAAAGGTCTGACCCATAGATGATACCACCTGCACATGATCACTCACTCCCCTCCTCGCGAGGCTCTGTGACATTTCACCCTGTTCTCCTGCATTTGATTTCTTTTGCAGAAACAATGGTATGGCTGGACCAACAGTAATCGGTAGCGATATTGAATCTGTTGCTGCTCTGATACTCGCATTTTGTGGAAGAGCTACTCCCATAGTCTGATTCATCACTGGACTCACATCTGACTGTGTCCCTGTCATTAGCGTGAACTTCGGCAAACCCTGTACCTGTGCCTGAGACAAAAACATTGGAGTCGACTCAGTCTGAACTAGCATTGGCCTCGGAATCACTTGCTCAGTCGGCATCACTAAGTTCGAATTTGTTTCAAGAACTGGTACATCTAGATAAATTATCTGTATCAATGGTGGGTGCATTTGCGCTTGGACCACCGAAGTAGTCACTGCATTTGGAGTACTCTGCACGACCCCTTGTATCTGCTCCTCATCTGTCTGCACTGGTCCCACTGTTCCTATCACTTTAGCTGGAGCAGTTGCAACAGAACTAGTACTTGGACCCCCATCATGCCCTGCATATGGCAGAGGTCGATCCCTCAATATCTGTGTGATAAGATCCTCACCATCTGAATCTTCTTCATCTACATAAGTCTTTTTCTTCTTCTTATCTCTTGAACCCTTTTCTCTCTTGTCATCATCCTCTTTTTTATCTGTCTCATCTTACTCTGCAATAGCAGGAAACAACCTAACACCCTGTAATTTTGTCATTCTCCACTTCTTCTGTTCCCAGTCCCACCTTGCTTCTGCCAAGGACTTTTCTACTTTCCTTACTGTCCTCTGGAACTTCATCTCTTGCTGCTGTCTGGCTACGAGCTCCCAAACTGCGAAAGCCTCAAACTGTGCTGTCCTTGGAAGTGGCTTTGTCTCATATAATGTCATTCGCAACTGATCCAAAATTCTCAAATTAAACGTTCCATGCTCTGGAAACGCTAAAGCTCCCTGTTTCTCTGTCAATTTGCACTGCTGCTTTAACCAGAGGCATGGCGCGACACCTCGCTCCTCCATCACAATAAATGCTGGAGAATTTTCCGGTGCGGTAGGCTTCCCAACTGTCGCCTTAATGTAAGAATCACCCTTCATGGCACTTCTGAACGCTTTGAAAAACTTCATTTTGCTATCTTTTGTGCATTTGATTCAATAAGGAAATGACTTTTACTCCCAAGATTCCCTTCACCCACTTTCTCAACCAATTGCCTCCTATGGACGGCTGCCAATCCGCTCGTGACTCTTTTCACTAACCAACCTATCCCAGTCACACTCACACACTGCGGCTGACAAAGTCTTGCGGTTTGCCTTCCTAAACTTCGACTCACACGGAACTAAAGCAAAATATTGCGAGCACTAATCCAAAAAACAATAACCAAAACAAACCTGCTGGTTTACTACAGGAAAGGTACACAATCGTTTCAGAAACCTTACGGATTTTCATTAATGGTCACGTAGTTATTACTCTTTCTCAGTCTCCCACAGTCGCAAGTAAAATTCGACCCGTGAATTTCACTCTCAACTAATCAATGGGTCGGTCTGTCCTGGTGCACATAGGACTCGCCAAATCTAAGTTGAAAATTTCTCTTACTTACTTAACTCACACATAGACTTGTTGACCACGCCTGAACAACCTACTAAATCAGACAGATTACAACATGTAACCAAGTATCTCCTACACTTGTCAATATACTCCGGAGTCTTAGACCACGCAGAGTCCATACATCTCCAACAACCACGTGGACAGTTTTTAAGCACAAAGCGCCACACACATATGAAGTTTGACGACTTCCCTACTCTCATACTGCGGAGTACATACACCCCTACTAAACCTCAACTGGAGTACACAAACTCCCTACTTTACCTCTCATACCTCACAATTCACCTGCGATTTGCATAAGCCTTTGCAAGCGTAATCCTACCACTTTTACACTATCACAAGTATGCCAAGAACATACCCATCTTTACTAACGGGATCCAGGATCTGGGAAAGTAATTTCTGGGGACATCATCTTTGCTACAGTTGCCATTTCAGAAAAACGAAATTCAAACCTCATAAAAATGAACAACTAACCCTAACTTAAACTACCACCATAACCATCAGTCACCACATAACTAGTTCTCCAAGGAAACTAACCATCAGGCTGCTACCAAAACGGAAAACGCGCCTGGTCCTTAATAAGTAAAATTACAAGGGGACGCGTATAGGCCGATGAACCTTTTGGATCGCATGGAGTATCCTAGTCATGTAACGATCAGTGACATCAGTAATCAACGTAATCAATCAATAATCACTAAGAAAATCATTAGTCAATAGACAATTATAACCAACATTTAATGAATAATCACAACTCAATAAAGCGTTTAACAAATTTTATTTCCCTATTAATTACAATTCTAATTGCATTTGATTTCAAACTTTTTTCAATCAGCTTAGAATTAGTTTATTAGCGACTACCAATAGCATAATCTATTCGTAACTTGAGAAAACATATCATCAAAAGCCTTAGCGTAAACCAACAAAGCTGAATATAACGACATTAATAGCAGAGTTCAGCAATCAATTCGTCAATCATTTGTCACTGTCCACGTCACCCAAGAAGAAAACTACCTAAACCAGATTAGCATCAGCATGTGGGATTTCATGCGAAAACAATTTAGAAAATATAAATTTGGAAAACATCTAGCTAAAAGGGAAAACTATAAAACAGCGCAGTTGGTACCTAGAAGAAAAGGCACAAAGTTAGTCAGTCACATTGTCATAGCTACCTATCCACACAATGGATCAGCAACAAAGTCAGTCTTCGTCTTCAGGTCATCAATAGATCAGCAATGTATCAGGCTCTCAAGAGTATGAGCCCAATGACAGAATCTCGAACTGCGTCTCCTGACGTCATCAGCATTCACCCCTCACATCTTCCTAAATTCGGAGGTTTTAGCCCCTTGTCATTACTACAGCTCCCAAAAGGATTAGCAAACATAGTAAACATAATGTGTAAACATAATGTGCTGTGTTATACAATTGGTTTTATCAATGCTTGTTTTACCAATGCTTGTTTTCTAATGTGAGCAGGTGTAGACATGTGCTTCTAATTGGGTGTGGTGACTCATCCACATGTGGAAACTCAACTGCTTTCCTGATTGGCTATAAATAGCAGAGTGAAGCATGCCTCCCTGCTTGGCTTTGTTTTGCTTCCTGATCTCAGCAGCCGATTTGGCAGTTCAACCCCTGCTGTCATCCTCGTATTCAGGACTTTTGAGGCAATTCTTTTCTTCGTTCCTGTACCAGCTGACAACAGGCATTCCTCCAGCACTCCGGAAAAGACTGCAGCTAAGTGACTAGTATTCTCAGGGAGTTTGTTCTTTGAGCGCCGCGCTTTCCTAGAACAGCTGGTGTATTTCAGACCTCGTATTTTGGCAGAGTGCTTATCTTGAAGAGACAAATGCATTTCTGAACATTCTACATTATTATTGTAGTTACTTGCCTAAATGTGCTTCAGTAAATCTGCTTGAGCTCAAGTACTACAAAAAGTGACAGTGCAATTTTAAAAGAGCATTTACGTGACTTTTCTTTCTCTAATAGCATAACTCTTGGATTTAAATTGTGTCATTCATGCCTGTGTTTCAGGTTTGAGGAATTTGCTTATGAAGGGGTTTTCACACACACAGTGAAACCAAACTGTGCCACCCTAACCTTTTAAACCCAGAGTGGACATTTGTATTTCTTGGACTGTTTTTGTTCCTTTTAGTTTAACCCTATGCATGTAGGAAAGTTATATGTGATATAATGAATGCCCTTGTTTGTCTTTCTTGTGCATGATAAGTGCAACCACAGTTCTAACTGTAGTGTGCAACATTGAATCTCTGTGAAGGCAACCCTAGTGTCGCAGTACTTACTGTTATGGTACTCAGTTTGGGTTTTTGGTAATGCAGTTTTAGTAATTGTGCCAACAGTTATTATTATCCAAGAAAAGTGCTGGAGCATCCCGGTGTTCTTCTACCGCTCCCGTGCCCATATCAGAAAGAGACATTCAGTTTCAAGGAAGTTGAGTACACTTACTCTACTATCACTCTGTCAACAACGACCTGCCCCCCGAAGATACAGGGTGCCTGGCTGGACCGCAAGATGTGCCAGTGTTTTGTCTCTTTCTCTTCCACTCCCCCTTTCCTTTTGGGACACTTGCCGGGGTTTCTGTGTCCACCAGGAAGTGCCGAGAGGTGTTCCAGGAGGTCGGGGGCATACAATCGCCCCTGCAGATATCCTGCTTTTCAGGTGAGTGGCCCTGTCTCGACATCTCTATTCCAGCAGTCGAACAACTAATGGAGCATTTTGCCTTACACAGTAAGTCCCTCCCCAGTAGGGATACTGGACTTAAGTCACAGACTACAAACTTATGCAGTCCCTGGAAGTTGCCAATCTCAACCTGTACTGGATCTGTGATCGGATCTGTCAATTGTCTGTTTGCTACTCCCACAATCTGAACTGTTCTACCTGAAAGAGGTAAGTTCGGAACTTCTGCACTTGTCACTGTAGAGTTTGTAGCTCCTGTGTCCACTAAGAATGAGACTCTGTGCCCATCACCTTTCCCTTCAAAAAAGGTCCTCTCTGATCTACCTCTAAGGACGCTGCAAGCATACATGGCTCTTCATCCGAGCTAATACTCATCCATTCATCGTTTATTTCATTCTCACTATGTAATGGGAATTTGTGCACTGTGTCATTACTTCTGTCTTGTCTCTGACCTGCGACCTGCGGAGTAAGCATCATCTGTTGCTGTTCCATTGGGGCTTGAGTTGTCTGCATTTGCTGTCTAGGTACCATAGGAACCTGCTGCTGCATTGGTTGCAACTGTGTCGCTTGTGCATGCGGCACTTGCACCTGCTGCTTGGGTTGAAAATTCTGCACTTGATTCTGAACATTCGGATTAAGTCCTCTCATTCTAGGGACTTTCACAGTTTGAAATGTATTGACATCAGCACCTTGCTGAACAGCACCATCCTGCACCATCAATGGAAACTCCCGCTTCCAGTGGCCCACGTTTCCGCACAGACGACACAGTGACATCTTTTTCATCCCTTGCACATCATTTTGAACCACTACAGTATTCAAATCTGGACCACGATTCATGATGACTCCACGACGCCTACCTCTCATCTGAGGTTGGAACATGACAGTTCCCTGCTGCTGCGGCATTTGTTGCACTAGAACTCCTTGCACTCCTGTCTGAGCTGCCTTGATTTGCATCACCATCGCTTTCTCCTTCAACTTTTTCTGCTTCAACTCAATCATATCACTACAGTATTTCGCTACTGCAACACCTCATCAATCGGCTTTGCTTGCCAGCAAATCAAATGACTCTTAATCACCTGCCCTAATTCTGGTCTTAATCCTTCGACGAACCAGAACACAAAGTGCAACATGTCTTTCGGCTCCATTACTTCTTTACCAATGTACTCTTTGAACGCTTTCAACAATCTCTCATAATAGGTATGTATTGACTATTTCGCCTCCTGTACTGTCCTGTCAATCCTCTGCCAGTCAATATTTTTAGGCGAGATTCTCGTCTTCAGGAACTTAATCACCTTATAGTAATGTTTCATCACTTCTGGTGATGGTGCACCTGTCACCTTATCCCTTTCCGATTCACTTGTTGGCCAATCCACTGCTCTCTTACATTCAACTCATAAGTCAGCTGGAACCACTATTTCTAACAAAGTGTTCAAGCCTTCCCACAGACGTTTAGAAAGCTTCACAAATCTATCCGCCTGCTGGTACCACTCAACCAGTTTCTCTCTCAGCTTTGGATAATCATTTGTGAATGACAGTGTATCACTCCTATGCCATGGGACATGAACAAACTGCCCCACTGGAATTTACCTCATCAGTAAAATCATTACTGGATCCCTTTCTTTCTGAACACCTTCAGACCCTTCTTGTGAATCTCTTTTCCGTTTATTCTTCTTCTTTGCCCAGCTGCCTTCCCAATTGTCTAATGCTCCCAAAATCTGAGCACTCTGCAATAATTCTTTTAGATGTGCTTTCATCCCTGCTGACCTCATGTGCTCGAAACCCTTTGCCTCAAAATCTAACCTGTAACTCCTTTTCAAATGTTTGGTTCTCTCAATCTCTATGTCATGATTATCTGCCAGATCTGCCAATTTCTGATGTATCTTGATCACTTCTCTTGTAATCCTTGGACACAAGTACCTCAACTCTTTTTCTGTGTAGGATTCCTATCTGTTCACTCCCATTGTTCCCTCAACTAGCTCAGCTATTTCTGTAGCTAATCTTACACAATTTATCTGTTCTTCACCCTTGGATGTATTTCGAGGAGTATTTAAACTATCCAACCATTCACTCAATTGCTGTGATGTTAATCCCTGTAATGGGATGTTACTAGCATTCGGCTTTGGCACCTGTTGTACCACTGCACTTGGCGTCTGCGGTGTCAAAAGCTTCAAGCTCTGACTTGCACTCGGTCCATTTACTGCATCTGGGAGTGCAACAAGTGGACTAAGATCCATTAAAGGTCTAGATCCATCAAAGGTCTGACCCATAGATGATACCACCTGCACATGATCACTCACTCCCCTCCTCGCGAGGCTCTGTGACATTTCACCCTGTTCTCCTGCATTTGATTTCTATTGCAGAAACAATGGTATGGCTGGACCAACAGTAATCGGTAGCGATATTGAATCTGTTGCTGCTCTGATACTCGCATTTTGTGGAAGAGCTACTCCCATAGTCTGATTCATCACTGGACTCACATCTGACTGTGTCCCTGTTATTAGCGTGAACTTCGGCAAACCCTGTACCTGTGCCTGAGACAAAAACATTGGAGTCGACTTAGTCTGAACTAGCATTGGCCTCGGAATCACTTGCTCAGTCGGCATCACTAAGTTCGAATTTGTTTCAAGAACTGGTACATCTAGATAAATTATCTGTATCAATGGTGGGTGCATTTGCGCTTGGACCACCGAAGTAGTCACTGCATTTGGAGTACTCTGCACGACCCCTTGTATCTGCTCCTCATCTGTCTGCACTGGTCCCACTGTTCCTATCACTTTAGCTGGAGCAGTTGCAACAGAACTAGTACTTGGACCCCCATCATGCGCTGCATATGGCAGAGGTCGATCCCTCAATATCTGTGTGATAAGATCCTCACCATCTGAATCTTCTTCATCTACATAAGTCTTTTTCTTCTTCTTATCTCTTGAACCCTTTTCTCTCTTGTCATCATCCTCTTTTTTATCTGTCTCATCTTACTCTGCAATAGCAGGAAACAACCTAACACCCTGTAATTTTGTCATTCTCCACTTCTTCTGTTCCCAGTCCCACCTTGCTTCTGCCAAGGACTTTTCTACTTTCCTTACTGTCCTCTGGAACTTCATCTCTTACTGCTGTCTGGCTACGAGCTCCCAAACTGCGAAAGCCTCAAACTGTGCTGTCCTTGGAAGTGGCTTTGTCTCATATAATGTCATTCGCAACTGATCCAAAATTCTCAAATTAAACGTTCCATGCTCTGGAAACGCTAAAGCTCCCTGTTTCTCTGTCAATTTGCACTGCTGCTTTAACCAGAGGCATGGCGCGACACCTCGCTCCTCCATCACAATAAATGCTGGAGAATTTTCCGGTGCGGTAGGCTTCCCAACTGTCGCCTTAATGTAAGAATCACCCTTCATGGCACTTCTGAACGCTTTGAAAAACTTCATTTTGCTATCTTTTGTGCATTTGATTCAATAAGGAAATGACTTTTACTCCCAAGATTCCCTTCACCCACTTTCTCAACCAATTGCCTCCTATGGACGGCTGCCAATCCGCTCGTGACTCTTTTCACTAACCAACCTATCCCAGTCACACTCACACACTGCGGCTGACAAAGTCTTGCGGTTTGCCTTCCTAAACTTCGACTCACACGGAACTAAAGCAAAATATTGCGAGCACTAATCCAAAAAACAATAACCAAAACAAACCTGCTGGTTTACTACAGGAAAGGTACACAATCGTTTCAGAAACCTTACGGATTTTCATGAATGGTCACGTAGTTATTACTCTTTCTCAGTCTCCCACAGTCGCAAGTAAAATTCGACCCGTGAATTTCACTCTCAACTAATCAATGGGTCGGTCTGTCCTGGTGCACATAGGACTCGCCAAATCTAAGTTGAAAATTTCTCTTACTTACTTAACTCACACATAGACTTGTTGACCACGCCTGAACAACCTACTAAATCAGACAGATTACAACATGTAACCAAGTATCTCCTACACTTGTCAATATACTCCGGAGTCTTAGACCACGCAGAGTCCATACATCTCCAACAACCACGTGGACAATTTTTTAGCACAAAGCGCCACACACATATGAAGTTTGACGACTTCCCTACTCTCATACTGCGGAGTACATACACCCCTACTAAACCTCAACTGGAGTACACAAACTCCCTACTTTACCTCTCATACCTCACAATTCACCTGCGATTTGCATAAGCCTTTGCAAGCGCAATCCTACCACTTTTACACTATCACAAGTATGCCAAGAACATACCCATCTTTACTAACGGGATCCAGGATCTGGGAAAGTAATTTCTGGGGACATCATCTTTGCTACAGTTGCCATTTCAGAAAAACGAAATTCAAACCTCATAAAAATGAACAACTAACCCTAACTTAAACTACCACCATAACCATCAGTCACCACATAACTAGTTCTCCAAGGAAACTAACCATCAGGCTGCTACCAAAACGGAAAACGCGCCTGGTCCTTAATAAGTAAAATTACAAGGGGACGCGTATAGGCCGATGAACCTTTTGGATCGCATGGAGTATCCTAGTCATGTAACGATCAGTGACATCAGTGACATCAGTAATCAACGTAATCAATCAATAATCATTAGTCAATAGACAATTATAACCAACATTTAATGAATAATCACAACTCAATAAAGCGTTTAACAAATTTTATTTCCCTATTAATTACAATTCTAATTGCATTTGATTTCAAACTTTTTTCAATCAGCTTAGAATTAGTTTATTAGCGACTACCAATAGCATAATCTATTCGTAACTTGAGAAAACATATCATCAAAAGCCTTAGCATAAACCAACAAAGCTGAATATAACGACATTAATAGCAGAGTTCAGCAATCAATTCGTCAATCATTTGTCACTGTCCACGTCACCCAAGAAGAAAACTACCTAAACCAGATTAGCATCAGCATGTGGGATTTCATGCGAAAACAATTTAGAAAATATAAATTTGGAAAACATCTAGCTAAAAGGGAAAACTATAAAACAGCGCAGTTGGTACCTAGAAGAAAAGGCACAAAGTTAGTCAGTCACATTGTCATAGCTACCTATCCACACAATGGATCAGCAACAAAGTCAGTCTTCGTCTTCAGGTCATCAATAGATCAGCAATGTATCAGGCTCTCAAGAGTATGAGCCCAATGACAGAATCTCGAACTGCGTCTCCTGACGTCATCAGCATTCACCCCTCACATCTTCCTAAATTCGGAGGTTTTAGCCCCTTGTCATTACTACAGCTCCCAAAAGGATTAGCAAACATAGTAAACATAATGTGTAAACATAATGTGCTGTGTTATACAATTGGTTTTATCAATGCTTGTTTTACCAATGCTTGTTTTCTAATGTGAGCAGGTGTAGACATGTGCTTCTAATTGGGTGTGGTGACTCATCCACATGTGGAAACTCAACTGCTTTCCTGATTGGCTATAAATAGCAGAGTGAAGCATGCCTCCCTGCTTGGCTTTGTTTTGCTTCCTGATCTCAGCAGCCGATTTGGCAGTTCAACCCCTGCTGTCATCCTCGTATTCAGGACTTTTGAGGCAATTCTTTTCTTCGTTCCTGTACCAGCTGACAACAGGCATTCCTCCAGCACTCCGGAAAAGACTGCAGCTAAGTGACTAGTATTCTCCAGGGAGTTTGTTCTTTGAGCGCCGCGCTTTCCTAGAACAGCTGGTGTATTTCAGACCTCGTATTTTGGCAGAGTGCTTATCTTGAAGAGACAAATGCATTTCTGAACATTCTACATTATTATTGTAGTTACTTGCCTAAATGTGCTTCAGTAAATCTGCTTGAGCTCAAGTACTACAAAAAGTGACAGTGCAATTTTAAAAGAGCATTTACGTGACTTTTCTTTCTCTAATAGCATAACTCTTGGATTTAAATTGTGTCATTCATGCCTGTGTTTCAGGTTTGAGGAATTTGCTTATGAAGGGGTTTTCACACACACAGTGAAACCAAACCAAACTGTGCCACCCTAACCTTTTAAACCCAGAGTGGACATTTGTATTTCTTGGACTGTTTTTGTTCCTTTTAGTTTAACCCTATGCATGTAGGAAAGTTATATGTGATATAATGAATGCCCTTGTTTGTCTTTCTTGTGCATGATAAGTGCAACCACAGTTCTAACTGTAGTGTGCAACATTGAATCTCTGTGAAGGCAACCCTAGTGTCGCAGTACTTACTGTTATGGTACTCAGTTTGGGTTTTTGGTAATGCAGTTTTAGTAATTGTGCCAACAGTTATTATTATCCAAGAAAAGTGCTGGAGCATCCCGGTGTTCTTCTACCGCTCCCGTGCCCATATCAGAAAGAGACATTCAGTTTCAAGGAAGTTGAGTACACTTACTCTACTATCACTCTGTCAACAACGACCTGCCCCCCGAAGATACAGGGTGCCTGGCTGGACCGCAAGATATGCCAGTGTTTTGTCTCTTTCTCTTCCACTCCCCCTTTCCTTTTGGGACACTTGCCGGGGTTTCTGTGTCCACCAGGAAGTGCCGAGAGGTGTTCCAGGAGGTCGGGGGCATACAATCGCCCCTGCAGATATCCTGCTTTTCAGGTGAGTGGCCCTGTCTCGACATCTCTATTCCAGCAGTCGAACAACTAATGGAGCATTTTGCCTTACACAGTAAGTCCCTCCCCAGTAGGGATACTGGACTTAAGTCACAGACTACAAACTTATGCAGTCCCTGGAAGTTGCCAATCTCAACCTGTACTGGATCTGTGATCGGATCTGTCAATTGTCTGTTTGCTACTCCCACAATCTGAACTGTTCTACCTGAAAGAGGTAAGTTCGGAACTTCTGCACTTGTCACTGTAGAGTTTGTAGCTCCTGTGTCCACTAAGAATGAGACTCTGTGCCCATCACCTTTCCCTTCAAAAAAGGTCCTCTCTGATCTACCTCTAAGGACGCTGCAAGCATACATGGCTCTTCATCCGAGCTAATACTCATCCATTCATCGTTTATTTCATTCTCACTATGTAATGGGAATTTGTGCACTGTGTCATTACTTCTGTCTTGTCTCTGACCTGCGACCTGCGGAGTAAGCATCATCTGTTGCTGTTCCATTGGGGCTTGAGTTGTCTGCATTTGCTGTCTAGGTACCATAGGAACCTGCTGCTGCATTGGTTGCAACTGTGTCGCTTGTGCATGCGGCACTTGCACCTGCTGCTTGGGTTGAAAATTCTGCACTTGATTCTGAACATTCGGATTAAGTCCTCTCATTCTAGGGACTTTCACAGTTTGAAATGTATTGACATCAGCACCTTGCTGAACAGCACCATCCTGCACCATCAATGGAAACTCCCGCTTCCAGTGGCCCACGTTTCCGCACAGACGACACAGTGACATCTTTTTCATCCCTTGCACATCATTTTGAACCACTACAGTATTCAAATCTGGACCACGATTCATGATGACTCCACGACGCCTACCTCTCATCTGAGGTTGGAACATGACAGTTCCCTGCTGCTGCGGCATTTGTTGCACTAGAACTCCTTGCACTCCTGTCTGAGCTGCCTTGATTTGCATCACCATCGCTTTCTCCTTCAACTTTTTCTGCTTCAACTCAATCATATCACTACAGTATTTCGCTACTGCAACACCTCATCAATCGGCTTTGCTTGCCAGCAAATCAAATGACTCTTAATCACCTGCCCTAATTCTGGTCTTAATCCTTCGACGAACCAGAACACAAAGTGCAACATGTCTTTCGGCTCCATTACTTCTTTACCAATGTACTCTTTGAACGCTTTCAACAATCTCTCATAATAGGTATGTATTGACTATTTCGCCTCCTGTACTGTCCTGTCAATCCTCTGCCAGTCAATATTTTTAGGCGAGATTCTCGTCTTCAGGAACTTAATCACCTTATAGTAATGTTTCATCACTTCTGGTGATGGTGCACCTGTCACCTTATCCCTTTCCGGTTCACTTGTTGGCCAATCCACTGCTCTCTTACATTCAACTCATAAGTCAGCTGGAACCACTATTTCTAACAAAGTGTTCAAGCCTTCCCACAGACGTTTAGAAAGCTTCACAAATCTATCTGCCTGCTGGTACCACTCAACCAGTTTCTCTCTCAGCTTTGGATAATCATTTGTGAATGACAGTGTATCACTCCTATGCCATGGGACATGAACAAACTGCCCCACTGGAATTTACCTCATCAGTAAAATCATTACTGGATCCCTTTCTTTCTGAACACCTTCAGACCCTTCTTGTGAATCTCTTTTCCGTTTATTCTTCTTCTTTGCCCAGCTGCCTTCCCAATTCTCTAATGCTCCCAAAATCTGAGCACTCTGCAATAATTCTTTTAGATGTGCTTTCATCCCTGCTGACCTCATGTGCTCGAAACCCTTTGCCTCAAAATCTAACCTGTAACTCCTTTTCAAATGTTTGGTTCTCTCAATCTCTATGTCATGATTATCTGCCAGATCTGCCAATTTCTGATGTATCTTGATCACTTCTCTTGTAATCCTTGGACACAAGTACCTCAACTCTTTTTCTGTGTAGGATTCCTATCTGTTCACTCCCATTGTTCCCTCAACTAGCTCAGCTATTTCTGTAGCTAATCTTACACAATTTATCTGTTCTTCACCCTTGGATGTATTTCGAGGAGTATTTAAACTATCCAACCATTCACTCAATTGCTGTGATGTTAATCCCTGTAATGGGATGTTACTAGCATTCGGCTTTGGCACCTGTTGTACCACTGCACTTGGCGTCTGCGGTGTCAAAAGCTTCAAGCTCTGACTTGCACTCGGTCCATTTACTGCATCTGGGAGTGCAACAAGTGGACTAAGATCCATTAAAGGTCTAGATCCATCAAAGGTCTGACCCATAGATGATACCACCTGCACATGATCACTCACTCCCCTCCTCGCGAGGCTCTGTGACATTTCACCCTGTTCTCCTGCATTTGATTTCTTTTGCAGAAACAATGGTATGGCTGGACCAACAGTAATCGGTAGCGATATTGAATCTGTTGCTGCTCTGATACTCGCATTTTGTGGAAGAGCTACTCCCATAGTCTGATTCATCACTGGACTCACATCTGACTGTGTCCCTGTCATTAGCGTGAACTTCGGCAAACCCTGTACCTGTGCCTGAGACAAAAACATTGGAGTCGACTCAGTCTGAACTAGCATTGGCCTCGGAATCACTTGCTCAGTCGGCATCACTAAGTTCGAATTTGTTTCAAGAACTGGTACATCTAGATAAATTATCTGTATCAATGGTGGGTGCATTTGCGCTTGGACCACCGAAGTAGTCACTGCATTTGGAGTACTCTGCACGACCCCTTGTATCTGCTCCTCATCTGTCTGCACTGGTCCCACTGTTCCTATCACTTTAGCTGGAGCAGTTGCAACAGAACTAGTACTTGGACCCCCATCATGCGCTGCATATGGCAGAGGTCGATCCCTCAATATCTGTGTGATAAGATCCTCACCATCTGAATCTTCTTCATCTACATAAGTCTTTTTCTTCTTCTTATCTCTTGAACCCTTTTCTCTCTTGTCATCATCCTCTTTTTTATCTGTCTCATCTTACTCTGCAATAGCAGGAAACAACCTAACACCCTGTAATTTTGTCATTCTCCACTTCTTCTGTTCCCAGTCCCACCTTGCTTCTGCCAAGGACTTTTCTACTTTCCTTACTGTCCTCTGGAACTTCATCTCTTGCTGCTGTCTGGCTACGAGCTCCCAAACTGCGAAAGCCTCAAACTGTGCTGTCCTTGGAAGTGGCTTTGTCTCATATAATGTCATTCGCAACTGATCCAAAATTCTCAAATTAAACGTTCCATGCTCTGGAAACGCTAAAGCTCCCTGTTTCTCTGTCAATTTGCACTGCTGCTTTAACCAGAGGCATGGCGCGACACCTCGCTCCTCCATCACAATAAATGCTGGAGAATTTTCCGGTGCGGTAGGCTTCCCAACTGTCGCCTTAATGTAAGAATCACCCTTCATGGCACTTCTGAACGCTTTGAAAAACTTCATTTTGCTATCTTTTGTGCATTTGATTCAATAAGGAAATGACTTTTACTCCCAAGATTCCCTTCACCCACTTTCTCAACCAATTGCCTCCTATGGACGGCTGCCAATCCGCTCGTGACTCTTTTCACTAACCAACCTATCCCAGTCACACTCACACACTGCGGCTGACAAAGTCTTGCGGTTTGCCTTCCTAAACTTCGACTCACACGGAACTAAAGCAAAATATTGCGAGCACTAATCCAAAAAACAATAACCAAAACAAACCTGCTGGTTTACTACAGGAAAGGTACACAATCGTTTCAGAAACCTTACGGATTTTCATTAATGGTCACGTAGTTATTACTCTTTCTCAGTCTCCCACAGTCGCAAGTAAAATTCGACCCGTGAATTTCACTCTCAACTAATCAATGGGTCGGTCTGTCCTGGTGCACATAGGACTCGCCAAATCTAAGTTGAAAATTTCTCTTACTTACTTAACTCACACATAGACTTGTTGACCACGCCTGAACAACCTACTAAATCAGACAGATTACAACATGTAACCAAGTATCTCCTACACTTGTCAATATACTCCGGAGTCTTAGACCACGCAGAGTCCATACATCTCCAACAACCACGTGGACAATGTTTTAGCACAAAGCGCCACACACATATGAAGTTTGACGACTTCCCTACTCTCATACTGCGGAGTACATACACCCCTACTAAACCTCAACTGGAGTACACAAACTCCCTACTTTACCTCTCATACCTCACAATTCACCTGCGATTTGCATAAGCCTTTGCAAGCGCAATCCTACCACTTTTACACTATCACAAGTATGCCAAGAACATACCCATCTTTACTAACGGGATCCAGGATCTGGGAAAGTAATTTCTGGGGACATCATCTTTGCTACAGTTGCCATTTCAGAAAAACGAAATTCAAACCTCATAAAAATGAACAACTAACCCTAACTTAAACTACCACCATAACCATCAGTCACCACATAACTAGTTCTCCAAGGAAACTAACCATCAGGCTGCTACCAAAACGGAAAACGCGCCTGGTCCTTAATAAGTAAAATTACAAGGGGACGCGTATAGGCCGATGAACCTTTTGGATCGCATGGAGTATCCTAGTCATGTAACGATCAGTGACATCAGTAATCAACGTAATCAATCAATAATCACTAAGAAAATCATTAGTCAATAGACAATTATAACCAACATTTAATGAATAATCACAACTCAATAAAGCGTTTAACAAATTTTATTTCCCTATTAATTACAATTCTAATTGCATTTGATTTCAAACTTTTTTCAATCAGCTTAGAATTAGTTTATTAGCGACTACCAATAGCATAATCTATTCGTAACTTGAGAAAACATATCATCAAAAGCCTTAGCGTAAACCAACAAAGCTGAATATAACGACATTAATAGCAGAGTTCAGCAATCAATTTGTCAATCATTTGTCACTGTCCACGTCACCCAAGAAGAAAACTACCTAAACCAGATTAGCATCAGCATGTGGGATTTCATGCGAAAACAATTTAGAAAATATAAATTTGGAAAACATCTAGCTAAAAGGGAAAACTATAAAACAGCGCAGTTGGTACCTAGAAGAAAAGGCACAAAGTTAGTCAGTCACATTGTCATAGCTACCTATCCACACAATGGATCAGCAACAAAGTCAGTCTTCGTCTTCAGGTCATCAATAGATCAGCAATGTATCAGGCTCTCAAGAGTATGAGCCCAATGACAGAATCTCGAACTGCGTCTCCTGACGTCATCAGCATTCACCCCTCACATCTTCCTAAATTCGGAGGTTTTAGCCCCTTGTCATTACTACAGCTCCCAAAAGGATTAGCAAACATAGTAAACATAATGTGTAAACATAATGTGCTGTGTTATACAATTGGTTTTATCAATGCTTGTTTTACCAATGCTTGTTTTCTAATGTGAGCAGGTGTAGACATGTGCTTCTAATTGGGTGTGGTGACTCATCCACATGTGGAAACTCAACTGCTTTCCTGATTGGCTATAAATAGCAGAGTGAAGCATGCCTCCCTGCTTGGCTTTGTTTTGCTTCCTGATCTCAGCAGCCGATTTGGCAGTTCAACCCCTGCTGTCATCCTCGTATTCAGGACTTTTGAGGCAATTCTTTTCTTCGTTCCTGTACCAGCTGACAACAGGCATTCCTCCAGCACTCCGGAAAAGACTGCAGCTAAGTGACTAGTATTCTCCAGGGAGTTTGTTCTTTGAGCGCCGCGCTTTCCTAGAACAGCTGGTGTATTTCAGACCTCGTATTTTGGCAGAGTGCTTATCTTGAAGAGACAAATGCATTTCTGAACATTCTACATTATTATTGTAGTAACTTGCCTAAATGTGCTTCAGTAAATCTGCTTGAGCTCAAGTACTACAAAAAGTGACAGTGCAATTTTAAAAGAGCATTTACGTGACTTTTCTTTCTCTAATAGCATAACTCTTGGATTTAAATTGTGTCATTCATGCCTGTGTTTCAGGTTTGAGGAATTTGCTTATGAAGGGGTTTTCACACACACAGTGAAACCAAACCAAACTGTGCCACCCTAACCTTTTAAACCCAGAGTGGACATTTGTATTTCTTGGACTGTTTTTGTTCCTTTTAGTTTAACCCTATGCATGTAGGAAAGTTATATGTGATATAATGAATGCCCTTGTTTGTCTTTCTTGTGCATGATAAGTGCAACCACAGTTCTAACTGTAGTGTGCAACATTGAATCTCTGTGAAGGCAACCCTAGTGTCGCAGTACTTACTGTTATGGTACTCAGTTTGGGTTTTTGGTAATGCAGTTTTAGTAATTGTGCCAACAGTTATTATTATCCAAGAAAAGTGTTGGAGCATCCCGGTGTTCTTCTACCGCTCCCGTGCCCATATCAGAAAGAGACATTCAGTTTCAAGGAAGTTGAGTACACTTACTCTACTATCACTCTGTCAACAACGACCTGCCCCCCGAAGATACAGGGTGCCTGGCTGGACCGCAAGATGTGCCAGTGTTTTGTCTCTTTCTCTTCCACTCCCCCTTTCCTTTTGGGACACTTGCCGGGGTTTCTGTGTCCACCAGGAAGTGCAGAGAGGTGTTCCAGGAGGTCGGGGGCATACAATCGCCCCTGCAGATATCCTGCTTTTCAGGTGAGTGGCCCTGTCTCGACATCTCTATTCCAGCAGTCGAACAACTAATGGAGCATTTTGCCTTACACAGTAAGTCCCTCCCCAGTAGGGATACTGGACTTAAGTCACAGACTACAAACTTATGCAGTCCCTGGAAGTTGCCAATCTCAACCTGTACTGGATCTGTGATCGGATCTGTCAATTGTCTGTTTGCTACTCCCACAATCTGAACTGTTCTACCTGAAAGAGGTAAGTTCGGAACTTCTGCACTTGTCACTGTAGAGTTTGTAGCTCCTGTGTCCACTAAGAATGAGACTCTGTGCCCATCACCTTTCCCTTCAAAAAAGGTCCTCTCTGATCTACCTCTAAGGACGCTGCAAGCATACATGGCTCTTCATCCGAGCTAATACTCATCCATTCATCGTTTATTTCATTCTCACTATGTAATGGGAATTTGTGCACTGTGTCATTACTTCTGTCTTGTCTCTGACCTGCGACCTGCGGAGTAAGCATCATCTGTTGCTGTTCCATTGGGGCTTGAGTTGTCTGCATTTGCTGTCTAGGTACCATAGGAACCTGCTGCTGCATTGGTTGCAACTGTGTCGCTTGTGCATGCGGCACTTGCACCTGCTGCTTGGGTTGAAAATTCTGCACTTGATTCTGAACATTCGGATTAAGTCCTCTCATTCTAGGGACTTTCACAGTTTGAAATGTATTGACATCAGCACCTTGCTGAACAGCACCATCCTGCACCATCAATGGAAACTCCCGCTTCCAGTGGCCCACGTTTCCGCACAGACGACACAGTGACATCTTTTTCATCCCTTGCACATCATTTTGAACCACTACAGTATTCAAATCTGGACCACGATTCATGATGACTCCACGACGCCTACCTCTCATCTGAGGTTGGAACATGACAGTTCCCTGCTGCTGCGGCATTTGTTGCACTAGAACTCCTTGCACTCCTGTCTGAGCTGCCTTGATTTGCATCACCATCGCTTTCTCCTTCAACTTTTTCTGCTTCAACTCAATCATATCACTACAGTATTTCGCTACTGCAACACCTCATCAATCGGCTTTGCTTGCCAGCAAATCAAATGACTCTTAATCACCTGCCCTAATTCTGGTCTTAATCCTTCGACGAACCAGAACACAAAGTGCAACATGTCTTTCGGCTCCATTACTTCTTTACCAATGTACTCTTTGAACGCTTTCAACAATCTCTCATAATAGGTATGTATTGACTATTTCGCCTCCTGTACTGTCCTGTCAATCCTCTGCCAGTCAATATTTTTAGGCGAGATTCTCGTATTCAGGAACTTAATCACCTTATAGTAATGTTTCATCACTTCTGGTGATGGTGCACCTGTCACCTTATCCCTTTCCGGTTCACTTGTTGGCCAATCCACTGCTCTCTTACATTCAACTCATAAGTCAGCTGGAACCACTATTTCTAACAAAGTGTTCAAGCCTTCCCACAGACGTTTAGAAAGCTTCACAAATCTATCTGCCTGCTGGTACCACTCAACCAGTTTCTCTCTCAGCTTTGGATAATCATTTGTGAATGACAGTGTATCACTCCTATGCCATGGGACATGAACAAACTGCCCCACTGGAATTTACCTCATCAGTAAAATCATTACTGGATCCCTTTGTTTCTGAACACCTTCAGACCCTTCTTGTGAATCTCTTTTCCGTTTATTCTTCTTCTTTGCCCAGCTGCCTTCCCAACTCTCTAATGCTCCCAAAATCTGAGCACTCTGCAATAATTCTTTTAGATGTGCTTTCATCCCTGCTGACCTCATGTGCTCGAAACCCTTTGCCTCAAAATCTAACCTGTAACTCCTTTTCAAATGTTTGGTTCTCTCAATCTCTATGTCATGATTATCTGCCAGATCTGCCAATTTCTGATGTATCTTGATCACTTCTCTTGTAATCCTTGGACACAAGTACCTCAACTCTTTTTCTGTGTAGGATTCCTATCTGTTCACTCCCATTGTTCCCTCAACTAGCTCAGCTATTTCTGTAGCTAATCTTACACAATTTATCTGTTCTTCACCCTTGGATGTATTTCGAGGAGTATTTAAACTATCCAACCATTCACTCAATTGCTGTGATGTTAATCCCTGTAATGGGATGTTACTAGCATTCGGCATTGGCACCTGTTGTACCACTGCACTTGGCGTCTGCGGTGTCAAAAGCTTCAAGCTCTGACTTGCACTCGGTCCATTTACTGCATCTGGGAGTGCAACAAGTGGACTAAGATCCATTAAAGGTCTAGATCCATCAAAGGTCTGACCCATAGATGATACCACCTGCACATGATCACTCACTCCCCTCCTCGCGAGGCTCTGTGACATTTCACCCTGTTCTCCTGCATTTGATTTCTTTTGCAGAAACAATGGTATGGCTGGACCAACAGTAATCGGTAGCGATATTGAATCTGTTGCTGCTCTGATACTCGCATTTTGTGGAAGAGCTACTCCCATAGTCTGATTCATCACTGGACTCACATCTGACTGTGTCCCTGTCATTAGCGTGAACTTCGGCAAACCCTGTACCTGTGCCTGAGACAAAAACATTGGAGTCGACTCAGTCTGAACTAGCATTGGCCTCGGAATCACTTGCTCAGTCGGCATCACTAAGTTCGAATTTGTTTCAAGAACTGGTACATCTAGATAAATTATCTGTATCAATGGTGGGTGCATTTGCGCTTGGACCACCGAAGTAGTCACTGCATTTGGAGTACTCTGCACGACCCCTTGTATCTGCTCCTCATCTGTCTGCACTGGTCCCACTGTTCCTATCACTTTAGCTGGAGCAGTTGCAACAGAACTAGTACTTGGACCCCCATCATGCGCTGCATATGGCAGAGGTCGATCCCTCAATATCTGTGTGATAAGATCCTCACCATCTGAATCTTCTTCATCTACATAAGTCTTTTTCTTCTTCTTATCTCTTGAACCCTTTTCTCTCTTGTCATCATCCTCTTTTTTATCTGTCTCATCTTACTCTGCAATAGCAGGAAACAACCTAACACCCTGTAATTTTGTCATTCTCCACTTCTTCTATTCCCAGTCCCACCTTGCTTCTGCCAAGGACTTTTCTACTTTCCTTACTGTCCTCTGGAACTTCATCTCTTGCTGCTGTCTGGCTACGAGCTCCCAAACTGCGAAAGCCTCAAACTGTGCTGTCCTTGGAAGTGGCTTTGTCTCATATAATGTCATTCGCAACTGATCCAAAATTCTCAAATTAAACGTTCCATGCTCTGGAAACGCTAAAGCTCCCTGTTTCTCTGTCAATTTGCACTGCTGCTTTAACCAGAGGCATGGCGCGACACCTCGCTCCTCCATCACAATAAATGCTGGAGAATTTTCCGGTGCGGTAGGCTTCCCAACTGTCGCCTTAATGTAAGAATCACCCTTCATGGCACTTCTGAACGCTTTGAAAAACTTCATTTTGCTATCTTTTGTGCATTTGATTCAATAAGGAAATGACTTTTACTCCCAAGATTCCCTTCACCCACTTTCTCAACCAATTGCCTCCTATGGACGGCTGCCAATCCGCTCGTGACTCTTTTCACTAACCAACCTATCCCAGTCACACTCACACACTGCGGCTGACAAAGTCTTGCGGTTTGCCTTCCTAAACTTCGACTCACACGGAACTAAAGCAAAATATTGCGAGCACTAATCCAAAAAACAATAACCAAAACAAACCTGCTGGTTTACTACAGGAAAGGTACACAATCGTTTCAGAAACCTTACGGATTTTCATTAATGGTCACGTAGTTATTACTCTTTCTCAGTCTCCCACAGTCGCAAGTAAAATTCGACCCGTGAATTTCACTCTCAACTAATCAATGGGTCGGTCTGTCCTGGTGCACATAGGACTCGCCAAATCTAAGTTGAAAATTTCTCTTACTTACTTAACTCACACATAGACTTGTTGACCACGCCTGAACAACCTACTAAATCAGACAGATTACAACATGTAACCAAGTATCTCCTACACTTGTCAATATACTCCGGAGTCTTAGACCACGCAGAGTCCATACATCTCCAACAACCACGTGGACAATTTTTTAGCACAAAGCGCCACACACATATGAAGTTTGACGACTTCCCTACTCTCATACTGCGGAGTACATACACCCCTACTAAACCTCAACTGGAGTACACAAACTCCCTACTTTACCTCTCATACCTCACAATTCACCTGCGATTTGCATAAGCCTTTGCAAGCGCAATCCTACCACTTTTACACTATCACAAGTATGCCAAGAACATACCCATCTTTACTAACGGGATCCAGGATCTGGGAAAGTAATTTCTGGGGACATCATCTTTGCTACAGTTGCCATTTCAGAAAAACGAAATTCAAACCTCATAAAAATGAACAACTAACCCTAACTTAAACTACCACCATAACCATCAGTCACCACATAACTAGTTCTCCAAGGAAACTAACCATCAGGCTGCTACCAAAACGGAAAACGCGCCTGGTCCTTAATAAGTAAAATTACAAGGGGACGCGTATAGGCCGATGAACCTTTTGGATCGCATGGAGTATCCTAGTCATGTAACGATCAGTGACATCAGTAATCAACGTAATCAATCAATAATCACTAAGAAAATCATTAGTCAATAGACAATTATAACCAACATTTAATGAATAATCACAACTCAATAAAGCGTTTAACAAATTTTATTTCCCTATTAATTACAATTCTAATTGCATTTGATTTCAAACTTTTTTCAATCAGCTTAGAATTAGTTTATTAGCGACTACCAATAGCATAATCTATTCGTAACTTGAGAAAACATATCATCAAAAGCCTTAGCGTAAACCAACAAAGCTGAATATAACAACATTAATAGCAGAGTTCAGCAATCAATTCGTCAATCATTTGTCACTGTCCACGTCACCCAAGAAGAAAACTACCTAAACCAGATTAGCATCAGCATGTGGGATTTCATGCGAAAATAATTTAGAAAATATAAATTTGGAAAACATCTAGCTAAAAGGGAAAACTATAAAACAGCGCAGTTGGTACCTAGAAGAAAAGGCACAAAGTTAGTCAGTCACATTGTCATAGCTACCTATCCACACAATGGATCAGCAACAAAGTCAGTCTTCGTCTTCAGGTCATCAATAGATCAGCAATGTATCAGGCTCTCAAGAGTATGAGCCCAATGACAGAATCTCGAACTGCGTCTCCTGACGTCATCAGCATTCACCCCTCACATCTTCCTAAATTCGGAGGTTTTAGCCCCTTGTCATTACTACAGCTCCCAAAAGGATTAGCAAACATAGTAAACATAATGTGTAAACATAATGTGCTGTGTTATACAATTGGTTTTATCAATGCTTGTTTTACCAATGCTTGTTTTCTAATGTGAGCAGGTGTAGACATGTGCTTCTAATTGGGTGTGGTGACTCATCCACATGTGGAAACTCAACTGCTTTCCTGATTGGCTATAAATAGCAGAGTGAAGCATGCCTCCCTGCTTGGCTTTGTTTTGCTTCCTGATCTCAGCAGCCGATTTGGCAGTTCAACCCCTGCTGTCATCCTCGTATTCAGGACTTTTGAGGCAATTCTTTTCTTCGTTCCTGTACCAGCTGACAACAGGCATTCCTCCAGCACTCCGGAAAAGACTGCAGCTAAGTGACTAGTATTCTCCAGGGAGTTTGTTCTTTGAGCGCCGCGCTTTCCTAGAACAGCTGGTGTATTTCAGACCTCGTATTTTGGCAGAGTGCTTATCTTGAAGAGACAAATGCATTTCTGAACATTCTACATTATTATTGTAGTTACTTGCCTAAATGTGCTTCAGTAAATCTGCTTGAGCTCAAGTACTACAAAAAGTGACAGTGCAATTTTAAAAGAGCATTTACGTGACTTTTCTTTCTCTAATAGCATAACTCTTGGATTTAAATTGTGTCATTCATGCCTGTGTTTCAGGTTTGAGGAATTTGCTTATGAAGGGGTTTTCACACACACAGTGAAACCAAACCAAACTGTGCCACCCTAACCTTTTAAACCCAGAGTGGACATTTGTATTTCTTGGACTGTTTTTGTTCCTTTTAGTTTAACCCTATGCATGTAGGAAAGTTATATGTGATATAATGAATGCCCTTGTTTGTCTTTCTTGTGCATGATAAGTGCAACCACAGTTCTAACTGTAGTGTGCAACATTGAATCTCTGTGAAGGCAACCCTAGTGTCGCAGTACTTACTGTTATGGTACTCAGTTTGGGTTTTTGGTAATGCAGTTTTAGTAATTGTGCCAACAGTTATTATTATCCAAGAAAAGTGCTGGAGCATCCCGGTGTTCTTCTACCGCTCCCGTGCCCATATCAGAAAGAGACATTCAGTTTCAAGGAAGTTGAGTACACTTACTCTACTATCACTCTGTCAACAACGACCTGCCCCCCGAAGATACAGGGTGCCTGGCTGGACCGCAAGATGTGCCAGTGTTTTGTCTCTTTCTCTTCCACTCCCCCTTTCCTTTTGGGACACTTGCCGGGGTTTCTGTGTCCACCAGGAAGTGCCGAGAGGTGTTCCAGGAGGTCGGGGGCATACAATCGCCCCTGCAGATATCCTGCTTTTCAGGTGAGTGGCCCTGTCTCGACATCTCTATTCCAGCAGTCGAACAACTAATGGAGCATTTTGCCTTACACAGTAAGTCCCTCCCCAGTAGGGATACTGGACTTAAGTCACAGACTACAAACTTATGCAGTCCCTGGAAGTTGCCAATCTCAACCTGTACTGGATCTGTGATCGGATCTGTCAATTGTCTGTTTGCTACTCCCACAATCTGAACTGTTCTACCTGAAAGAGGTAAGTTCGGAACTTCTGCACTTGTCACTGTAGAGTTTGTAGCTCCTGTGTCCACTAAGAATGAGACTCTGTGCCCATCACCTTTCCCTTCAAAAAAGGTCCTCTCTGATCTACCTCTAAGGACGCTGCAAGCATACATGGCTCTTCATCCGAGCTAATACTCATCCATTCATCGTTTATTTCATTCTCACTATGTAATGGGAATTTGTGCACTGTGTCATTACTTCTGTCTTGTCTCTGACCTGCGACCTGCGGAGTAAGCATCATCTGTTGCTGTTCCATTGGGGCTTGAGTTGTCTGCATTTGCTGTCTAGGTACCATAGGAACCTGCTGCTGCATTGGTTGCAACTGTGTCGCTTGTGCATGCGGCACTTGCACCTGCTGCTTGGGTTGAAAATTCTGCACTTGATTCTGAACATTCGGATTAAGTCCTCTCATTCTAGGGACTTTCACAGTTTGAAATGTATTGACATCAGCACCTTGCTGAACAGCACCATCCTGCACCATCAATGGAAACTCCCGCTTCCAGTGGCCCACGTTTCCGCACAGACGACTCAGTGACATCTTTTTCATCCCTTGCACATCATTTTGAACCACTACAGTATTCAAATCTGGACCACGATTCATGATGACTCCACGACGCCTACCTCTCATCTGAGGTTGGAACATGACAGTTCCCTGCTGCTGCGGCATTTGTTGCACTAGAACTCCTTGCACTCCTGTCTGAGCTGCCTTGATTTGCATCACCATCGCTTTCTCCTTCAACTTTTTCTGCTTCAACTCAATCATATCACTACAGTATTTCGCTACTGCAACACCTCATCAATCGGCTTTGCTTGCCAGCAAATCAAATGACTCTTAATCACCTGCCCTAATTCTGGTCTTAATCCTTCGACGAACCAGAACACAAAGTGCAACATGTCTTTCGGCTCCATTACTTCTTTACCAATGTACTCTTTGAACGCTTTCAACAATCTCTCATAATAGGTATGTATTGACTATTTTGCCTCCTGTACTGTCCTGTCAATCCTCTGCCAGTCAATATTTTTAGGCGAGATTCTCGTCTTCAGGAACTTAATCACCTTATAGTAATGTTTCATCACTTCTGGTGATGGTGCACCTGTCACCTTATCCCTTTCCGGTTCACTTGTTGGCCAATCCACTGCTCTCTTACATTCAACTCATAAGTCAGCTGGAACCACTATTTCTAACAAAGTGTTCAAGCCTTCCCACAGACGTTTAGAAAGCTTCACAAATCTATCTGCCTGCTGGTACCACTCAACCAGTTTCTCTCTCAGCTTTGGATAATCATTTGTGAATGACAGTGTATCACTCCTATGCCATGGGACATGAACAAACTGCCCCACTGGAATTTACCTCATCAGTAAAATCATTACTGGATCCCTTTGTTTCTGAACACCTTCAGACCCTTCTTGTGAATCTCTTTTCCGTTTATTCTTCTTCTTTGCCCAGCTGCCTTCCCAATTCTCTAATGCTCCCAAAATCTGAGCACTCTGCAATAATTCTTTTAGATGTGCTTTCATCCCTGCTGACCTCATGTGCTCGAAACCCTTTGCCTCAAAATCTAACCTGTAACTCCTTTTCAAATGTTTGGTTCTCTCAATCTCTATGTCATGATTATCTGCCAGATCTGCCAATTTCTGATGTATCTTGATCACTTCTCTCGTAATCCTTGGACACAAGTACCTCAACTCTTTTTCTGTGTAGGATTCCTATCTGTTCACTCCCATTGTTCCCTCAACTAGCTCAGCTATTTCTGTAGCTAATCTTACACAATTTATCTGTTCTTCACCCTTGGATGTATTTCGAGGAGTATTTAAACTATCCAACCATTCACTCAATTGCTGTGATGTTAATCCCTGTAATGGGATGTTACTAGCATTCGGCATTGGCACCTGTTGTACCACTGCACTTGGCGTCTGCGGTGTCAAAAGCTTCAAGCTCTGACTTGCACTCGGTCCATTTACTGCATCTGGGAGTGCAACAAGTGGACTAAGATCCATTAAAGGTCTAGATCCATCAAAGGTCTGACCCATAGATGATACCACCTGCACATGATCACTCACTCCCCTCCTCGCGAGGCTCTGTGACATTTCACCCTGTTCTCCTGCATTTGATTTCTTTTGCAGAAACAATGGTATGGCTGGACCAACAGTAATCGGTAGCGATATTGAATCTGTTGCTGCTCTGATACTCGCATTTTGTGGAAGAGCTACTCCCATAGTCTGATTCATCACTGGACTCACATCTGACTGTGTCCCTGTCATTAGCGTGAACTTCGGCAAACCCTGTACCTGTGCCTGAGACAAAAACATTGGAGTCGACTCAGTCTGAACTAGCATTGGCCTCGGAATCACTTGCTCAGTCGGCATCACTAAGTTCGAATTTGTTTCAAGAACTGGTACATCTAGATAAATTATCTGTATCAATGGTGGGTGCATTTGCGCTTGGACCACCGAAGTAGTCACTGCATTTGGAGTACTCTGCACGACCCCTTGTATCTGCTCCTCATCTGTCTGCACTGGTCCCACTGTTCCTATCACTTTAGCTGGAGCAGTTGCAACAGAACTAGTACTTGGACCCCCATCATGCGCTGCATATGGCAGAGGTCGATCCCTCAATATCTGTGTGATAAGATCCTCACCATCTGAATCTTCTTCATCTACATAAGTCTTTTTCTTCTTCTTATCTCTTGAACCCTTTTCTCTCTTGTCATCATCCTCTTTTTTATCTGTCTCATCTTACTCTGCAATAGCAGGAAACAACCTAACACCCTGTAATTTTGTCATTCTCCACTTCTTCTATTCCCAGTCCCACCTTGCTTCTGCCAAGGACTTTTCTACTTTCCTTACTGTCCTCTGGAACTTCATCTCTTGCTGCTGTCTGGCTACGAGCTCCCAAACTGCGAAAGCCTCAAACTGTGCTGTCCTTGGAAGTGGCTTTGTCTCATATAATGTCATTCGCAACTGATCCAAAATTCTCAAATTAAACGTTCCATGCTCTGGAAACGCTAAAGCTCCCTGTTTCTCTGTCAATTTGCACTGCTGCTTTAACCAGAGGCATGGCGCGACACCTCGCTCCTCCATCACAATAAATGCTGGAGAATTTTCCGGTGCGGTAGGCTTCCCAACTGTCGCCTTAATGTAAGAATCACCCTTCATGGCACTTCTGAACGCTTTGAAAAACTTCATTTTGCTATCTTTTGTGCATTTGATTCAATAAGGAAATGACTTTTACTCCCAAGATTCCCTTCACCCACTTTCTCAACCAATTGCCTCCTATGGACGGCTGCCAATCCGCTCGTGACTCTTTTCACTAACCAACCTATCCCAGTCACACTCACACACTGCGGCTGACAAAGTCTTGCGGTTTGCCTTCCTAAACTTCGACTCACACGGAACTAAAGCAAAATATTGCGAGCACTAATCCAAAAAACAATAACCAAAACAAACCTGCTGGTTTACTACAGGAAAGGTACACAATCGTTTCAGAAACCTTACGGATTTTCATTAATGGTCACGTAGTTATTACTCTTTCTCAGTCTCCCACAGTCGCAAGTAAAATTCGACCCGTGAATTTCACTCTCAACTAATCAATGGGTCGGTCTGTCCTGGTGCACATAGGACTCGCCAAATCTAAGTTGAAAATTTCTCTTACTTACTTAACTCACACATAGACTTGTTGACCACGCCTGAACAACCTACTAAATCAGACAGATTACAACATGTAACCAAGTATCTCCTACACTTGTCAATATACTCCGGAGTCTTAGACCACGCAGAGTCCATACATCTCCAACAACCACGTGGACAATTTTTTAGCACAAAGCGCCACACACATATGAAGTTTGACGACTTCCCTACTCTCATACTGCGGAGTACATACACCCCTACTAAACCTCAACTGGAGTACACAAACTCCCTACTTTACCTCTCATACCTCACAATTCACCTGCGATTTGCATAAGCCTTTGCAAGCGCAATCCTACCACTTTTACACTATCACAAGTATGCCAAGAACATACCCATCTTTACTAACGGGATCCAGGATCTGGGAAAGTAATTTCTGGGGACATCATCTTTGCTACAGTTGCCATTTCAGAAAAACGAAATTCAAACCTCATAAAAATGAACAACTAACCCTAACTTAAACTACCACCATAACCATCAGTCACCACATAACTAGTTCTCCAAGGAAACTAACCATCAGGCTGCTACCAAAACGGAAAACGCGCCTGGTCCTTAATAAGTAAAATTACAAGGGGACGCGTATAGGCCGATGAACCTTTTGGATCGCATGGAGTATCCTAGTCATGTAACGATCAGTGACATCAGTAATCAACGTAATCAATCAATAATCACTAAGAAAATCATTAGTCAATAGACAATTATAACCAACATTTAATGAATAATCACAACTCAATAAAGCGTTTAACAAATTTTATTTCCCTATTAATTACAATTCTAATTGCATTTGATTTCAAACTTTTTTCAATCAGCTTAGAATTAGTTTATTAGCGACTACCAATAGCATAATCTATTCGTAACTTGAGAAAACATATCATCAAAAGCCTTAGCGTAAACCAACAAAGCTGAATATAACAACATTAATAGCAGAGTTCAGCAATCAATTCGTCAATCATTTGTCACTGTCCACGTCACCCAAGAAGAAAACTACCTAAACCAGATTAGCATCAGCATGTGGGATTTCATGCGAAAATAATTTAGAAAATATAAATTTGGAAAACATCTAGCTAAAAGGGAAAACTATAAAACAGCGCAGTTGGTACCTAGAAGAAAAGGCACAAAGTTAGTCAGTCACATTGTCATAGCTACCTATCCACACAATGGATCAGCAACAAAGTCAGTCTTCGTCTTCAGGTCATCAATAGATCAGCAATGTATCAGGCTCTCAAGAGTATGAGCCCAATGACAGAATCTCGAACTGCGTCTCCTGACGTCATCAGCATTCACCCCTCACATCTTCCTAAATTCGGAGGTTTTAGCCCCTTGTCATTACTACAGCTCCCAAAAGGATTAGCAAACATAGTAAACATAATGTGTAAACATAATGTGCTGTGTTATACAATTGGTTTTATCAATGCTTGTTTTACCAATGCTTGTTTTCTAATGTGAGCAGGTGTAGACATGTGCTTCTAATTGGGTGTGGTGACTCATCCACATGTGGAAACTCAACTGCTTTCCTGATTGGCTATAAATAGCAGAGTGAAGCATGCCTCCCTGCTTGGCTTTGTTTTGCTTCCTGATCTCAGCAGCCGATTTGGCAGTTCAACCCCTGCTGTCATCCTCGTATTCAGGACTTTTGAGGCAATTCTTTTCTTCGTTCCTGTACCAGCTGACAACAGGCATTCCTCCAGCACTCCGGAAAAGACTGCAGCTAAGTGACTAGTATTCTCCAGGGAGTTTGTTCTTTGAGCGCCGCGCTTTCCTAGAACAGCTGGTGTATTTCAGACCTCGTATTTTGGCAGAGTGCTTATCTTGAAGAGACAAATGCATTTCTGAACATTCTACATTATTATTGTAGTTACTTGCCTAAATGTGCTTCAGTAAATCTGCTTGAGCTCAAGTACTACAAAAAGTGACAGTGCAATTTTAAAAGAGCATTTACGTGACTTTTCTTTCTCTAATAGCATAACTCTTGGATTTAAATTGTGTCATTCATGCCTGTGTTTCAGGTTTGAGGAATTTGCTTATGAAGGGGTTTTCACACACACAGTGAAACCAAACCAAACTGTGCCACCCTAACCTTTTAAACCCAGAGTGGACATTTGTATTTCTTGGACTGTTTTTGTTCCTTTTAGTTTAACCCTATGCATGTAGGAAAGTTATATGTGGTATAATGAATGCCCTTGTTTGTCTTTCTTGTGCATGATAAGTGCAACCACAGTTCTAACTGTAGTGTGCAACATTGAATCTCTGTGAAGGCAACCCTAGTGTCGCAGTACTTACTGTTATGGTACTCAGTTTGGGTTTTTGGTAATGCAGTTTTAGTAATTGTGCCAACAGTTATTATTATCCAAGAAAAGTGCTGGAGCATCCCGGTGTTCTTCTACCGCTCCCGTGCCCATATCAGAAAGAGACATTCAGTTTCAAGGAAGTTGAGTACACTTACTCTACTATCACTCTGTCAACAACGACCTGCCCCCCGAAGATACAGGGTGCCTGGCTGGACCGCAAGATGTGCCAGTGTTTTGTCTCTTTCTCTTCCACTCCCCCTTTCCTTTTGGGACACTTGCCGGGGTTTCTGTGTCCACCAGGAAGTGCCGAGAGGTGTTCCAGGAGGTCGGGGGCATACAATCGCCCCTGCAGATATCCTGCTTTTCAGGTGAGTGGCCCTGTCTCGACATCTCTATTCCAGCAGTCGAACAACTAATGGAGCATTTTGCCTTACACAGTAAGTCCCTCCCCAGTAGGGATACTGGACTTAAGTCACAGACTACAAACTTATGCAGTCCCTGGAAGTTGCCAATCTCAACCTGTACTGGATCTGTGATCGGATCTGTCAATTGTCTGTTTGCTACTCCCACAATCTGAACTGTTCTACCTGAAAGAGGTAAGTTCGGAACTTCTGCACTTGTCACTGTAGAGTTTGTAGCTCCTGTGTCCACTAAGAATGAGACTCTGTGCCCATCACCTTTCCCTTCAAAAAAGGTCCTCTCTGATCTACCTCTAAGGACGCTGCAAGCATACATGGCTCTTCATCCGAGCTAATACTCATCCATTCATCGTTTATTTCATTCTCACTATGTAATGGGAATTTGTGCACTGTGTCATTACTTCTGTCTTGTCTCTGACCTGCGACCTGCGGAGTAAGCATCATCTGTTGCTGTTCCATTGGGGCTTGAGTTGTCTGCATTTGCTGTCTAGGTACCATAGGAACCTGCTGCTGCATTGGTTGCAACTGTGTCGCTTGTGCATGCGGCACTTGCACCTGCTGCTTGGGTTGAAAATTCTGCACTTGATTCTGAACATTCGGATTAAGTCCTCTCATTCTAGGGACTTTCACAGTTTGAAATGTATTGACATCAGCACCTTGCTGAACAGCACCATCCTGCACCATCAATGGAAACTCCCGCTTCCAGTGGCCCACGTTTCCGCACAGACGACACAGTGACATCTTTTTCATCCCTTGCACATCATTTTGAACCACTACAGTATTCAAATCTGGACCACGATTCATGATGACTCCACGACGCCTACCTCTCATCTGAGGTTGGAACATGACAGTTCCCTGCTGCTGCGGCATTTGTTGCACTAGAACTCCTTGCACTCCTGTCTGAGCTGCCTTGATTTGCATCACCATCGCTTTCTCCTTCAACTTTTTCTGCTTCAACTCAATCATATCACTACAGTATTTCGCTACTGCAACACCTCATCAATCGGCTTTGCTTGCCAGCAAATCAAATGACTCTTAATCACCTGCCCTAATTCTGGTCTTAATCCTTCGACGAACCAGAACACAAAGTGCAACATGTCTTTCGGCTCCATTACTTCTTTACCAATGTACTCTTTGAACGCTTTCAACAATCTCTCATAATAGGTATGTATTGACTATTTCGCCTCCTGTACTGTCTTGTCAATCCTCTGCCAGTCAATATTTTTAGGCGAGATTCTCGTCTTCAGGAACTTAATCACCTTATAGTAATGTTTCATCACTTCTGGTGATGGTGCACCTGTCACCTTATCCCTTTCCGGTTCACTTGTTGGCCAATCCACTGCTCTCTTACATTCAACTCATAAGTCAGCTGGAACCACTATTTCTAACAAAGTGTTCAAGCCTTCCCACAGACGTTTAGAAAGCTTCACAAATCTATCTGCCTGCTGGTACCACTCAACCAGTTTCTCTCTCAGCTTTGGATAATCATTTGTGAATGACAGTGTATCACTCCTATGCCATGGGACATGAACAAACTGCCCCACTGGAATTTACCTCATCAGTAAAATCATTACTGGATCCCTTTCTTTCTGAACACCTTCAGACCCTTCTTGTGAATCTCTTTTCCGTTTATTCTTCTTCTTTGCCCAGCTGCCTTCCCAATTCTCTAATGCTCCCAAAATCTGAGCACTCTGCAATAATTCTTTTAGATGTGCTTTCATCCCTGCTGACCTCATGTGCTCGAAACCCTTTGCCTCAAAATCTAACCTGTAACTCCTTTTCAAATGTTTGGTTCTCTCAATCTCTATGTCATGATTATATGCCAGATCTGCCAATTTCTGATGTATCTTGATCACTTCTCTTGTAATCCTTGGACACAAGTACCTCAACTCTTTTTCTGTGTAGGATTCCTATCTGTTCACTCCCATTGTTCCCTCAACTAGCTCAGCTATTTCTGTAGCTAATCTTACACAATTTATCTGTTCTTCACCCTTGGATGTATTTCGAGGAGTATTTAAACTATCCAACCATTCACTCAATTGCTGTGATGTTAATCCCTGTAATGGGATGTTACTAGCATTCGGCTTTGGCACCTGTTGTACCACTGCACTTGGCGTCTGCGGTGTCAAAAGCTTCAAGCTCTGACTTGCACTCGGTCCATTTACTGCATCTGGGAGTGCAACAAGTGGACTAAGATCCATTAAAGGTCTAGATCCATCAAAGGTCTGACCCATAGATGATACCACCTGCACATGATCACTCACTCCCCTCCTCGCGAGGCTCTGTGACATTTCACCCTGTTCTCCTGCATTTGATTTCTTTTGCAGAAACAATGGTATGGCTGGACCAACAGTAATCGGTAGCGATATTGAATCTGTTGCTGCTCTGATACTCGCATTTGTGGAAGAGCTACTCCCATAGTCTGATTCATCACTGGACTCACATCTGACTGTGTCCCTGTCATTAGCGTGAACTTCGGCAAACCCTGTACCTGTGCCTGAGACAAAAACATTGGAGTCGACTCAGTCTGAACTAGCATTGGCCTCGGAATCACTTGCTCAGTCGGCATCACTAAGTTCGAATTTGTTTCAAGAACTGGTACATCTAGATAAATTATCTGTATCAATGGTGGGTGCATTTGCGCTTGGACCACCGAAGTAGTCACTGCATTTGGAGTACTCTGCACGACCCCTTGTATCTGCTCCTCATCTGTCTGCACTGGTCCCACTGTTCCTATCACTTTAGCTGGAGCAGTTGCAACAGAACTAGTACTTGGACCCCCATCATGCGCTGCATATGGCAGAGGTCGATCCCTCAATATCTGTGTGATAAGATCCTCACCATCTGAATCTTCTTCATCTACATAAGTCTTTTTCTTCTTCTTATCTCTTGAACCCTTTTCTCTCTTGTCATCATCCTCTTTTTTATCTGTCTCATCTTACTCTGCAATAGCAGGAAACAACCTAACACCCTGTAATTTTGTCATTCTCCACTTCTTCTGTTCCCAGTCCCACCTTGCTTCTGCCAAGGACTTTTCTACTTTCCTTACTGTCCTCTGGAACTTCATCTCTTGCTGCTGTCTGGCTACGAGCTCCCAAACTGCGAAAGCCTCAAACTGTGCTGTCCTTGGAAGTGGCTTTGTCTCATATAATGTCATTCGCAACTGATCCAAAATTCTCAAATTAAACGTTCCATGCTCTGGAAACACTAAAGCTCCCTGTTTCTCTGTCAATTTGCACTGCTGCTTTAACCAGAGGCATGGCGCGACACCTCGCTCCTCCATCACAATAAATGCTGGAGAATTTTCCGGTGCGGTAGGCTTCCCAACTGTCGCCTTAATGTAAGAATCACCCTTCATGGCACTTCTGAACGCTTTGAAAAACTTCATTTTGCTATCTTTTGTGCATTTGATTCAATAAGGAAATGACTTTTACTCCCAAGATTCCCTTCACCCACTTTCTCAACCAATTGCCTCCTATGGACGGCTGCCAATCCGCTCGTGACTCTTTTCACTAACCAACCTATCCCAGTCACACTCACACACTGCGGCTGACAAAGTCTTGCGGTTTGCCTTCCTAAACTTCGACTCACACGGAACTAAAGCAAAATATTGCGAGCACTAATCCAAAA
The DNA here is from genome assembly GCF_031143425.1 of Pleurodeles waltl. Taxonomy (NCBI): domain Eukaryota; kingdom Metazoa; phylum Chordata; class Amphibia; order Caudata; family Salamandridae; genus Pleurodeles; species Pleurodeles waltl. The sequence continues at coordinate 608,091,053 of NC_090444.1, read as the reverse complement.
AACAATAACCAAAACAAACCTGCTGGTTTACTACAGGAAAGGTACACAATCGTTTCAGAAACCTTATGGATTTTCATTAATGGTCACGTAGTTATTACTCTTTCTCAGTCTCCCACAGTCGCAAGTAAAATTCGACCCGTGAATTTCACTCTCAACTAATCAATGGGTCGGTCTGTCCTGGTGCACATAGGACTCGCCAAATCTAAGTTGAAAATTTCTCTTACTTACTTAACTCACACATAGACTTGTTGACCACGCCTGAACAACCTACTAAATCAGACAGATTACAACATGTAACCAAGTATCTCCTACACTTGTCAATATACTCCGGAGTCTTAGACCACGCAGAGTCCATACATCTCCAACAACCACGTGGACAATTTTTTAGCACAAAGCGCCACACACATATGAAGTTTGACGACTTCCCTACTCTCATACTGCGGAGTACATACACCCCTACTAAACCTCAACTGGAGTACACAAACTCCCTACTTTACCTCTCATACCTCACAATTCACCTGCGATTTGCATAAGCCTTTGCAAGCGCAATCCTACCACTTTTACACTATCACAAGTATGCCAAGAACATACCCATCTTTACTAACGGGATCCAGGATCTGGGAAAGTAATTTCTGGGGACATCATCTTTGCTACAGTTGCCATTTCAGAAAAACGAAATTCAAACCTCATAAAAATGAACAACTAACCCTAACTTAAACTACCACCATAACCATCAGTCACCACATAACTAGTTCTCCAAGGAAACTAACCATCAGGCTGCTACCAAAACGGAAAACGCGCCTGGTCCTTAATAAGTAAAATTACAAGGGGACGCGTATAGGCCGATGAACCTTTTGGATCGCATGGAGTATCCTAGTCATGTAACGATCAGTGACATCAGTAATCAACGTAATCAATCAATAATCACTAAGAAAATCATTAGTCAATAGACAATTATAACCAACATTTAATGAATAATCACAACTCAATAAAGCGTTTAACAAATTTTATTTCCCTATTAATTACAATTCTAATTGCATTTGATTTCAAACTTTTTTCAATCAGCTTAGAATTAGTTTATTAGCGACTACCAATAGCATAATCTATTCGTAACTTGAGAAAACATATCATCAAAAGCCTTAGCGTAAACCAACAAAGCTGAATATAACGACATTAATAGCAGAGTTCAGCAATCAATTCGTCAATCATTTGTCACTGTCCACGTCACCCAAGAAGAAAACTACCTAAACCAGATTAGCATCAGCATGTGGGATTTCATGCGAAAACAATTTAGAAAATATAAATTTGGAAAACATCTAGCTAAAAGGGAAAACTATAAAACAGCGCAGTTGGTACCTAGAAGAAAAGGCACAAAGTTAGTCAGTCACATTGTCATAGCTACCTATCCACACAATGGATCAGCAACAAAGTCAGTCTTCGTCTTCAGGTCATCAATAGATCAGCAATGTATCAGGCTCTCAAGAGTATGAGCCCAATGACAGAATCTCGAACTGCGTCTCCTGACGTCATCAGCATTCACCCCTCACATCTTCCTAAATTCGGAGGTTTTAGCCCCTTGTCATTACTACAGCTCCCAAAAGGATTAGCAAACATAGTAAACATAATGTGTAAACATAATGTGCTGTGTTATACAATTGGTTTTATCAATGCTTGTTTTACCAATGCTTGTTTTCTAATGTGAGCAGGTGTAGACATGTGCTTCTAATTGGGTGTGGTGACTCATCCACATGTGGAAACTCAACTGCTTTCCTGATTGGCTATAAATAGCAGAGTGAAGCATGCCTCCCTGCTTGGCTTTGTTTTGCTTCCTGATCTCAGCAGCCGATTTGGCAGTTCAACCCCTGCTGTCATCCTCGTATTCAGGACTTTTGAGGCAATTCTTTTCTTCGCTCCTGTACCAGCTGACAACAGGCATTCCTCCAGCACTCCGGAAAAGACTGCAGCTAAGTGACTAGTATTCTCCAGGGAGTTTGTTCTTTGAGCGCCGCGCTTTCCTAGAACAGCTGGTGTATTTCAGACCTCGTATTTTGGCAGAGTGCTTATCTTGAAGAGACAAATGCATTTCTGAACATTCTACATTATTATTGTAGTTACTTGCCTAAATGTGCTTCAGTAAATCTGCTTGAGCTCAAGTACTACAAAAAGTGACAGTGCAATTTTAAAAGAGCATTTACGTGACTTTTCTTTCTCTAATAGCATAACTCTTGGATTTAAATTGTGTCATTCATGCCTGTGTTTCAGGTTTGAGGAATTTGCTTATGAAGGGGTTTTCACACACACAGTGAAACCAAACCAAACTGTGCCACCCTAACCTTTTAAACCCAGAGTGGACATTTGTATTTCTTGGACTGTTTTTGTTCCTTTTAGTTTAACCCTATGCATGTAGGAAAGTTATATGTGATATAATGAATGCCCTTGTTTGTCTTTCTTGTGCATGATAAGTGCAACCACAGTTCTAACTGTAGTGTGCAACATTGAATCTCTGTGAAGGCAACCCTAGTGTCGCAGTACTTACTGTTATGGTACTCAGTTTGGGTTTTTGGTAATGCAGTTTTAGTAATTGTGCCAACAGTTATTATTATCCAAGAAAAGTGCTGGAGCATCCCGGTGTTCTTCTACCGCTCCCGTGCCCATATCAGAAAGAGACATTCAGTTTCAAGGAAGTTGAGTACACTTACTCTACTATCACTCTGTCAACAACGACCTGCCCCCCGAAGATACAGGGTGCCTGGCTGGACCGCAAGATGTGCCAGTGTTTTGTCTCTTTCTCTTCCACTCCCCCTTTCCTTTTGGGACACTTGCCGGGGTTTCTGTGTCCACCAGGAAGTGCCGAGAGGTGTTCCAGGAGGTCGGGGGCATACAATCGCCCCTGCAGATATCCTGCTTTTCAGGTGAGTGGCCCTGTCTCGACATCTCTATTCCAGCAGTCGAACAACTAATGGAGCATTTTGCCTTACACAGTAAGTCCCTCCCCAGTAGGGATACTGGACTTAAGTCACAGACTACAAACTTATGCAGTCCCTGGAAGTTGCCAATCTCAACCTGTACTGGATCTGTGATCGGATCTGTCAATTGTCTGTTTGCTACTCCCACAATCTGAACTGTTCTATCTGAAAGAGGTAAGTTCGGAACTTCTGCACTTGTCACTGTAGAGTTTAGAGCTCCTGTGTCCACTAAGAATGAGACTCTGTGCCCATCACCTTTCCCTTCAAAAAAGGTCCTCTCTGATCTACCGCTAAGGACGCTGCAAGCATACATGGCTCTTCATCCGAGCTAATACTCATCCATTCATCGTTTATTTCATTCTCACTATGTAATGGGAATTTGTGCACTGTGTCATTACTTCTGTCTTGTCTCTGACCTGCGACCTGCGGAGTAAGCATCATCTGTTGCTGTTCCATTGGGGCTTGAGTTGTCTGCATTTGCTGTCTAGGTACCATAGGAACCTGCTGCTGCATTGGTTGCAACTGTGTCGCTTGTGCATGCGGCACTTGCACCTGCTGCTTGGGTTGAAAATTCTGCACTTGATTCTGAACATTCGGATTAAGTCCTCTCATTCTAGGGACTTTCACAGTTTGAAATGTATTGACATCAGCACCTTGCTGAACAGCACCATCCTGCACCATCAATGGAAACTCCCGCTTCCAGTGGCCCACGTTTCCGCACAGACGACACAGTGACATCTTTTTCATCCCTTGCACATCATTTTGAACCACTACAGTATTCAAATCTGGACCACGATTCATGATGACTCCACGACGCCTACCTCTCATCTGAGGTTGGAACATGACAGTTCCCTGCTGCTGCGGCATTTGTTGCACTAGAACTCCTTGCACTCCTGTCTGAGCTGCCTTGATTTGCATCACCATCGCTTTCTCCTTCAACTTTTTCTGCTTCAACTCAATCATATCACTACAGTATTTCGCTACTGCAACACCTCATCAATCGGCTTTGCTTGCCAGCAAATCAAATGACTCTTAATCACCTGCCCTAATTCTGGTCTTAATCCTTTGACGAACCAGAACACAAAGTGCAACATGTCTTTCGGCTCCATTACTTCTTTACCAATGTACTCTTTGAACGCTTTCAACAATCTCTCATAATAGGTATGTATTGACTATTTCGCCTCCTGTACTGTCCTGTCAATCCTCTGCCAGTCAATATTTTTAGGCGAGATTCTCGTCTTCAGGAACTTAATCACCTTATAGTAATGTTTCATCACTTCTGGTGATGGTGCACCTGTCACCTTATCCCTTTCCGGTTCACTTGTTGGCCAATCCACTGCTCTCTTACATTCAACTCATAAGTCAGCTGGAACCACTATTTCTAACAAAGTGTTCAAGCCTTCCCACAGACGTTTAGAAAGCTTCACAAATCTATCTGCCTGCTGGTACCACTCAACCAGTTTCTCTCTCAGCTTTGGATAATCATTTGTGAATGACAGTGTATCACTCCTATGCCATGGGACATGAACAAACTGCCCCACTGGAATTTACCTCATCAGTAAAATCATTACTGGATCCCTTTCTTTCTGAACACCTTCAGACCCTTCTTGTGAATCTCTTTTCCGTTTATTCTTCTTCTTTGCCCAGCTGCCTTCCCAATTCTCTAATGCTCCCAAAATCTGAGCACTCTGCAATAATTCTTTTAGATGTGCTTTCATCCCTGCTGACCTCATGTGCTCGAAACCCTTTGCCTCAAAATCTAACCTGTAACTCCTTTTCAAATGTTTGGTTCTCTCAATCTCTATGTCATGATTATCTGCCAGATCTGCCAATTTCTGATGTATCTTGATCACTTCTCTTGTAATCCTTGGACACAAGTACCTCAACTCTTTTTCTGTGTAGGATTCCTATCTGTTCACTCCCATTGTTCCCTCAACTAGCTCAGCTATTTCTGTAGCTAATCTTACACAATTTATCTGTTCTTCACCCTTGGATGTATTTCGAGGAGTATTTAAACTATCCAACCATTCACTCAATTGCTGTGATGTTAATCCCTGTAATGGGATGTTACTAGCATTCGGCATTGGCACCTGTTGTACCACTGCACTTGGCGTCTGCGGTGTCAAAAGCTTCAAGCTCTGACTTGCACTCGGTCCATTTACTGCATCTGGGAGTGCAACAAGTGGACTAAGATCCATTAAAGGTCTAGATCCATCAAAGGTCTGACCCATAGATGATACCACCTGCACATGATCACTCACTCCCCTCCTCGCGAGGCTCTGTGACATTTCACCCTGTTCTCCTGCATTTGATTTCTTTTGCAGAAACAATGGTATGGCTGGACCAACAGTAATCGGTAGCGATATTGAATCTGTTGCTGCTCTGATACTCGCATTTTGTGGAAGAGCTACTCCCATAGTCTGATTCATCACTGGACTCACATCTGACTGTGTCCCTGTCATTAGCGTGAACTTCGGCAAACCCTGTACCTGTGCCTGAGACAAAAACATTGGAGTCGACTCAGTCTGAACTAGCATTGGCCTCGGAATCACTTGCTCAGTCGGCATCACTAAGTTCGAATTTGTTTCAAGAACTGGTACATCTAGATAAATTATCTGTATCAATGGTGGGTGCATTTGCGCTTGGACCACCGAAGTAGTCACTGCATTTGGAGTACTCTGCACGACCCCTTGTATCTGCTCCTCATCTGTCTGCACTGGTCCCACTGTTCCTATCACTTTAGCTGGAGCCGTTGCAACAGAACTAGTACTTGGACCCCCATCATGCGCTGCATATGGCAGAGGTCGATCCCTCAATATCTGTGTGATAAGATCCTCACCATCTGAATCTTCTTCATCTACATAAGTCTTTTTCTTCTTCTTATCTCTTGAACCCTTTTCTCTCTTGTCATCATCCTCTTTTTTATCTGTCTCATCTTACTCTGCAATAGCAGGAAACAACCTAACACCCTGTAATTTTGTCATTCTCCACTTCTTCTATTCCCAGTCCCACCTTGCTTCTGCCAAGGACTTTTCTACTTTCCTTACTGTCCTCTGGAACTTCATCTCTTGCTGCTGTCTGGCTACGAGCTCCCAAACTGCGAAAGCCTCAAACTGTGCTGTCCTTGGAAGTGGCTTTGTCTCATATAATGTCATTCGCAACTGATCCAAAATTCTCAAATTAAACGTTCCATGCTCTGGAAACGCTAAAGCTCCCTGTTTCTCTGTCAATTTGCACTGCTGCTTTAACCAGAGGCATGGCGCGACACCTCGCTCCTCCATCACAATAAATGCTGGAGAATTTTCCGGTGCGGTAGGCTTCCCAACTGTCGCCTTAATGTAAGAATCACCCTTCATGGCACTTCTGAACGCTTTGAAAAACTTCATTTTGCTATCTTTTGTGCATTTGATTCAATAAGGAAATGACTTTTACTCCCAAGATTCCCTTCACCCACTTTCTCAACCAATTGCCTCCTATGGACGGCTGCCAATCCGCTCGTGACTCTTTTCACTAACCAACCTATCCCAGTCACACTCACACACTGCGGCTGACAAAGTCTTGCGGTTTGCCTTCCTAAACTTCGACTCACACGGAACTAAAGCAAAATATTGCGAGCACTAATCCAAAAAACAATAACCAAAACAAACCTGCTGGTTTACTACAGGAAAGGTACACAATCGTTTCAGAAACCTTACGGATTTTCATTAATGGTCACGTAGTTATTACTCTTTCTCAGTCTCCCACAGTCGCAAGTAAAATTCGACCCGTGAATTTCACTCTCAACTAATCAATGGGTCGGTCTGTCCTGGTGCACATAGGACTCGCCAAATCTAAGTTGAAAATTTCTCTTACTTACTTAACTCACACATAGACTTGTTGACCACGCCTGAACAACCTACTAAATCAGACAGATTACAACATGTAACCAAGTATCTCCTACACTTGTCAATATACTCTGGAGTCTTAGACCACGCAGAGTCCATACATCTCCAACAACCACGTGGACAATTTTTTAGCACAAAGCGCCACACACATATGAAGTTTGACGACTTCCCTACTCTCATACTGCGGAGTACATACACCCCTACTAAACCTCAACTGGAGTACACAAACTCCCTACTTTACCTCTCATACCTCACAATTCACCTGCGATTTGCATAAGCCTTTGCAAGCGCAATCCTACCACTTTTACACTATCACAAGTATGCCAAGAACATACCCATCTTTACTAACGGGATCCAGGATCTGGGAAAGTAATTTCTGGGGACATCATCTTTGCTACAGTTGCCATTTCAGAAAAACGAAATTCAAACCTCATAAAAATGAACAACTAACCCTAACTTAAACTACCACCATAACCATCAGTCACCACATAACTAGTTCTCCAAGGAAACTAACCATCAGGCTGCTACCAAAACGGAAAACGCGCCTGGTCCTTAATAAGTAAAATTACAAGGGGACGCGTATAGGCCGATGAACCTTTTGGATCGCATGGAGTATCCTAGTCATGTAACGATCAGTGACATCAGTAATCAACGTAATCAATCAATAATCACTAAGAAAATCATTAGTCAATAGACAATTATAACCAACATTTAATGAATAATCACAACTCAATAAAGCGTTTAACAAATTTTATTTCCCTATTAATTACAATTCTAATTGCATTTGATTTCAAACTTTTTTCAATCAGCTTAGAATTAGTTTATTAGCGACTACCAATAGCATAATCTATTCGTAACTTGAGAAAACATATCATCAAAAGCCTTAGCGTAAACCAACAAAGCTGAATATAACGACATTAATAGCAGAGTTCAGCAATCAATTCGTCAATCATTTGTCACTGTCCACGTCACCCAAGAAGAAAACTACCTAAACCAGATTAGCATCAGCATGTGGGATTTCATGCGAAAACAATTTAGAAAATATAAATTTGGAAAACATCTAGCTAAAAGGGAAAACTATAAAACAGCGCAGTTGGTACCTAGAAGAAAAGGCACAAAGTTAGTCAGTCACATTGTCATAGCTACCTATCCACACAATGGATCAGCAACAAAGTCAGTCTTCGTCTTCAGGTCATCAATAGATCAGCAATGTATCAGGCTCTCAAGAGTATGAGCCCAATGACAGAATCTCGAACTGCGTCTCCTGACGTCATCAGCATTCACCCCTCACATCTTCCTAAATTCGGAGGTTTTAGCCCCTTGTCATTACTACAGCTCCCAAAAGGATTAGCAAACATAGTAAACATAATGTGTAAACATAATGTGCTGTGTTATACAATTGGTTTTATCAATGCTTGTTTTACCAATGCTTGTTTTCTAATGTGAGCAGGTGTAGACATGTGCTTCTAATTGGGTGTGGTGACTCATCCACATGTGGAAACTCAACTGCTTTCCTGATTGGCTATAAATAGCAGAGTGAAGCATGCCTCCCTGCTTGGCTTTGTTTTGCTTCCTGATCTCAGCAGCCGATTTGGCAGTTCAACCCCTGCTGTCATCCTCGTATTCAGGACTTTTGAGGCAATTCTTTTCTTCGTTCCTGTACCAGCTGACAACAGGCATTCCTCCAGCACTCCGGAAAAGACTGCAGCTAAGTGACTAGTATTCTCCAGGGAGTTTGTTCTTTGAGCGCCGCGCTTTCCTAGAACAGCTGGTGTATTTCAGACCTCGTATTTTGGCAGAGTGCTTATCTTGAAGAGACAAATGCATTTCTGAACATTCTACATTATTATTGTAGTTACTTGCCTAAATGTGCTTCAGTAAATCTGCTTGAGCTCAAGTACTACAAAAAGTGACAGTGCAATTTTAAAAGAGCATTTACGTGACTTTTCTTTCTCTAATAGCATAACTCTTGGATTTAAATTGTGTCATTCATGCCTGTGTTTCAGGTTTGAGGAATTTGCTTATGAAGGGGTTTTCACACACACAGAGAAACCAAACCAAACTGTGCCACCCTAACCTTTTAAACCCAGAGTGGACATTTGTATTTCTTGGACTGTTTTTGTTCCTTTTAGTTTAACCCTATGCATGTAGGAAAGTTATATGTGATATAATGAATGCCCTTGTTTGTCTTTCTTGTGCATGATAAGTGCAACCACAGTTCTAACTGTAGTGTGCAACATTGAATCTCTGTGAAGGCAACCCTAGTGTCGCAGTACTTACTGTTATGGTACTCAGTTTGGGTTTTTGGTAATGCAGTTTTAGTAATTGTGCCAACAGTTATTATTATCCAAGAAAAGTGCTGGAGCATCCCGGTGTTCTTCTACCGCTCCCGTGCCCATATCAGAAAGAGACATTCAGTTTCAAGGAAGTTGAGTACACTTACTCTACTATCACTCTGTCAACAACGACCTGCCCCCCGAAGATACAGGGTGCCAGGCTGGACCGCAAGATGTGCCAGTGTTTTGTCTCTTTCTCTTCCACTCCCCCTTTCCTTTTGGGACACCTGCCGGGGTTTCTGTGTCCACCAGGAAGTGCCGAGAGGTGTTCCAGGAGGTCGGGGGCATACAATCGCCCCTGCAGATATCCTGCTTTTCAGGTGAGTGGCCCTGTCTCGACATCTCTATTCCAGCAGTCGAACAACTAATGGAGCATTTTGCCTTACACAGTAAGTCCCTCCCCAGTAGGGATACTGAACTTAAGTCACAGACTACAAACTTATGCAGTCCCTGGAAGTTGTCAATCTCAACCTGTACTGGATCTGTGATCGGATTTGTCAATTGTCTGTTTGCTACTCCCACAATTTGAACTGTTCTACCTGAAAGAGGTAAGTTCGGAACTTCTGCACTTGTCACTGTAGAGTTTGTAGCTCCTGTGTCCACTAAGAATGAGACTCTGTGCCCATCACCATTCCCTTCAAAAAAGGTCCTCTCTGATCTACCTCTAAGGACGCTGCAAGCATACATGGCTCTTCATCTGAGCTAATACTCATCCATTCATCGTTTATTTCATTCTCACTATGTAATGGGAATTTGTGCACTGTGTCATTACTTCTGTCTTGTCTCTGACCTGTAACCTGCGGAGTAAGCATCATCTGTTGCTGTTCCATTGGGGCTTGAGTTATCTGCATTTGCTGTCTAGGTACCATAGGAACCTGCTGCTGCATTGGTTGCAACTGTGTCGCTTGTGCATGCGGCACTTGCACCTGCTGCTTGGGTTGAAAATTCTGCACTTGATTCTGAACATTCGGATTAAGTCCTCTCATTCTAGGGACTTTCACAGTTTGAAATGTATTGACATCAGCACCTTGCTGAACAGCACCATCCTGCACCATCAACGGAAACTCCCGCTTCCAGTGGCCCACGTTTCCGCACAGACGACACAGTGACATCTTTTTCATCCCTTGCACATCATTTTGAACCACTACAGTATTCAAATCTGGACCACGATTCATGATGACTCCACGATGCCTACCTCTCATCTGAGGTTGGAACATGACAGTTCCCTGCTGCTGCGCCATTTGTTGCACTAGAACTCCTTGCACTCCTGTCTGAGCTGCCTTGATTTGCATCACCATCGCTTTCTCCTTCAACTTTTTCTGCTTCAACTCAATCTTATCACTACAGTATTTCGCTACTGCAACACCTCATCAATCGGCTTTGCTTGCCAGCAAATCAAATGACTCTTAATCATCTGCCCTATTTCTAGTCTTAATCCTTCGACGAAACTGAACACAAAGTGCAACATGTCTTTCGGCTCCATTACTTCTTTACCAATGTACTCTTTGAACGCTTTCAACCATCTCTCATAATAGGTATGTATTGACTATTTCGCCTCCTGTACTGTCCTGTCAATCCTCTGCCAGTCAATATTTTTAGGCGAGATTCTCGTCTTCAGGAACTTAATCACCTTATAGTGATGTTTCATCACTTCTGGTGATGGTGCACCTGTAACCTTATCCCTTTCCGGTTCACTTGTTGGCCAATCCACTGCTCTCTTACATTCAACTCATAAGTCAGCTGGAACCACTATTTCTAACAAAGTGTTCAAGCCTTCCCATAGACGTTTAGAAAGCTTCACAAATCTATCTGCCTGCTGGTACCACTCAACCAGTTTCTCTCTCAGCTTTGGATAATCATTTGTGAATGACAGTGTATCACTCCTATGCCATGGGACATGAACAAACTGCCCCACTGGAATTTACCTCATCAGTAAAATCATTACTGGATCCCTTTCTTTCTGAACACCTTCAGACCCTTCTTGTGAATCTCATTTCCATTTATTCTTCTTCTTTGCCCAGCTGCCTTCCCACTTCTCTAATGCTCCCAAAATCTGAGCACTCTGCAATAATTCTTTTAGATGTGCTTTCATCCCTGTTGACCTCATGTGCTCAAAACCGTTTGCCTCAAAATCTAACCTGTAACTCCTTTTCAAATGTTTGGTTCTCTCAATCTCTATGTCATGATTATCTGCCAGATCTGCCAATTTCTGATGTATCTTGATCACTTCTCTTGTAATCCTTGGACACAAGTACCTCAACTCTTTTTCTGTGTAGGATTCCTATCTGTTCACTCCCATTGTTCCCTCAACTAGCTCAGCTATTTCTGTAGCTAATCTTACACGATTTATCTGTTCTTCACCCTTGGATGTATTTCGAGGAGTATTTAAACTATCCAACCATTCACTCAATTGCTGTGATGTTAATCCCTGTAATGGGATGTTACTAGCATTCAGCATTGGCACCTGTTGTACCACTGCACTTGGCGTCTGCGGTGTCAAAAGCTTCAAGCTCTGACTTGCACTCGGTCCATTTACTGCATCTGGGAGTGCAACAAGTGGACTAAGATCCATTAAAGGTCTAGATCCATCAAAGGTCTGACCCATAGATGATACCACCTGCACATGATCACTCACTCCCCTCCTCGCGAGGCTCTGTGACATTTCACCCTGTTCTCCTGCATTTGATTTCTTTTGCAGAAACAATGGTATGGCTGGACCAACAGTAATCGGTAGCGATATTGAATCTATTGCTGCTCTGATACTCGCAATTTGTGGAAGAGCTACTCCCATAGTCTGATTCATCACTGGACTCACATCTGACTGTGTCCCTGTGTAGGAGGCTGGACTGGCTTGTAGTGAGTACCAAGGGGTACTTGCACCTTGCACCAGGCCCAGTTATCCCTTATTAGTGTATAGGGTGTCTAGCAGCTTAGGCTGATAGATAATGGTAGCTTAGCAGAGCAGCTTAGGCTGAACTAGGAGACGTGTGAAGCTACTACAGTACCACTTAGTGTCATATGCCCAATATCATAAGAAAACACAATACACAGTTATACTAAAAATAAAGGTACTTTATTTTTATGACAATATGCCAAAGTATCTTAGAGTGTACCCTCAGTGAGAGGATAGGAAATATACACAAGATATATATACACAATAGCAAAAATATGCAGTATAGTCTTAGAAAACAGTGCAAACAATGTATAGTTACAATAGGATGCAATGGGGAAACATAGGGATAGGGGCAACACAAACCATATACTCCAGAAGTGGAATGCGAACCACGAATGGACCCCAAACCTATGTGACCTTGTAGAGGGTCGCTGGGACTATTAGAAAATAGTGAGAGTTAGAAAAATAACCCTCCCCAAGACCCTGAAAAGTGAGTGCAAAGTGCACTAAAGTTCCCCTAAGGACCAAATAATCGTGTTAGAGGGAAAATGCAAGGAAAACACAAATCAGCAATGCAACAACGATGGATTCCTGACTGAGGGTACCTGTGGAACAAGGGGACCAAGTCCAAAAGTCACAAGCAGCTCGGAGATGGGCAGATGCCCAAGAAATGCCAGCGGTTGGTGCAAAGAAGCTCTTACTAGGCTGAAGAACTGTGAATACTGCAGGGACGACAAGGGCTAGAGACTTCCCCTTTGGAGGATGGATCCCCCACGCCTTGGAGAGTCGTGCAGAAGTGTTTTCCCGCCGGATGGACGCCAACAAGCCTTGCTACACGCAAATCGTGTGTTTGGTGTTTTTGGACGCTGCTGGGGCCCAGAACGGACCAGGAGGTCGCAAATTGGACCTGCAGAGAGAGGGGACGTCGAGCAAGACAAAGAGCCCTCACTGAAGCAGGTAGCACCCGGAGAAGTGCCAGAAACAGGCACTACGAGGATGCGTGAAACGGTGCTCGCCGAAGTTGCACAAAGGAGTCCCACGTCGCCGGAGACCAACTTAGAAAGTCGTGCAATGCAGGTTAGAGTGCCGTGGACCCAGGCTTGGCTGTGCACGAAGGATTTCCGCCGGAAGTGCACAGGGGCCGGAGTAGCTGCAAAGTCGCGGTTCCCAGCAATGCAGCCCAGCGAGGTGAGGCAAGGACTTACCTCCACCAAACTTGGGCTGAAGAGTCACTGGACTGTGGGGGTCACTTGGACGGTGTCGCTGGATTCGAGGGACCTCGCTCGTCGTGCTGAGAGGAGACCCAAGGGACCGGAAATGCAGCTTTTTGGTGCCTGCGGTTGCAGGGGGAAGATTCCGTCGACCCACGGGAGATTTCTTCGGAGCTTCTGGTGCAGAGAGGAGGCAGACTACCCCCACAGCATGCACAAGCAGGAAAACAGTCGAGAAGGCGGCAGGATCAGCGTTACAGAGTTGCAGTAGTCGTCTTTGCTACTATGTTGCAGGTTTGCAGGCTTCCAGCGCAGTCAGCGGTCGATTCCTTATCAGAGGGTGAAGAGGGAGATGCAGAGGAACTCGGCTGAGCTCATGCATTCGTTATCTAAAATTTCCCCAGAGACAGAGACCCTAAATAGCCAGAAAAGAGGGTTTGGCTACCTAGGAGAGAGGAAAGGCTACTAACACCTGAAGGAGCCTATCAGCATGAGTCTCTGACGTCACCTGGTGGCACTGGCCACTCAGAGCAGTCCAGTGTGCCAGCAGCACCTCTGTTTCCAAGATGGCAGAGGTCTGGAGCACACTGGAGGAGCTCTGGACATCTCCCAGGGGAGGTGCAGGTCAGGGGAGTGGTCACTCCCCTTTCCTTTGTCCAGTTTTGCGCCAGAGCAGGGGCTAAGGGGTCCCTGAACCGGTGTAGACTGGCTTATGCAGAATTGGGCACATCTGTGCCCAACAAAGCATTTCCAGAGGCTGGGGGAGGCTACTCCTCCCCTGCCTTCACACCATTTTCCAAAGGGAGAGGGTGTCACACCCTCTCTCAGAGGAAGTTCTTTGTTCTGCCATCCTGGGCCAGGCCTGGCTGGACCCCAGGAGGGCAGATGCCTGTCTGAGGGATTGGCAGCAGCAGCAGCTGCAGTGAAACCCCAGGAAGGGCAGTTTGGCAGTACCAGGGTCTGTGCTACAGACCACTGGGATCATGGGATTGTGCCAACTATGCCAGGATGGTATAGAGGGGGCAATTCCATGATCATAGACATGTTACATGGCCATATTCGGAGTTACCATGGTGAAGCTACATATAGGTAGTGACCTATATGTAGTGCACGCGTGTAATGGTGTCCCCGCACTCACAAAGTTCAGGGAATTGGCTCTGAACAATGTGGGGGCACCTTGGCTAGTGCCAGGGTGCCCTCACACTAAGTAACTTTGCACCTAACCTTTACCAGGTAAAGGTTAGACATATAGGTGACTTATAAGTTACTTAAGTGCAGTGTAAAATGGCTGTGAAATAACTTGGACGTTATTTCACTCAGGCTGCAGTGGCAGGCCTGTGTAAGAATTGTCAGAGCTCCCTATGGGTGGCAAAAGAAATGCTGCAGCCCATAGGGATCTCCTGGAACCCCAATACCCTGGGTACCTCAGTACCATATACTAGGGAATTATAAGGGTGTTCCAGTAAGCCAATGTAAATTGGTAAAAATGGTCACTAGCCTGTTAGTGACAATTTGAAAGTAATGAGAGAGCATAACCACTGAGGTTCTGGTTAGCAGAGCCTCAGTGAGACAGTTAGGCACCACACAGGGAACATATACATGCACACCTATGAGCACTGGGGCCCTGTGTGACAGGGTCCCAGTGACACATACATATAGGCCACAAACCTATGAGCACTGGGGTCCTGACCAGCAGGATCCCAGTGACACATAACAAACATACTGAAACCATAGTGTTTTCACTATGAGCACTGAGGCCTGGCTATCAGGATCCCAGTGAGACAGTGAAAACAGTGACAAAACACCCTGACATACACTCACAAACAGGCCAAAAGTGGGGGTAACAAGGCTAGAAAGAGGCTACCTTCTCACACCCTGTCATTAGCGTGAACTTCGGCAAACCCTGTACCTGTGCCTGAGACAAAAACATTGGAGTCGACTCAGTCTGAACTAGAATCGGCCTCGGAATCACTTGCTCAGTCGGCATCACTAAGTTCGAATTTGTTTCAAGAACTGGTACATCTAGATAAATTATCTGTATCAATGGTGGGTGCATTTGCGCTTGGACCACCGAAGTAGTCACTGCATTTGGAGTACTCTGCACGACCCCTTGTATCTGCTCCTCATCTGTCTACACTGGTCCCACTGTTCCTATCACTTGAGCTGGAGCAGTTGGAACAGAACTAGTACTTGGACCCCCATCATGCGCTGCATATGGCAGAGGTCGATCCCTCAATATCTGTGTGATAAGATCCTCACCATCTGAATCGTCTTCATCTACATAAGTCTTTTTCTTCTTCTTATCTCTTGAACCCTTTTCTCTCTTGTCATCATCCTCCTTTTTATCTGTCTCATCTTACTCTGCAATAGCAGGAAACAACCTAACACCCTGTAATGTTGTCATTCTCCACTTCTTCTGTTCCCAGTCCCACCTTGCTTCTGCCAAGGACTTTTCTACTTTCCTTTCTGTCCTATGGAACTTCATCTCTTGCTGCTGTCTGGCTACGAGCTCCCAAACTGCTAAAGCCTCAAACTGTGCTGTCCTTGGAAGTGGCTTTGTCTCATATAATGTCATTCGCAACTGATCCAAAATTCTCAAATTAAACGTTCCATGCTCTGGAAACGCTAAAGCTCCCTGTTTCTCTGTCAATTTGCACTGCTGCTTTAACCAGAGGCATGGCGCGACACCTCGCTCCTCCATCACAATAAATGCTGGAGAATTTTCCGGTGCGGTAGGCTCCCCAACTGTCGCCTTAATGTAAGAATCACCCTTCATGGCACTTCTGAACGCTTTGAAAAACTTCATTTTGCTATCTTTTGTGCATTTGATTCAATAAGGAAATGACTTTTACTCCCAAGATTCCCTTCACCCACTTGCTCAACCAATTGCCTCCTATGGACGGCTGCCAATCCGCTCGTGACTCTTTTCACTAACCAACCTATCCCAGTCACAGTCACACACTGCGGCTGACAAAGTCTTGCGGTTTGCCTTCCTAAACTTCGACTCACACGGAACTAAAGCAAAATATTGCGAGCACTAATCCAAAAAACAATAACCAAAACAAACCTGCTGGTTTACTACAGGAAAGGTACACAATCGTTTCAGAAACCTTACGGATTTTCATTAATGGTCACGTAGTTATTCCTCTTTCTCAGTCTCCCACAGTCGCAAGTAAAATTCGACCCGCAAATTTCACTCTCAACTAATCAATGGGTCGGTCTGTCCTGGTGCACATAGGACTCGCCAAATCTAAGTTGAAAATTTCTCTTACTTACTTAACTCACACATCGACTTGTTGACCATGCCTGAACAACCTACTAAACCAGACAGATTACAACATGTAACCAAGTATCTCCTACACTTGTCAATATACTCCGGAGTCTTAGACCACGCAGAGTCCATACATCTCCAACAACCACGTGGACAATTTATTAGCACAAAGCGCCACACACATATGAAGTTTGACGACTTCCCTACTCTCATACTGCGGAGTACGTACACCCCTAATAAACCTCAACTGGAGTACACAAACTCCCTACTTTACCTCTCATACCTCACAATTCACCTGCAATTTGCATAAGCCTTTGCAAGCGCAATCCTACCACTTTTACACTATCAGAAGTATGCCAAGAACATACCCATCTTTACTAACGGGATCCAGGATCTGGGAAAGTAATTTCTGGGGACATCATCTTTGCTACAGTTGCCATTTCAGAAAAACGAAATTCAAACCTCATAAAAATGAACAACTAACCCTAACTTAAACTACCACCATAACCATCAGTCACCACATAACTAGTTCTCCAAGGAAACTAACCATCAGGCTGCTACCAAAACGGCAAACGCGCCTGGTCCTTAATAAGTAAACTTACAAGGGGACGCGTATAGGCCGATGAACCTTTTGGATTGCATGGAGTATCCTAGTCATGTAACGATCAGTGACATCAGTAATCAATGTAATCAATCAATAATCACTAAGAAAATCATTAGTCAATAGACAATGATAACCAACATTTAATGAATAATCACAACTCAATAAAGCGTTTAACAAATTTTATTTCCCTATTAATTACAATTCTAATTGCATTTGATTTCAAACTTTTTTCAATCAGCTTAGAATTAGTTTATTAGCGACTACCAATAGCATAATCTATTCGTAACTTGAGAAAACATATCATCAAAAGCCTTAGCGTAAACCAACAAAGCTGAATATAACGACATTAATAGCAGAGTTCAGCAATCAATTCGTCAATCATTTGTCACTGTCCACGTCACCCAAGAAGAAAACTACCTAAACCAGATTAGCATCAGCATGTGGGATTTCATGCGAAAACAATTTAGAAAATATAAATTTGAAAAACATCTAGCTAAAAGGGAAAACTATAAAACAGCGTAGTTGGTACCTAGAAGAAAAGACACAAAGTTAGTCAGTCACATTGTCATAGCTACCTATCCACACAATGGATCAGCAACAAAGTCAGTCTTCGTCTTAAGGTCATCAATAGATCAGCAATGTATCAGGCTCTCAAGAGTATGAGCCCAATGACAGAATCTCGAACTGCGTCTCCTGACGTCATCAGCATTCACCCCTCACATCTCCCTAAATTCGGAGGTTTTAGCCCCTTGTCATTACTACAGCTCCCAAAAGGATTAGCAAACATAGTAAACATAATGTGTAAACATAATGTGCTGTGTTATACAATTGGTTTTATCAATGCTTGTTTTACCAATGCTTGTTTTCTAATGTGAGCAGGTGTAGACATGTGCTTCTAATTGGGTGTGGTGACTCATCCACATGTGGAAACTCAACTGCTTTCCTGATTGGCTATAAATAGCAGAGTGAAGCATGCCTCCCTGCTTGGCTTTGTTTTGCTTCCTGATCTCAGCAGCCGATTTGGCAGTTCAGCCCCTGCTGTCATCCTCGTATTCAGGACTTTTGAGGCAATTCTTTTCTTCGTTCCTGTACCAGCTGACAACAGGCATTCCTCCAGCACTCCGGAAAAGACTGCAGCTAAGTGACTAGTATTCTCCAGGGAGTTTGTTCTTTGAGCGCCGCGCTTTCCTAGAACAGCTGGTGTATTTCAGACCTCGTATTTTGGCAGAGTGCTTATCTTGAAGAGACAAATGCATTTCTGAACATTCTACATTATTATTGTAGTTACTTGCCTAAATGTGCTTCAGTAAATCTGCTTGAGCTCAAGTACTACAAAAAGTGACAGTGCAATTTTAAAAGAGCATTTACGTGACTTTTCTTTCTCTAATAGCATAACTCTTGGATTTAAATTGTGTCATTCATGCCTGTGTTTCAGGTTTGAGGAATTTGCTTATGAAGGGGTTTTCACACACACAGTGAAACCAAACCAAACTGTGCCACCCTAACCTTTTAAACCCAGAGTGGACATTTGTATTTCTTGGACTGTTTTTGTTCCTTTTAGTTTAACCCTATGTATGTAGGAAAGTTATATGTGATATAATGAATGCCCTTGTTTGTCTTTCTTGTGCATGATAAGTGCAACCACAGTTCTAACTGTAGTGTGCAACATTGAATCTCTGTGAAGGCAACCCTAGTGTCGCAGTACTTACTGTTATGGTACTCAGTTTGGCTTTTTGGTAATGCAGTTTTAGTAATTGTGCCAACAGTTATTATTATCCAAGAAAAGTGCTGGAGCATCCCGGTGTTGTTCTACCGCTCCCGTGCCCATATCAGAAAGAGACATTCATTTTCAAGGAAGTTGAGTACACTTACTCTACTATCACTCTGTCAACAACGACCTGCCCCCCGAAGATACAGGGTGCCAGGCTGGACCGCAAGATGTGCCAGTGTTTTGTCTCTTTCTCTTCCACTCCCCCTTTCCTTTTGGGACACCTGCCGGGGTTTCTGTGTCCACCAGGAAGTGCCGAGAGGTGTTCCAGGAGGTCGGGGCATACAATCGCCCCTGCAGATATCCTGCTTTTCAGGTGAGTGGCCCTGTCTCGACATCTCTATTCCAGCAGTCGAACAACTAATGGAGCATTTTGCCTTACACAGTAAGTCCCTCCCCAGTAGGGATACTGAACTTAAGTCACAGACTACAAACTTATGCAGTCCCTGGAAGTTGCCAATCTCAACCTGTACTGGATCTGTGATCGGATTTGTCAATTGTCTGTTTGCTACTCCCACAATCTGAACTGTTCTACCTGAAAGAGGTAAGTTCGGAACTTCTGCACTTGTCACTGTAGAGTTTGTAGCTCCTGTGTCCACTAAGAATGAGACTCTGTGCCCATCACCTTTCCCTTCAAAAAAGGTCCTCTCTGATCTACCTCTAAGGACGCTGCAAGCATACATGGCTCTTCATCCGGGCTAATACTCATCCATTCATCGTTTATTTCATTCTCACTATGTAATGGGAATTTGTGCACTGTGTCATTACTTCTGTCTTGTCTCTGACCTGTAACCTGCGGAGTAAGCATCATCTGTTGCTGTTCCATTGGGGCTTGAGTTATCTGCATTTGCTGTCTAGGTACCATAGGAACCTGCTGCTGCATTGGTTGCAACTGTGTCGCTTGTGCATGCGGCACTTGCACCTGCTGCTTGGGTTGAAAATTCTGCATTTGATTCTGAACATTCGGATTAAGTCCTCTCATTCTAGGGACTTTCACAGTTTGAAATGTATTGACATCAGCACCTTGCTGAACAGCACCATCCTGCACCATCAACGGAAACTCCCGCTTCCAGTGGCCCACGTTTCCGCACAGACGACACAGTGACATCTTTTTCATCCCTTGCACATCATTTTGAACCACTACAGTATTCAAATCTGGACCACGATTCATGATGACTCCACGACGCCTACCTCTCATCTGAGGTTGGAACATGACAGTTCCCTGCTGCTGCGGCATTTGTTGCACTAGAACTCCTTGCACTCCTGTCTGAGCTGCCTTGATTTGCATCACCATCGCTTTCTCCTTCAACTTTTTCTGCTTCAACTCAATCTTATCACTACAGTATTTCGCTACTGCAACACCTCATCAATCGGCTTTGCTTGCCAGCAAATCAAATGACTCTTAATCATCTGCCCTATTTCTGGTCTTAATCCTTCGACGAAACTGAACAGAAAGTGCAACATGTCTTTCGGCACCATTACTTCTTTACCAATGTACTCTTTGAACGCTTTCAACCATCTCTCATAATAGGTATGTATTGACTATTTCGCCTCCTGTACTGTCCTGTCAATCCTCTGCCAGTCAATATTTTTAGGCGAGATTCTCGTCTTCAGGAACTTAATCACCTTATAGTGATGTTTCATCACTTCTGGTGATGGTGCACCTGTAACCTTATCCCTTTCCGGTTCACTTGTTGGCCAATCCACTGCTCTCTTACATTCAACTCATAAGTCAGCTGGAACCACTATTTCTAACAAAGTGTTCAAGCCTTCCCACAGACGTTTAGAAAGCTTCACAAATCTATCTGCCTGCTGGTACCACTCAACCAGTTTCTCTCTCAGCTTTGGATAATCATTTGTGAATGACAGTGTTTCACTCCTATGCCATGGGACATGAACAAACTGCCCCACTGGAATTTACCTCATCAGTAAAATCATTACTGGATCCCTTTCTTTCTGAACACCTTCAGACCCTTCTTGTGAATCTCATTTCCGTTTATTCTTCTTCTTTGCCCAGCTGCCTTCCCACTTCTCTAATGCTCCCAAAATCTGAGCACTCTGCAATAATTCTTTTAGATGTGCTTTCATCCCTGTTGACCTCATGTGCTCGAAACCCTTTGCCTCAAAATCTAACCTGTAACTCCTTTTCAAATGTTTGGTTCCCTCAATCTCTATGTCATGATTATCTGCCAGATCTGCCAATTTCTGATGTATCTTGATCACTTCTCTTGTAATCCTTGGACACAAGTACCTCAACTCTTTTTCTGTGTAGGATTCCTATCTGTTCACTCCCATTGTTCCCTCAACTAGCTCAGCTATTTCTGTAGCTAATCTTACACGATTTATCTGTTCTTCACCCTTGGATGTATTTCGAGGAGTATTTAAACTATCCAACCATTCACTCAATTGCTGTGATGTTAATCCCTGTAATGGGATGTTACTAGCATTCGGCATTGGCACCTGTTGTACCACTGCACTTGGCGTCTGCGGTGTCAAAAGCTTCAAGCTCTGACTTGCACTCGGTCCATTTACTGCATCTGGGAGTGCAACAAGTGGACTAAGATCCATTAAAGGTCTAGATCCATCAAAGGTCTGACCCATAGATGATACCACCTGCACATGATCACTCACTCCCCTCCTCGCGAGGCTCTGTGACATTTCACCCTGTTCTCCTGCATTTGATTTCTTTTGCAGAAACAATGGTATGGCTGGACCAACAGTAATCGGTAGCGATATTGAATCTGTTGCTGCTCTGATACTCGCATTTTGTGGAAGAGCTACTCCCATAGTCTGATTCATCACTGGACTCACATCGGACTGTGTCCCTGTCATTAGCGTGAACTTCGGCAAACCCTGTACCTGTGTCTGAGACAAAAACATTGGAGTCGGCTCAGTCTGAACTAGAATCGGCCTCGGAATCACTTGCTCAGTCGGCATCACTAAGTTCGAATTTGTTTCAAGAACTGCTACATCTAGATAAATTATCTGTATCAATGGTGGGTGCATTTGTGCTTGGACCACCGAAGTAGTCACTGCATTTGGAGTACTCTGCACGACCCCTTGTATCTGCTCCTCATCTGTCTGCACTGGTCCCACTGTTCCTATCACTTGAGCTGGAGCAGTTGGAACAGAACTAGTACTTGGACCCCCATCATGCGCTGCATATGGCAGAGGTCGATCCCTCAATATCTGTGTGATAAGATCCTCACCATCTGAATCTTCTTCATCTACATAAGTCTTTTTCTTCTTCTTATCTCTTGAACCCTTTTCTCTCTTGTCATCATCCTCCTTTTTATCTGTCTCATCTTACTCTGCAATAGCAGGAAACAACCTAACACCCTGTAATGTTGTCATTCTCCACTTCTTCTGTTCCCAGTCCCACCTTGCTTCTGCCAAGGACTTTTCTACTTTCCTTTCTGTCCTCTGGAACTTCATCTCTTGCTGCTGTCTGGCTACGAGCTCCCAAACTGCTAAAGCCTCAAACTGTGCTGTCCTTGGAAGTGGCTTTGTCTCATATAATGTCATTTGCAACTGATCCAAAATTCTCAAATTAAACGTTCCATGCTCTGGAAACGCTAAAGCTCCCTGTTTCTCTGTCAATTTGCACTGCTGCTTTAACCAGAGGCATGGCGCGACACCTCGCTCCTCCATCACAATAATTGCTGGAGAATTTTCCGGTGCGGTAGGCTCCCCAACTGTCGCCTTAATGTAAGAATCACCCTTCATGGCACTTCTGAACGCTTTGAAAAACTTCATTTTGCTATCTTTTGTGCATTTGATTCAATAAGGAAATGACTTTTACTCCCAAGATTCCCTTCACCCACTTGCTCAACCAATTGCCTCCTATGGACGGCTGCCAATCCGCTCGTGACTCTTTTCACTAACCAACCTATCCCAGTCACACTCACACACTGCGGCTGACAAAGTCTTGCGGTTTGCCTTCCTAAACTTCGACTCACACGGAACTAAAGCAAAATATTGCGAGCACTAATCCAAAAACCAATAACCAAAACAAACCTGCTGGTTTACTACAGGAAAGGTACACAATCGTTTCAGAAACCTTACGGATTTTCATTAATGGCCACGTAGTTATTCCTCTTTCTCAGTCTCCCACAGTCGCAAGTAAAATTCGACCCGCGAATTTCACTCTCAACTAATCAATGGGTCGGTCTGTCCTGGTGCACATAGGACTCGCCAAATCTAAGTTGAAAATTTCTCTTACTTACTTAACTCACAAATCGACTTGTTGACCATGCCTGAACAACCTACTAAACCAGACAGATTACAACATGTAACCAACTATCTCCTACACTTGTCAATATACTCCGGAGTCTTAGACCACGCAGAGTCCATACATCTCCAACAACCACGTGGACAATTTATTAGCACAAAGCGCCACACACATATGAAGTTTGACGACTTCCCTACTCTCATACTGCGGAGTACGTACACCCCTACTAAACCTCAACTGGAGTACACAAACTCCCTACTTTACCTCTCATACCTCACAATTCACCTGCGATTTGCATAAGCCTTTGCAAGCGCAATCCTACCACTTTTACACTATCACAAGTATGCCAAAAACATACCCATCTTTACTAAGGGGATCCAGGATCTGGGAAAGTAATTTCTGGGGACATCATCTTTGCTACAGTTGCCATTTCAGAAAAACGAAATTCAAACCTCATAAAAATGAACAACTAACCCTAACTTAAACTACCACCATAACCATCAGTCACCACATAACTAGTTCTCCAAGGAAACTAACCATCAGGCTGCTACCAAAACGGCAAACGCGCCTGGTCCTTAATAAGTAAACTTACAAGGGGACGCGTATAGGCCGATGAACCTTTTGGATCGCATGGAGTATCCTAGTCATGTAACGATCAGTGACATCAGTAATCAATGTAATCAATCAATAATCACTAAGAAAATCATTAGTCAATAGACAATTATAACCAACATTTAATGAATAATCACAACTCAATAAAGCGTTTAACAAATTTTATTTCCCTATTAATTACAATTCTAATTGCATTTGATTTCAAACTTTTTTCAATCAGCTTAGAATTAGTTTATTAGCGACTACCAATAGCATAATCTATTTGTAACTTGAGAAAACATATCATCAAAAGCCTTAGCATAAACCAACAAAGCTGAATATAACGACATTAATAGCAGAGTTCAGCAATCAATTCGTCAATCATTTGTCACTGTCCACGTCACCCAAGAAGAAAACTACCTAAACCAGATTAGCATCAGCATGTGGGATTTCATGCGAAAACAATTTAGAAAATATAAATTTGATAAACATCTAGCTTAAAGGGAAAACTATAAAACAGCGCAGTTGGTAACTAGAAGAAAAGACACAAAGTTAGTCAGTCACATTGTCATAGCTACCTA
The DNA here is from genome assembly GCF_031143425.1 of Pleurodeles waltl. Lineage (NCBI taxonomy): Eukaryota > Metazoa > Chordata > Amphibia > Caudata > Salamandridae > Pleurodeles > Pleurodeles waltl. Next base: position 608,066,717 of record NC_090444.1, on the reverse strand, counting down.
TCCACACAATGGATCAGCAACAAAGTCAGTCTTCGTCTTAAGGTCATCAATAGATCAGCAATGTATCAGGCTCTCAAGAGTATGAGCCCAATGACAGAATCTCGAACTGCGTCTCCTGACGTCATCAGCATTCACCCCTCACATCTCCCTAAATTCGGAGGTTTTAGCCCCTTGTCATTACTACAGCTCCCAAAAGGATTAGCAAACATAGTAAACATAATGTGTAAACATAATGTGCTGTGTTATACAATTGGTTTTATCAATGCTTGTTTTACCAATGCTTGTTTTCTAATGTGAGCAGGTGTAGACATGTGCTTCTAATTGGGTGTGGTGACTCATCCACATGTGGAAATTCAACTGCTTTCCTGATTGGCTATAAATAGCAGAGTGAAGCATGCCTCCCTGCTTGGCTTTGTTTTGCTTCCTGATCTCAGCAGCCGATTTGGCAGTTCAGCCCCTGCTGTCATCCTCGTATTCAGGACTTTTGAGGCAATTCTTTTCTTCGTTCCTGTACCAGCTGACAACAGGCATTCCTCCAGCACTCCGAAAAGACTGCAGCTAAGTGACTAGTAATCTCCAGGGAGTTTGTTCTTTGAGCGCCGCGCTTTCCTAGAACAGCTGGTGTATTTCAGACCTCGTATTTTGGCAGAGTGCTTATCTTGAAGAGACAAATGCATTTCTGAACATTCTACATTATTATTGTAGTTACTTGCCTAAATGTGCTTCAGTAAATCTGCTTGAGCTCAAGTACTACAAAAAGTGACAGTGCAATTTTAAAAGAGCATTTACGTGACTTTTCTTTCTCTAATAGCATAACTCTTGGATTTAAATTGTGTCATTCATGCCTGTGTTTCAGGTTTGAGGAATTTGCTTATGAAGGGGTTTTCACACACACAGTGAAACCAAACCAAACTGTGCCACCCTAACCTTTTAAACCCAGAGTGGACATTTGTATTTCTTGGACTGTTTTTGTTCCTTTTAGTTTAACCCTATGCATGTAGGAAAGTTATATGTGATATAATGAATGCCCTTGTTTGTCTTTCTTGTGCATGATAAGTGCAACCACAGTTCTAACTGTAGTGTGCAACATTGAATCTCTGTGAAGGCAACCCTAGTGTCGCAGTACTTACTGTTATGGTACTCAGTTTGGCTTTTTGGTAATGCAGTTTTAGTAATTGTGCCAACAGTTATTATTATCCAAGAAAAGTGCTGGAGCATCCCGGTGTTCTTCTACCGCTCCCGTGCCCATATCAGAAAGAGACATTCAGTTTCAAGGAAGTTGAGTACACTTACTCTACTATCACTCTGTCAACAACGACCTGCCCCCCGAAGATACAGGGTGCCTGGCTGGACCGCAAGATGTGCCAGTGTTTTGTCTCTTTCTCTTCCACTCCCCCTTTCCTTTTGGGACACTTGCCGGGGTTTCTGTGTCCACCAGGAAGTGCCGAGAGGTGTTCCAGGAGGTCGGGGCATACAATCGCCCCTGCAGATATCCTGCTTTTCAGGTGAGTGGTCCTGTCTCGACATCTCTATTCCAGCAGTCGAACAACTAATGGAGCATTTTGCCTTACACAGTAAGTCCGTCCCCAGTAGGGATACTGGACTTAAGTCACAGACTACAAACTTATGCAGTCCCTGGAAGTTGCCAATCTCAACCTGTACTGGATCTGTGATCGGATTTGTCAATTGTCTGTTTGCTACTCCCACAATCTGAACTGTTCTACCTGAAAGAGGTAAGTTCGGAACTTCTGCACTTGTCACTGTAGAGTTTGTAGCTCCTGTGTCCACTAAGAATGAGACTCTGTGCCCATCACCTTTCCCTTCAAAAAAGGTCCTCTCTGATCTACCTCTAAGGACGCTGCAAGCATACATGGCTCTTCATCCGAGCTAATACTCATCCATTCATCGTTTATTTCATTCTCACTATGTAATGGGAATTTGTGCACTGTGACATTACTTCTGTCTTGTCTCTGACCTGTAACCTGCGGAGTAAGCATCATCTGTTGCTGTTCCATTGGGGCTTGAGTTATCTGCATTTGCTGTCTAGGTACCATAGGAACCTGCTGCTGCATTGGTTGCAACTGTGTCGCTTGTGCATGCGGCACTTGCACCTGCTGCTTGGGTTGAAAATTCTGCACTTGATTCTGAACATTCGGATTAAGTCCTCTCATTCTAGGGACTTTCACAGTTTGAAATGTATTGACATCAGCACCTTGCTGAACAGCACCATCCTGCACCATCAACGGAAACTCCCGCTTCCAGTGGCCCACGTTTCCGCACAGACGACACAGTGACATCTTTTTCATCCCTTGCACATCATTTTGAACCACTACAGTATTCAAATCTGGACCACGATTCATGATGACTCCACGACGCCTACCTCTCATCTGAGGTTGGAACATGACAGTTCCCTGCTGCGGCATTTGTTGCACTAGAACTCCTTGCACTCCTGTCTGAGCTGCCTTGATTTGCATCACCATCGCTTTCTCCTTCAACTTTTTCTGCTTCAACTCAATCTTATCACTACAGTATTTCGCTACTGCAACACCTCATCAATCGGCTTTGCTTGCCAGCAAATCAAATGACTCTTAATCATCTGGCCTATTTCTGGTCTTAATCCTTCGACGAAACTGAACACAAAGTGCAACATGTCTTTCGGCACCATTACTTCTTTACCAATGTACTCTTTGAACGCTTTCAACCATCTCTCATAATAGGTATGTATTGACTATTTCGCCTCCTGTACTGTCCTGTCAATCCTCTGCCAGTCAATATTTTTAGGCGAGATTCTCGTCTTCAGGAACTTAATCACCTTATAGTGATGTTTCATCACTTCTGGTGATGGTGCACCTGTAACCTTATCCCTTTCCGGTTCACTTGTTGGCCAATCCACTGCTCTCTTACATTCAACTCATAAGTCAGCTGGAACCACTATTTCTAACAAAGTGTTCAAGCCTTCCCACAGACGTTTAGAAAGCTTCACAAATCTATCTGCCTGCTGGTACCACTCAACCAGTTTCTCTCTCAGCTTTGGATAATCATTTGTGAATGACAGTGTTTCACTCCTATGCCATGGGACATGAACAAACTGCCCCACTGGAATTTACCTCATCAGTAAAATCATTACTGGATCCCTTTCTTTCTGAACACCTTCAGACCCTTCTTGTGAATCTCATTTCCGTTTATTCTTCTTCTTTGCCCAGCTGCCTTCCCACTTCTCTAATGCTCCCAAAATCTGAGCACTCTGCAATAATTCTTTTAGATGTGCTTTCATCCCTGTTGACCTCATGTGCTCGAAACCCTTTGCCTCAAAATCTAACCTGTAACTCCTTTTCAAATGTTTGGTTCCCTCAATCTCTATGTCATGATTATCTGCCAGATCTGCCAATTTCTGATGTATCTTGATCACTTCTCTTGTAATCCTTGGACACAAGTACCTCAACTCTTTTTCTGTGTAGGATTCCTATCTGTTCACTCCCATTGTTCCCTCAACTAGCTCAGCTATTTCTGTAGCTAATCTTACACGATTTATCTGTTCTTCACCCTTGGATGTATTTCGAGGAGTATTTAAACTATCCAACCATTCACTCAATTGCTGTGATGTTAATCCCTGTAATGGGATGTTACTAGCATTCGGCATTGGCACCTGTTGTACCACTGCACTTGGCGTCTGCGGTGTCAAAAGCTTCAAGCTCTGACTTGCACTCGGTCCATTTACTGCATCTGGGAGTGCAACAAGTGGACTAAGATCCATTAAAGGTCTAGATCCATCAAAGGTCTGACCCATAGATGATACCACCTGCACATGATCACTCACTCCCCTCCTCGCGAGGCTCTGTGACATTTCACCCTGTTCTCCTGCATTTGATTTCTTTTGCAGAAACAATGGTATGGCTGGACCAACAGTAATCGGTAGCGATATTGAATCTGTTGCTGCTCTGATACTCGCATTTTGTGGAAGAGCTACTCCCATAGTCTGATTCATCACTGGACTCACATCTGACTGTGTCCCTGTCATTAGCGTGAACTTCGGCAAACCCTGTACCTGTGCCTGAGACAAAAACATTGGAGTCGGCTCAGTCTGAACTAGAATCGGCCTCGGAATCACTTGCTCAGTCGGCATCACTAAGTTCGAATTTGTTTCAAGAACTGCTACATCTAGATAAATTATCTGTATCAATGGTGGGTGCATTTGTGCTTGGACCACCGAAGTAGTCACTGCATTTGGAGTACTCTGCACGACCCCTTGTATCTGCTCCTCATCTGTCTGCACTGGTCCCACTGTTCCTATCACTTGAGCTGGAGCAGTTGGAACAGAACTAGTACTTGGACCCCCATCATGCGCTGCATATGGCAGAGGTCGATCCCTCAATATCTGTGTGATAAGATCCTCACCATCTGAATCTTCTTCATCTACATAAGTCTTTTTCTTCTTCTTATCTCTTGAACCCTTTTCTCTCTTGTCATCATCCTCCTTTTTATCTGTCTCATCTTACTCTGCAATAGCAGGAAACAACCTAACACCCTGTAATGTTGTCATTCTCCACTTCTTCTGTTCCCAGTCCCACCTTGCTTCTGCCAAGGACTTTTCTACTTTCCTTTCTGTCCTCTGGAACTTCATCTCTTGCTGCTGTCTGGCTACGAGCTCCCAAACTGCTAAAGCCTCAAACTGTGCTGTCCTTGGAAGTGGCTTTGTCTCATATAATGTCATTTGCAACTGATCCAAAATTCTCAAATTAAACGTTCCATGCTCTGGAAACGCTAAAGCTCCCTGTTTCTCTGTCAATTTGCACTGCTGCTTTAACCAGAGGCATGGCGCGACACCTCGCTCCTCCATCACAATAATTGCTGGAGAATTTTCCGGTGCGGTAGGCTCCCCAACTGTCGCCTTAATGTAAGAATCACCCTTCATGGCACTTCTGAACGCTTTGAAAAACTTCATTTTGCTATCTTTTGTGCATTTGATTCAATAAGGAAATGACTTTTACTCCCAAGATTCCCTTCACCCACTTGCTCAACCAATTGCCTCCTATGGACGGCTGCCAATCCGCTCGTGACTCTTTTCACTAACCAACCTATCCCAGTCACACTCACACACTGCGGCTGACAAAGTCTTGCGGTTTGCCTTCCTAAACTTCGACTCACACGGAACTAAAGCAAAATATTGCGAGCACTAATCCAAAAACCAATAACCAAAACAAACCTGCTGGTTTACTACAGGAAAGGTACACAATCGTTTCAGAAACCTTACGGATTTTCATTAATGGCCACGTAGTTATTCCTCTTTCTCAGTCTCCCACAGTCGCAAGTAAAATTCGACCCGCGAATTTCACTCTCAACTAATCAATGGGTCGGTCTGTCCTGGTGCACATAGGACTCGCCAAATCTAAGTTGAAAATTTCTCTTACTTACTTAACTCACAAATCGACTTGTTGACCATGCCTGAACAACCTACTAAACCAGACAGATTACAACATGTAACCAACTATCTCCTACACTTGTCAATATACTCCGGAGTCTTAGACCACGCAGAGTCCATACATCTCCAACAACCACGTGGACAATTTATTAGCACAAAGCGCCACACACATATGAAGTTTGACGACTTCCCTACTCTCATACTGCGGAGTACGTACACCCCTACTAAACCTCAACTGGAGTACACAAACTCCCTACTTTACCTCTCATACCTCACAATTCACCTGCGATTTGCATAAGCCTTTGCAAGCGCAATCCTACCACTTTTACACTATCACAAGTATGCCAAAAACATACCCATCTTTACTAAGGGGATCCAGGATCTGGGAAAGTAATTTCTGGGGACATCATCTTTGCTACAGTTGCCATTTCAGAAAAACGAAATTCAAACCTCATAAAAATGAACAACTAACCCTAACTTAAACTACCACCATAACCATCAGTCACCACATAACTAGTTCTCCAAGGAAACTAACCATCAGGCTGCTACCAAAACGGCAAACGCGCCTGGTCCTTAATAAGTAAACTTACAAGGGGACGCGTATAGGCCGATGAACCTTTTGGATCGCATGGAGTATCCTAGTCATGTAACGATCAGTGACATCAGTAATCAATGTAATCAATCAATAATCACTAAGAAAATCATTAGTCAATAGACAATTATAACCAACATTTAATGAATAATCACAACTCAATAAAGCGTTTAACAAATTTTATTTCCCTATTAATTACAATTCTAATTGCATTTGATTTCAAACTTTTTTCAATCAGCTTAGAATTAGTTTATTAGCGACTACCAATAGCATAATCTATTTGTAACTTGAGAAAACATATCATCAAAAGCCTTAGCATAAACCAACAAAGCTGAATATAACGACATTAATAGCAGAGTTCAGCAATCAATTCGTCAATCATTTGTCACTGTCCACGTCACCCAAGAAGAAAACTACCTAAACCAGATTAGCATCAGCATGTGGGATTTCATGCGAAAACAATTTAGAAAATATAAATTTGATAAACATCTAGCTTAAAGGGAAAACTATAAAACAGCGCAGTTGGTAACTAGAAGAAAAGACACAAAGTTAGTCAGTCACATTGTCATAGCTACCTATCCACACAATGGATCAGCAACAAAGTCAGTCTTCGTCTTAAGGTCATCAATAGATCAGCAATGTATCAGGCTCTCAAGAGTATGAGCCCAATGACAGAATCTCGAACTGCGTCTCCTGACGTCATCAGCATTCACCCCTCACATCTCCCTAAATTCGGAGGTTTTAGCCCCTTGTCATTACTACAGCTCCCAAAAGGATTAGCAAACATAGTAAACATAATGTGTAAACATAATGTGCTGTGTTATACAATTGGTTTTATCAATGCTTGTTTTACCAATGCTTGTTTTCTAATGTGAGCAGGTGTAGACATGTGCTTCTAATTGGGTGTGGTGACTCATCCACATGTGGAAATTCAACTGCTTTCCTGATTGGCTATAAATAGCAGAGTGAAGCATGCCTCCCTGCTTGGCTTTGTTTTGCTTCCTGATCTCAGCAGCCGATTTGGCAGTTCAGCCCCTGCTGTCATCCTCGTATTCAGGACTTTTGAGGCAATTCTTTTCTTCGTTCCTGTACCAGCTGACAACAGGCATTCCTCCAGCACTCCGAAAAGACTGCAGCTAAGTGACTAGTAATCTCCAGGGAGTTTGTTCTTTGAGCGCCGCGCTTTCCTAGAACAGCTGGTGTATTTCAGACCTCGTATTTTGGCAGAGTGCTTATCTTGAAGAGACAAATGCATTTCTGAACATTCTACATTATTATTGTAGTTACTTGCCTAAATGTGCTTCAGTAAATCTGCTTGAGCTCAAGTACTACAAAAAGTGACAGTGCAATTTTAAAAGAGCATTTACGTGACTTTTCTTTCTCTAATAGCATAACTCTTGGATTTAAATTGTGTCATTCATGCCTGTGTTTCAGGTTTGAGGAATTTGCTTATGAAGGGGTTTTCACACACACAGTGAAACCAAACCAAACTGTGCCACCCTAACCTTTTAAACCCAGAGTGGACATTTGTATTTCTTGGACTGTTTTTGTTCCTTTTAGTTTAACCCTATGCATGTAGGAAAGTTATATGTGATATAATGAATGCCCTTGTTTGTCTTTCTTGTGCATGATAAGTGCAACCACAGTTCTAACTGTAGTGTGCAACATTGAATCTCTGTGAAGGCAACCCTAGTGTCGCAGTACTTACTGTTATGGTACTCAGTTTGGCTTTTTGGTAATGCAGTTTTAGTAATTGTGCCAACAGTTATTATTATCCAAGAAAAGTGCTGGAGCATCCCGGTGTTCTTCTACCGCTCCCGTGCCCATATCAGAAAGAGACATTCAGTTTCAAGGAAGTTGAGTACACTTACTCTACTATCACTCTGTCAACAACGACCTGCCCCCCGAAGATACAGGGTGCCTGGCTGGACCGCAAGATGTGCCAGTGTTTTGTCTCTTTCTCTTCCACTCCCCCTTTCCTTTTGGGACACTTGCCGGGGTTTCTGTGTCCACCAGGAAGTGCCGAGAGGTGTTCCAGGAGGTCGGGGCATACAATCGCCCCTGCAGATATCCTGCTTTTCAGGTGAGTGGTCCTGTCTCGACATCTCTATTCCAGCAGTCGAACAACTAATGGAGCATTTTGCCTTACACAGTAAGTCCGTCCCCAGTAGGGATACTGGACTTAAGTCACAGACTACAAACTTATGCAGTCCCTGGAAGTTGCCAATCTCAACCTGTACTGGATCTGTGATCGGATTTGTCAATTGTCTGTTTGCTACTCCCACAATCTGAACTGTTCTACCTGAAAGAGGTAAGTTCGGAACTTCTGCACTTGTCACTGTAGAGTTTGTAGCTCCTGTGTCCACTAAGAATGAGACTCTGTGCCCATCACCTTTCCCTTCAAAAAAGGTCCTCTCTGATCTACCTCTAAGGACGCTGCAAGCATACATGGCTCTTCATCCGAGCTAATACTCATCCATTCATCGTTTATTTCATTCTCACTATGTAATGGGAATTTGTGCACTGTGACATTACTTCTGTCTTGTCTCTGACCTGTAACCTGCGGAGTAAGCATCATCTGTTGCTGTTCCATTGGGGCTTGAGTTATCTGCATTTGCTGTCTAGGTACCATAGGAACCTGCTGCTGCATTGGTTGCAACTGTGTCGCTTGTGCATGCGGCACTTGCACCTGCTGCTTGGGTTGAAAATTCTGCACTTGATTCTGAACATTCGGATTAAGTCCTCTCATTCTAGGGACTTTCACAGTTTGAAATGTATTGACATCAGCACCTTGCTGAACAGCACCATCCTGCACCATCAACGGAAACTCCCGCTTCCAGTGGCCCACGTTTCCGCACAGACGACACAGTGACATCTTTTTCATCCCTTGCACATCATTTTGAACCACTACAGTATTCAAATCTGGACCACGATTCATGATGACTCCACGACGCCTACCTCTCATCTGAGGTTGGAACATGACAGTTCCCTGCTGCGGCATTTGTTGCACTAGAACTCCTTGCACTCCTGTCTGAGCTGCCTTGATTTGCATCACCATCGCTTTCTCCTTCAACTTTTTCTGCTTCAACTCAATCTTATCACTACAGTATTTCGCTACTGCAACACCTCATCAATCGGCTTTGCTTGCCAGCAAATCAAATGACTCTTAATCATCTGGCCTATTTCTGGTCTTAATCCTTCGACGAAACTGAACACAAAGTGCAACATGTCTTTCGGCACCATTACTTCTTTACCAATGTACTCTTTGAACGCTTTCAACCATCTCTCATAATAGGTATGTATTGACTATTTCGCCTCCTGTACTGTCCTGTCAATCCTCTGCCAGTCAATATTTTTAGGCGAGATTCTCGTCTTCAGGAACTTAATCACCTTATAGTGATGTTTCATCACTTCTGGTGATGGTGCACCTGTAACCTTATCCCTTTCCGGTTCACTTGTTGGCCAATCCACTGCTCTCTTACATTCAACTCATAAGTCAGCTGGAACCACTATTTCTAACAAAGTGTTCAAGCCTTCCCACAGACATTTAGAAAGCTTCACAAATCTATCTGCCTGCTGGTACCACTCAACCAGTTTCTCTCTCAGCTTTGGATAATCATTTGTGAATGACAGTGTTTCACTCCTATGCCATGGGACATGAACAAACTGCCCCACTGGAATTTACCTCATCAGTAAAATCATTACTGGATCCCTTTCTTTCTGAACACCTTCAGACCCTTCTTGTGAATCTCATTTCCGTTTATTCTTCTTCTTTGCCCAGCTGCCTTCCCACTTCTCTAATGCTCCCAAAATCTGAGCACTCTGCAATAATTCTTTTAGATGTGCTTTCATCCCTGTTGACCTCATGTGCTCGAAACCCTTTGCCTCAAAATCTAACCTGTAACTCCTTTTCAAATGTTTGGTTCTCTCAATCTCTATGTCATGATTATCTGCCAGATCTGCCAATTTCTGATGTATCTTGATCACTTCTCTTGTAATCCTTGGACACAAGTACCTCAACTCTTTTTCTGTGTAGGATTCCTATCTGTTCACTCCCATTGTTCCCTCAACTAGCTCAGCTATTTCTGTAGCTAATCTTACACGATTTATCTGTTCTTCACCCTTGGATGTATTTCGAGGAGTATTTAAACTATCCAACCATTCACTCAATTGCTGTGATGTTAATCCCTGTAATGGGATGTTACTAGCATTCGGCATTGGCACCTGTTGTACCACTGCACTTGGCGTCTGCGGTGTCAAAAGCTTCAAGCTCTGACTTGCACTCGGTCCATTTACTGCATCTGGGAGTGCAACAAGTGGACTAAGATCCATTAAAGGTCTAGATCCATCAAAGGTCTGACCCATAGATGATACCACCTGCACATGATCACTCACTCCCCTCCTCGCGAGGCTCTGTGACATTTCACCCTGTTCTCCTGCATTTGATTTCTTTTGCAGAAACAATGGTATGGCTGGACCAACAGTAATCGGTAGCGATATTGAATCTGTTGCTGCTCTGATACTCGCATTTTGTGGAAGAGCTACTCCCATAGTCTGATTCATCACTGGACTCACATCTGACTGTGTCCCTGTCATTAGCGTGAACTTCGGCAAACCCTGTACCTGTGCCTGAGACAAAAACATTGGAGTCGGCTCAGTCTGAACTAGAATCGGCCTCGGAATCACTTGCTCAGTCGGCATCACTAAGTTCGAATTTGTTTCAAGAACTGCTACATCTAGATAAATTATCTGTATCAATGGTGGGTGCATTTGTGCTTGGACCACCGAAGTAGTCACTGCATTTGGAGTACTCTGCACGACCCCTTGTATCTGCTCCTCATCTGTCTGCACTGGTCCCACTGTTCCTATCACTTGAGCTGGAGCAGTTGGAACAGAACTAGTACTTGGACCCCCATCATGCGCTGCATATGGCAGAGGTCGATCCCTCAATATCTGTGTGATAAGATCCTCACCATCTGAATCTTCTTCATCTACATAAGTCTTTTTCTTCTTCTTATCTCTTGAACCCTTTTCTCTCTTGTCATCATCCTCCTTTTTATCTGTCTCATCTTACTCTGCAATAGCAGGAAACAACCTAACACCCTGTAATGTTGTCATTCTCCACTTCTTCTGTTCCCAGTCCCACCTTGCTTCTGCCAAGGACTTTTCTACTTTCCTTTCTGTCCTCTGGAACTTCATCTCTTGCTGCTGTCTGGCTACGAGCTCCCAAACTGCTAAAGCCTCAAACTGTGCTGTCCTTGGAAGTGGCTTTGTCTCATATAATGTCATTTGCAACTGATCCAAAATTCTCAAATTAAACGTTCCATGCTCTGGAAACGCTAAAGCTCCCTGTTTCTCTGTCAATTTGCACTGCTGCTTTAACCAGAGGCATGGCGCGACACCTCGCTCCTCCATCACAATAATTGCTGGAGAATTTTCCGGTGCGGTAGGCTCCCCAACTGTCGCCTTAATGTAAGAATCACCCTTCATGGCACTTCTGAACGCTTTGAAAAACTTCATTTTGCTATCTTTTGTGCATTTGATTCAATAAGGAAATGACTTTTACTCCCAAGATTCCCTTCACCCACTTGCTCAACCAATTGCCTCCTATGGACGGCTGCCAATCCGCTCGTGACTCTTTTCACTAACCAACCTATCCCAGTCACACTCACACACTGCGGCTGACAAAGTCTTGCGGTTTGCCTTCCTAAACTTCGACTCACACGGAACTAAAGCAAAATATTGCGAGCACTAATCCAAAAACCAATAACCAAAACAAACCTGCTGGTTTACTACAGGAAAGGTACACAATCGTTTCAGAAACCTTACGGATTTTCATTAATGGCCACGTAGTTATTCCTCTTTCTCAGTCTCCCACAGTCGCAAGTAAAATTCGACCCGCGAATTTCACTCTCAACTAATCAATGGGTCGGTCTGTCCTGGTGCACATAGGACTCGCCAAATCTAAGTTGAAAATTTCTCTTACTTACTTAACTCACAAATCGACTTGTTGACCATGCCTGAACAACCTACTAAACCAGACAGATTACAACATGTAACCAACTATCTCCTACACTTGTCAATATACTCCGGAGTCTTAGACCACGCAGAGTCCATACATCTCCAACAACCACGTGGACAATTTATTAGCACAAAGCGCCACACACATATGAAGTTTGACGACTTCCCTACTCTCATACTGCGGAGTACGTACACCCCTACTAAACCTCAACTGGAGTACACAAACTCCCTACTTTACCTCTCATACCTCACAATTCACCTGCGATTTGCATAAGCCTTTGCAAGCGCAATCCTACCACTTTTACACTATCACAAGTATGCCAAAAACATACCCATCTTTACTAAGGGGATCCAGGATCTGGGAAAGTAATTTCTGGGGACATCATCTTTGCTACAGTTGCCATTTCAGAAAAACGAAATTCAAACCTCATAAAAATGAACAACTAACCCTAACTTAAACTACCACCATAACCATCAGTCACCACATAACTAGTTCTCCAAGGAAACTAACCATCAGGCTGCTACCAAAACGGCAAACGCGCCTGGTCCTTAATAAGTAAACTTACAAGGGGACGCGTATAGGCCGATGAACCTTTTGGATCGCATGGAGTATCCTAGTCATGTAACGATCAGTGACATCAGTAATCAATGTAATCAATCAATAATCACTAAGAAAATCATTAGTCAATAGACAATTATAACCAACATTTAATGAATAATCACAACTCAATAAAGCGTTTAACAAATTTTATTTCCCTATTAATTACAATTCTAATTGCATTTGATTTCAAACTTTTTTCAATCAGCTTAGAATTAGTTTATTAGCGACTACCAATAGCATAATCTATTTGTAACTTGAGAAAACATATCATCAAAAGCCTTAGCATAAACCAACAAAGCTGAATATAACGACATTAATAGCAGAGTTCAGCAATCAATTCGTCAATCATTTGTCACTGTCCACGTCACCCAAGAAGAAAACTACCTAAACCAGATTAGCATCAGCATGTGGGATTTCATGCGAAAACAATTTAGAAAATATAAATTTGATAAACATCTAGCTTAAAGGGAAAACTATAAAACAGCGCAGTTGGTAACTAGAAGAAAAGACACAAAGTTAGTCAGTCACATTGTCATAGCTACCTATCCACACAATGGATCAGCAACAAAGTCAGTCTTCGTCTTAAGGTCATCAATAGATCAGCAATGTATCAGGCTCTCAAGAGTATGAGCCCAATGACAGAATCTCGAACTGCGTCTCCTGACGTCATCAGCATTCACCCCTCACATCTCCCTAAATTCGGAGGTTTTAGCCCCTTGTCATTACTACAGCTCCCAAAAGGATTAGCAAACATAGTAAACATAATGTGTAAACATAATGTGCTGTGTTATACAATTGGTTTTATCAATGCTTGTTTTACCAATGCTTGTTTTCTAATGTGAGCAGGTGTAGACATGTGCTTCTAATTGGGTGTGGTGACTCATCCACATGTGGAAATTCAACTGCTTTCCTGATTGGCTATAAATAGCAGAGTGAAGCATGCCTCCCTGCTTGGCTTTGTTTTGCTTCCTGATCTCAGCAGCCGATTTGGCAGTTCAGCCCCTGCTGTCATCCTCGTATTCAGGACTTTTGAGGCAATTCTTTTCTTCGTTCCTGTACCAGCTGACAACAGGCATTCCTCCAGCACTCCGAAAAGACTGCAGCTAAGTGACTAGTAATCTCCAGGGAGTTTGTTCTTTGAGCGCCGCGCTTTCCTTGCACAGCTGGTGTATTTCAGACCTCGTATTTTGGCAGAGTGCTTATCTTGAAGAGACAAATGCATTTCTGAACATTCTACATTATTATTGTAGTTACTTGCCTAAATGTGCTTCAGTAAATCTGCTTGAGCTCAAGTACTACAAAAAGTGACAGTGCAATTTTAAAAGAGCATTTACGTGACTTTTCTTTCTCTAATAGCATAACTCTTGGATTTAAATTGTGTCATTCATGCCTGTGTTTCAGGTTTGAGGAATTTGCTTATGAAGGGGTTTTCACACACACAGTGAAACCAAACCAAACTGTGCCACCCTAACCTTTTAAACCCAGAGTGGACATTTGTATTTCTTGGACTGTTTTTGTTCCTTTTAGTTTAACCCTATGCATGTAGGAAAGTTATATGTGATATAATGAATGCCCTTGTTTGTCTTTCTTGTGCATGATAAGTGCAACCACAGTTCTAACTGTAGTGTGCAACATTGAATCTCTGTGAAGGCAACCCTAGTGTCGCAGTACTTACTGTTATGGTACTCAGTTTGGCTTTTTGGTAATGCAGTTTTAGTAATTGTGCCAACAGTTATTATTATCCAAGAAAAGTGCTGGAGCATCCCGGTGTTCTTCTACCGCTCCCGTGCCCATATCAGAAAGAGACATTCAGTTTCAAGGAAGTTGAGTACACTTACTCTACTATCACTCTGTCAACAACGACCTGCCCCCCGAAGATACAGGGTGCCTGGCTGGACCGCAAGATGTGCCAGTGTTTTGTCTCTTTCTCTTCCACTCCCCCTTTCCTTTTGGGACACTTGCCGGGGTTTCTGTGTCCACCAGGAAGTGCCGAGAGGTGTTCCAGGAGGTCGGGGCATACAATCGCCCCTGCAGATATCCTGCTTTTCAGGTGAGTGGTCCTGTCTCGACATCTCTATTCCAGCAGTCGAACAACTAATGGAGCATTTTGCCTTACACAGTAAGTCCGTCCCCAGTAGGGATACTGGACTTAAGTCACAGACTACAAACTTATGCAGTCCCTGGAAGTTGCCAATCTCAACCTGTACTGGATCTGTGATCGGATTTGTCAATTGTCTGTTTGCTACTCCCACAATCTGAACTGTTCTACCTGAAAGAGGTAAGTTCGGAACTTCTGCACTTGTCACTGTAGAGTTTGTAGCTCCTGTGTCCACTAAGAATGAGACTCTGTGCCCATCACCTTTCCCTTCAAAAAAGGTCCTCTCTGATCTACCTCTAAGGACGCTGCAAGCATACATGGCTCTTCATCCGAGCTAATACTCATCCATTCATCGTTTATTTCATTCTCACTATGTAATGGGAATTTGTGCACTGTGACATTACTTCTGTCTTGTCTCTGACCTGTAACCTGCGGAGTAAGCATCATCTGTTGCTGTTCCATTGGGGCTTGAGTTATCTGCATTTGCTGTCTAGGTACCATAGGAACCTGCTGCTGCATTGGTTGCAACTGTGTCGCTTGTGCATGCGGCACTTGCACCTGCTGCTTGGGTTGAAAATTCTGCACTTGATTCTGAACATTCGGATTAAGTCCTCTCATTCTAGGGACTTTCACAGTTTGAAATGTATTGACATCAGCACCTTGCTGAACAGCACCATCCTGCACCATCAACGGAAACTCCCGCTTCCAGTGGCCCACGTTTCCGCACAGACGACACAGTGACATCTTTTTCATCCCTTGCACATCATTTTGAACCACTACAGTATTCAAATCTGGACCACGATTCATGATGACTCCACGACGCCTACCTCTCATCTGAGGTTGGAACATGACAGTTCCCTGCTGCGGCATTTGTTGCACTAGAACTCCTTGCACTCCTGTCTGAGCTGCCTTGATTTGCATCACCATCGCTTTCTCCTTCAACTTTTTCTGCTTCAACTCAATCTTATCACTACAGTATTTCGCTACTGCAACACCTCATCAATCGGCTTTGCTTGCCAGCAAATCAAATGACTCTTAATCATCTGGCCTATTTCTGGTCTTAATCCTTCGACGAAACTGAACACAAAGTGCAACATGTCTTTCGGCACCATTACTTCTTTACCAATGTACTCTTTGAACGCTTTCAACCATCTCTCATAATAGGTATGTATTGACTATTTCGCCTCCTGTACTGTCCTGTCAATCCTCTGCCAGTCAATATTTTTAGGCGAGATTCTCGTCTTCAGGAACTTAATCACCTTATAGTGATGTTTCATCACTTCTGGTGATGGTGCACCTGTAACCTTATCCCTTTCCGGTTCACTTGTTGGCCAATCCACTGCTCTCTTACATTCAACTCATAAGTCAGCTGGAACCACTATTTCTAACAAAGTGTTCAAGCCTTCCCACAGACATTTAGAAAGCTTCACAAATCTATCTGCCTGCTGGTACCACTCAACCAGTTTCTCTCTCAGCTTTGGATAATCATTTGTGAATGACAGTGTTTCACTCCTATGCCATGGGACATGAACAAACTGCCCCACTGGAATTTACCTCATCAGTAAAATCATTACTGGATCCCTTTCTTTCTGAACACCTTCAGACCCTTCTTGTGAATCTCATTTCCGTTTATTCTTCTTCTTTGCCCAGCTGCCTTCCCACTTCTCTAATGCTCCCAAAATCTGAGCACTCTGCAATAATTCTTTTAGATGTGCTTTCATCCCTGTTGACCTCATGTGCTCGAAACCCTTTGCCTCAAAATCTAACCTGTAACTCCTTTTCAAATGTTTGGTTCTCTCAATCTCTATGTCATGATTATCTGCCAGATCTGCCAATTTCTGATGTATCTTGATCACTTCTCTTGTAATCCTTGGACACAAGTACCTCAACTCTTTTTCTGTGTAGGATTCCTATCTGTTCACTCCCATTGTTCCCTCAACTAGCTCAGCTATTTCTGTAGCTAATCTTACACGATTTATCTGTTCTTCACCCTTGGATGTATTTCGAGGAGTATTTAAACTATCCAACCATTCACTCAATTGCTGTGATGTTAATCCCTGTAATGGGATGTTACTAGCATTCGGCATTGGCACCTGTTGTACCACTGCACTTGGCGTCTGCGGTGTCAAAAGCTTCAAGCTCTGACTTGCACTCGGTCCATTTACTGCATCTGGGAGTGCAACAAGTGGACTAAGATCCATTAAAGGTCTAGATCCATCAAAGGTCTGACCCATAGATGATACCACCTGCACATGATCACTCACTCCCCTCCTCGCGAGGCTCTGTGACATTTCACCCTGTTCTCCTGCATTTGATTTCTTTTGCAGAAACAATGGTATGGCTGGACCAACAGTAATCGGTAGCGATATTGAATCTGTTGCTGCTCTGATACTCGCATTTTGTGGAAGAGCTACTCCCATAGTCTGATTCATCACTGGACTCACATCTGACTGTGTCCCTGTCATTAGCGTGAACTTCGGCAAACCCTGTACCTGTGCCTGAGACAAAAACATTGGAGTCGGCTCAGTCTGAACTAGAATCGGCCTCGGAATCACTTGCTCAGTCGGCATCACTAAGTTCGAATTTGTTTCAAGAACTGCTACATCTAGATAAATTATCTGTATCAATGGTGGGTGCATTTGTGCTTGGACCACCGAAGTAGTCACTGCATTTGGAGTACTCTGCACGACCCCTTGTATCTGCTCCTCATCTGTCTGCACTGGTCCCACTGTTCCTATCACTTCAGCTGGAGCAGTTGGAACAGAACTAGTACTTGGACCCCCATCATGCGCTGCATATGGCAGAGGTTGATCCCTCAATATCTGTGTGATAAGATCCTCACCATCTGAATCTTCTTCATCTACATAAGTCTTTTTCTTCTTCTTATCTCTTGAACCCTTTTCTCTCTTGTCATCATCCTCCTTTTTATCTGTCTCATCTTACTCTGCAATAGCAGGAAACAACCTAACACCCTGTAATGTTGTCATTCTCCACTTCTTCTGTTCCCAGTCCCACCTTGCTTCTGCCAAGGACTTTTCTACTTTCTTTTCTGTCCTCTGGAACTTCATCTCTTGCTGCTGTCTGGCTACGAGCTCCCAAACTGCTAAAGCCTCAAACTGTGCTGTCCTTGGAAGTGGCTTTGTCTCATATAATGTCATTTGCAACTGATCCAAAATTCTCAAATTAAACGTTCCATGCTCTGGAAACGCTAAAGCTCCCTGTTTCTCTGTCAATTTGCACTGCTGCTTTAACCAGAGGCATGGCGCGACACCTCGCTCCTCCATCACAATAATTGCTGGAGAATGTTCCGGTGCGGTAGGCTCCCCAACTGTCGCCTTAATGTAAGAATCCCCCTTCATGGCACTTCTGAACGCTTTGAAAAACTTCATTTTGCTATCTTTTGTGCATTTGATTCAATAAGGAAATGACTTTTATTCCCAAGATTCCCTTCACCCACTTGCTCAACCAATTGCCTCCTATGGACGGCTGCCAATCCGCTCGTGACTCTTTTCACTAACCAACCTATCCCAGTCACACTCACACACTGCGGCTGACAAAGTCTTTCGGTTTGCCTTCCTAAACTTCGACTCACACGGAACTAAAGCAAAATATTGCGAGCACTAATCCAAAAACCAATAACCAAAACAAACCTGCTGGTTTACTACAGGAAAGGTACACAATCGTTTCAGAAACCTTACGGATTTTCATTAATGGCCACGTAGTTATTCCTCTTTCTCAGTCTCCCACAGTCGCAAGTAAAATTCGACCCGCGAATTTCACTCTCAACTAATCAATGGGTCGGCCTGTCCTGGTGCACATAGGACTCGCCAAATCTAAGTTGAAAATTTCTCTTACTTACTTAACTCACAAATCGACTTGTTGACCATGCCTGAACAACCTACTAAACCAGACAGATTACAACATGTAACCAACTATCTCCTACACTTGTCAATATACTCCGGAGTCTTAGACCACGCAGAGTCCATACATCTCCAACAACCACGTGGACAATTTATTAGCACAAAGCGCCACACACATATGAAGTTTGACGACTTCCCTACTCTCATACTGCGGAGTACGTACACCCCTACTAAACCTCAACTGGAGTACACAAACTCCCTACTTTACCTCTCATACCTCACAATTCACCTGCGATTTGCATAAGCCTTTGCAAGCGCAATCCTACCACTTTTACACTATCACAAGTATGCCAAGAACATACCCATCTTTACTAAGGGGATCCAGGATCTGGGAAAGTAATTTCTGGGGACATCATCTTTGCTACAGTTGCCATTTCAGAAAAACGAAATTCAAACCTCATAAAAATGAACAACTAACCCTAACTTAAACTACCACCATAACCATCAGTCACCACATAACTAGTTCTCCAAGGAAACTAACCATCAGGCTGCTACCAAAACGGCAAACGCGCCTGGTCCTTAATAAGTAAACTTACAAGGGGACGCGTATAGGCCGATGAACCTTTTGGATCGCATGGAGTATCCTAGTCATGTAACGATCAGTGACATCAGTAATCAATGTAATCAATCAATAATCACTAAGGAAATCATTAGTCAATAGACAATTATAACCAACATTTAATGAATAATCACAACTCAATAAAGCGTTTAACAAATTTTATTTCCCTATTAATTACAATTCTAATTGCATTTGATTTCAAACTTTTTTCAATCAGCTTAGAATTAGTTTATTAGCGACTACCAATAGCATAATCTATTTGTAACTTGAGAAAACATATCATCAAAAGCCTTAGCATAAACCAACAAAGCTGAATATAACGACATTAATAGCAGAGTTCAGCAATCAATTCGTCAATCATTTGTCACTGTCCACGTCACCCAAGAAGAAAACTACCTAAACCAGATTAGCATCAGCATGTGGGATTTCATGCGAAAACAATTTAGAAAATATAAATTTGAAAAACATCTAGCTTAAAGGGAAAACTATAAAACAGCGCAGTTGGTAACTAGAAGAAAAGACACAAAGTTAGTCAGTCACATTGTCATAGCTACCTATCCACACAATGGATCAGCAACAAAGTCAGTCTTCGTCTTAAGGTCATCAATAGATCAGCAATGTATCAGGCTCTCAAGAGTATGAGCCCAATGACAGAATCTCGAACTGCGTCTCCTGACGTCATCAGCATTCACCCCTCACATCTCCCTAAATTCAGAGGTTTTAGCCCCTTGTCATTACTACAGCTCCCAAAAGGATTAGCAAACATAGTAAACATAATGTGTAAACATAATGTGCTGTGTTATACAATTGGTTTTATCAATGCTTGTTTTACCAATGCTTGTTTTCTAATGTGAGCAGGTGTAGACATGTGCTTCTAATTGGGTGTGGTGACTCATCCACATGTGGAAACTCAACTGCTTTCCTGATTGGCTATAAATAGCAGAGTGAAGCATGCCTCCCTGCTTGGCTTTGTTTTGCTTCCTGATCTCAGCAGCCGATTTGGCAGTTCAGCCCCTGCTGTCATCCTCGTATTCAGGACTTTTGAGGCAATTCTTTTCTTCGTTCCTGTACCAGCTGACAACAGGCATTCCTCCAGCACTCCGAAAAGACTGCAGCTAAGTGACTAGTAATCTCCAGGGAGTTTGTTCTTTGAGCGCCGCGCTTTCCTTGCACAGCTGGTGTATTTCAGACCTCGTATTTTGGCAGAGTGCTTATCTTGAAGAGACAAATGCATTTCTGAACATTCTACATTATTATTGTAGTTACTTGCCTAAATGTGCTTCAGTAAATCTGCTTGAGCTCAAGTACTACAAAAAGTGACAGTGCAATTTTAAAAGAGCATTTACGTGACTTTTCTTTCTCTAATAGCATAACTCTTGGATTTAAATTGTGTCATTCATGCCTGTGTTTCAGGTTTGAGGAATTTGCTTATGAAGGGGTTTTCACACACACAGTGAAACCAAACCAAACTGTGCCACCCTAACCTTTTAAACCCAGAGTGGACATTTGTATTTCTTGGACTGTTTTTGTTCCTTTTAGTTTAACCCTATGCATGTAGGAAAGTTATATGTGATATAATGAATGCCCTTGTTTGTCTTTCTTGTGCATGATAAGTGCAACCACAGTTCTAACTGTAGTGTGCAACATTGAATCTCTGTGAAGGCAACCCTAGTGTCGCAGTACTTACTGTTATGGTACTCAGTTTGGCTTTTTGGTAATGCAGTTTTAGTAATTGTGCCAACAGTTATTATTATCCAAGAAAAGTGCTGGAGCATCCCGGTGTTCTTCTACCGCTCCCGTGCCCATATCAGAAAGAGACATTCAGTTTCAAGGAAGTTGAGTACACTTACTCTACTATCACTCTGTCAACAACGACCTGCCCCCCGAAGATACAGGGTGCCTGGCTGGACCGCAAGATGTGCCAGTGTTTTGTCTCTTTCTCTTCCACTCCCCCTTTCCTTTTGGGACACTTGCCGGGGTTTCTGTGTCCACCAGGAAGTGCCGAGAGGTGTTCCAGGAGGTCGGGGGCATACAATCGCCCCTGCAGATATCCTGCTTTTCAGGTGAGTGGCCCTGTCTCGACATCTCTATTCCAGCAGTCGAACAACTAATGGAGCATTTTGCCTTACACAGTAAGTCCCTCCCCAGTAGGGATACTGGACTTAAGTCACAGACTACAAACTTATGCAGTCCCTGGAAGTTGCCAATCTCAACCTGTACTGGATCTGTGATCAGATTTGTCAATTGTCTGTTTGCTACTCCCACAATCTGAACTGTTCTACCTGAAAAAGGTAAGTTCAGAACTTCTGCACTTGTCACTGTAGAGTTTGTAGCTCCTGTGTCCACTAAGAATGAGACTCTGTGCCCATCACCTTTCCCTTCAAAAAAGGTCCTCTCTGATCTACCTCTAAGGACGCTGCAAGCATACATGGCTCTTCATCCGAGCTAATACTCATCCATTCATCGTTTATTTCATTCTCACTATGTAATGGGAATTTGTGCACTGTGTCATTACTTCTGTCTTGTCTCTGACCTGCGACCTGCGGAGTAAGCATCATCTGTTGCTGTTCCATTGGGGCTTGAGTTATCTGCATTTGCTGTCTAGGTACCATAGGAACCTGCTGCTGCATTGGTTGCAACTGTGTCGCTTGTGCATGCGGCACTTGCACCTGCTGCTTGGGTTGACAATTCTGCACTTGATTCTGAACATTCGGATTAAGTCCTCTCATTCTAGGGACTTTCACAGTTTGAAATGTATTGACATCAGCACCTTGCTGAACAGCACCATCCTGCACCATCAATGGAAACTCCAGCTTCCAGTGGCCCACGTTTCCGCACAGACGACACAGTGACATCTTTTTCATCCATTGCACATCATTTTGAACCACTACAGTATTCAAATCTGGACCACGATTCATGATGACTCCACGACGCCTATCTCTCATCTGAGGTTGGAACATGACAGTTCCCTGCTGCTGCGGCATTTGTTGCACTAGAACTCCTTGCACTCCTGTCTGAGCTGCCTTGATTTGCATCACCATCGCTTTCTCCTTCAACTTTTTCTGCTTCAACTCAATCTTATCACTACAGTATTTCGCTACTACAACGCCTCATCAATCGGCTTTGCTTGCCAGCAAATCAAATGACTCTTAATCACCTGCCCTAATTCTGGTCTTAATCCTTCGACGAACCAGAACACAAAGTGCAACATGTCTTTCGGCTCCATTACTTCTTTACCAATGTACTCTTTGAACGCTTTCAACAATCTCTCATAACAGGTATGTATTGACTATTTCGCCTCCTGTACTGTCCTGTCAATCCTCTGCCAGTCAATATTTTTAGGCGAGATTCTCGTCTTCAGGAACTTAATCACCTTATAGTAATGTTTCATCACTTCTGGTGATGGTGCACCTGTCACCTTATCCCTTTCCGGTTCACTTGTTGGCCAATCCACTGCTCTCTTACATTCAACTCATAAGTCAGCTGGAACCACTATTTCTAACAAAGTGTTCAAGCCTTCCCACAGACGTTTAGAAAGCTTCACAAATCTATCTGCCTGCTGGTACCACTCAACCAGTTTCTCTCTCAGCTTTGGATAATCATTTGTGAATGACAGTGTATCACTCCTATGCCATGGGACATGAACAAACTGCCCCACTGGAATTTACCTCATCAGTAAAATCATTACTGGATCCCTTTCTTTCTGAACACCTTCAGACCCTTCTTGTGAATCTCTTTTCCGTTTATTCTTCTTCTTTGCCCAGCTGCCTTCCCAATTCTCTAATGCTCCCAAAATCTGAGCACTCTGCAATAATTCTTTTAGATGTGCTTTCATCCCTGTTGACCTCATGTGCTCGAAACCCTTTGCCTCAAAATCTAACCTGTAACTCCTTTTCAAATGTTTGGTTCTCTCAATCTCTATGTCATGATTATCTGCCAGATCTGCCAATTTCTGATGTATCTTGATCACTTCTCTTGTAATCCTTGGACACAAGTACCTCAACTCTTTTTCTGTGTAGGATTCCTATCTGTTCACTCCCATTGTTCCCTCAACTAGCTCAGCTATTTCTGTAGCTAATCTTACACAATTTATCTGTTCTTCACCCTTGGATGTATTTCGAGGAGTATTTAAACTATCCAACCATTCACTCAATTGCTGTGATGTTAATCCCTGTAATGGGATGTTACTAGCATTCGGCATTGGCACCTGTTGTACCACTGCACTTGGCGTCTGCGGTGTCAAAAGCTTCAAGCTCTGACTTGCACTCGGTCCATTTACTGCATCTGGGAGTGCAACAAGTGGACTAAGATCCATTAAAGGTCTAGATCCATCAAAGGTCTGACCCATAGATGATACCACCTGCACATGATCACTCACTCCCCTCCTCGCGAGGCTCTGTGACATTTCACCCTGTTCTCCTGCATTTGATTTCTTTTGCAGAAACAATGGTATGGCTGGACCAACAGTAATCGGTAGCGATATTGAATCTCTTGCTGCTCTGATACTCGCATTTTGTGGAAGAGCTACTCCCATAGTCTGATTCATCACTGGACTCACATCTGACTGTGTCCCTGTCATTAGCGTGAACTTCGGCAAACCCTGTACCTGTGCCTGACACAAAAACATTGGAGTCGACTCAGTCTGAACTAGCATTGGCCTCGGAATCACTTGCTCAGTCGGCATCACTAAGTTCGAATTTGTTTCAAGAACTGGTACATCTAGATAAATTATCTGTATCAATGGTGGGTGCATTTGCGCTTGGACCACCGAAGTAGTCACTGCATTTGGAGTACTCTGCACGACCCCTTGTATCTGCTCCTCATCTGTCTGCACTGGTCCCACTGTTCCTATCACTTGAGCTGGAGCAGTTGCAACAGAACTAGTACTTGGACCCCCATCATGCGCTGCATATGGCAGAGGTCGATCCCTCAATATCTGTGTGATAAGATCCTCACCATCTGAATCTTCTTCATCTACATAAGTCTTTTTCTTCTTCTTATCTCTTGAACCCTTTTCTCTCTTGTCATCATCCTCTTTTTTATCTGTCTCATCTTACTCTGCAATAGCAGGAAACAACCTAACACCCTGTAATGTTGTCATTCTCCACTTCTTCTGTTCCCAGTCCCACCTTGCTTCTGCCAAGGACTTTTCTACTTTCCTTACTGTCCTCTGGAACTTCATCTCTTGCTGCTGTCTGGCTACGAGCTCCCAAACTGCGAAAGCCTCAAACTGTGCTGTCCTTGGAAGTGGCTTTGTCTCATATAATGTCATTCGCAACTGATCCAAAATTCTCAAATTAAACGTTCCATGCTCTGGAAACGCTAAAGCTCCCTGTTTCTCTGTCAATTTGCACTGCTGCTTTAACCAGAGGCATGGCGCGACACCTCGCTCCTCCATCACAATAAATGCTGGAGAATTTTCCGGTGCGGTAGGCTTCCCAACTGTCGCCTTAATGTAAGAATCACCCTTCATGGCACGTCTGAACGCTTTGAAAAACTTCATTTTGCTATCTTTTGTGCATTTGATTCAATAAGGAAATGACTTTTACTCCCAAGATTCCCTTCACCCACTTTCTCAACCAATTGCCTCCTATGGACGGCTGCCAATCCGCTCGTGACTCTTTTCACTAACCAACCTATCCCAGTCACACTCACACACTGCGGCTGACAAAGTCTTGCGGTTTGCCTTCCTAAACTTCGACTCACACGGAACTAAAGCAAAATATTGCGAGCACTAATCCAAAAAACTATAACCAAAACAAACCTGCTGGTTTACTACAGGAAAGGTACACAATCGTTTCAGAAACCTTACGGATTTTCATTAATGGTCACGTAGTTATTACTCTTTCTCAGTCTCCCACAGTCGCAAGTAAAATTCGACCCGTGAATTTCACTCTCAACTAATCAATGGGTCGGTCTGTCCTGGTGCACATAGGACTCGCCAAATCTAAGTTGAAAATTTCTCTTACTTACTTAACTCACACATAGACTTGTTGACCACGCCTGAACAACCTACTAAATCAGACAGATTACAACATGTAACCAAGTATCTCCTACACTTGTCAATATACTCCGGAGTCTTAGACCACGCAGAGTCCATACATCTCCAACAACCACGTGGACAATTTATTAGCACAAAGCGCCACACACATATGAAGTTTCACGACTTCCCTACTCTCATACTGCGGAGTACATACACCCCTACTAAACCTCAACTGGAGTACACAAACTCCCTACTTTACCTCTCATACCTCACAATTCACCTGCGATTTGCATAAGCCTTTGCAAGCGCAATCCTACCACTTTTACACTATCACAAGTATGCCAAGAACATACCCATCTTTACTAACGGGATCCAGGATCTGGGAAAGTAATTTCTGGGGACATCATCTTTGCTACAGTTGCCATTTCAGAAAAACGAAATTCAAACCTCATAAAAATGAACAACTAACCCTAACTTAAACTACCACCATAACCATCAGTCACCACATAACTAGTTCTCCAAGGAAACTAACCATCAGGCTGCTACCAAAACGGCAAACGCGCCTGGTCCTTAATAAGTAAACTTACAAGGGGACGCGTATAGGCCGATGAACCTTTTGGATCGCATGGAGTATCCTAGTCATGTAACGATCAGTGACATCAGTAATCAATGTAATCAATCAATAATCACTAAGAAAATCATTAGTCAATAGACAATTATAACCAACATTTAATGAATAATCACAACTCAATAAAGCGTTTAACAAATTTTATTTCCCTATTAATTACAATTCTAATTGCATTTGATTTCAAACTTTTTTCAATCAGCTTAGAATTAGTTTATTAGCGACTACCAATAGCATAATCTATTCGTAACTTGAGAAAACATATCATCAAAAGCCTTAGCGTAAACCAACAAAGCTGAATATAACGACATTAATAGCAGAGTTCAGCAATCAATTTGTCAATCATTTGTCACTGTCCACGTCACCCAAGAAGAAAACTACCTAAACCAGATTAGCATCAGCATGTGGGATTTCATGCGAAAACAATTTAGAAAATATAAATTTGGAAAACATCTAGCTAAAAGGGAAAACTATAAAACAGCGCAGTTGGTACCTAGAAGAAAAGGCACAAAGTTAGTCAGTCACATTGTCATAGCTACCTATCCACACAATGGATCAGCAACAAAGTCAGTCTTCGTCTTCAGGTCATCAATAGATCAGCAATGTATCAGGCTCTCAAGAGTATGAGCCCAATGACAGAATCTCGAACTGCGTCTCCTGACGTCATCAGCATTCACCCCTCACATCTCCCTAAATTCGGAGGTTTTAGCCCCTTGTCATTACTACAGCTCCCAAAAGGATTAGCAAACATAGTAAACATAATGTGTAAACATAATGTGCTGTGTTATACAATTGGTTTTATCAATGCTTGTTTTACCAATGCTTGTTTTCTAATGTGAGCAGGTGTAGACATGTGCTTCTAATTGGGTGTGGTGACTCATCCACATGTGGAAACTCAACTGCTTTCCTGATTGGCTATAAATAGCAGAGTGAAGCATGCCTCCCTACTTGGCTTTGTTTTGCTTCCTGATCTCAGCAGCCGATTTGGCAGTTCAGCCCCTGCTGTCATCCTCGTATTCAGGACTTTTGAGGCAATTCTTTTCTTCGTTCCTGTACCAGCTGACAACAGGCATTCCTCCAGCACTCCGGAAAAGACTGCAGCTAAGTGACTAGTATTCTCCAGGGAGTTTGTTCTTTGAGCGCCGCGCTTTCCTAGAACAGCTGGTGTATTTCAGACCTCATATTTTGGCAGAGTGCTTATCTTGAAGAGACAAATGCATTTCTGAACATTCTACATTATTATTGTAGTTACTTGCCTAAATGTGCTTCAGTAAATCTGCTTGAGCTCAAGTACTACAAAAAGTGACAGTGCAATTTTAAAAGAGCATTTACGTGACTTTTCTTTCTCTAATAGCATAACTCTTGGATTTAAATTGTGTCATTCATGCCTGTGTTTCAGGTTTGAGGAATTTGCTTATGAAGGGGTTTTCACACACACAGTGAAACCAAACCAAACTGTGCCACCCTAACCTTTTAAACCCAGAGTGGACATTTGTATTTCTTGGACTGTTTTTGTTCCTTTTAGTTTAACCCTATGCATGTAGGAAAGTTATATGTGATATAATGAATGCCCTTGTTTGTCTTTCTTGTGCATGATAAGTGCAACCACAGTTCTAACTGTAGTGTGCAACATTGAATCTCTGTGAAGGCAACCCTAGTGTCGCAGTACTTACTGTTATGGTACTCAGTTTGGGTTTTTGGTAATGCAGTTTTAGTAATTGTGCCAACAGTTATTATTATCCAAGAAAAGTGCTGGAGCATCCCGGTGTTCTTCTACCGCTCCCGTGCCCATATCAGAAAGAGACATTCATTTTCAAGGAAGTTGAGTACACTTACTCTACTATCACTCTGTCAACAACGACCTGCCCCCCGAAGATACAGGGTGCCAGGCTGGACCGCAAGATGTGCCAGTGTTTTGTCTCTTTCTCTTCCACTCCCCCTTTCCTTTTGGGACACCTGCCGGGGTTTCTGTGTCCACCAGGAAGTGCCGAGAGGTGTTCCAGGAGGTCGGGGGCATACAATCGCCCCTGCAGATATCCTGCTTTTCAGGTGAGTGGCCCTGTCTCGACATCTCTATTCCAGCAGTCGAACAACTAATGGAGCATTTTGCCTTACACAGTAAGTCCCTCCCCAGTAGGGATACTGAACTTAAGTCACAGACTACAAACTTATGCAGTCCCTGGAAGTTGCCAATCTCAACCTGTACTGGATCTGTGATCGGATTTGTCAATTGTCTGTTTGCTACTCCCACAATCTGAACTGTTCTACCTGAAAGAGGTAAGTTCGGAACTTCTGCACTTGTCACTGTAGAGTTTGTAGCTCCTGTGTCCACTAAGAATGAGACTCTGTGCCCATCACCTTTCCCTTCAAAAAAGGTCCTCTCTGATCTACCTCTAAGGACGCTGCAAGCATACATGGCTCTTCATCTGAGCTAATACTCATCCATTCATCGTTT
The DNA here is from genome assembly GCF_031143425.1 of Pleurodeles waltl. Taxonomy (NCBI): domain Eukaryota; kingdom Metazoa; phylum Chordata; class Amphibia; order Caudata; family Salamandridae; genus Pleurodeles; species Pleurodeles waltl. Next base: position 608,038,444 of record NC_090444.1, on the reverse strand, counting down.
ATTTCATTCTCACTATGTAATGGGAATTTGTGCACTGTGTCATTACTTCTGTCTTGTCTCTGACCTGTAACCTGCGGAGTAAGCATCATCTGTTGCTGTTCCATTGGGGCTTGAGTTATCTGCATTTGCTGTCTAGGTACCATAGGAACCTGCTGCTGCATTGGTTGCAACTGTGTCGCTTGTGCATGCGGCACTTGCACCTGCTGCTTGGGTTGAAAATTCTGCACTTGATTCTGAACATTCGGATTAAGTCCTCTCATTCTAGGGACTTTCACAGTTTGAAATGTATTGACATCTGCACCTTGCTGAACAGCACCATCCTGCACCATCAACGGAAACTCCCGCTTCCAGTGGCCCACGTTTCCGCAGACGACACAGTGACATCTTTTTCATCCCTTGCACATCATTTTGAACCACTACAGTATTCAAATCTGGACCACGATTCATGATGACTCCACGATGCCTACCTCTCATCTGAGGTTGGAACATGACAGTTCCCTGCTGCTGCGCCATTTGTTGCACTAGAACTCCTTGCACTCCTGTCTGAGCTGCCTTGATTTGCATCACCATCGCTTTCTCCTTCAACTTTTTCTGCTTCAACTCAATCTTATCACTACAGTATTTCGCTACTGCAACACCTCATCAATCGGCTTTGCTTGCCAGCAAATCAAATGACTCTTAATCATCTGCCCTATTTCTGGTCTTAATCCTTCGACGAAACTGAACACAAAGTGCAACATGTCTTTCCGCTCCATTACTTCTTTACCAATGTACTCTTTGAACGCTTTCAACCATCTCTCATAATAGGTATGTATTGACTATTTCGCCTCCTGTACTGTTCTGTCAATCCTCTGCCAGTCAATATTTTTAGGCGAGATTCTCGTCTTCAGGAACTTAATCACCTTATAGTGATGTTTCATCACTTCTGGTGATGGTGCACCTGTAACCTTATCCCTTTCCGGTTCACTTGTTGGCCAATCCACTGCTCTCTTACATTCAACTCATAAGTCAGCTGGAACCACTATTTCTAACAAAGTGTTCAAGCCTTCCCACAGACGTTTAGAAAGCTTCACAAATCTATCTGCCTGCTGGTACCACTCAACCAGTTTCTCTCTCAGCTTTGGATAATCATTTGTGAATGACAGTGTATCACTCCTATGCCATGGGACATGAACAAACTGCCCCACTGGAATTTACCTCATCAGTAAAATCATTACTGGATCCCTTTCTTTCTGAACACCTTCAGACCCTTCTTGTGAATCTCATTTCCGTTTATTCTTCTTCTTTGCCCAGCTGCCTTCCCACTTCTCTAATGCTCCCAAAATCTGAGCACTCTGCAATAATTCTTTTAGATGTGCTTTCATCCCTGTTGACCTCATGTGCTCAAAACCGTTTGCCTCAAAATCTAACCTGTAACTCCTTTTCAAATGTTTGGTTCTCTCAATCTCTATGTCATGATTATCTGCCAGATCTGCCAATTTCTGATGTATCTTGATCACTTCTCTTGTAATCCTTGGACACAAGTACCTCAACTCTTTTTCTGTGTAGGATTCCTATCTGTTCACTCCCATTGTTCCCTCAACTAGCTCAGCTATTTCTGTAGCTAATCTTACACGATTTATCTGTTCTTCACCCTTGGATGTATTTCGAGGAGTATTTAAACTATCCAACCATTCACTTAATTGCTGTGATGTTAATCCCTGTAATGGGATGTTACTAGCATTCAGCATTGGCACCTGTTGTACCACTGCACTTGGCGTCTGCGGTGTCAAAAGCTTCAAGCTCTGACTTGCACTCGGTCCATTTACTGCATCTGGGAGTGCAACAAGTGGACTAAGATCCATCAAAGGTCTAGATCCATCAAAGGTCTGACCCATAGATGATACCACCTGCACATGATCACTCACTCCCCTCCTCGCGAGGCTCTGTGACATTTCACCCTGTTCTCCTGCATTTGATTTCTTTTGCAGAAACAATGGTATGGCTGGACCAACAGTAATCGGTAGCGATATTGAATCTGTTGCTGCTCTGATACTCGCAATTTGTGGAAGAGCTACTCCCATAGTCTGATTCATCACTGGACTCACATCTGACTGTGTCCCTGTCATTAGCGTGAACTTCGGCAAACCCTGTACCTGTGCCTGAGACAAAAACATTGGAGTCGGCTCAGTCTGAACTAGAATCGGCCTCGGAATCACCTGCTCAGTCGGCATCACTAAGTTCGAATTTGTTTCAAGAACTGGTACATCTAGATAAATTATCTGTATCAATGGTGGGTGCATTTGCGCTTGGACCACCGAAGTAGTCACTGCATTTGGAGTACTCTGCACGACCCCTTGTATCTGCTCCTCATCTGTCTACACTGGTCCCACTGTTCCTATCACTTGAGCTGGAGCAGTTGGAACAGAACTAGTACTTGGACCCCCATCATGCGCTGCATATGGCAGAGGTCGATCCCTCAATATCTGTGTGATAAGATCCTCACCATCTGAATCGTCTTCATCTACATAAGTCTTTTTCTTCTTCTTATCTCTTGAACCCTTTTCTCTCTTGTCATCATCCTCCTTTTTATCTGTCTCATCTTACTCTGCAATAGCAGGAAACAACCTAACACCCTGTAATGTTGTCATTCTCCACTTCTTCTGTTCCCAGTCCCACCTTGCTTCTGCCAAGGACTTTTCTACTTTCCTTTCTGTCCTCTGGAACTTCATCTCTTGCTGCTGTCTGGCTACGAGCTCCCAAACTGCTAAAGCCTCAAACTGTGCTGTCCGTGGAAGTGGCTTTGTCTCATATAATGTCATTCGCAACTGATCCAAAATTCTCAAATTAAACGTTCCATGCTCTGGAAACGCTAAAGCTCCCTGTTTCTCTGTCAATTTGCACTGCTGCTTTAACCAGAGGCATGGCGCGACACCTCGCTCCTCCATCACAATAAATGCTGGAGAATTTTCCGGTGCGGTAGGCTCCCCAACTGTCGCCTTAATGTAAGAATCACCCTTCATGGCACTTCTGAACGCTTTGAAAAACTTCAGTTTGCTATCTTTTGTGCATTTGATTCAATAAGGAAATGACTTTTACTCCCAAGATTCCCTTCACCCACTTGCTCAACCAATTGCCTCCTATGGACGGCTGCCAATCCGCTCGTGACTCTTTTCACTAACCAACCTATCCCAGTCACAGTCACACACTGCGGCTGACAAAGTCTTGCGGTTTGCCTTCCTAAACTTCGACTCACACGGAACTAAAGCAAAATATTGCGAGCACTAATCCAAAAAACAATAATCAAAACAAACCTGCTGGTTTACTACAGGAAAGGTACACAATCGTTTCAGAAACCTTACGGATTTTCATTAATGGTCACGTAGTTATTCCTCTTTCTCAGTCTCCCACAGTCGCAAGTAAAATTCGACCCGCAAATTTCACTCTCAACTAATCAATGGGTCGGTCTGTCCTGGTGCACATAGGACTCGCCAAATCTAAGTTGAAAATTTCTCTTACTTACTTAACTCACACATCGACTTGTTGACCATGCCTGAACAACCTACTAAACCAGACAGATTACAACATGTAACCAAGTATCTCCTACACTTGTCAATATACTCCGGAGTCTTAGACCACGCAGAGTCCATACATCTCCAACAACCACGTGGACAATTTATTAGCACAAAGCGCCACACACATATGAAGTTTGACGACTTCCCTACTCTCATACTGCGGAGTACGTACACCCCTACTAAACCTCAACTGGAGTACACAAACTCCCTACTTTACCTCTCATACCTCACAATTCACCTGCAATTTGCATAAGCCTTTGCAAGCGCAATCCTACCACTTTTACACTATCAGAAGTATGCCAAGAACATACCCATCTTTACTAACGGGATCCAGGATCTGGGAAAGTAATTTCTGGGGACATCATCTTTGCTACAGTTGCCATTTCAGAAAAACGAAATTCAAACCTCATAAAAATGAACAACTAACCCTAACTTAAACTACCACCATAACCATCAGTCACCACATAACTAGTTCTCCAAGGAAACTAACCATCAGGCTGCTACCAAAACGGCAAACGCGCCTGGTCCTTAATAAGTAAACTTACAAGGGGACGCGTATAGGCCGATGAACCTTTTGGATTGCATGGAGTATCCTAGTCATGTAACGATCAGTGACATCAGTAATCAATGTAATCAATCAATAATCACTAAGAAAATCATTAGTCAATAGACAATTATAACCAACATTTAATGAATAATCACAACTCAATAAAGCGTTTAACAAATTTTATTTCCCTATTAATTACAATTCTAATTCCATTTGATTTCAAACTTTTTTCAATCAGCTTAGAATTAGTTTATTAGCGACTACCAATAGCATAATCTATTCGTAACTTGAGAAAACATATCATCAAAAGCCTTAGCGTAAACCAACAAAGCTGAATATAACGACATTAATAGCAGAGTTCAGCAATCAATTCGTCAATCATTTGTCACTGTCCACGTCACCCAAGAAGAAAACTACCTAAACCAGATTAGCATCAGCATGTGGGATTTCATGCGAAAACAATTTAGAAAATATAAATTTGAAAAACATCTAGCTAAAAGGGAAAACTATAAAACAGCGCAGTTGGTACCTAGAAGAAAAGACACAAAGTTAGTCAGTCACATTGTCATAGCTACCTATCCACACAATGGATCAGCAACAAAGTCAGTCTTCGTCTTAAGGTCATCAATAGATCAGCAATGTATCAGGCTCTCAAGAGTATGAGCCCAATGACAGAATCTCGAACTGCGTCTCCTGAGGTCATCAGCATTCACCCCTCACATCTCCCTAAATTCGGAGGTTTTAGCCCCTTGTCATTACTACAGCTCCCAAAAGGATTAGCAAACATAGTAAACATAATGTGTAAACATAATGTGCTGTGTTATACAATTGGTTTTATCAATGCTTGTTTTACCAATGCTTGTTTTCTAATGTGAGCAGGTGTAGACATGTGCTTCTAATTGGGTGTGGTGACTCATCCACATGTGGAAACTCAACTGCTTTCCTGATTGGCTATAAATAGCAGAGTGAAGCATGCCTCCCTGCTTGGCTTTGTTTTGCTTCCTGATCTCAGCAGCCGATTTGGCAGTTCAGCCCCTGCTGTCATCCTCGTATTCAGGACTTTTGAGGCAATTCTTTTCTTCGTTCCTGTACCAGCTGACAACAGGCATTCCTCCAGCACTCCGGAAAAGACTGCAGCTAAGTGACTAGTATTCTCCAGGGAGTTTGTTCTTTGAGCGCTGCGCTTTCCTAGAACAGCTGGTGTATTTCAGACCTCGTATTTTGGCAGAGTGCTTATCTTGAAGAGACAAATGCATTTCTGAACATTCTACATTATTATTGTAGTTACTTGCCTAAATGTGCTTCAGTAAATCTGCTTAAGCTCAAGTACTACAAAAAGTGACAGTGCAATTTTAAAAGAGCATTTACGTGACTTTTCTTTCTCTAATAGCATAACTCTTGGATTTAAATTGTGTCATTCATGCCTGTGTTTCAGGTTTGAGGAATTTGCTTATGAAGGGGTTTTCACACACACAGTGAAACCAAACCAAACTGTGCCACCCTAACCTTTTAAACCCAGAGTGGACATTTGTATTTCTTGGACTGTTTTTGTTCCTTTTAGTTTAACCCTATGCATGTAGGAAAGTTATATGTGATATAATGAATGCCCTTGTTTGTCTTTCTTGTGCATGATAAGTGCAACCACAGTTCTAACTGTAGTGTGCAACATTGAATCTCTGTGAAGGCAACCCTAGTGTCGCAGTACTTACTGTTATGGTACTCAGTTTGGGTTTTTGGTAATGCAGTTTTAGTAATTGTGCCAACAGTTATTATTATCCAAGAAAAGTGCTGGAGCATCCCGGTGTTCTTCTACCGCTCCCGTGTCCATATCAGAAAGAGACATTCATTTTCAAGGAAGTTGAGTACACTTACTCTACTATCACTCTGTCAACAACGACCTGCCCCCCGAAGATACAGGGTGCCTGGCTGGACCGCAAGATGTGCCAATGTTTTGTCTCTTTCTCTTCCACTCCCCCATTCCTTTTGGGACACTTGCCGGGGTTTCTGTGTCCACCAGGAAGTGCCGAGAGGTGTTCCAGGAGGTCGGGGCATACAATCGCCCCTGCAGATATCCTGCTTTTCAGGTGAGTGGCCCTGTCTCGACATCTCTATTCCAGCAGTCGAACAACTAATGGAGCATTTTGCCTTACACAGTAAGTCCCTCCCCAGTAGGGATACTGGACTTAAGTCACAGACTACAAACTTATGCAGTCCCTGGAAGTTGCCAATCTCAACCTGTACTGGATCTGTGATCGGATTTGTCAATTGTCTGTTTGCTACTCCCACAATCTGAACTGTTCTACCTGAAAAAGGTAAGTTCGGAACTTCTGCACTTGTCACTGTAGAGTTTGTAGCTCCTGTGTCCACTAAGAATGAGACTCTGTGCCCATCACCTTTCCCTTCAAAAAAGGTCCTCTCTGATCTACCTCTAAGGACGCTGCAAGCATACATAGCTCTTCATCCGAGCTAATACTCATCCATTCATCGTTTATTTCATTCTCACTATGTAATGGGAATTTGTGCACTGTGTCATTACTTCTGTCTTGTCTCTGACCTGTAACCTGCGGAGTAAGCATCATCTGTTGCTGTTCCATTGGGGCTTGAGTTATCTGCATTTGCTGTCTAGGTACCATAGGAACCTGCTGCTGCATTGGTTGCAACTGTGTCGCTTGTGCATGCGGCACTTGCACCTGCTGCTTGGGTTGACAATTCTGCACTTGATTCTGAACATTCGGATTAAGTCCTCTCATTCTAGGGACTTTCACAGTTTGAAATGTATTGACATCAGCACCTTGCTGAACAGCACCATCCTGCACCATCAATGGAAACTCCCGCTTCCAGTGGCCCACGTTTCCGCACAGACGACACAGTGACATCTTTTTCATCCATTGCACATCATTTTGAACCACTACAGTATTCAAATCTGGACCACGATTCATGATGACTCCACAACGCCTACCTCTCATCTGAGGTTGGAACATGACAGTTCCCTGCTGCTGCGGCATTTGTTGCACTAGAACTCCTTGCACTCCTGTCTGAGCTGCCTTGATTTGCATCACCATCGCTTTCTCCTTCAACTTTTTCTGCTTCAACTCAATCATATCACTACAGTATTTCGCTACTGCAACACCTCATCAATCGGCTTTGCTTGCCAGCAAATCAAATGACTCTTAATCACCTGCCCTAATTCTGGTCTTAATCCTTCGACGAACCAGAACACAAAGTGCAACATGTCTTTCGGCTCCATTACTTCTTTACCAATGTACTCTTTGAACGCTTTCAACAATCTCTCATAATAGGTATGTATTGACTATTTCGCCTCCTGTACTGTCCTGTCAATCCTCTGCCAGTCAATATTTTTAGGCGAGATTCTCGTCTTCAGGAACTTAATCACCTTATAGTAATGTTTCATCACTTCTGGTGATGGTGCACCTGTCACCTTATCCCTTTCCGGTTCACTTGTTGGCCAATCCACTGCTCTCTTACATTCAACTCATAAGTCAGCTGGAACCACTATTTCTAACAAAGTGTTCAAGCCTTCCCACAGACGTTTAGAAAGCTTCACAAATCTATCTGCCTGCTGGTACCACTCAACCAGTTTCTCTCTCAGCTTTGGATAATCATTTGTGAATGACAGTGTATCACTCCTATGCCATGGGACATGAACAAACTGCCCCACTGGAATTTACCTCATCAGTAAAATCATTACTGGATCCCTTTCTTTCTGAACACCTTCAGACCCTTCTTGTGAATCTCTTTTCCGTTTATTCTTCTTCTTTGCCCAGCTGCCTTCCCAATTCTCTAATGCTCCCAAAATCTGAGCACTCTGCAATAATTCTTTTAGATGTGCTTTCATCCCTGCTGACCTCATGTGCTCGAAACCCTTTGCCTCAAAATCTAACCTGTAACTCCTTTTCAAATGTTTGGTTCTCTCAATCTCTATGTCATGATTATCTGCCAGATCTGCCAATTTCTGATGTATCTTGATCACTTCTCTTGTAATCCTTGGACACAAGTACCTCAACTCTTTTTCTGTGTAGGATTCCTATCTGTTCACTCCCATTGTTCCCTCAACTAGCTCAGCTATTTCTGTAGCTAATCTTACACAATTTATCTGTTCTTCACCCTTGGATGTATTTCGAGGAGTATTTAAACTATCCAACCATTCACTCAATTGCTGTGATGTTAATCCCTGTAATGGGATGTTACTAGCATTCGGCATTGGCACCTGTTGTACCACTGCACTTGGCGTCTGCGGTGTCAAAAGCTTCAAGCTCTGACTTGCACTCGGTCCATTTACTGCATCTGGGAGTGCAACAAGTGGACTAAGATCCATTAAAGGTCTAGATCCATCAAAGGTCTGACCCATAGATGATAAGACCTGCACATGATCACTCACTCCCCTCCTCGCGAGGCTCTGTGACATTTCACCCTGTTCTCCTGCATTTGATTTCTTTTGCAGAAACAATGGTATGGCTGGACCAACAGTAATCGGTAGCGATATTGAATCTGTTGCTGCTCTGATACTCGCATTTTGTGGAAGAGCTACTCCCATAGTCTGATTCATCACTGGACTCACATCTGACTGTGTCCCTGTCATTAGCGTGAACTTCAGCAAACCCTGTACCTGTGCCTGAGACAAAAACATTGGAGTCGACTCAGTCTGAACTAGCATTGGCCTCGGAATCACTTGCTCAGTCGGCATCACTAAGTTCGAATTTGTTTCAAGAACTGGTACATCTAGATAAATTATCTGTATCAATGGTGGGTGCATTTGCGCTTGGACCACCGAAGTAGTCACTGCATTTGGAGTACTCTGCACGACCCCTTGTATCTGCTCCTCATCTGTCTGCACTGGTCCCACTGTTCCTATCACTTGAGCTGGAGCAGTTGCAACAGAACTAGTACTTGGACCCCCATCATGCGCTGCATATGGCAGAGGTCGATCCCTCAATATCTGTGTGATAAGATCCTCACCATCTGAATCTTCTTCATCTACATAAGTCTTTTTCTTCTTCTTATCTCTTGAACCCTTTTCTCTCTTGTCATCATCCTCTTTTTTATCTGTCTCATCTTACTCTGCAACAGCAGGAAACAACCTAACACCCTGTAATGTTGTCATTCTCCACTTCTTCTGTTCCCAGTCCCACCTTGCTTCTGCCAAGGACTTTTCTACTTTCCTTACTGTCCTCTGGAACTTCATCTCTTGCTGCTGTCTGGCTACGAGCTCCCAAACTGCGAAAGCCTCAAACTGTGCTGTCCTTGGAAGTGGCTTTGTCTCATATAATGTCATTCGCAACTGATCCAAAATTCTCAAATTAAACGTTCCATGCTCTGGAAACGCTAAAGCTCCCTGTTTCTCTGTCAATTTGCACTGCTGCTTTAACCAGAGGCATGGCGCGACACCTCGCTCCTCCATCACAATAAATGCTGGAGAATTTTCCGGTGCGGTAGGCTTCCCAACTGTCGCCTTAATGTAAGAATCACCCTTCATGGCACGTCTGAACGCTTTGAAAAACTTCATTTTGCTATCTTTTGTGCATTTGATTCAATAAGGAAATGACTTTTACTCCCAAGATTCCCTTCACCCACTTTCTCAACCAATTGCCTCCTATGGACGGCTGCCAATCCGCTCGTGACTCTTTTCACTAACCAACCTATCCCAGTCACACTCACACACTGCGGCTGACAAAGTCTTGCGGTTTGCCTTCCTAAACTTCGACTCACACGGAACTAAAGCAAAATATTGCGAGCACTAATCCAAAAAACTATAACCAAAACAAACCTGCTGGTTTACTACAGGAAAGGTACACAATCGTTTCAGAAACCTTACGGATTTTCATTAATGGTCACGTAGTTATTACTCTTTCTCAGTCTCCCACAGTCGCAAGTAAAATTCGACCCGTGAATTTCACTCTCAACTAATCAATGGGTCGGTCTGTCCTGGTGCACATAGGACTCGCCAAATCTAAGTTGAAAATTTCTCTTACTTACTTAACTCACACATAGACTTGTTGACCACGCCTGAACAACCTACTAAATCAGACAGATTACAACATGTAACCAAGTATCTCCTACACTTGTCAATATACTCCGGAGTCTTAGACCACGCAGAGTCCATACATCTCCAACAACCACGTGGACAATTTATTAGCACAAAGCGCCACACACATATGAAGTTTGACGACTTCCCTACTCTCATACTGCGGAGTACATACACCCCTACTAAACCTCAACTGGAGTACACAAACTCCCTACTTTACCTCTCATACCTCACAATTCACCTGCGATTTGCATAAGCCTTTGCAAGCACAATCCTACCACTTTTACACTATCACAAGTATGCCAAGAACATACCCATCTTTACTAACGGGATCCAGGATCTGGGAAAGTAATTTCTGGGGACATCATCTTTGCTACAGTTGCCATTTCAGAAAAACGAAATTCAAACCTCATAAAAATGAACAACTAACCCTAACTTAAACTACCACCATAACCATCAGTCACCACATAACTAGTTCTCCAAGGAAACTAACCATCAGGCTGCTACCAAAACGGCAAACGCGCCTGGTCCTTAATAAGTAAACTTACAAGGGGACGCGTATAGGCCGATGAACCTTTTGGATCGCATGGAGTATCCTAGTCATGTAACGATCAGTGACATCAGTAATCAATGTAATCAATCAATAATCACTAAGAAAATCATTAGTCAATAGACAATTATAACCAACATTTAATGAATAATCACAACTCAATAAAGCGTTTAACAAATTTTATTTCCCTATTAATTACAATTCTAATTGCATTTGATTTCAAACTTTTTTCAATCAGCTTAGAATTAGTTTATTAGCGACTACCAATAGCATAATCTATTCGTAACTTGAGAAAACATATCATCAAAAGCCTTAGCGTAAACCAACAAAGCTGAATATAACGACATTAATAGCAGAGTTCAGCAATCAATTTGTCAATCATTTGTCACTGTCCACGTCACCCAAGAAGAAAACTACCTAAACCAGATTAGCATCAGCATGTGGGATTTCATGCGAAAACAATTTAGAAAATATAAATTTGGAAAACATCTAGCTAAAAGGGAAAACTATAAAACAGCGCAGTTGGTACCTAGAAGAAAAGGCACAAAGTTAGTCAGTCACATTGTCATAGCTACCTATCCACACAATGGATCAGCAACAAAGTCAGTCTTCGTCTTCAGGTCATCAATAGATCAGCAATGTATCAGGCTCTCAAGAGTATGAGCCCAATGACAGAATCTCGAACTGCGTCTCCTGACGTCATCAGCATTCACCCCTCACATCTTCCTAAATTCGGAGGTTTTAGCCCCTTGTCATTACTACAGCTCCCAAAAGGATTAGCAAACATAGTAAACATAATGTGTAAACATAATGTGCTGTGTTATACAATTGGTTTTATCAATGCTTGTTTTACCAATGCTTGTTTTCTAATGTGAGCAGGTGTAGACATGTGCTTCTAATTGGGTGTGGTGACTCATCCACATGTGGAAACTCAACTGCTTTCCTGATTGGCTATAAATAGCAGAGTGAAGCATGCCTCCCTGCTTGGCTTTGTTTTGCTTCCTGATCTCAGCAGCCGATTTGGCAGTTCAGCCCCTGCTGTCATCCTCGTATTCAGGACTTTTGAGGCAATTCTTTTCTTCGTTCCTGTACCAGCTGACAACAGGCATTCCTCCAGCACTCCGGAAAAGACTGCAGCTAAGTGACTAGTATTCTCCAGGGAGTTTGTTCTTTGAGCGCCGCGCTTTCCTAGAACAGCTGGTGTATTTCAGACCTCGTATTTTGGCAGAGTGCTTATCTTGAAGAGACAAATGCATTTCTGAACATTCTACATTATTATTGTAGTTACTTGCCTAAATGTGCTTCAGTAAATCTGCTTGAGCTCAAGTACTACAAAAAGTGACAGTGCAATTTTAAAAGAGCATTTACGTGACTTTTCTTTCTCTAATAGTATAACTCTTGGATTTAAATTGTGTCATTCATGCCTGTGTTTCAGGTTTGAGGAATTTGCTTATGAAGGGGTTTTCACACACACAGTGAAACCAAACCAAACTGTGCCACCCTAACCTTTTAAACCCAGAGTGGACATTTGTATTTCTTGGACTGTTTTTGTTCCTTTTAGTTTAACCCTATGCATGTAGGAAAGTTATATGTGATATAATGAATGCCCTTGTTTGTCTTTCTTGTGCATGATAAGTGCAACCACAGTTCTAACTGTAGTGTGCAACATTGAATCTCTGTGAAGGCAACCCTAGTGTCGCAGTACTTACTGTTATGGTACTCAGTTTGGGTTTTTGGTAATGCAGTTTTAGTAATTGTGCCAACAGTTATTATTATCCAAGAAAAGTGCTGGAGCATCCCGGTGTTCTTCTACCGCTCCCGTGCCCATATCAGAAAGAGACATTCATTTTCAAGGAAGTTGAGTACACTTACTCTACTATCACTCTGTCAACAACGACCTGCCCCCCGAAGATACAGGGTGCCAGGCTGGACCGCAAGATGTGCCAGTGTTTTGTCTCTTTCTCTTCCACTCCCCCTTTCCTTTTGGGACACCTGCCGGGGTTTCTGTGTCCACCAGGAAGTGCCGAGAGGTGTTCCAGGAGGTCGGGGGCATACAATCGCCCCTGCAGATATCCTGCTTTTCAGGTGAGTGGCCCTGTCTCGACATCTCTATTCCAGCAGTCGAACAACTAATGGAGCATTTTGCCTTACACAGTAAGTCCCTCCCCAGTAGGGATACTGAACTTAAGTCACAGACTACAAACTTATGCAGTCCCTGGAAGTTGCCAATCTCAACCTGTACAGGATCTGTGATCGGATTTGTCAATTGTCTGTTTGCTACTCCCACAATCTGAACTGTTCTACCTGAAAGAGGTAAGTTCGGAACTTCTGCACTTGTCACTGTAGAGTTTGTAGCTCCTGTGTCCACTAAGAATGAGACTCTGTGCCCATCACCTTTCCCTTCAAAAAAGGTCCTCTCTGATCTACCTCTAAGGACGCTGCAAGCATACATGGCTCTTCATCTGAGCTAATACTCATCCATTCATCGTTTATTTCATTCTCACTATGTAATGGGAATTTGTGCACTGTGTCATTACTTCTGTCTTGTCTCTGACCTGTAACCTGCGGAGTAAGCATCATCTGTTGCTGTTCCATTGGGGCTTGAGTTATCTGCATTTGCTGTCTAGGTACCATAGGAACCTGCTGCTGCATTGGTTGCAACTGTGTCGCTTGTGCATGCGGCACTTGCACCTGCTGCTTGGGTTGAAAATTCTGCACTTGATTCTGAACATTCGGATTAAGTCCTCTCATTCTAGGGACTTTCACAGTTTGAAATGCATTGACATCTGCACCTTGCTGAACAGCACCATCCTGCACCATCAACGGAAACTCCCGCTTCCAGTGGCCCACGTTTCCGCAGACGACACAGTGACATCTTTTTCATCCCTTGCACATCATTTTGAACCACTACAGTATTCAAATCTGGACCACGATTCATGATGACTCCACGATGCCTACCTCTCATCTGAGGTTGGAACATGACAGTTCCCTGCTGCTGCGCCATTTGTTGCACTAGAACTCCTTGCACTCCTGTCTGAGCTGCCTTGATTTGCATCACCATCGCTTTCTCCTTCAACTTTTTCTGCTTCAACTCAATCTTATCACTACAGTATTTCGCTACTGCAACACCTCATCAATCGGCTTTGCTTGCCAGCAAATCAAATGACTCTTAATCATCTGCCCTATTTCTGGTCTTAATCCTTCGACGAAACTGAACACAAAGTGCAACATGTCTTTCCGCTCCATTACTTCTTTACCAATGTACTCTTTGAACGCTTTCAACCATCTCTCATAATAGGTATGTATTGACTATTTCGCCTCCTGTACTGTTCTGTCAATCCTCTGCCAGTCAATATTTTTAGGCGAGATTCTCGTCTTCAGGAACTTAATCACCTTATAGTGATGTTTCATCACTTCTGGTGATGGTGCACCTGTAACCTTATCCCTTTCCGGTTCACTTGTTGGCCAATCCACTGCTCTCTTACATTCAACTCATAAGTCAGCTGGAACCACTATTTCTAACAAAGTGTTCAAGCCTTCCCACAGACGTTTAGAAAGCTTCACAAATCTATCTGCCTGCTGGTACCACTCAACCAGTTTCTCTCTCAGCTTTGGATAATCATTTGTGAATGACAGTGTATCACTCCTATGCCATGGGACATGAACAAACTGCCCCACTGGAATTTACCTCATCAGTAAAATCATTACTGGATCCCTTTCTTTCTGAACACCTTCAGACCCTTCTTGTGAATCTCATTTCCGTTTATTCTTCTTCTTTGCCCAGCTGCCTTCCCACTTCTCTAATGCTCCCAAAATCTGAGCACTCTGCAATAATTCTTTTAGATGTGCTTTCATCCCTGTTGACCTCATGTGCTCAAAACCGTTTGCCTCAAAATCTAACCTGTAACTCCTTTTCAAATGTTTGGTTCTCTCAATCTCTATGTCATGATTATCTGCCAGATCTGCCAATTTCTGATGTATCTTGATCACTTCTCTTGTAATCCTTGGACACAAGTACCTCAACTCTTTTTCTGTGTAGGATTCCTATCTGTTCACTCCCATTGTTCCCTCAACTAGCTCAGCTATTTCTGTAGCTAATCTTACACGATTTATCTGTTCTTCACCCTTGGATGTATTTCGAGGAGTATTTAAACTATCCAACCATTCACTTAATTGCTGTGATGTTAATCCCTGTAATGGGATGTTACTAGCATTCAGCATTGGCACCTGTTGTACCACTGCACTTGGCGTCTGCGGTGTCAAAAGCTTCAAGCTCTGACTTGCACTCGGTCCATTTACTGCATCTGGGAGTGCAACAAGTGGACTAAGATCCATTAAAGGTCTAGATCCATCAAAGGTCTGACCCATAGATGATACCACCTGCACATGATCACTCACTCCCCTCCTCGCGAGGCTCTGTGACATTTCACCCTGTTCTCCTGCATTTGATTTCTTTTGCAGAAACAATGGTATGGCTGGACCAACAGTAATCGGTAGCGATATTGAATCTGTTGCTGCTCTGATACTCGCAATTTGTGGAAGAGCTACTCCCATAGTCTGATTCATCACTGGACTCACATCTGACTGTGTCCCTGTCATTAGCGTGAACTTCGGCAAACCCTGTACCTGTGCCTGAGACAAAAACATTGGAGTCGGCTCAGTCTGAACTAGAATCGGCCTCGGAATCACCTGCTCAGTCGGCATCACTAAGTTCGAATTTGTTTCAAGAACTGGTACATCTAGATAAATTATCTGTATCAATGGTGGGTGCATTTGCGCTTGGACCACCGAAGTAGTCACTGCATTTGGAGTACTCTGCACGACCCCTTGTATCTGCTCCTCATCTGTCTACACTGGTCCCACTGTTCCTATCACTTGAGCTGGAGCAGTTGGAACAGAACTAGTACTTGGACCCCCATCATGCGCTGCATATGGCAGAGGTCGATCCCTCAATATCTGTGTGATAAGATCCTCACCATCTGAATCGTCTTCATCTACATAAGTCTTTTTCTTCTTCTTATCTCTTGAACCCTTTTCTCTCTTGTCATCATCCTCCTTTTTATCTGTCTCATCTTACTCTGCAATAGCAGGAAACAACCTAACACCCTGTAATGTTGTCATTCTCCACTTCTTCTGTTCCCAGTCCCACCTTGCTTCTGCCAAGGACTTTTCTACTTTCCTTTCTGTCCTCTGGAACTTCATCTCTTGCTGCTGTCTGGCTACGAGCTCCCAAACTGCTAAAGCCTCAAACTGTGCTGTCCTTGGAAGTGCTTTGTCTCATATAATGTCATTCGCAACTGATCCAAAATTCTCAAATTAAACGTTCCATGCTCTGGAAACGCTAAAGCTCCCTGTTTCTCTGTCAATTTGCACTGCTGCTTTAACCAGAGGCATGGCGCGACACCTCGCTCCTCCATCACAATAAATGCTGGAGAATTTTCTGGTGCGGTAGGCTCCCCAACTGTCGCCTTAATGTAAGAATCACCCTTCATGGCACTTCTGTACGCTTTGAAAAACTTCAGTTTGCTATCTTTTGTGCATTTGATTCAATAAGGAAATGACTTTTACTCCCAAGATTCCCTTCACCCACTTGCTCAACCAATTGCCTCCTATGGACGGCTACCAATCCGCTCGTGACTCTTTTCACTAACCAACCTATCCCAGTCACAGTCACACACTGCGGCTGACAAAGTCTTGCGGTTTGCCTTCCTAAACTTCGACTCACACGGAACTAAAGCAAAATATTGCGAGCACTAATCCAAAAAACAATAACCAAAACAAACCTGCTGGTTTACTACAGGAAAGGTACACAATCGTTTCAGAAACCTTACGGATTTTCATTAATGGTCACGTAGTTATTCCTCTTTCTCAGTCTCCCACAGTCGCAAGTAAAATTCGACCCGCAAATTTCACTCTCAACTAATCAATGGGTCGGTCTGTCCTGGTGCACATAGGACTCGCCAAATCTAAGTTGAAAATTTCTCTTACTTACTTAACTCACACATCGACTTGTTGACCATGCCTGAACAACCTACTAAACCAGACAGATTACAACATGTAACCAAGTATCTCCTACACTTGTCAATATACTCCGGAGTCTTAGACCACGCAGAGTCCATACATCTCCAACAACCACGTGGACAATTTATTAGCACAAAGCGCCACACACATATGAAGTTTGACGACTTCCCTACTCTCATACTGCGGAGTACGTACACCCCTACTAAACCTCAACTGGAGTACACAAACTCCCTACTTTACCTCTCATACCTCACAATTCACCTGCAATTTGCATAAGCCTTTGCAAGCGCAATCCTACCACTTTTACACTATCAGAAGTATGCCAAGAACATACCCATCTTTACTAACGGGATCCAGGATCTGGGAAAGTAATTTCTGGGGACATCATCTTTGCTACAGTTGCCATTTCAGAAAAACGAAATTCAAACCTCATAAAAATGAACAACTAACCCTAACTTAAACTACCACCATAACCATCAGTCACCACATAACTAGTTCTCCAAGGAAACTAACCATCAGGCTGCTACCAAAACGGCAAACGCGCCTGGTCCTTAATAAGTAAACTTACAAGGGGACGCGTATAGGCCGATGAACCTTTTGGATTGCATGGAGTATCCTAGTCATGTAACGATCAGTGACATCAGTAATCAATGTAATCAATCAATAATCACTAAGAAAATCATTAGTCAATAGACAATTATAACCAACATTTAATGAATAATCACAACTCAATAAAGCGTTTAACAAATTTTATTT
Source organism: Pleurodeles waltl (assembly GCF_031143425.1). Taxonomy (NCBI): domain Eukaryota; kingdom Metazoa; phylum Chordata; class Amphibia; order Caudata; family Salamandridae; genus Pleurodeles; species Pleurodeles waltl. The sequence goes on along the minus strand of NC_090444.1, from coordinate 608,020,973 downwards.
CCCTATTAATTACAATTCTAATTGCATTTGATTTCAAACTTTTTTCAATCAGCTTAGAATTAGTTTATTAGCGACTACCAATAGCATAATCTATTCGTAACTTGAGAAAACATATCATCAAAAGCCTTAGCGTAAACCAACAAAGCTGAATATAACGACATTAATAGCAGAGTTCAGCAATCAATTCGTCAATCATTTGTCACTGTCCACGTCACCCAAGAAGAAAACTACCTAAACCAGATTAGCATCAGCATGTGGGATTTCATGCGAAAACAATTTAGAAAATATAAATTTGAAAAACATCTAGCTAAAAGGGAAAACTATAAAACAGCGCAGTTGGTACCTAGAAGAAAAGACACAAAGTTAGTAAGTCACATTGTCATAGCTACCTATCCACACAATGGATCAGCAACAAAGTCAGTCTTCGTCTTAAGGTCATCAATAGATCAGCAATGTATCAGGCTCTCAAGAGTATGAGCCCAATGACAGAATCTCGAACTGCGTCTCCTGACGTCATCAGCATTCACCCCTCACATCTCCCTAAATTCGGAGGTTTTAGCCCCTTGTCATTACTACAGCTCCCAAAAGGATTAGCAAACATAGTAAACATAATGTGTAAACATAATGTGCTGTGTTATACAATTGGTTTTATCAATGCTTGTTTTACCAATGCTTGTTTTCTAATGTGAGCAGGTGTAGACATGTGCTTCTAATTGGGTGTGGTGACTCATCCACATGTGGAAACTCAACTGCTTTCCTGATTGGCTATAAATAGCAGAGTGAAGCATGCCTCCCTGCTTGGCTTTGTTTTGCTTCCTGATCTCAGCAGCCGATTTGGCAGTTCAGCCCCTGCTGTCATCCTCGTATTCAGGACTTTTGAGGCAATTCTTTTCTTCGTTCCTGTACCAGCTGACAACAGGCATTCCTCCAGCACTCCGGAAAAGACTGCAGCTAAGTGACTAGTATTCTCCAGGGAGTTTGTTCTTTGAGCGCCGCGCTTTCCTAGAACAGCTGGTGTATTTCAGACCTCGTATTTTGGCAGAGTGCTTATCTTGAAGAGACAAATGCATTTCTGAACATTCTACATTATTATTGTAGTTACTTGCCTAAATGTGCTTCAGTAAATCTGCTTGAGCTCAAGTACTACAAAAAGTGACAGTGCAATTTTAAAAGAGCATTTACGTGACTTTTCTTTCTCTAATAGCATAACTCTTGGATTTAAATTGTGTCATTCATGCCTGTGTTTCAGGTTTGAGGAATTTGCTTATGAAGGGGTTTTCACACACACAGTGAAACCAAACCAAACTGTGCCACCCTAACCTTTTAAACCCAGAGTGGACATTTGTATTTCTTGGACTGTTTTTGTTCCTTTTAGTTTAACCCTATGCATGTAGGAAAGTTATATGTGATATAATGAATGCCCTTGTTTGTCTTTCTTGTGCATGATAAGTGCAACCACAGTTCTAACTGTAGTGTGCAACATTGAATCTCAGTGAAGGCAACCCTAGTGTCGCAGTACTTACTGTTATGGTACTCAGTTTGGGTTTTTGGTAATGCAGTTTTAGTAATTGTGCCAACAGTTATTATTATCCAAGAAAAGTGCTGGAGCATCCCGGTGTTCTTCTACCGCTCCCGTGTCCATATCAGAAAGAGACATTCATTTTCAAGGAAGTTGAGTACACTTACTCTACTATCACTCTGTCAACAACGACCTGCCCCCCGAAGATACAGGGTGTGAAGAACCAGAACCTTATGGGCCTGGCGGCGCAGGGTACGCCTGAAATCTCCTTGGATTCACCTGCCTCAACTAACAGAGACACGGGACACTCTGTCAGGCGTAAAAGATCAGATTTTATTAGCTGCAGCTAGTACAGTTGTCCAAGAAGTACACAAGGTATGTTCTCAGGAGACTGCCACTTTACTTTGTGGCGCACAATCTTATATACCGTATAAAAACATTTATTAACTACATACACTCCCAGAACACATAGAAGGGAGCCAGTAAGAATAGAACAGAGTCAATAGAAATGTCGGAAAACAAGACAGAACAAAGTATCAAGTGACTTAAGGTTGCCTCCCCTCCAGCTGTGTTTGTCACCCCTCCCTTGAACTAATTCATTAACTGATCCACAACGAAGTTGCATGTGGTGCGATAAGTTTGTGTGCGTTTGGAGGACAGTTGTGAAATGAGAGAATACTAGCAAAGGACAGCGAAGGCCAGACGATAAGATAAGATCGGCGGAGAATAGTGTGAGCCTACAGATAGTTGAAACAAGGATTAGAAAACCAGACAGGGATTAGTGTACTCGGTCAGACCTTAATACCAGTCTTGTAAAGATAGAGGCAGAAGACTGTTTTGAACACCATGTTGCAGAATAAGCAGAAAAGGCAGAATGGACTTCGTTCGCTGTGCTGCCTGAGTGAAGGCAACATAAAATGGCGGCGGGCCACAAAATGGCGGGTCGATACGATCGTATTAAAAATCGAATTTCCTCAGACCCTCCTTTTGCCAGAACTCAGGCAAGATACACAAACTCATGTTAATCTGAGTCGATGTCTATGGCCATGAGGTCATCAAGCTGTTGCTGTACCATCATTTTGATATTCTCTGCTCTTTGTGACTTGGGTTTGGGAATACATGCAGTAGCACATAGGTTGCAGACGGCAGGACCGCAGTGCATACAAAGACAACAAGAGAATATAAAAGCTAAAATTACTCCAAAGAATGTCAATACCTTCCAACCCCATTTGGACAGTAATCCCCAAAACCACTCTGAAAAGGACCAATCTCCTTCGTCCTGATGAATCGACTCGGAGATTATGTGTAACTTAGAGATAGCTTGGTATACTGTCGGAGCGTCATTAGGTATGAAAATACAGCAACTTGATCCGATCAATTTGCATACTCCACCACGGTCCGCAAGAACAAAGTCTAAGGCAACACGGTTCTGCAAGGTCATAAGACGATCAGCCTGTAGTTCAGCTGTAATGTTACTTAAAGCTCCTACAGTGATGTCTATGGTGGTTTCTACGACACGAACCAATTGCCTTATATTTCTGCTGTTGGCCATTGGACCCCAGAAGGGAAGAAATCCTTTGAGGAAATCTCCTCCCTCTTGTCCTGCTGTGTCTTTCGAATCCACAATCCCTCTGCCATATCTATTTTTATGATGGTTCGCAGGAGCGGTGTATGTAGGGGGAAGAAGAAAGGCTATATAACAAGTACCAGAAAAATCAGCTGGCAACCATGTATAAGCCCTATCGTGGCAAACGAAGTATGTACCTTGAGATGGTACTAACGGCGGTGAATTCAGGGCTGAATAAACATATGTATGGGAACATAAACTTTCTCTTTGTCCGGTGTTTGGAGTTCTACCATTTATTTGCAGACAGAAATTTCCTTGTTGGGGTATGACCCGTATCGGAGGAGATTTTCCTTGCTTAACCTTATCATTTAGTTATGTTCCAATTGGTATATGCTTTTCTTTCATCTATGGAAGCTTCACTTTTTTCCATGATTTTAGCCATAGCTACCATTCCCTTTATCAATAAACTATGACTGAAATCTGAACCAACACTATGTGAACTGACAGGTTGTTTAATTTTACTTTGATATGCATTATTGAAAATGACAAAATAAGCCCAAGCGGAACCTTCATAGGAGAATGGAAGAACTAAATATGGCATTCCTTTTTCTACCGTATGTGGTATGAGTCCACACACCCAACAGTCAGTTGTATTGATCACTAACTGATGTTGATGTAACAACTGGACGAAGGAATTGTTAAAGTATTCAGTTCTTCTGATGAGTTCATGCTGGGGAAGAGTGTGGAATAGGTGCGGAGAGATAGTAGAAGAGGATGTAGAGGTAGGAGAAGAGACAACTTTTTGCTGCAGAGTAATAATGATCCAGTTTACAGATGCCAAAAGAATACACGACAATATAATGATGCATAGAGCAATACTACAACGACTATATATTTCTTTACAATTATTCTTTACATTTTTACTTTCTCTTTTATCTAATGTAGCCTCCATCTTTCTAAGTGGATGCTCACGGCAATCTTCCTCAATCACTGTAGTCACGATTATCTACCGTCCTATGACACTGTGAGGTCCTGCAGGCCTATTGCCACTTACTCAGGTCGTAACTAAGACTCCTACCGTGACCCTGCAACCGGGATAGAGTACTACATAGGAGAGAAAGTTACAAGTTCTTTGGTCTTGGTCTCAAATTATAGCGTTCTTGTCCAGAGGCAGTCTGGTTTTGAAACAATGTTCCTGGATTTGTCGTGTTCAAGCGACGATGCGATGGTATTGCTTCTTGAAGGATGTCGTCGTCCTCTTTCTCAGAAAGTGTTCCAATTAGACGCGCATCACTGAATGGTACAAATTGCGGAACTTTCTCACTTTCAGAGTCACTGATGCCTCTACGGACCCACTGATCGAAAGGCAAGGGCAAAGGCACTTTCTTGCAGTGCAAGGCATGCACCCAGTTTTTCTTTCCTTCGACTTTAACTGCTGTTCTTGTGGTCAAAAGAACCAGGCGTGGCTCTCTCCATCTGGGCTCCAAATTTCTCTGTCGCTGGAAATTTTTCGTGCAGACCCAGTCACCTGGTCGGATGGAATGACCTGGGTCTGTGGAAGCCTCTGGTAGAGCACTCTGAACCTGTTGATGAAGAACACGCAATTTAGTTGTAAGGTCATGCAAGTAGTCAATCAACATCGGGTATGGCAAGTCTGAGTATTTCTTAGGGCGAGGAATTCCCCATACATTAGCTGGGCGACCAAATATCACTTCGTAAGGGCTAAGCCCCAAACGAGAGTGTACTGCTGTTCTGGTGGACAGAAGAGCCAATGGTAAAGCATCAGGCCAATTAATTCCTGTGCTAGCTTGCACCTTAGCAATTTTAAGCTTCAAGGTTCCATTGTAGCATTCTACTAAACCAGCCGACTGTGGGTGATTCGCCGCGTGGAACTTCTGTTTTATGCCAAGACCTGCACAAACTTTTTGCATGACTTGACCCACAAATTCGCTCCCATTGTCACTCCAGACAATGCGCGGCAAACCAAACCTAGGGAAGAATTCTTTCAAAAGTATTTTGGCAGTTGATAAAGCAGTATTGTCCTTCAGAGGGTAGGCTTCTACCCATCTAGAAAAAGCACATACTACCACCAGAACATATTTGAGGTTGTTGCATCGTTCCATGTGAATATAATCGATCTGCAACACCTCAAATGGATATGTTGGAGGAGCAAAATGACCTGCTGGAGTTGGGGTTCCCTTTCCCGGATTGTACATCAAGCAAACAATACAATGTTTTACTACATTATTTGCACACTTTGGGATCCCCTCATTTTGCCACACTGGAGCCAGAAGTTTACATATTCCTTTTGCACTTAGGTGAGCTGGACCATGTGCCATAGTAACTACAGGTAGTACATAAGCATCTGGTAACAGCCAACGTTGATGTTCTGATAATTCAACCCAACATCCCATCTCATCTAACATTCCTGTACTTTCCTTCCACTTTTTCAACTCATTCTCCGTAGCCTCTCCTTGAATTGATTTCACACTCTCTACTGTATCTTCACACATTCCCTTTTCTCTTACGCAGTTTGCGGGACCTGCAACATACATTCGACTTGTGTTGTCTCTGGCTGTCTTTTTCGCTACCTCATCTGCAAATGCATTTCCTCGACCAACATCGTCCACAATCTTTTTGTGTGCACTACACTTCACGATCGCTATCTGAGTAGGCATTGTAAGTGACTCAAGAAGTTCAGTCACTAATTGACCATGTTGTATCTTAGTACCATGGGAAGTAAAGAATCCTCTTTCCTTCCATAAACGCCCAAAGTTAAACGCTACACCAAAAGCGTATTGGCTATCAGTGTACACGTTTACTCTTTTTCCTTTGGATAACACACACGCTCTAGTTAAGGCTATCAATTCAGCTGCCTGAGCTGAATTATGTCTAATGCGTGCTGTCTCCACAATCGTATGCAAAGTAGTAATAGCGTAGGCTGAAACTGTATCTCCATTCGGGAGCTTGAAACAAGAACCATCTACCCATAGTGTTCCATCTGGATTCACCAATGGCGTGTCTTTTAGGTCAATTCTACCCTTAGTCTCTTCTTCAGTACGGAGAAAACAATCATGCTGTTCAGAGACATCTCTCTCTTCTGGAAGAGGCAACAAAGTAGCTGGATTCAGGGTATTACATCGTTTGATGTGTATGTGACTAGCCAAAAGCGTCAGCTCATATCCGGACAACCGAGCACTCGTAAGATGCTGCGTTTTTGTCCTATTTAGTAAAATATCCACTGCATGTGGTACCATAACAATGAGAGTATTATCTAGCACTACTCCAGCAGACTGTCGAATAGAAATTGCTGCTGCCGCTGTCGCCTTAAGACAACTAGGCAATGCTTTAGCTACTGGATCTAACGTAGCTGAGAAATATGCGCATGGTCGCTGTTGATCTCCAAAACGCTGCGTTAAGACTGACAATGCACAACCCTCTCTTTCGTGGACATAGAGCGTAAAGGGCTTACTGTAATCAGGAGTACCCAATACAGGAGCAGAACACAAAGCAATACGCAAATCAGTAAAACTCTTCTGACACTCGTCAGTCCACGGAAGAGGCTGAGGCGTATCTTTTAAAGTTAGCGCCAACAGCGGTTTAGCCAATAAAGAGAAACTCGGAATCCACTGTCTACAATAAGAAGTAATGCCCAAAAAGGCACGTACCTCTCTTTGTGTGGATGGCACTGACATTTGTGCAATTGCCTGAATTCGTTCGGGGGTCAATCGTCGTCCCTCCTTTGACAAGAGATGACCCAAATAAGTCACCTCGCGACAGACATATTGTAATTTAGAAGGGGAAACCTTGTGATTCAGATCAAACAAATGACGCAACAGTGCAACGGTCACGTTTTTGCAAATCTCCTCTGAATCAGCGGCAACTAATAAGTCATCCATGTACTGAATGAGAGCGGCACCGGACGTTAAGGAAAAAGCATCAAGATGACATTTTAGAGCTTGACTGTAAACAGAGGGACTTTCACAATAACCTTGAGGTGCGCGTTTAAACCGGAAGCTTCGGCCTCCGAGGGAAAAACCAAAAATATCTCTACTCTCTTCGGCGATGGGAATACTAAAGAAAGCATTCTTTAAATCGATAACTGAAAACCAAGTCGCTGTAGAAGGTATCATCGTCAACAGAGCAGTGATATCTGGGACTACAGGAAACTGCGGTACGACAATCTTGTTTACCTCCCGAAGATCAATTACAAAACGATAAACAGGAGGCTGAGAAGGATCAGTGCGTTTAAGAACCGGAAGAACAGGACTGTTACATATATTTCCTCTCGTTTCCTCAACCACACCCTTCTGAATCAAATCATGGACAATTTCCAGAAGTGCTTTCTCACCCTCAGTAGAGATTCTGTATTGCGGAATACGTGGCATTTCAGCATTGGGCTTAAGAGTAACAACATAAGGTGGGATCTCAAGACAACCAACGTCATTCGGACCCGTAGCCCAAAGCGTTTCGGGAAGAGAAAGCAATTCAGGTGGGAATTGATCTTTTGATAAGTACATTGGACTAGTCATTTTCTGTCCTAGAGTGAGGTATACACAAGAAGGTGAACAATATATCGTAGCATGCATTCTTTTTAATAGATCTAAACCCAACAGATTTTCACCACAACCATTCGTCAGAAGAAGCGGAGCTTCTAAATCATAAGGGCCTATTGAAACAGGCAAAGGGCAAGAAACTGGATTGCGAACAGGGGCGCCAGAAAATCCTACAGATACATTCGTTAAGCCAGACAAAGGTGCGCCAGGGAGTTTAGAATGAATGATAGAGCTTCTCATGGCACCAGTATCTAAAAGAAATGGCTCTGAAACACCCATTGTAGTGACATTAACATAAGGTCCATTCTGATCCACTGGAATTGACGTAACCCCCTTACTTTGTCCATGGCTGTCCTATTCAAAATGAAGACTTTCATTCCCTCCTTCAATATACTGATCCTCACTGTAATACTGTGTAGACCTAACATTTTGCTGGTCAAAGTAATTTCCGGAATTTGGAGGAACAAAAGAACGCTGCCCTTGGGTTAACACACCTCGACCTCTACCTCTATTTGCTGACTGAAGACCACCACGACCTCGTGAAGCAGATGTTGCTCCATTACGCTGCAACAATGCCGGACAACTGTTCTTAAAATGACCTTCCTCCCTACAATAAGCACATTGATTGGGACCTAGCAAAGGTCTTGGAATGAATGGTTCAGGCTTTTGATACAACCTCTGAAACTGCGGAGGCTGTTGAAACTGAGGCTGAACATAACGAGGAGGATAAGCCTGTTGCAAGAGAACTTTAGTTTTTAATTCTTTCGTCTTTTTCTCTTGTTTTTCCCTCTCTTCTTTGTCTCTATTTTCATAATATTGTGCAGTAGCCAATATCTGGGCGGAAGAAGAAACTGCCCATGAACTCTCGGAGTCTTTTAGCTTGTGTGATAGTTCAGGAAGCAAGTTATATACGAACTTATCCACAAATAATCGCTGTCCCCCTTCTGTAGCCATATCTTGACCACTGTGATCAATGAATGTCTCCTCGAATCGAGTAAAGAAATCGGAAACACTTTCATCTTTCTTTTGTTTACATGCTGCTAGCTTATCCCAATTAACTCTCAAAGCAGGCATCATTGTTTTCATTAATGTAATAATCCTACCAGGGAGTTCTGAGATCAAAGCGTCGGGCTTTGCACCACCTACTTGACCTCTATCTGCGGCAATAATAGCGTTCCAATCGCCGCCTAATTCTTGAGCGTGATCCTCTCTACGAATTTTAGCCCATATTGTCTGTGGAACTACATTTCCCATCAACATGTCAATATCTGCTAGATTCATAGTACATGCATCAACTGTTTGCGACAACTCTTTATAGTAACCAGCAGGATTTTTGCGTGAATCTGGTAGTGACTGTTTAAGTGCTAAAACTTCAGACCTTTTCCAGGGGACATGTATCCATATGCGCTGAAAATGCGCAGGAATAGCTGGATTAGCACCTGCTGCTGCAACTTCTTCCTTCCATATTGGAGAAACCTCTCTCATGGGATAGTTTTTCAGTGCTGTCCTAACTGAAGGATCAGAATCAGGAAAAGTCTGTGAGAACAATAGGGATCTGAAAGAAATAAGTGTTCTGACAGCGTTTTCAACCTTAGGACCCACAATAAGTCCTTTGTCAAAGTCATCCTGAACATCTAACAGATCCTGTGGGACCGAACCCAAATTCATATCCTCCCATTCTTTAGCGAGAGTATCGCACATAACTTTAAAAACATATCTCTGCGTAGGTGCATTCCATTGCAGAAAGGTGGACATAATATCAGACGTACTATATTGGGGACCCTTCTTGATCCATCTACAAGCAAGTGAGTCCAATTTTTCTCGCTCTTCGGAGTCTGGGAATTGACTACGAGACTGTCTTCGAGAAAAAGCTGGAGACACATTTAAAGCTTCAAAGAAAGGTGATAAGAGACCAGAGACAGTATCTGTAAATCGCTTACGCGTAGATGGAGAATTTGACATAAGGATAGGGGACAAGGTATTAGGTGAATTAACTAAAGGAGCATTTGGAATTGCCAAAGGAGCAGAAGGCAAAGGAGTTAAAGGCAAAGCTGGCATAGGCAATACTTGAGGAGGCAAATGTGGAAAAGCTGGAGCAGGCGGAAGCACAACTGGCGGCTGAACAGGCTGTAACATCGGGGGTGCATTAGCACCTTGTACATAGGGCGGAGGCAATTTCAATAAGTGGGACATTAAGGAATCTTCCTCAAAATCTTTTCTTTTATCAAGGGAAGAGATAGGCAACGTCGGATAGCATTTATCTATTGCCATTCGATGCTGTCTGTCTGAAATTTCCATTGCATTATCTATTTCATCATCTTTGAATTGCTGAGCAGCCTGTATAATCGTCATTCCCTGTGTTTTCCTATCTCGTTTCGCTTGTTTAATTTCTCTCTGTTTGGCTTCCTTACGCCAAAGGCGAAAAGAGTCAAACATTGCCGGCCGGGCTTTTCTTTTAAATAACGTTGCTTCTAAATTATCTAGCACATCAGTTTCGAAACTACCATTTTTTGGCCATTTTAAAACACCATCTTTCTGTGTATATCGGGTCCATGTCTTATTAAAGGCAATAGGACCAACACCATGTTTAGAATAGAGCTCATATGTGGGAGTTCCAACCGAAGGAATCGGACAGGAGTCCTCAAGCTGGGAGTCCCTATTACAACCAAAGCAACAAAGTTTTCCAAACTTAGTCAGACCAGACATCTCACGATTTTTACTGGCTGTTCACAAACATCAAGGGGGTAAAACTTTCAGTTTACACAGCACAAATGCACTTACCCCACGGCTTTGGCCACTGCAATGGCCAAATCTAAGAACCGAAGGACAAAACAAAGACCAAAATTTGTGGGCGCGACCCACCAAATACTTAACTAAGGATGTCTTCTTACACCAACAGAGGCCCGTCTATCGTCTCGCTTTACCATACATCATCAAAGAAAGGGCCAAGGCAGGGCGGCAGTCAGGGCAGCAGTCGTCAGTAGCCGTCAGGAAGGAGTAACCGCGCTGAAAAAGACCTTCGGACCACTTCGACATACAGGGGTCGCTTGACGTGGCTCGCGATTCCTCCAGAATTTTCCCGCGGGGTCCCTCACGACCTTCAGGCAGAACCGGTACCGCTGAAGCCGCCCCACGTTGGGCGCCAGTTGAAGAACCAGAACCTTATGGGCCTGGCGGCGCAGGGTACGCCTGAAATCTCCTTGGATTCACCTGCCTCAACTAACAGAGACACGGGACACTCTGTCAGGCGTAAAAGATCAGATTTTATTAGCTGCAGCTAGTACAGTTGTCCAAGAAGTACACAAGGTATGTTCTCAGGAGACTGCCACTTTACTTTGTGGCGCACAATCTTATATACCGTATAAAAACATTTATTAACTACATACACTCCCAGAACACATAGAAAGGAGCCAGTAAGAATAGAACAGAGTCAATAGAAATGTCGGAAAACAAGACAGAACAAAGTATCAAGTGACTTAAGGTTGCCTCCCCTCCAGCTGTGTTTGTCACCCCTCCCTTGAACTAATTCATTAACTGATCCACAACGAAGTTGCATGTGGTGCGATAAGTTTGTGTGCGTTTGGAGGACAGTTGTGAAATGAGAGAATACTAGCAAAGGACAGCGAAGGCCAGACGATAAGATAAGATCGGCGGAGAATAGTGTGAGCCTACAGATAGTTGAAACAAGGATTAGAAAACCAGACAGGGATTAGTGTACTCGGTCAGACCTTAATACCAGTCTTGTAAAGATAGAGGCAGAAGACTGTTTTGAACACCATGTTGCAGAATAAGCAGAAAAGGCAGAATGGACTTCGTTCGCTGTGCTGCCTGAGTGAAGGCAACATAAAATGGCGGCGGGCCACAAAATGGCGGGTCGATACGATCGTATTAAAAATCGAATTTCCTCAGGTGCCTGGCTGGACCGCAAGATGTGCCAATGTTTTGTCTCTTTCTCTTCCACTCCCCCATTCCTTTTGGGACACTTGCCGGGGTTTCTGTGTCCACCAGGAAGTGCCGAGAGGTGTTCCAGGAGGTCGGGGCATACAATCGCCCCTGCAGATATCCTGCTTTTCAGGTGAGTGGCCCTGTCTCGACATCTCTATTCCAGCAGTCGAACAACTAATGGAGCATTTTGCCTTACACAGTAAGTCCCTCCCCAGTAGGGATACTGGACTTAAGTCACAGACTACAAACTTATGCAGTCCCTGGAAGTTGCCAATCTCAACCTGTACTGGATCTGTGATCGGATTTGTCAATTGTCTGTTTGCTACTCCCACAATCTGAACTGTTCTACCTGAAAAAGGTAAGTTCGGAACTTCTGCACTTGTCACTGTAGAGTTTGTAGCTCCTGTGTCCACTAAGAATGAGACTCTGTGCCCATCACCTTTCCCTTCAAAAAAGGTCCTCTCTGATCTACCTCTAAGGACGCTGCAAGCATACATGGCTCTTCATCCGAGCTAATACTCATCCATTCATCGTTTATTTCATTCTCACTATGTAATGGGAATTTGTGCACTGTGTCATTACTTCTGTCTTGTCTCTGACCTGTAACCTGCGGAGTAAGCATCATCTGTTGCTGTTCCATTGGGGCTTGAGTTATCTGCATTTGCTGTCTAGGTACCATAGGAACCTGCTGCTGCATTGGTTGCAACTGTGTCGCTTGTGCATGCGGCACTTGCACCTGCTGCTTGGGTTGACAATTCTGCACTTGATTCTGAACATTCGGATTAAGTCCTCTCATTCTAGGGACTTTCACAGTTTGAAATGTATTGACATCAGCACCTTGCTGAACAGCACCATCCTGCACCATCAATGGAAACTCCCGCTTCCAGTGGCCCACGTTTCCGCACAGACGACACAGTGACATCTTTTTCATCCATTGCACATCATTTTGAACCACTACAGTATTCAAATCTGGACCACGATTCATGATGACTCCACAACGCCTACCTCTCATCTGAGGTTGGAACATGACAGTTCCCTGCTGCTGCGGCATTTGTTGCACTAGAACTCCTTGCACTCCTGTCTGAGCTGCCTTGATTTGCATCACCATCGCTTTCTCCTTCAACTTTTTCTGCTTCAACTCAATCATATCACTACAGTATTTCGCTACTGCAACACCTCATCAATCGGCTTTGCTTGCCAGCAAATCAAATGACTCTTAATCACCTGCCCTAATTCTGGTCTTAATCCTTCGACGAACCAGAACACAAAGTGCAACATGTCTTTCGGCTCCATTACTTCTTTACCAATGTACTCTTTGAACGCTTTCAACAATCTCTCATAATAGGTATGTATTGACTATTTCGCCTCCTGTACTGTCCTGTCAATCCTCTGCCAGTCAATATTTTTAGGCGAGATTCTCGTCTTCAGGAACTTAATCACCTTATAGTAATGTTTCATCACTTCTGGTGATGGTGCACCTGTCACCTTATCCCTTTCCGGTTCACTTGTTGGCCAATCCACTGCTCTCTTACATTCAACTCATAAGTCAGCTGGAACCACTATTTCTAACAAAGTGTTCAAGCCTTCCCACAGACGTTTAGAAAGCTTCACAAATCTATCTGCCTGCTGGTACCACTCAACCAGTTTCTCTCTCAGCTTTGGATAATCATTTGTGAATGACAGTGTATCACTCCTATGCCATGGGACATGAACAAACTGCCCCACTGGAATTTACCTCATCAGTAAAATCATTACTGGATCCCTTTCTTTCTGAACACCTTCAGACCCTTCTTGTGAATCTCTTTTCCGTTTATTCTTCTTCTTTGCCCAGCTGCCTTCCCAATTCTCTAATGCTCCCAAAATCTGAGCACTCTGCAATAATTCTTTTAGATGTGCTTTCATCCCTGCTGACCTCATGTGCTCGAAACCCTTTGCCTCAAAATCTAACCTGTAACTCCTTTTCAAATGTTTGGTTCTCTCAATCTCTATGTCATGATTATCTGCCAGATCTGCCAATTTCTGATGTATCTTGATCACTTCTCTTGTAATCCTTGGACACAAGTACCTCAACTCTTTTTCTGTGTAGGATTCCTATCTGTTCACTCCCATTGTTCCCTCAACTAGCTCAGCTATTTCTGTAGCTAATCTTACACAATTTATCTGTTCTTCACCCTTGGATGTATTTCGAGGAGTATTTAAACTATCCAACCATTCACTCAATTGCTGTGATGTTAATCCCTGTAATGGGATGTTACTAGCATTCGGCATTGGCACCTGTTGTACCACTGCACTTGGCGTCTGCGGTGTCAAAAGCTTCAAGCTCTGACTTGCACTCGGTCCATTTACTGCATCTGGGAGTGCAACAAGTGGACTAAGATCCATTAAAGGTCTAGATCCATCAAAGGTCTGACCCATAGATGATAGCACCTGCACATGATCACTCACTCCCCTCCTCGCGAGGCTCTGTGACATTTCACCCTGTTCTCCTGCATTTGATTTCTTTTGCAGAAACAATGGTATGGCTGGACCAACAGTAATCGGTAGCGATATTGAATCTGTTGCTGCTCTGATACTCGCATTTTGTGGAAGAGCTACTCCCATAGTCTGATTCATCACTGGACTCACATCTGACTGTGTCCCTGTCATTAGCGTGAACTTCGGCAAACCCTGTACCTGTGCCTGAGACAAAAACATTGGAGTCGACTCAGTCTGAACTAGCATTGGCCTCGGAATCACTTGCTCAGTCGGCATCACTAAGTTCGAATTTGTTTCAAGAACTGGTACATCTAGATAAATTATCTGTATCAATGGTGGGTGCATTTGCGCTTGGACCACCGAAGTAGTCACTGCATTTGGAGTACTCTGCACGACCCCTTGTATCTGCTCCTCATCTGTCTGCACTGGTCCCACTGTTCCTATCACTTGAGCTGGAGCAGTTGCAACAGAACTAGTACTTGGACCCCCATCATGCGCTGCATATGGCAGAGGTCGATCCCTCAATATCTGTGTGATAAGATCCTCACCATCTGAATCTTCTTCATCTACATAAGTCTTTTTCTTCTTCTTATCTCTTGAACCCTTTTCTCTCTTGTCATCATCCTCTTTTTTATCTGTCTCATCTTACTCTGCAATAGCAGGAAACAACCTAACACCCTGTAATGTTGTCATTCTCCACTTCTTCTGTTCCCAGTCCCACCTTGCTTCTGCCAAGGACTTTTCTACTTTCCTTACTGTCCTCTGGAACTTCATCTCTTGCTGCTGTCTGGCTACGAGCTCCCAAACTGCGAAAGCCTCAAACTGTGCTGTCCTTGGAAGTGGCTTTGTCTCATATAATGTCATTCGCAACTGATCCAAAATTCTCAAATTAAACGTTCCATGCTCTGGAAACGCTAAAGCTCCCTGTTTCTCTGTCAATTTGCACTGCTGCTTTAACCAGAGGCATGGCGCGACACCTCGCTCCTCCATCACAATAAATGCTGGAGAATTTTCCGGTGCGGAAGGCTTCCCAACTGTCGCCTTAATGTAAGAATCACCCTTCATGGCACGTCTGAACGCTTTGAAAAACTTCATTTTGCTATCTTTTGTGCATTTGATTCAATAAGGAAATGACTTTTACTCCCAAGATTCCCTTCACCCACTTTCACAACCAATTGCCTCCTATGGACGGCTGCCAATCCGCTCGTGACTCTTTTCACTAACCAACCTATCCCAGTCACACTCACACACTGCGGCTGACAAAGTCTTGCGGTTTGCCTTCCTAAACTTCGACTCACACGGAACTAAAGCAAAATATTGCGAGCACTAATCCAAAAAACTATAACCAAAACAAACCTGCTGGTTTACTACAGGAAAGGTACACAATCGTTTCAGAAACCTTACGGATTTTCATTAATGGTCACGTAGTTATTACTCTTTCTCAGTCTCCCACAGTCGCAAGTAAAATTCGACCCATGAATTTCACTCTCAACTAATCAATGGGTCGGTCTGTCCTGGTGCACATAGGACTCGCCAAATCTAAGTTGAAAATTTCTCTTACTTACTTAACTCACACATAGACTTGTTGACCACGCCTGAACAACCTACTAAATCAGACAGATTACAACATGTAACCAAGTATCTCCTACACTTGTCAATATACTCCGGAGTCTTAGACCACGCAGAGTCCATACATCTCCAACAACCACGTGGACAATTTATTAGCACAAAGCGCCACACACATATGAAGTTTGACGACTTCCCTACTCTCATACTGCGGAGTACATACACCCCTACTAAACCTCAACTGGAGTACACAAACTCCCTACTTTACCTCTCATACCTCACAATTCACCTGCGATTTGCATAAGCCTTTGCAAGCGCAATCCTACCACTTTTACACTATCACAAGTATGCCAAGAACATACCCATCTTTACTAACGGGATCCAGGATCTGGGAAAGTAATTTCTGGGGACATCATCTTTGCTACAGTTGCCATTTCAGAAAAACGAAATTCAAACCTCATAAAAATGAACAACTAACCCTAACTTAAACTACCACCATAACCATCAGTCACCACATAACTAGTTCTTCAAGGAAACTAACCATCAGGCTGCTACCAAAACGGCAAACGCGCCTGGTCCTTAATAAGTAAACTTACAAGGGGACGCGTATAGGCCGATGAACCTTTTGGATCGCATGGAGTATCCTAGTCATGTAACGATCAGTGACATCAGTAATCAATGTAATCAATCAATAATCACTAAGAAAATCATTAGTCAATAGACAATTATAACCAACATTTAATGAATAATCACAACTCAATAAAGCGTTTAACAAATTTTATTTCCCTATTAATTGCAATTCTAATTGCATTTGATTTCAAACTTTTTTCAATCAGCTTAGAATTAGTTTATTAGCGACTACCAATAGCATAATCTATTCGTAACTTGAGAAAACATATCATCAAAAGCCTTAGCGTAAACCAACAAAGCTGAATATAACGACATTAATAGCAGAGTTCAGCAATCAATTTGTCAATCATTTGTCACTGTCCACGTCACCCAAGAAGAAAACTACCTAAACCAGATTAGCATCAGCATGTGGGATTTCATGCGAAAACAATTTAGAAAATATAAATTTGGAAAACATCTAGCTAAAAGGGAAAACTATAAAACAGCGCAGTTGGTACCTAGAAGAAAAGGCACAAAGTTAGTCAGTCACATTGTCATAGCTACCTATCCACACAATGGATCAGCAACAAAGTCAGTCTTCGTCTTCAGGTCATCAATAGATCAGCAATGTATCAGGCTCTCAAGAGTATGAGCCCAATGACAGAATCTCGAACTGCGTCTCCTGACGTCATCAGCATTCACCCCTCACATCTTCCTAAATTCGGAGGTTTTAGCCCCTTGTCATTACTACAGCTCCCAAAAGGATTAGCAAACATAGTAAACATAATGTGTAAACATAATGTGCTGTGTTATACAATTGGTTTTATCAATGCTTGTTTTACCAATGCTTGTTTTCTAATGTGAGCAGGTGTAGACATGTGCTTCTAATTGGGTGTGGTGACTCATCCACATGTGGAAACTCAACTGCTTTCCTGATTGGCTATAAATAGCAGAGTGAAGCATGCCTCCCTGCTTGGCTTTGTTTTCCTTCCTGATCTCAGCAGCCGATTTGGCAGTTCAGCCCCTGCTGTCATCCTCGTATTCAGGACTTTTGAGGCAATTCTTTTCTTCGTTCCTGTACCAGCTGACAACAGGCATTCCTCCAGCACTCCGGAAAAGACTGCAGCTAAGTGACTAGTATTCTCCAGGGAGTTTGTTCTTTGAGCGCTGCGCTTTCCTAGAACAGCTGGTGTATTTCAGACCTCGTATTTTGGCAGAGTGCTTATCTTGAAGAGACAAATGCATTTCTGAACATTCTACATTATTATTGTAGTTACTTGCCTAAATGTGCTTCAGTAAATCTGCTTGAGCTCAAGTACTACAAAAAGTGACAGTGCAATTTTAAAAGAGCATTTACGAGACTTTTCTTTCTCTAATAGCATAACTCTTGGATTTAAATTGTGTCATTCATGCCTGTGTTTCAGGTTTGAGGAATTTGCTTATGAAGGGGTTTTCACACACACAGTGAAACCAAACCAAACTGTGCCACCCTAACCTTTTAAACCCAGAGTGGACATTTGTATTTCTTGGACTGTTTTTGTTCCTTTTAGTTTAACCCTATGCATGTAGGAAAGTTATATGTGATATAATGAATGCCCTTGTTTGTCTTTCTTGTGCATGATAAGTGCAACCACAGTTCTAACTGTAGTGTGCAACATTGAATCTCTGTGAAGGCAACCCTAGTGTCGCAGTACTTACTGTTATGGTACTCAGTTTGGGTTTTTGGTAATGCAGTTTTACTAATTGTGCCAACAGTTATTATTATCCAAGAAAAGTGCTGGAGCATCCCGGTGTTCTTCTACCGCTCCCGTGCCCATATCAGAAAGAGACATTCATTTTCAAGGAAGTTGAGTACACTTACTCTACTATCACTCTGTCAACAACGACCTGCCCCCCGAAGATACAGGGTGCCAGGCTGGACCGCAAGATGTGCCAGTGTTTTGTCTCTTTCTCTTCCACTCCCTCTTTCCTTTTGGGACACCTGCCGGGGTTTCTGTGTCCACCAGGAAGTGCCGAGAGGTGTTCCAGGAGGTCGGGGGCATACAATCGCCCCTGCAGATATCCTGCTTTTCAGGTGAGTGGCCCTGTCTCGACATCTCTATTCCAGCAGTCGAACAACTAATGGAGCATTTTGCCTTACACAGTAAGTCCCTCCCCAGTAGGGATACTGAACTTAAGTCACAGACTACAAACTTATGCAGTCCCTGGAAGTTGCCAATCTCAACCTGTACTGGATCTGTGATCGGATTTGTCAATTGTCTGTTTGCTACTCCCACAATCTGAACTGTTCTACCTGAAAGAGGTAAGTTCGGAACTTCTGCACTTGTCACTGTAGAGTTTGTAGCTCCTGTGTCCACTAAGAATGAGACTCTGTGCCCATCACCTTTCCCTTCAAAAAAGGTCCTCTCTGATCTACCTCTAAGGACGCTGCAAGCATACATGGCTCTTCATCTGAGCTAATACTCATCCATTCATCGTTTATTTCATTCTCACTATGTAATGGGAATTTGTGCACTGTGTCATTACTTCTGTCTTGTCTCTGACCTGTAACCTGCGGAGTAAGCATCATCTGTTGCTGTTCCATTGGGGCTTGAGTTATCTGCATTTGCTGTCTAGGTACCATAGGAACCTGCTGCTGCATTGGTTGCAACTGTGTCGCTTGTGCATGCGGCACTTGCACCTGCTGCTTGGGTTGAAAATTCTGCACTTGATTCTGAACATTCGGATTAAGTCCTCTCATTCTAGGGACTTTCACAGTTTGAAATGTATTGACATCAGCACCTTGCTGAACAGCACCATCCTGCACCATCAACGGAAACTCCCGCTTCCAGTGGCCTACGTTTCCGCACAGATGACACAGTGACATCTTTTTCATCCCTTGCACATCATTTTGAACCACTACAGTATTCAAATCTGGACCACGATTCATGATGACTCCACGATGCCTACCTCTCATCTGAGGTTGGAACATGACAGTTCCCTGCTGCTGTGCCATTTGTTGCACTAGAACTCCTTGCACTCCTGTCTGAGCTGCCTTGATTTGCATCACCATCGCTTTCTCCTTCAACTTTTTCTGCTTCAACTCAATCTTATCACTACAGTATTTCGCTACTGCAACACCTCATCAATCGGCTTTGCTTGCCAGCAAATCAAATGACTCTTAATCATCTGCCCTATTTCTGGTCTTAATCCTTCGACGAAACTGAACACAAAGTGCAACATGTCTTTCGGCTCCATTACTTCTTTACCAATGTACTCTTTGAACGCTTTCAACCATCTCTCATAATAGGTATGTATTGACTATTTCGCCTCCTGTACTGTCCTGTCAATCCTCTGCCAGTCAATATTTTTAGGCGAGATTCTCGTCTTCAGGAACTTAATCACCTTATAGTGATGTTTCATCACTTCTGGTGATGGTGCACCTGTAACCTTATCCCTTTCCGGTTCACTTGTTGGCCAATCCACTGCTCTCTTACATTCAACTCATAAGTCAGCTGGAACCACTATTTCTAACAAAGTGTTCAAGCCTTCCCACAGACGTTTAGAAAGCTTCACAAATCTATCTGCCTGCTGGTACCACTCAACCAGTTTCTCTCTCAGCTTTGGATAATCATTTCTGAATGACAGTGTATCACTCCTATGCCATGGGACATGAACAAACTGCCCCACTGTAATTTACCTCATCAGTAAAATCATTACTGGATCCCTTTCTTTCTGAACACCTTCAGACCCTTCTTGTGAATCTCATTTCCGTTTATTTTTCTTCTTTGCCCAGCTGCCTTCCCACTTCTCTAATGCTCCCAAAATCTGAGCACTCTGCAATAATTCTTTTAGATGTGCTTTCATCCCTGTTGACCTCATGTGCTCGAAACCGTTTGCCTCAAAATCTAACCTGTAACTCCTTTTCAAATGTTTGGTTCTCTCAATCTCTATGTCATGATTATCTGCCAGATCTGCCAATTTCTGATGTATCTTGATCACTTCTCTTGTAATCCTTGGACACAAGTACCTCAACTCTTTTTCTGTGTAGGATTCCTATCTGTTCACTCCCATTGTTCCCTCAACTAGCTCAGCTATTTCTGTAGCTAATCTTACACGATTTATCTGTTCTTCACCCTTGGATGTATTTCGAGGAGTATTTAAACTATCCAACCATTCACTCAATTGCTGTGATGTTAATCCCTGTAATGGGATGTTACTAGCATTCAGCATTGGCACCTGTTGTACCACTGCACTTGGCGTCTGCGGTGTCAAAAGCTTCAAGCTCTGACTTGCACTCGGTCCATTTACTGCATCTGGGAGTGCAACAAGTGGACTAAGATCCATTAAAGGTCTAGATCCATCAAAGGTCTGACCCATAGATGATACCACCTGCACATGATCACTCACTCCCCTCCTCGCGAGGCTCTGTGACATTTCACCCTGTTCTCCTGCATTTGATTTCTTTTGCAGAAACAATGGTATGGCTGGACCAACAGTAATCGGCAGCGATATTGAATCTGTTGCTGCTCTGATACTCGCAATTTGTGGAAGAGCTACTCCCATAGTCTGATTCATCACTGGACTCACATCTGACTGTGTCCCTGTCATTAGCGTGAACTTCGGCAAACCCTGTACCTGTGCCTGAGACAAAAACATTGGAGTCGGCTCAGTCTGAACTAGAATCGGCCTCGGAATCACTTGCTCAGTCGGCATCACTAAGTTCGAATTTGTTTCAAGAACTGTTACATCTAGATAAATTATCTGTATCAATGGTGGGTGCATTTGCGCTTGGACCACCGAAGTAGTCACTGCATTTGGAGTACTCTGCACGACCCCTTGTATCTGCTCCTCATCTCTCTGCACTGGTCCCACTGTTCCTATCACTTGAGCTGGAGCAGTTGGAACAGAACTAGTACTTGGACCCCCATCATGCGCTGCATATGGCAGAGGTCGATCCCTCAATATCTGTGTGATAAGATCCTCACCATCTGAATCTTCTTCATCTACATAAGTCTTTTTCTTCTTCTTATCTCTTGAACCCTTTTCTCTCTTGTCATCATCCTCCTTTTTATCTGTCTCATCTTACTCTGCAATAGCAGGAAACAACCTAACACCCTGTAATGTTGTCATTCTCCACTTCTTCTGTTCCCAGTCCCACCTTGCTTCTGCCAAGGACTTTTCTACTTTCCTTTCTGTCCTCTGGAACTTCATCTCTTGCTGCTGTCTGGCTACGAGCTCCCAAACTGCTAAAGCCTCAAACTGTGCTGTCCTTGGAAGTGGCTTTGTCTCATATAATGTCATTCGCAACTGATCCAAAATTCTCAAATTAAACGTTCCATGCTCTGGAAACGCTAAAGCTCCCTGTTTCTCTGTCAATTTGCACTGCTGCTTTAACCAGAGGCATGGCGCGACACCTCGCTCCTCCATCACAATAAATGCTGGAGAATTTTCCGGTGCGGTAGGCTCCCCAACTGTCGCCTTAATGTAAGAATCACCCTTCATGGCACTTCTGAACGCTTTGAAAAACTTCATTTTGCTATCTTTTGTGCATTTGATTCAATAAGGAAATGACTTTTACTCCCAAGATTCCCTTCACCCACTTGCTCAACCAATTGCCTCCTATGGACGGCTGCCAATCCGCTCGTGACTCTTTTTACTAACCAACCTATCCCAGTCACAGTCACACACTGCGGCTGACAAAGTCTTGCGGTTTGCCTTCCTAAACTTCGACTCACACGGAACTAAAGCAAAATATTGCGAGCACTAATCCAAAAACCAATAACCAAAACAAACCTGCTGGTTTACTACAGGAAAGGTACACAATCGTTTCAGAAACCTTACGGATTTTCATTAATGGTCACGTAGTTATTCCTCTTTCTCAGTCTCCCACAGTCGCAAGTAAAATTCGACCCGCGAATTTCACTCTCAACTAATCAATGGGTCGGTCTGTCCTGGTGCACATAGGACTCGCCAAATCTAAGTTGAAAATTTCTCTTACTTACTTAACTCACACATCGACTTGTTGACCATGCCTGAACAACCTACTAAACCAGACAGATTACAACATGTAACCAAGTATCTCCTACACTTGTCAATATACTCCGGAGTCTTAGACCACGCAGAGTCCATACATCTCCAACAACCACGTGGACAATTTATTAGCACAAAGCGCCACACACATATGAAGTTTGATGACTTCCCTACTCTCATACTGCGGAGTACGTACACCCCTACTAAACCTCAACTGGAGTACACAAACTCCCTACTTTACCTCTCATACCTCACAATTCACCTGCAATTTGCATAAGCCTTTGCAAGCGCAATCCTACCATTTTTACACTATCACAAGTATGCCAAGAACATACCCATCTTTACTAAGGGGATCCAGGATCTGGGAAAGTAATTTCTGGGGACATCATCTTTGCTACAGTTGCCATTTCAGAAAAACGAAATTCAAACCTCATAAAAATGAACAACTAACCCTAACTTAAACTACCACCATAACCATCAGTCACCACATAACTAGTTCTCCAAGGAAACTAACCATCAGGCTGCTACCAAAACGGCAAACGCGCCTGGTCCTTAATAAGTAAACTTACAAGGGGACGCGTATAGGCCGATGAACCTTTTGGATCGCATGGAGTATCCTAGTCATGTAACGATCAGTGACATCAGTAATCAATGTAATCAATCAATAATCACTAAGAAAATCATTAGTCAATAGACAATTATAACCAACATTTAATGAATAATCACAACTCAATAAAGCGTTTAACAAATTTTATTTCCCTATTAATTACAATTCTAATTGCATTTGATTTCAAACTTTTTTCAATCAGCTTAGAATTAGTTTATTAGCGACTACCAATAGCATAATCTATTCGTAACTTGAGAAAACATATCATCAAAAGCCTTAGCGTAAACCAACAAAGCTGAATATAACGACATTAATAGCAGAGTTCAGCAATCAATTCGTCAATCATTTGTCACTGTCCACGTCACCCAAGAAGAAAACTACCTAAACCAGATTAGCATCAGCATGTGGGATTTCATGCGAAAACAATTTAGAAAATATAAATTTGAAAAACATCTAGCTAAAAGGGAAAACTATAAAACAGCGCAGTTGGTACCTAGAAGAAAAGAAACAAAGTTAGTCAGTCACATTGTCATAGCTACCTATCCACACAATGGATCAGCAACAAAGTCAGTCTTCGTCTTAAGGTCATCAATAGATCAGCAATGTATCAGGCTCTCAAGAGTATGAGCACAATGACAGAATCTCGAACTGCGTCTCCTGACGTCATCAGCATTCACCCCTCACATCTTCCTAAATTCGGAGGTTTTAGCCCCTTGTCATTACTACAGCTCCCAAAAGGATTAGCAAACATAGTAAACATAATGTGTAAACATAATGTGCTGTGTTATACAATTGGTTTTATCAATGCTTGTTTTACCAATGCTTGTTTTCTAATGTGAGCAGGTGTAGACATGTGCTTCTAATTGGGTGTGGTGACTCATCCACATGTGGAAACTCAACTGCTTTCCTGATTGGCTATAAATAGCAGAGTGAAGCATGCCTCCCTGCTTGGCTTTGTTTTGCTTCCTGATCTCAGCAGCCGATTTGGCAGTTCAGCCCCTGCTGTCATCCTCGTATTCAGGACTTTTGAGGCAATTCTTTTCTTCGTTCCTGTACCAGCTGACAACAGGCATTTCTCCAGCACTCCGGAAAAGACTGCAGCTAAGTGACTAGTATTCTCCAGGGAGTTTGTTCTTTGAGCGCCGCGCTTTCCTAGAACAGCTGGTGTATTTCAGACCTCGTATTTTGGCAGAGTGCTTATCTTGAAGAGACAAATGCATTTCTGAACATTCTACATTATTATTGTAGTTACTTGCCTAAATGTGCTTCAGTAAATCTGCTTGAGCTCAAGTACTACAAAAAGTGACAGTGCAATTTTAAAAGAGCATTTACGTGACTTTTCTTTCTCTAATAGCATAACTCTTGGATTTAAATTGTGTCATTCATGCCTGTGTTTCAGGTTTGAGGAATTTGCTTATGAAGGGGTTTTCACACACACAGTGAAACCAAACCAAACTGTGCCACCCTAACCTTTTAAACCCAGAGTGGACATTTGTATTTCTTGGACTGTTTTTGTTCCTTTTAGTTTAACCCTATGCATGTGGGAAAGTTATATGTGATATAATGAATGCCCTTGTTTGTATTTCTTGTGCATGATAAGTGCAACCACAGTTCTAACTGTAGTGTGCAACATTGAATCTCTGTGAAGGCAACCCTAGTGTTGCAGTACTTACTGTTATGGTACTCAGTTTGGGTTTTTGGTAATGCAGTTTTAGTAATTGTGCCAACAGTTATTATTATCCAAGAAAAGTGCTGGAGCATCCCGGTGTTCTTCTACCGCTCCCGTGCCCATATCAGAAAGAGACATTCATTTTCAAGGAAGTTGAGTACACTTACTCTACTATCACTCTGTCAACAACGACCTGCCCCCCGAAGATACAGGGTGCGAGGCTGGACCGCAAGATGTGCCAGTGTTTTGTCTCTTTCTCTTCCACTCCCCCTTTCCTTTTGGGACACCTGCCGGGGTTTCTGTGTCCACCAGGAAGTGCCGAGAGGTGTTCCAGGAGGTCGGGGGCATACAATCGCCCCTGCAGATATCCTGCTTTTCAGGTGAGTGGCCCTGTCTCAACATCTCTATTCCAGCAGTCGAACAACTAATGGAGCATTTTGCCTTACACAGTAAGTCCCTCCCCAGTAGGGATACTGAACTTAAGTCACAGACTACAAACTTATGCAGTCCCTGGAAGTTGCCAATCTCAACCTGTACTGGATCTGTGATCGGATTTGTCAATTGTCTGTTTGCTACTCCCACAATCTGAACTGTTCTACCTGAAAGAGGTAAGTTCGGAACTTCTGCACTTGTCACTGTAGAGTTTGTAGCTCCTGTGTCCACTAAGAATGAGACTCTGTGCCCATCACCTTTCCCTTCAAAAAAGGTCCTCTCTGATCTACCTCTAAGGACGCTGCAAGCATACATGGCTCTTGATCCGAGCTAATACTCATCCATTCATCGTTTATTTCATTCTCACTATGTAATGGGAATTTGTGCACTGTGTCATTACATCTGTCTTGTCTCTGACCTGTAACCTGCGGAGTAAGCATCATCTGTTGCTGTTCCATTGGGGCTTGAGTTATCTGCATTTGCTGTCTAGTTACCATAGGAACCTGCTGCTGCATTGGTTGCAACTGTGTCGCTTGTGCATGCAGCACTTGCACCTGCTGCTTGGGTTGAAAATTCTGCACTTGATTCTGAACATTCGGATTAAGTCCTCTCATTCTAGGGACTTTCACAGTTTGAAATGTATTGACATCAGCACCTTGCTGAACAGCACCATCCTGCACCATCAACGGAAACTCCCGCTTCCAGTGGCCCACGTTTCCGCACAGACGACACAGTGACATCTTTTTCATCCCTTGCACATCATTTTGAACCACTACAGTATTCAAATCTGGACCACGATTCATGATGACTCCACGACGCCTACCTCTCATCTGAGGTTGGAACATGACAGTTCCCTGCTGCTGCGGCATTTGTTGCACTAGAACTCCTTGCACTCCTGTCTGAGCTGCCTTGATTTGCATCACCATCGCTTTCTCCTTCAACTTTTTCTGCTTCAACTCAATCTTATCACTACAGTATTTCGCTACTGCAACACCTCATCAATCGGCTTTGCTTGCCAGCAAATCAAATGACTCTTAATCATCTGCCCTATTTCTGGTCTTAATCCTTCGACGAAACTGAACACAAAGTGCAACATGTCTTTCGGCACCATTACTTCTTTACCAATGTACTCTTTGAACGCTTTCAACCATCTCTCATAATAGGTATGTATTGACTATTTCGCCTCCTGTACTGTCCTGTCAATCCTCTGCCAGTCAATATTTTTAGGCGAAATTCTCGTCTTCAGGAACTTAATCACCTGATAGTGATGTTTCATCACTTCTGGTGATGGTGCACCTGTAACCTTATCCCTTTCCGGTTCACTTGTTGGCCAATCCACTGCTCTCTTACATTCAACTCATAAGTCAGCTGGAACCACTATTTCTAACAAAGTGTTCAAGCCTTCCCACAGACGTTTAGAAAGCTTCACAAATCTATCTGCCTGCTGGTACCACTCAACCAGTTTCTCTCTCAGCTTTGGATAATCATTTGTGAATGACAGTGTTTCACTCCTATGCCATGGGACATGAACAAACTGCCCCACTGGAATTTACCTCATCAGTAAAATCATTACTGGATCCCTTTCTTTCTGAACACCTTCAGACCCTTCTTGTGAATCTCATTTCCGTTTATTCTTCTTCTTTGCCCAGCTGCCTTCCCACTTCTCTAATGCTCCCAAAATCTGAGCACTCTGCAATAATTCTTTTAGATGTGCTTTCATCCCTGTTGACCTCATGTGCTCGAAACCCTTTGCCTCAAAATCTAACCTGTAACTCCTTTTCAAATGTTTGGTTCTCTCAATCTCTATGTCATGATTATCTGCCAGATCTGCCAATTTCTGATGTATCTTGATCACTTCTCTTGTAATCCTTGGACACAAGTACCTCAACTCTTTTTCTGTGTAGGATTCCTATCTGTTCACTCCCATTGTTCCCTCAACTAGCTCAGCTATTTCTGTAGCTAATCTTACACGATTTATCTGTTCTTCACCCTTGGATGTATTTCGAGGAGTATTTAAACTATCCAACCATTCACTCAATTGCTGTGATGTTAATCCCTGTAATGGGATGTTACTAGCATTCGGCATTGGCACCTGTTGTACCACTGCACTTGGCGTCTGCGGTGTCAAAAGCTTCAAGCTCTGACTTGCACTCGGTCCATTTACTGCATCTGGGAGTGCAACAAGTGGACTAAGATCCATTAAAGGTCTAGATCCATCAAAGGTCTGACCCATAGATGATAGCACCTGCACATGATCACTCACTCCCCTCCTCGCGAGGCTCTGTGACATTTCACCCTGTTCTCCTGCATTTGATTTCTTTTGCAGAAACAATGGTATGGCTGGACCAACAGTAATCGGTAGCGATATTGAATCTGTTGCTGCTCTGATACTCGCATTTTGTGGAAGAGCTACTCCCATAGTCTGATTCATCACTGGACTCACATCTGACTGTGTCCCTGTCATTAGCGTGAACTTCGGCAAACCCTGTACCTGTGCCTGAGACAAAAATATTGGAGTCGGCTCAGTCTGAACTAGAATCGGCCTCGGAATCACTTGCTCAGTCGGCATCACTAAGTTCAAATTTGTTTCAAGAACTGGTACATCTAGATAAATTATCTGTATCAATGGTGGGTGCATTTGCGCTTGGACCACCGAAGTAGTCACTGCATTTGGAGTACTCTGCACGACCCCTTGTATCTGCTCCTCATCTGTCTGCACTGGTCCCACTGTTCCTATCACTTGAGCTGGAGCAGTTGCAACAGAACTAGTACTTGGACCCCCATCATGCGCTGCATATGGCAGAGGTCGATCCCTCAATATCTGTGTGATAAGATCCTCACCATCTGAATCTTCTTCATCTACATAAGTCTTTTTCTTCTTCTTATCTCTTGAACCCTTTTCTCTCTTGTCATCATCCTCTTTTTTATCTGTCTCATCTTACTCTGCAATAGCAGGAAACAACCTAACACCCTGTAATGTTGTCATTCTCCACTTCTTCTGTTCCCAGTCCCACCTTGCTTCTGCCAAGGACTTTTCTACTTTCCTTACTGTCCTCTGGAACTTCATCTCTTGCTGCTGTCTGGCTATGAGCTCCCAAACTGCGAAAGCCTCAAACTGTGCTGTCCTTGGAAGTGGCTTTGTCTCATATAATGTCATTCGCAACTGATCCAAAATTCTCAAATTAAACGTTCCCTGCTCTGGAAACGCTAAAGCTCCCTGTTTCTCTGTCAATTTGCACTGCTGCTTTAACCAGAGGCATGGCGCGACACCTCGCTCCTCCATCACAATAAATGCTGGAGAATTTTCCGGTGCGGTAGGCTTCCCAACTGTCGCCTTAATGTAAGAATCACCCTTCATGGCACTTCTGAACGCTTTGAAAAACTTCATTTTGCTATCTTTTGTGCATTTGATTCAATAAGGAAATGACTTTTACACCCAAGATTCCCTTCACCCACTTTCTCAACCAATTGCCTCCTATGGACGGCTGCCAATCCGCTTGTGACTCTTTTCACTAACCAACCTATCCCAGTCACACTCACACACTGCGGCTGACAAAGTCTTGCGGTTTGCCTTCCTAAACTTCGACTCACACGGAACTAAAGCAAAATATTGCGAGCACTAATCCAAAAAACAATAACCAAAACAAACCTGCTGGTTTACTACAGGAAAGGTACACAATCGTTTCAGAAACCTTACGGATTTTCATTAATGGTCACGTAGTTATTACTCTTTCTCAGTCTCCCACAGTCGCAAGTAAAATTCGACCCGTGAATTTCACTCTCAACTAATCAATGGGTCGGTCTGTCCTGGTGCACATAGGACTCGCCAAATCTAAGTTGAAAATTTCTCTTACTTACTTAACTCACACATAGACTTGTTGACCACGCCTGAACAACCTACTAAATCAGACAGATTACAACATGTAACCAAGTATCTCCTACACTTGTCAATATACTCCGGAGTCTTAGACCACGCAGAGTCCATACATCTCCAACAACCACGTGGACAATTTATTAGCACAAAGCGCCACACACATATGAAGTTTGACGACTTCTCTACTCTGATACTGCGGAGTACATACACCCCTACTAAACCTCAACTGGAGTACACAAACTCCCTACTTTACCTCTCATACCTCACAATTCACCTGCGATTTGCATAAGCCTTTGCAAGCGCAATCCTACCACTTTTACACTATCACAAGTATGCCAAGAACATACCCATCTTTACTAACGGGATCCAGGATCTGGGAAAGTAATTTCTGGGGACATCATCTTTGCTACAGTTGCCATTTCAGAAAAACGAAATTCAAACCTCATAAAAATGAACAACTAACCCTAACTTAAACTACCACCATAACCATCAGTCACCACATAACTAGTTCTCCAAGGAAACTAACCATCAGGCTGCTACCAAAACGGCAAACGCGCCTGGTCCTTAATAAGTAAACTTACAAGGGGACGCGTATAGGCCGATGAACCTTTTGGATCGCATGGAGTATCCTAGTCATGTAACGATCAGTGACATCAGTAATCAATGTAATCAATCAATAATCACTAAGAAAATCATTAGTCAATAGACAATTATAACCAACATTTAATGAATAATCACAACTCAATAAAGCGTTTAACAAATTTTATTTCCCTATTAATTACAATTCTAATTGCATTTGATTTCAAACTTTTTTCAATCAGCTTAGAATTAGTTTATTAGCGACTACCAATAGCATAATCTATTCGTAACTTGAGAAAACATATCATCAAAAGCCTTAGCGTAAACCAACAAAGCTGAATATAACGACATTAATAGCAGAGTTCAGCAATCAATTTGTCAATCATTTGTCACTGTCCACGTCACCCAAGAAGAAAACTACCTAAACCAGATTAGCATCAGCATGTGGGATTTCATGCGAAAACAATTTAGAAAATATAAATTTGGAAAACATCTAGCTAAAAGGGAAAACTATAAAACAGCGCAGTTGGTACCTAGAAGAAAAGGCACAAAGTTAGTCAGTCACATTGTCATAGCTACCTATCCACACAATGGATCAGCAACAAAGTCAGTCTTCGTCTTCAGGTCATCAATAGATCAGCAATGTATCAGGCTCTCAAGAGTATGAGCCCAATGACAGAATCTCGAACTGCGTCTCCTGACGTCATCAGCATTCACCCCTCACATCTTCCTAAATTCGGAGGTTTTAGCCCCTTGTCATTACTACAGCTCCCAAAAGGATTAGCAAACATAGTAAACATAATGTGTAAACATAATGTGCTGTGTTATACAATTGGTTTTATCAATGCTTGTTTTACCAATGCTTGTTTTCTAATGTGAGCAGGTGTAGACATGTGCTTCTAATTGGGTGTGGTGACTCATCCACATGTGGAAACTCAACTGCTTTCCTGATTGGCTATAAATAGCAGAGTGAAGCATGCCTCCCTGCTTGGCTTTGTTTTGCTTCCTGATCTCAGCAGCCGATTTGGCAGTTCAGCCCCTGCTGTCATCCTCGTATTCAGGACTTTTGAGGCAATTCTTTTCTTCGTTCCTGTACCAGCTGACAACAGGCATTCCTCCAGCACTCCGGAAAAGACTGCAGCTAAGTGACTAGTATTCTCCAGGGAGTTTGTTCTTTGAGCGCCGCGCTTTCCTAGAACAGCTGGTGTATTTCAGACCTCGTATTTTGGCAGAGTGCTTATCTTGAAGAGACAAATGCATTTCTGAACATTCTACATTATTATTGTAGTTACTTGCCTAAATGTGCTTCAGTAAATCTGCTTGAGCTCAAGTACTACAAAAAGTGACAGTGCAATTTTGAAAGAGCATTTACGTGACTTTTCTTTCTCTAATAGCATAACTCTTGGATTTAAATTGTGTCATTCATGTCTGTGTTTCAGGTTTGAGGAATTTGCTTATGAAGGGGTTTTCACACACACGGTGAAACCAAACCAAACTGTGCCACCCTAACCTTTTAAACCCAGAGTGGACATTTGTATTTCTTGGACTGTTTTTGTTCCTTTTAGTTTAACCCTATGTATGTAGGAAAGTTATATGTGATATAATGAATGCCCTTGTTTGTCTTTCTTGTGCATGATAAGTGCAACCACAGTTCTAACTGTAGTGTGCAACATTGAATCTCTGTGAAGGCAACCCTAGTGTCGCAGTATTAACTGTTATGGTACTCAGTTTGGGTTTTTGGTAATGCAGTTTTAGTAATTGTGCCAACAGTTATTATTATCCAAGAAAAGTGCTGGAGCATCCCGGTGTTCTTCTACCGCTCCCGTGCCCATATCAGAAAGAGACATTCAGTTTCAAGGAAGTTGAGTACACTTACTCTACTATCACTCTGTCAACAACGACCTGCCCCCGGAAGATACAGGGTGCCTGGCTGGACCACAAGATGTGCCAGTGTTTTGTCTCTTTCTCTTCCACTCCCTCTTTCCTTTTGGGACACCTGCTGGGGTTTCTGTGTCCACCAGGAAGTGCCGAGAGGTGTTCCAGGAGGTCGGGGGCATACAATCGCCCCTGCAGATATCCTGCTTTTCAGGTGAGTGGCCCTGTCTCGACATCTCTATTCCAGCAGTCGAACAACTAATGGAGCATTTTGCCTTACACAGTAAGTCCCTCCCCAGTAGGGATACTGGACTTAAGTCACAGACTACAAACTTATGCAGTCCCTGGAAGTTGCCAATCTCAAACTGTACTAGATCTGTGATCAGATTTGTCAATTGTCTGTTTGCTACTCCCACAATCTGAACTGTTCTACCTGAAAGAGGTAAGTTCGGAACTTCTGCACTTGTCACTGTAGAGTTTGTAGCTCCTGTGTCCACTAAGAATGAGACTCTGTGCCCATCACTTTTCCCTTCACAAAAGGTCCTCTCTGATCTACCTCTAAGGAGGTTGCAAGCATACATGGCTCTTCATCCGAGCTAATACTCATCCATTCATCGTTTATTTCATTCTCACTATGTAATGGGAATTTGTGCACTGTGTCA
Organism: Pleurodeles waltl; assembly: GCF_031143425.1. Classification (NCBI taxonomy): domain Eukaryota; kingdom Metazoa; phylum Chordata; class Amphibia; order Caudata; family Salamandridae; genus Pleurodeles; species Pleurodeles waltl. The sequence goes on along the minus strand of NC_090444.1, from coordinate 607,989,026 downwards.
TTACTTCTGTCTTGTCTCTGACCTGTAACCTGCGGAGTAAGCATCATCTGTTGCTGTTCCATTGGGGCTTGAGTTATCTGCATTTGCTGTCTAGGTACCATAGGAACCTGCTGCTGCATTGGTTGCAACTGTGTCGCTTGTGCATGCGGCACTTGCACCTGCTGCTTGGGTTGAAAATTCTGCACTTGATTCTGAACATTCGGATTAAGTCCTCTCATTCTAGGGACTTTCACAGTTTGAAATGTATTGACATCAGCACCTTGCTGAACAGCACCATCCTGCACCATCAACGGAAACTCCCGCTTCCAGTGGCCCACGTTTCCGCACAGACGACACAGTGACATCTTTTTCATCCCTTGCACATCATTTTGAACCACTACAGTATTCAAATCTGGACCACGATTCATGATGACTCCACGACGCCTACCTCTCATCTGAGGTTGGAACATGACAGTTCCCTGCTGCTGCGGCATTTGTTGCACTAGAACTCCTTGCACTCCTGTCTGAGCTGCCTTGATTTGCATCACCATCGCTTTCTCCTTCAACTTTTTCTGCTTCAACTCAATCTTATCACTACAGTATTTCGCTACTGCAACACCTCATCAATCGGCTTTGCTTGCCAGCAAATCAAATGACTCTTAACCATCTGCCCTATTTCTGGTCTTAATCCTTCGACGAAACTGAACACAAAGTGCAACATGTCTTTCGGCTCCATTACTTCTTTACCAATGTACTCTTTGAACGCTTTCAACCATCTCTCATAATAGGTATGTATTGACTATTTCGCCTCCTGTACTGTCCTGTCAATCCTCTGCCAGTCAATATTTTTAGGCGAGATTCTCGTCTTCAGGAACTTAATCACCTTATAGTGATGTTTCATCACTTCTGGTGATGGTGCACCTGTAACCTTATCCCTTTCCGGTTCACTTGTTGGCCAATCCACTGCTCTCTTACATTCAACTCATAAGTCAGCTGGAACCACTATTTCTAACAAAGTGTTCAAGCCTTCCCACAGACGTTTAGAAAGCTTCACAAATCTATCTGCCTGCTGGTACCACTCAACCAGTTTCTCTCTCAGCTTTGGATAATCATTTGTGAATGACAGTGTATCACTCCTATGCCATGGGACATGAACAAACTGCCCCACTGGAATTTACCTCATCAGTAAAATCATTACTGGATCCCTTTCTTTCTGAACACCTTCAGACCCTTCTTGTGAATCTCATTTCCGTTTATTCTTCTTCTTTGCCCAGCTGCCTTCCCACTTCTCTAATGCTCCCAAAATCTGAGCACTCTGAAATAATTCTTTTAGATGTGCTTTCATCCCTGTTGACCTCATGTGCTCGAAACCCTTTGCCTCAAAATCTAACCTGTAACTCCTTTTCAAATGTTTGGTTCTCTCAATCTCTATGTCATGTTTATCTGCCAGATCTGCCAATTTCTGATGTATCTTGATCACTTCTCTTGTAATCCTTGGACACAAGTACCTCAACTCTTTTTCTGTGTAGGATTCCTATCTGTTCACTCCCATTGTTCCCTCAACTAGCTCAGCTATTTCTGTAGCTAATCTTACACGATGTATCTGTTCTTCACCCTTGGATGTATTTCGAGGAGTATTTAAACTATCCAACCATTCACTCAATTGTTGTGATGTTAATCCCTGTAATGGGATGTTACTAGCATTCGGCATTGGCAGCTGTTGTACCACTGCACTTGGCGTCTGCGGTGTCAAAAGCTTCAAGCTCTGACTTGCACTCGGTCCATTTACTGCATCTGGGAGTGCAACAAGTGGACTAAGATCCATTAAAGGTCTAGATCCATCAAAGGTCTGACCCATAGATGATAGCACCTGCACATGATCACTCACTCCCCTCCTCGCGAGGCTCTGTGACATTTCACCCTGTTCTCCTGCATTTGATTTCTTTTGCAGAAACAATGGTATGGCTGGACCAACAGTAATCGGTAGCGATATTGAATCTGTTGCTGCTCTGATACTCGCATTTTGTGGAAGAGCTACTCCCATAGTCTGATTCATCACTGGACTCACATCTGACTGTGTCCCTGTCATTAGCGTGAACTTCGGCAAACCCTGTACCTGTGCCTGACACAAAAACATTGGAGTCGACTCAGTCTGAACTAGCATTGGCCTCGGAATCACTTGCTCAGTCGGCATCACTAAGTTCGAATTTGTTTCAAGAACTGGTACATCTAGATAAATTATCTGTATCAATGGTGGGTGCATTTGCGCTTGGACCACCGAAGTAGTCACTGCATTTGGAGTACTCTGCACGACCCCTTGTATCTGCTCCTCATCTGTCTGCACTGGTCCCACTGTTCCTATCACTTGAGCTGGAGTAGTTGCAACAGAACTAGTACTTGGACCCCCATCATGCGCTGCATATGGCAGAGGTCGATCCCTCAATATCTGTGTGATAAGATCCTCACCATCTGAATCTTCTTCATCTACATAAGTCTTTTTCTTCTTCTTATCTCTTGAACCCTTTTCTCTCTTGTCATCATCCTCTTTTTTATCTGTCTCATCTTACTCTGCAATAGCATGAAACAACCTAACACCCTGTAATGTTGTCATTCTCCACTTCTTCTGTTCCCAGTCCCACCTTGCTTCTGCCAAGGACTTTTCTACTTTCCTTACTGTCCTCTGGAACGTCATCTCTTGCTGCTGTCTGGCTACGAGCTCCCAAACTGCTAAAGCCTCAAACTGTGCTGTCCTTGGAAGTGGCTTCGTCTCATATAATGTCATTCGCAACTGATCCAAAATTCTCAAATTAAACGTTCCATGCTCTGGAAACGCTAAAGCTCCCTGTTTCTCTGTCAATTTGCACTGCTGCTTTCACCAGAGGCATGGCGCGACACCTCGCTCCTCCATCACAATAAATGCTGGAGAATTTTCCAGTGCGGTAGGCTCCCCAACTGTCGCCTTAATGTAAGAATCACCCTTCATGGCACTTCTGAACGCTTTGAAAAACTTCATTTTGCTATCTTTTGTGCATTTGATTCAATAAGGAAATGACTTATACTCCCAAGATTCCCTTCACCCACTTGCTCAACCAATTGCCTCCTATGGACTGCTGCCAATCCGCTCGTGACTCTTTTCACTAACCAACCTATCCCAGTCACACTCACACACTGCGGCTGACAAAGTCTTGCGGTTTGCCTTCCTAAACTTCGACTCACACGGAACTAAAGCAAAATATTGCGAGCACTAATCCAAAAACCAATAACCAAAACAAACCTGCTGGTTTACTACAGGAAAGGTACACAATCGTTTCAGAAACCTTACGGATTTTCATTAATGATCATGTAGTTATTCCTCTTTCTCAGTCTCCCACAGTCGCAAGTAAAATTCGACCCGCGAATTTCACTCTCAACTAATCAATGGGTCAGTCTGTCCTGGTGCACATAGGACTCGCCAAATCTAAGTTGAAAATTTCTCTTACTTACTTAACTCACACATCGACTTGTTGACCACGCCTGAACAACCTACTAAACCAGACAGATTACAACATGTAACCAAGTATCTCCTACACTTGTCAATATACTCCGGAGTCTTAGACCACGCAGAGTCCATACATCTCCAACAACCACGTGGACAATTTATTAGCACAAAGCGCCACACACATATGAAGTTTGACGACTTCCCTACTCTCATACTGCGGAGTACGTACACCCCTACTAAACCTCAACTGGAATACACAAACTCCCTACTGTACCTCTCATACCTCACAATTCACCTGCGATTTGCATAAGCCTTTGCAAGCGCAATCCTACCACTTTTACACTATCACAAGTATGCCAAGAACATACCCATCTTTACTAACGGGATCCAGGATCTGGCAAAGTAATTTCTGGGGACATCATCTTTGCTACAGTTGCCATTTCAGAAAAACGAAATTCAAACCTCATAAAAATGAACAACTAACCCTAACTTAAACTACCACCATAACCATCAGTCACCACATAACTAGTTCTCCAAGGAAACTAACCATCAGGCTGCTACCAAAACGGCAAACGCGCCTGGTCCTTAATAAGTAAACTTACAAGGGGACGCGTATAGGCCGATGAACCTTTTGGATCGCATGGAGTATCCTAGTCATGTAACGATCAGTGACATCAGTAATCAATGTAATCAATCAATAATCACTAAGAAAATCATTAGTCAATAGACAATTATAACCAACATTTAATGAATAATCACAACTCAATAAAGCGTTTAACAAATTTTATTTCCCTATTAATTACAATTCTAATTGCATTTGATTTCAAACTTTTTTCAATCAGCTTAGAATTAGTTTATTAGCGACTACCAATATCATAATCTATTCGTAACTTGAGAAAACATATCATCAAAAGCCTTAGCGTAAACCAACAAAGCTGAATATAACAACATTAATAGCAGAGTTCAGCAATCAATTCGTCAATCATTTGTCACTGTCCACGTCACCCAAGAAGAAAACTACCTAAACCAGATTAGCATCAGCATGTGGGATTTCATGCGAAAACAATTTAGAAAATATAAATTTGGAAAACATCTAGCTAAAAGGGAAAACTATAAAACAGCGCAGTTGGTACCTAGAAGAAAAGGCACAAAGTTAGTCAGTCACATTGTCATAGCTACCTATCCACACAATGTATCAGCAACAAAGTCAGTCTTCGTCTTCAGGTCATCAATAGATCAGCAATGTATCAGGCTCTCAAGAGTATGAGCCCAATGACAGAATCTCGAACTGCGTCTCCTGACGTCATCAGCATTCACCCCTCACATCTCCCTAAATTCTGAGGTTTTAGCCCCTTGTCATGACTTTTTATTAAGATTTTTTCAGTCCATCCCCTTAATTTCTAATTGGTCAGTCAATCGGCAGATATGACTCTAACCTATAATATTAATGTTACAAATCTATCAGTTCTAATGTTTCGCCATCCCCAATTAGTTGATTGGTCCGCTATGTGATGCCCTCATCATCCGGCTCATGAGGTATCGAAAATGTTGCATGTTCCTCTTCAGTCAGTGCTCTCATTGTTCAAGTCCTGGGAAAGTACATTTAGCCTACTCTACACATAATTGTATCAATTTGACTTGATCATCTCTTGTCCGTCAGTACACTGCAGAAAATTCTAGCTAAGCAACTATAACATTGGGTGGTTCAGGGTCAGATTAATGCATCAGCTTCTCTGCAGTGGGCTAGAAATTCAGCTTCTTGTGTGAGACCTGGAAAAGACTAGGCCACAACTTCAGCTTAAGTTAATTCTACAAATTAATGCAAACACAGGTTACATGTCTCATTATGACACATTACTACATTATTCTTACACATTATCAGTATCTCACACATTTTTAGTTCTTTTAGTACAAGTTCAAATAAGTGGCTGACATACTCCGTGGGCACATTTTCAAAACATGCACATTAGTTTTCCTTACGATTAATTTCTCTATGAACTCTTATAAATCATAACATATATGCATTTTTAATAATTTCTAATGTAGATTTTCCTAGTAATTTATGACGGAAAGTCTTAATTTTATGAAAGACACGGTGGCGAATATTATGCGTTCTTTTCTTACTTTATTTTAAATAGCAGCAGTCAAGAAACTACAGCTCCCAAAAGGATTAGCAACAGGCTAACCAATGGGAGTAAAACAGGAACTAAAACTGACCCAATCAGCAGAAGCCATAAACCATAGAGAGTACCCTTGACTGCAAGCAGCCCTCTTTTCTTGAACGAGCAAGTCAGATAGAGTCATAAAACAATGGGTAAATAAGTCTGACAATTGCCAAAGCCAAGGAAACGGAACAGAACTCTTGAACCACAGCGATGAACTGAGAGGACGATGAAGGAGGACGATGATCCTGAGTAGGTTGCGATGACACCTCCAGAGGTTTCTTCTTGAAGAAGGAGAGGATGGAGCCAGCGGCGTTATCCGGAAGCTGGAGGCAATGCTGGAGTCACTGGGAGGGAGAAAGAAAGTACATAATAATAGAAGTACTGTGGTGGGATAATATTTGCCTCCGTGTCTTTAATAAAATTAAGACTTTCCGTCATAAATTACTAGGAAAATCTACATTTTATGACAAGACCGGAGGCTCTATTATGCGAGTTTAAAGCTTGTCAATAACTAATGAAGAAGCAGTTCTAACAGGTTTACAATAGAAGGTTTTAAAAACATTGTCATTGGACCAATCTGCTGACCTGAGAATGTCCTCTAAACTGGACCCTAGGGCAAAAGCCTTGGAGGCCATGGCCCCCCTGGAAGAATGTGCTCCAAAAACTGAGATGTCAATCCCCGCTAGGGACATAATCCATTTAATCCAACGGGCCAGAGTTGTCGAAGTCACCGGATTGTGGGGTTTGCGAAAGGAGATCAACAATTGATTGGAAGAGGACGTTCTCAGGTTACCAGTTCTTTTTTCATATTCTTTTAAACAAAGACCCACACATTTGAGTGGACGAAAGACCAAAAGAGAGTACTTATCTTGACTGCGAGCAGCCAGAAAAGAGGGGTGCTTGCAGTCAAGGGTACTCTCTATGGTTTATGGCTTCTGCTGATTGGTTCAGTTTTAGTTCCTGTTTTACTCCCATTGGTTAGCCTGTTGCTAATCCTTTTGGGAGCTGTAGTTTCTTGACTGCTGCTATTTAAAATAAAGTAAGAAAAGAACGCATAATAGAGCCTCCGGTCTTGTCATAAAATTAGCATATCTGTGTCAACATCAGAAAGGGTAATAAGGCTCTGGAACTCATCTCACCTTTCCCTTTCTCCTCATCACTAAAACTTCACGTGTCTGCTCACCTTTAAAAGGGAACTCAAAGTTTACAGGCACAGTGGTTACACTGAGGAGCGTCATTTTGTATTCCCTCTTTACACTTGAACTGCACATCCTGACAGTTTCCTCATTCTGTTTTCTTGGTGTTTTATTCAGTGCTTTAAATGGGCCGGTACTGTCTGGTACTGAGTCCCGGCACACTTTTATTTTGAGAGGGAGAGTACCGGCACATCTTAAGAAAAACGCAATACTTTTAATTGGAGAGAACCGGCACTTCTCAGAAACCTGCACTTTAATTTTTCCATTTCAAGCACTGTTTTTTTATATTTGGTATCAAAGTGCTTCTTATCCTGTTCAGTCTACGATGAATCGAACTGTTTGCTCCTTTCCTTTTCTTGGTGCTAATGGGTTGTTTTACGGTGCTTGTTATTACCCGAAGGACCTACTTTATGCTCTCTTACGGAGCGCTCTAATGCATCTGAGCCAAGTTCGCGTTATAAAAATTGCAAAAATAAGTAAATCAAAGAAGGTTCCTGCTGGAGGATTCGCTCCGGTTTTTTGACACGACTATACGCTGAGTGCGTAGCTGTAGGACGTTTACATCCGCGCAGCTCTGCGCAGCACATCACGTGGTATTGAGTCGGTTCTAATGGTCATTCCTCTAACAGGAAGCAGTCTAGCAAGGCCAATAGTATACCATGCTTGCTGCAATGCTTTTCCTCAATGGCAACTAGCCGCTCTCAGCCAGTGCCCTTGGGCTCTGAGAGCCACCCGGGGTCGCCAGTCTCCGCTGCTAGCGAAGGGTCCCTTCCGCAGAACCCACAATCAGCGGAGAATAAGGTAGGAAGCGGCTTGTCCCTCCGTTCTCGGTTCTCCACAGTGGCTTCACTGGGCTTTCCATCAGTGTTATAGCGATACCATGGGGTAAATACAATGACAATTACTAGGTGTCAGAGACAGTGGGAGGTGGCTTTTGTGGGAGGATCCGGGGTAGTGAGCCCACCAAATGCGTAATCGCCCAAGCAGTGCCTGTCACTATTCTTTACATAGTGACCTCCAAATTGATTATCTCTGATTTCCAGCATCCCTGCGACAAAACGTATCATCCTTGAGGTTGTTTTTCTCTTTTTACGTTGCACCCAGGGCTTGCGTCTAAATAACTGCTCGGGTATTTTTATTACCCTCTCTTTTTCATAGTTAAGATCCCTTACGACTGTTTTTAAAGAGACGTACGTGTTTCCGAAAGTAAAGGTAGCCAGTATTGAAATAAAGTGTGGTCTACACGCATGCAGTAAGAAAGGACCGGAATCGTGCAGCTCCGGAATTGCTGTTCCCAATTTAAATGTTTTTCCATTTGAACCTGAAAGACCATAACTTGGCTGTGCCACTGTGCTTTCAAGAAAGGAAAAATAGTTATGCAATCAACTATCTATATAACCAGTGTAAACTGCTTTCATGCAAACATGGTGTACTGCAAAGCCACATGTTACTGAAGTTCATGCAGAAGCATGCGAATATCTTATGTAAACCACATTTAAGCAAATATTATTCAAATGTATTAATGTTATAGTGTTTTAAAAACAATATATTCCTAAAACTATTTTCTCCTTATGTTGTGTTAATGGTAATTGCACGTATAACTTCATAATCAAGTGCGTGTTAAACGTATGTATTAAACAGGCTGGAGATAAGGCCTGAGTTTTACTTTGCATTTTAACTTTCAATGTGAGGTCTGTCTTTGTTGTTTAATCCTTTGATTTCTAGGTGTTCCTGTACCAGCCTTCTGTTAATGAGAAGAACATTGTTGGGTATCGATAAGGTGGCGTGAAAGTGGGTTGCCAAGGGCGTGAAGCAGTAACTAGGAGCCGTAAGAACAAACTTCCCTTTTGGATTCCTGAGCATGAGAGTAATCCAAGGTTGTGCAGATATACTCCGAAGAGGTTTAAGACTAGTTGGATATAATTCACAATGATTTCCTGTCAATGGAAATTTTCTTGGCTGTGCTGTCAGCTACTGAAAGGTTCTGAGGTCGATTAAAGTGTTGTCTAGTTAGTCTATGATTCAGATTCCCTTTGCCCCTTGACTACAGTGGACCCTCAGAAGAGGTGCAGACCTCTTTCCTTTTGCTAGATTAAGTGGATTTATGCTATACGTATCTTTCTTAGCAGAACTTCCTCTGAGGTTTCTTTAATGCTGATACTTTCTGTAATGGTGATACTTTCCTCTAAATTAATCCTTAGTTTATGATAATAGTTAGGAACATGTATCCAGTGATTAGGCAGGAGGATCTGAGCCTGAATTCAAAGCATCATATGCTTTTCCTTGTTTTCTGTATTGTTATCATTGAGATATTGGTCTTTTATATGTTGGTAAACTGTAACATTGTCCAACACTTTAATTCTCCTTTGGTGATTCCTTACATAAATAGTATGTGTTTGAGACTCATTTATGTAAGTCTGACTCTGAATCTATCATAAATCCCTTTCTAAACTTCAGGTCTGTCTCTGAGACTTAATGTGTGACCAAAAGGTTACACTGTTGTTTTATGTCGAGAGTGGATGTGTTTCTCCTTATCCCTCGGGACTCCTAAAAAGATTTGTGGAACTTTGAAGAAAAGAAAAGGCGCAGCTGGAACAGCCCTTAAAACAGGACCATGAAACAGTACAGCAACTGGGATTAAAATACCCTTTGAATGTTTAAAAAAAAAAAACAGCATGCTGCCCTTTGTGTACAAGATTAACGGACATTATAGTTGGGAAATATTTTCTAATAATGCAAAGCTAGGACTCTATATACATTTGATTCAAGTGTCATCTCCCACCTTGACAATACCTCATAAATGTGTTTTTTGTGCAGTGCTTTCTCTACGGTACTACTTGTTTGTTGAAGAGGGGATCAGTACATTTCTGAATATGTTATTTGATGGGAGTAATTTAGCCTGCATTTTTGGTGTGTGATATTTAGTCAAGTAGTCTTTTAGGGACCAATTCACCATGCACTTTTCATATCTAAGTTTAGTTTACACTTGCAAATGACTCACTGTATCAGTTCAAGGAGTTCACAGAAGGTACATTTTCACTAGTGACTCGACTTACATATTTGTTGATAGGGGTGAAAGCCCTGCTTAAATAATAAACCCAATCCTTGTCAGAATGAACCACATAAGTCACTAAAATAACCTGTGCTTAACCCTTGAGTAGCTTGGCACAAAACCAATCATGCTTGGAGGCAATGTGTAAAGTAATAACGTAAAGACAAAACACAAGAACAATCCAAAACCAAATTAGAAAAATAGAGTAACATTTTAAAAAATGACAGCACAACAAACAAAATCTTTGAGATGCTCTGCATTGCTTTTCATCCAGATTTGGTGACCCACCAGCTAGGCAGGGAGGAGTGCTTACTAAGGCCAGCAAAGGGTCCTGGGGGGGACCTCTTAGGGATCAGGACTCATTCCAGCAGAGGCCAACAGCAATGCTCAGGCAAGTCCAGTTGGTGCTGCACAGTTGCAGAATAGCCACGTGGAAGCTTTTTGTTTCCATGTAGCTCAAACAGGAGGCCAGTGAACTGACCCTTGGAGTCGCTTTAGGTAGCATGAGATCAAAGCAGGAAGAGGCAGTCCTTCAAGCAGTAGGACAGTCCGTCTCTTCTGAATCTTCCACTGGTCCAGGAGTGTTCTGATGAGTGGTTCTGAAGGTCCTCTATTTATACCCAGTGCGTGCCTTTGTATATGCATTACATGACCTACCCCTAAACTGTTTCTGGTCAGTTCTATCCCTGGTCCTGGTTCTTAGCTGTCTAGGTGACAAAAGACAGGACGGGCCAGGTATCAGACTCCTTTGTGTGTGCTGTAGGCAAAGCCCTTTGAGGTTTAAGTGAGCCCACGTACAGCCCCTCCTCAGCCATCCTGTCAGAATGGCCCATCCTGTTCACACCTAATCCCCATTTTTCTCACTGTCTGGAAGCAATACTCAAATCCCAAAGCCATTCACAGTCATGTGACCAAGGACACTGACAGAAAGGCACAATTGGTTGGGACAAAAAATTGCCAACTTTCTTAAAGTGCCATTTTCAGAATTGTAACTTAAAATCCAACTTCACCATTGAAGAGATTTCTGAATTACAATTCAGTTAAGTGTAGAGAGTCTGTCTCTGTCTGCTCCCTACCTGAAATTAGCACTTATTTAATGTAATAAGGTAATCTAGTATTAGTCATTGGGAGAGATAAGCTTTACAACAGTGAAAAACGACTTTAGGAGTATTTCACTACCAGGACTAGTCAAACTTAAATGCACATGTCCTACTTTTTAAATACAATGTTCCCTTCTCTATGAACCTTTAGAGCCTACCTTCGGGGTTAGCTATAGGCCTTAAAAAGGAATGTTTGTGCTTGGCATTTTTTTTTCTTCTGCTAGGTAGAAATAGCAGTTTTAAATTGCACACACAGGCTGCAGTGGCAGACCTGAGTCATGTTTTACAGTGCTATTTTAGTGTGTAGTATAATGAGTGCTGCTGCCTACTAGTAGTATTTCTTTTAAAGACCCTATGTACAGGTAGTACCCAGGTTTTTAACGTAAATTAAATGTGCCAATTAGGCATAGTCCTATTTTACAATTTTTGAAGGAAAGAGCACAATCACTTTGTGCCCTTTACACTTGCTAACCAGTGCTAGGATCCCAATGGCAACAACAAGTTAGGCAAAAATCAGGGAGTGAAGGTAGATGATGGAATAACACACCAAGAATGTGAGGTCTTACACCCTATTGTTAGGTTGCAGGGGTATGCCTCAATGAAAGAGAGGTTGTGGTATTTCATGAGTTGTGGGCAGTTTTCAGCAATACAATAAAAGAGATGAAGGCAAGCATGCATGTTACTTTGAGAAAGTTGTGCTCCGAGAGAGGAGGCATGCAGATGAATATAAAGAAGGGGAAGTCCTTGAGAAAGAGAAAAGAAGAAGCATCAATCACAAGTTTTAAGTAAAGATCAGTTTTCATGTCAGATTTAGAAATATTTAGGTTAATTTTGAGACAGCATGCAATTTGAGAAAACAAGACTTGAGGAAGTATCATCATAATTTGTATGCAAAGATAGTGGTATATTATGTACTTCTAATAGGTTCTAGAATGAGGGGAACAGTCTTTGTACTGCTTAGTTCCCGCTAAACCACCACTCCAGCAAAGGCAGCTGATCAGCACAAGGGTTGCTAAGCATAAAGTAAAAGTTGTATGCACATACTAGGAAATATCAGAAGCTTTAGGATGTGCTTCTAGGAAACAGTAACCTTATGATTATAGCAATGTGAGAAATTATATGGGTAAATAGTGCTAATATTGTAAAGGAGATTCTGCAAATGGTGAGTGGCTGTCTGGGGATATTTATCCTAAAGTGTGGCTCATAGTATTAGTTATAAGAAGCAAAGCAGGATCCTTTTTTTTATGCACCCTAGTTGTAGCATGGATAACTTCCCCAGACAGAAGAAGTGAATTGCCTTCATTACTGACACTGAAGGGTGGAGATCTTAACATGTAGGTGAGGTCATGGTGACTAGGTTCCCTTTAGAAATTAAAAGTATTCTTTGTTAGCAAGCGATTATTGATTAACCTTCCTGAAGCACTGCTCTTTAGTGAATGGTAGGAAGTGGGATGGAGTGCAAACTCTGTTGTACATGGTGAAAGGCGTCCTTTTAGAGGAGGCCTAGTTGTCTTTCTTGATCACAGTCAAATGAAGGGACCTCTTTGTGCATGATCAGGCTGGGGACTAGCTCAGCATTGCCCAGTCTCCATAAATGCTATTTTATGTTGGTCTGGGTTTACAAAACAGTTTTGTTCATCTGCTTTAAAAAGGGATTGAGTTTGGACATTATGAAGCAATGAGTTGCTTGGGAGGTAGAGCAGGCAGAACATGTAAGAAACTGCACCCAACATTTGTAAGGCACACATTTACCCTTTGGGACATCTTGGTGTTGAATAACAGGTGCTTGTTGCTACCCAAAACGATGGTTCTCATTTTATCTACCTCTGAAGGATGAAAGGTTGAGTAGGCCTGTTCAGATTTTAACCGGTGGCCATGCCACAAGGTCAGACACTAGTTTCCGGCATTGATGTGTCAGTCCACTGAGCAACTGGCCCCAACTTAATTAATTAAAGCATTTAAAAAAAGTAATATTGTAAGAAAATGGTTTACAAGCTGGGGAAAACATATGTTCTACCCAAATAAAACTCAGAATCAATAATTTTTTCATAGGTCCAACCCAAGGTAGCTAGGGAACAGAGTACATAGACTTATCTTATGAAAATAGATCAAGTATTTAACAGCACTAAAACAGTCAAATATTCAAAACACCACACAATCCCCCAATCAAAATAACTAAATCCAATAAGGGGGAAGGTAGATTTGAATTTTTAAAAGTTTAAGGCAAAAAAAGAAGAAGTCCAAAGTAAATCTGCAACCAAAAATCAGTGTTTGTGGTTGCTAGGGACCTAGGCTTAAAGTCAGGCCATTCGAGATGGATCCCAAGTCGGATACACCAAGCAGGTCATTCCCGGTGAAAGTTTTTACCTCCAGTCTTATTCTTTTTATGGAAGTTAAATCACAATACCTGCTGGACAAGGTCCAAGTGAAGCCATGAGTTTTGGCGGGTAAAGTTCAGAGTCGAAAAATTCAACTTTCACGGCCACCAGTTTCCTCTCAAAGCCTGGATATTTTTCATGCCTTTACTAGTCCTTATTTCTTCCTTTACACTTTTCTTTGTTTGAGCTCAGTCTCATAGATTCTGGCTTGCCCCACAGGATATCTGTGAAATCCTTCCAAAACCAGACACCTTTGCTGCAGGTCCTGCTAAAGGTCTTGACGTCTTGGAAGCCCAACATTTTTCTAGGCCCAAACTTTTCAAACTTTCTGGGACAGTTCCTCTTACCCACTTCTAATGCTCCAAAGAACTTGGGGACTGCACTTACGGTCCAGAACACAGCAGAGGACCCCAGCAAGGTCCAGCCTAGATCCATTTGGAACTGGTCCACTGTCAAAAGGCCTCTTTCAACTTATGTCCTTGTAATTACGCAGAGGTCAGCCAGCTGACCCTTGGAGTCCACTTTATAGTCATGGGTACAAGTGGGAACCTTTCAGGTCTCCTGAAAGGTTACAGACTGTGTTCTGCCACAGATCCAGAAAGTGTTCTGAGGAGCTGGGACTGAGGTGGTGCTTTTGTTCAGTTCACTAACCACTGGTGTAGGAATGACTCCTGGACACTCCCTGACCAATAGGCAAAATAATCCCAAGGACAAACCTTCCCATATTTGCGGTACATCCTGATTAAGTCACTGCAAACTATTCCACGGTGCACCAAAGCCAACATGGCAAATGTTTTTGACCTGGAGAGAGCTTGTGGCACACCTAGAGGTGCATTTAATGTCATGAGCAGCCCCTTCCCACTCTATTTTTAAAACTAAAATATGTTTTAGTAGCCAAGCATATTGCTTATCATTACATTTCACATAATACATGCTCATCAGATTGCCAATATGTAGTACATAGTAAGTATTACTGCCTGTTGAATAGAGGACATTTATGAGAAAGCCATCTTTCATTTTCTGAATGTCAATTTACTAAACTTAATAATGAAAATGTAAAGAAATTTAGACACCCAAGCCTACTTGGTGGATATATATTTTTACATGCCTGTATCACATGCTTGCCAGCCAATCTATTCTTAGTATATTGTTATTGCTTTCTTTAGTTAAGCAGTTCCCTCCCACTCAACCCATTTAAATCGTTCTGGGGCCGACTCCCTCCTCAACTAAAACCAGGAGTCTAAAGTGTGTTTTGTGGCAAATGACCCTTATCTTCTGTGTTTCATTTTACTGAACTATAAAACTGCAGTTGGCTCCTGGTCTCTTTTAAGTTTGTTAAATTCCTGCACACTCCTAAACTGCCCGGCCTGGTGAAGATGGGTCATATTCCTCCCCTGACCTATCCCGTTTGGCCCAATCCATGGTCTCTCCTTTGAGAACAGTATTTCACACCTCATGAAAGGAATACCGACAGGCCTGCTGCAGGGAGCCAGTGCTAATCAACCTGCAGGGCTTTCAACCATGGAACATATAGCTTTTTAAAAGTTACTTCTCCTGAATATTTATCAAAATCCAACTTAACAATTGAATTCAATTTCTAATAAATACTGAAAACAGTGGTTAAACAGTCTCTGTAGCTGGTTCTATACCAGGTAGACAGAAATACCATATTAACAGTACTTTCTGTTTTTTCTTTGTAGAGCCAGCTACAGTTCTTACAGTGAAAAAAGCTTTTGGAGGTTGGTCACTGAGGGAGCATGCAAACATTAAATTTGTACCTGTTCCACCTTTAAATGCCAGGCCAGCTACCTTGAGGTCTACAAGGCCTTTGTAGATGTGACTTAGCTAATATTTAAAAGTAGGGTTTTCCTCCTGTCAAAAAAAATCACTTTGACAGGTCTGTATGTAGGATTAAAAGCTGCAGGAGTCAGGCTAAACATGAAGGTTTGAAGCCATATTTTCTTTGTCAGCCTAGTGTACGGCAGAAAAAGTGTTGCAGTCCACAGATGGCAGTTAACATTCTGTGCCTTTTTTTCATTTTCTTGAACAATATACTATTCCGTTGCTTTTCTGAAACATTATATATGCCACTTAGGAATTAGCCTATTTTCCCATATTTTAGGGGACATAGCGCAAGCACTGGAGACCAGACATCAAGTACCCCAGTGCGCAGAATTCAAAACCCAACAGTATCAGTTCACAAAAAACAGGATGAACATGCAAAAAGAGACACTTTCTATTAGACCAGGCATCCTTGGCATGGTTTCCTCTGACTTTTTGCCTTCTGACCTCCTGTTTTTCGGACTTCATTTTTGCTGGTGTTAGGATTCTTTGAACTTTACCACTGCTGACCAGTGCTAAAGTGCAGGTGCTCTTGTTAGAAATGGGGTCTCTAGTTGGCAGAGGTATACACCCTAGTCCAAGTAGGGACCACAATCCTAGTCAGGGTAAATCACACAAAATCCAAATTATCCTGTGCCCACCCTCTGGTAGCTTGGCTCTGAGCAGTCAGGCTTAACCTAGTAAAGTATTTGTGCAATAAATCATGCAATAACACAGCGAAAACACCACAAAAATTCACCACACAGGTTTAGAAAAATATAAGGTATTTATCTGACTAAATTATGGTCAAAGCGATCAAGATTTGATAAGCACAAGTTGAAATATCACTTTTGCAATGATAAGAAGAGTCTTAAGTCTTTAGAAATCAACAAATATCTCTTGTGTGCACAAAGTACATGGTATGCGTCAAGATTATATGCATGAAGACCACAGATGAGGAGATGCGTGGAAAAAGGAAGGTCAGATTTCTGGACATGCACAGACGATGCGTCGATTCTGCCCACGCTTCAAGGGCTTTGCGCTGATTTCTGGCGAGCAGTCTTGGATCTTCACTGCCATGCGGGGTCTTTTGATGCCCAGGGATGATGCATTGAAATCCTGGGCGTGCAGGACGAAGTCACAGGTGCTGCATCAATCTGGTGTGGTGATGTGTTGGAGTTTCTGTCACACGGCAGGTGCTGCGTCAATTAATCCTCACGCAGGAAGTCAGGCTGTGTCGTTCTGGCTCGGCGATGCAGTGATCTGGTGGGGCTCTGCGTCGAAGTTTCGGTGGCAGCGCAGATGCTGCGTCTGTCTCGACTATGGGAGCCGGGTGTCGTCGTTCCAGTTCGGCGATGTGGTTATTCTTTCATCGCTGGGCAGGCGGTGGATTGATTTTCACCGCACAAGGAGTTTCCTTGAAGAGTAGAAGTCTTTTTAGCGCTGAGACTTCATGAACAGGAGGCAAGCTCAATCCAAGCCCTTGGAGAGCACTTCTCAGGAGAACCAGAGGCCAGCAAAGCAGCAGGGCAACAGCAAGGCAGCAGTCCTTCACAACAAAGCAGTCCAGGTGACTCCTTTGGGCAGCCAGGCAGCTCCTCTTGGCTGGTTGCAGGATCTTTTTCAGAGTGTCTGTCCCAGGAAGTGTCTGCGTTGGTGGGGTTAGGGATCCAGGTTATATACCCAAAAGTGCTTTTGAAGTGGGGGAGACTTCAAAGAGTGGTTTTGAAGTGCACAAGGTCCCCTTTCAGTACAGGACAGGCCTGTCTGCCAGGGTCCCAGTAGGGGGTTTGACAGCCCATTGTGTGAGGGCAGGCCACTAGCCTTTGAAATGTAAGTGTCAGGCTCCTCCACCCTTCTAGCACAGGAAGACCCATTCAGTATGCAGATGAGTGCAGGTGTGACTGAGTATCCTGTGTTTGTCTGGGTGAAGTGCACAAGGGAGCTGTCAACCAGCCCAGCCTAGACGTAGATTGGAGACAGGCTGTGAGGCACAAATGGGCTTTAAGTGCAGAGAAATGCTCACTTTCTAAAAGTGGCATTTCTAAAATAGTAAAATAAAAACCAATTTCAACAATAAACAGGATTTTCTATTACCATTCTGGCCATACTAAATATGACCTGGCTACCCCTTTTTGATCAGAATCTACCACTCAAACATTATATGGCTACTGCTATCCTATGAAAGGAGCAGGCCTCACAGTAATGGAAAACTAATTTAGGAGTTATCCACTACCAGGACATAAAAACACACAGGTATATGTCCTGCCTTTTACCTACACCGCACCCTGCCCTATGGGTTACCTAGGGCATACCTTAGGGATGACTTCTATGTAGAACAAGGGGAGTTTAAGGCTTGACAAGTACTTTAAAATTCCAAGTCAAAGTGGCAGTGAAAGTGCACACACAGGCCTTGCAGTGGCAGGCCTGAGACATGGTTAAGGGGCTACTTATGTGGGTGGCACAACCAGTGCTGCAGGTCCACTAGTAGCATTTAATCTGTAGGCCTTGGGCACATGTAGTGCACTTTACTAGGGACTTACAAGTAGATCAGATATGCCAATTGGAGATGAACCAGTGTTACCACGTTTAAAGGAGAGAGCATATACACTTTAGCGCTGGTTAACAGTGGTAAAGTGCGCAGAGTCCTAAAACCAACAGTGTCAGAAAAGTGGAGGGAGGCAGACAAAAGGTTGGGGGATGACCATCCTAAGGCTGTTACGTCTAACAATTAGGTCTTACAAAGAAAGCACTTACAACTGTAGCACGCAACATAGTTACTGTTTCTATTAAGAATCAAGCCCCTGATGGTTCATGTCTGACATGACTATAACCTAAAAGAAATAACACCTGTACTGAAAGGGGAACATGTGCACTTAAAAATCATTCTTTGAAATCTCCGCCACTTCAAAGGCTTATTTGGGTAGATAAACTGGGATTCTGACACCACCAACTCGGACACTTCTGGACCTGCACCTGCAACCTGTCAAGAGGAGCTGCCTGGCTGCCCAAAGGACTAATCTGGAGTGCTCTGCTGTGAAGGACTGCTGCCCTGCTGTCCTGCTGCCCTCTGACTTTGCTGAGAAGTGCCCTCCACAAGGGCTTGGATTGAGCTTGCCTCCTGTTTTCTGAAGTCTCAGGGCCAAAAAGACTTCATCTCTTCAGGAAACTGCTTGTGCGCCGAAAATCGATGCCACTTCGGGAAATCCAACGCACACTATATTTTTCTACGCATCTTCTCCTCCCGTTTAGTGAAGAAACAACTGTTGATTTCTAAGATTTAAGACTCTTTTTAAACTTGCAAAAGTGATATTTCAACTTGTGCTTATTGAATCTTTATCGGTTTGACCTTATTTTATTCAGATAAATATTATCTATTTTACTAAACCTGTGTGGTGTATTTATGTGGTGTTTTCACTGTGTTACTACTGTATGACTTATTACACAAATACTATACACATTTCCTTCTAAGTTAAGCTTGACTGCTCAGTGCCAAGCTACCAGAGTGTGGGCACAGGATAATTTGGATTGTGTGTGACATACTCTGACTAGAATTGTGGTCCCTACTTAGGACAAGGGTGTGTACCTCTGCCAGATAGAGACCCCATTTCTAACACTAATCCTTATATAAAATGTGTTGGGCTGCAGAAGTAGAGTGAAAAGCTTGAGTACCGTTCTGATCAAGATGTGTGTGTCAAAGTTGCAGATGTGGCGATCTCTGCCCAACCCTGCTGACCTGTTTGGGTCACCATTCTCTTATGAAATATCTAAATATCCCTACACGCCAGTTTGGCTGTGTGAGGCCTTTCTTAGTGTACCTTGGCATTCAAAGAATACTGAAAATAATTAAGCACTAGTGTCCTGAGCGCACCATGCTGTTTCTCTACAAGTTGACTAGTCAGTAGACTCCCTTTAAGTGCATGAGCCTCTTACTTATAGACTGCCAGTAGTCCAGGTTTACTCCAGGCGAGAGAGGGACTTAATTCAGAATATACTATACCTCAGCTGTATCACTTTAAAATGTAAATGTCCAGTTAGAACTTTACTTTATTAAACTGAGGGACTGTATTAAAACGTAAGTCAGGGATGCAGAATTATATACAGTATCTGTGTTCAAGTGAGAAGATGGTTCAGAAATCTAATTGTTTTGGTAAAAGAAATTCACCTGTCCCATTTATTGCCATTGAGTGAGGTGACAAATTATGGCTGCACTCTCATTAAGTCAGAAGTGTGATGGTAGCTTCTCCCATTTTGCCCGGTCAGGTTTTGGAGTCTATCATGGCTCTGAGTATTCCACCTTTCTGATTATACGGGCTAGGAACACACCAGCACTCTATTTGTGTCAGTTCTTTAAGTAGTCCTATGCTCTGCATAAGAAAAAGCTCTATTTATGAATGCAACCTTTTTTAACTTTTTGATCACGGTAGGGCTCTAAATTTGTCTGTACTTTGATTCTGACAGAATTACAATTGTGGCAGAGTAGAGGATATTTAATTTTTTCGCTATACCATTGCTCTCTTTCCTACTTTAGTTTTGGAAAAAGCATCCTGTGAATTGTTCTGGCATGCTGCCCTTTAAACATTCATTTGATGTAAATGATTTCACAAAATGTTTCTGGAAATAAACCCACACTATACTGATCAACTGAGGATCAACAAGACCGCTCCCAGTTTGACCTCCACTTGACTTGAAACATCACACATTGAATTATTTCTCATATGTGCAATATATACAGAAAGCAGTTCTTTTTGTTTATTCACCTAGTAGGTTTTTCATATTTTAGTCGGCACTCATGTGCAAGACTGAGATAGAGGTGACTACCTTGTCATGTTGCTCCTCTCCAGATAGGGACAACCGGACACCAAGGCAACTGCCCTCAAAGTCTTGTGAGATCAGTAACAAAGCTATAATCTCGCAAGAATTTGGGGTGGCCTCTATGTTGGGGTCATTCAACCATTGTCTAGCCACAGCTCTTCACTGCTACGATAGTGCCAATTGCGGCTCCCCGCCACTGCCGCTGAGACCCTGCTTACACACTGACTGAGCCTCCCCTTCCACAGCTTTTCCATTCCACTGGGGTGCTGATCACTCAATGACTGTGCCCAGTGGCTCTTTTCTCTTGCCACCGAGGAGCTGCTCACACAATGAGCATTCCTGACAGCTCCACTCTCCTGCTGGAGGAACACTGCTCACAAATCTTGTCTCCCTGTTTCTCTCCCCTACTTGCTTTTCCCTACCTGTTGTTAATGTGTGAATAGGTTTCAATGCCCTGAACGTCCTCCTCAAATTTTTGTCTTATTGTCATAGCGTTTAGTATTGATACAAATATCACTCCTCATCTTATATCATTCACCATACTCATCTATAATTGTTAGCACTCCGCTCCTGACTGTCCTCTGAAATTATCATGCATACCAGTGTAATTATCCATTAACTCAATGCTGCTACTGTAGAATCCTGGCAGTTCACCTAGGCACTAATCGACCCCAGGGTTCATCACTCACCCAGCACTGGTACTCATGAGGCAAGGTTAGTTTATCCAGAGACGTGCGATTTCAGCAACCTGTGACATTTCTCAGCATAAGCCAGAGAGGGGTCCTGGGTAATTCATAAAATATGACTCTGGGTGCTCCGTGTGCAAAGGCTTCTGTCTGAGTTACCTGATTCAAGTTATGGTGCATGCCTTTCATCCCTTCCCAGTACTATTGACTCCGTGTCCTTCTCCCCACAGTTCTTAATCTTCTGACAATCTGCTTCATATCAGCACCAGCTCCAGTGTTCCATCGATGATAAGAGTGGGGCTTTAACTGTGGCTGGCACATTCTGCACAGCTTTGCACCCAAACTCTTGCCATACAGATTAATAAACGGTGACAACCTGTGGGAAATCCCTCTGTCAGAATGCTGCTGTCAGTATTGTCTAGACCAGTGGTTCTCAACCTTTTGACTTCTGTGGATCCCCACTTTATCATTACTGGAGCCCGGGAACCCCCCACAGAGCCATTACTGGAGCCGGTGACCCCCGACTTAAACATTGATGCTATGAAAAGTATAATAATATACAAAAACAAGCATTCATTATACACATACACAAATAATAACATATTTTATTTAATTTACAAACAAATATAAATAAAAAAAATAAAAAATAATTTAAATAGGAAGGTTGGGGTTTTATAAATTCAATTGAAGGCACACATCGTCCATACAGTATTCTGTTTGATGCACCTGCATTGCTCCCACAAATCAATCTGCGGATGCTAATTAAATTTTTAGCCTCTAATTTCAAATAACTTGACATTTACAGTAATTTGTAAAATGTTCAATCACACATTTAGCCACTTTATTTATATAAATTTAATAATTAATCTGTTATTATTTATGACAGGCTCCCCAGGTGTCCCCAGACCACAGGTTGGGAAACACTTGTCTAGACTAAATAACATGGCATGCCTCCTGCTGAAACAGTCACTCCTTTACTGTTACTGGATTCATCATCCTTTTAGGTAGCTACATAATCATCATATTTTTGTTTAAGTTACAGAAAATGGCAATTTGTCATTTTTAAAATTTTACCAATACAGTGAGTGTAGATGGGAGAGTGGTGAAGGCGAGTGACTACAAGTAGCTGCAAGGGTGAATGAGTTGATGGGAGGGGTTGGGCATGGATGAGACCGCAGTTTTGGATCGGGGTTCATAGTGGATAGGGCGAGAGAGGATAAAAGGATGAGCATTTATTGCTGCTAATTAATTCAGCAAATGTGAGTTTCTATTTTGTTATATATAACATAGTTTCCTTCTATTCGTTATTTTCTCATTTGAATACTCTGTAATTAATTATCCCTAAAAGGCTTGTCAATTCTGTTAGTTTAATGAGGCCATTGATGCTGATGACTGCAGTACCCTCGGAGAGGGCAAGAAGAAGCCAGTTGTTATTTCTTTTACTTTCCCCTCCCTTCCACCTCCCGAATAATGATCACTACATGACTTTGTATATACTTATTTGTTGGCACTTTCCTTTTTTGGGTTTGTCATGAGAGTCAGTAATAGGACTATAAGAACGTGCTGTCATATATGCAGACTTTAAACCATTACTGGCACATTATAAAAATAAAATAAAAAAAAAAGTCTATTCAAGGTAATTTTCAGCCTTAGATTTTTGTTTCTGTAACATGTTGGAAAAAGTTAGCTCTACGCTTGTCATTTCTGTCTGTACTAAATGTGTTTTGAATGTCAATTCTTTTGTTTTACAGTCTTTTAAGTTGCTTGGATTCCTAGATGTCCAGAACACTCCTTGTGCACGGGAATCCATCCTTTATGGATCATTGGGATCACTGGTTGCTGGCCTTGGACATTTTTTGGCAACAAGTGAGTTAAATTTACAGCCATTTTAATTTTATCATCTTTTACTGTGTCAACTTATTAAATTGTTTTTCTGCTAGCTGCTATTGCAGTATGTTGGTTGCTAGTTTGAGGCTGTTAATATGCTGATGGAGCATCCACCTATTCAGTATCATTATCTATGTGTACTAACATCACAACTTGCTGCTCTGCTGACTTGCTTGCTCGTCAAAGTCTCCAGCTCAGAAGATGACTTATGCCATTTAAAAACATGTATTGACAAAGCTATCAGGTCTGGCATTGACCACCAACATTTTAGCTTTGTAAATGCTTGTTTTGTTTTGTCATTGTTTTTGCAAAAGTATATTGTTGTGTAAGCTGCTCAGCCCTCGCCAGTCTAAAAAGAGTATTGTCTAAAAGCAAAAACATTCTTTGGTCTAAAAAAGCACACATTACCATAGAAGTCCCTGGCTCTTAAGAGAGCTATTTTGTGTGTGCATGTGCTCCTTGTGATAGGGAAGAATGCCCTCAATCACAGTGCAGTTACCCTGTGGCTGAAGCAGGTTAACCTATTGCCTCATGATGAATACTGTAGTGGGTGGAAGTAAAATGTGAATGGCGAAATAAGAGCCTGATGGATGAAGAGGGCTAGCTGAAAACCTGTATAAGTAAGTATATTATAAATATAATTTCAGTAAAGTCGAAAGAATCTGGCTAACATCAACTTAAAAATGATACAGTATCCAACTCTTACTCGAATCAAACATTCCAGTGGGATTATCAGTTTTGGTTTGCATACATTCTTAACAAGATACAGTTTGATTTGTTGGATAACATTTGGAGTATAACTATTTAAAAATAATATTGGAACGTTCTATATAGTTGTATGCTTTTTAAATTGTCATTCAGTGACTATAGAGGCCATTAGGGACTAAGGGCCTCATTTTGAGTTTGGCAGATAGTAAAGCCCGTCTGCCAAACTCTCAACAGGGAGGCTGCTGGTTTTGTGGAGACCTCCCCGCTGGTGTAATTACAAGTTTCCCGCTAGGTCTGCAGGCAGAAACTGTGATTTCCGCCCGCAGGCCTAGCAGGAATCAGGCTACAGCATTGTCTTCGGCTCATAATCAAGCCAGCGGCAATGCTGTAACCAGCAGAGTGAAACAGCACCCTTGCAATGTTCACTGTCTGCAGGGGGGGGGCTGCACTGCTCATGTCAAGTGCATGAGCAATGCAGTGGCCCACCTGTGGCCCCTGCACCTGTTCTCTGCCAGCCTTTTTAGGCTGGCAGAGAACAAGGTCTTAATCTGCAGTGCTGCATGCAGCACTGCACCGGCGAATTACAATCATCGCCGCTGCCAGGATCAAGGATCCAGGGTTTTGATGTGGTGGGCCTGACCACCACCGGGAGTGTGGCAGTCTGAAGACCGCCACACTCATAATGAGGCCCTAATTTGGGTAATAAAGCTCCCCCAAGGCAGTGGGAGGCTAGGAAAGCAAGAGAGGACAGGAACCTAAAGTTAGCGGCCCTTAGACCCATCATTCTGGCAGGTTCAAATTCAAGTTCTAAATCTTTATTTGGCCACTCTATATGAACATTAATGCACAAGATAAAAATCCAAATATATTATACAATTCAGAGAATAAAAACACAGTTAAAAATAGATAATGTTAAAAAGCAACAATTATAAAACAAAGGAGCAGCAATGGAGAATGCAGTAAAAAGTCACCCAATAACCAAAAAAAGTACATACGTTCTTCTTAATGCAATAGCAGCAATAATGTAGCTAATGAAGGCAGTGCAAATTTCAACAGAAGATAAACCTTGCAGATAGATCAGCCCCTCTTTGTAAGATGTCAAATTCTTTTTTAGGAGGATTGGATAAAAAGTAGACAGTTTAAGAAACCATAAAGTGTGCAGAAACTGGCTACCATTCTGGTAGGTATAAGTTGTCACATTCCTTTTAATTTGTTTTCTCAGCCAGTTTTAACCCCTTCGCTGTCAGGCCTTTTCACCCTCAGGTGCCAGGGCTTTTTTTTTTGGCTATTTGGGGCAGTTCGCGCTTAGCCCCTCATAATGTTTTGTCCACATAAGCTATCCATTTGTGTCCTTTTTTCCAACATCCTAGGGATTCTAGAGGTACCCAGAGTTTGTGGGTTCCCTAGCCAAAATACAGCCAAAAATTAGTTTTTTTTTCAAAACACAGGACAAAAGTGCTGCAGAAGAAAGCATATGGTATTTTCCCTGAAAATGGCATCAACAAAGGGTTTGCTGTGCTACAATCGCCATCTACCCAGCTTTCAGGAACAGGCAGACTTGAATCAGAAAACCACATTTTTCAACTCAATTTTGGCATTTTACTGGGACATACCCCATTTTTTGTGCTTTTAGTCTCCTTCCAGTTAGTGACAGAAATGGGTGTGAAACCAGTGCTGGGTCCTGAACAGCTAAACATTTCTGAAAAGTAGACAAAGTTCTGAATTCAGCGAGAGGTCATTTGTGTAGATTCTACAAGATTTTCTTACAGAAAATAACAGCTGAAATAAAAAAATATTGAAAGTGAGGTGAAAAAACAGCCATTTGTCTCCACATTTTACTCTGTAACTTTTTCCTGCGACGTCAGATTTTCAAAGCAATATACCGTTATGTCTGCTGGACTGTTCTGGTTGTGGTGATATATAGGGCTTGTAGGATCATCAGGAACCCTAGGTACCCAGAGCCAATAAATGAGCTGCACCTTGCAATGGGTTTTCATTGTATACTGGGTATACAGCAATTTATTTGGTAAACTATAAAGAGTCAAAAATAGGTATCAAGGAAACCTTTGTATTTCCAAATTGGGCACAAGATAAGGTGTTGAGAAGCAGTGGTTATTTGCACATCTCTGAATTCCAGGGTCCCCATACTAGCACAGCATTTCTCAAACAGACGTCTTTTTAACACACTGTCTTACATTTGGAAGGAAAAAATGTAGAGAAAGACAAGGGACAATAACACTTCTTCTTCTGTTGTGTTCCCTCAAGTCTCCCGATAAAAACGGTACCTCACTTGTGTTGATAGGCCTAATCCCCGCAACAGGAAAGGCAACATGGACACATCCCATTTTTACATTGAAATATGACGTGTTTTTTGGAAAGTGCCTAGCTGTGGATTTTGGCCTGTGGCTCAGCTGGCACCTAGGGAAACCTACCAAACCTGTGCATTTTTTAAATCTAGACACCTAGGGAAATCCAAGATGGGTGACTTGTGGGCCTCTCACCAGGTTCTATTACCGAGAGTCCTTTGCAAACATCAAAATGTGGCAAAAAACCCACTTTTTCCTCACATTTCGGTGATGGAAAGTTCTGGAATCTAAGGGGAGCCACAAACTTCCTTCTACCCAGCGTTCCCCCAAGTCTCCTGAAACAAGCGATACCTCACTTGTGTGGGTAGTCCTAGTGCCTGCGACAGGAAATGCCCCAAAACACAACGTGGACACATCACATTATCCCAAAGAAAACTGACCTGTTTTTTGCAAAGTGCCTAGCTGTGGATTTTGGCCTCTTGTTCACCTGGCACCTAGGGAAATCTAGCAAACTTGTATATTTATGGAAACTAGACACCTACGGGAATCCAGGATGGAGTGACTTGTTGGGCTCTCACCAGGTTCTATTACCTAGAATCCTTTGCAAACCTCAAAATTTGTAAAGAAAACAAAAAAAAAAACACTTTTTCATCATATTTTTGTGATGGAAAGTTCTGGAATCTGAAGAGAGACACAAACTTCCTTCTACCCAGTGTTCCCACCAGGTCTCCCGATGCAAATGGTACCTCACTTGTGTGGGTAGGCTTAGTTTCCTCGAAAGGAAATGCCCCAAAACACAACATGGACACATCAAAAGGATCTATACAAAACTACCTGAGACGTTTTTGAAAACTAGACACCCTGAGGAGTCCAGGGAGGTGCGGCTTGCGTGGATCCCCCAACATTTCCTTACATAGATTTCTCTGCAAACCTTAGATATAGCTTTAAAAAAAAAAATCACATTTTCCACATTTTTCTTTTTAAGATCACTGTGCTGGTACAAATTAAAAAGACCCCTCATCCATAAACCAAGTTGGTGGCATGCTTCATCATTGGTGTACAACCTGAGACGCCTAGCATGTCACAGGTGTGATTCGATGCCTGATTACAGCAGAGCAGATTTGTTCATTTTTACCACACATACTGGTTGGATTTGGCACGTGGGCGAGTGATGGTTCAGTAGATCAAATTTTATGAACAAGATAGTTCACAAAAATTAAATGCACTGTTAATAACTGAAAGGCCAAAAAACTGAACCAATGACTCCCAGATTGTGAGCTGTAAAGCCGCGACCAGGCACCAACCGCTTTACTGTCCATTCACACACCTTTCATACATGACACGCACAAGACCATTCATGCCACCAGCCGTGGGCCTAGCACATCACAACACTCACATCAACAGACAGCTCCATTCAATGGCCCATCACTTTTATACGCCCATATGCCTGACACAGCAATCACACCAGCTGATGGGAGTCTGTGGACTGACGTTTGCTGGCAGTGTGTTGTAGTGGCCAACAACAAGTCACTATTTACACTGCCAGCCATGCGCCACTCCTCGCACACCGCCAGCCAAGCACCACTCCACGCACACCACCAGCCAAGCGCCACTCCATGCACACCGCCAGTTAAGCGCCACTTCATGCACATTGCCATCACTTTTTTTTTAAACAACAAAGAAATCACTAACTAATTCTAAATAGGTACACAACTACAAACACATAAGCTCTAACTAAATACATGCAACTAATGCCCACCCTGAAACTGAACATATGAAAATATAAAACAGGCAGTTTACGCTCACTGTAGTTCCCAAAAATTATTTTGGGTGTGGAAACTCCTAAAACAGCCAGAAACACACAGCTCAGGCTTTGAGGGACAATCAGGGTAGTACATACGAGTTCCCCCTCCGGATACATCTTCGGAAACAGACTCTACATTTCTTAGCGGGAAAGTCTTTTTTGTGAGTGGGAGGAATATGATCAGGAAAGTGGAGATCTTTCAATCTATCACATCCTCCTCCATTGCTACTGTATGTTCCACCACAACAAGGCTCTCTATCACTGACTCCTGAAATTTAAAAAATGTAATCCTTGACTCAGGAGAACAATCCATCACACAATAAAAGCATTAAAAGTTGCTAAATTAAACAAATGTATGGGCAATTTTTTATACAAAACGTAAGACTTAAGAACAGCGGTGTAAGGTTCCAACCTCTGATCTACTTTATCAACAATACCCATGTGCTTATTGTAGTCTAAAATGTTTGCACACTTCAGCAACCTGACCCCAAACGTCCACCTGTGAAGTACTCTCATCATGGATGGTAGTTAGCATGTAGACATCCCTGCACTGTCCCCCCTCAAGTTTTTTACAGACAAGCTAACTTGGATAGCCTTTCCTGTTAGAGTGGAGTGTTCCACAAGCAACAGTTATCTTCATACAAATGGTGAGCATTGTTAAACAGTCGTCTACCAAGTTCCCACACAATTTTCTCACTAACTCCAGAAGTGGGTGGACAACTGGGGGTGGAGGAGTGATGTGGGGGGGGGGTTAATACTGGAATTCCTACCAGTGTAGACCCAGAAATTATAAACCTATCCTGTACTACTTTTAGAGAGCATATACATTTTAATTCCATACCGTCCCCTCTTGCTAGGAATGTACTGCCTAAAAACCAAAAGACCCTTGAACAGGACTTTCCCTGGAACATTGACCTCAGAAATCCCATCTACAAAGTGATCAAGGATAGGCCAAATCTTAAAAAGACAGTCATAGTCAGGGTGATCTTGTGGCAAGGCTAAAGCATTGTTAACAAAATGCAGCATCTGAAGAAGCAAATAGCGATTACAATTCATTATTGCAGGAAATATAGCTGTTGCCACAGGGGTGTGGAATTTATTAAAATATCTACTTGTCCAGGGGACAGGTTGCTTCTCAAATCTACTTGTCCTGTAAAAGATCTACTTGTCCCTTTGGTGCCATGTAGTGTGGCGACAAATTATGGCAGCAATCTCATTATGTAAGAGCTCTGATAATAGCCTCTCTGATTATGCCAGGGCTACTACCATAGTAGGGCTTGAATACTTGCAGTTTCAATCCCTACTGTAGCACTTTCCTTATTTTGCCACCTTTCTGCAGATCTGCATACTGGGGCTGGAGGAAGCAGTAAGCAATAGTTCCAGGGCTGGAATGCCTTTGAGTCTGCAAACCTACTAACCTGCATGTTTTAAAGATTTTCACCAGCTTCTCTCTAATATTTTCCCATAATAAGAAAGGTTGGACATTTACTCCTGACAATGGCAGAATTAGAACTTCTTCCAGGGTTGGGAAGAAAGTGGCCGGAGGGAAAATGAACTTGCAAATTCTCAATAGATTTTCACATGAGCAAATCTACACATGCGTATTTACCCATGCTAAAATACAGTTCACAAATATTTATTAGGGGTACGACATATACCTTGCGTGCACTTTTGTGACTTTCTTTAAGAATTTGGGGCCACATGTGGGTAGGTTCAGATTTGCGACCCGCAAATTGCGAGTCAGAGCGACTCGCAATTTGCGAGTCGCAAATCCGAATGTAGGATGGTGTCCCTGACACCATTTGTGATTCGCAAGGGCTTCGCAAATGCCCACCTAGTGAATAATCATGAGGTGGGTCGCAATTTGCGACCCCCTTGCGAATAGCGGCCCTCACAGGGATGGTGGCCTGCTGGAGACAGCAGACCACCATGTCTGTGACTGCTTCCTTAAAGGAAAACGAGATGCATTACAAAAACGAAAAATGAAACGTTTTCGTTTCATTTTTTCAGAGCAGGCAGTGGTCCGCAGGACCACTGCCTGCTCTGAAAAAATGTTTACAGTGACATTCACAAGCGGGAAGGGGTCCCATGGGGACCCCTTCCCTTTTGCGAAAGTGTTAGCACCCATTTGAAATGGGTGCAAACTGCGATTGGTTTGCGCCCGCGGTCACAAAACAATCCTACATTGCACTGCGAGTCGCAATTAGGAAGGGAACACCCCTTCCTAATTGCGAGTTGCAAACCCGTTTTGCGATTCGGTAACCAAGTTACTGAATCGCAAAACTGGGTTTGTGCATCGCAATGTGCTTTTTGCACGTCGCAAACAGCGAAAGTCGCTGTTTGTGACATGCAAAAAGCTACCTACATGTGGGTCTTGGTCCCTAATTAGGTCTGGTGTTAACAAAGACATTTTGTTTTTACTAAACTTCTATTTCTCTCTCTTTCGGCTGGCTTTACTGTGAGTGATCGCATTCTGCTCTTCCACAAGGAGCATATTGGCACACAAAGTAGTTTTGTTCAGTGTCAGGAACTACAGTGGCAATCAGTGACGTAATGAAACTGGAGGGTGCCCCTTTGCAAAGAACATGGAGGAGCCCCCTCTCCAGACTCACTCAGGGCAGGTGCTGTGCTGAAGGGGCCCCCTGGAGGGCGGCAGCGGGGCCTTTGGTATGCCACTGGTGGCAACGTGTGCTTTTAGAGTTCAAAAACTTTTTGGGGGTTTTTTGCCAGTGTTTGTTACAATGTTGAGGGCCTGGTAGCTCCCACAACAATAAAGTGTTACAAAAGCCATGTCAAAACAAGACACGCATTGATGAAACTAAAAGACTTATAAAAAATATGTCGGACCAGTTGGCTTTGTCAGTGTTTGTTTATTTTCATGCTTCCCATATTCGTTTTTAAAATGGTTACACTGATTTTCCATTAGAAATATTTTTGGGAAATACTAGCATGCAGCAACACATTTTACTAAATGACACTTCATTTGCATCTAATCAGAGAGCATTCTGGGAGCCTTATACTTAGCCTCACAGCCTAAACATTTCAAACGTGTATACACGTTTTTTTGTTTGCACTGGAACCAACGTCAGTAGTGAAGTGTGACCTTAAAACATTTATTTACAGCACTCACCCTAATAATGAAGGCTTTCAAATAATGAACCATAAATACAAGTTCGAACAGCATTATTTTTTGGAAACACATTACCTCAACTGCAAAGAGTTCCACTCTCTGTAAACAGGCAGCCAAAGGGTTTGTGCTGCAGAGGGTTGGGCCTACTTGTCCCAAGGACAAAGTAAACATAAAAACTTGTTGCCCTTGACCCCAAACAAGATGTCCCGGGCGTCGGGCGATAGGAATTCCACATCCCTGTGCCATCAAGTGACTAGTAGACCAATAAGAAGCCAGTGACTGCTTCCTTATCAACCCCATCAAAAAAGTCAAACCTAAGATTATTATTTTTTTTTTTTGTTTTTTTTAACTCTTCCAGATTTGTGGGAAACCACTGGATAGCTTCAGACTGTGGCCTAAGTCTGGCAGCATTGTCCCTCAAATACTGCTCCACATACAAATTAGTCTGCTCAACAATCTCTTACAAAAATACATCGTCCATAAACAACTGAAAGAAATTAACAGGCAAAACGTTTTCTGTATTCACTCTACACCCTGGGAGACCAGTAAAGGCAGGCAACTCTGGCTGCTCCATGTTTGGGGCAACCCAGAGTTCAGGTTTTCCAATGGAAAACCTTTCAGCTCCAGGCTGCTGCACTATTGGCACATCAGTGTCCTCCTCTAAAACAGGCACTGCACTGAGAGTGGCTTCCTCATCAGAAGATTCCTCTTGGACAGAAAATTCACTGCCCTAATCTCTCTCTTCCTCCTCTGCCTCAGATGCAGCGTCAGTCTCATAATCATGATCAGAAGACACCTCAAAAAGCATACCAACAACCTGCTAAGCGGTCACCCTGCGGCTAGCCATGATTATTTCTAAGGAAAGTAACTTGACAAATGCACCAGGAACAACCAGTACTGTCTAAAATAAGTAATAAGAAAAGTGTGGCTTTATCACAAAGAGTTATGTACTCAAAAACTATACCACTCACTTACCTGAAAAAGCTAGACTCACCAGCAACACCTCTGCACAGACACAGCAATCACCAATGATATCCCACTAAAAAGAAAAGAATATTAGACATAACACAACACAAATATCATTGTGCACAAATCTAAGGACAATTTCAGACACAATCCTGCATTTAGTACACCACTTCTAAAAAAGTCATCCATGCATGGCAACAACACACCTTTGAGGTTAATTGTTTTTTTCTTACCTAAAACATGCAACTACGCAAACTGCAGGTCAACCACTGCCAAAACTGCAAGGAGTCGCAGCAAAGGAAGCAAAAGCTTTGAACTACAAAAAAAGGAGAAATAAACTGTTAAAATCACAAATGCAAGTACTTTGCCACTTGACAAACACCCCACCACCAAACATTCAGAAATGTTCCCAGGTGACTAGTGGGGGCAGAAATGGCAATCAGTACTGTGCCCCATTTGAGGGTCACCCTTGCCCAAGGGGCCAACCCCCACGTAAAACACACACACACAAGATCCCTGGCGCTAAGTAGTTTCTGCCCCCCTTGGAGTCAGATGGGCTTAAACAAAATAGGCTGATCTGCCTCCAAGGGAGGCAGAACTGCCCAACAGTGCTGTGCCCCCTTTGGGGGGAGGGATGGCCTTTGTCCAAGGGGCCGCCCGCCCCCAACAAAAAAACCCATAAACAATCCCTGGTGTTCCTGTGGCTTCTGTCCCCTTCAGGGCAGATCGGCCTAAAGAAAATAGGCCGAACTGCCCCCAACGGGGCAGAAATGGCATAAAATATATTACCCCCTTTGGGGTGCGACCCTTGCCCAAGAGGCCGCCCCCTCAACACAAAACACACACACACAAGATCCCTGGCGTGAAGTGGTTTCTGCCCCCTTTGGGGTCAGATGGGCCTAAAAAAAAAGGCGATTCCCCTTCCATCCCTGCCCAGGGGAGGAGGGGGTTGGAGGCCCTCTGAGGGAGCGGTAGCGCTTCCCCAAGGGCTGGGTGCCAGGACATAACAGTTACGTTCTCGGCACCCGAACAATGCTGCCGAGGACGTAACCATTACGTCCAAGACACCCAGGGGGTTAAACATCTCATCCTATGGTATAGGATTCTGGCTGTATGCTTCAGCCACCCCGTTGAGTACTTTGGCTACTTGATTCAGCTTAATAACTCATTATTTGTACAAGTCATAATCATAAAATCCTTATTCGGGTGACTCCAACAACCATAAAATAATACCCTAAATATAATGTAAAAACGTCCCTAAACAACATGTTGCGATAAATTAAACAAAACACTGTTTAAAATCCACGTTCATAATAAAAAGCAGTAAAAACTGTCCATTCACTACAGTTCTAAAGTTAATCGGGTCTAGACTGCCTTTAAAGATGGCAAACCCCAATTTGGGAAACGTTTCTGTTTTTCCTTACTTAGGGGTTTTGTTTGATGTGAAAAACAATTCGAACTAACTAATTTAGGGTAGGAAATCAGAACTTATCAAAGCCATTGGGGCAGTAATCAGCTTTACACATAAATTAGTCTCCGGGTCTCCGCAAGTGATAGTCAAGGTACAGCAGGGCGAATTGTGTGTGTCTTTGATTCACTATGGAAGCTAGGTCCGCAAATATCGAGACTCTGTACAAGTCAAATCAAGAAACTTTATTGCTGAACTGTGTATTAGATTATTTGAAATTTGCAACGTCTCTGTCCTCACTAAGCACTCAACCACAAAGTCAACTCATATCTACAACCATGGTGAGCTTCCCCTATAACTCCATGAACCAAATAGATATCTCACAAGCTCCGGCACTGGCATCAAATCCGGGGCCTTCTTGAAATCTCCACTTAACCCATCATCGGGGTGCGGAATTTAATAAAATATCTACTTGTCCATGGGACAGGTTGCTTCTTAAATCTGCTTGTCCTGTATACAAATCTACTTGTCCCTTTGGTGCCATGTAGTGTGGTGACAAATTATGGCAGCAATCTCATCATGTAAGAGCTCTCATAATAGCCTCTCTGATCTCTGGGCTAATACTTTAGTAGGGTTTGAATAATAGCAATTTCAAGCCCTGCGTTAGCAGTGTCCTCATTTTACCACTATCCAGCAGATCTAAATCCTGGGGCTGGAGGAAACAGTAAGTAATAGTTCCAGGGCTGGAATGCATTTGAGTCCGTGCAAACCTACTAACTTGCATATTTTAAGTATTTTCACCACCTCTTATCTAATCTTTTCCCATACTGAGAAAGGTTGGAAATTTACTTCTGACCAGGGCAGAAGTAGAAGTTCTTTCAGGGTTGGAAAAGAAGTTGTTGGAGGATCTGGTGCAAGTTTTCGGCTGCCCCGCCGTCATATAGGGAGTTAAATGGGCTGCTAAATTGGGGGGATGGAGACACTTAATCACCCTATGTTATAGAGCCCCTTCGGGTGATACGACGAGTGCAATTTATGTGGCACGTAACATCTGATAACAGGAGTTGGGGGAACCAGGGGAGGAACCTGATTGGGCCAAGGACCTGCCGTTGGTACGCACGGTCTCCTGCAATAAAGATTTAAGCTCCTGCATTTCAATTTTGTGCACCATAATTATGTTACACCCTTCCATCTCAATAAGAGGAAATATGAGGAAGGTGGCCAACATGGCGGCTAGAGCGGTCGCATAAAACACAGCTCCGCTCTCGGCCCGAATAAAAATCCTTTAAAAGACGCCTGCGGTGCTTAAACACGGTAGGCGCCGAACGGGCTGCCACCAGTACCTTCCGGCGGCCCTGAAACACACCTTGGATGCCACCGAGAAGCGGTATCGTGACTGCGGAGACAGGCGCGATGGCCAATTGTTAAGACGGGCAGCGTGGCCACGCCAGGACCCAGACTACGTGGCCCCTGCGCCCCGGACAGAGGTGGAGCTGAAACAAGGACAGAACCCGCGTGCGGGCTAAA
Organism: Pleurodeles waltl; assembly: GCF_031143425.1. Lineage (NCBI taxonomy): Eukaryota > Metazoa > Chordata > Amphibia > Caudata > Salamandridae > Pleurodeles > Pleurodeles waltl. The sequence goes on along the minus strand of NC_090444.1, from coordinate 607,954,620 downwards.
GGAGCTAGCGAGGAGGCAGAAGCAGCAGCACGAGATCCGAGAGACAGGTGAGAGCTCCCGAGTTGGCAAGGAGGGACCTCGGAGGCCTCCCGGACAGGCCATGGCGGCCTAAGATGGCGGACCTGTCCCCGACAAGCCAATACACAAGGGGCCTGGCCTAGTGAGAGGCGCATCCAGCCCACGGTTAGCAGCAGCGGCGTAGTGCGAACATAGAGGCAGGCAAGAGAAGCCCGAGCTACGCATCAAATATTTAACGCTTGTAAAAATTGTTCACTCTGAGTACCATAACTGTGTGCCCTATCGGGGCCACTGACCGGGCCGCAGGGCTCCCCAAGGCGCATCAGACACCACACAGGTGACTAGAAGACGCAACAATTATCCCGCAACAGCACGGTGTCTGTAAAGACACCACATAATGCACCGTGGTTGTTCACATTAAGCTTCGCACCAATATTCAATGCTTGTAAATAACCTACACCTCGAGGAGCACAACGGCGAGCCCCTCCAGCGGCACTGAACGGACCCCAGGGCCCCACAACGTATATCAGACACCAAACAAGTGCTTAGAAGACGCACTATTGATCGCACAGCAACGAGCTGTCCGTTAAGGTACCATACAGTGTAGTCCAACAACAACTGCCTGCTACAAAATAAAAAGTACACTGTGTGCGCAACATACAAAAGCATCAAAAATTCTACGTAGGGTAGGCTCTGAAACGCACCCTGGATGCCCCTGAGAAGCGGTGTCATGATTGCGGAGACAGGCGCGATGGCCAATCGCTAAGACGGACAGCGTGACCACACGAGTAGCCGGACTCCGTGGCCCCAGCGCCCCGGACGGAGGTGGAGCTGAAACGAGGACAGAACCCGAGTGTGGGCTAAGGGATCTGACGGGGAGGCAGAGGCGATAGGTGAGAGAACCCGGCGAGGAGAGACGTCAGAGGCCTCTCGGACAGGCCATGGCGACCTGAGACGGTAGAACTGTCCCCAACCACCCAATACATGGTACCAGCGACGTAGAGTAGACATAGAGGCGGGCCACAGAGGCCTGAGCTACTCATCAAACAGTAAACGCTTGCAAAAGTTCATCACTCTGCGTACCATAACAGCGTGCCCCATTGGCGGCATTGACCGGGCCGCAAGGTCCCCCAAGGAGCATCAGACACCACACAGCTGACTAGAATAACTATTCCGCAACAGCGCGGTGCCTGTAAGGACACTGCATAACGCACCGCGGCTGCCCACAGTAAGCTACGCACCAAATATTCAACGCCTGTAAATAAATTACACCTAGTAGAATACAACTGCAAGCCCTTTCAGCGGCACTGATTGGACCTCAGGGCCACATAACGCATACCAGACATTACACAAATGCCTAGACGCACCAACTGTCCCACAGCAACGGGCTCTCCACTAGGGCACCGTACAGCGTACTGCGGCTGCCCACATAAGGCAGCTTCCAACAACTACTGCTCGCTACAGAATAAAAGTACACCGTGTGTGCAACATTCAACAGTACCAAAAACTCTACGAGGGACAGGCCAGATCATCATTACTGAAGTAAAAACCTGAACATAACGGAACCAGAAAAACATTGACGAATTTGATCAATACTGCTCTCGGACCGACCTATAAGTACCGCGCCAATTCACTAGCAACGAATCAAACTAGACTCGCTCCCTTAATGGGCAAACCAAAGACCCCGCGAGCGCCACCAAACAACATGGAATCAAACAAGCTTAATCCACCGCCGGAGTCCTCGGTCACACATCAAGCACTTCAGAAGCTTGAGACAACCCTACAGTCGCACACTACGCAATTCGAGAAAATATTACAAGCCATCCTAGATACCAAATCTACATTGGAGGCAAAAATTGGAGCGATCACGGAAGATATTAACCTTCTACGCACGGACCAAAAAGCACTGGCGGAAAGAGTAACAACGATCGAAAAAGAAACAACACGGTTAACGCCAATGATAAATGACCTTCGGCAACAACTAATGACAGTAACAACGGAAGTTGAAGTCCTTAAGCGCAGAGCCGAGGACGATGAAGGCAGATCACGCCGGAACAATGTCCGATTCGTTGGATTTCCAGAACGGGCAGAAGAACCCAGCGCAGAACTATTTATTGAACAATGGCTAACGAACACAATATTACAAAATAATATTCCAAATTTTTTTTCAGTGGAAAGAGCACATAGAGTGCCTGGAAGAACACCCCCTCCAGGGGCCCAGCCCCGTCCGCTTATTGCAAGACTCCTTAACTTCCGTGATAGAGACCTTATCCTGCAACTGTTTCGTAAATCAGGCCCTGTAAGCTTCGAAAATGCAGAGATCACGGCCTACCCAGATTTCACTGCGGAAGTGCAGAAGACACGCAACTCCTTTTTTAAGGTCAAGGAAAGACTGCGTGAACATAACATAAAATGTGCCCTTCTGTTTCCTGCAAAATTATGTATCCAAAGTGACAATCGCACTCTCTTTTTCAATACTCCTGAGGATGCCTGGACTTGGTTACACGCTAAAGGCCTGGCCGATCAAACGAATTTGGAAAATACAGCGGAAAAATGGTCATCACCTAAGTCTAGGCGCAAGCCACGAAAGAAACAGGATGTTAAACCTTCACCTGAACAATCCCAAGCAGAACGCTCTTCATTATTACAGGCCACAACACGCTTCATCAACACATCCCCGACATCCCAGTTCATCCAAAACTAAGGCAAGACAGACCTCGAAAAACAATATGATTCCACAGACTCCAACCGCGGCCCTAGCCTGACTCCGCGCACTGCAGATGATATTTGCTAAACAGGAAAGTCCAAAATAACTTTACAGTCAGGAACAGTTCTCCTCACAGTGTAAAAAACCCACCTAGCCCGATGACTAGCAAGGAAGCGGAGAATTGCCAGGCCTGGACCTGCAGCCGCCAGAGGTGCCCGAAGGAACGCACCAGTACAGAGAGCAGAACGGGCCGAGAAGCTCGACAACTCGGATACATTTGTCCACAGCGCCCCCCACTCCATATGGACAGATTCTTTAAGAAGGCAGACACAGGCTTTATTACAGCCGTGTTGTATGCACAGTTACAGTTATATATAGTTGTTGTTTCAAACATTATTAGATGTGATTCACTCAAGGCACATGTCGTAACCCATGATTGTAGCAATAGGCGTGGTAAACAATCATACAACACAAATATTGTCCTCGTTGCTAAAGTCGGTAATATCCTAAGTATAAAGCACAGTCGGAAATGCTGGGTAGAGCGCAACGCACAGACAATACATCCCCCTAACTTAGCAAAACAACACACATAACATGGCACACCAACACAACTTAAACACTCCACAATATAAAATAATCACATGGAACATCAGGGGCATGGCAGCTATACGTAAACGGCAACAAATTTATGCGTACCTTAAGCGACATCGGATACACATAGCCTTGTTGCAAGAGACTCGCCTCAACCGGGCCTTACTAGAAAACATGCGCGCAAAATGGCGGGGCCAAATATATGGCACCATTTTTTCATCCTACGCCCGAGGGGTGGCGATATGGATAGCACCAGGGGTCCCGTTTGTAATATCCTGCACGCAGATTGATCCAAACGGAAGGTATCTGATATTGGAGGGGGAACTAGATGGTCAACCATTAGCAATAGTTGCTCTATACACCCCGAACACAGGCCAACGCGAATTTTTATGGACACTCAACAACAGCAAACTCGGAGACCCATTTGAGCCTAGTATATGGGGTAGGGATTTTAACTCGGTGTTAGACATACACATGGATCGATCAATTCCCCCACTGATCACTGCACCAGCCAGGCGCACAACTGCCGACCTAGTAGAATGGGCTGCAAATAATGGCTTGAAGGAAACATGGAGAGCGGGACATCCCACGCATCGCGAATACTCTTATTACTCATCAGTACATAAAATACACACAAGAATAAACATGCTATTCGCAACACCTGCCATAATTAATAAAATAAATAAATCAGAATACCTAGCTCGCACTATCTCGGACCACAATCCACTGCATTTCACAATAACATGGGGACGCACACATACCCGTATTCCAACTTGGCGCATACAATCAGAAGCCCTCACAGACCCCCCCTTCAAAGCAGAGTTATCCAAATGCTTATCAAATTATTTTACGGTAAACAAAGACACCGCCTCAACACACGCTACTGAATGGGATGCCCATAAAGCTGTGACCCGTGGCCACTGTTTAGCGGCCACAGTAGGAGTCAGAAAAGTGCTTACTAAAGAACTACAGGAATTAGAAATTAAAATGCGCAAGGCGGAGATTGAGCTCTCAATAAATCCATCCACACTGCAAACACTGAGTGATCTCAGAGAAAACTATGAAGAAACAGACACCAGACTATGCAAACACGATTACAGACACCTACAGGCGAGACAACACGCAGAGGGCGACAGATCAGGAAAATTATTAGCTTGGTTGGTCCATCAATCAATACAGACAGCACCCATAGGAGCGATTTAAACTTTATACAGGCCGTGTCGTCAACACCCAAGTCGAAATTAACACAGCCTTCCATACGTACTACTGCACTCTTTATCAAACCTCAAATCCCCCTCCTAAACAACAGCTTGCTACACTATTAACATTGATTCCCCAAAACCCACACATAATAAGCAACTCAGAAATGCTAGACGGCCCCATCACAATAGAAGAGCTACAAACTGCTCTTTCGCAAATGGCAAGCAACAAAGCCCTAGGCCCTGACGGATTGCCAGTAGAATACTATAAATCATACCCTAACCATTTATTACAACCCCTTCTTTAGGTGTTTAATGAAGCACACAACAGAAAGCAACTTCCAGATTCCATGCGAGAAGCATTAATAGCCGTGCTCCCAAAACCAGGCCGTGATCCCTTAGACGTCAGGTCATACAGACCCCTATCGCTTATTAACTCTGATTGTAAACTCCTAGGAACAATCCTGGCAAATAGACTTCTCCCTTACCTGTCGGAGCTAATACACTCAGATCAATCAGGGTTCATACCAGGTAGAAGCACCTTCTTAAATATTAGAAGACTGATTCGCTTAATGCATGGCACTAACGGGACGGAAGCAGTAGCTATGTCCCTAGACATAGAAAAAGCTTTTGACACACTCAGCTGGGAGTATCTCTACAGTACATTAGAAGCATTCGGATTCCAGCGAGGCTTCATAAACTGGATTAGGACGTTATACCACAAGCCCACAGCAAGAGTCAAAACAGGTCAAATTATATCCAAAGAAATCCCAATAGGCAGAGGCACCCGGCAAGGCTGCCCACTGTCCCCCCTATTATTTGCTATTGCAATGGAACCACTGGCAATCAGACTTCGTAAAGACGCTCACAAATGGGGCATACTAGAGGTGGACCAACATCATATTGTGTCACTATACGCCGATGATGCCCTAATCTACCTACGCCAACACACAACATCTATCACAGAAATAATGCTAATACTAGATAGCTTTGCACAGGTTTCGGGACTACATATAAATTGGTCCAAATCATGTATCTTTCCCCTAACACTCATACCAAATGAACAGCACAGCAGTTTACCCCAATGTCAACTACCCTGGGCAGCCTCCACCTTTTAAGTATTTAGGCATACAGATCTATCACTCTATGAAAGACCTAAAGGAGGGTAATCTAGACCGTCTACTTAGATCCACCCGGAGCTCCCTGACATTCTTGATATCGCTCCCACTATCCCCCATGGGCCGTACCGCAATAGCTAAAATGCTAATCCTACCTCGTTTCCTGTACTATTTCACAGCCCTCCCGCTGACATTACCACGTACATTCTTCCATAAACTGCATTCCCTGCTAACTGAATTGCTATGGGGCAGAGATAGACGAAGGGTATCACTGGCTATTGCACAACACTCACAAGCGGAAGGTGGTTTGGGTATGCCAAACCTGGAACTGTATTATGCAGCGGCCCAACTACAGTGGATGGCTTCATGGTTTAACAACCCAATGTCCCCAGAAAGCGTAGCAATGATGGGATACACAACATCGCAAATGATATTAACAACATTGTTAGCGGGCGCTCCCTCTCCACCCAATAGATCCCCAATATTGGAAGCTGCTAAATTTTGCTGGAAAAGATATGTTCAGGCCAAGTCCAACCTTCCCCCATATTCACCTACAATACCCCTATCACATATCCCGAAAATACAGAATTTGGCAATATATCATGATATACGGGAAACGGCAACCCTAAATGTGGGCGACCTATACTCTGACTCCCACATGAAAACTTTTATGGAACAGGTGGAGTTGGGAGTAATGCACACCAGAGCTTTTTTTAGTGTATGGGGCCATCACCAAACTGATATGTGACCTATGGGGCAATAGTAATAATGAACCTGATGAATCCGGGTTGCTCACAACGCTCCTGACAATAGGCAACACTAAGGGTACTATTTCAAGGATATACAAAGACCTAACAGCAAATGCCCGTGTAGACCTAACACCAGCTAAATCTCGATGGGACACCGCACTAGCTGATCCAATCTCCCAAAAAACATGGGAAATCATTCTAGCCACGGTCAAAACGGTATCACAAAACACCAGACTGAGATGCACTCAATTTATATATTCATCAGACGTATTTATCCCCAGCACGCATCAACAGAATTTTCCCCAATGCCAAATCGGAATGTCCTAGATGTGCAGCATCCACTGCCAATTTCTACCACATGGTCTGGGAATGCTCCTCAATGATTGCAAGATGGCAGAAAATCACAGAAACTACCTCAGAAATTGCTGATCATGTACTCACCCCCTCCCCAGAATCATGTCTCCTAGGAATCCGCCACCGCACCAAAGGTGATAAACACCAACACAAATTCCTAGATCTGGCGTTTGTAGCGTACAAACGCCTGATCGCTATACATTGGAAGGCGCCCCAAACTCCTCCTTACATAACCTGGCTGCGCGACCTATATAACCGTACACAAGCAGAAGCCCATACACTGAAACAAGCACAACAGACGGGCCAGCCACAGAAAGGAACCGAAATATGGGACAGCTTTGTGGTTAAAATAGAAACTAGAGACGACTTGTTCCCTACATTTTCTTCACTAATAAGCACCCACAATAGAACATTCAATGGTCACATAACCTAAAGAACTAGCTAGATTCATCAAGACAACATGGCCATAAACTCCCCCAAACGAATATGCCCATGCCATGCCCACGCAAGAACATGCACCTTTATTTAAAACCTGTACCCACATCAACTGTGCACCTTCACCCCCCCAGGCAACCCAACGACAATCCTAATGTTCAAACGCCATTATGCACACATGTAAAAAGATATAACCAGAGTGAACACAGTTATATAATGTATAGTTCCTTTTTTCTATTTTTTTTCTCTTCTTGTCTCTTCTTGGTTACTTTTTTGCTCTCTTTTTTTTTTTACTTGATGCACATTATTAAAAGCTTCTTATTGTATGAGCTAAGAAGCTGCATACTCCTTTGAAACAGCTGTATTGCATTGACAGTTTCTATATCTTGCATAATAAACAGATAAAAAAAAAAAAAGAGGAAATATGAGGAAAGCCACAATAGTATGCTACTGCTAAAACAGAATCCAAAAACAAGATAATAGGTGCAGACAAGGAGGTCAAGGATCCGTATAGGGAGAAAATGGGAAAAAAAAATGAGTGTCAGGATCGTAGACGAACTATACCACGTCCAGGGTAGGTGATCCTAATGTTTTTTTTCTCTAATTAGATGGACATTTTTCCATCACTACATTAGTAGTCTGTAGATTAATCCTAGGCTGTGGTGCTCTTTGTGAAACATGCTTGTTTGTATCCCTACCCAAAGTGTTCAGTATGTCCTGCCTAAGCTACCTGTAAAATAAAGTTGCCATCATTTTAATCTGTGCTTCAATCAAATTTTTAAAATGTGGATGAAGTGTGTATCCCAGTAACAATAGCCACGTCATCCCTGGTAAAATTCACCTCCCTTGCATATGGAAAGTTTCCATTAAACCATTGATTATGTCCTTGAAAATTATTGTATTTTTTATCTGTTATTTGGAGTGTCTCACACTGTGCTGTATGGGCTTGACTTCAGAAAGTATCCAGTGAACGTTTGACCTGCTTCAAAATCTACCAATGAGAAAAAAAATTCTATTGTGTATAGAGGGCTATCAAACACCGTAAGTATTACCTCCCCTCCTGTTATGGGAAACCTTTGTGTTATTAAGTGGTCGATTAACTTACCTCGTACATTGGTCTTGTTCATTAAATTGATATTTTACAGTGGATTCAGATTTGATCAGTTCGACACTTCCCTTAGCAAATCCCTTGGCAGTGTAGGGTATGTTCTCTCCGAGGGAGGAAGTTTTTCTGATATCTGTCAGATGTCTCTTTCTTGGCCTTGAGTATGACTGTTATGGGGTTGCTGTCAAAAGTTGACTTTCGTGTCCTTTGTTAAGCACCACTGATGTTTACCAATGGATGTGATACCACCCAGTAGACTTCTATTAGCTCCCAGGCTAGAAATGTATAGGTACTAGCTGTATGGATCGGTGAACACAGACAGGTACCCATGACACCCTCCCTCAAAGCATGGCAAAAGGAAGGCCCATATTGGGACATACACTTGGTACTGCCTAAGTCTCATCAGGTTAGTGGTATGTTTCCTTCCACCTTCACCTTAAGATAGCATGCACTCAAGATATCTGGACTAGCCTATTACTAGTTTCGCGTTATGCTGCATTGTACAACAGAGGATATATAGCAGAATGTTAGCAAGAATTGTAATAATATTAGCAAACATATACAGAATGAAACAACTGAAGAATGTAATGGCTTGTATATATTACGTCAGTCTTGTTTCTTTTGTTCATTTATGCCACTTGACCTTGTAAATCAAAATGCAAAATTGTATTAAATAGAATGCATTGACCTAGAGCAGGACTGAATGAGCTACGTACACAGGATTAGGAAAAAATGGGCATCTGTGTGTAACTGAGGAAGAACTCGCAATAAGCTAGCATAAAACAAATAAAACATTTTTAATCAGAATTAGAATAGGGTATCTGGCCAGAGATAGAAGTATATCCTTTGTACTGTAAAAGCAACAGGTTTTGAAGTAATATGGTGGCCATGACTGGTGATGTTGGACTTGACAGTCAGCAACCCTGGTTCTCTTGGGTCTCTCTACAGCCTTTGACATGGTCTGTCATGACACTCTACTGGTGAGAATGTCAGCAATTGACTTTTGTAGTGAGACCATCTATTGATTAGCCTGTTTTCTTACAGAGGAGACTAAGACTTTGGATCTCCTGCTGTTGCACTATTTTCCCTTGATCCGCGAGATTCCACAAGTGTCAGCGCTTTGTCCTAACCTTGTTAATATCTATCTACATGTCCCATTTAGCAGTAAATGTAAGATATTTTATATTTTAAATCCTACCCTATGCAGAGGATACAAACAGTGATAACAATAACCACCAGTCCAGATACTACAAGGACATACTTTCTGGATTATATGTTTCAAGTTGGTCTCTGTATGGAACAAAACAGTTTGAAACTGAATGGAGAGAAGAACGCGATCCTCCTTTTTGGTGATAAAAGGTGCCCGTATGGTCTCAGGTTAGGTGGCCCATTGACCTAGTTTAAGCTCCTTAGCCTGCTTCAGTTGCTAAGAACTTGGGAGTAATGTACAATACACAGCTCTGCTTTGTGAAGCAGATCAGCAGTTTGTCGGTTGTATGTTTTGCCATTTTGAGGGCCTAGTGAAAGATCTTCCTGTTATTGCCACAATCTTCTCGAAAGACAGTAATTTAGGCACTTGACTCCTATTTGAACTAAGCCTGTAACCTACACCTTGGCTTGCTTCAAATCTCATTAAGAGATTAAAAGTAGTACATAATACAGTAGCTCATTTACTACTTAACCTCCTCAAAATGTCTTCTATGAGTAGTCATTTGGAACAGCTACCTTGGCTTCCATTTACATCAGGATTCTCTTTAAAGCCGTCTATCTCACTCATAAGAGCTCGAACAAATGGGAGTCTAGGTTATATTAGGAAAAAACTAAAGTGGCACCACTCCAGTTGTGTGTATTGACCAGCCTACCAGCTTCTTCTCACGCTCGCTAGAATCTGCCTTTTGACACAAGGTGGTAGATTATTGAGAATCTGGTGTCTAAATTATGGTACTCCCATTCCTTTCAATTGAGTGATTCTCTTATTCACACTCTTGTAGGAGAAAAAACTGGGAACATGACTTTTCATTCCTTTAGGAAGCCTGTCCAGAAGGGCGCGCTGTTCCCTGTGCTCCCTTCTGGTCAGCATCTGTTCTCTCCTTGCTGCCCAGCTCCACCTGCTGCTGCCTCTATATCTGATTTCAAGAGCCTGAGGGCTCTGAGAACAAGGCCTGCCTCCACCCACAGACACCCGCCTGCGCCTCATCCCTGGTGGCCTAGTGGCCATCTGCTTCTGTCTGACTTTGTCTTTTCTGCTTTTTTCCTCTTTTTTTTCACTCTTTTTGTCTGCTTGTCTGTTTTTTCTCCTCTCTTTTTGCACTCTTGTGCTGCGCTGCTCCTACCCTGCTGCTGCCCCTGCGCCCCCCTCCCCGCGAAGCACTTTCCCGGCCTCCCACCTGATCAGCCCCTCACTCCTCCCTCCCCTTCTTAATGGTGCTCGCTGCACAGTGAAGGGCAGTCTCACTGACCTTCTGGTCAGCGTCGATTCGCTCCTTCCTGCCCAGCTCCACCTACTGCTGCTCCTGCGTCCGATCTCCTCAAGAGCCTGCTGGCTCTGAGATTGAGGCCCACCTCCACCCGCAGGCCATCTGTTTGTGTGCGTCTGTGTCTTTTCTGCTTTTTCCTCTTTTTTTCACTTTTTTTGTCTGCTTGTCTTTTTTTTTCTCTTCTCTCTTTATGCACTCTAGTGCTGCGCCATTCCCCACGCTCCCTCCCTGCCGCTGCCTCCTTCCCTGCGAAACGCTTTCCTGCCCTCCCGCCTCCTAGCTGACCAGCCTCTCCCTCCCCTTCTTAATAGTGGCCGCTGTGCGGCCACGCCAAAGGCAAACCCATCTGTTCCCTTCCGCGCTTGGACCACGCCCAACTCCATGGACCCTGGTTCCTGCGCCACCGGTTGGTACAACACGAAGTTCTGCACACCCTCAACCCCAGAAGATCCTCAGTGTGTCACATAGCTGACCCGAAGAACACTCATGGACCATTCTCCTGCCACTTCTGCTCTGGCACCTGCATCCACTCTCCAATCGACCCCGCACCAAGCCCAGACGGACACCTCAGGTGCATACTCCTCTACACCCTCTCACTCATCAAACACGCACCCTTTGCTGACTACATCCTACTTGGTGACCTCAACTTCCACCTCGACAACCACGATGACACAAACACCTCAATCCTCTTAGGCAACCTCGCAAGTCTTGGTCTCAAGCAACTCAGCCTCCTCGCTCATACATCAGGTCAAACCCTTGAGCCCATTTTCTCAGCAGTGAACAACATTTCTCACATCTCCGAACCCCAGTGAACCGACCACCTATGCGTCCATTTCGCCTTCACGAAGACCACTCCACACCACCACGTCCCATCTCCCCAGCAGAAGCTGCGTCAAAGGCACCAAAGCGCAGCTCACTGATGCACTTAGCCACCCTCTCCTCCCCTCCACTGGATACTGCAAACCTGAACAACTCAGCATGCAACCTGCATTGCTCGATCACAGGATGCGCTAACAGTATAGCCCCCCCTCAGAGATGCGCTAACAGCATAGCCCCCCCCTCAGAAAACAACCAGAAACCAAGCTGGTTCACAACGGAACTCCAAGAGTCTAAACGAATGTGCAGAAGACTGGAACAAAAGTTGAGAAACAGAAAAGCAACTGAAGACCACACAGCCTGCAAAACCGCAGTCACCATGCACCACCAGCTCACCAGAATCTCCAAGAAGGCTCCCATTCAATAACGCATCAGCACCAACGTGTACAACAGCAAGGAACTCTTCACCATAGTGAAGGAATTCACGAACCACAGAACTGACACCTCAGACATCCCCCCCCCTCAAGACCTCTGCTGCGACCTTGCCACCTTTTTTCACTGTAAAATCCTGAACATATACGAAGGATTGAAGAACCAAAGCCCGCCCCCACTGCCCACCAGTACCACCACGGATCCCAAGCCGCACCAGACCCTGAACCATTGGGCCATTATCTCCACAGAAGACACCCGGAAACTCATGAAGTCCATCCACTCAGGGGCACCCTCAGACGCATTCCCACATTACATTTCCAACCTGGCCAGCGCCATCATTTTCCCAGAGCTCTGCCGGACTATCAACCGTTCCATCAAAACAGCCATCTTCCCATCAATTGGATGCACACAGAGATCAATCCACTCCTAAAGAAGCCCTCTGCTGACCCAAAGGATTTGAAGAATTACAGACCCATCCCTCTCCTCTCCTTCCCGGCCAGGGTAACTGAAAAGGCCATCAAAATGCAACTCATTGAGTTCCTAGAAGCAAACCAGGTCCTAGATCCCTCCCAGTCTGGATTCAGGAGCAACCATAGCACCGAAACAGCCCTCCTCGCAGTCACCGTCGACATCCGCGTCATACTGGACCACGGAGGCACGGCCACCCTCATCTTCCTTGACCTCTCTGCTGTGTTCAACACCGTCTCCCATGCCACCCCTGCACCAGACTCCACGGTGCTGGTATCTGGGGTAAAGCACTGGAATGGATCCGATCCTTTCTCACCTGAAGAGCCCAGAGTGTCAGACTCCTGCCGTTCATCTGGGCACCCAAAGAAACATGCTGCGGAGAACCCCAGGGGTCCTCACTTAGCCCGGCCCTCTTCAATATATACATGGCCCGCTTGCTAAAATCGTCAGACAGCACAACCTAAACATTGTATCTTGCGCAGTCGATACCCAACTGATCCTCTCCTTGACCCATGACCCATCAACAGCCAAGAGAAATTTCCACGATGGAATGAGAGCAGTCACGGCCTGGATGGAAACCAGTTGCCACAAACTCAACTCGGACAAGACAGAGATCCTTATAATCGGCTCCGCCCCCTTTGTCTAGGACAACGCCTGGTGGCCAACTGCCCTAGGAAACGCCCCCCGACCACGCACGCAACCTGGGCATCATCCTGGACTCCACGCTCTCCATGACTCGCCAAGTCAAAGCCGTCTCATGGTCTTGCTTCCACAAACCTGCGTCTAATTCGGAAGATTTTCAAGTGGATCCCCACCGATGCAAGAAGGACGGTCACCCATGCACTTTTCAGCAGCACTCTATGCCTGCGGCCCGGTCCTGCGGCCAGACCCCGATAAGCACCCAACTGTTCACGTGCACTGCCTTCTCCCGTGCGCAGTAGGGGTTGTCTGCAAGGGCTGACCTGCAGCCAGTCCATGTGGCCAACCCACCTAACTACCCAACCCGATGTTGTGTATGGCTCTTTGAACATGCATGGTGGAAGTTAGCCTCTGTGGGTGTGAAAATAGGTGTGAGAGGCTGTATCTGGTGGTAAGAGTGTCTGTCTGGATGCGAGGGTGCGTACATCAGTGTTTTAGTGGGTGCATCAGTATGTCTGTGAGTGGGTGCACGACAGCAGCTCTGTGCTTGTTGAAGCATTTCATCACTGTCCCCTGCACAGATGCAGGGGACAGAGATGAAACTTCGAGGGAGCCCTTTTTTAACTACAAAGTCCTTACTGGCTACCTGGCACTGCGCTGGAAGCCTTAAGCCCTTAAGTCCCAAGATGGCTGCCAACACTTCCTGGTTTGAAGTGTTGGCAGCCAATAAGAGCTGTCCATTTAACTGCACAGGCTCGTCTTTATTTGCGACAGCTAGCTTTCTACCAAATTTGGTGTAATTCCGTCCAGTGTCTCGGCCTGTATTCGTCTCTAAAAATCCTATGGAAATTTACCTGGAAAAGGCAATGTTTTTTTAGCCCCCTTTTTCTCAGCTCCCACTTGATGGATCACCCCGAAACTTTCCATGCGCAACAAGATTCAAGTTTCGTGAAGATTCGTCAAACAGTGCCAAAGATACAGCCAAATCAAAAAACTCTTTTATTATGGAAACATGGTCCTAACTATAACTAGGTTATACTATAGATATATATATATATACTGTGCAACCTTAAAGAAGCCAGAAGCAAAACCAACTGTTCAGATCTGGTTAACCAAACACACATAAATACACTTTGCAATTACAAATCAATGCTATAAACCATCAGCAACTTTCACAATTGCAAAAGTACCAAAGCCATGAAGAGTAAAGTACAATTGAATCTTCTAAAAGACATTAACTCAACTACATCTCCTAACCGCAAAACTCTAGATTGCTTGGGAAACTATATGCTTTAGTGGTATTGCATATTTCAGAACTAGTTCAGCAGTCCTCGGTTATTCAATCTCATTTTCTCCAATGTTTTCGATGTTGTGATCCTAGGCAAAAAAATATTTTATGTCACTGTTTTTCACTTTCCTCAACCCCCGTCTTGTTGTTTAGGGAAATGGTATATTTTTAGGGAGGGTGTGGTGTGTCTCACTCCCTGATAAGATTCTAAATTTGATTTTGAAGGGTTGAGGGCTCTTAGTTCCGTGTGGCAGCTTCATGTAATGTTGGAGGTGGAATAAATTGGCAAGTCATAAGTTCACACTTCTAACTGCCCTTCATTCTCATTACATTGCCTTTGTGTAAAAAAAGCCTACATACTCTTGAGCTAATAAGTAATTTGAATTAAGTTATGTCCTATGTCCACTTATTTATACAGAGCCTCACTTCTGCATTTAGTCAGTTTGAACAACTTCCAATTTTGACAGAAAGAGAACTGAAGCAAAGAGGAAATAAATCATTTTCAGGACAACACACAGTGCAGTCAAGTAGGGAAACCAGGAACATAACCCAGCATTCCTTAATCCATGTCACCTTAAGCACTAGACTATGCCACCTTGCTAAATAAATAAACTGTATTGACAATGCACCTGTCTGAACTTTCATGAGGCAAAATTACACACATTTTGTTGTACTTTACCTGGGCTTTTCCTACATCACGTCCACTGAGGTAGTTCTTGACAGATCCTTCTCGTCTACTCTGAGTATCAGAGGCTGAGTGAGGCCAATATTCATTTCACATTTAGTATTTGGAAAAATTATCTTTAAGTACCCCCATCATTCTCTCTTTTGGAGTGTATGTGCCGCAGATACAGATCCTGTAGATAATTTGGTGTCTGAGGTGATTTCAAGTCATTAGAGCCCAGAGGCATTGTGAAGATGATTGGCATACCCATTCATGGAACTTGTATAAATATAAACAGGTACAGTTGTGTAGTATTCTTAGTAGATTCGAGGTAGTGTATTTTTCTATGATTTTAATGAAGGGTAATAAAAATAAGTAGTTCCTGTGTTATCATAGAATTTTAAAATAAATGTGCCATCTATAAAGAAGAGAGTCCTGGAAGCAGTTGAGACCGCTCGGGATAATAATATTAAAGTTAGTCATTACATTCAAATGATGACATACGGTAACTTGAAAAAAGAGTATGTCTCCCAGAAGCCACTAATAACTTGACTACAAATAATGTATTCATATACACGTTATAACTGTAGTTGACATACAAAAAATAAATCCACACAATAATATTAAAATGGTAACCTAGTTGCCGATTAACGAGTAACTCTGATAAAGTTATGATTTGCTTGAGAATCTCAATATGTTTATTGTTCACACAAAAATCAGCAACAGTGCATACTTATTACAATAATGAAATATGTACCTGCAACACACGTGGATATTCACTGGTTGAATTATTTACTTGTAATGTTACCAACTTTAAGAGGTTTCCCATTTTCTTTGGAGGAGCTTCCACTCATGTCAGCCAAGTGTCCTCGTCATTTGGGGCACCTCCTGGGAATCAGGACTCACTCCAGCAGAGGCCAGCAGAATGGCTCAGGCAGGTCCAGTTGTAGCTGGCCAGTAAGGCATTTCCAAGACAGAGTCTGAAGCTTGTTGTGCTCCTGTAGCTCACACAGGAGGTCAGCCAGCTGACCCTTGAAATCGCTTTAGGCTGCCTGGGATCAAGGCAAGCAGGTCCATTCTTCTTCTTCAGACAGCAAAGCAGTCCTTCAAGTACCAGGATCCTCCTGAATCTTCCACAGGCCCAGAGGTGTTCTGATAAGTAACTCTGGCAGTACAATATTTATAACAGGTGCCAGCCATTGTGTGGGGGAACTTCCTGTACTACCACCAAAACAGGTTCTGGAAAGTTCCTCTTCTTCCCCTGGTCAAGACTGTAAACTATCTGGGGTGACAAAACGCAGGGCAGGCCTGTGCCATATTTCTTTGTGAGTGCTGTAGGGAGGCGCGAAACAACGGAGCTGAGGAGGAGTGGCTGCCCTGAGAGCCTGGGAGCCCTTTAAATTCATCTGTCGCGCTCCCGCTCCACGGGAGGCTTGAAACAACGGAGCTGAGGAGGAGGGGCTGCCCTGAGAGCCCGCTGAGCCCTTTAGGAGTTGAGGAGGAGGGGCTGCCCTGAGAGCCTGTGAGCCCTTTAAATTTATCTGTGGCGCTCCCGCTTGTGGGACGCGCCCGGGCCAAGGGCAGGCACGTCCTTGCCCGTCATTGCCAGGAAGAGGCAGGGCAGGCCCCCCCTGACATCTTTCCAAAGGCTTCTGGATTTGGTGGCACACAGGCACGTGGCTGCCAGGAGGTACTCTCCTCTCTTGGTGTTTTCCTTTTATTATTTTGTTGCCCCATGACTGAGCCTAACTCCTAGCCTATGCAAAGTAAATTAAAATAGCAGCATTTAGTTATTGTTATTGGGCAGGTCTAAATCTTCACATATTTGCAGCTGCGCTCACACTACCAATTTTTTTATTTTCTCTTCTCTTCACGCTATCCAACCCGAGGAACTTCAACAACTCATTGGGATGGGGAAAAGGAAAGCCAGTGGTAACCCCACTGGGCTGGGAAGGGCAAAGAAAGTACCTCGACATGCCGCTGAAAATTGCACATTGACTCAAATTGATGATTTAATAGAGGAAGTAGAAAGTTTGTTAGCTACTAAGCCCTCTAAGCCCCTTAAGAAAGGGATTACTGCCGCCACTAATGACATAAAATCCTTTTTCACCCCAGTGAACAGAGAACTGCCTTTACCCACATCACAAGGATCTAATTTAGAACTTATAACGCCAGAAGCTTCAACCAATTTAACAGAGAGCCCCAAACTGACCCTGCCTAGTCAGCAGGGTAGTGTGTTCCCCCTTATAAATTGTGATAATCGTTTTTTACCTCTTGCCTCCCTGGCGCCCTCTGACCCAGAGAGGAGTGTGCCAAGGGAGACAGAGGAGCCACTAATACTCTCAGCTATTCAGAGGGAACACCCTGTTGAGACACAGCTTCGACAAATAAGGGCTGAAATTCTGAGCCTCAGAGAGTACATTACATCTTTTAGCCATATGATTAACGAGAAGCTGGACGGCATATCTGCCGTAATCGGGGGCATAAGGATATCTTCACTTAAACTTGAGTCTAACTTTTTATCTAGGCAAACCCAACAAGTCGAAACATTTACGACAGGAATACACAGGGGAAAGAGGGCTGAAGTGGCAACACAGAACTTCCATGGGGAAGAAAGTGTACTTCCCGTTGTGGTCGGTTTAAACAAATGCGACATAAACCGGCATAAAGGGGCTAATCGTGAGGTGCATAGAAATGAATCTTTATATAAAAGTTTTATAGGCCCTCCGCGAAGTGCTCCACTAAGTCAGACTAAGCACAGTCATTATGACATATATATGACAAACTTCGCTAAGCTATGGCGTAAAAGAGCAAGGGGATTCCCTTAAGAACAAAGTAATCCATTGGATAAGGGGGGTAAAGAAGTGTAGGTCTATTATAAGGGATGACATAGTCACTGTCCAGAGACATTCAAGAGAATGCTCAGCAACAGACCTTATAGGCCTGAAACGGAGCAGCCAGAGCCTAGTAAAGGGCCTTTTGGCACTCGACCAAAGATTGAGACCCGGTACTTCATCCCAAGTGTCACTTGCCCAAAAAATCTCTCAATCATTGGCTAATCTGTTTTTTAAAGAGCAATATAACATTCCAAAGCCCCCGAGCACACGTACTCCAAGAAGGGATTATAGGAGCAGCCCAACTTCAACCATAGATTGACGTGAAGCCCCCATAGTGAAGGTTGGGAGAGACGGCATACCCAGTAAAATGGCTTTGGACCCCTCTATACCAAGCAACCAGATATTGTGTATCCTGGGGGTAGAGCCAAGAGTACATCGCAGTGACCAAGCAGAGGAGATGGACTTTGGAGTAACGCCTCACTTAAGTGAGAACAGAGAGAAGTTGTAAGATATGGGGGATGGATCTGACTCACTGATTAAGCTTCTATCTTGGAATGTGGCAGGTCTGCTTCAGAAAATGGCTAACCCTGATTGGTGCTGCTTTATAGACCAACACCATATTATCCTGTTGCAGGAGACATGGGCCTCTTCTGCGATTAATAGAGTAGGTTATTGGACCTTCCAGAAGATCACGCTTCCATCACCATCTGGCAGGGCATCGGGGGTTTGATAATCTGGCTAAAACATGATTTGTTCCCAAAGGTGAAGGAGTTAATGATCCCCACAAGAGATATACTAGCTGTCGAGATCCAACTTAGCAGCCTAAGGGGGCCCGTTCGTATAGTATTCGCAAACATATATGCTAGACCTGGCACCCAAAGGTCCCAGACTGCTTTGATAAATATGCTAACAGACCTCTAGAACTGTTTACCGGGGGGGACAGGGTTCAGGAGATTTTAATATGCAACTGAATTGTAGAGACGATAATCAGCAAAAAGGAACCCAGTTTGCAGATCCATGGGACAGATCTGGCCCGGTCCGGGTCACAACTAAGAAAGCAGGGGGAGCACTAGACCTATTAGAAGATCTAATAAAAGCAAAGGGGTTAAGAATAGTAAATGGGAACATGAAGTCAGACACGCCGGCGTTGCCTACATATAGGAGAGGTCCATATTCAAGTCGTTTAGATTATGTCTTAGTAGACGACGTCCTCTGGAAATCTCTTATCGATATGGTTGTTCTTCCTCGTAATGATAGTGACCACCAAGCTCGGAGTACCTCCTTTTCTACTACTCTATTTAGTTGTAAAACACTGACAAAGTGGGTCAAAGGCAATGTCCTATCTATGACGAATGATTAAAAAACGTGAAATAGGATCTGGTGGAAGATGATGCAGATTTCCAGTTATTAATTTATAAAATAGTTACATCAACGCTTTTACCCTTGAAACAAACTGATTTTGCATCAGTGGATCTGATCAATCTGCATAGTATTTTGACCAATCGGTTAAAACCACACTTCCAGGTAGTAAGGAGGTGGGCAGAGATTGGGGCTAAAACATCGAGGTGGTTTTCTAACTCCTGCCGTCAGGCCAAAACACAGCTATTGGGAGCACTGAAGGCAGGGAATTGTCGAGAGATTAGAGTATCCAGGGCCGGGTACAAAGCAGTACTAAAAAATGCTAAAAAAGAGTGGGAAACCAAATATTGGAATGGGCTGGTAGATGCACTCCACGAGAAGGATCTTAAACTGTTCTGGAAACTAGTGTCAGGTAAAGGCAGCTCCCAAACTGTGGAGAACTATCCCGTAATCCATCCAGAAACTTGGGTGTCACATTTTAAAAATGTATACAGAGAGCCCCAAATTAGTAGCATTACTGCCCCTTTATTAAAACCTAATGGGCCTTTTATTGCCAATATATCAACTGTTGGGACAGTTACACTACCTAAATTTGGCCTGGATCTATTTTCTCTAAAAGAAACAACCTTGGCTCTCCAATCAGTACGTAAAGGGAGGGCCCCTGGGTTAGATGGTATCCCAGGTGACTTATATCTGTCCCGACCGACAACTTGATCCCTATATTTAAATGCGCTCAGCAATGAGATACTGAGGGGTGGAGGACTTACCCCCATGTGGCAAGAAGCCATCATAGTCCCTATCTTCAAGAAAGGGCCCAGGGAAGAACCTACTAATTATAGGCCAATAAGCCTAATTGATGTCAGTCAAAACATATTCTGCAAGCAGTTACTGAATAGATTACAGGCATGGATAGAGGATTCTCATATCCTTTCCGACTTTCAGGCAGGATTTAGGAAAGGAATGAGCACAATAGATCAGGCGTTCAGGTTCAATCTTCTTTGCTGGAAATACCTGTCACTTAACAAGAGCCACTTGTACGTGGCTTTTATTGATCTAAAAGCTGCCTTTGACATGGTACCACGGGACTTATTGTGGAATGTTCTGGAGAGCTACCAACTTGACGGAGAATTATTAAGACTGATTAGACACTTACATGAGGGGACTTACGCTCAAGTATGTTAGTCTCAAAGTGGTGATCTAACAGAAGCTATACCTGTCGATAGGGGGGTCAGACAGGGGTGTGTTCGGGCCCCAACATTGTTTAATCTCTTCATCAATGGTGCGGCGGACCAGCTGTTACACTGTAACCATGATGCTCCAAAGTCAGCTGGAGCCTCTGTCCCCATTTTAATGTTCGCTGATGATACTTTATTAATTTCAGAACGCCAATGGGCCTACAAAATGAACTGGATGCTTTTTACAACTTTTGCTCCAGCAAAGGACTTGAAATAAATCCAACCAAATCAAAGTTCTTGGCTTTTAATCCGCATAAATCATTCAGGGGGACAATGACTATAGCAGGCCATCCGGTAGAGAGAGTTAGTCAATTCTATTATCTGGGGCTTAGGCTAAGAGATGATCAACAGTGGTCGGCGCAGATTGGGAAGAGTTTGTCAGTTCTTAGACAGAGGTCAACAGCGATAGGGAGAGAAATTGCTAATTTTTCAGAAGGGGAGATCTCACCCGCCATTACTGTCTATAAAGCAGCGGCAGTGGCAGCTTCAACTTATGGTGCTGAGGTTTGGGGGCACACTAATTCAAGGTGTTTGACGACGGTAGAAAACCGCTTTTTACGTAATTTTTTGCGGCTGCCGATGAGTACCCCCCCTCACACCTCTTAGATTTGATCTAGCCTTAAATGAGATTCATAATGAAATTGCCCTAAGACCACTCATGTATTGGGTCCGCCTCTG
The DNA here is from genome assembly GCF_031143425.1 of Pleurodeles waltl. Taxonomy (NCBI): domain Eukaryota; kingdom Metazoa; phylum Chordata; class Amphibia; order Caudata; family Salamandridae; genus Pleurodeles; species Pleurodeles waltl. The sequence goes on along the minus strand of NC_090444.1, from coordinate 607,933,451 downwards.
GACTTCTGAGTATTTGTCCACCTACCAAATAGCAATAGATGAGTTCCTTGTGGGTGACTGTGCATTAAAAATCCCCGGGTTTAGACACATTAGAGACATGTGTAAACTCCTTAAAATGGAGGAGGTGTGGAGAGACCCTCATAACTTGACTAAGGAAGTAAAAGAGCGCATAAACCGGTGCTGTTGGGAGAATATGCTGGTGCCAATTTGGTCTAAAAATCAAGGCAGTCGGACCCTACAGTTTCTAGACCACAAATGTAGCCCTAAATTCAAGGCCTATATGGACAATGTATATCCTCCTTACACCAAAACACTCTTTATTACGTTCAGATTAGGGATCCTTCCGCTCAAGACATTTACCGCAAGCTGGAGAGTAGAGGATTGCAATCTGACTTCCTGTCATCATTGTCAAGAGATACCAGAGTCACTCGCACACTTTGTTTTTTTGTCCTAGATATCGGGTCCCTAGGAAGAAGTGGATTGTCCCGTTATGTAGGTCAATGGGAGTAAGGAAATGTCTCCTTGGCATGGTTGCCCCCTGACTTTTTGCCTTTGCTGATGCTATGTTTTGAATTGAAAGTGTGCTGAGGCCTGCTAACCAGGCCCCAGCACCAGTGTTCTTTCCCTAACCTGTACTTTTGTATCCACAATTGGCACACCCTGGCATCCAGGTAAGTCCCTTGTAACTGGTACCCCTGGTACCAAGGGCCCTGATGCCAGGGAAGGTCTCTAAGGGCTGCAGCATAGCTTATGCCACCCTGGGGACCCCTCACTCAGCACAGACACACTGCTTGCCAGCTTGTGTGTGCTGGTGGGAACAAAACGAGTAAGTCGACATGGCACTCCCCTCAGGGTGCCATGCCAACCTCACACTGCCTATGCAGTATAGATAAGTCACCCCTCTAGCAGGCCTTACAGACCTAAGGCAGGGTGCACTATACCATAGGTGAGGGCACCAGTACATGAGCACTGTGCCCCTACAGTGTCTAAGCAAAACCTTAGACATTGTAAGTGCAGGGTAGCCATAAGAGTATATGGTCTGGGAGTCTGTCAAACACGAACTCCACAGCACCATAATGGCTGCACTGAAAACTGGGAAGTTTGGTATCAAACTTCTCAGCACAATAAATGCACACTGATGCCAGTGTACATTTTATTGTAAAATACACCCCAGAGGGCACCTTAGAGGTGCCCCCTGAAACTTTAACCAACTACCTGTGTAGGCTGACTGGTTCTAGCAGCCTGCCACACTCAAGACATGTTGCTGGCCCCATGGGGAGAGTGCCTTTGTCACTCTGAGGCCAGTAACAAAGCCTGCACTGGGTGGAGATGCTAACACCTCCCCCAGGCAGGAGCTGTAACACCTGGCGGTGAGCCTCAAAGGCTCACCCCCTTTGTTCCAGCACCGCAGGGCACTCCAGCTAGTGGAGTTGCCCGCCCCCTCCGGCCACAGCCCCACTTTTGGCGGCAAGGCCAGAGGAAATAATGAGAATAACCAGGAGGAGTCACTGGCCAGTCAGGAGAGCCCCTAAGGTGTCCTGAGCTGAGGTGACTCTAACTTTTAGAAATCCTCCATCTTGCAGATGGAGGATTCCCCCAATAGGGATAGGATTGTGACCCCCTCCCCTTGGGAGGAGGCACAAAGAGGGTGTACCCACCCTCAGGGCTAGTAGCCATTGGCTACTAACCCCCCCAGACCTAAACACGCCCTTAAATTTAGTATTTAAGGGCTTCCCTGAACCTAAGAATTTCGATTCCTGCAACTTACAAGAAGAAGAGGACTGCTGAGCTGAAAACCCCTGCAGAAGAAGAAAGAAGACACCAACTGCTTTGGCCCCAGTCCTACCGGCCTGTCTCCTGCCTTCTAAAGAAACCTGCTCCAGCGACGCTTTCCCCAGGACCAGCGACCTCTGAATCCTCAGAGGACTGCCCTGCTTCAAGAAAGACTAGAAACTCCCGAGGACAGCGGCCCTGTTCCACAAAGACTGCAACTTTGTTTCAGAGGAGCAGATTTAAAGACCCCTGCAATCCCCGCAAGAAGCGTGAGACTTGCAACACTGCACCCGGCGACCCCGACTCGACTGGTGGAGAACCAACACCTCAGGGAGGACCCTCCGGTGACTCCGAGACTGTGAGTAACCAAAGTTGTCCCTCCTGAGCCCCCACAGCGACGCCTGCAGAGGGAATCCCGAGGCTCCCCCTGACCGCGACTGCCTGACTCTAAAATCCCGACGGCTGGAAAAGACCCTGCACCCGCAGCCCCCAGCACCTGAAGGATCGGAACTCCAGCGCAGGAGTGACCCCCAGGAGGCCCTCTCCCTTGCCCAGGTGGTGGCTACCCCGAGGAGCCCCCCCCCTTGCCTGCCTGCACCGCTGAAGAGACCCCTTGGTCTCCCATTGACTCCCATTGGAAACCCAACGCTAGTTTGCACACTGCACCCAGCCGCCCCCGCGCTGCTGAGGGTGTACTTTTTGTGTGGACTTGTGTCCCCCCCGGTGCCCTACAAAACCCCCCTGGTCTGCCCTCCGAGGACGCGGGTACTTACCTGCTGGCAGACTGGAACCGGGGCACCCCCTTCTCTCCATTGAAGCCTACGTGTTTTGGGCACCACTTTGAACTCTGCACCTGACTGGCCCTGAGCTGCTGGTGTGGTGACTTTGGGGTTGCTCTGAACCCCCAACGGTGGGCTACTTTGGACCCCAAACTGAACCCCGTAGGTGGTTTACTTACCTGCAAAAACTAACATTACTTTACCTCCCCCAGGAACTGTGAAAATTGCACTGTGTCCACTTTTAAAACAGCTAAATGTGTTTTATGTGAAAAGTATATATGCTATTGTGATTATTCAAAGTTCCTAAAGTACTTACCTGCAATACCTTTCAAATGAGATATTACATGTAGAATTTGAACCTGTGGTTCTTAAAATAAACTAAGAAAATATATTTTTCTATAACAAAAACCTATTGGCCTGGAATAGTTTTTTATTGCCTGTGTGTATGTACAACAAATGCTTAACACTACTCCTTTGATAAGCCTACTGCTCGACCACACTACCACAAAATAGAGCATTAGTATTATCTCTTTTTGCCACTATCTTACCTCTAAGGGGAACCCTTGGACTCTGTGCATACTATTCCTTACTTTGAAATAGTGCATACAGAGCCAACTTCCTACAATGGGGATAAGGGAATTTAATACATCATTACGCCTTTTGACTACTGATACAACTGACAAGATAGTTTTTTCAGTTGTGAGATATCTGCAAAGTGCATGGGCTATAAGAACCAGAGAATTGTTATAATTGTATATTTTAATAAATCGCTTTTAGATTTGAACTATTTAATGCAGCAGCTGATAATTGATTGGAGTTAAGACATAATGGCCCATTATATTTTTATATCCTAATATTTAATATTCTAGGATTTTAAGATCAATGTCTGTTCTGTGCTGTTTTTACAACTACGTGATTTTATAACTTATTTAGGGCTTCTTAATGCATAATGTGGCACTTCTCGTTTATCTCCTTTTTATAATTGATTTACTGTATAACTATGATATGGTGTTTTATTGCATACTTTTATGGCTTCCAGCTGAAATAAAGTTATTATTGATTGGTTGAGTGCTGTAGGTAAAGCCATTTGAAGTGTAGGTGTTGCTGGGAACACCTTCTACCTTGCCATCCTGTCAAGATGGCCAGTCCTGTCCACACCTAAGCTCCCTTTGTCTCATAGTTTGGAAGTAATACACATACCGCAATGGCAGAGCCATTCACAGTCATGTCACCTAGGATACTGGCAGAAAGGCACAGCTGGTTGGACAAAAAAATTCCATCTTTCTGAAAGTGACATTTTCAGAATTGTAACTTAAAATTGACTGCATCATTAAAGAGGATTTTAAAATAGAAATTAATTTGAGTTAAAACAGCATAGCTCTATCTGCTCCTAATCTTGAGTTAGCATTTAGTTAAATGTAATATGGTAAACCAGTGTTGGTCAGTGGTAGAGATGGACCTTTCAATTGGTAAAAAAACAACTTTAGGAGATTTTCAATGTCAGGACATGTAAAACTTGAGTACATATGTCATTCTTTTTAAATACAATGCACAGTACAGTTTACGTCGCTCTATGAACCTTTAGGGCCTACCTTGGAGGTGCATATAACTATTAAGAAGGAACGTTTAGGCTTGGCAAAAGGTTTATTTTTGCTAGGTCGAAATGGCAGTTTTAAACTGCACAGACAGGCAGCAGTGGCAGACCAGAGACATGTTTTACAGTGCTTCTTTAGTAGGTGGCACTATGATTGCTACTGCCTATCAGTAGCCTTAAATTTACTTGCCTTGGGTACTGGTGGCACCATTTATAAGGGACTTAACAGTAAATTAAATGTGTCAAATAGGTGTAGTCTAATTTTACAATGTTTGGAGGTGAGAGCACAAGTAAATTAGCGCTGGTTAGCAGTGGTGATTTGCACAGAATCTGAAGTCAACAAAAACAAGTTCATCAAACATGAGGGGTGAAGGGAAAATGTTACTGGTACTACCACACCAAAGATGTTGGTCTTTCTGCTATTCCTCAATCCACAAAGGGGGTGAACTGGTCCTGGTCACGAGGTCGACGTCCTTCGAAGTTCTCTCAGTGCTGGTACAAGTATATCACCACTGGAATACCAGTCACCTGGTATTGCTGTTACAGCAAACTCCTTCCTTGGAGATAACTTTTCTTCTGGGTGACCAAGCTGCACTCCAACAACTTTCCTGGGATGAGTGAACCCGGGTCCTGTTTGCTAGCACTGTATGGTGGATGTTGGCGGCTACTTGAAGATCGTGGGCTACCAACTTATCCCAGCAGGCTTCTCAGCTGTTGTGGCCCTATGCCTTGAACAGGAAGTCAGCAAATTGACCCTTGGAGTCTCTTTGCTTTAGCTGGGCTCTGGAGACGACATCCCCACAAGCAGGACACAGCAGGCACAATCCCTCTTCTTTGCTTGCCACCAGGCTCTGCAGGTGCATTCCACCCTAGTGCAGCCTCTCTGCGCCATTTCCACAGTATAGTAGGGCAGTCCTTTTTCTTCTATTTCACTTGAGATCTGCCAGCGGGCTCCAAGGTCCCCTCCAACCTGATAACCACTTATGGGAAGTGTTTGCATCTGTGCATCCCAAGATGCACCATTCTGCCCACATCTTATTTGTCTAACAACTGGTTTCTCCTCGCTGTCCCAAGGACCAGCCTAACCAATGGGTTAACCCCTCTCTAAAGTGTTACCTATTTGCCCTTCAAAGGCAGTTTCTCCTTTGAAGCTCGCGTTCTGGGCCACCCCCCCATGTGGCTTCCTGCATAAGAGAGGTAATATCTCCTTCCAGAGCAGGCCCCTATTGTATCCTTTCCTGAGAGTAATTAGCACTTCTTCCCAGGAGGGCAGAAAGCTGTCACTGCGAAAGGACCTCATGTGCAACTGGTAAGGGCATAGGGGACTAAAGGCAAGAAAGTGGCAACTTTGTTAAAGTTGTAGACTGTGACTTTTTACATTATTTTCAACATGACAATCAATTTGGGTTTAATGTAACAAGTTGTTTGCTACTTTGGAGACCCACTTTGGTTTTACCATTCCAGAGTTAGCACAGCTGAGGGGTTAGCATGTAACTATGTACTCACCAATCGGGCGACCAGGCCTTTTCACAATAAAGACAACAGTTGCACATTTTTACTGTTAGAACATGTGAAATATTTTTTTTTACCCTTGGGTTTCGCACCCTGCCTTAGGACTCGATTAGGCCTGCCATAGGGGTGACTTACAAATATGAATATGCTAGGGCGAAGTCTGGCTTTGCCATTACTTTGAAAGGCAAAGTCAGGCTAACAGTATAAATTGCTCTTCCAGTCTGCAAGAGGCGGATTAGGAGTCTTGTTTTACTAGTAGGCCTCGAAAAATAATAAAAATGTGACTAGACCTGGATCTACTCAGCCTAACTGCAATGTAATGCACTTGACCCATAAACGGGTCTCAAATTGTGTGATCCTAGGCAAACATTGTATTTCACAGAGTCAAATTTAATCATTCTCACATGAGTGCACCTTCAAATATGTGAATTCAGCATTTCTGCTGTACAAAAAAAAAAATCTATTTTTTCTGATTAAATAGACTAAACGTTTGCTCCATGTATATATTATAAGTATCTAGCCGACATAACCCGTGCACATGATCCATGACTAGTTTATTAATAACATCGCCATCAGGGCAGGAGTGTTTCTCAGTTTGTTTAAACACTCACTTTTAATAAATATTTTACTAAAGCATGATGTGGTAGCGCACTGTCATTAGCAGACAGTAAGTTTCCAAGAAATGTCCAGAATTTGTTTTCACCCTATTAAAATATTTTTTGCATCACACAGAAGTACAAAAATGGGCTTTCACAAGTACCGAAATATCTTTTGAAATGTTTGTGCAGTTGACTTAGTTATTTAAATGTTTTGTGTTAGGAAAAACCTGACCCTCTACTACGTTTCATTTTACACTCTATACAGCAAGTCAGACAGTTCACCTTACGAAATCCTGGAACTGTGCAGTCAGTCAAAATGCACGGTAATTGCAGGAGGACAAACTGACTTCTGACCTCTGTCTCTGAACACAAAGCAAATGTGACAAGATAACAAATTTGAAGGTGTCTTTTTGCGCTTCTTTCCTTTCTGACTGTGAACAGAACACCTGTTCTTTGTCAACTCACATGAAGGGGCGGGTAGGTCTTAAAAATAGCTCGACCTGATCAAATGTGACTCGGATACCCAGGGTGTGAGTAGATTTTTCGAGGACTGACTCGTGTCATTCCAGAGTGGCACAACCAGTGCTCCAGTCCTCAGGGTAACCCTCTAACATACATGTTCTAAGTACCATGAGTACTATTTACTAGGGAAGTTAGATTAGTCAATTGAGTATGAGTCAATTCGACGTACATGTGTAAGGGTAAGGGTAAGGGCACTGGCACTGAGGTCTGGTTAGCAGGCCTCAGTGGACTCTTGGAGTGGAAGAAGCAGCGGAATACATCTAAAAACGTGGGGGTGACCATACAGAAATAGGCATTTCCAGACATGCCTCTTAATATCACACATGATGTTTGATGCTCTTACGTGGCTGGAAGTGGAATCTGAGAGACCATGGTCGAAGAATATACCTAGTTGGAATGTCTGGTTTGGACTTATCTTGTTCTTATCTTCAGTCTCCTCTCACACTTCATCCCAGACCTTTTGACCCCCTCCCTCCTTTTTCTTGTCCTTCAAGTTTTGTTTTGATGGGAAACATTAAACATTTTTGCATAAAAATCTGAGTTGTTTATTAGGTGTTTTAATGAGATTCTGAAGAACAATAAGTATGTATTAAAGTTTAAGTGGGATAGATATGGTCACCTCTAGAATGATTTTAGACCTAATTAAGTTTTTTCAGTGAAAATATATCATGGCTATCGTTATGTTGACCTACTTTCTTTGCAGAATGGAGTTGCCATTTCATACATTAGGAAGGGACTAGACTGCCAACCCATCAATTAAATGTTCTCTTAGTCCTCTTTGCTACGATGAGACTTCTAGTCAAAATCTCTGTCTGTTATAAACTTGGATAACAATGTTACTTGTTACTTTTCCTAATGGGCATGTTAATCCTTTCATTTTATGGGAACATATTGTAGTTTATGTGAAATTACTATGTATTCATCTTATGTGAGTTCATAATTCCTGAATTACAGAAAGGAAACATAAAATCTATGGCCAACGTAATAAGCAAGAACTGGAGGCAGCAACAAGTCAGCCTCAAACCTCACTAATCCCATGTAGAAAATGGCCTTTCTTTGCATAATGAGCCACCCCCCCCCTCCCAAGATATTTGCTTTAACTGTTTTTGCTGTCCCTAGTACTCTGTGCACTTTACCTTTGTGAACCAAAAATTTAGCTGTGCTGCCCCTTTAAATGTGATAAGATTAACATTCCCCTAATTGGCTATTTAACTTATCTATAAGGTCCTAGTATATAGGGCAAAGTGTATCCTGGGCCTGTAAGTTCAATATTACCAATAGGCTGCAGCACCCATTTTGCTACCCACAGCAGTTGATGGATGGATATCTATGACAAGAGAATGCCTGGGATTTGGTTGAGAGGCCAGAAGACTTAAATAGGAAGCAGGCACAGGTGCTAAATAATTAAGTAATATTGGTGAAATCTGCAGTTCAACTGGCATTTCAGATAAAGAAGGTGCTAGAGTATATGGCCCCTGTTCTTCACTGAACTTTGAGATGTTAGTTTTCTCAGCTCCTTCCATGCTGAACATAAAGATTCCCCCCACCCCCCAGTTTACACCTCTAAATGGCCAGTGTTAATTAACAAATGGGCGTGGTCACACATGACTTAGAAAATTTACATCCCATGTACCATGAGAAATTATAGGGGAGTAAAAAGATACAGAAAAGGTGATTTAAGGAAAGGCAAGTTAAAATACCCTAAAAGTGAAGAGCAACAGGAAAAGTCAAATTTGATGTAAATGCCAAAAAACATCTGCAGTTATATGAATGCTGCAAGAACAAAGGTAAATTCTTTGATGTACAATAAAATCAGGTATGGAGAAGCGACAGTCATTAAATTAATGGCCAAGTGCATTGAAAACTGATATTTAAAAACTCCTCAGATTTAAAAAATATAGATAGAAGAGATAGGCTACATGGCTCTAAAGTTAAAAACATCGATTTTAAGGAGCATGGGACGAACAGAAGAAAGGCTGGAGGAAAGTATGAAATAATTAATTAGGGTACCAGGCTGAAAAGAACATATGGGCCTTTATGGAGAGCCCTTTAAAAGGCAAAAAATTGTAAAATAATTAGAAAATTAAATCTGTTAAACAGACCACAATTCTTCTGTGCCTTTTCTAAATGCCCAAGTCAGAAACACCCTCTTCACATGATGTAAAACAGGTGGGAGAAGAACAGGAAATGAGGACACCAAAATGTTATTGTTCTTAGAATTAGTAAAAGAAGCTCTGCGAAAGCCAGGGTGAGATGTATTAAATGAAGGTGTCAAATTCATTTTGGAGAAGGAAATCGAAAACCCACTAGTAGGATATTTCTTAAATACTATGCAGGATAGGGGAAAATATCAAGCAAGCCTATCTTATCAGGAAAACTTAAAAAAGCAGACTGTAAGACTGGCTAGATCATGGAAACAAAGGATCTGTGAAAGTCAAAATTCCCTGAGAATGTTATGCATGCTTGATGCATGCTTGACCTCCATTGATAAAATAGAAGAGGAGTTTGATAACTTCAGTGATAAAGATTAGACTTTTGCCACTTATTTCAGAATTCCAATACTTTCCTTGAATATATATGTCCTAAGCAAAATGTTGAATTTAAGAATTTTTAACTTCATTACTCCTTCATATGGGATCCTAGCTGTTGGATGTGCAAGATGTCCCCTCTATTTTTGGATTTCTACTAATTAATATGTGCTACGAAAAGCAACTCAGGTTGACCCTCTGGGGGAGTGTTGATTTTGATATCTACTAAGGTTGCTTGTAGTGAGTCTGCGATAAAAGCTAAGAGTAAATTGATTTTAGCTTGCCAAGGTCAACTATATAACACTGATTCTAACCCTGAATCCATAATTGTTATGAATGTTTTATATATTTATGTTCGATGGCATGTGTAGCTGCAGATACACATGCTTTGCACATCCCGCCATCTAGTGTTGGGCTCGGAGTGTTACAAGTTGTTTTTCTTCGAAGAAGTCTTTTCGAGTCGCAAGATCGAGGGACTCCTCCCCTTTCGGCTCCATTGCGCATGGGTGTCGACTCCATCTTAGATTGTTTTCTTTCCGCCATCGGGTTCGGACGTGTTCCTTTTCGCTCCGCGTTCCGGTTCGGAATGTTAGTGAAAAACTCTGAAAATTCGACAGTATTGTTTGCGTTCGGTATCGGGTTAGTTACAACAGATCGACACCGAATTTTGAAGAGCTCCGGCGGCCCTTCGGAGTTTTCGATTCCTCGGCGGGGCCTGGTTGGCCCGACCGCGTGCATCTTCAAGGCTAATGGAACGGACCCCATTCCGCTTCTGCCCTGAATGTCACAACAAGTATCCTTATACAGATCAACATTTGGTCTGTAATTTGTGTTTGTCGCCAGAACACAAAGAGGATACCTGTGAGGCCTGTGGAGCATTTCGGTCCAGAAAGACCTTAAGGGCCCGAAGAGCAAGAAGACTACAGATGGCGTCGTTGCCGACAGGACAAAAACACATGGAGGAAGAAGAGGAAGCCTTCTCCATCGAGGATTCGGACTCGGAAGAGGTCGATCCTGAACAGACGCCGAAAACCGTGAGTAAGATGTCGATACACAAGACTCACATAAAGACCAGTAAAGCCCAGGGGATCACCGCCAACAGGCCATGGCTTAACCCGAAAAATAGGTGACCGGGCATCGGCACCGAAAAAGGGCATGCATGTGTCGAAGTCATCCGACTCCGGTCGAGATACCGGCACAGAGCACACTCGACCCCGAGACACCGGGTCAGAGCAATCTCGGCACCGAGAGAGCGGCACCGAACCAAGTCGCATCCGAGAGATCAGTACGCCGAAGAGCAAAAAAGTGTTGTCGGAACTGAAAAAGGCAGCCGAAAAGGTTTCGATACCGAAACATCCGGCCTCGGAACCGAAATCAAGTTCCTACAGAGGAACAAGGACTGTCCTCACAAATGCAAACACATAGATTTGGACAGGAACTTGAGGCAATGGAGCCAGACTACACCCAAAGAAGGCTCTGCATCCAAAAAGAAACTGGGAAGATCAGTACTCTCCCTCCGATTCGAATGAAACGAAAACTTGCCTTCCAAGAGAAAGACAAGCAGCCACAGGCGAAGGTGGCTAAACAAGTAACCCCGCCACCATCTCTACAACGCTCTCCACAACCATCACCGGTAGCCACTCCACCAATGATGCAATCCCCAACTCATACAGGGATGAGTCAGGATGATCCAGACGCGTGGGATCTTTATGATGCGCCAGTGTCAGATAACAGTCCTGACTGTTATCCAGCTAGACCGTCACCACCAGAGGATAGTACAGCCTACGCACAGGTGGTATCAAGGGCAGCGGCGTTTCATAATGTCAGCCTGCATGCTGAGCCAATTGAAGACAACATTTTATTTAATACACTGTCGTCCACACACAGCCAGTACCAGAGCCTCCCCATGCTACCTGGAATGCTAAAACACTCCAAACAAGTGTTTGAGGAGCCTGTGAAAGGAAGGGCCATTACTCCAAGGGTGGAGAAAAAATATAAACCGCCACCAACAGACCCCGTGTACATCACACAACAGTTAACACCAGACTCAGTGGTAGTAGGGGCAGCTCGCAAGAGGGCAAACTCGCACACTTCAGGAGATGCACCACCTCCAGACAAAGAAAGCCGTAAGTTCGACGCGGCAGGGAAAAGAGTGGCGGCACAAGCAGCAAACCAGTGGCGTATTGCCAACTCACAGGCTTTGTTGGCCAGATATGATAGGGCTCATTGGGACGAAATGCAACACTTTATAGAACATTTGCCCAAGGAGTTCCAAAAGAGAGCACAGCAAGTGGTGGAAGAAGGACAGAGTATCTCGAACAATCAGATACGATCAGCAATGGATGCGGCAGACACAGCTGCTAGGACTGTAAACACAACAGTGACAATACAGAGACATGCATGGCTGCGTACATCAGGATTCAAGCCGGAAATACAACAAGCCGTGCTGAATATGCCATTTAACGGACAACAGTTGTTTGGGCCGGAGGTGGACACTGCTATTGAAAAACTTAAAAAGGACACTGATACGGCCAAAGCCATGGGCGCACTCTACTCCCCACAGAGCAGAGGCACATTTCGTAAAACACAGTTTCGAGGACAAAGCACAGAACCCACAACCTCACAAACAAGGCCCACTTATCAGAGCCGATATCAGCGGGGAAGTTTTCGGGGACAATATAGAGGGGGACAATTCCCAAAAAGTAGAGGGAAGTTCCAAAGTCCCAAAACTCCACAAAACAAGCAGTTACTTCGACGTCACAAATCCCCAACACATAACACCTGTGGGGGGGAGACTAGCCAAGTTCTACAAACAATGGGAGGAAATAACAACAGACACTTGGGTCCTAACAATTATCCAGCATGGTTATTGCATAGAATTTCTCAAATTCCCTCCAAATGTCCCACCGAAAACACACAATATATCAAAACAACACATGGATCTTCTACAGCTGGAGGTCCAAGCGTTGTTACAAAAAGATGCAATAGAACTGGTACCAATTCATCAGAGAGGAACAGGAGTTTATTCGCTGTACTTTCTCATACCCAAAAAGGACAAAACTCTAAGACCTATATTAGATCTCAGAACATTAAATCTCTACATCAAATCAGATCACTTTCACATGGTGACATTACAGGACGTAATCCCATTGCTCAAACAACAAGACTACATGACAACACTAGACCTAAAGGATGCATACTTCCATATACCAATACATCCTTCACACAGAAAGTACTTAAGGTTTGTATTCCAAGGGGTACATTACCAATTCAAAGTGTTGCCATTCGGGATAACAACTGCGCCAAGAGTTTTTACAAAATGCCTGGCAGTAGTAGCTGCTCATATCAGAAGGCAGCAAATACACGTGTTCCCGTACCTAGACGATTGGTTAATCAAAACCAACACGCAAAAACGGTGTTCACAACACACAAAGTATGTCATAGAAACCCTCCACAAACTAGGTTTCTCACTCAACTACACAGTCACACCTTCATCCGTGTCAAACACAGCAATACTTAGGGGCTACAATTAACACAACAAAAGGTATTGCCACTCCAAGTCCACAAAGGGTACAGGCATTTCACAATGTAATACAGGCCATCTATCCAAAACAAAAGATACAAGTCAAGATGGTGATGAAACTACTAGGCATGATGTCCTCATGCATAGCCATTGTCCCAAACGCAAGATTGCACATGCGGCCCTTACAACAGTGCCTAGCATCACAATGGTCACAGGCACAGGGTCAACTTCTAGATCTAGTGTTGATAGACCGCCAAACATACACCTCGCTTCAATGGTGTAACAATATAAATTTAAACCAAGGGCGGCCTTTCCAAGACCCAGTGCCTCAATACGTAATAACGACAGATGCCTCCATGATAGGGTGGGGAGCACACCTCAACCAACACAGCATCCAAGGACAATGGGACACTCAGCAGAGACAGTTTCACATAAATCACTTAGAACTACTGGCAGTATTTCTAGCGGTAAAAGCATTTCAATCCATAATAAGCCACAAACCCATTCTTGTCAAAAGAGACAACATGACAACGATGTATTATCTGAACAAACAGGGAGGAACACACTCAACACAGTTGTGTCTCCTGGCACAGAGAATATGGCATTGGGCGATTCACAACCACATTCGCCTAATAGCACAGTTTATTCCAGGGATTCAGAATCAGTTGGCAGACAATCTCTCTCGGGATCACCAACAGATCCACAAATGGGAGATTCACCCCCAAATACTAAACACTTACTTCCAAAGATGGGGAACACCACAAATAGACCTATTTGCAACAAAAGAAAACGCAAAATGCCAAAACTTCGCATCCAGGTACCCACAAGATCAGTCTCAGGGCAATGCGTTATGGATGAGTTGGTCAGGGATATTTGCATACGCTTTTCCCCCTCTCCCACTCCTTCCGTATCTAGTAAACAAATTGAGTCAAAACAAACTCAAACTCATACTAATAGCACCAACCTGGGCAAGACAACCTTGGTTCACAACACTACTAGATCTTTCAGTAGTGCCTCATGTCAAGCTTCCAAACAGACCAGATCTGTTAACTCAACACAAACAACAGATCAGACATCCAAATCCAGCATTACTGAATCTAGCAATTTGGCTCCTGAAGTCTTAGAATTCGGACCTCTAGACCTTACACAGGAATGTATGGAGGTCATAAAACAGGCAAGGAAACCAACCACAAGACATTGCTATGCAAATAAGTGGAAAAGATTTGTTTATTATTGCCATAATAATCAAATTCAGCCATTACACGCATCTGCTAAAGACATCATAAGCTACTTACTACATTTGCAAAAGTCAAAGCTAGCTTTTTCATCCATTAAAATACATCTCACCGCAATTTCAGCTTATCTGCAAATTACTCACTCAACATCACTTTTTAGGATCCCAGTCATAAAGGCTTTTATGGAGGGTCTTAAAAGAATTATCCCACCAAGGACGCCACCAGTTCCTTCGTGAAACCTTAACATTGTCTTAACACGGCTCATAGGTCCACCGTTTGAACCCATGCACTCATGTGAGATACAATACTTAACATGGAAAGTAGCATTTCTAATTGCCATCACATCTCTAAGAAGAGTAAGTGAGATACAAGCATTTACCATACAAGAACCCTTTATTCAGATACACAAGCATAAAGTAGTTTTACGAACAAATCCCAAGTTCTTACCAAAAGTCATATCACCATTCCACTTGAATCAAACAGTAGAACTACCAGTGTTCTTTCCAGAACCAGATTCTGTAGCTGAAAGAGCACTACATACATTAGACATCAAAAGAGCGTTAATGTACTACATTGACCGAACAAAACAATTGTTCGTTGCTTTCCAAAAACCTCATACAGGAAATCCAATATCCAAACAAGGCATTGCCAGATGGATAGTTAAATGCGTTCAAACCTGTTATCTCAAAGCAAAAAGAGAACTGCCTATAACACCAAGGGCACACTCAACTAGAAAGAAGGGTGCTACCATGGCCTTTCTTGGAAACATTCCAATGACTGAAATATGTAAGGCAGCCACATGGTCTACGCCTCATACATTTACCAAGCACTACTGCGTGGATGTGTTAACAGCACAACAAGCCACAGTAGGACAAGCAGTACTACGAACTTTGTTTCAAACAACTTCAACTCCTACAGGCTGAACCACCGCTTTTGGGGAGATAACTGCTTACTAGTCCATGCAAAGCATGTGTATCTGCAGCTACACATGCCATCAAACGGAAAATGTCCCCGGGAGCCTGTAGCAGTTTGAAGTTGATCTTGAACATTTGTAAATTTGTAAATATATCGCTTTAAAACACATTATGTACATACATATTTACTCTATTGCATGGGAACTATTACTATAATACACAACTCCTACCTCACCCTCTGCGGGGAAAACAATCTAAGATGGAGTCGACGCCCATGCGCAATGGAGCGGAAAGGGGAGGAGTCCCCCGATCTCGTGACTCGAAAAGACTTCTTCGAGGAAAAACAACTTGTAACACTCCGAGCCCAACACTAGATGGCGGGATGTGCAAAGCATGTGAATCTGCAGCGTCTCATGCCACGAACAGATGTACACTGGGTAAGTGACATTTTCCATATATATATATTCTCTCTCTCTCTCTCTCTCTCTCTCTCTCTCTCTCTCTCTCTCTCTCTCTCTCTCTCTCTCTCTCCCCCTCTCTCTCTCTCCCTCTCTCTCTCTCCCTCTCCCTCTCTCTCTCTCCCTCTCCCTCTCCCTCTCTCCCTCCCTCCCCCCCCCCCCCCCCACTGGCCTCGTGCAGATCCCATTTAACTAATTTCAATCTAAATCCTTCATCATTATACTTCAAAAGGAAAAAATGGCATATAATGTGTCAGCGTCTTGGAATAATTTATTCCGCTAATAGTTTTAACGTGATGAAGACCCCTGGTGGGTTGAAACGCGTAGCCAGATACATTATTGCAAGATGCTGACACGTGTGAATTCTTTTCCTTTTAGAGTATAATGCTTAAGGATTTTGATTGCATAAAAAAATATATATACATACTATATATATGTAAAAAAATGTGTGAGTAAGAAGCTCAATTGGTATTTTTTAGGGAAGCTCTTATTAGATTTTTTCACATATCCATTGTATTTGGGCTTATTGTTGATTGATTATAATTATTTAGTTATAGGATAGATCTGCATTAAAGCGATCCATTGTTCAGGGAAATAATATACGCATAAAAGACACAAACGTCCTTTAGGGATCATCAAGGGCCGCAGCTGCGACTCCCAGCTTGCTCCTTGTAACTCCTGGCACTGCCTTTACGGCGCTTGGTTTCAGAGGTAGCAAAATCAGTGCCAGGAACAAAGAAGTAGCTCGTCCTTATGGACGTTGCTTGGGTCTCCACTTTCTTGTTATCAGTCATTTTTTTTTATTACAGTAATAGTGAATAATGATATATTATTCACAATTAGTGTATTAAAACGTGAAGTACAGTTAGCTGGAAAATGACCCTTTTGGTAGCCGAGGTAAGTAAAAAACACATTTAAATGTATGTTGTGTGCATGCTTGTCGGTTAGAGTTTGTTAATGTAAAAGTGTGTGTGTGTGTGTGTGTATGAGTGAATGTGTATGTGTAAGCATGCAGGTGTGATTGAAAGTAAAGATGAAATGGCATTGGATGTCAGTTCCGCTACCCCTGGCATTTTGGTGAATTGATGACCATAATATAAGATTAGTCCTGCATATTTTTTAGTTAATCCACTGGCGACTTGTGACACCACATTATTAAACGTTCTATCCTCAAATGGCTTAGTTAGCAGAAATGATTGTCAATATCACAAAATAAAATGATGGACGGAGTGTTGAAACTTTTCAAACACTCACCCCAGTCACAGATCTGGGTTTAATCCATTGTTATTTTCCTTGCCACGTCACCCCAGTTCAGACCCAGCTATAAGCAAATCAGTCTTGACCCTGCTCCCAGTGCCAAGCCAGGTCCTCCCTGGACAGGATCCTGGACAGGATTCAAGCATCCTGGGACCGGTTTCAGGGTATCACCCTTCATCAGCCAGGCTAGCTAGAATCCAGTGTTGCAACAAGCAAGAGACCCACGTCTGGGGATACCCTAGCCACTTAGGGCTCACAAGGCAGTATCACAAAATAAAATGATGGATGAAGTGTTGAAACTTTTCAAACACTCATCCCCAGTCACAGAAGGTAGGTACTGGGCACTAGTAAAAACGAGTTTCCCAGCTACATAATGGCTTCACTCAACCTCTGGTGTTTGGTGTCAAACACCTCGTTTTAAGTCAATTGTAATGCTAAAGTTCTATATAAAGTGCCTTAATACCTGTACAGTGACAAGGCGCTATGAAAAACATAAAAGAAATGAAAAAATAAAGTGCTACTTAGACCCTCTTGTCCATCAGCCCCTAACTTTTTACTGTCTTCAGTGCACACCTGATTTGGACATACCCACACCCTCACTGAAGACCCGGAGACGGCCAAGAGGAATTTCCAGGTGGGAATGGAAGCCGTTGCCACCTGGATGAGAGAAAGCTGCCTCAAGCTCAACTCTGACAAGACAGAGCTCATCATCTTCAAAAATGCCACCTCAGCATGGGACAACTCCCAGTGGGCCACATCTCTCAGCACCCCACCCTCACCAACTGACCACGCCCCCAACCTATGCATCATCGTCAACTCCTCCCTATCTATGACCTGCCATGTAAACTCCGTCACCTCCTCTTGCTGGCACACCCTCTGCAATCTCTGGAACATTTTCAAATGGATCCCAGCAGACTGCCAAAGGACAGTCACCCACGTCTTAGTCACAAGCAAGCTTGACTGTGGCACCTGAGAGCCCTCCAGTAGCTCCCGATAGAAAAACGAATCACCTTCAAGCTACTCACCCACATGTACAAAGCCATACACAACGTTGGACCGGCCTACCTGAACCACCGTGCCTCCTTCCACACCCCGCCAGATCCCTCCTCTCCGCCCAGCAAGCATTGGCCACCATGCCATGCATACGGAAAACTACTGCTGGAGGAAGGTCCTTCACCTACCTCACGGCAAAGAGCTGTAACAACCTACCCCTGCACCTCAGCCAAAGCCCATTGCTTATCTCTAGGAAGAACTTCCAAACGTGGCACTTCGAATGAGGCTCTGTTTGCTCCACCCCCTCCCCACACCTTGTGACCCACATGGGTGAGTAATTGTGCCATACAAAAACTGATTGATCTATTGATGGATTGATTGACTGGAAAAATAAGGTGCAGTAAATACTGAATTTCAGCCTTTTTTGAGCAGGCATGGCATAATTGTGTGAGTATATGTGTGTTGGCGAAGGGGAAAGGGGTTTAAGTCTACCAGCATACTCACAAGTATACAATGAAACCTGCAAACACTCAGCATGTTTTTGCAGTGGTGATGAGAGACAATCTGGGTGTAAGAGATGTAAATGTTGCATTGTGTGATGAGCACTATCACACCCAACATTGTAACACCCGGTGCTCCCTCACTATGAGTGCTCTTACAGCAAAAGCATTTTCGGACATCCAGCACTTTCACAAATAAGAGGGCTCTGGCACCCAACACTTTCGCAAAACCATTGCTCAATAATATCTACACTTGCTCGGATTCCACATGCTCAGACCAACAACTACACTATCTGCCAGCAAACACTTTCATAATGCCATTGCGCTCCCACATCGAGCACGTCACAACACCTGAAATCTCCGGCACTCAAATTCTATTGGGAGCAAATATCTTGGTAATTCTACTAATTATGATAGCAAGTACACCTTCATAAAGAATAATTAAAGCTAGTAATGCTACTGTAAATGAACACTAATGCAAATTCAGCAACATACTGTTGCTTCTTGCACAGTCATTCATGGTGCAGAGTTAGAATTGTGACAACTGTCCGTGGCGTCAACTCCCAAATTCTGCCTGGAGTGTATATGTTTGTAATTTTTTTCATGTTTAAATAGGACCATCTGTGTGGAAATGTCTGCTCAATACTCCTATGTATTTCACAAACTGAAGTAAATAAATCTATTTTGTTTTGCATCTCCATCGACCATCAAATTTAAATTTACGCAACCTTCTCAGATGTGTCCATAAAATTAATCTTTTGTCCTGACATTTTGTCCTGAATTTTGACCCTATTTCCTGAATTTTGACAGTCACTGTCCTCAATTTGCCTTCTTGCCCAGTGGTCACCCTATACAGGATGCCTTCCATTGCTCTGAGGCTCATTTGGCACCCGGACTGGCAGGAAATTAGTTATGCAAGGAGGCATGGAAGTACTCCCAGGTCAGACACACTCCTAAGGTGAGCTGCCTGATGTGCCTGACTCTAGGAAATGTCTGTGTCATCTTGGTGATGGCAGAATCAGGAACTCTGGGACTGGGTTATACCCACTCCCCACAGGAAGTGGTCATATAGGGGTGTAGTAAACCCACTGGTCAGTAGCCCATTGGCTACACCCTTCCCTCCCTGTAATGCCTCAAAGTAATATTTAGGGGAGCTCCTGGCACCAGGAAAACAGATTCTACTGACCTAAGAAGAGGAAGGAAACCACAGAGCGGTGAAAAGCAAGAACTGAGGAGCAGCAACTGACTTGACCTCAACCCTGCCGCCTGCCTGCTTCCCTGACAATTGCGTCAAAGCTGACTCATCCTGCAGCTGCTCTGCCTCCATAAGTCTGGGAGGTCTGCCAGCACTTTAAGGAACAACCAGCATCTCTCATGGACAAGCGGAGCTACTCCCCTGCACCTGCAGGCACCCAAGAAGAACTGTGAGAGACCTGGACCATGGAAAACCCGATACCAAAAGCACCACTGCACCCTGACGGTGGCCCTGTGTGCCCAAGGCCCTTGAGACCTGAGCCCCCTTTGGGTTTAGCCATAATTACCCCCAAGTCCATATCTGCAGACTCTTTTTTCCGGGACTGCTACCTATTGAAATCAAAACACACCCGGATGTCCTAGAACTGACCGAGGTGGGCTGTTGGTGCTGCCCTGGACTTTGCCCCATACTTGCCTTAACTCCAGAAGATTAATCCTGTAAGTCGCTGCTAAGTACCTGTATGCAGTATATACGTAATTTCCCATAGAATAATATTACTGCTTTGAAGCTAATGCAAGTGTATTTTCTGTATTCTCCAAAACTGCTAACTTAAAAAATACTCACCCAATAATAAGTTATTTTTCTAAATTGGTGTTGAATTGTTGCAAAAAGCGTCATATACCAATGTGCATTTTACATTCCACCTCTCTTACCTCTGATGTTATGACCGGTTTATCCCAGATGCCATCTTGAATATGCAATGGTGCAAATACCACTTTTCAGTTTCCTTTTTGAGTTTGGGAGCTATATGATTCTTCAGGCCCTTGCCCTTTTTATACCTTATATATTTGCATGCTGACAGATGAGCATGTGCCTGTAGTCTCGGTCACTATCAGATTGGGGAATACTATGCTCGATCAGTGACCTATTATGAATTGCTGATGTGGATCAGTCCCATCGCAAGGCCATGTAAAACTTTGTTTATTGCCATTCAAGATGATTGACTGGTGGTCATGTAGCTGGGTCCATAATACACTTGCTCTTGATAGATCAGCTTCGATTAGCATACATTTTTAACAAAGTAGATGGTCCCATGGCTGTGCTCTGAATTAATAGTGGACTGGCCGCGATATTTAATTATGGTTAAGCCTATTAACTTTTATTCACTCATTGCAGGGTATGCTATCAATTGCATGATTTATCGTGTTGGAGAATACGATGTTGTTTAATATGATAATTAGTATGTTGTACAACAGAGGGCTCTCCCGCCACACAACATGCACGCTACATACAGCCTGAGGCTATTTAATAAGATCCAAAATGGCACGCAATTGTCTATCTCGCGTTTCTGCCTTTAAGAAGAGCCAGCGCCGCTGGAGTTCAGTATTGCTTTAGTAAGCTGTGGCGTACACCCAAGTTTGTATGGGAGCGTTATGTGAAAAACTGACTAAGCATTAAACAGTATTGCCTGAGTAAGTTGTGGCTTGTATCTGAGTTTGCATGGTAGCGTTATATTAAAAAACGGATGGATATTAAACACTTACCTGTTTTGTCACCATTGTTATTTAACAAAAAAAATGAGAGACATACTATCAATAGAAAGATTGTATTTATGTGAAGGAACGCCTAATGATCTAATTGCTTCTAATCTAATAAGGTTGTCTACATAATTGAATAGGGTGGCCTACTGTTTGAAGAGATATATACAGGGAGTGCAGAATTATTAGGCAAGTTGTATTTTTGAGGATTAATTTTATTATTGAACAACAACCATGTTCTCAATGAACCCAAAAAACTCATTAATATCAAAGCTGAATATTTTTGGAAGTAGTTTTTAGTTTGTTTTTAGTTTTAGCTATGTTAGGGGGATATCTGTGTGTGCAGGTGACTATTACTGTGCATAATTATTAGGCAACTTAACAAAAAAAAATATATACCCATTTCAATTATTTATTATTACCAGTGAAACCAATATAACATCTCAACATTCACAAATATACATTTCTGACATTCAAAAACAAAACAAAAACAAATCAGTGACCAATATAGCCACCTTTCTTTGCAAGGACACTCAAAAGCCTGCCATCCATGGATTCTGTCAGTGTTTTGATCTGTTCACCATCAACATTGCGTGCAGCAGCAACCACAGCCTCCCAGACACTGTTCAGAGAGGTGTACTGTTTTCCCTCCTTGTAAATCTCACATTTGATGATGGACCACAGGTTCTCAATGGGGTTCAGATCAGGTGAACAAGGAGGCCATGTCATTAGATTTCCTTCTTTTATACCCTTTCTTGCCAGCCACGCTGTGGAGTACTTGGACGCGTGTGATGGAGCATTGTCCTGCATGAAAATCATGTTTTTCTTGAAGGATGCAGACTTCTTCCTGTACCACTGCTTGAAGAAGGTGTCTTCCAGGAACTGGCAGTAGGACTGGGAGTTGAGCTTGACTCCATCCTCAACCTGAAAAGGCCCCACAAGCTCATCTTTGATGATACCAGCCCAAACCAGTACTCCACCTCCACCTTGCTGGCGTCTGAGTCGGACTGGAGCTCTCTGCCCTTTGCCAATCCAGCCACGGGCCCATCCATCTGGCCCATCAAGACTCACTCTCATTTCATCAGTCCATAAAACCTTAGAAAAATCAGTCTTGAGATATTTCTTGGCCCAGTCTTGACGTTTCAGCTTGTGTGTCTTGTTCAGTGGTGGTCGTCTTTTAGCCTTTCTTACCTTGGCCATGTCTCTGAGTATTGCACACCTTGTGCTTTTGGGCACTCCAGTGATGTTGCAGCTCTGAAATATGGCCAAACTGGTGGCAAGTGGCATCGTGGCAGCTGCACGCTTGACTTTTCTCAGTTCATGGGCAGTTATTTTGCACCTTGGTTTTTCCACACGCTTCTTGCGACCCTGTTGACTATTTTGAATGATACGCTTGATTGTTCGATGATCACGCTTCAGAAGCTTTGCAATTTTAAGAGTGCTGCATCCCTCTGCAAGATATCTCACTATTTTTGACTTTTCTGAGCCTGTCAAGTCCTTCTTTTGAGCCATTTTGCCAAAGGAAAGGAAGTTGCCTAATAATTATGCACACCTGATATAGGGTGTTGATGTCATTAGACCACACCCCTTCTCATTACAGAGATGCACATCACCTAATATGCTTAATTGGTAGTAGGCTTTCGAGCCTATACAGCTTGGTGTAAGACAACATGCATAAAGAGGATGATGTGGTCAAAATACTCATTTGCCTAATAATTCTGCACTCCCTGTACATCTGGCAAGGTTTTTGCTTCTGGTTGTTGGATTGCATGGGAGATGTTTGTTAGGTACTATTGAAACATCTACCTGGTATATTTATTCTGGCCTCCATTAATGCATGTTATTAATATGTTGCTACTTAAGTTTCAATAAATCACCCAAGTAATGCGGACAACTATTGTGACACATAGAAGGATTTTAACTTGCAGACTGCATTTCATGAGGCCCTGCATTTATTTTCACCTTTGAAGTCTGATTGCCTTATTAGGTGTGCCATCACTTATTATTAGGTAAGCAGTACTAATTCTTTGCAACATTGCATAATTTATTTTGGTACATCCTGGTTCCGTTCCATATTATGTTTTTAAATAGGTATATTTGGTTTGTGTTTTCATTTTTAGGTGTCTCCTAATTATAATTCTTGGTCCTGATGATGACCTGTCGGTAAAGGTGTTACCTCAGCGGTCGAAAGTTCGACATTAGCAAATGTGGATTGTGTATGATTCTTCCTTGGTTTATGTATACCGCGCATCGTTTATACCTTCACAGCCAAAAATTTGTATATAGTTGTAAATATCACTAGTGCACAATAAATTTACTCTTTCACTTTTCAATGCACCGTTTTTCACTTCAGGAGTATATATATATCCTAAAATATCCTCTAAGGATAAACCAACCCAACCTCTACAGTCCTTCAAACAAATATCCCAGGGTGAATTTATGGATTTGGTCAAAGCAAGCAGACCTTCCGGTTGCCCTTCTGACCCTTGCCCACCACAAATCTTCAAGAACATTCTTCTATCTACTTCTGCTGCTACACCTGTAAGAAGAATCATCAACAACTCTTTAACTTCAGGAACTTTTCCTGTAGACCTGAAAAAAGCATACATACGACCATTATTAAAGAAAACAAACCTAGACCCGCTAGACCCCAACAACTACAGACCAATCACAAATGGACCTTTCCCGGGCAAATTGATAGAAAGAGCAGCATTCGCCCAGATGTCACAATTCATTGAAGACAATTCTATACTTTCAGACTTCCAAACTAGATTCCGCCCAGGAAGAAGCACTGAATCAGCACTCGTAGCAATCTAGGATGATCTTAAAAACACAGTTGACCGAAATGGAGTTGCTGCACTACTTCTCCTGGACCTCTCAGCTGCTTGATACGGTTGACCATGACACCCTAATTCAAAGACTCCACGAAGCCGGCATACAAGGGATTGCTCTCGACTGGATTACTTCCTATCTCCAAAAAAGATCTAATATCATCCACTCGCCCCCCTTCTTGTCCGAACCCTACCTCACAAAAGCACCTTTGCTTTTCAACATCTACATAATCTTTACCAGAACTGATCAATGATTTCCATCTCACATGCTACAACTATGCAGATGACACACAAATACTACTTAAATTAGAATGCCCCAAAAACATTGAAAACTCAGAAATCTTCAGTTGCCTCAGAGCCGTTGATCAGTGGATGACCTGGAGCCATCTCAAACTAAATACCTCTAAAACAGAAATACTAATATGTGGTGACTGGAAAAATTATGACCCTCTGTGCATCTGGCCTGACGATCTCGGACCATCTCCTCAATTATCCAAGGAAGTTAAAAACCTAGGAATCACCATGGATTCCAAGTTAACTATGAATGCCCAAGTGGACAAATTAGCACGAACAAGCTTCATCACCTTGAAGACTTTACAACGCATCTTCCCCCACCTCGGATTTCCACACAAGATGCAAGCTACTATCTCGCTTGTACTATCCAAACTGGATTATGCCAATGGCCTCTACCATGGATCATCTCTATCTATTATGAAAAAACTACAACGTATCCAGAATTCCGCAGCCAGGCTACTATTACATGTAAAGCCGCAAGTCCATATCTCCCCTGCCTTGAGAGCACTACACTGGTTACCCGTTGCCAGAAGATGCACTTTCAAACTGCTTTGTATCACCCACAAAGCTATACATGGAACAGGACCGCTTTTTATCAGAAACAAAATAACCAAATACATCCAACAAAGAAAACTCCGCTCAAGATTGGCACCCCGCCTTAGAACACCACCATACAAGAAAAAGACTATAGGTGGTACATCCTTCACCGTTCAAGCAGCCAAACTATGGAATTCATTACCCTCAACTATAAGAGCCACAGATAACTTTCTTGTCTTAGAAAACTACTCAAGAGTTGGCTCTTTCCTTCATAACCACCATATTCAAACAACTATGGACTGCATATGCCTATGTTGATAAATATTTTTTTCAGATTATGTGTATATTTCTAGTTATGTATAGTTCTTTAGAAAATATGGATTGCTACTATGTCATAACAATAAAATACACACACACTCTTTAAACCTGTTTGACTAAGTATATTTTACCCATAGTTCTAATTATGTATTGTATGTGCATATGTGTGTGTATTCATGTGTGTTTGTATGTGTGTGTATATATATATATGTATGTATGTGTGTGTATATGTTGTTTCTGTGCTTGGAATGTTTGTAGGTCATTGCATGGCTCCTGGGTGGGTTGTTATACCAGATATCTATGAATTCCTGCTCTCATCTTATCACACTTATCTACCCATCATCATATGTCATGTCTCTATCAAACTATCCTCCATTCTCACTCTGACTCATCCCAAATCATTTCTACTACTTTCATCTCCTAAATAACTTTGCCTAAGCTCTTCCCTCCGCTTCCACATCTAACTCACCAAACCTCACTCTACTACCGTGACCTCCCACACAACCCTACTAAATTCTCCCACATGTATCTCACCCTGCTACTATGCTCTCCCTAACCCTTCCACATACTCTTCCCTCCTCATCCCAAGCCTTTGGTTTGAGTAAATTAAGGAGATACTCGCAATTAACACTTCTGGATTTCTTTCCTCCTCCACCCCTCCATTACTCCAGTTAATCTAACTAACAAACTCTCATATCCGCCGCTCAAATTAACTCATAATAATACTAAAACTGTACTCATTATTTCCTGATACTAATCCATCACTAATTCTTGTTGGGTTCCAGAGTAGTGTGCTACTCACCGAAAAGTATGATTAAAATACTATATATATATATATATATATATATATATATATATATATATATATATATATATATATATTCCAACGATAATTGCCTTCACTCCAGCCTCTTATTACGGTGAGTCACAGGCGGGGCGGCGACCCCTCATAAATCAATCCAGCGTTAGCAGATCATCACACGATAAATACCCGGCAATGAGAGGCAACAAGCTAGGACTCAGTTCTCTTTTCTTTTGTTTAAGTAAAGCACGTCTTTTTGCACTGAGTCCTGGCTTGTTGCCTTTCATTGTGAGGTATTTATCTTGTGATGATCTGCTAATGCTGGATTGAAAATAAATTGAGAGATTTTGATGCAGTGAATTTTCTAATAGCCTCCTCTAGATGGGTTTTTAATTCGTAAACTGCCATTGGAGTTGAGGTTTACACTTCCCCCGCAGGGACAATTTTTTTTTTGGTGTAATTTTGGACTCTCTGCACAGCATACTTCTTTTTAGTACATTATATAAAAACTAGCTTCCCCATTATGCATATGAGGAAAATTGTTCTTGGAAATTAGAGGTGTGTTTCGAATATTGCATCAAGAGAAAACTGACAAACATTTACAAAAACAACCTATTGCTCTTTGTAAAAGGAAATGGTACTTGGGTAATACAGAATTAGAGGTAGTTAATGGGTATAAATATTTAGGCATGTGATTTGGAAAGAAGTTGCAGTGGATAGAGCATATGGAATTCCTACAAGCAAGACCACCTTCCTCTGTTTGTGGGCTCAAAGAATGTAATAAAGAATATGGTGGGCTATCTTCAAGACTGGTGGCATCATCCTGCTTTCCTATAATTTTCCCTCAGTTTAAAAATTTGATTGGGTTTTTAAAAAGGGCAGATGTTTAAAAAAGCTTCTGCCTCTGTTGCCCTCTGCAGTGATTTAAGCCATTAGAACGGAAACTGACCTAACTGTCTGGAGCTACTTAGCCTGTGCCGATGTGAATAGATTTAGAAGTTGTATCAGAAATGGTGCTACCCAAACAATTGCCACAATGAGTCAAAATGAGAAAATGCATAGTGAATTAGGATGGGCACAAAATATCAGAAAGACTTCCAGTGAGATAGGTAATTGGATATCGTAATAGAAAATATTAATTTACAAGTAAGGCTACCCAAAGTCAAGCTGCGAATATAAACTGAAATTTATGCCAGAAAACTCATCTGTGGTATCTGAACGATAATGTATCTACTCCGTTGTTGACACACTCCTGACAAAATAGTGAGAAGTTCCCATATATTGATGCCCTACCAAATTCTGCCATAAGATTTGTTGGGGTGAATCCAGTCCTTTCATGTCCTTCTGCAAAGATGGTACTTTTAGATAACAATAGAAATTGCACATGTGGTTTGGATGTAAGTTGTAATGCTTTACATATTTTATTAGTTTGTGGTTAAAATCAGCACAAAAAACACCTTTAAGGCTGCAATATACGGAATGTGGATTACTAGATTGAAGGCAAGCTGCAGAATTTTTATTGGATCTGAGATATCTAGGTGTGACCTGTGCACTAGGGAGATATTTATTAGCTGTGAAGGATTTTGTAAAGAGGTTTAACTGATTGGATTTTAACTGTTATGTACTCATAGGTTTGTGCAATGACATTCATTATCTAGGAAATCTTTTAGTGGTTGTTTCATATATTGATTTTGTGCATGTATACTGGGATTGTTTGAAGACTACAGTATCAACAAACAAGTTTTTTGACTAACTGACCAGAGCAGTGACAGTGCAAACAGACTGCAAGCTCAGTCTGTCAGAGTCACCCCTTTGGCAGGTCAGAGCCTTCCTTCTAAATATTAATAAGTCATCCCTAAGCAGGCCATAAGGCAGTGTTCATAGTATTCTAAAGTAGGACATGTAACTGTTTAATGCTACCCACGTCCTTACAATGAAAAAGCCCCCAAAGCTATTTTAACTGTAGCAAGGCAGGCTGTTCCATAGGGAAACACTGGGTTACACTGTTAGATTTTCTAATGCTATCTTCGACTAGGAAAGAGCTAGAAATATCATTGTGGACTCTTTGTGATATTTATTAAAAGCCCAATTCATTGGTGAAGTTAGAGTTTTAATAAATATTAAGGAAAATTTACTCTTAGAAAGTTGACCTATCCGTGCCTAAAGCCTCAAAAGGGGGGTGTACATTTAAATTAGCCTCCACCTGCAGCCCTCTGAGTGCTTAACCTTGGAGTAGGTGTGAAAAGAGCAGGAGAGAAAGCTTTGGTTGTAGCAGATGTTTCTGTTCCTCTGGCAGGATGGCCATGTTGTCATTGCCAAGGAACTTATTTTACTTCGACAGGCCTCTCTTGTCACAGGCAGATGTCATATGACACTTGCATAGACCCCTTCTTTCTCTCCCCTGTCACTCACGCTTGAATCGCAATGGGAAGGGAGCATCCCCTAGAAATTGTTTGAAATTATAACAAATGAAGCGTTGCTCATTTCTGTGGTCACACCTCTGGGGTCGGCACACAGGATCTGAAAAGGACGGGAAGGATTTCACCATCTTGGATTTAGGCAGGAAAGAGGCACTGTATGGTTGTTTGCAGTAGGGTACACAGGAAATGCTGCAAAAATGTGTGGGATAACCCCTAGGAACTTTTAACCTATTACTTAAGAAAGAGACAAGAGTCATCCCCACCCACATGCTGGTGTCAGGCATCAACATGGCACCTTCATTGCCCTCCTCAGTACACTACTGGACCTGTGAGAGATTAGAAGAGGGCTTACCTGCTGTCTGAGAAGAGCCGTGCAGTGCTGGACCCTCTCTCCCTCTTGTACCCAGGATAAAGAAGTGGGCTCCAAGGGTCATAAGGCTGACCTCCATTATGTGATTAAATATGGTTGCGAGTTTCATAACCTTTCACCCTAATTTTCATATCATCTAACGAGTAGTTTATAATAATTGTGATAGTTCTGATACACTTGTAGACCTGAATTACTTAACAAATAACTATATAAGTGGGAAATACCATCCAGTGTTTGCACATATTAATTTGGGCTATAGGGCCAGAGCTCTGCTTTATCAACTCCGGTACATAAGAAATTATCTGACAGGATTGTCTGGAGCTAAACACTCTTGTCAAACAGAGCATAACTCATTAGAGAAGGAGTAGAGAGACACCGGTCAGTTTTCCTGTCCTCAAAAGAGGATTTTTTTATTTTTGGGGATAAGGATATCTACTGGTTGTGAACCAAGTAATATTGGGGTAAATACAACATACAGGCACAGTTTTTAGATTCTGACAAATAAAAACCTCTGATTAAGCCTCTTTGGGCAACATTATTATATTAAGCAGAGCACCATATTTCTTTTCAGTTATTCCCATCAAGAAGAGACATCTGGTTATCTGGAATTATAAAAACTTTGCATAATGATTTTTTCAAATAATTGTTTAAAAGGGTAAAATAATTTATGTTTTGGATGTGGTCTAATTATATTGAATAGTCTTTAAGGCTTACCATCTCTTTGACCAACTCCTAAAGTATGAAAATATTATCCCATACAATCAAGGAAGTCAGTTCCTGATGAGCTTTTATTATGAGTATTGAAAAATTGTGCCTGGAATTTTAAAGAGTTTTAGTTTGATGCTATTCTATGAGCTGTAGCTAATTTATTTAGTCAGTAGCAATTCTGAGTATATTTGCAATGGGGTGTTCAATAAAACCCTTACAGTCATTTCATTCAAATTCTTCAGGTAAATTAACCCTGTAAGTGCAGGCGTTGGCCAACGGCTGCAGCACCTTCACAGTGCATCTGGCAACCTTTGGCCGATACTGGAGAGGTACTAAAATGCCCCTCTAGTGCTATAAACCTTTAATTTTTTTTTTTTTTTTACAGCAGGCTGCTCGGGAACAGCTTCCCTAGCAGTCTGGTTGTTTTTGTTTTCCTGTACTGCTGATCAGCATGCAGGGCTCATTTACATTGTTACAGAAAAGTGAAAGTAAACAAGCTGATGCCATGCCCGGGGGTATATATCAGCCCCCCAAAGCACCGATTCTCATGGGAGAGGTGTCGTTAGAAAGGGTTAAATCTCCCCTTTCCAATGCTACCTCTGCCCAGTGGATCCCTGCTTGGGGATCACCACAGGAGAGTGATCCCCAAGCGAAGACTGACCCACTGGCCACCAGGGATAGGGGAGTGCCCCCTCAAGCAAGGGTGTGTGTCCTCTCAGCACATTTAATTGCCACCCAATGAGCCCTCCCAATCTTTACACTAGACACCAGGATAAAATGTTTTTACTTAAATAGAGGGGTGAGGGCTGCCCAGTATGATAGCCATGTTAACATGATCCAAAAATAAGACCATCAGTCTTGGGGGAAATTACCCCCTCTGTCCCATTTGTGGGGGGTAGAAAGCCCACTAGATGCATATAGGGGTAGGGGCTGCCCAGCATGGGCATGGCCATGCCACAACCCCAATTAAATGGGGCATCAGTCATTCCAACCCCCAGTGCAGATGAGGTAATTACACCTGAAAACCTAAATATGGGGGTGTGGGCTGCTCACCATGGCCATACTCCCACCCCAGCTAAGTGGGGCATCAATCTTTCTGCTGGTGTTATCACCAAACTGTCCCAGGAGGGACCGGGGGCACGGGGCAGAAAGCCCACTAGACACCAGGGAAAGTGTTTTTTAGGTGGGGGCTGCCCACCTTGGGCATGTCCCCATTCCAATCAAATGAGGTATCAGCCTTTCTGCCCCCCTCCCTCGGGGTGACAGACAGAGATAGTTACCCCTAATCTGCCCCCCTAGGGGTCAGAAAGCACATAAGACACCAGGGATTTTTTTTAAAAAGGAAGAAATGTGGGGGCTGCCCACTATGGGCATGGCTATGCCCCCACACCTGAGCTAACAGTCTTTCTAGCACCCCCAGGGGGTGGATGGGGGTTGGATGGAGTATTCTGTTTTTTGTGCTTTTTGTTCCTTCCATTTATAACATTGCTGTGTCTCTCAGTTAAGCTGATATCAGAAAAATATAGGCATGGCATGGCTATGCCCCCACACCTGAGCTAACAGTCTTTCTAGCACCCCCAGGGGGTGGATGGGGGTTGGATGGAGTATTCTGTTTTTTGTGCTTTTTGTTCCTTCCATTTATAACATTGCTGTGTCTCTCAGTTAAGCTGATATCAGAAAAATATTTTGCTACGATGTTTGAGATTGTGAGGACACTACTCAATACTAAGAGCTTATGTGTGGTCTCTCACATAAAGAAAAGTTGTTCTGAGTAAAAATACTTTTTGCTAAATTTTATTTTGATCAGAATGCCTAAACTTTGATATGCTCTTATATATTGCATTGAAGGTGTAATAGAGTGTGATGTTTGGAATTTGTATACGATGGCCACATTTTAGAAGTATATATATATATAAATTCCTAGCTTGATCATGGAAAAGTGACGAATATGATTTACTAAACCAAGCCATGCTTTCTTTTTCCCATGCTTCGTGTGCTGTAAATATTATGTTCATCTACCATAAAATCAATAAATAAGATGTCAGTTAAAGAGAAACATGGAAACACTTTATGAATTTTGTACATGTGATAAAAGTGAGTTTTCAGGACAAAGGCAGTCATTTTTTGACAGTATATCTCTGTAGCTTGGCAATTTGGGACAATGACATGTAATTCCAATTGCTTTGAATTCTGTTTTCCAGGCCGAGTCAGACGATCCTGTGATTTTGGCGTCGGAGGCTTTATTTTCACAACTTTAGCATGTTGGTAAGGAATGGTTTTGTTTTCTACTATGTTTTTATTCAACAAAGTATGACCTCTTTGTAAAGGACTGTGGACATGTTTGAAAAACAGCCATTTTCGTGAATCAAAAGTTTTTGACAAATAACATTCAATAGTGTGCTTTAACAAAATTTCTTCAAAGAACGCAATGATATTTTACTACTGTACTGTGCTTACCTTTCAGTGTAAGGTCGCATGCTGTGTAAAGCTGGTGGCACTGAGCAGATTGCGAGCAACAGGATTTTTATTCATATGCTCATGAGTGGGGCTGCTTGTCTAACTCAGCCAGGTATCTGCACACCAGTAGTACTGTCCCTAATAGAATACAGATTAAATTACCCTACTAAGGCTTATAATTCAGTCAGCGATCCAAGACGAAATATCCTCTTTCTCATACTCCAAATGTCCTGTACTAAAGGGAAGTAGACACTGGTGAGCATCACAGTGCTGATCTTCCCAGACTACACTGCTCAGGTACAGCAACATCACTCTTCTTTTCTATTCTGTTATGAGGATTTGCACAGTGTGCTTTCAACTGAAAGTGTATCCTGATGTATCCTTGTGCTGAGCAGGTGTGATAACTAGGCCTGGGGGGACAGAGAGCTGTTTGAAGAGCTAGGTCTTCAGCATCTTGCGAAACTCAAGAATCAAGAAGGCTCTGATGTATAGTGGCAGGTCGTTCAATGCTTTAGGAGTGATGTATGAAAATGCCTGCCCACCAAATTTGGTGTTGGGAATTTGTGGGATGTGTGCAAGTAGGAGTCTGGCCAAGTGGAGCTGTCTGGATAGTGTGTGAAAGTAAAGGCAGCCAGGATAAAAGTGATGACAGATGGGAAGAAGACTTCACTGACCTCTAATGAGAATGGGATTGGTTGGACTTCTTCCTGGGGAGAAAGGATGAGACTCCACTGGGTAGGACATTCAGCTACTGAAACAAAGTAAAAAGGAGGCAATCTACACTACGCAGCACTAAATAACCTTCACACAACCAGATGAGCGGAGACGGGTGCTGCAGTAGTGGCAGAGTTTGCACACTGGTCAAACCAATCCCCCAGCAATAGAAAACAATCTCAAAGGACCTTTCTATCTCATATTCAGACACTGAGAAGTGTATACAAGAGAGGCCTGACTTACCAGCATTGACTCCAGAAATAGCAGACTTATGGGGCACTGTCCTAACTACTTCCCTGTACTGCAGAGGATGACCCCTGACAAAGGGAAGTCTAATGATGTCCTTATGTTTGCATGGAAAGAGAGCAGCTGACCTGTCTTGGGATCAGGAGTTGGTTATAGAGATTTGAAAGTCTTTTATCAGTGATGTGCCTGTGGGAATGACTCAGTGCATGACTAGGATAAGGACCTTGTACACTTTAGGGCTGCAACAAGTGGGAAGCGTTTGGGACAGCACAAACAGGCTGGTAGATGACCATAGCTTACATCTTCCCAATGAAGAAACAATGCAGTTATATGTTCCTTGACTAGAATGTTAGGGGTATTGGCATGTTTCAAAATACATTCCTACTCATATACC
Source organism: Pleurodeles waltl (assembly GCF_031143425.1). Classification (NCBI taxonomy): domain Eukaryota; kingdom Metazoa; phylum Chordata; class Amphibia; order Caudata; family Salamandridae; genus Pleurodeles; species Pleurodeles waltl. The sequence goes on along the minus strand of NC_090444.1, from coordinate 607,900,440 downwards.
GTTAATACAAGAAACACATCTCTAGCCTCAAAATGATTAAACTGCAGGGGAGGTGGCAGGGGTATTACTAAGCTACTAAATACTCATCATACACCCAAGGTGCATTAATATGGGTGCATCAGAGGGTCACGTTTATTGCATTTGATATCAGAATTGAGAAAGAAGATTGATTTGTACTAACCAAATCCATGGGTCAGAAGTGGTCCTGGGTCGTGTATATACTCCAGACACAGACCAATTGGCCTCTTCATATGTACCACTAACCGAATGGCCCACTGAGTCTGGTGATTCTAGTTCCGTTTTAGATACACCCTTGACCACTCCCAACCACCTTTGACCTGTACTTTGAGGACAGGACAGCCCGATGTGTTGAACACCTGGATGACAAGCTGATGACCAGTGGAAGGTTGACGGCATCTTCATACTGGCAGGAGATGCTTGACACATTCAGCCGGCAGTATCCATTTGCAGTCCAAGACGCATTAGGTTTTTTGAGATAAGCTTCAGTAGATCTCCTACTTTAAAACAAATCCAAGGCCAAAGTCAAGGCGGATTATATAATCTTCTCTACCTATACAGTAGGCAGAGGTATGCGCAAAGGCTGCTCTCTGCCCTTTATGCTGTAATCTCTTGCTAGTATCATGAAAGTTGAGGGCAGGAGCAGAGGTATACACCTGCATACATACTGTTGTTATTCACAGATTAGCTACTGCTTGTCCTAGGTGAAAGCAACACAAAACTGGTGGAAATTATCTTTGTCCTAGAGGAATTTGAACAGATGTCCAGGCTACTGAGTGGATTGGACCAGCGCATTCCCAACATGAAATGGATTGACAAATGTGTCTACAAAACAGAGGTATTAGATTGGAAGCACACTCATTCAGATACCGAGGTATACAAATAAAGTATTTGAGAAATTTCTTAATGACTGGAAGTTTAGGGACAATTCTTTTGGCTCGGAGAAGTGTGGACTTTTTGAAGATGCGACCTGTGTCAGTCTTGGGACACGTGGCACTTCCCAAAATGGTAATGCTGCTGTGCCTGCTCCACCATGTAGTTAATCTGCCTCTACACATTTCCAGTACGGTCTGCTAAGGACTGCACTCATTACTGGTAAAATTAATTGGGGGCAGTAAAAGACAGAGTCTCCTTGAACAAAATTAGATACTTGGTGGCTGAGAGTGGCCTGAATGCATGAGACTAAACTCTGTTATTTAGCCACCCACATCCAATGAAAGGCCCAGTTGCTGAATGTGACCCATTTGAGTGACTCCGGAATTGCCAGTAATAAAGCCCAACGCAATGCAAAACACTCATGTCTGCTGCAGACAGCCTTTATGTCCTGAAGGAGGAGCCAATGAAGTACCTGGCAGTCTGTGCAATATGGCCTGTCCTTGGCACTGATACTTCACTAATAATCAAAATAGTTTCGAAATCAGAAAGTAATTGAATGCGCTGAAGGAAGAATTTTGATAGTCACACATAAGATGACCTGATACCCTTGCCAGAACTCAAAAAATAATGGTCTTCTGCCAGGACACCTTCTCTGGGGTTAGGTATTGGTAAAGACTTTTCAGAAAGAATGGGAGCATAGGGGCGTGGAACCAAAAACAAAAGGTAGTGCACAAGCTGTTTACAATTGTTATGGGTAGTAAATGGGTATCCGGGTTCAATTAAGCCCTTCTAAATAACACTAAGGTAAACATAGAGCATCTGAGAGCCAAACAAATCTCTGATTTAGTTGATAATGACTAGAAGAGGACTGTTGGCTACGCCGCAAAGGTATCTAGTGTTGCATAGGCTCTCATTATTCTAATGAGACTACTGGATTTGGGTGGCAGAATCACTTGCACTGTGGGGGACTGAGTATGAACCCACTACAGGTGACGCCTGTTGGCCTAATCCGGGTTTTGCTCCGGCTAACTAGCAGTGCCTCATCTCTACCCAAGAGTAGGGATGATTGGGCAGCCAAGTGCATGTCACAGTTGACTCCTCAGGGAAATCGTGGTCACTCAGATCGCATCCGTTTCTCTCAGTTACATTAGTCTCACATATACAAGGACAATCAGGGGTAGTATTTGTTTCAATAAGGTTTTAATGAAGCAACTGCATCTTAGATAATAAAGCATGTACCGCAATAACTAGGGTGATGAAGCATGGCAGGATTAAAATTGTGACAAGGAGAGTAAAGCATAAAAATAACGATACCAGATTGTCACCAAAATCATTAAAATAGTTCCTACCTAAGCTACGTTAGAGCACAGCCTACCTGAGCAAGAGACCTATAGTCTACATAAGCAGCTGTAGCAAAGCATTCAGCAATCAGCATACAGTCGTGGTCATCTGGCTGGAATCTCCCTCTAACGTGTATGGAACAGTTTTTATAATAAAACAGCTGATGTTCCAAGAAAGGATCCTTACGTAACAGTGTGTATGTTTCTGTGAACACTAGAGACAAAGCGTCACCACGTTTGCCGGCAACCTATGTTACTGCAGCCTTGAGAAAAACACAGAGTGAAAGAAATGTCTTGTTTAAGAATGCAGTGCTGTCCTAGGCAAAGTACAACTAGATAGAGAAAATAAAACAAGACCGCAAATGAGGCTATTGTTAAAATAATAAAACAAGGCTGAATAAAATATGTCTAGGTTAAAGTGCATAGCGGCAGGCCTAGTTTGCTAAAATAACGTGTATGAAGCTATAACTAAAATGGCTACACAACACTAGAAACTCTTAATTTTAATGCACTCTGTTCATCTACCTACACATAACATATTGACTCCTGGCACAATTAGGAAATTGCATGAATCGGCTATATCTAACTGCTCGAGGTGCACAAACAAATGCTGGCGCCTTTACTATGGCCTGGGAATACTCAAGTGTCAGGGTTCTGGGAAGGCATTTCATGCTACCTCATGAAGACCAAAGCAAGCGATGCTCAAATGACCTGAGAAGTTGCTTGTCAGGCTTGCTTCCATGTCCAAAGAGAAAGGAAGTCTGCACCAGGTTTGTGAATTTAGAACCGTTGATGGCGCAAAGGGTGATGTCATGAAAAAGGCCTTATGACTACACTTATGCCAGTGCAATAGACTGCGATCAAATTGGCCAGTTACATGCGCATGGTGCCCCATCGGGGATAAAAGAGGGGTTGGTTGTAGGAGACCTGTTGCCTATGGGATGAGATGCTACTTATATTTGTAGCAACGAAAGGAAATGATGACAAACCGCTCTAAATGTATACTGCTACCTAACAATACTCTGAGTATTGACGTTTGTTAATTTGTTACTGTAATAGTGTGAAGAGACAGTTGGGGTCTAATAGAGTGATTCTGCATATGGTTTAGATCTGCACACTAGCAAACCCTGTAAGGAGGCTTTCTTCCTAGTGCCGACCTCCAGGACCGGTGTTCAGAAATACACTGCAGAATTTTCCCCATAGGATAGAAACACTACCTCTGATGCCAGAGGAAAATATAAGGAACCCTCTCAGTTAAACTGAAATTCAAGCTTTATATGTTTTTGTTTTTTATGGAAAACTAAACACAGGAAATATACTAGACCTTTAAAGAAAGCATAAACTGGGAAGCTAGTAATTACTAATTTACCTTCTGCTGGTAAAGTACTGTGTATAGTTATGTCACATAATAAAATTAATAAAATGGTTCAAAAAAGGTGTGTAAAGGGGTACTTGGTTTCCAGTTTAAGGGACTGAAGTTGAGGATCCTCAACACACCAGAAGCAAAGGACCCATTTGTGATCATTGGGACCAAGTAACTTTTGCTGGTCCTGGGACGCTCCTGTCCTGATTTCTCACATCATCAAAGACTGGATTCTGCTTCTGAAGCTGTGTTACTTGTATTGTGTTCTGGCCCTTTTCTCTCTTAGTTGTCATTCTATTATTCTGAGGTTAAAGGGTTAATTTGTATGGCTTCACCAATTTCTACAGCACCTCGTAGTTCGGTAGGCTAGCCTATTGCCTGACAGATGGAGTGTATTATGCATGTGTGTGCCCTGAACGCCAATATTTACCTTGGCAGCTTGGTGCCTTCTTTGCAGTTGATCTACCAGCTAGAGGTACCGCCTTCCTTCATTGTACCCATTAATTTACTATAATAATAAATATGATCAAATAGTGACTGGGGCCACTCAATAAGTGAGTTCTAGATAAGAATTATTTTTTAAAGACTAATTACAGGAAATCTTATGATAGATTACAGGAAAATATGGTAAGAAATGTCATACAGTCACTGTTACAGAAATAGAAAATTAGTATCGGGGACATTAATTATAGAAAGTAGCTATTCCCTAGGTTTCAGCGTCATACTCCTAAAGAGTTGAGACAGCCTTCTGTGTAAGGAAAAGCTCAACAAAATCAAATAGCTTCAGGAGAAAAAATGAGACGTCATCCCTGAGCTATGAAACCAGAGGTTGTTATATACATTGTATACATAAAAAAATTAGTACAACTGCAAATTCAGATGGCATGCTCATGGTTAGCTCACTTCAGACTACACAGCATCACAAAATATTATTTTAACACTAACCCATTTTTTAAGGTAAGGTAAATCTTCCCCTCACTCCCTCAGCTTCGGTAGTCCAGAGATGCAGTAATACAATGCAAAATATTTCTAGACAAATGCCCATTCAAAGTAATCTCTTCAGCAGGCCTAAATCAGAACTTCCAGTGGAAGTCCTTCAAAGGGGGATGACAAAGTAATGGTGGCTCGTCCTTGAGGCTCTGTGGATGGGAACAAGGCCATAGTCAATATCCATCCATAAAACCACACCTGGCCGCTTTAAAATGTGAAATATACCCATTGGAGTAAAACCGGCATGTATGAATCACTTTATTTTCTCTCAGCACGCATTATTTCACCTGGAATTCTGACCGTACTAACTAACAACCCCGCTCCCAGGCAGAACAAAAAGCACGCCCCCAAGAAGGCCGATTTCGCCATGCTTGTCGAAGAAAGTCATCGGAGATTTTCAACTCTACTCAACATTTGCTCCTCCAGGTACGGCGTCCAGCCGCTTCAGTGCGTATTCGCTACCATTTAAACGGCTCATCAGAGCTCTGCTTCATTGACTCTATTTAACTGAAACTGAATCTTTAAACATGTGACTCATGCGCGAGGAATCATATCTCTTTTATCGGCCTTACTTCATGCTAAACGGACACCATGGGGAAGTCTCTCTGCAAATTTTTCATTTTTCAAGAAATAAAAACATCGATTTCACTTAACGGAAAGCTTGTCAGAAAAAACTTTTTCAATAATGGCCCTTATGATTTATAAACATACATGAACCTCGCTGATACTTGATATATCATATACTGCACACTCGAAGGAATGGTGTGTAATGTTTTGAGGGGAAAAAAAGCATCAGAAAGTTATCTTACTCAGTCTTGTAAACTGGTGAAATTATTAACTGCATCACTGGGAGTTTTCGTCTTTTTTGACTAACAACAAATGTTTTCCACCTCTGCTTGACTGGCTGCTACTTGATATATTTTCATTGTTCACAATCACCTGCTGTTATAAAACTGTGGATTAATGGAATGGTGATTTGTAGGTCAAGAAGTATTATTCTGATTTGTACTCAATATAAGTGAGACACACCTGAGTTTTACATGAAACCAGCCACATATCTACGTCAAAACTTAAGCACATCAGGGACCTGTCACATAGTGAAGCTTTGACATCAGCCCCATCTAATACAGCCCGACCTCTCAATATGGCAACCCCACAAGATATCTGTGCAACAGCAACGGATACTATTCTTAAAGAACTTATAGACATAAAAAAATTCAATATCTTTGGTTAACAATGCAGTATCAGCAGACACTCAGGAAGTACAACCTCTTAGAGGTGAAGTCGCTAAGTTTCACTCAAGTATGCAAGTATTAGAGGGCCATTTGTCTGATGTTGAATCTCAACTTGAAATTTACCCGAACACTGTCATGGCATATGGTATCGCCAGCAAAAGACAATTGAGTTGGAAGATCTTAGTAGAAGGGATAATATCTAAATTATTGGTCTTCCGGAACTGCTGGAAAAAGATGATATGATACACTAATTTGATTCCTAACTTGAAAAAGCTCTCCTCCTCCCCACAACTTGAATTTCAGTGTGAGCACTATGTACGATCAAAAAACTCTGCTTGCACTTCTCAACCTTGTTACATCCTGGCCTGTTGTCTTCATCATCAGCAGGCTCTTGAAATCATAATGGCATCAAGGAAACATTGTCCATACAATCATGATGGAGCACAGGAAATCATTGTTGCTGACTTTTCTGCTCCTACCAACCTTAAGAGAAAACTGTTTTTGGCTTTACGTCCCAGGTTAAAGAAAGGAGACACTAGTATGGTCTTTTGGAACTTGTGACTATGATCATAACATATCAAGGTCAAACTAAGGAATACTTTGATCCTCATGACTTGGAATCTTTTTTGAATGATCTAGTAGAAGACGACTCAGGAAGGGAGTACAGTAACTCAAAACTCGATAAATGCTCCTTAGACAGACTTACAAGATTTTGGTGATTTGGAAACTGTATCTCGCACATGGTCATATGGCAGTAAATTTAAAACTTGGAAGGGTTCTTAAGAAAGAGATAAGTTGAGATCACCATTAAAGACCTGATTGTTTCATTGTGATATCCTTTTTTTTCTCTATTTTATGTTATTAATTTATTTAATTAGATCAAAATGTTCTTTTCATTTTCTTCTGTAATCTTCCTTTCTTCTTTCTTGATATATTTTTTTTATTTTTCTTCTAGCTTCCTATTTCTTACTTCTATTTTCTGACATATATCGTTTATCATATTTTGTGCCTTTTACATTTGACAAATTTATCAACCTTATTCCACTAAAAGTTTTTTTAAAGAATAAGACTTGAATATAAATAATTTGCCCTGTACCCCTTAATGTTATATAAGTTTTTTGTACTAATTTACATGCTGAACTTTGGTATTGTTTGTACCCCTCCCTCTCACGCCTCACTATACGCTCTACCCCAATTTCAACTCATGAAAGTTTACTAAGTTTGAAGCCTATACTAATTAGTCTGAACAATTATTGTTGGACTTTTTTACCACTAGTTTAATATTTCCTTTCAAATATAGTTTAAGCATTGCACCAAATTCATTTTTTTATTCACTTCGAATTGCTCCAAAATTATTTCAAACCCACTTTATCATATATCAAGATACATACATTTAAACCTTTTCACTATCAATCATTTGTACTTCATTAATCTCTCCCATACATCCTATTACATCAAAACCTTTGGAAATTGTTTCCCTAAATGTGCATGGATTGACACACTTCATTAAACGAAAGAAGATATTGACATATATTGGTCACAACAAACCTGATATAGCCTTATTGCAAGAGGCACATCTCACATCATTAGAAATCGAAAACTTAAAACAGGATTTAGTAGGTCTTGTAATTCATGCAAGTATTACCTTCACAAACTCTGATAATACACACACACTGTCTACGAAATGTGGAGTTGCTATTCTTTTTAATAACCATCTACCTCATAAAATATGACAAACATGGGAAGACAGTGAGGGCCGTAAATGTTTTGTCAAACTTCAAATTCGTAACACTTTTCCAATAGTGGGGTCAATATATACCCCCATAAATTCTACATTTTCCTTCATATCTCAATTTAGTAGATTATTAACAGTTTTTGAGAATACACTAGTGTTGATTGGAGGAGACTGGATTATCACTTTTGACCCACCTGTTGATAGATTGGGTAAACCAGATGCACAATATAGTAAAGATAGGTGAATGTTAAAAGATTTTATTAGTGATTACTCCTTAAAAGAACTATGGAGATTATTGCATCCAACTGAAAGAGAGAGTATTTTCACTTCATGTCCTCTCTCCATACACTCTAGAATTGATTATTTATAGACTTCCTCTTCTGTTTTACAATTAATAACTGATGCACAAGTTTTTCTTTGTAGTATTTCAGAGCACGATCGTATTGATATAAGTATTGACTTATGACTTTCAAAATCTCCATGGAGACTCATTCTTTCTTCATTTAAAACTTGCAGGAGAAACAATTATTATGTTCTGATATAGAACAGTTTTTGAAGGAGAGTGAACACTTGGGGCCTCATTATGAGTATGGCGATGGCAGTAATGACCATCGCCGGTTTGGCGGTCTGGTTGCCAAATTAAGAGTTTGATGGTCAGACCGCCAAATGACCACTGTCTCCACCCTGAACAAAGTTCCTGATGGGCTGATGGCGGTGCAGGTTGGAATCAGGCAGGGCGGCGCTGAACTCAGCGCCTTCTTGCTGTTTACAAGCTGGTTTTCTGCCAGCCTTTTCATGGCAGTTTCACCACCATGAAAAGGCTGGCGGAGATCAGGTACAGGGGGCTACAGGGGGTATGGGCAGTGCAGTGTAGGGATCCTCCTGCCCAGCACCCTCGTAAGGCACATTGTCTGCTGTGCCTTACGAGGGTGCTGGTGCCCCCTGCGGGTGGCAGCATTACCGTCGGCTCTATTACGAGCTGGCAACAATGCTGCTGCCACATTCCTGCTGGGCTGACAGGCAGAAACCTTTGTTTCAGCCCAGAGGGAAGTCGGAATGGGGCCGACGGTGAGGTTGCCAATAAGGCAGCAACCTTCCCATCGTAAGTTCGGTGGACTGGTCTTCCCATCTGCTGAACGCTTAATTGGCCCCTTGGTCTCTTCTGCTCATGTCTTCTGGGGGGCTGGGAAGGCAATATTGGAAGAGATGATAATAAGGGACACTGCTTTTGCCAAAAACGTACAAATGCTACCAGAATTACACTGTAAAAATAAAATCTCACGTCTTACCTCTATTTGCTCCCAAACTCATTGTTCAATACTTTTACAAAAATTACTCTCAGCAAAACTCGACCTTAACCCTCTTTATTCTTCTTATGCAGAATTTTTTTTATTTTGCATTCAACAACGTCACTACAAACATGGGAGAAAAGCTGGTAGATTATTATCTTACCAATTACAACAACAAGAAAGTTCTAGGACAGTCCCCACTATTAGAAATTCTGATGGTACTCTACTTACACTCCCTTTTGAGATTCTTACTAGATTTCAATTGTTTTACCAAACTTTATACACTTCCATTAACTGTTCAGATAATAATGAAGAACATGCCTTCTTCTCTAAACTTAATCTGCTGAACCTGCCCTTAGAACAGAAATAAAAATTGGAAGGAAAAGTTACTACTGAAGCGGTATTAAGGGCGATTGACTCATTAGTGACTGGTAAACCAGCAGGGGAAGATGGACCTCAGTTTGAATTTTATAAAATCACTAAAACACACATTGTTCCGCTAGTGGTACCTGTATTTAATGAAGCTTTGCATCTAGGACATCTAACGTCTGATTTGAATGTTCTGGTTATAGATTCTAGCTAAAATATTGGCGCATTGTCTTGGTTCAGTAATTACCTCCTTAATATATCCCTCTCAAATTGGATTTGTCAAAGATCAATCCTCAACAAACTTTCTTCGTGCTATTTCACATTTACTATGGCAGTTATGGAACGGCAAAGAGAACAATGTCTTTCTTTCTTTAGAAGCTGAACAAGCATTTGACATAGCAGAATGGGGATATTTTTTTCGTACAATGAAAAGGATGGATTTTGGTAAAAACTTTCTCACATTAACAAAGTGGTATGTATTACCCGCCTCATCCGTGTCTTGTGGTGGAGATACAGCATCATACTTTAACATTCATCGTGGCACTAGACAAGGTTGTTCCCTTTCTCCATTGTTTTTTTTATAGCTTTGGAAACTTTAGCTGTTGCCATAAGAGCTAATGCTAACATAAAGTGAATCAACACTACCGCTGGAGAAGTCAAGGCTTTTTATTACGCAGATTATATACTTTTGACCCTTTCTCACCCTAAATCTTCTGCAAAAGCTTTAATTACTCAATTAAATACTTTTATAAAATGTTCTGGTTATAAAATAATTGGACTGCGTGTGAAGCCTACAGCTAGCACCCTCTATAGCCAGTATTGATGTTTTCCTTTTTAAATGATTACATTAAAAATGTAAATATCTGGGGATGTTCCTCAACACTGGTCTTACGGATATGATTGCGGATAATTGAAATCCTATAATTGACCAAACTAATAGAGATTTTCAGCGATGGAGACATCTGAACTTAATATGGGGTAGGATACAGATTATAAAAATGAACACAACTCCCAAATGTAGCTATGTTTTTGGTATGATTCCACTTTCCATTCCAAGAACTACTTTTAAATCACTGTCATCCATGATTTTGCGTTTTGTATGGGGCAATGACAGACCTCGAATAAGCAGTTCCAAATTACATTCCACATGAGAGAAAGGAGGCCTAGAGCTTCCTAATTTAGAAGTTACTGGATTGCACAGCGACAGGCTCATTCTATAAACACGTTACCCTCTGACAGGAATACACCATTATGGGTTCCAGTGGAACGATCATCCTTTGATCTGATTTGAAGTTGGCGATTTATTACATCAAAAGAGTGCTATTTACGAACTCCACTAATCCTATTATTTATTCATCACAATTAGCATGGCAAAAAGCACTTAAGATCATGAACGCTCATTCTCGTCTCTATTATAAAGCTCCGTTATGGGATAATGCTGACATCCTTTATACGGGATCTGAACTTAACTGGCCTTTATGAATTAAACATAAAATACATAATATATCAGATATATTTACATCTACTGTTTCTGTCAGATCATTCTCTAGCTTACAACAGGAATTTGATTTACTTTCAGCACTTCATAATAATTATATCCAACTTAAATCAGCATGTACTCATAGCAAGGAATAAAATACTGAAAAAATATCTTGCTCTCCAATTGCACATTATATGCATTCATGGAAGTATTTCATGGGCATAATTTCTGGTCTCTATGCCTTTCTTATTAATTCTTCATTTTCCATTGAAACTTTACAAAATTTAAAATCATGGTGGCCCACACGTTTGAATATAGATTTTGAAGATGAAGAATGGGTTACTATCCTTGACAGTTATAACAAAGGAATAAAGGACACTGGCCTTAAATTCAAGTATTTTAAAATACTACATCTTTGGCATTGGTCCCCGTCGAAGTTACATTCCACTACACTAAGTCCTGACTCTCTTTGCTGGTGGTGTAGTACTTCAGATTGTAATATTGTTTATATGTTATGGAAATGTCCTAACATTTGAACATTCTGGCTTCAGATTGAAAATTATAGGAATACACATTCCTTTATTAATATTTAATTATTAAACCATATGTCACTTTTACATGCTATTTCAGAATTACCACCTATGTCCTCTTAAACATTTCAATAGCTTTCTATCTCTTTTAGTTTGGCTAAATGTAATATTCTACTTTTTGGACGGCCAATGTTATTCTTGGATTGAATATATGTAAATTTATGAATATATTTCTCTTAATTTTATTACATTATGTATTTTGCAATGTTTGAAATGTTGATTATGGAACTAAGTCTTGCTTTTTACTTTATGGTGCCTTATTCACACTCTTTATTTTTATTACATATTTTGTTTACTAACATATTATTTCTCTAATATTGGACTGATTTGTGCCAGTTTTCCATTGTTTATATATTTTAGAAAATTTGAATAAAGAAATGTGATAAAAAAGGAAGTTCCTCAAAATGAAACATTGGTAACACTAAGAAAGTTTCATTTACAATACACGCTTTCTTGCCAGTGGTCTAACTGATGTCCCACTCACAACTGCTGTGTCCACAAAAAAACTGTGAGGAGAGAAATTTGCAGCGGGTCTGTGATTGGGAGGGGAATGAGCCGGAGCAGAGTGAACAAGAAAACAAAATCCATTTTTAGTAAAATGGGGTCTCACTCTAAATTATGTTTTAAAGACAACTCTTACCTACCTTCGCTTGTCGCTCAATGCACAATATTGCCATTTCATAAAATACGGCAATAAACAACCTAAAAATTAAAGATTCGCACAAATAATTTGTCACAAGGATTTTCCACATGTAAAAAAAACTTCAACACATCTATGTGTGTGTCTGGTATTACTTTTTGGGGAGTGCTATTGGGCCCTTTCGTAGCTGACTACATGGCATATCTGGGACATACTAGATGTATGAAAGGAATTGTGGCCAATGAGTATTGTCGGATGTTAGAACGTAGGGTGTTGTGGAGGAAAGTACTATTGTAAGAGCAATGATGGGTGACTATGTTTGTGTACCTGTGCTGTGTTCTTTTGGAAGTTTTGTCTGTTTGTTGCCATCTGTATTGTAGCATTCATTACTGTGCAGTAGCATTCATTACTGGTGGTATGGATTTGTGTTCCTTGTGTGCTTATATTGCCCAAATGACAGTAGTGAGCTTTTGGTGCTTACTACCTACAGCACCCATCACTTATCCTGAAGAGGTGTGTCAGATCCAGTGCTAGAGGGTGGACCAGGTGGCCTGTGGCCGACCAATGCCGATTTACAATTTGAAACCCATCTTTTGTTTTTTTTTCTTAATGGTTTATTAATGGTACATATGTGCCTGTAGCCTCCTTTTCTCAGCCTAATTGTTTAACCTTTATGAAGAACACTAATGTTTTGGCCTACTTCAAGTACCTGGGGCAGGTGTGAAGTCAGTGGGGTTGTTGCTTGTTATCATGCTCATTTTAACAGCAGGGGGCGACAAAAGTGATGGCAAGCCCCCATCACATAGTACGTACGAGACGCCTTATGGTATAAACAATCTGATAGGATCTTGCCATCCCAAGTGACAATATGCGTACAGTCAGTACATGCTGTCACTCTCCCACCGACTCTCAATCTACTGAGGTGCTCGCAACTGGCTTACCTCCTATTAAATTAACTAGGTTCAAGTACAACACTTTGGGATGCCAGTGTATGTACATTTAATTTCATCCAATGATAAACACCTTCTCGTTCAAGCGATTGAGGAAATAGAGATGTGTACTCTGGATTTCTTCCGACCTCCCCTACCTGAAGGTGAGGTTACTCTCTATAAATATAACAGTGAACTGGTTGGTCCCTGGTATTAGCTACATGAGTTCACCTGCTGTTTTTCAATCTCAACCCAGAAGAAGAGGATCGCACCTCAAAACACATCTTGGCTGTCTAGGCTGATGATTCTAATAAAGAATTATTTTATTGAAGAATTAAACTTTGGATTGTATTGGATTTTATTTCATTATGCAATAATGTCATACCAAGCACTATTGATGAAGAATATCAAGATAAAAACTTACCTCCACATAGGGCAACAAAAAATTATCTGCAGCTGTAACCCCTCAACTCCTAAATTGATGGTAATGTCGTGGGTTAGTACCATTGCTGCTGAGATGGTACGACAGTCTGGGGCTTCACAAGTTCAAAACCTGCTACTCAGTATTTCATTTCCGGCACAAGAGTGGGATAGCAAGCTGTGTAATGAAACATTTATGTGCTGCCATCAATATAACCATTCTGAGCTGCTAGATGTTCCTGGTGTGGATAAACAACACACCTTGTTGAGCTTGAAATAAATGTGATATTTTGGAGCATTTTGAAACGCAGAGTGTATAATTCACCTAGGCCACTAAATGTTATTAGCCGTTGATTAACTTGCAGATGTGGGTCTGTTGGAGTCCTTTCATCAGACGTCTTAAAAACCCAAGTGTCACAGAGGGTAAGATAAGGATGTACCAGAAGAATGTTTATGGTACGGTAGGGAACAGCTCTATCTTGGGAACGCACCTAGGGATGTGGCCAAATCTCTAACGTGCTCTTTCAACACGGACTGGTTCAACCAGCGTTTAAACAACAACTCACAATGTGGAAGGGGGGGAGTTTCTAGAATTCTCCTCTCTAACTTGGTGTTAAGGTATTTATTAGGGAAATCTGACGACGGGGGTTAGAGACAGAACTCATTCCAAGGGAGAGATGCTTTAGCAGGTGCCCATTGCGGGTCATATTTCTCTCTTTCTGCAGTCATCTGGGCTCTCGGCTTGAAGTTGCCAAAGAGATTCTGTCCCTACCTCGCCCCATGATGATGCATTTTTAATTTATAGTTTTACCTTTGCGTTGTGAATGAATATATAATCACTGTATATGAAGATATATAATCCTTGATTAAAGTGGTGTATTTTCATTGTTTTTTTCTATGATCATTATTATTCTACTGCTATGATTATTTTTTTAAGTGTATTCATGTTGCTGCTTTTGACCTGAATGTTTCCTCTATTCGAACCTTAAAAAGTGCTTTAATAAATTTATTACTTAGACTAATAGCTCTGCGTTGTTGGAATTCCTTTTATTCGTGTTTCCTTTCAGTCTGAAATAGAAGCAAAACACATGCATAATCAGAAATTCTAGGATCTTGGCCTAAGTAATTGGTGATGGGGTACAGAGGTGAGAAATGGAAAGTGATTGGAAGGGGAAGGGAACATGAGGATAGGAACGGAAGGATAAGGCAGAAGAATGGTATGGGAAGAGCTGGGTGAAATATAATTAAAGGAGTAAGTAGAAAGGAAGAGTGTTAATTAGAGAAAAGGAGGATTACAAGTAAGATAAATAGAGAAAGTGGTTAAGGTGGAGTGAGAGGTGGATGAAACAGGAGTCTGAGTAAGAAAGATGATGGAGCAGGAGAACATTTTACTCAAGCAATTGACAACCAAATGTTGATTGAGAAACTAGCCAGCAAATGAGAAGTCTGGGCTTCAATATCAGAAGATATACACTTGACACATTGGGCATCTATGAGTAAAAACTGTCCACATTTTATGTTTAGTTGGTTCTGCTTAGGTTAGCAACTTTGTTTGCTCTTGCAACTTTTATCACTCTCCTACTTGGAGTAAATGTATAGCAGGAGGCGCTATCTGCAACTTAAAAAAGTTACACAGCTCCTTACTATTTTTTAAAAATACACATGGTCCATAGGTCTTTGTATCTCGTGTGTGTGCTCATGAGCAAGCTCTTTTTAATCAAGACCTTGGTGCAGCCATTGTTCAAACCTTTGAGAGCTGCCAGTGAAGAGCACGCATAGACCAACAGGAGTGCAAGTTCCGTTAAACACACATGCACCCACACAAGTACAGTGACACTTGCTTAAACAGTAGCAATTTAAGCTTCCTTTACATTTACAAAATCTTTGCTGTATATGTAGCAGCAGGAACATGAGGCTGATTGGGGGCGGGGGCGGGGAGGTTTGAAGAAATTCCACTATAAGATGGCAACAGAGGAGGGTCAAATGAAAGAGGAGAAGGTGAAATAGAGAAAGGGGGAGGGTGATGGGTGTGAAAGACAGGAGAAGGTTAGGCAGAGACGGAGAGAAAAGATAGTGAGGAAGCGAAAGGGAGGATGGTATGATGGAGAGAATAAGGGTGAGTCAGAAAGGCAGGAGGGGGAGGCAGAGAGAAGAGTAAGCAGGAAAGAGAAAGGTGAGGGTGGAGAGAGTAGGTTGACACAGTGATAAGATAGCAAGGTGAAGAAAAAGAGGAAGGTGAGGAAGAAAGAGAGGAGAGTAAGGGGAGAGAAATATGAAGGTGAGGCGGAAAGAGAGAGCAAGAGAAAGAGAAAGAAAAGTCCACAGCAGGGAGAAGGTTGACCAGGTGAGTGAGGTAGAGAGAGACAAAGGTGGGATGAGGTTAGAAGAGAGTGAGGCTGGAGAAAGCAGACGGTGAGTTGGGTAGAAAAGCACCGTGAAGTAGAAGGTACATTTGAGAGAAAGGAGGGTGAGGCAGAGAGAGCAGAAAAGATAAGCACATACGTATAAACTCCAGAAATACAGAATAAAAGTAATAGGCACAACCCCGGACATAGGGAGATTATGCAGCTCATTCAGCCACAAGACCATTGAGCATTCTCAGAGCCATCTCTCAGACATTCAGCAACCCCATTCATTTTCATGACCCATGCAAGCTTTTTCATGCCAATCCGGATCCCACATTCTGAAGCCAGAAATGAGGTGGGTGCTGATCTGGCACAAGTTCACCAGAATTTGCATAATGTGCTACACAGGATTACTGGGACCAAAGGCCATGTGCAAGTGCCTAAAGACACATTAGAATAGTCTGCAGGCCTCTTTGTGTCTCCAAGGTTCTGACTGATGTAGTGAAAGATACATGGGGCAGGTCCAGGTCAACAACCTCAGGACTGGTTGGGGTCCTGAAAGGGAGTGCAGGACATGCAGCCAGAACATTTCTTTGAAAGGTGGTTTTAGCTTGCATTAATTGTTTTTGCTAGGACACGGGCGGCGTGGATTTGGACAGAGTTTTTTAATACTAGTTGTCTGAAAGATTTAAACTGTGAGCCTCGCAAGAAATACCTTTTAGATTTCAAAGAGATGGCAGTCCTGGCAGCTACATCTGCTTTAGAAACTAAATATTAACTTTAATTTCACTCACTTACTCACTCCTCAGGTATTCATCAGCTCAAATTGCTTTGACTGAGAAAATAGCAGTCAAATATTATTTCTAAAGAGGCCATTTCCTATCCAACACAACTCCTAGCAGAGTTGGTTGATTGAGACTAGTGGCTACTGTAGCCTACCACTTATGTCCTTCGTTATTAATTTATTTGTTTGTTTTACAATCTAGTGCTTCCATGTTAGCTTCCAGCTGCTTTAATGTACATCAAAGCACTAAACTCTCGTTAAATGCATACATTTGTAGCAAGAACCGTGTACAAGTGTAGCATTTGTGAAAATGTAACATTCTAAGCATTTTTACAGTGCATTCTGCCACAAAATGCTTCCCGCAGTCCTACCGCTTTTCATATGACCCCACCAAGTGTAAACTCAAGCAGGTTACTTGTGACCATGCTTTTTATTGCGCTGCTGTATCCTGTTTTATCTTCTGCTCCATAGACTCTTCAACGCCTGGTTATGAATGACCTAGACAAAGTAAAATATTCCATTTTGTGAATGCTGCAGACTGCTATACTTCTACCAAGCAATGATGACCATTTGTCATGATGATTTACAAGACCACTTCTTGAAGATGATCTCTTTCACATCACATGGTACACCCTACATGTATGTTTTTCTGTTACAATGTACATAAGATGTATGCTTGTTTGCTATCTAGTACATCTATTTTTCTCAAGTTGTGGTTTCTAAATTTGTGGGAGAACAGTCCGGATTTATTTCTGTGACCCCAGATGGCAGTTATTTCTATTTCTGAAACATGTACTTAAGAGCTGATATCCAAGTGTTACTAGAACCATGCAACAGCTACACTTAAACATTATATACTCATTTGATTACTCAGTACATTGATATACCTAATTGTGTATGAACTAGATTACATACTTCTCAGTGATGTGTGGCTCAGACATGAAAAGGAGAAAAATAATAATTTCTCAGAGAATTATAGTGGCATTATCCTATTAAAATATGTGTTCATCGTACATGTATTGATTCATATTATTATTATTTGTCTATAGCTACCCCTCTCCAGCATAATAGGAGATCAGTCCTGGTATGAGAGCAGATCAAAAGGCCTGGCCACCCCCAGCCTCTTTTTCTTTAGAATTATAACCATGAATGCGTATGCAACCCATTGCCATGAGCAAAACCAGCGTGGATGGACTTAGCAACTCCCAGTTGTTTTCTTGGTACAGACCTATTTTTATTGGGGGACCAGGTTGTTGATTCTTCCGCTGACATCCTTCTTGCTCCAGATAATGTGCAGTAAAAAATAGAAATATGGCCCCTCTTTTACATTTCTCCAGATTCTCTGCTTTGTGTTGGACTATGCCTATGGTGTATAATCTTGTCAGGACCTAACTAGTGTCCATACTACCTGTACTGTACTCAAACACCATAACTACCAAGTCCACATGTGAGACAAATCAAGAATGAATGGCAGTAACATAAATAAATACCATCTGACAACGTGCAGGGACTCAACTATGACTGGAAAAACGTTATTGTTGTTCCTAATTGTAATTGTCTAATAGTTGTTGTAACAAACAATTGAAAATTCTATTTCATGAAATTCTACCTCACTTTTAGTTTGAGTGTGTGACATGTATAGTGCCGAAAATAATAGTCTATGAGTAACACACAATATCATCAAGGGAATACGCCACATTGACTATTGAGATAAGCTCCCCAAGAGAAGACGAACACCCAAATATATAGTCTATTGTACACTGTCTCTAATATAAATCAAATTACAAAAATACTTGCCAAGAATATAAGCAGGTGCCTTCAGATTTAGTTCCAGTTTTGGCTGAGCAAGTGTTGCAAATGTCAGGTTTCGGTGGGCAAGACGCAGTGTGGCTTGCCTAGGAGACAGGTCATGCGTTTTCTGGATTTCGCTCCAAAAAACATTCTGATAATGGGGTTTCTAGTCCCTCTGGCACAAGGACATTGTCAATATGCCAACCCAAGATAGTAAACCCAATGGACTGCAACCACCCCACAACCCACTGAGAATTACTTTAATAGAATGCGTTCTAAGTAACATCAAATCCTGTGAGATATCACAATAATAGTGGAACAACCCATTCCCACAGGGCATGGTTCGTTGTAATTAAAAAGTTGGACATATACTTTTACTTGCCCTGGTATTTAAAAACTCACACATTTGTATCTCACTAATGCAAGGCCTACCTCTGCCTAGGATAACATTGGGTTACTTTATTACATTCAATAAGTGATAACTTTTTATTGAGAGCAGTTAGGGAAGTCATGTTTGATACCTCTTTTAGAAAGTTGGCATTTCTCTGTATGTATTTTTTGCTGTCTGCAGCCTGTTCCTAGAACACACAACTGGGTCTAGTTGGTAGTTGGCTTCTGTATATTCCTCCCAGACAGCCACACAGTAGAGGGATTAATTGTGCATGCATGGGCCATCTCAGGCAGGATGGGGGCGGATGGAGCTGGGCACAGTCCCACTTGCAAGTCAGTAGGCTGTGCCCTGCCTTCAAGGAAATAACTTCATGCTAGCCTATTGTGCCTGCAGACAGGCTGGAACAAGGGAGGCAGGGAATTTCAAACGGTAACGAAAGAGGAACCTCTAGAAACGTTTACTCATTGAAAGGAGGCACCAGGTATAAAAATATGACCCTTGGACCCACTCTTCTGGTCGCTTCTGGACCTGTGGAATTCTGAGAAGGAGGACCGCTCTGCTACAAGAAGGACTGCCCTGCTCCTTTATTGCTCTGCCTTTAAGAAGGACGGCTCTGCTGCCCTACTACCTTGGGAAGAAGGAATAGACATGCACTTTGACACCAGAACCACCAGAGTGGCTCCAAGTATTAGTTGTCTGACCTCCTGTTCTGAGCTGCAGGGCTGCAACCAGCTCCAACACCCTTGACCCCTACACCTGGTGTCTTCTTGCTGTGAGTCTGCACCACCCAAGTGGTACCGCCCCAGTCCTAGCACCTTGGAGGTGGGGATAAAGGAGATCTGCCAACCCAGCTGTGGTCCCAGCAGAACTGCCAAAGCTCAGTGCAACCAAATGCAGCCCTCAAACCTCCTCCTCTGAAGTGACACAATGCGACACAACCCAATGCAGTCCTTACAGTTCCTCGTCAGATCCGACACAGCAGAACACAACTAGACACAGACTTTGCCTCGCAGCTCCTCATTGGAACTAATGCAGCGCAACACAACTTAATGCCTCTTGCTACTCAGAACCACTGCTGTGCAGCTACTCCCCCACATCAAGTACATAAGGTGCAATTCTCAGTGGGGCTAATATGATCCTAAATCAAGCCTGCCCTCCATCATAATCGGCTTGAACTTGTGACTTTGTCCCTGTCTAGCATCACCAGATCACCACAGTTGGCGTTTTTTGCTTTTTAGAACTATTTATAGTTAACTCTTTAAAGTTGTATGTCTTGGGTTCTACTGATTGGATTTTTGTTGTTTTGGTGTCAAATAATTTATTAAAATGTACATAATTTGTCTTAATTGGCATTCAGTTTTTTTGTGTTGTTTTTTTCACTTTATTGCTGTTTGTATGCTGCATCATAAATAGTTTACACATTGCCTCAAAGTTAGCCTGACTGCGTTTGTGAAAAAAGTGGCACTCCCTGTACTCAGGGCCTGTAAATTAAATGCTACTAGTGGGCGTGCAACACTCCGTAACTTTTAAAAACATGTTTCAGTCCAGCAGCTGCAGCCTGTCCTTAACACCTGGCAAAATAAACCTTTTCTTAGGCCTAAACTTTCCTTTTTAATACTAATAGTGTTGCATAGCCATTTTGGTTATAACTTCATACACTTTATTTTAGCAAACTAGGCCTGCCGCTATGCACTTTAACCTAGACATATTTTATTCAGCTTTGTTTTATTATTTTAACAATAGCCACATTTGCGGTCTTGTTTTATTTTCTCTATCTAGCTGTTCTTTGCCTAGGCCAGCACTGCGTTCTTAAACAAGACATTTCTTTCACTCTGTGCTTTTCTCAAGGCTGCAGTAAGATAGGTTGCCGGCAAAAGTGGTACTCTTACGTGGGGATCCTTTCTTAGAACATCAGCTGTTTTATTATAAAAACACTACTTTGACCCATGTCCATTAGAGGGAGATTCCAGCCAGATGACTACGACTGTATGCTGATTGCTTAGTGCTTCGCTTCAGCTGCTTATGTAGACTACAGGTCTCTTGCTCAGGTATAAGGGATGATGTCTTCCCATAGGAACCTGCGGGGCAGAATCAGAGCTTAATATGCTGTGCTCTAACATAGCCTGGGTACAAGCCATTTTTAATGATCCTAGTGACTGTCTTCAGATGAAGTGTCAACTGTATCTAGGGATTCCCACTCATCCACTACTTCGGAACATATTTTGGCTATGAGGCAGCGTCTAAGTCCCCTGGACTCATCCCGCAGTAGCGCCTGTCCTTCAGCTCGAGCCCAACAAGTAACATCACATATTCATGTGGGCAGTCAGGGGCCCTTGGGGGCCTTCCAGGTCAGCACCACCCTTGGCTGTACCAGGGCCAGGTCCACAAATCTGTTCCCCACTTTTTGGTGGCTGGTCTGTCCGATAGGCACAGTAGGCAGATCTCCATGGTAACCGGCAGCGTCCAATGTAATGTCCTGTTGAGTCGTGTGATGACCGCGTCCCAGTAGGACATAAAAGTTTGGCATCCCCAAATCATGTGGTAAAAATCAGCATCTAGGGTCGAACAGCTAGGGCAACCCCGGGGTTCACATCCATATATAGCTTGAATACTGTGGGGGGTGAGGTACGTACTATGTGTGAAATTAAATTGGATAAACTTAAGGCTTGCGTTCCTTGACACCCCGGATGCATTTGCAAGTATTCAACCCCGTTCAGCAATCAACAGTTCCCTGCCCAGGTCAACATCCCAGTGGGCTCTAAGGGAGTCCAACGGCCCACCCGCAATACCATTCAGAACCCTTTACAGCCATGTCACCAATTGGGAACCCCCCCACCCATTGTAAACATGGCTCCATCACACCCTTCCCCCCACAGATCCCTCAGGGATTCAACTAAAGCCTGCGAGTATTGCAGAAATTGCCCCCCGGGAGACCCACTCGCTCTGCAAAGTTGTCAAATGATTCCAGCCGGCCCTGTGTGTAACAGTCATCCACTGTCTGCAAGCCTGCACTAGTCCAGTGCTCCATGTGTCACTGCGTAAAACAGTGAGGAGGATCTCCGTGTGGAAGTCCCACCAACGGGATCACCTGTGCGATTGGGGACAGGGTACCTGTTCGCCTAAGCGCCCTGTGCCAGGTCACTAGGTCCGTAGTCAGGAGAGCCCCCAACCAGGGGGCTTTGAGTTTTGACCTAAGCACTCTTGTCATCAACATTTCTCTGCCCGTCCGCTGCGGTCCCACTCCATCATTAAGCCAGCGTGCCAGCCATTGGAGCTTCGCTGCTACGTAATAAAGTTCAAATTCTGAGACCCCCAGTCCACCCGCTTCTTGGGGGAGGCGAAGAGTAGTTAGAGCGACTCTTTGACACCCACCATCCCTTATCAGTTCCTAGGATCGTCACCGGCAGGTTGACAAAAAAGTACATAAGCCTCTGGAGATGCCTGCCATAAGGGGCAACTTAATGGTGTGCCAAAAGTTAACACAGGCTAGACCGTGCGACCACCGGGAATACACACGTCTTTCTTCTGTTAAGGCGTAGTCTTGAACAGCGGCCAAACTCCTCCAGCGTACGTAGAGCCCAAGGAAGAGTCAGCTCCCCATCCCGCAGGTAAATTAGCAGATCACTTGCGTACAGCGATATAATATAAGTTGCGCCTCCTTTACTTATCCCCTTGTCGTGCCCCTCCCTCTGGAACCACTCTGCCAAAGGCTCCATTGCCACGGCAAACAGCAAGGGGGAAAGTGGGCATCCCTGTCTGGTACCACGGTGGATGCCATACCTGTCAGAGATCTGACGCCCTGTTTTAACTCTCACCATTGGGGAGGCATAAAGCAAGCCAACCCATTTGTTCTAGGCCTCGCCCAGCCCCTTGTGCCGCATAGTAGCCTCTAAATCAATGGTTTCCAATCTTCTGAATTCTGCGGACCCCCACTTTATCATTACTGCAACCTAGGGACCCCTGCTGAATCATTATTGGAATCTGGAGACCCCCCACTGCGTCATTGCTGAAAGCTGGGGACCTAATCTGTTAATATTATTTAATTTTCTGAGCAGCCGCGGACCCCATGCGGAGGCTTTGTGGAAACCCAGGGGTCCCTGGACCACAGGTTGGGAACCACTGCTCAAATTTGAATCACATTCATTTTAGACTGTTGGCGTTTGATGCTGTATCACTGTGGGACTTAATTAATTTGTGTGCTTCTGTACCAATATTTGTGTAACCTGAGTGACTCTATGGGTCAGTTGGTTGACCTCATGTTCTGAGCTACGGGGAAAGAATACGCCCCAGGGGCCTCCTCGCAATTCCTCAACTGATGTGCTGCAACTGGGCCTTCTTGGACCTGCAGCTGGACCAGCCTGAGCCTTGCTGGCCTCAGCTGGAGTGAGTCCCCGATCGCCCAGGTCCTGGACTCTTGGCTGTTATCAGAGTTTACTTCTGGTTGTCTAACTGAAGGCTCCATTAAATACGACAAGAAGAGATGCAGAGGTACAAAGCCTCGCCGCACAGCTACAAGCATATTTGGATCGTCGTGAAGTGACACAAAGCCTCACTGCACAACTGAAAGCTTCATCAGAACCAACGGCAAGGAATGCAACCTATGCAGAGTGACGCAAAGTCTTGCTGTATTAGCTACCATTTTCTTTGAAATCAATGCCTAGTGTTACAAAGCCTCCCTGCACAGCTGAAAGCTTCATCACCACTGACACAGAGCGATAAATCCATGCGATACAGCTGAAAGCCTCATCAAACCGTTGCAAAGCCTAGCAAACCAACACCACGCAGATCTTGCAACTAGGATATAAGGTACAACTCTGAGGGCCAAACTTGGTCCTTTGCCCGGCCTGCACTCCATCGTGGTCAGCCTGAACTTGTGACTTTTTCCGGTTCAGCGCAATCAGGTACCCAGAATTGGCACTTTGTGCTTTTATGTGCTATTTTTACTTAAACATTTAAAATTCAAAATTTATAAATTGATACTAAAACAACAAAAGTCCACTCAGTAGACTTTTGATGTTCTAGTATCATTTGATTTATTAACTTTTGCTCTGTTTTTCTAAACAGGTTACTTTAGTGACTTTGGTGGTTCATACTTACAAGGATTGTGGTTGTTGCTTAAGTGGGGCTTCCACCACCCTCAACCAGTACCCACATTTCTTACAGGGTCCCGGTCCCCTCTCCTGAAAATGTTAAGGCATGTAGGGAACAGCATAAAGGAAAGCCGAATGGAGCCACATTCACTGTATAAACACAATACTTCCACTCCTGGGCCAGTAAATCCTACAGTCCAGGCCATGACCACAACATGGGCATGAGTCCACAGGCTCCTGTTAATCTCCACAGTAACGTGCCGACATGGTGCAACACCAGCATCTAAATTGTAGGGAAAATGCTCTGGCATGAGGCAGGGATCCTCTCCCTGAATCACATAATAGCTTTGGTGTACTCAAGCCATTTCAGACACTCAGAGAGGAATTCAGTCTACCCCTACCAGCAGTGGAAATATACACAACTACTCCACTGTCTCACACGTAAACTAGGCACCCAACCTTTGGTCATTCCATCCTCCCTGGTGCTCCCATATCTCAAGACCTGCAGATGATTCAAGGGAGTGACGTTGGGCTACCATAATCTCCTGGTCTAGCACCTGTTCTCCCAATCACAGGTAGTGCAGTTGCAAGCCAGTGGCAGTACCACCTCAGTTGGAATATTATGCGGAGAACTGGGATGAGATGCTGAACAATCTGAAACGAGGAGCAAAGAGGAGATAGAATGAAATTGTGCCTCTTTAAAATGCTACCTGAAAACCACTGGATGCAGACGAAACTGAAAACTGCAGGGTTACTACATCACGGTCATTGCTGGTGCTGTGGACTTACAAACTGCAACACAGTGCATATACTTCATGACTGCCCTGATGTCTGCACCTTCTGGGAGAGGGTAAGATCCCCACTGAGTGGGACAATAGCAATCCCCAGCCTGATGCCACACCCCTGGATCATGTGCCACAATACGCCAGGCTCCCCCTCTCTGTCCCATTATGAACACAGATTTCTCAACACAGCACTGACGGTGGCAAAGCTATGTATCACACCTCTATCTCTTACGCTCCACACCCCGACCCAGTAGGAATGATTCGTAGAAATGTATAAAACAGCCTCCAATGAGAAACTTATCTATAATTTGCAAGGTGAGACTGAAACATTTCTTCTCATATGGTCATAATTTCTGCAGGGCGATCCCTGATCTTTGATTGGCACAGCGACCATTGCCTCAGCTGCAAAAAACCTCACTCTCATCCTCAATAGTGCCATAAATGTCCACGCCGCAGCCTCAGCTGATGATTGGAAGACTTCCCTTAGGTCTTCCCTCTCTGGTACCCATCCCATGAACTTGCCCCTTTCCCCCCTGTGTTCCTTTCTTCCTCTTCTCTTAACTCTTCCCTTCATCTCTTTCTCCTCTCCTTGGAAGCGCGCCTCCTCATTGCCTCCTACTGTTACTCATCTCTCGTCACCTGGCAACCAGGTCAAGCAAACGTGTGCTGTAATGTGTGTATTATTTGTAAACATTTGTGAATTCATGATGACATTGTACAGTGACAATTGTACTTCTGTGATGAAAATAACCGAAGAGAACCGTATACCCAGCTGAGACCTGTGTGATATATGGTATCAAACAACATCTCACAGGGTAACAGTAAAATAATTGCACTTCTGTATCACACTTCTAAATGAGTATATATATATAGGTAAAAAAAAGAACATTGGGGGCAGGGTAGGAATATCCTGCCCCAAGAGCAATGGTGGCTGAAAAGATATATATTTTTTCCTTTTTAGAATCTTTAACAGCAGATTCACTGAAGACTTGTGGAACCTATGTAAAATTGAAAAAAGTGTGCTTCTGCCCTTTAAAAAAGAAAAAAACTGGAGGGCAGAAATATATTCTTTTGCAGAGAGGTGTATGCAGTCTCCCTCCCCGGGCCATCATTTCAATTGACTTGGCTTCAATTGGCAGTTCAAAATAAACCAGAGTTCCAAAGGGTATAATGGTCGATATTACAACATCAGGTTTGCTCGTTAAAACCTGCACTTGGTGTAAAGCTGCAGACATGGCAGCCTCATTGATCACAGGGATGAAGATTTCAGCGTGGCGGGGCTCTTCTTTGGGTAGCTGTTCTAGAATTTAAAGATCATGTATTGATCAACTCCAGAGGCATCTTGGTGTTGATGGTGGTTTGCTGAACAGAATCTGCTGCATAGTGCCTTTCAATGTGATCGATTAAAACCTTTGTGTCCTTATTTTCACCAAGATGTGGTGGTACTGTTGGTTGTCTTCTACTGCAAGAACTGGAACAGGTGGTTTTTACAGTGGCCTAAGGAGTTGCTTGTCAGAGATCTTCTCTTAAAATAGCTCTCCTTGGGGAGCCACCCTTCAGGAGCTTTAGTAACTTTGTATTAATTGATGGCAGAGTCAGAATTATTCATGCTGGAGAATTTAATTCTAGTTTCTCGAACAGTTTGCAACAGATTTAAACTTGAGGCAGGATCAGGTGTTTTCAGCTCTACCACCTTTTCGGGGCTATCAAGATCAGGCACATACTTTGGTTCGCCGAAGAGTAATTCATATGGGGTATGACCACCTAGTACTTCCCTAGGCAGATTATTTAGTTCTCTCGGAACAGGTTAAAGGCAGGCAGCCGGGTCAGTCGTGTAACAAATACTCTGGCTGTCAAGGCATGGTTAAGCATTTAAGTATACTATTAGCTCATCCTACTACTCTGTTTACTTCTGGGTGGAACTGATGCAAATATAGCAGTGGTGCCCCCAGAGCAGACAGCCTACTTTGCAGCGAATGCAGTACAATTGTCTAAATTAAAGGTATGACCTGCTCCCATTTCCACTAGGCACTGCTAGTTTTTTATGACCGCTCAAGCATTTGTGGCCAAACCCAAAGAATCTAGAGCGTAAATCAACAACAGTCCATATGTAAATATATACTCTAGGTTGGCCTCATATGGTTGAGGTAAATTAGCCCAAAAAGTTAATGAAAAATAGTAAGGAGGAGCCTGTGCTTGTCCTACAACAGTCATATGTTATTTGTTGACCAATTTTGCATTGCTGCACATACTTTTGTGTAAGTGTTGGTGAATGTGGCCACCAGTATCATTTCTGTATCATTGATACATTAACACGAATGCCAGTATGAGCTGACTATGTCCCTTTATGAGCTGCCCTAATTAGATTGTATCTAGCTTGTTCATTAGGAATGTGCCTTTGCCCTATTCTTGGTATAAAAACTGTATGAAAACTATTGTTATTGAAATGAGTATTTGGAGGGAAAACAGGAGGTTTTTCTCCTTTCTACATTGCTAATATTGCCACCAAAATGCCTGCACCAATCGTAGTTTGAATTACACCAACTGCCTCACAAGTTTGCACTGCTGTCTTTGCAGCCAGATCTGCTGTACAGTTCCCTGTAGCATGAATTCCTTCACTCATATTGGCCATGTTGTGCTTACAATGACCAAAGGAAGCTTGTCCTCTAGAACAGCTGCTTTTGTTTACTTTTAATGATTTTCCCTTTGAATCTCTGAAACCACTTGTACCACAGTGCAATAAATCCATATTAGAGCTTTACACGCAGAATGCAGAATCTGACACAATAAATGTGAGAACTGGTGGATCAGTCTTTTGAAGGACGATTTGTAGGGTCTCGATATCTGCTAGCTGTACAGTGAAGTTGCCAAGAACTTTACTGTATGCATAGCATCTTCAAGTCGCCGTCATCAAATGTCCCTGTGCTGTGGCACGAGCCATGGAGTACTTTTCCAATCACAGGTTGTGCAGAGCCATACTCATGTATGGGTAAAATATTGGCAGCTTGTGGATATTTTGTTAAATAGCCAAAATTATTGAGAGCAAAATGCAGAGTCATTTTCAGACTTTGTCAGTGGCAGTTAAGGAAGCAGCACACTGCCCCCCACGAAGGAGTAGTGAGTGCACTTTAGAAATGCTGACATTTGTTGCTGCTTTCATTGTTGGTATTGGAGAAACTATAAAGATCTGTTTTCTCTATGCAGGGGAACACTTCTGCAGTATGACTGTCGGTACTGCAGTGAGAAATTTCTCAATAAGAGTAAAACACTCCTCAGCAGAGGAATACAGATGAGATCAGTATGCAATGGACCTTGTCTGTCCCTCATTGTAAGCTACATATCTGTAGCCTCAGGGATTGGAAATAACCCCAATTACTGGATATTTAGTCTCTAACATGCCTGCTACAGTCATTGTAAGATAGTTGTATGTGTTTTCATCCAATTCTGTTCAGAATTCTGTTCAGAAAATGTTGGAGTGTTTGATTCATACAAGGGCTTAACCCACTCAGGATAATGATGTAAGGAAGCTCTTCCAAATTTGAGAAACCCCACCAGGCCTTGTAACTTCCTCAACGGATTTGGAGATTGTAAAAGCAGATATCTGCAAGAAGTCAAGTGCCAATCCTTTACCCTCACTGTGTTATTCATATGCAAGGAAACTTACATTAAGATATGCAATTATTTTTGATGTAATCAAGTATTTTTATACCCATTTCAAGCTAAAAGTGTCACTATACTTTCCGCTCCAACTAATCAATCAAGTCATTGTCTGTAATATCAATGTCCTCAATCCATGGGATTGCCTTGGGAACTTCTTGTGGGATCTTCATAATCCTTGCTACAAAGAGGGCAAGGACTGTTCTTTTAGCCCAGAGGCTATCTTGTATAAGCATGTTGAAGACAGTTGACTGACAGCGTGGTTAGGTACTGGGATTCAAGTGCTATGGTTTGATTAAATAATCCATTAGATGTCGTGAACGTTTTTTAAACTTTTTCTTAACTAGATTGATAATGAATCCAGTGCTGCGACCGTTTTTACAGCTTGTGTATGTATATTTATATTTATATATCTATCTAAAGCTGTTCTACATGAATTAGCAGGTTTAAACACCTGAAAAAGAGAAGTGTTCATGGTGGAATGACACACACTACTATGCCTTTATTTAGTAGTTGATATAAAATAGCCTGATATACCACTTATCTCCCGACTTTAGAGAATATAGAGCCTGGACTTGGGACTCACTCCCTAGAGGAATCACATGTGGAACAGATACCCTATTCCACCTTGCTTGGTTTCTGACTAATATAGAAGTCTGCTTTGAGGCCTATGCACCTGCATATTTTTACCTGAATTCTTTGGATACCAAGGAGAAAACACTTGCATTATTACCTCCTTATCTCAAGGTTCATCCCTTATGAAAGGCTATTCATCCTCTGCGAGGATGATGTCAAAAGCAGCTAGCAAATGAGACCAGACTATAGCTTTGATGTTGAGCAATATATCACCCTCAATTTGTATTTCTCCATCATAAACAGTTTGGAGGGCTTACATGTCCATATGTTGTCTCAACCTGTATGTATTTCTTAGTTGTAGTTACCAATAGATGTTTCTTGAGAACTGTTGTCAATTTTGGTGCACTCTCCAGAAGCGCTACTGCCCAAGTCCTGTTCTATAGCGGAGTCTGTTGTTTATAAGGCATGCATTTTCGCTACACTGGCTACTTTTTTTTTTTTTCTTCTTAAAATGAGTCTTTGAGTCCGAACCTTTCTCTTCCCTTTTTATACTAATTTAAAGTCCACATGTCTGATCATTTTTCTGTTTGCCGTACTTGTCCTTTCTGCGATAGTCCATCCACATGTTTTTTTTCCTTTTAATGTTCCCACAACCCTCTAAAGAACAGGAAGAACAGCTTTCTGATTTTATCACAGTCCCTCAAATTATATATACAACCGCACTGGACTCCTGCAGTATAGGGAATCCAATTCTAGGGGTATTTTTTGTTGTTTTTTGCTTTTTCTTACCTACTGGTACTGCTTTCTCTTTACCGGAGCCCTAATTAGTTGCAGTCTTGTGGCTCTGGAACCTACACAGAGGTGTAAACTTCTGAAATAATCTTAAGAAGTTCCTGTTTGTGATCTTGGAACGGGAACCGTTGCCAACCGTTGGCGCACTGCCAGAACTGAGGCTTCTCCTCGAATATTACTTAACTATTGATGAAACTGTCTCAAAATCAGATATTAGCTTAACTCCTAAATCAGGAGCAGACGCAGCTTCGACCTTGTTTCGGATTTGTTTTAACAACTCTGGTTATATCGCTAGTGAGGGTGTACCACGCTTAGTAGTATTAATACTCGCAAAGATTGTACCCCAAGTAGTACAGTTTTGTATCGGTGGTAACATGGCAAATGGAACACCACTTAGTTAACAGTCTGTCTATCCTGGGGTTTTGTGTGAGGATAAATCTCTTCTACCTGATTAGTATAACAAGTGAATCAAAACAGAATCACAACTTGTTTTGTGAATGGCTTGCCCATAGTTACATTAATACTCTGTGGACTAATTGCCTGCACCACAAGAAGCTCTTGTTGTGCAGAGCCGGAAACAAAGGCTTCCACAGCAGTCAATTGTAGGACACATTATCAAGGTCACCTATGCATATCAACTATACGGTTTAGTAACTATCTTACTTCTGCAGCTGTTACATTTACTATGCGAGCATATGTGTACACCCAGGCAGTACAGACAAGTTAGTCCCTTCATTGACCTGGTCAAACATTCTTAACTACATGGTGTAATTGAGCACTAAACTATTTTTGATGATCTTGTTATCACAAAAGGACTTCTATGTCACAATAAAGTTCATAATTATCCAGAATTGCAGCAGATACATATATATGTTCGATGGCATGTGTAGCTGTAGATAAACATGCTGTGCATAAGTCCGCTAACTAGTGTTGGGCTCAGACTGTTACAAGTTGTTTTTCTTCGAAGAAGCTTTTCAAGTCACGAGGCCGAGTGACTCCTCCTCTCGGTGATAGTGTACCTGGGCATCGAGTCCTTTTTTAGATTGTTTTCTTTCCGGCGTCTGGTTACGACGTGCTTCCTCTCGATCCGGTGAATCGCGGTTTGGTAATTCAGAACTTATTCTACCTTTTCTATAATAACATCGGAATTGTTTTCTATCGTGTTTCGATCTGTACTCGATCCGATTTAACCGTCGGGGTCGAATTTCTCACCCTTACAAGGGCAATGTCCTTTTAGGACCTACTTCAGTGTAAGTCTAATGGAACAAACTCTTTTCTGATTCTGCCCTCAGTGTCATGCTAAATTTCTGTACACCGATCAACATTCTGTGTGTCATCTCTGTCTAGCTCCAGACCATCAAGAAGAGAACTGTGATGCCTGTAGATCTTTTCAATCTAAAAAGACTCTTCAGGACCGTTGAGCTTGTCGTCTCGAAATGGAGTCGAAATCCACAGAAAACACACCAGATATCTTCGGTGAAGAACATGCTCAAGAAGAAGTTCGACAAGAGGCAGTCTTTTCCTTCCAAGACTTAGACTCCGATGAACACTCCAATGACGACAGCCACTACGTGCCTCCGGCACAGTATGTGAGTACAACTGCCCCATCGCACCACACAAAAATGTCTAAAAAGACTTCAGCCGTAGTCGTCGATCCTTCACTGCCTGGTCGAATTCGAAAAGAATGTTCAGATGACCAACCTTAGGGTTCAGCACCGAGATTCAAGACTAAAGTGCATTTGGCATCGACCAAACAGACTTCTACACCAGTCTCGGAATCAAGCCGAAAATCTTCTGAGCAGATGCTTTCAGTTCGTTTAAAACACAAGCTTTTGGAGTCGAAAGACATCTGTAGTAGACAAACTACTTCTAAACAGGAATCCTTGGACATACAACCTATTTTAGAGGTGATGGATGCTAAAAAGCGAAAGATACACGTTTTAAAAGGACACATGAAGAATAATTGCCTCCCCTCCAATGTCCTTTAGGAGGAAATGTACTTTTAAAGACACTTCAAAAGGTGTACCTCCATCAAAGAAGGTCTTGAAAGACAAATAACAGGAAGTGGCTATAAAGCATAAACAGCCTTCACCACTACATTTTCCTGTTATTCCTTCCACACCACCACCATCACCCACATATCAAGCACAATTATCACCACATACATCCTCATTTTCACCACATAGGGATGATCTTAGTGATGACCAGCAGGATACAGATCCATGGGATACATATGACTCTGATCTCATTCTACCAAATGATCCACATCTATATCCTGCCGGACCCTCACCACCAGAAGACACTACTGCATACAATCAAGTAATGGCTGGAGTTGCAGCCTATCATAATGTACAAATGCATACAGATCAGATAGAGCAAGATTTCCTTTTTGACACACTATTGTCAACACATAAATAACATGAATGTCTTCCCATGCTTCCAGGAATGTTCAGACATGCTTCTGATATCTTTCAAGAGCCTGTTAAAGCTAGGATTATCACTCCTAGAATGGAGGAAAAATATAAACCAGCACCCTCAGACCCTGTGTTTATAAGAACCCAATTACCTCCAGATTCAATTGCAGTTGGTGCAGCAAGGAAAAGGGCTAACAGTCAGTCCACAGTAGATACCCCTCCTCCGGATAAAGAAAGCAGGAAAATATATGCAGCTGGGAAAACAGTAGCTTCACAAGCTGCAAATCATTGGAGGATAGCCAATTGACAAGCTCTTTTGGCTAGATATGATAGAGCACACTGGGATGAAATGTAAGAGCTATTACACTACCTCCCTCCGGAACATCAAAAAAGAGGACAGCAGATAGTAAATGAAGGGCAAGCAATATCTAATAACGCTATTAGATCTGCTATGGATGCAGCAGACACAGCAGCTATATCAATTAACACCAGCATGCTTACTAGGGAACATGCCTGGCTAAGATGTTCAGGTTTCAAACCTGAAATACAACAGGCAGTACTAAACATGCCTTTTAATAAGCAACACTTATTTGGCCCTGACGTGGACACAACTATAAATAAACTTAAAAAAGCTTCAGAAACACCTAAAGCCATGGGGGCATTATATACAACACCCACCCGAGGTACTTTTCGTTGACCACAATTTAGAGGGGGTTTCAAACTATCTGCTATAGAGACAGCAAACTCCCAACAAAAACAATCCTCACATTTTTATACTAGAGGATCCTATAGTGGATCCAACAATAGAGGAAGAGGTAAACCCTCCACTTGCAGAGGCCCTTCACAATCAAATTAACAGTGACTTTATCAACATGCCCATAGAGCACACATCTCCTGTGGGAGGAAGACTGCCACATTTCTATCCACAATGGCACAACATCACTGCAGATCATTGGGTTCTATCAATTATCCAACATGGTTATTGTCTAGAACTCATTTGAACTCCACCAAACATTCCACCTCATTCACACAAACTAACTCAGGAGCATCTCATTTTATTGAAACAAGAAGTGCAATCACTACTGCTCAAAGGAGCCATAGATATAGTACCTATATCCCAACAGGATTTAGGAGTATACTCACTATACTTCCTCATTCCAAAACAGGATGGTAATCTCAGACCAATCCTGGATCTCAGACCCCTCAATCTATACATACTTTCAGAACACTTCAACATGGTCACTCTATAAGATGTAATTCCCATATTTAAAAAACAAGATTATATGACAGCATTAGATCTCAAAGATGCTTATTTTCACATTCCAATACATCCAGCGCATTGAAAATATCTAAGATTTGTAATAGCAGGAAAGCATTACAAATTCAAAGTATTACCCTTCGGAATAACAACAGCATCAAGGGTATTCACCAAGTGTCTAGCAGTGGTTGCAGCATTCTTCAGAAGACAACACATACATGTCTTACCTTACCTGGACGACTGGCTCATAAAAGCCAGTACAATTCAAACCTGTCAACAACACACACAGTATACAGTGGACACTCTACACAACCTAGGGTTTACAATCAACTATCAAAATATCAACCGCAACCAGCACAAACACAACAGTATCTAGGAGCAGTTCTCAACACTCAGTCAACATTAGCATACCCAAACCCAGTGAGAATTCAAAATTTTCACAATCTCATATCTCAACTGCTATTCAACCGCACTTACAAAGTAAAGTTAAACAATAGTTTTGGGTATGATGGCATCATGCATAGCAATAGTACCCATTGCATGCCTGAACATGAGACCACTACAGCAGTGTCTGGTCTCAGGCGCAGGGTCATATTCAGGATCTAGTGTAGCTGGACCGCCAAACTTACCACTCTCTGGAATGGTGGTATCACACCAACCTATCAAAAGGGCAGCCCTTTCAAGACCCTATGCCTCAGACCATAATCGCAACAGATGCCTCAATGATGGGTTGGGGAACTCATCTCAACAACCTCACTATACAGGGACAATGGGACCCGATCCAACAGACTTATCACATAAATCACTTGGAACTACTAGCAGTGTTCCTCGCACTTAAAGCCTTTCAAACACAAATCACACACAAGATAGTGTTAATAAGATTAGACAATATGACAACAATGTATTATCTGCAAAAACAGGGGGGGAGACACATTCATCTCAATTGTCCCTTCTAGCACAGACAATTTGGAAATGGGTAAGTCACATTCAAGTTTAATTAGTGGCAGAGTATATCCCAGGGATACACAATCAATTTGTGGACCTCTTAAGCAGGATGCAGCAACAAATACACGAATGGTAAATTCACCCACAGGTGATTCAAAAATAACTCAAAATGTGGGGAACCCCAGAAATAGATATTTTTGCCACCAACGAAAACGCAAAATGCCAGAACTTTGCATCCAGGTGCTCACACCCTCAATCCAAGGGCAATGCTCTGTGAATCAACTGGTCAGGGATATTTGCTTATGCTTTTCCACCTCTCCCACTAATTCCATTTCTGGTCAAAAAGATGAAACAAACCTCGCTCAGCATGATACTTATGTGGGCACGTCAACATTGGAGCGCAACACTGTTGGATCTGTCTGTAGTACCACATCAAAAGCTACCAAACAGACCAGATCTGTTGACTCAAAGGAGATGTCAAATCAGACATCCAAATCCCAGCATACTCAATCTGGCAATTTGGCTCCTTAAGTCATAGAATTTGGCTACTTACAACTTCCATCTGAGTGTATGGATATTCTAAAAGAAGCACGGAAACACACAACTAGACGGTGTTAAGCATCTAATTGGAAGCATTTTGTCTACTATTGTCAACCTAAAGACATTGACCGACTTAAAGCTTCAGTTGAGGATATTTTTTGCTATTTGCCACGTTTACAAAAAGCAAATTTTGCATACTCCTCAATTAGGATGCATCTAACAGCAATAGCTGCTTACACCCAAAACAGACAACATACTTCCCTATTTAGGATTCCTGTTTTAAATGTCGTTATGGAAGGTCTCAAAAGAGTTATTGCACCTAGAGCACCACCAGCTCCTGTATGGAATCTTAACATTGTACTCACAAGACTTATGGGACCACTATTTGAACCCATGCATTTTTGTCCTCTTCAGTTTTTATCATGGAAGGTTGCCTTTTTATTAGCAATTACTTCTATAAGAAGAGTTAGTGAAATCCAAGCATTCACTTTATAAGAACCTTTCTTTCAAATTCACAAAAACAAGAGGTCTTAGGACTTATCCACAATTCCTACCAAAAGTGGTTTCACATTTTCATATCAGTCAGTCAGTGGAATTGCTACTCTTCTTTCCACAGCCATTCAGTTGCTGAAAGAGCTCTTCACACCCTTGAGGTTAAAAGAGCTCTCATGTATTATATAGACAGAACAAAAGATTTTAGAAATCCAAACAACTCTTTGTGGCTTTTCAACATCCTTTTTAAGGTAATCCTATTTCAAAAACTGAAATAGCATGATGGATAGTCAAATGTGTACAGACTTGTAATCTTAAAGCCAAAAGACAGTTACCAGTAACTCCAAAAGTGCATTCCTTTAGGAAAAAACAGGTTTCAATGGCATTCTTAGGCAATATACCAATGGCACACATATGTAAAGCAGCCACATGGTCTACACCACACACATTTACCAAACACTACTGTGTGGATGTATTATCTCGCCAACAAGCAAATATTGGACAAGCAGTGCTTAAAACACTGTTTCAAACTACTACAACTCCTACAGGCTAGCCACTGCTTATTTCTTAGGAGGGACTGCTTTTCAATCTATGCACAGCATGTGAATCTACAGCTACACATGCCATTGACTGGAAAATGTTACTTACCCAGTAGACATCTGTTTGTGGCGTGTAGTGCTGTAGATTCACATGCGCCGTCCCTCCTCCCTGGAAGCCTGTGGCCGTATAGTTTTATATTGTAAATATGCATATACATTCCATGGATATCTCATTTCTTCACTATATATGTACATATACACTTATACACTCTTTACTTAACCCTCCTGCGGGAAAACGATCTAACACAGGACTCGATGCCCATGTGCACTATCACTGAGAGAAGGAGTCACTCGACCTCGTGGCTCGAAAAGCTTCTTCGAAGAAAAACAACTTGTAGCACTCCGAGCCCAATACTAGATGGCTGTCTTATGCACAGCATGCAAATCTACAGCACTACATGCCACAAACAGATGTCTACTGGGTAAGTAACATTTTCCATATGGATCTGCAGCCTAAAACTCCATCCATAGATAGACTATTTTGTTAGTATGTGCAGCATGTGCATTTAGTATGAAACATATTTCAGCCCCCTTGTTTGAAAAACCCTTAATGTTGTGTCACTGGTGCCGTAACGTGTACCCCATTGGAATTGGTGATTGCTCTGTTAGAAATGAGATTCAAAACATGAGACTCAAAATTGAAATCAAAACAGGAAAAAAACTTTTATAAATCAGGTACCTAGAGGCAGAAAGAAAACATCTATATGAATTAAAGGAGGTAACCAATGTTACAAGGAAGATCTCCAAAAGTAATAGCTGTTATCTTGAGTGTTCATCCAAAATTGCTCAAAGAAATAGACGATTATGCCCTGCTCAGGGCGCTATTGGTGTGTTTTGTGGATTTTGTTAGAAATTGGGTTTTTGGTTGGCAGTCAGGTTACCCCCTGTCCAAGCAAAAGCCCTCACTCTAGTCAGGGTAAGTCACACACAATCCAAGATTATCCTGTGCCCACCCTCTGGTAGCTTGGCACGAGCAGTCAGGCTTAACTTAGAAGGCAATGTGTAAAGTATTTGTGCAATAAATCATACAATACCACCATATAGCACCACAAAAATACACCACACAGTGTTTAGAAAAATATATAATATTTATCAGGATAATTGTAGGTCAAAAAGAATAAAGTTGCAATGGAAAATTGTAGAGATATCACTGAAAAGTGATATAAAGTGTCTTAAGTCTTTAGAATATAAACAAAGTCTCTTTCAAGCACAAGTACCTGGTTTAGCGTGGAAAAATCTCCTTAGAGGGCCACAAAAGAAGAGGTGCGTGGAAAAAGGGTGGGTGCGTCGATTTCTCCTCAGCACACACGGACTTGTGTTGTTATTTTTCACGCGGGGAAGTCGTGCGTCATTTTCCGGCGTGCGGACAGTCTCTTTCTGTGGATCGCGGGGATTACCAGATGTCCCGGGTCTGTGCGTGGATTTTCCTGCTTGTTTTCCGGCTGCGCGTCGTTCTGTGGGGCTGCGCGTTGAAATTACGATCTCACGGCAGGCGTCGCGTCGATTTCTCCTCTAGAGGTCGGGCGGCGTTGTCCTTGCGAAGCCGTGCGTCAGATTTCCGGTCGTCCCCAGAGCGTCGCGTTGATCAGCGTCGGTGTGCGGTGTTTTTCTCGCCGCGGCACAAGCTGTGCGTCGAAATTTTCGACGCACGGAGCGTCCAAGTGAAAAAGGGAAGTCTTTTTGGTCCTGAGACTTCAGGGAACAGGAGACAAGCTCTATCCAAGCCCTTGGAGAGCACTTTCACAGCCAGACAAGAGTTCAGCAAGGCAGCAGGCCAACAGCAAGGCAGCAGTCCTTTGTAGAAAGCAGACAGGTGAGTCCTTTGAGCAGCCAGGCAGTTCTTCTTGGCAGGATGTAGTTTCTGGTTCAGGTTTCTTCTCCAGCAAGTGTCTGATGAGGAGACTTCAAAGAGTGGCTAAGAAGTGCACCAGGTCCCCTTTCAGTTCAATCCTGTCTGCCAGGGTCCCAGTAGGGGGTGTGGCAGTCCTTTGTGTGAGAGCAGGCCCTCTACCCTCCCAGCCCAGGAAGACACATTCAAAATGCAGATGTATGCAAGTGAGGCTGAGTACCCTGTGTTTGGGGTGTGTCTGAGTGAATGCACAAGGAGCTGTCAACCAAGCCCAGCCAGACGTGGATTGTAAGGCACAGAAGGATTTAAGTGCAAAGAAATGCTCACTTTCTAAAAGTGGCATTTCTAGAATAGTAATATTAAATCCGACTTCACCAGTCAGCAGGATTTTGTATTACCATTCTGGCCATACTAAATATGACCTTCCTGCTCCTTTCAGATCAGCAGCTGCCACTTCAACAGTGTATGAGGACAGCCCCAATGTTAGCCTATGAAGGGAGCAGGCCTCACAGTAGTGTAACAACGAATTTAGGAGTTTTACACTACCAGGACATATAACTACACAGGTACATGTCCTGCCTTTTACCCACACAGCACCCTGCTCTAGGGGTTACCTAGGGCACACATTAAGGGTGACTTATATGTAGAAAAAGGGGAGTTCTAGGCTTGGCAAGTACTTTTAAATGCAAAGTCGAGGTGGCAGTGAAACTGCACCCACAGGCCTTGCAATGGCAGGCCTGAGACAAGGAAAAGGGGCTACTTAAGTGGGTGGCACAACCAGTGCTGCTGGCCCACTAGTAGTATTTAATTTACCAGCCCTATGCACATAAAGTGCACCTTACTAGGGAATTATAAGTAAATTAATAGTCCAATCAGGTATGATTCAAGGTTACCATGTTTTAAGGGAGAGAGCATGTGCACTTTAGCACTGGTTAGCAGTGGTAAAGTGCGCAGAGTCTAAAAACCAGCAAAAACAGTGTCCACAAAGTGGAGG
Source organism: Pleurodeles waltl (assembly GCF_031143425.1). Lineage (NCBI taxonomy): Eukaryota > Metazoa > Chordata > Amphibia > Caudata > Salamandridae > Pleurodeles > Pleurodeles waltl. The sequence goes on along the minus strand of NC_090444.1, from coordinate 607,861,864 downwards.
GAGGCAGGCAAAAAGTTAGGGGTGACTACCCTAAGGCTGTCAGGTCTAACATGTGTCCCCACCAGCTGAAAGTGGGGAGAGCTACCCGACCTCCTGGGAGCTCTCATCGCTAAGGCGGAAGTACCTGGAGAGACCATCAGCATTGGCGTGGTCAACCCCTGGGCGATGTTCCACCGTAAAGTCCATCCCCTGCAGGGAAATGGACCACCTCAAGAGTTTTGGATTCTCACCCCTCATCTGCATGAGCCATCTGAGGGGCCTGTGGTCTGTCTGGACCCGGAAGTGAGTCCCAAACAGGTAGGGTCTTAGCTTCTTTAGTGCCCAGACCACAGCAAAAGCTTCTCTCTCAATAGCACTCCACCTCTGTTCCCGTGGTAATAGCCTTCTGCTAATAAAGACTACCGGTTGATCTCGGCCCTCCTCATTTAGCTGTGCTAGGACTGCCCCTATGCCATGCTCTGAAGCGTCTGTCTGCACGATAAATTCCTGGGAGTAGTCAGGGGCCTTGAGCACAGGGGCCGTGCACATGGCTTCCTTCAGGACGTCAAAGGCTTTCTGACAAGCCTCTGTCCAATTCACCAACCTAGGTTGTTTCTTGGAAGTGAGCTCTGTCAAGGGTGATACAATGGTACCATAGCCCTTGACAAATCTGCGGTAGTATCCTGTGAGGCCTAAAAAGGCTCTCACCTCAGTCTGCGTTCGCGGTGGTTGCCAGGCCTTGATAGTTTAAATCTTGGCCTGGAGTGGCTGCACCTTGCCACCACCCACTAGGTGTCCCAAGTACACCACGGAACCCTGCCCAATCTGGCACTTACTAGCCTTGATGGTCAGGCCTGCCTGTTGCAGGGCCTGAGGCACCTCCTTGAGGTGAAGCAGGTGTTCCTCCCAGCTGGAACTGTAGACAGCTATGTCATCCAGGTAGGCTGCACAGAAGGCATCCTTGCCAGCTAGGACCCCGTTAACCAACCGTTGTAAGGTAGCGGGGCATTTTTCAATCCAAACGGCATCACCCGGAACTGGTAATGGCCATCAGGGGTTGAAAATGCGGATCTTTCCTTAGCCCCCTCAGTCAGGGCGATCTGCCAATACCCCGAAGTAAGATCAAACGTACTCAGGAACTTGGCAGCGCCCAGACTGTCAACGAGCTCATCAGCTCGGGGGATGGGGTGAGCATCAGTCCGTGTGACTGAGTTGAGACCCCGGTAGTCCACACAGAACCGGAGTTCTGGCTTCGCACCTGGGGCAGTAGCCTTAGGGACCAACACCACTGGGCTGGCCCAGGGACTACTGGATTTCTCGATAACCCCTAGAGTCAACATCTTGGAGACCTCCTCCTTGATGCTGGGATTCACCTTATCCGACAACCTGTAAATTTTGTTCTTCACAGGGAGACTGTCACCGGTGTCAATATCATGAACACAGAGGTGGGTCAGTCCAGGAGTAAGGGAGAACAGGGGGGAGAACTGCTCCAACAGCTCATAGCAGTCTCCTCTCTGGTTTAGAGTCAGGGAGTCAGAAAGAATGACCCCGCTTACTGACCCATCACCTTCTTGGGCAGAGAGGAGGTCGGGGAGAGGTTCACTCTCCTCTTCCATTCCTTCATCTGTGACCAGAAGCATGGTGATCTCCGACCTCTCACAGTGAGCCTTTAGTCGGTTCAAATGGAGCACCCTTAGGGGATTCCTAGGGGTTTGGAGGTCCACTAGGTAAGTGGCCTCCCCTTTCCGCTCCTTGATTTCAAATGGGCCAGACCAGCGGTCCTGGAGAGCTCTAGGCTCTACTGGCTCCATTACCCACACTTTGTCTCCAGGTTGAAACTCTACCAGGGTGGCCTTCTGGTCATACCAGTGTTTCATTACCTCTTGACTGGCCTCAAGGTTACTTTGGGCCTCTTTCCAGAAGCGGGTCATCTGGTTGCGGAGGGCCAACATGTAGCTGACCACGTCCTGAGGGGGTGCCTTTGCAGCTTTCTCCAATCCCTCCTTGACAATGCTTAAGGGTCCCCTGACAGGGTACCCATAGAGAAGCTCAAAGGGACTGAACCCTACCCCCCTCTGGGGGACCTCTCTGTAAGCAAAGAGAAGGCATGGTAAGAGGACGTCCCACTTACGCCTCATGGCCTCAGGGAGGCCATCAATCATGCCTTTCAGGGTCTTGTTGAATCTCTCCACAAGACCATTAGACTGGGGGTGATAGGGTGTGGTGAACTTGTAGGTTACACCACACGCATCCCACAGAGACTTCATGTATGCAGACATGAAGTTAGTGCCTCTGTCAGACACTATCTCCTTGGGGAATCCCACACGGGTAAATATCCCCATCAGAGTCCTGGTCACCACCGGTGCAGTTACGGTCCTCAGAGGGATTGCCTCTGGGTAACAGGTGGCATGGTCCACCAAAACCAGGATGAACCTGTTGCCTAAGGCAGTTTTGGGGTCCAAGGGACCAACAATGTCGATGCCCACCCTTTCAAAGGGGGTGCCAATGACAGGAAGTGGAATCAGGGGGCTTTTACCCCTTTTTCCTGCTTTACCACTGGCCTGGCAGGTAGGACAGGATCTGCAGAATTTATCTGAGTGTGTCCTCATTTTGGGCCAATAAAAGTGGGTGACAAGCCTGTTAAAGGTCTTGCCTTGCCCCAAATGTCCTGCCAGGGGAATGTCGTGAGCCAGACCCAGTAGGAAGGTTCGGTAACATTGGGGGACCACCAGCGTACGTGCTGCCCCAAAGGCCGGAACCTTACGCTCACTGTAGAGGAGATAATTCTCCCAATATAGGTGGTGATCGCCAGAGGTGTCACCTGCCGCCTGGTTTGAGGCTTGTTTCCTCAGACCTTCTAGAGTGGGACATTCTTTCTGCGCCTTGCAGAATTCCTCCCTGGTGGGTTCACCCTCAACTTGCCAGCCAGCAAGCTCAGGTAAGTCACCTAGGGTGGCAATGTCTTCCCCAGTTGGCTCAGGAGCCTCCTCCTCAGGAGCCCCGTCAGCCACTGCGGGAACTTCCGGGGCCGGTTTCCCGTGCCCCTGGTCCCTCCTCTTGGCAGCTCTCTGGGCCATCGTTCCAGGCTCCAGACGCCCTTGACTTCCCTCTCGGTCAGCCATGGACCGTGTGGTCATGCAGACCCACTCAGGTAACCCTAACATCTCCAGGTGAGACTTGAGCTCCACTTCTTTCCAAGCAGTATGCTCAAGATCATTGCCTAACAGACAATCTACAGGCATGGCAGGACTCACAGCTACTTTCAGAGTACCAGAGACCCCCCCCCACTCAAAGGGAACCAGAGCCACCGGTAGGTGACTCTCGCGATTGTCAGCGACTATGACCTGGTGGAATGTATTAGGTACTATCTGCTCTGTTGACACCAGCTGACTCTTGATAGTAGTCATACTGGCTCCTGTGTCACACAGAGCCTCCACCTTCTGCCCATCAATGGTGACCCACTGCCGGTACTTGGAAGTATTTTTGGGCATGTGGACCTTGGGCATCATTTCTCCTTCTCCCAGGGACACTAGGGAAATCTCTACCTGTTCCTCAAAGCTATCTGGGTCCATCTCCCCCCCGAGCGCTACACTAGTCAACCCAGGTGCCTGTCCGGTAGTGGACGGTGCCCTCTTGGGGCACTGGGGATCGCCTTTATAGTGACCATACTGGTAACACTCCATGCATTTGGGGTTAGGTTTCCCTGACCTGTCATATGTCCCTGGCTTTTTCCCAAATTTGGAAAAGGAAGGGTTGCCACCCCCTCCCTGGGGATTCTTTTGGGGGCCTTTGGAGAGTTCCTTATCTGCAAGTTTATCTCCCCCCTCTTTCTTCTGTTGGGAACCCTGACCACCTTTGTGGGAGTCCCCCCCAGGTACCTTCTTGGACACTCTGGTGCTAACCCAGAGGTTCGCCTCCTCAGCAAACTTCCTGGGATCAGTCAGCTTGCTATCCACTAAGTGCTGGCGCAACTCTCTATAAGTAGTATTAAGCATATGCTCTCTGAGAATCAAGTCATATAAACCTTTATAATCAGCTACTTTGTTGCCCCGCACCCATCCATTCAGTGCCTTACTGGAGAAGTCAAAGAAATCTACCCATGTTTGTGTGGTTTGTTTGGTGCTGTCCCTGAACCTCTGACGGTATCCCTCAGGGGTCAGCCCAAACTTGGCAAGTAAAATGGCTTTCTGAAGTGGGTATGTGTTTTGATCAGGTTGATCCAATGTGAGGAGTGTATCCCTCCCCAATGGCGGTACATAACCCCACATAGCTACCCCCCATTGCCCTTCAGGAACCTCATGAGCCCTTAGTGCAACTTCATAAGCAGCTAACCATTTATCTATGTCATCTCCCACCACAAAACTGGGCACCACATTTTTGAGTATACAAACCTTCTTTTCTCCAGCTGGTCCTGTCAGTATGCTGCCACCATTATTGCTGGATTCAGACTGTCTTGCCTTGATCTCCAGCTCCTTGAGACTCAGTTCATGAGCCAACAATAGTTTCTTTTCAGCCAAAGCTCTTTCAGCTTCCACCTGTTTGGCTGCTCTTTCAGCTTCCGCTTGTTTGGCTGCTCTTTCAGCTTCTGCTTGACTCTGTTTGGCTGTTCTTTCAGCCTCAGCTTGTTTGGCTTCTCTTTCTGCCCTTCTCTCCTCCTGTTGAGCCTCAATTTTCAGTTTTGCCTTTTGCAATTGGAACTCCCTTTCTTCTCTCCTTTCCTCTGCAGTCAGGCTTTGCACAGAGACACTGCTCCCTGGTCTGGAAGGGTGCACAATTGCAGTGGTAACACCATCCACAGATAGTGAAAATTCCTCTGAGGGGCCATTTTCTGGCTCCTCTTCCTCATCATCCTCTAAATGGGCTTCTGCCCAGGCCCTCAGCGCCACTTGAAAGTCCTCCTTTCTGGAGGCCCCTTGGGTGGGTACCCTCAATGCCCTGCAGAATCCCCTTAGTTGTTTGACCGTATATGTATCCAACTGGAGTAGGTCAAACTCCCCTGTCTGAGACCCAGTCAGAGACATGTTGAGTGAGGATTTAGTTTTTGAAAATTGTCAGGAAAAAAAAACGGATTTGCAAAAAGAGATAAAAACCAAGTTGACCTTCAACTGTGGGTAGGTAGTGAAATACTTAGCTACTGTATGTCACTGCACAAATACAAGTCCTATCCTCACCGCTGATCACCAATGTTAGAAATGGGGTTTTTGGTTGGCAGTCAGGTTACCCCCTGTCCAAGCAAAAGCCCTCACTCTAGTCAGGGTAAGTCACACACAATCCAAGATTATCCTGTGCCCACCCTCTGGTAGCTTGGCACGAGCAGTCAGGCTTAACTTAGAAGGCAATGTGTAAAGTATTTGTGCAATAAATCATACAATACCACCATATAGCACCACAAAAATACACCACACAGTGTTTAGAAAAATATATAATATTTATCAGGATAATTGTAGGTCAAAAAGAATAAAGTTGCAATGGAAAATTGTAGAGATATCACTGAAAAGTGATATAAAGTGTCTTAAGTCTTTAGAATATAAACAAAGTCTCTTTCAAGCACAAGTACCTGGTTTAGCGTGGAAAAATCTCCTTAAAGGGCCACAAAAGAAGAGGTGCGTCGATTTCTCCTCAGCACACACGGACTTGCGTTGTTATTTTCCACGCGGGGAAGTCGTGCGTCGTTTTCCGGCGCGCGGACAGTCTCTTTCTGTGGATCACGGGGATTACCAGATGTCCCGGGTCTGTGCGTGGATTTTCCTGCTTGTTTTCCGGCTGCGCGTCGTTCTGCGGGGCTGCGCGTTGAAATTACGATCTCACGGCAGGCGTCGCGTCGATTTCTCCTCTAGAGGTCGGGCGGCGTTGTCCTTGCGAAGCCGTGCGTCGGATTTCCGGTCGTCCCCAGAGCGTCGCGTTGATCAGCGTCGGTGTGCGGTGTTTTTCTCGCCGCGGCACAAGCTGTGCGTCGAAATTTTCGGCGCACGGAGCGTCCAAGTGAAAAAGGGAAGTCTTTTTGGTCCTGAGACTTCAGGGAACAGGAGGCAAGCTCTATCCAAGCCCTTGGAGAGCACTTTCACAGCCAGACAAGAGTTCAGCAAGGCAGCAGGCCAACAGCAAGGCAGCAGTCCTTTGTAGAAAGCAGACAGGTGAGTCCTTTGAGCAGCCAGGCAGTTCTTCTTGGCAGGATGTAGTTTCTGGTTCAGGTTTCTTCTCCAGCAAGTGTCTGATGAGGTAGGGCAGAGGCCCTGTTTTATACCCAAATGTGCCTTTGAAGTGGGGGAGACTTCAAAGAGTGGCTAAGAAGTGCACCAGGTCCTCTTTCAGTTCAATCCTGTCTGCCAGGGTCCCAGTAGGGGGTGTGCCAGTCCTTTGTGTGAGAGCAGGCCCTCCACCCTCCCAGCCCAGGAAGACCCATTCAAAATGCAGATGTATGCAAGTGAGGCTGAGTACCCTGTGTTTGGGGTGTGTCTGAGTGAATGCACAAGGAGCTGTCAACCAAGCCCAGCCAGACGTGGATTGTAAGGCACAGAAAAATTTAAGTGCAAAGAAATGCTCACTTTCTAAAAGTGGCATTTCTAGAATAGTAATATTAAATCCGACTTCACCAGTCAGCAGGATTCTGTATTACCATTCTGGCCATACTAAATATGACCTTCCTGCTCCTTTCAGATCAGCAGCTGCCACTTCAACAGTGTATGAGGACAGCCCCAATGTTAGCCTATGAAGGGAGCAGGCCTCACAGTAGTGTAACAACGAATTTAGGAGTTTTACACTACCAGGACATATAACTACACAGGTACATGTCCTGCCTTTTACCCACATAGCACCCTGCTCTAGGGGTTACCTAGGGCACACATTAAGGGTGACTTATATGTAGAAAAAGGGGAGTTCTAGGCTTGGCAAGTACTTTTAAATGCCAAGTCGAGGTGGCAGTAAAACTGCACCCACAGGCCTTGCAATGGCAGGCCTGAGACAAGGAAAAGGGGCTACTTAAGTGGGTGGCACAACCAGTGCTGCTGGCCCACTAGTAGTATTTAATTTACCAGCCCTATGCACATAAAGTGCATCTTACTAGGGACTTATAAGTAAATTAATAGTACAATCCGGTATGATTCAAGGTTACCATGTTTTAAGGGAGAGAGCATATGCACTTTAGCACTGGTTAGCAGTGGTAAAGTGCGCAGAGTCTGAAAACCAGCAAAAACAGTGTCCACAAAGTGGAGGGAGGCAGGCAAAAGGTTAGGGGTGACTACCATAAGGCTGGCAGGTCTAACAGATTTCATTCCAGAACATGGCCCAGTGATGGATTTTCTAGATCCTCTGTCATTAAGGCCTTCCTCAGTATTGCAATCCAAAACAGAAAAGCAGATGGACTGCAACCACCCCGCAAGCCACTGAGCATTACTTGAGTGAGATGCGTTCTAGGTAATGATCAATCCTGTGAGATGTTAAGGATAGTTAGGGGAACCCAAGTCCTCTTTCATCACGGAAAGGCGTACTCAACAACACAAGGAAACTAGGACGGAATTTCCAGTATTTACTTAAAATCAAAATCTTATCTTAGTGGATACAGTGTGGATAGTAACTCTTATAAAAACAAGTAAAAAGGTAGGAATGATACTTATCAGAAAGGTGAACAATAAAGAATATTGTAACATTGTGAATATATCATAAAGTTTATTTATATTGATATTTCCCACTCTATCTTGTTTTCAGCTAACAAAGTTAAACTTAGCACGAAAAGCTGCATACTTCAAGTTTCAGAGAAGGTTCACATCTGCATAGCGATTCTGTACAATAGGACCAACAGCAGTGTCTGCTACTCTTGTCTGTGTCAGCAGGCAGATAAGCCTGGTGAGTGAAGGCTTGGTGCACTTCCCTATAGCCTTCAGAGAAGGAAGTAGTGACATTTCTGTGTGGCACTTCTTTCTCAAGTGTCTGGTACAACGTTCCTTTCTATCTCATTACACTTGTAGTTTATATATTGTATCTGAACATTGTTGAACATTTTTTAAATAAACAATTAACAGTGAGGCCCTGGCAGCCTTTAACTTACTTACATTGCGTGAAACCTTGCCTAGTGTTTAGAACCTATAAGCAAGAAGTGAAGTTTTCAGCTTTTATGAAACCTTGTTCATTATTTGAAACACAACACTGGAAAAGAAAATTCAATCCATCCTGAAAAATAGGAATATATTCAAGCAGACTTAATTGTCACACTCCTAAATATCATGTCTGAGTCCAATATACCGATATTCATGTTGGCTCCAGGGTAGGTTTCTGGGCTACTCAATTGGGTCACTATCCTTCTCGATCTGTAAGACAACAGAAATGTATTTAGGATTCAGATTGGTGCCTCCTGCTGGCTCATGTCTGGGGCAATTGGGAAACGTCTGATTCAGGAAGCTAAATCCTGTATACCAAAACAAAAACATTCAGGTGAGGCTACTTTGAGTGTTGATCTCTTATAAGTGAGACAGAGCAGATTAGCTATTGGTCCACATTTTGCCTTTCCAATAACAGCTGTGTCATGATTTACTCCCAGACTGACTGGGTAGCCTTCTACATCTTTTTTGCTTCTTGTTTAAGTGACACCAGCCTTTTCCACATCATATCTGAATAATTCAAAGAGTTGCATGGTTGTCATAGGAGGATGTCCAAGACTGCCTGGTGTGTCCTTTCTCATTTGTTGCCTTAGTTACGCATTGAGTCTCACATGTTGTGCACATCTCTCCTACAGCTCTTCAGCTGTCCCACATTATGACATGGTCACCTGTTGTGGTAGACAACATGACTCATATTGATGTTGCTAAGATATGGGTTTGTGGTATTGAAGTAAGCCATTGCAGTGAGGCTGCTTGCTGGTGTTTGAATGATAATTTGCAGTGCTAGGCAGTAATCTGTAGTTCAGATAGTTTATTTAACCAGTTCTCAAAGGTCTTAGGTTTCACAGCCTGTCTTGCTTCTGTTGGCAGAAGCAATCTCTCAATTTGGCTTCCTGCACCTTTTGACTGCACTAATTCCAGTACAGTCCTCCATAGCTCATATTCAGAATGCCCATTATTTATGAAGTGGACGACTAATGGAGATGTTAGATCCTTGTATTTTAAGGACACATTTTGGCGTTGCAATTAATAAACTTCTTGTGAAGTAAGGTAATCCCTTGGTACGAGACTATGGGGGTCATTATGACCCTGGCGGTGAGTGGTAATGTGGCAATAGCACCACCAACATTATGAGAATGGTGGGTTGGCTGCAGCCAACCCGCCACTTCTCCACTCAGACCACCCTAGCTGTAGCAGCTGCCGGGCCGGAGATGTAAATTTCCAGCCTGGCGGCCGCTATAGTACCTCCGGCAGCACATTGAGCCAGCCTGCCACCATGGTTTTCATGGCATTAGCAATGCCACGAAAACCATGGCGGTAGGCCCTACCAGTGACAGGGAATTCCTTCCCTGTCACTGGTGGGCGGCTCACCATCCCCCCCCCCGAACACTCCCCGGACACCCCCCACTCTCCCTGCATCCACACTCCCCCCTTCCAATCATCGCACCCACCTGCAGACAGGCACCAGGCATACACCCACTCACACTGGCATACAGGCATTCGTACACGCATACATCCAGTCATGCTCGCACACATTCGTACACACATTCACACTGACATGCAGACACACACTCACATTACTATTCTTACACGCATTCACACACATGCATACACCTACGCAAACAACACTACACACACAGACGCATTCATGCACACACTCACACATTTATGCACTCAACCCCACCCACACAACACCTCCCCCACCCCCCTCCCCTGTCGGAAGCACAACCTGCCTTCTTCCAGGTGGTCTTCCGGCAGGGAACGGGAAGGGGCACTGCTACCGCCAGCAACGCCCACCAGCAGAACACCACCAGGCCGTATCACAGGTCATGATACGACTGGTGGCAGTCTACTGGCGTGGCCGTGCTGGTGGTAGCCACTATGATCACTGCTGGATTTCCGCCCTTCTTGTGGCAGAAGTCCGGCAGTGCTCATAATATGGAGGACGGATGGTAGCCACGGTTGACAGTAGGCGATTTTTACCACCAAGCACATAATTAGGGCCTATATCTTCTGTCACGACTTGTGGGCAGTCGCTACAGTTGCCACACTTTTGGTATCCTCTTGTAGCATGTAAGCAAAACATAGGCCCTCATTACGACCTTGGCGGGCGGCTTAAGGCGCCTGCCAAGATCGGACTGCCGGGCGGCCGCCAGGGTTGTAATGACCCCCGTAGTGTTAATCAGTTATTCTTCCAATTTGGACTAGACTAAATCATATGTTTCTGTCTTAGTAGTCAAGGTCTACAAGATGTGCCAGTTTTACTTTACTGTTTTTTTACCAATCCGTTAATGTCTTGATCGAAGGTGGTGATGATACGAGTGAGGAGTGCTTTTTGCTTTCATTTTCTTCTTAATTAGTCTTTCACGCTTCATCTCCCAGGTTTTTTTAATTTAATGTTTTTTCGGATATCCTCTTGCCATTCATTTCATCATCAGGTCCTCAACCTTGTGAAAATAATCTTTTTTATTGCAGCTGTGGTGTAATGTTAGGAATTGGCTGGAGGGTAATTTGTCGTTCAGGTTTTGTGAATAGAAACTAGTAGAGGTCTGCATCTTTTTTGTAAAACAATGTGTATATCATTCCATCTTCTTGTTTTATTATAAGATCCAGGAAGCTTATGCATATTTTTGAAAGCGGAAAAGCAATTGAATGTATCTTCTTGTGTATAGTCAGTCATTGGCTGAACACAAGTAAACCCTGATTTCTACCCTGCCACCTAACGGCTTTGAATACTTTTATATGAGAATGTTAAGCTGCAATTTCAGCCCGCTTTGAAGACGTTACAGTTGGGTCGTTTTGTCAGGTAACTGCATGTGCCTATTATTCTTCACCAAGAATATTATCACCAAAGGTTGGACATGGTCCCCACTCACAAAAGTAGATAGTAAATTCGAGGCAATTGGCTTGAAAGATTTTCTACTGGGGTTACTGGGAAATAAATCTGCCTCCTTGTTGATTAATCTAACTCATTCAGTGTATAATGTGTATTAAAAGCAAACGTGAGACTAAATAAGTGCTATGCATACTTGAAAGACAGTGTATGCTACCAAAATAAAATGTGCAATTCTTTGTTTCTTTATTTTAGGATGTATTGCAGAGTTAATAATGCCAAACTGAGGATGCAGCAAAAAATGATTCAGGAAGGATTGAAAAACAGAGTCTTATACGAAGGCAGCAGTCTAGATCCTACCAGAAAAGACACCAACACTAATCAAGGAAGCAGGGATTAGCATTGACATTTTAGTGTGGCAGAGGTTATCCGAAAGTGTCAAAGTATAGTGTCTAATAAAAGTAATTCGATGATGGTCGTTCATTATTTCTTTATTACCTGCTGCATATGTTCATTTGCAAATGTTTCTCATTTCGATGTGTTTACTTACACGTTTTAACTGAGATTGCTTAATTTGATCTCTTTCATGAAATGCAAGGCCTGATTTTTGCAACGGAGTGACGATTGCACTTACATTAATAAATGGGTTTATTTTGTCATCCTGGATTTTTAATCAGTTAGTTTGCCCTCTTAGTATGAATTACGTTTTGAATAAGATCTACTCATGCACACTGTCTTTGGAAATAATTTCTAACCTCTCAAAGAACACCTTCCACACTAGCATGCTAAATGGAGAGACTGTGCATGGATTACTTACACACACTTCAAGGGTGCCAGAGATATCGTGATTTTCACTTACACAAAATTATAAATCGTTTTAACTTCGTGGCATGACATTTTCTGATGGAATCCTTACCTTTCTATTTTTAGGCATTTAGTATCTAGATTTCAGAGGCTGATTTTTTGTCTTCAGGAATCACCCTGCTTGACTTAATATGTTTGATTAAGATGTTGGATGCAGCTCATCTCTGCTTATTCACCTGTACAATTTGGTACGGATGATCCTGTACTTCAATGGTTTTAATGGTCCGTTGCTTCATTACCTAGGTTGGCATGACAATGATCATCCTATTTGAGACTGAGGTCATTTACCTTTTTACTGCTTTTATGACTCCAGATTTTCATCTCACGTAGGGGTTGGCTTTGAAAAACGGCTGCCATAGTCCGGTTTTCTCTGTCATTGTCAGCTTCTGTCGTTTATTGACTCCACGACAAATTAGAGATAAAATGTTGTGCACGAAAGCTTGCACTCTATGACTTACATTGTTTGAACCACTTCACATTGCCTTTGAATGAAGAACAGTAGTAAACATAACTTTTTACAAACCTGTTTGTGATGCACTTTTTATTCCATGTACTTTTCATAAAATGGACAAGAAACCAAAGTTTGAAAAACATGCCTTTGCATCTTGGCCATGATTTATTATGTGTTTTCCTATGACTGTCAAATTCAAAGTGGACCAAAAGTACTGTGCTCTGCAGAACTGGAAGAGCAATGCCTTTTGTCTGGCTGGAAAAGGCAACATTCTCACAGGGGATTGTGAAATAATTACATTTAAAAAAATCGCTAGCAACCTCTATACAATTTTATCCAGGTGCCCCCTTTTATTTTTGAAAACTATTTTGACAAGCTCCATTGGAATATGCATGAAATGGGAGAGCACAAAGGAATAATTAAAGATGTAATTTAAAGTACATGGGTCCCTAACTGATGTCGGATGAAGTATTTGTAAAAAGGTTTGCTGCATAGTGAAAATCTGGTGCAAGGAAATATTCTGTGTCGGAAACAAGTCGGAAGTAATTGGAATGGAGCAGATAGAAATGATCACTGAGGTGATAAAAGTTCCTGCTAGATGGTGAGCAAATTATATGTATTAAGATGCTGAGCTACACGGATTGACAGAGCTAAGGACCCTGTTCACAAAGGTACATCTCCATGCTGAGATGTCTACACACGTAGATTTCTGTCTATATATAGCCAGAAATCTCTGACCAGTGCTGTTCACCAAATAAAAATAATCTCTGCTTAGTAGTAGGATTTATGACTGACCACCTGTTTACACTTCTGAGTGGAGACTCTTTTGACTGAAATTACAACCATAAATTTAGTACTAGCAACTTTACAGCGATATTTCAGATTTGTGCCTATAGATGGAGAGCTCCACCTCTCCTTTAGAAAACCCAACATGGAAAAGTGTGGAGAAGAATGTAGATTTTCCTAGTTTTAATGACGGAAAGTCTTAATTTTATTAAAGACACGGAGGCGAGTATTATGCATTCTTTTCTTGCTTTAATAAAACAGCAGCAAGTGAAGAAAACTACAATTCCCATGAGCGCAGAGAAACCAGCCAATGGGAAACAAAATGTAGTCCAATAACATTAGCCAATGAGTAACTATATGTGCCATTATGACGTAACTGGACTGATAACAGCCCTCTTTTCTTGCGCTTAAAGTTCAGCTGGCACAAAATAAAGGGAAAATAGAAGCCAAAATTAGGAGAGCCATAATGAAAGATAACAACTCAGAGCAGAAGTTCATAAGTCCAGGGAACTGCCGGTGACGGGAGGCACACTGGTGATCCGCCAAACAAAGAAGTGGATATGGAGACAGCGTTGACGTTGATGGGCCATCCACACCATGAAGTGATGACTTGGGTAGCAGGTTGAACAGACGATGACACTAGAGGGGAGGGAGAAATATAAACAAACACTAGTTACCAAGAAAACAACGGGTGGGATAATACTCGCCTCCGTGTCTTTAATAAAATTAAGACTTTCCGTCATTAAAACTAGGAAAATCTACATTTTATGACAAGACCAGAGGCTCCTATTCTGCATGTTCAAAGCAAATTAATGACATTCGTAAACGCATTATCAACAGGCTTACAGTAAAAGACTCTAAATACATTGTCATTAGACCAATCTGCAGATCTAAGAATGTCCTCAAGACGTGAACCCACCCAAAATGCTTTGGATGCCATAGCGCCTCTAGAAGAATGGGCTCCAAATTTGGAAGTGTCAATCCCAGCCAAAGACATAATCCACTTGACCCAATGAGCCAAAGTAGCGGAAGGCCCAGGCTTGTAAGGTTTCCTGAAGGAAATAAGAAGTTGACTAGTTGAGGACGTTCTTAGATGAGCAGTCATATGCTCGTATACTTTTAAACATTGTGCTACACATAATTTGGGATGATCCGGAAAATATGGATAGAAAACAGAATGTAAATTTGTTTTTGTTCTTCGAGATACAGTAAACAATACCCCCGAAGGAGTAAAGTGTCGAGAGGAAATATCTAAAGCTTTGACGTCAGAAATCCGTTTAAGAGAAATAAGACACAACAACATAGTGAGTTTAGCCGACAACATCTCCAGAGTGAGAGAAGAATTGTCGGGCCATGAAAGAAAGAAATTCAGCACGATATTAACATCCCACAAAATTCTGTATTTAGGAAGTGGTGGATTAGAAAATTTTACTCCCTTTAAAAGCCGGCAAATAAACGGGAGTTCACCGACTGGCTTTCCATTGACGACCTGATGATTCGAGGAGATGGCTGACCTATACAGATTAATAGTACGAAAAGCTTTACCCTTGCTGACCTCCGCAGCGAGGAAATTCACTATAAAAGTCACATCTGCTGAAAGGGGATTAATGTGTTTTCCCAAACACCAGCTTTGCCATAAAGCCCAAGCTGACTTATAGGCATTCCTTGTTCCAGGGGCCCAAGATTGTCTGATATATCCTGAAGCTTGTGACGAAATGAAATTTTCCAAGCTGAAAGGGAAAGAAGATTGTTCAAAATGAGGTTGTGAGGTCGCTGGAGAGGGTCCAAAAAAAGGTCTGGGAACGAAGGGATGAGAAAAGGAAAATCTATGGCTAGTTCCAGAAGAGTTGGAAACCAAATCTGGGCCTGCAAATAAGGAGCGATAAGAATTAAGGTGGCTTGCTGACGACGGACCTTAGCAAGAACCCTGCTGATCATAACAAAGGGTGGAAAAGCGTAAGAAAGGTACTTGGACCAGTCCTGGAGAAATGCATCGTAGGCCAGGGCCGAAGGATCCGGTCGCCAACTGTAAAATTGGGGAAGTTGCGTGTTGAGGCGAGACGCGAACAAGTCGATCGTCATGGGCCCCCATTTGTCTTGTAGGAAATGAAAGATCGCGGGATGGAGCTTCCAGTCGCTTGAATCATGTAGATGACGAGAGTGCCAATCGGCAATGGAGTTGAGAGTTCCCGGGAGATACTCTGCGTGAACCAAAATCTGGTTTGTAAGGCAGAATTCCCAGAAACTCTTTGCCAATTCCACTAGGGGTTTGGATTTTGTACCCCCGAGATGGTTGATGTATCGGACCGCTGAAATATTGCCCATCCTTAGAAGGATAGCACAGCATACTCTGTTCTTTGCGAGGCTCCTGATTGCAAAGGAGCCTGCAAGCATCTCTAAAAAAATTGATATGCAATTTGGACTCCTCTAATGACCATAAACCTCCAGTCGAGATTGGCCCACAACAAGCCCCCCAACCGGTTAGGCTTGCATCTGACTCTAATACAAGATCTGGGGCTGATGGAAAGATAGTCCTCCCGTTCCAGGCGTCTAAATGGTCTATCCACCATTGCAGTTCTGTTCGAGAATCGTGATCTAGGGGAATAATATCTGCGTAAGAAAGACCTTTGCGTAAATGTTGAATCCTTAACCGCTGGAGAGCCTGGTAATGCAAGGGGCCTGGGAATAGAGCCTGTATGGAAGAGGAAAGAAGACCGACGACTTGGGCAAGGGTCCTCAGAGAAATGGACGAATGACGTAGAACTTGAAGAATCTCTGACTTTATAGATTTGATTTTTGCAGAAGGAAGAAACAGAGTGACCGAAACAGAATTTATTAGAAAACCTAAGAATTCTATGCTTTGGGTAGGGAGAAGAATAGACTTTTCTTTGTTGATGATAAAGCCGAGTTCCGATAAAATAGAACAGGTTAGGCTGAGGTGGGTTGTGAGTAATTGAGGTGATTGACTCATGAGGAGCATATCATCCAGGTAAATGAGAACTCTCACTCCCTGAGCCCTGAGATGTGCCACCACTGGCTTCATGAGTTTGGTGAAACACCATAGAGCTGAAGAGAGACCGAAAGGTAGAGATGTAAAATGAAAGAATTGGTCGAGCCATTGAAATTGAAGAAACTTCCTGTGGTCTGGGTGGATCGGAATGACCAGGTAAGCATCCTGTAAATCTAAACGGACCATCCAATCGTTCTGAAGCAGAGAGTCTCTGAGATGGAGAATGGTTTCCATCTTGAAGTGGCGGTAAACCACGAATTGTTTGAAGAACTTGAGATTGATTACGGGTCTCATTTTCTTGTTCTTCTTTTGAACCAAGAAAATGGAGCTGGTGAAGCCTGACGGGTGAGGTTGAGTAAGAGCAATGGCTCGTTTTTGAAGAAGGGATTGGACTTCCGAGGAAATAAGAGCGGACATATCTGTAGAAAAAGGGGAAGAGGAGGAGCAACGGATTGTATTGGAGTTGAGTAAAATTCTATCATGTAACCTCGAATGGTATTTAGAATCCAAGGATCTGAGGTCATTAATAGCCAATTTGGGAAAAAATGACAAAGGTGACCGCCCACGGAAACAAGAGAAGGAAATGGAATTACCTGTTTGGTTGGCATTTCTGGTATTCCTGAAGCCTCTGGTGCGAAAACCTCTGGCCCTTTGCGGGTAAAACTGTGGCCTGAAATCTTGGTATGAAGAGTTGTAGTTGCCACGGGAGCCTTGGTTGTAATACGAGCGGCCGGCAAAGCGGCTCCTGCCTCTGCCGGCCCTGGTGAAAACCCGCTGGTTGAACATTTTCTTTAGAGACTGTTGGACCTTATCCAGCGAGGTAAAAGTAGCAACGTACTTGCCCAGTTCTTTAATGAAGTTATCTCCAAATAGAAAACCCTCCGTTTTGGTCTGTGCTTGAATTGTGGCTAGGTGAACAAGTTTAGGGTCCAATTTAAGCAGAATACCTTTGCGTCTTTCTTGGGAAATAGCAGCGTTAGTGTTGCCTAGAAGGCAAACAGACCTTTGATCCCATAAGGAGAGTTCCTCTGGGTCAATAGCGGAGCCATCGATTCTGGCGGCCTCAGCCATGTCAAAGATACAGGTGAGAGGGCCAATGACATCTAATAATTTGTCCTGACAAGAGGACCAGGCTTTACCACCCTTTTCCTGGGATCCTTGCCAAACTTGGTGAAGAAAGTGAGGATGGGTTGGTCAATTGTAGGTGTAATGGATGACTTATGCGCTAAAGAGGGACGAGGACACTCTGATTTGAGTTTGGATCGAGTTTGCTTATCCAGTGGACAAAATAATTTGACCAAAACTTAATCCCCACATGAGTGGCCGGGAACCATTCAGTTGAATTGGGGTGTAATATAAAAGAAGTGTCAAACATAGGCAAGCCTTCACAATCTAGAAGCGGAGTGGTATTAGAGGCCTCAGAGGAAGAAAAATTTGTTTTTTTGGGAACAGGCGCGGAGTCACAATCATCTTGGTCAGATGGATCAGCATCTGAATCCGCATCGGGTACCTCATCATCAGTGTCCGGAATGGAGGTAATAATTAAAGGGGATATAATATTTTTTGTTTTTGCTTTGCGTTTCTGAGATGTACCCTCAGTGACTCTAATCTCCTTAGATGGAGCCTTTTGAGAAGCCGCGTCCTCTGCCATGGGTGAGGAAACCTCACAAACTTTTAGCGCCAATTTTTGTGAACTTTTTTAAATGAGTGAAGGGCGCTGTCTGCACTCCCCTGCAGACTGGGCTGATAATGACTTATTAAACATTTTTAAAACTGAGGATTCCAATTTCTTAGACAAATTATAGAATTATTAACAGCTTGCTGTACAGAATTTTGGATAAATTCATTTATATCTTGTTTATTGGCAGAAAGCTCCTCAGAGTCCACCTGAATCGAAGTTGAACTGCCAGAATCCATGTTAAAAGCAAAACCAGGCGTTTAAGGGTTAATAGTTAAGGGAAGGGAAGAACAACGAACAGCTCCGCCCCAGGGCGTGCCTAAACACTGCCTACTGTTGAGTCACTCAGAAGAAGACGCGCGTCGGAAGAGAAAGGACTAGCCATAGATTTTCCTTTTCTCATCCCTTCGTTCTCAGACCTTCTTTTGGACCCTCTCCAGCGACCTCACAACCTCATTTTGAACAATCTTCTTTCCCTTTCAGCTTGGAAAATTTCGGTAATTCACAATTTTTCCCTTGCATTTCGTCACAAGCTTCGGAATATATCAGACAATCTTGGGCCCCTGGAACAAGGAATGCCTCTAAGTCAGCTTGGGCTTTATGGCAAAGCTGGTGTTTGGGAAAACACATTGATCCCCTTTCAGCAGATGTCCCTTTTATAGTGAATTTCCTCGCTGCGGAGGTTAGCAAGGGTAAAGCTTTTCGTACTATTAATCTGTATAGGTCAGCCATCTCCTCGAATCATCAGTTCGTCAATGGAAAGCCAGTGGGTGAACTCCCGTTTATTTGCCGGCTTTTAAAGGGAGTAAAATTTTCTAATCCACCACTTCCTAAATACAGAATTTTGTGGGATGTTAATATCATGCTGAATTTCTTTCTTTCATGGCCCGACAATTCTTCTCTTACTCTGGAGATGTTGTCGGCTAAACTCACTATGTTGTTGTGTCTTATTTCTCTTAAACGGATTTGTGACGTCAAAGCTTTAGACATTTCCTCTCAACAGTTTACTCCTTCGGGGGTATTGTTTACTGTATCTCGAAGAACAAAAACAAATTTACATTCTGTTTTCTATCCATATTTTCCGGATCATCCCAAATTATGTGTAGCACAATGTTTAAAAGTATACGAGCATATGACTGCTCATCTAAGAACGTCCTCAACTAGTCAACTTCTTATTTCCTTCAGGAAACCTCACAAGCCTGTGTCTTCTGCTACTTTGGCTCGTTGGGTCAAGTGGATTATGTCTTTGGCTGGGATTGACACTTCCAAATTTGGAGCCCATTCTTCTAGAGGCGCTATGGCATCCAAAGCATTTTGGGTGGGTTCACGTCTTGAGGACATTCTTAGATCTGCAGATTGGTCTAATGACAATGTATTTAGAGTCTTTTATTGTAAGTCTGTTGATAATGTGTTTACGAATGTCATTAATTTTCTTTGAACATGCATAATAGGAGCCTCTTGTCTTGTCATAAAATGTAGATTTTCCTAGTTTTAATGACGGAAAGTCTTAATTTTATTAAAGACACGGAGGCGAGTATTATTCCATCCGTTGTTTTCTTGGTAACTAGTGTTAGTTTATATTTCTCCCTCCCCTCTAGTGTCATCGTCTATTCAACCTGCTACCTAAGTCATCACTTCATGGTGTGGATGGCCCATCAACGTCAACGCTGTCTCCATATCCACTTCTTTGTTTGATGGATCACCAGTGTGCCTCCCTTCACCGGCAGTTCCCTAGACGTATGAACTTCTGCTCCGAGTTGTTATCTTTCATTATGGCTCTCCTAATTTTGGCTTCTATTTTCCCTTTATTTCGTGCCAGCTGAACTTTAAGCTCAAGGAAAGAGGGCTGTTCGCAGTCCAGTTACGTCATAATGGCACATATAGTTACTCATTGGCTAATGTTATTGGACTACATTTTGTTTCCCATTGGCTGGTTTCTCTGCGCTCATGGGAATTGTAGTTTTTCTTCACTTGCTGCTGTTTTATTAAAGCAAGAAAAGAATGCATAATAGAAGCCTCCAGTCTTGTCATAAAATTCTCCTGACCTCATTCACACACATGATTTCATCCATCCACCAAACACCTAAATGCAATGTACAAACTAGCCTCTCCCTAGTTCCTCTTAGACTGTAATTTTGCTCACTACCAGGGACCACTCAAGAGGAAGAGAAACGTCAGTGAGGAAGCACCAGATCTTGTACGTTTCTTTGTTGTAGATCTTTATTGGGAACTACATGGTCAGCCTTCATACACCTTCAGTGGAACAGCAAAGCAGTTATGTGGTAGGAGTTAGTAGACTCTTAATGCATTAGTGAAAGGTACGCACTCTAGGGACCTTAAACAAATGGCAAGATGAGAGATGGCAGAAAAGGGGGTTCTCCAGTATACAGGTGGCAAAGGCTTTCCCTGGCAGCAGACCAGACTCACGTCTTTCTCATCCACCTTGATAAACATATTCTCTCCACAGTGCACTGTGAACCACTATTTAGTTACCTTTTCAGGGAAATCCCACCTAAGGCCTGGTAAGAAACAGTACCCCTCTACTATATTTTGGAATTTGTAATTCACACTTTACCACCACTGCTCCCCTCACAGCTAGGCACGCATCTCTCTTACAAACATCTTGTTTCCACCACATTATTAGTTCTCGGCTAAACAGCGCAGGCTGTGTCTCTTCAAGATATTTGTTTACAGTTAGTGGGCTTACCACTGGTTAACTTCAGAATCATTCTCTTTTGGTTTGTTCCGGTTGTCTCAGCATGCCTGCATCATATCCGTTGTCTCTCCCCTGGAGCGTGGGCCAAGTACTTGTCTTTCCACTGCTCCTGTTTTTGGACCTTCTTTTTTTTTTTTTAGTGTCTACACTGTGGTCATGCTTTTTTAGGTAGCAGCCTTCCAGACAGAACAACTGTCTGATTTTCTAAATACATATTTGGGACTTTCAATAAGTTAACCTAGGAATGCTTTCTGCTCTTTGATTACCATTGGCTTTGTAACTCACACTTTTTGACTTCCATTTGCTGGCTTTATTTGCTTTAGGCTCTCCAGGTATATTTTGTCCCTTCCTTTTCCTAAATCATGTTTTCTGTATTCCTCCACAAACTCACTTTCTGTTATCAGGCCTTTAAATCGTGTTCGATTCTCGTTACATATGCTGTGCATTCAAAGACTGAGGTCAAATGTCAGATGCTGTTTTCCGAGGGCGCTTGCTTACTTTTCTTTCTCTGTCTTCAAAGTGAAAGAATTTATGTGACAATCTTGCTGGGGAAGAGGGTGAGTAGGATAAGAGTTTTTTCTAGCACACAACATTCAAATGAACTCTATAGATATTTCAGAAAATATCAGAATTATATATCAGGATTATGAACGCACAAATGAAGCACATGTTTTGGTATTTCTGAAGTGTGTTGGAAACCTACATTAATATGATCAAAACAAATAATTTAACCAGGTGATGCCATTTCCACACATTTTTGTCAGTGCACTGTATCGTTTTTTAGTAAAGTTGTATGTCTATGTAAATGTAATGGTCATTTTAGTTGTAAATGTGTTGTCTATAATGGCAGTGTGCTACCACACCATGAATACTCCACTCTACACCACTCCTCTCTGCACCACTCCACACCGCTCCACCCAACTTCACTGCACTCCATGCCACTTCACGCTACACCTCTCTACTCTACCCTGTACCCTTCTACGCCAATGCATTCTTTGTCACTCTATTCTATACCACTACACTCTTTGCCACTGCACTTTACACCACTCCAGTCTAGGCCACACCAATCTACTCTGCACAACTCCATTCTACACCATTGTACTTTACATCACTCTGCGACACTGCACTCTACGCCACTGCACTTTATGCCAATGGACTTCACTCTTTAACACTCAACTCGATGCCCCTGCACTCTACGCCAGCCCAGTGTGCGCCACTCTAATCTATTCTGCACCACTGCACTCTATGCCACTTTACGCCATTACTTTCTATGCAAATCTAAGCAACTGTGCTGTACCCTGCACCCTGCACCACTCCATGCCACTTAACTCTGCTCTGAAACAATCTACTCAACACCACTGCACTCTACACCACTCTACTCTTAATCACTGCACTGTACGCCAACGCACTGTATACATTCTGCACTCACCGCCACTGCACTCTCTGCATCAATGTACTCTACGCCACTCTATACCACTGCACTGACTCTCTACCCTGCAACACTGCACTCTCCACAGCTGCACTCTCCGACGCTGAACTGTCTGCTGCTGAACCCTCTACCACTATACACCACTCTATGCTGCTCTGCACTCTACGCCACTGCGCTCTGTGCCACTCAACTCTGCACTCTATGCCACTGCATTCTGCCACTCGACTCTACTCTGCACCACTGCCCTCTGCATCACTCAACTCTATACCACTGTGCTCTGCTTCCCTGTACTCTTTGCCACTCCACTCTGTGCCACTCAACTCCACTCTGCTCTGCACCACTGCACTTCACTATACACCACTGTAATCTATGCCTCTGCATTCTACAACACTGCATTGTACACCACTGAATTCCATGCCTCTACATTCTACACCACTGTACTCTTCAACACTCTACGCTATTGCACTCTATACCACCCCACTCTAATCTATGCTACTCTGCATGATTCCACACTATGCCACTCCAATACACAGCACTCTGCCAACAATAATGCATTCCACTCTACAACACTTCACACCACTCTCCTATATGCCATTAACTTTTAGCCATGCTGAACAGCAGCCACACTAATGAACAACATAGCTAGAACACTTTGGCAAAGCCAATAGCTCTTGCCTAGGCAAGACCTCTTGGCTTTGCCAGGGCTTGTTTTACTTTAAATACCATTCATGAGTGCACCAACAACTAGGAACGGGAGCGATGTAGTCCCAGTGCCGGCTTTAGTGCTCCCCGGCTGGAGCTGTCACTCCACTTGATTCCATAGCAAGTGCTAAACATTCTAGTAAGAATGAAAGACAGGAATTGTAGGTTCAAAGCTTTATGTAAAGAATTATAGGCAGGTTACAAAATATATGCCATAAGGTAGTTTAGCAGCAAAGCATGTAAGTCATAAGTTCAAATAACTTATTTCAGTTCTAGGTGAAATCCACCCTAGATTCGCCTTCTAAGAGTGGGGAAAGGGAAGATGTAGTCCCATAGAAATCTACATCCCTTTAAAGGACTTTAGACAAAGACAGTCATACATACTACATGGGAACATGTTTCCCAAGATATGCACCAATAGCGAACAAGAACACGTTTACTACAAAATACACTTTTGGATTCTCTCATGATAGCAAATGTTGCTACTTCTCCCTCCAACCCCATGTCCATGTCTGTTACTTCTATCCCAAATCCATCCATCCATGTTTCATTTATCTCCCCCACTCGCCCATTTCATCTCCTTCCACCACCATCGTGCCTGTTTCTTCTACCCATCCATCCCGCACCAAAAGATATCGGATGTCACTCCCTTCTGAACATGTTATAAAACGTATGCATTTCTGCTCTACTTTTGAGTGAAATACGATCCGTGTGCAAGCACTTTAAAGATATAATCAATAAGCGAGCACCGAATACCAGGCATGGAATTAAATATATTTCTTTGTAGCGAAGAGTTCATTGCACTGTTTTAAAACGAATACAATATTTTCAAATCTGATCGTGAGTCACAAGTTGCCAATTGTATAATTCTTCATTAACGAACATGTTACATAAGTCTTCCTGTAGCCTAGCCTGTGGTCACATGTCAGGTCACAGCATCAGCAATAGGACTATGTCACGAATGTGTATAAGCGTGATGCCCATCTTGAAATCCAACATTTTCTTTATAGAGCACGAACTGGACCATAAGGTCCCTAGCACTTTACATGAGCACCAGTTACATTGCACACTTTAATTTTTTTTGTAGGCACAGCGAGATAGTGATTTGGTCGGAATCAGAGGATGTTTAGCCAACACCAGGACTTTAACCTGGTTCCCCAACTCCAAAGTTGACAACTCTGGCTGTTACGCCACAATCTGCCCTTCCTGTCAGAATGACAAATTGTCTTCTGGTTTCAATGTATTTGCATGGTAAATATAGAAGCTTTCACATTTATCTAGTTATTCTAGTTATTGTTTGTACTGTAAACAATAAGATCACTTCTAGGTGTTGTGTGGCTTTAGTTCACTCATACTTAAAAATGTACCTTGTGTTGTGTGGTTTTACTTTAAAACTACTTCATCAAAATGCAGCACTGCAGAAAAATTATTTGCAACTGCTATGTTTTCTCGTAAACGTGTTAACAAGTTGTGTAAAGTTCTTTATACACAAAATGGGGGTCAAGGCGAGCACTCTTATGTTGATTGTATATATAAATACAAATGTACTCGGTGCTCGGGTCTGAAGGACCAACCCCCCTAGGCCTCAAAAAAGACCAGAAAACTGATTTGAAAATTTAAATAGGGGACTCAGCACTCAATTATATTTGGAAAATAAGTAAAGACTTTATCTTCCCATACTCATAATGTAAATCATAGATCATATAATTCCATAGTCAGATCTTGTTAAAATGATCGTGTTTTATTTATTCATATCAGAAGTCGAACATTCATAGCTTTATGTGGAAATTTGAACATTCATAGCCAATGCGTTTCATCCAAACGGACTTCTTCAGGGTTCGCTGGTAACAGAGACAGGAGCCCGAGGATCGGAGCTACGGTAGCCAAGACCGTACGGGCCAAAAGCAACACACAATTGGACACTCTGGTACGACCGCATAGGAGGCAGGGGCTGAACCCCAGCTGGGCGCCGCAGCGCTCTCTAACAGTTGGTAGAAGGGAAGGCCATACGGCCTTGGCTACCGCAGCTTTGATCCTCGAGTTACCACTTTGGTCCTACCTTCGACATGGCTCTGGCACGGCACACATGGTTCCCTGATGGAACAGACTCCATTCCAGTTCTGTTCCTAATGTCACGCCAAGTTCCTGCACACTGACCAATATATGGTGTGCAGCCTCTTCCTCTCTCTGGACCATTGTGAAGCCAGCAGCGACGCCTGCAAGTCTTTTTGCTCCAAAAAGACCCTTTGGTACCAAAGCACTCGTCATCTGGAAATGGCCCAGAAGACACTGGACGACACCCTGGACATTTTTGGAGAGAAGCGTGCTCAGGAGGAGAAAGCCCTTTCCATACAGGACAACTCTGAGTTTGATGTTGAATTCGACATTGAAAGCCAGATGGTAACCTCTGCCCAGTGCATGAGTACTGTGTCCCGTGCTGTCCTACATAAATCCTCCAAAAAGGCTTTTCAACCCATCCTAGAGGTCACTGGTCTGCTGCTGCCATCTGGCCATGGCCAGCACCGTAAATCAGTTTCGGCCAACCGCTTTCCAGCTTGGTGACCCTTGGGATGCATATGACCCTGACCCAATTCTTTTCCAATGAGCCTGACATCTACCCCATATACCTCTCACGGCCAGAGGACACTACCTCTTACCAACAGGTAGTCACCAGAGCAGCAGTGTTTCACAAGGTGGAACTGCACAGAGATACTATTGAGCAGGATTTCCTGTTTGACACTCTTGTCACCACTCACAAAGAGACACAATACCTCCCCAGGCTCCCTGGCATGCTGCAGCATGCAGAAGACATCTTTAAGGAGCCTGTCCACTCCCACATTATCCCGCCAAGAGTGGACAAAAAGTACAAGGCAGCCCCCTCTGACCGGCTTTACATTAGGGCTCGGGTACCACTCAGTTCCATTGTGGCAACGACATCCCATAAACGAGCTAATAGTCGGGCCACTGGGGACTCTCCTCCTCCAGGGGAGGAGAATAAAAGAATTGACGCAGCTGGGAAGAGGGTAGCTGCACAGGCTGCAAACCAGTGATGCATAGCCAACTCTCAAGCCTTTTTGGAGCTGTATGACCAGGCCCATCGAGAGGAGATGGAGGAGCTTCTTCAGTTCCTTCCTGAGGAGCATTGTAAAAGGGACCAACAGATCGTTTTGGAGGGTCAGACTATCTTCAACAGTTCCATCAGGTGCGCTCTTGGTGCTGCAGATACAGTGGCTCATGTCATCAACACCAGTGTCATTTTAAGAAGGCATGCTTGGCTGTGTTACCTCAGTCTTTAAACCTGAGGTCCGCAGCCAGTCCTCAACATACCCTTTGACAAAGAATACCACCTGTTTGGGCCACTAGTAACCACCACGTTAAAAAAGCTCAAAAAGGACACAGACACTGCCAAGGCCGTGGTGCCCTTCGAACCACTAAACAAAGGGGTTCCTTTCACACCCTGGGTTCAGGGGATCATATAAGTCATCCAAGTCCCTATAAGGCATCTACCTCAGACAGCCTCAGTCCATGTAAACCAGAGGTTTTAACAGAGGATATAGCAGGGGGTCTACCATCAAAGGAAGGGGAAAAAGCACCACCTCATGCTGTCACTTCCTCCACCTTCCCCCCCAATCATCCAACACCTGTCAGGAGAAGACTCCAACAGTTGTACTCCACCTGTGACAACATCATCACGGACCATTGGGTCCTTGCCATTATCCAACATGGTTATTCTCTGGAGCTCATCACCACTCCTACCAATACTCCCACTCACACGCACAGGCTATCTCAGGTACACTTAACCCTTCTCAAACAAGAGGTCCAGGCCCTTCTTCTCAAAGGGGCTATAGAGCCTGTTCCACTACAACATCAATGTTCAAGGGTATACTCCCTATACTTCCGGATCCCCCAAAAAGACGGCTATCTGAAACCCATACTGGACCTCAGACCTCTAAACAAATACGTCCTTTCACAACACTCCCAAATGTCCAGTCATTACAGATGTCATCCTGCTTCTACAGCAAGGCAACTTTATAACAGCTCTAGACCTAAAGATGCCTATTTTCACATCCCAATTCACCCTGCACATCGAAAACATTTATGATTCGTGATTGCAGGCAAACTTTACCAGTTCAAGGCAGTCTTCGCAGCACATCCTGGAAGGCAAAATGTAAATGTCTTTCCCTACCTTGATGGCGTGCTTTTCAAAGCCAGCTCATTAGGCCATGGCCAAGACCACACTCAGTTGACAGTGGACCTTCTTCATAATTTGGTCTTCACTCTCAACATTCTCAAATATTACCTTCAGCCCCTGCAGATTCCACCTTGCATAGGAGTCATTCTGAATGCAGAGATAGGGTTGACGTATCCCAACCCAGCTCTTGTACAAAATTTCCAGACCTTTCTCCCTCAGTTTCAAGAGAACCATTCCTACACAGTCAGGAACGTTATGGCCCTCCTTAGGACCCTGGCGGGCGGCAGTATTTTGGAGAAAAGTAGTGCCAACAGGCTGGTGGCACCTTTCCCCAAAATATGATATTGGCGGTTTGGCACAAGCCAAACCGCCAATGTACCACTCCGTCAGCAAGGGTGGTAACAGCCGCCGGGCTGGAGACTCCAGTCTCCAGCCAGGCAGCCGTCACTTTTCCACCCTTATCGCCACGAAAACCATGTCGGTAGGCACTATCAATGACAGGGAATCCTTTCCCTGTCACTGATAGGGGTCTTCCCTACCCCCACCCCCTCCGCTGGTTTCCCCCCAACATCCCTCATACTCCAGACCCCACCACGACATACACGCACATGCACGCACCATCGTACATATGCATTCACACACACCCACATTCACCCATGCAGGCATACAGCCATTCACACACACTGACATACATACAGGCACACATACATTCACAGTACACAACACAACACAACACAACACAACATACACGCACTCCACCTGCCACATACCCACATACACCAATACACACACACACACACAACACACCCTTCACCCCCCTCCCCTGTCCGAGCACCAGACCTACCTGATTTCAGGGGGTCCTCTGCCAGGAGATGGGACAGGGCACTGCTGCCAGCAGCAGCATCCGCCAACAGAACGCCAGGCTGTATCATGATACGGTCTGTAGAGGTCTACTGGCGTGGAGCTGCTGCTGGCAGCAGCGCCACCTTACCGCCATCCGCTGCCATGGCCGCGGCTGTAGGCGCTCTATACCGCCATTGTTATAATGAGGGCCTATGTGTGTATTGGGCTTGATGGCTTCTTGCATTGCCATAATTTCCCATGCCAAATTTCACATGCGCCCCCCTGCAGCAATGTCTGTATAGTCAATGGTCTCAGTCACAAGCTCACCTGGAAGATTTATTGTTCTCTACAATGGTGGAACTCCACCACCTTCTAAAAGGGAGTTTTTTTCTAGACCCTGTGCCTCAAGTCACATTGACCACAGATGCATCATGGACAGGTTGGGTTTTGACAGTGCAGGGCCTCTGGGATGCCAAACACCAGTCCCTACACATCAACAACCTGGTGCTTCAGGCAGTATTCCTACCACTGAAAGCATTCCTTCCTCACCTGCCTCACATGGTTGTCACACGGCCAAAATAACAGCCATGTATTATTTACAGAAAGGGGGGCAGAGAGTGTTGGTGGGGGCGGTCTTTTCGCCTGTCATTACTCTCTCAGACCATTTAGAAGTGGCACTTCACCACCATGTTGCCCCGAGCGGACAATTACTTTGCAGACCTGCTCAGCAGGATGCAGCCACAGGTCCTTCACTCATACTTCAAAAGATGGGGGACTCCCCAAATAGACCTTTTCACGACAGCACAAAATGCAAAATTCCCAAATGTTGCCTCCGGGTAACCACACCTTCTATCCAAGAGCAAGGCTGTATGGATGAGCTGGTCAGAGATATTTGCTAACATTTTTCCACCTCCCTCTCTCTCCCTTTCTGGTTCGGAGGATCAGGCAAGCATCTCTCATCGCAATCCTTGTGGCTCCCACTTGGCATGGCAGCCTTTGTTCACCACACTTCTGGATCTCTCAGTAGTCCCCACACAATAAGCTCCCCAACAGGCTGGACCATCTTACTCAAAACCAAGGGCAAATCAGACATCCAAACCCCAATTTACTCAACCTTGTGATATGGCCCCTGAGGTCATAGAGTTTGGATATCTGGGCTTACCTGCAGAGTGCATGGACATTCTCAAGGAAACCCCTAGACCTACTACTAGAGCCTGCTATGCTGCAAAATGGATCCGCTTTAGTTGCTGCTTCCAACCCAAAGGCATTGACCCCATAAAAAACAATGTAACCAGAAATTATTTGCTCCACTTGCAGAAAGCAAATCTAGCCTACTCTTTCATTAGATTACATCTTGCAGCTATAGCCTCATATCTACCGAACAGGCAATGTGTTTCCTTGTTCAGGGTCCCAGTCATTAAAGCTTTCACCGAAGGCCTTTAATATGTCATTCCACCTAGGGTACCCCCTGCATCATCGTGGAACCTTAACATTGTGATCACCAGACTCATGGGTCCCCCATTTGAACCACTCCACTCATGCCCACGTCCATTCCTCTCCTGGAAAGTGACTTTCTTCATTGCAGTCACTTCACTTAGGCGTGTTAGTGAGCTCCAGGCACTAACCTTGGAAGAGCCTTTCTTCCAAATTCTTAGGGATAAAGTAATTATTTGCATTAATCCCAAATTTCTTTCTAAATTAATCTCTCAGTTTCACCTTAACCAGTCCATTGAACTAGCGGTCTTCTTCCCGCAGCCAGACTGTTGCGGAAAGAGCCTTTCACATGCTAGATGTTAAGAGAGCACTCATGTTCTATTTTGACAGAACTAAGGACTTTTGGAAAACGAAACAACTTTTTGTAGCTTTTTCTCCACCCCACAAAGGCAACCCAATATCCAAATCGGGCATAGCCAAATGGATAGTAAGTTGTATACAGACATATTATGCTAAGGCTAAGAGACGTTTACCAGTTCCTCCTTGATCTCATTCTGCAAGAAAGAAGTGTGCTACTATGGCTTCCCTTGGTAACATTCACATAGCTAACCTTTGTAAAGTAGCTACTTGGTCTGCACCACACACACTCCTGAAACACTACTGTGTGGATGTTCTAGCACATCAACAAGCTAATGTAGGTCAGGCAGTGCTAAGTACACTTGTCCAATCAACTGTAACTCCTACAGGTTAGCCACTGCTTTATTGAGGAACTGCTTTACAGTCTCTGCAGAGCATGTGTATCTACAGCCACACGTCATTCAACGGATTATGTTACTTACCCTGTAAACATGTTTGTGGCATGGAGTGCTGTAGATTCACATGCTTCCTCCCTTCCTCTTCCCCGGCAGCCTGTAGCCATTGCAGTTACCTCATCTTTGTATATAGTTGAACAAATGCATTTACAAATTGCATGGACATCTTTTTTCTCCCTACACTTTCTTTCCTTTCCACTCCTTTCTCACCCGTCTGTGGGAAAACAATCTAAAGAAGGAGTTGATGCTCATGCACAGTATCACCGAGAGGAGAGGTCACTCGATCTCATAACTCAAAACACTTCTTTGAAGAAAAACAGCTTGCACCACTCCAGACCCAACACTAGATGGCAGGAGTATGCAGAGCATGTGAATCTGCAGCACTACATGCCACAAACAGTATCTTAAAGGGAAAGTAACATAATCCTTCTCAATCCATAAGTGTCTGGATTTGTATATAATTTTTGTAAAAACTGTCTTAGATCCATTCAGCTGCAGGTATTAAATATGAAATTACAAGTGGAAGATTATGGTCCTTTTTCACTTCTTTTGGAATGTGCATATACATTTGCTTTATCACTCTTTTACATGTCCACATGTCTTACATTTGATCTTTTTTATTTCATTGTGGCTTGTTAGTTTATGTCCACTAATAACTTCATCTCGCTAACTTTGATCTAACAGATTTTTACAGACTTCTTTATGCCATATGGGTGACACAATTTTTAATATAACTATTTATGTATACTAATATTATAGTTTATCTAATTTTATTCACACAGCTTCATTGATTCCATGACTCCTGGTGTCAATTTAACATACCCCCCATCGAACATCAGAAGATATTCTGGAAGCAGAACCCGGGCTCTCTGACATCCATCTATCAATTAGGACACATAATTATCAGTACATGTACGATAATCTAAAATCATTTCTATCTTATTTTTTGCCTATAGACATTTATACCAAATATCTGTACACTGAGCAGTCATTTTAATAAGAAATTTTATATGTACAAATGTTTACTGATTTTTAGAACAGTATAAAATTCAAATATTAGTCTTGGTAGCACTACTTTAAAATATATATTTAATTAGATTTTTGATAAATGCTTGCGCTAGGGACACATATCTACTATTGACTTTCAGGACTCAGGTTCAGAAGCAGCTAAGGGTCTGTACACAAAGGGATCCTCAATGAAAAGAGTAGGTAATTTTATTCTGATACAGACTTCTAACAGCAGATCCCTTACCTTGTGAATTTCCCTTCAGATGGTAAACTGGATCTGGAAACTTTTGCAACAATTCTCTCAACTTGTTGGTAGGAGGCAATGTGCAGCTTATCGCCAGGTCCATACTGTCCCGTATGTGAAATCGGGGTCACTAAGTCCGTGCATTGATGACAGCTCCTTTCTTTCAGCACCTGCTGATGTGAAGCTTCTCGAATCATGTCATTTCTGATAAAAATGTTCACCAAATTTACTCCAGTGTGCAGATAATTTCACCTCCTAAAACTACATGATTTCAACTGTGCTGTGACTGAAACCAACAAATATCGGTGACATACACCCACAACATCTGTCTGTAGTGCCTTGCGCTTGGATGGGTGCAGTCCCATGCTTGGATTTATGCAGTGTCATTCTTGAAAGGATGCAGCCTTAAGCTTAGATGGATGCATTCTCCTGCATTAAGTGATGCAGTTTCATGTCTGAAGATATGCAGTCTAATGCTTGAAGACATACTGTCGTGCTTGGAGTGGTGCACACTCGTGGTTGAATGGATACAGTCTCATGCTTGGATTTATACAGTCTCATGCTTGGATGGATGCAGCCTCGTGCTTGAAGTTATGCAGTTTCATGCTTGAATGGATGCAGTCTCATGCTTGGATTTATACAGTCTCATGCTTGGATGGATGCAGTCTCGTGCTTTAATTTATGCAGTCTCGTGCTTTAATTTATGCAGTCTCGTGCTTGGATTTATGCAGTCTCGTGCTTGGATTTATACAGTCTCAAGCTTGAAGGGATGCAATCTTTAGCCTGGGAGGGTACAGTGTTGTAGTTGAATAACTGTATTCTCATGTTGGGAGGGATACAGTCTTATGCTTGGACGGGTGTACTCTCTTGCTTTGGGGGCAGTCTCATGCTCGAAAGGGGTGCAGTATTGTGCTTGGAGGGATACAGTCTCATGACTCAGGCACTACTGAGCGTTGTGTCCATGCTGCATCAAAATGAACAAAAAGGGAATCCACAATTGGAAAGCAAAACTTCCCAATGCCGAACTCCGTAAGCTGAAGAATCACTCAAGTTTGAGGTTCCATGAGCGGGCCTGCTCTCGGTCATCGTTGAGAAGTCCCAATAGTCGAAACAAGAGTCTGTCTCATCAGTAACCCCACATCTTCAGCAGTTAAAGGTAGCCATTGACCAAATCTTTGTTGCCTCACCAGCTCCCTCTGGAGCACTTTCGGGGCCCCATGGATCCAAGGGGGAAATCCAGTTGTTTTGTTGTTGGTGGATCCTTTATTGATGCCAACTACCACTCTTGTACAGAAGCTGAACCCTTTCCCAGCTTTGACACCTCTGGCTCCAGCCCTAGCGCCACACGCAATCTCTCCCCCGGCGCCACGCTTGAAACCAGCTCTAACATAGATACCTGTGCCACCGGTGCTGGAAGCAGATATGAAAGTTTTGTCAGACTCCGAGACCCACGCACCTCCATCCAGAACTCATCACTATGCCCAGTCAGAACCAGACACCTACGCCGGCCCACAATATGATGTTGTGGATGCTGACGGGGACAATGACAATGACGATGATCAATATGACCATAGCAATCTCTTTGATGACTTCCAGGAGACCAGTGATCCAGACACTTCCCCAGACATTGGCCTTTCATCACCAATTCAAACTATGGGCCCTGAGGAGTCTGCCTCCTTTCCTACAGTCATGTGGAGAGCGGCAGAAATTATTGACCTCACCGTACCCATCCAAGAAGTCAGGACTCTTGTTTATGCAGAGACCCTCAACTCCGCACAATCCAGCCGGAAATCTCTTCTTCTGTTTAAAGAGGCCTTGACAGATATTCTGGCGGGCACCTGAGCAAAGCCAGGGTCTTGCCTTCCAGTTAAGAGGCAGGTGTCAAGACGGTACAGGCTTGCTCCCAGAGACCTAGCTAAAACACCCCACTCTGGAAAGTTTTGTCGTGCAAGCATCAACTGGTTTCTTAACCCCTAGAGCATTCCCTGCCACTCCCTTTGCAAGGGAATCCAAGAGGATGGAGACATTCACTAAACAAATGTTCTCCCTGGCCAGGCTTGACCTTAGACCTGTGAGTACTACAGGCATCCTGTACAGATATTTGTATGCAGTCTGGTACAAAGTGGCAGACATCTTGCCAGCTGTCGCCTTACAGTGGATGATCTTAGATGATCATGGGATGCAGCAAAATATTCAATAAAGTCCTGACATCCATTTCTGGACACTACTGTCTGAGAGTGGGGGCAGTTGGTATTGTGTAGTGCTTAGGTGCCATGCCTGTATCTGTTCAATGGGATTCTTGTCAGATGTTCAGCAGTCCCTGATGGCCATACCTTTTGACGGCTCCAAGCTGTTCGGAGCAAAGGTGTACTCGACCTTTGAATAATTTAAAGAGAGTAAAGCAACTGTATGCACTTGAGGTTTAAGTCCACCGGTTCAGCAATTCCTCCAAATTCAACACCCATTGGAGTTTCAGAAAGTTGTACAAACAGAGGCAAAGATAATACATGCCTCAATGACAACAGGCCTCCAGCACCTTTCAGTGTAGTGGCCGCGGGGGAGTACACCAGCAGCAGCTAGGCCTCTTGGGAAACAAACTACCCAAACCCCATCCTCCACTTACCACAAAGCCTCTTTAAATCACTCTGCGGATCTTGATCGCCTGGTAGGAAGTGGCATCACTTTTCACCTCCCTGGTTAAAGGAGTATCCTGTCCGATCAACAGATGCTCCAGATCATTCTACACAATTACTCTTTACCTTGCCTTGCTTAACCCCGGACATGTCACCCACACCACACCAATTCCCAGGGGACCACCTCTCCATACTCTGTGGAGATGTTTAGGCTCTCTTGGAGCAATCGAGAGAATGGCAGCTTCACATATCGGGGCTGGTTGTTACCTTCGCTAATTCCTTTTGCTGAAAAAAACAGAGGCTTTTGCCCCATCCTTGATCTGCACCCTCTAAACTTCTTTCTCTGAAGTTCAAGATGCTTGGCATAGCCCAAGTTCTAATCACCTTTGTTCCTGGAGACTGGATGGTAGTGTTGAACTTGCAGGACACATATTTTCACATTCCTATCCACAGTCCCATAGATGTTATCTGCAGTTTCAGACAGGCCAAGGGAACTTTCAGATCTTCCTGCTTCCCTTCGGCCTTACCAGTACAGCTTGGGTATTCACAAAGGTATTGTTGGTGATCGCAGCCCACTGACGGGGGTTGGGATACCAGTCTTCCTATACCTTGAAGACTGGCTACTAAAGTTGAGCTCACCTCAGACAACAGACCTGTTGACATCACACATGTTTTTTCAGCAATGATTTGAAGCCACACTTGACTACTTCAAATGGTACCCCTTCTTTGGGACTTTCCTTGACACAGTGCTCTTCCATGCTCTCCCTCTGTCTCATCAAGTTCAGGACATTAGTGTTAAGATCCCAATGTTTCAACCCTTAACCTGGATCTCATGAAGGGCATCTCTGAGGCTTCCTGTTCTCTTGACGTACTGCATTCTTATTGTGGGCAGTTTCAGGTAACACATGTGGGCTTTGCAGTGGGATCTGAAGTTTCAGTGGACGTAGCTCCAAGGCAACCTATCAGATTTCTTCTAGGTTTCAAATAAGACTGGAAGAGATCTGCAGAGGTGGCTGCTTGACCACAATTTGACCGGCAACAGACCACAACCAGCGCTGACTATTATAACAGATGAATTGTTGCTGGATTGGGTAAGTCATCTAGGAAAGGAGGAGATCAAGGACTCCACATCAGAGTTACAAGAGATCCACTTGGCACTGAAGGCAGTCCTCAAAACCAACAAGGGGAAATGGGTATAGGTTCTCTCAGACAGCATGACTGCCTTGTGGTACTGCAACAGACAGGATAGTGTGTGGTAATGGGTCCTGTACCAGACGGCTCTAGATCTCTGGAAGTGGCTAAACATTCAGGGCACCTTCCTGATCACCTAACACCTGTCAGGATTTTTAAATACTAGGGTGGATTACCTCAGCCAATGTTGACCTAGTGGATCACGAATGGGGATTGGACTCCGAGGTGACAGAGGGTATCTCCCAACAATGGAGAGAACCATGACTCAATCTGTTTGCCCCCTTAGAAGACTTGCATTGTCACAGTCTTTTCACATTGAAGTTCCCAAGGCAGTTTTCCCTTGCAGATGCCTTCCACCAGCATTTGAGGGTCAAGACTCCTGTTTGTCTTTCTGCCCTCCCTCTCCATCCCAGTCAAAAGTGAACATGCCCAATACATGATAGTGGCTCTAGACTGGGCAAGAAGAATGTAGAACCCAGAACTTCTGCCCATGAGAAAATGTCCTCCAATATGGCTGCCCCTTTGGGAGGAACTGCTGTTGCTACAGCAGGGCAGAGCAGGGCAGAGTCTTACACCTGAGCCTACATCTCCAAGTGTGGAGATTGAACAGAGACAATTGATAGCTGTTGATCTTCCCCCTGAAGTGATCACTATCATCCTAGGAGCCAGGTGTCAGTCTACTAAATCTATTTACACAAGACACCGGGAGAAGTCTGTTGTCTAGTGTTCCTTCCCATACATCAAATCCCCAAAAACATTTATCAGATGTTCTTCTGTTTTCTTTGCCCTTAGCCCAGCAAGGCCTTAAATATTTCTTAGGCTTATCTGATCAGCAATCCTTCTTCAAGTCACCCGTTGTGATGTATTTGTTGAAGGGGCTGATCCATATGCAGGCAAACATGTTTCAGAGCCGCATTATGCCACTTAATGAGGTGCAAAGGAATTGCTATGAACGTTTCCAGATCCAGTGTAATGCATGGGGGGAATTTACAAGATGAGGAATCTGCAGTAAAATGGTTTCTACCAGAAAAGGTGTTACTGAAGTTGTTTGTTCATTTCTACTTTAACTTTGTGGACTACATATAAATCAACATCTTACAACATCTAAGTTTGAAATGTATTATTTATATACAAGTGTCACTTATTGATCACATATAAGACATAATATGTGACTTATTAATATACACAATTACTGATGTGTCAGTTAATGTTTAAAATTCACTTCTACGCTGAGCTCCTGGGAACATGAGCCTGACAGAGATGCTTAACCATCCACAAGTGCAATACCAGGAAAAAACACTATTCTCTACCAAGCTGCCATATCTGCCCTTCACAGATCAATAGGACAAGATTGTTGGTCGAATATAGAACAACTTTTCAAATAGGAGATCAAGACCAGCCAGCAGCTTCTCTCCTAGACAATTACTATTGATTGCAAATCTTCAGGCAACAGTTAATAACGTGTGGGTGCTTGTTCCTGATACAGATACTCTCCAACCCACGTATCAGCCTACAGGTACCCCAGTTGAATCCCTTTACCTCCTTCCAATCCATCTGCAACCATGGTCTTTATGAGAGAAGATACCATTGGTGGGTAGGACCTCTTCCCTCCATTCAACAGCGTATTTTACCCTCCCATATGTCAATCCTCTGCATAATGGTCAGATTGCTGCAGTTTTGTGAGGTGCCATTCATTTGGGATGTGAGGAGTTGGGCATGCGAAGATTCAGTTCTCTGGGAAGATCAGTATTTTTTTAACAGTCCTCTGTGAGGGGGTGTTGGTAATGACCATCTTTAGCATTGTGTATCCACAGAGTTTTGACTTGACTATTGTTACTGGCTGTTGTTTGTACATTTCACTCCTGCTAACCAGTGATAAAGTGCCTGCCCTCCCTCTTTCAACATGATGAAATTGCTACACCCCCGACTGGCATATTTAACATAGTTAGAAGTCCCCAGTATATAATACAAAAGTGTAACAAGGGCCTGTAAATTAAATCTCACAAGTGGACTGCAGCATCCATTGTGCCATCCGCTACAGTGAAAGTCTCGACATGACTGCAGGTCTACAATTTTCCATCTGGATGTGCAGTTTTAAAACTGCAAATTCAACCTGTCAAAATAAGCTCTTTTGACAGGCCTAAAACATCCTTTTAAATATTAATACCCCACACCTAAGTAGGCCTTATCTCCCATAAAACAGGGTACACAGTATTTAAAAGTATGACATGTAAAAGATTAATTTAATTGTAAACATCTACTCACAGTGAAACATCTGCAAAAGGTTTTGTTTTTTTACTGTATCAGGTTTGGCTGTTCCATAGGAAAGCATTGGATACAATATTACATTTTTTAATGGTAGGAAACTGCTACAAATCTTTACCCACCCCAGTCCCTGACTCTCATGGGCTGAGTAACTATGCACAAAGTGGGCCATCGTGGGTGCCGTGCCATACTTTGGGAGAGGGCCGTGGGGTGGCAGTGCTCATGCTGCCACCTTCTGACGCCTTCCTGGGGAGAGACTTGACCGAATGGATACTCCCAGACTGAGTTCTTTTTTTACCTCCATTCCCTTTCTCTCTCTCACCCCACCTTAGTAGGAAAGTAGAGTTAAGAGTGCTGATTCGGGATAGACAATCAGCAGTGCCCAAACTGAAGAGAACGACCGGTGCTGTATCTGAGCAGTGGCAGTCTCTACCCCTCAACCCCGAATACAGGGCACTGGATCTGGCTCGGAGCCTCGGCCCCTGTGGGTGTGTTTACTCTGACTTTACCATTTGCTGTGGCGATCTCTCTTAGACAGCTGTTGAGCATGCTTCAGGGGGCAGTGAGGGAGAGAGGGAGTGGAGACTGGTAAAGCCTCCCCTATATTCATGGGACACATAGACTAGAATAGCTGAAGGGATCTTCTATTGTAGGGGAACTGGGAGTCACCATATCTTCCTTCTTTTGACGGTCTCCCTGATGGACCCTCTGGATCCACCCAAGATGCTTAAGGACAAGGCCACTCACCATTTACAGGCGACAATGGACAGATATGCTAAGGCCTCAAATGATGCAGTGGCAGCTGTAGCACCCCAGATTAAGAACTTACCTGACAGTACCGGGAGAAATGATACCACAGACAATATAGGACTCCAAAACATAGCTGGAGCTCAAAATGGATAAAATCAAGGTTGATGACTCACTCCTGAGGCAGGACCTAAAGAAAGCAGTAGATCATGTAACTGAGGTAGAGAAATGGCTGGGCACAGACCATCTGCACCATCCTGGTGCACCCGAAGGAAACTCCAAAATTCACCAAGGAGAGTGCTGGAGATGCATGGGTCGTGGGTATTTCAGAGACTGGACTGATGCGGAGGACTTGGCATTTCCTGGCTGTTAAAAACTTGGAGCCTTACAGCAGAGCTGTACGCTGATGTTCTCTGCTAAGTTGCCTACTTTGAATCTGTCAACCTGGAACTGGGTGGAGGATAGGAAGGCCCACAGTCTGTTCGAAGGGAGCCTGGTAGACAAGCTCCTTACAGCCCCCGCCCTAGGTAAAACAGGACAATATCATGGTGGGCTGGGGGTAGGAGAATTCCAATGAGTGGGGTGACCCTGCTCCCCCACCTCCTGGGGGCCCCTGGCTCAGGGTACTAACAGTGCCCTGGGCATAAATTATGTCCCACACGCCCCAAACTTTGCCTAACTAGAGACACTTGAACACTTAGTATCAAATCATACAACTTTTGGGGGCCTCTGGCAACTGCAGTCCACACTCCATGGCTTTGATACACTCTTGTGTTGGCTCACCATGATCCAGTTCACAGGAAAGATAATTGGTGGACTGCATTGTCCATAGATTGAGATGGGCAAATTGAGCCTGGCTAGGGACATCTCCATGTCCTCTTTTGTTTTGGATATTCTCTTTCTTGTTGGCTTTTCTTGTTGCTTAAAGGGAGACAGATGCTTTGAGGATGGAAGCATGGGGAGGGGGACATTGGGTGCCACAGGCCGGCTCTGGAGGACTCATTTTACCTCATGCAGCAAGCAACTCCAGGTATTCTTGTCATGTAAGCCTCAACTAGCAAGGTGAACGCTGATACTTTCCATTCTGCTCCTCCAAGTATGAAGTTCAAAATCATTGATGCCTTGGGAAAAATAGTTTTTTCTGTCCTTGAGGTCTAGCTGTACAGTCAAACGCTGTGTGCCTCTTGGACTGCTACATTCATTGCTATCTGGAAGATGGCAAGCAAGATCTTGCCTGTATTCCCTGAGGATTTTACAACTTTTCTGCCTAGACTGTACGTAGCATTCAGGACATAGCTAAATATCTCCTGAGGGCTAGTCTGAAAACGAAAGATTTTGTCACATGGGCATCAGTGTTATTTGACACTGTGCTTGGATGCATGCAATGTTTTTCTGGGGACGTGCAGGCTTTCCTGATGAAAAAGCCTTTTGGATGGAGCCAGCCTCTTACGTGAGAAAGTGGATTCTCCCCTGGAGCAGCGTAAGTACAGTATAGCTTTGGGCCTTCTTTCTCCCACTTTCTCGCAGTTTCGCCAACAAAATATACAATATCAGATGTTCCGAGGTTACTCAAAGGGCATTGCCTGTCATTAGAGACTGTCCTTGCAACCTGTTCAATCACCAGTCCAGCCAGTTTGTGGATCCAAGGAAAGCAGCCACCAGCACATGCAGCATTCCTCCTCTTAAGCCTTGTCTTCTACAGCTACTGACAAGCTGCATACATTTCCCTCCAAAGGTCTTTCAGGCCTGGTAGGAAACAGAATTATTTTATGCCTTCCCTCCTGGTGAGTAGTTACTTTGGGCTAACAGCTTCTTCAGCTTGTCCAGTTTGGTTTATACCCTCGCTTTTATTGTCTACCCCTCCCCACAATCTTCCTGTTCTTGTCAGACATTGCAGGCTTTACCAATATCTGCGCCAGAAAAGATCAGATGTTGGTTTCCAAGAATGCAATTGAGATAGTACCTGACATGCAGAGGGTCACACATTGCTACTTTTGGTAATTTCTGGTTCCCAAGAAGGATGGAGGGTGCTGAGGCTGATACTAGACGACAAGAGTTTGTACACCTTCCTCAGGAATGACAAATTTCAGATGCTGACTCACATTGGTTTGTGATTGTTCAAAACCCTTTCAAATCACTGTCCTGCCTTTCAGCCTTCCTTCTGAGTCCCATTAGTTCACAAAGGTGATGTTGGTGGTAACTGCCTATCTTTGCAGTCCTTGAGATACAGGAGATACAGTATAGCTACAGGTCACTCTTTGGGCCTTCTTTCTCCCACTTTCTCGCAGTTTCACCAACAAAATATACTATATCAGATGTTCCGAGATTACTCAAAGGGCATTGCCTGTCATCAGAGACTGTCCTTGCAACCTGTTCAATTACCAGTCCTGCCAGTTTGTGGATCCAAGGAACGCAGTCACCAGCAAATGCAGCAGTCCTCCTCTTAAGCCTTGTCTTCTACAGCTACTGGCAAGCTGCATAAGTTTCCCTCCAAAGGTCTGGTTCCCAAGAAGGATGGAGGTTGACTCACATTGGTTTGTGATGGTTCAGAACCCTTTCAAATCACTGTCCTGCCTTTCAGCCTTCCTTCTGAGTCCCATTAGTTCACAAAGGTGATATTGGTGGTAACTGCCTATCTTTGCAGTCCTTGAGATACAGGAATTCTCGTGCTTCTAAGACTGGCTGTTGAAGTCAGGTTCTCTAAGGTAGTCTTGGAATATCTGTAGGTGACCATTTCATTGCTGTCTACCCCAGAGTTTTTGATCAACAAACCGAAACCATGTAGAAGATTTTCTTTAAAAGGATCATCCTGGAGAGCGCAGGTTTATAGGCCTTTCTGCCCTTGCAATGAGTCTGTAACATTTAGGCAATGATAGATATGTTTTGGACACAAGTCCTGTTTTTTCTGAGGTGATTCTGAGGTTTCATGGCCTCCTGGCTTTGTGTATTGTGCTGGTGTCTCATGTCAGTTGGCACATGTGTGCCCTGCAGTGTAACATTTGCCTTCAGTGGACACAGCACTGGGAGTGCCAGATGGACAACATCTACACCTCGTGCGGAATCTCCAGTGGTGGATGTCAGCCTAACGGGCAGCAGGTCATTTTTCTTACCTCATCCGGACATCTGTGTTGACAGAGATGCCCATACTAGGCTGGGTTGTTCACCTAGGAGAAGTGGACATAAGAGGCCTTTGGTTTCCATTGGAGCAGCTCCACCACATTAACATTCTGGAGCTGCGAGACATCTGTCTGGACCTTAAAACCTTTTTGCCTTCCATGAAGTTCAAGTCTGCCCCGATCCTGAAGGACCATATGACATTTAGATGGTACTGCAACAACAAGGGTGGTGTGGGTTCCAGCGCCCCCTGTCTAGAAGGTGACATGCTTTTAATGTGGCTGGATCCTCGTGGGATATCCCTAACAGTTCATCACCTAGCAGTTTCACTGAATATCAGAGTGAGCAAGCTCAGTAGGGTCATCTTGATGATCACAGATAGTCTCTGCTCCAGGAGGTAGTGCATTATGCAGTATATTAATGTACATCACGTAACCTTCAAACACTTCTTGTTGCACAGCAATTGCAACTAAACATTCAGGAGCCTACTGCATACTGCATTTGTAGTACATTTAGTAGTACTAAATTAGTACTGCTCATATACATCAAAATGCAATTTGCAAACCTAGGTGCTGTGATCTCTGTCTTCACCTCACATATCTTTTCTATGTGGAGATCACAGGCACTATTGTGGAGATCTCTGTGCACGTATTTACACTTTTTTGTAGTGAATGTGGGAGTGTCAGGAAAATTGGAAAACCACCTAGATGGGAGAGTCTAGGGAGGAGTAAGGGGTGGTTTAGGGAGGAACATGCAAAAACAAAACACCCAGCCACACACTGGTAAGTAAGCCCATTGCTAGTCTGAAAATATACTTCTAAAGTTTCTGCAACTAAAAAGGAACCAAAACAGTCATTAATGTAATCCAGGCCAGCCTTAGAATAAGTCCATTACTACCCATGGCCACTCACAAGTCCTGCAGTACTGTCCTAAAAAACAAAAATGTAAGATGCTAAAATAACATAACCCCATAAGAAATAATGGTAAATAAATACAATTATTTCGACCTTTAAAATAAATGTGTAAATATTGTTTAACTTGAAAACTATTTATATAATTATATATACTATTTAAAAATGCAACAATAAATACTTTAACACTAAAATTATAATGTTAAAACTGTTGCTAAAAATCATTAGTATTTCAAATTCATGTAACTGTAAATTCATTTTAATCCACATTAAGTAATTTTAATGTAGATGGGATTTTTTAACATGTATTGCTCAGAGTTTATTATTTAAATACATCTATTTTAACTTTTCAACGTACATTTAGGTTAATGTGCTATCATTTATTTTATGAATTCTAAATTAAAAATAAATACATACAAATATTTTAAATCAAAATGTCAAAATATTTGTAATAATTTGTTTAACGTTTTAAAAACTTTAATATATTTTCCTATACTTTATCATATGGAGGTCTCAGCACTGGTGGCAGATACTTCTAACTATGTGCGAAAAGTTAAGAGTAGTAACTTTTGCTCTTAAATCCTATTCTAGGAAGTTCCACCACAGGGTGGAGACTTGAAGGTCTACACCTAGAAGTAACTTTAAACACAGGAATGACTCGCAAATATAATATAAAGTCACTTCTAGGTGCAGGAGTAGATTTACACATAAGTAAATCTTGACATGTGAATTTACCTTTGTGAATATGGCCCTCAATGTGTTATTTTTCAGTGCCAGGTAGAGAAGATTTCATAAACCTCTGATAGTATTTGATTTAGTTATATTCTAGTGAAGCCTCATTAGAAAAAGTGACTATACAAATCCAGACAATAGACCAATGTAAATATAGGTACAAAACAAATGATGCTTTTCCAAATGACCTAATCTAAACAAAAAGAATATGCTGGTCCAATTTTTGCATTAGTGGTATTTCAATCTGTAATTGTTAGGTCATGGTCAGGAAGTTATTTAACAGTATCAGGGGGCAGCTTCAGGGATGAGGAAAAGGGGAGGTATTTGATCATTAGGATCATAGCCCTATGAAGGGGTCTAATTTTATAGCCAAGGTTTTCTAGCAATTGGAAATGAGTAGAAAGTGCCAGGATGATCCCTGTTACCTAAGAGAGTAGTAATGAATCGGATATAGCTAATTAATATATAAACACCTAGTGTAGTGACAGTCAGTATCCACTGATTTAACATGAATAATATTCAGATGAACTAATAGGAGTTTAGACTATTGTGCATCTGAATACAACAACCTTCACCTATTAGCAGAAACTGAGTAACGTGCATTCTCATAAGAAGCAGATAAGGGCATGCATTTCGTATGACTGCTGAACCACTAGTCTACAAAACAAAGTATGATGAAAATACTAAAGGATAGGCATGTGCTGTATCATAAGTTTAAATTGCAAATAAAGGAAGATATTTTTACCTGCAGATGACACAAGGATGATTAATTTCTCTTGGTGCAGCTCTGCACTCTTCAGGGTCCACACAGGAAAGCAGATGCAGGTGAATGAATGCACCACCATTGAGGGATTTAAAGATAGTGGTTGCACTGTGGATATATGAAGGGCCATTGGTCATTGTGAAATCACACTCTGAGGCTTGCAGAATTGAAGGGGGTTATGTATTCCTATAAAATAAACATGGACAAGATCATTTTCATATGACTATTCATTCCTGGTAGGCATAGGGATATTACCTATAAAAGGAAAATTGGAATGGGGTTCCTAGGAAATGTAGAATATGCACAGTGCATTCTTAGTATAGTTGTGAAGTGCTGTAGTTATCAGGATTAAAATGCCTCCATAGAGGTCAAGCTGCCATCCTGGAAGCAATGTGATTATTGTACAACACTAACGGACATTGTATTGAATTATATTGTATTGTATTGTAAGGTATTTGTAAAGCATGTTCCGGCCATAGCATCTAAGCGCTGACGAGAACCGGTGAGTCACAAAAATACAAAACAGAAAGGAAACCATCACCACGACTGTTTCTTAGTCACCGCCTC
The DNA here is from genome assembly GCF_031143425.1 of Pleurodeles waltl. NCBI lineage: Eukaryota > Metazoa > Chordata > Amphibia > Caudata > Salamandridae > Pleurodeles > Pleurodeles waltl. The sequence continues at coordinate 607,817,867 of NC_090444.1, read as the reverse complement.
CCTAATGGGAGAACAGCCAAGTTTTCAATTGCTTTCTGAAATGAAAGTATAACTCTACCTGCCTGATAGCAAGAGGGAGGACGTTCCAGAGTCTAGCTGCCCCCACCGAGGAGGCTTTGTCCTCCTATGTCCCCCTATGGCAGCAAGGCACAGAGACGAGCTGCAGAGAAGAAGATCTAAGCAGCCGGGCTGGCTGATAGGGCTGCAAAGCCAAACTAAGTAATCGCAGCCACCTTGATGGTGGGCCTTATAGGTTGAGCAGAGTGTCTTAAACGTTATACGTTTTTCCACCGGAAACGTAGTTGTCCAAGACTCCTGCTGGCTGATGCGAAGCGTGGTAGATCTAGGACCAAACGGGCCGCCGCATTCTTAATAAGCTGTAGCCTATGGAGTGCGGACTTGCTGATAATTAACATTAAGGCATTGCAGTAATCCAGTTTAGACATCACAAGCGCCAGGACAACCACAATTTTCAGGTCTCCCTGAATAAAGGGAAACATTTTCTTAAGCATTCTCAATGCCCAGTAACAACATTTAACTGTCTGGTTAACTTGTTGCTCAAATGAAAGAGATCTGTCAAACACAATGCCCAGGTTTCTGGCAGAGGAGCACGCAGCTGGGCACTCGCTACAGGACTCTGGCCACCAGTGGGGGCTCCATAATTTAGTATCTACGCCAAAAAAAAAATTATTTCTGTCTTTTCCCCATTAAGTTTGAGCCAATTGCTGCTCATCCAGCTGCTGATCTCTCTCATGCATTGATAGAATCTGTCTGCCACCTCCTCCCAATTGTGAGAGACTGGAATAATCAGCTGAGTATCGTCCACATAAGACACTACTTGAAAGCCGAATGAATGCACCAGTCTGGCCAGTTGTGCCACGTAAAGATTAAACAAAGTAGGGCTGAGCGAGGACCCCTGTGGAATCCCACACGGTAGTTGAAATGAAATAGCCCTGTAATCTCCGCAGTACACTGTGATTAATCTATTTGTGAGAAAAGACTTGAGAATGTTAAATGCCCTACCTCTAACTCCCGCCTGATGCAAACGCTGCGTTGCGGGGATATGGTGTCGAACACCACAGAAAGATCCAGTAGGACAAGGATGGCGCCCTCCCCCTGATCCACTCTTCTGCAAATTATATCAGCTGAGGATATCAGAGCAGATTCCGTGCTATGAGCTTGTCGGAACCCGTGTTGAGAGGGATCAAATCCTCCATTGGCCTGTAGAATGTCAGCCAATTCAGTATTAAGATGTTTTTCTAGAATCTTGGCCGTGGTGGGTAATAGGGAGATTGGTCGTAATTTTTTTTAATTGTTATATTCCCTGCCTGGTTTCTTTGTAAGAGGGATCACAATGGATTCCTTCCAGGCAGGGGGAAATACACCCTTCCCCAAGGATGTCAGCATACACTGGTTCCAAGGCAGCCAAAACCAAGTCCTGTACTAACTTTAGTATCCGCGGGGGACAGGGGTCATTCGGTGAGCCAGACTTGACTCTTGCCAACAGTTCGGTAATTCTTTTGGCCGATAAGGGTGAAAAACTGGTCAACCTAGGATTGGAATCTGAGAGCGAGATTCTCTCCAGATCGCCTCCATCCCATTCCAAGGGGGTTGTGCAAAATTTACATACAGCTGAACAATTTTATTCTTGAAAAAGTCAGCGACTCTTTGGCAGAAGGAGGGGAAATTCTCCAGACCTGCAGAGGCGGGTGGGAGGGTTAGGGTTCGGACCACTTTGAAGAGTTCCCCCAGTGATCTCTGTGCTTCTCTGATTTTGCGAGAGAAGTATTCTGTTTTAGCTTTTTTGATAGCTCATTTATATTTCTCAAGGGAGGCCCTGAGTTTACCTCTCTCCATCATGGTCTTATGTGCCTGCCATCTACGTTCCTGACTATGGTATAGACTCTGCACATTTTTAAGTTCCTCTGAGTACCATGGAGCTGAAGGGGTGCGCCCGGCTTGGGACCTAATTTGGCCAGGGAGGCCAGTGTGCCAATGGCCACTCTAAGCCCCGTTTCAAAAGCCTCCAGCTTAGGAAAACCCTGTGCTCTTGCCTGATCCCAACCAGACTTAAAGCCCTGGCCAGGCTCGCCTCCTCCACCTTGTGCCATGGCCTGCCGAGCCTGGGAGCAAGGGGCGCTTTGGTGGCTAATGATGTGCCGGCTACCTTAAAGGTCAACAGATGGTGATCTTTCCAGTCCAAGGTCATGTTATCTAGCCTGGTAAAATGCCAGATGAAAATGCCATCCAGCGTGTGTCCAGCACTGTGTGAGGGGGCGTGGTCGGAGAGATCCCAGTCAAGACTTGACATCAGGCCTAGGAACTCTCTAGTGGCTGAGTCAAGATTGTCTTCCAGATGGAGATTAAAGTCACCTAATACAACAGCTTTGGGAGACAGGGCAATAGGTTTGATTATACCCGGCCATGCGGAAATAAAGTAATTCTTGAACATCTTAACTTTGTGTTCCAGTGCCCCATCCTCCTATAATCTGCCCAGGTGAACAACATAGAGGTGTGGGAATCACCTAGTGGCTTTAACATGGAAATGTAGAATATAGATTTGTTTTAGCAACAGGGATTTGAACAAGGCTACCAACCCCAGGTATAATAGCTCATTCATGAAAAATAATTTCAGAAAACAGTATTAGAACTTGTCTGGAGTGTTTGCTTGACAGTCACACATTTAAACCTTGCAAGGAGCTTGCTGATGTTTGTTATCACTAAATCTTTTATATGTTCTTGGCTTCTTCTAAGTGCACTTTCATGTTTGTGGCTTGTCTTGAGTAACCTGTTGTGTAATTCATACATGGGAGCCACTGATGTTCATAGCCTAGTGGGCAGGTTCAATACTTGGTAACCCAGAGTGCAATTGAAGGGAAAGCAAATGGTGAAGTGGAGCGTGTTGCAGTTTGTGAACTGTGCTGACCTTAGTATGTCCCCCTAGTCCACCTCTTCAAAAAGAATTGGATGCAATGTTTTAATAATTACTTATTTTCACTCTAGTCATCTTTTCAACAATGAAAATTGGGGGATAACATTCTGCAAATACCCATGGTGGTACAGAAAGTGAATAAAATAATAGATGAAAACTGTTGTCTCCTATTTGAGATCATCTTCTGCAGAGTAGTTATGCTGTCCAGGAAAATATCAGCTGTTATGCTTTATTTGATCAAATATTGTGTGGCTGATGTTTCAGTATCCCGGTCTCCACCTCCACCTGCAGTTTCTACATAAGGTCTAAGAATAGTGTTTATTCACGTCTCGAGCAAAATCTTTCAAAAGAGCTAAGAGGTGGCCATGTAATGCTGCAAGCCAGTGCTGACATAAAACCCAAAGCTGTTTTACAATTTGAATGCAAAATGTAACACTGTTCATGTACGCTGTCAGTGTGCCTTTTTAAAGTTAGGCGTAGCTCAATAATGCTTAAGGCTAAAATGTAATTGTTACACCCTTACAAACTCATATCACAAGTGATTATTCAGACAGTCTAAATATGTCAAAAGTGGCACAATTGTAATAGTACATTTGGGTCTAACGTTGGTTTACGGAGTAAGAACCTTACTAAAGAAAATAAAAATCATTAGTCAGCGTATCATCTTCTCCAGCCTATGTGCCAGTGCCAGCGCAGGTGCTTTAATAAAAGTTATTAATAAAATGTTTATGTATTTTTAATAATACGTTTATGTAGAAAATGTAATAACGCAGAAAAGAATGCACACCTTTGAAAATGTGACCAGGAAGAATGGCCACCAATGTTAACGAAATGTACTAATCAATGATTAATACTTATGAAATATTGGATATGTGTTAGACTAATGCAGTTATATGTCATATCAAGGGTTATGAATTAAGCCTTAGCTTTATTAATTGTAAGCCTTAAGTTAGCGAGTGTCTTGGCCTTTTTGCCAGGCCTCATGTAAAAGCTGTATTTCTTAGCGTTTAATAAAAATGCTGACCAAGCGAATTAAACTGTGAAATGTCTATTGTATTGTTTAAATGTGCTCATAACTGAAGCTTTTTGTGTGAACCGGCTACTAAGAAATGATGTTCTTGCTGATACAACATTTTATGTGTAATGTTTGTGAGACTGACTTTCCCAGGACAAGAACAATGAAGATACTGACTAGAGTAGAAGCGGCAACAATATTGTTACCTGACAAGCTGGATGATGAGGACATCTCAAGATGAACCAATGCAGAAGTTCTAAATTTGCCCCTTTCAGGTAGAACAGTTCAGGTTGTGTAAGTAGCAAACCAGTATTTGACAAACCCGATTACAGATCCAGTTCAAGTTGAGATTGGAAATTTTCAGGGATTGCATAAATTTGTAGTCTGCGATTCAAGTCCGGTATCCCTACTAGGAAGAGACTTGTTGTGTAAAACAAAGTGTTTGATTACTTGTTCAAATGATGGGATGGAGATTCAGACGAATAGTGATGATGAAGAACAAGCCCCAGAGATAGAATCTGAATCTACGAATGAGGAGTACTCTTTGATTGAGTTTTTCCCAATGTTCGCAGTGCATGAGCTTCATCCTGATTTGCAGGGAACGGTAAAGGAGAAAGTGTGGGATTTGACAGGAAAGGAAGTAGGTTTGATTAAGGGAATTGAGCCAGTCAAAGTTACCATAAAACCGAATGGAGACTTTCCTCAACTTCCACAGTACCACATGCTGCAAGATGTTCTGATGAAAGTGGCTCAGATAATTGCAGACTTTGTAAAGGAAGGGGTTCTGAAAGAAGTATTGAGCAGTCCATGTAATTCACCAATAATGGGTTTGAAGAAGACCTGTGGGAAAGTTTAGCTTGTTCAGGATTTGAGAAAAATAAATGAGATTGTGGTCAAATGTTGTCCCGTGGTGCCAAATCCAGCTGTGATAATGTTCCAGATTCCATGTGGTGCCGAGTGGTTCACTGTCATTGATTTGTCACAAGCATTCTTTTCTGTGCCTCTTCATGAGGATAGCCAGTTTCTCTTTTGTTTTAAATTTCTGGATCAAGTCTATTGCTGGTGGAGAATTCCTCAAGGGTATTCAGAGTCACCTTCCATATTCAATCAGATCATGAAAAACAATTGGAGTCTTTGGAATTGCCTTTCCAATCGACCTTGATGCAGCACATTGATGACTTACTGATTGCGTCCAAAACAAGGGATGAGTGCAAGTATGATACAATTGCCCTGTTGAACCATTTGGGAAAGAATGGTCATAAAGTGTCTCCGCTGAAATTACAATTTTGTCAGAAAGTAGTGAAGGATTAAGGTCACCAGATTGAGAAGGGTTCATGATAGATAACCAGAGAGAGGATTACAACAATATTGCAGACAAGTCTTCCAACCACACAGAGATATGTCAGGATGTTTCTGGGAATAATGGAATATTGTCCCCAGTGGATTGCCGTGGTGAAATGCAGTGCGCATCTGAAGTCGCAGGTCTATGTGACATTGGGAAATGGATATGCAGATCAAGTCACAAGGTTTTGCACATCAACTGTATATCATTCAAAGACAAGTGGGAAATGTTACCTGAAGAAGATGAAACTTGTACAAGCTATGAATTGAAAATAATTGACACTTTTGAAGAATTAAAATTGTTGCAGAATAATGTTGTCAGGGTGGAAAAACGTTCATGGAGCAAAATGAAATGTGTACAAAGACAAGATGAATTGTGGGTTTCTGAGGAGGTTCAATTGGTTTAGCCTGTTGTCTCAAATGGTGAGGTACTATCATGGTCAAGCACTTATTGGGAGGGATGCCATGGTTCATTTGTTCAAACATGATTGGTTTAATCCAAAGTTTAGACAAGTTGCTGAAGCCCTTTGCCATTGTTGTGTCATTTGCCAACAACTAAATGCAGGGAAAGAGACAGTGGTTAATTTGAGCCACATTGGAAGAGCGGGAGGTCTATCCAGCAGAATGCAAATGAATTTTATTGAGATGCCTGTGTGTGGAGGTTTGAGATATGTGTTGGTGATTGTATGCATCTTTAGTCATTGGATTGAAGCATACCCTACACAAAGAAATGAAGCAAAACTACTTCTTAGGGAGCTGATACTGCATTTCAGGTTTCCGGTCTCTTTCGAATCAGATAGGGGAAGACACTTCAACAATGAAGTAATTAAATTACTGTGTGCAACATTGAACATTGAGCAGAAGTTGCATTGTAGTTACCGCCCTGAAGCATCAGGACTAGTCGAACAGATGAATGGTACCTTGAAGTCAAGAGTTGCAAAGCTGTGTACGGCTACGAATTTGAATTGGCCTGACATATTGCCTTTAGTGTTGATGTCAATGAGAAACACACCTAACAGGAAGACAGGGCTGTCGCCACATGAGAGCCTCATGGGCAGAGCAATAAGGTTACCAACATTACAGATGATATGGTGTTGGCTTACTGCAAAGGTCTAGCTGATATGGTCCGCTCGTTTTCTCAGCAGGTGGAGGCCACCACACTGCCACCGATCCATGACCCAGGGCACAACCTGAGACCTGGGGACTGGGTTGTCGTCTGAAAGCTTGTGAGAAAGACGTGTTTGGAGCCTCATTGGAAGGGACCACACCAAGTGGTCTTGACTGCTACTACAGCTGTGAAGTGTGCTGGAATTCCAAACTGGATCCACGTAAGTCACACAAAGAAAGTGGCATGTCCACTGGATCATGAAGAAGCGTTGTTGAGAGTACCAACAACGGTGAAACAAGTCTTAGGGCCAGAAGGAGAACAAAGGGGAACTGAGACCAGATCTGAGCTCAATGAGGACGGTTCAGTCACTCCTGTGTGAGACAAGGAAGGAGACCTCCAGGAGGGTGACGGAGAGCCTATCTCAATTGAAGCAGCAGGAGAGCCTAGTCAGAGGAGGGCTTTCCCAGAAGCAGACGATCTTGAGAGACAAAAGGAGCAATTGCCAGACCCAGAAGGGGAAGGAGTTGAGGTGGATCAAAGTCAAAGTGATCTGACTCCTCCTGAACCGGTTGCAGGTCCATCAAGAGAAAACAGCATTGAACAAGGAAAAGGTTCAAGTTCAATTCTGAAGAGAAACCTGACAAAGGGTCCACTGAAAGGAGATAAGTGGCTGGAATCACAAGTGGAGAAAGGTAAAGAGGTGGTTGTTGAACCAACAATCGTAGAAGAAATAGATACCACAAGGAAAGAAGATCTAAGTGAAGGAAAGCTGAATGGTGATCGAAAATTGAAGAGATAGAGAATAGCAAGTCGAAGATATGCAGGTCCTGAATGGGCATATGCAACTACTAATGAACGGCAGCAAGAGTTTTTGTCTTTTTGTTTTGATAGAGACGTTCCCGGTTATGTTTTTGGCACGTGAAGGAAGCTAGGGCCAGATGTAGCAATATTCCAAATTGCGAGTTGCAATTTGCGAGTCCCAGCGACTTGCAAATTGCAACTCGCAATTTGGAATGCAGAAAGGTGTCTCAGACACCTTCTGCGGGTCGCTATGGGGTCGCAAAGACCCACCTCATTATTATTAATGAGGTGGGTCGCAATTTGCGACCCCATAGCGAGTCAGGGCACTCACTGGGATGGTGGCCTGCTGGGAACAGCAGACCACCATGTCCGTGACTGCTTTTAAATAAAGCAGTTTTTTTTTTTTCAAAGTGCAACCCGTTTTCCTTAAAGGAAAACGAGCTGCACTTTGAAAATTACACCGAAACCTTTTGTTTCGCTATTTTTCAGGGCAGGTAGTGGTCCATTTTTTGTGCCAGACACAAAGGGGAAGGGGTCCCATGGGACCCCTTCCCGTTTGCGCCTGGGTTACCATCCACTTCAAGTGGATGGTAACTGCGCTTTCATTTGCGACCGCAATCGCGGTCGCAAATGAAGATGCATACCATTGCGACTCGCAAATAGGAAGGGAACACCCCTTCCTATTTGCGACTGGGAAATGCATTTTGCGAGTCGGTTCCGACTCGCAAAATGCATTTCAACATAGCAAAGTGGCTTTAGCGACTCGCAAATGGCGTTTTTCGCCATTTGCGAGTCGCTAAACCTTTGCTACATCTGGCCCCTAATGAACTGAACTGTTGAAACAATCTGAGAGAAAAATTTAGAGAAAGAGACTGTTGAAAGTAACTGGAAGAGACATTGATAAACTGATCTGACTTTTGAAACCGGAATTTGACAAAGCTGCTAACCGATTTTGACAAGGGATCCTGGAAGTGAAACTGAACTTCTGAAAGAAGAGTTGTCTACTTTTGATTTTGCTGTAAGTTTTTCTGATTTCTTCTGCTTTCTGATTCTTTACAGATCATGAGTAACACTAGTGAACAAGGTAGGGATGCTAGGCGCTGTAAATATATGAGCATTGGTTTGGCGGTTATGTGTGGGATATTGTTTGTGGTGTTGATTGTGGGTATGTCTGTTCCTGATAAGATACTTCTGCTTTTAAAATGACCACTGCACTAACGGCGTTAGAAAAGTTTAGGTTAGATGAGAAATATTTACATGAGGATCCTAATGCGCAGGGAGAACTTTCTTCTAACGTTTTCTATCGCTTATTGAGTTAGTATGTTGAGACAATGGATGCGAAGAATTGTTTTGTGTGTACGCAGACTCCTTCATCATTCAAGGAAGGAGTCACCTATCATAGCTTGCCTCTAACATACGGGACAAGTTGTAGTCTGTTACTAACACGGTTTTATAACCAGGAGTACATCCAGTATTTTTACTCAAATTACGGTTTGTGTTTTCGTTTGTTCCTATAATTAGATATTGGAGTAGAGTAGCTAAAGATAATGACATAGCCACAGTTCGAGAGTTCTTTGAACCTACATTGATGTTTGGCACAGCTTATGCGCATAGAAATAATTTGACATGCTTGCTTACACCTTTAGAGAAAAGCTTCTTAGATCACACAGATGACAGGAGAAAAGCATTAAAAGAGAAATTAGAACAAGGCTTAGAGAAAAGGACTTACAAGATTGATTATGCTATTAGTGCAATTAAACCGCAAGGGAAATTAACTTTAGATGCACAACACCTAGGGAAACTTTATATATACAGGCCTAAATTGCGCACCAACATTTTATTTGTGGGAACAAGTGAATGTAGGCATGTGTTTTTGTTTCAGAGTAAATGGTATTTTATGTTAAATTGACAGGACCCTGCAATTCCAGGGATTTACTACATCTGTGGACTTAATGCTTATTACCGTCTTCCAAGAGGATGGTACGGGACATGTTATTTGGGGATAGTTTTCCCAAAGATTTATCAAATGGAGGATTTGAAAAAGTTTCCGAAAGTGACTGAATTACATCATAGGAGAAAGAGGAAGGGAGTCCTCTTCTGCTCTAGTGGGAGATATATTTGCAGCAGTGATTCCTTCAGTGGGAGTCATTCTGAAATCGATTAAGATTCGAAAGTTGCTGTGGATAACATGCTGACAAATTTTTCAGGGGCCATACTCCTGATAGATACTGAATTAGCTGCTGATAGAGCTATGGCTCTTCAAAATCGTCTTGCTTTAGACATTCTTTTAGCAAAGGATGGTGGAGTCTGTAGAATGATTAATTCTAGGCATTGTTTTTCGTATATTCCAGATAATAGGAAAGAGATAAGAGACGTACTTACTAATCTGACTAATGCAAGTGCTGATTTGAAAGAATTGTAAGAACCAGGTGTTTGGGGAAAAAGGTTGTCAAAGGGTTTGCTTCAGTGGGGAATTGGCTCAGCAACATTTGGAATAGGGTTCTATTGAAAATATTACAAGGGATATTAATTGTTGTGGTTTGTCTATTGGGGATATGGGGACTGTGCAAATTATGCAAAAATATTAAAATGAAAAGTTCTAAGACTAATCAGAGAAGGGAAGAAAAGAAAAGGGAAAGATTTTACAGGGAAAATTCAAAGGGGAAAAGAAATTATGAAGAAATTAAATCGTAAAGGTTTTAGCTGATGCAACAATTTGGGGGTAATTGGTGTGATGACATATTTAGTCATCAGAGGCGGTATTGCTAGCACAGGTGCTTTATTAAAAGTTATTAATGACATTTTATGTATTTTGAATAATACGTTTATGTAGAAAATGTAATAATGTAGAAAATAATGCACACATTTGAAAATGTGATCGTGAAGAATGGCCACCAGTGTTAACAAAATGTACTGATCAATGATTAATACTTATGAAATATTGGATATGTGTTAGACTAATGCAGTAATATGTCATATCAGAGGTTAAGAATTAAGTTTTAGCTTTATTAATTGTAGGCCTTACGTTAGCGAGTGTTTTGGCCTATTTGCCAGGCCTCATGTAAAAGCAGTATTTCTTAGTGTTTAATAAGAATGCTGGCCAAGTGAATTAAACTGTGAAATGTCTATTGTATTGTTTAAATGTGCTCATAACGGAAGCTTTTTGTGGAACTGACTACTAGGACATGATGTTCTTGCTAATGCAACATTTTATGTGTAATGTGTGTGAGACTGACTTTGCCAGGACAAGAACAATGAAGATACTGACTAGAGTAGAAGCCGCAACAATATTGTTACCTGGCAAGCCGGATAATGAGGACATCGCAAGACGAACCAATCAACAATATGAAAACTGAGAAATATTAGAATTCATAGATTTGGGATATTCTTTTTATTGGACAGAGTGTGAACATACGAGTAAGTGACCAGTAGGGAATTAGGGTATAGTTTAGGTGACTTTAATATAACAACGCTCATTCTGAGAGAAGACAGCCAGTGTCCCTATTTTCTGACCGAGAGGTTATTACCTTCTTATGCGAGACGTGCTTACTTTAATGCTTAAATGGCTTTGCCCTTTTAATTTCTGACGCTAAAGCCTGATGCCTTGCTGATCAAACTGATGTCCTGAGGACGAAGACTGATTCTGCTTTGCTGATCCATACCAAGAATAGGTATATTCTGAAATGTGATTATTATGCATATTTGCTTTTCCTTTCTAGGTACCAACTGTGCTGTTTTGATAGAGCCATGTTTTCCAAATTTGTGTTAGTAAATTGTTTTGCATGAAGCCCAACATGCTGATGCTAATACGACGTTAGTTAAAGCTCCCTAGTTATGATGTCAGAGACTGATGCTTGATGAATTTCTCTGCTAAACTTCATGTACTTCATTTAATTGACGCAGCAGACTTTGCTATTGATTTGCACCAAAACTCTAGAATGTGTTGTAGTTCAAGCTTTGATTAGATTGCTTTTCTTCCGCTGCTTTGAACAACCAGTAATGTTTCTATATGTGTTCCATTTGATCTTGAGATTAATTTACATGACCTTAGCATTGTTAATATAGGGAAATAAACATTCTAAACTTTTACTAAAGGTGTTGTTATTCATGACTGAAAGGTCATGGTGCGTGACAATTACTGACTCAATTGATTACTGATGTTATTGATTACTAATGATTATTGATTATTGATTATGTACTGGAGTTATGGTAAGAACATCTTAATTGCGAGTCAAAAGGTTCATCAACCTATTCGCGTCCCCTTGTAAGTTTACTTATTAAGGTCAGGCGCGTTAACACCCGCCAATGACTAGGCAACACACAGAGCTGTAAATCACACATCATTATGCCTGCATTATTCCTGAGTGTACCTGTTAACTCCAACATTCTAAACCAAGCTTTCATTACATTACATTACATTCTAGCAATTATGTCATACTGATACAGAGTCTACTGGGAGCCAGGAAGGTTCAGTTCTAAATCATGCAAGACACTGTGGGCCTGATTTAGATCCTGGCGGATGGAATACTCTGTCACAAACATGACAGATATCCTGTCTGCCATATTATGATCTCCATAGGATAAAATGGGATCGTAATATTACAGACGGGATATCCATCATGTTTGTGATAGAGAATTCCCCTCCGCCAAGAACTAACTCAAGCCCTATATCTCTATATCAGGCCCTACAATGGTTTTTGAAAATTATTAGTTATACATATATATAGAAATATGTACAATTATAACTCTTCAATCAATCCTCTTGGCGCTTTGATCATCCGACCCAATCTGATTACGGGAAGCTGCAGACAGTCATCTTCAGGGTCAGAGATTATTAAAGATTGTAGGGAATCAGCAACAGCCAGTGAGTTTTCAGTCATTCTTTCTTTCACTATCTCAAGTTGAAGACCAATTAAACAGCCCTGAAGTGAGAAGAGTCTCTGGTAATAGACTCCCCAGGGTGCTGGGCAGTCGCCATATGTCTTTTGGTAGACACCACTTGAAAAGGTTCAGCATCATAAGGAATATCAAATTTTCTTTTATGTATCTATCAAGCGATCACAACTTCTCCTTTTCTGAACATGATGTCTTTTGCATGTCTCCTCTTGTGTGCATAAACTTTAATTTTCTGTTTGTTAACCAAGTCCCTTTAACAAAGCATGTTTTCATTTTTATTTCTTATGATGGTCCATTGGGGTAACTTGGTTGTCACTGCATTCCCAAACATCAAAGTAGAAGGATTTTTTTCTCCTGTAGGCCAGTGGGGTGTTGAACAATAAGTTCCTAGAGTAGAATTCAATACTATTTTCAAATTGAGCTTCTAAGGAGTTGCACACTGCACTCCTTTCTTCAGTGTGCTCATAAACTCTCGACAAGTCAATTGGCCTATGGCAAAAAGGTGTGATATTTTGATGTTCTATGTTTAGTTGCTCCAAAAATTCTTTAAATTCTTTACTGTTGAAGGGACGACCATTGTCGCAAAGATGCCATCAAGTTTTTCGATTACTCGTTCATGAGTCGTAGATGAAAGGTCTTCAACTAAAGGAACTCTTGAGCATTAATCTACAGTCACCATTAAATGATGCCCATTATCAAGTGGACCAAAGAAATTGATGACTTTTCTCTCCCAAGCATGGTTACGGAGTTCTGACATGTTCAGAGTGTGTTGAGTAACTGCAGACAATTCCATATGTGAGAGGGCTTGAGTTCCTTTTCAACTCTTTTGCTTAGGTATGGAAACCAAACTCGGTCTTGAAGAGTTCTCTTTGTGGCAACAATACCCCATTGACCTTTGTGAGCAACTTTAATCAATTATGATCGAGGACTCTCTGGAATCAGGATCCTTGAACCTCACAATATAACTTCTTCCTGAGTTTGGACAATTCATCTTTGAAATTGTTGTATTTTTTATATTCACCGTCATTACTGAGAGGATAAATGGTTTGTTCCACGACTGGTGTATAATTACATCTTTTAACTACAGCAGGTCACTTTCATTGTCGTGACAGTGACAATCTGGGCTAATAATACAGCAGCTGGTATACTTGACAATAAAATTGATGTAGACTTCGACCGTTTTGGATGGCGTACCTTGACCTTGTATGAGTACTCTCAAAAAGTAGTCAACAGGATTCTGATTCCCTCTTGGACAATGTATAATTGTATAATTGCACTCTTGCAATCTCAGTCCCCACCATTCAATTCAAGGAGGCATCTTGGCTTTTGGATTGCCAAAGATGGTCAGCAAAGCTTAATGATCAGTCACCAACATAAACAGCTTTCATACAGGAACACATGGAAATGTTCACAAGCCCATACCACAGACAGACTTTCTTTCCCAGGCTCTCAGTAAGCATGTTCTTTTTTTAATCAAACTTCTACTAGCATAGGCCACAATATGTTGTAGAGCATTTTGGCATCCACTACACTATGCAAGTATAGCGCCTATCTCAACTTGGCTAGAGTCGACTGCAATCCATGTATGACGTTCAGGATTAAAGCACGCCATTTCTGTTGCATTTTCAATGGCATGTTTGATTCTCTTGAAATTTTTCTCAAATTTCTTTGACCATTGAAATGAAAAGTTTTTCTTTGTCAACTCGTGTAATGGAGCACTAACTGTGGCAAAGTCTTGTATTTATCTTTAACAGTAACTGACCATTCCAAGAAAAGAGCATACAGTTGAAACATCTTGTAGGGGTTCTACATTTGTCAAACCTTGTACGTTTGTAGGATCAGGCACCATACCACTATTGGAAAAGATATGGCCAAAGAATTTCAGTTTTTATTTCATCTAACTCACACTTGTCTGTATTCAAAGTCAAACTGGCATCACTGAGTAATTGACATACTTGTGTGAAAGTTTCATTGTGCTCCTTCTGTGTAGCTCCGAAAACTAACAGGTCATTACTATATCTAAATAGACCAGCATGTGCAGAAAAGGTTCTAATATACCTACAATCTTCAAGTTCCAACTGATGATAACCTTTATTCAAATCAAGATGACAGAAGGACTTGTTTTATCATGTCATCAATGTGCGGACCTGGATGTTGTTGTCGTACAAGTGCTTTGTTTGCCTGATGCTTGTCAACGCATATGCACGCAGCTCTTTCACCGTCCTTTTTGGGCACTACTAGTATATGAGAATGGCATTGAACCAGTGGAATGTTCAATAATATCATGCTTTAGTAAAGAAGAAAGGTTTTTTTTTTTCAAACAGGTTCTTGTAAATAAAAAATAACTTGTCTATGTCTCTGAGCAAAAGGATGGACATCCTTAATATTATGCAGCTTTACTTTCATAGTCTGTAACTTTACTAAACCATGAAATAATGATGGGAATTGATTTATTATTTTATGATGAGCATTCATGTTGTAATTCACAGATATCAGTCCCATGTCAGCAGCTGTGTTGAAACTGAGCAAGCAGGCACTTGCCACTGTACCTTGAAGCACATGGATTGGTGCTTATACCTTTGTTTTGTTATGTTTCACTGTCACTACAAATGAACCTTTACTCTTTATGGGTGGCGATGCAGCCCAAGAATACACTGTGTCTTTGATGGCGAAAACTGCGGTAATGGAGACAGTTCATTGTACTTTTCTTTAGGTATTATATTTATTGATGCATCACTGTTGATAATGAAAGGTGTAGAACATTTATTTTCAATGTACTTTTTGTACAGTATTTGCATGATTTTGTTGCTTTCACATGCTGGCTGTTCTTTGACTGACTTTTTTCCTCACAAGCGATGAGTTTAACATGTGCATGTTTTTTTTAGGTAAACATCAACACAGAACAATCACTTTCTTCACTTTCACTTATTATTGAGGCGGTGATCTAGATGACGATCAACTTCATTTAGTATCTACTTGCCTCAACTGATGTCGCCGCTTGGCCTTGTGAGAACACGTCAAACATTGCTTCTGGAACATTCTGGTGGCCCTTTTGTCTTCATGCTGAGTCACATTTACTTTTTCCTTCCCTTTACACATCGTCACAAAATGGTTCTCTTTACCACAGTCTTTGCATATCTGTCCAATAGTGGGACACTTTTCTTAGTGTTGCAACAAACATCCGAAACACAACTTTGTACATGTAGACCGCACTTTGTGTCCTTCAGTCTTTTGTTTTGAATTACTTTTGACACTCATGACTGACTCTGGGCACCTCTGGTTTCCATGTCAGCGGCCTGTTTCCCAGCAAGTTCCTCAGCTCTGGCAGCCATCAACACACCCTCTAGACTAGACATTTCTCTTAGCATTTGTCATCTGAACTTATCAGACAAGCATCCATCAATCACTCTAAGCCGCATGGCTACTTCATCATTAAATTAATCCGATTTACAGTGTCTGATGAGTGTGTTGAGTCTTCCCACAAATTCATCAGTTGTTTCCCTAACTTTTTGATGTTCTTGACTGAAAATGTTTCATTCATATTCAACGTTTGGTACTGGATTGAACTTGAGATTCAATGCATTCTTAAACTCTTGGTATGTGACTTCTTCTGCAGTTCTCTGCATTTTCTTTATGACTTCTTGCACACCATCACCTGCAAGATTTTTGAGGTATTTCATAATCCTTCTGTATTCAGTCTCGTCAAGTGCATCAGTAAAATCTCCAAATGTCTCTATCCAGACAGTCCATCCATCACCAATATTTTGCTTTTTGGCAGTATGGAATGATGGTGGTGGTTTCAGGAAAGCGCAGCATTGTAGATGAGTGTGGAACTTACTAATGTCGGGATTGGAGCCCTACCTGGCACCCGAGTTTGGAAACTGGGAACTGTTCCATTCATGCCCTTGCCCTACACCAGCGATGGGTCGGCCTCAGGGTCATTATTGATGGGCTCCATCAGCAAAACTGCCTTTTACCATGTTTCTGGCCACTATAGATATGTACTGCTCTGTTGGCACAACCCCAGGCATTATTGTTTTGGTAACTGATAATTGTCGTTAACTGCGCTTTGTAAACCTGGGTGAATCTGCCTTCAGTGCTAATGCTTCATATCACTTATAATTTTATTTTACGTGGCAGAGAGGAACCTTTTTGTATGATCTTGGTTGTAGTTTCTTGACCAACTATGCTTAAACGTCTTAGTGAAGCTTTCTTTCCATTCACACACTTCACATCAGCTGGAGTTGTACTTTGACTCCAAATACACCAACTGTCGACTTGGCACTTCAATGAAGGCATGTGTGGCACACACAAGCAGTTTGCTTGGACCACAGCAAATTCTCCAGGAGAGCTTGTAGGAAAGGTTCTGTTCTAAATTATGAAGGACACTACAGTCAGTATGGATTAATATTGTATATGTTGCAGATGTGACTTTGTGAAACTGTTATTTTCCTCTTTTTAAGAAAACTACTTTACCCTGGTATCATTGATCTCCTTCCTTTGGATCAAAGTAAATGTTGCAGTTAAACGGTAATGAGTTTCTCTCACATCTTATCTCTGCTTTCGGTCAGACTCAAGACATTACTAACCTGTAGCTCCTAAAGTTTTTGAGGGAGTGACATTGAACCTACCAGTCTCCTTCCCCGTCATCAGTGCCAAACATGTCCAAGACTCTGAGTGGCACTGATGGTGATGTCTTTTTTTTAATACTGAACAGAACACAAGACTACTGTTAACCTCTGGTGTTAATTCAACTTTAAAATACTCATAGTTTTTCATTTACACATATTTCCCATGAATTGTAACATTCTAAAGCATCTGAGATGTACACAAGATTCACTTTAGTAACTTTTTCACTAAAGTACACATTCAAAGGAGAAATAGCCGAAAGCAGAGCTGCATTCAAAGTTGCTGTATGGCACTTAGGGAGGAGAGAAACGTAGAACTATATTTGTAAACATTCTTCTAGTGCCCTGAAATTCAGGGTGTGCTGTACATTGGAACTCACATCAAATAATGCAATTTTTGGAGGGTTAATAATGTCTCATGTTCCATGCCTGTTTCAGGAGGTGATATGTTTTGACAGAATGCCAGTTCTGACAATCTTTGAAGCTCTGGCCTTGCATCAGAAACCATGGGTGGTAGTGTGGGATCACCCACGTATCACCCATGAAACACTCCTTAACTTTAACTACTTTAAAGTCAACTTTCCAGAGCAAAGAAAACTTTGCAGTAGGGAGTAATTTATTTATCAACACTTTGCCATGGTAATTGTGCCCCAACCCTCCAATGGCACAGTATATTTATCGTGTTTGGGTCATGGGAACGGTCAAGAGATGGATTGTGTTTCAGTGTCCTGCAGCAGTTGTTACTGCTCCAGGACATGAGACAGCAATCAGAAGCAAAGCTTCCAGAGGTTCTGCATATTATGCGGTGGAGAGCCAAAAGGCAGGTGTTGCACCATTAATTTGAGGGTGTGACAGAATCCCATTACATAGCGCAGTAAACGGCACAAGAGCCAAACAAGTCCTCCCAATGTGGTTGGGTGTGATGGAAAAAGAAAGAACAACAATCCAAGGTTCACGCCCAGCTCAGTTTTAAGGGACATCAAAGAGGGAACTAGGTCCCACAAAGCACAGAAGGGTCCTTATTAATAATGGCAAATAAAGATGGAGGTGTCCGTTATTGCATTATGCAAGCACTTAGATCCCTGGACTGGGTTTGGCTTCCAAGCGTCAGAGAAATAAGTTCAAAATTGAAAATCAGCTCATGGAATATAGGAGGCTTAACACACTCTGAAACCAAGGCAGCAGCCAAAAGTGAAATAAAGAAGTGTGATCTTGTCACCCTGCAGGAAACATGGGCTCTCCTTTGGTCACCCTGTTCAGACTTCACAACCTATGAATCATCAGCAGTGGCCTCATAGAGAGGGGGCCACGCCTCCAAAGGGGTGTCAATTTACATAAAGAATGATCTAGCGGCAACGGTTGTAACGCTATGCAAAGGATGGGGGACTACATTTTCTTTAAACTTTCTGCAACACCAACAGATAAAGTAAAAACAGGGTTTACAACCATTATTCTAGGGTGTATCTATCGTCATGCGGAAAAATCAAGAGGAGAAGCAAAACTGATTACACTACTCCCCGTTTTCAAAGATATATCAGCAACTTACCCAGAAGATATGTGGGTCATGATGGGTGATTTTAATGCGAACCTGATGCCTCCAACGCTGGACTCCCCATTTGTGTCACTGGACGACCAAGTATGGGTCATAGCCCTGATTAACAGGCAGCCCCAAAAAATGGATAAACAGGGAGTCACTTTAGCCTCCTTCCTAAATCAACTTGGGCTGTGCGTATTTAACGGAAGGCCTAGCACAGATTCACCTATGGCTTATACACACATCTCCTGTTTCAGAATGTCGACCCTGGATTACATCTGGGTGTCGGTAGAGCATTCTCCAGACATCACCAAGTTCATTGGAATCCCCTCCCTGGTCAGTGATCATGCTATTCTTAATTGTTAAATCTGGACCCTATGGCCCACCCGACCTACAATAAGTCACTTTGTCTGTCAGGAACAGCTTGAGCCTGTAAAGAAAACAAAGTGGTCCACAGTGAACTAGGAGAAGTAAGGGGAAATGGTGGACCAACTTCTGGATATAGTTGAGCAAACTAGCAGAGAAACCATCATGGCAGATTTCTAGGAATCTCTGTCTGACTGCATGAGGAAAAATGTAAACAGTTCAATGGGGCTAAAAAATGGCAGGTTGCCTGTATAATCCAGCTATAAAAAAGACAGGAAGCGCCAAATTTCTACCCTAAAATGCAGTCTAAACAAAGCCATGTGGCGGTTAGTAAAGACAAGGGGGAAAATAAAGAAGTGCGCACCCAGATTGTTGCCATCCGCTTGAAATACCGAAAGGCCCTCTATGCTCAAAGAAGGGATGAGGAGTCCAAAAGGTGAACACACATGTGGTTATAAAATCCAGGGACCAGAGGAAATTTTGGCTATGGGTCAATAAATGCTTTAAGTCAACCCAACAGGGGTTGGATTCTTTATGTGGACACTGCAGTGTCCCATAGCCAGCCATAACAGCCAGAAAAGAACCTTGCTTGTCTCAATTGGATCCAGGCTATGACGACTCCCAACTAACCTCAGCCTGTGAAATCAGCCCACCAATAACTCCGACTCAAGTAGCGCTTGCCATCAAATCAATGCGAGCAAGAGGTGCGCCTGGACCAAGCGGCATTCCTGTCACAGTATATAAGTGGGCCCCTTCTCGTTGTGCCCCAGTGATGGCGCCAGTATTTCAGGAATGCAGACTAGGTGGAAGCATCCCGAGACATGGAGGCGTGCACTCCTGGTTCCCAGCCACAAAAAAAGGCTTACGATAATACCCTGGGAATTACCAGCTGATCACACCACTGGTTGTTGAAGGGAAGTGCTATGCCAGTATATTAAATAAAGAAGTCCAGATTTGGGCTGAAGAAAGGAAATTGATTCCCCATTGCAAACAGGTTTTTAAAAGGTATGTCATATTGAAGACAATCTAATCTGCATTGCCTATTTGATTGCAGATGCAACAGCTGTTAAGGGAAGGGCCTCTATGCTGGGTTTATTGACTTCTAGACCACGTTTTACAGCGTGTTGGGGCAAAAACTTTCGGCTAAGCTTAACAACTGGGGCATCCTGCAAAATTTATTAAAAGCAATCATCACTCTTTATTCGGACAACTGGGTAAAGAAAAGTGTTAGCACTGGATGGGCCACCACAGGCTAACTCCGGACAAACAAAAGCCTGAAGCAACGCTGCATATTGGCATCACTTTTATTCAATCTGTACCTGGCTGACCTACCGGACAATCTGGCATTGGTGAGGGCCTTCCCACCTAAAATGGCTGGCCTTAAAATCCAAACATTCCAATATGCGGATGACACGGTCCGGCTAGATCAAATGCCAATTGGCCTTCAAAGACTTTTTACAGCGTTAGTTGGTTAATATAAGGTCAATTGTTTGAAAGTGAATATAACAAAGACAAAGGTGATGACAATCTCATGGAAACTGGGAAAAAGGGGGCATGGTTCATAGAGGGAAAATCCATTGAGGTGGTGACTTCTCATAAATATCTGGGAGTCTGACTGGACCACAGAGGACACATAGCATCCCACGTCACTGCCCAACAGGAGGTGGTCAACTCCCTAGAAGGGCCTTCTGTAAAGTAAATAAAAAATCAATGAATACACCTGACCTGTTGCTACTTCTGAGAGCAATAGGATGCAAATTTCTCCTCACGTGGCCTATGGGGCACTGACCTTCAGAAATAAAATGGCCAACCGGCTAGATAGAGCACAATCATCTTGTTACCGAAGAGTTTTTACTGCTCCCAACTGCACTTCACGCGCTCAAATTTGGCTAGAGTTTGAGCTAACATTGCAACAACGGCTACTAAAAGCCAAGTTTTTAGCTCACAGTTTGAAAGCCAAGCAGAAGAGGGAGGACACGCTCAAGAACTGCATATGTAAATGAATAAGCAACACGCCAACAAGCTGGCATAAGTTTCTCACCCAGACCCTGGAGGATTTAGAGGCAAGCACAATTTGGGCAAGCGGGCTTCCAGCACCAGCGGCAGCAAAACTGCTGATTAAACAGGCTAGGTTAATTTCAGTAGATCAAGATGCACGTGCAGTGAAAAAGCTTGGGCATGGTAGCCTGGCAGCGATGTTGTATGAGCCCAGTTCCCTGCCACTCTACCTGTCTGTACCCTTCAAACTAACTGTGAAACATCAGTAATGGGTTGGCACTTTGGGCTAGTCACCTTGAAGGCCTACTGGTACTGGCAGAGGAACTTGATGGAGGAGGATAGGCCTCTGTGCTAAGGATGAAGAGTCACTGACCCGTGTGTTATGTATTAGGAAGGACCTGATCCCACTAAGGAAGTTTTGGCTTCGACTGCTTTGGCGAATTTTAAATATTCAGACTTTTCCAAGGAGCTCTAGAGCTCTATGAGGGAAATCGGCACAAGTGTCAGCTTGCTTTGTGAAATTGATCAATATTGCAGTAGCTCTGTTTGGGCACTTCAGCAGCCACGA
The DNA here is from genome assembly GCF_031143425.1 of Pleurodeles waltl. Taxonomy (NCBI): domain Eukaryota; kingdom Metazoa; phylum Chordata; class Amphibia; order Caudata; family Salamandridae; genus Pleurodeles; species Pleurodeles waltl. The sequence goes on along the minus strand of NC_090444.1, from coordinate 607,796,680 downwards.
AGGGGCTGCCCGCGGACAGAGCCCTTACAAAGGATCACTCCTTGATTGAAAAGTAAACCGTTGTGCAATCCTCCCCCTCCCTTACCTGGAAAAAAACAGCTTTTGGGCCATATGTAACAAGGAATTTTTAGAGGATGGAGGAGTCTGCCTATTTATTTATGTCTCCCCACTTACGATGTCAGGTCTTAACGTTTAAATTGTTTTTTTATTTCTGTTTTTATTGAATGATCTTTTAATCTTTGTATTCTTTAATTTTCACAACTGTGGCCACTGCAAACACATAAGACTCATTTTAGATTGTAATGATTGTAAGTAAGCGTACAATAAATGCATTTGAATCTGAATTTGAATTTGAAGTCCCACCATCCAACAAGTAATAGCTAATGTTCCCTAGCTATCACTAAGCCGAGTTTTTTTTAAACCACATTGGAAGATGTTGAATAACTTCAAAGATGCAAAGTCTTTTGATAACTCTACAGAAGGAGTTTCAAGAAGTGCTGCAAACAGAAACCTTAGGGAAGATATTCTAGATGACTGGGTTTAAGATCATTGTGACATGAGAGTCTGGAACACAGGTAAAGAGTAAGGTCCATGTAGAGGCTTTCTCTCTTCAATAGGAACGAATACCAAGCACCTAGCCACACCTCAGTTGTGGCTTTTGTAGACTGTAGATCCTCAAAAGATGCAGTAGGTCCCTGAATACTGCAGGAATGTCTCAAATCCTGTCACTGCTTTTGCTGTGCCCACTTCGGGACAGGATTAACTGTGCTGTTGATAAGGTAGTGACAACTGGTCAGCACAAATCCGACTGCAGCAGTCCTGATCATCCTGGCTCCTGTTATGGAGCGCAGATGATATCCTGAGTGGGAATGCCCTGGGCAAGGACGGAAGGGGTGGCCAAAGCTGCCATGACCAGATGTGGATGGGAGTGGGGGCAAGCACGTGACGAGTCGTGATGCCTCTACCCAAATTATCTAAAGATTTTTCAGAGCAAAATGCAATCTGCTTTTCACTACCTGCTCTCTTCACAGTTACTTTAAAAAAGATGTTCAACCATGATGAAAACTCTCTTAAATAACGACTTGCCTGCTTGATATGGCCCTTCTGTTTTTATGAGTTATAAGTGTATGGTAGACCTTCTAATACTCTGCGATTGCTATAAAAAGAGCAAAAAAGCAAATTCATAAAGCAACTGCAAATTACAATTCTCGAGTGTGAAAAAAAACATTAAATGGGGCTCAGTCACACAATGATAGACGACATCCTTCCTTCACCGAGGGCACTGCACTGAGGCCCAGGCTAGTGCAGGCTGACTGCACCACCACAGCAGCTGTTCGCCAATCAGTGCAGCTTTTTGATGTGTGTAATGAATGAATTAAACAGACATCAGTACGTTCAGTGTTGGGAGAGACCAAGAGGCATGCACCAGCATATCAAACGGATTAATGAAAGGTTTGTGTGCCCAGGATGTTGCTGGGCAGAGGAGCAGAACGTCACATAGATCTGCATCTGTGTGAAAAGCAAGGCACCAGCTGTTACTGCCTAATGACAGAAGGGTGAGAGGTTTAAGGAGCATGTGGAAGGGAAGGGAAAAAGCATGATGGCACGTTTTTGTGAGCTATGACAGAGGGCCAAATATCAGGGTTCTAGATATGTATGTCATCAGGAAGAAGCAGGGCGCCAACTGCAATTGTGTCATGGTAGGGAGCTAGGCCTGAGAACTGTCTGCAAAATAAGTTAGGATGTCAGGTATCAGCGTTTCTTTCGGGAGAGGCAGATCACCTTACATGGAGATCGCTTGCATGAGAGGTGGGTTAAGATTTGACGAGGGCTGGGAAAATTTTCAAGCATCATTTAGGTGGGCAATGCGATATTGCCACACTGAATGACCTGTAGAATACATTATATTGCATTATCTACTGGAATAAAAGATCGCTTGATGTACATCTTGCTTCCCAATTATTGTGATAAAGATATATGCTGCTCTCATGATCTTACACTCGAAATACCAATAAAGAAATTTAAAAAAACGAAAGGAGGGTCAAGGTGGCATATATGGATTTTTGATGGGGGAAACGACATGCTACCTGGTTTGGGTTTTTGTTGCAGGATAGGCCAGCTTGCATGAGGCTGCCAGCATGTGTATGCAATAGATGGGCAGAACGCCGGATATGGAGGTTTCTTAGGGATATATTCATGTATATATTCACTGAAAAAACAAAGTAATGTTTAGTTAGGTGAAATGTTCATAAACACTGTAAGGTTTTAAACTCTAAAAAATGAGTCATTCAACAGTTATAGTTATCTCAAGCAATTATAACTCGTGCCCCTGCCATTCACAGTTTTCTCATCAATAATTTCATTGCAAGTGTTTCAGTGATATTATCAATGATGTCATAGAAGATGTCATGAGTGATGTGAAATGTGGGGTAATTAGCAGTACATGAGGGCACGAGTTATAGTTAACTTAGGGCACGAGGTATAGTTACTTGAGATCGCTATTATTGGTGAATCTCTATGATTTTTGGAGTTTAAAATGTTACCTTGGTTGGGAACATTTCACATAACTACGTTACTTCAACTTTTCAGTGATTTTCAGGGTTTGTTTAGCATAAAGTATTTTTTCTTTACCATGTGTAAACCCAACGCCATGCTAACAGACAGCCAACCCCATTCTACACACCGGCCATGTGTAACTGGGGTTTGGCCACAGGCCCTGGCGTGTGGCCAGGCCCTGCGGCCGAACAGCACCCAGGAGCCACCCCCACAGGCAGCCAAACCCCACCTCCACAACCAACACCCTAAAAATAAAGTAGATCACCAAAAATGACCAATCGTTTTGATCAACTGTATATTTTGATAATGCACACAATGCAATGTTTATGAAAAAAATGTTGACGCAAAAGCAGCACAAACGTACAAAATACAATTGTATTTTGTAAATTTGCGCTGGTTTTGCGTAAAAAAAGTCATAAATGCGGCGCTAAAAAAGTATAAATTAGGGCCTAAGTCTGTGACTTTTTTACGTAGTTTTGATAATTGTGAAAAAAGGCAGTGATATATTATGTTTTCTTAAAAAAAATAAAACAAACACATTTCTGAGTCTCTGTTTTAACATTTTACACTCCAAAAAATACAATCATAAAAATAACCACATAAAGGCCTTTTGTTTTATATGACACACTATATCACAATGTATCTCAAAAATAAAATCATGCAACTGGCCCCTAAGTGGTACTGTACTGCCTCCCAGGGTATGATAGGTCACTCATTGAACGAGCATTGATTAATTAATGAGCGGCTGCTGCCTCTCATTTAAAGACTTTGCGTTTTTTTCTGGATGCGGGAAACCGCCTTGTGTTAATGATATGCAAGGTAGGCGTTCCAGTCCAAAAAATGACACAAACACCCGTGCGCCATATTTATGCTACCGTGCAAAAATCCCGCACGGCCGGGAGGCGGAGTCGGAAAATGAGGCACAGCCCGATTTGCGTCAAAAATTAACACCTGGGTCAGGGCAGGCGTTAAAATGGGGCTACCCACCTGTATTTAATGAAACCACACAGAAGCAACAGCAGAGCTTCAAAAGGAAGACATGGAGGTGCTTCTCATCCAGCGTGCACACAGACGCAGAGCACAGGAACAACAACAGCAGCTTCCACAACACCAGCAGGGACCCCAAAGGCAATGCAGAAGGCAGGAGAGGATATTCTGCACCAGGACAACCCCTCATGGCCTCAGGGAACATGACATCATCCAGAGGTACAGGCTGAACTGGCAAGCCATTCAGCAGCTGCTGCTCAACATTGAGCCATAGTTGGCACCCAGCTTGCAGACACCCCGCACCATCCCAGCAGAAACCAAGCTGCTAGCTGTACTACACATGTTGGTAAGTGGCTCCTTTTAAACCACTGGCGCCCTGGTTGCTGAGATCTCACAGCCATCATTCTCTGCCTTCCTGCCCAAGGTACTGGATACCATCATCAGACTCACACCCCACTACATCTGCTTCCCAAACACACAGCAGAAGGAGCAGGAGACCAAACAGGGGTTTTACCTCATTAATGGATTTCCACACATCCTTGGTGCCATTGACTGCACACATGTATGCCTTGTGCCACCTGCTGCAACTGAACATCTATACCGCAACAGGAAGCACACACACTCTATCAATGTGCAGGCCATTGTGGATCACCAGGCATTGATCACCAACATCGTGGCAAAGTATCCTGGGAGTGTACATGATTCATTCATCTTCCGTCACTGTACCATCAATCAACACTTACAAGATGGACGATATGGAAATGGACTACTTGTTGGTAAGTACAGAAACCTACTTATGTACACACTGCACAGGAACCCTTTAGGACAAACAACACATACACCACGACAGCGACATGTGGACAGGAACACACTGACGTTGTGACATCGCTAGGCATGTTTGATATCCTCATCCAATGGGAGACACACCGAGGGACAAAGTACCGTTCCAAATAAAAACTGATGCCACTCCACAGACACAAGGGGAAAATGTAAAACAACACAATGACAAACACATGGTGTCAACTGGCATGACATCTGTGAAGATAAAACTCCAATAACACATCAATAACACCCTTCCAGCCAATACGTACTGTGTAAGGGGTGTGGAATGTAATTTGCTGCAGGTCAAACACTGTGACTCACATAGCATTATGATGACTACAATAAAGGTACTGCCATACGGACCTTCTGAAACTCAAACCGACAACCTCACAACCAAGTTAGCCAGCTGAACTAGACCATGTGCAGTAGTCTAGGTAGACGTTAAAACCTGAGACAACTTGCCAAGGGCAGAGAATTAGGTCTGCAGTGAACTTGTCACACATGTGAAATTAGTGTACAGTCAAATGTTAACACTTCTATGATCACAACGTATGGAGAAGTTTGGCTAATTGTCACCTTGCAAAATGTAAGCGCCTCACTGATGTTTAAATTAATCCATTGCATATGTCTAAAGGTATGGGATGTCCAGGGTACATAGATGCAAACGTGTTACCGCCACTGTTGAATTGATTCTGTGTATGGAACTATCATCTCACCCCCAGTTAAGATACAGGGATACCTGTATCACAAGTCACAATGCTAGGGAGTACACACTGTACTGCAACTCCCAAAATACACTGCTGACAATCAGTCAGCAGCCAAACACTCGTTCAGCCAAGGAAACAACCCAATGCTGATGGTACATCCTAGAAGCCTAGGAATCAACACAATAACACAAATGAGTCACAGACAACACAAGAGAACTACTGCCATGCATGGTGATATTAATGGGGCAAGCTACATCAACATGATCTCAATCATTTTCTCTTTCAGCTGATCAGGGGTATGGGATCCAGCCATGGATTATGACCCCATTTGGCAACCCAAGCACTGCAGCAGAGCGTGCCTACAATGAGGCACATACGAGGACACGCACCAGAGTCGAGAGGACCTTTGGCATCCTGAAGTCGAGATTCAGGTGCCTCGACATCACTGTTGGCAGCCTCCTATGCTCACCAGAAATGGTCTGCAAGATCATTTTAACCTGTGCCATCCTTCACAACATTTTTGTATGAAGGAACATTCCCCTATTAGAACCAGGGCCACAAATGCCTGAAGAGGAGGAAGAGGAGGATGCTGGCCATCAAAATGAGGGGGACCAACCAAACACAGCTGCAGGATTGCATAGGCGCCAACATATTGTCAACAATTTCTTTTGAATCAACTCACCATCACCACTGTATTAACATATGTAAATAAACACCTATAATAATCACCATATCATGGTCTGGGTAATCATTTTTGCTCACCTTTATCTCTAACTATCAGAATAAGAGTGTAGCCTCATGGAGCATTGCTGATATACCGATCAGGACACAGAAATTTCCAAAGCAATTGTGATGCGTATTATTCAACAGTCACATTCACACACACTGTAAATGACATATATCCTGTATATTTCACCTTTGAAGGGCAATAGCAGAGGACCACACCTATTTCACACATACATGTTGGCAACATGATTCTTTGCAGCATATGGCACACAACTAAGACACAATCAGTCAATGATGGAACAAAATGCATCATACACGAGGCAGGGGATGTGCAATTGCAACAGTAACATTAATGTATGGCCACACCCTTGACAGCAGTAACTGTTACATCACCTATCTTTGCAAGGACCATGTGTGACTAGAATTCCATATAAGCAGAACATGGAGAGCACAAGCGCCACACCTATGACAAGCATTGCGCACATCACATTCCATGTACATGTCAGCCCATGTCCTAAGTCCTGACACACCCATGTTCCCGGTCTCACCCCACCCGTCTTAAGAGGTCCCTGGAATGGTAATATGTGTACCCAGATATTTCCTCCTCTACACACACACAGACTAACAATATTAATCCATTGTGCTTCACCCTTTAGTATGGTATGCCATAGTCATTATACATCTGTCTGCATGGACGTCAGGTTAAATAATGCACTGGCTTCTAGTCTCTAAGCCCTGTTCTCACCTGTAGATTGCTTCCCATGTGAAAGGTACTGTTGGCCATTTGAACTCAAATCTCACCTACAGGACTTGTGAGAAACTGATGCAGCACACACCTGTGAGCACCTCCATGCAGACCCGCCATTTGAACATGCACTGCCCTTGCAGATGCTAGGAACAGCATAGAAGCTGCCATTTTATCGATTACACTGTTATGCATTGCCAGAAAAATAAGTTGTGTAACACAGCCCTTGGGTTTATGTGTCACCTTCCAAAACAAAGGACAAACACAGTTTTCCATGTCAACTGTCTGGTTCTTCCTCCGACCAGTTTTAGTCAGACCACTGAGTATGTACCTTGTGAAATTGCTGGATCCTGATTGACCCTGCATCCTGTTAGCCTGACTGGCACCTGTCTGTGCGTTACCCTAAAGGTTCCTTGTGGCTACATATGTATCATAGTTGCTTTCCCAACTCTCACATTCCTCCGGGGGTATTTTGTCAGGTGGTTCTTCAATGCATACTCAAATAAGTTATATAGCATAATCTGCTTATTTATCGTACCGTAATTGGGAACTTGTCTCCAAATACCCAAATCATGGCCTATCCCTTGTCTGGGTCTCATGTATGCATGAGCGACAAAGTGTGACAGTGTACCATGGCCGTATACAGGGATAGGGTATGGTGCCTCCAGCAGAACCAGCAATGTCAGATAATGTTCATGAAAAGTCCACACATATTAGGACCCTGACAGTTCACAAGCTGATTCACATTGCTCACAACATATTGATGGGCCGTGCATGGTGAATAGCTGCGAGATTAATCAACACAGAGGCTATGATGTTCCCAAATGCAGTGGGAACTTTACAGGCCAACCTGTGTACAAATGTTGTAATGACATCTGCCAGTACAAGACTCCTGAGATATGATCTTACTCAGCACACCAAGGTTGCCCTGTTGACAGTCTCATAACTCGTCTGTAGTGACAGGGTAGGACCATCCCCATGTGGGTTCTCAAATCCTCATTGGCTTTGCTTCCATTGATCTCAGAGGGATACTCAGTAGATACAGGAATAGCTGCCACTGACTCATGACTAGACCTGGACGTAACTGTGACAACATAGACCCCTAAACATATACAGGATTAACATTGGCCCACACACATGAACCAGACACCTCTGTGCAATTGATCACTGGAAATATGTGGCCACGTGCTGCTTGGTCTGCTGGTCCGCCACTGCCACAGGAGAGTGGTGGCTCTGTCATATGACCTCAACTGTGATGTGACATTACAAATGGGGTTCATCTTTGGCTCTCCGTGTCAATAACACGGTACCCACTTAGTATGTACATGTGCCTGACTCATGGTGGGTTCACCAACAAGTGCCTAGGAAGCAGTATCCAAAATTCTAGGACATGTGACGGCCAAGTTTTGGACCATTGACATGAACAACCATCTGCTATCTATCCGGTGCATGCTTTGTCATTTGTGGTGTTTATGTTACCCAAAAACTAGAAAGTGCACACAGCAGTTGTTGCTACATGTATGACTAACACATGTCCTCTCTCATTTCCACACTGTGTGAGGGTTGGACACATTGACTCCACATGCATACAAGCATATTTGCAATAATGCATCTTGTGATGCTCACACAGTGAGTCAACAACAATATTGGTAGCCAATGCACACACATTGAGCCATAGGAATTGAGGTATTGTACTTATGTGCATCACCTTGCTATCCTCTCCTGACGCCAAACATGCCCAATTTGTGCAATACATATATGTAGGCCACACGTTTGGCCAGTTATTGTGTCAGTCAAGAGTCAAAATCCTGTACATGAAGTAGCGGATCATGGTCCACAGTAGTATGATGTGTCACATGTGCCCATACACCGTCATGCCCAAAGTTGGTGCAATCAGCCTATCTCAGTATTGTCACAACTGTTATATTACATTAAAATGGTAAAATGACCCAAACCCAGTTAATGCCTGAAATGTTGCCGCATACGCGTCAAAAAATGACGCACATGCGTTTAAAAATTACGCTTATGGCCGAAAAACGACGCATAATGCCCTGAAAGAACCATTGGCCCTGAGCGGTATCTTCCACACTGTACTTCCGAAAATTGGTTCAGTTTAAAACTATTTCAAAACATATGGATGCTGGCTCAAATCTACTCCTGTGTGTCGAAAAAAATGACACGCAGACTGTATGCGTCAAAATATTTTGACGCATGACGATAAAAACACCCGCCATTTTAGGCAGGAAGTGATGTAATAGGATATCCTGTTTACAGAATAGGTACAGTGGGTGTACTTTCACTTTGCAGTCTGTGATATTTCCTGACTGTGTGGCTGTGTTTCATTTTGTCTCTGTATATTTAGTGAATTCGTCTCCTGTGTGGTCTTTTTATTGTCCTTTTGTGATTAAAAACTTGTTGTAGTATCCCGTCTGAGTGTTTTTTGTGCTCATTTGTGTTGTAAAGTATTGTCTTTGTTTTGTTGGGAGTCTTTTGTTGGTAGTGTTAGTTTGGGTATACTTGGGCTGTGTTAGTAGTTTTTTTTAATTTTTCCTGTCCTACTTTCCCCCTATTCTCCTTTGTTCCTCTTTATCCCCTATTTCTCAATATGTTGGGTGGGCCTCGTCTTGGCAGGATGGGAGAGGAGGAGCTGGGTGGATTCATTTGGCTGGTGTGCCATTTCCTACCCCTAATGATTGAGGCAGGTGGGCGTGTGATACAGGGGTATCACAATTGAGGCACGGAGGCTCCGGTGGGCAAAGGTGTTGCATCATCTGCAAAGGATTTATAAGACACCCAGAAACGAGCACCAGCTGAAGCACCGCTGGGCTGACCTTGTCTCCAGGGAGCAAGATCTGCTGGACCACCTGGGGATTGTGATTGGTGGCCCTGTTTGTGAGTACAAATCATGTTAATGTGCACATTTAATTGCTCTGTAGTGACATCAGCTGATTTTTACAATATCTGCTGGCAATGTTGTTGAGTGTGTGGAATGCTACTGAAACATACAGGGTCATATTTCTACTTTGTTAAGGACCACAATTGCTAGCTGTTAGGAAGCAAGAGCTCCGCAAACTTACTGAATACAGTTGCATTATGTAAGTTAGTGCCGCTTTTGTGTCAAACAGCAACACAAATCAGGAGGCAATTATGTATAGATATAGGCCACAGTTGCCTAAGAGGTATAGAAATTTCCAACTCTTCACCATCATTTGTTGACGCAACAGCTAGACTGACTTTCTAAACACAACATGAGGCTGAAAATGAGTGCAGGCTTCACGTCAATTGATGATAGCAATGTGGCCCGAACATATGTCTCATGTGTGTCTAGTGAGTGTGTAAGGAAACCGATCATGGAAATTCCCCAAATCTTAGGGATGATTGTTCCCCTCCTTCATTTCGGATACATGTCTGATCTGGATTTGGACACATAGGAAACAAGTTTTAGCTGCGCTCAGCTAACATCTTAGACTGGTATTTGGAGTTTGTAGGGCCACATTTCGATTAGGGATGGCTGGCCAAAGGTATGCACATGAGTTCATATGTTTGGTGCAACTCATCATAGTTGGGCCACATCAAATGAAGAAACTGTAACAAAATGAGGGCTAACAACTGTCCCTGGCCCTCTGTACATTGTACCTGTGTATCATAAATTTGTCATGGCCACAATGGCTGGTTGACTGGTAATGCAGTCCTCACAGAAAAAGGCTTTGGATCTTTCTCATGGATACACATGATGAGACGAAAACACTCCATGATTATGTCTGCTCATTAATGAAGGAGCATTTTTGCCAACACATGATAGTTAGGGCCACTGCATGTGTGCAGATATCTGTGTATCACTCACTGGAGACCCAGGGTATGTACATGTTAGCCGCGCTATGTAGGATGCAGTATCATCATGTCTGAGAGGCTTTACTTTCTGATGTAATCTTACACATAGTATTTGTGTTTGGAATTGTTGTACAGCTCACAGACATTGAGCACATTTCTCCCTTCCATGTCTTACAGGTGGACCGGCACCCTACACTGTTGGCGAGGTGGCTCGATTCGAGGACCCAGACAACTCCAGTAAGTGTTGATATGTCTGTTATGTGTTGTGTTTGCTGGTGATGTGTGATGGACTCCTGTGTGTTGGACACATAGCAAGGTGTGATGCGGTGGCCAATCATTTGTTTTGTTCCATGAGTGGCATATCATTTTATCACTATCTTTGAGTTGGCCAATCCTTATCCTATTGTCATATTTTGGTATTCTAGGTCAGTCCTGTAGGCACGGCAATGTGAATAGGGATGAGACATGTGGATAAAACTTGAATCAGAAAAAGTCGCACTGGACCACATTAGTGAATTGGTCAGCCAGTCAGACCTAAATTCTCCCAGAATGGGGATACCAAATGCTTCCCCACAGACTTCTGCTTCCCTATTAACTAATGTACTTATTGAACTGTAGGTTAAACATCCTAGCAGCATGTAGCTCCACATGTACTCCTGGCCAGGGGTGTTCTTGCATCTCTGTGCTTGTTGTAAGTCATGGCTTACTGGTAGTAAATGATGTGGACAAAGGTCTGCATTTCCAAACATGAATGTCGCTGGGATTGGTCAAGGGTTAGATGTCTCCTATTTGGAGATCCTCCTTACCTGTGGTATGTGTGCTGGGCCAAACACATGTCCAGCTTCCCTAAGCTTCCTGGGTGTCCTTGTTGTTAGAAATTATTAGTTGTTAGTCCACCCCCCCACCCCCCTAGACACAGGCATAGGTTTGTGAATAGTGTACCTAGGACTGATGATACTAGTTTGGTACACAGACATGTAAATCAGTGAATCACTTGTCTGAACCTAGTATACACACTCATGTTTAGCACATGCTTACTATACTGGCAAGTCCATTTACAACTCGCAGATCATGTGGCCCTAGATTTCCATCCTGTACAATGACATTTGTAGCCCTGGCAGTGGTGGAGGATGTGCAGCATGATTGTTAGCTGACATCTGGCAGAACTATGATGCCAAAATCATGCCTGTTGTTGGCCATCTTGTAGGGTTTGGATGTGCTATGTGTGATAGGACCTTTGTAGGCTGTCTTGCCATGTACTTCCTCAGGGACAACCAATGATCTGTATGATGATATGAGCTGTTACAAGTACAATAGATGTATTGTCTGATTTACTTCTTGTGCCATTTCACACAATGCAGTACCTAATGATAGATTTTCTATTTGTCTTAACAGCTGCAAATATGACTCCCATCCAGGTCAGGGAGTTTCAACGGTGGACAATGAGATACCGCCACATCCTTGATGTCGAGTCTGGGTACTGAAAAATGGCCCGCAGATATCACCATGAACGAGCCTCCGGAGCCTGGAGGGCATTTGCACAAGACAATCCTTCTTTGCCTACCACAACCACCACCAGCACCACCACCACTACCACCTAGGTGGCACCACCAGCAGCTGGGACCGTTGTGGTACCATCCACAGCAACTGCTTCTGGCACAAGCACAGCACCACCTGCAGGGCAGCCCACAGCCATGGACACAACACAGGCCCATACTTCCTCGGCTGGCACCCAGACCACCCCTGCTGCAGCCATTGACCCTGCTGCTTTTGGACAAATGCAACGGAAATTGGACTGTGTCCTTAGGAAGATGAGCAGACTGAGGCAGGAGGTGCGACAAGTCAACCAGTGGGTGCTTTCCATCAAGAGGACCCTCCGGAGGGCCAACCTGTAGACAATGAGACGGACATGATTCCTTCCCCTCCCTCATCTTTCCTGGCTCTTATACTTTGTTGGTTTAGAGGGCTTAGTGTTAGGATAGTATAGGCTGTTAGTTTAGTTAGTGTTAGTGGGTGGGGGGTCCTGAATATTTCTACTGTTTATTTTTAAGTGTGTGGGTGGGTGGGTTTAAAAAAAAAAAAAACAATGTAAAAAATAAAACAAAAAAAAAAATATATATATATAGTTGTTTAGTATTGGATAGTATGTGTTTAGGTTAGTATCCGTCGTCCTCCATGTGTCCCGTCTCATAAGGGGGTGGGAGGTTGATGTTTAGAACGTTTCGTTAAATGTGATAAGTAAGTTTAGCTTTGGTTAATTAGGGGCAGTTGTGGGTAATGAGTAGTTAGAGTAGATTAGGGTAGGTAAGGCTTTTCCCTGAGTTTTCACTTCTGTTTTTACTGTTTAATAAATATGTAGGTAACCCTTTACAGTATGTGTCACATGCTTGTAGATCAGGGCCTTGGCATGAGTCTACAGTGTCTCTTTTGTATTACATTTTGTGTCCTATGCTGCAAACAAATCCCAACTGAGCTGTAACATTGGCAGCTGCCACAAAGCTACTTAGCTAAGATTTGGCCTTCATTGCAACCACCAATCACAGTTACTATGGATCCCAAAGTGCTTTTTTTTTCGTGATGTATGTTTTCAATGTCACATACTGTGCTTCCAGATTTAGTATTGGGGACACTGTGTTATGTCTGACTGCAGTCTCATGTCCAAGGAAACCCTTATAAGGTGAGTGGTAGTATGCTCTCTTGTAGTATAGTGTACATAACTCACATAGATCATTTGTTACACTGTTCAGCATAATTACTTATTACTTATTTGGATGTAAACTCATACACCTCCATTCATGCAGTTTGGTGTGTTAGCTTATATTTGTGGGCAATGTTATATACGTTAGCTTTGCATTGAAGCAACATTTTGAAGGCACTATTTTCTGTTTTTGACATCCCTTGAGGAAGCGTTAATCTGTCAAACACAGCATTATGGTGTATAGTTTCTCTTTTCCTCAGAAATTACCCTCAGGAAGGGCAGAGTATGGTAGAATCCAGGCCACTGTGCATAGTTATCAGCCCACATTATTTCAGGGCAGTTGTATTGACAATCTATGATAACTGACAGGAGGCAAAATTCACTGACCTACTGCATGGTTGATGTGTCACATTACACAGAGACAAAGTGCTGGTGTAAGTGCTATTTATTAAAAAGTGCTGTAGTGCTATATGTACATTGTCCATGATTGTGAGTCCATTATAGTGACATCTTCCATTGTGATCCTACACAAGTGCAAAAGGACAAGTCATTGGGCATGCTGGGGTGTAGTGTCAGATAGTGCAGAGGGACAGGACTTGCCAATGAGTTAGTGAGAGACAATCACTGGGCAGGCTGACAAGATAAACAGTGGTTTGCAGAACAGTGCTTGAGTACAGTTGTTTGCAAGACTGGCATGTTACAAAGCTCAGGGCCTTGGTAATAGGTGGCCATGTGGCAGGGACTAGTGCTACCAGGTACTTTTACATGTGAAGGTGATCTGTTCCTGGTCTTCATCTTCTGATGTGTGTGTTGCCTCCTCTGCCCTTGTTGGTGGTGGTTGTGAAGGGGCAACACACACGTGGACGTGGAGTCAGATATCTGTGGGGGTCTTAAGGGCAGTACTGCTGCAAGGAGGATCTGCTGGTTCTTAAGAATAGCAGCTACATCACGATGGTAGGCAGCCAGGTCGGCCCTGAGGGGTCCAATGTTGCATTTGTGCACGCGTTGACAGGATTGCTGTTGTAGGTGTTGGGTCAACTGTATTACAGCTGTGCTGATTCCCTTCAGCCTTTTTTCTACTTCCTGCAAGATAGTTGTTCGCCCTTGCATAGCTGCTGCCTGTTCTTCAGTTGACATCATGCACGAACGCACCCCCTCTAGGCTGGCTGCCATATTTTGCATCCCCACCTGCACCTCCTTGGCCAGCTCCCGCTGTACTCCGACTACAGTTCTCTCAAAGCTGGTGCCAGTGTCGTCAGAGCCCTCAGCTGTATTGGAGCTGGCAGGTCATACAATTGGGGTGGTGGGTGGATTTTCTGCGATGGCTGCTGTATCTGTGCTCCTCCTTGTGACTGAAGGTGGGGTCTGGAGGCTTCCAAGGACCTCTTGGAAGGTCTGGTGGCTGAGGTTTGTCAGCTTGTCATCCATGTCATCAGGGTAGTCCTGAACAGGCATATCCGCAGGAGATCCATCGTCCTCTGCAATGAAATACAGTACAATTAGTGTGTCTGTGTTGTGGCACTTGTGATGTGACATGCCTGCTTTGTGATGATTTTCACATTGTGATCTTGGTTCCTGTTCATTGCTCCAGTCTTTCAGATGGGCATTCTCCCAGGCCTATGCCCCTCTTGCATGTCACATGTCTTGTGGTCAGTTTGTGGACTTGTCAGCATCATCTCCTCTAGGTGTTGGCTCTGGCCAAATAGTGAATTGCCACCTTCTTGTCCTACTCAACCCTCCTCCTACTTCCATTCTCATGGTGAGGCCTTTCAATGGCTGTGGGTGCTCTTATGGCACTAGCAGCACACTTAACAATCTGGACCTGTCCCAGTCTCTGATCTTTCACATCCACCTATATGTGGTTGAAATGTAGCGTATACTATTTATAGCATTGTTATGGCACAATATGGATGTCAGCATTGGTAATGTGTACTGCTGACGTTGGGGAATGTGTGGTACATTATATTGCCCTGAAGTAGTAGCAATGTCCTATTTCCTTCTCTGACTGTGCAGGTGTATTTCAGTGGCCAGTTACATGTGTCCTCCCCCTCAATGCTGTTGTCTGAGCAGTATGACATTTGGGATATTGCATTGTGACCCAGGCACAGGATGGACCCTGACATATGCAGCATGGGTGTGACATTACTGCTGTGTACCTCCTAATGTGGATGACATTGGCTGATGTTTGCGGCAACTATGGACATTCACATTTGACAGGACTAGAACTTTTGTCTTGATTTCAGGGGATTGTTAACGTTGTCATCCTAAGCCCTCTAATTTGGGTGTGTGTGATCCATGGGGACGTTCCTGCCATTGGCTACTTGACCAGCACACACAGCAGAGGTGGTAGTGGCAACTGTTGTCAATGTTACATTCCAGTTGTCGGTATGGCTAGAAGTTGTTAATTGGGCCCTAGTTAATGTAGGGAGTATAGTGGCTGACGTGTGACGGGATGTCAGTTTGACGTTGTGCCCTTCCCTCCTGGCGTGGCTTTACCTTTGCAACATCGTTGGCATGGCAGCATACCCCCATGGAAAGGTTGTTGGTGTTGTGTAGTGGTGTGCCACAGGTTTCCTCTGAACGGGCCATGCCCCCGTGCCGTGCCCTTTTACCCATGCCACTCCATGTATATGATGACTTACATGCATTGTGTAGTAGGTATCCCCCCCCCCGCTGGCAGTTAACATTAGTGCATTTAAATTCCCCATGCAACTGACCCTGCATGTGCGTTGTCTCCTGGTAGTCTGCTCTGTCCTGTCCTTGGATCCCTGTGACGATCTCCTCAGGGATGACGGCTGCAACCATCTCCTCCATGTGGTCCAGGGCCTCCTGCGGTGCTGGACTCCCACCTCCAGTCTGCAGTGCTGCCTTCCTGTTCCTGGCCATCTTTTCCTTGGTCCTGCGCTTGCAGTCATACCAGTGTTTCTTGCACTTGATGACTGTTCTGCTTACTTCTGCCACACTGTAAATCTTGTCAACAATTTGTTGCCATATTGCCTCTCTCCTACTGATTGGCAACTTTGAGGTGACAAACAGTTGGTGCTGATGTTCCGTCACCTCTTTAACCAGGATTTCCTGCTCCTCTGCACTGAAGCAACACTTTCTTTTCTTCTTCTCCCTGTCCCTGCGTCGGTGCAGTTTTGCGTCAAAAAGTATAAATATGGGCCTAGATCCGTTCAGCGGTTTGGGCTGTAGCTGTGTATAAATTTTGTATGGAAAAGTGAATGGGGAAAACAGGTTTTGGGACTCCCCTTTTTCTCGGCCCCTGCTTGATGGATCACCCTAAAACTTTTAATGTGCAAACTAGTCAAAAAGTAGCACTTTTTGGAAATGTTATTAGCAACACAAAGGCATTTCCTATGGAAACGTGATCCTAACTATAACTACCCAATGGCTACTGCTGCTGGGTAATGCATGCAATAGGTTTTCTTTTAATGGACAAAAATGCAGCACACTGTGTATGGGTGATTGTGTAGGATAAAAGGAGGGGCAAGGCAACAGGCTTGTGTCTGGTGGATTAAACAGGATGCCCAACTTCCTTTTTTTTGGATGGGGGGGCGAGGGTTCCCTTGTATTGGCAAGGTGTGGGTTGAGAGGAGAACAAATTGACTGGCATGTGTGTGGATGCATTGGCAGAACACTAGGTATTGGGTCTTTCTCGCATTAGGGATAGGACAACTTGCTTGATACTGATGTGGTAAGATGTCAGGAATATGTGTTTAGGTAAGTCGTTGGAAAACATGTCAGATGCCTTATATTGGATTTTCTTTGGGGTGGAAGGACTCTATTGGATGGCAGTTGTTTGGGGCAAGATTACAGATATGCTGTCAGGAAGTGGGGTGCTTTTTGGGGAGGGGCAGGACACCTTGTATCAGGATTATTTGGTTTGACTGAAGAGGCAAGATCTGTGTGTGCACTTGAGGATGGGAGGGGTATGACAACAAGTGTGTGTGCTTTGGGTGGGGAAGCAGGTTGCAAAAACATGTTTGTATGGACAGTCAGCCATGTCTAGAAAATCTGTGGAAGCGGAACGGTTGGCGAACTATTTCAGTCAGCATCGATACTACTGTGATAGGAAATGACTTGCCCTTTGGGCCTGTCCTCTGTCTCGATTAAGACTTTCCAGTAGGGCTGTTCCTGGACAGAGGAGTGGCAGAGAGTCCACTGAAAGTGTGTAAAGGGCATACATGTACTGAGTCACCATCTAGGGATCAAATCTATGCTTACATGTTAGTGTGGTTAAAATGTGAAGCCCTTTAGGAGTTGTTTATGATTGCATTTTCATGCTTGGTGAGCATGTTGAAAGTACACAGACACTTGTTTTACCCACTTCTAGGGCCAGATGTATGAAAATATTTTGCACTCGCAAACGGTAAAATCGGCCGTTTGCGAGTGCAAAATAGTGGTCTGCAATGCATGAAAGGCATTCACAGACCACAAAGTAGAAATCGCAAAAATTGCGATTTTTAGCGTTGCGACCTGGATTTTGCGAATTGCTATTTGCGATTCGCAAAATCCAGGTCGCAAGGCAATGCTGCAAAAAAACGCAAATTGCGATTTCTCGCAGAATGGCATTTTGCACATGCAAAATACCATGATCTGCAACCAGGTGGTAACCTGGTGAAAAATTTAAAAATGCAGTAAAACTGCATTTTTAAATTGAACATGTAAAGCACACATGCCCTGTTGGCATGTGTGTACCTTACATGTTAAAAAAAAAAAAATTGTGGTGCAGGAGAGGGGGCCCTAGGCCCCCAGCACCCTGGCCTTTTGCATTTTCCAAAATTGCGATTTCTGGTTCAGAAATCGCAATTTTGGAAATGCAAAAAATTCGCAGATATGGGCCAACAGGCCCATAGCTGCGAATGGGGCTGGTATTGCAATTTGCGATTCGGTAATAGGTCTCGCCTCTGAGAGATGTATTGACTCTGTCAATGTTTTTTTAGCCATATTATACTGAAAAAAAAGCTTTATAACGTGGACAACCCTGGCTGTGCAATGCAGCTTTTTTACATTATTTTCAGCCATTTGCAACATAGCTAAAAAAACATTAGCGAAACCAATAAATCTCACATAGGCAAGACCTATTGGCTTTGTTACGCTTGTTAAAGTTGGGGTGGTCTCTCTGCCTCATAATATACACAAGCTTCCTAACGGGGGGCATTACTGAGAGGAGATTCATGGGTCTGTAATATGTCTGCATGAGCAGTATGTAGGTTTATGTCTTCATAGATAACTAGCACTATTCGGCATTCTGGCACACAATCAAGGCAATGCCGATATAAACGTAATAAGGGTGTTTTTCTTGAAAGAAAGAAATTATGGCCCTGCCGCCCGCCAAGCGGGAACCGCCAGAAGACCGTACCGCGGTCAAAAGACCGCGGCGGTTATTCTGGGTTTCCCACTGGGCTGGCGGGCGACCGCCGAAAGTCCGCCCGCCAGCCCAGCGGGAAACACCCTTCCCACGAGGAAGCCGGCTCAGAATGGAGCCGGCGGAGTGGGAAGGTGCGACGGGTGCAGTTGCACCCGTCGCAAATTTCAGTGTCTGCAAAGCAGACACTGAAATTCTTTGTGGGGCCCTCTTACGGGGGCCCCTGCAGTGCCCATGCCACTGGCATGGGCACTGCAGGGGCCCCCAGGGGCCCCACGACACCCCATACCGCCATCCTGTTCCTGGCGGGAGAACCGCCCGGAACAGGATGGCGGTATGGGGTGTCAGAATCCCCATGGCGGCGCAGCAAGCTGCGCCGCCATGGCGGATTCCCATGGGCAGCGGAAAGTCGGCGGTACACCGCCGGGTTCCCGCCTCTGGCCGCGGCTGTACCGCCGCGGTCAGAATGCCCGGCGGAGCACCGCCAGCCTGTTGGCGGTGCTACCGCCGACCTCCGCCATGGCGGTATTTACCGCCAGGGTCAGAATGACCCCCTATATTTGTTAAATGATGTACATTGTTTATCGGTTGTTTTCTACTACCAGGGATATGCAACACAACGTTTTATGTCTCTTCAGAATGTGACAATGGGGCGACGCCACCTTGGGTTCCCCAGGTTAGGCAATGGTCCTACAACTCCTGGGTAAGATAATATCACAGATTCGATGCCTAGCTTGAACAGAGAATGGGCATGAAGTGACACAATGAGTTGAACTAGTTTTTACTTGGGACACAGATTTATTAACTTCTGAGTTATAAAGCGGACTCTCACCTGTGTCAGAAAGGTGGATGAGGTTGGTAGTGCCACACCTATTTAGTCACAAAGGTGTTTCTGAATGTTTAGGAACTTTGTTGCTTTTTTGGTAAATACATTTTTGTTTTATATATTTGTGTTTGGTTTTTGTGAATGTTTTTGTATGTTTTAGCTTCATACGTTGTTTTTTGTCTGTTCTTTTCCTTGCAGAGCAATGATCCAGAGTGCCGGAGTGCCATAATGTAAGAGGTAATAGCTTACAGTTTTACACAATGCATTTCACATGACGTTTTGAATTTTGATCCTTGCCTTTACCGTAGAGGGCAGTAGGACTAACTAAGAGCAACCTCCTATACTGGGGCTATAATTGAGTAAACTAAGGACTTTAGGTCCTAACGGAGGCCACTGACCTTTAGGGCATATTTGATAATGGCTGTAACATATTGACCTTTAGCACAGAATGGTGGGCTAATTAATGTCTCCTGATATCATCCTTTTTGTTTTTAATCCTATCAGGACATCCATTAATAAAGTAGAGGTAAGGATGGTTCTAGGTAGTTTTAACTGTTTACATTCTGTGACTCTGGTTAATGTGCAGAGATAACTCTATTAAACAATATAAAAACACTCTGTTCCCACTTTTTGTGATAGAGCCCACCATGGACTCATTTGGGTCCAGGGTGTGGGAAACCTGATGATGAAGTATGACACATATAGATGTGGGTGGAGGCCCTGCATTTCCCAGAGATAACTCTGCACAAGGAAAAAGCAACACCAATATAAGCTGCCGGATCTTTTTGATGTACACTTGGTTATGTTGCGAGGAGAAAGGTTTGGGTAATTGACATCTCACCCCTCTATTTTGGAATAACCTCCTAAAGGTGGCCTTCATTAAGGGTATGGCAAATCATGCACCAGCTTTTGCCCATATTCCTCTTTGTACAGTAAAGGAAGAACTGGAGGTATGCTGCGTAGTAATAGTTAAGGAGACTGGGTACCATTATGCCTCCCTGTTAGATGCTCAACATGTGTTGCCGACAACTGAGCCTCCCTTTTTTATTTCGACATATGACATTCATGCATTTAAATTGGAAGTCTTCTATATAAGTTTTAGAAATCTGAAGGAGGAGTGTTTGAAAGATATATGATATCGTAGGAAGCAGGGACATTTTAAGGTCTGCTTTGCGCTCAAGCCAGGAGAGAGTTTCATTTCTTCAAACTATTGAGTTTTGTCACTAAAATGCTCCTCAATTCACAACGATTTGCCTCTTTAAAAATTGCTGTGTTTTTTCCTAATTCTAGACGCAGGTATCACATTTTAAATTAGATCACTATCTATCTAAGATATGCTATCTTTGCAAGCTGGCATCAGTGCAGGGGCTAAGGGAAATATTCAAGCCGTTAGATTTGCACCACTTTAACTTAAATCCCTGGCACTCTTTGAAGCCCTAAGGGAGATATTTATGAAAAATGGCACACAGCTGCGCATCGCAGTTGTGCATCATTTTTATCAACTCAAGCTAACGACATTCCTTAACGCCATCTTTCCGACATATTTATGAAATAATATAGGATAGCCTTAAGGAATGATTAGCGTAATGCCTGCAAAAGGGTTAGCGCCATTTTTACACCGCATTAGCATCAAAACAAAATGCAGGAAAGAGTGCAATTGCAAGAGAAGATGGAATCTTAAGGCATTGAGAGACCCCAGGGAGACCCCAAACACCCAAGTACCAGCCAGGAGGGTCCAGATGAAGAGGACTGTCACTGAAGTCAAGAAGCGCTGGCATGATTGCAAGCGCAGGACTAAGGAGAAACTTGCCAGGAACTGTAAGGCAGCACTGCAGACTGGAGGTGGAAGACCCGCACCAGAGGAGGAACTGGAGGAGCTGGAGGAGATGGTTGCAGCGGTCATCCCAGAGGAACTGGTCACCGGAATCGCAGGGCAAGACAGCGCAGACTACCAGGAACCACCACAAATGCAGGGTAAGTTGCGGGGGGATATCTGGAACTTCACTAATGGCAGAAGGGGGAGGCACAAAGGACACACTCAATGCATTCTAAAGGTTTGCATCGGGACACATAGGCCCTGAATGAAAACGCACCATCCTCACCCAAACCACATATGTACTGACACTTTGGTTGTGCTATGCACACCAATATATACACAACGTCAGGAAAGGCCACTCACTATGGCTATACTCCACCATGTAAATAAGCACCACATTGCCTGGTAGGCACGTGCAAATAGTGCGGCTGTGCCATTACAACACCCATTGCATATAGTGAAAGACCCTGCACCAAAACAACATAGACATCAGAGACTAGGATGGAAGTCAATACCACCCCAGGGGTGGTGTCAGGGTGGTTTCTTTGGCCAAAATGCTTCCCTTCCTCAATGTCGCATTACCTTTACTCATTTGTGCTGCATCTTGCAGTACACATTGAAATGCCATCTCTGCAGAAATAGCTTGTACATGTGCAGGAAGGGACAAGTCCCTGCACATGAACAAATTAGCACATCAAGGCATGCACCCAGTCATCATGCTGCAACAATGCCTGTGTTAGTGCAGGGAGCACTAATCTGTGCAGATGCAGGGGGAATTGCAGGGCTGTACTGTATTACAGTAAATATGGCCCATCACTGCATACCGAAACTGCTGCAGTGTACTGCAACACATCTTGCAGCTGCCCTGAGCCATGCCAAATGAGAAACATCTGCCCTAAAGCTTGCAGTCTGTGGAACACAACCCATACAGGGTGAATCCACAACAACTCAGACACGACCATCTGCGTCATATGGGAATGGGCACAAAATAAAATGCATACAACACAGTGTGGACATCATGCCTGGCTGCAATCTCACCATTTGACAAGTTAGAGGGCTAGATCAAACAGAAAATGATGGTGCATGCTGTTGTGCAAAATTAGGCAGCATCATGCACCGTCATTTTAAAAATGCAGGGATGTGCCATATACATAAGAATACACCACACCCCTGTGCAAGTGGAAATCAGATTTTGTGTGCCAATGCAGCCACCCTTGCACCATAGTGCAAGGATGGCTGGGTTGAGGGGGAGAATGTCTATGTGCAGGAAGGAATACCATCCTGCACAACAACAAATGCAGGGGCAGATTTATGGAAAGTGGCACTCCACTGAGTGCAGCGCCACTTTCCCTGCGCCCCTTAGCACCTCCCTACCACCCCCATGTGTGTGCCGTATTTAAAATACGGCGCACCATGGCGCAGGGTAGGGGGCAATACCGTCATTTCACATGACACTATTGATGTACTCTGCAGGAGTAGCACCACAATATTGGCGCTACTCCTGCTGAGTACCAAGGGCTCCATTCTAAAGAATGGAAGCCCTCTTTAAACGCCTGCTCTTGAGCAGGCGTTAAAAGTGCCGTACAAAATGGCGCAAGGAAATCTCATAGATTTCCTTACGCCATTTTTCCGGCTCCCCTAACGGGGGGAACGCCCCCTTTGCATACATTATGCCTGGCACAGGCCTAATGTAGCGCAAATGGTTACAGGGCGGCGCAATGTATGCATTGCGCCAACCTGTAAATACGGCAGTGAGATTTAGGCCTCGTTGGGCCACATTAACGTCATAAATAATTACGTTAATGTGGCGCAAGGTGGCGCTAGGGGACTATAAATATGCACCTTAAAGTGCAATTTGCTCTTACTCTGTGTGCAGCAGAATGCAGCACCTATAGTAAATGCAAGACAACTGTTAGAAATGTAAGCATTACACCTAGATGTTGGCATGCTAAACCCACCTCCGGGCTGGTGTCAGATATTGGTCTAGCATCCAGTATACAAATAGTCCAAATTCTGAGGCAGTGTCAAACGCAATAGGTGTTGCCTTGGTACACCCACAGCAACACCCATTGCACACACCTTCCACCCAAAGTCCTGGCTGTGAAGGGGCCAAATATACAAGGTGGTATCAAGGTACAAAAAGTGGCTTCCTGCCACCTAGTACATATGGGGCAGGGCATTGTGCCACCTGAGCCTCACCAAATGTTACACTCCGGTGGCACTTCGGGCACCTACATATGCCCCAAAATATCTAGAGGCATATTTATGAGCCCCAAGCTCTGGTGGCGCAATGCCCTGTGCCATAATTACAAGATGGTGTAAAGCCACTTCTTGTGGCTTAACGCCACCCTGTAAATACCACCCCTTCACACGCAGCCCTTTGTGTGGAAGGGTCGTGCAATGGTTATAGCTGTAGGTGTGCCAAAATATGGCTCCCTACCGCCAGGATGTTGTTGCAGTGTTGAAAAATCAGCAGTTCCTCCTTGCAGCAGTGATGCCTTATGTGTTGCCACAAATGGCAGCTGCCGGGACCATTGACTCCACATCTCTATCCCTTGAAGTGTGTGTGACCCCTCTACCTGCACAACAGCATCAGCCATGGCACAGGAGGCACCACACACATCAGAGGTTGAAGATGTGAAAGGAATAACATTCACTAGGAAAAGCACCTCGTAGCACCAGTCTGTGCCATATGGACAGTTTTTTCTTAGTTATGGCATAAGATCATGCCAGTATTGTGACAGTAGGAAATGTGCCCTCTTCACCTAACCACTGTTGAATTTTCTGCTTTGTGCTGTCATTGTCTCTTCCATACCAATTGGCACTTTTTTCAACTCCTCACTAATGCACACTACTCCTAACCATGTCTCATGACATGTCCCTCAACCATGGACTCGGATTGTGCTAAATATGGGTAACATTCACTCATGGGGTCTGTTAAATGGATATTGTATAGAAATCACAGTCACAATTGCACCTGTAAATAAAGCACCTTGTACACATGTAGCATTTCTACTTTCACTGTGATCCATCTACTCATCTAAAAGATAGCATTGTGTCAATCCATGCCAACTTGTACAGAATATCAGTACATGAGTGCATGACTATCATACACTAAGCCACACACTAGGATCCGAACAAGAGAAAGCTGAATGATCGTGTTGTCGGCTACAACCAACTTACTACGTATACTATATGATTTTGAACCCATATCCTTTAGGGTAGACATACAGTATATATGGCTCTGAACCAAATCAATGGTAATTTACCTAGATGGGAGTACCAGTACAACTTATTTGTGAAGAACAGGAAAAGCTAACCTTATCAGTGATGGCCAAATTGCAGGACCCTACCAATGACAGGTGAAGTACCATATTTACCTGTCCAAGATAAAGAATACATACATATTATGAATGGCTGGGACAATGGATGGCAAATGTATGCACTAGTAGACCGTATGTAGGGGATGCACATGGGAAACCTGGTAAATCAAGACAGTAAGCATACCCTACACCATTACCCTTACTTGGCCAGTGCACTCATGAGAAGCCACAGACACTCAATCAAATTACAAAATTATTAGGCTAAGATGAACAGGATTTATTTTAAAACCACATACCAAAAGAATACCTAAAACTTACCCTATGCTAAACTAACCTATACTAACTATACTTAATTAACAACTACACCTATCTAACCTATTCTAAACTTATCTGACACATGTAACACCACACTCTAAACATTGCCCCCCCACCACCCTTGAGACAAAATACAAGTTGGACAACATAAACTATGACTACAAATGTATTAACCTAACCTATGGCCTAAATAAATTCATGGTATTTTTCTTTTATCATTATTATATATATATATATATATATATATATATATATATATATATATATATATATATGTGTTTTTCTACCCAAACATGACTCCCCACCCAACCCCCAACAATAACAAAATGTTGAAACCCCCAACACACTATACTTAACGTAACCTATGCTTACCCTACACTGTCCTAAAACTACACATCTAAAACCCAATATAAAACTATGTAAAACAGTAAAAGGGAGGGGATGAAACTGGGAGGTTGTTCAACACAAAAAAAGTTCATTTCCTGCTTTTCTTAATCTTCTTGATGTATCGCAACAACCGCCTGTTCTGTGCTGATTCCTCCTCCAATTTTCTAAGTCTGGCTAAAATCTTGCCAATGTCTCTTTTCATGTCCTGTTCAAACTGGCTTGGGACTACTGCTGCAGGTGGCTGAACTGGTGGCTGGGTTATTACTGGTGCAGCTGACATGGAGGGCCATGGTCCAGCTGTGGCCCCCTGCACCCCTGATGACTGTGCTCCAGTGTCCTTGTGTGGCTGTTGTGGAGGTTCACCATGTGCAAATGCACACCATTCCCCTGATGCTTTCTCACTTCTGAACCTCCTGCCCATTCAGCGGTATCTGGTCTCAACCTCCAGTATGTGGCGGTAGCATTAAGCCCTCTTGTGGAAAGCTCGCCTTTGTTCTTGTGTCATGTTGGCAGCTGAAATATGAGGAGAAGCAAGCATCAGTATCAGCATTGGGTTTACATTGTACAGAATGTACACTGCAACTGCAAATAACACATACAGTCCAACACACATTCCTCAACAATGACTCACTCCTCATCTAGGACTATTTCCTACCAGACATCAACAGTATCATGTACATGTCACTGGGATGACGACAATCCATTGTTAACCAACAGGGCCCAGAGCAGATTGGACAAAATTGTCCATGATCAACATTTGTGCCATCTACCATGTGAGGATCACGTGCCCCAACAAGTCTGGATTTCCTGTGTCCCTGTGCATACAATCCATCACCTTGACACCCCTGGTGAAACATCAAGGCTTGGCAAGTCATCATGGAAGCGAGGTGTGTGCCCTAAGATAGGGGTCTGGTAATTTCCCACCTGCTATTCTAAGGTTTGGTAAATCAACATTCATGTGTCCTGGTGTACGTTACAAGCGGGTACGCCATTGCCCATGATGTGTCCACATAAACAGCTGATGCTATGTTCCCAGAAAGTTTGGCCAAAGCCTGAGCTGCACATCAAAGTTGTCAACACATTACAGAACTGGTGTCCCCTAGCCTGTGCCATGTTGTGCTTCATGTGTTAAACGACACACCCATAGTGGCTGTATGGGTGCCCCTAGGCCCACAGTGAGTTTGGTACTACACTGGGTGTTGCAGCAGTAGCCTGAAACATTGTACATCACTTGCACATGCATGTTAGACGTCATCAAAGTACCAGGTATGCACACAGCACTCACATCATATGCATATGTGGTGTGGCCTACATCACTCATATATATCATGGTGGCAGGACCATGTTGTGAAAACTGCAGAGATCTGGCATGGGAAGAATGATAGACTTTCCCCACAACCATCTGGAGCTGACTTGTCTACTAATTGTGCAGCACAATATGGCTCCTTGCAGTACTACAGATTCATTATATCTGAAGGGTACTGAGGCACCATAAGCCCCCTAGAGACCTCTGTAGATTTAACCCACATGTGTACTGTAATGTCAGTAAGTGTAAGCTAAGTATGGACACAGTGCTGACAATAGTGCTGAGACACAGTAGTTGTCAACAGGCATGCTACGTACATCAACAGCTGCCCTGAGACTTATCATGGTAGACATCAATGAACGAGTGGCCGGCCATTACAATTCCTATTTCACACAATTCCATGCAAGCAACGTTGCCCCGTGAAATACAAGCAAGCCGTTCTCATTGCACAACATTCCATCTTAATTGATATCACCATCCATTCTCCAATTATATCATATCATTGGTCAGGCAAAACCATCTTTCATAGCATTCCACACTTCAGACTGACTCACAGCAAACCCTGGATTAGCACACAGGACGCACAAGATGACACTTACTGGATGCATCGGGGTCTTCAAATCGGGCAACCTCTCCTAAGGTGTGGGGCACAGGTCCGTTAGCACTACACCTCCATGACCATATGGGACTACTTCACACTGTATATTGCATTTGAGGGCCATGCGATGGTTGTTGCAGTGACTGTCCCATTGTAACACCCATAGCATTTGAGACTGCCTCAGATGTTGTAGATATCTAACTCATTGTCACAGCAAACTGACAAACTATTGCTCAGGGGTTGTGTGGGTATTCTAAGATATTGAGGAATGCCGTGATAAATCCTTCAGCAAAGTAAGTAATATGTGTGTGCCATCGCAAGGAACACACACATTCAAAAATGCAATGGGTGTTTACTTATGTGAAGATAGTTGTACCTACCTGCACATTGATTGATTGAAATCATAGATGTATTGCCAATAGTGTGTGGCCATCCATTGTTGCCATGGTACACGATTATTTGTCCAGGGAGGGATAAGAACATGGGCATAGAAATATGCCTCAACACAGAAACGCTTGCTCAGTGGTCCAAGGATGCATTTGTTGGTGCAGGTTACCAAGTGATGTGCCTGTGATGGAGCAGATGCAGGGCAGCCCTATACGGTCTGTGAGAAGCGGCAGGCCTGTGGAACCGACTCCGCACATGTGTGTGGTAATAGACATAGTATAGGGTGTATGTGATACACAACGAACTGGGACAGGGAAGTGCTAGTAGTCTGGACCCAGTGCATGGTCAAGCTCCCTTACATGGCGTTGACCAATGACACAAAGGGGCTGATAGAACAACAGTGGTGCAGCACCAATTGCATCTATACAGTCCTTGTGGCCCTCAGTGCACCCCTTACCCCTGCCATTTGTGCACCTAATGAAAATTAAGGCACAGCATGATGAAGGTAGGGTTCAACTGCATCTGTTTATGTGTAGGTAAATGATGTACTCAGCAGGAGTTGCAACAGATCATCACAACTTCTGCTGAGTGCATGGGAGCCCATCTCATACATTTATATGCCACCATATCAAACCTGCTCTCAGCAGCCTTTCAGAGCGTATGCATGAAACATTTTGACGCATGACGGTCATGCGTCGAATTCTTCACCATGGTGCATTAAGAGGCGTGTGAACATGTAATTGCCGCTCAGGCCAAGGCTAATTTTACTTATGTTTTGGCGTGGAGCTGATGCATTAGCATAATTTTTTTTATGCATGACGGAATTGCATGAATTTTTGGTTTGTAGACCTTGAGTGCACCCTGATTCACTTAACATGTCACATGGGCAGTGCTACAATGTTGTACAAGTGGTATGGCTACATGTGCGTGACTATCCAGTAATGTCATTACAGTGACATTGGTATGTTGAACATATAGGTTTGTTTATGTGTCTGCTGCATGTGATTACTCATACCTTGTGCATATGTGCATGCCTAGCTACACTGTGTCCACATACATGTTGGCACATGTATGCTATGTGTGTACATATGGGTATGAATACTGATTTGTAGGTGGACTACATTGTTATGTCTGAGATACAAATGTACATATACCTACAACACAATATATATGATGGCCTGTGTCTAACACATGGTAATGCATGTGATAACCACGACAATTTGTAGTCAGAGTATTCGGTGGACTTTGACTGAATTGACATCACGTAACCCCTGGCAAGTTGCGTGTGCATGTGTATCCAATCTGTGTGTGTGCATGTGTGTCCGCTCTGTGGTGTTGAATTTTACTTCATGTTGCTCTGCTACACGTGTGCCATATGGTTCCCCATGCATCTTAGCTGCAGGAGATGTTATGTACACATGTGTTTGTGAAGGTTGGTATATGTCGTCTGTGTGTGTAAAGACGTGAAGTGTAATTTCTATAACATATGAAGATAGTGGTATGTTCATGGGATGTGAAACCTCACATTACTATCTTCCTGCATAGACACAAGTTGTCATTTTACAAATGCATGTGTAGTCACCTCAGTGCCACCCGTGTTTCCATATGTCGTAACAGGTGTGACAGTTATTTCTTTCAGTCACTGGTTTTGTGATGCCTTTGCTGTTGTTTTTGTGCTTGTTTGCCTTTTGTTCAGAATCCATACACATTACCATGCCTGAGCCATTATAGTGGTACATGTGTGCAGAGATATATGATATATATGTGTGCACACCTCCAACTGGGCACTCACATTTGTCAACATCATGTTTGTTATGGCTGTCACATACAATGGCATACCACTGTGTAGTAGTGTGGCAGTCTGGCCAGCCTACTCATCATCACCACTGTATGAGTTTGTATGACAACACAAACCCATGGTTGCATGTGAAGGGCCAGATAAATGGTGTTCCAGTTTACTCAGCCCCCTGTGCACGTGCATCAGGCCCCTGACAATGTCATACATTGATGTAGCCGGAGCTGTGGGTTTATTGTGCGGGGATCTAGACTCTTCATGATTGCTACTCAGCAGAACCATGCACACTCCCCAGCAGATAGACACATGCACACGTGTGGTCATACAGACCAGGATATCATATTTTCCTCTGCGGTACTTCATTTCAGCCTTCCCCTCTCATGTACAGCACTTGGGTGCTTGCACATGTAGGACATGTCTCATTATTTGATGTCCTTAGTTGTTTCCATGGGCAGTTTCTTTAGGGCTTGTATATCTGTTGTGACTTCAATATTGGAATGTGGCAGGGTACAGATGATGTTGTCTGTCACTGCCTCCTATCATGGTGGCATACGATGTGCAAATACCATGGTATGCTAGTGGCAAGCATGACTGGATTATGTACTTACCTTGCCACCCTCTCTGTACATATGTTAAATGTTGACATGTAGATATTGATGTGTTGTGCAGTCAGTAATGGTCTATGTGTGTCCCTTCTCCGTGTTTTCCTGCATTATTGGTAAGGTATGCATTTTCTCCTACATTGCGCCCATTGTTTAGGCTGCTTGCACTTTGTACAAATCTTCTACAGCAATATTGTCTGGTCATACATAGACATGATGCAACATGTGACTTTTGTAATTTGTAGATGTTCACATCTCCTACTACTGGCTACTTGATAGTTATGGTTCCTTTGACGGTATTTGTGAGATGTAATGAGTGCCACACACACATGACATTACACCTGCCACAGCACTTGTGTTGTCTCCAAGTAACCTCCTGTGTTGTATTTGCAAGTATCTGTGGGTGTCTCGAAGCTGTCTATCCACATTCTCTATTGAACATGGGTATGCATTTCTTCCAGCATACCACAACCTAGGTAATTCTTACCATGACTGAATGATGTTGAGGTGTGAAATTACCTCAGTGCTGTACTGTTGATTAGCCAAATGTAACATATATGTCTAGGTCTACTCCCACTCAGTTTGATGTTGTGTCTCAGACATTATTTTACAATGCTTGATATATTAGGACATCCCACACATGATTGCAATGTTGGTGCCCAAAACATGTATGGGATAAATTATTACTGTTGCTACTATGCACTTGTTCTGTATTGTGAGTGACAATGAGTGGTGTGTATTGCTATGTGGAATGTGCTGTGTGATGTTAAACATGCAGACACAAGTCAAGCATTGTTGATACTGGCAAACCCGATGCTACCTAGGACATACACCCATACATCAGTTTTCACATGTTTATCCGGATTTGCTCTATGCATGTGTCAAGACAGCAGATTTGTGTGACAAGTGTGCACCTCATGTACATAGTGACCGTAAGACACTCTGCCTACATGCGACTTAGGAAAATATTTGGTGGTGCATTATCTCAGTAAATCCTTAGATCCTGACAATGGGCCATGTGTTTGGATAGTGATTCTGCACTTACAGCTGCTTATTTTGTTTGGCAACCATTTGTGCACTCCACGGCCAACGTATGTGTGCTATACGTGAGGTACAGTGCACCATGTGTCAAGGTTGTGCCCAATGGCAGTGCCAGGTCATTATCCCATGGATATACTGTGCAGGCTCAGCATCGGACATTGGTTACAATCCCTGGACAATTACTGAAGGTCCTACCGATAATGTCCCACCCTTGTCACACATGTACCATGCAGGCAATCACCATGAGTTGTGACAGTGTTCTGTTCCTACATTACTTAATATCCATTTGTTGACAGCCTCTACCTTAAGTGTGCCCCCTTTCATGCATCCCGTTAGGCATGGTGTTGTTGTGGTGAAAGGACTAGGTAATAGCACCTTGACCACTTGATGGCATAATATATGTAGTTGTGCATGGGTGTAGGCCTTCAGGAATCACATGCCTGTGAATTGTGTGTCACTGATATGTGAGATGGACGCAGTAGACCCTCTTACATCACAAATAATGTTGCTACCATACTTGTCACCGTTGTGCTTCTTACCTGCTTACTGAGGTTTGAGTAACATTCCAATGGTATATGTAGTGGAGAATGAGTAGACCAAGGAGAATCAGATGCAAAGTATTTTATTTGTACTATTTACAATGTGCAGTGTTTAGTATAGTGACAATGTGTAGATGTTCTCAGCAATGTGGAGTCTCCTAGGAACTCCTACAGCAGTGTACTGTTGTTCCCCTTCCAAATAATCTGCTCCATCATTATCCTCCTCCTCGTTGGGGACATCAACTTGGTCATCCCAGGG
Source organism: Pleurodeles waltl (assembly GCF_031143425.1). Classification (NCBI taxonomy): domain Eukaryota; kingdom Metazoa; phylum Chordata; class Amphibia; order Caudata; family Salamandridae; genus Pleurodeles; species Pleurodeles waltl. The sequence continues at coordinate 607,765,043 of NC_090444.1, read as the reverse complement.
GATATGTTTTCAGACACTGATGTTGTGGAGGATTGCACATGCCAGATTTATTTTGCAAACAAGTGGTGTAGCATATAAGAGGCTTCCTCCTGTCAAGGCCAGGCACCTGTACCTTGATTTCTGGAGCCCAAATGTCCTCTCTACCACATTGCGAGTTTTCCTGTGTCCCTCATTTTAGGCCTGCTCTTCCTCCATTGTGGGATTGGCAAATGGAGTCATCACCCACGGCTGTATGTCGTACCCTTGATCAGTTTCAAAGGAAAGACAGAAGATGTGTTGGGAAAGCTTGATAGTGGTTTGCAACATACAATGACAGTTGTTAGTTTTAGCCAGAGTGGTGACATAGACTTGCTATAGTGTATGTTCCTGTTCTTGTGAAATGGTTTCATTGGACTGTGTTGATGGACATGACAATCTTAGGTAGTGGCTCAAGGGTCTGGGAATTTTAATGTTGATCCCACAATCATGGTTATAATTGAGGAAAATGTGTTTTGTACTCCATATTTGAAGCAGTGTTCTGTTGTTAGATGGAACCTACCACCCCCATGCACTACAGTGGTGTCAGATGTTGAGACTCCATAGTTGCACTACAAAGCCAGACTGTGCCATCCATGTTACCGTGTGGGACTATGCATGCAGTGTGACACTTTGTGACCCTTTGCGACAGATGATGCTTGATGGACCCATCAAGTGTATGAGGGTGTGTATCACACATTAGTAGGATGATGCATTTTGGTGCAGTAGTATCTCCTAGCTTCCAATGCATGGTTTCTCACAGACACTTTCTGCACACGCACAGTGCAGGCATTGGGAGGGGGCACAGCTATATTTCACATGGGTCCCTTAGGACGGTTCATGTTAGGTCAGGTATGTCCTCCATACTCCTACTGAGTCCTACTATGGCATCCATGATTGTTTCAGTTTTTTCACAAACTCTGCACCATGGTAGACCGTTTCTGGTATAGGGAACAAACATGGTGGTGTTAGGGGGCACTATGGGTGCATGTGAGGTGGCACTGGAGTAGGTGCTGCCCCATTTCTCACGATTCTGCCCCAAGTCTTTAGTGGCAGATACTTTTGTATACACTTGTGTGCGACACATTGCAGCAGATAGGTGTATGTGCACACTACAGGTATGTCAGGCATGTGTAGATGATATGTGGTTGGACTTTTTCAAAATAACCATGGCCTATGCCATTGACGTGCCTGGGCGCTTCTTTGTTTCGTGTAATGTATGTGTGTGTGAGCTCTATTTAGTTGTCAACCTGTGGACTCTTGCAGTGGTTTGTGAGCAGCTTCTGTATGCAAAGGGGACTTGTCTCCACCAGTCCGAACATAGTGGTCCAGTCAGGGTGTGGCTCTGTTAAGTACATTTGGGTGTATGTGTTTGTGAATTGCAATGTCTGCAGAGTAGTGTGGCATGTTGCATATGTGTTGTTGCCTGTACATCTATGTAGCCCTGCCCATGTGTATTTAGTGTGGTGTTTGTCTTGTTTGTCCTAGATAGTTGGTGTGTTGTGTGTGTTATGATTGGTATGGTGGCTTACGTATGAGTAGATCATTGCCATATTGGCCATCCTTGAGGCACTCGTTGATGGTGCAATGGCGAAAGATGTATGCATCATGGACGCTGCTGGGATATTTAGCAAGGATGTTGGTGAAGAGCCCATAGTGGTCCACGATGGCCTGCACATTGATTGAATGTGAGTGCTTGTGGTTCCTATATAGGGGTTCCGCACATGCAGAAACCCAGCAATTTGATAGAAACTTTGCTTGGTCTCCTGCTGCAGATGCTGGGTGTTTGGGAAGCAGATGTGGTGGGGTGTGAGGCCTATGATAGCGTTCAGGACCTTAGGTAGAAGGACTGAGAAGGCTGCCTGGGAGACACCAGCCACTTGTGCACCAGTTATCTGAAAAGATCCAAGGTGATTTGGGGCTTCCTTGAAATGGCACTAACTCCTAAACTTTGACGCTAGACGGGTCTAGCATCAAATTATAAATATGGAGGTATGTTTGTGCCACTTTAGCATAAACAAATGACACTAAAGCAGCACACACATTTCATAAATATGGGCCTAAGTTCTTTCACGAGGGGTGGGAAAAATTTGAAAGGATCCGTCAAAGAACCCAGTGTGTCACCAACAAACATTGTTAGCAAGACATATCCCTTTGTTTAGTAAATCGTTGTAATTTCTCTTGGCAAGCTGTCCTAGAGTGAGAGCAAAAACAAGGGGGGATACGCAGCAGCCCTGCCTTGTACCTCACACTAAAGCAATCCATTGTAACATTCTCCCATTTACTCCAAATCTTGCCTTGGGGCATGATATATTTTCATCAACCACCTGATGTCTCGCAGGGTGTCGTCCGTGAATCCTTACTCGACGGATGCTATCTCTGCAGCCAGGGGGATCAGGGCTACATGTTGCTTTTGCTTTTTTTCCCTTGTTTCCCTTTCTTCTCTTTGTTGCTCATTTCAAGAAGGTGGAGGGCTTTGTTTGGTATTCTTTAGCCATTGATTTGCCATACAGGTGTATAAGTTCCCTAATGAGCGAGTGAAGGTAGGTTGATGTAATTTTAACATCTATGTTAGGGAGACAAAAAGACTTATATGAGGAACAGTTATCAACAAATTTCCTGCAGGGGTGGCTCCTCCGTCGCCCCTTCACTAGCAGTAGAAGCTTCAAACCTTTCAGAATGAAAAGATAGTAAACCATGTTTATTATCCTTTTGTTCTGAGAGGGGCGGGACCATGGGGGTGACGAGCAGTGAGGGAGAATGTATAGCACTCCTCCTCAGAGTGCATGTGTGTTTGGCTGGCCATCTTGGGCTGGCCAAACTCATATGCGCAGTATGCTCTCTGCAGCCCAGCAACACAGTTGCCAGGCTGGAGTGAGTCTTCACAGGCTCCCACTCTGCCTGGGAGCTCCCTGGTTGGGTGCTCCCAGCCAATCCTGAAGCTGCTCTGAGCAGCGTCATGACTGGCCGCAGTGACGCTGGAAAGGAGAGCGGCGCGGGTTGGTGGATCAGGTACGTTTAAAAAAAGATTTTTAATAATAATTAAATGTACCACCCACTTCCCCCACCCCCCTCTGTGCTGCACCCGCCTTGCCCCTTTTTTGCGCTGCGAGCCGCGACTGATTGCTTGATTTTAAAATCAGGGACTTCTTTGACTCTGTCATCGTGAGTGCCACTTTTTTCACCTTAATTATTTTGTGGAAAACATTTGTTAAATTAGGGAGTAGTTAACTACTAAAAGTTTTGCATAACAGGACTGAAAAACCGTCTGGGCTTGGGGCCCTCACTCGGCGTAGTTCCAATATTGCTCATAGGATCTTGATGACGCAGAAAAAGGAGGACCAACATATATTCATATATCATGTAACCAAAATCGTATAATGTAGTGTGATTTTAGTAAAGAAAATAATGTACGAGGGAAATTGTGCCCTCGGAGTAGTTCCCCAATATTATGAACGAGCTTTATTAATCATGAAGAATTGAAAATTGTAGTAATCCGTCATAATTGCAAATGTGTGCCATGATTTCTTATTGAAACTGTGTGCTTAGCTTAAATGTAGTGGAGGCTTGGGCATAGTTGCCTGGTCTCAAATTCTAACTGCGTGGCTTTTCCTTGAACTAATAAAATGAATATTTTACTTTAAAGTTGTATTTTTCCAGTAGGGATGACTAACATACTTATCTCCAAGGTTTTGTGCTAGGCAAGTTTCATCCCCTTTGAAGCAAGGTCAGTCTCTGCAGGTGCGGACAATAAGAGTACTGATATCAAAATAATTGGCAAACTGTGTTGCAACTTGTGTTCCAAGGCTCGAAGGACAATGTATGGATAAATGAGTACTAGGAGAAAGACATTTTCCATTGGTCAAATTGAAGCCATCCTATGAACCCTCCAACGGAAGACCCTGCAGAATTTGGAATGTTTCTTACTTAAACCCACTGGACAAAGAGAAGTCAGCCATTTTCCTTGATGCCATCTTTGAAGCCAAATGCCAGACGCCATCGTTGACAACATCTTGATGCCCTTTTCTCTATCACAGAGAAAGAGACTTTGAGAATTCTCACCCTAGAGACTTTAACTTTAAATTGCCCCATCTTGCCCAAGCAGTAACTTTGCCCCATTCTCCTTGCCGCTGCAAGGAAGCTTGCCCTTAACTTTGCCCCTTTGAAACCTGCCCCATGCTGATCGAACTGGTACCTGAGGGACGAAGTCTTTTCTTGAATGCTGTTTGTATTTGGTAAATATGAAAGGATAAATGTATTATGCATTGTGTTTTTCATTTTAGGTACCAACTGCTATTTTGATAGAGCCCAAGCTAGAAGTTTTCTAAATTTGTGTTGACTAAATTTGTTTTGCATGAAGCCCCACATGCCAATGCTAATTAGAGGTTAGTTGAGGGTTTTTATGTGATGCACCATGCTAAATTGAAATCTTGTTATGCTGACCGATGTATGAAATTAGTCAAATTCAGTTACTTATATTAGTGATTTGCATTGCTATAACTGAATGCATTATAATACAGATTTTGCGTAGATTGCGTTTCTTCCGCCGTTATGGGCAGCTAGTAATGTTCGTATACATATATCATTTGGTTTTGAGACTTATATACATTGTGCTAGCTTTGTTAATATAGGGAAATAAACTCATTAACTTTAAATAAACCGGTGTGGTTATTCATGACTGAAAGGTCATGGTGCGTCGAAATACCAACTGTTATTGATTCCTAATCTGTTATTTCAATCTATTAATTGAGTATTGGCTATCGGATACAATAGTTATTGATTATTGATTTAAGTGACCCGACTATTCGAGGATGAGGAGAGCCCAACTCGGCTAAAAGGTTCACCGACCTCCAGCGTGTCCAGGTACAGGTAATTTATAAGGGCTGGACGCGTTATCAGTAGATGGTAGCAGAGATTGATGGTTTCGCCCTTTGGGACCCCATCCGAGCAATAGACGGAGTTAAGTTAGAATTTTCTTTGATAAAATAAGTTGGAGAGATGATGATGCCCAGAGTCCCCCATGACTTTCCCGGGATCTCGGAGCTTGCGAATGGAGGACATGGAGGTGTGAGAATGTTTTCGGCGTTTCTAGTGACGCTATGAGTGAAGTTAGCATTTTGCGCTTGCACAGCTTATTGCCGCAGATGAATTGAGAAGTTTGTGAGGATTTTAGGGGGGGTTACGAACTCCAGTTGAAGTTTTAGAGGAGTGTGACTCCAAAGTGTGAGAGTAGGGAAGTCGTCGAACTTCACATGTGTGTAGCGCTTTGTGCATGAAAAATTGCCCACGTGGTTGTTGATGTTGATGTTGAGACGGGCCCTGTGAGGTCAAGAGACTCCGGAGTATGTTGAAAAGTGCATGAGACACTTGATTGATGTTGTGATCTGTTCGGTTTAATAGGTTGATCAGGCGTGGTCAACGAGTCAGTGTGAGTATTGAGGAATGAAAGAAAATCTTCGACTTCGAGATTTGACGAATTCTAAGGTGCGCTAGAATAGTTCATTGATCAGTTGAGAGTAAAGTTTGCGGGTCAAATTTTGCTTGCGAAAGTGGGAAACTGAGAAAGATGGAATAACTGCCGAGGCTAGTGAAAAATCCCTAAGGTTTCTGAAGCGATTGTATTACCCTTCCTATAGTAAACCGACAGATTTGTTTTCTTCTTTTTGGTTAGTGCTCGCAATATATTGCAGAAATTAGTTTGAGTGAAGCTGAATGAAGGAGGACAAGCCGCGGGACTTTGTCAGCCGCAGTGTGTGACGCCACTAGGAGCCACGCTGGGATAGGTTGGTTGGTGTGAAGGGTCGCGCACGGATTGGACACAGTCTGTGAAGCGCAATTGGTGGGGAAAGGCAAGCGAAGAGTATTCCGGGAATTAAAGTCACTTATTGATTACATATTTTAGAAAAATAAAAGACTGAAAGATTACATTTTTTAAAGCATTTAAGAGTGCCATGAGGAGAGATGTTTATATTACAGCAAATGTAGGAGAAGAAACACCGCCTGAGGGTACACCAACTTACATCGTGATTGAGGAAAAGGGTGTAGTACCATGTCTTTGGCTAAAGCAATGGTGCAAATTAACAGAGAAGCATGGAAGTGTAGCGTTCCCTATCCATGGGTCGTTTAATCTAAGAGTCTTGGAGAATTTAAGATTCGCGCTATACGACATGAAAGTACCTCTAAGGCCAGCACAGTTTGAGGCACTAGCAATTTGGGAGCTAATAGCTAGAAACCAACAACAAAAGAAATTTGAGACAAGAATAAGAAAAGTAGAAAAGACACTAGCGGATGCTAGATGGGATAGCACACAAAAAGTTTGGAGATCAGATGTACTGCAGGGAATTAAATTGTTCCCAGCAATTACTGATGAAGCAGAATCGGAAGGAAGGAAAGCTACCTATAAAACAAATAGGAGTCAGTCCAGAGATAGAGAAAATAACAGAAACTCAAAAAGGTCAGACGAGTCAGACGATGAGGAATTCATTATACAATTGTTAAATGATCGCCCGCCACCATATGTGGAAAGCGAAAAAGGCTCAAGCATTAGTACTGCCCCTCCAGAACCAACACAGGGTAATGTAACACCGAATTTGAGAATATCACAAAGGCAGAACGGTTCCGATATGCCTTTTTCACCACAAATACCACAAATTCAGAGAATATATCCTGACGTGCCTAAATTGAAACTTGTCGATAATTATCAGCCGCAGGTTCAAAGGCACTGCTGTGATAAGCATAACTTGGGAATGACTTCTTGATTCAAGCCGAATCAACACAATTTTTGATGCCTCAAAAGCAGGTACAAGAAGTGCCGAGGTACACTCGAGTAACTTAGGGTCAGTTAGGAATGACAGCAATGATGAACCATAATGTGGGGATTAACATGCCACAGAATTTGGGGAACAGACAGAATCCAGATGCAATATCTCTGCCTATCACTGTGGGTCCGCCAGTACCATTGTATATACAGGCAAACTCAAACGTATGCGACCAAGGGGTAATGACACAAAGTGAGACAGGGAGAAGATGCATAGAAAACAGCAACACTGCCAAATGGATCTGGGTCCTTGTCGGGATTTAGTCCAATTCCAATTTGTGCTCCGTGGACTGTGGTAAGGTCAAATCCACCACTATTAGTACCGCTAACTTCAAAGACTGAAAAGTTACAGCAACCATCAGTAGCAGTTGATGTAAGTGCTACATTGATGGGACTGAACGCACAACAGCTAACACAATGGTTCAACGGTCTGAACTCCCCACAGAATAAATCCAGCGGGAAGGGAGAGGAATACCTGAATAAAATAAGATTGGGCATGGAAGCAGATGAACTGGTGGAGGGAACAATGGGTCTGAACAGGTTAGAATCATACACAGAAGAAGAGCTGAGATACATGGGCCCTAGGATTACAAGAGAAGTGAGCAGCATACATAAGAAGTTACAAGAAATTGCAGACAGAAACGAGATCGATATAGGTAAGACTAAACATTTGAGCAGAAGTTACAGGCTAGACTTTGATACAAAAGATTTTGAACACATGAGATCAGCAGGGATGAAAACGCACCTTAAGGAGATACTGCAGATCGCGCAGGTCTGGAGATGTCTAGATAAGTGGGAAAGCAGGTGGGTTAAGAAAAAGGACAAGAAGAAGGAAAGTACCCCAGATTGGAACGAAAAAGCACAACAAAATGACGATCTGATAACCATGTTGCCAATGAGAGAGACAGCAGGGGGAAAACTTGTACATGTACCATGGCACAGGTGTGATATTCAATACTTCACGGATGATTTCCCTAAATTAAGAGAGAAACCGATCGAATGGTATCAACAAACAGATAGATTTGTGAAACTCGCAAAATGTCTCTGGGAAGACCTGAATACCTTATTTGAAATTGTGGTTCCGGCAGATTTATGGGAAGACTGTAAAAGGGCCGTAGGTTGGCCGACAAGTGAACCAGAAAGAGATAGGGACACAAGTGCACCATTGCCTACAGTAATGAGTTTATATCATAAGGTGATTGAGCACTTAAAAACCAAGGTTGCGTCGAAAAATGTAGATTGGCAGAGGATTGACAGAACAGCACAAGAGGCTAAAGAGTCGATACATGCGTACTATGAGAGATTGTTGAAAGAGTTTAAAAATTACAGCGGCACGGAAACGATTGAGGCAAAGGACATGCTCCATTTCGTGTTCAGATTTGTGGAAGGGTTGAGACCCGAGGTCAGTCAGATGATTAAAATGCATTTGATTTGTTGGCAGTCAAAATCGATCGATGAAGTGTTGAACTATGCAAAATACTGCAGTGATGAGATTGAGACAAAACAGAAAAGGTTGAAAGAAAAGGTGACGGTGATGCAGCTTAGAGCAGCTCAGACAGGTTTCCAAGGTTTGCAAGGTTTTCAACAACAGATGCCGCAGCAGCAACAACAGGGAAATGCTATGTTTCAGCCGCAGATGAGAGGCAGAGGTCGAGGAGGTTTTGTGAATAATGGTCCTGACTTAAATACTGTTATGATTCCAAATGGTATACAGGCAATGAAGAAGGTGATGCCATGTCACACGTGCGGAATCGTCGGGCATTGGAAACGGGAATGCCCAATGATGGTGCAGGAAGGTGTAGGTCAGCAAAACAAGGATGTCAATGCATTTCAGAATATGAGAGGACCGAAACTGAGAGGTCCAAACCCAAATTTTCTGAATAATATGAATCAGATGCAGGGTTTACAACCCATACAACCGCAGCAGGTGCAAATGCCTTGTGCACAAGTGGCACAGTTGCAGCCAATGCAACAGCTGTTTCCTATGGTACCTAATCAGCAAATGCAAATACCCTTAGCACCCATGAATCAGCAACAAGTAATGCTTCCTCAACAGGTCACGGGTAAAGGAATGAACCAAAATGACACAGTACACCAATTCCCATTACACAGTGAGAATGGAATAAACGATGTATGGGAGAGTGAGAGTTCAGATGAGGAAGGAAATTGTATGCTTGCAGCATCTTTGGAGGTTGATCAAAAGGGTCCGTATGTGGAAGGAAGAGTTATGGGTCATCGCGTTTCATTCTTGGTTGACACGGGAGCTACACACTCTACTGTTAGTAGCATTGAAGAACCAAATTTGATATTTTCAGGGAGAACAGTTCAAGTAGTGGGAGTAGCAAATAGGTACCTGACAAACCCAATCACTGATCCAGTCAGAATTGGTAACTATCAAGGGTCACATAAATTTGTGGTGTGTGACTCAAGCCCGATATCACTATTAGGGAGAGATTTATTGTGTAAATTGGGATGCTCGATTATGTGTTCAAATGATGGAATTAAAATTCAGACAAACAGTGATGGGGAAGAAGAGGACGGTGTAGGAGGGGATAAAGTGGAAACTGTTGATGAAGAGTATCCCCTGATTACTCTTTATCCAATGCTCACTGAAGCAGATATTCCTGCTGAGTTACAGGAAACGGTTGGAAAGGAAGTGTGGGATATGACAGGGAAAGAAGTAGGATTGGTCAAAGGAGTGGAACCAGTGAAAGTGACAGTAAAACCCAATGTAACTTTTCCCCAGACCCCACAATACCATATGGCGCAAGACACCCTCATGAAAGTCGCCCAACTCATTGATGAGTTTGTAAAACAGGGAGTACTAAAAGAAGTGTTAAGCAGTCCATGCAATTCACCAATTATGGGACTGATAAAACTGAGTGAAAAGGTCCGGATTGTTCAGGATTTGAGGAAACTAGGGTCGGCGGGAGCACCGCCGACAGGCCGGCGGTGCCCCGCAGGGCATTCTGACCGCGGCGGTTCGGCCGCGGTCAGATGCGGAAAACCGGCGGTCTCCCGCCGGTTTTCCGCTGCCCTTGCAAATCCTCCATGGCGGCGGAGCGCGCTCCGCCGCCATGGGGATTCTGACACCCCCTACCGCCATCCTGTTCCTGGCGGGTCTCCCGCCAGGAACAGGATGGCGGTAGGGGGTGCCGCGGGGCCCCTGGGGGCCCCTGCAGTGCCCATGCCAATGGCATGGGCACTGCAGGGGCCCCCGTAAGAGGGCCCCACTCTGTATTTCAGTGTCTGCTATGCAGAAACTGAAATACGCGACGGGTGCCACTGCACCCGTCGCACCTTCCCACTCCGCCGGCTCAATTCTGAGCCGGCGTCCTCGTGGGAAGGATGATTTGCCCTGGGCTGGCGGGCGGCCTTTTGGCGGTCGCCCGCCAGCCCAGGGCAAATCCCAAAATACCCTCAGCGGTCTTTCGACCGCGGAGCGGTATTTTGGTGGGGGAAGTCTGGCGGGCGGCCTCCGCCGCCCGCCAGACTCAGAATCACCCCCTAAATGACATAATAGTCAAATGTTGTCCCGTGGTACCAAATCCAGCTGTGATAATGTTTCAAGTTCCCTGTGATGCTGAGTGGTTCTCAGTCATCGACTTGTCACAAGCATTCTTTTCTGTGCCTCTTCATGAGGACAGCAAAATTCTCTTTTGTTTCAAATTCCTAGACAGAGTCTACAGTTGGTGTCGAATTCCTCAAGGATTTTCGGAGTCACCATCAATTTTCAATCAGATTCTAAAGAAAGATTTGGAATCATTGGAATTACCATTTGAATCAACCCTGGTACAGTACATTGATGATTTGCTGATCGCTTCTAAGACAGAAAGTGACTGTACAGCTGATACCATTGCCCTATTGAACCATTTGGGAAGGAACGGACATAAAGTGTCCCCTTCGAAATTACAATTCTGCCAGAAGAAAGTGAAATATTTGGGTCACCAAATAGAGAAAGGGTCACTCAGAATTATGAAAGAAAGAATAACAAGTGTACTTCAAATGAGTCCACTGAAGACGAGAAGAGAGGTGAGAAAGTTTTTGGGAATGGTGAGCTATTGTCGCCAATGGATTCCCAATTTCTCAACTCTAGCAAAACCTTTACTGAAACTGACCCAGAAAGATGCGCAGGATGAAATAGAGCTGAAAGGAGATGAGATGGATGCTTTTATTGAATTAAAGGAATGCATGTACAGGGCTCCAGCTTTAGGTATGCCTGATTACACAAAACCTTTTACATTGTTTTGTCATGAACGTGATGCATGTTCCTTGTCTGTCTTGACGCAAGCCCATGGTGGCGTAAACAGACCAGTAGCATATTTTTCAGCTACTTTGGATCCGGTTGCAGCAGCACTGCCAGGGTGCTTGCGTGCCGTAGCAGCAGTTGGTATCAGCTTAAATCAGAGTAAAGGAATAGTGATGGGACATCCTTTAACAGTCATGGTCCCTCACTCAGCCGAGATACTTTTGACACGTTCCCGAACACAGCACATGACTGGTGCTAGGCTTACAAGGTACGAGACAATAATTCTGGGATCACCAAATGTGCAGCTGAAAAGGTGCACTACGTTGAATCCAGCAACCTTGTTTCCCAGTGAAAATGCTGAAATTGAGAACGCTGAAGACATCGAGCACGACTGTCTTCAGGTGACTGAATTTTGTACAAAACCAAGACCTGATATCAAAGACACCCGATTGGAAGAAAATGATCAAGTTATTTTTGTTGATGGTTCATGTTTAAGAGATGCACTAGGAATATTGAAAGCAGGATATGCTGTATGTACAATAGCAGGTGTTCTGGAAGCATCTTGGCTTCAAGGAGTTTACTCTGCACAAGTAGCGGAACTGGTAGCACTTACTAGAGCTTGCCAACTTTCCGCATTGATGAAAGTCACCATTTACACTGACAGTCAGTACGGATTTGGAATAGTACATGACTTTGGACAGTTGTGGTCACAGAGAGGCTTCATGACCTCTTCAGGATCACCAGTGAAAAATGGTGAAAGAATAAGAGAATTGTTACATGCCATCCAGTTACCAGGAGAAGTAGCAGTGGTAAAATGCAGTGCACACTCGAAATCACAGGATTACATTTCTTTGGGAAATGGATATGCAGATCAAGTCGCAAGGTTTTGCGCATTGAACTGTATATTGCTCAGAGATGAATGGAACTTGATAAATGAGCCAGAACTTGAACCAAGTGAAGCTTTTGCTCTAAAGGTTGTAGATACAATGGATGAATTGAAGTCCTTACAGAACGATGTTAGTGAAGATGAGAAACTCTCATGTACCAAATTGCAATGCGTAAAGAAACTAGATGATTTGTGGGTTTTAAGTGAAGGGAAATTGGTTCTGCCAAACAGTCTGTTGACACAGTTGGCCAGATTCTACCATGGACAAGCCCATCTTGGAAGGGACGCCATGGTTAGACTATTAAAACCGATTGGTTTAACCCCAAATTCCGTCAAATTGCTGAAGCAGTTTGCCATAGTTGCGTCATTTGTCAACAAATGAACGCAGGGAAAGGAACAGTAGTAAATTTGAGCCACATTGGGAGGGCAGGAGGTCCATTCAGCAGGATGCAAATGGATTTTATTGAAATGCCTGTGCATGGAGGCTTGAATTATGTGTTGGTGATTGTGCGTATTTTTAGTCACTGGATTGAAGCATACTCTACACGCAGAAATGATAGTCTCACAGTTGCAAAACTACTCTTGAGAGAACTAATACCACGTTTCGGATTCCCGATCTCCTTAGAATCAGATAGGGGAAGTCACTTCAATAACGAAGTAATAAAATTGCTTTGTGCAGCGCTGAACATTGAGCAAAAGTTGCATTGTAGCTACCGCCCTGAAGCCTCAGGTCTAGTGGAGCAAATGATTGGCACATTGAAATCGAGGATGGCGAAAATATGTGCTTCAACAAACTTAAAATGGCCTGACGCATTGCCCTTGGTGTTAATGTCAATGAGAAACACCCCTGATAGGAAAACTGGACTGTCCCCGCACGAGATCCTCCTGGGCAGAGCCATGAGACTTCCAGCAGTTCCTGCCAATGCTCTTTTGAATATTACAGATGATATGGTGTTGGACTACTGCAAAGGTCTAGCTGATGTGGTGCGCTCTTTTTCTCACCGGGTTGAGGCAACCATCTTGCCACCGATCCAAGGTCCAGGACACGCCCTGAAAGCAGGTGACTGGGTCGTGATAAAGAAGCACATGAGGAAGTCGTGTCTGGAACCCCGTTGGAAAGGACCTGTCCAAGTGATTCTGACAACTACTACCGCTGTGAAGTGTGCGGGAGTTCCCAACTGGATTCACGCCAGTCACACGAAAAGGGTGACGTGCCCCACAGAAGAGGAAGTTGAGGTGCTGAAATCGCCAGTGTCTGACAAGAAAGTACCAGGCACCGAGACAGAACAAAGAGAACCTGGAGGCAAACAAGTAGAAATAGAGGAAGGAGAGATATTTTCTGAGGAAGAAGCAACCGATCCATTTGAGGAGGACCAAGGAGAAGCCTCAGGAAGTGACGAAGGTCCTAAAGGTGACAAAGAGCCTGAGACAGGTGAAGGAAACAAGGAGCCTGAGACAGGTGAAGGAGACAAAGAGCCTGAGACAGGTGAAGGAGCAGGAGAGCCTGATCAGAGGAGGGCTTTCCCAGAAGCAGACGATACGGGAAAAGAAAAGGAAAACCTGATTGACCTCCCAGAGAGAGAAGACAAGACAGGACAGAGTGAAACTGTTCAAACCCTTCCAAAAGCGGTTGCAGGTCCATCAGGCGAAAATAATGCAAAACGAAGACAAAGCATATCGCCAGTGAAGCTAAGGATCAGAGAAACATTAAACGAAAGTGAAGGACCAAAGTTGAAAGAGAAAAGAAAAGAAGCGTCTGTCGAAATAACAACACCAGGTGAAGAGAAAGACTCAGCCAAGGAAGAAAGCACCGGCGAGAGAGAATCAAAGGGAGACGCAAAATTGAAAAGGAAAAGAATACCGAGCAGAAGGTATTCTGGTCCGGAGTGGGCATACATAGCCGCTAACGATTGGTCAGATGAATTCCTATCTCTCAGTCTTGAGAACGAAGAGGCAGAGCTTCACTTTGGCACTTGAAAAGTGAAGCTCCATGAACTTTACCGAATAAGACATTGATAACCTGATTGACTATTTGAACCGGTTAAGACATTGCTAAACTTGATTGACTTTGAAACCGATTTTGAGACAAAGCTGCTAAACCGATAAAAGACGAAGCTGCTAAAGAGAACTGTGCGAACATTGAACTCGTTCAGCTTTGTATGTATCTGCAAATCTGATTTGATAAAGTGTTTTCAACTTACTGATTCTACATAGATCATGACAGGCTACACTACACAGGGGCATAAAATGAAGTGTTGTATCTAAAGAAATAGAACTCACAGACAGGCGCCTCTCTCAGGAGGAACCAAGGGATGTAGTGCACATCCTTGATGGCTCAGCAAAAGACACAGGGCCTGTGGATTCTGCGATGGCCTTTTGTCCCCTCCCTCCACACCCACCCCTTTAATCACTGGGCAAAATAGGGGTGGTTCTTCTCAGGCAGATAACTCACTCTGCTCTGTGCCCCTGAAGAAAAAGAAGGCGGGCCTCACGTAAGACGGGGTCTACAGTTAATACCGGGTCTAACACCAAGCAGGATGCTGCTATACCGTCAGCTCATATCCCTACGAAAGATGATTTTGGCATGATAATTGATGGTATGCTTAGACCGTATTTAACCCCGGTTCCTGATCGGCTAGCCTCCCTCGAAGCAAAAGTGGCCCACTTACTTAGCACTGCTACCTCTAGATAGGCAACAGAGACACCCCAGGCTGCCCCTTGTATTCCCCCTACTTCGAACAACCTGGGTGGTAGGACCCATGTCATGAGCCCTACGCCTCACACCCTTACGAATTGTAATGCCTCTAAGAGGCCTCCATCAGGGATGATCCTAACCCCTAGTGTCCTCCCAACCCCAGATCCCAGTAATACGAACTGCAAACCTGCACCATTTAACATGAGTACATTTCTACAAGGCAACTTTTAGATTGCAGGCCCTTTTACATCAACTTAAATTTACACATTCCATGTCTACCTACAAGAAGGCTGATAGATCTGTCAGCCCTAGGGTGGTCTTCCCCTAAAACCTTTGCCAGTTTCTCTCTATCAACATAAACTTAGACATTCCAAGTTTAGCTACAAGAAGGCTAATAGACCTATCAGCCCTAGGGCGGTCTTCCCCCCAAACCTTTTGTTTCCCTCCATTTGTTTGGTGAGAATAATTTTTGTTGGCCTTGGGAATCTGTGCACTTTACCTATGCTCACTCCCCTAAACATCATAAAATTGGTTTGCACCTGATTGGCATGTTAAGTTTAATTATAAATCCCTTATAGAATGGTATACCATATACCCAGGGCAGCTACTAGTGGGCCTAGAGCACTTATTGTGCCACGCACTTTAGTAGTCCCTTAAGCCAATGGCTCCCAAACGTTTTTGACTCTTGACTTATTAGTCATTGGCCACGGCTCCCAGTTAGGTTACTCTTTTTTTGGCAGATCGGGGATGTAAACCTGACCTCTGGAGGACTTCCATTTTATTCCCTGAAAATAATTGGGATGAAGCCAATGAAAGTACTATAATCATAGATGTAATCCTATCCTATCCACTGTGGAACCCCATGAATTGTCTGATTGAATGGACATGTGGTTCTTGGCGGAGTGAACTGTTACTGCATTGTGATGTAGTGCTCTTTAAAGAGGTGTGTCTTTAGCTTGTTCTTGAGTAGAGTTTTTGAGGCCCTGATAAACAGAATGTTGATTTCAGATCCTGAGTGCATTGGTAGAGAAGGTCTGCGTCTGCCATCTCGTTTTGTTTTCTTTTTTGCACATTTTTGCCTCCAGTCTGATGGTACCAGGCTGTACTTGATTCCATGGCAGTGTGGTCCTTGAGGCAGAGGTTTGTGTCCAGAGTGAATCCAAGTAACTGTAGCAGTGACCTCTCCCTTTGGCGTAGCCCACAGGACCCCAAGAATGTTAGCTTCCTCAAGCAGTTTGTCTTTGAAATAGGACTCAGCAGTGTGAGCTTACTACCACCATTGTCCTGTCAGTACTGTGACCATAGTACTGTGAGCTCCTTGCCCTAACCCCAGTGCTGGTGGACCCTAGCAGCATTATCTTTCTTCCATTAGTGACCTCACAGGGTTGTAGGAAACCAGCAGTGTGAGCTTTCGTCCAACTAGAGATGGGCAAGCCAAACAAGAATGGAGCTGGCTCAAGTTGAATGTCTACCCTGGCCCTGCCATAACTTACCCATGGAACTAGTGGCCCTAAATGTAGATGGACCCAGCACCCCAGACTGCCTCTATGCATCCCTAATTTAGTTCATAAAGGACAAAAACCACTGAATACAGGACTGCTGAGTGGAAGGTACACTCAGTTGAAGAGCTGTAATCTGAGCACCGCATCCCTGGGATCTCCTGCACCTGCTATTAACAGAACAGATACATTACATGCAATTCCCTTTATTTCACAGTCTCATTTTCCTCGGCTGCCAATGAATTTGAAAGAGCTACGAAGTAAGTTTGTTCAGGGTGCACTCTATACAAAAAACAAACTCTTATTTGGTTTAACGGAAATAGACACACACATTAGTATGGCTGGCCATATATACAATAGACATGACAAACTGACATTTCATGCTCACTGATGGAAACATCATCAGGGTACAGGGGTGACTCAACTCTGTTGATTGTTTTGAGGTCTCTTGATTGAGACGTTAGTTTACAACACACACTTAACCACTTGAAACCTGGTTTTGTTTGAATAACTTTTATTAAAACAAATATTAATGAAAGGTCATGGGATAAAACGTATGCAGATGCACAAAATATAGTATGCTACTATGATTGTTTGTGTAGAGTGAGGAGGCTTCACCTTTTATGAACCATGTCCTCACCTCACACTCAACAATAGTATTTAATAGCATGTTGAATTTGTGCATCTGGAAATAAACTACACACACTAATACTATATACTGCTTTATCTTTGAATTACCAATGCTCTTTGTAATGTAATCATTTTAGCCAGCAACAAGTTCCATTTGTTGTAAAAATCACTTGCCCACAAAAACGTGCTTTGTACATTAGTTTTCAGACCACATATCTCCTTTCTATCCAACATATACAAAATTGAAATATCTGGCAACGAAATCTAACATTCAAGGGCAGCTTCACATTTAACATTGTGTACTTGTCCCTCGGTTGTGAGACCTGAAGGAACACGCTGAATTTTCATTTAATGGAAGATGTCCCAATATAACCCTCTAATACAGTTTGACTTTTTAGTCAAGCAACATTGGTTGACCAGTCACTTCTGTTTCTTTGAAACGAAGAATCTGGATTGGAGCTCTCTCAAATCTCCCTTGACAGGACTGCAATTTTTGCAGAGATTCTTTGCACACTCCTAAGGGGTGTGTTTCATTGAGAAAGGAGCTAAGTGATTAAGCAGCAGGTGAAAAGGACAGATTTAAAATTGGATGCAAAAGGAAAAAGGTTTAAAAGAAAAAGCAAGCATAAAAAGAATAGGGCATAGTTTAGACTCAGTCGATTTTTAACACATGGCCACGATTTCATGCATCTGATTTAGACCTTTTGTGGGAAGCAAATCATTTTTGTTATAGCCATGCATGCACTGAACGAAATTTCAAAGCTGCACAATAGAAAGAAGCAAAACTGAGTCTTGTGTGAAGGCAGGCTTGGGGAGGGCAAGATGAGAAGTGATAATAAAGCTAACATAAAAAACAGGTACTTTTAAACAACAAATCGCCTTTCCAGCAGCTAGGTGCAGCTGAGTTTTCCTTACTGCTGTTGCAAGAGCAGGTTCTGTGTTTGGCAGTAGAGTAAGCAGGATGTTAGCAAACAGGTTGACCTCTGTCCGAAGGACTTTTCTCTCGGAGGAGGGCATGTGGGCTACCTTAACACGGACCTACACCAAAGCATGCACATAGTAAAATTGCCAGGTTACAGATAAAAACAATCATTTGCAATGCAATAGGTCTCGCATGTGCTTGAGTTAGACCTATTAGCTTTGTAAATTAATAACTGGACTTTTCCCGTCACATAAATTGGTCACCCTGCCTCATAATTTGGTCTTTTCCTGCAACATAATTCCAGTGGTCCTGCTAATAACTAAAACACTTCTATTTACCTTCTTCCTCTATCTGCAGCAAAATATGAAAATGTTGCCATTTAGCAACCTAATTTAAATCTGCCTTACTAATTTCAATAAACTACCACTTTCACTACCCCACCATCAGAGCTGCTGGCTGACTAACACAGTTCCCCCAAAAAAGACACAAGACAGCCACAGAAGAGTAACAAGAGAAATAAACTAGAAGGGTCACCCTAACACATCAAGAGTGTTCAAACATAGTGTAATAAGGATGTTAAGTTGGCCTGAATTATGGTCATAATTGTAATAAGGAGAGAGTAATAAAACATATAGAATCATCATATAACTCCAGTAAAAACTTTTTCAGAAATAAACTTTGGCATTAGACTGTAATTACAAATTAAGCACTGCGAATTAAAGGGGTTAAAAGTGGCTGTACCTACATTAAAAATGCCCGAGATGGCTTTAGAATAATGGTACCTCAGTATTCACATTGAACTGCACCAGCCGCGTGTTGCAAAGGAAAGCTTTAGGCACTGGCACGTGATGGTTTACAAATTAAGCACCTCAAGCCAAAGGGGTTAAAAGTGGCTGTACATATATTTAAAAAGCCTGAGATGGTTTTAGAATAACGGTGCCTCTGTATTTACATTGAACTGCAATAGCCATGTGTTGTACAGGAAAGCTTTAGGCACCGGCACAAGATTATTTACAAATTAGGCAGTGCGCTAAAGGGGTTAAAAGTGGCTGCACATATATTAAAAATGCCGAGATGGCTTTAGAATAATGCTACCTCAGTACTCATGTTGAACTGCAGCACCTGCGCATTGCAAAGGAAAGCTTTAAGCACCTACACATAATTATATACAAATTAAGCAGTGTAAGAGTGAGCTAAAGGGGGTTAAAAGTGGCAATATATGTATTAAAATGCCTGAAATGGCTTTAGAATATTGGTGCCTCAGTATTCACATTGCACTTCAACTGTCGCACGTTGCAAAGAAAAGCTTTAGGCACCGGCACATTATTATTTACAAATTAACCACTGCGCTAAAGGGGTTAAAAGTGGCTGTATATAAATTAAAAATGTATTCACATTGGACTGCAGCTGCCACGCTTTGCAAAAGGCACCATCATGTGATTATTTACAAATTAAGCACCTCCCTAAAAAGGGGTTAAAAGTGGCTGTACATATATTAAAAATACTCGAAATGTCTATAGAATAACGCTGCCTTAGTATTCACATTGAACTTCAGCAGCCAAGCACTGCAAAGGAAAGCTTTAGGCACCTGCATGAGATTATTTACAAATTAAGCACCTCTAGAGCTAAATGCGTTAAAAGTGGCTGTGCATATATTAAAAATGTCCGAGATGGCTTTAGAATAACAATGCCTCAATATTCACATTGAACTGCAACAGCTGCGGGTTGCAAAGGAAAGCTTAAGGCACTGACACGTTATTATTTACAAGTTAAGCACTGCGCTAAAGTGGTCAAAAGAGGCTGTACATATATTAAAGATGCCTGAGATGCCTTTAGAATAACGGTGCCTCAGTACTCACATTGAACTACAACAGTTTTACATTGAAAAGGAAAGCTTTAGGCACTGGCACCGGATTATGTACAAATTAAGCACTGCGCTAAAGGGGTTGAAAGTGGCTGTACATATATTAAAAATGCCAGAGATGGCATTAGAATAATGCTGCCCCAGTATTCACAATGAACAGTAACAGCTGCGCGTTGCAGTGGAAAGCTTTAGGCACTGGCATGTCATCATTTACAAACTAACCACTGCGCTAAAGGGGTTAAAGGTGACTGTATCTGTATGAAAAATACAAAAGATGGATTTAGAATAACACTGCCTCAGTATTCAAATTGAAATGGAGCAGCCACGCATTGCAAAGGAAAGATTTAGGCACCACAACATGGTTGTTTACAGATTAAGCACTGAAAGCTAAAGGGGTTAAAAGTGGCTGTACATATATTAACAAGACAGAAGGGTAGGAGAAGGAAAATAGTGGAGACTATCTTAATAAGTTAGTCCCTTATGCAGTTCAATAAGACACTTGAGTGGTTGACGAAGAATACACCAAAACAAATGCACGAATGACAAAGATCTAGAAATCACTGAACTGAAATGTGCAATTCTTTATGAACATGAGCTGCATCATCACGGGTGTCCATGGAACAGCCTAATGTTCACCAATCTGAAATGTAATGTGAAATATAATGGAAAGTATTTTTTCACCAAAGATGAAAAGGACCTACGCAGAAAAAATGGATAATGTCTTTATTGTGGGCGAAAAGGTCATTTTGACAAAGATTGTCCAATCAAACCAAAGAACAAGCAAGGTCCAGTTCAGAAGGTCGCAGCCAATGCACCAGTCGAGTTGGAAAACTAAAACACCCAAGATGCAGAGAAGGGTTGCTCTTGGGTGTCACCGTGGACCCTTCACAATCTAGACATCTTAAACTGGAAATAAGAGTTCAGGTCAAGAAAAAGATCTATTTCAAAAAAGCTCTAGTCGATTCTGGGGCTACTGGGAACTTTGTTGATGTCCAATTGGTTAGTGCATGGGGGATCCCATGTATTGAAAAGAAGACCCCAGAAATCATCCAGGCAGTCGATGGAAAACTCTTGACTGGAGGTCCGGTAACTCTTCAGACTATCCCCTTGTCGATGATTTGTAAAGATAAGAATCGAAGAAAGAAACATAAAGAGAAAATCATCCTTGATGTGATCCATGCTCCCCAATATGGGATTATCCTCGGCTTGCCATGGTAAACTCATCACAATCCGGAGATCAATTGGGCAGAATGAAAAATTGTGTTCTCATCTGCGCTATGTAATGAACAATGTCTCCAAAAGATTCAAGTACCAAAAGTTTGCAACTCCTACATAGCTACTGGCACGGAGAAAGAAATTCAGCTGCCCAAACAGTATTCATCTTACAAAGATGTATTTGATGAGAAAGGAGCAGAGACTCTACCTCCTCATAGATCTTATGATTGTCAAATTGATCTCACCCCAGGTGCGATACTTCCCAACTGTCGTGTATATGCCCTGTCAGAACATGAAAATCAACATTTACGAAAATACCTAGATCAATTTTGGGAGAATGGCTTCATTCGCCCCTCTAAGTCTCCTGCAGCTTCGCCTTTGTTTTTTTGTTCCAAAGCTAATGGAGAACTTCGAACTTGCATCGACTATAGGGGTTTGAAAAAAGTCACCATCAAGAATAAATATCCTTTACTCCTAATTCTGGTTTTATTGGAACAAGTAAAGAGAGCAAAAATCTACATGAAGCTTGACCTTCGAGGTGCTTATCATTTGGTCAGAATGAGAGAGGGTGACGAATGGAAAACAGCGTTCAAGACAAGAGATGGCCTTTTTGAATACACCGTCATGCCTTTTGGTCTGTCTAATGCTCCAGCAGCATTTCAATTTTTCTTGAATGACGTTCTTAGAGAGTACCTCAACATATTTGCCATAGTCTACATCGATGACATTTTGATCTACTCAGACAATGAAAACGAACATGTCCAACATGTCAAGAAACTTCTTGCAGCCCTTCGAAAACACCATTTATATTGCAAACTAACCAAGTGTGAGTTTCATGTTACCACAGTTGAGTTTTTAGGGGTTATTCTTACCCCTCAAGGTATGGTGATGGCAGAAAAGAAAGTAAAAGCCGTATCTGATTGGCCCACCCCAAAGACTGTTCGTGATGTACAATGTTTCCTGGGGTTTGCACATTTTTACCAGAGGTTCATAAATCATTTCTCCCAGACAGTGGCTCCAATCACTAAGCTACTAAGGAAGAAAGAAAAGTTTGTATGGTCCCCAGAAGCTGATCAAGTCTTCTCGACTTTGAAGGAAGCTTTCTCCACTGCCCCAGTCTTGACTCATTCTCATGCGAATCAACCTTTCATAGTGGAAGCTGATGCTTCAGATGTAGCAATAGGAGCCGTCTTATCACAATGAAATAAAGACACTGGTCAACTTCATCCTGTAGCCTATATGTCTCGGAAGTTGAACGAAGCCGAACAGAACTATGTCATTGCTGAAAAAGAGCTTCTGGCGATTCGTCATGCCTTTAAAGAATGGAGACATCATTTGTTGGGTGCCAAATACACTGTCACAGTATATACTGATCATCGTAATCTTCAATTCATGAGTTCCGCCAGACTTTTGACCCCTCGGCAATTACGCAGGATGCTTTTTTTGCCGAATTTGATTTTGTAGTAACTTTCTGGCCTGGTAAAGATAATCGCAAGGCTGACTCCTTGTCCCGTCAAGAGTCTACCACATTGCCTGCATTTCAAGCCTCCAGAGCTATCATTGTTCCTGACAAGGTTCTATGTATCATAAAAACTGAAGATTTCTTTGAAGAAATTCACAACTCTTTCACTGTTGAAAAATGGCAAACATGGGCCCAAGCAGATCCCAAAAGGTCAATCAAGCAAGGTTTACCCTTTCATGACGCTCGTTTGTTCGTACCCACTACCAAACTTCGCAAGATAGTGTTTCATTGGTTGCATGTTATACCTACGGCAGGTCACCCAGGTGCTCCTAAAACTCTTGAACTGATCCAACGCTATTTTTGGTGGCCTACCCTAACAAAAGATATAAAAGCAATGGTAAACAACTGTGAAGTTTGTGCTCGCATTAAAACAAGTCATTCAAAGCCAAAAGGGTTGTTACATCCACTTCCAACCCCAAGTTGTCCATGGGAGCACATTTCTTTAGACTTTATTACCAGTCTGCCAGTGGTTCAACAGCATTCAGTAATTCTGGTGGTAGTAGATAGTCTAACGAAATATGGACATTTCATCGCCTGTAAAAAATTGCCCACTTCTAGTGAATTGGCAACTATTTTACTGAACAGAGTGGTTCGTTATCATGGACTGCCAAAGGTTATCCTCTCTGATCGGGGGTCACAATTTTCCCCCAATTTCTGGAAGACATGGTGTAAAACACTCCAAGTGACATCTACGTTATCTACTAGTCACCATCCTCAAACAGATGGTCAAACGGAGAGACTAAGTCAGACTTTGAAACAATACCTACGTGCCTATGCTGAAAAGGCAATTCATTCTTGGACATCTATGCTCTGGTTAGCTGAGTTAGCTTACAATAACTCATTCCACACTTCTATTGGCGTTACACCCTTTTTTGGTTTATTTGGCTATCATCCTGACACCTTGCCCATCACAATTCCTTAAGAAAGTTCTCTTACTCCAGCTGTGTCAGAAACCATTCAGCATTTACATCAAACCCAGAAACTGATTCAACAGCATTTAGAAAAAGCCAAACAAAAATATAAAAGGCATTATGACAAGAAACATTGTGAGGGACCGCAATATCAACCAGGTGGCAAAGTGTGACTTTCCACAAAACATATAGACTTCAAGAAGAAGCACATGTTTAACCCCAAATTCATAGGTCCTTATACTGTCCTTCAGCAAATCAATCCGGTGACCTATAAACTACAATTGCCCAGATCCTTACGGATTCATCCAGTGTTCCACACTTCCCTCTTGAAAAAGGCAGTCCAAAAGGTCCACCCTCATCCAGCTCCTGTTCTAGTACAAGGGGAAGAAGAATATGAAGTCAAGAAAGTGTTGGATTCTAAACTGAGAGGGCGTAATCTATGGTACTTAATCTCATGGAAAGGTTATGGTCCTGAAAGTAACTCATAGGTTTCCGCATCTGATGTTCATGCTCCAGTACTTGTGAGACGCTTTCATCGTCTTAATCCAAGCAAACCAGGCCCTAAAGCACGTCTGGGAGAGGGGAGTACTGTCAACACCAGAGCAGTACGCACTCTATTGGCGACAAAAATGCAAAAACCCAGCACTCTCAAAACAACGTAATTTATGCATTGTGCTGATATGTTGTGGTTTAACCTTTTGCATTGCAGAGTTCAATCCTGAAAACTTATTTTTAATATGCTTACAAATACTGTTCCTTTGCAATGTATTGCTGCAGGTTTTCAGAGTGTGTTAGGGTGTGGCCCCTTTCCAGGGCCTTCCAGAGACTTTCCCTGCAACATGCCTGAGGGTGGTTCTGGGCTGGGCCAAGACTCTATAAAAGAGAGCCAGCCCAACTCCCAGTGCTCACTATTCAGAGGTCCCGGTGCAGAGCAGCAGCTTCTTCCTGAGCTCCTGTCCCGGCGGCCTATTTGGATCTTCCAGTCTTCTGCCCTTCATCCTTCATTGGTGATCATTGTTCCAGGCGGTAAGACGGTGGTTGGACTGTTACGACACCGTTATTGAGAATTTTTATATTCTTGGTTTAATTCTTAAATGAGTAACAGATTACTTGCGCACTACCATTTCTTGACATTTATATGGTAGTTTACAAATAGGCAAGACGCGCGATTTGTTTCATAAAGGTTTGACTTTGTAATTCATTGCGTGCTACCATTTCTTGCCATTGGCATGGTGGCTTAAGAATCGGCAAGACGCGCAATTCGTTTTATGGTGTTTAAACATTGTTGTCCATTGCGCGCTACTATTTCTTGACATTTACATGATGGTTTATGAATTGGCAAGACGCGCAACTCGTTTCATGAGGATTTAACTTTGTTGTTCATTGCGCACTAACATTTCTTGACATTTACATGGTGGCTTAAGAATTGGCAAAAGAAGCGCGATTCGTTTCATTGTACTTTGATCTTGTTATTTATTGGGAACTGTTATTTCTTGACATTTACATCGTGTTTTACGAATCAGCAAGACGCGCGATTCGATTAATGATGATTTGACTTTGATATTCATTGCTTGCTACCATTTCTTGGTATTTTACATGGTGACACTCGAATCGGCAAGATGCACGATTCTCTCCACGAGTTTATTTCATGTTGTTTATTGTATGCCATTATTCTAAGATATTTATTATGTAATATTTGAGTTGACAAGTTATGTGATTCGTTTCCTGAATCCAAATTGTGTTATTCATGGTGCACAGTCCTTTTATGGTGTTTTATATATATATATATATATATATATATATATATATATATATATATATATATATATATATATATTTATATATATATATCTGCAATATGTGCAATTTGTGTTGAAACATTTTAAGAGTACACAGAAGGCCAGAGTTTCTAGATGCAATATTGTATGGTCCTAGTATACATTCTCAAAACAGGATTTATATGACTGGTTTAAAATTTTGTCAGAACGTTTTTTCTGATTCTCATGTAAAGGAAAGTACTTGAATAAGAAAGTTTTCATTTAATTCATCTTGATTCCCCTACAGGTATCCGGCCATCTTGAAACTTAGTCATTTTAAACTTAACTCTTAGATTGTTCATGTTTTCAGAGTGACTAGGCTTAGAATCATAGTCTAGTATTGATTTCAGGTGATATAATTTTCATATTGTGTGTTCTATCCTTTTTCATACTACAGGTCTCCTTCCCAGCTGTTCCCTTCCTAATCCTGTTTCCTAACATTTAGGGAGTATCAATAATTACTCAGAGCTGACAGTGTTGAAATCCCTGGGTGGTTCCGCACAAACGTCTGTCTCAGGCAAGAGGGGAGGCGAGAGCACAGGGAGGGTGGGGATTGTGGGAGTTTGCTGAGAATGGCTGAAGCCGACCTGTCTGTGCATTTATCACTCTGTCCCAGAGGAGGTGTTTGTTCAACACTGCAGTTTGACAGCACAAAAAAACTGCGGCGAGAAGCCCTATCAAAGAACTCACTGATACGTATCATTTGTGGTCTGGGCTTCGGAGGACAGATTTACCTCATGATTTTCTGCTGCCTAAGTGTAAAACTCAACACATTTGCAAGTGTTTCGGCTACTTCATCTTTGTTTTTAACAAACAAGCCCTTGGATAAAAAAATAAACGAGGGTGAGCTGGCCCCGGAAAAGCCCCCCTCTGCTGTTGGTTTTATGTTTGCAGAGGGAGCTGGTGGGGAGGAGGGACTGAACACGCACCCACAGTGGAAGACAAACAGGTAAATACTGAAAAAAAGTCCCCTACAGAAGAGATAAACAGGACATAGCGTAATTATACAGTAGTTGGTACTGCTCCCAAAGTGAAAAAGGCAGGACAAAGAGGCAGAACTGACCACTAGCAAGCAAGGATTTTTAAAGGACACTGCAACCAACAACTGAAATAGCTTTGAACTCACAGTATAAGTATACTTAAAAGTATACAACACGTCGAATGCTTACACTCGACCTAATGATTAATAGAAAATAGCTATTCTGTTTAGTTAAAAAAAATCTCAAGCCATGAAAGGTCGCAAATAAAAAATAATGTCATACAATCTCTGTTCTTGGTGCCCCTGGCTATTTTTGACAGTGCACTGTGGTGCTGCGGCGCACATATTGGGACCCTCTGCCTCAAACCATGTCCCAGGCATGCCATTGCAGCCAGAATGCATTGTAAAACTGCCAATTCAACTTGCCAATATAACCTCCTTGCCAAACATTATAGTCACCTTTAGAACTTTCTAGACACGTCTAAGGCAGTCCCCTTGGTAGCCTAGAGGGAAGAATGCATTGTAATTAAAAGGTTGGGTATGTACTTTTAAGCTTTACATGTCCTGGTAATAAAATACTCCTAAATATGTTTTTTTTGTGTCAATATGGGATACAATTAACTCCAAAAATATGCTGATATAATTAGAGCACTACAATAATTGTCTGGGATTGAAATCACATCAAGAGGATGAAATTCAAAGGGAATTTAACTTGATTTGTGATTCTTGGATGCTCAATCTCATCAAATTCAATTGAGAAATAAAGATAATTTAAATAAACCGCCCTGAAGACGTTTTTTGTACAAACACGTGTTGGCTGAGGCAATGGAATAAAGGATGCTGGAATAAAAAATAAATTAGATACATCATTTAAAAACTTTTGAATTTTGGACTTACTTTGGATGCACCACCAAGTTTATGTTTTTATCTCTTTACACCAGCACTTTAGACTTTCTGCATTGCACTATTTTATAGCTTTGTAATAAAATATTTTCAAATTGTCTAATTCTTCCCTAGAGCTCACTTATTGAGCCTGTTCTTACTAATTTTAACTGTATTTTTGATACATTGTATGTTGCCTTGTCGATTGACACATTGCCTCATGAAATTGAGACTTAACACCTTCACAATGACCCATCTACCTGTGGCCATTTTTTCAAACTCTCTTTATGGGGTGTATGAATATAGGGGTTTCTGGTGCCCATAAAATGTTGGCAGCAGAGGATGGTTGCGAGATAAGAACACCTCCTTCCTGCTTTAGGGATTTCTTTGTGCCCTGTTGCTAGTTTTGTTGTGGTGAATTATATACTGAGCTCCTGACAGCACTATGGCTGATCCTGAGGAAAGAGAATTGTAAATATCCACAAAGTGGAATGATTTGTGGGATTAAGAGTGTTGGAGTGCTGGCTATGTGTTGTGAACTGTGTAATTGAGAGTATGGTTGGTACTGAATAGTGAATTGTTATGCTGCATGTGCGGTTTTTGGACATGTGATGTCAATTTTGGGTTCAATTGGTGGTGTAATTACTGTAATTTTGATGTATTTGTCATGTTTGTGATGATTTGATTTATTATTGGTTAATTAGGTAAACAGATTATTCAAAATCCAAGATCTTGAGATATTATTGTTGAGCGTGTCTGCAAAATGGTAGTGTATTATGTGAGGAGCTGTGTATACACAGGTAGAGAATTTTCTAAATCATTACGTTTTCTTTCCAGGGTTTTGATTGTCTAATTTAGATTGGTGTTATTTGCTCCCTGGTGGACAGGAGTAAGGACACTAGCCAGCAGTGGATTGCTGCTGGACAGGAGTCTGCTTTAGTGTGAACTGTGTTCAACAAGTGATGTGGACGGCCTGCTCTTGTTCCTGTTGACTGTGAGATTTTGTTTGTTTCACCGGCTGCTTTTCTCCCATCAAGACTGTGAAGACAAGATTTATGTTGTTTATTTGGGTGCGTTGAGTGAAAAAAGTCTGTATTGTTTTTCTATTCACCGAAAAGGCCATGTCACGATTTGTTGACTGACTCAAGGAGTCATGTTGGGATTGGTGAGAAGTCACCACAGTCATGCTGATATTGGTTAGTTGTTGTGAAAGTTGCGCTGTAATTAGTTGATCTTTGGCATAGTTGCTTTGGATTGGTTGTTGTTCACTTGCTTGTTTTGTTAATTTTTTAAAGAGCATAATGGGAGCCATGTTGAAAACGCTTAAAGCTCGTAGTGCCTGCTATGGAGGGACAGAAGATTCCCCCCGAGGGCTCGCCTGCATATGAAATGTTTGATTTATACATGTACCTGGATTCGTGATTGGCATGAGAATGCGTCTGGTGACAGGGTTTTGCAGTTTTGTTTGGAGGGTTCCTTTAACATTAGAAATCTAGATTTTGTAGATAGACAATGAATGAGAGGAAGCTGTGCCCTAGACCTACATAATTTGAGGCTTTGAGTGAATGGGTTTAATTGAATGGCTACAGAGAAAGAGAGAAAGAAAATGAAGAAACAGTTTAAGGGTATGCTTAGACAGTGCTTAGAAGGCAAGTCGGATAATCAGGAGAGATTCTGGAGAGAGAGGGAGTGGGATTTTTACCTGCAACAGCTAATGAAACTAAAGACAAAAACAGAAAAAATAAACTGATGAGTGAGATGGAGTGAAGTAAAACAAAAAACAGGAGTCAGATGGGGAGGATAATCTTAACTGTTCTTTTGAATTCCAGACCTCCTTCACACACAAATGGTAAACAGAGGCCGGCATTGGTCTCTGCAGTTAAACCTGACATTGGTGCAGCGGGAGAAAGAGGAACTGTACAGGCACAGGGATTGATAGCGCTTGCAGAAGTGGGTACAAGTACACCAGCAAGTGCCCCATTTGAGGATGCAATGATCGCTTTGCCAAGTACTAGAAGAATGATTATTGCTGTTCCAACTCATGTTTCTACTGATATGACTACTACTATCCCTGCTGAGTCTCTGAAAGAGAGTGAGTTTCATATTGGACTTTTAAAGATTGAGTTTGGACATGGCATGGCATGTTGGAGTAGCAGGAATCTGAATGATTGGGAGTGGTGCATTTAGAAGTCGGCCTGTAAGTCGGAGAAGGACCCCATATGTGAACCATGCCATACGTTATTCCAATACGATCAGCACCCACTTCCCAAACCCCACCAGGCCAGCAACCTGAGGAAGCAGTGTACCCTTCCAAAGGGGAGTCTGGAGAGTAACCCTGCCCCCCCAAGCAATTCACCTCTTGGCCAACCGCCACAACCCAGAGACCATCACATCCAGAAGGGAGCAACGGATCCGCGACCCGTACAGGCATTCTACGATCGTATCCCACAATACGAGCAATAGTTCCAGATGGTATGTCAGGTCATCCTGTCCGCCATGAAGCCAGTCATTCAAAACCACAAGCTGGGAAGGCCACTAATAGAGCTGCAGGTCAGCCGCCGCCAAGGCGCCATCAAAGGTGGACTGTATGCATTTGCTGAAGGCAATACATGGAACCCGGTGGGCCCGCAAAAAGGGGTGCACCATGGCATGGAGGGTAAGGAACTAAGACCAGGGGATGATATAGGGAAAGGTTTGCACTACATATATAACATGTGGCAGCACCATCAACTTAAACAAGGCAATCCTCTCCATGACGTTAAGAGTTAAGGAAGACCAGCGTTCCAAATACTTCTGCATGCAAGCAACCAGGTGTGTCAGGTTCTTGGACAAGGCAACAGTGGGAAGAAGTAAGATATAGATTCTGAGGTAGAGGAAGCTTAACCAACCTAGGGGTATGTGGCCCACCAGCCATGGTCCTGAAAGGAACCTGTCAACAGAATTAGTCAGGACTTGGATAGGTTGACCTGTAAGCTGGACGCCTGGCCATAAACGGCAAGCGTGTGTAACATTCTAGGGCCCATCACCACAGGGTCACTCAGAAAGAACAGCACATTGTCCGCATACAGAGTGATACGATCCTTCTCGACCCCTTCTCCCCACCAGAACCCCCAAAGCTGTGTCGCTGTGAACACAAATAGCCAGCATTTCGATTGCAACAGCAAAAAGAAGGGGGGCAGAGCATCCCTATCTGGTCCCCTGCTGAATTGGGAATGTTCATGAAAGGGCTCCACTCACTCAAACTTTGGCCATGGGTCTAGCATACAGGGTTCGCAGAAAGGAAATGAAGTAGGGCCTGAAGCCCATCTGAGCCAGTGACATACCAAAGGAAGTCTCATTCGAGGGAGTCGAAGGCCATCTTAAAGTATATGAAGAAAATGGCATTAGACCCTGACAGTAGATGATGGTAAGCCACTGCAGCCTGTATACTGCAGATACAGTAGTGCGTAACACAGCATGGCATAAACCCGCATTGGTTGGAGTGGGCCAGTGTGTGAATGACCTGCAGAAGATGGTTACCTAGAACTTAGGTGCTTACTTTAAGCTTGGAGTTAAGAAGTGTTAAGAAGTGAGATTGGCCAATAAGACGCACAGTGCATCGAGGACCTCCCCACCTTGTGCAAGACCACTATGGTCACCTCATTTAACTCTGCCGGGAAATTACCTTTTGTTATGGTGTCATTGTATAGTGCCAGTAAGTGGGGCAACAGTGACTTCCAGAATTTCCTGTCGTACCCGACAGGGAAGCCATCAGGTCCTGGTGTTTTCCTGGGGTGCATATCTGAGATGACTGTATCAACCTCTGCTAGGGTGATTGGTTCATCCAGGCCGGCCGTACCTGTTGCCGCAAGAGTGCACAATGGCAAATCTGTGATGAGAGAAGAAAAGTACTTGCATGGTGGTATCAAGCGTATAATGTGCAGTGAGCATATAATGTGCAATAATAGTCAGTAAATGCTGCTGAGATGTCCAAGGTCTCGATAACCAATCCCCACTAGGGGATCAGAATTCAAGGGTCCACTGTCCCTCAGATCACGAGTTGCCAGCCAGTACAAATGTTTACTCAACTTATCGTCCTAGCCATAAATCCTACCCTGGAAGGTCACCCAGCACTGTCTCACCTCATCAAGGCATAAATGCTGCAGTGAGAGCCTATCCAGCGCAGGTTCATGCAGTTCAGTGGCATCAGCAGTGGACTGCATCTCTGCCCATGATATGCGTGCTTCCAAACCTTAAAACTTGATAGTTTCTGCTGGTCCCCATAGCAGAAGTATGTACGGGAGATTCCCCCCCATAAATACCTTACTGGCTGCCCAAAGTGTCCTGGAGAAATTCACCAATCCCACATTTAGCTCCAAGAAGTCATCAAGCTCCTGTGACAGGAACTCTGCTGGGTAATTGTCCATGAGACGGCATGCATTAAAGTTCCAAACTGGACGCTCCTCTTGGGTGCCTCGGTCTAGGAAAGTGGTTATTGGAGCATGGTCTGAAATACCTATGGGAAGGCTCTGTGGTCAAAGGCCCATATTTATACTTTTTTACCTCCGAATTTGCGCCGCTTTTTGAGGTAAAAGCGGTGCAAACTTACAAAATACAACTGTATTTTGTAAGTTTGCACCACTTTTACTTCAAAAAATGACACACATGCGGCGCAAAAAATATATAAATATAGGTCAAAGTTTTTTGCCATTTGTACAGCAAAGTCTTTAAGGATAGGTTTGACACAATGTCAATCTTGCCAAGCTGTAAAATAACAAAAGCCATTTACCACTCCAGGCACAGCATTATAGCTTTGGACTGGTAAAATACTATCCAAGCCAACCTGAAATGAACAAACACAACCCCTGACTCGTGTTTTGCTCTCATCAAAGCTCACCAGAGAGGTTTAGCTTTGTCCAGACACATAGGAGCACCCAGTATAAGTCCAAACAAATCCCTTTCAGGGTTAGAGCGATGCATAAATTATGTAAAAAGGAGGAGAGAACTCTGGGTAGTTCCCAAGTTTAGGTGGAGAGCAGGTCCAGTAAGGAGCACCCTGCAACACCAGCAACACTCTAGATTTGCTCCCCTCCAATGTCTGTTTATCTAGCAAAGTTTTTAAACATAGGATCGACACAGTGCTATCCACGCCGAGCTAGATAGTGACAAAGGGCCAGATGTGCCAAAGGGTTTTACCCATTCTGTGTCTATGGGAAAATGTGTTTGTACACAATGTCAACCTTGCCAAGCTGTAAAATGACAAAAGCCACTTACCACTCCGGGCACAGCATTACAGCTTTGGACTGGTAAAATACCATCCAAGCCAACCCGAAATGAACAAAAGCAACCCCTGACACATGTTTTGCTCTCATCGGAGCGGTTTAGCTTTGTCCAGACACAAGGGACACCCAGTATAAGTCAAAACAAATCCCTTTCAGGGTTAGAGTGACACATAAATTATGCAAAAAGGAAGAGAGAACTCTGGGTAGTTCCCAAGTTTAGGTGGAGAGCAGCTCCAGTAAGGAGCACCCTGCAACACCAACAACACTATAGATTTGTTCACCTCAAAAATCTGTTTATGTAGCAAAATTTTTAAGCATAGGATCAGCACAGTGCTATCCACGCCGAGCTATACAGTGACAAAATCTTTAAGCCATAGGTTTGACACAACGTTAACCTTGCCAAGCTGTAAAAAGACAAAAGCCATTTACCACTCCAGACACAGCATTACAGCTTTGGACTGGTAAAATACCATCCAAGCCAACCTGAAATGAACAAAAGCAACCCCTGACACGTGTTTCACTCTCATCAGAGCTCACCAGAGAGGTTTAGCTTTGACCAGACACAAGGAAGTACCCAGTATAAGTCAAAACAAATCCCTTTCATGGTTAGAGTGACACATAAATTATGTAAAAAGGAAGAGAGAACTCTGGGTATTTTCCAAGTTTAGGTGGATAGCAGCTCCAGTAAGGAGCACCCTGCAACACCAGGAACACTCTAGATTTGCTCACCTCAAATGTCTGTTTATCTAGCAAACCATATATTAAAGTAGTGGAATGCGAAGTTAGGAAGGATGTGGAATAGTTAGAAGGGAGTTAGGAGAACTCTGGACACCACGAGGTGAGTACCTAGATGACCTCCAGGAACTAGGAGAGCAGAGATAAGTTACCTAGTCTTCCCAAAAACTAACAAGGAGACTTGAAGAAGGAAGATTGCAAGACCAGGAGCAGTCCAGTGGAACCCAACAGTGGATTCCAGAAGAAGAGGACCTGCAAAAGAAGGGGGCACAGTCCAGTCCACACAGGAGTGTCCAGGCGGGGCAGGAGCCACTACCCACCCTTCTGTGGATGAAGGTCCGGGTCGACAAGGGAAGATGAAGATCAGCTGCGGAGCCAAGAGAACTGCAGGAAGTCCTTGGAGTCATGCACATGATGTCCCATGTCAGTTGCCGGGTTGCAGATGGTCATTGGTCAGAAGGACCACCAACAAGCCTTGGCAAATGCAAATATGGACAGAAGATGATTTGCAGAGAAAAAGAGCACCAGCAAGGCCCAAGGGATGCGACCCTTGGGGGGGAGGAGTCCAGCTGACCCTCAGCAGTCTGGAGAGCCAGCAAAAGCAGTCACAAGCCCCACAGGCAAACCACTGGCAGCAGGCACAGTAAGTTGCAGTGAGGCCTAGTCTGCACACATGGAGAGGAGTCCCAAGTCCCTGGAACAGCAGAGGAGAGACTGTCTTTACAAGGATGAAGTCCTGGAGGCCGGAGCTACCTGGAGCCTGAAGATCCCTTGTAGAAGGAGTCAACAAGCCTTGGTCGCTGCAAGAGTCATGCAGGACAGAGGTACTGTCCTGCATGGCAAAGCAAGGGGACACCGTATACCAAGTTGGTTGGCAGGTAGAGAGGACCAAGAGGGCCACTCAGACCCACAACCTGTGTTGGAGATTCTTCCTGGAGCCAGATGACAGAAGATCCCAGCACCAGTCATTGTTGCCTTAGGTGCCTGCGGATGCAGGGGAGTGGCTCCTTCATTCCAAGGGAGACTTTTTCTTGCTTCTTTGGTGCAGCTGAAGTCTTGCTGACCCCAGAAGATGCACAGCCATGGAAATGTTGCAATCACTGGAAGGAGCCAATGTTGCAAGGCATGGTCGTCTTGGGAGTTGCAGGATTATTTGGTTCCTGTGAAGTCCAGCAGAGGTTCCGGTGGCCACGAGCAGAAGAAGTCAATGCAGAAGAGTCCTGCTGGAGTCTTGCATGCTGAATCTGGGGACCCACCTACCACTTTGTGTGGTTTTGTGCCAGAGGAGGGACTGGGGTCCATGGACTAGTACAAAGCGGATTATGCAAGGAAGGCACCAAAGATGCCCTTCAAAGCAAGCCAGTCTACCCCTCCCAAGCCTTGTAAGAAATGTTTCCAACGGAGAGAGTGTTGCCTCCCTCTCCCACAGGAAATCCTTTGTTCTGCCTTCCCATGCTTGAGTTGGTCAAGCAGCAGGAGGGCATAAACCTGTCTGAGGGGCTGCAGAAGAGTGGGCTGCCCGCAAACCCTGGAAGACTGGTAGGAGCAACTCTGGGGGGGTCCTCTGAGGAGCCCCCAGGGTGCATGGAATCATGCCACCAATGCTGGCATTACTAGTGGGGTATGATTCTGACATGTTTGATACCAAACATGCCTAGTCTCGGAGTTACCATTATGTAGCTTGACCACCTCTGGTCAGTACACAGGTGAAATGGCTTCCCCGCACTCACAAAGTCCAGAGCATTGGAACTGGAGTTCATAGGGGCACCTCTGCTCATTCAGGGGTGCCCTCACACACGGGGATCTGCACCCTGCCCTCTCAGTTAAGAGGGCCTACCATAGGGGTGACTTACAGTGACCTGGTGCAGTGACCAGCAGTGAAAGGATGCATGGACCTTTTCACGCAGACTGCAATGGCAGGCCTGTAGACATAGTTTGGAGGGCTCCCATGGGTGGTATAATACATGCTGCAGCCCATAGGGGACCCCTGCTGTACCAATGCCCTGGGTACCCAAGTACCATATACTAGGGACTCACAGGGGTACACTAGTGTGCCAATTGTGTGGTGTAAAGGGTACCAAAGCAACCAAATTTAGAGGGGAGAGCACAATCACTGGAGTCCTGTTTTGCAGGATCCCAGTGAATACAGTCTAAACACACTGATAAACAGTCAAAAAGTGGGAGTGACCATGCCAAAAAGAGTGATTTTCCTACACATATCAAATGAAAAGTGGAAATGATATGAGATTGGATGTGTGAGAATACAATTAAAGAACTGATTAAGGCTGAAAAGGAATTTACATGTTCAAATGTGGATCCAAGATTGAGAATGCAGTGTGAGATAAAGAGTGGACTGTACATGGTTTGTCATTAACCTTCAGGAGGAGGATAAATAGAATCTGTGGGAAAGAGTGAGTGTGAGAGTTAAGTTGTCAATGGTGGTTTGCTGACTAATGAACAACCAATTCTTAAAGCAATTTATTATGTGTGGTAAAACTGATTACTTCAACCTACCACATAATGGGGTTGGTTCTTGCACTTTGCCTTCAGTATTTCCTAGAGCCCATCATGTGAATGAGATGAGTGATGTCAGTTTGATATCCTAGGAGCTATGATTCCGTCTATTGGTGTGGTTATAAATGGTGTGCAAATTAAAGGATTATCTGCACCTGTGGATCGACTTGTTTCTAATTTAGCCAACGTCTTAACACAGGTTAATACAGAATTAATTGCTATGCATGCAATGATTTTGCAAAACTGCCTAGAGCTAGATATTCCTCTCATGAAGGAAGGCAGTGTTTGCAGGGTATTAAAGGAGAGAGGATACTGCAACTTCATCCCAGATAACAGTAGGTTTATTAATGATTATATCTTAAATAGTTATAATATTTATCATGAATTTATGAAAACAGTAGGTTCCAGGGTTAGTGAGATAGGAAAGGGTTTTAAGAAGTTTAATCAATGGTTTGATAGTTTGGTTGAGGGTGTGCTTGGAACTACAATAACCCCTGGAGTCATTGCATTGATTTGTACAATCATTATGTTTCTCTTGTTAAAGTTTTCTGAATGCATTTTTCGAAATTGTGGTTGTAAAGAGGAAAAGAGATTGTCTAAAATAAAAGAAATGAGATGATGATGCCAGATATCAAGTGTGTAATCAACTGAAGTTTTTAGAGGAATCGAATTGCAAATGAAGTCTCGGTTGGTTCAGCTCATTACATGGTGAAGCTAGGTTCCTGAACCTTCTCTTTGAAATTGAAGGCTCGGTTGGTTCAGCTCACAAAGCAAGCCAGTCCTCTGTCTGGTACTGTGCAATGTTTTGCGATAGGGCCGATGACTACGGGGGCAGCCGTCTTCCCATATGTTGCCCAGTACATGGATTACCTATACCGTTTACCTGGAAAAATAATGTAAAACACATGCTTACATGTTGGCTGCCATTGA
Source organism: Pleurodeles waltl (assembly GCF_031143425.1). Classification (NCBI taxonomy): domain Eukaryota; kingdom Metazoa; phylum Chordata; class Amphibia; order Caudata; family Salamandridae; genus Pleurodeles; species Pleurodeles waltl. The sequence continues at coordinate 607,728,700 of NC_090444.1, read as the reverse complement.
TAGGCCAAACATAGTGCAACCAATGTAATCAAAAAGTTAAAAATCTAATTTTCCACTGGGTGCTAATCCACTAGTGGCTGATTTAGTGTGCCATACTAGGGGAACCACATAGTCACCCTTCTCATCACCAAGCACCTTTTGGAGGTTGACCTTCTCATGTGTTGCAGAATTTAGAATTTCCTCATTCATCATAACCCCCCCTGGTCAAGAAGTGTGTGTTTCAAACCCTACTCTTACAACCTAAATCCTTCATTGCGTGACTGAAGAGTGCATAGAATGTTCCACTGGGTGTTTCTCCGTCATGGCACTTAACTCTGAAAGCATTTTGGCCCTGTCAAGCAACTTATAGCTGCAGAACCACTGGATGGATGTTGGTTGAGGTTCTGGAGTGTAAAACACTCAGGAGTCATTCATTAGGATTAGGAGGGATGCTGGAAAATCCACCAGTACTTTGAGCATCAGTGGAGAAGGGTAATGCTTGTCGGGATGTACCATGGAGTCTTAAAGTAGTTTGTCATCTTTTTCAATGTACTATTCCACCTCTTTGTTTGTGGGAAAAAAATTAATATACAGCTGTGCTGGGTCAGCTACCATTTCATTAAAGACGTTCTCTGCATCTTCATCTTCAGTGTGTTTTTTTCAGCACAATCTGTGCAGGAACATCATTTGGGATTTTAATAGGTGGGTGATTCTTGGGCTTTGACAGGTATTGTGGACAAGGTAAGGCTGATGCTCCTTAGAAATGAGGATATTGTCAAGATTTGTTTAGGCTGTTTGTCGATGAGATTCTTGCAGTATTTGGGGGGGATGCTAGGGAACTCACAAGCAAGATGGCCACACTCGCATGAGGATCCTGATATCCAGGGACAATATCCAACAGCACCACCCTGTAAAGAGACAAATCGAACCTTACAAACAGACAAGACCTTGCATCTACATCACGTGGTGCAACCGGACTGGGAAAATGACTCTAGGGACCAAAGGATTTGATGCCCTGAGCCCGATCCCTACTGAGGCAGGGCGTGGTGGGGGTAGGCACTGTGGAGCACTCGAGTGCAGCCCGCGTGGGAAGTGAGGAGCCACGCGGGCTTGAATATCAAAACTTGCTTGGGGAGGAGTGGGGCCTGCCTGCAGCCGCTAGAGTGCGCTCCCGGACCCTTCCTTGGGAGGAGCAGGACTCAGGTCGTGCAGAGACTGCGTGATGCTGGTGGCTCCGTGGGGCCATGTAGTATCCGGGGGGAGCTGCTGCAGATGGAGGCAAGCCACAAGGCCTGAGGTGAAAAGCAGCAGTCTTGTCATGGGGCGGGGGCCTTGGCCGACCTTGGAAGGCAGCTATGGCGTCCTGGGGCAGGGGTACTCCTGCCAGTCCTCTTCATGTGATCAGGGGAGATGGTACGCCACTTATGTGGTTGTCTGGTAGGGCCCGCACGAGAGGTAGCATGCGGCGTGGACCCTGGAGGGAGGCTGCTGGTGAGATTTGCCCAGCCGACAGACGCTGGGGTGCCTCCCTCATCCCCTCTCCCTCATTCCCCCCATGGCCCCTCTCCACTGAGCATAACAGCCCCTAGCTCGTGAATGGGGTGTCGGGGAACTAGGGAGTCGAAAGCCGTGAGGCTGTGGTCCCCCCCCCCCCTTCATGCTCGCCACATCACTGGGTCGCTACAGCGCTTGCTGCGCATTATGAGCATTGAGACAACATGTGGTCACCTATGGTAATTTATGGCCCGGATGGACCTGCTGTGTGATGGGAGAGCTGTCAGAACCATGTTTTTTTGGCAGGATGTCATCTTGAGGCCCCAATAGATGCCAGGTTCGAAATTTGGAAATATGGATGGACTCTTTTGTGGCCTTTGACACAGGGTCTTCTGCACCACGGGGCTGAGGTGCCATGACATGCACCATTTCTGTGGTGGTCACTGGAACATAGAAATAAAGCACATTATCATAGGATCTTGCTGACCACTGGCACAGTGTATCTTCATGCATCAAAACTGATCGGTCAGGTCTGGCGGAGGGTGCCACTGTGGTTGTCCATATCTTTGTTCTACCACCTGATGTTGACATTACTTGCATAAGAATCTCTAACTAAAGATGCCCTGGATACCCTCGTTCATTTAAGGAAGAACTGCCTGGCTTTCTAGTTGAGCTCCCAGAGGGATATCCCCCACCAAGTTGGCGTTTTTTTGTTTTTTTCTTCTTACATTCCACCTATCTGTACTACAGATTACTGTCTACTGTCTGTACCTGACCTTTATTCACACTCTTACTTTCTCTCACAATATTCCCACGGCTGCATTGATACTCGACCGGGTGTTTTTCGATTACTCATTGTTTATTACTTGCTTTTTGGTTCTGTCCTCTCTCACCTAACCTCTAGCTCCAGTATATTTCTTGCTTACAAAGAATTACTCGACACTTTTGATAAGAAGCTGTTATGCTGGATGCAACTTTTGTCTAGTTTGAATTGTTAAATTGTGCTTTTGTAATTCTTATTTTGGTAACTAATGGATTAAGGGGCGGATTTGTGGGTGTAGGGGATGGACAGGGAACGAATACTTCTTGTGCGTTTTTATTATATGCATGCAGACGTTTATTTAATGCCATATCTCCATCTTTATCCTCCCTTTCCGCGATGGGAACATTCAATATACAAGACACACATACACACTGTTAAGCATGGCTGACTCCAAATGTTGCACACTACCTAAACAGCACATGTTATAATTTTCTGACTTAGAATGTGAGAGTGTTGGGGGACACGCGCAAGCGCTGTCACATACTGGCATCTCTTGATAGACACATTGTCACAATTGCATTACTCCCTGAGACCCATGAGGGGAATAGAACGTCTACAATGTTTTTCACAAGATGGGCTTCTCACCGATTTTCTGCAGCCTACTCCACATTTGCAGGGGTACCATGACACTCATTCGCAAAGACACACCCTTTGATCTGCAGGGACACCTTAATGACCCCCAAGAGCGATATACATTATTATGGGGTAGATTGCACTCCATGTCCATCACAACTGACAATTGCTTTGACGCTAATATTGATGATCTCGATTTTTTTGATGCACTGTGGGACTCGATCGTGAGCATAGGCTCCACCTACTTTATCTGAAAAGGAGACTACAATGTCGCACTTAACACCGATATGGATAGGCTATGTGGCACCTACCATACAAAAGCTTGCACAAAGATTAGAACAATCATGGAAGAAAACGGATTTCTAGATGGGTGAAGATTTACCAAACCCACGGAGAAAAAAGGGCACATGCTATTCGGCGCACACAATAACTGGTCTAGAGTAGACTATTGGGTGATTACCAGGAATGTGAGCTCTTGGATAACGGGAGTAACTCATCCCGCCCTCAGTCCCTTTTATGGCTCTAGGAGGCTATTGCCCGCTTCCCTTTCAGACACAGTGCTTTGTGAGGAGCTTAGGGGGGAGATTGTTGTTTTTTTGATGGGTGTGATCTGGGAGGCCTTTAAGGTCACCATGTGCTGGATATGCATGGCAAAGAGCAAAAGGTTTCTGCATTCTATCCGAGGGGAATTAGACACACTCAGAACTAAACTAAAAAAGATGGAGGGTGAATTGGACGACCCCCTGACCTTAGTGCGGCAGGCAAGATTCCTGTGACAGTGATAATGCATCCAGCCCTTATAAATTACCTGTACCTGGACACGTTGGAGGTCGGTGAATCTTTTAACCGAGTCGGGCTCTCCTCAAATAGTCGGGTCACTCAGATCAATAATCAATAACTATTGCAATCGGTAATCAATACTCAATTAATAGCTCAATATAGCACATCAACAATCAATAACAGTTGGTATTTCGGCGCACCATGACCTTTCAGTCATGAATAACCACACCAGTTTATTAAAAGTTAGTGAATTTATTTCCCTATATTAACAAAGCTAACACGATGTATATAAGTCTCAAAACCAAATGATATATGTAGATGAACATTAGCTGTCCATAGTGGCGGAAGAAACGCAATCTACGCAAAATCTGAATAATGATACACTCAGTTATGGCAATGCAAATCACTAATATGACTAACTGTATTTGACAAATTTCATACATTGGTCAACATGACAAGATTTCAAATTAGCATGGTACATCGAATGAATACCTCAACTAACCTCTAATTAGCATTGGCATGTGGGATTTCATGCAAAACGAATTTAGTCAACACAAATTTGGAAAACTTCTAGCTTGGGCCCTATCAAAATAGCAGTTGGTACCTAAAAGGAAAAACACAATGCATAATACATTTATCCTTTCATATTTACCAAATACAAACAGCATTCAAGAAAAGAATTCGTCCCTCAGGTTCCGGTTCGATCAGCATGGGGCAGGTTTCAAAGGGGCAAAGTTAAGGGCAAGCTTCCTTGCAGCGGCAAGGAGAATGGGGCAAAGTTACTTCATGGGCAAGATGGGGCAAATCAAAGTTAAAGTCTCTAGGGTGAGAATTCTTAAAGTCTCTTTCTCTCAGATAGAGAGAAGGGCATCAGGGTGTCGTCCAAAATGAAGTCTGGCATCTGGCTTCAAATTGGCATCGAGGAAAATGGCTCACTTCTCTTTGTCCAGTGGGTTTAAGTAAGAAACATTCCAAATTCTGCAGGGTCTTCCATTGGAGGGTTCATAGGTTGGCTTCAAATTGTCCAATGAAAATTGTCTTTTTACTAGCACTCATTTATGCATACACTGTCCTTGGAGCCTTGGAACACAAGTTGTAACATGGTTTGCCAATTATTTTGCTATCTGTACCTTCATTGTCCGCACCTGCAGACTGGCCTTGTATCAAAGGGGATGAAACCGGCCTAGTACGAAACCTTGGAGATAAGTGTATTAGTCATCTCTGCTGGAAAAATACAACTTCAAGCAAGAATATATGTTTCATTAGTTCAAGGAAATGCCACGCAGTTAGAATTTGAGACCAGGCAACTAGGCCAAAGCCTCTACTAAATTTAAGCTAAGTAAAACAGTTTCAACTAAGAAATCATGACATACATTTGCAATTATGACGGATTACTACAATTTTCAATACTTCATGATTAATAAAGCTCGTTTACAATGATGGCGAACTACCCCGAGGGCACAATTTCCCTCGTACGTTATTTTCTTTACTAAAATCACACTACATTTTACGCTTTTGATTACGTGATATGTATGAATATATGTTGGACCCTCTTTTCTGCATCATCAACAGTCACAGAATATCAGGCTGTGGCCGAGAGAGAATGTCTGTTCCGGGTGAAATATCACACTGCAATGGCATATGATGAGGGAGAGAGGCCAGGGTGTAGCCTGGCTTTAACTATATGGAATCCTCAGGGCTCTAATTATATACTAGAAGTACTGAATGAAGAAGGGGATGCGCAACGTTCCACAGAAGATATATTAGATACGTTTACTAAACAGTTTCAAAAGCTGTCTGCCTCACAAGGTCCTCCCTCAATCCCTACTGACATTTACCTGGGAGATGTTGCACTGGGATGCCTTATTGATGCTTAGCGACAGTTCCTATCCGCAGACATTGAAGAAGATTAAATTAGGGAGGCCATAACACAACTGCACCAGGGGTGCGCCCCGGGTACAGACGGCCTACAAGCTGATTTTTATAAACAGAACAAAGGCACACTGGTGCCTATTTTGAAAGCAATATATCACGAAGCAAGAGAGAAGGGTATTCTTCCCCATTCGATGAGGGAGGCCAAAATTATTACTTCAGGGAAACCAGCGAACAATTGCGATCCATACCGGGCCCTTTCACTAATTAATAGTGATGTAAAAATGCTGGCAAAAGCTCTCTCTAACAGGCTACACCATTTGATATCTTTTTTGACGAGACCGGACCGGTAGGGATCTATCCAGGGACCGAAAACCTCACACAACTCGCAAACTCTCTTCGCACTTATGCAGGATATCGATCCAGATTTAGCCGCAGCAGTGGTGTTCTTGGACTCTACTAAGGCTTTCAACTCGGCGAGAGCTCCCGTCATGCTCTGCGGCGGAAGGCTGTGAGGCAGTAGGAGGGAGAGCGCACTGAGACAAGACGCGCTGCGGCTGAAGGAATGCGGAAGCCACTCCGGAGCCGGGTTAGGTTGCTAGGGACGCCGAGGTGTCCCAGCCGGTTTGAAAATCGGAAGCCGCCCGGAGCATTAGTTGAAGCCAGGTCTGTAGATGGATTGCGGAAGCCTCGGAGCTGAAAGGAAAGTCGGGCAAGGTTGCTAGGGATGCCGAACCAGGCGTTTCCTAGCTGTATCAACGCGGGGGCCTCCCAAGGGTCTCTTTTGCCGTTTTTTCGGGCTACTGGAGGCACAGATGTCTGGCTCCCTGTCAGAGGACCCTGGCCAGTCCTCAAGGAGAAGAAGAAAACTGCAAGAAACTTACATTGGAGGCTCGGTGTAGAGGTGGCTTTTCCAGGGCTTTTTTCTCACGGGAGAGGTAACGGCTCTTTCTCTTTCTCCCCTCTTCTTTTTTTCTGGTGGGTCTGCTTATAGAATTACCCGGATTTGCCTAGTACTCAAGGCTTATTTCACTTGGTATATTCCGTGGGGGGGGGGAACATAAGGGGATAAGTAAGAAAGAGGGGGGGGGAATTGTTTTTTTTGGTACTCAGCACTACCTAAAGGAGGATTGGGGTTGAAGGGACTCGTAGAAGGACTGTATTAGGGCTGGCAAAAGACTTTTTTTTTAAAGCGGTCTCACCTCACCTTCCCCCCCCCTTTTTTTTTTTGTTTGTTGGAATTTGCTAGTGTAATTCAATTTCCTTTTTTTTTCCTCCGGGGGAGAGGGAAAAATGCGGCGGTCTCCACATTTTGCAGGTCGCTCTGCTGGCAGAGTTCCTAGGACAACTCGCACTACCAAACAGAAGCGACCAGCCCCTTCGGATAACCACCTGCACAAGGCCCTGGACTCTGCCCCCCCTCCTTTAATTCCAGCTATGGATTCAGACACTAGTCTGCCTGCACCTCTCCCTATCAGCCCTCCACCCTTAGAAGCCAATTCGTCCAGCACCCCCCTTAGTCTGGATTGTCCGTCTGATGATTCAAGGGCTCCCCATCGGATCTGGATTCTAGTCCAGGGTTAATTAAGGGCTCGCCATTACTGACTCGGCCGATCGCCGGCAGCAGCTCTGAGATAGCTGGCGATCCAACAGTGAACACTGGATCTGCTTCTAGACCCCTTTTTCCTTTGTTTGGAAGTGGAAGGAATCATAAGGAAGATCATCTGGTATCCAGCATTACCCACACTCCCCCTTCGCAGCTAGTTGACTCTGCTTCACTATCAGCACAAGAATTGATCAACAAAGCAGGGCCAAACGCAGTAACTGAAGCTTCTATCCACATTTTTTCCTCTATTGCTTATTCTGTTGATTCGGCCGGGCCTAAGGTGTTAAGGGAAGCCTCTGCACAGGGAGTGATAGTTATGTCAGACACCGGTGTTCCTGCGGACAACTTACTTCTGCAGATTCTAAGTGAGTTGAAAGCATTAAAAGTCTCCCAGGACGATGCAAATCAGAGAACAGAATCTCAACTGAACCTGATCTGTAGTAACATCCAGCAACTTAACTCACGAGTTACAGGTATTAAACAACGAGTCTCTGCTCTGGAGGATACTCGGGTGACGGTAGAACCTTCTCTGGCAAAATGCCAAGCTGACCTGCTAGATCTACAAATTCGTCTGGATGATGCTGAAAATCGATCACGTAGATCCAAATTGCGTTTTACGGGAGTCCCAGAAGGGCGCGAAAACGGTCAGACGGTCACGGAGTTGGTAACAGATCTTATAAAAAGTCATGTTCTAGCAGGGTCTGAGGATAAGTATCCGGATCTAACAATCATGAGAGCCCATCGGGTCCCGGCGGTCCAACCATCAAACTCTAAATATCCTCGAACTATATTAGTGAACTTTGGGGACTTTCGTATCAAGGAACAGATTTTCCAGAAAGCAATCAGAACTAAAACTTTTCAGATTCCCGGGGACCATGCATTCAAGATTTTCTCAGATATGTCAGTGGCGGCAGCGCATCGAAGGAGAGAGCTACAATATATGATTCCAGCTTTCCAAAAAGCAGGGGCGCAGGCAGGCCTCGTTCAACAATCAAAACTTAAAGTGTTTTTTCAGGGTCATTCAAACTTCATTCATACGGTTGATGCTGCTAAATCTTTGTTGCATGTAATTCAAAACTCCGAACAGTCGGCACGAGAAAGGGGGGGTGGGGGAAGAACGCAAGAAAGACTATAAGGATTTATTGAATACTAGAAATGACAGTCTCATAGTAGAGGCCCGACCTCCTTTTTGTTTTTGTTTTTCCTTTTTTTTTTTTTGCGTAGAATATGGACAGACTACTCTAATTTTCTCTCTCTAGCCTCTAGCTCAGGGTGCTATGGCAAGGCACCTTGCTAGGAAAGAAGCGGGACAAAGGGTGGGGGAGGGATGTGGCCCCGGATCGTCCAGGCGGGAGGGCTCCAGGTGTGGGCCACTAAAGGGAGGGGGGAAAGGGGGGCTATGGATATTAAGATCTGTTTTAGTCAATGTAAAGGATCGTCACGATTGATTAGTGTTTTTTTCTCCAGATTTAGTGAGGCTACAGGCACACTAGCTCAAAATTTAATTAAATGACACAATCACTTTTGCCATTAAGATTCCTATCCTGGAATATTACAGGGTGGATACAAACTTCACAGGTTGAAATAAGGGAATTTTTTCAACGCAATCAGGGGTCGTCAACCCGAGCAATAGTCTGGGATGCATTTAAGGCCTACTTCAGGGGCTGGGTGATCGTTAAAGAGGTAGCTGATAAACGGGCTCTGAAACAACAAACTGCGGCACTGGAAGATGTAGTTTACAAGTGTTTAGTTTCTTATTTGAATGCCGCTTCGGATATTAATAGAAAGGCTTTCGAAGCTGCCAAGAAAGCGTTAGAGGGATTATTTTTTTAAAAAGTTAATATAGAATATGGATCTTATAAACAGAAAAGTTATGAAGAAAGCAATTTTACGGGAAATTTCTTGGCATGGCAAGCTAGAGATCGTATTGCTGGCAATGTTATACACGCTTTAAGATGCCCGATTACTGGGGCTAGGCGCACTGAGCCTCGAGACCTTGACCAAATCATGCTGGAGCACTATAAACAAATCTATAGTGACGTTTCAGTTATAGATTCCAGGACCACTGAGATGTTCCTGTCGGGCCTTAATATTCCCTCTCTTTCAGAAGAGGACCGTAGGGGATTGTCTCAACCATTTACAAAGCCGGAACTTCTAGATGTAGTTAAGGATCTCCCCACAGGGAAAACCTGTGGCCCGGATGGCTTCCCGGCTGAGTTCTATAAGACTTTCATAAATGCATTTGCTGAGGAGTTCTTAGCCCTTTTAAACAGTATATTACAGGGCGAGGAAATCCCCAGAACTTGGCACACAGGGAATGTGGTTAGCTTCCCTAGGAAAAATAAAGATAGGGAGGATCCAAATGCTTACCGTCCAATTTCATTGTTAAACACAGACTATAAAATAATGACAAAACTATTGGCTACTAGGCTTAATGGGGTAATTAATAAACTGGTGCATCCCGATCAAAATGGTTTCGTGGCTGGTCGACAACTGGCTACAAACATGCACTATTTAGCAGAGGCTCTTGATTATTTCACGACTAATAAAATCCCTGCCATTATTCTTCTGCTGGACGCAGAGAAAGCCTTTGATTTGGTTGTTTGGGACACGCTTTATTTAATTTTATATAGTTATAAGGTACCCATTCAAGTGATCTCTTTAATTCAAAGGCTGTACTCAAATGCCGAGGCTAATATTATTATAAACTCAAGGTCTGTTGGACAGCTTCAAATACAACGAGGGACTAGACAAGGGTGCCCACTATCCCCTATTTTATTTGCCCTTTTTATTGAACCACTTACCATTAAAATTAGACAGAATAGTCAGGTTCAGGCACCGCTAAAATCAATGGGAAAAATTCAACTTTATGCTGATGATATTATTTTGTTTTTGGACACAAAATACTCCTCTCAGGAAGAGGCATTTAATTTATTTAAAGAATTTCAGCAAATCGGTGGCTATAAGATTAATAGGACCAAGACCGACATCATTCTTTGTGGCACTACTCCTAATTGCCTTCTTCCTGAATTAAGAGAATGCGTAAATCCCAACCTAAAAAGAAACTTGGGGGTTGTCTATTCGGCCAATATAAGTGATCTCTATGAGCTGAATTTCGCTCCTCTACTTCAGAAAACTCAGGCTTTACTCACTCGCTGGAGGCCTCTCCCTCTCTCGATATTAGGCCGTATCGCATTAATTAAAATGTCAATTTTACCACTTTTCAATTTCTTGTTTGCAGCTATTCCGTGTGTTTTAACGCAACCCTTTTTAAAGAAAATGGAATCCCTATTTCGCTCCTTTATCTGGCTGAACCGAAAAGCTCAAGTCGCTTTGAGTATACTGTACGCCGATAAGGAGAAGGGGGGACTGGCCTTACCCAATTTCAAAGATTATTACTATGCTTTCTTTGCACACTAATATGCTAGCTTTAAATTAGAATACTCCATGGGCTCCAAGTTTTTTATTGATTTTCGGGTACTAATATGCCAAGAGCATAATATTCGGAACCCAGCACTTTTGACCAAATCGTCTAAAAAAGTTTGTTATAAAATTCTTAAATGGTTTCTTAAGAGAAGAGTGGATTTCGCTAGAAAATATTCAATCACCTCTGTACATTTTGACACCCCACTCTCTCAGATTTCTCTAGGTTCAGGGACTCAGCTTAACGAAGTCACGGTGAAAAGGTGGGAGCGCGCTGGATATAGTAAAATTGGAGATTTCTGGGTCGAGGGTAACTGGGAAGCCCCATGGAAAATCATGAACATAGTCAATAATGATCTTTTGCTGGCAGATCCTACAATATTTTGCTGAAGGTTTTTAAAGACTTAGATATTAATTCTATCATTAATAACCAATCATTGGTATCAGAATTAGTTACTCCTTCGCGGGTAGGGAATGCAGGGGCATGGAGAAGGCTCTTGGCAGAAAGGTTTAAAGTGGATTTGGGGATAAGAGCTCAGAAGAAATGGGTTAGTCAGGAGGGCATGATGCTCTCGAGTGAATACTGGGAGACTATTAACCGCCTAAATTTCTCTGCGCTATGAGGGTCTAATTGGCACAGAATTATATTTTTTAGCAAATGGCTGCTGTATCGAACCCCGCAAGCCCTATCCCATATGGGGATCGGCCACCCAAATATGTGTTTTCGGTGCAAGGAAATAGGGGCAGCTGGCTGGATACATACCATAGTGACATGCAAATGTATACAGAGATACTGGGAAGAGGTTGTTGCAATGTTAACATCCATTGTGTTGCTACCCATATCTCCGAGTATTCGCCTGTTGAGTCTGGGCTATGATTCCGAGGCAAGACTCTCCCCTCGACTGGAGAAGCTCGTATTTATAGCCACTGCGGTGGCTAGGTCACTGTTGCTGAGAAACTGGCGGTCTGAATTATCTCCTACTAGTCAAGGAGGATGGTACAATAGGATGATTCAAGTTAGACTTCAGGAGATGAGATATGCTAGGAGAATAGGCAATGTTAAAAAGTTCTCTCTAATCTGGGGAAATTATTTCTTGGACAAGCCTGGTTGATCCTTTTTTTTTTTTTTTCCTTTCGTTTTATTCTCTGAAAGTGACAATGTATCTTGTTGTGTACTGATGTAAAAAATAATAAAAAATGAAATAAAAAAAGGCGTTCAACTCGGTAGAGTGGGAATACCTAATGGCAGTGCTTCGCTGAATGCTCTTTCTTCGTCCATTCCTGGCCTGTATAGCCCTTCTCTACTATCACCCGGTTTTCAGGGTGCATCTGAATGGTACGGCCTCGGACCCCTTCTCTGTTACGTGAGGGGTGCTGCAGGGATGTCCCCAGTCTTCACTGCTTTTTGCGTTAGGAGTCGAACCCCTGGCAGCTAAACTGCACCAGCACCACCTATGCACTTTAGAGCTGGGACACTCTCATAGTAGCTGCACATGGTATAATTTCCATTATTCATTCATTCATTGATATGTTTCAAAGAGAACACTTTTTCCCAAATCACTTCTTGCATGAGAGACATTTTTGTGACTGTGTAATTCGTGACAATGTACTAAATGGTAAAAATTTACATTATAGTACACAGAGACGAGGTATCTTAGACATTAATTGGCAGAAATAATTACCATGTAGCATATGTGAAGTAGTGAAAGCTCATGCATGAGCTGCGCCTACTCCCTAATGACCTACTCTTATAAAATCAGACCGAATTCCTTAATTTGGTATGTTGTGGTCACCCTCCCTAATCCTAGTACTGTAACTTTAGGTTTTCATATGTATATTCTTAATTTTACACTGCATGCTCTCATGTGCTCTTTCTATGCAGCACAGGCAGAGGAGTAGCGTTGTTTAGTGCCAACTGCACTATCCGCAGGTCGAGCTGTATAGAATATAGTCTCATATTCATTCTAAGGCCTGGCTTATGGCTTATGATGTCTGTAGAATTGCCTTTTGATACAGAAGAAAATCTTGGATTCTCACGGAGTAGAATCATATTCAATTTGATTATCCATATTTATGTAGCTTTTGGCCAGTTACACCAGTCTAAAATACAGTGCTTTAAAAAACACTAGTTACTTACCTGTACACTGTGGTTCTCCAGTATCGACATCTTTCATAGATTCACATGCTTGAATCTTCCCCGTCATCATGGTGTGAGCCCCACGGTATTTTAAAATAAGCAGTACCAACAGTACATCAACAGGCCCTAGAAAATCAATTGACATTGTTTACCAATTCACCTTATACTGAAAGATCCAAACTTCAGCCAGTCAGAGGCTGGACCCATGACTACTTTTCCACTGCAGAGCCACCATACCTCATATGTTTTAACACAAGTGGATACATATATAGAGGTATGCATATATATCTGAGTTATTAGACTGGTATTCCTAAATGGAGAGGAGGGTGGATCGCATGTGAATCTATGAAATATGTCAATACTAGAGAACCACAGTGTACAGGTAAGTAACTCATCTTTTCTTCAGTATTGAATCTTTCATAGATTCACATGCTTGAATCAGAATAGCTAGAGGTAAATTATCTTAGACTGTTTAGGCAGCGCACACTGAAGAAAATGTATTTAATGTAGGCTTCAAAGCATTGTGCTATATAACAAACATTAGTAGCCAATTAGAAAAAAATAGCAGGTGAATATATGTGTCAACAATAATACTATCAATAAAACAAGGTGTAATCAAATGAGTACCTTAGTAAAAATAGGTGGCGTAGGAATGTCTGTCCGAAAGCTGCATCAACTTTCCAAGCTGATATCATACAATAATGCTTGGTGAAAGTGTCTACCTTGGACCAAGTTGCTGCCCTGCAAATATCTGGGAACGACACTCCCGCAAATAAGGCAGTGGATGTTGTCATCTTTCTAGTTGAGTGTACTGTCACATTCTTGGATAGCGGTCTTCCCGCTTTGTCATGACAAAAAGCAATAGCTGACAATATCCAACATGTGATGCTGCATCTAGAAAGTGCAAACCCTTTTCTGGGAGGTGCCAAACAGTTGATCAGATTGGATGTAGAATTTTAAGCAGCACTTAACATCCAAAGAGTGAAGAGCCTTCTCTGCCGCCGAAGAAGGGCCTTTGAAATATGTTGCCAAAATGATTGGTTCATTCAGATGGAAGGAGAAAGGAATCTTAGGAATGAATTTTGGATTTGTTCATTAGATTACCTTATCATTCTTGAACTACAGAAAAGGCTCTGAGATAGAAAAACCCTGAATTATTTGGTTAGCCCTCCTGGCTGACATGAGGGCTACTAGAGGGGTCGTCTTCCATGAGACATACTTCATCTCTGCCTTATGAATGGGTTCAAAGGTGGCTTCATTAGCTTGGATACAACAGTATTCAACGGGCCAAGTTGTAGCCGGTGGTTTTATCGGTGGGAAGACCCTGAAAAGGCCTTTCATGAATTCATTGACTAGCCTGAAGGACCAGAGAGAGATTTCACCAGTTTTTCTACAGAATCTGGAGATTGCTGCCTAATGCACCTTCATGGAAGAGTGCACTAAGCCTGACTCAGCCAAGTGCAGAAGATACAGTAATATACACCAATAACAAAATCTCTTCCTCTTTGCAGCATAAGATGTATTTGTGGAAAAAGGTCTTGCCTGTCCCAGTATAGACCTGCGTTCTGCTGGTATCACGAGGGATCCAAACTCATGCTCATGAAGTGCCAAGCTGATAAATTGAGAAACCGTATCTGAGGATGTAAGATCTGACCATTGTTCATTGATATTAGATTGCTCTTCGGCTGGAAATGTAGGGTGGGGATACTGACAGCAGGAGCAGCTCCGTGTACCAGTATTGTCTCGACCAAGCCGGGCTATTAGAATGAGATGACATGGCTCCTTCATCCTGCGAAGCACCCTGGGGAGGAGAGGGAAGGGCGGAAATGCATAGGCGACCATTCTCATCCATTGAATCTGGAGTGCATTTCCCCCAAGATCCTCTCTGTGGTAATCTGCTTGCAAATTGGTGGCACTTCTTGTTGGATAGTGTTACAAATAGGTCTATATTTGTTGTGCCCCATTTTCTGAAGCCTTGAAGCAGTCCTTTTTTATTTATTTCCCACTTGTGGCATTGAGTAGTTGCCCTGCTGAGAAAATCCGCCTGTACACTGTCTAGGCCTGGGACATGCTCTATATTTAGAGACATGTTGTGTTTCAGTAACCATTCCCAAATTTTCTGGGCGTGAGATTAAAGGGTCTGTGACCTTGTGCCACCTTGCTTGACTAAGTAAAACATTGTGGTGGTGTTGTCCATACTGACTAGAACAGAGGAACTGCCGATTCTAGGAAGAAATGCCTGGAGAACCAGGATGACAGCTCTCAGCTCTAAGAAACTGATGTGCATCTGAGCCTCTTTAGAGGACCATTTCCTGGAGATTTGCAACTCCTGAAGATGCACCTCCCAGCCTTCTAATGAAGCATCCATTGTAATTATGAAACCTGGTTGTGTTGCTTCAAAGGTGTGCTTTCTCCACAATGACAGAACTTTCATCATGGTAGGGGTGATGTTGATGTCCTTGAATGACCCTGGCTCTAAACCCCCTGAGCATCCAGCTGTTCTTGTAGAGGTCTCATCCTTAGATGACAGTTTGGAATTAATGGAATGCACGAGCATAGCATCCCCAACATTGATTGGTACATCCCCACTGAAACAGACCTTCTTTTCATCGGGGAAGAGGCCAAATTTATTATTTTTTGTATCCTTTCCATGGCTGGATAAGCTTTGGCTGTCGTAGTATCTAGGATGGCCCCTAGAAAAGTCAACGACTGGGTTGAACTGATAGATGACTTTTCCGCATTTAGTTGAAGCCCCAGAGACATGAATAGCTGCTTGCAAGCTAGGGTAGAGTCTCTTGCAGCATAAAATGTTAGACCTTTGATCAACCAGTCGTCGAGTTAAGGGAATACCTGGTGACCATGTCTTCTGAAGAAGGCCACTACTGGTGCCATACACTTCATGAAAACCCTTGGGCCGACCGTAGCCCAAAAGGGAGAACTTTGAATTGATAGTGGCACCCTGTCACCTTGAACCTTAATAATTAACAATCACTTTTTATGGGTATGTGGAAATATGAATCTAGAAAATCCAAAGAAGTCATGAAATCCCCTTTGTTGATCGATCATGAGAAGGTTCTCCAGCAATCAGAGCATGCAAAAGGGGTGCTTTTTATGTATGTGTCTAGTTGGCTGAGATCCAGGACCTGCCTCTATGTACCAGACTTGTTTGTATTCAGAAGTTTGAATAAAATCCTCTGCCACGTTGCCGGTAGGGCACTTCTTCTATAGCTCTTTTTACAAGAAGCTACAAAATCTCCTTTTTTAGGAGAGAAAGATGCTGATGTGCCCTTTTGCACGGTGGATTGTAAGGGTGCTTTTGCAGGAATTCCAGAGTGTGACCTTGACACATGATATCCAATACCCATTTGTTGCTGGTAATACTCTCCCACTGATTGAGAAAGACTGAGAGGCGATGGTTCAGATACTGTCTGCAGTGGTGCGAGGTGACTTGTGCCGTAGATCTGTCACTGTCTTCTTGTAGAATCTTGTCCTTTTCCTCCCATTGACGGTCTTTTTCTAGCTTGCTTTTAGGATATGCAGCTCCAGAGCCTCTGTACTGGTGATGTTGCCTGGTATATTGTTGTCTATAGCCCTGTAGTGCGCACGGCTTGTACCTGTACACATGGAAAGAGGACCTCTGTGCATATTATTCTCTTCCATCACTAAAGGGTTGAAAATATTTTTGTTGGAGCCTGACTAAGGATTGCGCCGTGTCGGTGTCCACCGTGATTGCCTGAGGGGCATCATCCACATGCTTCCCGAACAAGTTCTCCCCATCAAAGGGCCTGTCCAATATTTTAGCCTGTACCTCAGGGCGAAATGATGTGGCCTTCAGCCATCCTTTTCTGAGCAGGACTGCTGCACCTGTTATTTGTTTAAAGGTGACCAAAGATAAGTCAATTGCTGCGCCAATGATCTCAGAAAAAGCCCTGGCACCTTCTGGCAAAATCTCTTTGGCTTCCTTCTTTTTGTCATCCGGCAAATGATCGAGAAGCAGAGCCAGATCTCACTATATTTGCCTGTCATATTGAGCTAGAATGGCCAATGCATTTGATGCTCTGATGGAGGTGGCTGACATTGCTGCCAAACGCTTTCCTATGTTGTCTAATCTATGCCATTCCTTGTCTGGTGGCATTGAACAAGGGGCAGATGGGTTCCTTGAACTTCTTTGAGCTACTTGCACCACCACTGAATCTGCTCTAGGATGACCTATCAAGCAGGCTAGTGAGGAATCTGGATCCTTATATTTCTTGTCCATCCGTGGCACCACAGCCATGACAGATGCTGGATCTTTCATTAATTTCAGACCTTCCTCCCAAATATGATCTACAATTGGGATGGAACGAACAGATTTTCTTATGGAATCTTTAAAATCATATAGAAAGCACTCCACTTGCTTAACTGGAATAGACAAATCGAACCTCTTGGGTGCATATTCCATTATTTCATGAAATACCCCAATATCCTCGGGCGGGGATTGAGCTGGTGATGGTGTTGGTGAACAAGATGAAGATGCAATGTAATTGTCCCATTCTTCACCAGGTGTACCTGAGTCATTAAGCAATCCTCCTTCCTCATGTTGGTTATCCTAATCACTGTCTATGTAGTCATCCCTTATGGTTATAGTGGGAGCTGCTATCCTGTTTTATCTAGTCTTTTCTGGTACAGGGGTTGCAGGTAAATGATGAAAGTGATGCCCAACAGGTGGGACCGTACTTCCTAGAGTTAGAGGGATTAGCGCATGCAAATCTGGGAAGTGCTTATAGTAATCATTGAGCACATGGCTCAAATCAGATACCACTGAAATAGGTATAGAGATGGTATCTTTTTGCACAGGTGTTGCTCTCATTCTTCCTGCTCATCGTAAGGGTAGTGCTCTTGAAAAGAGTTGTATCTGTGCAAAATGGGCTGGTTGTGGGTTGTAAAAGAGCAATCACCTTCCAAGTAACTGGAATTGTCCTTACCATGATTGTCACCATCATCCTCAGAGTCCTGATATTTCCAATGCAGCTGCAACGGGCTGTATGCAGGCCCGAAAATACCCTCATCTTCTGATTCCACACTAGCTAGAAGATGGGCATGGGGCAGTGGGAATATCTTGCTGGGAGCTGTCAAAGCTGGTTTTGGCTGTTCAGAGATGAAGGTTGTAGTTTTTATTCTCGTCAATGGTGTTGTCAATGGTGCAGTCAACGATGCAATATTCTTTGACACTGATCTCGTTGACGGTGATTTGAAAACTCCTGTTAACAAAGCAGATGAACCATGGCCTTCGACAGAGTGGTCATCGATGGGATGGTCGTCAACGAGGCCTTTATCAATGGGGTGGCTGTCTTTGCTGTCAACTACGAGGTGGTGGTGGTCATCAGTGCTGCCATCGACGAAGCAGTAGTTGTTGTAGTAGTAGTAATCAACGTGGCCATCTTTACAGAACAAATAGCACTGGACGAAGACTTCGCTGATGCTGCGTTTCTCATCAGCAGGTCTGTTGACGGTCTCACTGTCGTTGACAAGGATGTATTTTGAGGAGTGTCAGGCTCTGAAGAGGATGATGAGAGAGATTTCCTCCGTTCAGATTTCTGAGACAGGTCCTTATCTCCAGTTTTCAACCTTTTATAGTCTTTGCTAGATGTGGCTGAGCCCTCATTTTTACGTTTATGCTCCTAAAAAGAGTGAGTAGGACCTTCCTCCTCCTCAGATCCAGAATGAGACCTGGATTTTTTCTTTTTTTCTTTTGAAGCCATAAGAGCAACCTAGCTTCCCTGTCTTGAAGAGTTTTTGCAGAAAAAGTTCTGCAGTGTTTTCAGTCCTTGGGAACATTGTTAGGATGGAGGCAAAAGAGGCACTTCTTATGAGTCTTCAGAAAACAGTCTTGCTTTTCCACAAGATCTACATGTTTTGAAAAGCCTCCTCTTAAATCCCTCAGACATGGCAAAAGATAAAGAACAGTACCTCAAAGCTGACTCCAACAGGCCCTGAATAGTAAAAGGGAGGTGAAAAGTTCACAAACTGTAAACTGTAGCAAGTGAGCCGAGCTCAGGGAGACTTTCTCACACACCACCTGTGGTTAGAAATCTGAGGTATGGTGGCTCTGCAGGGGTGAAGTGGTCATGGGTCCAGCCTCTGATAGGCTGAAGTTTAGAACAATGTGAATTGGTTAACAATCTCAATTGATTTTCTATGGCCTGTTGATGTACTGTTGGTACTGCTTATTTTAAAATACCATGGGGCTCCCGCCATGACGACAAGTAAGATTCAAGCATGTGAATCTATGAAAGATTCAATAATGGAGAATTTGATGAACTTGCTTTTTTAGCTGCTTCCAGAGTTGATATTGGCAGCATATTTATACCTTTTACCATATGCTGTGACCCTTTCTTTGATTATAGCTATTTATAATGTAGCAAGAATTTGCTGTATATACGAGAAATGCGCTCCTCTGTAGCGGAATATAAATGTGATTTATAAATTATAGGTGTGGTCGGACCTTCACTGTGCATTGTACAAGTGTCGCCAGCTTGGAACTCCTGTGTTTGCCAATATACAATTATTATTGCAAGTGATCAGAGACAACCATGTTTTTCTGTAACTCTAAGTATATAGATGTGCTCTTCTTTTCAATACTCCTGGCATAATGTGGAAGTTATGTTCAACCAAAATTCAGAAAGCATGTCAATGCTTTCCTGATGGCATCTGTGCGGTTTCTGTCACCTCTGTGGCTCACTGCTGCAATACATAGTTTATAAGCTGCTGATAAATTTCTATCACCTCGTCAACGTTTCTCTTTTTTGTATCTATGTTTAGTTAGTCCCTTGCTGGAGGAGGCATGTATGTAGTCCTGGTGATGGTAAGGTTTTTAAACTTATGTCTGTATCACATGTGGTAAGTTTCATTGAAATACAGTCATATATCCATTGCATTGTAAGGGCGGTTCAGTGTAGCTACATGGATTGTATCATTCTGGTGGAACTATTAGCATGTACACAGTAAAACCCTGCTGCATTAGCAACTTCTATGGCCCCATGTCAAGTTACCTGCTATTGTTGGAGTCATGCACTGTAGATTTCCTGACCCCCAAAAGGCAAGTGACATTTTGGGAGAAAAGGAAAAAAAGTTGGAGGGTTTTGTTCATCCCTCCCATTCAGTTATGCTCCTGTGGAGTAGGGAAGTTATTAGTCAGACAAACCTAGCAGATAATCTCTTACATCTTTAGTGACACAATTGACCCCCACCCCAAATCCTACACACAAATTATTAAGCACACAGTAATGTTAGTTTATAATTTATTGGAAAGTGTTCTGTACTAATCACATATATAGCACGTGAAAAGGAATTATCATAATAATAAACATCTCAGTATTCAGAAATATAATAAGGGTGAAGGCTAAATAAACCTCAAACAATATTTTGCACATATACCTAGCCTATTAGTAAAATATATAACTATATTATATTTAGTTTAGTTACAGCTTGATGCAATTGTGTAAAATATATCTTAATCTTTGCCAGGTCATGTAATGCCTCCAGCTGCAAACCTTTAAGCAAATTGGTCTGAAACGGGAGCACAATTTTTTAGCATCTCTGTTGAGCAAACGTTCAATCTGCTTGCCCTGCCCCAATTGTTAGAGTCTTTCAAACGCTTTTCATGCATGAGGATCTAGGGAGCAAGAGGAGAGCTCTCACATTTGGATACTGATCCTGTTAATTTGTTAGGAATTATACAAAAGCTAATTTGTTCTTTTCTTTAATTCCGCCAGCTTGAAAACATTTCTAGCTACTGCGAAATGCTACAGAGAATGGAAAAATCATCCTCTGGCTATTGCATGTTCAGAAAAAAACGGACAACTTAGCACATATCATTTCTGCCACAAAATAAAGCTAAGAAGCTGACATTAAGGGCCTGATTACGACCTTGGTGGATGGGATGCTTCGTCACAAATGTGACAGAAATCTCACCCGCCGTTTTACAAGTTCCATAGGATATAATGGAACTTGTAGTACAACAGACAGGATATCTGTCACATTTGGGACAGAGTATCCCACCCACCAAGATCGTAATCAGGCCCTAAGGGGGTCATTATGACACTGGTGGTCTCCTGACCGCCAGGGCAAAGGTGGCAGTTTCACCATCAGCCACATTATGAGTGTGGCGGGTTGGCCTCTGCCAACCTGCCACATCTCCACTTGTACTGCCATGGCGGTCGGAGCCGCGCATCTCCAACCCGGCAGTCGACAGAAGACCGTATGCTGTATTAGGAGCCACCTTTCCGCCAGGGTTTCCGTATCGGTAGCACCGCCACAAAAAACGGGTGGAAAGGCTACCGGTGACAGGGAATTCCTTCCCTGTCACTGGTAGATAACTACCCCCCCTCTCCAACAAGCACCAAAAAAAAGAGAGCACCCCCACCCCTCCTCCAGACACAGCAAAGCCCTACCCACACCCCCTCTCTGCATACATGCACATGCACCACGCATACACCCATTCGCCTACACTTACATACACGCATTCACTCATACATATCCATACTCAAATTCACCTCAGCACTCATACACGCATTCAAACATGCATACTCACACCCATCCAAACATGCATACTCCCACCCATCCCAACACGCATTCACCACAACACTCATTATTTTATTTTTTTGTGGAAAATCTGTTTATTAACGTTTTCAGCATATTATAACATTCATTTGTACAACAAGAGCAAGACATTTAGTATGTGCAATTATTAATAGACTAGATGAGCACAACTGTCCAACCCAGACAGCGGAACAATTGGCTGCGAAGACATATTGCATACGGTTCCACCCCGCACCATAAAGCCCTCATATAACAGGATTAATTCATGCATGAGCGCTATCAGAGGAAGCCGAACACTGGAATCATGAGTCACACAAACAATTGAGCATGTTACAGGCACCACAGTGGTACCTTAACCCTTTCTGGCAGGTCATTGTGCACGTACAGCAGTGTGCACTCAGACGCAGAACTTCAGATAAGGCACAACTTAACAATAAGAACGTGAACATGAACGAACTTTGGAGGACTGCCTCTACAAGCAGCAGGTCCAGGCCGGAGTATAGTCTCTGGGGCACAGAGACCCCATGTTTTGCCCGTGCACATCAGCAAAGGGCAGACATGTGCACACACCACACTCCCCCGCCTCCCACATAGGTCACACTCTCATCTCAAAAGGCCTAGGTCAGGTCCGCTGCTCGAAATTCAGCACCCAACCCATCGCGTTCCCACACCAGGAAGAGATACATACACTCAATGGCCATCAGACCGCCACCTCCACATCCGAGGTCTGCCCCAAACCCCGCAAGCATGCCAGCATCCCCTCCCAACTGACCAATAGTGGGTACTTACACAGCCCCAGCGCATCTTCCCTCACCAACGCCACTCCCTCCGCTCCAGCCCACACCTCAAACAAGGACTTCCATTCCCTCTCAACCGGCGGGTCGGACGATTTATACCGGCGGGTTATCAATCTCTTGGCCGTTATCAGGCCTAGGTCCAGAAATCATGCTGCAGCTCTGTTCCGCGTGTCCCTAGGAAAAAGGCCCAGTACACAGGACTCCCAAGTAAAGGTACCGGTCGCAACACGCACTCTGATGAGCAACCAACCACTGCCCCCCAGAAGCCACTCAATGATGGACAGGACCACAGCATGTGGAGCATGTCCGCGTCAGTGCGGGAGCAACGGGGGCACGCCGCGTCACTGCGAGCAAAGTATCTGTTTATGCGGGCTGGAGTGAGGTATGCCCTGTGTATGATGTAGAATTGAATCAAGCGAAATCTGGAGTTACGCGGTATGTTAACATGGCCGGAAATCTCAACCATAATAAAACCAAACTTATGACCTTGGGATGTGGCTCTACCAAAAGATATTCCATTGTCTACAATGGGACCCCCCTAAGTAAGGTATGCTCCATCGACTACCTGGGGGTAAGAATCAGCAATAACTTGCACTAGGGGGGCCAGATTGACAAAAGCCTAGCTCTCCTGGCTTGCAGATCTGGGGCTATTCTACGCTTTCACAAGTCTACTTCTGAGAGAGTGGTCACCCCAGCCATTAAAATATATCGGGTGAAGGCACAGAGTGCTGCGGTCTACGGGGCAGAAATCTGGGGGTCCTCGAATGCTAGCAAGCTTGTAGTGGGGGAAAACAACTTTGTAAGATCATTCTTGGCATGTCCTCGAAATACCCCACTGCTGCCAATGTTCTGGGACCTCGGTCTCTCATGCATCTCAGATGTAATTGCTCTATGACCTTTGCTCTTCTGGGTTCATGTGTGGACCACCCCTGAATTAATTTCATACAAGGAGTCTATCCAAGACATCTTGGACAGACCAAATGTACTCATCATTCCTTGGTTTAAGCGCATCTCAAAATGGTTCCTTAGTTTGGGTCTTAGTAATTTTTGGAGCCATCCTGACAGTTTAAGGAAAGATCAGAAAAAACATTTGAAAACTGTTTATTGGACGTATGTCAGGGAAAATTATCTGCTGTGTTTATCACATGGCAGATTGACCTCTCAATTTTTAGATTTTAAGTGGTATCCATACTTTGAACCATTTATGGATCTGATTCTTGATCCACTAAGCAAAAGTCTGTATATCCAGTTTAGATATGGCTGCTTACCTCTCAGATCCTATGGTAGTACTCGGAATTCTTCCCCAAGTACTGATCTATGTCCCAGATGCAATTGTACTCCAGAATCCACTATACATTTCATGTTTATATGCCCAGCATATAAGATTGCTCGACGGAAGTGGCTGAAACCAGTGTGCAGAATTATGGGGATGAGACATTGTATGGCTGCCCTAAGGATTATGATGAGGGATACTTCCACGTCTCTATTCTGTGCGGTCAGCAAGTATATTGCAGCCACATGGCACCATGGCGCTTTTAAAAAAAATTATACATTGTTATGATTTGTTTTAGTCTTTGGCTTTAATTATTTATTTTAGACTGAAACAAGATCTAATTGCATCCTCATCCCAGGCCGCACGCAGCGAATCACATTCAAGGGCTGTGTGTAGACGCAACGCCTCAGTGAACCAACGAATTAGGTGCCGTCCCTGTCCCATCACCTGTATATACTGTAGCAATAAATGTGTAGGAGGAGCAGTAGACAAGTCACCCCATTTAGATGCAAGCAACCTCAGCAGTGAGTTATACAGCAGAAACTGCCCCGCAGGAAGGCCTGACTGCTGTACCAACGCAGGAAACGGTATCAGCTTACCGTTGTCATGCAGATCACCCAGCGTATACAGCTCCACTGTGTGCCACGCCCACAGCTCGGACCCGGATGTAACTATAGAGCCACGAGGAGTGGCCAACAATGCCAGCGCCGGCGCAAACGGGATCGCCCCCCCCAGCAAGTCGCAGGGATCTACGATAACAGCTGACGGCAACCCTGAGGAACAACTGATCTGGTAATGCCACTCACGTTATTGGGTGAAACAAATGCGATACCTGCATGAGGGACCAAGGGTCTTCCAGGGTTGCCGTATCAGCGAGATTCAGGCCCGCCAACCACTTAGACACCCATTGGAGCTGGGACACCAAATAGTAGTGCTCCAGGTTAGGGACCGACAGGCCACTCCTCTCCAGCGGCAAGTACAATTTCCGGAGCACAACTCTACACCTTCCCCCATTCGAAATAAAGTCTCTCAGTGTAGATTCCAGGCACCTGAAAAAGCTAGGAGGGATATAATGCGGGATGTTAGTGAAGTAGCATAAAAGGTGTGGCAGAACTATCATCTTTAGGAGCGCTATCCTACCTGCCACCGAGAGCGGCAGCGTCTGCCAAAAAGTAATCTGGGACTTGATTGAGGACACTGCTCTCTTGAGCTTACCGTCTATTAGGCCGTCTTCATGGTGCTAGACGCGAATGCCCAGATAACGGAATGCACAGGGCTGCCAGGGAACCGCACTCCTAAAGAAGCAAAGCTCTGGATCAGGGAGCCCAGGGTCAAAGGGGAAAAGGCAGGACTTAGCCCAATTAACCCTGAGGCCAGACAACAAGGCAAACTGCTGCAGTAAGGACCCAACCCCCGGAGGGATTCGCAAGATATCCCGGAAGTATAACAAGAGGTCATCGGCATATAACAATACCACGTGCACTCCATTCCCAAGAGGGATGCCCCAACTCGCACCACTGTCGTGCAAGGCCGCCACAAGGGAGAAGAGTAGTGGGGAAAGGGGGCAACCCTGCCTCGTACCTCTGCACACATTGACTGGTTTTGATATAATATGCCACATGTTAACCTGAACTTGCGGATTAGTGTATAACAGCTTAAACATACGAACAAAAAGGGGCCCCACGCCAAACTGCTGCAAAACCCTGAAAATATAAGGCCATTCCAAGGAGTCGAAAGCCTTCTCTAGGGACAAGACAGCCCGCCTGCGGCCAGACTCGCGTAGCACATAACTCGAAACAGCCGTCTGATGTTGTGAGACGTGTCCCTTGCCGGAACAAACCCATTTTGGTCTGGGTGCACCAGATCCGAAGTGATGGGTGCCAAACGCATCGCAAAAATGTTGGCTAATATTTTGTAGTCCATATTGAGCATGGCCAAAGGGCGGTATGAGCCCAACTCAACCAGATCCCTGTCAGGCTTGGGAAGAGACACTAGCATCACCTCCCTTTGAGATGGCGACAAGTGTCCCCTCTGCACCGCCTCCTCAAAAACACGGAGAAGCTTAGGCGCAAGAAGCAGAGTAAATGCCTTATAAAAGTCGGTCGGCAGGCCATCCGGGCCCGGCATCCTACCCGACGCTAGCTCCCAAATACCAGTCTGCACCTCAATAAGATCAAGAGGTTCCTCCAGTGCATTCCTCTGGTCCGCCGTCAGACATGGGAGCTCCACCCCAGAGAGGAAGTCATCACACGACCGCTCGGGGCCACCACAACGGAGGTATACAATGTCTCATAGTGTTGCGTAAACAGCAAATGTATTTACCCAGGTGTGTACAACGAACAGACAGTCTCCGAGCGAACCTCCATGACCGGGCCATGATCACGAGCACCTCTGATCAGCCAGGCCAGAAGTCTACTTGACTTATCTGCAGAGGCGTGCGTTCTCGCCGAGTGAGCGGCGTAGTTCAAGCGACGTAACCTTTCAAGCATAGTTAGACGCTCAGCACGGGCCTGAGACAACAACTCCATTGTTGCGGGATCCCGAGCAACCTCCCAGTCTGGGCGCAACGTTTCCCTCTCTATATGAGCAGGATCCCGCTCAACTGAACGTCTCAAGTTCCTCTGGGTCCCCATGCAATGGCTGCGGATGAAAACCTTAAAGGCATCCCACTCCAGCTGGCCCATAGAGGCAGTGCCCTCATTATGCTCAAAGAACTCCGGGATGGCTGTTTCCAGTGATGTCTTAAAGGCAGCGTCCTCCAGAAGCTCAGGGTTGAGCCTCTAGGTAGGAACCGCTGAAGGCGAGGCATCCCAACACAGACCCGCCATCTGCGGGTTATGATCCGAGTGCGTACGCCCCAGGTAATCCACATCCACAATCACGGAGGCCAGATTCTGCATGCAGAATATTCGATCAAGACGTACATGCAGGGAGTGCGGTGCAGAGTAATAGGAATAAACTCTGTCATCAGGATTACGCTGCCGCCATATATCAATCAAGTGCCAATAATGGGCCCAATGGCGAAGTGGTCAGCGGAGGGAAGAAACAATCTAAATCTATATCCAACACACTGTTGAAGTCTCCACCCAGCAACCAGGGGTAATCGCTCCAACCCGATAAATGATGGGATAGAGTGTGCAGGAAAGAAGCCTGATCTACATTTGGGGTGTAGATAGAACCCAGCACTAAGGCCCTGCCCGCCAACCGCCCGCACCCCAGGGCAAATCTCCCCTGCGGGTCTATGATCTGATCTTCCGCAACAAAGGGGACACCTGGTTTAATACAGATCAGGGCCCCCCTTGCATAGGAGGAGTGGCCCGTTGCATACAATTGCCCTCTCCAGCGCCACTGCAAATGAGGGATCTCTGCCAACGCTAAACGGGTCTCCTGCAAGACGGCGAGGTGGATCGAGTGCCGTTTAAGATAAGAATATATGGAATACCTGCGCCTAGGCGTATGTATACCACGCACATTCCAGGTGAGTACAGTGCACGAAGTCATGGCGGTTTTAGCTCAGCATGCGCGCGTTCCACACGTCCCGCCCCTCAGCACAGCGCAGCACACATCATGCCAATGACCTCACGCCCAGACCGATCGCTCACGCAGTGCCTCCAACATAAACTGAGCAAAACCAATACCATCGGAGCAGATAAACAACCGGTTCCCACCGAAACCCAACAACTTGAACTTTCGACAACACAATGACTCGTATTAATCCTCCAGCAGTAGGAGAGTGGGGTAAGCCAGATCACACCGGGAGTCAGACAAACTCCAACCCTGCCCGCCCGGCTATATTGGATAACAGTAGGGGGAAAAAGGAGGAGCAACGGCGGGCCGGGCCTCGTGCCGTAATCCGAGACAACCACAGCAACAGCAGAGGCCATGCAGTTTATCAGTACAACAACAGGTTTCCTGGCGTTCAGACCAGCAGGCTGCCCGTACAGAGTCATATGTCAGCTCCAGGAACCAGGCCCACCATGCACATCAAGCAGAGGGCCACTGTACCCCCCGGACGCCCAGATGTGTCAAGGCAGGGCCTAGAAGAGGCCTCTCCTGTATTAACTGCTCCAGATCAGGGGCATGCGCCACGGCCTCAGCAGTACTGGCACCCCTCCTTCGGCCGTGCCGACCCCGGCCTCGCTTGATCTGCAACGCAGGTGGGTGCCTCTCCACCTCACGGCTCGAGACGCGGCCCATTGACTCCAACCAGTCCCATGCAGCTTCTGCCGTGGTAAAGAAGTGAGTTTTATTTTCAGCTATGATACGGAGTTAGGCTGGAAACAACAGAGAGTACTTCAGGTGCAACTCTCTGAGCCTGCGCTTCAAAGGCATATAGGAGGCCCTGTCTCGCTGCACCGCCAAAGTATAGTCCGGGAACAACATTACTTGTGCGTCATCCACTCGGGGCGGTGGAGCGGACCTCACCGATCTGAGGATGATGTTGCGGTCCACATAATGAAGCAAACGTATTATGAAGGGGTGAGGGCCGCTTCCCGGAGGCCGGGGCCACGTGGGGATTCGATGAGCCCGTTCCACTGAGAAAAAGGGGGTCAAGGCACCCTCCGGCACAAGCCCCCTCAACCAGTTCTCTGAATAAGTCACCGTGTTTCGGCCCTCTGCACCCTCCGGCAAGCCCACCCCACCTATGTTATTCCGCCCGGTGCGGCCCTAAGCGTCCTCCACACGGCGTTCCAGCTCCGCCACACGTGCCAGGGCATCCCCCACATTGGCCTCCAAGCGAGATGTCACCGGTGCTAGCTCATCCACTCTCACCTCCAACATACCTGTTTTGTCCGCTAGGTTGCAATGGTCAGTGTGCAGCAGAACAAGGTCACTGGCTACCTTGTCGATCTTGGCTTCCAATGAAGTGCGGGCACGTTCCAGCGAATCGCCAATGCGTTCTACAGCGGCCAACACAGCGTCCAGTTTCTGACCATCTTGTGTCGCAGCATCCTGCACTCTCCCAGCGCCAGTGCCAGAGCGAAGGCGTACCACTCCCGCCATGGCTAAAGTCCATCCGTGCTCCGAGTCAGCGCCACCGCACACTCCGGGCAACTCACCACAAACGGCGCAGGCGGCACCTCCCAGCGCAGACAACCAAATCCACTAGACTGGGCCAGGGGAGCAATAGTAAAAGTGCGACCGCTGCGCGTCAGTTGAGGACTTCCGAGCCAGCTCCTACACTCTCCTGGTAGGCCACCACGATGATGCCATTTACCCACCACCACGAGGCTGGAAGGATCTCCTCGCCGCCGCCAACTCCGCACCCAGTGTCAAAGTCCGTCTCCTCCTCGCCTCTAGCTCTCATAGGGCAGGCACCTCACCACACCATCAAAAGGCTGGGCCCGCTTGCCTGCACCCCCAGTATGGCGCTGCGCAGCAGCACGTGCAGCCCGGCCTGTAAGGTACCTGCACTCAGCTTCTGTCCACTGCTCACGAGACTCCAGCCGCCAGCTCCAGCCCACAGGTGGTCCAAAGAAGGGGCCTCGCCGGGAGCAGACTGCTCAGTGCAAGCCACGTGGCCAGGAGGCCCAGAGCTCCCTCCAATGTCGGGATAGTTCGCCCGGGGGGATGAGGCACGGCAACACACACCCCCCAGGCACACAGGTTCCTTCTTTTGGCTCCGTGGGGGGCGCCGGGCTCCCGGGCGCCACCCGCACACAGGCCTCAATGGCCCGAACCCGCGGCACCAAGTGCGCGCGTCACCACCAGGCCACGGCCGCCCGACTCCAGCACCTGGCCGGCCGCCTTCATAGCGCCGCGTCCCGGGGTGCCGCGGCAGTGTCACGCCCCCACCAGCCAAGCGCCACCAGTCCTCGGGCCCCCTTTAACGGCCAGATGAGCTGGGCGGTGCGTGGAGCTCCTCTAGCTCGCGTCCGCCAGCTTCAAAGGCTTGCCCGCGCCCCCCTTCACTACAACACTCATACTCACATACACACACGCATACACACTGACATGCATATATGCATTCACTTCTACATTCAGACATGCATACAACCACACATACATGCATTCATGCACACACACAGACAACACACACACACACAAGCACACACAACACCCCCCACCCTTCCATCCCCCTCCTCTGTTGTACGATCTACTCACCTGGTCTAGGGAGGAGGTTGTCTGGGAGGGAAGGGGCGATTCTACCGCCGGCAGTGCGCCGCCAGCAGGTCACCAGTTGGCCGTATTATTGCACATAATACAGCAGGCGGTGTCCTTCTGGTGGGGCGGGGCTGGTGGTGGAACCGCCCCAGTGCCTCTGCCGGCCAGCACGACTACTGCTGGATTTCGGCTCAAAGTGTGGTGAAAATCCAGCAGTACCTGTGATATGGTGGGCAGAAGACCACCAGCACTGGCGGTCTTCTAGAGCCCGTGGCTTTGGTGGTCTTCAGGGAAGACCGCCAAAGTCATAATGAACACCTAAGTCTTTATCTTCTGTCATAATCTAAAACCCATGCAGTGTACAAACAAGGGCCATGTTAGCATGCACCAAGGCCTGTCACATATGTAACAATATCAAAGATAAACAAAGATTGTGCTTACCATACAACACCTCAGTCTTGTGCATCAACTGTCATACCCCCATCTAATATGCAAATTAACTTTTGATAACTGTATTATTTATGTTTATTAACCTATGTGTAGTGTGAGTGGAAAAATTGAAATAGACTTCTCTCCTTTACAAAACATCAATTTGTCAGACATTGTAAGTGTGAATTACCCAGTGCAGGATAACAATCAATTCTTGGGGTTATTCTTCAGTGAACCACAAGAGCTGAATTGTACTATGGATGAAGGCATCTTATAATTTCTTGTTTTTTGCTGAAGCAGTATTGCAACCCATTCTTATTATTTTCTTCGTTTACACGTGAATATTCCTTCGGTCTTCTGGGTTTCAAAACAAGCATGCTTTTTAAAGTCATTTCTTTATAGACAGCAGTATGAAATTACTACCACAGTTACTGAATGAAGTCCAAAAAAGTACTGCATGTAACATATCGTAAAGCACGTGACACTGATCCTAGGGCCTAGTGGAATTCATTCAATAACCTTTTACTAGCTCACTTCAAATGACTAACGAACAAGGATGTAGAAAATATGGAAACCTTTACTTCATATTTCTTTAGATGATGGAGACTGGGCTACCTTTGACAATTATGTTAAGCGCGTTGCACCCTGTACTACAAGAGCTGTGTAGCAGTCAGCTGCCAATGTTATCTGTGCGCTTTTTTGTGAAAAGTAATGAAACTATCCTTGCCAGCTTGTTAAGGTTTGCATATGATAGCTTGTTAGTCTTTAGCCATTAAAACAACACATTTTCTTTTTGTGCTAGTAATCATAAAAAAAACGTTCAATTGGCTCGCTCGCAGTCACTGTCACTAATGTTTGCTTTCAAAATAAACAGCATGATTTTCGAAGACAAAATAAATATGCCCCATTCTTCAGGATATGGTTGTTATGGTGACATTTATTCTCTGGAACCGTCCAGTTACGTTGCGTTTAGTGATTTGTTTTTATATGAATGAAGTTCCTACTGGGCACTGCATTCAGATTATGACATCAAAAATGCATAGTGATGTTTCACAACGTATCCTTCCATCCCAGTTGTTTGCAGTGAGCAACCTGTAGTTCTGGTGCTTATATCAGTAAAGAAATGAGTAATACTGGGCTTTTTAATATGGTGAAGGGGCAAAGCAAACTTTTGACCCATCATTAAATTATACATACAGTTTCTTCTGCTTAGAGTGCACTGTTTAGAATTAACTTCATAAGGTTAAAAAATGATTGTGTCACTGAGAAGGTTCCATGGCACACAGCAGGTTCTCAGTATTTGTAAGGCATGTCCGAGTTTGGCACCCAAGAGGGTAGCAAAGACAATTTTTGAAAGAAATGGTATGAGCCAGACAGAGCATGGCATTTATATTAAATATTAACATGAAATGTTTATGAACTAATACATAATAATGCCGCATAGAAAATGTATTAATGTACTTTTGCTAAACGTGCGCTTAAAATGTGCCCACAGGGAATGGCTTTCAATGTATACTGTACTATGACTAATGAAACTGACTAATAATAATGAAAATGAAATGTTTAATGTATGATTTTACTCTAGTATTAAGAATTATATGTTAAGGTTTTACTAATAAATCATTAGGCTTTAGTTAGCATGAGTCGAGGTTTTTCATATTAAATGTGTTTTTCTAACGTGCAGTGTGCTGACTTGCTGAAGGACATGTACTCGTATTTTTCCAAAGCTAAAGGATGAATGTAACCGTAGTAGATCCGTTCTCATGAAATTCGACTTGCTAGGAGAAACATTTTTGCTAAATGCAACACTGTAGACTAGTATCAAGTACAAGGTCGCCTGAACCGGTACAGACAATGGACCTACTGACTGAAGATGTGAGAGGACCACGAGAGTATGAAATCATACCGGACATTCTGCCCCCTGGAGACGTCAATCATAAAAACCAATAAACTACGTGAGAACTGTTATGGGGTGAAAATGTTGATGAAATCATTGCAAACCCATTGGATGGAGATAATGGGGTGCCAACCCTGACCAATGAAGAATTAGGGGACTGTACAACAGAAAAGGGATAAAAAACCTTTGACATGAGGAACCATTAGGAGAGGAGAGATGCCATTGCGAACTTGTTATGACCCAGACACTTTGTCACTCTGCATAGAGACTTTGCTGTTTGGATCTTCAAACCATCCTTGCTTTGCCTTGCCTAATATATACTTTTCCTCCTTATGAGGGAAGTGTCCTTTTTACCCGTTTTGTTGTGTTTTCCTGATTGATGGCGAATCAACTGATGTCCTGAGGACGAAGACAGAATCTGTATGCCTACCCATTACGGAGGGTAACTATATGATGATGAAATTGTGATTGTCTGATAGCCTTTTCTTTCTAGGTACCAACTGCTTCTTTTGACAGGGACCATAGTTAGATGTTTTTCAAAATTCGTGTTACTAAATTGTTTTGCATGAAGCCCAACATGCCAATGCTAATTTGAGGTTAGTTAAGGAGTTCACTAGATGGACGCAAACAGACAAATGACTGGTTCAAAGGTTTTGTTGAATAATGCACTAATGATACTCTGCTGAGGTTAACCTATGTTGACATCGTGCTATGTTCTAATGTTTGTGATTCTCGCCTTATTTAAATCTTATTCGAGTTGCCATATTATGACTATGTTAATGTGTTTCTTGATTTTGAGGTTAATAAACTTGCTAGTAGAATTGTAATCAATAGGGAATAAAACTTCATATAATTGTACTAAACTGGTGTGGTTATTTATGACTACAAGGTCATGGTGGTTCTTGAGTCTTATTGATGAAGTTATTGACATATTGATTGACATGTTGATTAGTTATCTCGTCCTAAGGTGTCTTCAAACAGGGTCAAAAGATTCATTGGCCTAAAACGAGTCCCAGAGTGAATAAAATGATCAGAAAGGGACGCGTTACCAAGCCGATGGCAAGTATTATGCCCTACGACTCTCAAAGATCACCTGCTGCCGCTGTGCTGGAAATAGAATGTTTGTTCCTTGTATCTACCACATTTCTGTTCATCTGCCCAACTGCAAAAGATTAGGAGCATCTAAAACCACAACTTAGTCTACATTTTATGCCTACAAAGCAGAACACAAATAATTTTTAGCTATTTCTGGGTTTGGAAATCAGTGCCAGGATGAAATTGGCTTTTTGATGGAGTTTTAAAATAGGCAAAATAGCTATGAACTCAAGTGAGCTGTCCTGGCTAGGAACAGCCCTGCCATTTTAGGTAAGGAAACTCTACCCTTTGGTGCACATATCTTTGTAGTTATCTGGATTTAAATAAGGATCAGTACCATATAAGGGAACATAGGACCGTAGTTAGGCAACACAATTCTTGATAGTCTACATTTGCTCACAAAACATCTTGATAAGACGATGTGACTGAGTTAGAGACAAAAGGTTTCGGACAGGAGCCCTGTCTCTGTTGATCCCTGAACCTGGTATGTGAATCCTCCTAATAAACAACAACTTGCAGGGAGACTGTTGTCGTGTTTACAGTAGAAATACTCCTTGTAGATCAAAGAAAAGAGCTTTGCTTACCTAACTGTACTACAACTGGACTTAGTTCTAAGAAATCTGGCAAGTACTGAAATTAGATGAGTAACAACGATTGTAATCATATTGCAAATGTAATCACTTTCAACACTACCCAAACATAGCTCCATATATGGCTTATCTGTTTCGCCAATGTAGAACTCTTAATGAATAATAAATAGATAAAACAGCATTAAAATACTACATCAGCCTAAATGCTCTGCCAATTCCTCATTATGATTAAGACCTTTTCGTGTTCAATATGTTCCGTTCAAAACTGTCACTCAATTTCAGTCTATGTAATTTGAGTGTTCATCAACTCCTCTTATGTTTGGTGCTAATAACACTTTTGTCCACGTATGTTTCATTGAAAATGCCTGAGTAGTGCTGCCCACATACAGGGGCATATAAGAACATGAACTAAGAAACTCGTACTGCAAGATAGATTTTTTTTTCATAAGGTTTTATTGATTTTCAAACGATAAAACTGCAAAACATCCTCATGTTACATACACATTAGATCGACATCATACATTCACATATAGGGGGTCATTCCAACCCTGGCGGTCGGTGTTAAAGCGGCGGCCAACCCGCAAACAGGCAGGCGGCCAAAAAAATGGAATTCCGACCCTGGCGGGAACCGCCAACACAGCCCGCCACTTTAACACTCCGACCGCCACGGCGGTACAGACAAGCAGTGCGGCGGTCACCGCCAACAGACAGGCGGCAGACAATGTACCGCCCACCCTATCACAACTCACCAATCCGCCACCTTTTCCGGGGCGGGAGCCCCGCCAATAAAAACACGGCGGAAACAGACTACGAACGGGAAAATGCTCACCTCTACACACTCCACGAGGAATCTGGACAGCATGGAACCAGAACTACACATCCTACCAGCTATTGTCTACCTGCTCCTCTACCAGGAGCACGAACGCCGGCACAGAAGACAACGGTGAGTACTGCACCTACGACACACGGGAGGGGGGAGGAGAAAAGATAACGGGCACACACATACGCGACCCCCACCCCCCCAAACTACCTACACACCAATGCAGAGCAACAACTCAGAGTGACACCCCCCAAACACCACGGAAGAATGCAAAGACAAAATAATAAGTAATTGTAATACAAATATATTGTAAGGCAAAGTAAATAAGTAAGACGAACATCCCATAACTTTATACACATATGTATATTGTCCCGTCAGAATTGGCTTTCTGTCATTGTACGTGGGCCAATGGTCCTCAACACATGGGCAAAGCCCACACATGAGACCCGAATCCATTGGAGAGAACACTGCAGGGGCATCAGATAGGAAAACTACAGGCACCTCAGGGGGAAGGGAAGGGGGGGCACCTCAGCCACATGAGTCCACGACGCCAGATCCACGAGGGGCCTCCACGACCAATGTTCAATCCTGGGGAGTGCAAAGCCACAGTCTCCCAAGTCTCTACAGTGGGTGGCTTGCCCACTGTGCCATCCTGGGGAGTGCAAAGCCACAGTCTCTCAAGTCTCTACAGTGGGTGGCTTGCCCACTGTGCCATCCTGGGGAGTGCAAAGTCACAGTCTCTCAAGTGGATGACAGACTCCAGCGGTACTGGAGGACTCTTGGTGCCCAGAGTGTATCGTGCAGCCCTGTCCGACACTGATCCGGGCCTGCCCCATCTGCCAATGGGTCAGCGGTGCTTGAGATGAAGGGCCCAGCGGAGCGGTGCTTGAGATGAAGGGCCCAGCGGAGCGGTGCTTGAGATGAAGGGCCAAGCGGAGCGGTGCAGAGACAGCGGTGCCCAGCGGAGCGGTGCTTGAGATGAAGGGCCCAGCGGAGCGGTGCTTGAGATGAAGGGCCAAGCGGAGCGGTGCAGAGACGGCGGTGCCCAGCGGAGCGGTGCTTGAGATGAAGGGCCCAGCGGAGCGGTGCAGAGACGGCGGTGCCCAGCGAAGCGGTGCTTGAGATGAAGGGCCCAGCGGAGCGGTGCTTGAGATGAAGGGCCAAGCGAACCGGTGCAGAGACGGCGGTGCCCAGCGGAGCGGTGCTTGAGATGAAGGGCCCAGCGGAGCGGTGCTTGAGATGAAGGGCCAAGCGGAGCGGTGCAGAGACGGCGGTGCCCAGCGGAGCTTGAGATGAAGGGCCCAGCGGAGCGATGCTTGAGATGAAGGGCCCAGCGGAGCGGTGCTTGAGATGAAGGGCCAAGCGGAGCGGTGCAGAGACGGCGGTGCCCAGCGGAGCGGTGCTTGAGATGAAGGGCCCAGCGGAGCGGTGCTTGAGATGAAGGGCCAAGCGGAGCGGTGCAGAGACGCCGGTGCCCTGTTCAGCGGTGCTTGTCTTGAAGGGCCCTGTTCAGCGGTTCTTGACACGGCGGTGCCCTGTACAGCGGTGCTTGTCTTGAAGGGCCCTGTTCAGCGGTTCTTGACACGGCGGTGCCCTGTACAGCGTTGCTTGTCTTGAAGGGCCCTGTTCAGCGGTTCTTGACACGGCGGTGCCCTGTACAGCGGTGCTTGTCTTGAAGGGCCCTGTTCAGCGGTTCTTGACACGGCGGTGCCCTGTTCAGCGGTGCTTGTCTTGAAGGGCCCTGTTCAGCAGTTCTTGTCTTGAAGGGCCCTGTTCAGCGGTGCTTGTCTTGAAGGGCCCTGTTCAGCGGTGCTTGTCTTGAAGGGCCCTGTTCAGCGGTTCTTGACACGGCGGTGCCCTGTACAGCGGTGCTTGTCTTGAAGGGCCCTGTTCAGCGGTTCTTGAGACGGCGGTGCCCTGTTCAGCGGTGCTTGTCTTGAAGGGCCCTGTTCAGCGGTTCTTGAGACGGCGGTGCCCTGTTCAGCGGTGCTTCACATGTGTCTCCAGGGCACCAGATCCGGCCAATAGATGGTGTTCACTCGCCATCCGACTTCTCGCTTGCTGGGCCCTTCTGTGCTGGTGGCCCGTGGGTGTCCTCCTTCACCCCCGGAATGGGGCTGGT
The DNA here is from genome assembly GCF_031143425.1 of Pleurodeles waltl. Classification (NCBI taxonomy): domain Eukaryota; kingdom Metazoa; phylum Chordata; class Amphibia; order Caudata; family Salamandridae; genus Pleurodeles; species Pleurodeles waltl. Next base: position 607,692,305 of record NC_090444.1, on the reverse strand, counting down.
GGGGCCCTCCGGGCAGCTCGCCTGCTGCCGGACTTGTCGGCCGTGCTGCCCTTGCCATCCTTGCCTGATCCTCTGTGGCCCTTGCCTCCCTTTGGAGATGTGCCAGGTGGCACCCCACTCCCTGACGGTGCCAGGGTGGTACCTGTGGAGGCTGCCGTCTCTGTTTTCTCACGCCGGCCCTTGGCTTTTTTTGTTTTTTTCCCAGGGGGTGGGCTGGCTGTCCCTTTGCTGCTGGCCGATGTGGCTGCCCTCGAAGGTGGGGGACTCCAATATCCCTGGACTATGGACCTTGTAGGTCCAGGGGTTGTGGTGGCTGAGGTGCAGATTGGACTTTTACGAGATGGAGGGGGTGCTCAGGTGATGGAAAGAGGTTAAGTTTGGAGAGGAAAAGCATTTTGGGAGCAATGGGAAGGGTAGGTGCAGTGGGTATGGGAGTGGAGGAAGAGGATGTGGTTGTAGGAGAGTCAAGTGTGCTGTCTATGGGTGCAGGTGCTTGTGACGGAGGCTGTCGTGAGGTGGATGGCTGTTGGGTGGGTGGCTGCCTGCGTTTGTGTGGTTTGGAAGAGGGGGTGACAGACACACTGGGAGAGGACACAGGGGACGTGTAAATGGCAGTGGGGGTGGTGACTGCACGTGTGCGGAGTGTTCTGGTGGGTGTGCTGGTGATGGTCGTAGTGGCTGATGAACTGGTGCATGCAAGTGTGAGTTGGGACGTCACAGGGAGGGAGGAGGGAGACGAGGAGGAGGGGGACACAGAGGAGGCAGTGGCTGTTGGCATGTCTGCATGTGGATGTTGCTTGTGTGAATGCTTCTGTGATGTGTGGTGCTTATGTTTGGATGAGCTGACCTTGGGTGTTGAGGTGTGTGCAGGCTGGTCTGTAGGTGTGTCTGGGATAGGCAGAGGAACAGGGGAGTGGGACTGGGTGGAGGGAGTTGGAGGAGGGAGGCAGGAGACAGGGACAATGGCTGCCGTCAGTGCTGAGGCCAGAGCGTTGAACGATCGCTGATGGGCAGCCTGACCCGAATGAATGCCCTCCAGGTATGCATTGCTCCGATGCACCTCCCTTTCCACCCCCTGGATGGCATTCAAAAGGGTAGACTGCCCAACAATGAGCGTCCGGAGGAGGTCGATGACCTCCTCACTGAGGGCAGCAGGGGTAACTGGGGCAGGGCCTGAGGTGCCTGGGGCGAAGGAGATGCCCGCCTTGGTGTGCGAGCGGGCACGGGGCGAACGCTGAGGGGCTGCTGGGAGGGCGGAGCTGGTGCGCTGGGTGGCGACTGTACCTGTTGTTGCGGTGGGCACGGATGTTGCCGCCACCACAAGGGAGCTCCCTTCCGAGGACGTGTCGGTGTCGCTGATGTCTCCACGTGTCCCCGTTGTGGAGCCCCCCTCGCCCTCCGTCTCACTGGTCAAATCAGAGTCCGTTGCATGGCCCTCCGGGGCCATGTGAGATGCAGCTCCCTCGTGCTCCAATGCTACTTCTCCTCCGCCAGATGATGCTAATGCACACATGAACAGGAAGAGCAGACCAATAAAGGGGGGGGAAGAATAAAGACATGTTGAGTGCATGCATTGGCAACACAGTTGGCGGAGAGGACAGACACAGAAACCCCCTGCACTACGCCGCGCACTTGGGGTACACTACTCAATCAGTGGGACATGGCCCACAAGCCTATGGACCACAACTGCACACATAGGTGACACAGGGCCATGGATAGCTGTACTTGGCACCCTACAGAGGTGAGGGGAGGGGGCACAGGGCCATGCCTTACGGAGGGGCCTAGCCTACAGAAATCGCCCTGGCCTAGGGATACCCACAGCCCTCCTCCCCCACCCAGACACTTCCACTGCGCGCATAGTCAGCAGAATGATAGTGTACTCACCCCCTTGTGTCTGCTGTGATGTCCTCACGCGCCCATCCAAATCTGGGTAGGTCACCGCCAGGATCCGAGACATCAGGGGGGTCAATTGACGCGTGGCACCCCTCCTACGTTGGGAGGCCATCCCCAGCAGAGCCTCCGCGGTCTTTCTGCTCCCGCGGCAGATGTCCTCCCACCTCTTGCGGCAGTGGGTGCCCCGTCTGTTGTGGACCCCTAGGGTCCGGACGTCCTTGGTGATGGCACGCCAAATGTCGACTTTCTGATGGCCGCTGACCTATGTGACACGTACAGGGAGAGAAAATACAATATCAGAATTTTCGGCATGCTCGATGTGAGTGTCCCCCCATCCCCACACTTGCCATGTGGCACATGCTCTCATCTGTCGTTTGATGCATGCCTCATACGCTCCCCTCCGCACCATCGTTCATTCACCCCACTCAACCCAGGCATTGCCCACAAAGCATGGTCCCAGTGTACTTACCTGTTGGTCTGGAGGACCGTAGAGTAGCGCATACTGGGGGAGGACCCCATCAACAAGTTTCTCCAATTCCTCAGATGTGAAGGCAGGGGCCCTTTCCCCAGTCACAGCAGCCATTGTCTCTTCCAGACCGAGGTCACAGCAGCACTTGCAGTATAGGTCCTCTCCTGTGGATGATCAGGTCGCGAGTGATTAAGCAGAGAGAAAATGGCGGTCACGCCCGCGGCGGTGCGTACCGCGGCGGTGCGTACCGCGACCGCCGGCGCACATCGTCATTGGCTCCTGAGACCCATAGGGTTCAATGTTAACCAATGCTGCTTTGCGCCGCGGTCTTCGACCGCCTACCGCCACGGTGTGCCACGCCAGCGCATTGACCTCACATCCCATTGTCACACTTCACAGGTCAGGCAGCCGCCATTTCAAGGGCCCACATGGCTTAATTTCTACTGCGTCACACAGGCCTAGGCGTTGCATTGCCACTCATACAAGCCATTCAATGCATAGCGAATCGTGTTCTGTGCAAGCTGTGGTTACGTACCTGTGGGTTGCTTGACTCTGTGCTCCATGTTGTCCTTCCTAGGCACCGTCCGCTGGGACTTGCGAGGAGATGGAGGAATGTTCCCGTGTACAGACCGCTGGTGGACCTGTCGACAATGGAAGAAAGACATGTCATACTGACATACAGACTTGACCGAGCCACTATACAGGAACTGTGTGCCCAGCTGGAGCCAGACCTGATGTCCCCCATTCGCCAACCCACAGGGATTCCCCCTCTGGTGCAGGTGCTGTCAGTACTCCATTTTTTGGCAAGTGGATCATTCCAAACAACAGTGGCCATATCATCAGGGATGTCTCAGCCAATGTTTTCTAAGGTTTTGTCCAGAGTGTTGTCTGCCCTGATGAAATACATGCGGAGCTACATTGTTTTCCCTGAGGTGGGCGATTTGGCTACAGTGAAGGGTGATTTCTATGCCCTTGGACATATCCCCAACATCATTGGTGCCATTGATGGGACCCATGTGGCTTTGGTTCCCCCCAGTGAAAGTGAGCAGGTGTACAGGAACAGAAAAAGTTATCATTCGATGAATGTCCAGGTGGTCTGTTTGGCTGACCAGTACATCTCCCATGTAAATGCCAAGTTCCCTGGGTCAGTGCATGACGCGTACATCATGCGAAATAGCAACATCCCTTATGTGATGGAACAGCTACAGAGACACCGTGTGTGGCTAATTAGTGACTCTGGTTACCCCAACCTGTCGTGGGTACTGACCCCAGTGAGGAATCCCCGGACCAGGGCAGAGGAACTGTACAATGAGGCCCATGGGCGGACTAGGAGGGTGATCGAGCGGACCTTCAGCCTCCTGAAGGCCAGGTTTAGGTGCCTGCATATGACAGGTGGATCCCTAATGTACTCACCAAAGAAGGTGTGCCATATCATCGTGGCCTGATGTATGCTTCACAACCTGGCTTTGCGTCGCCAGGTGCCTTTCCTGCAGGAGGATGGTCCAGATGGTGGTGTTGTAGCAGCTGTGGAGCCTGTGGAGAGTGAAGAGGAGGAAGACGACGGGGACGACACAGACAACAGGGACACAGTGATACAACAGTATTTTCAGTAGCACACAGGTACGAATCAACCCCGCCATTTTACATTTACTTAAAGTCTCCTGCCTCTCTACTGTCTGTGTTTTCCCCCCAGTTCCTGTTAACTGAGTTGTGACTTTCCCTTCCGTTTTCAGAGCTGTGGGCCCCACTGCGTGACCTCTGCTTTGTTTGCCCAATGACTACAGCTGCGTGACAGTGGTATGTTGTCATCACAATGTAACTGAACATTTTGGCACCGTTATGTCTAATACATTTGTTCAAAATACAAGCAGACTCCAGATTTTTTAAGTGCAATAAGTGATTTTATTAAAGTGCTGAATTTAGGGACATGATTGAAAAACGGTGATGGGTGATGGTGGAGTAATGTCCATGGCAGAGTCCAGTTTTCAGTCTCACAGGTGCATTGTCCATATGCCTGTGGAAGGATGGAGCAGGGGCAGTTTAAGTTTGGACAGGGTGACAATGTGGGACAATGGGATGACATCAGGGGGTATCCTTTGCTGGCGGGGGTCTTGGCATCCTACTCTGTCTTCTTCTGAGATCTCAGGTACCGCTTGCGGGGTGGTTCTTCTTCTGCAGGAGGTGGGGTTCTGGTGGCCTGTCGTTGTGTGGGGGCCTCCTGTCCACTAGCGCCGGCGGAGGTGGTAGCCTGGTCTTGGTCCATGCTAGTGACAGGGGCCCTTTGTGGTGCCACATGCAACTAATGTTTCTCAGTTCCTCTCTGAATCCCATGTACTGTTCCTCCTGCAGTACCTGGATCTCCTGGAACCTGGCCAGTACCGTAGCCATCGTCTCCTGGGAGCGGTGGTATGCTCCCATGATGGAGGAGAGGGCCTCTTGGAGAGTCGGTTCCCTGGGCCTGTCCATCCCCCTGTCGCACAGCAGCCCTCCCAGTTCCCCTGTTTCCCTGGGCCTCTGTCCCCTGGACCGTGTGCCCACTACCACTGCCCCCAGGTCCCTGTTGTTGTTGGGGTGGTGGGTCAACCTGGGTGCCCTGTAGTGGTGGACACACCGCTGATTGACGTGTCCTGGAGACAGAGGCATGGGCCCGCTGGGTGGGAGCTGTGCTGGTGTTCCCAGAGTGGGTTAGGTCTGCTGTAGCCTGTGGCTGTCTGTGGGGAACCGACTGTCCCGAGGTCTCCGATGGGCCGGGCTGGTCATCTGGGTCCAGGGAGACAGAGCTGCTGTCATCACTGGGAGCCTCTTCTGGGGGTGGGATGGACATCTCTGGACCCTCCTGGGCGGTGTGGTGGCGTTCGGGTCCTGCAGGGGTATAAGAGTATGGTTATTGCTTCTGTGTGTGCCATTTCGTGTAATGGGTGGGTGGCCGTGTACCCCAGTGCTGGCATTCCCTTGTGGGGGCTTTTGTGACGGTGGCTTGTGGGGGAGATGGGTATGTGCAGTGGGCATGCTTTGGTGATGGGTGTCCATGCTTTGGGGACGCATGCAGGGCTAGGTTTTGGGATGGGTGGGTTGTGATGGTGAGCCATTTGCAAAGAGTTGGTGTGATGGGGGTGGGGGTGAGGGTGGGGTATGATTTGGCATGCAGGTGGGGTGGGGGGAATGAAGTAGTGAAGATTTGACTTACCAGAGTCCATTCCTCCGCCTACTCCTGCGAGGCCCTCAGGATGCAGGATGTGCAAGACTTCCTCCTCCCATGCTGTGAATTCTGGGGGAGTAGGTGGGGGTCCGCCGCCAGTCTTCTGCACCGCGATGTAGTGCCTTGATACCATGGAACGCACCTTCCCCCGTATGTCGTTCCACCGCTTCCTGATGTCGTCCCGATTCCGTGGATGCTGTCCCACAGCGTTGACCCTGTCCACTATTCTTTGCCATAGCTCCATCTTCCTGGCAATGGTGGTGTGCTGCACCTGTGTCCCGAAGAGCTGGGGCTCTACCCGAACTATTTCCTCCACCATGACCCTGAGTTCTGCGTCAGAGAACCTGGGGTGTCTTTGGGGTGCCATGGGGTGGTGTGGATGAGGTGAGGGGTGGTGTATGTGTTGTAGAGTGTGGTGAGAGTGGTGGTGTATGGTGTTTTGTGCGTGGATATTGTGTGGGTGATGTTGTGATTTGCCCCTGTGTGATGGTCTACTCTATTCTGTGCTGTCTCTCTCTGTCCTTCAGTCGCAATTGTGGTCGTAAGGGTTTGTGGGTGATGTGGGTGTGTGTTTTATATTGTATTGGGTGTGTGGGAGTGGTGTGTGTATGTGTCTCAGGTGTGTGTATTTTGAATTGTCCAATGTGGTAGTGTTTTGTAAAGGTGTGTGTATTTTGACCGCGGCGGTGTGTACCGCCAATGGAATACCGCGGTTGAAAGACCGCTGCGGGGATTTGTGGGTCGGAATGGCATGGGCGTATTTCTGTTGGCGTGACGGTGGAGGTTTGGTCATCGCCAGTTTTTCGCTGCCCGTTGGTGTGGCGGAATTTTGTTGATGTCGGGTTTTTGGCGGTTTGCCAGTTGCGGGTCAGAATGACCGTGGTGGTTTACCGCGACCGCGGCGGTGTTATGGCGGTCTTCTGACCGGCGGTAAGCGCCTTTTACCGCCGAGGTCAGAATGACCCCCATAGTCTGTATTGTGGTAGATAGCAGCCGTTACACAGAATGTGCAATGCGGCACAAAGTAGTTTACATAACATAACAATCAAACAGTGCATTACGTCACCAGTCGTCCCTCCCATACATCCATGGCATCGATAATCTAACAGTAACCCGCAATTGTATTCAGGGCTGAACTGAAAGAAAATACGCACCAGTACTTGCTTAAGCTATGTCAAGGCGAAGCAGAGTCTAAAGTAGGTGAGTCAATGCCTGGCAGTCCCCCCTACGTCTTACAGCAGACTGCATGGTACTCCATGCCCGAAGGTCGTCACTTAGGGGCATATTTATACTCTGTTTGCGCCGGATTTGCGTGGTTTTTTTTTACGCAAATCCGACGCAAAACTAACTCCATATTTATACTTTGGCGTTAGACCCGTCTAGCGCCAAAGATCTTGGAGTTTGCGTAATTTTTTTGCGTGGACACCTTCCCTGCGTTAATGACATGCAAGGTAGGCGTTCCCTTCTAAAAAATGACTCCGAGGCATGTGCGCCGTATTTATACTCCCGGGCAAAAATTACGCCCGGGAGTGGGCGGGTTAAAAAAAAATGACGTCCAGCCGCTTTTGCGTCATTTCTTAACGCCTGGTCAGGGCAGGCGTTAAGGGACCTGTGGGCTCGGAAGGAGCCCAGAGGTGCCCTCCCATGCCCCCAGGGACACCCCCTGCCACCCTTGCCCACCCCAGGAGGACGCCAAAGGATGGAGGAAACCATCCCAGGGAATTTAAGGTAAGTTCAGTTAAGTATTATTATTTTATTTTTTTGTGGCATAGGGGGGCCTGATTTGTGCCCCCCTACATGCCACTATGCCCAATGGCCATGCCCAGGGGACAGAAGTCCCCTGGGCATGGCCATTGGGCAAGGGTGCATGACTCCTGTCTTTGCTAAGACAGGAGTCATGTCAATGGAGGGTGGGAGTCAAAAAAAATGGCGCTAATCGGGTTGAGGCAGATTTTTTGCCTCAGACCGACTTGCCCCATTCTTTGACGCCCAAGCTCCATTTTCCCCTACGCCGGCGCTGCCTGGTGTGGGTCATTTTTTTTGACGCACACCAGTCAGCTCCGCCGGCTAACGTCATTCCATAAATACGGCGCCCGCATGGCGCTTTGGAATGGCGTTAGCCGGCGTTAAATTTTTTGACGCACAACTGCGTTGGCGCAGTTGTGCGCCAAAAAGTATAAATACAGCCCTTAGTTTTTCATCTGTGTGCACCCGTTTCATTCGCACTTCCTCTACCCCAGTGCTTAATTTGTGCTTGTTGTCTCCGGTGCTGAGCACCGGCACTTATTTTTTAGGGCCGGCAATTCTTTTTCTGCCTCAAGCATTTACTGCAAGCAAAAGACATATGAAAAACACGAAGGAAGAGAAAAACGAAAAAGCAGCACAATGGGAGAAAGCAGAAAGAGCAAGAGTGAGCTGAAGGGATAGGGAGTGGCTGTAAATGGATTGAAGAGGCCTGAGATGGCTTCAGGATTACGCTGCCTCAGTATTCAGTGCTAGCAGATTTAATTACAGCAGCCTCATGTTTAAGAGGAGGGCTTTGAGCACCGGCACCTTTTTATTTACAAATTAAGCACTGGTCTGCCCCCCTCCTCCCCATTCACAAACATCCCTAAGCACATTGTATATTTAGGGGGCTCCAGAGAAAGCCAACAGATGACGTTTCGCCAGAGTGAGATAGAGGAGAACGAATTTTCTACTGAGTGACTTATTGGCCCGGTTGGGTATGATACCTAATATGACTTGTTTCAGGGAAGGTGAGATGTGCCAACTTGAGGCCCTATTAACATCTTCCAATACTCGTTCACAGTATGGGCTCAGCTTCACGCAGCGCCAAATCATGTGCATGAAGTTAGCACTTGGGGTGTCACAACGGGGACAGGCCGCTGGGTGGGTGTTATAAATCGCATGTACTCGTAGCAGAGAGAGATAAGTTTGATGTATAAAATTATACTGTGTTCATTTGAATCTGGAATTAGAACTGGTCTGTCTCACCCCAGAAAAGATCTTCACACATTCTGCCTCCGTTAGAGGGTCCGGAACCACCTCCTTCCAGCGGGCCCAGACGTGCAACGGGCACCCGTCAAATCATCTCGCAGTGGACGGTATATCTGGGACACCAGCCGCCCTCCCCCTGGACCCTTGAGGAGAGTGGAAAGGGTAGCAGAGGAAGGGGAGCCCGAGAACTTGGGCCATTTTGCTGAATGGCTGCAGGGCCCAGAAAGGCATGTCAGGGGCATAGGGTGCACTACATATTACCCTTCTAACCAAATTTTCCCAAACCTGAGCTACATGAAGAATCACATACGGAACCTCCTGAGGCAGTCTGGTCCCCCTCATTAACAGGGGTGGCAACTCCTCCGGCCGTGTCTCCCAGGGGGCATCCAGTGAGAACCAATACCCCACATGCTGCAACTGTGACGCCATGTAGTAAAATTCAATTATCTAAACTTCCAAATCCCCTTTCTCCCATACACACTGCAAAGTTGAGAGTCAGAGGTTCATCTGCCCACAACAGGTCAACCATGATAGAGTCTATTTTCCGAAAATATAGTGATCATATAAAAGGACCCTTGTAGGATAAAAAGGCAACGAGGGAGTATTACCATTTTTAGTAACGCGATTCTACCCATAAGTGACAAGGGAAGATTCTGCCAGAATTTCGCCGATGACTGGAGATTTCCCACGACACGTCCTATATTAAGGGGATGCCAAACAAATCCCCAAATACCTCACGATCGTGTACCTCCATGGTATGGCTAGTTGTGGGCGGGCATCGAGTGGACAGGCCGACAATGACCCCATGGGAAACAATCTCAATTTGGAGGGGTGGATACGGAGGTACGAAACATTCTCAAACTCTGTCAGTAATACCATAAGGTGTGGTAACAAAACCGATGGATCTTGCAGATACAGCAAGGTATCATCGGCATAGAGGGAAACTACATGTACGGTCTCTCCTGGTCGAATGCCCCATGGAATCAGCGTCCGACAGAGTTGTGCTGCCAGTTGCTCCATCACCAACTCGAAGAGTAATGGGGACAGGGAGCAGCCCTGCCTGGTACCCCTTGCAAGAGTGAAGAGCGACAATAAAATTATCCCCGTATTCACCCTAGCACATGGGTCCGTATATAGAAGTTGTATCCAACGTATATGGGCTACCCCGAAATCAAACCGACGTAACACCTGCCAGAGATACTGCCAGTTTAAAGAATCAAAGGCCTGCACGATACCCAGAAAAGCCAATGCCATCTCATCTCAAGAAGATTGTGTAGAATGGTAGACATGGGAGAGCTGGCATAAATTATGGAAGGTGCTGCTCTTGGGGATGAACCCCGATTGGTCCGAATGTACCAGGGAGGAGACATAGGACAGAAGGCGGCAGGCCAAAATCCCTCTCAACACCTTGGTGTCGATGTTCAATGGTGAGATTGGACAGTATGCCGATGGCCTAGAGGGATCCTTGTTCGGTTTTGCACATAGTAGGAGGAAGCCAACCAAGAATCAGGGCCTCCTCAATAACTTCCAGGAGTCTCTCTGCTAAAACATTAGCATATTTACCGTAGAACTCCGCTCGGCATCCGTCATTGCCCGGGGTTTTCGAGGTTTTAAGTAAGTTGATCACGGAAGCCAGCTCCGCCTTTGTAAGCGGGTGATCCAGGGTCTCACCTGTTTCCGACGATAGTACCGGAAGAGTTACCTGCATTAAATATGCGTCTACATCATTGGCACTTACCAGGGGTGGGGGGCCGTAAAAGGCAGCAAGGTGTAAACGGAATACGTTGTTAATAGACTCCTGGGACTGTCTGACCTTTATCATCTGCAAGACAGATATTTATTCATTTACTGTGTATAAGTGTCATCCACTCCCATAAAGGTCTTTATATTGTTCCCGTAATTGCACACCTTCCAGCTCCCACATTTGTGAAAACCTCTAAATTTATTGGATGTAATGCATTCAGTCAAATATGTTATTCTTACTCAGAGTACCCTTTCAGGGATTTACTGTGCCTGAATGTAATGTTGAGAAACTTTCCAATAAATCTGGCCATAGTTTTATCCAATAGTAAAATTGGCCAATGTTTCCACAAAATGTACCTGATGTTGTGATCTTTATTGTTGTATGTCAAAATAAATCTAACACACTCCCTTTAAGGATTATTGTTCCTGTGGGTGTGAGAAGAGTTTAACAGATCTCATTGGGAGACAACCTGAATGTGTGTTGCTCTTTGCAGGGTCTTCAGTGAGTAACCCGTCTCCTAAAACCGTGGCAGCATAGTTGGTTTCTCTTTCACAATGTTTTGTTTTGTTCAGGGTTGCAACTGCTTTGGGCCTTTGGCCAGCAAAAGTTCTCTATAGAGAATACCATGAATAGGAGAGGGTGGATGGCTGCTTGAAGCATGCAATATTGAATTAGGAGCTAAACCTTTCCTGAAAAGATTACTACAAAGTTTGGTGTCTCTAATCTGAACCTTTAGGCTAGAAACTCTGCTACATCTATACTAAGGTTGTAGGCTGGGTGTGGGTTCAATTTGTTATTGCTCAACCTCTCAACAAACGTCCTTGCCAACTCCTATCTACCTCTCTGTCCATATACCAAATCCAAAGGACAATATGTTTACAGTACAGATCCAAGCTGGAGATGACCGGTTCCTCCCACCAGATTACGAATAAATAAGCATAGTTGGGGGTCAAAGCTGGTCCCCATTGCAATGTCCTGAATCTGCCTGTAATACACATCATTGACATCAAAGACATTATTGGATAAATAGAAAGCAATCATGTCTAGTAACATCTCACTGTGAAACAAGTAAGCTAAAGATCTTGGCCTAAGTAAATGCCTACATGCCACAATCCCTAGATCATATTTGATATTTGTATACAAATTGCTCAAATCTAAGGTTAAGTGAATAAAATAAAATTTCCATGTCATATCATTTATGATCCACAGAAAATCTCTATTTGATGTAGGATGAGATGTCTGTGATAAACTATCTCAGGAAAAAATCATAATACTAAAAGCTTTAGACGTGTTCTGTAAGAGGCTTGCCTGGATGAATCAATGGGCCTTACAGGTGGCTCTAGTGTATTTTAAGTGGGCAATGGAGAATGGGTATGGTGGGATGATCACATTTCAGGGGCTGATATTCTTCTGATTCAATAAAACCCCTATCTTCCTATTCAGTAAGTAAGTCCTAGTATGTTTTGTAGAACATCATAATCATCAGCTTTTGTACCTTCTTGTAATGATCCTCATTATTCGAGTCTTCCAACCCTTCACTAAGGTATATTTCCTTAGAAAGCGCTACTATTTTGCCCCCTTTGTCTGCAGATTTAATAATAATTGATTCATCATGTTAAAGTTTTGGTAATTCATTGCATGTTTTTTTCAAATCATTCTGTACTACCTCATGAAATACATCAATAGCGTCTGGTGGGAGCGAAGGTAGGAAGGATAATTTTAGTTTAAAACAAGATGGGCAATTAACTTTAATACTGATATCAAAAATTGCTGGATTCAAAATCAGGGGTCCTGCACTCAACATGTTAAAGTCTAATTCAGTAAATGCTCAGAGGGTATCTGTGTCACTAGTGATGAGGTTGCTACTCTTAGGACTGAGGCTGGGGATATGACAAGTGTATCAGGTAATGTGGTGTGCCATTTTTCCACTTTTAATTTTCTTATGAATCAGAACAAATCAATACAGCTGCCAAACCTGTAGGCAGAAAGAAAAACCATATGAAAATACCATTATTGCATCGTTGCCCAAATATCTGTCAGAAAGATTTACCACATTTTTCCTGTCCTGTTTTTCCAATATTTTCCCTGTTTTTGTCCCCTGTTTACTCTTCCCACTAGGGTGCTGCTTCTTCTCTCCATGTCAGGTTTGTTTCTACCTCTTCCTTTTCCTCCTCTTCCTCTCTGTCTTCATTCTCCGAGGTGGATGCTTCTAATGCTCTTTGATTTTGCCCTTTGTGTTCTTTTCTGATGGGATACAGCCTTTAACATTCAATGCCTTTACCACGTATGCTTCACTAATTTGGTGACTCTAAAATGAATGCCTTTACCAAGTATGGTAAGAAGAAAATAATATATATATATATGTATATATATATGTATATATATATATATATATATCCAAACAAACGAACACTGTCCTGGTGATACGCTGAGGCGGATTCTTGAGCGGTCCGGTGCAGGTCCCAGGAACCCAAATAATCTCAATTCAAGCAATTTCCTCAATCCAGGAAAAGGAATCCGGACACCATGGCAATGCAATCTTATTTTATTGATGCGTTTCGGCCGTAGCCTTGTTCACAATACCATTCCAATTCATTCTAATCTCATATATACACAAATGTAAAGAACATGGACAAAGGACCAATTTCGAAAACAGATTCCCCAGGACAGACTATTACGGCAGCCATTTTAGAGTGTAGCTTTTCACATTGCAAGCCCATTGGAGATAGCGTATTATTATCAACATATCATCATGAAATATTATACCATTGCACTCATATTAAGTTATTGATTTTCAATTATTCATTTTTTGAGTCCAAATGCGATACTGTACTTTCAATAATATTTCTAAATCTTAAGTTGAAAAAATCCTAGTTACCTTAATTCTTTTTTATAAGATAACAACTCATCCACTGTGCCTGCTTTTCAAATTGTCACCTGAAAAAAATGTCTTCTAATTGGGTCACAAGACGTCTACTCATTCTAAAATTTTACAACAATATAAACAAATCCCAAAGTGTAAAAATGTCAAAGTGTAAAAATTTCAAAGTGTAAAAATGTCCAAAATATTGAAACCCTAAAGCTTACTAAATATCGACCCATATATATCTATCCTATCCATTTCATCATTATATGATTCCATTATTTCAACATCATGTCCCGGCAATCTACTATTGATATGCTATCGAAATTGCTTATGAATATCAACACATGAATAAATATATATGAATATATATATAAATATATAAATAAATATAAGAATAAATAGGTATACAAATAGTTCAATTATATCATAAAACACCAGTGCTATAAATACTTGCAAAAAATATAAAAATGCTATTAATTACTAACCCCACCGTCCCACAGTGAGATACATATATAAACTTACATACACTTAATAATTTGAAGTCGTATCAAGCTGGAACATGATTTAAACTCATCTTATTCTCTCAAATGTACAGCTAGTTCCTCACTCAAGTTTAATCCTTGTGGAGCAAGGGTTTCAAAATCAATAATATATTTTGACTCTAAAATCCTCAATTTTACAACTCTATCGCCATCGCGTGGATCCTTTTTCACCTGATCAATCACTAAGAATTTTAGCTTTTTCTCATCTCCATTATGCATAGTATGGAAGTGTCTCGCCACCGGGTACTTCTGATCACTATGTCTGATGGCTCTCATATGTTCAAGAACCCTCTTTTTTGCTCGGTGAATTGTGCTGCCAACATACAATTTACCACATGGGCAGACTAGGCAATATACACAATAATCAGTGTTACAGTTAAAAAGACCTCTGATCTTAAAATATCTATCCCCTATCATAAGGGTATTGCAGTTTTCACTTTTACCACATGCTTTGCAATTCAGGCAACATACAAAGCCTGTACTGTTGTTCCCACTTAAAACATTTGATGTAATCATATTATAGCTCAGATTATCTCACAAGGACTTGCTCTTCCTAAATGTAATTTGCGGTGTCTCATGTGCATATTGTGTCAGCACAGAATCTGTGTGAAGAATATTCCAACTTTTGCATAATATAGATCAAACCTTGTTTGATTGTTTGGAAAAAGTGGTAATAAATCTTATATTCTCAACCTCCATGGATTTAGTATTACGGGTGTCGAACAGCTTAGACTAACTTTATCTATAGCTTGAGCAACCAGCTGTTCACTATATCCTCGTTCTTTAAATCTTTTACAAATACTTTTCTGTTCCTGCTCATAATCTTGCGCAGTACTACATATATGTTTTGCCCGTAGAAGTTCCCCATATGGGATACTGCGTATAAGACTACCCGGGTGTGCACTCTGTGCACTGAGGAGACTGTTCCCTGCTGTTTTTTTCCTATACAGCTTTGTGGTAAGTCCCTCTTCCCCTACAACGATCTTCACATCCAAAAATTCAATACCAGTATTGCTAACTGCTCCACTGAAAACCAAATTACAATTGTTCACATTCAACTTCGATATAAAATTGTCTGCTGAGATCTTATCACCCCTCCAGATGAAAAATACATCATCAATATACCTACACCATAGGACTACATGTTTCTCAAAGTCGGGCAGACTGATGGACATCTGCTCCTCCCACCAGCCCATGAATAAATTCGCATAGCTGGGGGCGAAACAGGTGCCCATCGCTGTCCCTTGTAGTTGTCTGTAAACATTATTGTCAAACAAAAATAAGTTATTCTTTAGCCAAAAATCGATCATATCTAATATAATTTCAGTATGTAACAGATAGGAGATTGGTCTCGCTCTCATGTGATGTCTTGTAGCGGCCAAACTCGCATCATGTTTAATACACGTATAAAGGCTGGCCACATCTAGTGTCATTAATAAAAAATCTTGTTCCCGATGTATTCCATCTATGATCTTGAGGAAATGTGTTGTATCTTTTATATAGGAGGGTAACCCCTCCACAAAAGTACGAATGAAAAAGTCAATATATTTAGACGTTTTCTCCAGTAAAGACCCTAAAGCTTACACAAATGGCCTTCCAGGGGGATTATTCTCATCCTTATGCAACTTAGGCAAAAGATAAAGAAACAGAATTTTGGGATGTTCACATAAAAGGAAACAATATTCATCCCATTCCAAGAGCCCTTGCTCTCTCCAATTTTGTAATATATCTCTAAAGGTATTGTCAGACTGTCTTACCAACTCATAGTTGGATCTAACATAGCAATTGGGATCCCCCAATTGCCTTAAACCTTCCTTGATATACCAGTTCTTATCCATGATAACGACATTGCCTCTTTGTCAGACTGTCTGATGACAATGTCGTTATCCATTTTCAATTCCTTCAGTGCTCGAAACTCTGCTATATTCAAATTATTCTTTGTACTGCCATCCTGTTTACCCTTCAACTGTCTCAATTGTTTAATGGCATCTTTTTCAAATACTTCTATGGAATCACATTGGATTGTGGGTAAAAACCAAGATTTTGTTTAAATGGTCCAGAACATGATCTATCTACTTCCACCCCCAAAATATCAAGTTTAATCAAAGGATCTTGATGAGCTGCTGTATCTTCATCTAAATCAGCCAGGGTATGTAAGATTTCAACATCACTAATACATAAATTGCTGGGTTTAAAAGTACTCTCAGGCTCACTTGATCGAATTGTATTACTGAACCATTTTTTTAATTTTAGTTTCCTCACAAATTTGAATAAATCTATTCTCATCTGAGTGTAATCAAAATTACTTGAAGGACAGAAAGAGAGGCCTAAAGAGAGAAGTTTGTACTCGGTATCAGTTAGCACCCTTTTAGACAAGTTTACTACATTCATGATGTTGTCTTTTTGGCTCTGGTTATCATTCCCATTGGCTTTTGTTCTTATTTTCTTACTTCTCGCCTTTGCTTGTCTGTTCCTCTCCCTCTTCCTCTCATTCCTCTCCCCCTTCCTCTTTGGGAGGGCTGAAAACCTTGTTGTTCTGTCCTGCCTTTGTGTAGCACTCAAAATTGTTTAAAAAAAATAGATTTATCCAAATATTGTCCTCCTTGATTAGTGGTAGAGAGCGTAGTTTCAGACACATCTGACAGATTGCTGTCCGAGACATCACTCACTAGTATCACGCAAAACCACAACTTTATGTCCCTCTTGCACTTCTCTCTGCAAATTAAAATCTTCATTATACATGTGATCAAATTTGCGATGAAAAGTCAAAATTCTTCCTGAGTTGTAATCTTGAAAATCTCTTATAAATTTACGTTGTTTCTTCATGGTGATCTCTTATTCTAATTTCACCAGTCTGATCTCCAATTTCTTCATAAAATCTTCATATGTTTCTTTTGATGCTGTGGCTACTAATTCTGCTGTTAATTTTTCAATCTCATCCAAAATTTTCTCTCTGTCTTTAATAGCATATTTTATCAAGATTTTCATTATAATCAGTGAGCAACAATTCAAATTACTTGCCCACTCTTCTAACATCGTCGGATCTGGTTCATCATAAGTAGGTATAGTACATATCCTGAGACCCCTTGGAACCCTCTCAACATCACAGTATCTTTGTAGAGATTCTGCTTCCCACCATTTGGAAAGTTCTTTTATATGTAATCTTTCCAACTTCTCACATAATAACTGTGTTTTCATACCCAGATTGATACTTCCATTGTCATTACTAATTGTATTCTCATTGCTAACAGTGGAAAAAAAGAGTTTATAAGACTTCTCCTTTCTCCGTACCTCCAAGGCAGACGCCATGTCCTATTGCTAATGTCCCAACAATTTTATAAGAAGATTGCCAGGCGAGTAAAGACGCAAAAAATCAAAATTGACTGTACGTCTTACTCACTCTCAACTGTAACAGCGTATTTGAATCGCTAAAAGAGCAAATAAACCAAGGGGGATGTGTTTATAAACTGCTTAAATCGAATTTCACCTTCTATGAAGGTCATCTCAGTTACTCCCTGAAGAGCAAGTGTTCAATAGAAAATAAAGATGAAAAATAGAAAATAGCGAGTCCCCGCAAATGTGCTCGTGGCTCAGCGTTAATTAACAATATAACCAAAATTCTCAGTTGTAGAATAGCCCTTCAGGAGTTCACATTGCCGTTTTGCTTCTTCCACATAAGACCGCTAATGTTAATGAACCCCCCACACGCACCTTCAATTCGGGCTAATAATCACCAGAAATTTCTCCTTCTAGTATACGGAGCCTCCGTATTGTGTCCACATTCCTTCGCCCTTGAAAGAAGACTTCCTTCGGCAGTGCAGACAATTTGCTATTTCTCCTATTGCACCGCAAACGAGGCCCCCGTCTTGGTCAACTACCACGCTTCCGTACTACGCGCCACAATCTTCCTTTCAACTCTCCAGAACGTAGCCGCATATAAATGCTGTTACAACAGCGCGGAAATTCGCCCCCAGCTACGCAAATTTATTCATCGGCTGGTGGGAGGAGCAGATGTCCATCAGTCTGCCCGACTTTGAGAAACATGTAGTCCCACGGTGTAGGTATATTGATGACGTATTTGTCATCTGAAGGGGTGATAAGATCTCAGCAGACAATTTTATATCGAAGTTGAATGTGAACAATTGTAATTTGGTTTTCAGTGGAGCAGTTAGCAATACTGGTATTGAATTTTTGGATGTGAAGATCGTTGTAGGGGAAGAGGGACTTACCACAAAGCTGTATAGGAAAAAAACAGCAGGGAACAGTCTCCTCAGTGCACAGAGTGCACACCCGGGTAGTCTTATACGCAGTATCCCATATGGGGAACTTCTACTGGCAAAACGTATATGTAGTACTGCGTAAGATTATGAGCAGGAACAGAAAAGTATGTGTAAAAGATTTTAAGAACGAGGATATAGTGAACAGCTGGTTGCTCAAGCTATAGATAAAGTTAGTCTAATTACAAGAGAAAGTCTGATGTTAGACACCCGTAATACTAAATCCATGGAGGATGAGAATATAAGATTTATTACCACTTTTTCCAAACAATCAAACAAAGTTCGATCTATATTATGCAAAAGTTGGCATATTCTTCATACAGATTCTGTGCTGACACAATATGTACATGAGACACCGCAAATTACATTTAGGAAGAGCAAATCCTTGCGAGATAATCTGAGCTATAATGTGATTACATCAAATGTTTTTGTAAGTGGGAACAACAGTACAGGCTTTGTATGTTGCCTGAATTGCAAAGCATGTGGTAAAAGTGAAAACTGCAATACCCTTATGATAGGGGATAGATATTTTAAGATCAGAGGTCTTTTTAACTGTAACACTGATTATTGTGTATATTGCCTAGTCTGCCCATGTGGTAAATTGTATGTTGGCAGCACAATTCACCGAGCAAAAAAGAGGGTTCTTGAACATATGAGAGCCATCAGACATAATAATCAAAAGTACCCGGTGGTGAGACACTTCCATACTATGCATAATGGAGATGAGAAAAAGCTAAAATTCTAAGTGATTGATCAGGTGAAAAAGGATCCACGCGGTGGTGATAGAGTTGTAAAATTGAGGATTTTAGAGTCAAAATATATTATTGATTTTGAAACCCTTGCTCCACAAGGATTAAACTTGAGAGAGGAACTAGCTGTACATTTGAGAGAATAAGATGAGTTTAAATCATGTTCCAGCTTGATACGACTTCAAATTATTAAGTGTATATAAGTTTATATATGTATCTCATTGTGGGACGGTGGGGTTAGTAATTAATATGATTTGTATATTTTTTTGCAAGTATTTATTGCACTGGTGTTTTATGACATAATTGACCTATTTGTATACCTATTTATTCTTATATTTATTTATATATTTATATATATATTCATATAAATGTATTCATGTGTCAATATTCATAAGCAATTTGGATAGCATACCAATAGTAGATTGCCGGGACATGATGTTGAAATAATGGAATAATATAATGATGAAATGGATAGGCTAGATATATATGGGTCGATATTTAGTAAGCTTTAGGGTTACAATATTTTGGAAATTTTTACACTTTGAAATTTTTACACTTTGGGATTTGTTTATATTGTTGTAAAATTTTAGTATGAGTAGACCTCTTGTGACCCAATTAGAAGACATTTTTTTCAGGTGACAATTTGAAAAGCAGGCACAGTGGATGAGTTGTTAGCTTATAAAAAAGAATTAAGGTAACTAGGATTTTTTCAACTTAAGATTTAGAAATAGTATTGAAAGTACAGTATCGCATTTGGACTCTAAAAATGAATAATTTAAAATCAATAACTTAATATGAGTGCAAAGGTATAATATTTCATGATGATATGTTGATAATAATATGCTATCTCCAATGGGCTTGCTATGTGAAAAGCTACACTCTAAAATGGCTGCCGTAATAGTCTGTCCTGGGGAATCTGTTTTCGAAATTGGTCCTTTGTCCATGTTCTTTACATTTGTGTATATATGAGATTAGAATGAATTGGAATGGTATTGTGAACAAGGCTACGGCCGAAACACGTCAATAAAATAAGATTGCATTTCCATGGTGTCCGGATTCCTTTTCCTGGATTGAGGAAATTGCTTTAACTGATATATATATATATTAACTTAGAGAAACAAAAGTTGAAGTAACGTTATAGTTAGGTGAATATTTCAGACGGAAGTTTACTTTACATATACATAGGGGGTGATTCTAAGTCTGGCGGGCGGCGGAGGCCGCCCGCCAGACTTCCCCCCTCCAGAATACCGCACCGCGGTCGGAAGACCGCTGCGGCTATTCTGTGTTTTACACTGGGCTGGCGGGCGACCACCAAAAGGCCGCCCGCCAGCCCAGTGTAAAACTACCTTCCCACGAGGACGCCGGCTCAGAATTGAGCCGGCGGAGTGGGAAGGTGCGACGGGTGCAGTTGCACCCGTCGCGAATTTCAGTGTCTGCAAAGCAGACACTGAAATTCTTTTTGGGGCCCCCAGGGGCCCCGCGACACCCCATACCGCCATCCTGTTCCTGGCGGGAGAACCGCCAGGAACAGGATGGCGGTATGGGGTGTCAGAATCCTCCATGGCGGCGCAGCTTGCTGCGCCGCCATGGAGGACTCATTTGGGCAGCGGAAAACCGGCGGGAGACCGCCGGTTTTCCACTTCTGACCGCGGCCGAACCGCCGCGGTCAGAATGCCCAGCGGGGCACCGCCAGCCTGTTGGCGGTGCCCCCGTCATTTTAGCCCTGGTGGTCTTGGACCGCCAGGGTTAGAATGACCCCCATAGTGCTTTAACTCATGCCCCGCCATGCACAGTTTTATCAATAAATTCCTTGCAAATGTGGCAGTGATATTATCAATGATGTGATAGAAGATGTCATGAGTAATGTGATATGTGGGAAAATAGGTGGGAGCGCAAATTGTAGTTAAATGATAAAACTATAATTGTGAATTTCAGTTGTCATGCTGTGGATGAAATTTTCACCGAATTATAATGTTACGTAAACCTTTGTTTTTTCAGTGAATTTCTGGGGTTTTTTCTTAACTTAAAGTAATTTGTTTATAACCACAAGTAAAGCCTAACCCACCACCGTGCATGGCCAAAGGACATGCACAGGAGAGGGTATTGGCAGCACAGTCTGGCCTGCAGTAAAGCCCTACATTCAACCCCTGTATTGCCAACCCACACGATGCACAGCCTGCAGCCAGACCCTGCAACCAACCCATTGGCACAACCCCTATCTCCGAACCACTTCAGGCCATGGGTGGATCTGATCCCCGGGGCCTTTTTCTTTTAAAAGGGGTGGGGACGGACAGCCCACAGTCCCTAAACAACTTCTGGGCTCAGGACTCTGGGTCTTTTTTTTAATTAAGGGGAGGGGCTGAAGTCCCCCTCGCCGAGCCAATAGTGGCCTTGGAGACACCATCCCAGGGACCTTTGTTTTTTATTAAGAGGGGGGGACATGGGCAGTGCTTAATTTGTAAGTAAAAACGTGGCGGTGCTCAAAGCCCTCCTTTTAAACACGCGGCTTCTGTAATTAAATGTGGGAACACGGAATACTGAGGCAGCGTAATCCTGAGACCATCTCGGGCCTCTTCAATCTATATAAAGCCACTCCCTGTCCCTTCAGCTCACTCTAGCAGCTTTCTTTTTTCTCCCTTTGTGATGCTTTTTCTATGTTTTCTTTCCTCCATCTTTCCCATATGTGCCTTTTGCTCGCAGCAAATGCTTGAGGCAGAAGAATAAGCCCCAGCCCGCAAAAATAATTGCCGGTGCTCAGCACCGGATACAACAATCACAAATTAAGCACTGGACATAGGGCCTCCCCCAAGTTACTAAGGGCCCCCAAGGACCTCATCCCACGTGGCTGAATTCCAGTAGTAATGGCAAAGTGGTGCACAGCCCCCCTCCTGCATCTTAATATGTTCTGGGGCACCATTCCCTGGTGCCAAATACATTATAAAAGGGAAAGGGGCTGGCAACCCCCTTATCTGAGCCTTTGTACACCCTGAGGACCACATACACTGGGGTTGAATTCCATTCAGATGGGGCCAGGCGGCCCCCCTCCCGAGCTTTGATAGGCCCCAGGGTCCCATCGCCTGAGGCCAAATGCATTATACGGAGTCATGGGGGCCTCCCTCCCTAAGCCTATTGTGGCCCCAGGGCCTATATTTCACCGAACAGCAAGTTGATTGAGGGAGCCAGCATTGTTCATACCCAATGGATGCAGCTTTTTTTTGTTACTCTTGTTGGGTGGGAGCAATGTGTGTTTCCCTGCCAGCAAGACCATGAGCAGGAAAACAAAAGTCTGCTCCCACCTGCTGGAGCATTTTTTAAAGCTGCTGCCGAGGGACAGCAGGTACGCCTTCTCTGCCCATACTCCTGCTGGCAGGAAAGGCATACCTGTTCACACCTGGAGGGAGCTTTAAAAATTCTCCCAGTGGATGGGAGCAGACATATGTTTCCCTGCCTGTGCTAACGCGGGCAGTGAAACTACTATGGCCCGTTGGTGGTCTCCCTGGGGCACAGTGCATCAGCTGGCTCTGGGGAATGGGGTCCCCAAGGTCTTAAGAGGCTTAGGGGTGTGTGGCCCCATCTCCTTTCCTAACTGATTCAGCTTCGGGATTGGGTATATTGGACCTATTAAGGCTCAGGGAGGGGTGTCATGTACTCCCCTACCCTTATTTTGAATAAAGCTGTGATGGGGTCCCCAGGGCATTACCGAAGCTCATGGGGGGGGGGGCATGTTCACTTCTCCTCAAAAGTAATGTTTTCACTGCACAGGGCACCGGCCCATCCCCGAGGGTGAGGGGTGTTCATTAATTTAAAAAAAGCTGATTGTCAGATCCTCCATGCAAAATTGAAAAAAGGTTTAGCCCTAAGCTCGTTCCCTGTGAGACCCCACCACCAGTGTCAGGTGATGCCCTACCCTGCCCCCTTATGCTTTTTTGTTTTTTTTAACTTTTTTGGGTCTTGTCCCAAGTCCTAAAATGGATGCCTCCACAACCTTGTTGATGTGGTAGCAGCCAATCAAATTTCACCATGAGATCTGTCAGCCTTATGGATCCTCCATGCCATGATATATACAAAGGCTTTGAGCATTAATTGCTCAAAAATTACTGAACGATTTACACCACATCACAACAAGCACTCTTTCTGGACAAATAACTATTTTTTTGCCATATTTGGTATGAATCCATTCAGCAGTCTTGGCTGTAGCTATGTCCAAAGTTTCTATGGAAAATGGAGGGGGGAAACTCTTTTTGGAACTCCCCCTTTTATTCCGCCGCTGCTTAACTGATCACTCCAAACCTTTCCAGCAAGAAGTTGAGGCAGAAAAATGTTTTTTTTGGAAAGCTTTGCAAAGGTTTGTCACCTTAGACATAAGCTAACCAAAAAATGCATCTCATATGGATGCACAATCCTAACCATAACTACACTGTGGCTAAATGTATGGCTGAGGTGGTAGTGCTAAAGGGTAGTAAGGATAATTTGATGTTTTAGGGGTGGGTAGTGGTATAGGGTATTAGAGGTAATGTTAGGGTCTTGAATTGGGTATGGTAGTATAGAGTGGTATGGTTCATTTATGGGTTTAGTAGTGGGTAGTGGTAAAGGGTAGTAGAGGTAATTATATTAAATATATATATTACCGGTTGCCAGTAGGTAGTTATAGTTAGGACATAGTTTCCATAGAAAAAAACATTTTTTGAGTTGACTATGGCCCTCATTCCGACCCGGAAGCACCGCCAACAGGCTGGCGGTGCTTCAGTGCCCATTCCGACCGCGGCTTTCGGAAAACCGGGTCCGGCGGTTTCCCACCGGATTAGCCCCGGCTGGGCTAATCCTCCATGGCGGCGCTGCAAGCAGCGCCGCCATGGGGATTTCGACCCCCTTCCCGCCAGCCTGTTTCTGGCGGTTTTCACCACCAGAAACAGGATGGCGGGAACGGGTGTCCTGGGGCCCCCTAACAGGGCCCCAGTATGCTTTTCACTGTCTGCTTAGCAGACAGTGAAAAGCGCGACGGGTGCAACTGCACCCATCGCACACCTGCAACACCGCCGGCTCCATTCGGAGCCGGCTTCTGTGTTGCAGGCCCTTTCCTGCTGGGCCGGCGGGCGCTCCCTTGGCGGGCTCCCTTGGCTTGGTGGAGCGGCCAATTGGCGGTTCCCGCTTGGCGGGCGGCGGTTAGGGCCTATATCTTTGGCGCTGTTTCACTTATCTTCACAAAATTTCCAAATAAAGTGTGCCCAAGAATCTAGCTGTGCATGGAAAGTTTTGGGGTGATCCGTCAAGCAGGTCCAAGAAAAAGGAGGGGTCAAAGAAAGTGTGTTTCCCATTTTAATTCCCACAGCGACTACTTCCAGAACTGCTGGATGGAATTACACCACATTTGGAAGGAAGGTAGCTCTTGCTCCAGAAAGAGTGCTTTTTGTTATTTGGTGTAAATCCACTCAGTAGTTTTCAAGAAATTAAGGGAAAAGGGATAAATAAATTGGTATATCTGGGCGGAGCCTAAGCACAGATCTCATGGTGAGATCTGATTGGCTGTCAGCACTTAAGCCAGAAAGTGATAGCAGTCATCTTGGGACCAAGATACACAATGATAACAAATTTCAGTTACAATATAAATCAGTTGTTGATAGTACCATACTCATTTTAGGAATTGTGGTGTGTTCTCAGGTAATTTTACCCTGTTGGGATTTCATGAATCATGTTTGAGAGATTCTTCAATAGAGGTTATGGGAGGTGTTCCAGAAGCTAAAATGAGAGGACATTTTCTCTAAATCCACACTATGTTTCTCAGCCATACGATAATTAAGTCAGACATTCTATATCAGGACCGGAGGCTCCTACTATGCTTCTACTTCTATGCTTTATTTTTGATAGCAGCCAATAAAAACACAAACACAACAAAACTACATTACCCAGTTACCATATCAGTCACATGATCAGCCACAGATTGCAACCCCATATAACCCCATCACATTAAAACACGGTTGTGGGTGTTTATTATTTTCGAGGCAGCTCTTGTTCTCCAACAAAGTGGTGTGCCACTTTTGTCTTTATTATTGGAGTAGGAGAATGAGAGCGAGGATTATGCGACCACTAGTCCCGTAGTCCTCTTTCTATTGCCAGCATAGTGAGAGCTTAATGCATGCACGCCCGATTCACAACCTCAGCAGTCCATTCAACGCGCTGAGAGTAGCGATCGGAGCATATAGATGACAGTTCCTGCGGCACTTTCTCCCACTGACGCCTTGGAGTGACAGAGTACCCAAGGGTTGTAAAATATAGCAGAGGCTTTGCCCAGAGTGAATTTTTCTCTGGGCCCTCCCTCTACTTTCTATATTTTGAACATACTTTGGCCTGTTTTTGTGTCTGGAATTTACAGTGAACTTTTGATTGCTCCCTCTGTATTCCTCTCTGGGGCTTTAGATTCATCAACACGAAGAGGCTCCCAGGACCTCATAATTGTCCTGATCACACATTCAGTCTGCATAACCCCTACAAATGTACGAAGAGTATCAGGATGACGATGAGGGGTACTCCTATGACAAAGGCCTAGCACTTTCTTTTGAACAAAATTTAGTTGGATGCAGGCGTGTGCTAGACTGTCAATGAAGTCCTGGTGAAGGCTATTGCACCTTTAAGACAGCACCTCTATGGTTCTGCACAACAACAAGGTTGGTTACCACCTCCTGCAGGAACGCTGGGGGAAAGCGAGGGCAAATCACATGCCAAAGTGGATAAAGGACCTCACAGAGAGGCCTTTGAGAAAATGGCCGCTTCCCTTACTGATAATCACGCTTATTCTTTACTGTCAAGCTCCTGTGCAGACACTGATACGGACGACTCAGTCTCTGATTCCTCTCCGAGCTTGATAAACTAAGAGAACCAGGGACCCTGCAAGCGTAAATCTAAGACCCATCTTACTGTACCTTCAAAACAGCTCAAAGTTCTTACTTTTGAACTGGGGGCCATTATTCACCCTAGATCTTCCTCCTGAGTCCCTCCTCAGGAGATGGTGGATTATGTTAAAAAAAAGGAATCTTCTGCAAGAACGAGATTGTATGGTTTGATTGGACCTCAAGGATGCCTATCTTACCTTTCCTACCTTTCCTCCACACAGTTGCTTCCTTCAGTTTCGTTGGAGCGACAAGTATTACAAATTCAAAGTCCTTCCATTTGGCCTCTTGTCAGCACCTCAGTGCTTTATGAACGTCGTCAAAGCAGTAGTGGAGTTACTAGGGTCTCAAGGGGATCATCTCGCCATTTATCTGGACATCATAATCATTATGTCACAATCCCGCAGACTACCTTAAATTTTCCAAGATCTAGGCTTTATCATCAATATTCAGAAATCAATTCTGACTCCGTCACAATCTCTAGAATTCCTAGGGGTTCTTCTGGATTCTCCTTTAGCTCAGCTTGTTCTCTCACCTCTGAAGGTGAAGAACATCAAGACGGAGTTGGAATCAGTTTTGTTCAAGACGACTATGTCCTTGAGGTCCCTAGCCCGTCTAGTCTGCCTTCTTGCTTCCTCCTTTCAAGCAATATTTCCAGGTCCGCTCCATTATCAGGCCCTTCAACGCTTGAAAATCCAACATCTAAGCAAGGGTCTTTACTATTCTCAACAGATATCTCTATTGGAGGAGATGAGGACAGAAATCCATTGGTGGCTGAGCCACATGGAGGCTTGGAACAGCAGAGCAATCTTTAGTTCAACGTCAGAGCTGACAATCAAATCGGATGCCAACTGTTGGGGCTGGGGAGCCCGATGTGGCCAAATTTCCACAGGTGGTCCTTGATGGAGTTGAACCTGCATATCAACTGCCTGGAACTACTGGTGTGTTCCTTTGCGGTGCAGAGTTTTGCAGCAGGGAAAGCGAAATGCTACATTCTTGTATGCATGGACAACATTGTGGCAGTGCGTTATGTGAACAAACTTAGTGGGACCAGATTCTGAAGTATGACGGCGATAGCCAAAGACTTTTGGCATTTCTGCCTGTAGAATCACAAATCGGGGATGGCAGAATATCTCCCCGGCCAATGCAATGTGATAGCGGATTAGCAGTCGTGCCATTTACGGGATTTCATTGATTGGCATCTCCATCTCAAGGACTTTCACTTGCTGATGCAACAATGGGGCCCTTGCGAGATTGATCTCTTTGCATCTAGTTTGAACAAACAACTCCCGGCCTACTTCAACTGGATCCCAGATCCAGAAGCACAAGCAATGAATGCATTTCTGCAGGACTGGACCCAACTTTGCTCCTATGACTTCCCTTCATTTATGATGATTCCCAGGGTATTGGCACAACTAAATCGGCAGATAGCAGAGATGATCATAGTGACTCTGCTTTGGAAGGTGGAAGCATGGTTTCCGACTATTCTAGAGTTGGCATGTGCCCCCTGCTCTAATTCCATGGCATTGGAACCTTCTGCTTGACCCAGTGGGGGTTCCACATCCCTTAATCCAGTTGAGCCAATTGTCTCTGGTAGCTTGGTGACTTTCAGTCTCCCAGGCCTTTCGTGAAAAGCTCAGGAGTACACCAGGCATGGGCTGCAGGAACTCATAAACATTATGCTTCAGCATGGAAACAATGGTGTAATTGGTGCAGTTCATGGAGAGCTTATCCCTCCAACATGGATTGCACCATGATACTACATTTTCTGGCTTCTTTAGTGGCTGCTGGGTTGGCCTATCGGTCTACTAACAATTTTTGTTCAGCCATTTCTGCTGGTCAATCTTTAATGAACTGAAGATAGGTTGGTCAACTTCCCATGGTGTGTAAGTTATTAAAAGCAGTGCGGATGTTAAAACCACCTCTTCCCAGATATTCATAATTATGGGATGTAAATGGGATCCTTAGGTTTCTAGACTCATGGCCGAGCAATAAGTATTTGAACAGAAAGCAACTGACAGACAAGTTTATCAGGTTACTATGTCTGATTTTCTATAAAAGAGTGTCAGACGTGCGGGCTTTGGTTCTGGCGGGACGTCAAAACTTTCCAGAGGGAGTATCCTTCCTCATATCAAAAAGGACAAAATGTAATACCAGGTTGGTATCATATCCAGCTTTCCCAAATAATTCTAAATTCTGTATAGTACAATGTTTGAAGGTCTATGAGGTCTGTACTGATGAGTTCTGGACAGACATGCATGGTCAATTATTGATTGCTCTGCAGAGGCCCTTTTGCCCACTTGTGTCCGCTACCTTAGCTAGATGGATGAGATGGCTTCTATCAGAAGCAGGTGTAGATGTTTCTAGATTCGATGTTCATTCGGCTAGAGGAACAATGGCATCAAAATCATTTTAGCTGGGTTCTCATTTGTGGGACATACTAAAAGCCGCTGATTGGTCATCTGAACCTACTTTTAAAACATTTTATTACAAACCTATTGTTGATGGTTCTTCTGTGGTGATGGGTGAGCTTTAAACAAGCATAATCTAAGCCTCCTTTCCTGACATAGAATATAAAATGTTCTAGCTTTCGCAACAAGAATTTTCAGTTCTATTAAGGACACGGAGGCAAGGCTTATCCCACCCAAATTGTTATAACTTTTCATTGACCTATTATAATTTTAAATCAAAGAATGTACTTAAAGGAATTATGTATTACCCAAGTTATTCCCTCCGTTGATTATTGAGTTGATGGTTTTTCATTAGGTGAATGACGTTATACCTTCAGACAAGGTTTATGGCTACTGTCGAGATCAAGACGGCAAATTATTTGAAGGTTTTTATGCAAGTCTTTGAGTTCTGTTTCCATTATTTACAAAGGAGAGTTCTCCAGTTTCTCAGCTGTTTGGTCTGTCGTCAGAGGTCAAAGTCAGGTTCTCCGCATGCCTCCTGTTGGATCGATAGATTTTGTTAGTTTTATGGACTTCCATTCAGTTTGAGGTTGCCTGTCTTTTATGAGGCAAAGAAAGAGGAAGTGTATTACTGTGATCGAGTTATATAGGGTTGTACTCTATGGTTGATCACATGACTGATATGGTTACTGGGTAATGTAGCTTTGTTGAACTTTTCTTTTTATTGCCTCCTGTCAAATATAAAACATAGAAGCATAATCCTCGCCTCCGTATCCTTAATAGAATGGAAAATTCTTGTTGTGAAAGCTAGAAAACTTTATATTCTCAGTAAAACATACGTCCAATGGGACCTGCCTGTCAGTTGATTCTCTAGACAACTAGAGCACAAACGGTCTCACTTATAACAAAAGTGGGGCACACCTGAACCCATCTTGATTGGATTAAACTGGCAACATTTAAAATATTTAATTTATAAAGGAACACAATGAGGGGGTCCATTTTGTCATATAAATTATGGATTATGATGTAGAAAGAAACATTAGCACATGTTTTAAGTGAGTTCTCAAATATGACTAACACATGCACTTTCAACACCAGCAGCAGACTGCCTAATAACTCCCTGGTGATCAGCAGCTTACAGTGTTCTAATGTACTACTAGAGTGCTAACATTCAGAACTTATGCCACATCTGAATGCAATGTTGATGGAATCGAAATGGAAAACTGAAAGGATTTTCTACTCGGGATACTGCAGTAAATAAGGAAATTAGGGATCCAGGCCCTGTGTCCAACCCTCCCCCCACCACCATGCATTTTAATGGGCAACTTACTTAATGTTTTTAAAAACCCTGGCAATTCACTGAAAAAAACAAAGCTTACAGGGACGTTATAGCTAGGTTCAGATTTTACATGCACAAAACCATAGAAATTCAGCTGTTAGAGTTAGTTTAATCAACTATAACTCATGTCCTAAGGTAACTATAACTCGCGGTCTTGCCATGAACTGCTAATTACTTGAGATATTACATCACTCATGACATCTTCATTGACATCATTGATAATATCACTTTAACATTTGCAACAAAATTATTGATGAGAAAACTGTGCATGGTGAGGTCCTGAGTTACAGTTACCTTAGGGCACTGTAGTGTCTTCTTGTACACGTTCTAATGTTTTGCCTAATATACCCACCCCACACCCATCCATCACAGGTGTAACCGGTAAGGTGACCCTGCCAATAAAAGGGGCCAGGCGCCCATGCCCTCAGGCCAGTGAACAGTACCCTCAACCATGTGTTTGTGTCCCTTATTTGCATAGTATGTGGGCCTATGGCCCATGGTGTTACACTAGCGATGAGGCGGGTTGACCCCACCAGTCATCCGATACCGGCGTGGCCCAAAGCCATGAGTGCTGCCGAAAATAGCGAGACAAGAAGGAAGAAGCAGTCACCCAATTAAGCAGCCTACACCCAGCGTGCCGCTAGAGCTCCTGTATATTAGAACTCAAGTTATGACCTGGGAGAGTAGCACAACCGGTCACATTTGAAGAAAGGAGTATCCACCACCTGCCAGCGTGGTGCACACCCCGCCAGCAGAGAAACAGAGTGGGCAAGAAGTGATAGACCCACGAGGAAGGTGTGCCCCATGCCACCTCGCACTGAGGAAAGTGAGACCAGCACCAACAGGCTACATGCCCTCACCACGAGAAAGAAGAGAGACTAGACCCGTCGGGTCCCCCAGTGGCTACAGCATGATTTGAGCAGCGTATAGGCATGGTAGGCAGCACTTAGGTACTTCCAGCCCACCATAAGCCACCATTTGTTTTGCCCCTGTGAGCCTGCATTGACACTGAGGCTCTCATTATGACATTGGTGGTAAATCCCACTTACCGCCACACTGACGGCTGCCAACTTACCTCCGCGCTGGCGAATATCCGTTCACCATATTATGACACACACACACCAATCCGACAGAATACAGCCACATACACAAATCCGCCACACCAAAGGTCTGTGATAAAGTGGTGGTCCCAAAACCCACACTGTTGCACCAACAGAACAACGACCATCACATTATGACCCACGAATCACCACGGCAGACATTCAGTGGTGGTAAACCATTGGTGGTACACACCGCTGCGCTCACAATGGACACCCACATACAAAACAACACTACATTGGACAATACCAAATACACACACCTGACACATATACACACACCACACCCACACACCAACACCACTATAAAACACACACCCACATTACCCACAACTCCTTACGAACAGCAATCGTTACCAGGAGACTGAGAAGAAGAACACAGAGACAACTTGACACACACACCACATACACCCATACAACCCTCACACACTCCACATCACACACCCCACCACATTACCCAACACACCCTCAACAACACACATCACACAATACCCATAGCAACACAAAGGCACCCCCGTTTCACTGAGGAGGAGTTAAGGGTCATGGTGGAGGAAATTGTCAGGGTAGAGCCACAGCTCTTTGGAGCACAGGTACATCAAATATATATAGCAAGGAAGATGGAGCTATGGTGGAGAATCGTGGACAGGGTCAACGCTGTGGGACAGCACCCAAGAACAAGGGATGACATCAGGAAGAGGTGGAATGCCCTATGGGGGAAGGTACGTTCCATATCAGCAAGACACCAGCTCGCCATACAGAGGACTGGCGGTGGACTCCCACCTCCTCCCCCACAGCTCGCACACAGCATGGGAAGAACAGTTACTGGCAATACTGCATCCTGAGGGACTTGCCAGAGTTGGCGGAGGACTGGACACTGGTAAGTTAACTTTGAACAATTATCACCACCCATACCTAAATGCCACAGCACACCCTCACTCCCATCACTCCACCACATCCCACACACTCCACCAACTCATCTCATTAATCCCAATGCCAGGCCCTGCATGCTGTAACAATGCATGGACACCCCTCCCAGCCCTGCATGGACACTCATCACTAAAGCATGCACAGCATAGGGAAACTAGCATTCCCACAGTACATCACCATACACAAGCACAAACTGGCAGCCAACCATAGAGGGGAAGCTACAGAAGTACAAATGTCATACACTTGAAGCATAATACATCATTTGCGTCCCCACAGGTACCCCAGCCAATGTCACTGGAGAGGAGGTGCCACCACAACCCAGTCCCCCAACAGAAGAGGGCCCCAGTGATGACAGTAACTCTGGACTTCTGGATGTGGACAACCTACCTGGCCCATCAGGGACCACTGGACAGCTGGTCACCCAAGCCCACTCACAGACCACCACAGAGCCTCCCCATCAGGAACCAACACCACAGAACCCACCCAGCGTACCCATGACTCTGTCCCCAGGACATGTGAATCAGCAGTGTGCCTACCTGTACAGGGACCTCAGGCCACACCTCGCTCTCAAGATAATCAGGGACCTGGGGTCAGTGGCAGTGGGCACACTGTTCAGGGGACAGAGACACATGCCAACAAGGATACTGGGAGGACAGGACCAGTGAACCAACTCTCCAGGAGGCACTCACTGAGATCCTGGGAGCCTACCAACATTCCCAGGACACGATGGGCCAGATGCTAGACAACGTGCAGGATAACAGGTGGCTGCAGGAGGGACAGTATCAGGGGATCAGGGAGGACTTGCAGGCCATCAACACTACCCTGATCTCCATAGCAGGGGTGGAGGCAGACGTGGCCAACATCATGAGGGAGACAAAAGCACACCAGCGGGCCCCTATCACTAGCCAGTAATCTGAACAGCCCTTCACTTCCACTGCTGCTAGTGGCCAGGAGGCCCCGCCACAGGACCCATGGGCCACCAGCATCCTTCCCCCTGCAGAAGGTGAACCACACTGCAAACGTTCCCTGAGAACCAGACAGAAGCCAGAGACACTTGCCAAGAGCACCACCAGGAAATTAGACTCTCCTGATTGCCCCCCTTGTGTCCCACTCAGTCACCTTGGACTGCCATTGCTCCCCTTCCTATGTCCCCATGGACACTGCACCTGTGCTACAAACAGACTGGAATAATACCCCGGACTTTCCTCCATCATCACCCCATTCCACTGCAATTTCCCCTCTACATTTTAGCACAACAATAAACACCCTTGGATAAAACTCAAATACTAGTATTTCATGTGTTGCAAATTTGTATTGATTGAGACAGCTACAGCCAGTGCAAATGAACTGTACATAGTATGAGCATAGAATTAATGACCTGTTGCTGGCTGTTGTGATCACATCAGGACAATGTTGTCTTATCACCAACATCTGTAAAATGAATATCTATAGGTAGTAAGTAGGGAAAAGAAGTGGGTAATGCCATCATGCCAATGCCTCACAGAATACACCAACAGTCATAGAAATGTGAAGTTGCACTGTCTCACCTGTGTGGAAGTACTGACGTATCACCAATGTTCTGTTGTCCACATCCTCATCCTCTGCCTCCTCATCCTCACTGTCCACAGGGTCCACTGCTGCCACAGGGGCATGTCCAGTATCCTTCTCCTGCAGAAAAGCTACATGCCGTCTGAAGGCCAGGTTGTGCAACATGTAGCATGCCACTACAATCTGGCAGACCTTCTTGGGTGAGTAGCACAGGGATCCACCTGTCAGATGAAGGCACCTGAACCTGCCCTTCAGGAGGCCAAAGGTCCTCTCAATGATCCTTCTGGTTCGCCCATGTGCCTCATTATAACTTTCTTCTGCCCCTGTCCTGGCATTCCTCACAGGGGTCAGCTGCCATGATAGGTTTGGGTAACCAGAGTCACCTGCAAATACTGAGGGACAACATTTAGCCACACACTATGATATTTCGCCAATAGCATAGGCATACACCAACATATACTGGGTGGGGATCAAGGCTCACCTATTAGCCACATCCTGTGCCTCTGTAGTTGGGACATCACACTTGGGATGCTGCTATTCCTTAGGACAAAGGCATCATGCACTGACCCAGGATACTTAGCATTGACGTGGGAGATGTACTGGTCCGCCAGGCACACCATCTGCACATTCATGGAGAGTAGTACGATTCCTGAACACCTGTTCATTTTTCCGGGGGGGGACAAATGCAATATGTGTTGTGTCAATCGCCCCAATTATATTGGGGATATGTCTCATTCCGTAAAACCCAGCCTTCACAGTGGCCAAATCCTCCACCTAGAGGAAAGCAATGTGGCTGCACATGTGTTTTATCATGGCAGACAAGACTCTTGCCAGCACTATTGAGAAAGATGGCAGTGACATTCCTGATGCCAAGCTCACTGTCACTTGGAAAGAACCAGTTGCCAGGAAATAGAGCACTGATAGAACTTGCACAAGAGGGGGGATCCCAGTCGGATGACGGATAGCTGAGTTCAGGTCAGGTTCCAACTGGGCACACATCTCTGTGATTGTGGCCCTGTCCTGTCTGTAGGTGAGTCTAATGTGCCTGTCCTCCATTGCAGCCAAGTCCACCAGGGGTCTGTACACGGGGGTATGCCTCCATCTCCTATTCATTCGCAGCGGTAGTTATCCAAGGGACACAAGAGTGAGTAGGCTGCCACACTTTGAACAACTATACCACAACAGCAGTCCACATCGTGCAATCATGTTTTGGGACAGTGTAATTTAAAAGTATGTGCCTATATATCCTGTGACGCAGGAATAATCAATAGGCCTGTTCACCCCCCATGAAATGGCGACCGCCTGTCCTGTGTGGAGTGATAGGTGGAAGTGAGGTAATGCCACTGATGTTGTGTGCAGTGGCCGTCGTGAACCGCTGTGCAATTCCCCATTAGTTTATATTGGGCCCTGTGGGGTACGGTGGCCAATGGGGATCTACGCCGGCGGTGACGGTATGCACCGCCGCGGACGGGACTGCCATTTTATTTCACATTCCTCACTTGTTTCCTGACCTTCCAAAGGAGAGGACCTACACTGCATGTGCTGCTGTGACCTGTGTCTGGAACCTACCATAGCCTGTGTGACCGGGGAAACGGCCCCAGCCTTCACTTCGGAGGAGTTGGAGCGACTGGTGGATGGGGTCCTACCCCAGTACAGACTGCTGTATGGGCCTCCACACCAACAGGTGAGTACACTGAGAGCACAATGCATGTGACATGAATGCATGGAGTTGTGTGTGAAGGCATCGTGTAAGGTGGGTGGGTAGATGTTCTCTTTGCGGTGTACATGTTGTGCAGTGGGCTATGTGTGTGCCAATGATGATCCAAACGGGTGTGGAGAGCCATTTGGGCAAACGGGTATGGTGGGTGACAGGGTGGACTGTTTGTCTAATGGTGTTCTCCTGTCTGTATTGCCTCTGCAGGTCAACACCCAACAAAAGAAGGGAATATGGCGTGCCATCACCAAGGAGGTGGGTCTATGGCAGGTAGAGCACCCCCTGTCAGAAACAGTGGGAGGACCTGAGATGCTGGGCACGGAAGACTGCAGAGGCCCAGCTGGGGATGGCCTCCCAATGATAAAGGGTGCCCTGATGGCCTGCATAATGGCGGTGGCCTACACTGAGCTGGATGGGCGCATGAGGGCATCACAGCAGCCACAGCAGCCACAGCAGCCACAAGGGGGTGAGTACAGTGGCTATCATTACAACTTACGGCTGGTGGGGTGGTATCCGGGTGGTGGTTGTGTGTCAGTTGGTGCCTCCAGGCCAGGCCAGACATAGCAGCGTAGGTCCTCTGGAGGCTAAGTGTTTGAATGGAAAATACTGCCTGCCTAGCTTGTTAGTATTCACTTCTAGGCAGGGCTGCGTTGGTCCCAGGTGTGCTGTAGTTGGGGGTGTGTCCCCCTCCTCATGCATTACTGAATAGCCATTTAACTGGCAGTGCAATGCATAGGGTGTAGGCATGTTCTCTATGTGTGAGGGTGCTGTGTACGCCAACAATGGTGTTGGTGCAGTCTCTCTCCCCCCTTTCTTGTTTTGTCTTCCTATCCTTATGTGCATTGGCATCATCTGGTGGAGGAGCAGAGGCACCGGCGATAGAGGGAGGTGCATCCCACAGGATCCTGGAGGCAGAGTCCACCGACGCTGAGGGAACCAGTGGGACAGAGGGCGAGGAGAGCACCACGGCGGAGACTGGAGGGGACAACACAGACTCTGATACCTCCCCCCATGGGAGCTCCCTGGTGGTGGTGGACCCCTCTGTGACCACCCCAGCTGCAGGTACAGCCACCACCCCCCATACCAGCACCGCCCTCCCAGTAGCCCCTCAGTGAGTTGCCCGTGTCTGATCACACAGAAGGGTGGGCAACTCCTTCGCCCCTGGCACCTCAGGCCCTGCCCCAGTCAGCCCTGCTGCCCAGAGTGAGAAGGTTATTGACCTCCTGAGATCCATCTCTGTAAGGTAATCAACCATTGTGAATGCCATCCAGGGGCTGGCATCCCAGATGCAGCAATGCAATCCATTCCTGGAGGGCATTCACAGTGGATTGGCGGCCCAACAGAGATCGATTCAGGCTCTGGCCTCCTCTCTGATAGCAGCCATTGTCCCTGTTTCTACCGTCCCCCCTCCAACTTCCACTTCCCAGTCCCATTCTCCTAAAACCCAACCCATCCCAAGAACACAGGCAAACAAGCATGCACACAAGACAACACACGCGTGGCACAGGCAAACACAAGCATCACACTTCATTCCACAGGCATTCACACAAACACCATTCAGTTGCAGACACGACAACATCCACTGCCTCCACTGTCTCCCCCTCCTCCTCCTCCTCCACCTCCCACCCAGTTACGTCCACACTCACACCTGCATGCACTACATCAATATCCACTACCAGCATCATCACCACACCAAGCAGAACACAAACCTCACTGGCAGACACCTCCACAACATTCATGCACGCCTCCCCTGTGTCCTCTCCCACTGTGTCTGTCCCCCACCTCCTAATGGACACAAACGCAAGCACTCAGACACCCAAGAGCCATCCACCTCACAACAGCATACATCCTCTGCACCTGCACCCAAATCCAGCAGACATACACCTTCGACGACCACTCCCTCATCCTCCACTCCCGTAACTCCTCTCTCCTCCCGCCACAATATCCCTAAAAAGCTTTTCCTTTCCCAGATTGACCTCTTCCCTACCCCTCCCCCCCTGTCCTGCACGTATGGGAAGGGTACCAAGGACACAGCCAAGCACCTCAGCCAAACAGTCCACATAGCACCACCTACTCGTGGTGGTAGGGATACCAGACCAACAACACTGAAGGGGAAGGAGTCAGCACAACCTTGGATGAAAGGAAAGAGTCTGGCACCAGCTGGGAAGAGGAGGAAGGAGCCTGCATCAGCTGTGAAGAAGGGAAAGGAGCCTCCAACAGTTGTGAGGAAGGGGTAGGAGCCTGCACCACCAGGCAGAGAGTTGAAGAGCCCATCCACCTCTGCCAGGAAGGGTAAGGGATCCCCAACCCATAACCAGTAGGACAAGAGGCACTCTATGCCAGTGGAAGCTGTCAGGCAAACACCGCCACCACCCACCACCAGCTGTCACAGGGCCCCCACCGCCAGCCGTGGATGTGCTGCCATCACTGAGTGCAGTGGCTGCCCAGGAGCCTCCCCCAACCACCACCAGCATGCAGCCATTACTGAGTGCAGGGGTTGCACAGGAGCCTCCCCCAACCACCACCAGCATGCAGCCATCACTGAGTGCTGGGGCTGCCCAGGAGCCTCCCCAACCACCACCAGCATGCAGCCATCACCGCTGGTAGATGCCATGTAGTCTACCCTCCAGGGGCTACTGTGCGGGCTGCCCCCTCCAGAACCAGTGAGGTAGTCACCCACTTGAGAGACTGTGGCCTTCCACTCCCCAGGACAAAGTGCAATGAGCATGTTGCCCCCTCCAGAAGCAGTGGGCAAGACACCCACTTGAGAGACTGTGGTTTTGCACTCCCCAGGACAAAGAGGACAAAGCAATGGGCATGTTGCCCCCTCCAGAACCAGTGGGCAAGACACCCACTTGAGAGACTGTGGCCTTGTACTTCCCAGGACAAAGCAATGGGCATGTTGCCCCCTCCAGAACCAGTGGGCTTGTTCCCTCCATCCAGCTAAGGTGCCCCCCACCTGAGGTGCCTGCCTTTTTGCAAACTGATGCCCCTGCAGTGTTCTATCCGGATGTGCTCAGGATTCGAGTTGGGCCTTCGACTGTGCCCTGTGGCCATGTGGGCCCTTTGAACTTTGGACTAGGCAGTGTCCCTTATTTATATAAGTGTACATATCTGTTTCATGGCCAAATCGGATTATTAATTTTGATGTTGAACTAATTACAATCACCATCGTCAATTCATGTTGTCCTTGCATTATTCTGCGATTTTCTGGGTCAAATTGTTTTTCTTGTGCAGCTTGTGTGTATGGTGTGTGTGTGTCAGGTGTGTTGTGCATGTGTGTCTCACTCTTGTTTTCCTCCCACCCTCCCTTGTGTGCTAGGCGGCTGTACTCACCGTCGTCGTATTCGTCGGCGTTGGTGTTCCAGGTGGAGCATAACGTAGAAGATCATTGGGAAACCTTGCAGTTCAGGTTCCATGGTGGCATGGTTCTTCCCTGTGTCACCAATGGTGAGTCCTTTCACTGCTGTGATCTGTTTCTGCCAGGCTTTTGTTGGCGTTAATACAGCCCCGGAAAAGGTAGCGGTATGCAGGGTCTTAATATGGCCAGCGGTACTTTGACTTCCGCCTGGCTGTTGGCGGCTACCGCCGTGGTGGCTGTTATTTCCGCCCTGGTGGTTGGTGTGGTACATTGGCTGTCTATCGGACATATCACCGCCATGGTCATAATTTGACAGTACTTACCGCCAGCCTGTTGGCAGTATTACCTCCACTTTGTCACCCACTGCCAGGGTCGTAATGAGGGCCTGAGTGTCTTACCCTGCACTGGCATTTCCAGAGTGGGCAAGAACAGTGCCATTCACCTGGAGATCATCTGCTGCTGCTGCGAGGAGGAGAGGAGACTGTTTGCCTCCTGCAGCAACCAGACAGCACTGCTGATTTTCTTTTGTACCCATCAGAAGGATAGAAAAGCGAGGCTAAGTGTACCCAGCGCATTTCTGAAAAGTGCACATATGAGCGGCACAGTCTGCTGGGCCAGGGAAGGCTGCTGCATCCTCACTGAATGGCTACAGTGCCTCTAGTGGTTGGCTGTCACACCAAACTGGCTTGATGGACTGCAGCCAAAGTGTACGGCTGTAGCTGACCAAACAAAGACATTAGGAGGAAGAACAGGCTAGCGACATAGCATATGGTGAAGTAGAGCCCTAGCCTGCCCCGCAGAGAAGCAAGTCCTGGCTCAGCACGTCAGGAGGCCATCTGGCAGCAAAAGAGACCAGCAGACATTCCTACAGTTGTTTTCCTGGGGAGAAGTGCACCCGCCTGGCAGAGAGAAACAAAGCCTAACAGGATGGAAAGCGGGCAGGAGAGAGTACGTGCTGCCCCCAGTCCCAAGGCATGCAAAATTAACCAAGGTCTCTGCAGAAGGGGAGGCAAAAAGGTGAGCTTCCCCTGCACAACCCAGGGAGGCAAAACCAAGGCACTAAGGAACATCAGCAGTGTGCCGCCACCCATCTGTCACTCAAGGCGCCAAACCCAACCAAAGTAAAGATAAAGGGAGACGCCTGCTGCACTGCCTGACAAGGAGCCAGAGGTGCTCCTTTGACCTCAACCAAACCAGCAGAGACAGTGCCATAGGTCCAACTGCACCTACCCATACCACATACACCACTGCAGGATGGAAGGTGAGTCCAGCACATGGGGGACAGAGAAGCTGCCAAGAGACCAGAAAAAGCCAAGGCCGAACACAGCACAGTAAGTGCTACATGCCCCCCTGGTGGCAATAGGCTGCTACGACAAGAGAAAACCCTGGTTGCTTTTCACGGCAATTGTGCCATATCTTCAGTGACCTGGTGCATCAATATGAGAGTAGAGACATACAGGCAGTACAGAGTGCACTAGCTTTGCACCAAGAACTGTAAGTCATGAGGTGAGCCCAGCATAGCAACATCAGTGCATGCCTCAGAGCAGCTGGCTGCCTCCACCAAGAGAAACAAACTGACTTTTCATTGAAGGAGAAAGTAGAGACTGACCACAAGAGAGCCATACATCCTTTGTTGATTGCTTGTCAATGCTGCAAGGCGGGGAGAGACTATAATCCCCCACAAAGAGCACCAGGAAGCCCGAAGCTGCCCAGCCAAGAAAAGCACAGCCGCAGCAGTGAAACTCAATGCAGTCAAACCCCAAGCAGCAAAGCCAAAAACTACAAGCTCTGTTAGACAGCTAGCAAGCCACATGGGGCACTGTGCAGTGCACACGCACACTCTAGAGGCTGTCTGCCACCACCAAAAGTGAGAAAACAGCATTGAATGCCCCTAGTAGTGAATGACAACCACCGCAAGCAAGAGGAGCAGAGAAGTAAGATACCAGATGAGGGCACCTAATAAGAGACTGCCTTAAAATGCACTAGCTGAAGGGGCGCAGAGACAATGCATGACTGCAAGGATGAGACCACACCAGCCGGCCGGGAGCCCCAGCACTGAATGGCCACTGTTGGCCCACCACTGAAAATGTCACATGGAGTGACTGACCCTGCCAAGCACGCTTGAACTTAGGGACTACAAGGCACTGTGAAAGCACAGCCCCAAGGTCCAGGCACTCCCCCCTGGAGCGAAGACTGGAGGAAGGTGATCCAGTGAGCGGAGCACCAAGGACATGCCTGTGGAAGGGATAGAACCTGCAAAAGGTCCAAGAGGAGAACATCAAGTACTACTACAGGACTGAGCCTAAGAGAGGCCTCAACAGAAGAAGGTACACCATCATAGGAACAGGACGCGAACAGTGAGAAGTCCATGTGCAGTGATCATGCCACACGTGGCAGGATGCCACTTCACCAGAAGAGACCTGGTTACAAGACCAGCAATACAAGCCACAATGCCCTCTCTTTCAAGCTGCCGGTGACTGGTGTCTGGGTAGCGCTGTCACAGCCGGGAGGCCGGGAGGAGAGTCACGCAATAGGGCAGGAGCCCTTTAAATTATCTTCGCGCTCCCGCCGTCGCGGGTAGCGCTGTCACAGCCGGGAGGCCGGGAGGAGAGTCACGCAATAGGGCAGGAGCCCTTTAAATTATCTTCGCGCTCCCGCCGTCGCGGGTAGCGCTGTCACAGCCGGGAGGCCGGGAGGAGAGTCACGCAATAGGGCAGGAGCCCTTTAAATTATCTTCGCGCTCCCGCCGTCGCGGGTAGCGCTGTCACAGCCGGGAGGCCGGGAGGAGAGTCACGCAATAGGGCAGGAGCCCTTTAAATTATCTTCGCGCTCCCGCAGCGCGGGACGCGCGTGGGCGGCGCACGGGCCAAGCCCGGGCCAAGGGCGGGCCCGTCCTTAGCCCGTCAGAGACCGGAGGAGGCTGGGCTGGGCCCCATCTCTTTCACCTGTAGTAAGATAATTACTTGTTATCTAAGAGTTGTTTAAGAGAGTACAGATTATAGCACCATCCTACTATTCCTAAATTGAGAAGCCTATTCTTCACTCAGCCCTTCCCCCATTAATTCCTCCTCTAAGCTACCCCATTGCGGGCATCTTCCCAATATGGGGAAAAGGAAGGCTATAGATTTACCAGCACAATCCAAGGGTACTAAAATCGCAAAAAAACGCCCAAGTAGACCTTTGAATCCAGCTATACCCAATGGGTTAAACCCATTGGATGAAATAGATCTCCTAGTTAAAGAAGTTGAGTCTATGTTAGGTACACAAACAACTCTAGGGGCAACTAATTTAAAGAGAGGCCCCCCTAACGATAGGAAAATCCCAGAGTTATTTAAAAAGAAGGGGTCAAGGGATCCTACAGATACTATAATAGGGGTAGATGGAGACGGGGGCCCGCATAATTGCAAGGGCCCCCTACCGTTACCCACTTATAACATAGCGAGTTCTCCAGTATCCCAGCTGGGTCTCCCACACGTACCACATACACCAACCCTTCTACCATTGACTCCGGTGATCAAGGTGGTCCCTAGCCTATTCTGTACTAATCGTTTTGAACCTCTATTGGTAATAGAGGACTCGCCCGTGCCCACGAGTGTGCCCAAGTGCAAGTCAGTAGTTGGAAAACCCAACCCTAGTGTTATTTCACCGATCCCCCAGCTCGAGCCAGAAGGCAAAGAACCAGCAGCTAGTAGAGACAACCTGGCTACAGTTCTCCAGAGAGTTGATGAAGTTAAGGGACTGGTTTTAGTATTAATAGATCTTATGAAGAGCAATCGTGCTTGTGCTGGACTTTGTAAAGTCTGTGGGGAGGTCAGGGGGGAAGAAGCCTTCCCATTATCTGCCCCACCAATGGGGACGGAGCTAAGGGACAATTGTTGTCTCCCCACTAGAAGGGGGGCAGCTCTTCTAGGGAGGGAAGACTACCGTTGTGATCCCAATATCGACAACATGAGACCCAGGAGGTCTACAAATGTACCTAGGCACAGAGACCGTCAAGGTAGTTGGTCAAGTAATCTTACTAGTGACAGGGCCAGAGGTAGGACTAGCAAATCCGACCCACCGGAAACTGTCCAAGATTCCAGCCTTACACAACCCCCCAACAAGTCACATAAGACTCCCTCTAACAACATCACTCTCTCCCGATACAATACTGAGAGTATAGTTAATAAAGAACAGGACCTGTTTATAAGTCAGGGAACAAATAAAATCTATTTGACTAATGTTCCAAAACTATCGCCAGGGTTAGCTGAGAATCAAGCTTCCTTGATCAACAAAGTCATACATTGGATACGTTCCCGACGAAGTTGTCTCTCTGTTATTCGTTCTGACATAATATTGGCCAAGAGAAGCAGCATCACAGGGACCAATCTTGACATAATAACTATCTATTTTGAAGACAAGTATATGGTGACACAATTAATGGATTTTGATCGTCGTACCCACTTGGAATATGCAACAACCAGGGAGGGAATTAGACTCATGTTACACCCACAAAATACTGGACAAGCCATGGGACTGGCAGGATCTGATGGTTTAACTAATTCCCGCGGAGGTGCTGCACGAAAGGAAGTTAATCCCAGGCTGTTGCCCAATCCTGTATGACTGACTACTGAACTAGTAACTAATGTGACGGCCTGCTCCAAGGCCTTACATTTTACGGGGGATGACAAAACATTATCACCAAACACTTGTAGTACTGACTCGAGTGTGGTAGACGCTGGATGCACACCCGTGGTGACAAACCAAGATAAATGTACATTAGAACTTATGTCATGGAATGTTGCCGGCCTGGCAAAGAAACTAGATGATGGTGAATGGGCCTCTTTTATTAAAAAAACAGACATATGTTTGTTTCAGGAAACTTGGGCGGAGGATGCCACCAACATAGATGGATTTCTCTCATTTAGTGCACCTGCTATACCTCCAGAGAAGGGGAGGGGCCGGGCAAAAGGTGGGCTCTTATTACTTGTTAACAAGAATTTGCAGTGTGACTACAAGCTTTTGGGAATTGATTCTGTAGATCTAAAAGCCATGTGTATTACGTTTAACAGAAGATTATCAATTGTTATTGTTAATGCTTATATACGATCGGTCCCAAATGGCTCCGAGTCCCATACCCTGGCTATTCTGTCTGAATTTGTAGGCAGCCTCCACCCCTCAACTATTCTAATCATAGCTGGAGATTTTAACTGTACCTTCGAGCCTTCTATTCTCACAAGTGGTTTAACTGATGAAGAAGATGAGCAGTGGGGGATCCCACAACTATCTATTACCCAGCCTTGCAAAAAATCTCGGGTGGCCATGCAATTAGCCACATTATCTTTAAATCATGGCCTTAGGGCCTGTAACGGTAGAACTCCATCTGATATGAACAGCGCACCTACTTTTAAAAGGGGCATGTCGACAAGCACTATTGATTACTTCTTGGTCGATGTTAGGTTGTGGCCCCAATTGGTAGATATGAAAATAGAAGTAAGATGTGACAGTGACCATTTCCCCTTGCTCCTTACTCTTTCTGGAGAAACGTTCAGGAGAACATTTAATAACCATGTCACAATCATTCCGCCATCTTGTTGGAATAACAAATTCACCAAGATTACATGGCCAAAAGTGGTGTCCAACCCTCATCATATCAGAGCAATATATCAGCTTTTTTTAAATAATTTGGCAGAGTATGAAGACCAGGCAGTGGGGAATATTCCGATTCTCAAAATACATGACAACATGTATACCCAACTACGGTCTTTTTTTTATAAAACAAGGCGGTCAAAGACACATGAAGGGAAAGGGGCAAGCAAGGGATGGTTTGATGAGAGGTGCTCAAAGGCTAAGTCTGGGTTAAGAGTTGCAGTAATGTCTGGTTCCCAGGGGGAAATTAAACAAGCCAGGTCCCTATACAAAGCAACTTTGTCTTATGCTAAAAAGCAGTGGGAGGATTCCCTGTGGCAGGAATTATTAGATGCTTCCAGAGAGAAGAACAATAAGCGTTTCTGGG
Organism: Pleurodeles waltl; assembly: GCF_031143425.1. Classification (NCBI taxonomy): domain Eukaryota; kingdom Metazoa; phylum Chordata; class Amphibia; order Caudata; family Salamandridae; genus Pleurodeles; species Pleurodeles waltl. Next base: position 607,648,293 of record NC_090444.1, on the reverse strand, counting down.
AGCTTCTGTCTAAAAGAGAAAATGGAGGTAGGAGTTGTCCCAGCAACCATATCCAACCAGAAAGCTGGGTAGAGCATTTTACTACTCTCTATGCCCTACCAGAGGGCCCAATGGACACCAATGTGGTCCACTCTCCAACAGAATTGTTGGAACCAAATTCCCGTATGGCCCCCCAAGTGGAGTCTCAGTGTGTCCCTGAGCGTTGCCTCATTTTTAAAATAGAAGAGACCCTTGAGGCTATAAATAGCCTAAAACCTGGCAAAGCACCTGGACCAGATAAGCTTCCTGGAGATCTTTATAGATCAGAACCACATATCTGGTCCTGGTATATAAATGCCATTTCAAATAGTATAGCGGCAGGGGGGCAAATTCCAGGTACATGGAAGGGGGCAGAGATCATACCCATTTATAAAAAAGGGAATGCTAATCTCCCAGCCAACTACAGGCCAATTAGCCTTATAGACAACCTACAAAAGATCTTTGCAAAACACATTTTACAGAGGTTAATCAATTGGGTTGAGGAGTACCAAATCCTTTCCCATCTACAGGCAGGGTTTCGTGCAAAAACAAGCACGATAGACCAGGTTTTTCGATTGGCCATATTGCATTGGAAATATGTACTTGTGGCCAAACAATGCCTGTATGTGGTATTTATAGACCTGCGATCGGCTTTTGATTTGGTCCCAAGAGCCAAACTGTGGGAAGTGCTGGGTAGATTGGGAATCCCAGAGGATCTATTACTCCTGTTAAAACGACTGCATGAGAACACTTATGCCCAAGTGAGGTGGGGTGAACAAGGCGAACTGACAGAACGGATTCCAATCAGAAGAGGAGTTCGCCAAGGTTGCGTGTTAGCCCCCCTACTGTTTACTATATTTATCAACGAAGTAGTAAAGGCTGTGTCCACAGGCCAGAATGATGCCCCTTCCCTGAATACACAAAAAATCCCTATCCTGCTTTTTGCCGATGATTCACTCCTCATTTCTAAGACACCAATGGGGTTGCAGACCCTTGTTGACCGGTTTAACCAATTCTGTAGCGATTATGGGCTGGAGGTTAACATTAACAAAACAAAATTGATGGTCTTATCCAAGGGACCTAGGAAAAGATGTTCCATCCACATTGAGGGAGTACCGCTGAAGGAAGTAAGCTCTATAGATTACTTGGGAGTTAGGTTAACCAGTAAACTACTATGGGAAGAGCAGATTACGAAAAGTGCAGGGCTCCTTCAACATAGAGCCTCATCCATATTGCGTTTTTATCAAAGCTCCTTTACAAAGGTTGTTTCCCCAGCAATAAAAATTTACACGGCTAAGGCTCAAAGTGCAGCCCTGTACGGAGCGGAGGTATGGGGTTACGCTAACTGCAATAAGATCAGTGTGGGGGAAAACAACTTTGCAAGGGCTTTAATTGCATGTCCACGCACTACACCCTTGCTTCCATTATTTCTAGATCTGGGGTTAAGCCGAGTAGCAGATCTAGCTACTCTAAGACCTCTCCTTTATTGGATTAGATTATGGACAACCCCCGAACTAGATATATATAAGACCGCATTACTCGATTTACTGAAATGCCAAAATGCTAATACTCTTCCCTGGATTCGCCATGTGGCCCATTGGCTTAGGCTTTTGGGCTTGGGCGACTATTGGGAAAATCCCCACAAATTAGAGAGACGGCACAAAAATGTTTTAAAGTTAACCTATTGGTCTTATGTTAAGGACAACTACATAATCCATAAATCCCATGGTCGCTTAACTAATTCCTTTACTGATATTAAATGGTCCCCAAAGTTTGAATCCTATTTGGATGTGATACCGGACTTGCAAGGCAAGAGCTTATACGCAAGGTTTCGTTTTGGCTCACTGCCCCTGATGTCATTGATTCATAGGTGGGGGTCGATTAATCTTCCCGATACATGCCCTGCCTGTGGCAGTATTTTTGAAACCATTGAGCATTTTATGTTCTTCTGCCCAGCCTATGCGATTCCGCGAACAAAATGGATCCGCAAGATTTGCAGGGACATGGGATTCAAGAATTGCTCCTTGGCTCTACGGGTTCTAAAAAGCCATAATTCAGCTGACGTAATTCTTTCAGTAAGTAAGTATTTAGCAACAGCTTGGCGCATACGTTGCCATCTTCAAAAAGTTATTTAAGGTCTTATCTCTATATAGGTAAGATTTAGAGCCATATGTGCAAATCAAGTTATTGTTTTAATATTTTACACCTATTTACAGACATGTATTTATTTATTTACTTAAGAATTATTATATTCTGTTTTATGTGCTTTTATGGTCATTGATGAACTAAGTTGATGATGAAGATGATCTGGATGAAGTGGGTTGGATAGGGCTTGGAATAGATTTTTCAGACATTATGTAGGTAATCATTATGTGTTTCTGCTATTTTAACACTAGTTTTAGCCATAAAGAGCTATTTTTTTATGCACCTGTCTGGTACTCGTGCCATTTTAACATGAATCCGATAACCATTTTAAGTTAATATATAAGCTTTTTATCACACTGTGCTTGTGTCTTAACGACTTGACAGTGCTTAAATTTGCCAAATGATTGTGCCGATAGTAGGCTCTCTTTGTTAAAGTATGCCATCTAAATTATTAAGGAATTATATTATTATGTAACATCAAATCAGCACTTTAAATTTTTACATCTTGGGTCGGATAGTTTGTATTTATCTTGATGATGATACCATCTGGGAAATATGTATTTTGAAATCACCCCATATTGTTTTAAGAGTTTTAAATATTTGTACTATTTTAACGTTATGAAGCAATTGTCTCAGAAACCCTGGTATCTAAATGTTAAGTTATGTATCGGGATCAATGGTGGATTATAGTAGGCCATTGCCTATAGAAGCTTTTCCTATTCTAAACCTTACTATTTTCAGCCAGTGTAAAAGTATAATGAAGAAAACGTACCTTTTTTGTACAATTTAATATGTAACTTTTATGACCTATGGTCGAATAAAGTATATGATGATGATGATGATGATGGTGTCTGGACTGTTACACTGTGAAGCATGAGGTAGCTACACAGTCTGTGCACTCCAGTGGCTTACTTTTGGTACTCCCTCTGTGCGGTCTCCGGGGACATCCCTACACCCCGGTGGCTGGCTTGTGTTGCTGGATTTACTCTCTGGTAGTGGCATGAGTCCTCTGTTGTGTCGCTCTTCTTCATTCCACCTGTGCACCAGTGGTTGTCAGGATCTTCTGTGTGACATGTCTGTCACAGACCTTACTCTCCTCTTCTTTCTCCTTCCTCATTGCGATGTGGCGTCATGCACGCTCTTTACTCTTCTGATCAGGTCTCTCCTGGTGGTGTAGCATTCTGCCATGTGTCGCTTAATCTCTGCACATAGACTTCTCGCTGGTTGCGTCCCGTACCTAGGACGATGTACCTTCTTCCGTTGCGGCCTCTCTTAGAAACAGTCCTGTCAGTAGTGCTTGAAATAACTATTACTATAACAGCTGAATTTCTATGGTTTTGTTTATGTAAAATCTGAACCTAACTATAATGTCGCTGTAGCCTTAGTTTTTTAGTCAATTTCTAAGGTTTTTAAAAAATGTATTCCCTAACTATAACGTCCCTGTAACCTTTATATTTTTCAGTGCATATATATGTTCACACAAAACCACACTCACAAACATGTTCACAGAAAAAAAACAAAGATTAAAGTAATGTGTATAGCTAAGTGCAATAAAAATATGCACCCCATCATCCACTGCTTATGACCTCACATATGACATCACTCATCACATGTTCTATGACATCATTTATGACATCTCAATTGACATCTTTGATGACATCACTGATTTCATCATCCAATGAGTGTGCTAGTTTTTTTTTATAGTTTACATAGTGGCGTATAGCTGTTATATTACTTTTCTACTTAATTTTGCACAGCTTGGGTTCAGCTAATGCTTGTAAGTGTTTGAAAAATGCATGTGCCTCTAATGCATCATAGCTGTGTAGAGGTACTGAGCACTTTTTTTTATTCAAGATTAACTCTGTGTGGAGATGACAGCTGCTTTCATTCACTAGGCTTGCAACAAGTTTTTTGATTCTACCAAATATGTTTTGTATCTGACAAAGATTCTTCGTAGTAGATACTAACTTTTGTAAGTTGCTTTGATTTAATACAGTGAATCTTGCCAGCATGATAATTTATTCTTAAGATATAAGACTGTGTGTACCTGGAAATAAGATATGCATGTGTTCTAGATTTGCTAGAATACATGAGCTATCTGTAAAGTTTGCCCTACAGTGTGAAGGGTGCAGGTAGTAGGTTCTTAGAACATTCAGATTGTGGTTATTTCTAGCAAACAGTATTTTTTTACAACTGCTGCATAGAGTGTACACTGTTAGTAGATTTTTTAAAATACTCTGTGGTTCATTTCTCATCACAGTTTCACTGTCTGTAGAGTGACACGGAGTAAACTCTCTCCATATAGTGAAAAAAATTTTTTAGAGTACCTATTTTTTGGCTCATATCAACTTTATTTCTCAATGTTGGTTCGGTAAGCGTAAAGGGTTTGATACAGATAAAAGCTGTTCATAGCAAGGCATTTGTTTTTGAAGTGGTATCAACTACTTCGTCTGTCAACAATTGCGTAGATATGGAACACTCAGTCAATGTGTGTTTCTTGTATATTTGGGGCCGATAGTTAATTTGATCTATGCTACCAGTAAAGTGTATGCTATAGGCTCAATGTTGCATATAATGCTAGTTTTCAACATCTATGTGAGTTGTGTCTGTGGTGGCAGTATTAATGGGTGATTTTCTTCTGAGCTATTTTGTACTTATTGTCAAGTCTCTAATGTAATTCTAATTTATGGAGCAATATGTGTGAACAAGAAGTTTGAATGATGTCATCGGTGATGTTGTCAATGATGTCATAGAACATGTCATGAGTGGTGTTACATGTGAGATCGTAAGCAGTGCATTTCGGGGTACACTTTATAGTTAATGCTGCTAACACTAATTGCTGAATTTCTGTGTTTTTTTGGTTAAAAATTGTATAATTGTCAGTGACAAATTCACCTATCTATAACGTTACGGTTTTTTTTTCAGAGAAGTTCTAAGGTTTTTATTAAACAAAACCAGATCTTTTTCTTGCAACTAATTATAATGTTACTTTAACCTTTATTTTTTAGTAAAATTTCTAGGGTTTTTGTTAAAGTAAATAATGTTATTTAATGCTTATCTATCATAGAGTAGTGAATAAAACATGGTTGCTCTTGAGGGAACCGAATGCACAATCCCCTGCATGGACCCCGATTGGACTGTCCTTCCTGTTCCACCCTTAAGAACCACAGGCGAAATCAAAGATTTAGGATTAAGTTAATTTCAGTGTTTTACTGTAATTTTGAACAACATAGAACATTACGTATGTTGTTTAAGGTAAACTAATGAACTGTGTACTTTTCTGTACAAGTTATAAAATAAGTATTTTTTGAAGGTCTTGCAAAAGGCCCACGGGATACTTGTGAGAGGTCCATGAGAGGAAATGTGAAATTTGATAGTGAATTATACAAAACCATCCAGTGGTCCTTTTGAGACTTCACACTGGTAGTGATAAGAGGATTCACTGGTGGGCACCCACCAGAATTGGGTGCTACACCTCAACTCTAGCCCTGGTGTAGCGCTTAGGATACATTCAACCCTTGCACCGCTGCTTCATGTAGCTGTTGATATTGCCAGGACCAAGGCCAGGGCTAGACTTGAGGTGCAATGCCCAATGCTGGTAGATGCCCAACGGTGAATCCTCTTATCACTACCAGTTTGAAGTCTCATAAGGACCACTGGATAGTTTTGTGTCATTTAGTATCACATTTCACCTATGAACACTTATGAGAGCAGTAATATCATTTTCTTAGGTGCTGAAGAATGCCACAACACATCTGTTGAGGGTTATAGGCAGAAACATGTTGACCTTTTTTGTGGACACAAGTGGACAAGTCTAATTTTTCCTGCAGTGCCCTGGTTTTTAATTCTGGCACAGGGAAGCACTAATAAAAATTTTGTGTACCCTGCAGTCAGTTTTAATTTCATGCTTTTTTCTGTTTTCTTTATACTGTGCTGCATTCACCATCCTGTGCTCTTTATTGGACATTGCCATTACCTCTTAAAACATCCACAGAGCTCCTCCCTCGCAGTGAAGGGGATTTTAGCCCACACGTGTCTAGATATCTGGGTGTGAGGAGGTTTCCGATGATGAAGCAGGCCACCTATGGTGGGTGAGGGAATTCGTAACTTAAAAGGATTACTCCTTTTACAGCTGGGCCTTTCCTTTCTTCTTTTTTTCTTTTCTTTTTTCCTGCTTCTGTTCCTGTTTGATTCTTCATTATAGACACAGGAGTGTTGCAGTGTTTTGATGAGATCATTAATAATATCACTGAACATGTCTAATAAAATTATTGATAAGAAAATGGCATGGCAAGGGCGCAAGTTATAGTTACTATAGGGTACGAGTTATAGTTACTTGAGATAACTCAAACTATAACGGCTGGGTTTTCTATGGTTTTGTGCGTATAAAATTTGAACCCAACTATGCTGTCCCTGTAACCTTTGTTTTTTAGTGAATTTCTAGTTTTTTTTAAAGTTAAGTAAGATGCCCATTGCAATGCATGGTGGTGGAGGGGTTGGATGCAGGGCCAGGTTTAGAATTGTGCTACCCCCACCCAAGCTTGCTGCTCCTGCCCCCCTCCTTGACATCCATTGTCAAAGTCCATGCCCCTGCTCCCTCATTATAGCCCTGTGTGGTCGTTGTTCTGCCACTGCCCTTCCCTGTTATCTTGCTGCCTCATCCACCTCCTCCCTACTCTCTCTTGTTCGAGTACATGTACCAGCCCCTTCCTTCTGCCCTGCATGGTCCGATGTGCTGCCACTGCCCTCCTCTTGGCTAAATGTGCCTGCCTACTCCTCCTGCCCTCTGTTGCCCAATTCTATGCCCCATTTTTGCCCTCCTGCTTAGCCTCTCTGTGCTTAGCTTGAAGTCCCTACCCTTTGTTCCCCTGCCCTCTGATGTCCGTGTGCATGCCCCTGATCCCTCCTTTTTGCCCACCATGTTTCATGGATCTGCCACTGCCCCTCCTATCTACTCTGAGTGTCCTGTTGAGCTGCCACTACCCTTCCTACCTGCCCAGTATGGTCAGATGGCTGCCACCAGTCCCTGCCACATCCACCCTGCCTGTTGGAGTTCCATGCCCTTATCCCTCTACTCCTGTCCTCCATGGTCCATTTTGCTGCCACTCCCTTCTGCCCTCCGTGCTCTGTTGTGCTGCAACTGCTCCTCCTGCCTGCCCTGTGAGCTCTGTTGTGAAGCCCCTTCCCTAGCCCTCGCTTGTCTGTGTCCAGTCCCTACCCTTCCCTTCTGTCCTCTGTGGTCCTTTGGGCATGCCCCCGCCCCCTCTTTCTTGCCCATCATGGCCATTGTGCTGCCACCAACACTTTTTTGCTGCCACAGCCCCTCCCACCTGCCCTGTGTGGTCAGCTTGCTGCCCCTGACCCCTTCCTACCTTCCTCTCGTTGTCTGCATCTATGCCATTATAGTCTCACTGTTGCCCTGCAGGGTGTGTTGTGAGTCAAGTGCTCATTCTGCCTACCCTCCATGGTCAGCTTACTGCTCCTGCCCCCTTGCCCTCTGCTCTCTGTTTTCCATAAGCAGGCCCTATCCGTTCCCTCCTGCCTTGTCTTGTCCATTGTCATTCCCCTGACTCCTCCCTCCTGCCCTTCATGGTCCGATGTGCTGAAACTGTTCCTCCTGTCTGAGCAGTGTGGTCAGCTTTCTGCCCTTGCCTCTTTTTTCCCTCTGCTCTTTGTTGTCCATGTGCATGGCCCTTTCCCCTACCTATTGAGTTCCATGGTCTGTTGTGATGCACTGACATCCTGCTTGCCATGTGCGGTGTATTGTGCTGCTGCCGTTGCCTGACATGTAAGGTCAGTTTGGTGCCCCTGCACATCTCACTCCTGCCCTCTGTTATCCAAGTTTATGTCCCTACCCCATTCCTCCTACCCTCCGTGATCCAATGTACCAAACTTGCCAATATTTTGAACTTGGTAAAAGGGTGATTTAAAAATAAAACTTTCCCCATTGACTTACATTGAAACTATAACTCGCACCCTCGCCATGCACAGTTGTCTCATCAATAAGTTTATTGCAAATGTTGCAATATGAAAGATGACAGAGAATATGTCATCAATGATATGATATGTGGAGTGATTAACAGGGCATGTCGAAGGCGTGAGTTATAGTTACTTAGGGGGCGAGTTTTAGTTACTTCAAAGAACTCTAACTATAACTGCTGAATTTCTATGGTTTTGTACCAGTAAATTCAGAACCTAACTATAATGTCCGAGTAACCTTTGTTTTTTTCAGTGAATTTATATGTTTTTTTAACTCATAATAATTTTCATTGCTATATGTGAATCCAACCACCACTGTGCACACCCTATAAGCACCTAACCTTGCAGCGTGCACTGCTTTCTCCTGTGCGCAGTAGGGTTTGTCTGCAAGGGCTGGCCTGCAGCCCGGCCCTGCGGCCAACCCTTCTAACCAGCTAACCCGATGTTATGCACAACCCTTTGCACATGCACAGCGGAAATTAGCTGCGGCCTCTGTAGGTGTGAAAATAGGTGTGAGAGGCAGTATCTGGGGGTAAGAGTGGTTGTCAGAGTGCCTTTTTAGGTGTGAGAGTGCGTACATCAGTGTGTTAGTGGGTACATCAGAATGTGCGCAGGTCGGTGAGCGGGTGAATCAGGGGGTGAGTGGGTATGTAAGTGGGTGTGTGACATTCTGAGTGGGTGTGTGAGTGAGTGCGTAACTGTCTGAGTGGGTCTGAGTGGGTGCATGAGAGTCTGACTGGAGCTGTGAGTGAGTGCATGAGGGTCTGAGTGTGTCTGTGAGTGGCTACATGAGTGTCTGAGTGGGTCTGTGAGTGGGTGCGTGAGGGTCTGAGTGGGTGTATGAGTCGGAGAATTGATTAGAAAGAGACAGAGAGAGAGAAAGAAAGTGAGAGGGAAAGAGATAGGTTTTAAGGCTTTGATGTCTGATTTACTTAGAATGAGTTATTTGTCTCCAATTAAAAAAAAAAGTGCCATGCAGCCCCTCTCATGAAGCCAATAATAGCCCTGGGGACAGTCACCCCCACGGCCAGCTCCTGCTATGTCCTGGGGTGCCCTACCCCAGGACATAGCTGTTTGCTCTCACTTGGCAGGAGCTCTAACAGCTCCCGCCAAGTCAGTGCAAGCAGTCTGCTTCTAGCGGGCGAGAGCTGTCAAAGTGCTCTCACCTGCTGGAAGCAGAGGTTTCATCTCTTTCCCTGCCTGCAAAGATTCAGGTAGGGAAAATGATAAAATGATTGGTTTGTACACAGAGATCTGCATGTTTAGAAGCTCCCTGTCTGCAAAAGCAATGCCGGCTTGCTCAGGAGATGGGGAGTCAGCTGGGACTTGAGGCTTCCCTACAGTACTATTGCACACTGGGTGCCCTAGAAGTGCACCCAGGACAGATGGCTAGGCCCCAGGGGATGGGGCCCCTGGGGCCACAATTGGCCTGGGAATGGGGGCATGTGGCCCCCTCCTCCATTTAATGAAGAGTGGGGCCCTGGAGATGGGATCCCAGGGCCAGGAATGGTGCAGAAAAGGGGCCACATGGCCCTCCTCCTCCATTTAAAGAAGGCCAGTCCCTAAGGGGTGGGGTCCCCAGGACCAAGATCAGCCCAGAGAGGAGGCCGCGAGGCTCCCCTCCTGCATTTAATAAAGCCCCGGGGGCTGGGATCGACCTGTTGAGGGCAGCCACATGACCCCCCTCCTGGACACTGGCCATGTACCCAATGAGGGGTCACTTGGTATCTAACCAGTAGAAAGTACTCCAGTTGGATAGAGATTTTGTGCAAAACTGTGGACTCTTGTTAGATAAACAGGTAGGTGAGCTTCCATTCTGGCCATGATGCGCATTTCACAGAAATAAAATCTCAACAGGAAGAACTTACAAATATAAACGTAACAGGTGCCTCAGTTGAAGCTCCACTTCTGGAAAGGACAAATTATCCTAGTTCCTGGGCTTTGCAAAGGGAAAGCAAGTGTGCTTAGTCTGTGATTCTATTTTGAAAAACGATCTGTAATCCTTTATGGAGATGAATGCATCTTTGATCTGGTGGAGCGCAATCTGTATGTGAATGTGACGAGGGGGTCCTTTAATGTCCTCTCCTGGTGAGAGTAGAGTCCATGGTTCTCCCTTTAAATTGCTACAAGTATGCAAATATGCAATTCACCTTAGAGTTCCACCCACTTGGCCCCAACCCATCCACCTTAGTAGTACGCAGAGGTCTTCCTGCCTTTTGCCAGGATGATGGATAGCTTTCCAAAGGGACCCCAGTGTGTTTCTCACTGATTTTGGTGGCAAGTTCTTGATGCCAAGAAAGATGATGATATTACCATGAAGCAAAGAAACATACACGTTATATAGCCAAGAGGGAGGTCCCAGGTTTGGTGGAGATTTATTTATTTGTAGTCTTGTTGGCCTCTATATAGAAGGATTCATGTTATCACAGAATTGCCAAACGCACACAAGGTCACTGGAGACATTTCCTCATGGGCCATGACGCAGCTCCATTGTAGAATACACACTGGACATTTGCCTAACGGGGTAGCACTTACTAACTAACCAATAGAAAGTACTTCAGTTTGGTAGACATCCTGTGCAAAACTGTGGACTCTTGTTGGAGAAACGGTCAGGTGCAGTTCGTGTGTGGCCAAGTCACTCACGCAGCTACTGACACACCCATACAGACACTCACACACCCACTCACAGATGCATTGAGACACTCACTTGGACACTCATGCACCTACTCACAGACCCACTCAGAGACTCATGTATTCAAACACAGACACTCATGCACGCACTCACAGACCTATTAAGACACTTAAGCATCTACTCACAGTCCCACTCAGACATTCACACACCCACTCACAGACCCTCTCAGACATTCATGCACCCCCTCACAGACCCACTAAGGCTCACGCACCCACTCACAGACCCACTCACAGACCCACTCAGAGACTCATGCACTCACTCACAGACCCACTCAGAAACTCATGCACTCACCCGCAGATGCACTCAGAGACTTTTGTACCCCTTCAGAGACCTACTTAGTTACTCACGCACTCACAGATCCACTTAGACATTCACTCACGCACTGACAGACCCACTCAGAGACTGATGCAGCCACTGACAGACCTACTTAGACACTCCCACAGCCACTGACAGACCCACTCAGACACTTTCATACCCACTCACAGACCTACTGAGACACTTATGCACTCACTCACACACTCACTGTCATATGTTAGAGGTTACAGTTAGGATTTTTTTTTTAAAACCTTAGAAATTCACTTAAAAAATGAAGGTTGCAGGGGCGGTACAGTTTGGAAACAACATTAAAAAACCCTTAGAAATTTACTGAAAAAAACAAAGGTTACAGGGATGTTATAGTTAGGAAACAGAATTTTTAAAAACTTAGAAATTGAGTGAGTGAGTGCCTGCATGATTGAGTGAGTGAGTGAGTGGGTGGGTGTGTGAGTGGCTCTATGGATGAGTGAATGGTTGTGGGAGTACTTGTAGGGGGTCACCCCTGGGTCAACAATAGTCCTCCTGCAAGAACTCCCATAGACCCTTGTGTGATCCATTCTTGTCTCAGGCACTTGCCCAGGCACACTAGTGGGGTAGTGTTTTATCGGGACAAGTGAGGGAACACTGGGTGGTAGGACGTTTGTGTATCCCTGCATATTGCTGTAGTTTACGTCACTGAAATGCAAGAAAAAATAGTATTTTTATTCAACGTTTCAGTTTTGCAGGGTATTCTGGGTAGGAAAACTTTGGGGGGTCCACACAAGCAACACCTCCCTAAATTCCCCTTGGTGTCTACTTTTCAGAAATGTCTGGGTTTGATAGCCATCTCTACATGGTTGCAGACCCCAGGGCTAATTAGTATACCTACAATAGTTATCATGATAGCCACAATTAATTTTGGGCCATTTCCTGTCGTGGGCACTTGGCCCACCTACACAAGTAGAATTTTTATCAAGAGACCTGGGGGAACGATGAGTGGTAGGAAATTTGTGCCGACCAGTGATCCCACAATTTTCACCCAGAAAAATGTATGGAAAATGTGGCTCTTTAGTTAAATTTGAGGTTTGCAGGGCATTCTGCGTAAGAAAACTTTGGGGGAGCAACACAAGCCACACCACCCTGGACTCTCCCGGGTGTCTAGTTTTCAGAAATGTCTTGGTATAGTAGGTTTCTTTTGGTGGCTGCCGAGCACGGGACCAAAAACGAAGGTGCCCCCCTTGCAAAACCAGGTTGTTTTGTGAGAGATAATTTTGATGTCTCCACAATACTTTTGGGCCCGTACATGTCGCGGACACTTGGCCCACCCACACAAGTGAGGTCCTATTTTACTCAAGAGCCTTGGTGGAACACTCAGTGATAGGAAATGTGTGGCTACCTGCATATTCCAGAAATTGTCCTTACAGAAATGCAAGGAAATGTTTTTTTTAGGCAAAGTTTGAGCTTTGCAGGGGAATCCTAGGTAAAACAACATGGTGACAGCCATGCAAGTCAGCCTATCCTACATACCCCTAGGTGTCTAGTTTTGAAAAATGTACAGGTTGGCTATGTTCTCCCTAGGAAGTTTGTGGTACCCTGCAGACTCCAGAACTTTGCATCACAGAAATGTGAGGAAAATGTGTTTGCTTTTGTGAAAGTTTGAGGCTTGCAAAGGATTTTGGGTAACAAAATGTTGTGAGAGACACACAAGTCAGCCCAGCTTGGATACCGCTAGGTGTTTAGTTTAAAACATGAGCTATTCACATTGGAAAAAGGGTCAGTTGTGGGTGGAAAAAATGTGCTGCATCCATGTTGCATTTTGGGCCGTTTTCCTGTTGCGAGCACAAGGCATACCTACACAAGCGAGATACCATTGTTATCAGGAGACATATGGGAATGTCGTGTGGAAAGAAGTTTGTGGCTCCCCACAAATTCCAGTACTTTCCATCACAGAAATATGAGGAAATAATTCTTTTTGCTCCACGTTTGTGGTTTAAAAGGGATTCTGGGTGAAAAACGTGATGAAAGCCACACAAGTCAGCCCACTCTGAATACAACAAGGTGTCTAGTTTTTAACAATGTACAGGTTGGCTAAGTTTCCTTAGGCGTTGGCTGAGCTAGGGTCCAAAATGTCAAGCTACCCTCATTTAAATAAAAGGGCCAGTTTCGGTGGAAAAATGCGCTGCATGCAGGTTGTGTTTTGGGCAAGTTTCCTGTCATGGGCACTAGGTCTACCCACACAAGTGAGGTACTATTTGTATCAGGAGACCTGGAGGAATGCTGAGTGGAAGGAAGTTTGTGGATCCTGTCAGGAATATAAACTTGCTCAGAGGTCCTGAAAGAAATGCATCAGAAAATGGCCCGGGGCCAAGAAGTACACCCATTGGAAATTTCAAATACCTTTCACCTGTTTTCTTCTTTGCCATCTCCTGAAGAGACAGAGCAGTCTAAACATTGCGGGAATCCTACATGGCCTGTGCAACTCTTTGTTGGGTCAGCGTACTACTCCTCATCTTGACTATGAGCTCTCTTCCAGGTCTCATAACGCCTGCGTGAAGCTCGTGTGGAGCATTTTAACTGGAATCTGGTTTTCTCCTTGTATTTTTCCATTTCTCCATAACACTGGTCCAAGCACTTATGAGTGTAATTTATCTAGAGGCTCCTTTTGAGGAAAATTCAAGGTTGTGGAATTCTAAGTCGACTAAAAACATTCCAATGAAAGAATTGCAGTTCACTAAGTAAGATTTTATCTCCTGACGTTGATTGACAAATAAGTTACCAGCATAAAGACATTAATAAGGATTGGAACTCTTATGGTAATTTCTGAAGTCTACAATTGGCCTAGCAACATAAACTGTACTAGAGGAAAAAGAAAGGTCAAAAGACAGTGTAACATCTACTAAACAGGAGAGGGGCTAGTCCTTGAAAGTTTATATATATATAACATTTCCAACAACATGAAGTGAATAGTTGGAAAATGTTACGATATTATGGAATAGACCACATTCCTGAACATGAGAGAGGTGGAGATAGAGTAAAAAAACTCAGACAACTTGAATCAAAATACACTATTTTAATGAGGACAAAGAGCCCTTTGGGACTGAATAATGATGAGGAGCTTTATGTTCATCTTTAAGTCTTGGATATTTGTAATTAGAACTTTATTGATGCCTTTATGAAATTTAAAAGTTCAATTTAAGATAAATGTAAAATGACAAATTGACATATTTTTGTATGTAATGTTGGTAAAACATAATTTGTGTTACAACCATTGTGGTGAATCTTTAGAAGTAATTATAATTATTATATGTATAATGAGTATCTATTCTTTTTGCCAAGTTTCCAAATGAAATACGTGATGGTTATTAATTTAATGTTAATGATGAATAATACCTTCCTCTAATATACCTTGTCTGGATATTTATGCTATCAATTTCAATTCATTAATTTTTAAGAAAGTTTTCAACAATCTTTTAGGTATATTATAAATCTTATGTTATACATAAAAAACTATTTAGACTATAATGCATTGCAATGATTTTGGGAATTAACCACTATAAATAGAGATAATAGAGGAAGGACTGCAAAACCAGGAAGAAGACTGTTAAGTCGAAACACGCTGTTTTCTCCTTTTTTGCATCAAATAAACCTGATAAACTGTGTGGAGCTGAACGGAGTGTGCAGCATATATATTTTTTGTTTACAATATATATATATATATATATATATATATATATATATATATATATATATATATGTATATATATATATATATATATATATATATATTATTTTTTTTGTATGTCCAAACCAGTTATAGTATTGTCATGAAAGAAGTCACTGTTATCTTTTAGGTGTTTGTCATTTTGAGTAACACTTCCTAAAGATTAACTCACACAACAAGAATAGTGAACAATGTTGAAGGGCAGTGCCAGGAACTTCAAGTCAGTCTCTCTTCTTTCTCCCCCATTGCCCTTCCCTTTGGGGAATACTGCCAATAGGAATTATACTGGTTCTTGGGAGTATACATTGGTGGGCACTGGGAAAAGTTATTCTGCTCCAGTGCAACCTATTGGCACCAGGATAGTGGCTTGACAGATTGAAGTGCCTACCAACGTCAGCCAGAGCAAAATGGCAAAAGGCCTAAAGTAAAAGGGGTTAGCTGTCATTTTAGAAAATTTGCAAAGACAATTAAATATCACTATAGAAGAAAACTAGAGTCTAAGAGAAATGGCCAAGAGGTCTCATCAGGAGTCCCAATATTTGCTCCAGAGAACAGATGAATTACTGTCAGGTCCCTCTAATGTTCCTTAAGAGAATAAGACAGTGTAGGAGGCTGGCCTCGTTTGTAGTGGGTACCTATGCTACTTGCACCTTATACCAGGTCCATTTATCCCTTATTAGTGTAGTGGAAGCAGTGTCTAGAAGCCAGGCTCTCTAGAGGTAGCTGTGGATGAGCAGCCATGGCTTATCTAGGAGACATGCAAAGCTCATGCAATACCACTGTAGTCACACAGTACTCACACACATGAAAGAAAATACCCAGTGTTACAAAAATAAAGGTACTTTCTTTTGGTGACACAAATACCAAAGATACTCTAGAGACTATGCTCCCTTAGAAGATAAGTAATACACAAAATATATACACTATTATGCAGGAACAGGTGTAAAAACAGTTAGAAAACAGTGCAATTAGTGAAAATCACTATAGTTGAAATGGGCCGAGGGGGAACACAAACCATATACTAAGAAAGTGGAATACAAAAGTCGGTCTCCCACCTAGGCAAATGTAGTGTGTAGAGGGGAGCTGGGAGTATTAGAAAACCCAAGGGTAAGTACTAGAGCCCAGGAAAGCCTAAGTAAATTACAGTAACTTTCCCAGAACATACACAGAAACTAAAAGAAGAATTATGCAAGACACAGAAGAGACTGCAAGACACCAACAGTGGATTCCTCCAAGTAGCACAGAAGAGCCCACGGAGAACAGGAGCCCCTGCTAGCCCAGATGAAGGGTGAAAAGAAGAACCACCAGTGAAGAAGAACAGTCAGGTTTGCACACAAGAAGACAGAGTCAGGTTCCTGGTTGGTGCAAGTGATGTCCCACGCCGGATGGAGGATTGCAGTCTGGTTTGCGTCACTGGAGTTTACCAACAAGCCTTGGCACATGCAAAGCTTGCGGTTAGCGGAAAATTGTGCTGCCTGGAACCAGTAAGAACCAGGTGGACTCTACCTAGGAGGAGGAGTCAGAGGGGGCTCTCAGCAACTCAGAGAGCCCACAGAAGGCCAGGCAGCGTGCACAGGAGTCCCACAGCATGGGGACAAAGTAGGTGCAAAACAGGCCCACGCAGCACTACAACAAAGGCTCCCACTTAGGAAGCTGTGCGTCACAGGGTAAGAGTGCTCGGGGTCGGAGCTGCAAGATGCACAAAGAACTTTGTGGAAGGATGCCAACAAACCTTGGCAGCTGCAAAACATGCGGTGCACAGGAGCACTGTCTTGCGTGGGGACTCAAGCTCTTACCTTTACCAAATTTAGACAGTAGGACGTCAGGACCAGCGGAACCACTTCAGTCCACCACCTGTGATGCAGGATTCATGTAGCTCAGCAGGAGAGGGGATCCATGCAGCTGGTCATCATTACAGTCGGTGCCTGCTGAAGCAGGGGAGTGACTCCTTCACCCCAAGGGAGATTCCTTCGCTCTTCTGGTGCAGGCTGAAGACGGGCTGTGCGCAGAGGATTCACGACTGGGAAGCAGTTGCTGGCAGGAGCTGATGATACAATGTTGCAGAAGGTGTCTTGCTTCTTTGTTACAGTTTGTAGAGTTCCTGGAGGGTCTAGTACACGCATAAAATGGCATCCACGCACTCACGAAGTCCGGGAAAATGGTCCTGAAGGTCGTGGGGGCACCTCTGCTAGTGCAGGGGTGCCCTCACACACAGGTACTTTGCATTCTGCCCTCAAGGCTGGAGGACGTGATATAGAGGTGACTTATAAGTGCCCTAGTGCAGTGTAAATGGCAGTGAATGGGTGCTTGCACCTTTTCACGCAGGCTGCAATGGCAGTCCTGTAGAAGCCTTTGTCTGGGATCCCTATGGGTGGCAAAATATATACAGCAGCCCATAGGGATCCCCTGGAACCCCAATGCCCTGGATACCTAGTTACCATATACTAGGGACTTATACCAGGGCACCAGTGTGCCAACTGGGGGTCAAATACGGTGTTACCAAATTTATAGGAGAGAGAGGATAATCACTGGGGTCCTAGTTAGCAGGATCCCAGTGAACACAATCAAGCACACTGACATCAGGCAGAAAATGGGGGTAACCATGCCAAGAAAGAGAGTACTTTCCTACAGACAGGGGTTCCTATCCCTTCCACTTCAGAACTATCCACTCAGATCATTCATGCAGTCTTTCCAATAGTTCCGTTAGCCCCCCTAGAGCATTTTGGTAGGGATCCCCACAAACCACAGATATTCCTGACACAATGTCCTTTACATTTCTATGTGTTGGCCTGTAATTTTCTGCAGAGAACCAATCTAGAGTGGTGTTCATTTTGTCTTATCTGACTGGTGATGCGGCCGCTTCGTCAATGACTATGGTAACTCCTAATGATCCCATTAAATATGACTTTGAGAAATTTAAGACAGATTTCTTATGAATCGTCGACAGAAGAGCAGTGAATTATGCCTCAGACAATGAACTATTAGACCTGAAACACGGAAACAAAGACTTAGGGGGTCATTACAACCCTGGCGGTCAAAGACCGCCAGGGCTTTTTCGACGGAAGCACCGCCAACAGGCTGGCGGTGCTTCCCATGGTATTACGACTGCTGCTTCAGTCCCGGCGGCTTTAATCCGCCAGGGCAGCGCTGCTTGCAGCTCTGCCCAGGGGATTATGAGTCCCCCTACCGCCAGCCTTCAAACTGCCAGGAAAAGGCTGGGGGTACGGGGAGTCGCGGGGCCCCTGGGGGCCCCTGCACTGCCCATGCCACTGGCATGGGCAGTTTAGGGGTCCCCTGACACGGACCATGCAGCTTTTCACTGTCTGCTATGCAACTGCACCCGTCGCACACCCGCAACACCGCCGGCTCCATTTGGAGCCGGCTGCTGTGTTGCGGCCGTGTTCCCCGCTGGGCCGGCAGGCGGAAACCAGGTTTCCGTCCACCAGCCCAGCGGGGATATAAAAATGACCGCGGCGGGAGTGCGGCTGCATTGGCAGCCGCCCGGCAGTCCAACCTTGGCTGCCGCCCGCCAAGGTTGTAATGAGGGCCTTAATTTTTTATTTGGCCTAAATAAACAAATCAGCAGTGGAAACCAATTGGCCAGAATCCGAAAGAGTGGCGATATTCTATAGAGGTTTGAAGGACGAACTCTAAGACACTTTAGTGCAGATACCCAACCAATCCACAGAATTCTTAGGACTCATTGATTTGGTTTCAGATGGACCAAAGACTAAATGAAAGCAAAACAGAAAGAAAGAAGAATTTCCAAAATGTCCCTCAATGTTTTTAAAGGGTTAGGTCAGAAGTTAGCAAGTCAGTAGACCTTAACCAGGGCAAAGATCCAATGCTAACAGGAAGCATTTGAGGGCCATTGTCCAAGGAAGAGAAGTGAAAATGAAGGTTGAGCAACCGTTGTACGTACTGTGGAAATGCATGGCATTTTTGTGAAGGAACATCTAAAAAAAACAAAGGTGAACCAACTGCTAAAAGAGAAACCCCCATCAGTAAAAGGAGTTGCTCTGATGTGAGTAAGCAAACAAAGGACAACTCTAGTTTCTCAGCAATTATCTAACATTCTACACAGACAGCAGTTCCATATCTCACAGTGTCTCTAACTGCAAGATTCAATCAAAAGAAGATCTAAGGTGTTCCGGTAATGATTGATTCAGGGCAACTGGAGGTTTCTGTGATGTCAAATATGCCAAGGAAATAGTTATTTGTGCTGTTAAGAAGGAGGTTTATGAGATCGTCCATGTGGTAGATGGCACTGATCTATCCTCTGGCCCCCTTACACATAAGATGGAGCCAATTGAACACACTGGATTTAACGGTCATTTTGAAGGGATACAATTTAGTCAAATTTATGCCTCACAAGCTCCAGCTAATTTTGGGGGTTGCTTTGGGTCACCAAACACAACCCAACTGTTGATTGGAAGAAAACAACTATAATGATGTACTCAAGTTATTGTCAAGAAAATTGCTTTAAAAGAATCTAGACGAGGAGACATCAGTCCCAAAGTACCTTAGCTCAATCATCTCAAACTATAAGTTTAGTGGCCACTTGTGAGATTCCTAATGGGTACCACGAGTTTGTGACTGTGTTTAATGAAAAAGAAGCAGATAAACTCCCACCACATAAAATTGTAAGATTGATCTTGAACCCGGGGCACATTTGCCCTGCAGTAGAGTTTACACATTGACTGTGATTGGACCGAAAACCAATATCTCAAGGAATACTTGGCTAAATACTTGGCTAATGGGTTCAATTGAGCTTCCCAATCACCTGTTTCTTATTAATTATTTTTGTTCACTATTTTTGTTCACTAAAAGAACAGGAACCTCAGAACCTGTTTTGATTACAGAGCTTTGAATCAAGTTACAATCAGGAATAGGTACCCTCTGCCATTGATATTAGTCTTGTTGGACCAAGTTAAAGGAGCTAAAATGTACACCAAACTAGATCTTCACAGAGCAGATCCCTTAATGAGGATCGTTGAAGGAGACGAGTGGAAGACAGACTTTCAACATTTTGCAAATGATGTTTTGAGAGAGTTCCTAGATAGAGTGGCTGTGGTCAACATTAATGATATTTTTATCTTCTCAGAGAACAAAAAGAATACGCAGAACACATTAAGGCCATCCTTCAAAGGTTGCAAGAACATTAGCTGTATGTAAAGCTGGAGAAGTGTGCCTTCAATATGGAAGGGGTGGAATTCTTAGGATTCATTCTTTCTCCAAAAGAAGTCTCCATGGGTTCTTCCAAAGTCAAAGTCATTTGTGAATGGCCATCTTCAAAGTCAGTGATGGAAGTGCAAAAGCTTAATTGGGGTTGCAAATTTTTATTAGCGCTTCATTAATGGTTTCTGCCAAAATGTTGTTCCTCTAACCCGAATGCTGCAGAAAGGAGTGCATTTTTCTTGGACCCCAGAAGCAGAAGAGGCCTTTAACTTCCTCAAGGCAGTTTTCACTACAGCTCCAATTTTGTTGCATCCCAACTCGGAAGCATCTTTTATGAAGAAACCAAAGCTTCAGAACTATCCATCAGAGTAATTTAATCTCAACAGCACAAGACCACAGGTTAACTTGAACCGATGGCATTTCACTCTAGAAAACAGACACCCCCTTTAATCATCTATTCCATTAAGGATAAAGAGCTCCTAGCTGTGAAAGACACCTTTCACAACAAGTAGTGGGAGCACTATTTGTTGAGGGCCCAGCATGTAGTGACTGTGTGCACAGGTCACAAAAATTTACAGTATTTGTAATCCTCCAAAATCCTGACCCCCCAGAGAATTAAGATGGTTTTTAGATTTTGCAGATTTCAATTTTGGGTTTACCTATCGTCCTGGTTCATCCAACGGAAATGCAGATGCTCTTTAGAGACTAAGCTTCAAAATCAACACAGATGTCAGAAACCTCACAAATCATCCCAGGTGAAAGATGTGCATGTGCTATTGAATATTCAAAATTCGAACGAGAGGTACAAGAGTCTCTATCGTCAGAAGCCATGAAAAGATGGGACGAAGAGGATCCTGAAAGGGAAATAAGAAATTAACTTGTGTACTTCAAGAAAGCCTTATATCTACCCAAAAGGAAACTGAAAGAGTTGGCCCTACAGACTCTTCATGACAACCCATTGGCTGGAGACAAGGAAATCCAAAAGACTTTGCAGCTAATCAAGAGACATTTTTGGTGGCCAGACAAGATGAGACAATACGTTCAAACCTGTGAGAGTTATGTGAAGGGGAAGGTCAACCAGCAGACTTCTCAGGGGCTTTTGCAGTCATTGCCTTCTGTTCTGCTAAAGAGGCAACCCTCCAATAGGAGGTAAGTAACACACTTGATATGTGCACTAGTTATCAGAAATAGGCATACAAAGCAGTAGAAAACAGTGCAATAGCAATAAGCAATAGTGACCCTAGACGGAGCCCAAACCATATACTAAAAACATGGAATGCAATTGCAGGACCCTCACCTAGGTAAGTGGAATGTGTTGAAGGGAGCTGGAGGAACTAGGAAACTCTAAAGGTAAGTACCACAGTGACCCCTAGGGACCAGGAAGAAAGGAGTAAGTTACTGGATTTCCCCCCAACCACCCAAAAGAACGAAAATGAACATAATACAACACCTAGCCAAGACTGCAAGAAACCAGCGGTGGATTCCTGAAGCGGAAGACCTGTGTAAGAAGGGGACTAAGTCCAGGAGTCACAGAAGTGCCCGGTGGGGGCAGCAGACACTACCCACCCTATGTTCGGGGTTACCATTATGTAGCTGGACATAGTTAGTGATCTATATCCAGTACACGCATAAAATGGTGTCCCCTCACTCGTGAAGTCCAGGAAAATAGAGCTGGAGGTTGTGCAGGGGTGCCCTCTCACAGAGGTACTTTCACCCTGCCCTCTGGACTAGGAGGGCGTACCACAGGGGTGACTTACAGTGACCTGTAGTGAAAAGGTGCATGAACCTTTTCATGCAGGATGCAATAACTCTGTTTCACACACACTGAAGGTACCCTAAGTACCATTATAGAGAGACGTCCCTGGCCTTAGGGACAATCCTCCTCAGCTGAATAGGGAATACCTATCTAGGCTGTAGGTTGCTCAAGCTTGAACCTTAAAAGGATTTTCCACCACTGGTGTTCCCAAGTCTGATACCTATTTTTTAATATGGTAAACGTAATGAGTATTTGGGAAAACTGCCGACATCCTCTCACGCAGTTTCTTTTAGCTAATGACTTAACAGAAGAAGAGGGGGAAGTTACGTTCATTGTAGAAGCCCAAAACGCATATAAAACAGAAATATTTTACTCTTGGGTCACCTTCCCTGAAACAGATGCAAATACACGTTTCACACATACACAATAGCCAATGTACTACAACAGTACTGAGCTTATTAATACTTAGAAATACTTCTCTCTTCTCAAGAACATCAAAACTTGTGCAATGGCGCCATTCCACATGTATTACAGTGAGATTAGGTCCTTTGAGTAATGATGGACTGAAGCGGCCCACACTTGGCACGTACACACCACATCCCAATGTGTAGGCTATATCAGTAGCTGAATTCCGCACACTTTTCAATAAGCTATTAGAAATATATACAATCCAAAAATTGTAATACAATTCATAATGTGAAGGTTGCTCCAGCTGTTCAGCAACTGTCCGTTACAGGAATGAATCCTCAAACAGTCCACTCAATAATGGGAAAGCACCCACGTTGCGGGAGAAGATTCTGTTCTGGATTGCTCGAAAAACAAATCAGCTGGAAGCAGTGTTTTCCCAGATGGGACCCCAAATCAAACAGAATTCTCACAATGGGCTTGCCATTTGGTATGGTTCCCTCAATAGAGGACGGTAACAATTGAGGTACAGTCTTTGCCGCAATTTAGACTACCACACATGGTACCCCGACACTTGCCAATTTACCTGAAGTGTTAAAACAAATTCAAAATGAACTCAGGGCAGCCCCAGTCTTGGACTTGAGGATGAAACTGGTGCACAATTGTTACACAGTGTTCTCAGTTATTTTAAGCAACATTAAAGGGGAAGCGGCAGCGCTGGACATTCGCCAACAGCTCCTGGAGATTCCTCAACAGGAACAGGAGCGCAAGCTGGCAAAAGATTATCTCCGAAACCTATACTAGTATAGGACGAGAAATTCTGGGGGTCAGACCAACTAAACCACAAATTCAGAGTACCACCCCTAAGAAAGGTACTAAACAGCACAAGAGGGTTCTAAAAAATGCTAAGAGAAACAAAAACAAAACAAAGACAGAAGAAATCAAAGAGGAGAATCTCAACAACGTAGAACTCCGAAAGAAGATATAGGTGGTGATTTCGACATTGACGGTAAAAACCGTTTACCGCCACGCTGACGGCTGCCAACATACCGCTGCGGTGGTGAATATCCGTTCGGCATATTATGACACACCCACACTAAACCAACAGAATACAGCCACATACACAAATCCGCCTGCCCAAAGATCAGTGGTAAACTGTCAGTACCACTACCCATACCGTTATCCAACAGAACAACGGCCAGCACATCATGACTAACAAATCACAACAGCAGACATTCAACGGCGGTAAACCATTGGTGGTACACGCCGCTGCGCTCAGAATGGACACCCAAATGCTAAACTAAACAACATTGGCCAATTAAAACAACACACACCTGACACCTATACACACACCACACCCATCCACTCACACTATTATAAAACACACGCCCACATTACCCACAACCCTTTACGAATACAAATCATTGCCAGCAGACAGACATCAAGGCCACTGCAACAAATACACACACACCCATACATCCCTCACACACTCCACTATGCACACCCACACACTTACACACACCATACAACACTCATGGCCCCACAAAGGCACCCCGTTTCACAGGTGAGGTGGAGGAAATAGTCAGTGTAGAGCCACAGGTGTTTGGAGCACAGGTACAGCAGATATCCATTGCAAGGAAGAAGGAGCTATAGCAGAGAATCATGGAGAGGGTGAATTCCATGGGATAGCATCCAAAAACAAGGGACAACATCAGGAAGAGTTGGAACGACCTACGGGGGAAGGTACGTTCCATGGCAGCAGGGCACCAGCTTGCCATAGAAAGAACTGACAGTGGACCCCGACCTCTTCCCCCACAGCTCACAGAATGGGAGGAGCAAGTTTTGGCACTACTCCATCCTGAGGGACTCGCTGGAGTAGCAGGAGGACTGGACACTGGTAAGTCAACATTTACCACTTATCACCCCCCATATCTGCATGCCATCACACCCCTTCGCCCTCACTCGCATCACTCTGCTCCATCCCACACACTGCACCTACACATATGACTAACCACAATGCCAAGCCCTGTATGCCATACCAATGCATGGACATCCCTCCCAGCCCTGCATGGACACTCATCACCAAAGCCTGCACAGCATCGGGGAACTAACCATCCCACAATATATCACCATACACAATCAAAGGTAGCAGGGCAAAAGCAACCACAGAGGGGAAGATAGGGATGTACAACATGTCACAGGCATGAAGCATAATACATCACTTACATCCCCACAGGTGCCCCAGCCAATCTCAGTGAAGAGGAGGTGCCAAGAGTATCCAGTCCTCCAACAGAAGATGCCCCCAGTGATGACAGTAACTCTGGACTCCAGGATCTGGATCAACAACCTGGCCCGTCAGGGACCACTGGTCAGTCGGTCACCACACCGCACTCACAGTCCTCCAATCAGTTACCAACACCACACCACAGCACTCCCCCAGCGTACCCACACCTCTGTCCCTAGGACACGTCAATCAGCAGTGTGCCCACCGGTACAGGGACCCCAGTCCACACCTCATACCCAGGACATTCAGGGACCTGGGGTCAGAGGCAGTGGGCACACCGTTCAGGGGACATGGGCACACGGCAATGGGCACACGGCAATGGGGACACTGGGATGACCGCCGTGTGCCCAGGGAACCAACTCTCCAGGAGGCACTCACCAATGTCCTGGGGGCCTACCAAAAATCCCAGGACACGATGGGCCAGATCCTGAACAACATGCAGGAGAACAAGTGCTGCAGGAGGAACACCATCAGGAGATCAGGGAGGACTTGCAGGCCCTCAACACCATCATGATCTCCATAGCATGGGTGCTGGCAGACATGGTCAAAATCATGAGGGAATGGACTGCACAGCAGCGGGCCCCTACCACTAGCCAGTCTATTGACCAGCCCACCACTTCCCCTGCATCTAGTGGGCAGGAGGCCCTGCCACAAGACCCACAGGCCACCATCACCCCTCCCCCTGCAAAAGGTGAACTATCCGGTAAACATTCCCTGGTGAACCAGGCAGAAGCCAGAGACACTTGCCAAGACCAAGACCACCGCCAGGAAATTAGACTCTCCCGATTGTCCCCCTTGTGTCCCATCCTGTCACCTTGTCCACTTTGAACTGCCATTGCTCCCTTTCCTGTGGCCCCTTGGACACTGGACCTGTGCTACAAACAGACTGGAATAATACCCTGGACTTTCCTCCACCATCACCCCATTCCATTGCACTTTACCCTCAATTTTATAGCACTACAATAAACACCCTTGAACACAATTTTGAGTAACACTGTTTTATGTGTTTTAAATGTGCATTTGTGGGAACAGTCACATTGAGTGCAAATTATCTGAATACAGTGATAGCTAACAAATAATGACCTGAAACTGTCTGTAGTGATCACATCAGGACAATGATGTCATATCACCAACATCTGGAAAATGGGAAGTTGAGATGCAAAGGAAGTGAATGCCATCATGCCACAGGCACACAGATAAATCAATAGTCAGAGTAATGGTCAGTTCCACTGTCTCACCTGTTTGTCATTAAAAGTATTGTCGTATAGCTGATGTTCTGTTGTCCTCGTCCTCATCCTCTGCCTCCTCATCTTCACTGTCCTCGGGGTCCACTGCTGCCACAGGGTCATCTCCAGTCCCCTCCTCCTGAAGAAAAGGCACATGTCATCTGAGGGCCAGGTTGTGCAACATGCAGCATGCCACTACTTTCTGGCAGACCTTTCTGGGTGAGTAGCACAGGGTGCCACCTGTCACATGGAGGCACCTCAACCTGGCCTTCAGGAGGCCGAAAGTCCGCTCGATTATTCTCACGCTAGGTCTGGGTAGCCACAGTCACCTGCAGGTATTGAGGGACAACATTGAGCCTTACACAGTGCTATGGGGATAACACTTGAAGGCATACAGTGACATACAGTGGGTGGGGCATCTGAATCACCTATTAGCCACACCCTGTGCCTCTGTAGTTGGACCATCACATTTGGGATGCTGCTATTTCTCAGGACGAAAGCGTAATGCACTGACCCAGGATACTTGGCAGTGACGTGGCAGATGTACTGGTCTGCCAGGTATACCATTTGCGCATTCAATGAGTGAAAACTCTTATGATTCCTGAACACCTGTTCATTTTGGCGGGAGGGACTAACGGAATATGTGTACAGTCAATCGCATCAATTATATTGGGGATATGGCCCATTGCATAGAATTCTGCCTTTACAGTGGCCAAATCTTCCACCTGGGGGAAAGCAATGTAGCTGCACATGTTTTTCACCAGGACAGACAAGACCCTTGCCAGCACAATAGAAAACACTGGCTGTGACATTCCAGCTGCCAAGCCCACTGTCACTTGGAAAGAACCAGTTGCCAGGAAATGGAGCACTGAGAGCACTTGCACAAGAGGAGGGATCCCAGTGGGATGACTTATAGCTGATATCAGGTCAGGCTTCAATTGGGCACGTAGCTCTGTGATTGTGCCCTGTGCATTCTATAAGTCAGCATAATGTGGCTGTCCTCCAGTGTAGTCAGGTCCACAAGGGGTCTGTACACGCAGGTTTTCCTTCTCCTCCCATTCATCCACAGCAGTAGGTATCTAAGGGACACAAGAGTGAGTAGGCTGTTACAATTTGAACAATGAAACCACAACCTCAATGTACATATTGCATTTACGTGATGGGACAGGGGGAATGACAAGGTATGTGCAAATCTAGGCAGTGACGCAGTAAGCGTTAATCTGATGGTTGTCCATCACCATGACATGGCAACCGCCTATCCTGTATGTAGGGACAGGTGAAAGTGAGGTAACTCCGCCGACGTTGGGCGTCGTGGAGGAAGGCGGTCTTACACCGCCATGCAATTCCTCATTGGATAATACGGGGCTCTATGGAGTACAGTGGCCAATGGGGATCTGCGCTGGTGGTGTACACCGCTGCGGACGTGACCGCCATTTTCTATCTGATTCCTCACTTGTTTCCTGACCTTCAACAGGAGAAAAACTACACTGCAAGTGCTGCTGTGACCTGTGTATGGAACCTACCATGGCCGGTGTGACCAGGGAAAGGGCCCCTGCCTTCACTTTGGAGGAGTTGGAGCAATTGGTGGATGGGGTCCTACCCCAGTAGGGACTGCTGCACGGGCCTCCAAACCAACAGGTGAATACACCTTGGGCACAATGCATGTGTGAAGGATGCATGGAGATGTGTGTGCAAGCATTGTGTCATGAGGGGGTGATGTCATCTGGTGGTGTACATGGTGTGCGTCGGCTGATGTGTGTGCCAATGTTGAAGGAAACAGGATTGGTGGGCCATATGTGTGACGGCTGGATTGAATGTGTAATGCAGTCCTCCCATGTGCATCGCCTCTGCAGGTCAGTGCCCATCAGAAGAAGGGATTATGGCGTGCCACCGCCAAGGAAGGGCGGACGCTGGGGGTCTATGGCAGGCAGAACAACCGCTGTCTGAAACAGTGGGAGGACCTGAGATGCTGGGCATGGAAGACCGCAGAGGCCCAGCTGAGGATGGCCTCCCAATGAGGAAGGGGTGTCCATCGGAACCTGAGCCCCCCAATGGCCCACATACTGGCGGTGGCCTACCCAGAGCTAGATGGGCGCTTGAGGGCATCACAGCAGCTACTAGGAGGTGAGTACAGTGGCCGTTACTGTAGGAAGGTAGCCTCTTTCTAGCCTTGTGACCCCCACTTTTGGCCTGTTTGTGAGTATATGTCAGGGTGTTTTCACTGTCTCACTGGGATCCTGCTAGCCAGGGCACAGTGCTCATGGTGAAAACCCTATGTTGTCAGTGTGTTTGTTATGTGTCACTGGGATCCTGCTAGCCAGGACCCCAGTGCTCATAAGTTTGTGGCGTATATGTGTTCCCTGTGTGGTGCCTAACTGTCTCACTGAGGCTCTGCTAACCAGAACCTCAGTGGTTATGCTCTCTCTGCTTTCCAAATTTGTCACTAACAGGCTAGTGACTAAATTTACTAATTCACATTGGCATACTGGTACACCCATATAATTCCCTTGTATATGGTACTGAGGTACCCAGGGTATTGGGGTTCCAGGAGATCCCTATGGGCTGCAGCATTTCTTTTGCCACCCATAGGGAGCTCTGACAATTCTTACACAGGCCTGCCACTTCAGCCTGAGTGAAATAACGTCCACGTTATTTCACAGCCATTTACCACTGCACATAAGTAACTTATAAGTCACCGATATGTCTAACCTTCACCTGGTGAAGGTTGGGTGCAAAGTTACTTACTGTGTGGGCACCCTGGCACTAGCCAAGGTGCCCCCACATCGTTCAGGGCAAATTCCCCAGACTTTGTGAGTGCGGGGACACCATTACACGTGTGCACTATACCTAGGTCACTACCTATGTATAGCGTCACAATGGTAACTCCGAACATGGCCATTTAACATGTCTAAGATCATGGCATTGTCACCCCAATACCATTTTGGTATTGGGGTGACAATTCCATGATCCCTGGGTCTCTTGCACAGAACCCGGGTACTGCCAAACTGCCTTTCTGGGGTCTCCACTGCAGCTGCTGCTGCTGCCAACCCCTCAGACAGGTTTCTGCCCTCCTGGGGTCCAGGCAGCCCTGGCCCAGGAAGGCAGAACAAAGGATTTCCTCTGAGAGAGGGTGTTACACCCTCTCCCTTTGGAAATAGGTGTGAAGGACTGGGGAGGAGTAGCCTCCCCCAGCCTCTGGAAATGCTTTGATGGGCACAGATGGTGCCCATCTCTGCATAGGCCAGTCTACACCGGTTCAGGGATCCCCCAGCCCTGCTCTGGTGCGAAACTGGACAAAGGAAAGGGGAGTGACCACTCCCCTGACCAGTACCTCCCAGGGGAGGTGCCCAGAGCTCCTCCAGTGTGTCCCAGACCTCTGCCATCTTGGAAACAGAGGTGTTGGGGGCACACTGGACTGCTCTGAGTGGCCAGTGCCAGCAGGTGATGTTAGAGGCTCCTTCTGATAGGCTCTTACCTCTCTTGGTAGCCAATCCTCCTTCCTTGGTAGCCAAACCTCCTTTTCTGGCTATTTAGGGTCTCTGCTGTGGGGAATTCTTCAGATAACGAATGCAAGAGCTCACCAGAGTTCCTCTGCATCTCCCTCTTCACCTTCTACCAAAGGATCAACTGCTGACTGCTCCAGGACGCCTGCAAAACCGCAACAAAGTAACACGATGACTACCAGCAACATTGTAGCGCCTAATCCTGATGGCTTTCTCGACTGTTTCTAGGTGGTGCATGCTCTGGGGTTAGCCTGCCTTCACCCTGCACCAGAAGCTCAGAAGAAATCTCCTATGGGTCGATGGAATCTTCCCCCTGCTAAGTGCCTGTTGGGGTACTTCTGCAGGTGCTGCCTGCTTCTGTGAGGGCTCTCTGAGTTGCTGAACGCGCCCTCTGTCTCCTCCTCCAAAAGACGACATCCTGGTCCTTCCTGGTCCTCAGCAGCACCCAAAAATCTCTACCGCAACCCTTGCAGCTAGGAAGGCTTGTTTGCGGTCTTTCTGCGTGGGAACACCTCTGCAAGCTTCATCGCGACGTGGAACATCCGTCTTCCAAAGGAGAAGTTCCTAGTCCTCTTCTTTCTTGCAGAACTCCAAGCTTATTCCAACCCGTGGCAGCTTCCTTGCACCTTCAGCTGGGGTTTCCTGGGCTCCTGCCCCCCCTCGACACTGTCGCGACTATTGAACTTGGTCCCCTTGTCTTACAGGTACTCAGGTCCGGAAATCCATTGTCAGTGCACTGCTGGTGTGTGTTCTTCCTGCAGAATCCCCCTATCACGACTTCTGTGCTCTCTGGGGGTAGTAGGTGCACTTTACTCCTACTTTTCGGGATCTTGGGGTGGGGTATTTTTCTAACCCCCACTGTTTTCTTACAGTCCCAGTGATCCTCTACAAGCTCACATAGGTCTGGGGTCCATTCGTGCTTCGCATTCCACTTTTGGAGTATATGGTTTGTGTTGCCCCTATACCTATGTGCTCCTATTGCAACCTATTGTAATTCTACACTGTTTGCATTACTTTTCTTGCTATTACTTCCCTAATTTTGGTTTGTGTACATATAACTTGTGTATATAACTTACCTTCTTACTGAGGGTACTCACTAAGATACTTTTGGCATATTGTCATAAAAATAAAGTACCCTTATTTTTAGTAACTCTGGGTATTGTGTTTTCGTATGTTATTGTGCATATGATATAAGTGGTATAGTAGGAGCTTTACATGTCTCCTATTTCAGCCTAAGCTGCTTTGCCATAGCTACCTTCTATCAGCCTAAGCTGCTAGAAACACCTCTTCTACACTAATAAGGGATAACTGGACCTGGCACAAGGTGAAAGTACCTCTGGTACCCACTACAAGCCAGGCCAGCCTCCTACAGTTACAACAATAATTTATAGGTGGCTTGGGATCCGGGTGGTGGGTGTCAGTTAGTGGATGCCCCTTAATGCCAGGCCAGCAATTGCAGCGTGATCCAGCTCCAAGGTAATGGTTGAAAGGGAAAACAAGATAACCTAGCTAGTTTGCATTCCATGTCCGACAGGGCTTAGTGGGTCCCAGAAGGTGTGCAGTTGGCGGTGTTTGGCCCTCATCTTTCTGTGGCATCTACCCAAATCAACGGCAGTGCAATGCATAGTGCTCAATCCTGATCCCTGTGTGTGACGATGCTATGTATGCCAACTGTGGTGTTGGTGCAGTAATTGTCTCAGTGTTCTCTTTCTCTCTCTTTCCCTTTATCTTCTGTCATGCTGTCCATGTGTGCATTAGCATCATCTGGCGGAGGAGCAGGGGCACCGGCGACAGAGGGAGCTGCATCCCACAGACCCAGGAGGCAGAGTCCACTGACGCCGAGGGAACCAGTGGGATGGACAGCAAGGGGAGCACTGCGCAGAGACAGGAGGTGACAACACAGACTCAGATACCTCCTCCGATGGAAGCTCCATGGTGGTGGCGGACACCTTTCTGACCACCCCTGCTGCAGGTACAGCCGCCACCCCCGTACCAGCACCGCCCTCCCAGTAGCCCCTCAGCGAGTTGCCCGTGCCCGCTCACCCAGGAGGGTGGGCATCTCCTTTGCCCCAGGCAACTCAGGCCCTGCCCCAATGAGCCCTGCTGCCTGAGTGAGGAGGCTATTGACCTCCTGAGATCCATCTCTGTAGGGAAGTCAACCATTGTGAATGCCATGCAGGGGCTGGCATCCCAGATGCAGCAATGCAATGCATTCTTGGAGGGTATCCACATTGGACTGGCAGCCCAACAAAAATCAATTCAGGCTCTGGCCTCCTCTCTGATGGCAGCCATTGTCCCTGTCGCTACCGTCCCTCCTCCCACTACCACTTCCCAATCCCATTCTCCTCAATCCCAACCCATCCCATGCACACATACAGACGAGCATGCACACAAGACAACACACACGCGTAGCACAGTCAAACACTGGCACTACACTTCAACACACAAGCACTCACACAAACACCAGATGGGTGCAGACTCAACCACATCCACTGCCTCTATTGTCTCCCCCTCCTCCACCTCCTACACAGTCATGTCCACACTCACACCTGCATGCACTGCTTCAACATCCACCACCAGCATCACCACACAAAGCAGCACACACACACACCTCACCAGCAGACACCTCCACAACATCCATGCACGTGTCCCCTGTGTCCTCTCCAACCCTGTCTGTCCCCTCTCCTCCTAAAAGTCACAAACGCAAGCACTCAGACACCCAACACCCATCCACCTCAAATCAGCACACTCCCCATGCACCTGCACCCAAGTCCAGCAGCCGTACTCCTCCAACAACCACTCCCTCAACCTCCACTCCTATCCCGCCTCCATCTTCCCACCCCAATGTCCCTAAAAAGCTTTTCCTTGCACAACTTGACCTCTTACCTCCCCTTCCTCCTTCCATCCTGCCCTTAAGAGCAGGGTGCCAACGACCCAACCCAGCACCATTGCAAAACAGTCCACGCGGACAGTGGAGGTAGGTCCTAGTCGGATCCCACAGCCACTGCCATGAAGGGGAAGAAGCCCTCGACTCCTGCTATGAAGGGGGTGGAGCCCGCACCTCCTGCCATGAAGCTGAAGAAGCCCTTGACGTCTGCCATGAATAGGAAGAAGCCCTCGACTCCAGCAGAGGCTGGCAGGATGACACCACCACCACCACCAGTGGTCACAGAGACTTCACCTCCAGCTGAGGGGGTGCAGCTCACTCCTCCTCCAGACGCTGCACCTTCACCCGCTGAGACAGTGCAGCCATCACCTCCAGCAGAGGCTCCCCAGCAGGTACCTTCACCTGCTGACATAGTGCAGCCCTCACCTCCAGATGAGACAGTGCAGCCCTCACCTCCAGCAGAGGGCATGTAGGCTACCCTCCTGGGGACTGCTGTACAAGGAGCCCCCTCCAGAACCAGTGGAAAAGTCACCCACCTGAGAGACTGTGGATTTGCACTCCCCAGCACAGAGAAATGGGCATGGAGCCCCCTCCAGAACCAGTGGGCAAGTTCCCGAATTCGGCTGAGGTGCCCCAGACCCCCCATCTCCCTGAGGTGCCTGCCCACTTGCAAAATGATGCCCCTACAGAGTTCTGTGCAGTTAATGTCAGGAGACAAGTTGGGTCTTGGACTGTGCCCTGTGACCATGTGGGCCCTTTGTACTTTGGACTGGGCATTGGCTCTCTGTGGACAATTGTATATATCAGGTTCATGTGGTGGCTTTTCCCTTGCTAATACATTTTCAGTACTTACGAAATCTGGTCCTTGTTTTATTGTGCAGTGTGTGATTGGTTTACGTCTGCAGCTGGTTGTGTGTATGGTGTGTGTGTGTGTGAGGTGTGTGTTGTGCATGTGTGTGTCACTCCCCTTTTTCTCCCTCCCTCCCTTGTGTGCTAGGCGGCTGTACTCACTGTCGTTGTCTTCGACGGCATTGGTGTTCCAAGTAGAGCATGGCGTAGATGAGCACTGGGAAGACTTGAAGGTCCGGTTGCATGGTGGCGGCAGAGTCCTCTGGGTACTTGTTGGTGAGTCTTTCGTTTTCTGTGTTCTATTACTGTCAGGCTTTTGATGCCATTGGCACCGCCCCAGAAATTCTGGTGGTTTCCTGTGTCATAATATGGTTGGCGGTACTTTGTCTTTCGCCTGGCTGTTGATGGCGACCGCTGGCGTGTGTGATGTTAACGCCCCAGTGAATGGTGTGGTACATTGGCTGTCTATGGGAGTTTTTACCGCCATGGTCATAAGTTGACGGTAATTACTGCTGGCCTTTTGGTGATATTTACGCCACTTTATCACTTACCGCCCATGTCATGATGAGGGCCATAATCTCCAAACTAGAGAAACTTTAAAAACTCCTGATAGATACCAATATACTGGTACACGTCCCTTTTGTTCCTTTCAGGACACACTTGATAAATGGAGTGAGAGAGTGGGACGATCAGAAACGCAAAGCCGATGAAGGACTTACAAAGTTCCTGAGAAGCTTATGTTAAAAAAGAGGACAAAACTCCTCAACAAAAGCCGAATTTAAAAAGGTGGCTGTAATTTCAATCAAGATGCCAGCCACGCTGAACACATTGTTGAAGAATACAACGTGGGCAGTGACTCTGCTAGATAGCGCTGCAGAGGTCACGATATGTCAGCAGAATCCTATAGATCATCTGGATGTGATAGCAACTAACAACTTTCTGGTAGTTGAGACAGTGGACAGGTGCATCTCCCCATCCAACAGGGTTTATGAATTAAATATCCAATTGAGGGGGACATAGAGAACACCATTGAACAAATCTTTTGGGAAACATTAAACTGTGATATGCTATTGGCAGAAAAAGATTGTCCACCTGAATTTGTTCGCAAGCTCCCACATGGGGAAGATGTAATTTTGCCTTTTTTCTCCGTCCTGGTTACAGAAGTTGTGAAGGAAGCTGTTAGACCTGGCAGCTTTTTAGCGTGTCTCCCCTGTCTTTTTGCCTTCTGACCTCCTGTTTTTATGGTGTACTGGACTATGTTTGTGGTAGTTTAACGTCTTTGCGCACTTTACTACTGCTAATCAGTGCTAAAGTGCAAGTGCTCCCTATACAATTTGTACTACTGTTGATTGGTTTATCCATACTTGGCATATTTGATTTGCTGGTCTAAGTCCCTAGTAAAGTGCACTAGAGGTACCCAGGGCCTGTAAATCAAATGCTACTAGTGGACCTGCAACACTGATTGTGCCACCCACATCAGTAGCCCTGTTAACATGGCTCAGACCTGCCTCTGCAGTGTCTGTGTGTGCAGTTTTAAACTGCCAATTCAACTTGGCAAGTGTACCCACTTGCCAGGGCCAAGCCTTCCCTTTTACTACATGTAAGGCACCCCTGAAGTAGGCCCTAGGTAGCCCCATGAGCAGGGTGCAGTGTATGTTAAAGGTAGGACATGACTCATGTGTGTTACATGTCCTAACCGTGAAATTCTGCCAAATTCGGTTTTCACTGTGCAAGGCCTATCTCTCTCATAGGTTAACATGGGAGCTGCCTTTAAATATTATTAAAGTGCAGATTCCCTTAGAAAGCAGATAGAAATATGGAGTTTAAGGTCCCTAAACTCACAATTTAAAAATACATCTTTTGGGAAGGGTTGTTTTTAAATTGTGTGTTTGAAAATGCCACTTTTAGAAAGGAGGCATTTTCTTACTTAAACCATTCAGTGACTCTGCCTGTTTGTGGATTCCCTGTCTGGGTCAGTTTGACAGCTAAGCTATTTGCACCTCTCTCAAGACAATGACACAAAGGAGGCTGGGGTGTAGCTTGCATCTCCTGATGATCCATCTAAGCTAGAGGGGGTGGAGTGGTCACTTACACCTGAAACAACTGTGCTTGCCCTCACACAATGTAGTTTCCAACCCCCTGGTGTGTACCTGGCCTGAGCAAGGAAGGATCTTGAAAACACTTGAGACTTTGCTTTGAAGTTTGCCAACTTCAAAGGCAGAAAGGGGTATAAGAAGTGGACCAAAAACCGCAGACTTTTAGAATCTTTCTGGAATGAAGAGGAACCTCTGCCAAGAAGAAGAGCTGAAGAGCTGGAGGAGGAGTACTGTTCCTTTGCTGTGTTGCTTTGCTAGATTGGCCTGCAGTTGCTGCTTCTACCTTAAAAGAGAGCAAAGGGTGAACCTTGCTGTGTATCCTGCTAGAGAAAGTTATCCAATGGCTTGGAGCAGAGCTTGTCTCCAGCTGGAAGTTTCAGGGACACCAAAGACTTCAGTTTCCTCGACATGCAGCACTGGGAAGTGTGTGTTCTGTGCTGTAAAAGAAGAAAACCATTACAACGCATCAACGACGCCACTGGCCTGCACCGTGACCTGCCGCCGCACTGCCCTGCTTCACACCACGACTCTGGTCTCAGCGACGCAGTCATTGGATGACTTCACTGAGCCGCTGCTCGCACCGCAACCTGTGGGCCCCACATCACTTGCTCACACTGCAGCCTGGGCATCCCCGACGATGCTGCTCCTGCTGACACCGACACCACTGCCTGCACCATGGCCTGTGGACACCGCTCGTGAGGAGCACAAAGCACTATCTCGCCAAGCACCGCTGTCATGGTCCACCGAAGCCAGCACCATCGACTCCAGTGTCGTCCACAGATGTCCCTGTCTGCACTGCGACCCGTAGGCGCCGCCCGGAGCTGTCCCGTGTCATACCACCGAATTGGGCCTACTGAAGACATCGCTTCAGCAATGACAACGACGATGCCTACACCGTGACCTGGTGATGGTGCACTTCGCACCACCCCACCCCACTTCACACTGCAGCCCTAATCTCGCCGACGCCGCTGGACCCCATCACCAAGCCACTGCAGGACCGTGACCTGTGAGCACGGCACGTCGCAATGTCCCACATTACACTGCAGCCTCAACGCCATCCACGCCAGCGCTCCTGACTTGATCAGCCCAGAGTTCGATCCGCAACGCCTGTGACTTCAAGGACCCAACGACTCCACACCGACTCCGGACCCGACACCGTAACGCCACTCTCTGGAGCTCACCGAGAGGATCCCGACGCCCTGCAAAATCCAAAGTACTGTTTGTGGGTCTTCCCGGCACCGCAGCTGGCCCACGCCACCATGGCCGGCCTGAACTGTTGATTTTGTTGACCACGACGCTGTGATAGCCCCAGGTGGAGCTATCGACTTCAAGGAACTGTATTTTTAAGTTAAATCTTACAAAATTCATATCTTTTGCACTGTATTTTAGATTTTTATTGTTTTGGTCTTGTTTTACACAGATAAATATTGGCTTTTTTTTCTAAAACTGGTGTGGTGCCTGTAAGAAGCTGGCTCTGTATATACTATATCAAAATGAAATATATTGTGCACAGAGTCCAGGTACCCCAGAGGCTTGACAGAGGCTGAAATAGAAAATACTAATGCTCTTTGTGGTAGTGTGGTCGAGCAGTTAGGCTTATCAGAGGGTAGTGTTAAGCATTTGTTATACACACACAAGCAATAGAAGAAACACACACTCAATGACTTAGCTCCAGACCAATAGGGTTTTATATAGAAAACTATCTTTTGTTAATTTATTTCTAGAACCACAAGATTCAGTTTGCAGGTAAGTACATAAAATGAAAGGTACTTTGCAAATATATAATCAGGACTTTGAATATAATCGACAATGTATACAGTTTTTCTTAAAATGGCAAAAAGCTATTTTAAAGGTGGACACTGCATTTTTCAACAGTTCCTAGGGGAAGAAAAGATAATACAGTTTTGCAGGTAAGTATACAACTTACAGTTCTTATCTCCGGGGTTTAGGTAGTCCATCGCTGGGGGTTCAAGTTATCCCCAAACACCCACCACCAGCAACACAGGGCTGGTCGGGTGCAGAGGTCAAAGAGGAACCAAATTATCGTGGGCTCCTATGGAGAAGGGGGTACTCGGAATCCTGTCAGCCAGCAGGTAAGTACCCACGACTCGCAGGACAAACCAGGGGGGTTCAAGAGAGCACTAGAGGTGCCCCAAGTAGGCACCAACCACGCACCCTCAGTGGCATTAGGGCAGGTTCAAACAGGGCACTGGGTTTTCAATGCAACTCTATGAGGGCACCCCGGGGGTCATTCTGAGGCTGCAGAAGAGGTCAGGGGGGCTTCTTGGGCAAACCACCGGCTGGACAGAGAGGACGGCCACCTGCTGGTCAATGCTGCACTGGGGGTCAGTTTCTCGAAGGCCTGGGGGCTGTGGGTGAAATGTGTCCTTTAGGCGTTGGATATCTTCGTACGGAGCTCGTGGTCAGGGGGTCCTCGGGATTCCCTATGCAGGCATTGTCGTGGAGATTTGGAGGGGTGAACCCAGGGTGGGCTCTTGTTCCCAATCCCCTGGGGACCCTTTCTTGCTGGGTGGACCACCTGGACAAGGGCTGTGGGCGTCGGGTGCACAGGGGTCAGGACTCACACGTCTGGAGTGAGGTGGGAGTCCTTGGTTGCAGGTTTCTTCAGACAGAGCTGATGTCCTCGGAAGTTCTTGGTCCTTTTGGGTGTAGGGCAGTCCTCTGGAGTTGGCAGAGGTCGCTGGGCCTGCTGGACACATCTCTGATCTTTTTGCAGGTTCTTTGAAGCAGGAGATAGACCGGTAGGGCTTGGGCCAAAGCAGTTGTCGCCTTCCTTCTTCTCTGCTGGAGGTTTTAGCTTAGCAATCCTTATTCTTCTTGTAGGTCACCAGGAATCTGGTGAGGTGGGTGCAGGGAGGCCCTTAAATCCTAGATTTAGGGGTGTGTTAGGGGTCAGAGGGCAGTAGCCAATGGCTACTGTCCCTGAGGGTGGCTACACCCTCCTTGTGCCCACTCCCTATGGGGAGGAGGGCACATTCTTATATCAATTGGTCACTGTCCTCCAAACCAAGATGGAGGATTCTGCAGAGAGGGATGCACCTCAGCTCTGGACACCTTAGGGGTGGTCCGGGCTGGGGTGGTCACTCCTCCCCGTCTTCCCTAATTTTCCCACCGGATTTGTTGCCAAAAGTGGGGCACTAGCTGGAGTGCCCTGGGTCACTGTAACCCGAGCCTTGAGCCTTTGAGGCTCACCACCAGATGTTATAGTTCCTGCAGGGGAAGGTGTGAAGCACCTCCACCCAGGACAGGTTTTGTTTCTGAACACAGAGATCAAAAAGGCACTCACCCCATGTGGTCAGAAACTCGTCTGAAAGTGGCAGGCTGGCACAGACTGGTCAGTCCTACACTAGCAGTTGGGCTAACATACATGGAGCATCTCTAAGATGCCCTCTGTGTGCATTGTTCTATAAATCCCACACTGGTATCAGTGTGGGTTTATTGTGCTGTGAAGTTTGATACCAAACTTCCCAGTATTCAGTGAAGCCATTATGGTGCTGTGGAGTTCATAATAACAAACTACTAGACCATATACTCAATATGGCTACACTGCACTTACAATGTCTAAGAATAGACTTAGACACTGTAGGGGCATATTGGTCATGCAGCTATGCCCTCACCTGTGTTATAGTGCACCCTGCATTTAGGGCAGTAAGGCCTGCTAGAGGGGTGACTTACCTATGCCACAGGCAGTGGTTTGTGGGCATGGCACCCTGAGAGGGGTGCCATGTCAACTTTGCCTTTTTCACACCAGCACACACAAGCTGCAAGGCAGTGTGCATGGGCTGATTGAGGGATCCCCCAGGGTGGCATAATAGATGCTGCAGCCCTTAGAGACCAAAGGGGCCCTGGTACCATAGGTACCCTTTACAAGGGACTTATCTGTGTGTCAGGGCTGTGCCAATTGCAGAAACAAAGGTACAGTTTTAGAGAAAGAAGACTGGTGCTGTGGCCTGGTTAGCAGGGTCCCAGCACACTTTTAATCAAAGTTGGCATCAACACTAGGCAAAACGTGGGGGGGTCACCATGCCAACAGTGGCACTTTCCTACAGTGCCCTTTTGTAGTGTTTTTACTTATTACTGTGTGTTACGTGCAAATGCTTTACACATTGATTCTGAGATAAGCCCGACTGCTCGTGCCAAACTACCAATGGGGTGAGCAGGGGTTATCTGAGTGGGTATCTCCCTTATCCTGACTAGAGTGAGGGTCCCTACTTGGACAGGGATCAAACCGACTGCCAACTAGAGACTCAATTTCTAACAGAAGCCTATGCCTCTGATTGGGCTCTGGCACAGACACCTATGCTGTACCGCTACCACGTAGGGTGGGACAAAGATTCCTCCTACCATGTAACACCCATTACATCCTCACCACAGTCTCAAACTCAATATTCTATTAAACATGAGGCTAAAGCTCCAGTGAGAGAGCTCCAGTGAGAGAGATTCTCACACAACTTGTGTACCAGGGAGTACTTGAGCCCTGGGTCTCTGCAATGAATAACCCCTTATTCCCAGTTCTGATACCAACCAGACCATTCATATAGAATAGTCTTGGACTATAGACACTTGAACAGTCACACACACACTTATTCAATACAAAATGCACACAACACAGCACTAATTAACAACATAGTTCACACAAAAATACAAAACAACCTTGGATATTTCCAATGTCTTTTTCTGCCAAAATCTTGCACCTGAAAGTCAGGATCTAAGAGCTTTTAGCTCATTAGGCTCTCATCTGCACTTTTGTTGCTTGCCACAAGGGTATAAGAACAGGCTAGGGTTGTTTTCAGACAGAGTAACATCAATACTACAATATATTGATCCTGAGGCATTGTCCTGTGTTGATGGCAGATATCTCACAGATGCCAACCTCCACATACATCTGCCAAGGTGGATCGGATCATGTTAGGATTTGCTGCATAGGGCTACAAATTCAATTTTATGAAAACGAAAATTGCTTTCTTAATTGTCCTGTTTCTGGGATACAAGCTATCAGATGAAGGAAAGAGCCTGGTCGCACCCTTTCTAGAAAAATGCTCTCAACTTCAACCTCCAAATACCATTAAGAAACTGCAGTCAATGCTGGATTTCTTTAACTTTGGCAGAACATACATACCTGATTATGCACAACACATAGAACCACTCTATGATCTAATTTGTCCATAATTTTCAAGCAAATACTGGACAGCAGGACACCTACACATTCTTAGAGAAGTTCAGCAGGACACATCTTAGAAGTGAAACATCTATATACATGTGACAACAAAACAAACTTGGTCATCAGAATAATTGCTGGTGCCATTACATTCACCTATGTCATTTTTAATGAGGGTGACACTGTACCAATAGCATTCAAATCTCATTTGTACTCAAAAGCAGAACAACGTTTTGCACCCACAGAAAAAATACTGACTGCTGTACTGACGGCTGTCATCAAAGAGAGGCCTCTTGCCCAAGGGAAGTGCATTATTGTGGTTACCAGCCCTTGAGGCGGTCACCAAAGCCAGCGTTCCGAATGCCAAAGCATTACACGTTGGATTCAATAGGCAACCTCCCTGACTGCCACTGATGTTGATTACATCTTTGACCCAAAACTTCAGACACAAGAATTCCTTCAATACAAACAGGAGTACCCCTCACCTACTGATTTATTACCACTTGACCAATACCCAACTATCATTTACACCATTTACACTGATGGTTCAGCACAACCAGCTGTATGTACTGAACATCAATACTCAGTAGCTTGTGCCGCCGTAAGCGGGGTGATGAGGGATGGTACCTTCCACCCTCAAAACACCTACACGCAGACCCTAGGGGACTGCACTGAACAACTGGCAGAGTTGAAGGCTCTTGTCTTGGCACTGGAAGATACGGATCTGGACCAACCAACACAAATTGTGTGTGATTCATACTATTGTGTCCATTCCTCTAACGATTACCTAAATCACTGGCGCCCAAA
Source organism: Pleurodeles waltl (assembly GCF_031143425.1). Classification (NCBI taxonomy): domain Eukaryota; kingdom Metazoa; phylum Chordata; class Amphibia; order Caudata; family Salamandridae; genus Pleurodeles; species Pleurodeles waltl. The sequence goes on along the minus strand of NC_090444.1, from coordinate 607,607,274 downwards.
CGGCTGCAGAGATTCCAAAGGGAACACCATTAAACAAAAAAACTTGTGGGGGAGGGTAGCTGATCTTCTGGACAGACTACAAAACGCTCATGCAGTACATACTTTGGGCCACCAATGTGCAGGAGTACACGTTGTAGGAAACACTTTGGCTGATGAAGCTGCCAAATCTGTAGTAGCTATGGCTTCTGTTGCTGCAATAACTCATTCTCATACGAGGTTGGATAATGAGACGTTGGCTGCTGTGAAAGCTTTGACTGACGGCAAGCCCTTTATCAAAAGCATACCCAGCAAAATATTCCTACCATCTAGATGCCCAAAACATTGCATTCGTAATCATTCCAGGGGTGGATATCATGTGATCCCCAACCAAGGCCAGAGATTAGATCTTATCAAAGCTGTGCATGTGAGTGTCGCTTCTGCTCACAAAGGTGTGGCGGCTACAATATTTTTATCACAAAAATGCTTCTGGTGGCCAGGTCTATACAAACATACCAAGCAATAGTTCCTTTGTTGTGACATGTGCTAGCAAATTAAAGGGTCCACCCTCAAACCCCACCACAGACATCCCCCCTAATTTCCATCAGAACTTTACAATGTTTGTACCTGGACCATTGTGGTCCCTTACAACCTGATGCTGCATACAAATACATTTTAGTCCTTGTTGATTCCTGTTCTAGATTCTTGTAGGTATGGCCACAATGGTTGGCTAACGCTTGGACTGTTATTAAAGATTTTCAAGTCTTTATTGGCACATATGCGGTTGCAGCATTCCACTTTGACCAGGGCCCTGCTTTTGCCTCTAGGGCATTCACAGACACCAGGGGGAAGATGGGGGTTCAGCTCCATTACTCCTCACCCTATCATCCCAAGGGAAATAGCGTTGTGGAGAAGAGGAGCCAAGACTTGAAGCAGTCCTTAAGAGCAAGAATCTTAGGTTCAGGCCCCAGTTAGCTTCATCACCAATATGGTGTCAGGGAGCACTAATGTATCTGGCCAGAGGGTCCTTGGGAGGTCGCCCCCCCCAGGAGGTCCTATTTGGGATACCTATGTATGTCCCAGATCTTGGTGGCCCTGGCGTGGTGGCGGCAGACACATAGTTTCACGTAAATGAATGTGTCGCTGTTTTACCCGAGCTACAACAATTCTGTGATGAGAATTCATCTGCCTGTGCCGCCACCTTGGGAAAAAGGGATTTGCCAACAACATCTACAGGCTGGATTCCTAAAGTTGGGGATCTAGTTTGTGAAAAGATTGCTGTGAAAAAGAAGTTGGCCCATCCCACAGAGCACTGGTTCCAGTCCTGGGAATACATGGCACCAGAACTGTCATCCTACCACCGCAGATTTGATTCAATTGATTACATCAAATTGCACCATGTGGCCAATCCTGCACTGTAGTCCAAGAGGTCCGTTAGGTAGTACCCGTTCCTCTCTCACTACCCAACAGGATATACCTCTACAAGAAGTAAACAATGCTTCTGCAAGTATCAATGCTATGATTGCATCCTCGAGCATGAGGAGGGTGTAGAATGAGCTTCTACTGATTCCTGGTACCATTTCATCACCAAGAAACGTCAGAGATGTGGAACTTTATTATTCCAATTCAACACAGACTGATGATATCGTCTACTATGAGCCACCACAACACACGGGCCCAACCACCATTTCTGCACCAGCTCCTGTGTTTTCACAGACTGCTTCTAGTTATTTCATCAACATTGATTACTTTTCTCCTAACTCATCTGCTTCTGCAACTGAAACTGCATCAAGGACACGTAAACTGTTTATGGTCGTCATTACAACCCTGGCGGACGGTGTTAAAGTGGCGGTAAGACCGCCAACAGGCCGGCTGTAACATTTTTGCAATTACGACTGTGGCGGAAACCGCCAACAAAGACAGCCACTTTAACACTCAGACCGCCACGGCGGTACAGACCAACAGCTTGGCGTCACCGCCAACAGACAGGCGGTGCTTGAGTTGGCAGTTTCTGACCTGTTCAGCGGTGCTTCCCCTGTTCAGCGGTGTTTGCCATGGCGGTCTTTGCCCTGTTCAGCGGTGCTTGCCCTGTTCATCGGTGCTTGCCCTGTTCAGCGGTGCTTGCCATGGCGGTCTTTGTCCTGTTCAGCGGTGCTTGCCCTATTCAGCGGTGCTTGAGTTGGCAGTTTCTGACCTGTTCAGCGGTGCTTGCCCTGTTCAGCGTTGCTTGCCATGGCGGTCTTTGCCCTGTTTAGCGGTGCTTGCCCTGTGCAGCGGTGCTTGCCATGGCGGTCTTTGCCCTGTTCAGCGGTGTTTGCCCTGTTCCCATGGCGGTCTTTGCCCTGTTCAGCGGTGCTTGCCCTGTTCAGCAGTGCTTGAGTTGGCATTTTCTGACCTGTTCAGCGGTGCTTGCCCTGTTCAGCGGTGCTTGCCATGGCGGTCTTTGCCCTGTTCAGTGGTGCTTGCCCTGTTCAGCGGTGCTTGCCATGGCGGTCTTTGCCCTGTTCAGCGGTGCTTGCCCTGTTCCTATGGCGGTCTTTGCCCTGTTTAGCGGTGCTTGCCCTGTTCAGCGGTGCTTGCGTTGGCAGTTTCGACCTGTTCAGCGGTGCTTGCTCTGTTCAGTGGTGCTTGCTATGGCGGTCTTTGCCCTGTTCAGCGGTCTTTGCCCTGTTCAGCGGTGCTTGCCGTGTTCAGCGGTGCTTGCCATGGCGGTCCGTCATTGCCCAGCTGGCCTGTGGCTGGCGGTCCTTCATGGGTCAGCTGGGCTGTGGCTTGCGGGGCCCTCCTGGGCAGTGACGATGGGGCTGGCGGTGGCCTCCTCCTGGGCAGTGACGATGGGGCTGGCGGTGGCCTCTTCCTGGGCAGTGACGATGGGGCTGGCGGTGGCCTCCTCCTGGGCAGTGACGATGGGGCTGGCGGTGGCCTCCTGGCCGGCGGGGATGATGGCGGTCTTCTCCGCCGTGCTGCTCCTCCCAGACTTTGCAGGTTTACTCTGCCACTTCCCCCACCTTGGGAGGAGTCACAGCTGAGTCTACACTCCCCCCGGGACCCCTGTGAGCGGCTTGGCTGGCTGGAGTCTTCCCCCTCTCCTGCCGGGCACTGTCCAACTTCTGGTGCTTCACAGGGGGGGACTAGCTGTGCTGTGGCGCCGTGCCACACTGGCTGCCCTGGTGGCCGGTGCACTCCACATATCTGTAACAACAGGCACCACTGGTCCCGGAGATTTTTTGGCTGAGGTGTTAGTACGGGACCTATGAGTTGGAGTGGGGGTGGTGGGAAATAGGTTAAGGGTGGACAGGAAAAGTTTTTGGGACACACTGGGACGGGTAGCTGGAGGGGGTTTGGGAGTGGAGGAAGAGGTTGTGGTTGTAGGAGGTGTAAGTTTTGTGGATTTGGGTGCAGGTGCATGCGCTGGAGGCTGTTGTGAGGTGGATGGCTGTTGGGTGGGTGTGTGCCTGCGTTTGTGTATCTTCGGAGGGGGCGTCACAGACACACTGGGAGAGGACACAGGGGACGTGTAAATGGTAGTGGGGGTGGTGAGTGCACGTGAGCGGGGTGTGGTGGTGGGTGTGCTGGTGCGGGACGTAGTGGCTGTAGTGGTAGTGCATGCAGGTGTGTGTGTAGACCAGACTGGGAGGGAGGAGGGAGACGAGGAGGAGGGGGACACAGTGGAGGCAGTGGATGTTGGTGTGTCTGTATGTGTGTGATGCTTGCGTGAGTGCCTGTGGAATGTGTGGTGCTTATGTTTGCCTGAACTTCCCTTGTGTGGTGAGGTGTGTGCAGGCTGGTCTGATGGTGTGCTTGGGATATGCAGAGGTACAGGGGATTGGGTCTGGGTGGAGGAAGTTGGAGGGGGGAGGCTAGACACAGGGACAATGGCTGCCATCAGTGCTGAGGCCAGAGTTTGAACGGTTCGATGAAGGGCAGCCTGACCAGAATGAATGCCCTCCAGGAATGCATTTGTGTGTTGCAACTCCCTTTCTACACCCTGGATGGCATTCAAAATGGTAGACTGCCCAACAGTGAGGGACCTGTGGAGGTCAATGGCCTCCTCACTGAGGGCAGCAGAGGTGACAGGAGCAGGGGCTGAGGTGCCTGGGGCGAAGGTGATGCCCACCCTCCTGGGTGAGCAGGCACTGGGCGAAGGCTGAGGGGCTGCTGGGAGGGCGGTGCTGGTAGGGGGGGGTGGCGGCTGTACCTGTAGTAGTGGGGGGCACAGATGTTGCCGCCACCACAAGGGAGCTCCCATCGGAGGACGAGTCCGTGTCGCTGGTTGCAGATCCTGTGACCGCTGTGGTGCTCCCCTCGCCCTCCGTCCCACTGGTGTATTCTGAGTCCGTAGTGTGGGCCTCCGAGCCCATGTGGTATGCAGCTCCCTCGTGCTCCGGTGCCACTCTACCTCCGCCTGATGATGCTAATGCACACAAGAACAGGGAGACCGCAAAAAAAGGGGGGGAAACAGTAGGAAGACAGGTTGAGTGCATGTCTTACCGCTACCGTTGGCGGACAATACAGATACAGCAGCCCCCTGCACTACGTCGAGCTGTTGGCCTCTACAGTGCAATTCCTGGGAAATGGCCTACAAGGCTATGGACGACATCTGCACACATAGATGACCCTGGGGCATGAATAGCAGTACTTGGCACTCTACAGAGGTGGGGTGGGGGGCCACAGGGCCATGCCTTATGAATGGGCCTAGCCTACGGAACTCGCCCTGGCCTATGGGAACCCACAGCCCTCCTCCCCCACCCAGACACCTTCACTGTGCGCAAAGTCAGCTGAATGATAGTGTACTCACCTCCTTGTGTCTGCTGTGTTGCCCTCAAGCGCCCATCCAACTCAGGGTAGGCCACCGCCAGGATCCGGAACATCAGGGGGGTCATGGTTCGACGGGCACCCCTCCCACGTTGGGAGGCCATCCCCAGCTGAGCCTCCGCCGTCTTCTTGCTCCAGTGGCGAATGTCCTCCCATCTCTTCCGGCAGTGGGTGCTCCGTCTGTGGTGGACCCCCAGGGTCTGGACATCCTTGGCGATGGCACGCCAAATATCCTTCTTCTGGTGGGCGCTGACCTACATGAAATGTACAGGGGAAGAAGAGAAGTCATTAACAACTGCACCGTCAAAGTGAGTGGCCCCCATCCCTACCCTTGCCATGTGGCACATGCATTCACCGTCTTTCATGCACTCAGAACTCTGCCCCCTTCCTTCTTACAACCAGCCCTCTCCACACAGGCATAGCCCATACAGCATGCTCCCTGTGTACTTACCTGTTGGTCTGGAGGACCGTAGAGTAGCGTGTACTGGGGGAGGACCCCCTCGACGAGCTTCTCCAACTCCTCTGCAGTGAAGGCAGGGGCCCTTTCCCCAAACGCACGAGCCATTGTCTCTTCCAGACCGAGGTCACAGCAGCACTTGCAGTGTAGGTCCTCTCCTGTCGAAGATCAGGTATCGAGTGATTAAACAGTTAGAAAATGGCGGTCACGTCCGCGGCGGTGCGTACCATCACCACCGGCGGACATCGTCATTGGATCCTGGGACCCATAGGGTCCAATGATAACCAATGCAGCATTGCGCCGCGGTCTTTGCCCGCCTACCGCGATGGTGTACAACACCAGCGCAGTTACCTCACATCCCATTGTCTCGCTTTAGAGGTCAGGCAGCCGTCATTTCAGGGGCCCACATGGTCTAATTACCAACTGCGTCACACATACCTAGGCCTACTCTCAACACACATACAGGCCACATTTTGTGTATGATTGGTGTTCTGTGTAGACTGTGGGTACATACCTCTGAGTTCTTTGACTCTGTGCTTGCTGTTGTCCTTCATTGCACCGTCAGCTGGGACATGTGAGGAGATGGCAGAATCCTCCGGTGTACCGACCGCTGGTGGACCTGTCGACAATGGAGGAAAGACATTTGATCATCATCTACAGGTTTGACCATGCCACAATCCAGGAACTGTGTAGCCAGTTGGAGCCAGACCTGATGTCAGCAATCCGCCATGCCACAGGAATCCCCCCTCAAGTGCAGGTGCTATCAGTGCTCCATTTCCTTGCAAGTGGGTCTTTTCAAACAACAGTGACCATAGCATCAGGGATGTCCCAGCCTATGTTTTCCAACGTGTTGTCGAGAGTGTTGTCTGCCCTTCTGAAACACATGCGGAGCTACATCGTTTTCCCTCAGGTGGAGGATTTGCCTACAGTAAAAGGTGACTTTTATGCCCTTGGACATATCCCCAACATCATAGGTGCCATTGATGGGACCCATGTGGCTTTGCCCCCCATCCCCCACAGGAGTGAACAGGTGTACAGAAACCGGAAGAGTTATCATTCCATGATTGTACAGATGGTATGTTTGGCAGACCAGCACATCTCCCATGTGAATGCCATGTTCCCTGGTTCAGTGCATGACGCCTACATCCTGCGGAATAGCAGCATCCCTTATGTGATGGGTCAACTACAGAGGCACTGGGTGTGGCTATTAGGGGACTCTGGTTACCCAAACCTGTCATGGCTACTGACCCCAGTGAGGAATCCCAGGACCAGGGCAGAGGAACGCTACAATGAGGCCCATGGGCGGACTAGGAGGGTGATCGAACGCACCTTCGGCCTCCTGAAGGCGAGGTTCAGGTGCCTCCACATGACAGGTGGATCCCTATTCTACTCACCAAAGAAGGTGTGTCAGATCATCGTGGCCTGCTGTATGCTTCATAATTTGGCTTTGCGACAACAGGTGCTTTTTCTGCAGGAGGATGGTCCAGATGGCGGTGTTGTGGCAGCTGTGGAGCCTGTGGACAGTGATGAGGAGGAAGCAGAGGAAGAGATCATTGCCAACAGGGACTCAGTCATCCAGCAATATTTCCAGTAAAACACAGGTGAGAATACATTCCTGCCTACTACATGTACTTTTACACTTCTACCTCTATCCTGTCTGTCGATTTCACCCAGTGTATGGTCACTGAGTTGTCACTTTCACTTACGGTTTCACAGGTGTGGGTCCCAATGTGTGTCATCTGCTTAGATTCCTCATGGACTAGAGCTGTGTGACATAGGTATGTTGACATTACTAATTCCTGGAATTTTTGTCATTGTAATTGCAAATACACTATTTCAAAATCACAGACAGACTCCAGATCTTGGTGCTTTAGGTGTGTTTATTTAAATGCAAAATATTGGAGGGGGAAGTTAAATAGTGAGGGGTGATGGCGGAGGAGTGTCCATGGCAGAGTCCAGTCTATTTGTCTCATAGGTGCACTGCCCATATGGGCATAGGAAGTGGAGCTGGGGCAGTTCCAATATGGACAGGGTGACAAAGTGGGACAGTGGGTTGACAATCAGGGTGGTCTCGTTTCTTGGCGGGGGTCTTGGCATCGTGCTCTGTCTTGTTCCTGGATCTCAGGGACCGCTTGCGGGGTGGTTCTCCATCTGCAGGGGGTGGGGTGCTGGTGTTGTGGTCCTGTGGCGGTGCCTCCAGTCCACTAGCGCCGGTGGAGGTGGTGGGCAGTTCATCGTCCATGCTAGTGTCAGGGGCCCCTTGGAGTGCCACAGTGTCCCTCCTGGTGTTTAGTATTTCCTTCAGCACCCCTACGATGGTGCGCAGGGCAGAGCTGATGGTTCTGAGTTCCTCCCTGAACCCAGATACTGTTCCTCCTGCATGCGCTGGGTCTCCTGAAACTTGGCCAGGACCGTTGCCATCGTTTCCTGGGAGTGGTGGTATGCTCCCATGATGGAGGAGAGGGCCTTGTGGAGAGTGGGTTCCCTTGGCCTGTCCGCCCCCTGTCGCACAGCAGCCCTCCCAGTTCCCCTGTGTTCCTGGGCCTCCGTCCCACTGCCACTGCCCCCAGGTCCCTGTTGTTGTTGGGGTGGTGGGTTATCCTGGGTTCCCTGTAGTGGTGAACACACTGCTGATTGACGTGTCCTGGGGATGGAGGTATGGGCCCACTGGGTGGGTGCTGTGCTGGTGTTACCAGAGGGTGGAAGGTCTGTGGTGGCCTGTGCCTGTGCGAGGGGAACCGACTGTCCTGAGGCCCACGATGGTCCGGGCTGGTCATCTGGATCCAGTTGGACAGAGCTGCTGTCATCACTGTGGTCCTCTTCTGTGGGTGGGGTGGAGATGTCTGGACCCTCCTGTCTGGTGACATTGGGTAGTGGTCCTGCAGGGGTGTAAAAGCTTAATTATTGCATCTGTGTGTGTCATGGTGGGCAATGGGTGGGTGACCGGTGTACCCCAGTGCTTGCATTCCTATGTGGGAACTTGTGTGATGATGGTTTAGGGGGTTGTATGGGTATGTGCAGTGGGCATGCTTTAGTGATGGGTGTCCATGCGTTGGGGTTGCATGCAGGGCTTGGTGTTGGGATGGGTGGTTTGTGATAGTGGGGTTTATGTGAGTTGGTGGAGTGCTGAGGGTGAGGGTACGGGTAGGAGTGTGTGATGGCATGCAGGAAGGGTGGGGGATATATTAGTAAAGGTTTGACTTACCAGAGTCCATTCCTCCACAGACTCCTGCGAGGCCCTCAGGATGCAGAATCGCCAAGACCTGCTCCTCCCATGTTGTTAGTTGTGGGTGAGGAGGTGGGGGTCCGCCGCCAGTCCGCTGAACCGCCAGATGGTGCCTTGAGACCACGGAACGCACCTTCCCCCGTAGGTCGTTCCACCTCTTCCTGATGTCGTCCCGATTTCTTGGGTGTGGTCCCACTGCATTTACCCTGTCGACTATTCTTCTCCATAGCTCCATCTTCCTTGCAATTGAGGTGTGCTGCACCTGTGCTCCAAATAGCTGTGGCTCTACCCGGATGATTTCCTCCACCATGACCCTGAGCTCCTCCTCCAAGAACCTGGGGTGTATTTGCCGTGCCATGGGGTTGTGTGGGGTGGTGTGTATGGTGAAAAGTGTGACGATATGTAGTGGTGTGTGGTATTTTGTGCGTGGAAGTTGTGTGGGTGATGGTGTTGAGTGCCTGTGGCTGCTAGTTTGTGGATGGTGGTGTCTCTCTCTGGCCTTCTCTCTGTAATAGTGGTCGTAGTGGTTTGTGGGTGATGTGGGTGTGTGTGTATTGTTGTAATGGGTGTGTGGGAGGGGTGTGTGTATGTCTGTCAGGTGTGTGTATTTCGAATTGTCCAATGTGGTGGTGTTTTGTAAGAGTGTGTGTATTTTGAGCGCGGCAGTGTGTAGCGCCAATGGAATACCGCGGTTGAAAGACCGCCGCGTGGATTCGTGTGTCGTGATAGTTTGGCCGTATTTCTGTTGGCGTGACGGTGGAGGTTTTGTTTTCGCCAGTTTATCACTGACCTTTGGTGTGGCGGACTTGTGTGGGTGTCTGAATTTTGTCGGATTTCGAGATGTGGGTCATAATAGCTGTGGCGGAATTCCGCAGCCGCGGCGGTATGTTGGCGGTCTTCTGCACGGCGGTAAGCAGCTTTTACCGCCGATGTTGTAATGACCACCTATGTCTCTTAAAAACAATTACTTAATTTATCCATGGTATTATTTGTTGATACAGTTGACATTGCTTATATTTCTGCTTTGGATTGGTTTAGTTATTGTCTTCTTTCTCTTGATAAATGGTCATTATCTTCCTGAACGCTCTGCTGTCAATCCAGTGGATAAGGTTCTGACACCTTACTTACCTTCCAATAAGGTCCAGAGAGACTTGTCCCTTGTGAACATTTCAGCAGTTCTGATTCCAGATGGGAGTGTTTGGGATAAAGTACCATTTGATATATACAGTACTACTGAGGTCATTTAAATTCCATATGTGTTTAAAATGTCAAAGAGTGATGTTATTACAGCTGCTATGGATGTTAAAACAGTTGATTCCATGCGTTGCATTCTGAGCTTGAATATTATACTGTATTTGAAAGTGAAGACTTGTATATGAACACAGTGACTCATGAGGAACTGTTCTGTTATCTCCATTACGGACATTACTTTCTGCACCAAACTAGTACTCCAAGATTAGTTTATAATTACACACAATGGGAACATTGCTCAACTCCACCTGTGGCAGGTTCCAAAATGTATGTAACAAGTTTGTGTATTTTACTGAACATGACACAAGAAATGCTGAGTCATATCATTTCAAACTTCCACCTTCTTGACTGAGGAAAATATTGCTAAACGACACAAAATTGATCTATTAAGATTCCTTTGTCTCCCAGCTTGCTGTTGGAGGATATGAGTATTGGAAAAACACTGTTGATTTGAAGAGCGTATGGGGACGAAAAGTTTGGCAGATACAGGGTAGGGAGCTTTGTTTAGAGCATGCCTTATTCCTCTACAAATTATATTTTTAAGTGACACCATCCAGCAAACATCCTGACTGGGGTTAGTAAAAGAAAAATAATTGAATGCCCCTAGTATCCCCAAACCAGCTAACTTTCCCAATTGGCAAACAATTTTAAATATTACTGAAGAACAGCTTACTGCTTGGGTTCAGAATGGTACCTTTAATTCCTCACTTGCGAGTCCCGACAGGTGGTTATTATGGCCAATGGACACAAATGGGTGGGTGGCCCGTTTTGTTAATTCCTCATGGGGTTTCAGAGGATGCCAGCCAGACCCTTGCTATGTCTCTGCTCCAAACCAAAAGTGATGTTTATTGGCATATAAAGACTCATGGAAAGGAAATATCTTTTATCCGATTTACAAGAGGGGTAACTGCTCTTCTCCTTCAAACTATAGGCTTATAGCTTTAATTGAAGTTAAAGCAAAGCTCTATGTATCCTGTCTTCTGAACCACTGGACAGCTTGGATAAATGATAAACACCTTATACCTCGAAGTCAGACAGGATTTAGAGCTGGTATGGGGACACTAACTAATTTAACAGCTCTGTCTTTGTTAGCTGCAAAGGCCAGACACAGGAAGAGTCGGTTATTTGCATTTTTCATTGATCTCAAGTCAGCTTTCGACTGTATTTAGAACAATGGTAGTGCACCACCACTAATAATATTTCAATGTCCAATTCTTTGATTAGAAATTATGCAAATCTTCTTTTTATTCTTTTTTCTCTTATCCAACAGTACATGAATTCATAACAGCAACAACCAACACGTTTCGTCCTTTCACATAGGACTTCTTCAGGACTGTAATGCAACACGTATACCACACATTCAATAAACACATTACAATAGAAAATATCCACAAGTACACTGTTACATAAAAGCACAATAGACCACAACAATATAATCAATAAATACATTTATACCCTGCTCCAAAGAGGATGAAACTGACAAGGGACTGCTATAATTATCCTGAAAAACACTAGTATCCAAATATTAAAAATACATATACTGACAAATATACAGATTATTTTAACATCATCAACAATTATTACAAATAACATCAATAATACATATACAAACAAGCAACACCAAATCAATAAAAATATATATATACAAATTGTGTATTTATAAAATATATTTAAAGAAAAACCTTCATCATTCTAAATGTTACTTATTACACCCAAAATTAATATGGCACAATCCATTCACCAATGATTGAATAATCTAAAACCAATAATCCAAAACTTATAGTTGTATAGTTATGAAAGTACCACCCCCTATATATATACCTGCCAATTCATAATTAGTTATCTAAACATACTCCCTTACACATACCTATTCAATTGACAACAAATTTGATTTGTCATGTTATTTTTCATAAGCCATTGGTACTTACAAGTTGTGCATCTGATGTGAGGGAAAAACATTGGATCACCTATTTGAATAGAACAATCCTCATTTATAAATGTCACCCAAACTTATTTATGTTATAACACCCAGTAATATCATTATCAGTAAATATACACATTTTTGAAAAAAGTGTATATTGTCATTAATTTCCTTTTCATCTTTTATAATCAAATAGTATACCATCCTTACTTTAGCCACTAGCCGATCATTAGCCTCATTTTATCGAAAGTATTTTGAATTGAGACATATTCCCCTAGATTCTTACATCCACAGGTTCCTGCATGATTTTAGTCATTATCCATTAAAACTTATCACCAATTTAATCTAAAACATAGTCACAATACAAAAAAGTTTATTTTCCTCAATGCACCTCTCTCGAGTGCAATCATTAGAATACCTTCTATTCTTCCGCACGTCGGGGGAATGGCAGTATTCAAACATCGGTATACATGATATCTGGCAAAACGAGCTACGTGAGATTTGCCCGATTTAAATAGCTCACCTTTCTATAGCTCACCGGTGTGCCTAATCAAAATAGAAAGCTGTCATACCCAACCCATATGGTCACATGTGCCGGAAGCTGCCGTTCATTGAGTACAATTGTAATCACGGTGGCCTTTTTGGAAAAGGTCAGGTACCATTGCAAAAGCTCACTTTTCACTAATATTCCTAACTATAATTAACAATATAAATGGAACTAACTGCATTTATCCACCAATGCATATAGCAGATGTCAAAAGTGGCAATAACCCGTATGCACAATCCCGTGGGTCGGGAGTCGTCATTTCGCAAATTTTGTTGTAATTGCAGCTGCCATCTTCCATCATGTCATTTGCCAATGTGTTACTACTCACAAATTCTTTAACCTTGTATTCATAGCAATCAGGTTTTCACAGTAACGGTCATCGTAAAAGGTAGGGCCTAAATCAGTAGTCTCATTTTTCAGAAATAAAGCCACTCTCCCCCATTTGTCATATATTTGATAATTCATAGGTGACAAATCAATTTTCTAAGCCTCACACTCACCTATTATATAAAATAATATAACAATTAGACACAGATCGTCACTTTATACAAAATAATGTAATTCATCATCCGTATTATGACCCAATTCCACTGAATGTAGACGGCATATCCATGCAGCCTCTTTCTGACGTAACGTTAACTCTCTACTTCCTCCACTCTGATCAGGTGGTACATAATCCACCCCATGAAACCAGATACAACTGTCACCAGAATGATGTTCCATCATATGCAATGTTAGGGGATATTTAATATCTCTATTCTGTATGGCACGGCCATGCTCCTGTATCCGGAATTTTAAAGATCTTATAGTACTCCCTACGTAAATTTTATTAAATGTACACCCTAAAATGTATACCACATATTATGTTTTACAATTAATGAAGTGTCTAATCTCATATCTTCTTGTTGTGTTGTAAAAACAGTTCTTCATGTTATCAGAACCAAAAGTGCACATATTGCACTCATGACAAATAAAAAATCCTTTCGGTGTGGTGGGTGACCATGTTTGTTTTTTAATGGTAGTAATGTAACATAACTAGGTTATAGGTGATCTCTTAATGTCCTACCTCTAAGATAGGTAACTTTTAGTAATTTGGATACACATCCCTTTATTCCAGGTATTTCTGTAAGTAACAGCCAGTGTTGTCTTCAGATCTTATAAATTTAGTCACTCCACAATGAATATTGGGTCACAAAAGCCAATGGAAGAGGCTTATTTCTATTATTCTTTGTTTTCACAGTTAATGTTTCCTTTCTAGTCATTTGTTCAATCTGTTTTTCTGCCTTTTTCATCATATCCTCTTCGACCGTGTTTCCAGAGCTCGACTGTGACAAAAACTGGAAGAGTTGGTTCTTCCCAGTGACTTACTGAGTGCAATCATTGAACTACATTCAGATACCTGGGAGCAAGTTAAAATCGGAGAGGGCGGTCAAGTTACTAATAGAGTTTGTATAGTTAACGGCCTCAAACAAGGATGTATCCTAGCACCAACGCTGTTCATTATATACCTTACAGACTTGACTGGCGCACTCTCACTTGGTATAGCCAGCCGCCCATTCTGGCCTCCGAAGCAATAGCATGGCTGCAATATAAAGATGATATTGTTTTACTGAGCCAAACACCAGTCGGCTTGCAGCAGAATATTGATGCCCTTATCAGTTACACGGACGAGCAAGGTTTAGAATTAAGCTTAAATAAAATCAAGGTGGTTCGGCTGGTTGATTCCAAATTCAAATCATTTGCATGGCTTATTAAAGGAAATCAGGTGGAGGTAGTCCCTTCAGATAAATATCTGGAACTTATAGTGGATCATCAAATTACTTTCAAACCACACCTTGCTGCCGCTTAAGCGAAAGCACTGTCCCTTACGTATGAGTTTGTTACTAAAACAAAAATTGAACTGTCTTTCATTTATCCATTTACTTTCGGTAATGTGAGTGCGCTTAATGCCAGTAGTTACTTATGTGGCCGAAATTATGCGGGGCAAGGAAATAGCCTCCTTTAAACAAATTCAAACAAAGGTTTACAAAAAAATCTTTCAGATCCTGAATTCAGCCTCGCCAACACAGGTACATTTGGATTGAAAAATCAAGCGTTCCAGCGCAAGTGTGCCTACATTAAACTCTGATAGAGGCCTCGAGCCATGGGCTACATCAGCAACCTATGCTGGTTTTAAATCAAGGAACAACAGCGGAGCAACGTAAATGGCTCATGGGGTCATTATTTAAATCATGCAATTAAGGAACTAGGGGGCACATGTACTTATCATTTTTCCTGATGCAAACGGCCCGATTCGCAGAATCGGACCATTTGCGACAGGAAAAAAACATTTTGGTATGTACAGACCCTATTTTGCGATTCGGAAATCTATTTACCGAATCGCAAATAGGTTTGCGTATCGTAATTAGGAAGGGGCGTTCCTTTCTAATTGCGAGTCGCAGCGCGATGTAGCATTGTTTTGTGATCCTGAATGCGGTCACAAAACAATCACAGTTAGCACCAGTTTCAAACTGGTGCTCAGACATTCACAAACGGGGAGGGGTCCTATCGGGACCCTTTCCCCTTTGTGAATGGCAGTGAAAATATTTTTTCAGAGCAGGCAGTGGTCCCACGGCCCACTGCCTGCTCTGAAAAAATGAAAAGAAAACTTTTAATTTTTTTTTTGAAATACATCTCGTTTTCCTTTAAAGAAAACAGGCTGCATTTAAAAAAAAAAAACTGCTTTATTTAAAAGCAGTCACAGACATGGTGGTCTGCTGTCTCCAGCAGGCCACCATCCCTGTGAGGTCGGCCATTTTGAATGGGGTCGCAAATTGTGACCTACCTCATGAGTACTCATGAGGTAGGTCATTTGTGACCCCATTGCGAATTGCAAACAGTGAAAAGTACACTGTTGTACATTAGGTTTTGAGGCTCCCAATTTGCGACTCGCAAACGAGTCGCAAATTGCAAGTCACAAAACTCAGGGTCGTACATCTGGCCCTAGGTGTGCAAGATGCATGGGCCATGAACTTGGGAAAAGCAGATTTTAACCGCATTGCAAATGTTGCCACTCGGTCTAAGTCTTTTCTAACAGATAAGGACCTGTTAGCTTTAAGACGGCTTGCTTCTTTATGTATTATCATCATATAAAACTTTACAAGCCCAGGAATATTTATCAATTCACTTTTCTCAAGTTCTGAAACAACAATTCATGCTATTTCGTTTTGGTATGCTTGAGACCAAATACATTTCTCCTTCTTGGAAATTACAGTCTCAATCCTGTCATCTTTCTCGGTACAGGCGAGAGACACTAGAACATGTCTTTTGTGTGTGTCCGGTGCTAGAGGTACAAAGGCAAATACACCTGAAACATTTTTAGGATATTGAACATTTGTTCATGTAGACAAGCAGTTATCAGATGGCTAAGTAGCTGTTCAATTCCTATGGTTTGCAGGGGCACAAAGTTTATAATGCTGATTTTTAAAGAAATTTAAAAAATGATTGAGTAAGGATAGGTTTAAGTCAAGAGCCATCTTGATTGGTTTTATGGAAATAGGTAGAGAATCTATCTTGATTGTTTTGATGATGTCTAATGTATTATGATGCACTGTCACTTCAACTAGGCTAATATAAATTGTATGGTCTCAACTTCACTTGATACGATAAAGATCATTAAAAATATGCACTAAATAATGGGCCCAATATGTTATGTTGCATCTGAAATGGGCATTCAGAATTCCGTTGTGACCTGCTGCCCCTTCCAGTTTTAGTTTCTTTATAATTCCTGTCAATTGTTCAATGTCTATGACCATGGAAGCTTGTTCATGGTTGTTTGAAGGTGTGCCAATTTCCAACTTCACCTTGAAACCACAGTTGGATGAAGCTGGAATACATTTGCGTTTCAACAGGACCAAAGGGTTGTCACCCTTAACCTTTTGAACTGGGGCTGAATAGATGGAGAGCACATGGGCTTCCCAGGAAGCTGCATCTATCCCTGCATTAAGTTGTCGTGATTTTCCCAAAGATAGCCCATTCACCAGCTGCCAGAACTTTTTGTTGTTCTGCTGTTTGCTGAATGCCAAGAGCTTGATCCACAGGTCCTCTTGGTAATGCTGTTTTTCAGACCAGCAATCTTTCTTGTATTGCAGTTTCAATTTAAGGAGCCTTGTTTTATCTGGCTTCTTATCCAATCGTAGTTCCTTTACCACTTACCTTGTTTCACGTGAGACTTGAGCTTTTAGATTGTGCAATATTCGATTTTACCAAAGTTGCCTTCCGTAATCACCCTTGCTATTTTTATTTGCCCCATTATTTAATATTGAAGGACAATTTTGGGTGGGAAATTGTATCAATAAAAAAATCACATAAATGCAGCCATGCGTTTACCCGCGGAAAGTGGTCACTCTCTGAACGTACAAGTATTTGATAGGAGGTGATTAAAGGCAAAGCTGCTTCTCTAATTAGTGTGAAGTCGATTGTTGAGCATTTTTTTGCCACTTAAAAAGGTGAATGTGGGGAAAACTTCTTTTGGGAAGCACATCAGATGCTTCAGACCGAGACTTTCGAACCTCTTGCCCAAATATGTTCCACAATGTTTTAAGCCCCTTTTTGTAATGGCTTTGCCCAGGTCAATGTTGAAGTCTCCTGCCATAATGAAAATTGCATACTTATACTGCTTCTGTACAGTTATTATGATACTAAACAACAATTCCATATTTTCTCTTTTTTGCGCCTTGTTAGGGTGAATATATATGTTAATAAGCAGCAGTAACATATTAGGATATATGGTCTGCTGGGGCACCAGCTAATTGGCAGCATCCAGTAGACTCCTAGATAAATCTGTTCAATGGCCCAGTTATATTTAGTAGAACTGACCATGGAAAGACCACCTTTTGGATGCCCAAATTTGAGAGACTGTGTTGCTAAAGCGTAGAACCCGACATTGCCTGAAATTTGGATTGGCTCTGTGCACCACGTTTCTTGAGACATGATGATGTCATACTTGTGGAGAAACAACCTCACCTCCGCATCTAATAATAGGTTCTCCTAACCGTGAGAGCTCCAAGAGCTATGCAGTCATCCACTTCTGCTAGCCTGCAGAGATTTTCATCAGGACCAATTACAATGAGTTATCTACCCCTACCACTCCTTTTAAGACTAAACACCCCGTAGTTTTCGCCAGGAGCAGTGGACTTGGGTAGCGGGGATTAAAGATGTCTTAGTTTGCCAGAATTTGAACAACAATATCTGAAGAAGCCTGAGATGTTAACATTGCCGCTCTATCCCTTCTGTCTGGATGGGGCATACTCCTCTCTTTACGAAGTCTGACGAAGTAATTTAAGCTAGGGACTGTATTTCATTCGTACATTTGGTAATAGTTTCTCTGTTTAAGATGTCAAATGTCCCCATCAAGTTATAGCGAGGGATTAACAATAATTTGTTATCTCCCAAACCCCCACTAGATAGCTGTGTCAATGGGCATGATAATCCTGAAGACACAGTCACTTTTGTTGGCTGGGCCTTGTCCGACCTGTAGTGTTTTTCCTGCTCTACAGCCCATGTTTGGATTCCTTCATGATGTGTTTGGGTGACTGATCCATTTTGATCAGCGAGGGACACTTGATTATTTGTCCAATTTAGATCTACAACAGGCGGGGCATTGGCCCACTGAATACTTTGGCCTTCAAGCTGCAAATAATTAGCTGGCTGCTCCGGGGGACAAATTAATACTGTTTACCTTTGAACTTGGCAACCTCCCCAACTCTCACATGTTTCTTCAATATCTGGTCCTATCTTAAGGTGGCACTGTTGTGGGAGAAACGTTAGTCATTCCCTGCATTTGTTTTTTGATAAACAACTTTATTAGTTTTCATGCATACATAAAGAAAAACAAAATCATAACAAGAAGGTCACGTCTGCTCCTCATATGCTTCGCACAGCACAAGTCCCACATAGTCAACAGGAGCACATGGTCAATAGTCAATAAGGGTTTGGTCAATGACAGGTCTTACCAGAGTGGCGCGTAGCAGCGAAATGGGCGCCCCATGTCCCGGTCCACTTTCTCCATAGTCTGTTGTGCTTCGCGGGGCATCCCCTTGGCTCGTATTCTAACTTTTCTTGCTGAGCGCACCAGTCTACCCCTCGCCGCCATCGCGCAAGTGCCGGAGCCAACTCTGCCTTCCAGCTAGCCACAATATCTCTCTTTGCCACTAGACATGCCACACCCAGGAAAGCCCAGTCTGCCCTACTGGACCTCACCCCCTCGAGGACACCCAACAGCAGTGGCAGCGGGCAGTCTCCACCTCCACCTGCAGGATTCTAAAGACTTCGGCCACAATCACACGCCAGTAGGTCAGCGTGGGGTCAGAGACCCGTTTTGTACAATCATTCAGGCGTGAGGTAAGCGGTGTGCAGATAGTAGGTCTGCACAACACGGAGGTGGGGGGACATAGTCATAGTTCTGGGGGCCATCAGTGCGTCTCACCAGTCGTCGTCTGTTACAGGGCCCAACCAGCCCTCCCACCGCTCTCGAAGTTTGCTGGGTACCTGCGTTGTGTTGGTGAACAGGGTGCGATACTCCCCCCTTACCTAGGCCACCCATTAAGGATTTGGCCTCCACAGGGCTGAATTCTGAGAGGGTCGTTCCAGAGGGAACATGTACACCTAGCGCGTGCCTGAGCTGTAGGAACCTATGAAATTGAGTGCTGTTGAGTGAGTACCTCTGGTGGAGCTCCTGGAAGGATCGCATGTGGGAGCCCGCACAAACGTCTCCTAAAAGTGATGTACCTATAAGGACCCCACCAGGGTCGCGACCTCCCCCAACCACGTCCCGTGCCACAGAGGAGTCTGCTGGGTGAGTCGCTGCCACCAGCCCGTCGCCCTCTGTGCCGCCCTCCCCCTCCAGGACCACTCTTGTCACCTCAGGGAGTCTACGTGGCAGGTGGCTCCCATAAATCATCCCACGTAGGCCAGAGAAGCCCATAGACAGGAGTTCGAGTTGATATGCAGGGTCCGACCAACCGCCCCCCAGCCAATCATTAACCACTAGTAGGTGCGTTGCTAAGTAGTAGAGGTAGAGATTAGACATCCCTAACCCTCCCAACATACACATCTCCCTGGCAGGTGCGGAATGCAAGTTGGGGCAAGAGTCATACCATAGAAATTGTCGCGCCACAGCCTCCATCTCTTTAAACCATTTCTTGGGTATAGTATAGGGGTAATTTTGGAGTAGGTAAAGAAACTGGGGCAGCACCATCATCTTATATAGTGAAATCCTTCCTAGGGCATTAAGGGGTAGGGTCCGCCATCTCTGGAGGTCGTCTCTGACCGTCCGAGAGAGGGGTACCATATTGAGCGACCAGGCCACCTCAGACAGAAGGGCTACAGTCACCCCAAGATATTGGAAGCTGTTGCGCCGGATCTGAATATTGGTTTGCCAATCATGGTTGTCCCTTGTGGGGTGTAGTGGGACCAGCAGAGACTTGCCGGGGTTGAGCGTCAGCCCAGAGGCCTCTAAGAACAGCCCCAGTAGATGCAGGGCGCGGGGACCACTTGTGGCTGGGTTTGCCAGGAATAAAAGGACATCATCTGCGTACAGTGCTATGTGGTCTTCCCTTGCCGTAGGCCAGGACCAGCCCTCCACTAAGGGGTCCTCTCTTATTATTTATGCAAGTAGCTCCATCGCGAGTGCGATGAGGAGCAGAAACAGGGGGCACCCCTGACGGGTCCCCCGATGAATGGGAAATGGGGCTGACACTACCCCGTTCACCTGAACCCGCGCCGTTGGTTTGGAATAAAAGAGTTTTACTAGACCGTGGAATTTGGGACCGAGTCCGGCGCTTAGGAGTACCCGGTGGAACGCTTTTTCGAAATCTAGAAGGAGGTGTGCCGGAGAGAGGGCAGGGTGCCACGGTGAGCCAATGCAGGATGCAGGCAACAAATGCAGTGTCTAGTACTCCAGAATAGCATAAAGCTGCATTGGTCTGAGTGTATCAGTGAGGGTATCACCCTTTTTAATCTAGTGACCAATATCATGGATAATATCTTGACTTCGTTTTGAGAAGTGAAATGGGGCGGTAGGCCGAGCACAACTGCGAGGGGGGTCGGTCTTGGGTATTACTACAATAGTGGCCAGATCTAGACCCGGGAAAACCTACCCCTCTGTTCCGCCTCCTCAAACATACTGAGTAGGTGGGGGGCCAGGAGGTTGCCGCACTTATTGTAAAACTCCACCGGAAACCCGTCGTGGCCAGGGGTCCTGCCCGCGGCCATAGCCGAGATAACGGCCTAAATTTCTTCCAGTCCGATAGGTTCGTCAAGAACTTGGCGGTCTTGGTCTGAACTTTTAGGGAATGAGACATCTTCTAGCAGGGCGGCCTGGACCGCTCTGCATAGAGCCCTGCGTAGTAAGCGGCAAAGCTTTGTGCGATTGCATGGGGCATTCGTGAGACAGCTCCTGATCCGTCAATGACCTCGGGTATGATTCTATTTGCTAAGGGTCACGTCGCGAGCCAGTGTAGAAGTTTTCCAATCTTGTACCCCAGCCGTAAACGTGGGCCATCGAGGCGCGCCACATAAGCTTCGCTGTCTCAAGAGTGGAGTGCCTGATCTCATTTCTAACTAGGGTAACTTGCCTCGTTATGGCCTCGGGCGCAGAGACGGCAGGCTGGCGTTTGAGATATAATGCCTGGGCTTCCAGGTCTGAGATCTTTTTAAGCCGCACTCGCTCCCGTACACGAAGGAGATGCCTGGCCTGCCCCGGAGTGTGGTCTTGCAAGCGGCCCAGATAATGCCAGGCGATGGTACTGACCCTAGGTTGGTCTCGAAATATTGGACAAGTTGCTCTAGTACAGCCTGAGTATATTCCTCATCCTGTAGATGCTAGGCATTCAGGTGCCACAGGTAGTGCCGGGCAGCCTCGGTGCCCTCCACGTGGATGAGGAGTGGTGCATGGTCCGAAACCCCATGCAGCAGAATCTCTGTTACAGAGACTCCGGATACATCTATGGCCGGCATAAAGAAAACATAAATTCTTGCATGAGTATGATGCGCCGCTGAAGTGTGCGTGAATTGCTGTGTTCTGGGGTGCCAAATACGCCATACATCACAAAGACCGAGGCCCTCAGCCCAACTGCGCAGCCTGGACACTCGGGCCGAGTGATTCACAGACAGGGGTCCAGTGATATCTGACTCTGGGTTCATGACGGAGTTGAAGTCGCCCCCCAGGATAGTCAGGCCCGGGGGAAGTACCACCAAGAATTGCTCAAGAGCCCCAGGGGGGCAAATATGCTCAGGATATTTATCAGATGGCCACCTAGCGTGCCCGACACTGCAGCATACCGCCCTTGTAGGTCCAACTAAGAGGAAGTGGGCACCATGGGCAACGAGCGGTGCAGCAAGATTTGCCACACCTCTGGAACCTCTGGAGAATCCCGCATGGTAGACTCTATCATACCCACCGCGCGCAAGCATGGGGCACCTGGTGCCAAGCAAGTGTGTCTCTTGAAGTAGGACTATATTAGGAGCGAAGCGGCGGAGTGTGCTAAAGACCACGGAGCATTTGATTTTATCTAAGAGTCCGTTAACATTCCAGGAGAGGACCTGCTTTGTAATTTCTGATGTGTGTGGGGAACCTATACTGACATGAGTGACGCGCTGGCCCCGGAGCCGCGATGTGACCTAATAAAAGAATAAGGTTGATACAACTAATGTTCAACCGCAACTGGGCAAAAACTTGCTGTAACGTTGTATCACCACAACCCCCAACTGCCCCCCTCCCCATACTTCCAGCCCTAAAGCATCTGTCCCCCGCAAACCCCCCAACAACCGCCAAAACAAAATGTCAGTCATTGGTGAGGAGTGGTGGACCCCTCCATAGAATCTGAGTTCTGCAATAGTGTAGCCCCACAACCCTTGCGGGGACGGGGACTGTCTCAAGTGCCCCCCCGCCTGCCCGATATCTACGTAGCCGTGATGCTAGCTCAGCGAAGGGGTCTGGCTGAGGCGATCATCTTCACAGCTTGTGGTCGTTCTGCACTCTCCCGGGCCATCCGGGCCAGACTGCCCGCCCGGACTAACCAGTCCTGGCTGTGCACCACTTGCAGGTGAGCTACTTAGTTCGCTCCCTTTCCGCCGGCGAGACCGGGTTCGCCCGTTCCCACTACGTGTTTTCGGTGGATCAGTGGAGCCTGGTCTCAGGGAATTAACCTTTGGCCGGGAGGGCCCTCTCCGGGCCACCCGGGGCTCCTCTGTGAGCCAGTCCCACGCCCCCTCCGGTGAGTCAAAAAGGAATGATTTCCTGTCCAAGAGGACCTTGCGCGCGCAGGGAAAAGGAGCATGTAGGTCACCTGCATAGCCCTAAGTTTTTGTTTGACTCCTTCATAGGAGCAACATCTGGCTTGCACCTCTTGGGTGTAATCCGGGAAGACCAGGATTCTACGATTGTCCCAGCAGAGAGCAGGGTGTACCCGCGCTTCTTTAAGGATGGCATCACGATCTCTAAAGTTGAGGAATCTTGTAGTAATTGGCCGCCGGGGTCCCCCGGGCTGAGGTCTGGGTGCCAGCAACCGGTGGACATGATCGACTGCAAACCAGGGAGACAGTCGCTGTTCTGGGACCCAGGATCTAAGCCAGCTCTCCAAAAACTCAATGGCCAGCGATTTTTCGGCGCCCTCCGGGAACCCTATGAAGCACTGATTGCCACTCCTGGAGCGATTCTCCGCGTCTTAGGCTCTGTGGTGTAGCTCCCCTGTACAGGGCAACCTTAGTTTTAAGATCCACTATCTCATCCTCTGCCCGGGAGACCCGTTCTTCGGCTTCCTTGATTCGGCTCACCGCTGATCTCAGGTTGTGTCGCAGCAAGCCCAGGTCTTCTTTCCCCTCGCCAACTTTAGTTTCTACCGCCAACTGCAAGGATTGAATGGCTTGTAAGATTGTGCTCACTCCCTCCACTGCAGGGGACTCCGGTGTCCTGCCACTCGCCCCGAGGGAGGCACCGGCGTGGTGAACTGGTCGATACGCTGTTGGGAGGTCGGGGTGGTTTGCTGGTCTTGTCTTTCCCTATGCCGGTCACACGAGCCAGGGGCACTCGATGACCCGGCAAATGTCCGACTGGTCTCTCGTGCACGGTGGGCCCCTTTTCAGCACCAAGGATGTCTCATAGCCACCTCCACGCACGAACTGGCGCGTGATCCAGGGGCGGCAGTTGAGAACCCTGACCCATGTCTGATGGTGGAATCGGTCTGAGCCCGCCCGGGCAGCACTCCTCAGCCTCACACACGTGCACTAGGTGTTGTGGTCACTTCTTACTTGTCTCTCTCGCGTGCACCACCTCCGGCACTGCTGGGCCAAAGTCTCAGACAGGGCCCCATGCCTCAACAGGCAGGCGGGCAGGGACCCCATCCTCGCGCCCTCACCTGCGCTTTGCCTCACCACCGGCTGAAGGCCCAAGTCCTCGGGCGCCCCGACTGCAGATCTCCAGTCGTCTCCTCGTGCAGCTCTGGGCCGGCACAGCCTCTCCAGATCAGCCCGCACGCTCAGGGAGTCAGAGGGGGGGCAGACAGGCCGCGGGATGGATAGCACTTCTAAGGGCGGATGACAGTGGGGTCCGCAGCACTCTTAGAGTGCGACCACCATCTTGACCCCCGAAGCCACGCCCTCCATTCCCTGCATTTTACACTATTGTGCCCCTCTTGTTTTCCCGATTCCAGGTTTTGCAGCCCTGGGGCTGCCCAGTTGCCTGAAGGCTGGATCTGGCCCCCTTATTAGCTGTCCACAGCTTTTACCATACGCGCTATTTGACTTTCTCTGGGAGCTTGCCTCTGCTGCTGACCGTTGTAAACTCTTATGAAGGCTCTCCTATTGTGAGGCATTTTTATTATTTTCTGCATTATTTGCCCCCTCTAAGTCGAAGACCGATGTGCCACTGGGCTTGGAACATAATTACCATATTCTATTTTGCTGCGCCATCTTACTTTTCTTTCGTGCTTTCCTTCGCCTTTTCTTTTCCCTCTAGGTGATTAATGACCTATTGTAGGAAGTTGGCTCTGTATATATTATCTCAAAGTGAGAGATAGTGTGCAGAGTCCAAGGGTTCCCCTTAGAGGTTGATAGTGGCAATAATATATAATACTAATGCTCTATTTTGTGGTAGTGTGGTCGAGCAGTAGGCTTATCAGAGGGAGGTGTTAAGCATTGGTAGTACATACATAGGAAATAAATGGGAACGCACACTCAAAGACTTAACTCCAGGCCATTAGGTTTTTATGTAGAAAAGTATTATTTTCTTAATTTATTTTAGAACCACAAGATTCAGAATTCAAGTAGATACATACATTGTAAGGTACTTGGCATAGGTAAGACTGGAACTTTGAAGTAAAACAATAAGGTACACAGTTTTGGCAAAAATGGAAATAAGCTATTTTAAAAGTGGACACATTGCAAAAATCAACAGTTCCTGGGGGAGGTAAGTACAAGTTGGTTTAGCAGGTAAGTAAAGCACTTACAAGTTCAGTCTCCAGAGCGGAGGCAGCCCAACGTTGGGGGTTCAAGTCAACCCCAAATGCCCAGGACCAGCAACACAGGGCCGGTCAGGTGCAGAGGTCAAAGTAGGGCCCAAATAACATAGGCGCCTAAGGAGACTAAGGGTGCTCTGGTTCTAGTCTGCTAGAAGGGAAGTACCAGCGTCCTCGGGGAGCAGACCCGAGGGGTTTTGTAGAGCACTGGGGGGGGTCACAAACAGGCACAGAAAATACACCCTCAGTGGCACAGGTGCGGTCGGTTGCAGTGTGCAAAGTGGGTGTCAGGTTTAGTATTGAAATCAATGGAGGGACCCGGGGGTCACTCTGGCGATGCAGGCACCAACTGGGCAACGATGAGGGCCACCTACTGGTCACTCCTGCACCAGTAGTTGGTTTCTCTCTGGCCTGGGGGCTGCGGGTGCAGTGCTTCTTCCAGGCATCCATACTTTTTTACTGGGCAGTTGCGGTCAGGGGGAGCCTCTGGATTCTCTCTGCAGGCGTTGCCGTGGGGGTGCAGGGAGGTCGTTTCAGGGTGTCCACGCCGTGGGAGTCGCCTAGGGTTCCTCGCTGCAGTGTTGGTTTCTCTGGACACGGGCCGGGGGCATCGGGTGCAGAGTATTGGAGACTCACGCTTCCGGAGTGAGGCTGGAGTCCCTTTAAAGATGGTTTCTTCTTTGTAGATTAGACATACCCGCTGTCCACATGAGTTTCTTGGTCCTTTGGGTTGCAGGACTGTCCTCTGAGTCAGCAGAGGTTGCTGGTCCCGCTGGATTAATCGCTGTTGCAGGTTCTTTGAGTCTGGAGACAGGCCGGTGGGGCTGGGGCCAAGTCACTTGTTGTCTCCAGTGTCTCTGTGGGGCTTTCAGGTCACCAGTCCTTCTTGTTCAGGTCATCAGGAAATCTGATTTCCTGGGTTCAGGGTCGCCCCTAAATACTAAATTTAGGGGTGTGTAAGGGTCATAGGGCAGTAGCCAATGTCCTTGAGGGTGGCTACACCCTCCTTGTGCTTTCTCCCTTTGGGGAGGGGAGCACATCTCTATCCCTATTGGGCTAAATCCTCCAAAACAAGATGGAGGATTTTCCAAGGAGGGAGTCACTTCACCTCTGGTCACCTTAAGGGTGGACCTGGCTGAGGGGGTGACTCCTTGTTTTTCTCATTATCTCCTCCAGACTTGCCACCAAAACTGAGGGCTGTGTCCGGGGCGCGGGCATCTCCACTAGCTAGAGTGCCCTGGGGCATTGTAACACGAAGCCTGAATCTTTGAGGCTCACTGCTAGGTGTTACAGTTCCTGCAGGGGGGAGGTGTGAAGCACCTCCACCCAGTGCAGGCTTTGTTTCTGGCCTCAGAGAGCACAAAGGCTCTAACCCCAGGGGGTCAGAAACTCGTCTCTCAGTGGCAGGCTGGCACAGACCAGTCCAGTCCTGCATTGAAGGATTGGGTAAAATACAGGGGGCATCTCTAAGATGCCCTCTGCATGCATTTTTTTATAATTCCAACACTGGCACCAGTGTGGGTTTATTATTCTGAGAAGTTTGATACCAAACTTCCCAGTGTTCAGTGTAGCCATTATGGCACTGTGGAGTTCGTTTTGATGCCCTCACCTGTGGTATAGTGCACCCTGCCTTAGGGATTTAAGGCCTGCTAGAGGGGTGCCTTACCTATGCCACAGGCAGTATTTTGTGTGCATTGCATCCTGAGGGGTATGCCGTGTCGACTTTGCCTTTTCCTCCCCACCAACACACACAATCTGCAATTGCAGTGTGCATGTGTTAGGTGAGGGGTCCCTTAGGGTGGCAAAATACATGCAGCAGCCCTTAGGGACCTTCCCTGTTCACAGGGCCCTTGATACCACTGGTACCTTTTACAAGGGACTTATCTGTGTGCCAGGGTGTGCTAATTAACAATGGCAAATTTTTAGGGAAAGAACACTGGTGCCTGGGCCTGGTTAGCAGGGTCCCAGCACACTCTGTCAAGTCAGCATCAATATCAGGCAAGAAGTGGGGGGGTAACTGCAACAAGGAGCCATTTTCCTACACCTATTCTCAGCAACTACAGGTGTGACTTCCCCAGAGTTTCCGTCCCCGGTAATACCTACATCTTGGGAGCGGGAGCTGGTTCAGATTTCCTTTGGACTGTGTTCTGTTACCTGGAAGGGGGAAAGAATAGGCTATAAAGCTGTACTTTCTTGATCTTGGACAATTTCAGAGGCAACATGTTTCTTGACGGCTGACTTATTTTTTTTTTATAAAGACATTTTTATTGATTTTGCAAGGAAATAAAACAATGATACATACATGTAACTAGGCGCCAACGGGCACCTAACGGTGGTCAAACCCATTGTCCCAGACAACACATTGGAAGCGCAAGTTATATGTTGCCTTGTTGGAGTACCTTGTGAATGTCTCACTCCCGTTAGAGGGGGGAGGAGGGGTACACGCCGGCCCTCCCTGGTGTAGTGCCGTTCGATAATGTAGGGAGGATACATGTTGCGGCCTCCCACTTCCCCCATACCTTGTTATATTTGTTCAGGCATCCTCTAGCCTCATATACGAGTTTTTCACGTTGTGCACACCAATCCACCCCTCGTCTCCATTTAGTCAATGCCGGTGCGCCTTTGGCTTTCCAGTCAGTCATTATATCCCTTTTGGCCACTAGGCATGCCACCCCGAGGAAGGTTCGATCCGCTCTTCTCATTCCGATATCTCCCATGATCCCCAGTAGGAGAGGCAGTGGCGCCATCCCTATGTCTACCTGTAAGACCCCGGAGATCTCCCGCGTGACCGCCCTCCAGTAGGTTGCTATAGCCGGACATGCCCATACCATGTGGAAGAAATCAGTTTCCGGGTTCATACATCGGAGGCAATCGGCTGTGGATCGAAGACCCACTCTATGTAATTTGGTGGGTGTAAGGTAAGCTGTGTGGAGGTGGTAGGTCTGTATTAATCGGAGGCGAGTCGCCATCGTTAAGGTTCGCGGGGCCATCAGTGCCTCGTTCCAGTCCACCTCTTCCATAGGGCCCACCCATCCCTCCCAACTCTGGCAAAGCCCCCCCAGGGAACAAGCAGTGTTGGCAATCAAGGTGTGGTATATCTGGGAAACGCCTCCCTTGCCCAGGTTCCCCATCAGTGCCTTCTCCTCCAAAGGGCTATGTTCAGGTACGTTATCCCCTGCCTGGACATGTATTAGTAGGGAGTGGTGGAGCTGGAGATATTTATGGAATTGTGTCTTGTTTAGTGAGAAGAGTTTCTGGAGGTCTTCAAAGGATCATATGTGTGACCCGTCCCAAACGTCGCCCAGTGTGGAAATACCAATGTTGTCCCATTTTTGAAATCCCTCCAGGCCCACCACCTCCCTTAAGTGTTTCCCGTGCCATAGTGGGGTCTGCTGGGTGAGGCGCCCCCACCACCTCGACACCTTCGGGGCCACCCGCCATCCCAGCAGTATCACCTTAGTTACATCTGGGACATCTCGGGAGATCGGGCCTCCGTACAGAGCATCAAAGATCCGTGGGTAGCTCAGCGTCTGGAGTTCCAGTCGGAACGCCGGGTCTGTCCATCCACCCCCCATCCAGTCATTAATCACGAGCAGGTGCATCGCAATGTGATAGTAATGGATGTTGGACATTCCCAACCCCCCATCGTAGACATCTCTCTGGCAGGTTTTGAGCGCCAGTCGGGGACGGGTGCCATTCCATATGAATTGGTGCGTTAACGAGTCCATCTCCCTGAACCATCTCATGGGGATAGGATGCAGGAAATTCTGTAATAGGTAGAGAAGTCTGGGGAGAATCATCATCTTATAGAGTGCGATTCTTCCAAGCAGGTTAAGGGGGAGGGTCCTCCAACGCTAGAGGTAATTTTTGATTCTTCTAGTTAATGGCGTGATGTTGAGTTACCATGTTAATTCAGGGAGCAGTGAAACATGTATTCCCAAGTATTTAAAACTGTTTCTCCGCACTGCAATGTTTTCTTGCCAGTCCACACAATCCCTGGAATGGTGGAGGGGGACCAATAAAGATTTACTGGGATTTAGAGGCAGTCCTGAGGCCTCTGAGAAGAGGCCTAGAATTTGTAGAATGTGAGGGCCACTCTTGGCCGGATTAGAAATGTACAATAGGACATCATCCGCGTACAGTGCCACACGGTCCTCTGGGCAAACAGGCCAAGACCAACCCTCAATCAGAGGGTCCTCTCGCAGCAACTTCGTCAGGGGCTCTATTGTTAGTGCAAAGAGCAGAGGGGATAGTGGGAACCCCTGTCGGGTGCCACGGCCAATGGGGAGTGGGTCGGAGACTACCCCACTTGGACCCGGGCCATTGGATTAGAGGAGAGTAGCCTCACCAGGCCCCGGGATTTGGGTCCGAGTCCGTTTCTTTGTAGAACGTGATCAAGGTAGGACCAATCTACCGTATCAAAGGCTTTCTCAAAATCGAGCAGAAGCAAAGCCAAGGGGGTGTGAGACAGGGTCTTGTAGAGCGCCAAGGCTAGATGTAACCGCCTAATGCAGTGCCTAGTGCTACGGGTAGGCATGAAGCCGCACTGGTCAGGGTGTACCAATGTGGGCATTACTTCCCTTAGTCTGGAGGCGAGGATTGAGGACAGCACTTTGATCTCGGTATTCAGAAGTGAGATGGGCCGATATGCCGAGCAATGTTGCGATGAGGACTGGGTCTTGGGGATCACTACAATTGTAGCTTGGTCGATCCCGGGGGGGAAGCGGCCCTTCCGCTCAGCCTCCTCGTACATACTAAGCAGGTGAGGACCCAGAATATCACTGCATTTACTGTATAGTTCTGCCGGGAATCCATCCGGCCCTGGGGTCTTGCACGATGCCAGGCTGGCAATCGCGTTGGCAATTTCCGCGAGGCTGATGGCCTCGTCCATCCTATTCCTAGCCACTTGGGAAACTCTGGGAAGAGTTATATCATTTAGAAGGGGGGATTCCCTTTCAATAGTGGGTCGGGGGTGCTCTGCGTATAGGCGTGCGTAATAAGAGGCAAAGCTTTGTGCGATTTCGATGGGTGTTTTAGAAAGAGAACCAGAGTCCTCCATGATTTCAGGTATGATTCTATTAGCGGGTGGCCAGCCAATGTAGAAGCTTCCCGTTCTTGTCCCCCCAACCATACACTCAGGTGGCTGAGGCCCTCCATATATGTTTCGCTGATTCTAGCACTAAGGGCCTCATTCTGAGGCCGGCGGGCGGCGGTCGCCGCCCGCCTGGCAGGAACCACGGAGGCCATTCTGGCTTTCCCGCTGGGCTGGCGGGCGACCGCCAGAAGGCCGCCCGCCAGCCCAGCGGGAAACCCCTTCCCACGAGGAAGCCGCCTCCGAATGGAGCCGGAGGAGTGGGAAGGGTGCGACGGGTGCAGTAGCACCCGTCGCGGATTTCAGTGTCTGCTAAGCAGACACTGAAATTCAAAGTGGGGCCCTCTTACGGGGACCCCTGCAGTGCCCATGCCATTGGCATGGGCACTGCAGGGGCCCCCAGGGGCCCCACGACACCCCTCACCGCCATCCTGTTCCTGGCGGTTCCATGCGCCGCCATGGGGGATTCCTCAGGGCAGCGGAAAACCGGCGGGACACCGCCGGTTTTCCTGTTCTGACCGCGGCCATACCGCCGCGGTCAGAATGCCCTGCGGAGCACCGCCAGCCTGTTGGCGGTGCTCCCGCCGACCCCGGCCCCGGCGGTCCTTGACCGCCGGGGTCGGAATGACCCCCTAAGTGCTTAATTTAATCTCTAACAACAGTGAGCTGCCTCAGATTAGAGGCCGAGGCTGAGGTTGTTTGCTGGTGCTCCAGGTTTAATGCCCTGGCCTCCAACTCAGACACTCGTGAGTTTCGAGCACGTTCACGTGAGCGAAGGAGATACTTGACATGTCCTCTGAGGGTGACTTTACAAGCGGCCCATATTGTACCTGGAGACCGGACCGATCCCAGATTCAGTTCGAAATACTGAGCAAGATGGTCCCTAATCTCAAGAGTGTAGTTGTTGTCTTGTAGGTACCATGCGTTCAAGCGCCACACCGGGCGCCTGGCGGGGTCTGCCCCACCCAGCCGGACTCGCACCGGTGCGTGATCGGAGACCTCCCCGAGGCAGTATCTCTGCCCGTGACACTGGTGATATCTAGAGCAGGCATAAATACATGGTCGATTCTGGAGTGTATCAAATGGGCGGCCGAAGTGTGCGTGTATTGACGTTTCCTAGGGTGCCAAGTTCTCCACACCTCACATAGGCCAAGGCTCTCAGCCCAGCCACTAAGACTCGAAGCCCGGTTGGACCTACTAGCAGTAACATCGCCAGATACATCCAGTCTGGGGTCGAGAACGGTGTTGAAGTCCCCTCCTATTAGGGTGGTTTCCTGGGGAGTCCTGCTACTACCTGGCGGAGTGAGAGTAAGAAGGTGTCAAGTACCGCTGGGGGGCATATGCGCATACAAGATTCAGAGGTGATCCATGGAGTAACCTCGTGACTACTACGAATCTGCCCTGTGGGTCGGACTGCGTGGTTGTAATCATCATAGGTAGTGAGCGGTGGAGTAGAAAGGCCACCCCTCTAGAGCCTCTGGAGAAGCCCGCATGATAAACCCTGTCATATCCTCCTCGTGCGAGCATAGGGCACTTAGATCCAAGGAGGTGGGTTTCTTGCAGTAGGGCCACTGAGGGGGAATATCTACGGAGAATATTGAATACTGCGGATCTCTTGATCTTGTCTAACAGGCCATTTACGTTCCAGGAGATTGTGTCAGTGAGGACCAGGCGTGGGTTACGTGCGTATCGTAAATTGTCGAGTGTCTGTCAGCGGACATAGGGACGACCGTTTGGAACGTAACAATGAAATATTAAAGCAACAAAAAAAAATTGTCAACACGTTGCTATCTAACCCCAACTCAAACTTCTAACCCCCCAACCACCCCCCCATACTCCCACCCAGGAAGCATCTGTCGCCCAAATACCCAACCAGAACAGAACAGCCAGAAGGACTGTTGTTGGAGTGGAGTGGTGGACCCCTCCTTTCAGTCGGATCGTTTGCAATCAGCGGTAAGAAGTCAGGCCATACGTGGCAAACATTAAAGAGGCACTGAGCCACCGGTGGGGTCCCCCCAAGAGCCCGCAGGGGCGACTCGGGCGTTCCAGCCACCCCTCGCGCACCCCGATGGGAGCCCCATGTCTCATATCAGCCGAGTACCGGGGACTGGCCCGTGCCGGTTCCCGAACCCCCGGGGACTCAACGGGGGTCCTCTCCACCTGGGAACCAGGGTCTCCAGCCATCTCTCCGTCTGTAAGAATGTCTGGGTCTTTTTGTCTCCCCTTTCGAGATCTGGTACGTCTCTGGCTCCTCCGGGGTCCCCCCAAAGGGGGGGGCCCATCACGGGAGGGCTCCCCCGTCTGTCTCCGGTGTCCCCTTCGGGCTCCAATGCCCCCTTCGGTCAGCCAGTCCCACGCCTCTTCGGGGAATTCAAAGAAATGTGCCTTTCCGGCCATAAGGACTTTGAGCCGTGCAGGAAAGAGGAGCATGTATGAGAGTTGCATTGCTCTAAGTTTTTGTTTGACATGCTCATATGACCGGCGACTGATCTGGACTTCACAGGTGTAGTCTGGGAATATTAAGATCTTATGATTCTCCCATTGAAGATCTTCAGAACGTCTAGCTTCCTTAATGATATTGTCTCGATCTTTGAAATTGAGAAAGCGTGCGATCATCGGGTGCTTTGGGCCGCCCGGCGGAGGGCGCAGAGCAAGGGCCCTGTGGGCACGTTCAACTGTGAATCAGGGTGAAAGAGTCTGGTCTGGCATCCAGGTCCCGATCCAACGCTCCAAAAATTCCAAAGCTTTATCTTCCTCTACGACCTCCGGGAATCCGATAAAGCGCAGTTTGTTGCATCTTGATCGATTTTCTGCGTCTTCCGCACGGCGGTGTAACTCGCTCGTTCGAGTTTGCAGCTGGGCCACTTTGGTTCTTAGATCGGCTAATTCATCCTCTGTCTGGGAGACCCGGTCTTCCACTTAGGTGATTCGGCTCACTGCATTTCTGAGGTCTTGCCTAATAAGGCCCATGTCCTCTCGCACGATTCTGTTCTCCACGGCTGACTGCGATGATTGGATTGCTTGGAGGATGGCACTCACTCCATCTAGCGCCGGGCTCCCACTAGCCGCATCCCCGTCCCCCCTTGGGCCCGCCGGTGTTGTGAACTGATCGATCTTTTGCTGGGAGGCCGGGGGTTGTTTGTTCGCTCTGTCCTTCCCCATCTCGTCCTAGGGAGTTGGGATCGGCTTATATTGTCTCTTGTGGTAACTCTGCCTAAGTTCCAGTACCTGAAGCGCTCTCACACTACCGGGGACCAAAGGGGGGCATCCCAGAGGAGGACCACCAGCAGGGTTCCGACAGTATAGGTGGGTTCACACTGTCTCAATTCCTTACTTGGAGTCCGGCAGCCGCGAGTCTGCTCCTCCCCAGCCGGGCCACGCCGCCAAGTGGAGGAAGGAGGCCCCAGAGATCACCCGGCTCTGCGTAGGGCTCTGTCTGGCGCCACCAGATCAGGATCGGCAGGAGACCCCAACATCTCTTTCCCGGGGGCCCGGCGCACCTCCGACAGGTCCGTACTCACCGCCGTCAGGCCACCGATCTCTTCAGCTGGGGTTGGCGGGTGCGCACCGTCCGCACTGCAGCTTCATGATGTGATGAGAGCCCGGGGAGGTCTCTCTCTGCCAGTCTGGTTTATAGAGGCCCAGTCGCGGTGGCAATCAGTGGTTGGCCCCTCCGGCCAGGGAACCCGGGGGCGGCCAGGGTCACCAGGCCTTCTTTTCCACTTTTATCCTTTTGGTGTCTTTTAATTTGGTTTTCCTTTCTTCCTCTCCCCCTCTCCCTGGGGGGGGCCCTTCTTCCCCTGTAAGTGTGCCGCTCCGCTCCTCACCTACCGCACTGCGGCCCGCGCCGGAGCCACAGCGCAGATCACGGCAATTTGGGTCACCCTCTCGGGGGCTCCCACGTCTCCAGTGCCTGCCGTATTTCCGGCGGGCCGCCCGCCCCGATCCGAGCGCCTGGATCCAGCGGCCGCAGGCGCTTGTGCTCCGCGCCGCCACCTCGCCGCTCGAGTCAATTTGAGGAGTCCTCTCCTCAGCCTCTCCCTCTCCACTACCCTCCGCACCCGGCGCCGCCGAGCAGGAGCGCGGAGGCGGCCCGGGCCGCCGGGAGTCCCTCTTCGCCGGTCGATGTTGCGCCCCCCCCCAAGTCCACGGGGGTCCGTGCCCCGGGGCGCAGCGCCGACTCCTCTCGAGCCGCTCACGGCGTCCCCGCTCCGGGGTGGCTGCACCAACGGGCCAGCGCCTCAGTTCCAGCCCCGTCGGGGTGCTCTAATCTCGGCCGCCATGTTGGTTTCTGTGCCGATTGGGTCGCGGCGAGCGCCCGAGGCTTAATCTTCGCCACCGCTCATTTCAACAGGATCCTCAGCGATCCGGGAGCCTGTGGGAGCAATTAGGGTGACGCCAACAAGTTAGATGACAGCAGCTTCTTTGGGCGGATGACGGAGGGGTCCAGAGCAGAGGGTTCAGAGTGCGACCGCCATCTTGACGCCCGAAGCCACGCCCCCGACGGCTGACTTTTAATAATTCTCATCCTCGATACAACAGTATCTAACAGATGATCTAGATGATTGTGCCCTTACTTCTGTCAAGATATCATTGAGAATTGCTGTCACATTTTGGGCATTATCCCCTGGAGTGCACACTGACACGAGACTTGCTGGGTGTAAGAATGGTTATGGACTTTTCTTATCAGGTCGTTGAGCACTTGTAGCTTCTTATTGATGCCCACTACATGCGCTGCCAAAATATTATGATCAACCTGAATTTCCTGCTTGCCAGCTTGAAGGTGAATTGCTGTGCACATTGCGTCCATGGTCGACAGGAGGGCCCGCCAGACTCTCCTGCTGCCGATGTGTCAGAAATTCTCTCCTTGACTTTAGCGTTAACTAAAGGTAGAGGGGCCAAGGGGTATTGGGTTCCTTTTGATGGCTGATGCTGTATCCGTTAGATCAACCTGCTTGTTTGAACTCCTTGGGCTCCTCAATTCCAAGGAGAGTTTTGTCTTAGCAGGGGAACTACTACTGCAAATGGAAAACAGGCTCAAACTGACTCTTGTGATTTCCGAAAGTCTCCCCTTCCCATGTGTGTGAGAAGTAGACAGTGCTAGAGGTGATTTAGTCGGCCCTATACCGGAGTCCTGCTTAAATAAGACTCAGGCCCATATTTATACTCTGTTTGCGCCGGATTAGCATCATTTTTTTTACGTAAATCCGGCGCAAACATATATTTATATTTTGCCGCTAGACCTGTCTAGCATCAAAATATCTGAGTTTGCGTCTTTTTCTGGATGCGTGAAGCCGCCTTACGCCAATGAGATGCAGGGTAGGCGGTCCCGTCCAAAAAATGACTCAAACACCCGTGTGCCATATTTATCCATCCGGGCAAAAATTACCCACAGCTGGGAAGCGGACGGGAAAAATGCTGCAAAGCCCGATTTGCATCCAATTTTAACGCCTGGGTCAGGGCAGGCATTAAAATGGGGCAAACACACCAATACTTAATGAAAACTCACACAAGCAACATCATTGCTCAAGAAGGACGACATGAAGGTGCTACTTATGCAGCACGCCAGACAACACAGAGACAGAGGACCAACAGCAGCAGCTACCACCACACCAACGTGGACCCCAAAGGCAACGCAGAAGGCAGGAGAGGCTCTTCAAGACCAAGACAACCCTCCTGGGCCTCAGGGAACAGGATATCATCCAGAGCTACAGCGTCAACTGGCAAGCTATACAGTAGCTGCTTTGCCAAATTGAGCCACAGTTAACAGCCAGCCTGCAGACACCACACAATATTCCACTGGAGGCCAAGCTGCTAGCTGTCGTGCACATGTTGGCAAGTGTCTCATTCCAAACTACGGGTGCCATGGTTGCTGGGGTATCAAAGCCCTCATTCTCCGCCTTCCTTCCCAAGGTCCTTGATGCCATCATTTCCCTCACACCCCCACATCACCTTCCCCAACACACAAGCAGCAGGAGACCAAACAGGGTTTTTATCAAATACATGGCTTCCCGCATGTGCTTGGTGCTATTGACTGCACCCATGTCCGCATTGTACCACCTGCTGCAACCGAGCACCTATACCGCAACAGAAAGCACACCCACTCCATAAATGTGCAGGCCATTGTTGACCACTAGGGATTGTTCACCAATATTTTGGCAAAGTAACCTGGGAGTACACATGATTCCTTCATCTTCCGCCACAGCACCATCAATCAGCACTTCCAGGATGGATGATATGGCAATTGACTTCTTGTCGGTAAGCCATAAGCCTAGTAATATACACACGGCACAGCAACCCTGTAGGACCCACAATATGTACACCACTACATTGACACGTGGCCAGGAAGACACTGAGGTGTGACACAGTTAGTTATGTTCGACATCCTGACCCATTGGGATACATACCTATGGACAAATGACGGCTACCAATAACAATAGATGCCACTCTAGAGCTACAAGGGACCAATTTAAAACCACACAGTGACAATGACATGGCCTGCACTGGAAGTACAATTTGGCAGATTAACCATGTAATATTACATAAGGCCACATAGTCAATCCCACACCCTCCCAAGCAATAAGTACTATAGAAGGGGTGTGCAATGTGTGTTGCTGCAGGTCGAACACCATGAGACACATAGTATGATGATGATGATGACTCCCATGTAGGTGACATGGAAATACTGAGGCAGTACCAACATCACACTTCACTCCTGGGGTGACTTTGCCAGCTAGCAATAAGGAAGTGGACTGTGCTATGAACACATATTGATGTGACACTAATACAAACTGCACACTGCTGCAGTTACTGAAAGAGCCAATCTCCGTCTAGATAACAGATGTACAGGGAGATGGTCCTTCCTGCACACATACATCCACCTCCACAAGCAAGTTAGCCAGCTTACCTGGAGCAAGTTCAGTAGTGTAGGTGCACGGTTGCACATGAGCCACTGGCAGAGGGAACCACAAAGGTCTACATAAAACCAAGTCACACATGGGACAATTCTGCATTGTCAGTACTGAACACCTCCATGCTGCCAACTTAGGGAGATGTGTTAGGCATTGCCACGAAGCCCAATCAAAGGGCCTGACCTCTGGTTTTCATCTGCAATTACATATGTCCAAGTGGATGGGATGTCCAGGCAATGTAGTGCAACCATGTTACCACCACATTGGAATCTATTGTGTGTGTGGAAGTATCATGTCCCCTCCAGTGAACGCACACTAAAACATCTTGCTCACTACACAACGCATGGGAGATACACACTGAACTGCAATTTGGAAACTAAACCATAGATATCAGGTCAATGAGCCAAACTCAAGTTTTCAAGTCAAACAACCCAATGCCGAAGGAACCTCACAGAAGCCCAAGATCCCACACAATGCCACAAACACATATGAGTCACGGAAGACACAAGATATCAACTGCCATGCTACATGACATTCCTGGTGCAAGCAACAACAAAATACTTACTCCTATTTTCTCTTTCAGCTGATCAGGGTTACGGGATCCAGCCATGGATCCAAATATAGCTGCGGGAATGCGTCGCAGACAGCAGATAGTTCAAAAGTATTTTCAACAATAGCCACTATAAACACATTGTTACGATTTGGAATTAAACAGCTCACTTCATCACTGAATCCTGCTCTGGGTAATTATTTATGCATCACATGTTCTTTAGGAATCTGAGTATTACCTCAGGGAGCATGTCACAAAGACAAATCCGACTTCTAATGCCACCTCACATTTGATGAATATGATTGAACAGCAAACATCACGCACAGATAGTATGAAAACCATCTTTTCTATTTCACATTTGAAGGGTAAAATCATAGGACCACAGGTCTGATAGACATGCATGTTGCCAACATGGTCTACTGTAGCACATGACATACAAATATGACATCTTCAATCATAAGGTAAATAAGCACATCATACATGAGGCAATGGATGTGAAATTGCATTGGTAACAGGAATGTATGAACAGACCCTTGACATTAGTAAGTGTGACATTGGCTATCTCTGCAAGGAGCTTGTGTGACAAGAGGTGCATCGATCCTGAAAATGGATAGCACGAGTGTCCCAGGTATGACAAGCAATGCTCACAAGACATGCCCTGCACAGTCCATCTCAGGTCATAAGTCCTGCCACAGGCATGTTTTAAGTCTCTGGCCTCCCTTCCCTAGGGGGGCGCTGTAAATGGACTATCTGTACCCTTGAAATCACCATCAACACTCACCCAGACTCCCAATCTGACTCCTGTTTGCTTCCCTTTTCTATATGGCATGCCATAGTACAACTACATTAGCCTGCATGGACTTCAGGTCCCATAATGCACTGCCTGGTAGTCGGTAAGACCTGTAATCTTCCATCCATAGCTTCCCATGGGAAAAGTCTGGTTGACCCCTATTTGGGATTCTCTCCTCCAGGACTTGTGAGAGACTGAAGCTGCCCACACCTGTGAGGAGCTTGTGTGACAAGTGGTGCATCAATCCTGAAAATGTATAGCACAAGTGTCCCAGGTATGAAAAGCATTGCTCACAAGACATGCCCTGCACAGTCCATCCCAGGTCATAAGTCCTGCCACAGGCATGTTTTAAGTCTCTCCCCTCCCTTCTCTAGGAGGCGCTGTAAATGGACTATCTGTACCCTGCGAATCATCATCAGCACTCACCCAGACTCCCATTCTGACTCCTGTTTGCTTCCCTTTTCTATATGGCATGCCACAGTACAACTACATTAGCCTGCATGGACTTCAAGTCCCATAATGCACTGCCTGGTAGTCGATAAGACCTGTAATCTTCTGTCCATAGCTTCCCATGGGAAAAGTCCGGTTGGCCCCTTATACTGGATTCTCTCCTCCAGGACTTGTAAGAGACTGAAGCTGCACACACCAGTGAGCTCTCTCATGCAGCCCAGCCAAGTGACTCTGCCCTGGACTTGCTGCTGCCTGGGACTGCTTAGAAGCTGCCATTCCTTGAAGCTCCTCGTCGTGCATTGGAGTACAATTCATTTGTGTACCAGAGGCCTTGTTGGATTGTGTTACAGTTCTGAGTACCCCTGAAACAGCTCTCTGTTTCCCCAGTGTTGTACCTGCTTGTTCCAGTCAGACTCTGCTCCCTGTTTTTCTGCCTTGCTCATGTTTGTTCCTGACAGAGCCTGCTTCCTGTTAGCCAGACCGGTTCCAGTCTTTACGTCAACCAGAGCCTGTTCCCTGTGCCTGCATTTGCCTCCTAGTTTGTTCCCATGCCCTCCGTTTCCTCTTGGGGTATTGTGTCTGGTAACTGTACGATCAGTCCTCAACTGTATAGAATTGTTTAATTTTGTATTTGTACTCGCACATGTTTTCCAGGAGCTAATTCAGCCCCCATCCTTTGTCTGGTTTTGCATGTATTCATTAGTGCCAAACAGTGACAGTGTGCTATGGCTGTATTCCTGGATTTGTTACTGTGCCTCCATCCCAACAAACAAGGGCTGGTCTTCTGTATGTAAGGACAATCCATGTTTGTACCCTGAGGGTCCAGACGCAGATTCACTTCTGCTGCCACCTTTCGATGGGGCGTGCGTGATGACTAGCTGTGAGATTAATCTGCACAGAGGCACTGATGATCCCTGTTGCTGTGGGAAGTTCAGAGCCCTACCCTGTGTACAAACGTAGTGATGAACCCTGCATGTTTGTCCATTACTGATCCGTTACATATTTGTCCACACCAAGGTTGTTCTGTCTTCACTCTTCTGTAGTATCTGCCTTACCATAGCTGCCCTATCCCCTTGTATGCCTTTAATGGATCTTCGACTTTAGGATAAATCTGCTTTGAAAGATACTCTGTGAACTCAAGAGTTCCCTCAACATACTCCTGACTAGACCTGCACGAAACTGTAACACCATGGAGCCCACTACTGACACAGGGTACACATGTCCATACACTTGAACTGGGCACTTTTGTGCAATGCACCTCTGAAAATATGTGAACACATGCAGCCTTTGCTGCTGGTCCACCACAGCCACATGAGGAACATAGGTAATTTACATTTGTCAAACTGACGTGTACATGACAATTTTATGATTGGAATTGAGGCTCTGTGTTACAAACACTGTACCTACCAAACATGCTCAAATGCCTGACTTATGGGTAGTATGCACACATGTGACCATGAAGTGGTAGGCAACAATTAATGACGTGAGGGGTAACATATCCAACATAGCCCTTATCAACCATCCTCGATCTTCCCTGTGTATTGTTTGTCGTTGGATATGTATTGTCCCCATAGTCAAACAACTACACACAGCAAAAGAGTCGACACATATTACAAACACATATCATGACTGTTGTACCTCATTGATTGGCATCTAATGTTGATACCCATTTGTAACACATTCATACATGAACAACACGCCAAATATATTGCTTGCCGTTCCAACAGAAGCACACAATTAGTTGTAACAATCAATTCACACACAAAACAGACAGGCCATGATTTATATTTTTTGTAGCGTAGCCTTGTTATCCTTTATCGATCTAACATATGTGCAAACTTACAAATTACATTTAAATTACCTAACTTTGCCCTGATTTTGCGTCAGTAAAAAAAGCAAATCCTGCACATAGATAGCAAAAATGTGGGCTGCAGTTGCATGGTCTACCACATGTGGCCAAACAGTGTAACACACACTGAAGGCTATCTTCATCTAGATATAGGCTGCAGGCATGTTAAATAAAGAAAAATGACGCAAACACAGTTTGAGTCTGACATTTTGACGCAAATGCATCAAAAAATGACACAAACGCACACTAATCATCAATGGGTCCCTAGCGTTAATTCCACCACTGCACCCCACGCATGCGGAGAGGCATAAAAATAGTTGTTTTCTGGGAATGCGTGGGATTTTCACGCTTAGGTAGCTTACAGGTCAAAAATATTCTCGCAAACTACGTAAGCGTAAAACAATTTACATGCAAGACGGAAAACGGGGCGCAAAGGGGACAGGAAGTGATGTAATAGGATATCCTGTTTACAGACGTGGTACAGTGGGTGTACTTTCACTTTGCAGTCTGTGATTTTTCTTGACTGTGTGGCTGAGTGTTGGTCTTGATCTCTTGTGGATTGTGTATATGGTCTCTTGTGTGGTCTATCTTTTGTCTTTTGGTGTATCCTTATTGTATTTTGTACCTGTGTAAGTGTTTTTTTGTCTTTTATTGTTGTCAGAATTGTATTTGTACTGTTGGGGATCGGTTTGTGGGTAAGATTAGTTGGGGTCGTTTGGGTCTTTCATTGGGGTTGGTAAGTTTCTTTTTTTCTACTTTCTTTTCCTTTCTTTTTCATTTTATTGTAAAAAAAATGTGTCCTGTACCATGTCTGGAAGGGCGCATGGAGAGGAGGAGCTTGGGGCATTTGTGTGGCTGGTGTGTCACTTCCTTCCTATGATGCTGGAGGCAGGGGGCCGTGTGATACAGGGGTATCACACGGGGGCAAGACAGCTGCGTTGGGCAAAAGTGCTCTTCCACCTTAAAATAATATTCAACACTTCACGGAACGAGCACCAGCTGAAGCATCATTGGGCTGACCTGGTGGCCTAAGAGCAGGACCTGCTGGACCACCTGGGTGTGGTGATTGGTGGCCCTGTTAGTGAGTATCACAATGACAAATGTGTACAGTAGAATGCTCCTGAGTGACTGTAGCAGATGTAATGACGTGCTGCATGCAGTGTTTGTGGCCATGTGGAATGAAAGTTGAACAAACTGTTAGTGTACCAGTAATGAGATGTATTACACATGTTAATACATGGTAACAATGTAGTCCAGAGTTTCGCTGAGCCATGTCCGACTATTATTCAGGGCCATATGTACCAAGCTATTTATAACTTTCACCAATGGCTAAGTTTACTGAATTTTTGTGTTTACGGCAGGACAAATATTCATTCAAATGCACAAACCTGCCATTCTGCTATCAGATTGCACAATCACAAAACAGGGTTTTCGAGTGGCATTTAGGATTAGGCGTTCAAATCCTATCATTGAGTCGCAGACGCTTATTTCTTTTATCCTTGGGCACAGTTGCCGGGACTAAGCTATTGCAGTTACCATCCGTTTCAACGTGGTACTAACCCAATTTCAAAAGGGAGGG
The DNA here is from genome assembly GCF_031143425.1 of Pleurodeles waltl. Classification (NCBI taxonomy): domain Eukaryota; kingdom Metazoa; phylum Chordata; class Amphibia; order Caudata; family Salamandridae; genus Pleurodeles; species Pleurodeles waltl. Next base: position 607,565,366 of record NC_090444.1, on the reverse strand, counting down.
GTCACCATGGGATCCCTTCCTCTTTGTGAATGCATGGTCACAAACCTTTTCTGAGCATGAAGTTGTGCAACGGACCACTGACTGCTTCCAAAAATCCCTTTTAGTGATGAAATAGGTTGCTAAAATACTTTCTGTTTACACCCCTGCTGAAATATTGCTGCTTTTCAAAAAATATTTACAACTCAGTATGAAAGCAGTCACAGACACGGTGGTCTGCTGAGCTTAGCAGTCCAGCATCCTTGTGAGTGCCGCCATTCACAAGAGGTTTGCAAAATGAGACACACCTCATCATGATTGAAGAGGTAGGTCATTTGCTACCCCATTTTTGATTTGCAAACAGTGTCATTTCGAAGGTTCTACCTCTGATCATCCAACTTGCTAATTGCTAGTTGCTAAGTCTCGCAATGTGTGAATCACAATACCTGATATAGGTACATATGGCCCTGAGTGACAAATTTCAGGTGCAATGACTACACCTGTGCCCATGCATTCTGTCAATGATGATCAGCTAAGACACTGTCAGCATACCATCTTTCGCAGTTTTGGAACAGCAAAGTGGGCAATCCATGTTTAGCGCTCCATTGTCATCATTACACACACACGATCCCTGCCATCATGTTGTCATAGGGGGCATATACGGCTTAGGGAACACTGCCAATGGGGCATATGTTAGCTACATACAACAGTGCCACACCTATTATGGACCACTGAAAGCACAATAATTCCTGAATTAAATTGATCCACATGCCCATCACACAGTTACTCGTTGTCCCTTGATGCACAAGCCACAATACCTGAGTCACTTGTATTGCAGTGCACCAGGGAAGTGCCATTGCAATTGTCACCCAATAACAAATAATGACATGGAGTACCATCTTAAATGGATTTGCCACAAAAGTGTGTAATCAGGTTTAGCACCACATGATTGTTAGGGCCAGTGCATGTGTGCATATGTGTGTCTATCACTCACTGGAGTGACAGTGTCAATGCAAGTTTGTAGTGGTATGTCTGTTGGAGTATCTACATGCCTGATGTGCAGCTCAATCATATAAAATTTCACACACTGTGATATGTTGTTCCCACGTTTGTACAGTGATCAGACATTGAGCATATATCTCCCTTCCATGTTTTACACGTGGACCGGCCACCTATACCATCGGGAAGTGGCTCGATTCGAGGACCCAGTCGTATCTAGTAAGTGTGAAAATGTCTGTCCTGTGTTGTGATTGCAACTGTTGTGTGATTGACTCTTGTGTGTTGGACTCTTTGCAAGATATGTTGAGCTGGCAAGTGATCTGATATGTGACTTGACTGGAGGTTGACATAGTGTTCCATGCAAGGGTTAGACATTCACTGGCAGAGTCATATCTTGTGAGTCTTGTGCTGCACAATAGGCAGCAGCAGGTGAACAAGGTAATTGGTAGCCACATGTAGGCCCACATTTGGGTTGGAGGTGATCCAGTGTCAGAATATTGTCAGCAAGTCATACCCTAATTTACACAAGACAGTGATGCATCTGTTTTCCACACTAAATTGTGCAGCCCTGTATTGTAATGTACATGTAGGACTGTATGGATGACTGTCCCCCAGCATCTAGCCCCAAATGTTGTACTCCATTTACGTGGCACTTACATGGTATGTTATAGGCGTGCATGCAGGTCAAGGCCAGATGTGTGCTTGCATCAATGTGGGTGATTTAGGAAATCTGGCAGGCCTCCTTACATGTGTTCCACTCACTAAATCCATGTACAGCTGGACAAGGATTCATGGTTGTCCTTGAAGGTTGAGATGATGTATTGCATGCCCATCCTCCCTGAGGCACAGGGGTAGAGGGAGAAAATATATGTAGCTAGGTGTGATGATCACAGTGTAGATGACAGACATCTAATCCAAGCATGCATGTGTCCCATACAACACTGACCCTTTATGATTAGCAACTGCATACCATCCTGCCATTTCCATATACAAATCACAGGTTTTGTGCGTCTTAACGTTGATCCAGATGATAGGGATTAGTCGGCCTGGCACATGTTGAGTACTTGCCACATTTGCATTGTGACACATTGCACTACATGAATGAACAGATCACTAAATTTGGTACACAACTTGTTGTGATTTGCTGTGCTGTTAAATACTTGATGGGTAGGCCGGGTTGCAATGTCATTCCTCAGGGACAATCTATCATCTGTACTGTGATTTGGACTGCATGTGCAATCTGAGGGAGAGTGTTAGATTATCCTCTGTGCATGCATCATACAATGATGACACTAATGTTTGCCTGTCTCTTTTTTACAGCTGCCAACATGAATGCTACACAGATTTGAGAGTTCCAGAGGCGGGCAGTCCGATACAGGCATATTCTGGATGTGGAGTCTGGGTTTCGAATGATGGCAAGACGCTATCATTGGGAGAGTCACTGGAGCATGGCCGGCTTTTAGCCAAGGGGTCCCAGCATTGGCCACAACAGGTGTTGCCACCACCCGACTGCAGGCAGTGGCACAGAGGGCACCAGTATCTCAGCCACACCTACTGCACCTTCAACCTCGGGAGCTACACCCATGACACCTGCTGCACCATTAATTCCCCCACCCCAACCACGGCACCTGCAGTTGCAACGACATCAGGGACACAGACCACCACAGCAGCTGGTTTGGACATGGCCGCATTCAAGCAGCTACAGAGGGACATGCGGAAAGTCCTAAAGAGAATGGACAGTTTCCAGCATGACGTTGCTCGTAATAGCCGGAGACTCAAATGTACACAGAAAACTCTGAGGAGGCAAACCTCTAAGTCCTGCATTGCCTCACCCCTAATTCCGTCCCCTCCCTCCTCTTTCCTTATACTGTTTATTAGTGGGTTTAGTGATAGGTTAGAGTAGGCTATTAGTTTAGATAGGATAAGTAGGTTGGGGAGAGTTATATTATTACATGTTAGTTTGTGGGTGGGTGGGGGTTGATGTTGAGGGTTTTGTGTATTCTGCTGCACCATTAATTCCCCCACCCCAACCACAGCACCTGCAGTTGCAACGACATCAGGGACACAGACCACCACAGCAGCTGGTTTGGACATGGCCGCATTCAAGCAGCTACAGAGGGACATGCGGAAAGTCCTAAAGAGAATGGACAGTTTCCAGCATGACGTTGCTCCTAATAGCCGGAGACTCAAATGTACACAGAAAACTCTGAGGAGGCAAACCTCTAAGTCCTGCATTGCCTCACCCCTGATTCCGTCCCTCCCTCCTCTTTCCTTATACTGTTTATTAGTGGGTTTAGTGATAGGTTAGAGTAGGCTGTTAGTTTAGATAGGATAAGTAGGTTGGGGAGAGTTATATTATCACATGTTAGTTTGTGGGTGGGTGGGGGTTGATGTTGGGGGTTTTGTGTATTCTTTCATATATATATATATATATATATATATATATATATAAAAATACACAAGGGGTGATGACAGATGAAAAGATGAAATGGTTCCAACATATTATATTTTGGACACAATACATCGATGATATATTTATGATATGGGAAGGTCCAGAAACACTATTATATGATTTTCTAAACTCATTACCAAAGAGAGACCTGAATTTACAATTCTCATTTAAAGTACACAAACAGGTGATGGAATTTTTAGACATAGAGGTCTGTGTAAAAGATGGTACATTACACACAAAACTGTTCAGGAAAAGCACATCAGGCAACAGCATTTTACATGCAACAAGCCACCACCCTCCCAATGTAAAATGGAGTATACCCTACGGGGAGTTGTTAAGAGCCAAGAGAAACTGCAGTACCCCACAAAGTTTTGAGGAAGAACAATTAAGAATGACAAAAAGATTTAGATCTAGAGGCTATTCATACAGAGTAGTAAAGAAGGCATGTCAAAAGACAGCAGCAGTTCAAAGGGCGGAACTATTGATTCCCAAAAAGAGATGTGAAGGAACTAACACTCCAAGATTTGTGACAGTTTTTAATGCATATTCCTCAGAAGTTAAAAAGATTCTCATGAAATATTGGCATCTGATCAAGGCTGACAGAACAATTGGGCAGTTAGTTAGTCGTACTCCTTTGATAACCTATAAAAGAAGTAGTTCGCTAAGGGATATTTTGGTACACAGTTACACAAGGAAAAACAAAGAAACTTTCTTAAACAAATATCAAGGTTTTTATAAGTGTGCTAAGTGTAAAGCCTGCAAATATAGTTCAAATCGGAAGCAATATGAGCTACCGACGGGCAGCCGAGTGAACATCAAAAAGTATATCAATTGCAATTCAGATTTTGCTGTGTATGTAATAGAGTGCCCATGCGGATTACAATATGTCGGCAGCACAATTTTTCCACTAAAAAAACGCATTCTTGAGCACTGGAGAGCAATATTGAATAAGGATGTAACGTATCCAGTAGCACGACATTGTAATCTGGCACATGAGGGGAAAGTCGAGAAAATGAGATTTTTTGGCATAGACAGGGTCCTTGCCACTCCTAGAGGAGGGGACAGAGAAAAACAACTAAGGAGATTGGAGTCTGAATATATTATTCGGTTAAACAGTCGTCATCCCTGGGGATTGAACAAGGATGAAGAACTTTTTGTACATATTGGTTAATATGAAGATACCAGGGTAGGGTCTGACCAGATAAGTTTAGGCTATCTATGAGTTTTTGTTGATAGGTTTATTGGAATATTAATTTGATGATTTATTGTGTTAGGAATAGTGGCTTACCCAACCAGCAGAATTATTTTTGATGATACTCGCTATTGTAAACGTAAATGGACATTTAGAAAAGAAAATGCAAAAGAATACATTTCTATGCTTATATATAGATGCACATATAGAAGAAAGGGGAAGGAGGAATAAAATAAATAAAAAAATGTTAAAAAAGAATGTATCTTTTCTATGTCTATGGATGAGGGGATATATAGACAGCAAAACGGGCGGGCCACATTCACTTTGTTAGACATGTATTGTAAGAAGGGCCAAGGAAGAAGACCGCGAAGGTTGAAACGCGTTGCCCTATGTTTCTGCTTCATGAATTTTTTTGAATAAATGAAGACCATCATATTTTTGTAAGGAGTGCCAGACTTTGATTTTTATATATTGTGTTTTTGGAGAAATTTAAAATGGGTCCTGTGCCCATTAACTGAGCACCAACCTCGACAGGCGAGCCCTGGAAGGAACACAGGATTACCTTTGGCTGATATAAAAATATATATATATATGTTTAGTATTAGTTAGTATCTGTTTAGGTTAGTATATGTTGTCCTACATATTCCCGTCATATAAGGGGGGGTGGAAGGTTTGCTGTTTAGAGTGTTTAGTTATGGTAAGTAAGTTTAGCTTACGGAAGTTAAGGCCAGTTGTGGGTAATGTATAGTTAGGATAGGTTAGGTTAGTATAGGTGTGTGACATAGTTTTAAGGTTTCTTTTATACATAGTTAATAAAGGTTTAGGTACTCCTTTAAGGTATGTGTCATATGCTTGGGGATCTGGGCCTTTGCATGATTGTACAGTGGCAAATTTGTGTTGGCCTGTGTATTCCATCCTGCATCCATATCCCATTCTTGACATGTTTATTGCCACTTCCAAATGAGCTGTCACAATGGCAGCAACAACAAAGCTACTTCTCTATGCATCTGCCATCCATTGTACCCACCACTCAAGGTGACTATGGTTCACATGTATTGGACAGGTAGGTGTGCTTTTTAAGCTGTCATCATTTGGGTCCTGTGTTGGAATCTTGGGCACTGTGGGACATCTGCCTGCAGCCTGATATTCATGTGAACCCTGATAAACTGAGTGGTGTCAAATTCTTATGAGGTTAAGAATACAAAATTCACACCTATGGGTTTACATTGTACTCCCGGGTGACGTTATTGTCCAAACACTCTTACACAGCCATTCCTGTATGTTGTGTTTGTGGCATTTATGTTTAGAGTCAAATGTCACATACACAATAATTGTGTGGTAGGGGATGTGTGCCAGCATTGAGTTTAATCTTGTAGATACCTTGGGCCTGACATATACAATTTTTACACTGCATTTTACTCCTTTTTCAAAGCAACAGCAGCACAAACTTACAAAGTGCAATGATATTTTGTGAGTTAGTGGTGCTTTTACTTCAGTAATGAGCCACAAGCAGCACAGATGATTTTCCAGACCCTTGTGCATAGATATCAGCCCACAGTATTTCTACGCTCTTGTATTGACATTCTGTGACCACTGACATGTTACATGCATCACAAATCTCCAGCACATTAGGTGTGTCACATTGCACAGAGACAAAGTGGTTGTGTAGGTGCTGTTTATTTTAAAGTGCTGTAGTGCAATATTTAATTAGTCCAGGTTTGTAAGTCCATTAGTGTGAAGCATTCTATTGTGACGCAACACAAGTGCATTGTTGAGAGACATGTCATTGGACATGCTGCGATGGAGTATCATTCAGTGCAGAGGAACATGAATTTCCAATTGGGTAGTGAGAGACAATGGCAGTCCATAGTGGTAAGGTTAACAGTGTGTCCGAGAAGAGTGCATGTCACCAACTGCAGCAAGACTGGCATGTTGTCAAGCACAGGACAAAGGAAAAACAGTGCCCATGTGGCATGGGCTGGTGCTACCGGGTACTCCTACGGGTGAAGGTGATCTATTCCACGTCTTCATCCTCTGACGATTGTGTTGTTTCTTCTGCCCTTGATGGTGGTGGTGGTGTGTTTGAGGGGCCAACACAAACTTCAGTGGTTGGAGAAGTGGACTCTGAATTCCCAGTAGCTGCCAACTGTGGAATTATTAAGGGCATAACTGCAGCAAGGAGGAGCTGCTGGTTATTGAGTATGGCACCAACATCCCTGTAGTGGGCAGCCATGTCTGCCCTGAAGGATTCCTGATTGTTGTCATGCATGCAGTGAAATGTTTGGGACGCCAAGTGTTGTGGCAACTTCCTCACTGCAGTGGTGAGGTCCCTCACACACTGTTGGAGTCCTTGCAGTAGTGATTGTCGGACTTGCATGGCTGCTGACTGTTCTGCGGATGTCATCATGCACATGCGCATCCCTTCAAGGCCGGCTTCCATATTTTGCATCCCACCCGCACCTTCTTGGCCCGCTACTGCTATACTTACACAACTGTCCTCTCAAAGGTGGTCCCAGTGTCATCAGAGTCCTCAGCTGTGTTGGAGCTGGCAGATCATACTATTGGGGTGGTGGGTGGGTCCTCTGGGATGGCTGCTACATATGTACACCTCCTTGCGACTGGAGGTGGTGTCTGGAGAGTTCCCAGGACATCTTGGAGGGTTTCCTGGCTGATGGTTGTCAGCTCGTCATCCATGTCATCAGGGTAGTCCAGGACAGGCAGATCCACAGGAGAGTCATCGTCCTTTGCAATGAGATATTGTACAATTAATGTGTCTTTGTTGTGGCAGTCGTAATGTGACATCACTGACTTCCTATTGGTGAAACAGTATAATCTGGCTTCCCGTTCATTGTTCCTGTCATTAATAACTGCATTCTCACAGGTCTGTGCCCCACCTGCATGTCACATGTAGTATGGGCAGTTTGGGAAATTGTCTGCGTCACATCCTCTAGGTGTAGGTTCTGTCCAAATTGTGTCTTGCCACCTTCTTGTCCTACTCAACCCTCCCTCTGCTACCATTAGCATGGTGAGGCCTTTCAATGCTTGTTGGTGTTTTGATGCCACAGGCACCACACATAACAATATGGCCCTAACCCAATCTATCATTTTTCACATACACCTATAAGGTGCTGAGACCTATCACCATCCCACGTATTACATTTGCATGACACAATACAGGTGTCAGCATTGGTAGTTTCTCATGTTGATGTTTGCGTATGTGTGCTACATTGCATTGCACTGATGGGCCTGGCAGAGTTCCTTTTCCTCTTATCACTGTGCGGGTGTGTTTCACTGGCTACACACATATGTCCTCCCCTTAAATGCTGTTGTCTTAGCACTATGACACTTGATATGTTGCAAGGTGGCATTGCAGCTATTGTAACACAGGCACAGGATAGACCCTGGAATGGGCAGCATGGATATGAGACTACTGCTGTGTACTTCATGATGTAAGTGACAGTGCCTGATGTTTATTGAGTATATGGACATAAGCAGTTGACAGGATTTGCACTTGGGTAGGGATTGAAGGGGATTGATCACGTAGTCATCCTGAGCCCTCATTTTGAGAGTGTTTTTGCCATGGGTATCTAACTGCCATTTCCTAACTGACCAGCACACACAGCACAGGTAGTAGTGGCAAGTGTTGTCAATGGTAAATGCCGCTTGAGGCAATGGCCTGAGACTGGGCATTGTCCTCTAGTTTACATTCTGACAATACCAGCTGTCCTGTGACAGCAGCCCAGTTTTACGTTCTACCCTACCCTCCTGGACTGCTTTCGCTTTTCCAGCAGTCTTGGCATGGCGGTGTACCCCTATGCAAAGGTTGTTGGTGTTGTGTTGTGCCTCTGGATGTCCCTGCACAGCCCATGCACCCTGCCATGCCCCTTTGCCCTTTCCACTACCTGATTTCCATGGCTGATATGCATTGTGCAGTAGGTATGTACCTCCCCCTTCTTACACTTGACATTTAGGCATTTTTGTCCCCCGTGCAACTTACCCTGCATATGTGTTGTTTCCTGGAAGTCTGCACTGTCCTGCGATTCCTATGACGATCTCCTCCGGGATGATGGCTGCAACCATCTCCTCCATCTCGTCCAGGGCCTCATGCGGTGCTGGACTCCCACCTCCGGTCTGCAGTGCTGCCTTCCTGTTCCTTGCCATTTTCTCCTTTGTCCTGTGCTTGCAGTCATGCCAGCGTTTCTTACACTCAGTGACAGGTCTCCTGACCTTTGCCACACTGTTATTCTTGTCCACAATTTGTTGCCAAATTGCCTCTCTCCTCCCAATTGGCAATTTAGAGGTGATGAAGAGTTGATGCTGGGTGCTCCAGCACCTCTCTGACCAATATTTCATGCTCCTCTGCGCTGAAACAACACTTCCTTTTCTTCTTGTCTCTCCCCGGGTCTTGTCTGTGACCTCCTGGCTGGTTCCTGGTAGAGTTAGGTCTCCCGGGGGTCTCTCCTGGCTTCTGGGATCCATTTTGGTGCTCCTTAGCACTGTTTGCTGCGTGTGCGACACTTTTTTACGCTATTGAGGTGAAAAATGGCGCATATCCAGTTTATGATGTTTTCCGTGACGCAAACCGGATTATAGTCAGTTCTCCTGCATTAACGTCCTTTTGCTTTACGACACGGTGCAATGGTTAGCGTAAAAAAAACGACTCTAACCTGGTATAAATTTGACGCATGGGTGGCGCTAAGAAATGGCGTTAGCCCATGTAAAAGTTTTTGACACAAAACTACGTTAGCGCAGCTTTGCGTCAAAACAGTATAAATATGGCCCTGAGTCTGAAAGGTCAATTAGTGCTAGATCCCATGGCTCAACACGGTCGGCATCCCCTGCAGTTCTATTGAAGAGGAATTCTGGCTCAAGTTGTCCCAATTACTAAGATTTAGCAAAGAGAAGGAGTTGGGCTGATTGCAGTTGTGAACTCCCACTTGAATTGTTAGGATAGAAATGCTAAGGTGTGGCTCTGATACTCTACAGGCTGACGCGTCAACTCAAAAACATTTCTTTACCATGGGTGGCTTGTCATTGTCTACAGAAATAATTTCAATGTCAGGCAGTACGGGGTGCAAAAGAGCACTCTGAGCCACTGAGGAGTTGTCTGCTGGCTTAATTGCTAAAAAGCCAGTCATTTTGTACCTCTCTTTCTTGGAGGAGACTGCTGTTTTTGATTTCTTGGAAACTGCAGGTTTTGAGGGAGATTTGCACCCTGTTGTTTCACACAAACACACAACTGCTTCCTCCTCCTTGGTTCCTGGCGAGCCTTGTCTCTGTCTCTTTGCTCCCTTAATCCTCCCCTGAGTTTGTGTCATCCTTACTTTTCCTGAATGCATTGAAACTCCTTTGGTTAAATTGGATGGCAAGTTGGATGGTAACGTTTTTGAAACTTGCAGTAATAATACAATGGGAAATGGAGAAAAATAGTAAGGGAATCTCAGTGTTGCCTTCTGGAAATATTTTACAAATCTGCACAACTTTCTACTACTTCGTCTTCTTTGCAGTCCTGCTGAAGCTATTGGACATTACGCTTCTTGTCTGATAAGCAGGGGGAACATGTGAGCAACTGGGCTTTCATGAACCGTAAAATTCTGACGAGACACTTGCTTGATTCTTGGTCTTTTTTTTAATCTTATTATCACCAAATTGGTCCAGAAGATTCTGCCTTTATTTACTTTGTAAACTGGGTAATCAATCACGGCTGCTGTGCTAAATCAGCCCTCCACATGTGCACAAGCCGCACCGGCCTAATGCGACTGCTCCGTTCATCGATGGGGAGCTGTGGCCTAACGCTCTCGTAGCACACACAAGCCAAGTCTCAACTTACTCAGTTATACGTGGCGCACTCCACGTGCTCTATGGGCTCTTGGCACTTCGTGCTTGACACTTGCCACCCCTCACTTTTAACCTTTGCCTAACTTTGATGCCCTTCGATGTCCATCTGCCTGGCCTGGCCTGGCTTTAGGGCCGCTGCTCCTCACAATACCTGATCGCCTGATGTCTTGACCCCCTCAATCAGTTCAAAATATGAGTCTCGGTGGGGGAGTAGAGGGCTGGTGTACACTTGTTTTTAGCTTGTGTCGGCTTGCAGAGGCTAAACAATGGACAATGGCCTTGGAATCACCCCCTGGTGAGCTCCACACTCCTGGAGGACCTCTGCGGCTCCGGTGCTCCAATGCTCGATGCTATGATGTTCCACGTCTCTACTGCACCTTTTCCAGCCTGACCTGGCACAGCAGCAGCGACCCGCCTGTCTAACGAATAGGTCCTGACTGCATGAGCCCATGCGGTCTTCCAGCACACTTAACTGTCAGTGGGCTGGGATGGTGTGGAGGCGAGAGGCAGGAGGCGGGAGGCACCAGTGTAGAGCCACAGTGAAATACGCGACGGGTGCAACAGCACCCGTCGCACCTTCCCACTCCGCCGGCTCGATTACGAGCCGGCATCCTCGTGGGAAGGGAGTTTTTCCCTGGGCTGGCGGGCGGTCTTTTGGAATTTTATATTGAGGATAATATTGTACAATATTAACCCCTTCAACGCGGGCGTCGGCCACTGGCCGACGCCCGCACTACCTCCCTGGTGCGGGTCACGACCAGTGGCCGACACCAGGGAGGGTGTTAATAAATCACCCGAGGATTTTTTTTTTTTTCTAGCCCCGGGAGACATGGAAGCTGACGTTACAAAGTTGTGCTTGCACAGTTTCAGAAGGCCTCGTAAGAAAGGGGAGAGTCTCCCCTTTCTTACGAGGCCTTCTGAAAGTGTTTCCTGGCCCCTGATCGCAGCTGTGCTGCGATCGGGGGCCAGGAAACACCACTAGACGCCAGGGATTTCACTTGGGGGGGTCGGCCCCCCCCAGGCATTTTTTTTTTTTTTAAAGGTTGGCCCCCAAGGAAACCATACAACAACTAAAAGAAATAGATCTATATATAGATATATCTATGTACATGGATATATCTATAGATATATCTATGTAGATAGATATATATAGAGATAGATCTATATATATCAATCAATCAATCAAAGAGATTTATAAAGCGCGCTACTCAACCGTGAGGGTCTCAAGGCGCTGGGAGGGGACGGGGGGAGGGAAAGGGGCTGGGAGGTTCACTGTTCGAAAAGCCAGGTTTTGAGGCCCTTCCTGAAAAGAAGTAGGTTTTGGGTCTTGCGAAGGTGGGATGGGAGGCCGTTCCAGGTTTTGGGTGCAAGGTAGGAGAAGGATCTGCCCCCGTGGTGGTGTGTTTGATGAGGGGGACAGAGGCGAGAGAGAGGTCAGATGAGCTGAGGTTTCGTGTGGGGGTGTGGAAGGTGACTCTCGTTGAGGTAGGCAGGGCCTGTGTTGTGGAGTGATTTGTGTGCGAGGATGAGGATCTTGAAGGTGATCCTTTTGTCAATGGGGAGCCAGTGGAGGGATTTGAGGTGTGGAGAGATGTGTTCGTGTCGGGGGAGGTCGAGGATGAGTCGTGCTGCTGAGTTCTGGATGCGTGTAGTTTGCACTTGAGTTTTAGAGTGGTGCCGGCGTAGAGGGCGTTTCCGTAATCAAGTCTGCTGCTGATGAGTGCGTGAGTGACAGTTTTTCTGGTCTCTGTGGGGAGCCATTTGAATGTTTTTTTCAGTATACGGAGTGTGTTGAAGCATGAGGAGGTGAGAGCATTGATTTGTTGGGTCATCGAGAGGGAGGAGTCTAGGATGATGCAGAGGTTGCGTGCGTGGTTGGCGGGGGTGGGTTCAGGGCCTAGCGTGGTGGGCCACCATGAGGGGTCCCAGGTGTTTTTGTGTGGGCCAAAGAGGATTATTTCAGTTTTGCTTGAGTTGAGTTTCAGGTGGTTGGCTGTCATATATATATCACTTTTGTCAATATGTGTGTGGTTTCCCTGGGGGGAAAAGGGTCAGACTTGTCTAGTGGCAGTTTTAGTGCCATAAAGAAGCGCAGAAGGTGTATATGCCTACTGCAAAGAGCAAATCTGTATTTTATGTAAATAGCTGAGTACATTAGTAAAGTCAGCCATTACCTGCGCTATAATACCAATGAAATGTATGTGCGGGGTGGAAGGCGGCTATGGAGAGATGAAGGGCACTTTTGCTGGGTGGTAATGAGGGAATCCGAGGAGGAGGGAGTGGGAGCACCAATAATGATTGTTGGACTGGGCGCAGGAGGTGCTAAAGACTGTGACGAATGGTATGTGACAAGGTGTTTTTTGAGTGTCTTGAAAGAACGTGCTGATTGAGGGAAGAAGCGCAGGTAAGGTGGCCTCTACTGTTGCACGTATCTCACACACACCATCGATTTTGTGACTGTCTACGTAGGCTGGTGTTTTAGAGCAACAGTTTAGCCAATAGCAGAGATGGCATCTTGATGGATGACTGCTGCCTGCACTCGGGTTATAGAGGACCGCTCTGATATAGGATCAGAGACTGAGACATCAGATACTGAGACAGCATCTGAGGGATAGGACAATGGCGCAGACTCTGGGAGTGATTTTTCAGTCGGAGGAGTCCCATTCGATAACTCCTCTTCCAGTACATTATGAGGGAGGTGATGAGGACAGACCTGCTGTCCCTTCGCAAGCTGTTTGTGCAACTGGGTAATAGTGGGTTAGCCCAACCCAGAGACCAGGTGAATGCGGCGGCAAGCAGAGAGAGAGAGTGCTCTCTTGGGAGCTCCCCAATTTAGTTCAGCCCCAAATTCCACCACCCAAATCGTATTGTGGAGACATCAAAATTATCTATGGCAAAACAAACTGGTTTTGTAAGGCAGGCACCTGTGTTTTTGGTCCTGGGTTCGGCGGCCATATAGAGAAACACACTAAACCCAAACATTTCTGGAAACTAGACATTCGGGGGAGTCCACAGAGGTGTGACTTGTGTGGAATCCCCAAAGTTTTCTTACCCAGAATACCCTGCAAATCTGAAATGTTGAATAAAAACTCTATTTTTCTCGCATTTCTGTCACACAAACTACAGGAATATGCTGGGATCCACAAAATTCCTACCACCCAGTGACTCCTCACCTGTCCTGATAAAAACACTACCCCACTTGAGTGCCTACACCTATGCCTGCGTCAGGAATGGATCACCCCAGGTCAACAGCTGCCTCATGTAAGGACCAACATTGACCGTTGTGTGATCTATTCCTGTCGCAGGCACCAGACCTACTCACACAAGTGAGGTATCATTTTTATCGGTATACTTGGGGGAACGCTGGGTGGAAGGAAATTTGTGGCTCCTCTCAGATTCCAGAACTTTCTGTCACCGAAATGTGAGGAAAAAGTGTTATTTTAGCCACATTTTGAGGTTTGCAAAGGAATCTGGATAACAGAACCTGGTCAGAGCCTCACAAGTCACCTCATCTTGGATTCCCCTGGGTTTCTAGTTTTCAAAAATGCGCTGGTTTGCTAGGGTTCCCCAGGTGCCGGCTGAGCTAGAGGCCAAAATCCACAGGTAGGCACTGTTTTCAATTAAAAAATGTGATGTGTCCACGTTGTGTTTTGGGGCATTTCCTGTAGCGGGCGCTAGGCCTACCCACACAAGTGAGGTATCATTTTTATCGGGAGACTTGGGGGAACTCTGGGTGGAAGGAAATTTGTGGCTCCTCTCAGATTCCAGAACTTTCTGTCACCGAAATGTGAGGAAAACTTGTTTTTTTAGCCACTTTTTGAGGTTTGCAAAGGATTCTGGGTAACAGAACCTGGTCAGAGCCCCACAAGTCACCCCATCTTGGATTCCCCTAGGTCTCTAGTTTTAAAAAATGCACAGGTTTGGTAGGTTTCCCTAGGTGCCGACTGAGCTAGAGGCCAAAATGTACAGGCAGGCACTTTGCAAAAAACAGCTGTGTTTTCTGTCAAAAAATGGGATGTGTCCACATTGTGTTTTGGGGCATTTCCTGTCGCTGGCGCTAGGCCTACCCACACAAGTGAGGTATCATTTTTATCGGGAGACTTGAGGGAACTCTGGGTGGAAGGAAATTTGTGGCTCCTCTCAAATTCCAGAACTTTCTGTCACCGAAATGTGAGGAAAACGTGTTTTTTTAGCCACTTTGTGAGGTTTGCAAAGGATTCTGGGTAACAGAACCTGGTCAGAGCCCCACAAGTCACCCCATCTTGAATTCCCCTAGGTCTCTGGTTTTCAAAAATGCACAGGTTTGGTAGGTTTCCCTAGGTGCCGGCTGAGCTGGAGGCCAAAATCTACAGGCAGGCACTGCAAAAAACAGCTGTGTTTTCTGTCAAAAAATGGGATGTGTCCATGTTGTGTTTTGGGGCATTTCCTGTCGCGGGCGCTAGGCCTACCCACACAAGTGAGGTATCATTTTTATCGGGAGACTTGGGGGAACGCTGGGTGGAAGGAAATTTGTGGCTCCTCTCAGATTCCAGAACTTTCTGTCACCGAAATGAGAGGAAAACATATTTTTTTAGCAACTTTTTGAGGTTTGCAAAGGATTCTGGGTAACAGAACCTGGTCAGAGCCCCACAAGTCACCCCATCTTGGATTCCCCTAGGTCTCTAGTTTTCAAAAATGCATAGGGTTGGTAGGTTTCCCTAGGTGCCGGCTGAGCTAGAGGCCAAAATCCACAGCTAGGCACTTTGCAAAAAACAGCTGTGTTTTCTGTAAAAAAAAAATGGGATGTGTCCACGTTGTGTTTTGGGGCATTTCCTGTCGCGGGCGCTAGACCTACCCACACAAGTGAGGTATCATTTTTATCGGGAGACTTGGGGGAACATAGAATAGCAAAACAAGTGTTATTGCCCCTTATCTTTCTCTACATTTTTTCCTTCCAAATATAAGAGAGTGTGTAAAAAAGACGGCTATTTGAGAAATGCCCTGCAATTCACATGCTAGTATGGGCACCCCGGAATTCAGAGATGTGCAAATAACTACTGCTCCTCAAAACCTTATCTTGAGCCCATTTTGGAAATGCAAAGGTTTTCTTGATACCTATTTTTCACTCTTCATTTTTCAGCAAATGAATTGCTGTATACCCAGTATAGAATGAAAACCAACTGCAGGGTGCAGCTCATTTATTGGCTCTGGGTACCTAGGGTTCTTGATGAACCTACAAGCCCTTTATATTCCCACAACCAGAAGAGTCCAGCAGACAAAACGGTATATTGCTTTCAGAAATCTGACATCGCAGGAAAAAGTTACAGAGTAAAACATAAAGAAAAATGGCTGTTGTTTTCAGCTCAATTTCAATGTTTTTTTTTATTTCAGCTGTTATTTTCTGTAGGAAAACCTTGTAGGATCTACACAAATGACCCCTTGCTGAATTCAGAATTTTGTCTAGTTTTCAGAAATGTTTAGCTTTCCGGGATCCAGTATTGGTTTCACACCCATTCCTGTCACTAACTGGAAGGAGGCTGAAAGCACCAAAAATAGTAAAAATGGGGTATGTCCCAGTAAAATGCCAAATTTGTGTTGAAAAATGTGGTTTTCTGATTCAAGTCTGCCCGTTCCTGAAAGGTGGGAAGATAGTGATTTCAGCACCAGAAACCCTTTGTTGATGGCATTTTCAGGGAAAAAACCACAAGCCTTATTCAGCAGCCCTTTTTTCATTTTGTTTGGAAAAAACGAAATTTGCACTGTATTTTGGCTATTTTCTTGGTCTCCTCCAGAGGAAACCACAAACTCTGGGTACCATTAGAATTCCTAAGATGTTGGAAAAAAAGGACGCAAATTTGGCTTGGATAGCTTATGTGGACAAAAAGTTATGAAGGCCTAAGCGTGAACTACCCCAAATAGCCAAAAAAGGGCTCAGCACAGGGGGGGGGGAAAGGCCCAGCAGCTAAGAGGTTAAAATATAGGTCTAAACCAAATATGTATATAGGTGTTTATAATTATTACATACTTCTTTAAGGCTGTCAGTTCTGAATTTGTCAGCACCTTCCAGGCCATGTTTGGAGTAATTCCTTCAGCCATACACTCTTTTTGAGTGACTTTGGTAGATTCCCTATACGTGTGGCATTAATTGGTGGAACTTTGCTGCTGATATTTTTAATACGCTTTGGCTGTCCTATCTCAGAAGAAAGGAGTGAGGGACCTACCATCAGCCCAGCTGTGTCGTGATCGCATGATGCAGTATCCTTGCTTGAGGAGCTTGAGCTAGATTGGTCACTGACATTTCGACCAGTTCTATTGTGTGTGCAACCGGTTCTCCATTGCAGCCGTGCAGCCTGCTCTTGATAAGGGTTAAAACATGGGCATGCCCCTTCAAACTGAGGTTGATTCATGAAGCATCCTATGATCCACCCCTTAAGGATCTATTGGCTCCAACAACATCTGGCACAATGGACAGTGCTACCTTTGTAGTTCACTCTGCGCCTGAGGTTTCTGCACACTTGCTTCGGGGATCCCTCTGTCAATATATTGATCAATTTGTCACCTGCTGAAGTGGAGTCCTTTTCGGTCTCAATCTCCCTTGATGACAGGAGATTTTCTGCAAGACCATAATTACTGTTAAAATTTGACCTTTGGCTTTTCAAAGTGTAAAATGTGACACCAAATTGCCTTTTAGTCCAGACTGTCTTTTGGCCTGCTTTGCTTGTCAACTTAGACCTTTTGACCCTCATTATGACTTTGGCGGTCAACTGACCGCCACACCGGTGATGGCGGTAGTACTGCCGCCAGGCTGGCGGTGAAGACCACCATTTAATGACCAGGTGGTGATCACTCCCATATACAGCCAATGGACCGCTTGAACCCCCAGTGCTGTCTGGGTACTGACCACAGCGGTTGCCATCTTCAGCCCAGAGGAACACCCTTCACTGCCCACCATGCTACAACATAGCAGACCGCCAGGATTTCCGGGGCAGGATCACGGTCACGAAAAGTCTGGAGGAAACGACCCATATAAAAGGAGACACTCACTTTCAGGAACACAGAGGAGTCTGTGGCCGCCACGGAACCCAAACTGGAAGTCCTGCAGATGCTGTACCACGCAATGGGAGTCCAGGAGCAGCGAAGTAGACAAACACAACAACCGTGAGTACAGCTGCCTGGCACACAAGGGAGGGAGGGGAAAGTGACACACCCACACACACAAAACACACATACCACACAAGAAGAACAATCCGCTGAAAAATACAACATCCATATAAGCCATAAGCAAAGAAAGTCTGGAAAATACCTGTGAGGTAAACACTAGGTGGCCACGGGAGAACTGGGAGCTGGAGGGACTGGACTAGGGGAGCAGAACCTTTTATTTAGGGACAACATGGGGTGTGTCAGGAGAAGGGAAGCGGTCAAGGCGGGCAAGGAAAAGTTTCTTAGGTACAGTGGGGTGGACTGTGGGAAGTGGTTTGGGAGTGGAGGTAGAGGGAGCGGTCATAGGACATGTAGGTGTGCTGGCATAGGTTGTAGGTGCATGCAAAGTGTGCATGTGTGAGGTGGATGACTGTTGAGAGTCTGAGTAAAAACATTTATGTGTGTTTTGGGCGGTAGGTGGGAAGAGAGGGAGGGAGAAGACAAAGAGGTCATGTGCATGTATGTTGGTGTGGTGTCTGCTAGTGAGGTGGGTGTGCTGCATGTGGTTGTGATGGGTGGTGGTGGTGACTGCACATGTGGTGAATGGTTTGCTAGTCTGCATGTCTGCTGTTGTGGTGACTGTGGGCAAAGCTGACCAGGTGGCAGGATCTGGGAATGAGGGTGCAGTGCTTGCAGGTGTGAGTGCTGATGTAACTGTGATGGAGGAGGTGGATGGGAAGACAGTGGAGGCAGTGGCTGTTGTGTGTGCTTCTATGTGTTGGCTGTGTGTATGCTTTTGTTGTGATCTGTGGTGCTTGTCTTTGTGAATCCTGTCTGTTGTCTTGGTGCATGCTCGTTTGAATGTGTGCTTGGGATGGGTGGGGGAGAGGGCTCTTAGACCGGGTACAGGTAGTTGGGGGGGGACGGAAGAACTAGGGACACTGGCTGCTGTCAAAGAGGAGGCCAGAGCCTGAAACAATCTCTGTAGGCCAGCCAAGCCAACGTGAATGTCCTCCAGGTAGGCATTGCATTGCTGCATCTGGGATGCCAGCCCCTGGATGGCATTCACTATGGTTGACTGCCCTACAGAGATGGACCTTGGAAGGTCAAGAGCCTCCTCAGTGAGGACAGAAGGCCTGACTGTGGCAGGGGCTGAGGTGCCTGGGACAAAGGAGACACCCACCCTCCTGGGTGAGTGGGCAAGGGCAACTGGGTGGTGGGCTACTGCGACTGCGGTGATGGAAGAGGGGGTGGAAGAAGATGATGTAGCCGGGGTGGTCCACTACCCAGAGCTCCCATCTGAGTTGGAATCAGAGTCAGTAGTATCAGCTCCTGTCTCCCCCGTGGTGCTCCCCTCGCCCTCCAACCCGCTGGTCCCCTCGGCGTCGGTGGACACTGCCTCCTGGGTCCGGTGGGCTGCAGCTCCCCCACTCGTCGGTGCCCCTGCTCCTTCACCAGATGATGCTAATGCACACAAGGTCAGGAAAAGAAAAGGAGGGAGGGTAGTGGAGAAAGAAAGGGAGCACAGGGTCAATAACAGCAATAACAGCACATATGGCATACACATCACAATAACTCACTGGTAAATAACACTGTGCAGTGACAACCACAATACCACACCATTGCCTGGGATCAACAGCTGCAAAGAACACAGAAGAAATTACCATCTGCACACCTACTGTGACTTTCTAATCCATGTCTGCCTGTTAACAAAGGCACAGCTACACTTAGGTGGTCATTACAACCCTGGCGGACGGTGTTAAAGCGGCGGTAAGACCGCCAACAGGCCAGCGGTAAAAAAATAGCAATTACGACTGTGGCGGAAACCGCCAACAAAGACAGCCACTTTAACACTCCGACCACCACGGCAGTACAAGCAAACAGCGCAGCGGTCACCGCCAACAGACAGGCGGGAGACAAAGTACCGCCCACATTATTATGACAGGCCAATCCGCCACCTTTTCCGGGGCGGATTCACCACGGATAAAAACACGCGGAAACAGGAATTTCGAGGGGAAAACGCTCATCTCTACACACTCCACGAGGAACGAGGACACCATGGAACCGGAACTCCAAATCTTACCTGTGATAGTCTTCCTGCTCCTCTACCAGGAGCACAAATGCCGGCGGCGAAGACCACGGTGAGTACTGCACCTACGACACAGGGGAAGGGGAGGCAAAAAACAGGGACATACACACGCAACACCCCCACCCTCACCCCCACCCTCACCCACTACAACACACACACTAATGCATATCAATACATCACAGTTACACCCCCCAAACCCCCCCGGAGGAATGCAAAGACCAAAGAAAACCATCGGAATATATTACAAACAAGTAGGCAGAAATATATATATATACACCATGTACAGAATATATACCAGGCATAGAAGTCCAGGTACTGCACAAAGAAAGTCCGTGGAACACTGGGACCACACGGTATGGGGGAGGCCCACACAAGATCCCCGACCATGACGGAGAGAACACTGCAGGGGCATCAGATACCAAGAAAACAGGGACCTCAGGGGGAGGGAAAGTGGGGGCACCTCAGCCGCTTGAGTGCACGACGCCAAATCCACGAGGGGGCCACATGCCCACTGTTCCATTCTGGGAGTGCAAAGCCACAGTCTCTCAAGTCTCTACAGTGGGTGGGTTGCCCACTGCCATATCCTGGGGAGAGCAAAGCCACAGTCTCTCAAGTCTCTACAGTGGGTGGGTTGCCCACTGTAACATCCTGGGGAGTGCAAAGCCACAGTCTCTCAAGTCTCTACAGTGGGTGGGTTGCCCACTGTAACATCCTGGGGAGTGCAAAGCCACAGTCTCTCAAGTCTCTACAGTGGGTGGTCTGCCCACTGTTCAATCCTGGGGAGGGCAAAGCCACAGTCTCTCAAGTCTCTACAGTGGGTGGGTTGCCCACTGTAAATCTTGGGGAGTGCAAAGCCACAGTCTCTCAAGTCTCTACAGTGGGTGGGTTGCCTACTGTAACATCCTGCGGAGTGCAAAGCCACAGTCTCCCAAGTGGATAACAGTCTCCACTGGTTCTGGAGGGGGACTGGTGCCCAGAGTGCTTCATACTGTGAAGGACAGAGGTAGTGGATGGATGTCTCCACTGGTTCTGGAGGGGGACTGGTGCCCAGAGTGCTTCATCCTGTGAAGGACAGAGGTAGTGGATGGATGTCTCCACTGGTTCTGGAGGGGGACTGGTGCCCAGAGTGCTTCATCCTGTGAAGGACAGAGGTAGCGGATGGATGTCTCCACTGGTTCCGGAGGGGGACTGGTGCCCAGAGTGCATCACTCACCCCGTGACTGACCCAGTTGCGTCAGTGCCCCTGGGCTAGCAGTGCTTGATTTGGCGGTGCCCTGTTCAGCGGTGCTTGATTTGGCGGTGCCCTGTTCAGCAGTGCTTGAGTTGGCGGTGCCCTGTTCAGCGGTGCTTGAGTTGGCGGTGCCCTGTTCAGCGGTGCTTCATTTGGCGGTGCCCTGTTCAGCGGTGCTTGAGTTGGCGGTGCCCTGTTCAGCGGTGGTTGAATAGGCAGTGCCCTGTTCGGCGGTGCTTTAGTTGGCGGTGCCCTGTTCAGCGGTGCTTGATTTGGCGGTGCCCTGTTCAGCAATGCTTGAGTTGGCGATCTTTCATGGGCCAGCGGGGCTTGTGCTTGTGGTCCTTCATGGTCCAGCGGGGCTTGTGCTGGCGGTCCTTCATGGCCCAGCGGGGCTTGTGCTGGCAGTCCTTCATGGATCAGCTGGGCTGGGGCTGGCGGTGGCCTCCTGGGCAGCTGGGCTGGGGCTGGCGGTGGCCTCCTTGGCAGCTGGGCTGGGGCTGGCGGTGGCCTCCTGGGCAGCTGGGCTGGGGCTGGCGGTGGCCTCCTGGGTAGCTGGGCTGGGGCTGGCGGTGGCCTCTTGGGCAGCTGGGCTGGGGCTGGCGGTGGCTTCCTGGGCAGCTGGGCTGGGGCTGGCGGTGGCCTCCTTGGCAGCTGGGCTGGGGCTGGCGGTGGCCTCCTGGGCAGCGGGGCTGGGGCTGGCAGTGACCTCCTGGGCAGCGGGATGATGGCGGTCTTCTCCGCCGTGCAGCCCTTCCCAGACTTGCCGGGTTTCTTGTGGCCCTTCCCCACCTTGGAAGGTGTCACAGCTGACTCCACACTCCAAATGGGACCCCTGGGAGTGGCTGTGGTGGCTGGAGTCTTCCCCCTCTCCCGCCGGGCACTGGCCAACTTCTGATGCTTCACAGGTGGGGGACTGGCTGTGCTGTGGCTCCGTGCCACACCGGCTGTCCTGGTGGCCGGTGCACTCTACATACCTGTGACTACAGGCACCACTGGTCCCGGAGATGTTGTGGCTGAGATGCTACTTCGGGACCTAGGAGATGGACGGGGTGGTGGAGGTGTGGGACAAAGGTCAAGGCTGGACAGGAAAATTCTTTTGGAGACACTGGGACAGGTCGCTGGAGGGGATTTGGGAGTGGAGGAAGAGGTGGTGGCAGTAGGAGGTGTACGTTTGGTGACTGGGTGCAGGTGCATGCGCTGGAGGCTGTCGTGAGGTGGATGGCTGTTGGGTGGGTGTGTGCCTGTGTTTGTGTATCTTGGGAGGGGGCGTCACAGACACACTGGGAGAGGACACAGGGGACGTGTGAATGGTAGTGGGGGTGGTGACTGCACGTGAGCGGGGTGTGCTGGTGGGTGTGCTGGTGACGGACGTAGTGGCTATAGAGGTAGTGCATGCAGGTGTGAGTGTAGACGAGACTGGGAGGGAGGAGGGAGATGACGAGGAGGGGGACACAGTGGAGGCAGTGGATGTTGGTGTGTCTGCATGTGTGTGTTGCTTGCGTGAGTGCCTGTGTGATGTGTGGTGCTTATGTTTGCCTGAGCTTCCCTTGTGTGGTGAGGTGTGTGCAGGCTGGTCTGATGGTGTGTTTGGGTAAGGCAGAGGTACAGGGGATTGGGTCTGGGTGGAGGAAGTTGGAGGGGGGAGGCTAGAGACGGGGACAATGGCTGCCATCAGTGCTGAGGCCAGAGTTTGAAAGGCTCGGTGAAGGGCCGCCTGACCAGAATGAATGCCCTCCAGGAATGCATTAGTTTGTTGCAACTGTCTTTCTACACCCTGGATGGCATTCAAAATGGTAGCCTGCCCAACAGTGAGTGACCTGAGGAGGTCAATGGCCTCCTCACAGAGGGCAGCAGGGGTGACTGGGGCAGGGGCTGAGGTGCCTGGGGCGAAGGTGATGCCCACCCTCCTGGGTGAGCGGGCACGGGGCGAAGGCTGAGGGGGTGCTGGGAGGGCGGTGCTGGTAGGGGGGTGGCGGCTGTACCTGTAGATGTGGGGGACACAGATGTTGCCGCAAGGGAGCTCCCATCAGAGGACGAGTCTGTGTCGCTGGTATCAGCTCCTTTCCCTGCCGTGGAGCTCCCCTCGCCCTCCGTCCCACTGGTTAATTCCGAGTCCGTAGTCTCACCCTCCAGGGCCATGTGGGATGCAGCTCCCTCGTGCTCCGGTGCCACTGCTCCTCCGCCTGATGATGCTAATGCACACAAGAACAGGAAGACCACAAAAAGGGGGGGGCAGAAGAAAGACATGTTGATTGCATGGATTACCACTACCGTTGGCGGACAAGACAGACACAGAAGCCCCCTGCACTATGCCGCGCTCTTGGGCTCCACAGATCAATTTCTAGGAAATGGCCTACAAGGCTATGGACGACATCTGCACACATAGATGACACAGGGGCATGAATATCTGTACTTGGCACTCTACAGAGGTGGGGTGGGGTGCCACAGGGCCTGCCTTACAGCGGAGCCTGGCCTACGGAAGTAGCCCTGGCCTAGGGAAACCCACAGCCCTCCTCCCCCACCCAGACAACTCCACTGCGTGTAAAGTCAGCAGAATGAGAGTGTACTCACCCCCTTGTGTCTGCTGTAATGCCCTCAAGTGCCCATCCAACTCCGGGTAGACCACTGCCAGGATCCTGAACATCAGGGGGGTCAGGGTGCGACGGGCACCCCTCCCACGTTGGGAGGCCATCCCCAGCTGAGCCTCCGCCGTCTTCTTGCTCCAGCAGCGAATGTCCTCCCATCTTTTCCAGCAGTGGGTGCTCTGTCTGTGGTAGACCCCCAGGGTCCGGACGTCCTTGGCGATGGCACGCCAAATATCTTTCTTCTGGTGGGCGCTGACCTACATGAAATGTACAGGGGAAGAAGAGAAGACATTACCAACTGCACCATCAAAGTGAGTGGCCCCATCCCTAACCTTGCCATGTGGCACATGCATTCACCGTCTTTCATGCACGCAGCACTCTGCCCCCTTCCTTCTTACATCCAGCCCTCTCCACACAGGCATAGCCTATACAACATTCTCCCAGTGTACTTACCTGTTTGTCTGGAGGACCATCGAGTAGCGTGTACTGGGGGAGGACCCCATCAATGAGCTTCTCCAACTCCTCCGATGTGAAGGCAGGGGCCCTTTCCCCAGACGCACGAGCCATTGTCTCTTCCAGACCGAGGTCACAGCAGCACTTGCAGTGTAGGTCCTCTCCTGTCGAAGATCAGGTATTAAGTGATTGAACAGATAGAAAAGGGCGGTCACGTCCACGGCTGTGCATACCGTCACCGCCGGTGTACATCGTCATTGGCTCCTGGGACCCATAGGGTCCAATGTTAACCAATGCAGCATTGCGCCGCGGTCTTCAACCGCCTACAGCGACAGTGTACAACGCCAGCGCAGTTACCTCATATCCCACTGTCCCACTTCAGAGGTCAGACAGCCGCCATTTCAGGGGCCCACATGGCTTCATCTTCAACTGCGTCACACATACCTAGTGTAGGAGGCTGGCCTGGTTTGTTTTGGTACCAAGGGGTACTTACACTCTGCACCAGGTCCAGTTATCCCTTATTAGTGTAGAAGAGGTGTCTAGCAGCATAGGCTGATAGAAAAGGTAGCTTAGCAGAGCAGCTTAGGCTGAACTAGGAGACGTGTAAAGCTCCTACTATACCACTGGTGTCATATGCACAATATCATAAGAAAACACAATACACAGATATACTAAAAATAAAGGTACTTTATTCTTATGACAATATGCCAAAAGTATCTCAGTGAGTACCCTCAGTATGAGGATAGCAAATATACACAAGATATATGTACACAATACCAAAAATATGCAGTAATAGCAATAGAAAGCAATGCAAGCAATGTACAGTCACAATAGATTGCAAGGAGGGCACATAGGTATAGGGGCAACACAAACCATATACTCCAAAAGTGGAATGCGAATCACGAATGGACCCCAAACCTATGTGACCTTGTAGAGGGTCGCTGGGACTGTAAGAAAACAATGAGGGTTAGAAAAATAGCCCACCCCAAGACCCTGAAAAGTGGGTGCAAAGTGCACCTAAGTTCCCCAGAGAGCACAGAAGTCGTGATAGGGGAGTTCTGCAAGGAAGACCAACACCAGCAATGCAACAACAATGGATTTCCAGACGAGAGTACCTGTGGAACAAGGGGACCAAGTCCAAAAGTCACGATCAAGTCGGGAGTGGGCAGATGCCCAGGAAATGCCAGCTGTGGGTGCAAAGAAGCTGCCACCGGATGGTAGAAGCTGTGGATTCTGCAAGAACGAAGAGGACTAGGAACTTCCCCTTTGGAGGATGGATGTCCCACGTCGTGAAGAAGCTTGCAGAGGTGTTTCCGTGCAGAAAGACCGCAAACAAGCCTTGTTAGCTGCAAGGGTCGCGGTTAGGGTTTTTGGATGTTGCTGTGGCCCAGGAGGGACCAGGATGTCGCCAATTGCGTGAGGAGACAGAGGGGGCGCCCAGCAAGACAAGGAGCCCACTCAGAAGCAAGCAGCACCCGCCGAAGTGCCGGAACAGGCACTACGAAGAGGAGTGAACCGGAGCTCACCCGAAGTCACAAAGGAAGGTCCCACGACGGCAGAGGACAACTCAGGAGGTCGTGCACTGCAGGTTAGAGTGTCGGGGACCCAGGCTTGGCTGTGCACAAAGGAAATCCTGGAAGAGTGCACAGGAGCAGCTGCAAATCACGCGGTACCCAGCAATACAGTCTAGCGTGAGGAGGCAAGGACTTACCTCCACCAAACTTGGACTGAAGAGTCTCTGGACTGTGGGAGTCACTTGGACAGAGTTGCTGAGTTCCAGGGACCACGCTCGTCATGCTGAGAGGGGACCCAGAGGACCGGTGATGCAGTCTTTTGGTGCCTGCGGTTGCAGGGGGAAGATTCCGTCGACCCACGGGAGATTTCTTCGGAGCTTCTAGTGCAGAGAGGAGGCAGACTACCCCCACAGCATGCACCACCAGTCAAACAGTCGAGAAGGCGGACGGATCAGCGTTACAAGGTCGCAGTAGTCGTCTTTGCTACTTTGTTGCAGTTTTGCAGGCTTCCAGAGCAGTGGGCGGTCGATTCCTTGGCAGAAGGTGAAGAAAGAGATGCAGAGCTCTTGCATTCGTTATCTAAAGAATTCCCCAAAGCAGAGACCCTAAATAGCCAGAAAAGGAGGTTTGGCTATTTAGGAAGGAGGATAGGCTAGCAACACAGGTAAGAGCCTATCAGAAGGAGTCTCTGACGTCACCTGCTGGCTCTGGCCACTCAGAGCAGTCCAGTGTGCCAGCTGCACCTCTGTTTCCAAGATGGCAGAGGTCTGGAGCACACTGGAGGAGCTCTGGGCACCTCCCAGGGGAGGTGCAGGTCAGGGGAGTGGTCACTCCCCTTTCCTTTGTCCAGTTTCGCACCAGAGCAGGGCTGGGGGATCCCTGAACCGGTGTAGACTGGCTTATGCAGAGATGGGCACCATCTGTGCCCATCAAAGCATTTCCAGAGGCTGGGGGAGGCTACTCCTCCCCAGCCCTGACACCTTTTTCTAAAGGGAGAGGGTGTAACACCCTCTCTCTGAGGAAGTCCTTTGTTCTGCCTTCCTGGGCCAAGCCTGGCTGGACCCCAGGAGGGCAGAAACCTGTCTGAGGGGTTGGCAGCAGCAGCAGCTGCAGTGAAACCCCGGGAAAGGTAGTTTGGCAGTACCCGGGTCTGTGCTAGAGACTCGGGGATCATGGAATTGTCTCCCCAATGCCAGAATGGCATTGGGGTGACAATTCCATGATCTTAGACATGTTACATGGCCATGTTCGGAGTTACCATTGTGACGCTATACATATGTCGTGACATATGTATAGTGCACGCGTGTAATGGTGTCCCCGCACTCACAAAGTCCGGGGAATTTGCCCTGAACAATGTGGGGGCACCTTGGCTAGTGCCAGGGTGCCCACACACTAAGTAACTTTGCACCCAACCTTTACCAGGTAAGGGTTAGACATATAGGTGACTTATAAGTTACTTAAGTGCAGTGGTAAATGGCTGTGAAATAACGTGGACGTTATTTCACTCAGGCTGTAGTGGCAGGCCTGTGAAAGAATTGTCAGAGCTCCCTATGGGTGGCAAAAGAAATGCTGCAGCCCATAGGGATCTCCTGGAACCCCAATACCCTGGGTACCTCAGTACCATATACTAGGGAATTATAAGGGTGTTCCAGTATGCCAATGTAAATTGGTGAAATTGGTCACTAGCCTGTTAGTGACAATTTGGAAAGAAAGGAGAGAGCATAACCACTGAGGTTCGGGTTAGCAGAGCCTCAGTGAGACAGTTAGTCATCACACAAGGAACACATACAGGGCACACTTATGAGCACTGGGGCCCTGGCTGGCAGGGTCCCAGTGACACATACAACTAAAACAACATATATACAGTGAAATATGGGGGTAACATGCCAGACAAGATGGTACTTTCCTACACAACCCCCCCCAAACGAAGGACAACAAGACTAGCCATGACCTGATGAGTCTTCATTGTCTAAGTGGAAATATCTGGAGAGTCCATCTGCATTGGAGTGGGTACTCCCAGGTGTATGTTCCACTCTATAGTCCATTCCCTGTAGAGAAATGGACCACCTTAACAATTTAGGATTTTCACCTTTCATTTGTTTTAGCCAAAGTAGAGGTTTGTGGTCTGTCTGAACAATGAAGTGAGTGCCAAACAGGTATGGCCTCAACTTCTTCAGTGCCCAGCCCACAGCAAAGGCCTCCCTCTCTATGGCAGACCAACGCTTTTCTCTAGGGGTCAACCTCCTGCTGATAAAAGCAACAGGTTGATCCTGGCCCTCAGAATTAAGTTGTGATAAGACTGCCCCTACCCCTAATTCAGATGCATCAGTTTGGACAATTAATTTTGTGGAGTAACAGGGGCTTTTTAGGACAGGTGCAGAGCACGTGGCCTGTTTCAGCTCCTCAAAAGCTTTCTGACAGCTAGCTGTCCACAATACCTTTTTAGGCATTTTCTTAGATGTGAGGTCATTAAGAGGGGCTGCAGTGGAACCATAGTTCTTTATGAACCTCCTGTAGTACTCAGTGAGGCCTAAGAAGGCTCTCACCTGGGTCTGAGTTGTAGGGGGAACCCAATCTATAACAGTTTGGATTTTCCCCTGAAGTGGTGCAATCTGTTCTCCACCTACCAGGTGTCCCAGATAAACCACTTTCCCCTGCCCTATCTGGCACTTTGAAGCCTTGATAGTGAGGCCTGCCTTTTGCAGGGCCTCCAAAACTTTCCATAGGTGGACCAGGTGATCATCCCAGGTGGAGCTAAAGACAGCTATATCATCTAGATATGCTGCACTAAAAGCCTCCAACCCTTGCAGGACTGTATTCACCAACCTCTGAAAAGTGGCAGGTGCATATTTCAACCCAAAAGGCATTACTGTGAATTGGTAGTGCCCTCCAATGGTTGAAAATGCAGTTTTTGCTTTAGCATCCTCTGATAACTTGATCTGCCAATACCCTGCAGTCAAATCAAAGGTGCTTAGATACTTGGCAGATGCCAGTGTATCTATTAGCTCATCTGCCCTGGGTATAGGGTGAGCATCAGTTTTAGTTACCTGGTTGAGACCTCTGTAATCAACACAAAATCTCATTTCCTTCTTTCCATCTTTGGAATGAGGTTTTGGCACAAGTACCACAGGAGAGGCCCATGGACTTTCAGAGTGCTCAATCACTCCCAGTTCAAGCATTTTCTGAACCTCTTGTTTTATGCAGTCCCTGACATGGCCAGGCTGCCTATAGATCTTACTTTTGACAGGCAAGCTGTCTCCAGTATCTCTAGTGTGCTCACACCAAGAAGTGGTGCCTGGCACAGTAGAAAAGAGTTCAGAAAACTGACCCAGGAGATTTATGCATTGGTCTTTCTGCTCAGCAGTAAGACAATCTGCCAGAACTACACCTTCCACTAGAGCATCTTGTTCTGTGGAAGAGAAGAGATCAGGGAGAGGGTCACTCTCTTCTTCCTGTCCTTCAACTGTTGCCATGAGCAGGGTGAGATCAGCCCTGTCATAGTAGGGTTTCAGGCGATTGACATGGAGCACCCTAAGGGGACTCCTGGCAGTGCCCAAGTCAACCAAGTAGGTGACTTCTCCCTTTTTTTCAACAATAATGTGGGGTCCACTCCATTTGTCTTGGAGTGCTCTTGGGGCCACAGGCTCCAAGACCCACACTTTCTGCCATGGTTGGTACTGAATCAGAACAGCCTTCTAGTCATGCCATTGCTTTTGGAGCTCTTGGCTGGCCTGAAGGTTTTCACTGGCCTTTTTCATGTACTCAGCCATTCTAGATCTTAGGCCAAGTACATAGTCCACTATGTCTTGCTTAGGAGCTTTTAAAGGTTGTTCCCAACCCTCCTTCACAAGTATTAGAGGACCTCTCACAGGGTGTCCAAATAGGAGTTCAAAGGGGCTGAAGCCCACTCCTTTTTGGGGTACCTCCCTGTAAGCAAAAAGGAGGCAAGGTAACAGGACATCCCATCTCCTGCAGAGTTTTTCAGGGAGTCCCATTATCATTCCTTTGAGAGTTTTATTAAACCTCTCAACCAGTCCATTTGTTTGTGGATGATAGGGTGTGGTGAACTTGTATGTCACACCACATTCTTTCCACATGGCCTTTAAGTAAGCAGACATGAAATTGCTTCCCCTGTCTGATACCACCTCTTTTGGGAAGCCCACCCTGGAAAAGATTCCTAGGAGGGCCTTTGCCGCTGCAGGAGCTGTAGTGGTCCTTAGAGGAATTGCTTCAGGATATCTGGTGGCATGGTCCACTACCACCAAGATAAACCTATTGCCTGAAGCAGTAGGAGGGTCAAGGGGGCCAACTATGTCAACCCCTACCCTTTCAAAGGGGACCCCAACCACAGGCAGTGGAATAAGGGGAGCCTTTGGAGTGCCACCTGTTTTGCCACTGGCTTGACAGGTTTCACAGGACTTACAAAATTCCTTTGTGTCCTCTGACATTCTAGGCCAATGAAACAAGGGGACAAGCCTGTCCCAAGTTTTCATTTGCCCTAAATGTCCAGCCAAGGGAATGTTGTGGGCTAGAGTTAGGAGGAACTCTCTGTATTGCTGTGGAATCACCAATCTCTTGGCTGCTCCAGGTTTTGGATCCCTTGCTTCAGTATACAAGAGGTTGTCCTCCCAGTAAACTCTGTAAGAGTCACTGACATCCCCATTTTGCTGTTTGACAGCTTGCTGTCTTAGACCCTCTAGTGTGGGACAGGTCTGCTGTGCCACACTCAGCTCCTCCCTGGCAGGCCCCCCTCCACCCAAAGGCTCAGCAGTGTCTGCTTCCAGCTCCTCTGCTGTAGGTTCTGCACAGGGTGGAAATTCTTCTTCCTCAGAAGTTGAATCCACTGTAGAGGGAGGGATAGTAGGTAGTGTTTTACCTTTACTAACCCTAGCTTTAGGGAGCACTTGGTCCATTGTTCCAGGATCCAAGTCACCCTGTCCTTTTTGCTTTTTGGCCTGAGCCCTTGTCAAAGCAAAAATATGCCCAGGAATGCCCAGCATTGCTGCATGAGCCTCCAACTCCACTTCTGCCCAAGCTGATGTCTCTAAAACGTTCCCTAGTAGACAGTCTACAGGTAAATCTGAGGCAACCACAACTTTCTTTGGACCAGCAAACCCCCCCCCCAGTTGAGATTCACAACAGCCATGGGGTGGCTAAGAGTGTTGTTATGAGCATCAGTGACTTGGTACTGGTGACCCAGTAGGTGTTGTTCAGGGTGGACCAGTTTCTCTATTACCATGGTAACACTGACACCTGTGTCCCTGTAGGCCTGAACCTCAACACCACTTATTAGGGAAAGTTGCTTGTATTTATCCATATTAAGGGGACAAGCAACCAAGGTGGCCAAATCAATGGCACCTTCAGAGACTAACACAGCCTCTGTGGTCTCCCTAACAAGACCAACCTCAAATAAATTACCAAAAGTGAGCCCAGCTACTCCCTTGGATTGGCTATTAGTAGGTTTGCTCCCACCACCACTGCTATTACTAGGGGCACTAGGTGTAGCAGCAGGGGTTGTGGCAGTGGCAGGCTTGGTGCTTTTCTTTGGACAACTGGGATCAGTTGTCCAATGGCCTTTTATTTTACATAAATAGCACCATGGTTTCTTTACTTGATTTTGATTTGAAGAGGATTTGGGCCCACCACCCCCACCAGAGTGTTTTTGTGGGCCTGATGAAGACTCATTTTTAGATTTGTCCCCACCCTTGTCAGAAGACTTACCATCCTTCTTCTTGCCATCCTTGTCACCCCCTGTATGAACTTTTCTGTTCACCCTTGTTCTGACCCATTTGTCTGCCTTCTTTCCCAATTCTTGGGGAGAGGTCAGATCTGAGTCCACTAGGTACTGGTGCAACAAATCAGACACACAATTATTAAGAATATGCTCTCTCAGGATTAAGTTATACAGGCTTTCATAGTCAGAAACTTTACTGCCATGTAACCACCCCTCCAAGGCCTTCACTGAATGGTCAACAAAGTCTACCCAGTCTTGTGAAGACTCCTTTTTGGTTTCTCTGAACTTGATCCTGTACTGTTCAGTGGTTAAGCCATAACCATCTAAGAGTGCATTCTTAAGAACTGTAAAATCATTGGCATCACTTTCTTTAACAGTAAGGAGCCTATCCCTACCCTTTCCACTGAAAGATAGCCATAGGATAGCAGCCCACTGCCTTTGAGGGACCCCCTGTACAACACAGGCCCTCTCAAGTGCAGCAAACCACTTGTTAATGTCATCCCCCTCCTTGTAAGGGGACACTATCTTGTGCAGATTCCTAGAATCATGCTCTTTTACAGGATTACTATCTGTAATACTGCTGCTGCTGCCACCATGGGGTCCAAACCCCAACCTCTGTCTTTCTTTTTCTAAGTCAAATGCTTGTCTGTCTAGATCCAGCTGTTGCTTCTTGAGCTTCAGTCTGGATTCTTCCACTCTCAATCTATTGAGTTCCCTTCCTAACACTCTGTCTTCAGGGAGGGTGGGTTGGGCATGCCTTGACACAGAAGAATGGTGTGAATGAACAGAGGGAGACCTGTCCCTAACAGATGGCACTCTAACAACCTGGCCTAAAGAGTAACCTCTATACTATGATGAGAACTCACATCAGTACCAGCCCTGCTAGGTGGCCTGCTAAGGGGCAGGTTGGGAAGGGTCCGATCTAACACTTTTACTGGGGGTACCCCAGAATCAGAGTGTGAACCATCAGCTAATCTCTCACCAGATGTGCCAGCTATGGTCTTATCATTTTCAATGAGCATATTAACCAACAATTCTCTAGAGGGATTCTTCCCTACCCCTAAACCTCTATCAATGCAGAGACTCCTTGCACCTTTCCAGTTAAGGTGGTCATAAGCAGTGCTGGCCAGATCCAGAGCTTGACCTGTACCAGACATGATAGAAAAAGGTTTAAGGGACAGAAAAAGAAAGAAAAAGTTTCAGAACTTTTTAGGTAACAGAAAAAAACCCTTTTCAACTTTTAAGAACTTGTTGAAAGTTTTAGAGGTACTTTTCAGCACTTAGCAAAGGAGTAAGAGAAGAAAAGCAAAACTTTTTGGTTAGGTGTACATACACTGAACTTGTTTTGTATAGTTTTCTCTTATGAAAAGTACAAAATGACAAAGTGGTAAGTAGTTACAAGTACTTATCCCACCGCTGCACAACCAACGTAGGAGGCTGGCCTGGTTTGTAGTGGTACCAAGGGGTACTTACACTCTGCAACAGGTCCAGTTATCCCTTATTAGTGTAGAAGAGGTGTCTAGCAGTTTAGGCTGATAGAAAAGGTAGCTTAGCAGAGCAGCTTAGGCTGAACTAGGAGACGTGTAAAGCTCCTACTATACCACTGGTGTCATATGCACAATATCATAAGAAAACACAATACACAGATATACTAAAAATAAAGGTACTTCATTTTTATGACAATATGCCAAAAGTATCTCAGTGAGTACCCTCAGTATGAGGATAGCAAATATACACAAGATATACGTACACAATACCAAAAATATGCAGTAATAGAAATAGAAAGCAATGCAAGCAATGTAGTCACAATAGATTGCAATGAGAGCACATAGGTATAGGGGCAACACAAACCATATACTCCAAAAGTGGAATGCGAATCACAAATGGACCCCAAACCTATGTGACTTTGTAGAGAGTCGCTGGGACTGTAAGAAAACAGTGAGGGTTAGAAAAATAGCCCACCCCAAGACCCTGAAAAGTGGGTGCAAAGTGCACCTAAGTTCCCCAGAGAGCACAGAAGTCGTGATAGGGGAGTTCTGCAAGGAAGACCAACACCAGCAATGCATCAACGATGGATTTCCAGACGAGAGTACCTGTGGAACAAGGGGACCAAGTCCAAAAGTCACGATCAAGTCGGGAGTGGGCAGATGCCCAGGAAATGCCAGCTGTGGGTGCAAAGAAGCTGCCACCGGATGGTAGAAGCTGTGGATTCTGCAAGAACGAAGAGGACTAGGAACTTCCCCTTTGGAGGATGGATGTCCCACGTCGTGAAGAAGCTTGCAGAGGTGTTTCCGTGCAGAAAGACCGCAAACAAGCCTTGTTAGCTGCAAGGGTCGCGGTTAGGGTTTTTGGATGTTGCTGTGGCCCAGGAGGGACCAGGATGTCGCCAATTGCGTGAGGAGACAGAGGGGGCGCCCAGCAAGACAAGGAGCCCACTCAGAAGCAAGCAGCACCCGCCGAAGTGCCGGAACAGGCACTACGAAGAGGAGTGAACCGGAGCTCACCCGAAGTCACAAAGGAAGGTCCCACGACGCCAGAGGACAACTCAGGAGGTCGTGCACTGCAGGTTAGAGTGTCGGGGACCCAGGCTTGGCTGTGCACAAAGGAAATCCTGGAAGAGTGCACAGGAGCAGCTGCAAATCACGCGGTACCCAGCAATACAGTCTAGCGTGAGGAGGCAAGGACTTACCTCCACCAAACTTGGACTGAAGAGTCTCTGGACTGTGGGAGTCACTTGGACAGAGTTGCTGAGTTCCAGGGACCACGCTCGTCATGCTGAGAGGGGACCCAGAGGACCGGTGATGCAGTCTTTTGGTGCCTGCGGTTGCAGGGGGAAGATTCCGTCGACCCACGGGAGATTTCTTCGGAGCTTCTAGTGCAGAGAGGAGGCAGACTACCCCCACAGCATGCACCACCAGTCAAACAGTCGAGAAGGCGGCCGGATCAGCGTTACAAGGTCGCAGTAGTCGTCTTTGCTACTTTGTTGCAGTTTTGCAGGCTTCCAGAGCAGTGGGCGGTCGATTCCTTGGCAGAAGGTGAAGAAAGAGATGCAGAGCTCTTGCATTCGTTATCTAAAGAATTCCCCAAAGCAGAGACCCTAAATAGCCAGAAAAGGAGGTTTGGCTATTTAGGAAGGAGGATAGGCTAGCAACACAGGTAAGAGCCTATCAGAAGGAGTCTCTGACGTCACCTGCTGGCTCTGGCCACTCAGAGCAGTCCAGTGTGCCAGCTGCACCTCTGTTTCCAAGATGGCAGAGGTCTGGAGCACACTGGAGGAGCTCTGGGCACCTCCCAGGGGAGGTGCAGGTCAGGGGAGTGGTCACTCCCCTTTCCTTTGTCCAGTTTCGCACCAGAGCAGGGCTGGGGGATCCCTGAACCGGTGTAGACTGGCTTATGCAGAGATGGGCACCATCTGTGCCCATCAAAGCATTTCCAGAGGCTGGGGGAGGCTACTCCTCCCCAGCCCTGACACCTTTTTCTAAAGGGAGAGGGTGTAACACCCTCTCTCTGAGGAAGTCCTTTGTTCTGCCTTCCTGGGCCAAGCCTGGCTGGACCCCAGGAGGGCAGAAACCTGTCTGAGGGGTTGGCAGCAGCAGCAGCTGCAGTGAAACCCCGGGAAAGGTAGTTTGGCAGTACCCGGGTCTGTGCTAGAGACTCGGGGATCATGGAATTGTCTCCCCAATGCCAGAATGGCATTGGGGTGACAATTCCATGATCTTAGACATGTTACATGGCCATGTTCGGAGTTACCATTGTGACGCTATACATATGTCGTGACATATGTATAGTGCACGCGTGTAATGGTGTCCCCGCACTCACAAAGTCCGGGGAATTTGCCCTGAACAATGTGGGGGCACCTTGGCTAGTGCCAGGGTGCCCACACACTAATTAACTTAGCACCCAACCTTTACCAGGTAAGGGTTAGACATATAGGTGACTTATAAGTTACTTAAGTGCAGTGGTAAATGGTTGTGAAATAACGTGGACGTTATTTCACTCAGGCTGCAGTGGCAGGCCTGTGTAAGAATTGTCAGAGCTCCCTATGGGTGGCAAAAGAAATGCTGCAGCCCATAGGGATCTCCTGGAACCCCAATATCCTGGGTACCTCAGTACCATATACTAGGGAATCATAAGGGTGTTCCAGTATGCCAATGTAAATTGGTGAAATTGGTCACTAGCCTGTTAGTGACAATTTGGAAAGAAATGAGAGAGCCTAACCACTGAGTTTCTGGTTAGCAGAGCCTCAGTGAGACAGTTAGTCATCACACAGGGAACACATACAGGGCACACTTATGAGCACTGGGGCCCTGGCTGGCAGGGTCCCAGTGACACATACAACTAAAACAACATATATACAGTGAAATATGGGGGTAACATGCCAGGCAAGATGGTACTTTCCTACACCTAGGCCTAGACTCAACACATATACAGGCCACCTTTTGTGTATGATTGGTCTTCTGGGTAAACTGTGGGTACCTACCTCTGAGTTGTTTGACTCTGTGCTCGCTGTTGTCCTTCATAGGCACCGTCCGCTGGGACCTGTGAGGAGATGGCGGCATCCTCCGGTGTACCGACCGTTGGTGGACCTGTCGACAATGGAGGAGTGACATTTGATAATCACCAACAGGCTTGACCGTGCCACAATCCAGGAACTGTGTACCCAGTTGGAGCCAGACCTGATGTCAGCAATCCGCCATCCCACAGGAATCCCCCCTCAAGTGCAGGTGCTGTCAGTGCTCCATTTCCTTGCAAGTGGGTAATTTGTGGCCATGGCATCAGGGATGTCCCAGCCTATGTTTTCCAACGTGTTGTCCAGAGTGTTGTCTGCCCTACTGAAACACATGCGGAGCTACATCGTTTTTCCTCAGGTGGAGGATTTGCCTACAGTGAAAGGTGATTTCTATGCCCTGGGACATATCCCCAACATCATAGGTGCCATTGATGGGACACATGTGGCTTTGGTCCCCCCCCACAGGAGTGAACAGGTGTACAGAAACCAGAAGAGTTATCATTCTATGAATGTACAGATGGTGGGGGTTATTCTAACTTTGGAGGAGTGTTAATCCGTCCCAAAATTTACCACCAGCCGTAATACGAGTTCCATAGGATGTAATGGTCTCGTAATACGGCTGGTGGTAAATCCGTCACTTTTCCGTCACTTTTGGGACGGATTAACACCTCCTCCAAAGTTAGAATAACCCCCGGTATGTTTGGCAGACCAGTACATCTCCCATGTGAATGCCATGTTCCCTGGCTCAGTGCATGACGCCTACATCCTGCGGAATAGCAGCATCCCTTATGTGATGGGTCAACTCCAGAGGCAACGTGTGTAGTTATTAGGTGAGCACCTGGAAGCAAGTCAGTGGGAATGGTTGTCTGGGGTTATCCCTCCAGGTTATTGTGTGTGTCTAACAGTTGCCCGTCACTATTTGCAGGTGACTCTGGTTACCCCAACCTGTCATGGCTACTGACCCCAGTGAGGAATCCCAGGACCAGGGCAGAGGAACGCTACAATGAGGCCCATGGGCGAACTCGGAGGGTGATCGAGCGGACCTTCGCCCTCCTGAAGGCCAGGTTCCGGTGCCTCCATATGACAGGTGGATCCCTATTCTACTCACCAAAGAAGGTGTGCCAGATCATCATGGCCTGCTGTATGCTTCACAACTTGGCTTTGCGACACCAGGTGCCTTTTCTGCAGGAGAATGGTCCAGATGGAGGTGTTATTGCAGCTGTGGAGCCTGTGGACAGTGATGAGGAGGAAGCAGAGGAAGAAGACATGCACAACAGGGACTCAGTGATCCTGCAATATTTCCAGTTAGACACAGGTAAGAATACAAACCTGCCTACTACATGTACTTTAACACTACTACCCAGTGTATGGTCACTGAGTTGTCACTTTCCCTTATGGTTTCACAGATTTGGGTCCCACTATGTGACATCTACTTAGATTCCTCCTGGACGAGAGCTGTGTGACATGGGTATGTTGACATTACTATTTTAAAAAACATTTTGTCACTGTAATTGGTAATACACTATTTCGAAATCACAGACAGACTCCAAATCATTTTGTGCTTTAGGTGTGTTTATTTAAATGCTCAAAATTGGAGGGGGTAGTGAAATGGTGAGGGATGATGGCGGAGGAATGTCCATGGCAGAGTCCAGTCTATTAGTCTCACAGGTGCATTGCACAAATGAGCATAGGAAGTGGAGCTGGGGCAGTTTGAGGATGGAGAGGGTGACAAAGTGGGACAAAAGGATGACAATCAGGGTGGTCTCATTTCGTGGCGGGGTGTCTTGGCATCGTTCTCTGTCTTTGTCCTGGATCTCAGGGACCGTTTGCGGGGCGTCCTGTCCACTAGCGCCGGCGGAGGTGGTGGGCAGTTCATCGTCCAGGCTAGTGTCAGGGGCCCTTTGTTGTGTCACAGTGTCCCTCCTGGTGTTGAGTACTTCCTTCAACACCCCTACGATGGTGCCCAGGGTGTTGCTGATGGTTCTAAATTCCTCCCTGAAGCCCATATACTGATCCTCCTGCATGCGCTGGGTCTCCTGAAACTTGGCCAGTACCGTTGCTATCGTCTCCTGGGAGTGGTGGTAGGCTCCCATGATGGAGGAGAGGACCTCGTGGCGAGTGGGTTCCCTTGGCCTGTCCGTCCCCTGTCGCACGGCAGCCCTCCCAGTTCCCCTGTGTTCCAGTGCCTCCATCCCCTGGACTGTGTGCCCACTACCACTGGCCCCAGGTCCATGTTGTTGTTGGGGTGGTGGGTTATCCTGTGTTCCCTGTAGTGGTGGAGCACACAGCTGATTGACGTGTCCTGGGGACGGAGGTATGGGCCCGCTGGGTGGGTGCTGTGCTGGTGTTTTCAGAGGGGGGAAGGTCTCTGGTGGCCTGTGCCTGTGTGAGAGGAACCGACTGTCCAGAGGTCCCCGATGGTCCGAGCTGGTCGTCTAGATCAAGTTGGACAGAGGTGCTGTCATCACTGTGGGCCTCTTCTGTTGGTGGTGTGGACATGTGTGGACCCTCCTGTCCGATGATGTTGGGTAGGGGTCCTGCAGGGGTATAAAAGGATGTTTATTACATCTGTGTGTGTAATGGTGTGCAATGGGTGAGTGACCGTGTACCCCAGTGCTAGCATTCCTGGGTGGGAGCTTGTGTGAGGATGGTTTAGGGGGGTGTATGGGTATGTGCAGTGGGCATGCTTTGGTGATGTGTGTCCATGCTTTGTTGTTGGGATGGGTGGTTTGTGATGTTGGGACATTTGTGAGGAGTAGGGGTGCTGGGGGTGAGGGTGGGGGGTATGTGATAGCATGCAGGTAGGGTGGGGGATGCCAG
This sequence comes from Pleurodeles waltl, assembly GCF_031143425.1. Classification (NCBI taxonomy): domain Eukaryota; kingdom Metazoa; phylum Chordata; class Amphibia; order Caudata; family Salamandridae; genus Pleurodeles; species Pleurodeles waltl. The sequence continues at coordinate 607,526,851 of NC_090444.1, read as the reverse complement.
TAGGGTGGGGGATGTAATAGCAAAGCTTTGACTTACCAGAGTCCATTCCTCCAGCTACTCCTGCGAGGCCCTCAGGATGCAGAATCGCCAAGACCTGCTCCTCCCATGTTGTTAGTTGTGGGGGAGGAGGTGGGGGTCCGCCGCCAGTCCGCTGAACTGCCTGGTGGTGTCTTGGGACCACGGAACGCACCTTCCCCCGTAGGTCGTTCCACCTCTTCCTGATGTCCTCCTGATTTCTTGGGTGTTGTCCCACTGCGTTGACCCTGTCCACTATTCTTCGCCATAGCTCCATCTTCCTTGCAATGGAGGTGTGCTGCACCTGTGATCCGAATAGCTGTGGCTCTACCCGGACGATTTCCTCCACCATGACCCTGAGCTCCACCTCCGAGAACCTGGGGTGTCTTTGCCGTGCCATGCGGTGGTGTGGGTGATGTGTGGGGTGGAGTGTGTGGTGATAAGTATGGTGATATGTAGTGGTTTGTTGTGTGAGGTGTGTGGAAGTTCTGTGGGTGATGGTGTTGTGTGCCTGTGGATGCTGTTGTTCGTGCTGGTGGTGTTTCTCTCTGGCCTTCTCTCGGTAAATTTGTTGTAGGGGTTTGTGGGTGATGTGGGTGTGTGTTTTATATTGTATTGAGTGTCTGGGAGTGGTGTGTGTATGTGTATCAGGTGTGTGTATTTGGAATTGTCCAATGTGGCTGTGTTTTGTAAGAGTGTGTGTATTTTGAGCGCGGCGGTGTGTACCGCCAATGGAATACCGCGGTTGAAAGACCGCCGCGTGGATTCGTGTGTCGTGATAGTGTGGGCATATTTCTGTTGGCGTGACAGTGGAGGTTTTGTTTTCGCCAGTTTATCACTGACCTTTGGTGTGGCGGACTTGTGTGGGTGTCTGTATTTTGGCGGATTCCGAGATGTGGGTCATAATAGCTGTGGCGGAATTCTGGGGCCGCAGCGGTGTGTTGGCGGCCTTCTGCACGGCGGTAAGCGGCTTTTACCGCCAATGTTGTAATGAGGGCCTTACTCTGTTATAGTGTCTGCACAACTTGCAATTGCAAGGTCACACACATAGGCAGTGGACATCAGAGCATCACTTCAAAAGTGGTGAGTCAAGATGTAGGCCCTTACTGAAGCAGAAATCCCAGCAAATAACTGATAATAATTGTACATGACGCTCACTATAGCAACGCAGACCTATAGAAAAATACCTACAAGGGCATACTGAGGCATACACTGACTTTTATCTTGGCATCCAAAGACAACGGCGGGCATTAGGAAACAAATGTACACAGTGAGTAGCCACCCCTTTGTGGCTGCTGTGCTGCCGTCAAGTGCCCATCCAAATCTGGGTTGGCCACCACCAGTTTGCGGGCCATTAGAGGGGTCAGGGTCCGATGGGCATCCCTCCCTCGCTGGGAGGACTTCCCCAGCAGGGCCCTGCGGTCTTCAGGGCCCACCCTTTTAGGTCCTCCCACCGTTTTCTGCATTGGGTGCCCCGCCGGCTATGGATCTCCAGGGTCCTTGGTTATAGCACACTATAACCCCTTCTTCTGATGGGTGCTGACCTGCATAGGAAAAAGACAGAAGGACACCATTAACTACACACTACATACAATTACAGCAATGGACTACCGTACTACATTGATCCCACAATCATCTTACATATCAAACGTACCTCTGTGTCCGTATTCCTTGCAGCAAACAACACTCCCTAAAGAGCACACTGCATGCACACACATCCATCAACATACAGCCATGTTGCATCCAAATTACCTAAAAGGTGCTCACCTGTTGATCTGGAGGTCCATACAACTATCCATACAGGGGTAGGACCCCATCCTCAAGCTTCTCCAGTTCTTCGGATGTGAAGAGTGGGGCCCTATGCCCTGTAGCATGGGCCATTGTGGGGCCCAGACACAGGACACAGCAGCTCATGCAGTGGAGTTCTTGATAGGGTGAAATCATGAGTCAAGTGACATGGGCTCCTGAAAATGGCTGTGTATACCCGTGCCAATAATCACCGTCACCGCCGGCGGTGATCATCATTGGCCCCTGTGTTCCATAGACTTCAATGTTAACCAATGAGGAGTTGCACGGCAGTACAGACCGCCCTCCGCCATGACGTCAAACGTCAGCGGAGTGAGGTCACTTCCACCTGTACTCTCCATGCAGGGCAGGCGGCTGCCATTTCCTGAGGATTGTAATCATGTTAGTCAAAAAAATGTGCGTCATAGGTACTGATGGTACACGCCAAGGCAGTTCCTACACGTCAACATATTATATTTGCTGAAAGATTCTGGCTCTTCAAAGAGAGCTCATACACAGAGTAGTTGACAAAACATGTAAAATGTGATGGTAGTTATCATGTCTCACAACTGCAGCGACATCTGTGTAGCAGTATGACAGATTAATGAGAATGTATGGTATCAGAAGTCCGTTTGCATGTAGAGTTCACCATAGCAGATCCCAATCATTGGTTGGCTGAAATGTCTAAGGCAGCTCTATTTACTGTAATGTTGTATGTTCCTATCCTTCCTGCTATCACTAACTTGTGATGTTTTGTGTGTGCAGATATCAACCACTGCGGGGGAGGAGGCATGCACATGTAAGACCCCTAGTTGACTTGGCTACGCTGGAGGAACACCATATATTACTCACCTATCATCTGGACAGGGCCACAATCACTGAACTCTGTCAACAATTGGAGCCAGATCTCACTCCTGCTCTTCGTAGTCCTACTACTATTCCTCCTATAGTACAGGTGCTGTCAGTGCTCCACTTCCTGGCCAGTGGATCATCTCAAGTGACAGTGGGCTTGGCTGCAGATATGTCACAACCAATGTTTTCTAATGTGCTGAGTAGAGTTTTGACAGCCTTGCTGAAACACAGAAGCAACTATATTACATTCCCCCAAAGTGATGATTTGCCTACTGTTGAGGTTGCTTTCTATTCAATAGGACACATTCCACATGTAATTGGGGCCACTGACGGGACCCATCCCAGGATAAATGAGTAGGTGTTCCGAAATAGAAAGAGTTACCATTCTATAAATGTGCAGATGGTGTGCCTTGCTGATCAGTATATTTCCCATGTTACTGCCAAGTTTCCATGATCTGTACATGATGCCTACATTATGAGGAACAGCAGTGTCCACAGATGACGGCACAGCTACAGAGAGAGAGAGAGAGTCTGGCTCATTGGTGAGCATGACGTTTAACACAATGTATGTCACAGTATGTTACCTGGCGTTGCCCTCTGCTATTGTACACATGTAATGTGAGTTTCTCACTATCTCCAGGTGACTCCGGCTATCCAAACCTATCTTAGCTTTGACACCGGTGAGGAATCCTAGGACAGGGGCAGATAATCGATGCAATGAGGCACATGGATGGACCAGAAGAGTCATCAAAATAACTTTTGGGCTACTGAAAGCCAGGTTCAGGTTCCTCCATATTTCAGGTGGATCCCTACTCTACTCCCCTGGAAAAGTCTTCCAGATAGTAGTGACAATGCACCTACGGCAGCAGAGGAAAACAGTGATGGAGATGTGGAAGAGGAGGAGGATGTGGGCAGCAGGACACATCTTATACACCAGTACTTCCAGTGACAGTCAGGTAAGAGTGTAGTTCTGTCCATACCACAATGTCAATGAAGAGCTGTGTGGCAGCTATGATGTACCAAGCTCAAATGTGTGTGATCTGTACCCTGACACTGTTCTATCTGTGGTAAGTTGTGCTAGTGTTATGATGAATAGGAAAAAGCTGATTCAGCCTATGCACTGTCTCAGCTGTTTAGCAATTTCAGATACATGCCCATGTTAAACTATGCCCTCATTCCATACAGTACTTTGCATTTGTTGCTGGGTAATGTGAGTTTCAATGTGCTTACAGAACAGCTCTGTGACTGCATTGTCCCTGACAGTTTGGCCTGGACTAGGTTTACCAGAGGAGGGATTGGCATACTGGCAACATGGCATGGGGAAAACCATGGTGTCTTGTCTGCGGCCCTTACATAAGTTGTTTCTTGTCACTACTAGTGTATGGATTCAATTGCAGTGCAATATATTAGGTTGGTGTGACCAGATGAATCATGACTGCTATGTTACAGGGGCTCATGTTGCTTTCCTCCCCTTTACTGCTCATTTGTATGTGACAAATGTTTTCCCTTTTTTCAGATGTTGGTGTGATCACTACAGTGAAATCATGGAAAGCCTACAGAATGCTTTCACACAGTTTGGTGGATGGCGACTTGTGGTAAGCACTTACACTGGTAATGTGTACCCAAGCTGACTGTATATTGGATGGATTCACATTTTACATTACATTTACACAGGATTATAAGGGCCAAGACATTGCATATTGATAATATAAAAGCACAAAACCTTCAGTTGTGTTTAAGTGTATTAATTGAGATTACAAATATGATGGGTTAGTGCAATAGACTGGGCTGATGGTGGACGAAATCTTCAGTGTAGTGGTCCAGTTAGTTTGCGGCACAGGTCCAGTATCCATGGGGCCATGAGACAAAGGAGCAGTGGCAGTTCAAAGTGTACGATGTGTCTCATTGGCACACAAGGGAGACAAGTTGGTGAGGCTCACTTCCAGGCAGTGTTTTGGTCTTGGCTAAAGTCTCTGGAGGATGTCTAGCTTGCAGGGAACGTTTGTGGGGTGGGGTGCTGGTGGTCTGTGAGTCCTGTGGTAGGGCCTCAAGCATGTGAAAAATTGATTTCTTAACTTGGCGTGAGGGCTTCATTTTGTCTAACATTTCAGTTTCATTTGTTCTGTACTACGAGCAAAATAGTATGTCTCAGCCCTGCTCAATTTTTCTATTTTGCAAATGTGCTGGTTTCTTAGAGTTGCTTTTGAAACTTTGCAGATGGGCTGATCACCCCATGTTATAGAAATGTTATCTCTGTGTTTAAACATCCTGTTCTTGTGGTTCAAAGGTGTTACAGGAAATGTTTGCTTGAACATGTCTAAAAAATATGACGCATATATTGTGGTAAAGTGTGTTTTTTTTTTGCAGTAATGGGCATCAAAGGCTGAGGGAAAGGTCAGTTGCTTTGGCCAAAGTGTGTCATTTTCACACTCTTTGGAGGTGACTCGCTGCAGCGAATAACATGCTATTTTGAAGCATAATCTGAATCCTTTTATTCTATCTTGTAGAAATTCAGCCTCTTACAAGAAGAGACTCGTAAATTTATTTCACAAACTTGGTGGCCCGTAACAGGGACTCATGGAGAGAAATTTGACGGACTAAAAGCCTGTGACAGACAAAGGAGACAGGAGACCGCGGATCATGGGGGCCTCTGCTAAAAGACAAGTTTCTTGCAGCTGCCATCTAATGTCGCCAACTTCCATCCCCTGTAAAGAATTTCTCCCACTGAGACCCAGTAGGAGGCCGAGGAGACATTTGCCCTCAAGAATACGAGGATCCAGACCCAACCTATTTGGTGAGACTGTTCTATGTCACTTGTAACTTGTAAACTTGTATCCTGGTATTGATGTCATATTCATCTTGGTATTTGATCTTGGTACTTGTCTGTAACCTTTTCATAGGTAAACTCCGCATTTAGGACAACCATGAGTAAGTTCAAGAAATGCATTTCTAAATGTTGTTGTTGTTTCTGGACCCCTCCTCTGTACGAGTCTATACCTGTGCCACCCGAGGGTAGTCAAGCCTGGATAGTAATGAAAAAATATGGTTTGGGCCCGAACCTCTGGTGCACAGTTTGGCACAAGTATACAAAGAAAGGGGGAGACAGGCAGTGGCCATTAAATGGATCCTTTGACAATGACAAATTACATTTTTCACAACAGACATTATTGAAGAAAAATGTTAGACAGGCAATGTGGGACAGTTGTCAGACATGGGAAAAAGAGGCTAGAAAAAGGGCCATGAAAGAGGCCAGGGAATATAAAAAAGAAAAACAAAAACTGCCAGCCTTGAAACTGAAAGAATATAGTAACGTTAAAAAAGAACAGAATATTGAAGAGGGAGACAGGGAATTTAGAATGACTACAAATGAAATGTATTCCTCTTGGTCAGAATATGACATATGACAAAAGACTACACAGGACGAATTGTTGAAATTTTTTTGGGACAATCCTCTGCCTTATGTTCCCATCCAGCCCAATGTTCCTATGCAAAATGTGAACATTAATATCCCTAATCCCGTTCCTCATATGACTATTCCTCCTTCCCCTGGATCTGCCCCTAATGTCGCCAATGTTGGCCATCAGGTTCTTGGTCCTCAAATGTTTAATCCGGCCCAGACTATAAATGTTCCTCCCAACCCAGTCCCCATACAAGCTACACAAATGCTGCTATACCAAACACTACAATGGGAGGAATACCTCAATTGAATAATACTCAAAGTATAATGGTGACTCAACAGATTCATTCTAACAAGCAACAAGAAACTATTTCCCATAAACCACAACAGTCACCATACATTAGTGTAGGAAAATGGCTCCCTGTTGCAGTTACCCCCCACCTTTTGCTTGATATTGATGCTGACGTGACTGAGAGGTGTGCTGGGACCCTGCTAACCATGCCCCAGCTCCAGTGTTCTTTCACAAAAAATTTACAATTTTTTCCACAATTGGCACACCCCTGGCACACAGATTAGTCCCTTGTAAAAGGAACCAGTGGTACCAAGGGCCCTGTGACCAGAGAATGTCCCTAAAGGCTGCAGTATGTCTTGTGTCACCCTAAAGGAACCCTCACCTAACAAACGCACACTGCCATTGCAGATTATGAGTGTTGGAGGGGAGAAAACGGCAATGTCGACATGGCATCCCCCTCAGGATGCCATGCACACAAAATACTGCCTGTGGCATAGGTAAGTCACCCCCTAGCAGGCCTTACAGCCCTAAGGCAGGGTGCACTATACCAGAGGTGAGGGCATAGCTGCATGAGCAATATGCCCCTACAGTGTCTAAGTCCATTCTTAAGACGTAAGTACAGTGTGGCTATATTAAGTATATGGCCTGGGAGTTTGTCAAAAACGAACTCCACAGCTCCATAATGGCTACACTGAATACTGGGAAGTTTGGTATCAAACTTCTCAGAATAATAAACCCACACTGATGCCAGTGTTGGATTGATTACAAAATGCACACAGAGAGCATCTTAGAAGATGCCCCCTGTATTTTACCCAATCCTTCAGTGCAGGACTGACTGGTCTGTGCCAACCTGCCATTGAGACGAGTTTCTGCCCCCCTGGGGTGAGAGCCTTTGTGCTCTCTGAGGAAAAAACCAAAGCCTGCACTGGGTAGAGGTGCTTTTCACCTCCCCCTGCAGGAACTGTAACACCTGGTGGTGAGCCTCAAAGGCTCATGCCTTTTGTTACAGCACCCCATGGCATCCCAGCTAGTGGAGATGCCCGCTTCTCCGGCCACTGCCCCTACTTTTGGTGGCAAAGCTGGACGAGATAATTAGAAAAACAAGGAGGAGTCACCCACCAGTCAGGACTGCCCCTCTTGAGATTGGAGGATTTCCCCAATAGGATTAGGGATGTGCCCCCCTCAGGGAGGAGGCACAAAGAGGGTGTAGCCAGGACAGAAGCCATTGGCTACTGCCCTCCTGACCTAAACACCCCCCTAAATCTAGTATTTAGAGGCGACCCAGAACCCAGGAAATCAGATCCCTGCAACTTACAACAATAAGAAGGACTGCTGACCTGAAAGCCCTGCAGAGACGACGGAGACGACAACTGACTTGGCCCCAGCCCTACCGGCCTGTCTCCAGACTCAAACAAAACTGCACAGCGACGCATCCGACAGGGACCAGCGACCTTTGAAGCCTCAGAGGACTGCCCTGAAATCCGAAGGACCAAGAAACTCCAGAGAACAGCAGCACTGTTTACCTACAGCTACATTTTTGCAACTTTCTAACAACTTTTAAAGAACTCACTCTTCCCGTCGGAAGCTTGAGACTTCCCCCTCTGCACCCGACACCCCCGGCTCAAGCTCCAGAGAACCAACACTACAGGGAGGACTCCCAGGCGACTGCGACCTCGTGAGTAACTCAAGACGACCCCCCGGACCCTCACAGCGACGCATGCAGAGAGAATCCAGAGGCTCCACCTGACCGCGACTGTCTGTAACAAGGAACCCAATGCCTGGACCAAGCACTGCACCCGGAGCCCCCAGGACCAGAAGGAACCGCACTTCAGTGCAGGAGTGACCCTCAGGAGACCCTCTGCCTAGCCCAGTCAGTGGCTGGTCCGAGAAGCCCTCCTGTGCCCTGCCTGCACCGCAAGAGTGACCCCTCGGTCCCTCTATTGATTTCTATTACAAACCAGACGCCTGCTTTGCACACTGCATACAGCCGCCCCTGTGCCGCTGAGGGTATGTTTTGTGTGCCTACTTGTGTTCTCCCCAGTGCTCTACAAAACCCCCCTGGTCTGCCCTCTGAAGACGCAGATACTTGCCTGTTGGCAGACTGGAACCGGAGCACCCCTGTTCTTTATAGGCGCCTATGTGTTTTGGGGCCCTCTTTGACCTCTGCACCTGAACGGCCCTGTGTTGCTGGTGCAGTGACTTTGGGGTTGCCTTGAACCCCCAACGGTGGGCTGCCTATGCCCAGGAACTTGAACTTGTAAATGCCTTACTTACCTGAAAAACTAACCATTACTTGCCTCCCAGAGGAACTGTTGATTTTTGCACTGTCCACTTTTAAAATAGCTTATTGCCATTTTAACTAAAACTGTGTATGTTATTGCTCTAATTCAATGTTCCTAACTTACCTGTGTGGAGTACATTGCATTCTATGTATTTACTTCAAATCTTGAACTTGTGGTTCTAAAATAAATTAAGAAAATATATTTTTCTATATAAAAAACTATTGGGCTGGAGTTAAGTCTTTGAGTGTGTGTTCCTCATTTATTGCCTGTGTGTGTACAACAAATGCTTGACACTACCCTCCGATAAGCCTACTCCTTGGCCACACTACCACAAAATAGAGCATTCGAATTATCTAATTTTGCCACTATCTTACCTCAATGGGGAACCCTTGGACTCTGTGCACACTATCTCTTACTTTGAGATAGTTTATACAGAGACAACTTCCTACAATTAGTAACAATGTTAAATGTAAGAAATACAAGAAGGGATACAGGCCCTCTTCTGTAGGACACAATTCAGACACCACTCTATGTAGTGCTCGGAACGGTGCCGTTTTCTCGCATTAGTTTGCAAGATGGTCTCCTCTCAGAAGGAGAAAGAATAAGTAGATCCCAAACAAATGGAGCGGCTTTGCGGGTCACTGTATACAGGTGGATGATGAATGCTCCATATACAAATTCTGCCATCACTTTACATGAATTTAAAAACTATAATGATTTTCAACAACATTGTCTTTTGGGCTTGATGTCTAAATGGATCGGGGGAATGTTCTGAAAATGGTATAGATGTACCAACTAACATAGGCCTTACCCAATATCATGCTGGCACATTTAACTTGGCCCATATTGACAGAATAAAGGCAGTTGAGTTGTTAGACACTGCACGATTACTAGATGAACTTTTTAAAGCGCCGGGGGGGATGTTAGTTTAGATGACATAACACGTCAGAGACCTATGAGGGAAATGCACCCTAGACCTGATCCCGTCAACCCCAATGCATTTATTTCACAATATGTACATGCTCCATGGCAAAGTTCTGAGCTTCTTAACATACGAAAGGGCCTTCTTTGCTATAGAAAAAATCCATCCAAATTTTATGAGGAACTTAAAGCTGTTAGTAAATTATGTGTCATGACCTTTAAGGATATTGAAATGTTTTTTGGCACTTTTTTACCTATCTCGATAGGGAGACAAATACGGGATGTAGATGATGTGGTGAGGTACATGGCTACTTGGAATTTCTTGGAAAGGGATGACGCCACCCGAGTGGCTGGCGACCTCGCTTCTCAGCGTCTTCGTGACTTGCCTGACCGCATCATACAACACCTCCTAACACTCATACCTAGAAACAATGTAGATTGGGACAAAATAACAGCTTGTAAACAGAAAAATGAAGAAGAAGTATCTGATTATTTCACCAGGTTTGAAGAAGTGTCTTGTGATCATAGTGACAAGATATTAATACACAGGTGGTCATTCTGACCTCGGCGGTAAAAGGCGCCTACCGCCGGTCAGAAATCCTCCATAATCCCGCCGCGGTCGCGGAAACCCGCCACGGTCATTCTGACCCGCAGAAGGCAAACCTCCGAAAATCCGACCGCCACAACAGACCGCCAGACCAGCGGTCGGCGGAAAGGTGGAGGTGACCAAACCTCCACCGCCACGCCAACAGAAATACGCCCATGCCATTACGACCCACGAATCCACGCGGCGGTCATTCAAACGCGGTATTCCATTGGCGGGACACACCGGCGCGGTCAGAATACACACAAACGAACAAAACTCACCCACATTGGACGATTTGAATCCCACACACCTGATACACATACACACACCACTCCCACACACACAATACAATATAAAACACCCACCCACATCACCCACAAACCCCTACGCTTAAAAATTCGTAAAGAAGACAAGAGCGAGACACCAGCATCCAAAACATAACAGCCACAGCCACTCAACACCATCACCCACACACTATCCACGCACAAAACAACACACACCACCACACTCAACTCACTTAAATACACATACTCCACCCCACACATCATACACACCACCCCATGGCACCCCAAAGACAACCCCGCTTCACAGACGAAGAACTCAGGGTTATGGTGGAGGAAATCGTTCGGGTAGAGCCCCAGCTGTTCGGCACACAGATACAATACACCAGCATTGCCCGGAGGACGGAGCTATGGCAGAGGATTGTCGACAGGGTGAACGCAGTGGGACAGCACCCCAGAAATCGGGAAGACATCAGGAAGCGATGGAACGACCTACGGGGGAAGGTGCGTTCCATGGTATCCAGGCACAACATCGCCGTGCAGAAGACTGGCGGAGGACCCCCACCTCAACCCCCACAATTCACATCATGGGAGGAGGAAGTCTTGAACATCCTGCATCCTGACGGCCTCGCAGGAGTCGGCGGAGGAATGGATACTGGTAAGTTGAAGCTTCAATACTGCTTCCCCCCCACCTGCATGCCAAATCAGACCCCAACCCTCACCCCCATCCTCGAACCCCACCCTCACCCCCACCCCCATCCTCACCCCCACCCTCACCCCCACCACCATCCTCACCCCCACCACCATCCTCACCCCCACCCCCAGCACACCTATTCCCCGCCAATGTCTCACCATCACAACCCACACATCCCAAAACCTAGGCCTGCATGCGTCCACTAAGCATGGACACCCATCACCAAAGCATGCCCAATGCATATACACATCCCCCCCACAAGCCACCCTCACCAAAGCCCCCACACACGAATGCCAGCACTTGGGGACACGGGAACCCACAGATACACCCATATGCCACACATTGAAACTATAACCATACCTCTATACCCCTGCAGGACCCGACCGTCAACACACCGCGGCGGAGGGGCCAGAATTATCCACACCCCCCACCCAAGAGGCCGTCAGCGATGACAGCAGCTCTGTCGATCTGGACACTGATGACCAGCCCGGACCATCGGGGACCTCTGGACAGTCGGTTCCCCTCACACAGGCACAGGCCACTATAGACCCTAACCCCTCTGGGAATACCAGCACAGCTCCCACCCAGAGGGCCCATGCCTCTGTCTCCAGGGCGCGTCAATCTGCGGTGTGTCTACCACTACAGGGCACCCAGGATAACCCACCACCCCAACAACAACAGGGACCTGGGGGCAGTGGTAGTGGGCACACCGGCCAGGGGGCAGAGGCCCAGGGAAACAGGGCAACTCGGCGGGCAGCTGTGCGACAGGGGGGGGAGGAGAGGCCCAGGGAACCCACTCTCCACGAGGTCCTCACCACCATCATGGGAGCATACAACCGCTCCCAGGAGACGATGGCGACGGTACTGGCCCGGTTCCAGGAGATCCAGGTGCTGCAGGAGGAACACTATCGGGGGTACAGGGAGGACATCAGAGCCATCAACACCACCCTGGTTACCATGGTAGGGCTGCTGCAGGACCTCGTAAACAGCAGGGCGGACACTGAACAACACCCAAGGGCCCCTGCCACTAGCCTGGACCAAGAACAGCCATCCACCTCCGCCGGCGCTAGTGGACAGGAGGCCCCCGCACAGCAGCAGCCCACCAGACCCCCACCTCCTGCAGGAGAAGAACCACCCCGCAAGAGGGCCCTGAGATCTCGCAAGAAGACAGAGTAGGATGTCAAGACCCCCGCCAGCAAAGGATACCACCTGATGTCATCCCACTGTCCCACATTGTCACCCTGTCCATCCTTGAACTGCCCATGCTCCATCTCTCCACAGGCCTCTGGACAATGCACCTGTGTGACTGTTACTCTGGACTCTGCCATGGACATTCCTTCACCATAGCCCCCACCCACTTGAAACCACCCATCCCATTTTGAGCACTTCAATAAACACCTATTTTGCACCAAAATATCAGGAGTCTGGCTGTGATTTCAATAGATTGTAATTGACATGACAGTGCAAATATGTCCTTGTACATGGTGAAGTCAACAAACAGCTGCCACAAAGCTGTAGTCCATGGGGAAACGAAGCACAGGACTCGTAGTGGGGACCCCAGATCTGAAATAGGGAGGGAAAAGCCAAAACTCAGTCATCATACACTGGGGCAAATAGACAGGCAGCAGAGATGCTGCAGAGTAGTTAACATTTACTAAATTATCTTTGAAATGTTACCTGTGTCCTATTGGAAGTACTGTTCAATGATTCTGTCCCTGTTGTCTGTTTCAGCCCCGTTGTCTTCCTCCTCGTCACTCTCCTCAGGTTCCACCGCTGCCACAACACCACCGTCTCGACCATCCTCCTGCAGGAAAGGCACCTGGCGGCGCAAAGCCAGGTTGTGAAGCATGCAGCAGGCCACGATGATGTGACACACCTTCTTAGGTGAGTACATTAGGGATCCACCGGTCATATGCAGGCACCTAAACCTGGCCTTTAGGAGGCCAAAGGTGCGTTCGATCACCCTCCTAGTACGCCCATGGGCCTCATTGTATCGTTCCTCTGCCCTGGTCCGGGGATTCCTTACTGGGGTCAGTAGCCACGACAGGTTGGGGTACCCAGAGTCCCCCACTAGCCATACACGGTGTCTCTGTAGCTGTTCCATCACGTAAGGGATGCTGCTATTCCTGAGGATGTAGGCGTCATGCACTGACCCTGGGAATTTGGCATTTACATGCGAGATGTACTGGTCAGCCAAACACACCACCTGGATGTTCATTGAATGGTAACTTTTTCTGTTCCTGTACACCTGCTCCCTGTCTCTTGGGGGAACCAAAGCCACATGGGTCCCATCAATGGCACCAATTACGTTGGGAATATGTCCAAGGGCGTAGAAATCACCCTTCACTGTAGCCAATTCGCCCACCTCAGGGAAAATGATGTAGTTCCTCACGGATTTCATCAGGGCAGACAACACTCTGGATAACACCTTTGAAAACATGGGCTGAGACATCCCGGAAGCAATTCCCACGGTTGTCTGAAATGACCCACTTGCCAAGAAATGTAGTACTGACATGACCTGCACCAGAGGGGGAATCCCTGTGGGTTGGCGGATGGGGGACATCAGGTCGGGCTCCAGCTGGGCACACAGTTCATGGATAGTGGCACGGTTAAGACGGTAGGTCAGGATAATGTGGCGTTCTTCCATTGTCGACAGGTCCACCAGCGGTCGGTACACGGGAGGATTCATCCGTCTCCTCGCCCAACCCAGCGGACGGTGCCTAGGAAGGACAACATGGAGCACACAGTCAGGCAACCCACAGGTACGTACTCACAGCTAGCACAGTATACGATTCTCTATGCAGTGAATGGCGTGTCTGAGTGGCTATGCAAGGCCTAGGCCTGTGTGACGCAGTTGAAATTGAGCCATGTGGGCCCTGGAAATGGCGGCTGCCTGACCTGTGAAGTGTGACAATGGGATGTGAGGTCAATGCGCTGGCGTGGCACACCGCGGCGGGCGGCCGGCGAAGACCGCGGCGCGAAGCCGCATTGGTTAACATTGAAGCCTATGGGTTTCAGGAGCCAATGGCGAAGGGCGCCGGCGGTGGCGGGACGCACCGCCGCGGACGTGACCGCCATTTTCTATCTACTTATCCACTTGCGACTTGAACTTTCACAGGAGAGGACCTATACTGCAAGTGTTGCTGTGACCTCGGTCTGGAAGGGACAATGGCTGCTGCGACTGGGGAAAGGGCCCCTGCCTTCACTGGAGAGGAGTTGGAGAAACTTGTGGATGGGGTCCTCCCCCAGTATGCGCTACTCTACGGTCCTCCAGACCAACAAGTGAGTTTAATTCAATATGGATTTGGGGCCACTGGCTGGCTTGGGGGCCTGGCGGGGATGGGGGGCATGTTGGGGCTGGCGGGGGGCCTGGCGGGGGGCCTGGCGGGGATGGGGGGCATGTTGGGCCTGGCGGGGGGCCTGGCGGGGATGGGGGGCATGTTGGGCATGGCGGGGGGCCTGGCGGGGGGCCTGGCGGGGATGGGGGGCATGTTGGGGCTGGCGGGGGGCCTGGCGGGGGGCCTGGCGGGGATGGGGGGCATGTTGGGCCTGGCGGGGGGCCTGGCGGGGATGGGGGGCATGTTGGGCATGGCGGGGGGCCTGGCGGGGGGCCTGGCGGGGATGGGGGGCATGTTGGGCCTGGCGGGGGGCCTGGCGGGGATGGGGGGCATGTTGGGCATGGCGGGGGGCCTGGCGGGGGGCCTGGCGGGGATGGGGGGCATGTTGGGGCTGGCGGGGGGCCTGGCGGGGGGCCTGGCGGGGATGGGGGGCATGTTGGGCCTGGCGGGGGGCCTGGCGGGGATGGGGGGCATGTTGGGCATGGCGGGGGGCCTGGCGGGGATGGGGGGCATGTTGGGGCTGGCGGGGGGCCTGGCGGGGGGCCTGGCGGGGATGGGGGGCATGTTGGGGCTGGCGGGGGGCCTGGCGGGGGGCCTGGCGGGGATGGGGGGCATGTTGGGCCTGGCGGGGGGCCTGGCGGGGATGGGGGGCATGTTGGGCATGGCGGGGGGCCTGGCGGGGATGGGGGGCATGTTGGGGCTGGCGGGGGGCCTGGCGGGGGGCCTGGCGGGGATGGGGGGCATGTTGGGCCTGGCGGGGGGCCTGGCGGGGATGGGGGGCATGTTGGGCATGGCGGGGGGCCTGGCGGGGATGGGGGGCATGTTGGGCCTGGCGGGGGGCCTGGCGGGGATGGGGGGCATGTTGGGCATGGCGGGGGGCCTGGCGGGGGGCCTGGCGGGGATGGGGGGCATGTTGGGGCTGGCGGGGGCCTGGCGGGGGGCCTGGCGGGGATGGGGGGCATGTTGGGCCTGGCGGGGGGCCTGGCGGGGATGGGGGGCATGTTGGGCATGGCGGGGGGCCTGGCGGGGATGGGGGGCATGTTGGGCATGGCGGGGGCATGGCGGGGGGCCTGGCGGGGATGGGGGGCATGTTGGGCATGGCGGGGGGCCTGGCGGGGGGCCTGGCGGGGATGGGGGGCGTTGGGCCACTGGAAAGGAAAATGCTGAGTAACTTGAACGTGGTATTTCTCCCTCCCTGTACGTGTCACATAGGTCCGCGCCCATGAGAAGATCGGGATTTGGCGTGCCATCGCCAAGGAAGTCCGGGCCCTGGGGGTCCACCATCGACGGGGCACCCACTGCCGCAAGAGGTGGGAGGACATCCGCCGCGGGACCAAGAAGACCGCCGAGTCTCTGCTGGGGATGGCCTCCCAACGTAGGCGGGGTGCCTGCCGTCAACTGAGCCCCCTGATGTTCCGGATCCTGGCGGTGGCCTACCCTGATTTGGATGGGCGCGTGAGGGCAGCACAGCAGACACAAGGGGGTGAGTACAAGCATTATCTACTCTGTTGTCGCGCAGTGGAGGTGTCTGGGTGGGGGAGGAGGGCTGGGGGTCCCCCTAGGCCAGGGCGATATCTGTAGGCTGGGCACCCCCGTAAGCCCCTGTGTCCCCAGCCACCACCCTCAGTAGTTTGTCAGTACAGCCATCCCTGGGCCGTGTCATCCATGGGTGCAGTTGTCAACTCTAGGCGTGTAGGGCATGTTCCACGGAATGCGTAGCGTACCCCAAGTGCGCAACTTAGTGCAGGGGGCATCTGTGTCTGTCATGTCCGCTAACTGTACCGGAGATCCATGTACTCAATATCCCTTTATTTCTCTCTCCCCCCCCTTTTTGTTTGTCTTTCTGTGCTTGTGTGCATCAGCATCATCAGGCGGAGGAGAAGTGGCATCGGGGCAGGAGGGAGCTGCATCTCACATGGCCCAGGAGGGCCATGCCACAGAGTCAGACTGGACCAGTGAGACGGAGGGCGAGGGGAGCTCCACGACGGGGACGACTGGAGCCTGCAGCGACACGGACACGTCCTCGGAAGGGGGCTCCCTTGCGGGGGTGGCACCATCCGTGCCCCCCGCCATTACAGGTACAGCCGCCACCCAGCGCACCATCTCCGCCCTCCCAGCAGCCCCTCCGCGTTCGCCCCGTGCCCGCTCTGCCAGGAAGCCGGGCATCTCCTTCGCCCCAGGCACCTCAGGCCCTGCCCCTGTTACCCCCGCTGCCCTCAGTGAGGAGGTCATTGACCTCCTCCGAACGCTCATTGTTGGGCAGACTACCCTTTTGAATGCCATCCAGGGGGTGGAGAGGGAGGTTCATCGCAGCAATGCGTACCTGGAGGGCATTCATTCGGGTCAGGCTGCCCATCAGCGATCGTTCCAGGCTCTGGCCTCAGCACTGACGGCAGCCATTGTCCCTGTCTCCTGCCTGCCTCTACTAACTCCCTCCTCCCAGTCTCCTGTTCCTCTGCCTGTCCCACCCACACCATCAGACCAGCCTGCACACACCTCAACACCCAAGAGAAGCTCATCCAAACATAAGCACCACAGATCACGCAGACATTCACACACGCAACATTCCGATGCAGACATGCCAACAGTCACTACCACCTCTGTGACCCCCACCTCCTCGTCTCCCTCCTCCCTCCCTGTGACGTCTACACTCACACCTCCATTCACCTCACCATCAGCCAGTGTTTCCATCACCAGCACACCCTCCACTCCAGTCCGCACACGTGCAGTCACCACCCCCACTGCCATTTACACGTCCCCTGTGTCCTCTCCCACTGTGTCTGTTACCCCCTCTTCCACACCACACAAACGCAGCCACCCACCCACCCAACAGCCATCCACCTCACGACAGCCTATCCCTCCTGCACCTGCACCCAAAGACAGCAAACGTGACTCACCTACAACCACATCCTCTCCCTCCACTCCCATTCCCACTGTACCTACCACTCTCCATTGTCCCAAGAAGCTCTTCCTCGCCACTACTAACTTCTTTCCTGACCCTGAGCCCCCCCCTCCTTCTCGTCGGGGTAAGAAGAGCACCTCAGCCACCACCAGCCCTGCAGCCCCCTTGACAAGGGTGCAGGGGTATTGGAGCCCGCCAGCCCGCATGTCTGGATCTTCGCCCAGCAGCAAGGGGACAGCCAGCCCACCCCCTGGGAAGAGGAGCAGAAGGCGGAAGGGGCGCCGCAGGAGCCCGCCTTCTACATCCCCCCCGGACACCACCCAGAGACAGTCACCAGCCACAGCTCCAAAGGGAGGAAAGGGCCACAGGCCGACGACTAAGGAGGGCAAGGGCAGCAAGTTGGAGAGGTCAGGCAGCAGGCCTGCTGCCCAGGAGGAGCCCACAACCCCCATAGCCGCTGCCCCGGGAGGAACCGGCACAGCTGCCCCGGGAGAGCCCACCAGCCCCATAGCCGCTGCCCAGGGAGGACCCAGCCCAGCTGGCCAGGAGGGCCCCACCACCCACAGCCCAGGTGGGCAGTGAAGGAGCACCATCCCCGCTGCCCAGGAGGGCACCACCAGGCATTTAGCAGTTGGCCATAGACCGTCCGCCGTCTCAAGAACCGCTGAACTGGGCCCGCCGTCTCAAGAACCGCTGAACTGGGCCCCGCCGTCTCAAGAACCGCTGAACTGGGCCCTTCAAGGCAAGAACCGCTGAACTGGGCCCCGCCATCTCAAGAACCGCTGAACTGGGCCCCGCCGTCTCAAGAACCGCTGAACTGGGCCCTTCAAGGCAAGAACCGCTGAACTGGGCCCTTCAAGGCAAGAACCGCTGAACTGGGCCCTTCAAGGCAAGAACCGCTGAACTGGGCCCCGCCGTCTCAAGAACCGCTGAACTGGGCCCTTCAAGGCAAGAACCGCTGAACTGGGCCCTTCAAGGCAAGAACCGCTGAACTGGGCCCTTCAAGGCAAGAACCGCTGAACTGGGCCCCGCCGTCTCAAGAACCGCTGAACTGGGCCCTTCAAGGCAAGAACCGCTGAACTGGGCCCTTCAAGGCAAGAACCGCTGAACTGGGCCCTTCAAGGCAAGAACCGCTGAACTGGGCCCCGCCGTCTCAAGAACCGCTGAACTGGGCCCTTCAAGGCAAGAACCGCTGAACTGGGCCCTTCAAGGCAAGAACCGCTGAACTGGGCCCCGCCGTCTCAAGAACCGCTGAACTGGGCCCTTCAAGGCAAGAAGCGCTGAACTGGGCCCTTCAAGGCAAGAAGCGCTGAACTGGGCCCTTCAAGGCAAGAACCGCTGAACTGGGCCCCGCCGTCTCAAGAACCGCTGAACTGGGCCCCGCCGTCTCAAGAACCGCTGAACTGGGCCCTTCAAGGCAAGAACCGCTGAACTGGGCCCCGCCGTCTCAAGAACCGCTGAACTGGGCCCCGCCGTCTCATGAACCGCTGAACTGGGCCCTTCAGGGCAAGAACCGCTGGCCCTTTGGCAGACGTGGCAGGGCAGGATCTATCTCGGGCAGGGCTGCAGGATGTCCTCTGGCCAACTTGCCTCCTCCAGTGGCAGTGGGGTCTGTTATGGACTGTATGGACTGTGGCTTTGCTCTCCCCAGGATGGCCCAGTGGGCAGGCCACCCACTGTATGGACTGTTTGGACTGTGGCTTTGCTCTCCCCAGGATGGCCCAGTGGGCAGGCCACCCACTGTATGGACTGTATGGACTGTGGCTTTGCTCTCCCCAGGATGGCCCAGTGGGCAGGCCACCCACTGTATGGACTGTTTGGACTGTGGCTTTGCTCTCCCCAGGATGGCCCAGTGGGCAGGCCACCCACTGTATGGACTGTATGGACTGTGGCTTTGCTCTCCCCAGGATGGCCCAGTGGGCAGGCCACCCACTGTATGGACTGTTTGGACTGTGGCTTTGCTCTCCCCAGGATGGCCCAGTGGGCAGGCCACCCACTGTATGGACTGTATGGACTGTGGCTTTGCTCTCCCCAGGATGGCCCAGTGGGCAGGCCACCCACTGTATGGACTGTATGGACTGTGGCTTTGCTCTCCCCAGGATGGCCCAGTGGGCAGGCCACCCACTGTATGGACTGTATGGACTGTATGGACTGTGGCTTTGCTCTCCCCAGGATGGCCCAGTGGGCAGGCCACCCACTGTATGGACTGTTTGGACTGTGGCTTTGCTCTCCCCAGGATGGCCCAGTGGGCAGGCCACCCACTGTATGGACTGTATGGACTGTGGCTTTGCTCTCCCCAGGATGGCCCAGTGGTCATGGAGTCCCCTCGTGGATCTGGCGTCGTGTACTCAAGTGGCTGAGGTGCCCCCCCTTCCCTTCCCCCTGAGGTGCCTGTCCTATTTTCTTTCTGATGCCCCTGCAGTGTTCTCTCCGTGGAGTTCTTGTCGTGGGACTGGGCCTTGCCCCTTTGCACAGGACCCCTGTGATCCACGGACAGTGGTTGGACTACATTTAGTAGCTGTATATATTTTGTACATAGTTTATTTATTTATTGGGATTAATGGCGTACATATTTCAATATATCTGCCCGTTTATGATCTCTTCTTTTGGTCTTTGCATTATTTCGGAGGGGGGTGGTTTGTGGGTTGTGACAGTGATCTGTGGGAATGCATTGATGTGTGTGTTGTAGTGGGTGTGGGTGGGTGGGTGTGTGCCGGTAATCTTTTCCCTCCCCTGTGTCGTAGGTGCAGTACTCACCGATGTCTTCCGCGCCGCCGGGCGTGCTCCTGGTATATGAGGAGGAATAGGAGTGCGGGGATGACCTGTAACTCTGGCTCCATACTGCCGGAATCTCGCGTGGAGTGCGTAGAGGTGAGCGTTTTCCCGTTCGTAGTCTGTTTCCGCCGTGTTCTTATCGGCGGTGCTCCCGCCCCGGAAAAGGTGGCAGATTGGTGGGTCGTAATAGGGTGGGCGGTACTTTGTCTGCCGCCGGGCTGTTGGCGGGAACCGCCGCGCTGTTTGTTTGTACCGCTGTGGCGGTCGGAGTGTTAAGTTGGCGAGCTGTGTTGGCGGTTCCCGCCAGGGTCAGAATTGCATATTTTAGACCGCCGGCCTGTTGGCGGCTTGGCCGCCGCTTTATCACCGACCGCCAGGGTCAGAATGAGGGCCACAGACTGGCCAACAAATGTTTGCAGATAAATTCATTAATAGCATGCAAAGAGATCTCTGTGACTCTATTAAAAATACTGAAAGTACATGGCCAACTAAGAGCCCGTCAGAACTCCAGGTTATGGCCACATTTTATGAACATTTGTTTAAAAACAAGAAAGAGGTCAGTGATAAAAAGATGAAGGATTTGAAAACAAAAGCGTTAATGCAATAGGCTTTCCCTAATGAGGCCCAAGCTACAGGACACATACAACAGGGAATGAGAGTCATAGGATATAATACCTGTGCATATTGTAAACAAGAGGGACATTGGAAAGACACTTGTCCAGAACTACAAAATTCTGACTAAGGAATGCAGAGAGGAATGGGAAATAGGAGAAAACAGAGAGGAAGAGGTGGACCATCTAGACAAGATTTTGCTGCACATTCTCAACAACAGCTGCGCTCTAATTACTTTGATACAACACACCTGGACTAATCATATGTGGTAGATGACCAAATAGACAATATGGGCTAGGGATGCCAACGAGAAGGAGAAGGGAGATTGGCAATTCCAATAGATCAATGGGAACCGTATTTAGACATGCAGGTGTGTGGTGAAGAGCAGCCTTTTTTGTTAGACACTGGAGCTACCCGCACCTCTGTCATCCACAGCCATCTTCCTGGGGCTCCCCTATCTCGGTCTATGAATACTTCACTTGGATTTGCTGGAATGCCTGCATGAAGCCCCATATCAAAGCCTTGGACGTTACTATTGAACCTTACCGTTTTCCCCATTTATTCATCCTCACTGAAGACTGTGATGAAAATTTGTTGGGGTTGGATTTGTTAAAGAAAGTGCATGCTCATATTTATTGTTCCCCTGATGGAGTATATGTGACAATTACTAATCCTTCCATTTCAAAAAGTTACCCTGTTCTTTCCGCATCTAATATACCCCAGGAGCTGTCACATATAGATCTGTCTCTTTGGGCTACAGGTAAAAACGATGTGGGTTTCATAAACATGGAACCAGTCAGGATACGCGTTAAAGAAGGCACATCCTCACCCCGCATACCAAAATACCCCACACAAGTTATCCCCTGAAGATGAAGAAGGTATTTTTTTCTGTAATACAGGACCTCTTTGATAAGGGTATTGTGAAGGAGGGTTATGGTAGTCCCTATAATAGTCCCCTACTTTCCGTCCTACTGGACAAAAGACAGAATATAGATTGGTTATTGACCTGCAAGCTGTTAACAAGATAGTAGTACCACAAGTCCCAGTTGTACCAGATGTCACTACACTGTTTAACATGATTCCCTCCACTGCCAAATACTTCTCTGTAACAGATTTGAAGAATGCTTTCTTTAGTATACCAATTGCTGGGGAAAGTCAATATTTATTCCCTTTTACCATAAGAAACAGATGTTTCAAGTTTTGTCAAGCTGCCCAGGGGTATAAGGGAAGTCCGTCACTTTTTTCTCAGGCTTTGCAAAGCCAATTGGACAGTTTAAAATTACCAGATGGAAATGTCCTTTTACAATACACTGATGATCTCCTCATTGCATCTGACACACTTGAACAATGTCAACAAGCCACACAACAATTGTTGTCACATTTAGCTATACATGGATATAAGATTTATTTGCCCAAGTTGCAATATTGTCAACAGGAGATATCCTACCTAGGGCACCTCCTGTCGAAGGGGGGTAGAAGACTAAACCACAAAGAATAGCAATAATTTGCAACTTACAACACCCACAAACACAGAAAGATGTTCGAGGTTTTATAGGTATTACCTCATATTGCAGACAAAGGATAACTAACTATTCCCTCATAGCGAAACCTTTCGTTGCCCTCGATCTCAAAGATGTACATGTACCAACCACTTAGAATGATGAATGTGAAAGAGCCTTCTGGGAATTGAAAAAGGCTTTGTGTAATGCACCTGTGTTAGCCACCTCAGATTATGAGAAACCATTTACCCTATTTAAACATGAAAACGAAGGTTGCCGTCTTGCATTATTGACACAACCACATGGAGACAAGAACAGACCATGTGCTAACTTTTCATCCACCTTAGACCCAGTAGCACAGGCATTGCCATGTTGTCTCAGGACTGTAGCAGCAGCGGCCACAGCAGTAAAACAGAGTGAAGGATATGTGCTTGGACATCCATTAACAGTGATGGTACCCCAAGCGGTAGATGTCCTACTGAATAAAACACAGACACAGCATTTGACAATTGCTAGGTTGACAGGCTATGAACTCACTTTGTTTTCTCCGCATATCACAATACGGAGATGTAATGTTTTGAACCTGGCAACTATGTTACCTTTACCTAATGAAGAAATATGACGGTATTATCACAACAGAACAAGAGACCAAAGGTAGAGTGGACCTCACTGACAGGCCATTGGCAGAGTGGGATGGCGAATTGTATGTTGATGGTTCCTGCTCAAAATTATCTGATGGGACCACAGCTGCAGCCTATGCTATTACTACATTACAGACTATAGTGGAAAGCAACAAGATACCCTACAACTCTGCACCAGCTGCAGAATTGATAGCCTTGACTCGGGCATGTGAATTGAGTAAAGACTTGAGAGTTAATGTGTATACTGACAGCCAATATGCTTTTAGTGTAGCACATTCCTTTGGTAAATTATGGAGAGAAAGGGGCTTTATGACCTCTCATGTAACACAAATACGTCATGGTGAACTTACTGTAAAATTACTAAATGTTTTAACGTTACCTAAGAAATTGGCTGTGGTAAAATGTTCAGCTCACAAGAAAATTGAGAATGATGTAGGAAAAGGAAATGCATTTGCAGACAGGACAGCGAAAAATACTGCACAAGCTGAGTACAGTACTACGTATGTGACAGGGACAACTAGATGGTTAGCAGAAGCTGGCATGATGAATCAGACAATAGATTGTGTAAAAGATATTTAGGATGAAGCTACTCCGGAGGAACTTGCTGAGTGCTACATACGTGCCACCTTAAATAGTGAAGAATGTTGGATAGACAAGACAAAGAAAAGGAGATGGATGTTACCTAAAGCTTATGTGAATGCCATAGTTTCCTCAGCACATGTACCTGCACACCTTAGCACTCAAGGAATAGTGGGTACATTGGATCATGTATGGCGTAACAAGAACATACCCAAATATGCACGTTCTCATGAACAAAGATGCATCATATGCCACACATACAATGTAGGAAAAGGCACTCTTGACCCTAAAGGAAATTTTGCACCAGGGACTTGCCATTCGAAGTCCTGCAAATGGATTTTGTAGAAATGGAACCTGTGAACATGAAAAGGTATATGCTGGTGGTAATATGCACCTTCAGTCTGTCGAGACGGGCCACTCACCTAGAAGCAGGATGTCTGCAGAGGCGATGGTATGCCCCCGACCTCCTGGAACACCTCTAGGCACTTCCTGGTGGACAAAGAAACCCCAGCAGTTGTCCCAAAAGGAAAGGGGGAGTGGAGGAGAAAGAGACCAAACACTGCCACGTCTTGCCAGTCCAGCCAGTCACCCTATATCTTCGGGGGGCAGGTTGTTGTTGACAGAGTGATAGTAGAGTTAATGCACTCATCTTCCTTGAAACTGAATCTCTCTTTCTGATATGGGCACAGGAGCGGTAGCAGAACACCGGGATGCTCCAGCACTTTTCTTGGATAATAATGTCTGTTGGCACAATTACTAACATTGCGTTACCAAAAACCCAAACTGAGTACCATAACAATAAGTACTGCAACACTAGGGCTGGCTTTGCAGAGATTCACTGTTGCACACTACAATTAAAACTGTGGTTGCACTTATCATGCACAAGAAAGACAAACAAGGGCACTAATTATATCACATATAACTTTCCTGCATGCATAGGGTTAAACTAAAAGGAACAAAAACAATCCAAGAAATACAAATGTCCACTCTGGGTGTAAACAGTTAGGGTGACATAGTTTGGTTTGGTTTCACTCTGTGTGAAAAACCCTTCAAAAGTAAATTCCTCAAACCTGAAACACAAGCATAAAGGACACAATTTAAATACAAGAGTTATGCTATTAGAGAAAGAAAAGTCATGTAAATGCTCTTTTAAAATTGCACTGTCACTTTTTGTAGTACTTGAGCTCAAGCAGATTTCCTGAAGCACATTTAGGCAAGTAACTACAATAATAATGTATAATGTTCAGAAATGCATTTGTTTCTTCAAGATAAGCACTCTGCCAAAATCCAAGGTCTGAAATACACCAGCTGTTCGAAGAAAGCGCGGCGCTCAAAAAGCAAACTCCCTGGAGAATACTAGTCACTTAGCTGCAGTCTTTTCCGGAGTGCTGGAGGAATGCCAGGTGTCCGCTGGTACAGGAACGAAGAAAATAATTGCCTCAAAAGTCCTGAAAACGAGGGTGACAGCAGGGGCTGGACTGCCAAATCAGATGCTGAGATCAGGAAGCAAAACAAAGCCAAGCAGGGAGGCATACTTCACTCTGCTATTTATAGCCAATCAGGAAAGCAGTTGAGTTTCCACATGTGGATGAGTCACCACACCCAATTAGAAGCACATGCTTACACCACACCCAATCAGAAGCACATGTCTACACCTGCTCACATTAGCAAACAAGCATTGGTAAAACAAGCATTGATAAAACTAATTGTGTAACACAGCACATTATGTTTACTTAGAAACATGAAGGTTTAACCAAGTACAGAGATATGATTTAACCCTAATCACTGGGGATGCTTACAGATAACACAGGAGGCATCTTGGGGATTCCTGACACAGTCGATAGGTGGAGGCCTATCCACTGAAGGACTGTTCTGCTGCCAGTGCTGCCAAGGTCTTGATGAAGGAAAACTTCCCCAGTTATGGCCTGCCTCGAACAATTTGGAGTGACAATGGCAGTCATTTCACCGGGCAAGTAATGGAACTGGTCTTAAAGGGTTGCAGATAAAACAGAAATTTCATTGTGCCTATCATCCACAAGCAGCAGGCTTAGTGGAACGCTGTAATGGTACCTTAAAGAACAAACTAGCTAAGATATGTGCTGAGACAAAACTAAAATGGCCAGATGCACTGCCTATAGCTTTACTCTCCATGAGAAACACACCACATTCTAAAATCAAAGTCTCTCCTTATGAGGTAATAATGGCGCGACTCGCTAATGTCTGGTGTGTACCTAGGACAAGGAAATTTGCTGATATAGAATACCCACTGTTTCTAGACTATTGTGTGCAGTTAACTCATCAAAAGCGTTGTATCCATGAACAGACCAAAAAGGCACTGCCCAGGAGACTTGAGGGCTCTGAACACTTCATCAAGCTAGGAGATTGGATCTTTGTAAAGAATATCCAAAAATAAAGGAGCCTTGAACCCAGATGGAAGTTCTCCTGGCCACCCAGACTGCTATAAAATGTGATGGAAAGAAAAATTGGCTTCATGCATCACATGTAAAAAAGTGCCCTTTGCCTTTACCTTATGACCAGTGGGTATCAGACAATTGCCCGGGTACCAAGAGTGAGCACATTCCGTACCAAGTTCTTTTTGAAAATGGGGAAGTGATTTTAAATGATGAAATCAGGACACCGTAAGAGCACACTGACAAATCTTCTTCTCCTGAACTTTTTGATTCTGAGATATATGGACATAGATACGATTTGAGGAATAGGGTACGGTTAATCTATAAAGAGACTTAAAGGAAGAAACAGTCCCCGGAGGGACTTTACCCCATGTGGGTGGTCGAGACCGCCAACGTCAGGACCAGTACATAAGCTTGCCAGTGAGGCTTGGAAGTAAAGGACACTGGGGATTATTATATCTTTTGTCTGTTAGAGTAGGTAGGGAAAGGGCTTGGTATGACAATATTCTGGAGGAGAAAAGGGTAATGAACAAGAAAAAACGGGGTATCAGAATATTTGCTGCATTGCTTTGTGTTTGTTTACTTATATTGGTGGCGTTTCTACTGCTTGAATGATATGTTCCCATACATAAGGTGCTTCCGACCACTTTTCCCCCTCCAGAACACCAGTTCATAACTTTAGAACCCCACAAGGAGGCCCACAGAATGAATTATATGAATAATACCTTCATTAAAATATTAGGAGCAGCCCAGAAGGCCTATAACAAGTCCAACTGTTACATTTGTGGTCTTTTGCCTCATTCTACTGATACTAAAGACGCATTTGTTCCTATATCTTTTACCAAAAATGGATCATGTAGAGCTTATTATGAAATATCCAAAGTGGTTAGTTCAGCAGAGAAAAAAGAGAATAATTGGACACGCACCTTGGTAAACGACATAGCCAGAATATGCTGGGCTGATAATATTACACACAATGGTACCACCCTGGAAATGGAAGAATATGATTCCACAATAGTCCGACTGGTGGAGTATAACCTACACAATATTAGCAGTGCAAGGAAACCTATATCCATACTCCCTGTAAAGGGTAGACTTTGTATCCGTGCCCATGGCACTCGTCCTTTGGGTAATAGCGATTGCTCAATGGTAATAACATTAAACTATACCAGATGTCCCTTGCTTGTACCGTCCACAAATACATACTTTATATGTGGAACAAGTGCCTATACGTGGTTACCAAAAAATTGGTTGGGCACTTGTTTTATTGCTTTCTTGGTACCTCCAGTCTACCCTGCCCTACTCAATTACCATAAAGATTATCGATTGCAGAAAAGAGAGGTAAACCAAAGGGACACTGAAGAGGAAGTAACAAATGATTTATTTTTGGGCCTATTCTTTCCAGTTGGAGCAGGTCTCGCTAGTAGAGACATAAGAAGACTTACACAGGTAGATGAGGCTGTCATAGATGAGACTGCAGGAGCTCTGGCTCATCAAACTGTTGAAATTCAAGCAAATAGATTAATGACTCTTCAAAACAGAATTGTTTTAGACACCATCCTGGCTGACCGTGGTCGTGTTTGTATGGTCATAGGGTCATCTTGCTGCATTTATATACTGGATAACGCTCCCTCAGTACAGCTGGCCATTACAAATTTGCACAGAATAGCTGCCGGAATACACCAGGAGACAGGTAACTGGTCCCTTTCAGGATGGTTCTCGGGCCTACTTTCCACATGGGGATGGAAAATTTTAATTGTATTGCTTATAGTTGCTGGTGGAAGATTGGGATTTTGTTTTTGTATCAATTGTTTGCCTATGATATGTTCCATATGGCATCTGCTTGTCGACCACCTGCTATTTCAAGAGAAAGGTAATGTTTGTTAAGAGATGTGGGCTTTAGGGAAATGTGTGAGATTGAGTTGTAGACAAATTGTTCGCCTCACGGCAAAAAGGGCAGTTTGTGAAAAATGTATTTCTTAACTTGGTGTGAGGGCTCCATTTTGTCTTACATTTCAGTTCCATTTGTTCTGTGCTCCAAGCAAAATAGTATGTCTCAGCCCTGCTCAATTTTTCTATTTTGCAAATGTGCTGGTTTGTTAGAGTTGCTTTTGAAACTTTGCAGATGGGCTGATCACCCCATGTACTAGAAATTTTATCTCTGTGTTTGAACATCCTGTTCTTGTAGTTCAAAGGTGTTACAGGAAATGTTTGCTTGAATGTGTTTGAAAATTATGACGCATGTATAGTGTGGTAAAGTGGTTTTTTTTGCAATAAAAGACATTAAAGGCTGAGGGAAAAGTCAGTTGCTTTGGCCAAAGGGTGTCATTTTGACAGTCTTTGGAGGCGACTCGCTGCAGCGAATAAAATGCTATCTTGAAGCATAATCCTAATCCTTGTATTCTATTTTGTAGAAATTCAGCCTCTTACAAGAGACTCGTAAATTTATTTGATAAGTCCTTTAGCTGCAGCAGATGTGGAGGGCTGGTCAGTACACTGGTTAGTGGAAGGAGCCCGCTTGTATGTAGTGGACTCACGCACAATGGTGGCAGTTTCAATGAGCACCCTTGCAATGGCGGCCATGGTGGCATTGTGGGCCTGCAACTGCCGTATGACCTCCTGGTGGTGTTCCCTCTGCACACTCTTGTTCTCCTGCAAGAGTGTAAATACCTGGCCCATTCTGTCTTGGGGATTCTGGTATGCTCCCAGGACGTGTGACAGTGCCTCCTGGGCAGTCGGTTCCCTGGGGTGGGCCACCTCTTGGCACACAGATATCCTCCCACTGGCCCTGACCTGTGCCTGTGTCCCCTGAACTGTGTGCCCATTCCCACTGACACCAGGACCTTCTTTGTCTTGCCTGGGAGGTGTTGACTCTGGTCCCTGTACAGGTGGGCACACTGTTGAATGACGTGTCCTGGGGACAGAGGTTTGGGGAAGCTGGGTGGCTGCTGTTATCATGGAGTCCACTGTGAGGTGCTCTGGGGCAGACTGGGTGTTGCTGGTGGTGTCTGACTGACCAGTGGTACCAGATGGGCATGGGAGACCTTCCTGATCCAGACATCCAGAGTAGCAGTCATCACTAGGGCCTTTTTCTGGTGGTGGACTGGGTTGACATGGCACATGCAGCCGGCTGACATTGGCTGGGATACCTGTGGAAATGTATGATAGTTGTATATTAATCCTCAGATGCATACTCAGCGTTTATAGGTTTCCCTATGGAATGGGTGACGGCTTTTCACCTTTGGGTTGTGATTGGTGATGCATTGTGGGATTGGTAGTGCTTCATGCTGACCATGTGACTGATGACCTTGGAGAGGTGTGCTATCAGTGAGTTGGGCTTGCAGGGGAAAATTGTTGAGGGTGGT
The DNA here is from genome assembly GCF_031143425.1 of Pleurodeles waltl. Classification (NCBI taxonomy): domain Eukaryota; kingdom Metazoa; phylum Chordata; class Amphibia; order Caudata; family Salamandridae; genus Pleurodeles; species Pleurodeles waltl. The sequence goes on along the minus strand of NC_090444.1, from coordinate 607,497,624 downwards.
TCTAGGTTTTGGATGGAGTGGGTTGAATGGAGTTAGGGTGACGGGGAGACATGCCATGCAGGTGTACAAGGTGGTAGGGAAGTAATGGTGACTTACCAGTGTCCAGACCTCCAGTTATTCCAATTAGACCCTCAGGATGCATGGCAGCCAAGACCTTCTCCTCCCATGTTGTCAACTGTGGGGGAGGTGGTGGGGGTCCACCCCCAGTCTTCATGACAGCAATAAGGTGCCTGGATGCCATTGCACGCACTTTCCCCCGTAGGTGCGTCCACCTCTTCCTTATGTCGTCTCTTGTGCGTGGATAGGTTCACACTGAGTTCACCTTGTCCACGATTCTCTACCATAGCTCCATCTTCCTGGCAATGGAGATCTGCTGGACCTGTGCACAGGTGGCTCTACCATAACAATTTCATCCGGACCTCCTCATCAGTGAAACGGAGGTTCTTTTGTGAGGACATGCCGATTATGTGGTTGGGGTAATGTGTGTGTTTTGCATAGGGTGGTATGTTTGGTGGGGGTGCAGGGTGTGTGAGTATGTGGGATGTTGTGGCGTACTGATTGAGTGCAGTGGTACTGTATGTGTTTGGTGTAGTGGTATGATGTGTGGTTTGGTATGCGTGTTGGGTGTATAGGTGGCTGTGGTTTGTGTGTGCAGTTCTGGCGATATGTGGGCTGGCAACGTGTTGCAGATTTTTGGCTTTTGCAAAGAACTTCAGGTTGTGTGGGGGTGTGTTTTATACTGCTGTTGGTGGGTGTGTACAGTGTGTTTATGTGTATCAGTTGTTTTTTTTTTTAATTGGCCAATGTTAGCTTCTGTTGTTGTGGAGTGTTCGAATTGACTGCAGTGGTCCGCACCGCTAATGGGTTGCCGCCGATGAGGGACTGCTGTAGTGGTTCGGGGGTCGTAATTTGGAGGCTGGTTTCTTGTAGGCGTGGCGGTGTGAACGACTCTCTCCCGCCTTCGTTTGTTCTGGCGGTGTTGAACTTATGGCTGCTTTCTGGTGATTTTGTTTCTGTGGGTCAAGATACGGTGGGCGGAATGCCGCCTCCGCGGCGCTCGTTTGACGGCTGTCACGACGGCGGTCGTCAGTAAAGACTGCCAAAGTCATAATGAGGGCCTTTATGTCTTATGTTGGATTTTGATATATATGCTTTTAGGTTTTTAAAGTATTTTCAGGCTTTGGAATTTGCACCCTTGTTTTGGCAAAAGGGGAGGGTCATGGGTCCATTTTTAGCTCCTTGTTGTCATGATGTAGGAAGATACTATGTCACTGTTATGTCTATGCATGTTATTCCTATCTTTTAGTTGCTTGTTATTTCATGTAACACTTCCTAAAGATTAAACTCGCACAACAAGAATAGTGAAGATTGATGAAGGGCAGCACCAAGAATTTTGAGGCAGCCTCTCCTCTTTCTCCCCCAGTCCCATTCCCTCTGGTGAATAATGGCAATAGGAATTCCACAGGTTTCTTGCGTGTATGCACTGGTGGGCACCGGGAAAAGTTCTTCTGCTCCTATGGAACATATTGGCACTAGCTTCCTGTAGATCCCATAACTTCCCATCACAGAAATATGAGGAAAATGTGTTTGTTTAGTCAAAGTTTGAAGCTTGCAAGGGATTCTGGGTGAAAAAACCTGGTGAGAGCCACATGTCAGCCTACCCCTAGGTGTCTAGTTTTCAAAAATGTACAGGGTGGCTAGGTTTCCCTAGGTGCCGGCTGAACTACGGTCCAAAATCTCAAGCTACCCACACTGGTAAAAAAGGGTCCGTTTTCAGTCAAAAAATGCACTGTGTCCATGTTGCGTTTGGGCTGTGTCCTGTCACGGGCACTAGGCCGACCCACACAAGTGAGGTACCACTCTTATTGGGAGACTTGTGAGAGCATAGAACAGTACAACATTTGTTATTACCTATTGGAGTTCACTGCATTTGTGCCTTTGAAATGTAAGTCAGAGTGTAAGAAAGGTGACATTTTGAAACTTACTCTCCAAATCATATGCTAGTATGGGTACCCACAAATTCAGAGGTGTAGAAAAAAACACTGCTCCTAAACTCCATATCATGTGCCTATTTCAGAAATACATGTTTCTTTGATACCCATTTTAAATTTTGCATATTTTGATAAAGGAATTGGTCTATACTCTGTACTCAATAAAAAACCATTGTACGGTGCAGCTCAGTTGTTGGCTCCGAGTACCTTGGGTTCCTGGAGAAACCTACAAACCCTATATATCCCCACAACCAAAAGGGTCTGGTGGACATAATGGTATATTGCTTTTGTCAATCGGCCATCATGACAAAACGTTATACATGAAAATCTCACAAATGCCCATTTTTTCCTACTAATTTTTAATATTTCTTTATTTCAACAGCTGTTTTCCTTGCCAAAACCTTGAGGAATCTACGCTTATGACCCCTTGCTGAATTCAAAATTTGTCTTCTTTTCAGACACTTTTTTGGATCACCCATAGATTTTACACTGGTTGCCACAACAAACTTGAAATAGGTTGAGAATACAAAAATAAGGAAAATGAGATATTAGGTCGTTATCTACATGCCTCTGTGCGCTGCCGACTGTCACTTTTAGTGACTGTCCGGCGTCGTACACTGTTTGCCATATCTACAAGGCCTCGTAAAGCCACTCTGCGTGACTTTTCATGGCTTTGTAGATATGGACAGAGGCAACGGAGTACAAGCCGCTGTTTTGCCTCAACCTGTGAAAGGGAGATGTGCATTCTGCTGCCCACATAGAAAGAGGAAAACATCTTGTGAATGTTTTTGTGAAGGAAGGTGTACTTTCCTGCACAAAAACAATCAACCTTGCAACGCAGACACCAGTGCACCATGGTGCAACGGTGCCTATGTTGGACATGGCAGCCCATTGAGCGCCAGCGCAGGGGAAAAGGACAGGTATGTGCTGTGTCTCATATATGTGGCACATTCCTGCCCTTTTTTTTTTTTACGCAGGGCATCGCAACAGTAATCCTTGCGGCGCTGCCCTGCATCAAAACCTTGTATATGAGGCCCTCTGATTTTGAATTCAGCATTGCATGTTCCTGAAAGCTGGGAAGATGGTAACTTTAGTATAGCAAACAGTTGGCGGATGCCATTTTTAGGGAAAAAACAGACACTTATCTGGAGTGCTGTTTTTCTCAAGAACTCAAAATGTAGCTATATTTTGCATATTTTCTTGGTCCCCTCCAGGGGAACTCACAAACCCTGGATACCTTTACAACCCCTGTGATGTTGGAAAACATGATGCAAATTTGGTGTGAATATGTCGTGGAAAAATGTTATGGTGCCCTAACTACCCCAAATAACCAAAAAAGGGCTCAGCACTGGAGGGAGGTGCACAGCAGCTTAGGGGTTAAGCCTGGATGTGATCAGCATGTTTTGTGCGTGGAAGAGAACACAGTGTGCAGTGTGGCATTTTTGAAAACAGTGTTGAGACACATGGGGCCTGATTACAACTTTGGAGGAGGGTGTTAAACCGTCCCAAATGTGACGGAGAGTCTACCCACCATATTACGAGTTCCATAGGATATAATGGACTCGTAATACGGCGGGTGGTATATCCGTCACATTTGGGACAGATTAACACCCTCCTCCAAAGTTGTAATCAGGCCCATGATCTTGTTTTGAGGACAAACTTGGGAGATTAGAACGGTTCGAGCATGAAATCAAACTCAAGGAATGTTGTGTACCTGTCAAACACAAATTAGGATGTGTTCCCCTGAGTATCGGGTAAAGCTTAAAGAAACTTCTTACTCAATTGTGTCAAGATGGGGTAATAGAGCCTGTTGATTCTTCATTATGGCTTTCAACTATTTTGGTTGTAAAGTAAAGAAATAATGAGCTGAGGATGTGCATTGACCTCTGGAGACTGAATAAGGCTATCTGGATGGATGGGCATCCTTTGCTGAAAACTGAGGAAACAATGGTCACTTTAGAGGGGGCAAGGTTATTTTCTAAACTTGATTTAAGGTCAACTACCACTGTGTCATGCTTGCCCAGGGCTCAGGACATGTTACAGCTAACTCCCTGTGGGACTTTTCAGTTTTACAGAATGCCTTTTGGCCTGGCATCTGCTGCTGCAATTTTTAAAACATGTAAGGGGAGACACTTGGAGAGGTTGAGAGGGTGTCTTGATTTTCCAAGATTAAATTTTAGTTTTCAGCAAGGATTAAAATGATGTTGAGGTTAAATGCAGTAGTGAGTGCATTGATTGAGAAAGATCTGAGATTGAGGAAAGACAAGTGTGAATTCTGTGTGCAAGAAGTGGAATATCTTGAACTTGTTGTTTCTGGAAAGAGCATTGGCGCATGCCCAGGTTTGATCAAGGCTATTGAGGAAGTGGTTAACCCAGAGAATAGGGAACAAGTTCAGGCTTTCTTGGGTATGTGTGAGTACTCTACAAAATGTATCCAAAACTTTGCTACCAAGGTTGAACCCCTACATACCTTATTGAAAAGGAATACTAAGTTTGTGTGGGGTCAATCTCAAGAAGATGCTTTATAGGAGATGAAGAAAGAATTGTCCATTGGTCTGCTTCTCAGTCCATATCAACAGGGAAAGCCTATGGTGATCACTGTGGATGCGAGTAGTCTTGGTTTGGGGGCTGTTTTGTCTAAAGGTAAAGGTGACTCTGAGTGTGTGGTTGCTTTTGCCTCACCTAATTTGAGGCTTCACGGAAGGCTGTATCCAGTGATAGAGCAAGAGATGCTTGCTGGCACTTGGGGGCTTGAACGTTTTAAGACATGTTTGGATAACATAATTTTTGTTGTGAACTGATCATAAGCTATTGGTACCCATTATAAGTGGTTCTAAAGTTCATTTGACATAAGCTATTGCAAGGTTGGTTGGATTAAGTGTGAAGATTCTACAGTATCATTTTGAAGTTGCATACATACCTGGAAGGAAAAATAGGAAGGCAGATTGTCTTTCTAGGCTTCCTTGCTCCTTACACCACGCAGATGAAATCCTGCAGAGTCAACGGGATGAGGATTGTTTGGTAGCTAGTGTGAGTGAACAGGAATGGAGGACTACACTAGAACCTGATATGGTATTAGGGAAGATCATAGAGGAGATGAAGGATGGATAGCCTAAAGGGAAAAATCTTTCTATGGAGTTGCAGTCTAATAGCACGGTCCAGATAGAGTTGTCAATAGAGTCTGAGTTATTATTTCGGTTTGACAAGTTGGTTCCTCCCACTGCTGTCACAGGTAAGTTGATGTGTCTTACGCATGAGGTTCATTTAGGTATGACTCTTAATAAGAAAATATATATATCGTTGGCCTGGTATGGATTGAGATATGGAGGATGTGGTTGTAATGTGTTCTACTTGTTCTTAGAATGATAAGAGGTTGAAGTGTTTCACACAAACAATGAATGAAGTAGGTTGTCTAGAAAAGGTTTAGGGCAAGGTCAGTATTGATTTTTTTGGACCATTTTATATCTTGCAGAATGTGCATTGGTTTGTTATTGTGCTAGTTTATTAACTAGGTGAAATTTGGGAGTGAGACTAGCACAAGTGTTTTTACTTTTCTTCCAGATGTCTTTGCCAGGAAGGGTTTCTCTTCTGAAATTATTTCATGTAATGGCATGTAGATTGTGTCCACTGAGATGAAGGAATTTCTACAGGCTGTGGGTATAAAACACAAAAGATGCATGACCAGATATATGGGCTTTGTGGTGCAGGGCAGCATAGCAAGTCATTTTGCTACCCTGCATTGCAGGGAAAGGGCAGGAATGTACCATATTGATCCAATACAGCACATTCCTGTCCTTTACTCCAGTGCTGGTGCCCTTTTGGCTGCCTAGCACCAATGCCACCATAGGGCAGGGGTGCCTGCATTGCATGCAGGATTGTTTTTGTACAGGAAGGCTCTTTCCTCTTTATCTGTGTGTTGCAGAATGCAGTACACATAGAAAAGAGGAAAATAAATGAGGGGAAATAAAGATATTTCTCCTCGTTACACCTCACCTGGGGAGGTGTAAGATTTTGGTGCATTCTCACATTTACCATGGCTGGTAAATCTGGGAAAATGTCAAAAGCCATAGAAGTCGCGTGGGAACACCCATGCAAGATCAATGGAACGCCTCTCTAGCACAGAGTAAGGCAAAGCAGCGATTGGCACTGAACTGCTTTACTCCATATTTTTGAAGCCATTCAAAGTCATGCAAAGTGGCTTTGTGTGGCTTCAACTGTATAGCTTAGCAATTTGTGCCACGCATGTACCACTTTGCATGGTGCAAGCATGGCGCAAACCCTCACAAATATGCCCCGCAGTTTATATCACCCCAAAGCAATGGTTAAGTGGAAACGACAAATACATTGGTGTCAGAGTGCATCAGGGGTGTTGTGATTGAAGTATGGATGTGGTCAATTCTGTTCCAGCAATGTTATGGTCATATCGCAATACTCCACATAGTGGCAATGGTCTTTCTCCATTTGTAGCTTTGAGCAGGAGAACACCATATGATTTACTTAAACCATCTTGGTTAGTAGGTTATCCAAAAACAGTAACAGAGTGAACTGTGATATAGAGAAGATTTGGTCTAACATTCAAGTGAGTCAGAGTAGGAATAAAAGGTTTGATGCGGTCAAAGCAACTAGGTTGCAAAGCTTGGTAAAAGGAGATTGGGTGCTTGTCAAACTATCTGTGTCCAAAGTGATGAAATGTAGGCTAAACTTTTGTGTTCCTTTCAGGTGGAAGAAGTAAGCGAGGATGGCTGTACTGTGAAGTTGACTAATGGTCAATGGTGGAATGTTGTGCAAGTCGTCAATGTACTGGAAGTTGTTCAGACTGATCAAGACATTGGTTTTCCCAGACTGGATAAAAATAATAAGCATGATGTCACGGGCAAAATATTTTAAATTAATGGCCATGTAATGACTGGCGCACCAAGTCAATGTGCCAAATGTTCATGTAGAACTCCGAAGTAATTTGAAGATTTTGTTTATTATCTTTCTATTTTATTCTTGTTTTCCTATGCTTATTGTAATTAGAAACCCATTTCTGTTTTGTTTTTCTTGGTTCATTGTTTAATACTGTTATTAGAAGAGGGGAGGTGTGTTACACTTATGCCATTGTAGTCTCAGTGATAAACGTGTTAGCTTGTGCTCATGTTCTAGGGTGGAATGTAGAGTGCATAGGTTGTAGGGTTTAAGACAGGAGACGAGTAACAGACTTGGAGGCTCAGAGGATGCTGTCTTCCTCCCTCCTGTCTTTTTACTGTATCTTCTCATTTAAACTTCAAATGTCGAACTTCGTCTGTGTCTGTGTACCTCCATCTTACAACAGTTAGCTGCCTGCTGCCACTTTGGCATCATGCTCTGCTGCCATATTGATTGTGAGATTTTTGGGCTCACTGGTAATTCATCTTTCATACATGTCAAAGGCAAAACATATTCTGGGGCTCCCTTGACAGAATTACTCACACAACTCTGCATGCCTCACCATTTGCAGCATACAATTGAAGGTCAGCTTACCTTTGGATCCATCTTACCTGTGTCCTCCAACCCAGTAATGAGACTTTATTAGAATCAGTGATTCACTCGTCCTGATCTTTTAGTGGGGGTGTAATCTCTAACTTCCCATAGGGCTGAAGGGTGGGCCTGGAAAGACCACAACACAAATCCAAACTAACACTGGCCCACAGTAAGCCTACCAGAGCCCTTTTGGCACTGGTGCGTCATCGAATGTTGGTGCCAGTACTAATCACTTTGGCTCCTCTGTACTGTGTTGCTTGATCCTAATTTACTTGTTTATTGATAACATTCATGCTGAAAATGTATTTTGAAGGGAGTAAGAGAGGTACATTTTGCTTTGCACGTCAAGGGGTAACGGATGCTTTATTTGACTTAGCACACATTGACATGATTGCATATAATTTTGAGATTTGTTTGCCCCCCCACCAACTAATTTTGTTGTTCACATAAGACGTTTACACTGTATTGATGGGAGATTTGCTAACCCATTCTTCTTATCTACAATGGCAGGACAAAGACAACACACTGAGACATTGATTGAGACATGCAATGTATGTTTAATACAGTAAGTATCCTGTTTATTTGCAACCACATACATAACAACCCAATTTTGGAACATTGAGTAGTGGCCACATAATACGTTTATGATAAGAACACCCATTTCAGCATGTGAGGGAAATAGATCATATGAGTATAATTTGTTTCATAAAGAAAGAGATTCGACAAACAAAATAACTGGACCACATATAGGGCTGCTCATTTTTACTTGTGTTTTATGAGTTATATACTCAAATGAAATGAGACACGTGTGATTATTTCTATTTATAGTTTTAATGTAATAAAATTAGGCATTGTAAATATGTTACAACATAGCACCCCGAGCAACTTATGCTTGGCATGGTTTTACTTACCTGGTTTTCCTGTATGTTTATCAGATATATCATTCTGCCTTTGTACAAGGAATGCCTATTAGGATACTCATCTTTAGGAAGTTATTAAATTGAATTTAATACCACATGTGGAATTACTTTAAGTTTCTGGTAATGATGTTAAATCAGGTGGCATGAACAGGCTACAAGATGGCGCCTTGGGTTACTCGTACTTTGTATTGTTGGAAGTCATTTGTCTATCTTTGATGTTTACACTGAGCACTTTAAATCATCATGATGTTATCCAACATCTAGTCATGATCAAGGATGTGTGCAGCCCAAAGGCGTTGGGTTCTGATGCCATATTTTTGGATTTTAAACTAAACTACACTGCATCAATGTTCCTGTGCGTGTATCTATTTCCTGTGTGTCGGACCGTATATGAATTCACTAAAAAAAACAAAGGTTAACGTAACATTGTAGTTAGGTGAACATGTCAGTGACAGCATTAATGTTTTGAGAGAAAAAAATATTAACCATAGTTAGCAAAGCTAATTACAACCTCTGCCCCGTCATGCATAGCTTATGGCCTCACCTATTACATCACTCATGACATGTTCTATGACATCATTGAAGACATCTCAAATGACATAATTGATGATATCACTGATGACCCTTGGGCCATCAGTGATGGTGCAAGACGAAAGCAAACATGTTTCCCTGCCCGCTGTAGTCCAGGCAAAGACCTACTGTGTCCCAGGTGAAGGCTCCAAGTGAGCCAACGTGGAGAGATGGGGTACTTGGGGCCATTAAAGGCTCAGGGTGGGGGAACCACTGGGCCCCCTCCTTTTTAGTTTAAGCGAGAGACCTGTGTAATGGGCTCTCCAAGGACTGAATAAACACACTGGGCCCTGGGAATGTGGTACTGGGGCCGAAAATGGCTTGAGGAGGGCGACTGATTGTCTTGTGTCCTTATTAAATAGATTGGGTCCCGGAGGATGGGGTCCCCAGAACTTAAAACAGCTCGGGAATAAATAAGAAATTTTATATTGGTTTCAGCTTTACAAATTGGAACCAACTGAACCTAATTTCTTGCCATAAAACCCCACTTCACAGGTAAGGTATGTGTTGTACAGTAGTATTAATTTAACATGACAGTGATGATTTCCCCAACTTACATACTCACAAGTCCTGAAAGAGACCGATCCACCCACCAACCACCACCACACAGCATTTCTTACTGCTCATACTTTGATACACTCCCAGTTTATGCCTCATCAGAGGTCAGTGGTCCTTCATCAACCATTGAGGAGGAGGACCGTACCCTCTCTGGATTCATGAACCTATCCAGAAGTCTCACTCACACATCAATGTCCTCCTGTGCCTTTTCATCCCGCCTGCACCTCTTAAGCAGTACCTCCGCAGTCACTGCCCGTTCAACCACATCCACCGTCTACCTTTCCTTGCTCGGTCCAGCCTGGCCATCCACGTTATTGCAACCCATACTTGGCTCATAATAACAGCAAATGCAAGAACTTAAAAGCCATTTTGTGGCCCTCTGACCTATGGATGTTGTCCAACAAACAGAGAGCAGGGTCCATCACCACAGGGATCTGCACCACTGATCTCACACGTGTTAATACATTCCTCCAGTAGTCATACACCACAAGATATTCCAATGCTGAGTGCAAAAAGGAGGCTGCCTGTGCACTACACATGCGACACAAATCAGCCTCACCAGGATTTATTCTGTGCATTAACACTGGTGTGAAATATGTATGATGAAGGAGGAAGCAGAAATGCGGAAGTGTAAAACTGGCATTACTCAACAGTCTTCACCAGCGCACACATCTGTTGCCAATGGGCATCCTCAAATGGAACCCCTGGGTCCCACTCCCAGGCCCCTTGTGCCGGTAAAGAGTCCTGTTTGCGGTCCACTGTCAGTGCTTTATAAAGGGCCATATGTCTAAAGCTATAACTGCAAAAGTTCTATGTTGGAAAAATTGGCCTAGCCCTAAATGGAAGCTTTCCCACGCAGCCTCAAGGTCTATGAATTCCTTATTAGGAAACAAATCTCACAAGACCTCACAACCACCTGCCGTCCTGACGGTCAAGTTCACAGTAGCCCCGAGTAGTCTGAAGGCCAGGCGATCCCAGAAAGACAAACCCCCAAAAAATGGGGCCCTGCCCAGAACAGGTTCAACAGCACACTCGCACAGCAAAGCAGTATGTCAAACTAAATATGAGACATATTCCAAGTCCCCACACCAGCAGTAGCTGAGTTAGAGAGGACTGCTCCCCCCCACTCCCACCATGTACCCCAAAAGCAACTTCTCCCAAGTGCTCTCTTCAACTAACCAATGTGTTGTGTGTTGCTGGGCTGCTAAATAATATTTGCTATATATCAGGAGCTGCTAGTTTGCTTTTTTCCAACGGAAGTGACATGTGGACTATAGCTATTCTGCTCCTTCGTCTCGCCCACATAAGCAACATCAGGAGAGAATACAGCCTATGAAAGACAGCCTGGAGAGCAAGTCACAGGAATTCTGGATAGCGTACAGACAAGGCAGAAGCACTATCTTTGAAACACCCACATGACCCTGAAAGGGATAGTGGGAGGGAATTCCAGAATTGGACCGATGAGTGTAGGCCCTCAATAACCCACTTTACAAAGTATCTTAGTGTCTGCATTAATCATAGTGGAAGGCCTATAGGCTGAGGGATCTGATGGGTTCCCTCCGGGCCTTGGCAGCATTTATGCACTCTTCTCCAACATATGGTGAAAGTAGTCCCCTATCCCCAGCCTGCAAGTATACTTCCAGAAAATGTTGGATAAAGACCAACAAAAAGGTCTGGTAAAACTCCCCTGGGAATCCACTACATCCCGGTGCTTTGTCCTCCGGGATTTGCCCTAAGGCTGCACAAACTCCCTACAGAGTGGAGACCCCTCCAAGTCACAAGTATTCAAATTTCCCAGTCTCGGTAGCAGCAAGGCTGCTAAAAGAATTTCAAAAGAGGTGCTCAAGGACAGGGCGGGGTTTTGATACACCTTTTCTAAGAATATTTTGAAGGTGTCCACTATACCCTCCTGACAATAAACCTCATGGCCCTGTGGAGAATGGAGGTGTAAGATAACATGGTGAAGGGTCTCACTCCAAAGAATCCAGGCACGAAGGTGCCCGATTCCGTCTCCTTCCCTATGAAGAGGTTGGTGGTAGGATTTGATCGTATACCTTTCTAGCTTATCCCTAACATCTGACATAAATCGCAGGAGTCGCAAGTCCTCCCGCCACCCATTCCTACCCTCCAATAATAATTGCTGAGCCTGTGCTACTTCATTTTCCTTCTGTAAAGCTCAGACTGCAGGGTGCCCTGCACCCTGCACGATAAGCCTATACATCTCCTGAGCACCGCCTCCCATTTGGTTGCCTGTGATTGGGTCGTAGACCATTCAGCTCAATGTACCAATTGTCTCTCAATTATAATTATAACTGTAATTATAATTTATAATTGTCTCTCAAAGTACCAGACAGGATCTCCCTTCCTTCAGGATCCTGCAAGATCTCAGGGGACAGCCTCCAAGTCCCAGGAGTAAGCCAGGTCTCCCGCCACGCAAATTCTCAGTAAGCCTGAGCATGGTCCATGATAGAGATGCAACACCTCTATAACGTCAGGGCCCAATGGGACTGCCATAAGAATACAGTCTAGCCTGCTATAAATACAGTGCATCAGAGAGTTGCAAGTATAGTCACTGGCAGAAGGGTGTTGAGCTCTCCATCTATCACAGAATCCTGGTTGTCCTGTGGCCTCTCCCTAAGTGCTGCAGTCATTTTAGGTTTAGTGTGCTGTTGTGGTGGATGCCTATCTAGTGCCTCATCTGTCATCCCATGTGTCAAGCATTGGCAATATAATATCCCACACCTTCGGGTGGAAGACCTCCCATCTATATTGGTAGATATTACCTAGTATCACCTCCTCTCTAGAAAGTCTGCCCAGAATCTGAATGTACCTACCTCTCTCTGCCTCCATGTATATCAGACTGAAGGGAACCCCTGGAACTATCCAGATGAGTACTCCACAGAAAAAGGTGCAATAATTAGCACTGTTCACCTGGCCCCTCAACATTTTGCGCAGCTTGGCCGCAGCTTCGTGTGAAAGGTGAGTCTCCTACAAACATGCTGTAGGATGCTGGCCTGGTGTGTGTTGGGTACCTGAGGTACTTACACCTTATACCAGGTCCAGGGGTCCCCTCGTAGTGAAGTGTAGGCAGTGTCTAGAGCCAGGCTCTCTAGAGGAAGCTGTGGATGAGCAGCCAAGGTACTTACACCTTATACCAGGTCCAGGTATCCTATCTTAGTGAAGTGTAGGCAGTGTCTAGAGTCAGGCTCTCTAGAGGTAGCTGTGGATGAGCAGCCAAGGCTTATATAGGAGACTTGCAAAGCTCATCCAAAACTACTGCCATTCCACTTACCTGGGTGGAGGTCCTGTATTTGTATTCCATTTTCTTAGTATATGGTTTGGGCTCCCCCTACGGTCACTACTGGTTATTTACATTTGCACGGTTTTCTAACCTTTGCTACGCCTATTACTGCTTATCAGTGTAAATAATTAGTGTATTACTTACCTTCTATTGGACGGTTGCCCTTCTAGTACTTTGTGGTATTTTGGGACCAAACTTTTTATTTTTGTACAATTGAGTGTTTTCTTTCATGTGTGTAAGTGCTGTGAGACTACAGCGGTTTTGCATGAGCTTTGCATGTCTCCTAGATAAGCCTCGGCTGCTCATCCACAGCTACCTCTAGAGAGCCTGGCTTCTACACAATGCCTACACTTCAGTAATAGGGAATACCTGCACCTGGTATAAGGTGTAAGTACCCTATGTACCCACCACACACCAGGCCACCTTCCTACATTGGTGGTGCAGTGGTGGGATAAGCTCTTGCAATTGCCTTACCACGCTGTCATTTGGTACTTTCCACAGGAAAGACCACTTACCAGCTAGGGGTCTACACTTTACCTATTAACAGGGAAATAGGCTCTTGGGTTTGGGTAAGAGGAGGGTTTTAGGCATAGCCCTTACTCCAAACTTCTTTTAGAGGACTTAGTTAGAGTAGGTAGGGATCCTACACCACTCTAGCTAGCTGACATGTCTTCAGCACAGCAGACAACTCGGGTCATGGAGTCTCCTTATGAAGAAATGACCTTCCAAGAGCTTAGGGAGTTGGATGCAGAAAGAAAGCTGAAGGCTGGTAGAAATCACAAGACTCTACTTCTAGGTCTGCTCCTCCAGGATGACCAGGAACATGCTGGTAGCCAGAAGGAGGAGGAGGAGGATGAAGTAGACTCTGACCCCCCCAAGTGCTAGAAAAAGAGAATTTAGCTACTGAGGTGGTCAGCATACACCCAGGGAGGATCAGGCAAATCCTAGGAACACCCACAGTCCTGTTAGGAGCACTGCCAGTAGTGCAAAGGGGGGCCATAAGAGTAGGTCCACCTTTGTCCCTAGAGCGCTGGTTCAGAGGGTGACACACAATAGGAATAGCTCCTCCTCTGCCCACTCTCACATCTCCTCAGCATATGGGGAGAGACACTACACAACTCCAGGAGATTCTCTAGATAGGGAACTCAGGCAACTGAAACTGGAGGAGGCCAAGCTGAGGCTGCAGCAGCAACAGCTAGCCGTAGACAGGGAGGTCATCTTGGCAGGGGAGAGACAGAGGCAGGGGTTCGGGTTAGCACCCCATGGTGGCAGCAGCAACTTTGGTTTCAGGGAGCCTAGGGCCAGGGAAGATTCTTTTGATTCCAGAAACCTAAGTAAGGATGTTCCCCCCTACAAGGTTGGGTATGACATTCACAAGATGTTCTCTGCTCTGGAGAGGGCCTGTAAAGTACAGAAGGTTCCCCAGAGACAGTGGGCTGCTATCTTTTGGCTCTCCTTCTCTGACAAGGGAAGTGATAGGCTCCTTACTGTCAGAGAGGAAGATGCTGATAATTACACAGTGTTGAAGTCTGCTATTTCGTATGGGTTTGGTCTGACCACTGAACAATACAGGCTAATGATTAGGGAGACCAGGAAAGAGTCTTCCCAGGATTGGGCTGATTTTGTGGATTGCTGTGTGAAAGCTTTGGAAGGCTGGTTACATGGTAGCAAGGTCAATGATTATGAGGGCTTATACAATCTTATTCTGAGAGCGCATATACTTAACAATTGTGTGTCTGATTTGTTGCACCAGTACTTGGTAGACTCAGATCTGACCCCTTCCCAAGAATCGGGAAAGAAGGCAGACAAATGGGTCAGAACAAGGGTGAGCAGAAAAGCTCAAACAGGGGGTGACAAAGACAAGAAAAAGGAAGCAGGTAAATTTCAGGACAAGGGTGGGGACAAAAACAAAAGTAAAGAGTGTTCATCAGTCCCACAAAATTCCTCTGGAGGTAGGCCCAAAACCTCTTCCTCTTGTTTCCACAACAAAAATGCTTGGCGCTATGTTTGCAGAAACAAAGGCCATAGGCCAGGAGACAGCTCCTGTCCTAAGAAAGCCACCAAGTCACCCACCACTACAACCCCTCCCCCACCACTAGTGCCCCTAGTTATAGGAGTAGTGGTGGGTCTGGTAGCAATAGCCAGTCCAATTGTGTAGGTGGGCTCACTTTAGGAAGTATAGTGGGGGCTGGTTTAGATAGAGATTAGTGAGGCTGTTTTAGTCTCAGATGGGGGTGTAATTTTGCCACCCTTGCTGCCTGTCCCCTTAATATGGGTAAGTGCAGGCAGTTGCCCTTGATAAATGGTGTTCAGGCAGAAGCCAACAGGAACACATGTGCCAGTGTCACTATGATGTCCCCTGAGCAACATCTATTTGGTCATCAGTACCAAGTGACTGACGCCCACAACAATACTGTGTGACACCCCATGGCAGTTGTTGATTTCAGCTGGGGGGAGCTGGGGGGTTACTGGTTCTAAAAAAAGCTGTACTTTCCACAGATCTGCCTGTAGAGTGTCTACTAGGGAACGACTTGGAGACTTTAGCTTAGGCTGAAGTAGAGTTGGAGGCCCATGCAGCAAAGCTGGGCATCCCAAGGCATATTTTTGCTTTAACTAGGGCACAGGCCAAATAGCAACAAGAAAAGGAAACTGGGAGCCAGAAATAATGGCCCAGGAGACTCCTAAAGCCAAAGTAGAAAGGGCAAAAGTTTGCCCCCTACCCCACCCTCCAGTGAGGATTCCCCCTTTGAGGAAGAGGAATCCACTTCATTGGCAGAACCTACACCTAAAGAGTTGAAAGCTGACACAGCAGAGCTCTTAGGTTCACGGGGGCCTGCCAGGGAGGAATTCAGTATGGCTCAGAAAACCTATCCCACACTGGAAGGGTTAAGACAGCAAGCTGTCCTTCAGGAAGCAGGGGATGTCAGTGGCACCCCCAGGGTGTATTGGGAAGACGTCCTGTTATACTCAGAGCCAAGGGAACCCAAACCTAGTGTCACCAGGAGATTGGTAGTACCTCTGCAGTATAGAGAATTTTTGTTGACCCTTGCCCATGACATACCCCTGGCAGGTCACTTAGGGCAATGCAAGACTTGGGACAGACTTGTCCCACACTTTTACTGGCCCCATATGTCTGAAGAGACAAAGGAGTTTTGTTGCTCCTGTGTCACCTATCAAGCCAGTGGCAAGACAGGTGCCACCTCAAAGGCCCCCTTAATCTCTGCCAGTAGTTGGGGTCCGCTTTGAGAGGGTTGGGGTGGATATTGATGGCCCCTAGACACTCCCACTGCCTCTGGAAACAGATTTATACTGGTGGTGGTGGACCATGCCACCAGGTATCCAGAGGCTATACATCTAAGAACCACTACAGCTCCTGCAGTGGCAAAAGCCCTCCTGGGAATTTTCTCCAGAATGTGCTTCCCAAAAGAGGTGGTATCAGACAAGGTACACACTTTATGTCTCCTTACCTGAAGGCCATGTGGAAGGGATGTGGTGTAACTTACAAGTTCACCACCCTTACCACCCCCAAACCAATGGCTTGGAAGAGAGGTTTAATAAAACTCTCAAAGGCATGATCATCGGACTCTCTGAAAAACTCAGAACGAGATGGGATGTCCTACTACCATGCCTCTTTTTGCCTACAGGGAGGTTCCTCAGAAGGGAATGGGCTACAGCCCCTTTGAACTTCTGTTTGGACACCCTGTTAGGGGTCCACTTGCTCTTGTAAGGGAGGGCTGAAAGAAACCTCTCAAGCCCCCTAAACAAGACACTGTGGATTATGTACTTGGCCTTAGATCCAGAATGGCTGCGTACATGAAAAAGGCCACTAAAAACCTTCAGGCCAACCAGGAACTGCAGAAGCAGTGGCATGACTAGAAGGCTGTCCTGCCTGTTTATCAGGCAGGGCAGAAAGTGTGGGTCCTGGAGCCTGTGGCTCCCAGGGCACTCCAAGACAAGTGGAGTGGTCTCTACACTATAGTGGAGAAAAAGGGTGAGGTTGTCTATTTGGTTGACCGGGGCAGACCCATAAGCCCCCTCAGGGTGCTTCATGTGAACCACCTTAAGCCCTACTATGACAGGGCTGATTTGACCCTGCTCATGGACACTGATGAGGGACAGGAAGAAGAGAGTACCCTTCTCCCTGACCTGTTCTCCAACACTGCAGCTGACGGCTCAGTGGATGGGGTGATGCTAGCAGATTGTCTTTCATAATCTCAGACAGAAGACTGCGGGAACCGCCTAAAGCAGTTCTTAGAACAGTTTTCTTCTGACACCAGGGCAGACAACAAGGTGTGAACATACCATTGATACAGGGGACTGTTTACCCATCAAAAGTAAACTTTACAGGCAACCTGACCATATTAGAGACTGCATCATAGCAGAGGTGCAAAGGATGCTGGACCTAGGAGTCATTAAGCACTTTGACAGCCCCTGGGCTAGCCCAGTGCTGATGGTCCCAAAACCCAACCCTCAAAATGGGTAAAGAGAGATGAGGTTCTGTGTTGATTACAGAGGTATCAACACTGTCACAAAAACTGATGCTCATTCTATTCGTAGGGCAGATGAGCTCATAGATACACTGGCATCTGTCAAGTATCCTAGCACATTTGATCTGATTGCAGGCTATTGGCAGTTCAAGCTATCAGATGATGCTTAACCAAAGACAGCATTTTCAACCATTGGAGGGCGTTATCACTTCACAGTGATGCCTTTTGGTTTATAAAATGCACCTGCCACTTTTCGGAGGCTGGTGAATGCAGTCCTCCAAGGTTTGGAAGCCTATGGTGCAGCTTATCTAGATGATATACCTGTCTTTAGCTCCACCTTGGAGGACCACCTGGTCCACCTCTGGAATGTTTTGGAGGCCCTGCAAAATGCAGACCTCACTATCAAAGCCTTTAAGTGCCAGATGGGGCAGAGAAAGTTGTGTATCTGGGCCACTTTGTAGGTGGAGGCCAGATGCAACCACTGCAGGGGATGATTCAAACTATTTTAGATTGGACGCCACCTACTACACAGACCCAGGTGAGAGCGCTCTTAGGCCTCACTGGGTACTACAGGATGTTCATTAAGAACTATGGTGGTCATTACAACCCTGGCGGTCGGTGTTAAAGCGGTGGTAAGACCGCCAACAGGCCGGAGGTAAAAAATTTGCAATTACGACCGTGGCGGAAACCGCCAACAAAGACAGCCACTCTAACACTCCGACCGCCACGGCGAGACAAACAGCGCGGCGGTCACCACCTACAGACAGGCGGAGGACAAAGTACTGCCCACAGTATCACAACCTACCAATCCGCCACCTTTTCCGGGGCCGATTCACTGTGGATAAAAACACGGCGGAAACAGGATTCTGAAGGGAAACCGCTCACCTCTACACACCCCATGAGGAACTAGGACACCATGGTTCCGGAACTCCAAATTCTCCCTGCAATACTCTTCCTGCTCCTCTACCAGGAGCACGAACACCGGTGGGAAAGACCACGATGAGTACTGCACCTACGACACAGGGGAGGGGGGAGGGAAAAAACAGGGATACACACACGCAACACCCCCACCCCCACCCTCACCTACGACAACACACACACTAATACATATTGATACATCACAGTTACACCCCCAACCCCCTCGGAAGAATGCAAAGACAAAAAAAAATGAGTGTAACCATTGTAATATATTAAAAGCAAGTATGCAAAAATATATATACACCATTAACAAAATATTCACCAAGCATAGTAGTCCAGGTAGTGCTCCAATTAAGTCTGTGGAACACTGGGCCCACATGGTATGGGCGAGGCCCACACAAGATCCCCGACCATGACGGAGAGAACACTGCAGGGGCATCAGAGAGCAAGAAAACAGGCCCCTCAGGGGGAGGGAAAGGGTGGGCACCTCAGCCGGTTGAGTGCACGACACCAAATCCACGAGGGGGCCACATGCCCACTGTTCAATCCTGGGGAGTGAAAAGCCACAGTCTCTCAAGTCTCTACAGTGGGTGGGTTGCCCACTGTTCAATCCTGGGGAGTGCAAAGCCACAGTCTCTCAAGTCTCTACAGTGGGTGGTTTGCCCACTGTTCCATCCTGGGGAGTGCAAAGCCACAGTCTCTCAAGTCTCTCCAGTGGGTGGGTTGCCCACTGTTCAATCCTGGGGAGTGCAAAGCCACAGTCTCTCAAGTCTCTATAGTGGGTGGCATGCCCACTGCCATATCCTGAGGAGTGCAAAGCCACAGTCTCTCAAGTCTCTACAGTGGGTGGGTTGCCCACTGTAACATCCTGGGGAGTGCAAAGCTACAGTCTCTCAAGTCTCTACAGTGGGTGGGTTGCCCACTGTTCAATCCTGGGGAGTGCAAAGCCACAGTCTCTCAAGTTTCTACAGTGGGTGGGTTGCCCACTGTTCAATCCTGGGGAGTGCAAAGCCACAATCTTTCAAGTCTCTACAGTGGGTGGGTTGCCCACTGTTCCATCCTGGGGAGTGCAAAGCCACAGTCTCACAAGTCTCTACAGTGGGTGGGTTGCCCACTGTTCCATCCTGGAGAGTGCAAAGCCACAGTCTCACAAGTGGATAACAGTCTCCACTGGTTCTGGAGGGGGCATTGTGCCCAGAGTGTTTCATCCTGCCAAGGACTGAGGTAGTGGATGTCATTCTCCACTGGTTCTGGAGGGGGCATTGTGCCCAGAGTGCTTCATCCTGCTAAGGACAGAGGTAGTGGATGTCATTCTCCACTGGCTCTGGAGGGGGCATTGTGCCCAGAGTGCTTCATCCTGCTAAGAACAGAGGTAGTGGATGGATCTCTCCACCGGTTCTGGAGGGGGCATTCTGCCCAGAGTGCTTCATCCTGCTAAGGACATAGGTAGTGGATGTATCTCGCCACTGGTTCTGGAGGGGGAATTGTGCCCAGAGTGCTTCATCCTGCTAAGGACAGAGGTAGTGGATGGATCTTTCCAATGGTTCTGGAGGGGGCATGGTGCCCAGAGTGCTTCATTCTGCCCGTGACGGACTCAGTAGCGTCAGTGACCATTGGCGCTCAAGGGCCAGCGTTGCTTGAGACGGCGGTGCCCTGTTCAGCGGTGCTTGAGACGGCGGTGCCCTGTTCAGCGGTGCTTGAGACGGCGGTGCCCTGTTCAGCGGTGCTTGGAGCGGCGGGTCTGCTTTGCAGTGACTCAGCTGCTGGTGGTCCTTCATGGCCCAGCGGGGCTTGTGATGGCGGTGCTTCATGGCCCAGCGGGGCTTGTGCTGGCGGTCCTCTCTGTCCCAGCGGGGCTTGTGCTGGTGGTCCTCTCTGTCCCAGCGGGGCTTGTGCTGGCGGTCCTCTCTAGCCCAGCGGGGCTTGTGCTGGCCGTCCTCTCTAGCCCAGCGGGGCTTGTGCTGGCGGTCCTCTCTGTGTCAGCGGGTATGACGGCTGTGGCCTCCTGGTCAGCGGGGATGACGGCTGTGGCCTCCTGGTCAGCGGGGATGACGGCTGTGGCCTCCTGGGCAGCGGGGATGATGGCGGTCTCCTCCGCCGTGCTGCTCTTCCCAGACTTTCCTGGTTTCTTGTGGCCCTTCCCCACCTTGGAAGGTGTCGCAGCTGACTCTACACTCCCACCGGGACCCCTGGGAGAGGCTTTGGTGGCTGGAGTCTTCCCCCTCTCCTGCCGGGCACTGGCCAACTTCTGATGCTTCACAGGTGGGGGACTGTCTGTGCTGTGGCTCTGTGCCACACTGGCTTCCCAGGTGGCCGGTGCACTCCAGATTCCGGTGACTACAGTCACCACTGGTCCCGGAGATGTTGTGGGTGAGGTGCTAGTTTGGGACCTAGGAGATGGATGGGGTGGGGGAGGGGTGGGAAAGAGGTCAAGGTTGGACAGGAAAAGTTTTTGGGAGACACTGGGACGGGTAGCTGGAGGGGGTTTGGAAGTGGAGGAAGAGGTTGTGGTTGTAGGAAGTGTTCGTTTGCTGACTTTGGGTGAAGGTGCATGTGCTGGAGGCTGTCGTGAGGTGGATGGCTGTTGGGTGGGTGTGTGCCTGCATTTGTGTATCTTGGGAGGGGGCGTCACAGACACACTGGGAGAGGACACAGGGGACGTGTGAATGGTAGTGGGGGTGGTGACTGCACGTGAGCGGGGTGTGGTGGTGGGTGTGCTGGTGATGGTAGTAGTGGCTGTAGAGGTAGTGCATGCAGGTGTGAGTGTAGACAAGACTGGGAGGGACAAGGGAGATGAGGAGGAGGGGGACACAGTGGAGACAGTGGATGTTGGTGTGTCTGCATGTGTCTGATGCTTGCGTGAGTGCCTGTGGGATGTGTGGTGCTTATGTTTGCCCGAGCTTCCCTTGTGTGTTGACGTGTGTGCATGCTGGTCTAGAGGTGTACTTAGGATAGGCTGGGGTACAGGGGATTGGGTCTGGGTGGAGGAAGTTGGAGGGGGGAGGCTATACACAGGTACAATGGCTACCATCAGTGCTGAGGCCAGAGTCTGAAAATCTTGCTGAAGGGCCGCCTGACCAGAATGAATGCCCTCCAGGAATGCATTTGTTTGCTGCAACTGCCTTTCTACACCCTGGATGCCATTCAAAATGGTAGACTGCCCAACAGTGAGGGACCTGAGGAGGTCAATGGGCTCCTCACTGAGGGCAGCAGGGGTGACTGGGGCAGGGGCTGAGGTGCCTGGGGCGAAGGTGATGCCCACCCTCCCGGGTGAGCGGGCACGGGGCAAAGGCTGAGGGGTGGCGGCTGTACCTGTAGATGGTAGGGGCACAGATGTTGCCGCCACCACAAGGTAGCTCCCATCAGAGGACGAGTCCGTGTCACTGGTCTCAGCTCCTGTCCCCACCGTGGAGCTCCCCTCGCCCTCCGTCCCACTGGTGAAGTCCGATTCCGTAGTGTGGCCCTCCATGGCCATGTGGGATGCAGCCCCCTCGTGCTCCGGTGCCACTGCTCCTCCGCCTGATGATGCTAATGCACACAAGAACAAGGAGACCACAAAAAGGGGGACGACGACAGAAGAAAGACATGCTGAGTGTATGCATTACCGCTACCGTTGGCAGACACAACAGACACACAAGCCCCCTGCACTACGCCGCCCTCTTGGGCTCCACTGTTCAATTCCTGGGAAATGGCCTACTAGGCTATGGATGACATCTGCACACATGGATGACACAGGGGCATGACTAAGTGTACTTGGCACTCTACAGAGGTGCGGGGGGTGCCACATGGCCTGCCTTACGGAGGGACCTTGCCTATGGAACTCGCCCTGGCCTAGGGAAACCCACAGCCCACCTCCCCCACCCAGACCCCTCCACTGCGCGCAAAATCAGCAAAATGAGAGTGTACTCACCCCCTTGTGGTTGCTGTGATGCCCTCAAGCGCCCATCCAACTCCGGGTACGCCACCGCCAGGATCCTGAACATCAGGGGGGTCATGGTGCGACGGGCACCCCTCCCACGTTGGGAGGCCATCCCCAGCTGAGCCTCCGCCGTCTTCTTGCTCCAGCAGCGAATGTCCTCCCATCTTTTCTGGCCGTGGGTGCTCCGTCTGTGGTAGACCCCCAGGGTCCGGACATCCTTGGCGATGGCACGCCAAATATATTTTTTCTGGTGCACGCTGACCTAGATGATTTGTACAGGGGAAAGAGAAACGTATTACCAACTACACCGTCAGTCATTGGCCCCCATCCCTACCCTTGCCATGTGGCACATGCACTCACCGTCGGTCATGCACGCCGCACTCTCCCCCCTTCCTTCTTACATCCACACAGGCATAGCCCATACAGCATGCTCCCAGTGTACTTACCTGTTTTTCTGGAGGACCGTAGAGTAGCGTGTACTGGGGGAGGACCCCATCCACGAGTTTCTCCAACTCCTCAGATGTGAAGGCAGGGGCCCTTTCCCCAGACACTCGAGCCATTGTCTCTTCCAGACCGAGGTCACAGCAGAACTTGCAATATAGGTCCTCTCCTGTCGAAGATCAGGTATCGAGTGATTGAACAGATAGAAAATGGCAGTCACGTCCACGGCGCTGCGTACAGTCACCGCCGGTGTACATCGTCAGTGGCTCCTGGGACCCATAGGGTCCAATGTTAACCAATGCAGCATTGCGCTGCGGTCTTTGACCGACTACCGCGACGGTGTACAACGCCAGCGCAGTTACCTCACATCCCATTGTCCCACTTTACAGGTCAGGCAGCCGCCATTTCAGGGGCCCACATGGCTTCATTTTTAACTGCGTCACACATACCTAGGCCTAGACTCAACACACATACAGGCCACTTTTTAGATTATGATTGGTGTTCTGTGTAAGCTGTGGGTACGTACCTCTGAGTTGTTTGACTCAGTGCTCGCTGTTGTCCTTCATAGGCACCGTCCGCTGGGACATGTGAGGAGATGGCGGCATCCTCCAGTTGTTGGTGGACCTGTCGACAATGGAGAAAAGACATGTGATCATCACATACAGGCTTGACCGTGCCACAATCCAGGAACTGTGTACCCAGTTGGAGCCAGACCTGATGTCAGCTATCCGCCATCCCACAGGAATCCCCCCTCAAGTGCAGGTGCTGTCGGTGTTCCATTTCCTTGCAAGTGGGTCATTTCAAACAACAGTGGCCATAGCATCAGGGATGTCCCAGCCTATGTTTTCCAACGTGTTGTCTGCCCTGCTGAAACACATTCAGAGCTACATCGTTTTCCCTCAGGTGGAGGATTTGCCTACAGTGAAAGGTGATTTCTATGCCCTGGCACATATCCCCAACATCATAGGTGCCATTGATGGGACACATGTGGCTTTGGTCCCCCCCACAGGAGTGAACAGGTGTACAGAAACCGGAAGAGTTATCATTTGATGAATGTACAGATGGTATGTTTGGCAGACCAGTACATCTCCCATGTGAATGCCAAGTTCCCTGGCTCAGTGCATGACGCCTACATCCTGCGGAATAGCAGCATCACTTATGTGATGGGTCAACTCCAGAGGCACCGTGTGTGGCTATTAGGTGAGCACCTGGAAGCTAGTCAGTGGGAATGGTTGTCTGGGTCTGGGAATATCCCTACAGGTTAGTGTGTGTCTAACAGTTGTCCCTCGCCATTTACAGGTGACTCTGGTTACCCAACCTGTCATGGCTACTGACCCCAGTGAGGAATCCCAGGACAAGGGCAGAGGAACGCTACAATGAGGCCCATGGGCGAACTAGGAGGGTGATCGAGCGGACCTTCAGCCTCCGTGTGACAGGTGGATCCCTGTTCTACTCATCAAAGAAGGTGTGCCAGATCATCGTGGCCTGCTGTATGCTTCACAACTTGGATTTGTGACGACAGGTGCCTTTTCTGCAAGAGGATGGTCAAGATGGCGGTGTTGTTGCAGGAGGTGGGGGTCCACTGCCAGTCCGCTGAACCGCCAGGTGGTGTCTTGAGACCACGGAACGCACCTTCCCCTGTAGGTCGTTCCACCTCTTCCTGATGTCCTCCCGATTTCTTGGGTGCTGTCCCACTGCGTTCACCCTGTCCACTATTCTTCGCCATAGCTCCATCTTCCTAGCTATGGAGGTGTGCTGCACCTGTGATCTGAATAGCTGTGCCTCTACCCGGACGATTTACTCCACCATGACCCTGAGCTCCTCCTCCGAGAACCTGGGGTGTCTTTGCCGTGCAATTGGGTGGTGTAGGTGATGTGTGGGGTGGTGTGTGGGGTGATAAGTGTGCTGATATGTAGTGGTGTGTAGTGTGAGGTGCGTAGAAGTTATGTGGGTGATGGTGTTGTGTGCCTGTGGATGCTAGTATTGTTGATGGTGGTGTCTCTCTCTGGCCTTCTCTCAGTAATTGTTGTTGTAGGGGTTTGTGGGTGATGTGGGTGTGTGTTTTATATTGTATTGGGTGTGTGGGAGTGGTGTGTGTATGTGTATCAGGTGTGTGTATTTCAAATTGTCCAATGTGGTAGTGTTTTGTAAGAGTGTGTGTATTTTGAGCGCGGCAGTGTGTACCGCCAATGGAATACCGCGGTTGAAAGACCGCCGTGTGGATTCATGGGTCATGATAGTGTGGGCGTATTTCTGTTGGCGTGACGGTGGAGGATTTGTTTTCGCCAGTTTATCACTGACCTTTGGTGTGGCGGACTTGTGTGGGTGTCTGAATTTTGGTGGATTCCGTGCTGTGGGTCATAATAGCTGTGGCGGATTTCCGCTGCCACGGCGGTGTGTTGGCGGTCTTCTGCACGGCGGTAAGTGGCTTTTACCGCCAATGTTGTAATGAGGGCCTATGTATCCATTGTAGTCCCTCTTAATTACCTCACCTCTAAAAGAATGCCAAAGACGTTTTGTGGACAGCTAGCTGTCAAAAAGCTTTTTGAGGATCTCAAACAGGTCATGTGCTCTGCACCTGTGTTCAAAAGCCCTGACTACTCCAAGAAGTTCATAGATCAGACTGATGCTTCAGGGGCAGGGGTTGGGGCAGTTCTTTCTCAACTTAACACTGAGAGCCAGGACCGACCAGTTGCTTTCATAAGCAGAAGGATGCCTACAGGGAAAGGCGCTGGTCAGCCACAGAAAGGGAGGCCTTTGCTGTGGTCTGGGCCTTAAAAGAAGCTGACGCCATACCTCTTTGGCACTCACTTAATTGTTCAGACAGACCACAAGCCCCTTCTATGGTTAAAACAGATGAAAGGCGAAAACTCCAAACTGTTGAGGTGGTCCATATCTCTACAGGGAATGGATTATACAGTGGAACATAGACCGCGGAGTAACCACTCCAACGTAGATGGACTCTCTAGATATTTCCACTAAGAAAATGAAGACTCATCTGGGCAAGGTTAGCCTTCTTGTCCTTCGTTTGGAGGGTTGTGTAGGAAAGTACCCTCTTTCTTGGCATGGTTACCCCCATTTTCTCAATAACACAAAAGTGTATGGGGAACATTCGGAATAGGAAATGTTAACCTGTTCCACTGGTTGGTAGTCCACCAACTTGGTGGTCTACTTGTTGAGATGCAATGTGGTACTAGTCACCGGGTGCTCAATGAAAAGTCGGGGGTTTTCCCTTACTGACTAGGTGGTCTCACGCACATAATTGTGTCATGCTTCATCATATGACCACCTAGCCCTACCCACGTAGGATGATACCACCTGGGAGGACTCAACCTCAAAGTTAAAAGAACTCTGAGGGAGTGCTGAGATTAATCATTCTGGATAGAGCAGGGATCCAGTTGAAAGGGAATATAAGTTAAAATTTACTTCACAAATCACCTGTCTCGTCTAAACCTTTAATTGCGGTTTTTATTTGTAAGATTAAAAACTAATTATGATAATCTTGAATATAAGTTGCCTCTTGTAGTCACAATCTGTTATAGGGATACAAGTCTGAATTATGGAGGAAGGCAGGAGGAAGGAGTAATAGAAGAACCAGTACATTGCTCAATAAGGCACTCATAGCCTACTTATAAACTGGATACCAATGTCTAATAAATCGACAGGAAAACACATAACTAAACAATTAAAATAAAATAACATGACACTAGTTGCCTGTTTGAGCGAGGAAACCTACCAAACCTGTGCATTTTTTAAAACTAGACACCTAGGGGAATCTAAGATGGGGTGACTTGTGAGGCTGTCCCCAGGTTCTGTTACCCAGAAATCTTTGCAAACCTCAAAATTTGGCTAAAAAACACCTTTTCCTCAAATTTCGGTGACAGAAAGTCCTGGAATCTGAGAGGAGCCACAAATTTCCTTCCACCCAACGTTCCCACAAGTCTCCCGATAAAAATGATACCGCGTAAGGCACCAACCGTTTTACAGTCCATTCATACATCTTTTATACATGACATCCACAAGACGATTCACGCCGCCAGCCACAGGCCCAGCACATTACAACACTCGCCATGACAGACAGTGCCACTCAAGGGCCCATCACTTACATACGCCCACATGCCTGATACAGCAATCACACTAGCTGATGGAGTGTGTGGACTGACGTTTGGCTGGCATAGCCAGCCAAGCGCCACTCCACACCGCCAGCCAAGTGCCACTCCACGCACACCGCCAGCCAAGCACCACCCCATGCACACCGCCAGCCAAGCGCCAACCCCACGCACACCACCATCACTTTTTTTTAGTTTATAAACAACAAAGAAACTACTAACTAATTATAACACAAGTACAAAACTACAAACACAAAAGTTTTAACTGAAAACATGACAGAAATGTGAAACTTCAGCAACCTGACCCCAAACAGTCACAGGGGAAGTACTCTCATCATGGATGGTAGATAGCATGTAGACATCCCTCCTGTCTGAAAATTTCAGAGCTAGCACCTCATTATCCCGCAAGGCACTGCACTGTCCCCTCTCAAGTATTTTACAGACAAGCTCCCTTGGATAGCCTTTCTGGTTAGAACGGATTGTGCCACAAGCAACAGTGTCCACTCTAAACAACTCCTTGAACAACTGCACTCCAGTGTAGGAATTATCTACGTACAAATGGTGACCTTTGTTAACTAGTTGTCTACCAAGTTCCCACACAATTTTCTTGCTAACTCCAAAAGTGGGAGGACAACCAGGGGGGTCAATACTGGACTCCCTACCAGTGTAGACCCGGAAATTATGCACATATCCAGTACTACTTTCCTACAGAATATACAATTTAATTCCATACCGTGCCCTGTTACTAGGAATGTACTGCTTAAAAAACGAAACGCCCCTTGAACAAGACCAAAGACTCGTCCACACTTATCGTTTTCCCTGGAACATAGACCTCTGAAAACCGATCTACAAAATGATCAAGGACAGGCCTAATCTTAAATAAGACGGTCACAATCAGGGTGATCTCGTGGCAAGGCTAAAGCATTGTCTATAAAATGCAGCATAGGAAGTAGAAGCAAATAGCGATTATGAGTCATAGTTCAGGAAATATAGCTGTTGCCATCAAGGGACTAGTAGACCAATAAGAAGCCAGTGACGGCTTCCTTATCAACCCCAGCAAAGAAGTCAAACCTAAGAACTTTTTCATCTCTTCCAGATATGTGGGAACCCACTGAGTAGCTCTAGACTGAGGCCTAAGTCTGGCAGCGTTGTCCCTCAAATATTGGTCTGCATACATATTAGTCTGCTCAACAATCTCTATCAAAAATACATCGACCATAAACAAGTGAAAGAAATTGACAGGCAAAACAATTCCGTATTGACTCTACACCTTGGGAGACCAGGAAATGCAGGTAACTGTGGCTGCTCTATGTTTGGGGCAATCCAGGTGTCAGGTCTTCTAATGGGAAACCCTTCAGCCCCAGGTTGCTGCACTCTTGGCACATCGATGTCCTCCTCTAAAACAGGCCCTTCATCTGCACTGTGAGTGGCTTCCTCATCAGAAGAATCCTCTCGGACAGAAAACTCACTATCAGAATCTCTCCTCCTCTGTTTCAGAAGCAGAGTCAGTCTCATAATCATGGTTAGAAGACGACTCAAAAAGCATGCCAACAACCTGCTGAGCGGTCACTCTGCGGCTAGCCATGATCCTTTCTAACAGCAAATGGATTGCCAACAACAACCAGCACTAAAATAAGTAATAAACAAAGTGTAGCTTTATCACAAAGAGTTATGTACTAAAAACCTATAACACTCTTTTGCCAGGAAAAAACTACTCACCAGCAACCACTCTGCACAGACACAGCAATCACCAATGATATCCCACTAAAAAGAAAAAAGAAAAAAGCAAATTAGACATATGACAACACAAATATCATTGTGCTCAAATCTAAGGACAATCTCACACACAATCCTGCATTTAGTACACCACCTACAAACATGCCATTCATGCATGTCAACAATACTCCTTTGGAATAAATTGCTTTTACTTACCTAAAACATGCAACTATGCAAACGGCAGGACAACTACTGCCAAAACCGCAAGGATCCACAGCAAAGGAAATAAAAGCTTTGAACTAGAACAAAAAGAAGAAATAAACTGTTATAATCACAAATACAAATACTTCGCCAGTTGACAAACACCCCGCCACCAAGAATTTAGAAATTGTCCCTGGTGCCTAAGTGGCCTAAAAAAAAATAGGCCGATCTGCCGCCAAGGCGAGCAGAAATGGCCATCAGTAATGTGCCAAAGCCCGCCCCCCAACACACACATACACACACAAGATCCCTGGGGCCTAAGTGGATTCTGCCCTCAATGGGGGCAGAAGGGCCTAAGAAAAGTAGGCCAATCTTCCCCCAAGGGGGGCAGAAATGGCCAACAGCTCTGTGCCCCCGTTAGGAGGTGACCTTTGTGAAAGGGGGCGCCCCCAGCACAAAAAAGGGCAAAAAAAAAAAATCCCTGTTGTATTGGTGGTTTCTGCCCTCCTTGGGGGCAGATGGGCCCAAAAGAAATAGGCCCATCTGCCCCAAAGGGGGGCAGAAATGGGCAACACTAATTTCCCCCCTTTGGGGGGGCGACCCTTGCCCTAGGGGTGCCCCCAAGACACAAAACACACACACACAATCCCTGAGACCTAGTAGGTTTTGACCCCACCGGGGGCAAGATTGGCCAAAAAACATGGCCGGGGGGGCGAAAACTATTTAAAAAATTGCCCCCGGGGCAGCGTGCCTTATTTTAAGGGTCGCTGCCCAAAAACATAATGAAAATAAAAATCCCTGGTTCCTAGTGGGTTTCCACCCCCCCTCCCCGGGGGCAGATTGGCTGAAAAAATGGCCGATCTGCCCCCCCGGGGGGGGGAGCTGAGACAGGATTTATTATTGCCCCAAGGAGTTGCTCCCCAAAATAAAATTCTGAGGAAATCCCTGGTGCCTAGTGGGAATTCCTGCTCCACAATCGCGGGCAAGCAGGAATCCATTGAAAACAAGCACAGGGGGAAAGGAAAAACTCTTTCCTTTTCCCCTGTGTCTGTTTTCCCCCCCAAAACCAACCCCCAAAAAGAGAAGGACTCACCTAAAATGGGTCCTTTCTCTAGACGCGCTGGAAGCAAATGGCTTCCAGTGCGTTATCGGCAGCTTCTGATGGCGCTGTGAGCACGCTGACATCATTAGATTGCCAAGGGGGGTCAGGGGTGGAAGAGGAAGCGATTCCCCTTCCATCCCCGACTGGGGAGTCTGGAAGGGAGGCCCACAGGGGGAGTGCTGGCGAAACCAGCTCGCCCCAGGCACCCTGGGGGTTAAGATCACTTTCTAATTGCAACACCAAGAATGTTATTTACATGATTAAATGCCCATGCCAGCTTAGGTATATTGGCATGACAACAAGAAGGGTTGGCAGACGTATCTGTGAACACAGCAGTACATTCCTATGTTAACGGGACGCAACCAGACTCACTGACCCTATGTCAGGAACAACCACTCCCCTGATGAGATAGAATGGGTTGTTATAGATAAGGTGAATGAATCCACCACAAACATGAAACAAAGACTGTTACGTTATGAACAGAGATGGATATAGAGATTACGTACTGACACAAATGGACTCAAGGATGGCATTCAGTGACTATCACTGTACAATTAAGAGACGTGAATAAGCCTTTCTTCCTTTTCTGCTTCAGTCCCTTCCTTCTTTCTCACCCTTTTCTTTCTTTCCTCCTTTCTTCTTCTTTCTTTTTCTTTTCCTTCTTCCCCTCTTTTTCCCTCCTCCCCCATTTTCTCTTTCCCCTTCTCCCTTTCTCTCTTCTCCATCCCCTACTCTTGCCTCCTTGTCCTTTCTCTTTTTCATTCTTTCCACTTTCTTCTTTCTCTTTGTTCTGTTTCTCTCCACCACCCCTAACCTCCCTTTCTCTCCCCCTGCCCCCCGTCTTTCCCATTTCTTTTCCTTCACTCTCTCTCCCCCCACCCTGCTCCTTTTGTCATTTCTCCGTGACTTCCCGGCCGATCTCTGGGACTCCAAAGCTCATGGGACTACAACTCCCATGAGTTCGGGCCCTACGGAGATGCGTTTAGGCCTGCCCACCTGACGCGCTAGTTACGCTGTCAGCAGTCCGGGCGTCCCCTGACCACCATAGCTGACAACACAGTATTTAGCCACCTCCTGACCTGGCCCATATGAGCAAGCAGCTGGGACGGGGGTACCCTTAGGTGACACAGCAAGTTGCTCCCTTTGGAGTAGTGAGTAGATCTTCTCTTTTCTTCCTCTGTGGGGACTACCTCGTAGATTTTGATTTGATTTGGCATCTCCCCACTCTAAGATATGCACGCTGGGTTTTCACAGATAAGATCGTCGTGTGGTTTTATGTGCTGTTTTGTTCTCTGATGTGTTTAATTGACCCTAGACACTATAAAAATTAGGGGCTTTTCTTATGTTCATATGTGTGAAACCTTCAATGGTCAATATAGGTATTGGCTAAAAAACTGGTCTTTTTAGTTTTTGTTGTTATTTTTAGTTTTTGTTGTTGTTTCGGTGCGTCCTGTCCTGTTTTGCATAAACATCGGCCCAAACGGGCGACTAGTGTCATGTTATTTTATTTTAATTGTTTAGTTATGTGTGTTCCTGTCGATTTATTAGACATTGGTATCCAGTTTATAACTAGGCTACGAGCACCTTATTGAGCAATGTACCGATTCTTCTTTTACTCCTTCCTCTTGCTTTCCTCAATACTTTGGTCTTGAATCCCTAGAACAGATTCTGACTACAAGGGGCAACTTTTCCCCCCATATCCCAGACCTGAGCAATTGGCCTCTTCTCCGAGGGTAAGAGTTTCTGCCCCTAGCAAGTTATTTTAGAACTTTAATAAGAACCATTTACAGCACATTTAATAGCTTCTGCATGGCTGTTTGTGTGTCCCACAGCATGGTTTTTCACACTTGTGTGCAGTGTCTTGCAGTAGTTTTGTACATGCACCTTGTACACCCTGTGTTCTTTGACTTATGCATTTGATTATAGTTCTTCCTTTTAGGCTTTCAATGAAACAGGTACGCCCAGTGTGCATGCCAACGTGTGTGCTCACTCTTTAGCTTAGCAGGCCACCCCCATATACAAAAGGGATCCTAGGCCCTGATGAATGCCCCAGACCAGTTTGGCTATAGATGAGGGCAGAAACATGTTGGCCACTTAAGTCCTGACGACACCGTGAGTCATTATGTTCAAGATTGTCATAATTCATTTTTAATCTTACAAACAAACACAGCAATTGAAGGTTTAGAGTAGACAGGTGATTTGTGAAGTAAATTTTAACTTCTATGCCCTTTCAACTGGATCCCTGCTCTATCCAGAATGATTAATCTCAGCACTCTCTCAGAGTTCTTTTAACTTTGAGGTTGAGTCCGACCAGGGGGTATCATCCTACTTGGGTGGGGCTAGGTGGTCATATGATGAAGCATGACACAATTATGTGTGTGAGGCCACTTAATCCCTAAGGGAAACCCCCCCTGCCTGACTTTTAATTCAGCATCCGGTGACTACAACCACATTGCATCTCAACAAGTAAACCACCAAGTTGATGGACTACCAACCAGTGGAACAGGTTAACATTTCCTGTTCCGAATGTCCCCCATACACTTGTGTGTTATTGAGAAAATGGGGGTAACCATGCCAAGAAAGAGGGTACTTTCCTACACAACCTGTATGGGGATAATACGCTCCCGGAACTCTCTTTTGTGTGTAACATTACCCCCATTTTCTGCCTGTTGTCAGTGTGTTTGACTGTGTTCACTGGGATCCTGCTAAACAGGACCCCAGTGGTTATGCTCTCTCCCTTCTAACTTGGTAACTTGTACCATTTTCTCCCCACATTTGACAAAATGGTGCCCCCATGTAAGTCCCTAGTATACGGTACACAGGTACCCAGGGCACTGGGTTAGCAGGGCATCCCCATGGGCTGCAGCATGTATTATGCCACCCATGGTGTGCCCATGCAAAGTGTTCTGTAGGCCTGCCATTGCAGCCTGTGTGAAAGGGTGCATGTTACCAAGATAGAAGGGTGAGAGTATAATCACTGGGGTCCTGGTTAGGAGGATCCCAGTGAACACAGTCAAACACACTGACAACAGGAAGAAAATGGGGTTAACCATGCCAATGAAGTGGGTACTGTCCTACACATGCAATATCCACTGTGCATCTCTTAATGAAGGAGTGCGCCTTATATTGTTTTTTATAGGAACATAGGGCCTAATTACGACCTTGGGGGATGGGATACTACGTCACAAACACAATGGATATCCCGCCCGCCATTTTACAAGTTCTATGGAATATAATGGAACTTGTAATAGGGCTGACGGGATATCTGTCACATTTGTGACGGAGTATCACATCCGCAAAGGTCGTAATGAGACCCATAGTCCCAGTTAATTCCAAGTAAGGAGCTTAAACGTTCCTGCGGCACACACTGTGAATTAACCCCTCTTTGACAAATCCTAACATCCGACCTGTGACATAACGGCAAGGCCCCAACAGAAAACCCTAACAGGAACCGAGTCCAACATAACCTTTCCCATCCCCCTCCCACACATGTAAGTACTAACCAACAATGCCTGCATCGCTACCCCAACCTATAAAGAAAAGTCTCAACAGAATAAAGGCATTATTGAGTCACTCAGCAGCACATGCCTCCAAATTTATCAGAACGGTTTATGAACAAATACGGTTTATGAGCCAATTCTTTCTTAGTAGAGAAAATAACCACCGTAGTTTATCAGCAACATAAAAATAGCCCCAAATCGGCATCCACTGTGTATGCTGGGGAAAAATGCTTTTCGCCAGCATACACGGTGGTTGTTTTCTCTACTAAGTATTTAATACCATGAGCAAGCCTTGAGGAAGTCCTGTAATGGGACGAAATACATGTCAGCTGAAATCTTCAATAATTGAGCTGAAATCTTTAATAATTGGTTAAAACCATTAAAAAATAAGAAATGGGCCCATATGGCTGAAATCATGTATGAAGAAATAGGCCGGGAAGACTAATGAAAATTCAATTATCATGATATGTAAATAACAATAGTACCAAAAATGTGTTCTTTGAAAAATAGTGGTACTGAATACAGTCATATGAAGTTGTGAAGACAATGACTAAGAACATTTGTAAACAATGTTTTATGCAATTTTGATGTCGTAAAAGGAAAAGTGATTCACACCCGGATGTCCAAAGATTTGTTGTGATTATTTATGTCATTTTGAAGTTTACTTATGTAATAGAAATATACATATGGATATATACGAACCAAGTTAACAATTGGATACATAGAAATTTTTATGCGTGTGCTACACTATTATATTGTTTTACTATAGTAAGTCCTCCCTACTTTACTCCAAAAATTACAACCCCTCTCTCACCTAAACACAAGCTAATTGTACATCAAACTGAGAAGCTGCATGCCTATTCACAAGCGCAACTCCCTTACCTGTGTAGTATAAAGAACACACCAAAAGAAGGACTGAGGAAGGGACAGTAGTGAATACATGAAGCATGTAAACCCAGCATTCCAAGCTTATCACGGGAAATCAATGTACACCATCACCTCACTGCATTCTCCGCTTGGGGTCAACTATTCTTACAGCAACCCCTCTGCAATGATCTAAGACATTTGGGTAGCCAGCCCTCCCACGTTCAGACAGAAAGGAGAGAAGAAATCAATATTGGGCTAAAAAGGAGGAACAGACCACACAACATCGTCTTAAGGGGTAAAAGGCCGCTTTAATACAACAGGTCCGGTATAACAATAACCTTGGCAATAAGCCTCACAAAACTATGACCTCACTACACAAAGTTTCCTCCTAGCCCCTCCCCCACCCTCTAAAATTGCCCCTTCCCAGTAACCTTTAATCAAACCCTTCCCCATCTGTCTTACTGCCCCCCTTTTGTATTTCCCTTGCCTTTCATCCCTTGTGACCCTTGCTACAACCTCCCTGACCTCAAACTTTCCGCATCATCCCGTTCCCCCCACGGCTTTATGTGCAAATCCCCCCGCAACGCAGGAAAACTGCCCAGTGTTTTCCTGCCCCCACCCCACAGCCCCCTCACACACTAAGGATCCCACAACCTTTCCCCCAACAAATCCGCAATGAGCATCCTCAATTCCAGTAAATACAGCTCATTCCCCATGAAGGACAAATGCACCCCATCCTGCCGAAACAATCCACCCTCTGAAACCGCCAAATTCTCATGCCGCAAAGTTGAAAACCCTTTTTCCTGACAAAAAATTCTCATTTCCCTATTTACCTTCCTCCTCTGCCTTTCTATACCTGATATCGAATACGCCCCTCTCCAAATCCTACGAGGTACCAAACAAGTCCACACAATATGCGTGCCAGCCCAACGTTCCTTTATCCTCAACAAATCCATCTTCATTGTCTTTAACAAACCAATACCTGATAAGGAAACCAAGTCATTCTCCCCAAGATGAATCACTAAAAGATCCGGACAAACCCCCCTCTCCATCCTTCGGGACATAACTGATAAGAGCTCACCCCACCTCATGCCATTCTTACCGACCCAACTAACTTTAATTCTCGTCCCATCTAACCCCAACTGCTTCCCAAAATGCCTGGACGCCGCTTGCTTTTCTGCCCAACGCACAAAGGAGTGCCAAACAATCCAAACGTTACAGAATCCCTCAGGGCCACCGACGCAATCTACGAGAGAACAACGAAAAAATACATAAAATACTTACTACTCAATACGCCACATAACAAGTGACAGCGAAAAAGAAGGAAAAACAGCAAAGACAGAAAAGCCTGAAAAGAAATACAAAGGAACCCAACCCACTGACCCCCAAGACAGATCCTGTCCCACCCACCCACATCCGCTCCGCAGCTGATGTCAAAGCATTATTGAAATTGACGGACATAACGCTTAAAACATTGAGATTTCCACCTCCCCAATCCCATTATTGCAACATCAGATTTACCTCCAGCCCCTGCTTCCGTGGCCACTCCAATTCGAAAGGAATGTGTCCCATAACAATGATAGTCCATACCCAACCAACCCAAAGCCCATCCCAAAACCACAAGCAGTTGATGAGCCGTCAATAATGAACCATCCTCATGCATGAATACAAACCTTGATGCCTCTGGTAACCCTCCTACGAAGGATACCCACAGCCCGACCGGGCAGGTGGACAACCCAGTACCCTTCAAAAATACTTCTTGACCCTTCCCCAAACGATCATTTTTTTATGCCCTCAACCAAACCACCACAGCCCCGCTCCTTACCTGCACATCCGACCGCAAAATCCCCTCCTGTCCCTTGACACCTAAAAGCTCCATGAAAAAGCCAAGACATACAGAGTGACAACAATTTACATTCCCAAGGAGAAAAACAAACCTCACCCAGAAGATCGTGTAATAATCCTGACGTAATAGGTCTACGACGATTCTTTCTCGCCCCACCCTCCCGAGCCCAACCCGCAATCAAACGTCTGCAAAGCTCGCCCTCCACTGGGTCATATCCCCAAAAATACTTACAGAAAAAGGATATCCCTGACAACTTACCTGAAATAGTCACAGCCGATAATCCCAGCTCTATTTGTTGCATAATAAATTGAACCGCATCTTCCCTCCGCCAGTCACAAACTTCCACACCCCCTTCCCGTCTAACAGCACCTGACCTTAAAAACTCCAACCAGGCCTGCTCATAACTCTTCCGAGTGGACGGGGCTACTGATTGTTGACAAAAGTGTCTGTCTAAACGAGCTTTCACGAGCAGGTCATATCATAGGAGTACCCACAAGCATCAATTCCGACGCTAGGCATCATCATCGGGCTAACTCCTCGTCAGACCGGCACTGCAATGTCCGACGGGCCACCACACAAATGGTGGTGGCTCTTTGACCGAAGATGGTATTACTGATCAGATGGAATCAGCAAGGTGTGATAACGCAAGACGGAAAAGGAGAGTAAGAGGTGTATTAAAATTGGCTCTGAACACCAAATGTCTTTAATTAATTACTCTATATAAGGGTCAGGCCAAGATTAAAAATGAATAAAGGAGTTCGAAGGGGGATAATGTACCCTATACTCCTAAAAAAAGGGAAAGGAGGAGATATACTCAATC
The DNA here is from genome assembly GCF_031143425.1 of Pleurodeles waltl. Lineage (NCBI taxonomy): Eukaryota > Metazoa > Chordata > Amphibia > Caudata > Salamandridae > Pleurodeles > Pleurodeles waltl. The sequence goes on along the minus strand of NC_090444.1, from coordinate 607,460,856 downwards.
CTAGCACTGAAAGATCGACATGTTTCGCGCCTGGACGGTCTAGAATAGATCCAACGGTGCTTCTTCAGGACCATAAAGTTTAACTTCTCCTAAAAAAACACAAAAATAAGTGCTGGAGGGTCACTTACAGTATATGGACCTATTTGTCACAGTCAGTCACCTAATAGGTCGCCCTGTAAAAGGACAAAACAGACATAAAAAGGTAAAGTATACATAAGTATCTGCAGATGAACATATAAACCATCATCAGCATGGTGGACATCATGACTCGGAGACAATAGTCAGGCACACTCGACGTGACATAAAAAGGCTTACCATCCCATGTAGAGATAAGGCATCATGAGGACGCTTAAACCTCAGACCAGAAAAGAAAGCACTACATCAAAAATAAGAATTGGTAATAGAGTGTATAGTCAAACAGAAATAATAATCATAAATGTAGTGTAACATATATATCCAGTCACTCCATCTAGTTATCTGCACATTCATTCCTTTGCTAGAAGCTCAAATATCTGTCAGGGTTCAGTACATCTTTGGATTCAGAGCTGAAAGCCCTAACGAACAGGTGCTCAATCAGTATAGTACTAAACAGGTCACAAAAACCGTCGACAGAATGCCCATCTACAGTTAATTCTGTCTCTGTCCAGCAGAAAATAATGCAAAAAACGAGGCACGTATTAATGAGGACCTTCAAATAACCTCAAAAATAGAATGCTAGAAAGTTTCTAGCGTGCACTTATTAGCTGTTCCTGGTCGCATAGGTATGAGCACAAAGAAGCACTTAGTTCAGCACGTCTACCGGGATCGTTTTCGATGCTCAATCAATAAAACCATTAATCACACATAATAGCGTGGTAAATCTCTGAATACGGCAAGTAAGCGTGACCTACTTGTAAGTTGTCTCCGATTCATTGTGCACCTAACCTGGGGCACGTCCCCGAAAACAGAGGTACGGTGTCCCAAAGGGTTTAAAAAGGAATCGGGCAATTAGCCCGAAGAGTGGACCGGGAATGTCTACGTGAATAGACACTGAAAAGGGACTAAAAAACAAGGGGAGATGGTGGTGTCTAAATATGGCGGCCGCCATCTTGGAATGGATCAAACTGAGCTCACAATTGCTCAGTCAATAGCACTAAAAAGGAACTAAGGAAAAATCATGTGCCTATTGAGGGGTAGATAAGCAGGAAACGGAAGGGTTGTATATAATAAGAAAACTCATTGATTATTACTCCAAACTCAATCGTACTAAAAAAGGACTCTAATAAGACGAACTTTTGTCTGTACCAGAATTAATACCGCTCTGGGAGGGATCTATATCATGAGAAAAAAGGGTGGTTAGATATAGAAAAACATCTTAAACAAATAATACTAAACGATAAATTGTGAAGTTCTATCTGTCTGATGACGAGACGTCCCTGAACAATCTCATGGATGACAGACAGAATGTCTCCATGAGTAGAGAGACCAGCCCAGAAAGTTGATACCCCGAGCAATATATCTAAAAATTGCTCAGGAAACATGGCTGGTCAGCTACGGTGATAGGGTCCACCATGGGATCTCGTCATTAAGGCCTTCGCTAGATGTTTTAAGTTTAAAAATCCAACGTTGTTCAGTCCTAAACAAATATTTAGGGTCCCTGTCATTATATTTGGGCACTTGTAAGACAATCCACCATAGGTCATTGGGACCATGGTTAGCTTCCAAAAAGTGCGCACTCAATTCCGTTGTGATTCGGGAACATCTAATATTGCTACCGTGTTCGTTAATTCTTTGTTTGACAGGTCTTGTTGTCATGCCCACATATTGTAAGTTACAGGGGCAAGTTATCAAATAGATACAATGTCGGGTGTTACAATTCGTGTGTTTGATCAACCGCCAGGGACCTACATATTTCAGATCAAGTGTGTCTACCCTTTTGGTTAAAGGACAGACATTACAGGAGCCACAAGGATAGTGTCCAGAGACAGGGGGTAAATTCCATAAGGTGGACTGGTCATGTGAGTCACCTTGTTCGCGTGGTCGTGTGTGAATCACTAAATCTCTGATGTTCGGAGATCTTTTGAAAGCAAACAAGGGTCTGTTGATATGGACCCCTCCACTAAGTAAAATATCCCACCTTTTGTTGATGAGTTTTTTAACGGTATTTGACATGGGAGTGTTGGTGGATACACACGTCAACCGTGTTTGGTCATTCCGTGTAGTAGATGCCAGTAGAGCTTCACGATGATTGTTGCGAGCTCTTTTGTAAGTCGGGTTAATGATCCTGGTGGGGTAATGTCGGTGCTGTAATTTGTTTTTCAATTCACGTGCCTGTGCTTCAAATGATTCTACCGTGGAACAATTACGACGCAGTCTTAAAAACTGGCCGAATGGCAGATTATCACATAGAGCTTTAGGATGGTGACTCTCATATAGGAGCAAACTGTTCCGGTCAGTAATTTTATTATAGGTGTCAGTAACCAGTTTGCCGTCCACAATTTGGATCCTTAAGTCTAAGAAAGGTACTTGTGTCCTAGAAACATGCGCTGTGAATCTTAAAAAGGGATCCAAGGTATTGATCCAGTTGGTAAATAGGTCAACTGTCTGTAGGGGTCCTTGCCAAATGATAAGAATATCATCTATATATCGACGCCATAACTTTATGTTGTCGAAAAAAGGATTGGATGATGGTAGAATGAAAAGTTTTTCAAACTGGTACATGTACAGGGAGTGCAGAATTATTAGGCAAATGAGTATTTTGACTACATCATCCTCTTTATGCATGTTGTCTTACTCCAAGCTGTATAGGCTCGAAAGCCTACTACCAATTAAGCATATTAGGTGATGTGCATCTCTGTAATGAGAAGGGGTGTGGTCTAATGACATCAACACCCTATATCAGGTGTGCATAATTATTAGGCAACTTCCTTTCCTTTGGCAAAATGGGTCAAAAGAAGGACTTGACAGGCTCAGAAAAGTCCAAAATAGTGAGATATCTTGCAGAGGGATGCAGCACTCTTAAAATTGCAAAGCTTCTGAAGCGTGATCATCGAACAATCAAGCGTTTCATTCAAAATAGTCAACAGGGTCGCAAGAAGCGTGTGGAAAAACCAAGGCGCAAAATAACTGCCCATGAACTGAGAAAAGTCAAGCGTGCAGCTGCCACGATGCCACTTGCCACCAGTTTGGCCATATTTCAGAGCTGCAACATCACTGGAGTGCCCAAAAGCACAAGGTGTGCAATACTCAGAGACATGGCCAAGGTAAGAAAGGCTGAAAGACGACCACCACTGAACAAGACACACAAGCTGAAACGTCAAGACTGGGCCAAGAAATATCTCAAGACTGATTTTTCTAAGGTTTTATGGACTGATGAAATGAGAGTGAGTCTTGATGGGCCAGATGGATGGGCCCGTGGCTGGATTGGTAAAGGGCAGAGAGCTCCAGTCCGACTCAGACGACAGCAAGGTGGAGGTGGAGTACTGGTTTGGGCTGGTATCATGAAAGATGAGCTTGTGGGGCCTTTTCGGGTTGAGGATGGAGTCAAGCTCAACTCCCAGTCCTACTGCCAGTTCCTGGAAGACACCTTCTTCAAGCAGTGGTACAGGAAGAAGTCTGCATCCTTCAAGAAAAACATGATTTTCATGCAGGACAATGCTCCATCACACGCGTCCAAGTACTCCACAGCGTGGCTGGCAAGAAAGGGTATAAAAGAAGGAAATCTAATGACATGGCCTCCTTGTTCACCTGATCTGAACCCCATTGAGAACCTGTGGTCCATCATCAAATGTGAGATTTACAAGGAGGGAAAACAGTACACCTCTCTGAACAGTGTCTGGGAGGCTGTGGTTGCTGCTGCACGCAATGTTGATGGTGAACAGATCAAAACACTGACAGAATCCATGGATGGCAGGCTTTTGAGTGTCCTTGCAAAGAAAGGTGGCTATATTGGTCACTGATTTGTTTTTGTTTTGTTTTTGAATGTCAGAAATGTATATTTGTGAATGTTGAGATGTTATATTGGTTTCACTGGTAATAATAAATAATTGAAATGGGTATATATTTTTTTTTGTTAAGTTGCCTAATAATTATGCACAGTGATAGTCACCTGCACACACAGATATCCCCCTAACATAGCTAAAACTAAAAACAAACTAAAAACTACTTCCAAAAATATTCAGCTTTGATATTAATGAGTTTTTTGGGTTCATTGAGAACATGGTTGTTGTTCAATAATAAAATTAATCCTCAAAAATACAACTTGCCTAATAATTCTGCACTCCCTGTATAAGCATGCCAGGCTAGGAGCAAAGGTGCTACCCATCGAGGTTCCTCTTATCTGGTGATACAATGAATCTTCAAATTGAAAGAAATTTTGTGTCATTGCTAGGTCAGCACAATGCATTATGAAATGTACCGGAGTCGAGGAAGTCCATGACTGCTGGAGAAGGGCGAACTCAACGACCTGAAGAGTAGCTGCCTGGGGAATATTCGTGTATAAAGATTCTACATCTAGAGTGATCAAAACTTCAACATGCATTGAAGAGTTGATGACCTTGATGAGGTTGAGGACATCTTTGGTGTCCCTAAGGTAGGTACTTGAACTTTTCACTAGTGGCTGAAGAAATGAATCACAAAAGGTTGATAGTGGTTCCAGAATGGAGCCAATGCCCGACACTATGGGACGCCCAGGAGGAGGTAAGGTACCCTTGTGGATTTTAGGAAGGCAGTAAAAATACATAGTCCGGGGATGGTTAGTTACCAGAAATTCGGCCTCCTTTGAAGTAATCCATAAATTAGTTTTGGCCTCATTGACCATACATTGAATCTGGGACTGTAACCTGTCTGTCCAATATGCCCAGGATCTTCCTGCAGGATTTGGCCTTCAGGAAGGACTGGGCGCAGGTTGCATGGAAATGCACCCGTGACTGGTTAGTATTGATTATCAACACCTCGAAACGACTAGCTGAGTCGATCACTATTCAGATCAACTGTGTAGAAAGCTCAATCAAAACCACAGTGACTTTAGCAGCATTTAAGAGCCGTCTATCGGAAATTAATGCGGAACTCAGTGAAACCAAAGATTTCCTTACACAACAGAAAATCTCCAAACTACAAAAAGACATTGGCAAGTTTGAACGGGAGAAGGTGTATCCGTACATCAAGGATGATTTTGAAACAGATACTCAGTCTCGATCATCAGACGAGTCCTCAGTTTCTAACAAACAAAAAACAGGTAATTACAGCAGTAGCTCCTCCTCTGATGGATGGAGCACTGATGAAAGCATGTCTCAACCTTTTTACAATTTTCCTCAATATCCTCATAACCAACCACTCTTCTGGCAACCCCCTTATCCATTCTTTCAGCCCCGCCCTATGCCACCATACGGACCTTTTTTAGGCCGCGGCCCGGGCAGGGGAAGAGGCAGAAGGAGAGGAAGAGGCAGAAGAGTACATTGGGGACGAGAAGAACCACAGATGATCACCAGGAGCCAGAACAAGATCGCTCCCCCAAGGACTTAGTGGTGAATCTGTCTCACAGACAATTGTCGGAACACGAATCAAGGGTTCTGAATAGAGGCCTAGGCTTTATCCCTACGCCTCAGGAAGATTCCTTCCGCCTTAATTGTGAGTTGTCCCAATTTTTTAGAAAAGTCCGCCTACACTTTTTCTTTAAAGACCGACCTGAACCTCTTACTGTCAACGACACAGGTTTAAAGAAACCTTCTACCTTTATGCCTCCAGTCCATTCTCTTCCATGTGAAGTTCTGGCTTTTGAAAAGGCCGTCCTATCAGACCTTGACCAGGTGATTCCTAAGCGACCTTTCATCAATTTACCTGGCCCTGAACGCGACGCACTTAAGACACTGTCGAGAGACCAATCGATAGTGATTAAGCCAGCTGACAAGGGAGGAGCCATTGTGATTATGGATACAACTGATTATAAACAGGAATGTCTCCGTCTGTTGAGTGACACCACTTATTATGCACCCCTGAGACGGGATCCAACAGACAGGTTACAGTCCCAGATTCAATGTATGGTCAATGAGGCCAAAACTAATTTATGGATTACTTCAAAGGAGGCCGAATTTCTGGTAACTAACCATCCCCGGACTCCGTATTTTTACTGCCTTCCTAAAATCCACAAGGGTACCTTGCCTCCTCCCGGGCGTCCCATAGTGTCGGGCATTGGCTCCATTCTGGAACCACTATCAACCTTTTGTGATTCATTTCTTCAGCCACTAGTGAAAAGTTCAAGTACCTACCTTAGGGACACCAAAGATGTCCTCAACCTCATCGAGGTCATCAACTCTTCAATGCAGGTTGAAGTTTTGATCACTCTAGATGTAGAATCTTTATACACGAATATTCCCCAGGCAGCTACTCTTCAGGTCGTTGAGTCCGCCCTTCTCCAGCAGTCATGGACTTCCTCGACTCCGGTACATTTCATAATGCATTGTGCTGACCTAGCAATGACACAAAATTTCTTTCAATTTGAAGATTCATTGTATCACCAGATAAGAGGAACCTCGATGGGTAGCACCTTTGCTCCTAGCCTGGCATGCTTATACATGTACCAGTTTGAAAAACTTTTCATTCTACCATCATCCAATCCTTTTTTCGACAACATAAAGTTATGGCGTCGATATATAGATGATATTCTTATCATTTGGCAAGGACCCCTACAGACAGTTGACCTATTTACCAACTGGATCAATACCTTGGATCCCTTTTTAAGATTCACAGCGCATGTTTCTAGGACACAAGTACCTTTCTTAGACTTAAGGATCCAAATTGTGGACGGCAAACTGGTTACTGACACCTATAATAAAATTACTGACCGGAACAGTTTGCTCCTATATGAGAGTCACCATCCTAAAGCTCTATGTGATAATCTGCCATTCGGCCAATTTTTAAGACTGCGTAGTAATTGTTCCACGGTAGAATCATTTGAAGCACAGGCACGTGAATTGAAAAACAAATTACAGCACCGACATTACCCCACCAGGATCATTAACCCGGCTTACAAAAGAGCTCGCAACAATCATCGTGAAGCTCTACTGGCATCTACTACACGGAATGACCAAACACGGTTGACGTGTGTATCCACCTACACTCCCATGTCAAATACCGTTAAAAAACTCATCAACAAAAGGTGGGATATTCTACTTAGTGGAGGGGTCCATATCAACAGACCCTTGTTTGCTTTCAAAAGATCTCCGAACATCAGAGATTTAGTGATTCACACACGACCACGCGAACAAGGTGACTCACATGACCAGTCCACCTTATGGAATTTACCCCCTGTCTCTGGACACTATCCTTGTGGCTCCTGTAATGTCTGTCCTTTAACCAAAAGGGTAGACACACTTGATCTGAAATATGTAGGTCCCTGGCGGTTGATCAAACACACGAATTGTAACACCCGACATTGTATCTATTTGATAACTTGCCCCTGTAATTTACAATATGTGGGCATGACAACAAGACCTGTCAAACAAAGAATTAACGAACACGGTAGCAATATTAGATGTTCCCGAATCACAACGAAATTGAGTGCACACTTTTTGGAAGCTAACCATGGTCCCAATGACCTATGGTGGATTGTCTTACAAGTGCCCAAATATAATGACAGGGACCCTAAATATTTGTTTAGGACTGAACAACGTTGGATTTTTAAACTTAAAACATCTAGCGAAGGCCTTAATGACGAGATCCCATTGTGGACCCTATCACCGTAGCTGACCAGCCATGTTTCCTGAGCAATTTTTAGATATATTGCTCGGGGTATCAACTTTCTGGGCTGGTCTCTCTACTCATAAAGACATTCTGTCTGTCATCCATGAGACTGTTCAGGGACGTCTCGTCATCAGACAGATAGAACTTCACAATTTATCGTTTAGTATTATTTGTTTAAGATGTTTTTCTATATGTAACCACCCTTTTTTCTCATGATATAGATCCCTCCCAGGGCGGTATTAATTCTGGTACAGACAAAATTTCGTCTTATTAGAGTCCTTTTTTAGTACGATTGAGTTTGGAGTAATAATCAATGAGTTTTCTTATTATATACAACCCTTCCGTTTCCTGCTTATCTACCCCTCAATAGGCACATGATTTTTCCTTAGTTCCTTTTTAGTGCTATTCACTGAGCAATTGTGAGCTCAGTTTGATCCATTCCAAGATGGCAGCCGCCATATTTAGACACCACTATCTCCCCTTGTTTTTTAGTCCCTTTTCAGTGTCTATTCACGTAGACATTCCCGGTCCACTCTTCGGGCTAATTGCCCGATTCCTTTTTAAACCCTTTGGGACACCGTACCTCTGTTTTCGGGAACGTGCCCCAGAGTATGTGCACAATGGATCGGAGACAACTTACAAGTAGGTCACGCTTACTTGCCGTATTCAGAGATTTACAACGCTATTATGTGTGATTAATGGTTTTATTGATTGAGCAGCGAAAACGATCCCGGTAAACGTGCTGAACTAAGCGCTTCTTTGTGCTCATACCTATGCGACCAGGAACAGCTAATAAGTGCACGCTAGAAACTTTCTAGCATTCTATTTTTGAGGTTATTTGAAGGTCCTCATTAATACGTGCCTCGTTTTTTGCATTATTTTCTGCTGGACAGAGACAGAATTAACTGTAGATGGGCATTCTGTCGACGGTTTTTGTGACCTGTTTAGTACTATACTGATTGAGCACCTGTTCGTTAGGGGTTTCAGCTCTGAATCCAAAGATGTACTGAACCCTGACAGATATTTGAGCTTCTAGCAAAGGGATGAATGTGCAGATAACTAGATGGAGTGACTGGATATATATGTTACACTACATTTATAATTATTATTTCTGTTTGACTATACACTCTATTACCAATTCTTATTTTTGATGTAGTGTTTTCTTCTCTGGTCTGAGGTTTAAGCGTCCTCATGATGCCTTATGTCTACATGGGATGGTAAGCCTTTTTATGTCACGTCGAGTGTGCCTGACTATTGTCTCCGAGTCATGATGTCCACCATGCTGATGATGGTTTATATGTTCATCTGCAGATACTAATGTATACTTTACCTTTTTATGTCTGTTTTGTTCTTTTACAGGGCGACCTAATAGGTGACTGACTGTGACAAATAAGTCCATATACTGTAAGTGACCCTCCAGCACTTATTTTTGTGTTTTTTTAGGAGAAGTTACACTTTATGGTCCTGAAGAAGCGCCGTTGGATCTATTCTAGACTGTACAGGCGCAAACCATGTCGACCTTTCAGTGCTAGGATTGAGTATATCTCCTCCTTTCCCTTTTTTTAGGAGTATAGGGTACATTATCCCCCTTCGAACTCCTTTATTCATTTTTTATCTTGGCCTGACCCTTATATAGAGTAATTAATTAAAGACATTTGGTGTTCAGAGCCAATTTTAATACACCTCTTACTCTCCTTTTCCGTCTTGCGTTATCACACCTTGCTGATTCCATCTGATCAGTAATACCATCTTCGGTCAAAGAGCCACCACCATTTGTGTGGTGGCCCGTCGGACATTGCAGTGCCGGTCTGACGAGGAGTTAGCCCGATGATGATGCCTAGCGTCGGAATTGATGCTTGAGGGTACTCCTATGATATGACCCGCTCGTGAAAGCTCGTTTAGACAGACACTTTTGGAACAGTGTACCCTTTGTTATATACGTTTATATGTAGAGAGAACGTACACTGGACCATTAATCCTCCCAGTCCCTCTCCGTTTTGCAGTATATTGAACAGCAGGTTTGCTGTGGGACCATTTATTATCGTATTTAAGTCAATAAGTGACCATGGATAATTTCCAAGGCCTCAGCTTTGACGACGATGTTGTCTCAGCTATTCTACAGACCCCGTCTATTCTTGCTAATGAAGGTTCAGCCCCTTCAGGTAGCTTGAAAGAGGACTGGGACAAATTATCTTCTCTCAAACGCGAACTGATCAAAACCATCATGCACGGGACAATCATGACCGAATACCTAAGAGCTAACATTGCACCAAACGGTTTATTAGTTTCCAATATGCCCAGGATCTTCCTGCAGGATTTGGCCTTCAGGAAGGACTGGGCGCAGGTTGCATGGAAATGCACCCGTGACTGGTTAGTATTGATTATCAACACCTTGAAACGACTAGCTTAGTCGATCACTATTCAGATCAACTGTATAGAAAGCTCAATCAAAACCACAGTGACTTTAGCAGCATTTAAGAGCCGTCTATCGGAAATTAATGCGGAACTCAGTGAAACCAAAGAGTTCCTTACACAACAGAAAATCTCCAAACTACAAAAAGACATTGGCAAGTTTGAACGGGAGAAGGTGTATCCGTACATCAACGATGATTTTGAAACAGATACTCAGTCTCGATCATCAGACGAGTCCTCAGTTTCTAACAAAGAAAAAACACGTAATTACAGCAGTAGCTCCTCCTCTGATGGATGGAGCACTGATGAAAGCATGTCTCAACCTTTTTACAATTTTCCTCAATATCCTCATAACCAACCACTCTTCTGGCAACCCCCTTATCCATTCTTTCAGCCCCGCCCTATGCCACCATACGGACCTTTTTTAGGCCGCGGCCCGGGCAGGAGAAGAGGCAGAAGGAGAGGAAGAGGCAGAAGAGTACATTGGGGACGAGAAGAACCACAGATGATCACCAGGAGCCAGAACAAGATCGCTCCCCCAAGGACTTAGTGGTGAATCTGTCTCACAGACAATTGTCGGAACACGATTCAAGGGTTCTGAATAGAGGCCTAGGCTTTGTCCCTACGCCTCAGGAAGATTCCTTCCGCCTTAATTGTGAGTTGTCCCAATTTTTTAGAAAAGTCCGCCTACACTTTTTCTTTAAAGACCGACCTGAACCTCTTACTGTCAATGACACAGGTTTAAAGAAACCTTCTACCTTTATGCCTCCAGTCCATTCTCTTCCATGTGAAGTTCTGGCTTTTGAAAAGGCCGTCCTATCAGACCTTGACCAGGTGATTCCTAAGCGACCTTTCATCAATTTACCTGGCCCTGAACGCGACGCACTTAAGACACTGTCGAGAGACCAATCGATAGTCATTAAGCCAGCTGACAAGGGAGGAGCCATTGTGATTATGGATACAACTGATTATAAACAGGAATGTCTCCGTCTGTTGAGTGACACCACTTATTATGCACCCCTGAGACGGGATCCAACAGACAGGTTACAGTCCCAGATTCAATGTATGGTCAATGAGGCCAAAACTAATTTATGGATTACTTCAAAAGAGGCCGAATTTCTGGTAACTAACCATCCCAGGACTCCGTATTTTTACTGCCTTCCTAAAATCCACAAGGGTACCTTACCTCCTCCCGGGCGTCCCATAGTGTCGGGCATTGGCTCCATTCTGGAACCACTATCAACCTTTTGTGATTCATTTCTTCAGCCACTAGTGAAAAGTTCAAGTACCTACCTTAGGGACACCAAAGATGTCCTCAACCTCATCGAGGTCATCAACTCTTCAATGCAGGTTGAAGTTTTGATCACTCTAGATGTAGAATCTTTATACACGAATATTCCCCAGGCAGCTACTCTTCAGGTCGTTGAGTCCGCCCTTCTCCAGCAGTCATGGACTTCCTCGACTCCGGTACATTTCATAATGCATTGTGCTGACCTAGCAATGACACAAAATTTCTTTCAATTTGAAGATTCATTGTATCACCAGATAAGAGGAACCTCGATGGGTAGCACCTTTGCTCCTAGCCTGGCATGCTTATACATGTACCAGTTTGAAAAACTTTTCATTCTACCATCATCCAATCCTTTTTTCGACAACATAAAGTTATGGCGTCGATATATAGATGATATTCTTATCATTTGGCAAGGACCCCTACAGACAGTTGACCTATTTACCAACTGGATCAATACCTTGGATCCCTTTTTAAGATTCACAGCGCATGTTTCTAGGACACAAGTACCTTTCTTAGACTTAAGGATCCAAATTGTGGACGGCAAACTGGTTACTGACACCTATAATAAAATTACTGACCGGAACAGTTTGCTCCTATATGAGAGTCACCATCCTAAAGCTCTATGTGATAATCTGCCATTCGGCCAGTTTTTAAGACTGCGTCGTAATTGTTCCACGGTAGAATCATTTGAAGCACAGGCACGTGAATTGAAAAACAAATTACAGCACCGACATTACCCCACCAGGATCATTAACCCGGCTTACAAAAGAGCTCGCAACAATCATCGTGAAGCTCTACTGGCATCTACTACACGGAATGACCAAACACGGTTGACGTGTGTATCCACCTACACTCCCATGTCAAATACCGTTAAAAAACTCATCAACAAAAGGTGGGATATTCTACTTAGTGGAGGGGTCCATATCAACAGACCCTTGTTTGCTTTCAAAAGATCTCCGAACATCAGAGATTTAGTGATTCACACACAACCACGCGAACAAGGTGACTCACATGACCAGTCCACCTTATGGAATTTACCCCCTGTCTCTGGACACTATCCTTGTGGCTCCTGTAATGTCTGTCCTTTAACCAAAAGGGTAGACACACTTGATCTGAAATATGTAGGTCCCTGGCGGATGATCAAACACACGAATTGTAACACCCGACATTGTATCTATTTGATAACTTGCCCCTGTAACTTACAATATGTGGGCATGACAACAAGACCTGTCAAACAAAGAATTAACGAACACCGTAGCAATATTAGATGTTCCCGAATCACAACGAAATTGAGTGCGCACTTTTTGGAAGCTAACCATGGTCCCAATGACCAATGGTGGATTGTCTTACAAGTGCCCAAATATAATGACAGGGACCCTAAATATTTGTTTAGGACTGAACAACGTTGGATTTTTAAACTTAAAACATCTAGCGAAGGCCTTAATGACGAGATCCCATGGTGGACCCTATCACCGTAGCTGACCAGACATGTTTCCTGAGCAAATTTTTAGATATATTGCTCGGGGTATCAACTTTCTGGGCTGGTCTCTCTACTCATGGAGACATTCTGTCTGTCATCCATGAGATTGTTCAGGGACGTCTCGTCATCAGACAGATAGAACTTCACAATTTATCGTTTAGTATTATTTGTTTAAGATGTTTTTCTATATCTAACCACCCTTTTTTCTCATGATAGAGATCCCTCCCAGAGCGGTATTAATTCTGGTACAGACAAAATTTCGTCTTATTAGAGTCCTTTTTAAGTACGATTGAGTTTGGAGTAATAATCAATGAGTTTTCTTATTATATACAACCCTTCCGTTTCCTGCTTATCTACCCCTCAATAGGCACATGATTTTTCCTTAGTTCCTTTTTAGTGCTATTCACTGAGCAATTGTGAGCTCAGTTTGATCCATTCCAAGATGGCGGCCGCCATATTTAGACACCACCATCTCCCCTTGTTTTTTAGTCCCTTTTCAGTGTCTATTCACGTAGACATTCCCGGTCCACTCTTCGGGCTAATTGCCCGATTCCTTTTTAAACCCTTTGGGACACCGCACCTCTGTTTTCGGGGACGTGCCCCAGGGTAGGTGCACAACGGATCGGAGACAACTTACAAGTAGGTCACGCTTACTTGCCGTATTCAGAGATTTACCACGCTATTATGTGTGATTAATGGTTTTATTGATTGGGCAGCGAAAACGATCCCGGTAAACGTGCTGAACTAAGCGCTTCTTTGTGCTCATACCTATGCGACCAGGAACAGCTAATAAGTGCACGCTAGAAACTTTCTAGCATTCTATTTTTTAGGTTATTTGAAGGTCCTCATTAATACGTGCCTCGTTTTTTGCATTATTTTCTGCTGGACAGAGACAGAAATAACTGTAGATGGGCATTCTGTCAACAGTTTTTGTGACCTGTTTAGTACTATACTGATTGAGCACCTGTTCGTTAGGGGTTTCAGCTCTGAATCCAAAGATGTACTGAACCCTGACAGATATTTGAGCTTCTAGCAAAGGGATGAATGTGCAGATAACTAGATGGAGTGACTGGATATATATGTTACACTACATTTATGATTATTATTTCTGTTTGACTATACCCTCTATTACCAATTCTTATTTTTGAAGTATTGTTTTCTTCTCTGGTCTGAGGTTTAAGCGTCCTCATGATGCCTTATCTCTACATGGGATGGTAAGCCTTTTTATGTCACGTCGAGTGTGCCTGACTATTGTCTCCGAGTCATGATGTCCACCATGCTGATGATGGTTTATATGTTCATCTGCAGATACTAATGTATACTTTACCTTTTTATGTCTGTTTTGTTCTTTTACAGAGCGACCTAATAGGTGACTGACTGTGACAAATAAGTCCATATACTGTAAGTGACCCTCCAGCACTTATTTTTGTGTTTTTTTAGGAGAAGTTAAACTTTATGGTCCTGAAGAAGCACCGTTGGATCTATTCTAGACCGTCCAGGCGCGAAACATGTCGATCTTTCAGTGCTAGGATTGAGTATATCTCCTCCTTTCCCTTTTTTTAGGAGTATAGGGTACATTATCCCCCTTCGAACTCCTTTATTCATTTTTTATCTTGGTCTGACCCTTATATAGAGTAATTAATTAAAGACATTTGGTGTTCAGAGCCAATTTTAATACACCTCTTACTCTCCTTTTCCGTCTTGCGTTATCACACCTTGCTGATTCCATCTCATCAGTAATACCATCTTCGGTCAAAGAGCCACCACCATTTGTGTGGTGGCCCGTCGGACATTGCAGTGCCGGTCTGACGAGGAGTTAGCCCGATGATGATGCCTAGCGTCGGAATTGATGCTTGAGGGTACTCCTATGATATGACCCGCTCATGAAAGCTCGTTTAGACAGACACTTTTGGAACATTGTACCCTTTGTTATATATGTTTATATGTAGGGAGAATGTACACTGGACCATTAATCCTCCCAGTCCCTCTCCGTTTTGCACTACTGATTGTTGAACCAGCTGCAACATTCTCACTCTCCTAATTCCCATAATTCCCTGGGAACCGCCGTCTTCTGTGCATCCACTCCCGGTGCAAGCCCACGGAACCTCTACCACTGGAAACGAGACAGCGCATCAGCAATATTGTTATTCACACCAGGAACATATTTTGCCCTAAACATCACATTCCATTGCAGACATTTTAACAAAAAGACCCTCAGAAGCCTCAACACCTTCTCGTCCTTTGCCCTTTGTGAATTCACTAAATTGACAACTGATTGGTTATCTACATTAAAAACCACATTCCGATTCGC
This sequence comes from Pleurodeles waltl, assembly GCF_031143425.1. Lineage (NCBI taxonomy): Eukaryota > Metazoa > Chordata > Amphibia > Caudata > Salamandridae > Pleurodeles > Pleurodeles waltl. The sequence continues at coordinate 607,445,643 of NC_090444.1, read as the reverse complement.
AAGATTCGAACCCCAAACAGTCAAAGCCACCACCAAAGGAAAAAATTCCAAAAATGCAATGCTATGTTTCGCCTGTCTCCAGCTCAAAGGCCAACTCTCCGCCACCCAGTACCCATCCCAAAAAAAGCCAAATCCATGTGCTCCAGCTGCATCAGAAAATATTTGGATCTGCCAATGCCAATCCAACTCATCCACCAACATGCTAACACCATTAAACTGCTCCAAAAACCTGATCCACATCCTCAAATCTTCCTTAACACTCGCACTAAGCCGAATATGCTGGTGCGGCAAAACTGCACCCTTCATTGCAAAACCTAAGCACCGACAGAAAGCTCTGCCCACTCGAACAACCTTACATGCAAAATTCCACTTTTGGCTTCTTAACCGCATCCTCCAACAGGGAAATCAATTGTTGCACTTTTGCACGCGGCAAACGAACTTCCAACTTTTCTGAATCAAACTCAATTCCCAGAAAACTCAAGCAAGTAGACGGCCCTTCAGTTTTGTCCTGAGCCAATGGAACCCCAAACTCTGCCATGAACCTCTCAAAAGTCTCTAACGCCTGACCACATTCGCCAGACTGGGGCCTTCCCATGAATAGAAAATCATCCAGGTAATGCGTAACGAACTTTACTCCACCCGGATGCTGTAAAAACCATTGCCAAAAGGTGCTAAACATCTCAAAAAGAGAACCAGAAACAGAACAACCCATTCGCAACATCCTATCCACATAAATGGCATCCTCAAATTGCATACCCAACAATGAAAAATCCTCTGGGTGCACTGGCAAAAGCCGAAAGGCCGACTGAATATCTGATTTGGCCATTTCAGCACCACTTCTGCATCTCCGCACTAAAGAAATCGCATAATCAACTGATGCATAATGAACCACTGAGTCCTCAGGAGCAATGAAATCATTAACAGACGCACCCGCCGGCCAAGACAGATGATGGATAAGGCGAAACTCCCCCACCTGCTTTTTTGGCACAACCCCAAGAGGGGAAATCGTCAAATTCGATAATGGCCAACTGAAAAAGGGGCCTACAATCCTATCCAGCTACACTTCCTTCTGCAGCTTAGCCTTGACAACATCCGGGCACTGCCTCGCTGACCTCAAATTGTTAGCCCATCTCCTCACCCTTGGACCTTGGTAGCATAACTTAAAACCTTCATGAAAGCCCCGACTCAAGAACTTTGCATCCTCCAACCGCGGGTAAAATTGCAACCAATACATGACAGCCTCAATGTTATTAGGAGTAGGGCCCCTTACCTGCCAACTGCTGACCCTGCCCTCTTCCCCTGTCCGCACCCCTACCCTGCACTCCTTGCCCAGCCCACTTGAATCCTCCAAAACATTGGTAACCCGGATGCCTGCCCCCGCAGTTGGAACAGTCATGCCGAAATTTACATTGTTGCCTTGTGCACAGGCCGCTGTTGAATGACCAGCAGGCCCCATTATGTGGAAATTGACCTCTTTGTCCAAACCCCACCCCAAAATGGGTGGGACGCCCCTGAAAGGGCTTGTACTGAACCGGTAAACCACTAGCCGTGTACGTTGCTGGGGCATTCCTAGCAGTTCTTAACCACTGCATCCATAATTCATTATCAATCTCGCCCAAACCTTTTTCCGGATAAACCGCTTTCCGTGCTCTAAATTCCTCATCATAACGGAACTAGCCAAAACCTCCATAATCCATCTGGGCCCTTCTCACCACGTCCATGTACTTAAAAAGCGCCACACAGCAATCCAGGAAACGCTCGCACAAAACACTTGCATAAATCAAAAATGCGGACGTCCAATTCTCAATTGTCGTAGGCACCTTCGGTCTGCGAGCCAACTCCCACTCCTCCTCCTTAGATCCCTCCTTAGCCTGAACCTCTCTATGGAGTAACTTAAAAACACCCACAAACTATCCTTTCCATATTTTCACCTTTAAACTTTGAGTGAGATGCGCCCCCAAAGGCATCGACACTCCCATGTATGGCAACTTCTTTCCTTTACCCCCTCCTTGACTAGTGGCACCATCCTGCCCCGTACTCACCTGATCTACCCCAGACTTACCTGCAACCTCCTGCACAATACCCGAAGAACCCTCCGCCTTACTCTCCTTCCCCTCTTCACCTGCTTGAATTGCCACATCCACATTCTTTATTGCTCGAACTCCCGACCTAGTACCCCTACCAATTGCCAACCCCCCATTGTGTTTGTCATATACCTCACCTCTAGATAAATTAGCAGCAACCTCTCGCCGAGACAGCCGACCGCCCTGGAACGCCTGCCCACTCGTTGACGCTTGAGGGACTGCAACCACCTACTCACCAGCCCCCAGGGTCTCCTCTTCATAATCCAACTCCTCTTCTTCATTAATACCCAACATAGCGCTCTGGCTATCCAAGCGTGGCTCCCGCACTCTGAGATTCAGGTCCAAAGATCTGGCCTCCAAAGACACTACCTCCCTTGATGTCGGGCGAACCGCTCCGGATTGTGCCCTCTCTTCTAATCGGTGTCCTGGAGGTGCCCTGACCCCCACCGAAACTGGACCACCAGCCGGCCGCCCCAACCGCTGATGCACCGATGTCACCCCATGTCCGCTAGAAACATGAGGGGCCACACACCCAGTAAGGTACGCCCTCGGTTCCTGATTCCAAAAAAACAGTCTTACCTGCGCCGACCCTGCTCTACCATCCTCACTGGACAAACCACAAATAGTACCCTTCAAAACCAAACCCTGCTCATCCCTAAAAACCACTTGCTCTCCTGCTCAAAAAACTGCTTGGTTAGCCACATCCCACTCTTGCACCCCATGCACTACAGGAGTAACCACCTTAGGAAGCTGCTGCCCCAACCCACCACTTTGGACCACTAACCCCATACCTACCTGCCTATTACTGCCACTACCACCCTCACCAGACACCTCCACCAACTCCCCTTCCTCCTCAGAATCAATCCCACTTTTACCTCCTTGCGAACCAGCCCTGCCAAAATCATCTGCCTTTCCTCCAACTGTCCAATTCCAGCCTCTCCGATGTCCACAGCTGTTAATTCCGAGGGCGCGGCCATATTGGCTGCCCCTCCTAACTTTCTTTCTTCTAAAACTGACGCACAGCGTTCCCCACCGCTTTCTACAGCGAGTGGGGCTTGCTGCGCGGCCCCCTTGTGTGCACGAGCGCGTTTTGAAACGCCCGCGTGCACAACCAACTCCCCCAGCTGGCCGCAGGCGCTCATCGCAGCCTACGGCCGCCTCGCCTTGCACAGTGCGCGCGCTTTTAAGCCGCGCACCAACGTCTGGCCCGCCCCACCCTGAGCCTGCCAAGAAACGGCCCCTCTGCCGGCCGCCACTACGCGCTGCCACAACGAAGCCCCAGATCTTCGGGGAAAATGCGCTCCATCCCCCTTACAGAAGAGACACCAGGTAAGCCCTCCACATACATCTCCTTCACTTCCTCGCGCTCCGGTGAAACGGAGACCTTACGCCCAGCAAAACTCTTAGCCCTAAATTTTTTACACTTCTTAGGACTTGACTCAGGGGATTTGCATGCTAAAACCGCAGCAGATACCCTGTCAGCTGAATACCTCTTCAGCCCCACCCACGCCTGTTCTAAGACACCTTCTTTAATCAAATCCTCCCTCCCCGCTTCCTGCAATACTTTCAAAGCCTGCACAACCTTGTTAGCCTCCATAGAAACCAAATAACAAAGACTTGCCAACAAAGAAAAACTCTGGCCTAGAAACGCCCAAAAACTAGCTGAGTACCGCCTCCTGGGTGTGAACCACGGCCAAAGAGGCCGCCCACACCCAACCCACACCTTTTATACCCACCCCAGAGACACCACCCCTTCCTGCTAAACACCCAATAGGATTAACCCGATCCCTCTGTAGCTTGTTCCACCAGCCCGATAAGCCCGGGGGGAGACCAGGCATGCCTGACTCCCCCCAAACCCCCATTCTACTCTGACCCCTCAAGGAGGAATCCTAAGTACAATGTCACTGTCTTGGGACTGTGTCCCCGGAGTCCCATCATCATGCACAGCCCCGCTCACCAGCATTTCTTGTATCTTCTGCATAGTATCCTCTGTAGCAGTTAACGTACCATCATCAGGGACCACAATACATTCAGAACCTCCCATTGGGGATCCAGAGCCATTCCGTTGGTGAATGCATTAGCGTCTTCCAAGGTCACATCTGGTATGAAAGGTATCTGGATAGGGTGAGCGGAATGAGCATCAAACATGGCCAGCTAGGAACAAACATCCTCTGGGCGTTCAAATAAGTGGGACCTCCCTGAAGGAATGACACAAAGTTTGACTGAATATAAAAGCATGTACCGGAGGTTCAGAGTACGAAGGTTATTCTTAATGTAAAGGAAATACTTGTGCCTTTCCTTCACCTTCTGGGTGTAGTCGGGATAGATTCCTATGTTGCAATATTTTCAAACTGTGGGACAGGAGCTTCCCGAGCCACTCTCAGGATTGCACCTCTGTCCCTGTAATTCAAAATTCTAGCGATAAATGCCCCTAGAGGAGCGCTCGGTGACCGGACTGGAACCAATGCCCTATGAACTCTTTCAATAACGAAAAAATTAGGCAGCTCTTTAGGGCACAACACGTCTAACCAAATGGTCTAGGAAATATTCAGCAGATTAGCCCACCATCCGTTCAGGGAAACCCAACAGGCATTTGTTCCTACGTGAACATCCCTCTGCATCCTTGTCTCTGTGTTCAAAGGTTTTGGAGACAGTTTGTAACTGGGTGACCTGTTTATTAAGGTGCTTTATTTCCGTCTACTAGATAGTGATGATGGTTTCAGCATTCTCAATTTAATCCACTACATTATGGAGGTCCGCCTTCAGCAGATTAACCTCTATGAACACCCTAGCAATCTGAACCTCCAGGGTCGTTCTTGACCCCTGTATCAACCCCAGAAGCTCGACACTGGGGGTTCCTCCTGATGCTTTCACCATGGGCCCGGTGTGGATAGGTGAACTGAATGAGTGATTCCATGGGTGGCCTAGTGAGACGTACCATACTGCATAAGAGTATTCCCCTGTTGTTGTCTCTGAAGCCGGTCTTTCCCCATCCTGGCAGGATGGAAAATTAGTAACATGGCACACAGCTCCCAATTGGCCACTCAATTGCCCGAAATCTTCCTGCATTCTGCCACACAGGTCTGGCACCCAACTTGATGCCCAGTTGTGTAGGGGGCTTCTGTTACTTCAATGTTAACAGCTCCCCCCAGAAGTTGTCTCGACCTTGCTGTTCCTCAACTGTGTGAGGGAGCACACATTAATTCACGCCTTCTAGCTCATCAACAGTGTGACCTTCGACCAAGTACACCCATCTGAGTGGGGTTCATGGAACAATTACAAGTCTGGTCACCAAAATCAGGGTCCCCTGGCACTCTACAGGTGACCTTAGGGTGATGGTTGGTTGGCCTCTTCCACCTCCATGACAGAACTGTTGCGCCAATTACGGCCCCGGGGCATTCCCGCACTTGTTACCCCTAGGGAGGACCTACCGGGACCGGGACTTCCGCGTGGCCGATACCACATGGACCTTGGTTGCTGTCCTACTGCACTGTAAGTGTGGTGTGTCTTTACTTATCTCCCAAGTGCTGTCCCTTTACAGGCCACGCCAAGGCATTCAAGGTAAGCACAAGCCACCTGAAGCCTCCTCCATTAATCATTTATTGCCTTACAGGAGCCCGAAAGCTACGCCCGATCTCCACGTCTCCCCAGTTGCCCGAGGTTCAGGTCAGCTGATTGGGACTAAGCGCAAATGCACAGTGCAGGGTGGTGCCGCGGCTGGTGCACCGTGAGGCACGGGGCAGCTGCCGAGTGAAACGAGCGTCTGGAGGCCTCCTGCAGCCCCAATCAGGCTGCTGATACCGTCGAACCCGCCCGCTGTGAAGTATGCCCCACCAGTACTCAGGATGTGCAGCCTCAGTAGGCCGCAGCCGACCCAACAGCGCCGCTGACTATGCCAAGAGTTTCCGGCTGCGGGAAGTGTGTCTTTCTCATGGGGTGCCCAACGCCCCAGCACAGTCCGTTGGCGCAACACAGCAGTCGGTAGCAGGAGCTCTTTGGCTTGACAAATTACGCCACCCCGCAAAGACCGAAGGAACACCGGCACCAACCACGCATCTGGAGATCAGGGAGGGTCGCAGGTCCGCAATATGCACCCCGGGCCAAGCAGGTACGTTCAGGTGGGCATCGACATGCAACGGTGGGCCGGATTTTCACAAGGGGGTCAGGATAAAAGCAGGATTATAGACCAAGGATCGAGAGTTCCCTAAGGGCATGTCCAGGTGTCCATCTTGGCTAGCCACGCCCCCCAAATAAATAAATAGTTCATTTAACAGTGGAAAATTGTGTGGATTTATATGATTCTGAAGTATCAGCGTTTACTGCATAATTATGGATTTTCTGCAGTTGCCACATCATTTGCAGACTTCCCCCACAAAATATTTATTTGGAGTGCAAATGGATGGAAATCATTTTTCCACAGAATTCTCTGCATAATTTACATTTGTGCCACATAATTTAAATATCCTTAAGGGGTAAATTTATGAGCCCATGCGCCGCTGGGGCTTCACTTTTTTGCCTTTCTGGCAGCGCAGACTACATAATCATATCTATGCGGCCACGCAAAGCCACTTCGCGTTGCATGTCCTCATAGATATGGAGTAAGTCAAGGCACCTCAAGTCACTGCATTGCCATACTCTGCACCGGGGAGGCGCTGCAGTGGGGTTTCCTACGCAACAGCCAGGTATTTTGACGGTGCCCCAGATTTACAAACTCACGTAAACCTGGGTAAGCACCAAAACCTTACGCCTCCCGAGATGAGGCGTAACAAGGAGAAATATTTTTATTTCTCCTCGTGTTTTCTTCTTTCCATAGAAAGAGGAAAACACCACTCAGGATTGTTTTGTGCAGAAAGGTGCCTCATCCTGCGCAAAAAACAAGCCTGCCAACAACACAGGTACCCTGGCATTGTCGTGCAAGGGTGCATGCATTGCTGCAAGGCTTCCAAAGCTGCGCCAGCGCAGGGGGTAAGGACAGGAATGTACTGTATTGCATAAATACAGTGCATTCCAGCCCTTTCACTTTGGTACAGGGCTGCGCAGCAAGATGACTTGCTGTGCTGCCCTAAGCGAAATCCCCATGAATATGCACCTTGGTGCATAATTTGGTTTCAAAAGCCATATTTACTGCCTGATGTTGTACTGTATTGCATAAATACAGTGCATTCCAGCCCTTTCACTTTGGTATAGGGCAGTGCAGCAAGATTACTTGCTGCGCTGCCCTAAGCGAAATCCCCATAAATATGCCCCTTGGTGCATAATTTGGTTTCAAAAGCCATATTTACTGCCTGATGTTGATTGTAGACCAGGCCCCTTCCCCTATTGTGTTCCAACTGCAAAATAAGAAAGAGATGTATTGACTCTCTTCAGGGGAGGAAAACAGGACAAAGCTAGGGAATACAAGTACAGTGTCAGAATGTCTCTTTCAAAAAGTATTTCCTATTTTTCAAAGCACAAAAAGAGAAGAAAGCCTAAACATAATTATATGCAAGGGGCAAATGAGTGTGTCCTCCAAATTGTATGTACTTATATGGTTCTCCCCAAAAGGAATGATCCTGGATGTCTTATTATATGGAGAAATGAATCAATCTCATACACAAGTATAGTCCTATTTTAGTGTTTTTATTACTGTTCCAAAATTGCATTGTTATAGCCAACACGTGTTTCACTCTGTAACAGCATGCAAGCCTAGGGATTGTTCAAGGCTATATAAGACAAAAACATAACACCATTATGTCATAAGAAATTGTCACGTCATATCTTTCTCAAATGGAAGAGGAGTGTTTCACCCAAGGCAGTGGTCACCATGTGAATATGTGATTAAAGGAAAGTTATACATTCAGCATGAAAAATTATTGTAAAAAGAGTTCACATGAGAGAGGTGAGAGCAGTAAAAGAGTACCCCATGCATGGAGTAGGCATAAAATAGTGATTTTCTACCAGCAAAAAAATAACACGTGATCTAATAGTGTTGCCGGTGTGTATTTGTAATGGCTCATATATTGCACCAATGAAGAAAAGTAACCTCAAAGCTAGTTACCTGGGTTCCCACAGGATAATAGATACGTATAGTCTCTGCAATCGCTATTTCCATAAGACAAACTTTCTGGAAAGAAAAATTAGGTAGCCAAAGTATGGTCTCAGTTGCAAGTGCTCAAAGAAAGTCTATCAAAGTTGGTGGAATTTTAGTGACAGAAAAATTAAAAACATTTAAAACACCTGAATCAACAAGATCTTCAGCAAATGTCCGACAATCTCTTTACTCATGGGTGAGGCGGTACCACCACAGTCATTCAGCATCAAATATGGAACCTTGTACTGACAAGCTAGTTAAGTCATAGTGCAATCTATAGAATGCACTCTCAGTCTATGCACGTACTAGGTAGATAGAGAAAAACTGCTATTAAATAGTAGTAATACTGCTACCTCAGGGTAGGGACCAATTAGAAACATGATTCCACAAATCTTTGTAATGTTTATCTAAAGTCCAATTTAATGATTAAGTTGGATTTTGATAAATATTAAGGAAAAGTAATTTTTAGAAAGTTATTTTTCCCCTGCCTGATACTCATAAAGGCTAATTTATTTACATGAACCTTACAACTATCATCCAGCTGGTGAATGACCTTGAATGAGGTATGAAAACTGCTCCCAGAGGAGAGACAAAGACGTGGGTGTGGGGAGGTGTTTTTTGTCTATTGAACCTAGGGCCAAATTTATGACCTCAGTTGCATCACACATGGACCATGCAATGTGGTGCAGGTGCATGGCAACTCAAAAATTGAGATTTATGAAGCCACACAAGGCAACCTCGCATAGTCCTGAGTAGTTTCATAAATCTGTAGTAAAGCAACGCAGCACAAATCGCTGCATTGCATTATTCTGCCACAGGGAGGCATTCCATGAGTGTTGCTTGGGTGTTCCCACGCAACATCCAGGGATTTTGACGCATTCCCAGATTTACCAGAAGTGACAGACCTGGGACTGTGGCAAAATGCTATGCCTTTGCAGGTGAGGCGTAACAAGAGGAAATATCTTTATTTCTCCTCTTTCTATATGTGCTGCATGGTGCAGCACAGGTAGAAAGGGGAAAATGCCTTAGGAAACTGTTTTTGTGCAGGAAGGTGCCCCATGGTGCAGGAGTGCTTACTTTGGTGTTAGGCTGCCGAAACGAGGCCAGCGCAAAGACAAATGTAGGAATGCTCTGTATTCTTTTAAATATGGTGCATTCATGTCCTTCCTTGTGACACATTGCAGCAATGTGACTTGCTGCGCTGCATCATTTTGCCATAAATATGGCCCCAAATTTACTTCAAAGAAGTCACCCCTGTCGTAGGCCGATGTCACATGTCACCTGGATAGGCCCTTTCTTTTGTCCTCTCAGTCACGCAGGCACCAAACCTAGTGAGGGGAGAGCTACTTATTGATTTAGAGTGACAACAGGGGAGGGGCTACTTAAAACCCTAGCCACTCCTCTAGTTGAGCACACATGCTCTGCAAAAGGAAAGAAAGTTTTCACCATTTTGGATTTTAGGAGTACACAGGTAAAATGCAAAAGTGAGTAGGTTTACACCTGGGTGCTCAGGGGGTTTCCCACTTTGAAGTGCTCATTTCTCTGTCTTAGCTCTTCCTTCAGAGAACAGTCTATCACAGTGGAGGAGCTCCAAATCTGACAGCCCTAAACACAGGCCATTGGAGGGACTAGAGGATGACATCCGGATGTCACCCTCAGCGATATGTGTATCAAAGGGTACCAAAAGGCCCCCAGCCCTAATCTTCTTGATTTCCTTATCAGCCCCATCTCATTCCTGAGATGTCCTCAGGCCCTTTGGGTCTGTGACCTTTCTATAAAACCAAAGAGCTACTTTGGAAGTGTACTGAAGAGCCTCGCTCCTGCTCCCTCAAGTGCAGGCTCCTCAACCACCAGATGCTCCTGCTGCAAGACCTGGGTCTCCCAAAATAGAATTCAGAGACCTCAATGTTTTGTGCCCTTCCTAATCACACATACTGTTGCTTGCAGTTGGTTCTCTTAAAGCTTACTATACAATTCTGTCCCAGCTGCTGCTGTCCTCACTTTTCCAAATAATGAAAAGGTCATTTATGTAACAGAGCCAGACAATATGTTCTGTCTAGTCCATAAACTACACAGTCCAGACCACCTGCTCTTCCTGCCAGCCTATGAATAGATTTGCATAGCTAGGAGCGACTTGGGTGCTCAAAGTGATTCTCACTCTTCTGTCTGCAGTAATCACTGCAAAATATGAAGCCTTTTTTAGAGCCAGACATTGACATTGTCAGTCAATATGCATATATGTTGGAAATATTTTGAAGATCTTGTCTGCAAGACGTAATTACAGACCTCAACTTCTTTTAATGCTTGTACAGGTCTAGAGCGAGCCTAGAAAGATCCTTAACTCACGCAGTATTCACAACTTTACAAATGAAATCCTTGTTATCTTTAACATATGAGCTAAACAAAGGGAAACAGGTCATGGTCTATATAGACAGGCATGTTTTCTAGAAGACTCTGGTTAGAGGGCATTGTGGGGGCATTGTCACAATTCTTGAGGACCTTAGGTAAATATTAGAATTTTGGTACCTATAAATAATCCTATTTTAGAACATGTATTCATCAAATTCTAGCAAAGGTTATAGTGTCTCTAACATCTCCTGTGGTTATGCAGGTCTTCTGGATTAGACCCCTTAATTTCAAATCTGGTAACTGACCTCTGTGGAGTAGATGTGGCAAATATCTTCTTTCATTGTACTTCTTTTTTTACAAATCTAAACTATCTATCCTTTTTTCTACAACGTCTTACTGTGTAGATGGGCTAAAAGAATAACCAAAATTCAATAACTTTATTTTTGATTCAGTTATTTTTTCTCCCGATAAATTTATCACTGTATTCGGAAACTCTTATTGCTTCGTGATTCCCCTTTTTGGCAGTGTACCTTGTCTCTCTACTGGGTTTTTGGTGCCTGTTGATTCTCCTTCAGCCTCACCTTGATTTTATTCTATAAACTTGTCCTCTAGGTCTTTTGGCCTATTTATTTCCTTTCTGCTGTAGTTTTTGTGCTTGCCGATTTAGACAGAACTTAAAAAGTATTACATGTGCATGCCACAATCTTGTCTCCCTAATCAGATTGGTGGGGCCCATCGTATAGTTATGGTTCCGATACACTTTTCATTCAAAGGGCATTTTTTTGATTTGCCTATAAGTTTTAGCTTTGTTGATGGAGTTGCATACAATTTGGCAGATAACTAGTTTATTCAGATAAGGTCTGGCATGCCAATTTCCATTCCTATCCATGCAGGGAAAAAAGTTAAGGAGAAATCAAAATATAATAAGAGATTTCCCAATTTAGTTCTGATTGGAAATTAATGCTCATGCCTAACGCCAGAATTGCTGAACAGCTTTCCAGCAAACTCAACATGAAGCTTTACTCAGGAAGCATGCTTTTGTTGGTTTGGTATAAATCCATTCAGTAGTTTTCGAGGTATTAGCCTTTGTAAAGTTGCAGGGCAAGCTTTGAAGTGTTTTCACTTTTGTATATCATGACTCGCTAATCCCGTCAATCAAAATTAAGAGTTTTTTCAGATGTATGATTGGCTGAATAATGTTTTTGATTTTTTTGGTGCCATCTTGATACTAGCAAGTCAGCACTGACTCAAGAGTTCCACACTGTGGAAAAAAAAGAATTCCACAGCTATGGCGGGAGGGGGTGATTGACCGCAGGGAAATGCCTAGGGATACCACGAGGAATGGAAAACAAAGGTACACAGTAGGAAAAAAACAGGAAATGGTGCACAACTTACTCTTCAAAAGGAAATTGTGAACTCATATGAAGCCATTTTAGGTGTCAGAATTGATTGAAATTTTCTGAGTGACTCCCGAATAACTTCTGACTCATGACTATCAGGTAGTGATTAACAAAAAAAAAGGGCACACGCCCAACCAGACACTATAATCAGTACAGTGCTGACTGCTAGGGAATCAGAAGGAGGAACCCAGCACCGGTGCTGGCACATGATAGGCTCGCCCAGTGCATGCATGGGTGCTGCCTGGGACTGGGAGACATGGAGGACTCCGTTGTGGTCTATCATGTCACAGTAAAAAATGTTCTAGCATTCATATCAAGAATTTTCAATTCTATTAAAGACACAGAGGCGAGGATAATGCTTTTCTTTCATTTACTGCAAAAAAACAGCCAATAACATAAGAGAAAGTAAACAGATTTCTCATGAACCATGTCCACCGTATCTGTGACCCACCAATCAGGCCCCATTAACCTGTATAAAGTCCACATAGCTTAAAGTCCTTCCTCTTCCTTTATGAATAAACTAGAGTGCCATTAGTCAAATTATCAATTGAGAAATCAACTGAACCAAATAATGTCCAATTCAAACTTGCAGCTGTGTACTCCGGACGGTCCTGCACAGTTTCAAACCACGCGTTGAACTGATAACTGGCCCCATGGCTGCAGACTCCCGAACTCAAACGGCATCTCGAGTCACCTAAAACCTCAGACAAAAGACCCCGACTTCTAAGATGGTTTTGCATCTCAAATAAGAAAAGTAATCATAACATCTCAACTTTTTTGATTGGTAAGCAACATCATATTGGGTGGAAAACAGAAAAGTAACATGTTTCAGATAACTAAATAAGTATATGTACATCTAGCAAATATTTCTGGATGGAATAATCCTCGCCTCGGTGTCCTTAATAGAAATGAAAATTCCTGACGTGAATGCTAGAAAGTTTTAATTCTACGCCAGGAAAGGAGGCTTCAGATTATGCTTATTTAAAGCTGTGCGACCACTCAGATGCCACATCACCAATAGGTTTATGATAAAGCAATCTGAACGTAGTATTTGAGGATCAATCGGCAGCTGCCATGATATCCTCTAATCTAGAACCTGAAGAGAAGGCCTTAGAAGCCATGGCCCCCCTCACAAAATGAGCTCCAAAAATTGAGATATAAATAGCTGCTTCTCCTACAAGCCAACTGATCCAGCGTGCTACTGTCGCTGAAGACACTGGACCGAACGGCTTCTGGAGAAACACTAATAATTTGCCAGCCTGATCTCTACTCAACTCATGTGTAACATCTTCATAAACTTTGATACATTTGAGTACACACAATTTTTTTATTATTTGGAAAATGTGGATAACATACTTTTGGAGTTAGTTTTAGTACGTTTGGAAATACGGGATGAGATTCCAGTGGAAGTAAACACTCTACCTATTATATCCAGTGCTATGAAGTAAGAGACTCTTCGACAAGAAATTAAACAAATTAAGAGTGTCAATTTGACAGAGAGTTGTCTTCTAGAGAGGCCCTTATTAGGGGGCCAAGCTTGTAAGTATTTTAGAACCACAACAGAATCCCAAAGAACTGAATATTTGGGAGTTGGGGATCATACCATACATACACCATGCAGTAATTTACATATCATGGAATGCTCACCTACTGGCTTACCATCTATGTGTGGATGGGCCGCAGAAATGGCTGATCAAAAGTTATTGGCTGTTCTATAAGCCAATGCTTGCGCAGCTAAATGGGATAAAAAAAGAACTATAATTTGCACAGTGGTCCCTAAAGGACCCACTCAGGTGATTGCACCACCCACACCATTGTTTCCAAGCTGATGCATTTCGCTTATGCATACTAGTGGCCCAGGATTGGGAAAGGAGGAATTTAGGGGCATATTTACAAGTCCCTAGCACCACCTTGGATTTTTTTTGGCTTTTCCCTGCGCCGTATTTACAAAGTGGCACAATTATTGCAACTTTGCAACACCTGTGCCACATTCTGCGCGCGTAAGACATAATGGGCCTGATTACAACTTTGGAGGACGGTGTTAAACCGTCCCAAAAGTGGAGGATATACCACCTACCGTATTACGAGTCCATTATATCCTATGGAACTCGTAATACGGTAGGTGGTATATCCGCCACTTTTGGGACGGTTTAACACCGTCCTCCAAAGTTGTAATCAGGCCCAATGTATGTAAGGGGGGTGTTCCAACGCAGGGAGGCCCGAAAAAATGGCGCTGTGAGATTTATAACATTTCACTGCACTATTTTTTGTTGTTGTAATTTTTAACTTCTGCTCAGAGCAGGCGTGAAAATTACACACCTATTTTAATCAATAGGCCTCACTGTTCTTTGCTGCACTAGCGTCAACATTTTTGACCTCAGTGCAGCAAAGGGCCACAACAGCATCAAAAATGTTGACACTATTGTCCTAACACCTGCCATGGTGTGCTGTACTGTACTGTAAATATGTTGTTAAGTGGGGCAGGGTTGATGCAAGAAAAGTGGGGCTTCGGGACCGATGTGCCATGTTCTTCTAAATAGCCCATCAGTTTGGTCTGAAATGCCTGAGACTTGTTCTTATCTCCTGAAAGTCTCCATGCCATGCCAAGTCGGTCCTTCAAGATTAAGTGATAAGGAGAGCCCATTGGATGCAGAGGAAGGTTCAGGGAAGACATAATCTGAATCGGAGGAGCACAGAACTGGGCCATCGCCACTGGAATCCAGGATCCATTCTGCTAAATGTTGACTGGGCTACCAGGATAAATTTTGCTAATTGTTGATGAACCTGGGAAAGGACTCTGTGAATCATTGCAAAGAGGGGAAAGGCATACTTCAGGCCCCCCGACCAGGACTGGAGGAAAGCATCCGAACTCACCACAAGATGATGCGGCCTTTAGCTCTAAAACAGAGGAAGATGAGAATTCAGGCGTGATGCAAATAGATCTATCTGGCAAGGGCCCCATGACTGATTCAGAAACTGAAAAACACGAGTATGAAATCTCCAGTTGCTGGAAACTTGAAGGAATTGAGAATTCCAATCTGCAAAATACATTCACTCTGCCGGAATATATTTTGCTGTTATCAAAATCTGATGATATAGGCAATACTCCCAGAAATCCTAGGCTATTTCTGCTAGAAGCCAAGAATATGTAACCTCCCCCTCCAATTTGTTGATATATCGCACCCCTGAAATGTTGTCCATCCGTAGAAGGATACAACACTTAGGGCCTCATTTACAAGGAAGTGGCGCTGCGCCAAAATTGGCAGTGCCGCTCTACATCACTTCATAACCGTCTGGATGTGCCGTATTTACAAAAATACCGCACACCTCTGTGTTTCCCCTAGCGCTAGCACTAAATTTAGCTGCCTAGCCCCAACACAGGCACCCTTGCATAATAGTGCAAGGGTGCCTACATTGCAGGGAATTATTGTTTATGTGCAGGAAGAGACACATTCATGCACATAAACAATCATTCATGATGTTTTGCTCTTTTAATGTGCGCTGCAGAGTGAGGCACGTGTAGAAAAAACAAAAACGGGAAGAAATAAAAATATTTCTTCTCATTGAGCAATGCGAACGACACACCTGGGTGGCATTCGTTTTTGGGGCTGCCTCGGGTTTACGATTTCTCGTAAATCTGGGGCAGCTTCAAATTGCAATGGGTGTTGCAGTGGAACGCCCACAGCAACACCCACTGTGCGTCCCTTAAACACTAAATGATGTGTGTGAAGGGGGCCGTATTTAGAAGGTGGCGTTAAGCCACAAAAAGTAGCTTAACGTTGCCTTGTAAATATGGCGAAGGGCATTGCGCCACAGGAGCGTTGCTAAAAGTGACGCTCCAGTGGCGTAAGGGCCTTGTAAATGAGGTCCATAGTCTTGAGAGGGGAAATCATTTTTACCACAAAACAGCCTGCAAGGGGTTGCACGGAATTGATATGATACTTGGGTTCCTCCATTTACCATCTGCCCCCATCTCCAATTGTCCGTATCTTGCACCCCAGCCAAATCTGCTGGCATCTTACTTCATGATCCCCTCCCGAACTGAGGCAAAAATTGTCTGGCCTTTCCAGGTGTCCATATGAGACACCCACCAAGAGAGTTCTGTCCTGGCCTCCGGAGACAATGTTATCTGTTCCGCATACAAAAGACCCGTACAGATATGAAGGATTCTTAGATGTTGAAGGGCTCAATAATGGATTGGGCCCAGGAAAATGGCCTGGATACGGGATGCTAGCAGGCTCACCGGTTGGGCAAGTACTCTCAAGCATATCGAAGGAGCAGACAATTCTTTCTTCAGTTCTTTCTTGATGGCCAGTCTCTTCATCAGAAGGAGCTTGAGTTGAGCTGACACCGAGTCTAAATGGTTCCCTAAAAAATCTATGTTCTGGGTTGGATTTAGATGAGATTATTTGTTGTTTAGGACAAAGCCTAATTCCTGAAGGAGTTGAACTGACTAGGAAAGATGCAGGAGTACTGTCTGATGCTATTGCGCCATTATAAGAATGTCTTCTAAGTAGACAATCAGGATTATCCCTTTCTCACTGAGCCATTGGAATACTGGGTGCATCAACTTAGTGGAACACCAAGAGGCCGAAGATAACACAAATGGCAGAGCCAAAAACTCGTAACAGTGTTCGCACTAGAAAAACTGAAGAAATCTCAGATGAGGAGCAAAAATTGGGATTGTCAAGTACGCGTCTTTTAGGTCTAGACATACCATCCAGTGCCTTTCTTGTATCAAGTCTCTTAGGAGGTGGATATCTTTCATCTTGAAATGTCTGTGATAATCCAAGAGTTGAACTGGCAGAGATTGAGGACTAGACCAGAGCACCCACCTTTCTTCTGGATGAGAAAGATTGTGCTTATGAAGCCTCTGGGGTACGGGCAAGCCTGAACTATCGTCTTCTTTTGGAGAAGGGATGCTATCTTTTTATCTGTAAAAATACTCTCTTGTTGGGAAAAATGGAGCGGGAGAGGCTGGGATGCCTGAAAGGGAGTTGCATAAAACTTCAGATGATACCCTTTTACTTTTTACAAGATCCAAACATCTTAAGTAATCCAAGGCCAGTTGTGTGAAAACATGGTCACTGCGCCCCCTAAAGAAATCGCAGCAGAAGGAATAATTGTTATCTGAATAAAAGGTATCCTGGATGGATGGTGACAGTCTGAAAGCCTGCAGCAGTACAGTACATGAGAACAGTATTTATGTGCATGCTGAACATAAGTCCTCAGGATTAAACTCTGCATTGCAAAAGGTTAAACAACATCATATCAGCACAATGCATAAATTATGTTATCTTGAAATTATTTGTTTTTTGCATTCTAGTTGCCCGTAGAGCGCGCACTGCCCTGATGTTGACAGCCAGGTGCGAGTCTACCTTGCAGTAGAATCTATGCCCTTACTGAAAAGGAGAACAAGTTCCTAAAAGAATATTTGGAAAAATATTTGTAAAACAGTTTTATTCATCCCTCTCAAACCCCAGCCTCTTCCCCCCTTTTTTTCATCTTAAAGAATAATAACAAAGAGTTGAGAACTTGTATCGATAATAGAGCGTTAAATCAAGTTACAGTGAAGAATTAATATCCTCTGCTCTTGATTTCAGTACTGCTAGATCAGGTAAAAGATAAAAAAATCTACACCAAACTAGATCTTAGCGATGCATACCATTTACTTTGAGTTGCTAAGGGAGACGAATGGAAAACGGCCTCCCGCACCCGGTTTGGTCAATACGAGTACCAAGTGATGCCTTATGGGATATGTAACGTGCCTGCTGCTTTCCAGCACTTTGTGAATGATGTTCTGAGAGAGTTTTAGATCAATTTGTGGTAGTCTACATTGATGATATTTGAATCTTCTCTCAGAATTTGCGAGACCATTTAGATCACGTGAGAACAGTTCTAAAGAAATGTTTGGAAAATTACCTATAAGTGAAGTTGCAAAAGTATGCCTTTCATGCGAAGGAAGTAGAATTCTTAGGATTCATCTTATCGGAAAATGGAGTTTCCATGGATCCTGCTAAAATTCAAACAATCCTGGATTGGCCTTCTCCTAAAACGGTGAATGAGGGGCAAAGTTTTATTGGCTTTGCCAATTTCTACCACTGATTTATAAGAGTTTTCTAAAAAGGTGGTCCCCATTACAAAACTTTTGTGAAAAGAAGTACCCTTCCATTGGTCAACAGATGCTGAAGTATCTTTTGAGTTCCTCAAAAGAGCCTTTACAACAGCTCCGAGCCTTCTCGAGCCTAACCCTAAGAAGCCATTTTTTGTGGAAGCTGACTCCTCCGACCAAGCAATTGGTGGTGTATTGTCTCAGAGGCACAAGGAAAGAGGTCAAATTCACCCAGTGGCATTTCGATTCAGGAAATGAACTCCTCCTGAAATAAATTATCCAATTACTGACAAAGAGCTATTGGTAGTGAAGGATGCCTTTCAGGAATGGTGGCATTATTTATTAGGGGCTCGTCCGGTAGTCACTGTGTTCACTGTTCATAAAAATCTTCAGTTTTTAAAGTCTGCTAAGACATTAACTCCAAGCCAATTGAGATGGTCCTTGTACTTTGCAGATTTTAATTTTACCATTACCTATCGACCTGGTTCTGCCAATGGTAAGGCAGATGCGTTATCAAGAACAAATAATATACCTGGAGCCGGATAAGCTGAAAAGATTCCAATTATTCCAGCAGAAAAGTTTGTTTGTACCTTACAATTTTCCGAAATACAAAGGAAGGTTTGAGAATCCATGTCTTACCAAGAAACTTCAGATTGGGCCAACAAAAAAGAAGGAAGAAGGGTTTTAGAGAATCTTCCTTTTGTTGAAAATGCTTTATATTTGCCAACTCATGAGTTGCAAGAACTAGCGCTACAAGCGTGTCATGATGACCCTTTAGCTGTCCATAAAGGAATTTTGAAGACTACCGAAATAATTAAGAGGTATTTCTGGTTGCCTGCCATGATCCCTCAAATAAGTCAATACTTTCAAACCTGTGATACATGCATTCTGTGAAAGACAACACGGTTAGCTCCTGAAGGTGAGCTTCAGTCTCTTCCCATTGCCCAATATCCCTGGCACACCATTACTATGGATTTGATTTTAGATTTACCTTCAAGTCAAGGTTTTGACAAAATCCTAGTTTTTGTAGATGCCTTTTCTAAAATTAGTCATTTCATTCATTTGAAGAAGGTTCCTCGAGCCTCTCGGTTAGCACAGTTATTTTCACAGCACATAGTGAGAGCTCATTGCATTCCGGTGGTTGTAATCTCAGATCGAGGTCCTCAATTTGTTTACCAATTCTGGAGGGCCTTTATGAAACAACTTGGAATAGACTCACGTTATTCTACCAGTTATCATCCGGAAACGGATGGACAGACAGAAAGAGTTAACCAGGAGATAGAGCAGTACATACGCTTATATCTCCTAGACCAAGATAATGGTTGGACAGATTTCATTTGGACAGAAGAATTTGCGTACAACAATGCTATTCACGCTTCCAATGGTTATTCTGTCTATTTGAACTCAGGTAGGCACCCAAACATCATCTTAGGAAGGTTGGGAGGCTCGGTCCCAGCTGCAAATGAATTCAGTAAGAAAATTCAAAAGACCTACCAATCCGCTAGAGAACACTTGACCAAGGCGAAGGTCTCTCACAAGAAACATGCTGGCAAAAAGAGGAGAGACAACTCTGGTTATTGCAAGGGTGAGAAGGTCTGGCAGGGACATTTACATTTAGGAGGGAACAACAAATTCTAGCCTAGATATGTAGGACCCTTTAAAATAAAGAAAACTGTAAATCCAGTAACAGTCAAACTCGCCTTGCCCCCTCAGATTAAGGTTCATCCAATATTCCATGTCTCGCTACTTAAAAGAAGGCCTCCTAATGTTAGGACAACCACCCCTCCAGATCCTATCCAAGTAGATTCACATTTAGAATATGAAGTGGATAGAATTTTAGATTCAAAGTTTAAAAAAGGAACATTATATTACCTCATTGATTGGAAAGGTCCTGGGAAGCCTTTCAAAATGTGCATGCTCCAAGGTTGATAAAGCAATTTTACGACACTTTCCCCAACAAACCTTCTGTGGGAGGGAGTTCTATGGAGGCCAGGAAAACTATTGCCAGCATTGTTAAGTTCTTCCCTCAGCAAAAACGATTCCCCTTTTCCTTGTACCCACTTTGGTTGCAGCGGCCTCCTCACTCCTAGTGGCTCTTGCGGAGGCTGTTCTTTGAACTAGCTTCTTCAGGTTTAACTGCCACTCAAGATCCTTGTGAGGTCAGTGCTCTAGTGGTCTAACTTAGTCTTGTGCTGAACTTCCCTCCAGCTGTTTTTCTCTGGGAGCTCTGCTCTGTCATCCTAAGGAAAATGAGCAGTGTTCATGAGGCGCTTTGTTTCATAGAGAATTCTTCGAGTTTTGAATAATTAATTCTTTTTTCTTGTTATGGTGTGCACACCAGCTACTTTTTCCCTTTTGAAGAAGCTGACATTTTTCCTTCTTCCAACAACTGACTATCGGCTTTCGGAGGAGAATTTATTTTGGCTTAACAGAACTTCACGCAACTGCAGTAAGGAATCCTTTTGTATGATTTCCAGACTTGCCAATATATATATGGACTATATATTTAAGAGCTCTTTGCCTTGCGGAGTTGTCAGTCTTAGAGACAAACCTCAGTCCTCAGACTAATTCCTAGAGACTGAGTTTTCGTTTCCTGTAAAATACAGTAGTTTGTATATTTGTATATTTGTGGACTTTTGAACTGTTCTCCAGAGAACCTTGGAAACCTGACTCCTGGAGAAAAGAAGATATTAAGTTAACATTGTTCTCTTGGAGAGAGGCTAGTCTCTCAAAAGATCCAGGTTAGATGAACGATGATAGAATTGGGTGAATGTGAATGGCTGAACAGTTGAATGCACAGTAGGAATGTACTTATCTATGCTCTTATCACCCAACTGCAGGTCCTTCCTTTAAAGAAATCCCAATAAGAGGAAAGTTGCAGGTTTTCAGAGACACACACTGAATATTCTATCTTCAAGTGGGAAACACAGGCTGGAACTGGATCTGGAGGCGGTCTCTCTTTTTCTATTCCCATTCCCCTTTCTCTCTAACAGATGCAGGGTTCAGATATTCAGATAAAGTCTGAGCACGCATCTGTTGGAGGGAGTTGGGTAAAAGGCATCTGCTCCTGTGGAGGTTTGATTTAATGGGTAATCTTCTGACAACCCCAGGGTGGTGTCCGGAGCTCCCCTGGGTTCTGCCATATCGAGTCCAAGGTTGGCAGGGAACTCTGGGAGCATCTGAATGGCAAGGCCAGGCAGGTAACGCAAGAAGCACCCTCTGATAGGTAGTTACCTGGTTAGGTGACCAAGCCCCATCTTTGGGCTATATAGGGTCTTCTTTGGGGTGGGTCCTCAGGTTCGGCTTGCAAGATTCCAGCAGGACTCCTCAGCAACCTCTGCTTCGACTTCTGGAACAGTGACTGGACCCTCCAGGAACCTACAAGCTGCAGATCCTCAAGGAAGACTCTTCTGCAACATTGTATCCAGAATTCCTGCCAGCTTGGCAACATTTCCCCGGCTGTGCATCCTCAGAAGACTGCAACTCTTCAGCCAGCACAAGAAGAAGAAGGAATCTCCCTTGGGGTGAAGACCTCACTCCCCTGTAACAACAGGTACCTGGCTGCAATGACGACCGGCTGCGTGGATATCCCCTCATCGTGAATGGAGTGGGTCCTGAATCACGGGTGGTGGTCTGGAGAGTCTCCCTTGGTCCTTTCTACCAGCTGTTGCCTTTTGCTGGTGGTAAGTCCTTTCCACTACATGCAAGACAGTACCCCCATGCACCGTGTCCTTTGCAGCTGCCAAGGCTTGTTTGCTTCTCCTCCAAGGGGAGCTTCAGGCAACGTGTCGCTCCAGCCCCTAGCACTCCCTCCTGCAACTCTTGGGCCTCTGCATGGTCAACTGGTGACGTGGGAGCAACTTCTGTGGTGCTGTGTAGTCTGCTTCAGCTACTTCTGTGTCCCTGTCCTGTGGGACACCTGTAGTTGCTGCTTCTTCTCCTGTGGGCCTTCTGTGACGCGGAGGGTCCCCTGTGACTCTCCCTCCTGGGTAGAGTCCTCCTGGACCTTGCTGGTCCCCAGAAGCACCTCTTTTCCTCCAACCGCAATTTATTGCCTTTGCCAAGGCTTGTTGGTGAGAATCCTTCACCGACACCCATCTGCAACCTAGCTTCCACCGTGGGACACCTTTGGCATGCATCAGGAACTCTTCTCCAGCTTCTTTACTACAGTCCTGACCTGTCTTCCTTCTTCGTCGACCAACTCCAAAAGGCACCTCTGGGTGGATAGTATCTCCTAGTCCCCATGGACTCCACAGACACTTCTGGACTTGACCCCTCCCTTCACAGGTCTCCAGCTTTGGTATTCCAATGTTGATTTCTTGCAGGCTGTTCTGGGTGTCTTGTTTTTCCTATTTTCAACCTTTAGGGTGGTTTTGGGGAAATCCACTGTTTTACTCTGGCATTCCTGGTCGCTGGGGGGGGGGGAGGGGGGGGGCGGGTACTACATTACTTACCTGTGTGGTTTCCTAGTACTCCCAGCTCCTCTCTACACAATTTACTTACTAAGTGGGGGCCCTGTGATCGCATTCCACTTTCTTAGTATATTGTTTGGGCACCCCCTAGGGTCACTATTGATTATTAGTATTTTACACTGTTTTGTAACCATTTTATGCCTCATACTGTTTATCGGTGTATAAATATAGTGTATTTACTTACCTTCAATTGGAGGGTTGCCTCTCTACTATTTCCTGATACTGTGTTCCAAAAATAAAGTACCTTTATTTTTGTACAACCAAGTGGTTTCTTTCTTGTAAGTACTGTGTGACTGTAGTGGTATTGCATGAGCTTTGCATGTCTTCTAGATTAGCCTTGGCTGCTCATCCACAGCTACCTCTAGAGAGCCTGGCTTCTGGACACTGCCTACACTTCACTGAGAGGGGATACCTGGTATAAGGTGTAAGTACCCACCACACACCAGGCAAGCTTCCTACACATGTTAACCACCTAAAACTCTACAATGATAGGGTAGGCATAACCATTCTGATAGTTACTGTAGTTACTGATGAGGATCAGGAAGCAGTGCGTGAACCTCTCCCTGACCTCCTCTCAACTTACCCTAAGGATGAGTCAGTGGATGGAGTTGTCTATTCAGACACCCCCTTTGCCCAACAGCAAGCTGACTGCAGGCAAGTCCTACAGCAGTATGTTGAGCTCTTCTCTTTGACCCCTGGTCAGACACACCTGTGTACCCATGATGTGAACACAGGAGACAGTTTACTTGTCAAAAATTTTTTTATAGACAATGTGACCAAGTCAAGGAGAGCATCAAAGTGGAAGACCACAAGATTCTGGAGTTAGGGGCAATAGAGATCTCCGACAGTTCCTCGGCTAGCCCAGAAGTCTTAGTCCCCAAACCTCATACCAAAGATGGCAAGAGGGACATGCGGCTCTGTGTGGACTATAGAGTGCTCAACGCTGGCAACAAGACAGATGCACACCTTATACCCAGAGCAGATGAATTAATTGACAAATTAAGTGCAGCCAAATGTCTAAGTACCTTCGACTTAACTGCAAGGTACTGGCAAATTAGGATGGCACTTGGAGCAAAAGAAAAGACAGCATTATCTACACCTGATGGGCATTATCAGTTTACTGTTATGCCCTTTGACTTAAAGAATGTCCCTGTCACCTTCCACCTTCCAAAGGTGAATCAAGTCCTTGCTGGCTTGGAGTCCTTTAGTGCAGCATATCTAGATGATATTGCTGTCTTTAGCTGCAGCTGGCAGGATCACCTGATCCATCTGGGGAAGGTATTCCAGGCCTTGCAAACAGCAGGCCTCTCTATTAAGGCATGCAAGTGCCAAATAGGGCAGGGCACAGTTGTATTCTTGGGCAACCTTATAGGTGTCAGACTGCCACTTTCAGACAAGTTTCTGACCACACGGGGTGAGAGCCTTTGTGCTCTCGGTGGTCAGAAACAAAGCCTGTCCTGGGTGGAGGTGCTTCACACCTCCCCCCAGCAGAAACTGTAACACCTGGGGTGAGCCTCAAAGGCTTAAGGCTCCGATTACAGTGCCCTAGGGCACTCCATCTATTGGAGTTGCCTGCCCCCAGACAAAGCCCCACTTTTGGCGGCAAGTCTGGTGCGAAAATTAGTGAATACAGGGAGGAGTGCCATCCCCCTCCCCCAGCTAGGACCACCCCTAAGGTGTCCAGAGCGGAGGTGATCCCCTCCATGCAGAATCCTCCATCTTGGTTTGGAGGACAGGGACCAATAGGGTGAGGTTTGTGCCCCCCTCCCCAAAGAGAGTGGGCACAGAAAGGGTGTAGCCACCCTCAGGGACAGAAGCCGTTGGCTACTGCCCTCTGACCCCTGCAACGCCGCTATATCTTGGATTTATGTGCTTCCCTAAACCCAGCTCACCAGATTCCTGGTGACCTGCCAAGAAGAAGGACTTTATAGCTGAAACTCCCAGCAGAGAAGAAGGAAAATGACAACTGAAATAGCCCCAGCCCTACCGACCTGTCTCCTGCTTCAAAGAACCTGCAAAAGAACAGCAACGCATCCAGCAGGACCAGCGACCTCTGCCGAGCTCCAGAGGACTACCCTGCACTCAAAAGGACCAAGAACTCCTGTGGACAGCAGCCCTGTCCAAGAGAAAACAACAACTAAGGATCCAACCTCACTCCGAATGCATGAGTCCTAACCACTCTGCACCTGATGTCCGAGTGGCCCAGCCAGCTAGAGAGGATCCCCAGGCGATTCAGAGCAAGTGCCCACCATGGGTTGACCTTTCCATCCCTCTAGGCCGACGCCTGCAGAGGGAATCCTGAGGAGCCCTCTGACCACAAAGCTCTGGACGAAGATATCTGACGCCTAAAGGCACAATGCACCCACAGCCCCCAGGCCTTTGAGAACCCAACCTCCGGTGCAGCATCGTTCAGCAGGAGGCCCTCCTCCCTGTCCAGCTTGTGGTTTGCCCGAGACGACCCCCTAGACTTCGCCTGCAGCTTCTGATTGACCCCTGGGGTCCCCTCATAAGGAGACCAGACACCTTATTTGCACCCTGAACCCGGCCGCCCCAGTGCCGCTGACGGTGTATGTTTGGTGCCTTTTTGTGCCCCCGTGCTCCTCTAAACCCATCAAGTCTGCCCTCCGGAGTCGCAGGTACTTACCTGCCTGCAGATCTGAATCAGAGTGCCCCCAGTCTCCATAGGAGCCCACGTTAATGTTGCCTACACTTGACCTCTGCATCCGGCTGGCCCCATGTTGCTGATGGTGGGTGTTTGGGGTTAACTTGAACCCCAACCTGTGGACTTCCTAACCCCCGGAGAATGGAACTGTAAGTGTTGTACTTTCCTGTAAAATGATCTAATTTTTCTTCCCCTAGGAACTGTTTCTGAAAATTGCACTGTCAAGTTTTAAAACAGATTATTGCCAATATTTCAAAAACTATATAACATATAAATTTCAAACAAAGTACTGTGGATACATGTGTGAAATACGAATCTATTGAAGTACTACCTGCAACTTGAATCTGGTGGTTCTAAAAATAAATTAAGAAAATATATTTTTGCTATTTAAAAAACATTGGTCTAGAGTTAAGTAATTTAGTGTGTGCTTCTTCTATTGTCTGTGTGTGTACAACAAATGCTTTGCACTACCCTCTGATAAGCCTAACTTCTCGGACACACTACCACAAAAGAGAGCATTAGTATTATCTACTTTAGCCTCTTTTAATGCTCTGGGGAACCCCTGGACTCTGTGGACACTATGGGGGTCATTCTGACTTTGACGGGCGGCGGGGGCCGCCCGCCAAAGTCCCGCCGGCAGAATACCGCTGCGCGGTCAAAAGACCGCCGCGGTAATTCTGAGTTTCCCGCTGGGCTGGCGGGCGACCGCCAGAAGGCCGCCCGCCAGCCCAGCGGGAAACCCCCTTCCATGAGGATGCCGGCTCCGAATGGAGCCGGCGGAGTGGAAGGGGTGCGACGGGTGCAGTTGCACCCGTCGCGATTTTCAGTGTCTGCTTGGCAGACACTGAAAATCTTGGTGGGGCCCTGTTAGGGGGCCCCTGCAGTGCCCATGCCATTGGCATGGGCACTGCAGGGGCCCCCAGGGGCTCCACGACACCCGTTACCGCCAGCCAGGTTCTGGCGGTCAAAACCGCCAGGACCAGGCTGGCGGTAAGGGGGTCGGAATCCCCATCAGCGCCGCCATGGAGGATTCCCTTGGGCAGCGGGAAACCAGCGTGACACCGCCGGTTTCCCATTTCTGACCGCGGCTGTACCACCGCGGTCAGAATGCCCATGGGAGCACCGCCAGCCTGTTGGCGGTGCTCCCGCGGTCGTTGCCCCTGGCGGTCCATGACCGCCAGGGTCAGAATGACCCCCTATATCTCACTTTGATATAGTATATACAGAGCCAGCTTCCTACAGGTGTTCAAAAGGTGGGGCTGGAGAGAGGACCCTGGGTTTTTGGGTTTAGAGGTATGTGAACTTTGGGTGCGTCCTGTAAGGAGATAGAGGATCCAATTGAGGGGGTTGCTCCGGATTCAGAGGTGGTGGAGTCTGGTGATGAGGATGTGGTGGGAAACGATGTTGAAAGCTGCTGAGAGGTCAAGGAGGATTTGGGTTACCTTTACTTCAGGGTCGAGGAGGACTCTGATGTCGTCTGTTGCAGCAATCAGGGCAGTCTCTGTGCCATGGTTGGCTTGGAAACCTGCTTGGGAAGCAGCCAGTAGACTATGTTGTGTAGGTGTTCAGAGATCTGTTAGTTGATGGATCTTTCTTGGACTTTGGTGGGGGAATGGTAGCAGTAAGATTGGTTAGTAATTTTTGAGTTTGCTGGGGTCGACAAACAGTTTTTCTTCAGGAGCGGTTTTATCTCTGTATATTTCCATACATCTGGAATGGTGGCCGTCGTGATGGGGTGAGAGGGCACTACTGATCTCTCTCTGTCCAAGATTGAAGATGTAATGGGGGCACAGCTCCTTGGGTGATCCGGAGTGGGTTGCGCTCATATAGGCTGATGTTTCCCGAGTTTTCTGCTTCTAGTCTGTGATCAGGTAGCTGTCAGTAGTGTCTGCTGGAGTTTGAAGGTGGTCGAGGTTGGGGGGGGGGGGTGGGCAGGGGAGCTGCTGTAGATGTGAGCTATTTTGTCAAGGAAGTAGTCTGCCAGGGAGTTGCAGAGGTCTTGATAGGGTTGAATTGTGTTCTCTGTGGTTGCCGGGCAAGAGAACTCTCACAATGATGAAAAGTTCTTTGGAGCGGTTGGTGCTCTTCTTGATGAGGGTGTCCCTTTTTGCTTCCCTGAGGTGGCAATGGTAGTTGCTGAGGGCCATTTTGAAGGTGGTGCAGTCTGATGGATTCTTGCTAGTATATCATTATCTTTCTAGTTGTTTGCATTCTCTCGTAAGTGGGTGGAGTGCTGGTGTGAACCAG
The DNA here is from genome assembly GCF_031143425.1 of Pleurodeles waltl. Lineage (NCBI taxonomy): Eukaryota > Metazoa > Chordata > Amphibia > Caudata > Salamandridae > Pleurodeles > Pleurodeles waltl. The sequence goes on along the minus strand of NC_090444.1, from coordinate 607,418,247 downwards.
CTGGTGGGGTTTCAGGTGATTCTTGTGTTGGAGTTTTTGGTGGGGACAGTTTCGTCGGTGCAGTTGTGGATTTAGTAATGGAAGTTGCTGGCGTCTTGTTCGGTGTGGTGTGTGGGTTGGGTCTATTGGTGTTGAGGGCAAATGTCCATTGGGTCTCTGATTCTTTACCTAGTTGCGGTGAGTGAGGGTGAGCATTGTGGAGGTGGGTTCAGGAGTACTCACTATCGTGAAGTGTACAATGTGGTGGTCGGCTCCGTAGTGTGAGAGAATTTAATCCTGTCACTGGAGATGAAGATGGGGTTCAGAGTTTGATTTGCGTGGGGCTGGTGACCAGTTACTGGAGTCTGATGTTATTGAGATTATCTAGGAGGTTGGTGGAATTTCTGTTGTCTGGGTTGTCGAGGTGGAAATTGAGGTCTCCCAGGAGGATGTAGTGCCTGAAGTCGATGGCCGGGGGGGGTGAAATTGATGATTGTCTTGCAGAAGGCGGGGCAGAGTGTTTGTAGGCGAGGGTTCCTATGATGGTGGTTTTGGCGTCGGTTCGGATTTGGAAATTAAGGTGTTCCATGATGGGGGACGGATCGTCCTCCATGGTGGTGCATCAGAGGTTTTCCTTCTAGATGATGGGGATAACTACTCTGTGTTTGTTGTGTCGGTCTCTGTGGATACGTTTGTAGCCTGTGTGGGGCTGTGCAGGTGATGTCCGGAACTGATGCAGAGATGAGCCAAGTTTCTGTGATGACCATCAGGTCAGGTTGGAGTGTGGTTAAGGTGTCCCAGACTTCCGTCATGTTTTCAAAGGGATCTTAAATTGAAAAGGCGGCAGTGAAACTGTTGTTTCGCAAGGGGTGGTCAGCGGTGTAGTCTCAGTGTTGCAGGCCAAGTGGCATTCGAGGCAGCTGCAGCAATTGTCTCAAATCTTAGAGGCCAGGTCCTGCAGTTTGGAGGCTGTGTAACTGTAGGTGGTGGGAGAGCCAGGGTTCCTGGCACTGGGTGCCGACGGGTGCAGACATCCATGTCATGAAAAGAAAACAAAATAATGACCTACACACCCTGGGATAAAGATGCTTCAGTGTGGGTGGCATTTGTTTTTCTGTGTCAGAAAAACGAAAACGTGCATTAGCTATTCGTAGTCTGTCTTAACTGAACTGATGGTAAGCATAAAGCTTTACCTTGGTACAACAATCCAACTATTCAGTCAGATGAGCTGTCCCACTTACACAGTTCACTGTTTCTCAGGTAAGAGGTGGAGCCAGTAGCACATTACTGCTTCTAGCACAGTGAGAAAGCATGCTGGTTCTTCCCTTCTGCACGAGAGGTACTCAGAGAAGGGACATAACCTCTAAGACACTCTACGGAGGAGCCCCCATTGACAGAGCCCCTCTCAACTACCTAGGGCTGCCCCACCTTTAATGCTGGCATGTCCCACTGCACTGGCCCTCCCCAGAGTTAACCCCGTGGGCGAGGAGATGAGAGCAACACTCTTGCTGGGCTTGTTTCCTTGGAGCACTAGCTCTCCCATGGGAACCCTTTCATAAACCACTTGGAGCAGTAATTGTTTTATTGTGCCTGACCTCTGGGCAGCTTCTGCACTCCCCAGGTCGCAGTGTCTTCCTCCCCCCTCAGCTATTTAGAAGGCAAATGTGGGTCAGCCAAGTATCTAGACTACCGCCTTTGCCAGGGTACTGTCAACCAGAACTGATCCACAGATGCCCAAAGGAGTTCTCTCCTTCAGGGTCCCCAGCACACCTACTTCTTATGTCCAGAGAGTGAGGAGACAAAGGCCACTGGTCCTGTAGAATCCCAGAACATTCAAGCCTCGAGTACTACCCAAGCAAGGGTTCATCCACAGTTTATTCTCTCTCCCGTTTAGTTCCTGCTTTCCTTTGCATCTCTGCCTAATACAAAGATGGCACATCACCCCTGCCAAAGGTTGGTTCACCCACTTGCACAGCATTCTGGGCATTTTCAAAATGGCAGAATCAAGCAGCTGTTTACCGAAGCACTTCTTGGGCTCCTTATCTCAACAGATAAAGCAAAGCTAGTTGTTTCACTACAAGAAACAGTTGGTATGACAAGTGCCAGCAGCGTGCCCTCTGTCCCTCTGAAAAGGGTATAACCAGGGTTCCTGCCACCAGCAGGAGGCCAGTTCCACTTCAATAGTTCCATTTGTCTTGGAGTGGCTTGGATTCACAAGCTGGCCAGTAGAGTAATCAACTTGGCTCAGTAGTGAATGAGTAACTATATTCCTCTCAACCACTGACCAAAACACTTCAGCGACAGACCCCGGAGGTGGGACTTCATCCCCCAAGGTAGAGCTCGCACTTGCCGCAGGCATACTGTGTTGGAGGCAGAGTGACCCGGAGGCGGAAGCAGCAGAACTCAAGCAGCAGCAGAGGTGGAAGCGGCAGAGCAGTGAGCGTAGAAGTGCTCGGCACTGTGTTCACTCGTGACCCCCTCCATCCCCTCCCGTCAGCTCCCACTCCCACTGTACCACTGAATGAAGATGTGGGGAAGCAGAGCGGCGAATCAGTGCAGCGAGCAAGCAGAAAGGAGGGGAGTGCACCACTCCAAGCTGTGTACCCCTCGCCACCCCCAGCTCCAACTCCAACCATACCACTGAGAAAAGAGGTGAGGAAGCAGAGCTGTAAAGCGGTGCAAAGAGCGAGCGGAAAGGAGAGGAGCACCCGCTCCCACCGTACCACCAGGAGAAGAGGTGGGAATTAAAAATCTGGCCAGCGGGCCCCCAACCGGAGTGCTGAGCGGGGTGTTGCCTTTGCCCTGACTTAGTTGTCAGGCCCCGAGGGAGGCCCCCAGAGGTCGGCCCCCTCAACGATCCAGGGCACAGCTAGGGGGAGCAGCTAGTGAAGTGGAGCAAGTAAAGCAGCTATGGAAGCCAGTAGAGCAGCTGCTCAGAGGGGCCAGGTCAGAAGCTGATCGGACACCTGGAACCTTGGAGCCCAGTGCAGAGATACAACACCTTAAGGCACCAAACAGGCATTGAATAACACTGAATAGCGCCAAATGCTGTCAGCTGGAGTAGAACTACAGACATAAGCATAAGATATACAACACATCACAGCATCACTATATAAGGACCTGAACCGGGTTTATAGTGATCACCTACACTCAACTTTCCACCTGAAACTGTTTATCTGGCTTGATCAGAACAGGAGAATGAGGTCAGGTACAGTAAGTAACAACATGCCCAACCTAATCAAGAGGAAGAGAGAGCAGACCCCAGATCGGGCCACCACAAAAGGAGGGCAAGCAGCACTTCGGAGCCCAGCCCCTCCCAACCCCAAGCCCCCCCACCCCACGCCCCCCACCCCTACCCCCCCAGTCTGGGGCACATTGAACACAAGCTGTAGGAGCCCAGTATCGCAAATAAATAGTTTGGAAGTGTTGAAAAGAGAGATAGACCAGCCAACAGTTGAGATCTTCCCAGAGGAGGAAGTAAAGCATCCAGTCCAGTCAGAAGCCACAAGATAACGGATCATTATTCTGCCTTAAGAAATGGATCCATGCATTGGCGAAAGTAAGAGGGACCCCCTGGACACAAATCAACAAATTACAGCTACAGCAATCAAGGGGGCCCAGAAAGAAGAAGGAGGCGAGAAATGAGCCGCGGCCACTTCCTTTACCTCCAACAATAGTGACTGCAGCAAAACAAATCATGAATGGCAGCGTTGTGGCTGTGGCCCATGTGGAAAAAAGTCTGAGAGTAGGAGCCAGTGAAATCTCCAACCAAGCAAAGACTGTGAGAAACAACTGCTTAGATTTAGACCCTGAAGATCCTTATTCCACTTCAAGCCTAGCTAACCTATCCATTCCTGATTCGTAGATGGTAGCAACCGTTGAGATCTTGGAGCAAGAGACACAGCAACACTATTCCCTGACCCAAAACCTGAATTTCTATTCATTCCCGGCTCAGTATCACTTGAGTAAAATGGATATCCAGGTAGATCTGTTAAATACACTGGCGGTGTTCGTTTCTGGAATAGATGGTAAATTGGAAGAACTAAACGCCCTGATAACTAGAGCCCAAATCAGTCAACAGAGCGACTTTACCATCTCTAAATGCAAGGTGTTAGATAGATTATCGCAATTGCTGACAATCTTGGAGGGAATACTAAAAGAAGTCCGACCTGCCCAGAAAGAGGGGCGTACATATGGCAACCTGCAAATTGACATGTTGGCATCTGCTCCCGCCACAGAGAAAGCAGAGGGCAGTCCCTCCATCCTTCAGACAGCATTACCACGGACCCCGGCGGACAGAAGGGACCCCACAGAAAATAACGCCATGGCTCATTCCAGCACAAGGCCTTGCAAGCCGAAGTGTACCCATTATTCATAGATAATACCGGAAAAATGGAGAACCCTATGAACTTAAAAAAGCAACAAGAGAGAAAAAGCGAGCAAGAGAGGACAGGAAGCTTGTACGATCCTGCCACCAAAAAATCTCAAAGGCCACAGTGTCCGTTGAATCAAGTAAGGGAGATAAGGTCACAAGGGGAATGCACAAATTGGACAGTACCCCAATCCAATTTCAATGCAGTAGCAGTAACAAAAGTTCCCAAATTAGGAGGCACGCCCATGACACCTGTAACACAGTTAGAGCATCAATCACCTGTACTGGCTAATCGTCCCCTGGAGGAAAGTGGAAGGGCCCGCCTGTTAACACTGAATAACACAAGTAGAGGGAAAATTGATCATGCCGCGCAGCAGTTACACCTGGCAAGTCAATTAAATACAGATAGCCAGGAACAGGTTCCATCACCTGCTTTGGATCCCGGAATTCGTCTCAAGGTCCCCTTCAAACATATTCAATCATTCTACTGTCCTAAGACTTATAAAAGCACTCCCAGACCTTAAACATGTAATCTCAGAAGACATTGCTGGTACTAAGTTTATTCAAGCAAGAGGTAATCAGCACATAGATCTAACGCTGCTTATCTCCTCAACTCCTGACCTCTATAAGCAAATTCTGGAAAGGAGGGAGGTCCTGAGAGCGTGGGGCATTGAGGTGGTCACGTATCTAGGGGACAGATATCGATCTCCATTATTGGAGGCCCACCGGGCCAACAAGACTATAGGCACGTGGTCAGTTTTACAGTGAGTGGAGGACCCACTCAATGCCAGTAGAGATGGGGAGGGAATGTCCAGTAAAAGACCCAAAGCGCAGTCCCCGTTAAAAGTTCAGATATGGAGGGACGATGGGCGAAATAAACTGGTAACGAGACAGGACCCCCTGCCTAATTGGAGTTGGCTGCCTCTAGCATTATCCTCAGGAAAGGTCTGTAATAGTTGAACACCAAGCAAACATCCCTCGCAAGGTGCAGTGACCATATGTACATGGAATATAGGAAGCCTGAAAGCAAAAGTGGAAGATCCAGCAATAATTCAATTTTTGGCCTCATATGACGTTATAACGATACAGGAATCATGGGCCCAAGTGTCCATACCTCTAATCAGCTACACAGAATTTATCAAACCAGCAGTGAAAACCCGCAGGTCTGGAAGGGGAAAGGGGAGCTTAGTAACATATGTCAGCACAAGGATCCTTGCTGAATTATCTGAACCCAATGGGGGCAACCGACAGTTTCAACTGGTTAGATTAGATGGTTGGGAAGCAACAACACATTTCCCATTGATAATAATCAACATATATATTAACCCAAAAAAGAAATCAGCCAAAGCCAACAACCACAGTGAATATAAGGAAAGATAAGATCGGAAGAAAGTAATAAAGATGAGTGAGTCTGTTGGTTTATTCACACTAAATGGACGGAGCTGGGCCACCTGTATGGACCAGATCGTCACGAAAACAGGTATCCTATTTAGATACCACACTGGTTAATCCGTCATTATATAAATTTGTGGCTGAGTTTAGGATTTTGGATCGTGTGGAAAGTGACCATAAACCACAAGCAATCAAGATTCAAACAATGGCACGTAAGCCGGAGAAAGTGGCATGTCTCAAAGGGGTGATTGGCATTGAAAATCTTAAAAGATTGAAATGGTCATCTAACTTCATTAAAAGTCAAGCGGAGACGGCGTTGTCCAGACTTGAATCCTCGATTACGTATCCTTCTAATTTGACAAGGGCCTGGGAGGTCTTTGTCAAGGATCTTATAAGCCATGCCCCCCAGGAAAAAAAAAAAAAGGAGCTCAATTGATGTATCGCAATGGCATCTACCTGCCAAGAACAATTCATATAAGAAAAGCAGTGGTAGGTAGTTTACTGAGCTAACTGCGTAAGCACCCTGAGGATAAATCACTACTAAGCATCCTTCAAGAGCAAAGGAGGCACTTGAAAAGGGAAACATGGTCCTTTAAAAAGAAACGCCAGCAGGAAACTATATGGGCCAAGCTACATTATGCGTCAAAACAATCAGACTCAAAACGATTCTGGAAATTGATTAACTCTATTGAAAAGGGGCCAAAAGCGGCCCATAATGACAATATAACAGAGGGATCCTGGGTTGACTACCGTAAGTCTTATTTTGGGGAAGTGACTATCAAAGGAGTTGCGCAGGCCCAGCAGGAGACGGTTATTCGGGCCCCCGACGTCTCGACCACCTTGATGTTTAGTTCATCCGATATAAGAAGGATCATCGGGAACTCACGAACTGACTGCTCCTGGGCCTTACGGTCTGCCGCAAGCACTATTTAAACAGGCAACACAAAGATGGGCAGATTTCTTGGCTGCAATGTACAATCATGTTTTAGCAACAGGAACTAATCCGGCAAGTTGGAAGGGCTCAATAATCCACCCTATACATAAGGGAGGGAAGGTCGCATCACCAACCAATTACAGACTGATTACCCTCTTAGATGTGGATCTTAAGTATTGCTCTGCATGTTTGCTGCAGCATTTATAATCGTGGGTCATAGACAACAACATATTGCCCATGAACCAGAGCGGATTCGTTAAGAACCAGGGTACCATAACAAATCTTTTGGTTTTGGGATTGATCATTAATAGAGCAAAAGGAAGGAGCATTCCGACACACCTGTGCTTTGTTGATTTTAAAGACGCATTCGAATGCGTACCCTGCTGCAAATTGTGGGAAAAATGAGGGCTGCCTTCAGCTATATTAAATGCTATTAGGCTGCAAGGCTGCGTCCTGGCACCAATCATCTTTAATCTTTGTATAGCAGACATCTCTGTGATGTTAAATAACCAGTCTGTCCACTCACCTACTCTTGGTGGGCATCAATTACCCAACATTATATATGCAGGTGATATGTTACTATTTAGCAACACCAGAACTGGCATGCAAAAAAAATTGACAACCTAGGGGGATATGCAAGGGCTAACGAATTAGAATTAAATCAAAGTAAAACAAAAATGTTAGTCCTCAACCAGAGATCCCTTAATCAACACAAATAATATATGAATGAAAAGATCAAAGAGGAAGCAGCCACTTATTGGTATTTAAGTGTTCTGATAGATGTAAGGGGGTATATATGTGTCCCACAGAGAAGCAATAAAAAGCAAGGCACAAGCGCTCATCTAGGCCTTTAAAACCCTAGCAAATAACACTCGGGGTAATACAATGAAACCATTGACAGCTGTACTAAGAGCAAAACTGCTTCCAACACTCGCATATGGAACTGAAATAATGCAGGGGATAGAAGCAGCCCTCCTAGATAAAAACTCCTGGTAAGGGCTTACAAGCGGCTATCCCAGTTACCCAGATCGGCATGACCGCCCCAGGTGAGACTGGAGTTTATGCTTGTAAAGCAGACATTAGCCCGCCCGCGGCTATCATCAAATTCTGTTATAAAATGTCTTGCGCTCCAAAAGGAACGTTGGGCAACTTAGTATGGCAAGAAGACAATTTCAAAAGGGGCAACAACAGCTATAAAAAGTTTTTAGAAACAAGCATAAACCGTTTGGGCTTAGCAGACGCGTGGGACTAAACACTCCCTAGCCCAGCTTTTAAGAAAATAGTAAATAAAGCTAGCAAACTTTGTAGTTGGCTAGAAGACAGGGAGGAACTGGCTAAAAAGGTCCTACGGTTGGCTGGTCCTTAATTCTTACAAAACATCCTTTGAATCCCCACTGCTGGCTGCTCCTATTCATAGAAAATCAAACAACACTTTTTAAGGCTAAGACTGGGCGACCTGCCAAGGGTAGACCCTATACCAAAATGGAAGTTCGCATCACATAGGCACAACTTAGAATGCCGCCTATGTCATCTCACTGTAGAGACTTTGGGGCGCATGCCAAGTAATGTAATATTGAACATCAGGCTGGTCCAATTTCTGGAAATGTTTATGTCCCTAATCACCCTTCCAGAATCTATACGAGGATAGGCGCTTTCCATAAACCCCTATAAACCTCAGTAAATTTGAGTAATATCAGGGGAGCAAATATATATACTGTCATGGCGCGACAATTTTTCATTTTTTACATGTCCTTAATGAGATTTATTGGAGTGAAAGGGGTTGTTAAGTTTATTGCACTGATTATGAGCTTTTTTAAATCTAACCGCATTTAATAAGGACTTGTAAAGGACTTGTAAGACGTAACAATGATGGATTATATCGGTAATTTCAGTAAATTTGGACAACAACAGGAGAGCGAATATATATACTATTATGGAGTCAATAATCCTTCATCTTTATTGCACTGGCCATGAGCTTTTATCTTACTGTATTTATTAAGGTTTTATATGATGTAATGATGATGGATTATTTTATGGTTTTTATTAACTAATAAAATCATTTTGCTGGTATTGGTATATTCCTCTCAATGACACTACTTGCAGTGTCATAATATTTGCTACTGACCCTGGCTTGGCTGGAGGTCTCAGACAGGGAAAGAACCATCTTGTATATCACCCACTGTCATAAATCTGCTGCATTAACTACATGCCTAATGGTTGTTCACCTGTGGTAGACTGCCTTAGAGCCTTCTACAAAGAACATACCTTCCTCACCTCACACATGCTCGCTTATCCTTGCTCTCCACAAGGTCCCTTCGAGAACTCAGCCCAGCAGGCATAGCTGTTCAAACTCACTCTCATTTAGAGCAGGCAAAGGAAAATCCAGCAGCATATATACAAGCCCTGTGCACTGTTGGAGCATCATTTTTTTTTTTTATGTTCCAGTTGCGCAGAGTGCAGAACCATATCTATGAGGCCATATGTAGCCACTATGCGTGGCTTTTCAGGGCCTCATAGATATGGAGTAAGGCAAGGCAACTGCGTTGCCTCATTGAGTCGGGTGAAGGGGGGCATTGGGTCCCAACTAAAAGCCATGGATTTTGGCACTGCCACACATTTACTAAATGACAAACCTGGGACAGCTCCAAAACCTTACGCTTCTCCACAGCAGGTGTAATGAGGAGAATTTTTTTTATATCTTCTTGTTTTTCCTCCTTTCAAGTGTGCTGCATTCTGCAGCACACATTGGAAGATGGAAACCTCTCTTCAGATTGCTTTTGTTCAGGAAAGTGTTCCTTCCTGCACAAAACAATCTTGCATGCAACACAGGCACTCTTGCACCATGGTGAAAGGGTGTCTGCATTGGCCCAAGGCACCAAATTGTGCACCAGCACGGGGTGAAAGGAGAGGAATGCACCATATTTCAAGACTACAGTGCATTCCTGCCCTTCTAAATTGGTCAAGGGCAGCGCAGAAAAAAGATTTGCGAGACTGCCCTATGCTAATCTGTTGTTAATATGCCCCCTAGTATATACAAAAGAGCTTAAAATCTTTTGAAATAAAGTGACATTATTTAGTTATTTACTTTGACAAATGCAAAAGACAGTAAAGCACCAAAGAAATTCTAGTCTAAAAGAAAAGGGATATTTCTTTTTGGATGCCTAATAAAATTGCATGTGCTACACAGGCCATAGTCAGTTTGTTCAAGATCACATGCGGAGTCAGAACAGTAGTCCTACATGGCAAGTCAAAGGTTAGGATGTAAAAAGCAGTTTCTCTCAACCCCAGCCGTAGCCTATTTTTAAAAGATCTGCAAGCTGAATTAATAGAAGCTTGAATGAGACTCAATTACTGGGATTCACACACGTCAGAGATCCAAATACAAAAAAGGTTTAAAATCAGAGGTGGTTTAAGCTTGTCAGAATTCACTTCCTTACACAGGCAAATTTATCCTCATTCAGTGAGCCCCCAATTGATGGAAAAGAGGCAGGCGCTTGTTTGTCTTCTGTTGTTGAACCTTTAGTGAGCCTGTTTGTCACAGTATGAAGAAGAAAAGAAAAAAAAAGACAGCCACCAGTGGTATACATTAAGATTCTTGGGGCTGACCTCAACCCAAAGGGAAGGGCTCTGAAGTGAGATTCTGATGAATGGGAATAAGGTGTTCCCTTTCGTAAGGCATAGATGACTTACTGAAGTGACTTTTCTTCAGGATCGTTGCCAAAATCAAGAGCTACTGTAGGCGAGGCCTTTTGGCTTTCCAGTGCTGCTTGTTGAAGCAATGGCTACCAACCAGATATATCTCAAGTTTACAAAGCTGTATCTGGGGCTAAGAAAGGCAGTTGCTGAAAAAAGCAGAAACAGAAAGGCATTGTTATTGAGCAAATTAGAGAATGCCACTAAAACTGTGGAAGGGTTTGTCTTCTCTGGTCTGACATAGAAAGGGAGATTAGCTTGCATTGATGGCATAGGTAGGGTGCAGCGCCAAAATACAATAAACATAAAACTTAAGCTGAGTTCCACCTGCCTTTGCCAGGTGGGCTCAAAATCCAATTTTGAATCCCTGCCTATGCCTATACAATCACTGCTTGCAGATAAGATTAAGCATCAGAATGCCTATCCTGACCAACACTTTTGACCCAACACTGCAGCAGTGGCTGCAGTATGTTTAAGAGGCCTCTATCATAAAACACATACAATTATCATATAAACCTTTATCGGAATTAAACTTGCCATTAGAGTGTAATGCCTAAAACGGCATAACAAAAATATAATTTGGGACGGATTGGAGGGTAAAAGGAAAGAGTGAGTCAGGGGTAAAGATGGAGAGGACAAGTGGCGTAGTAAGTGTGTCATGGGCCCTGGAGTAAGAAAGGAAAATGGTTGACTGCAATTTCGATAGGAAAATACAGTAGTGCCCTGGTGTCACTACACCTCCTGCTCCATTGATAACTAGGCCTCAGGAGAGAAAGCTGATGGGTCAGAAAAAGAGAAGCGAAAGGAATACAACAGACAAAAGGAAGAACGAGAAGGTTGCAAAAAAGAGAAAGAAAGAAAGGGAAAATGGAAATTAATAGAGTAAATGTGTGAGAAAAAAAGGGACGGGCTAGCGAACGGAAAATAGAGGAAAACATAATGAAAGGAGTGTGAAAAGAAAGAGAAAAATGAACATTAGAGAATAAATAGATGGTAAGAGAAAAAAGCAGCGAAAGAACCAAGGCAGGTATGTACTGACACATTTCCCACAGACACAGATTTGGAAAACCACTTTGACACTTCAGGTCCTGGCAAGTAACTTGTGGCTTCCACATACAGACGGGAAAAAGAGGGATTTATAGTAAAACGTGACTTGACAGAAAGATAAGAAAAACACCAGAGAAAGGAAGAAAGGTCTACAAAAATAAAATAAAATAAAAAGTGAAAGGACGCATACTGAGTCAAAGGAAAGAGCAAATAAAAAACAAAGAATTAAGGGAAGAGAATAAAGTGAAAGAATGAATGCCTGATGGAAGAGGAACGAAACAAGGAAAGAAATAACCAAGTTTTTGCGAGTTTGAAGGAGGAGGTAGGAAGAGGGAAATTTAAAAAATGGACAGGAGTAGAAAAGTTGGGGGGAGAAATAAAACATTGGGAGTAGAGTAAAAGAAAGAACGGAGTGAGACAGGTGAAAAAGACCCTACCAGACAAAGATGGCAGCTAAGAATAGATTTATTTGGTTCCCCCACCTCCTCAAACAGAGTGTGGAACAGCAGGGGATTCATTAGCAGAGTTGTATGTGAACCCCAATACAGCAATATTGGGGAGCTTCAGATCAGGATAGGGGGTTATGGACAGAGCTGTGCCCCGGCCCAGTGCTGGAATAACAGAAAGGCAGCGGGGTCAGGAATGAGAAACAGAGTGCTGTATAATTCCTGGTATGGGAAAATTGGGACGCCGCAGGTTGGGGTTGAGGTGCACTGACAGTTGTATGTGGGCTGCAGTACTGGAATAGTGATGGGCACACAAGGTCAGAAGTGAGGTATGTTAATGAAGATATGTGTGGAACCTAGTGTTGGTGTGCCAGTGTTGCCACCTGGTAGACTGGAGATTCCCTGGTGAAGCTGTGAGTGGGGCCCAGTGTGGGAGTGGCATTGGCTCTGAACCACAGAAGCGAGGAGTCCAGAAGGGCCTGTGTGTGTGAGCCTTAGTACTGAGAAGAAATGTGCACTGAATATTAGAATTGATGGATTCTGTTGGAGAGGTGGTGGTTCCCATCAACAGCAGCGTTGGATGTTAGACTTGAGGTGTACTGGCTGAGCTGTGCTTTACTCTTTTGGGTCCAGTATTGGCTTGGCAATGGGACTGAATATAAGAATTGAGCTGTTGTAATGGAACTGTATCGGAGTGGGGTCCCAGTATAGGAAAGGAAGTGACATCACTGGGGTAGAACCGAGATGCACTGATGGAGCTGTGCCTGAGGTCCCAGTACTGGAGCAGCAGAGTTTACAGACTGCAAAACTGAGGTGCTCTTGCAGACAGCGTGTGTGGGTTTACTGGCATGGCTGAGGGCTTGGAGTGTGTGAACCAAGGTGCACAGATGGAGCTGCAAGTGGGATACCAGTATGGAGCAAAAGTGGGCACTTTCTCTAAGGATTGCGGATCCCTGGGTGCCTAGGCTGGGTGCCTAGGCTATAAACAATTACAAGCAATCCTCCGCCTTTGCTCTCAGCACACAGGTAGGCACACTTGGTAAAGAAAATCCAAGCCAATAAAGGGTGGGAGCCAGGCAGCTGAGAGGGTGCAGAGAGCCCACAAGAACAAATTTGACCAAGATAACAGGCTAATTTATAGCCTTGTTTACAGCTAAGCTCAGAGGCAGAATGCTCTGCAAATGAAAAGGGAAGCTTCCCTGGACAGGAGCAGGAAACAAAGTAAACATAAAGGTCCCCTACAGGCCAGATAAACATAAAAAGTAGGACCCTGCTCCCACACAGAAGGAGGAAGGATAAAGAGGCATGACTGACCACTAGCAAGCGAAGATTTCTTTAAATTCAAGTGAAACTAACAAATGAAATAGCTGCAAGCCCATTGAAGAAGTATACACTCAAACTAAAAAGACAAGCATTGGCTTCTGGACCTACTGGCTGTGCAGCACTGCATTGGTATGTTATCTTTGCTGTGTAGTGTCAGACCAATTTGGGGAGGGGTGGGGACAGGCATATTGGCACAGCTGCTGCCAAACATTTCTTGAGGACTGCTCCTGAATCACATGTGTGCTTATGAAAGGACTCAGGTGCTTTATTTACTCTTCAGAGATTGCAGAGTAAATAAATAACTAGCAACAAAGTATTTTTTTCATGACGGGGGCAAGAAAAGGGCAGCATGGGTGGCAGAGAAACAGGTGGGACAGTGAATGAGAAGGGAGTGGGCACCAAAGAAAAAAAAAAAGCGCTCCCTAAAAGTGTACTGTGAAAGCATATAACCAAGCCAACAGGATGGTAAAGAAAATGTGCTCCAGGGGTGGGACAAACAAGAGGAAACCAAACAACTGCAAAAAAAAAAAAAAAAAAAAGTGACAAGAGCCAACCAACGCTAAACAATGGCAGGATCAAAACTGTCCTTGTTACACACACCTTTTTGCAACTAGACAGCTTTCAATGTTGGTTAGGCATGACCTAAGGAGCAGGCAGTATCAGGAAGACAAATACATTTTAAAACAAAATGTGCTGTTTTGAGTTCAAATGAACCAAGATAAATGTCTGATTCGACCCAAAATGTAATCCATTGCGTCATTTTAAGTCCTCGGATGTGTCCTTTTCAGTACATATTCTAATCTGAGAGGGAAAGGTAGAATACGTTTGGATGAAGACTCTTGAGTTGTGAATTTGACAAACTACCCTTTTCAAGGTTAATGCAGATAATATATCTGGGCTTGGTGGGTGCAAAATAACCCAGTCTTACTTGCATCAGCTTTTGGAGCAGATGCCACCTGATTTGGATTGATTCATTAGTTACTTCTTGAAGAGGAAGCCCAGCGACCAAACAGAAGGATAAATTACTTACCTGTAATCCTAGTTCATAATCCATAAGCATTGACTAGTCCAACCCACTTGCAGGGACCCAGAAGCAACTATCTCAGCTACAGAAGATTAGTTAAGAACTGTCTCTTTTTCACATGGCAACTATACTAACCACACCTTAGAGTACTAGAACAGTATACTCACACATGTCAAACAATGCTTCTCAAGGTACGGATATGAGTTGTCATTTGTCATTGTACATTGAACTATTCTTCCTGATATAAGCAGATACATTTATATTGGGTAAATATATATCACACCACAAGAAACGTGTACATTAGACCATGCTATAAATGCTGCTTCTGTGTACATATAGGTACATACACATCTGTTTGAGGCATGTAGTGCTGCCGATTCACATGCTATGCATATCCATTCCGACATCTAGTGTTGGGCTCGGAGTGTTACAAGTTTTTTTTTTCCGAAGAAGTCTTTTCGGAGTCACGGGATCGAATGACTCCTCCTCTCGGTTCCATTGCGCATGGGCATCGACTCCATTGTTAGATTGTTTTCCCGCAGAAGGTGAAGAAAGGAGTGATAGAGCATATAAGAGAAAAGAGATGTCCATGCAAATGTAAATGTATATACATATGTTCAAATGTTATTAAATCAAATGATTACAGGCTTCTGGGGAGGAGGGAGGGTGCATGTGAATCAGATGTACACTGGGTAAGTGACATTTTGCGTTCAATGGCAAGTGTAGCTGCAGATACACATGCTGTGCATAGACTACAAAGCAGTTAGTCCTCCCAAAAAGCGGTGGCTAGCCTGTAGGAGTTGAAGTTGTTTGAAATAATGTTCTTAGGACAGCTTGTCCTACAGTGGCTTGTTGTAGTGAGAAAACATCAACACAGTGGTGTTTAGTAAATGTATGAGGGGTTGACCATGTAGCTACTTTACATATATCAACCATTGGTATGTTTCCTAAAAAAGCCACTGTTGCACCCTTATTTCTTGTAGAATGTGCTTTAGGAGTGATTAAAAGTTGTCTTTTGCTTTGACATAACGTGGCCTAGCAGTTCGGGCTGGACTGTTCCCATGGGGAACAGGGTCAAGACTGATTTGCATATGGCTGGGTCCAAACTGGAATGGCATGGGCAGCAAAAAAACGATGGATTTAGGCTCAGATCACTGTACTAGGGGTGAATGTTTGACAATGTTCAGCATTCCGTCCATCACTTGTTGTTTTTGCTTTGTCGCCCTAAGTGGGAAAGGTATGCCCAGACGTGGGTCCCGTGCTTCCCATACTACTGGATTCAAGCTAGCCTGGCTGATGAGGGGTGAAACCCCAAAACCGGTCCCAGGATGCTTGTTTCCAGTCCAGGGAAGACCTGGCTTAGCAGTTTGGGCTGGACTGTTCCCATGGGGAACAGGGTCCAGACTGATTTGCATATGGCTGGGTCCAAACAGGAATGGCATGGGCAGCAAAACAACGATGGATTTAGGCCCAGATCACTGTACTAGGGGTGAATGTTTGACAATTTTCAGCATTCCGTCCATCACTTGTTGTTTTTGCTTTGTCACCCTAAATGGGAAGGGTATGCCCAGACGTGGGTCCTGTGCTTCCCATGCCACTGGATTCAAGCTAGCCTGGCTGATGAGGGGTGAAACCCTGAAATCGGTCCCAGGATACTTGTTTCCAGTCCAGGGAAGACCTGGCCTAGCAGTTCGGGCTGGACTGTTCCCATGGGGAACAGGGTCAAGACTGATTTGCATATGGCTGGGTCCAAACTGGAATGGCATGGGCAGCAAAAAAATGATGGATTTAGGCCCAGATCACTGTACTGGGGGTGAATGTTTGACAATGTCCAGCATTCCGTCCATCACTTGTTGTTATAACATGTTTGTATACATCTAACAATCCATCTTGCTAAACCTTGTTTTGATATAGGATTGCCTGTATGTTGTTGTTGGAAAGCAACATAAAATTATTTTGTTTTCCTAAACTGTTTAGTTCTGCCTATGTAGTACATAAGAGCTCTTTTGAGATCCAGGGTATGAAGAGCTCTTTCTGCCACAGAATCTGGCTGTGGAAAAAAGACTGGGAATTCTACTGTTTGACTGATGTGAAAAGGAGATACTACTTGCGGTAGAAATTTTGGATTTGTTCTTAGTACAACCTTATGTTTGTGCACTTGGAAAAAAGGTTCTTCAAGAGTGAATGTTTGCATTTCACTAACTCTTCTTAATAGCCACAAGGAAGGCAACCTTCCATGTTAGAAATTGAATTTGGCAAGAGTGTATGGGTTCAAAAGGTGGTCCCATAAGTCTTGTAAGTACAATATTTAAATTCCATGATGGAACTGGTGGTGTTCTGGGTGAATGATGCGTTTTAATCCTTCCATGAAGGCTTTAATAACAGGAACTCTGAATAAAGAAGTATGTTGAATAGTTTGTAAGTATGCAGATATTGCAGTAAGATGTATTTTTATGGAGGAAAAAGCCAAATTAGATTTTTGTAAATGAAGTAAGTAATATACAATATCTTGTATAGATGCTGTAAGTGGATCTATGGTTTTAGATTGACAATAGTAGACAAATCTTTTCCACTTGTTTGCGTAGCACTGTCTTGTAGTGGGTTTTCGTGCTTGTTTAATGACTTCCATACATTCAGATGGAAGTTTTAAGTATCCAAATCTATGACTTTAGGAGCCACAGCGCTAGATTGAGAGCATTGGGGTTTGGATGCCTGATTTGACCTTTGTTTTGTGTTAACAAATCTGGTCTGTTTGGGAGTTTGGAGTGAGGTACTACATATAGGTCTAGAAGTGTTGTGTACCAAGGCTGACGTGCCCATGTTGGAGCTATGAGTATCATGTTGAGTGATGTTTGACACAACTTGTTGACCAGAAATGGAAGGATTGGGAGAGGGGGAAAAGCGTAAGCAAATATCCCTGACCAATTGATCCATAGAACATTGCCCCTGGATAAGGGATGTGGGTGTCTGGATGCAAAGTTTTGGCATTTTGTGTTTTCGTTAGTTGTGAATAGATCTATGTCTGGTGTTCCCCACCTTTGAAAGTACTTTTGAATCTCCCATTCGTGTGTTTGTTTGTGATTTCTGCTGAGGACATCTGCCAACTGATTGTCTATCCCTGGAATGTACTGTGCTATTAAGTGAATTTGATTGTGAATTGCCCATTTCCAAATTAGGCTAGAAGAGACAGTTGAGATGAATGTGTCCCTCCCTGTTTTTTTTAGATAATACATGGTTGTCATGTTGCCTGTCTTTACAAGAACATTCTGTTTGAGAAGAGGTTGAAAAGCTTTTAGGGCAAGGAATACAGCTAATAATTCTAAGTGGTTTATGCGTAGCTGTTTTTGTTTGGTATCCCATTGCCCTTGAATGATGTGATTGTTTAGGTGAGCTCCCCAACCAATCACTGATGCATCTGTTGTGATCATGGTCTGAGGCACAGGGTCTTGAAATGACCGCCCCTTCATTAAATTGCTGCTATTTCACCATTGAAAGGACATATGTGTTTGGCAGTCCATCAACACTAGATCTTGAAGCTGACCGTTTGCCTGTGACCATTGTTGTGCAAGGCACTGTTGTAAAGGCCTCATGTTTAATCTTGCATGTGGGACTCTTGCTATGCAAGATGCCATCATTCCTATGATCTTCATGATAAATCTTACAGTGTATTGTTGATTTTGCTATATAAGTGGAATTAGATTTTGGAAAGCTTGTATCCTTTGTGTATTTGGATATGCTAGAGCTAGTTGAGTATTTAGGATAGCACCTAAATACGGTTGTACTTGTGCTGGTTGAAGGTGTGACTTTTGGTAGTTTATAGACAATCCTAGTGTGTGCAGAGTTTCTTTCACGTAACGTGTATGTTTTTGGCATTGTGTATGATTGTTTGATTTCATTAGCCAATCGTCTAGATATGGAAAGACATAGATGTGTTGTCTTCTTAAGTTTGCTGCTACTACCGCTAGACACTTTGTGAACATCCTTGGAGGTGTTGTTATGCCGAAAGGTAACACTTTGAACTGGTAGTGTTTTCCTTGTATGACAAACCTGAGGTATTTTCTGTGAGCTGGGTGGATGGGTATGTGGAAATACACATCTTTGAGGTCTAGGGCCATCATAAAATCTTGTTTTTGTAGCAGTGGAACAATATCTTCTTTTTTTAAATATCTTTTATTAACTTTTTGAGCAAAAATTTTGAAATACACACATCTACTGTGTAGAACAACCCACACCCTTCTCCCTCCCCTCCTCCCATTTCCTTCCCAGCATACAAAATATAATTTCTCAATTGTCATTGCACTTCCGTATATAAAAACTGATCCTTCCTTCACAGTTTATTATATATTTACATTTATGTGGTAGAGGCTTCGTCCAAGTCCGATTCTGATGTTACTCGTGAGCTGTCTGAGATTGTATCATCTGGGTGTTTGAGGCAATCTAATATTGTGTCCCATTGTCGTGCCGTGTCTTTTGACCCTCTTCCCAGTGCTGACATAATATATTTCCCTCTGCCTCAGCCCATATTATCAATGCATTTAGCAATGCATTCTGCCATATTTGAATTTGAGGGCCCCCAGCATCCTTCCAATGGATCGTAATTTCTCTCTTGGCCAAAATCAATGCCAGGTCAATATATTTATTCGTTGTCTTTTTAGCGGGGGCGAAGAAAATCTCCTAACAGTGCTGTCAAGGGAGACAGTCTCAGTCTCCTATCTGTAACCTCTTCCCACTAAGGCACTATTTGCGGAGAATTCCATAACATGTGCTCTAACCATGCCTCCGGTTCTGGTCATCTGTAATATTATATGAAACTAATCTCTTAATCCCTGTTAGAGCCCGCCCGCCCACCACATGCCGCAGACCTGCCATTGGAATTTCCAGAGCATATGGGATTGCCATACCGGAGCTCCAAAGACCACGCTCCCAGCACACCCGCACAGCGTGCCACTCTGGCGGTAGTCGCCGCTCCTCCCTCTTGGTACCAGCAACATGCTCAGGAGGGTGTGATATAGTCTGCCCAGATCATACTGCGTATTCTGGTCCACTGAGTCTTCACTTAAAGATCTTGCTAACCAATGCATCTGGCCAGCCCAGTAGTAAATCTCCATGTCTGAAGCCACCAACCCCCCCTCCAAGGTGGGTCTCTAAAGAGTGCTCAATGCCAGTCTGTGTCTACTTGATCCCCGGACAAAACTGGATAGCATGGAGTTAATGTTACTGAATACTGATTTCGGGACAACCAGTGGAAGAGTAGAGAAATAGTACAATAATCTTGGCAGCATTATCATTTTTAGGAATGCCATTCTCCCCATAACTGCTAGTGGGAGCGCCCCCAAAACTGCATATCAGTTCTCAATCTCCTTATTGCTCTGTGTACGTTCCCCTCTAGTAAGTCTACTGCTTAATGGTATATGTTAACTCCTAGGTAACGGAATGTAGTGGGGGGAGCCCTCGTGTATCAATAATCCTCGGGACCCCCTCCGTTAAGGGAAAGATGGAAGATTTCTGCCAATTTATCTGTAAACCTCTTTCTCCTCCAAAGCATTCCAACATGGCCATAGCTCCCAGCAAGCCCGTTTCCGTGTCCCCCCAGGAAGATCAGCATGTTGTATGCATATAGTGCAATATAATGCACCTGCGGTCCCACTTGAAGCCCCTAAAAAATAGATGCCTGATGTAGCCATTCTGGCAAGCGGTCCCACTGCTATCGCAAACAGCAGGGGTGACAGGGGACAACCCTGCCTGGTGCCCCTGCCAATTTGGTATGGATCAGATATAGTCTTGCCCATACGTACTCGGGCTGTGGGATTTGTATAGAGCAGCTGCGTCCATCAGACAAAATCGAGCCCAAGGCCGAGTCTCAACATTACCTTTTCCAAATAATCCCACCTAAGGCTATCAAAAGCCTTCTCAATATCCACAGAAATAATCGCCGCCCGTTGCAAGGTTGGAGACTCAGAGTTCAGTATGGAGACCAGCCGTCTTATGTTCTGTGCAGTGCTACGTTGGGGGGGCAAACCCAGATTGATCCCTATGAATCAATGTTGTCATATAGGGCAGCAGGCGGGCAGCTAGTATTCTATTAAGTATCATATAGTCCAAGTTGAGCATGGACAGGGGACTGTATGAGCGCACATCCCTTGCCTGTTCGTCCGGCTTTAGAAGTGGTATCATGATAGCTTCATTTGTGGACTGAGGTACAGCTCCCCTCTCCCTTGCCTCAATGTATAG
Source organism: Pleurodeles waltl (assembly GCF_031143425.1). Classification (NCBI taxonomy): domain Eukaryota; kingdom Metazoa; phylum Chordata; class Amphibia; order Caudata; family Salamandridae; genus Pleurodeles; species Pleurodeles waltl. The sequence continues at coordinate 607,397,806 of NC_090444.1, read as the reverse complement.
GTTACACAAGTGTGGGGCCAGTTTTTCCAGGTATACACTATAAAACTCCACAGGAAGTCCATCAGCCCCCGGGACCTTTCCTCTAGCCATACTTTGGACTGCAGCTTTAATATCTGCTATCGAGATTGGCTCAGCGAGGGCATGTCTGTACTCCTCCCCCAGATGTGGGAGATCAAGTTCATCCAAGCCCTCCAATTAGGTGGAGCTCACAGCCTCAACAGGTGGGGCATATAGTTGGGAATAGTAGCTAGCAAACCGTGTGTTTATTGCACTCTGCCCATAGAGACGACAACCAGCCGCATCTTCAATTTCTGTTATCACTGTCTGCTGTCTCGGCGGAGCTGCAAGCCACGCCAGGAGTGAGCCTGCTTTATCTCCCTCTGCGTGTTGCCTAGCCCAGTATTTTCTGTAATCAAACCGGTTCAACTTTTCAGTTGCCGCTGCAATTTTTTCTTTGAGAGTAGCAAGACAAGTGGCCAGTTCTAGGTTATTCGGTCTCTGGCATTCAGTGTCTCCAAGGGATTCCTCATGTTTTTGGATTTCTAATTCTAAGGTCCTTCGAACTCTTACACTCTCTGTTATGCATATTCCTCTGATGACTATTTTAAATGTCTCCCATTCTATCGCCCTAGTTGACGCTGTTCCTGTATTAAAGGCAGAAAAATCCCCAATTGCCATTGATAGCAAGTGTTTAAATGCCTCGTTCTCGAGGGTCTCTGCTCTGAGACGCCAGGTTGGGATGGTAGGTTTTTCCCTGCACCAGGCCAGTGACAGCAGCAGGGGATTATGATCTGAAAAAGTGCGGCACAGGTATTCTGCTGTTTCCACTATGCTTTGTATCTCAGGGGAGGCAAAGAATGTGTTCAGATGAACATGCAAGTCAGGTAATGTAGAATGAAAAGAATAGTCTTGGGCCCTAGGGTGGATATGCCTCCAGCAATCACCAAAACCCCATTGATCCTGCCATTCAGAGAACGGTCTAGCTACTGTTGTGGTTTGGCAACGAGGTAGGGGTGGGTGTGACCTGTCCAATGCAGGGTCTGCAATACAGTTAAAGTCTCCTCCTATCAAGGTAGCTTGTGTAAAATAGGGACCCAATACCCTCGAAAGTGTAGTAAGAAAAGCTCCCTGTTCCTGGTTTGGCACGTATACTCCCCCTATTGTGATATCTCTACCTTCTAGTCTCCCAACTATTAAGACATATCACCCCTCCTTATCTATAACTTCCTGTATTTTTTGGAAAGGCACTCTGGGACGTACCCATATTAAGACTCCTCTTGCAAATGCTGAGTAAGTTGTCTCGAAAACCTGGCCATGCCGTCTCTTCGCGAGAGCTCTGACTTCCTGCTCCAATAGTTGCGTTTCCTGCAATATGGCTATGTGGACTCCCCGTCTCCTAAGCTGATTGTATACTTTGTACTTTTTACCCATGCTTTTCAGGCCCCGGACATTCCAGGTAGCAATTTTATAGTTCAAGGGGGAACCCATAAAGTACAAGTGTAGAAAGCCAGATTGTGTTTGTTCCTCCCCGATAGCCAGGGGCTTACCACCAACCATGTTTCCTTAATGGGAAGTGTAGCTATTGCCATTGTACTGGGTATGAATCTCTTATAACACACATAACCAAAACCCCAATACCCCCCCTCCCTTTCCCCAGGACCGGTAACTAAATCTATCTCCGTCCAAACTTTTAAAACTGTAACTAACATCATTTAGGTAGCACGGCACACCAGAAACCGAGAGCTCGCTTCTCGGCGTGTTCCCAAGGCCCAGTCAGATTATGTCATATATCAACAATCTTGTTGCACAATTGCCCCTGTATCTGTCTTTGTTGATTATGTTGCGCAATCAGGAAACAGAACCCCATTCACCTATGGAAGCTACTCCAGAAGAGTCCACATCCTCCCCTTCCTATGACCCATGCGTCTCCTATGGAGCATCAAACCTCCTAGTTTAACAAAAGCTGTCACTGCGCGACTGCATGGTCATTCTCCGCTAATCACAGATACCCAAATACAAGGTGTTCAAATAAGGTCCTCTGATGATCTCAGGGTTACTTTGGGCATGCTGACGTATGTGTCTAGAGATGAAACAGAAATACTACCAGAATTGGAGTCATGATCCGAAAGGACCTCGGAGGACTGAGTCAAAACAAAGTTCCCCCCACTCATAACTGCTGTAGTATCCACTGCCTCTTGCATTTCCTGTAATGCTTGATGTCGTGAAAGAGCTACGTCTGTTCCTCGCTTGTTGGATCCGGTACGCCTTCTGTTGGTTGTGCGGGGGTTCCTCGCTGTGGATCAGATGTTGGTGGGTCCAGAGTCTCCAACCAATCCCATACTAGTTGGGGCGAGGTAAAGAAGTGGGTCTTATCACCATATGATACTCTCAGTTTAGCCGGGAAGAGCATAGCTTATTGAATTCCATGGTCTCGGAGCCGCCACTTGGAATCTTTGAAGGAGGCCCTCTGCTTTTGTGTTTCCCTGGTAAATTCAGGGAAAATCATTATCCGTTGGTTGTCTAGCATTATTTTCCCCTTTAGTCGTGCCTGTGTTAGGATAAAATCTCTTGTCTTTAAAATGGAGCAGTTTGGCAACAATCGGGCAAGGTCCAGCTCCCGGGGGAAAGGTCTGGTTGGCACCCTATGAGCTCTTTCGATGGCAAAGAAGGGGGATAAGCCCTCTGGCGCCACAACTTCCTTTATCCAATTCTCCAGGAAAATTTCCGTGCTTGCTGCTCTCAACTCCACCTTTTCGGGTAGAGCCACTAGACGGATATTGCTTCTACGAGCATGATTTTCAGCGTCCTCTGCCCTTGTTTCCATCAATTTTACTTGAGAAGTAAGCCCAATCAGGTCTGTAGAGATGGCTTTTTGGACTGGGGTCAGTTGTTCCAGGGCCCTTTCATTGGAAACCACTCTGTCCGTTAACCTGCAATGGTCATCTCTCAGCAACGAGAGATCTACCGTTAGAGTGTCTATTTTCTGTTCAAGGGCCTCACAAGAGTCCTAGATCGCCTGAAATATCGTGTCCAGTGTGGTCTCTGAGGTTGGTGCATCGACGTTTGCTCCAGTGGTAGAGGTTTGTTCAAGCGGTTTAGCAGCACCCAGACCGTCCGGTTCCTGGCCCTCCCTTCTCTTCGGCTTACCCATCATGCCAGGCCCAGTCTCCTACTTCGATGAGAATCAAGCACCGTCAGCAGCAACAAGTCACCAGGCTTTGTTTAAGCCAGGAAAAACATCAGCCAGTACCAGTTTCCTCTCCTGTGAGTTTCCGGTAACACTGGGGGGGAAGGGGGGTCCGTTCCTGTGATTCAAGTCTCTTTTGCTTAGTCTTGGCACCCGTCGTCGGGGAGTAATGCTGCTCTGCAGCTTCACCGAGATACGTGCCCGCACTTCACTTCGCAGGATGGAAACACCAATGGTTGTTATGCTACTGACCTCAGGACTTCTGATCGCCAGGATAGTCGTGTCCTCAATATCACCCCTCTGCACCTAACAATGCGCCACGGGGCAATTGCACCACTGTGGTAACACGCGCTCCGTCCAATACATTCAGTGCAGCGGGTAGGGCAAAAGGGGGGGGGGGGCACCACCGCGGGTCCTCGCCTCCTTCACCGATCTGCTGGAGCCGGCTCCCGGTAATAAAGCGAGCCCCTCACCCCCAACGGTGCAAACGCCGTCTCTCACTATCTCTGCGAGGGGGGGCCTGGTCATGGGTTTCTTCCTCAGCCTTTCTCAAGCGCGAGTCGTCTCCGGCGCCATCAGGAGGGGGTGCATCTCCTGAAGACTGGCTATTTGCTCTTTTCGTGCTGCACTAACCACCACTTAATCTGGAGGCACCTGATGAGTAATATAATCTGGGTCAGAGGGTGCAGGCTTATATTTCTTTTCTATTCTAGATGTGATGATTCTGGATTTCACAGGCTCATTAAAAAATAGGTCTGCGTGTGGGAGGCATTTGTACCTAGAATGTGTTGAAGATAATGTATTAAACAAAACATCCTATTCCAGTGGTTCAGTGTGCATTGTTACCCCATGATAAGCTGCAGCCCTGGCTATGACCTGGTTGTATACTGTGGTATCCTCAGGTAAAGATGGTTTGGATGAGTAGGTATCTGGGATGGGATCAGGATCATAAAGGTCCTGTGGATCTACTATGTCTTCTTGCGGATAAAATAGTGTGTTGGAGAAGGCATTGGTGTAGGGCTGGTGTGAGGAGAGACAGATAGCTGTGGAGAATGAGGAGGAGACAACTGAGGAGGTACTGGCTTCTCTTTTTGATGTTGCACTTTTGCTGGTGGCTGTGCAGTGTCCAGTTCTTCTTGGAATGCCAGCTTTCTTTTTGTTTTTAGAGGAGGTGCTGTAATAATTCTCCGTCTCTTTATGGATGTGTATTCGAGATTGTGTCTTATCTATAACTTGTAGAATGGGCTCAATATCCGACTCTTCCTCTGAGGTTTTATGGCTTTCTCTTAATTTCTTGTAAAGTCCTTGCTCCTCTGTATACAATGTCTTTTTCGGTTCCGAAGTCTGTTGTTTTTTCAGTACCGAAAATGTTGTGGAAGTCTAGACTCCAAAGCTGCCTTTCGAATTTTCGACTCCAAAACTTGGCGTTTCCTGCTAGAGTCTGAAATGGAGCCCTTTATAATTTTACTCAACTCCAAAGTAGGCCTTTTTTGGCGCCGAACCCGGAGGTCGGTCGCCAACAGTCTTTTTTCGGGCCGAACCGGCAGTGATGTACCTAAGGCCTTAGGATGTTTCTTGTGTGGTGGTGCATGGGCAGACGTACTCACATGCTGGCCAGCTGTGATGGGTTGGTCGTCTTCGGATTCCTGTTCGGAGTCTGTGTCTCGGATACAGACTGCTGTTTGCACATGCACTTCTTCGGTGACGTTGAGATGTTTACTGCTCTTCGGCGCCATTTCAAGTCTTCATGCTCTTCGATCTCTAAGAGTCGTTTTTGATCGAGACGATCGACAGGTCTCACAGTTTTCCTCCTTATGGTCTGGTGAAAGGCACAAGTTGCAAACCAAATGCTGGTCTGTATATGGGTACTTGGCGTGGCACCGAGGGCAGAATCGGAATGGAGTCCGATCCAGACTCTCCATGCGGTAGGCCCAAATAGGCCCTAGTTGGGCGTGCTCGCCCCGAAGGGCGAACAAAGTGATTTTCCAGAGGTACTACCGGTTCAATGCTAGATGGAGAACGTGATCGAGACAATACTGATGAAAGGGAAGGTTTTCGAAAGTTTTCCGAATCGAAATCTCAGAGCGAGGGGAAACACGTCAGAACCCGACGGCGGACAGAAAACAATCTAACAATGGAGTCTATGCCCTTGCGCAATGGAACCGAGAGGAGGAGTCACTCGATCCTGTGACTCCGAAAAGACTTCTTCAAAGAAAAGCAACTTGTAACACTCAGAGCCAAACACTAGATGTCAGAATGGATATGCATAGCATGTGTATCTGCAGCTACACATGCCATTGAACATACATATATATATATATATATATATATATATATATAGAGAGTGAGTAAAGAAGATGCCAGTTTGTTATACATATTTACATAATGACGTACCACAATGGCTACAGGCTTCCGGGGAGGAGGGAGGGCGCATGTGAATCTGCAGCACTACATGCCACGAACAGATGTACACTGTGTTAGTGAGATTTTCCATTCAATGGCATGTGTAGCTGCAGATACACATACTTTGCATAGACTGAAAAGCAGTCCCCTCCTAAAATAAGCTGTCTGAAATAGTGTTTTAAGCACTGCTTGACCTACATTTGCTTGTTGGCAGGATAGCACATCCACACAGTAATATTTAGTAAATGTGTGTGGTGTGGACCAGGTGACTGCTTTGCATATGTCTGCCATTGGTATATTTCATAAGAATGCCATTGAAGCTCCTTTCTTTCTAGTAGAGTGTGCTTTAGGAGATAGTAATAGTTGCCTTTTGGCTTTAAGATAGCAAGTTTGAATACACGTATCTATCCATCTGTCTAATCCTTGTTTGGAAATAGGGTTATCTTTATGAGGTTTTTGAAAAGCCACAAAGAAGTTGTTTAGATTTTCTAAAATCTTTTTTTCTATCTATATAATACATAAGAGCTCTTTTGAGATCAAGATTGTGGAGAGCTCTTTTAGCAACTGAATCTGGCTGTGGAAAGAAGACTGGCAATTCCACTGACTGATTGATGTGAAATGGTGAAACCACGTTGGGTAGAAATTTTGGATTTGTCCAAGTACTATTTTGTGCTTGTGAATTTGGAAGAAGGGTTCTTCTAAAGTGAATGCTTGAATTTCACTTACTCTCCTTAAGGAAGTAAGTGCTACCAGAAAAGCAACTTTCCATGAGAGAAAAGGAAGAGCACAAGAATGCATGGGTTCAAATGGTTGAACCATAAGCCTTGTGAGCATAATGTTAAGATTCCAGGCAGGAGCTGGTGGGGCTCTAGGTGGAATAACTCTTTTAAGGCCTTCCATAAAAGCTTTTATGACAGGAATTCTAAATAGAGAGGTATGCTGTCTGTTTTGGAGGTAGGCTGATATTGCTATCAAATGAATTTTAATAGATGAATATGAAAGATTTGCCTTTTGTAAGTGAAACAAATAGCATTCAATATACTGTGCGAATGGTTTAAACGGATCAATGTTTTTGGGTTGACAATAATATACAAAATGTTTTCATTTAGCTGTATAGCACTGCCTAGTTGTAGGTTTATGTGCTTCCCTTAGGATGTCCATACTTTCTGATGGAAGCTGTAAATATCGAAACTCTGATCTCAGGAGCCAAATCGCCAGGTTGAGTATACGGGGATTGGGATGCTTAATTTGACCTTTGTTTTGAGTCAACAGGTCTGGTCTGTTTGGGAGCTTGTGATATGGTACTAATAGATCCAACAGTGGTGTGTACCAGTGCTGACGTGCCCATGTGGGAGCTATGAGTATCATAGTGAGGGAAGTGTGACGGATCTTGTTGACCAGCAATGGAATTAGTGGGAGAAGGAAAAGCGTAAGCAAATATCCCTGACCAACTGATCAATAGAGCATTGCCCTTGGATCAAGGGTGTGGGTAGCTGGATGCAAAGTTAGGGCATTTTGCGTTTTCGCTTGTTGCAAAGAGGTTGAAGTTTGTTGTTCCCCGACATGTGAAAGTACTGTTGAATTACTTGTGGGTGAATCTCACATTTGTGTATTTGCTGCTGCATCCTGCTTAAGAGGTCCGCTAGTTGGTTGGGTAATCCTGGGATATACTCTGCTAATAGTTGAATATGATTGTGAATTGCAAACTTCTAAATTGTCTGTGCTAAGAGGGGCAATAGAGATGAGTGTGACCCCCTCCTCCCCCCAGTTTCTGCACATAATACATTAACACATTCTTGTCTTTCCTTATTAACACTGTCTTGTGTGTGTGATCTGCGGCTGGAATGCTTTGAGTGCTAAGAACACTGCCAGCAATTCCAAGTGGTTTATGTGGTAAGTTTGCTGGATTGAGTCCCATTCTCCCTATATTGTAAGATTGTTGAGATGGGCTCCCCAACCTGTCATTGATCCATCTGTGGTGATTATGGTCTGTAGCACAGGGTTCTGAAATGGCTGCCTTTTTGATAAGTTGGTATAATTCCACCATTGCAGAGTTGTAAGTTTGGCGGTCCAACAACACTAGATCGTGAAATTGACCCTGTGCCTGAGATCATTGTTGTGAAAGACACTGTTGCAGGGGTCTCATGTTTAGACGTGCATTGGGCACTATTGATATGCAGGATGCCATCATTCCCAACAGTTTCATAATAAACCTTACTGTGTACGTTTGTATTGTAGCTGAGATATGAGACTGTGGAACGCTTGAATCCTTTGTGAGTTTGAGTAGACTAATGCTGACTGAGTGTTCAGAATTGCTCCCAGATATGGTTGTATTTGCGCTGGTTGAAGGTGAGACTTCTGGTAATTGATTGTGAACCCAAAAGTGTGTAGGTTATTGTGTATTGTTGACAGGTTGGAATGGTGCTTGCTTTTATGAGCCAGTCATCCAGATAAGGAAAGACATGTATATACTGTCTTCTGAGGTGTGCTGCAACCACTGCTAGGCATGTGGTAAATATCCTTGGTGCTGTTACTCCAAAGGGTAGCACTTTGAATTGGTAGTGCTTTCCTGCTATCATAAACCTCAAGTATCTGCAGTGTGCTGGATGTATGGAAATATGGAAGTAAGCATCTTTTAGATCTAATGCTGACATATAGTCTTGTTTTTGTAACAAAGGGATAACTTCCTCAAGAGTGACCATGTGGAAATGCTCTCAGAACATACTGATTGAGAGGTCTGCGATAGAGGATTGGTATGAGAGTGCCATCCTTTTTTAGTATGAGGAAGTATAGAGAATATACTCCTGTTCGTTGTTGAGTGATAGGTACTACCTCTATTGCACCTTGGAGTAGAAGTGATTCTACCTCTTGTTTTAGTAGAACAATGTGTTCCGCAGAAGGCCTGTGTGAACAAGGGGGAATATTTTGTGGAGATGAGTTCTAGGCAATAACCATTGTGGATAATTGACAGTACCCATTGATCTGATGTAATTTTGTGCCAATGATGGTAGAAATGTTGCAGTCTTCATCCCACAGGAGACGTGCGCTATGTGGGGATACAGAGAAAGTCATTGCTTTGACGAGGTGGAGGCACCCTTTGTGGCAGTGGATTTGCCCCTAGATCTGAGGTTGTGTCCTCTATAGGATCCTCTGAAAGATCCACTAGAATAATACAGTTGTCCCTGTTTTTGTTGGGACGTAGAGGCTTCTGATGTTTGGGGTTTAAAATCGTCCACTGAATTGGGGCTTGCGAAAAGTACTCCTTAAAGGTGTTGTGTAAAGGGCACCCATGGCCTTTGCTGTTTGAGTCCTTTTTTAGTTTTTCGACGCTAGTATCCACCTCTGGTCCAAATAACTGCAGTTTGTTAAACAGAATATTAAGGACCACTTATATCTAGGGTTGAATTCTGAGGACCGCAACCAAGCATGCCTTCTGATCATAACGCTAGTGTGTATACCCCTAGCTGCGGTGTCTGCTGCATCTAGGGCGGATCTAAATTTGATTGTTGGCAATAGCTTGTCCTTCTGCCACTACCTGCTGTGCCCTTTTTTGGTGGTCCATAGGAAGATTTTGGAGGAACTCCTGCATTTCGTCCCAATGGGACCTGTCAAACCTGTCTAAAAAGATTGGGAGTTGGCAATTCTCCACTGATTAGCGGCTGAGTTGCCACTCTTGCCTGCTGCATCGAATTTGCGGCTTTGCCAGGGGGTGGAGCATCCTCTGTGGACTGGCAGTTTGCCCTCTTTCTAGCTGCACTGACAAAAATGGAATCAGGTGGTAGTTGTGTTATGAAGAGAGGATCTGAGTGGATGACCCTGTGTGAGTACTCTAGCCTTTGCTGGTTCTTTCGAAATATATTCAGCATGTTTTAGCATGCCTGGTAGCATTCGCAAACATTGGTATTATTTATGTGTAGAGGATAGGGTGTTGAATAGAAAGTCCTCCTCTATGGGTTCAGAGTGTAGCTGCACATTATAGTATGTGGCTACTCTAGCAATCACCTGATTAAAGGTCGTGGTGTCTTCTGGTGGAGATGGCCTAGTGGGATATAGATCAGGGTCATTAGATGTGATAGGGTCAGAATCATATATATCCCATGGGTCTACATTGTAAGTATTGTCCCACATATGAAGAGACAGGAGATTGCATAGAATACCGTGAAGGTGGTGGTGAAGTGGGAAGCACACAAGAGTGCGTGGAGAAGACTGTTGTACTGTCATTGGTATCTCCTTGTGCTTAAATATTTTCGCAGATGATGGCCCAGGATCCAAACTTTCCTGGAAAGACAGCTTCCTCTTTGTTATGGAAGGAGGACAGGCAATCTTCCCAGTGTCTTTTGAATCTGTATTTTCCGTTGTTTATGGTCCATCACTTCAAGAATGGGCATATTCAGAACCCAACTGTAATGTCCCTGTAACTTTTTTTTTTTATATAAAAAAATATATATATAAAGGGACGTTACAGTTGGGTTCTGAATTTATTAGCGCAAAACCATAGAAGTTCAGTAGTTAATTATTTCTGATAACTGCCTCGCACCCCTACCATGCAGTTCTCTTCAATAAGTTGATATTTTTAATGATAAAGTTGTCATGAGTGCTGTAATACCTGGGGTAACTAGCAGTGCTTGGCGAGTATGCAGGTTATAGTTACTTGAAATAACTGAACTATACAGCTGAATTTCTATGGTTTGTGCAAGTCAATTCAGCACCCAATTATAACATACCTGTAACCTTTGATTTTTTTGTCAGCTATTTTTTTTTTTTGTTTAAACAAAAAGTAATTTTAATTACTAAACTTTTAATCCGACCACTGACACGCAGTGCCAAAGGCTTTGCTTCGGAGGTTACGCAGGGTCTTGCCTGTGGCCAACCCCCCTATAACCGGCCAACCCCCCTATAACCACCCAACCCCATGCCATACATGCCAGGGGTTGGCCGCAAGGCTTGGCCCATCTCCATAACTACCCACAGCCTTTGTCCCTGCACGCCAGGTTATGGCAGCAGGGCTACATATAGAAATGTATTTTCCCTTTAAATATCTCAAACTACTGAACGGATTTACACCAAATTTAAAAAAAACAAAAAAAATGAACAGACCAAAAGCCATCTTTTTTTGCCAAATTTGGTGTAATTCTGTTCAATAGTTTAGGGTGTGGGGGTTTAAAGACCCTATGAGAATTAACATGGGAAACACTTTTACGCAACCCCCCCCCCCCCCCCCAAAACATATAAAACACTTTCACGCAACTCCCAGTCCCGCTTGACATATCATCCTGAATCTTTCCATTCACAAGACCAGAGGACACTTTTTGGGAGGGAAAGTTGTGAAGGTTCGTTAAACGTTGCCAATAAAGCAGATACAGCACAATCAAAAAACACTTTTGATGGAAACTAGGTCATAACTGGCGACTCTACATAGTACCTATTATATTATATACATATATGTAGCCTATACAGCGGGTTAAAAAAACTTTGAAGGATGTTTTTCAAGACAATTCATGTTAATAATAATAAAAAAAATTTAAAAAGAAATTAACCTTAGGAAGCCTTCTACAAATTCTTATTGGAAAGAAAGAGGAATGAGGCATTATTAACCAACTGACTGCCATTAAAAAGAGTAAACCGAAAACTAGCATGGAGACTTTCAGAACCTCACAGTACTCCTGTATCTCATCATGCTCAACATGTGATAGGTCATTATTACAAGAGGGTGGTGGGGGAATTGAAATCTGGTATATAGGGCCTGTTGAACACTGCATTAGCTCCCATCTTATCAGGTGGGTAGGTTGCTTATGATTAATGGAAAAGTACCAGGATTACAGGTATCCTTCTCTCCCAGTGGATCCTCATCAGGAGTCATAGCTTTAACATTTAACCAAGGATTCCCTTAAAGAAGACTACCCTACTTGCTTTAGCATCTGAAGCCATGCAGTAATGCCTAGTAATGGCATAAGCAGATTTCCAAGTAGCGGCTTTACAAATTCCAGAAGCCGGTAGATTTCTCAATAGAGCAGCAGTAGCAGCTTTCCCCCTTGTAGAGTGCTCTAGGTCTAGCTAAACTAAACCTGTTCTCACCGGACCATATTTAACTAACAGGTGATCCGATTTCCTGATACTTTAACGTTTTCTTGTCCAGAGTTGAGGTGACCTTTCAGCCGGAGTTGAGCGGTGCGGTAAGGAAGTAGATAGAGCACTATTCTGACTGATGTGAAACTCATGCCACCTTTGGGAGAGAACTGGGATTAGTGCTCATCACCACTTTAGTGGAGTGAAACAGGGTACCCTCAAACTTGGGGCTTGAATTTCACTGGAGTGATGACCACCAGGAAAGCTGCTTTCTAGACGAGATGCTGCAAAGAGGAATTATGTATTTGGTTAAAACAGAGGGCCCATCAATTTGGAAAGAACAATATTAAGTTCCCATGGGAAAAAGTCATTCCTAAATGGAGGGAACACTTTTAGGTCCTTCCAAGAAAATCCTTCACCACTGGAATCCTGTAAAATGTTTTAGTGATATTTCCTCTGTAATAATTAAATCAGGGCTTCTGTTTTTATCAAAGTGTAGGGCATACAGAATGACTACATTTTCTTGGCAGGAAATAGGATTGTGGTTATTTTGTGTACACCCTAGATAAAACCTCTTCCACTTAAATGCATGAGATCTTCTAGTGAAAGGTTTCTTAACCACGCTGAGAATGACCATACACTCCTTGGAAAATACAAATTGCCCACATTGGAGGAATTCAGTAAAGTTCAGGGTTGAGAGGTTGGGATGCAGTATCTGTCTCCCGAACTTCAAAAGGAGATCCCCTGTCAGGACAGCAGCCTCTTGTGGGGCCTCGGATAGATGAAGGTCTAAACCACCATTGGCGAAGCCACTCTAGGGCCTTTGACCCCTGTAGAGATGCTACCTGCAGGGCAGATAAATGTTTAACCTGCAGAAGAGTGCAACCTTTCAGAGTGGTGGATGAGTCACACCTCCAAAGGATACTCTTGCGGACTGTGTATCCTGTGTGACCCCCACTCCCAAGTAGTGCTAGTTTTTGTACAGGGTAAACTAGATTTTTGGAAATGTATTGGAATATCCAGACTTGTTTTGACACCGTTGTGAGAATGCTCCATCCTCTGGCTGATAAAAAGCTCCTCTCACAGTCATCCAGGTCAGGATACAGAAACTATTTGTGTATCCTTAAGGTTACAGCCATACATTCAGAAAGAGTTAGTGGGGCTGATATAAAGCTGAATGGGAAAACTTTGTACTAGTGCAGATATCCCACGGTAAAAACTGAGAAATTTCCAATGTTTTACACCAATCAGAATGTGGAAATAGGCAACTTGAACACCTAGCACACATCCAATGCCCTTGATGCAACTGTAGGTACATTTGGAGCAGAGTCAGCATTCTGAACTTCTTGCAGCATATGTACTCAGAGGTCCAAGATGGATCTGAATTCTTTCTTCGTCCTTTCTTTTTCACTAGAAAGTAACTGGAATAAATTGCCCACTTCCTTTGATGACACATGACCTCCTCTATGGCCTCTTTTTGCATTAAGGTGTTGATGTCCGGTTGCAAGAGGTCTAGCTAGTACTGGGATGTTTCTGCTAGCAGAACAGTTAGAGGAGGGTGAGTAGTTGAAGCAAAGAAAGTAATTATTCTGTACATTTAAGACCCATGCAGCTGCCACTATGACTGAATCCAAAGGAGGATCAGCTCTGAGCAACAGTGGGTCCTGATCAGGAGCCTTGTATTTATTCCTAGAAGGGGTGGATCTCAGAGATGCTGGGGTTAACAATAGCTGCACTACAGGGTTTAGTAGTCCATGCAATTGTGGTTGATGCGCCTTTCTGTGATGTAGGGTTTCAAAGATCAGGAAGAAGTTGTTGCATCACAAACTGACCACAGACAGATTGCAATGTCCCATCACCCAACACAATACCCTTTATACAACACATATACACATATCCCCCACAACTACAACAGTAAAACACCTGCATTCTCACAACGAACACTACTCTGTCCACTAACACAACCTGCCATCACCCACACAACACAAAACTACAGTATACATTTCTCTCAGTCTCAGCCTTCCAGATACACACTCTCTGCTCTTACTAACCAACAACACTATCCGCTGTTTGCCCCACAAAGACCACCTGTCATTATAACAATGCCCAAACCCTGCCTTCAAACACTACATCTACAAACACTCTTCCCCTCTCTTCACCAATAACACACAACCATACAATCCTCACATTTCACTCCACCACACATATTACCTCTTCCAATCATCGCAACTAATACTAACTCCCCTGGCACACATCCATCACCTCTTACACACCTCGTACATTCATCTCCAAAACACATCAACACTCAAATTCCACTCACCAGCACTAACTCACATGCAAATCCCTCACCAAAAACAACTACACCAATATCCCCTCTCACTATTCCACAAAAACAATACCGACCACAAACATCAGCACATCAAATCTACACAAACTTACATTACACTTATCATCATGCCCACTCCCACCCTTAGGACTACACAAAGAATACAAATTCCATCCTATCTCCACCCCTAATTTCTCACTCTTCACAAACACCTACCACAAGCACCCCAACCCAGCAACTTTCATTCACTCGCCTCTCCTCCATTACACAATTTAGAGCCTTACATCATGATCCACATGCTCCTCCACCACCCCTAACCCATACTCCATCCACACTAAACAAACGCAAACAAAATAAAATAAAAAACATGCCACTCATATCAACCTCGCATCCCCTTGTCTATTACATAATAAAACTACCCTACAAAAAACAGTACACTCCTCTCATGGCTCCCTCAGCCACCAAGTCCACCACCCACACACACAGACCAAACAAAATGCCTCCTTAACCTGCTGGAAGAGGAACACTATATTGAAAAGCAAGACTATTGTTATCCTCAAACAGTTATCACAACTATCAACACTCCTGCTCCAAGCTCACATTATACTACTTACCCTTCTCCTAAACAAAACAACACTGCCACTAACACACGTTTTATAAACTGCCAGCTCATAAATGCTCGATCACTCTCAAAAAAGAGAGGCGGTGGACTAGCTATTATATTCAAACAGGCATTGAACCTCAGTAAAACAGACAACATCTCCATACAAGGTTGTCAAGCCCTCCTTACCAGATGCCACCCTACTCCAACTTCCTCCTCCTTTACAGTCCTCCACCTAACAACTCCATATTCCCAGATGCTTTTCTAGACACAGTCTCAAACCTTATTACACTATACTCCAACCTATGCATTCTTGGGGATTTAAACATTTGGTTTGACAAACCCAATATGCCCCATCCAAAAGCTATCACCACTTGCCTAGTCGCACTGAACCTACATCAGATTGTACACAATCCCACACACATCGCTGGTCACATCCTAGATGTCATTTTTGCTAAGCCTGAACTTGTTACTATTCATAGCATCACGCCAATCACTTGGTCAGAACACCATTTGATAACTTTCCGACATACAACTCCACAAATCAACACACCCCACAACTACTTACATACATACACCTATTGACCATGGAGCAAACTCAATTTGGATGACTTAGAAACACAACTATCAGCCAACACAGATCTAGAACCAATTATTTCTGTGTCAGAACTTTATGAGTGGCTACAGGAAGCTTTTGATATCCTAATACCACTCAGAAAAACTAAACACAACAAAAGAAAACCAACACCTTGGAGAAACACAGAACTTAAAAAGATAAAGCAACAAGTCAGAAAGTTGCAGCGGACTTGGCTCAAAACAAACAACGGTCAAGACAAACTGCAGCTACACAAACTTAACAGGATATACAAATCATCAAAAAAGCTATATAAAAAAAAAAAAAGGTACTACTCGAACAGAATTCAAAATGCTCAATCTACAACCAAGGAATTTTATAAAATTCTCAATGAATTTCGAAAACCTACATGCATGGAAGGAAGTCATTCCACTAAAGATTTTGCAAACAAATTGGCAACTCACTACACAACCAAGGCACATTGGACTCCTATTTAACCCCTTTGCTGCCAGGCCTTTTCCCCCTCCTGTGCCAGGCCTTTTTTTTGCCTATTTGGGGCAGTTCGCGCTTAGGCCCTCATAACTTTTTGTCCACATAAGCTAGCCAAGCCAAATTTGCGTCCTTTTTTCCCAATATCCTAGGGATTCTAGAGGTACCCAGACTTTGTGGGTTCCCCTGAAGGAGGCCAAGAAATTAGCCAAAATACAGTGAAAAATGTGTTTTTTGTTTTTTTAAAAATGGGAGAAAGTGGCTACAGAAGAAGGCTTGTGGTTTTTCCCCCTGAAAATGGCATCATGCTAAACTCACCAGCTTCCCAGCTTTCAGGAACAGGCAGACTTGAATCAGAAAACCCAATTTTTCAACACAAATTTGGCATTTTACCTGTTTGACAAGTATATTTTACCCATTGTTCTAATTATGTATTATATGTGCATGTGTGTGTGTATGTGTTGTTTCTGTGCTTGGCATGTTCGTGGGTCATTGCATGGCTTCTGGGTGGGTTGTTATACAAGATATCCAGGAATTCCTTCTCTCATCTTTTCACACTTATCTACCCATCATCATAGGTCATGTCTCTATCAAACTATCCTCCATTCTCACTCTTACTCATCCCAAATCCTTTCTTCTTTCATCTCCTAATTAACTCTGCCTAAGCTCTTGCCTCCGCTTCCACATCTAACTCACCAAACCTCACTCTACTACTGTGACCTTCCACACAACCCTACTAAATTCTCCCGCATTTCTCTCACCCTGCTAATATGCTCTCCCTAACCCTTCCACATACTCTTCCCTCCTCCATCCCCCTTTACTCATCCCAAGCCTTTGGATTGAGTAAATTAAGGAAATATTCCCAATTAATACTTCTGGATTTCTTTCCTCCTCCACCCCTCCATTACTCCAGTCAATCTAACTAACAAACTCTCATATCTGCAGCTCAAATTAACTCATAAGAATACTAAAACTGTACTCATTATCTCGCGATACTAATCCATCACTAATTCTTGTTGGGTTCCAGAGTACAGTGCTACTCACCAAAAAGTGCTTTGACGAAGTTTTTACTATCTTTCCGTCCCGAAACCCGGAGCGAAAAGGAACACGTCCGAACCCGAGGGCGGAAAAAAAAACAATCTAAGATGGAGCCGACGCCCATGCGCAATGGAAGCAAAGAGGAGGAGTCCCTCGGTCTCGTGACTCGAAAGACTTCTTCGAAGAAAAACAACTTTTAACACTCCGACCCAACACCAGATGGCGGACTGTGCACAACATGTAATCTGCAGCAACAGATGCCATCGAACATACAATGTCACACCACTCTCTAATCAAGACATCGTTGAATGCCAACAGATAATCCACTGGTGACACTTGCCTGGGGCGTATCCAGCAGTGTAGAATAAAAGGCTCTCATGGAAGACAGAGGTGGTGTGGACTAAAATGTTTTTGCCTTCTAGACGTTGTTAGTGATACAGAATGGTGGCAAATAGGACTCCTTGTTCTGAGGCATGGTTGCGAACTCCTAGGTGTGCAGTTCTTGCAATTGTAAGAGGCACAGATGAAGTATCAGGAGAGAAACTTGGAGCAGAAGTTCTTAGGAGAGAGTGTACAAGACCTGGAAGGAGAGTATGCTCAAGTATCCTCAGAGTGAGAAAAAGAAAGCACTGGCAACAAACTTTCCAACCACCTTCCAGAAACAGACAGGTAATTTTGACCTAGAAAGTGATGGGTCTAGATTCAACCAAGTTCACGGATATGATTTAGACCTTTGGGTGATGTATGATGAGGCGTTTCCACAACATGTGTCAGTAAAGATATGCATTTTCTTCAATGTTGTGCATTTTTTATTTATTTATTTCTACATGCCTCAATGGCTTTGCCATCAATATTTTGCAGGTGGTCCGACAGTGACATGTGTCTCGAAGCCATGCCACAAGTCTTCAACACCAATGAATGTTGAACTGACTGCAAAGGCTGACTCAGCGTCAAGGAGTGTCTTGATGTCGACTGATGGGGTCTCTTTGCCAGTGATGTGACTCGAGGTTGAGCACTGGGTGTGTTCTAATGTCAAACGATGAGCTGATCCCCTCTTCAACACCATCTTTGACATTGACAGCATACATACCAGTATCTTCCTCAACCAGGTTCTTGTTTTCAGGTGTTCATAAGATGGGGTTCTTAATAGAAGTGAGGAATGCTCTTTGGAGGAAGACTGGTATTCCACAGCCTCTTGTGGATGATCCGCATTCCTGGAGTCCAGGAAACCTGATCTTCTCCCTGCCCTGGAGTACAACTAGACAGTTTCTGGCAGTGATGATAGGTGTCAGAATGGTGGGGGTCTGGCAGGTAGACAATACAGACTTTTTGTGAAAGCTTCTTTTTGGTCAGAAAAGAAAAAAAAAAGACGGGGCTCAGTGCCCCAACATCAGGAGCAGGCACACTGAACTGACTTCACCTGCAAGGCATGATGGATACAGGCTCTCACCAGCACAGTGCCAATTTTACATTTACTCTTTTTAAAGGTTAAGAATGTCTTGTATGTTTCTTTGCAATAAAGGTTTGTTTAAGACTTCCTATGGTCAGGTTTTTTTTCTTTTTAAGAAACATGAACTGTTGGATTCTATACTTTAAAAAGAAAAAATAAATGCAATCTGGCCATTTTTTACCCTCCAAAGGCTGCACATTGATTATGTTTATATATGGAAAATACCACTTACCCAGTGTACATCTGTCTGGGGCATGTAGTGCTGCATATTCACATGCTGTGCATAGTTGTCCACCATCTAGTGTTAGGCTCAGAGTGTTACAAGTTTTTCTTCGAAGAAGTCTTAAGTCACAAGAGTGTGACTCCCCTTCGATGATAGTGAGGAGGGAGTCACTCGATCCAGTGACTCCGAAAATACTTCTAAGAAAAACGTGCAACACTCAGTCCCAAACACTAGATGGGGGAATAATGCATAGCGTACTTGGAAAAATTATCCCTCTAGAGCAGATGTCTTCAAACTGGGGGCACATATTTTAAGCAGAATGATTTTTTTATTTTTCAACGGGGGGGGGGGTGGGGGGCATTAAAAAGTTTGGAGACCACTGCTCTAGAGTGAATGCTTGCATTTCAATCACTCTGCTTAATGAAGTAATTGCTACCAAGAAAGCACATTTTCATGTGGGAAATTAAATCACAATGCATGGGCTCGAATGGTGGCCCCATTAATCTTTTGAGTACAATATTAAGATTCCATCCTGTTTCTCCAGATAATACATTGAGCTGGATGTACGGGAACATGGAAGTCATGTAATCTTATTTTTATAGTAGGAGAATTATGTCCACGTGAAAATGATCTGACAGGATATATAGATTTAGAAGTCGGAGGTCTAAAATGCGTCTGAGTACCATAATTTTTTGGTATCAGGAAATAAAAGTGAATATACTACCGTTGTGA
The DNA here is from genome assembly GCF_031143425.1 of Pleurodeles waltl. NCBI lineage: Eukaryota > Metazoa > Chordata > Amphibia > Caudata > Salamandridae > Pleurodeles > Pleurodeles waltl. The sequence goes on along the minus strand of NC_090444.1, from coordinate 607,378,717 downwards.
TAATGGAACTGTTTCTATTGCTCTTTTAAATAATAGAGATTGTACCTCTTGTTTTAACAGAACAATGTGTTCTGGAGAGTGTGAGAGCGAGGGGGAATGTTCGGTGGAGTAGAAATGAGTTCTAGGCAGTAACCATTGCGGATAATTGAAAGAACCCACTGATCTGTGGTGATGTTTTGCCAGTGAGTGGAACTGGTGCAGTCTTCCTCCCACAGGAGACATGTGGGATTATGGGATGTTGAGGAAGTCCTTGTTTTGGGGGAGTGGTGAGATTGAGGTATTACATTTTCCTCTGGATCTAGTGTGTTGGCCCCTGTAAGAGCCTCTAAATGATCCTCTTGGATCTTTGCTGCGTTTTTTTAGGTTGTGGGTGGAAGCCTCTGTAGTTTGGGGTTTGTAACCTCCCCTAAACTGCTGTCTGCGAAAGGAACCCCACGAAGGTGCAGTATATAGGGCTCCCATGGCTTTAGCAGTGTCAGAATCTTGAGTCCTGAACTTCAGGTCCAAAAAGGTGTTCCTTATTGAAAGGCATGTTGAGCACTAAATGCTGTATTTGAGGTTTAAACCCAGAGGATCTTAGCCATGCATGTCTACGAATTATTATGCTAGTGTTGATAATTCCAGCTGCAGTATCAGCTGCGTTGAGGGCAGATCTAACTTGATTAGTGATCACTTGACCCGCTTCAACACTTTGCTGTGCTCTTTTCTAATGCTCTTTGGGTAAATATTGCAAAAACTCTTGCATTCCATCCCAGTGTGCCCTGTCATAACTTGCTAACAGGGCTTGGGAATTGGCAATACACCATTGGTTAGCTGCTTGTGTAGCTACCCTTTAACCGCAGCATCAAACTTTCTTTGCCCGGGTGGGTGTTATTGGGTGGTGGTGGTGTGGTGGTGGAACGTCGGCTCGGAGGTGGAGCTTTTAATGTGTTTGCTAGACTCCAACCCAGAAACAGACATGGCCTGCTGATGGGGTTACTTGGTCTTTTTCAGCACTGAAAAAGAGGGTTGTCGCCAACAAATTCCTTTAGGATGGAACCATGGCTTTCTGGCAGTGGTGCACCCAAGGCCTTAGTAGGCTTCTTGGAAGTGGGTGTAAGGGCAGGTGTACTCACATGCTGAGCTGCAGTGAGTGGTTGTCTGTCTTCATCTGAATCTGCTTTGAAGATAGTGCCCTGAATCGAAACAGCCATCTGTGCCTGCTCGACCTCTAAGGTGTTGGGGGAATTCTGTATACTGCAACACTATTTTGAGTCTTCTTGCCCTCCGGGCACGCAGTCTTTTTACCTAAACCACAGACAGGCTTCACCGAAAGGGCGCTCTCTTGTTCCTGACTGTACTATCCCATCGATTGCAGATCAAAACGCTATTGATACAATACCGACGTTAGTATAAAGTCAATAAAGTTTCCGAATCGAAAGTGAGTGAGGAAACTCATCCGAACCAGACAGCAGAAAGAAAACAATCTAGCAAAGGAATCTATGCCCATGCGCACTATCGAGAGGAGGCTTGAGAGAAAATACTTATTTTAAGAAAAACTTGTAACACTCAAGAGCCCAACACTAGAAGGCAGATGACTGCACAGCATGTGTATCTGCAGCTACACCTGCCATCGGATATATATGCACACATATTTTCATGGAAATGACAAACCACAGAAATTCTGCAGAAGTGATTTCAAACTTGTGTCCTAAAGCAACGACAACCTGCAGTTACCAATAATTTTATTCCAAATGTTGCAGTGATTATTTGAAAGATGCCATAGAAGATGACTGATGGAATTTATGGGGCAGTTACTGCATGGCGAGGGCCCAAGTTATAGTTACTTGAGCTAGCCATAACTATCTGAATTTCAATGGTTTTATGCATTTGAAATGTGAGCCTACCTATAGCATCCCCATCCTTGTTTAAGTGAATTTCATAAGTTTCCTAACTATGATTCTCTCTCCCCCCACCCCTAAAATGCTAAATTACTTTATATTAATCCAACCTTAGGCATGCACAAAATGTTAGGGTTTACTTTACAGAAAGGCTTCTTTGTAGGCCAATTTGTACTTTAAGGGGAGCTGTGTGCCTCCCACTTTTACCTGGGCAGATATCAATTTTGGGAACATTCCCCTCGGCCCGGCCTCTAGTGCCTGAATGCCCTGCCCACACTTGTGGGCAGAACTTTTAAATGCTTACAACTATTGATGAGGACCCCTTGGAAAGGAACCAGGCCGATAAGGTATTGGTGACTGTTCATCAAGCTTCACTGGACAACAGAGAAACCCAGCCAGAGCAAGACTTTAGGCTTTGCAACTTTAAGCAACGCTCCAACCCTTCACACTCAGTGCATTTTAAAGATTATTATTACGGTTTGAGTAGCAATAATCAATGAAAATTAATTCGAAGCTAGTCAAGCTATACCACCACCATTCATGTAGACTACTTACTAAATGTGAGCAGCGACCATTCTGGTTTACATGCAACAGAAACTTGGAAAAGGGTGAAAATCCCAAAACTATGTGATAAAATTTTTATTGGGAATAATGCCTAAACTGCTTGTTAATTAGTAGGCATGTACTTCAACATTAAAGAACCAACATGATTTTTAAAAAAAACTCGATAAATGGGTCACATTTTCATTATTACAACCAGGGTGTTGTAAGCTACAAGCACACAAGGTATACAACCATTTTGGGATAAATACACATCTATGGTTATAGATCCTATTAGAGAACTCAATTTACAACTGTCATTTAATAAGAAACAGGCAAGCAGCCTTTTCTTGTCAGAAAAAATACGCTTACAAATCGAAAAAGAAAAAAAAAGAAAAAACCTTCACAAGTTAGAACTGCCACAGTGCACACACATCGCAACCAAGTATATTATTTAGAGTGCCTTTCAACATACACACCACCCTCGCTCTTAGCCTGCATCAGTCTCAAGACTGAGCCATTTTATTCTTTAAAGTTGTCAAGACAAGTGCTAAAGAGGGGATGGTGTGTATTACGGTTAAAGTTCCTTTACAATGAGATTTTTTTTAAAGGGCCACTACACAATCTTCTACAATATGGTGGCTAGCATACTTTGTGACAGTGGCTCCCACCGTTTGTTCTTCGAACTAGATGGGTGTGCTAAATCTCTTAATAAAAAGACACAAGATACAAAGCAACATTTTTTACTTGTAGTAAAAAAATTACATTTTATACAGATAAAATGTAGAACCCTGAAATACTGACATTCTCTTCCGTGCACAACGTTGAGGTTCTCTTACAAGTTACTTTAAAACGGCAATTAAAAAAAACAAAAAAAAAAATGTACAAAAAAAAAACTCAACTCTGAAGCATCAAAAAAAAAGGAACCCGCAGGCACTTCCTCATGGAATGTTCTTTAAAAATGACTACTAAAGAAAAGTCAAGTCGTTTTCTTGTGAAGGATTGTGACATAGTAATCAGTTCATTTTATGTGGGCATTTAATAATATCCTTGGTGGTATTGCTGACTCCATGGCTTCTGACCCCAGAAATTCTGTATGGAAGAAAGGAAATAATCAGGTTTCTTTTGTTAGCCAATAACCAAAGCATGTAAAAGTTTAACAGCAGAGTCTTCACCTCGTATCAAGCTCAAACCCTAGTAGCGCAAAATTAAATCTTGGCTGAGAATTTCACGTAATTATCAATACAGTTGTTCGTTGGTGGCTGAGAATGTCCTTGAGTGTTAATGTTCTATACGGCACGAGTGTGCAGACAGTTGGAAATAGTATTTAATGAGACAAAAAAATAATAATAATAATAAACAACTTACACCCTGCTGCTGCCACTGGCTGTAGCCCTGAGATGGATTTTTGTAACCACGGTTATTTCCTCTCCCTCTGAAGTTCTGAAATGAATAAACAAATGTATCAGTGTGAATGTCAGCTGTAAACCTGTTACATAAATATTTTAACACACCCTTCTCCCTATTAAATACGGAGTATCAGGGCCACTTGCTGGACTCCACCCAGTCTAACTGGATCAGCGGTTTGTAAGGATGACAAAAGCAGCACATTCAATATCATGTAATATACCAATATCACCCATAACTGTATCCTAGTGTACCCCGTTCATAACCTAGCGACAAATGGGGCAATGATTCTGGCCAGGTATGTATGAAGTAAAGTTCAGTCAGCACAACTGTTTGTGTAGTCTTCAACCTCCAGGTTGATAATTTCTTTATGTACTATAAAAAGGGAACAGGACAATTTGTCAGTCAGTTACCTGGTTATAGTTCCCTCTGCTGGGTATTCCTCCCCCTCCTCGGCTGTAGTTTCCTCGACCAGAATATCCTCCGCCTCCACCTCCACCTCCACCTCTGCTAGGGTACACGGGTCCGCGGGGGTATGGATACCCAATAGATCCACCACCGCCACCTCGCTGTGGCAGATTTCCTCGCCGGTTATATCCGCCACCGCGGTTACCTGGGACTGATTAATGTAGAATTCGGTCAGCATTGCAGAAAGTAAACTATTCAATCTAAACAATCTCTTAACGTCTATGCAAGTAAAATAGGTTGCCTCTAACAAAAGTAGTAACCTGCTGAAGCATAAATATGCATAAACTACCAGACATGGGAAAATATGTACGAAGAGCTGCCACATGTATAGATAGTCAGAATCTGCACCATGACTTTTTGGGATACATGCCCTATAATCTACCGTTAAACAGCTGTATATCACACCCAGATTACGTATTCTCATGGCTCCTAACATAAGGAGCTCTTCCTCTGCGCCCCAACATATTAACGTGTTGCTTCCATTGGGTCTTCTAACTTTGATATCTACATGCTCCGAATAAAAAACGCTAGATCCGTGACAATTTCTGGTAAAAAGTTGCATTCACAAACCTCCAACACCTTCTATAAACATCCAATACCAATTTAGAATTGTAAAACTACTCCCCACTTGTAAATTAACACTAAACTACTTACCACCACCTCTAAAGTTGCCACGCATATTATACATTCCTCCACCGCCTCGTCCTCTGTGACCTTGGCCGCCATGACTAGGCCCACCTCCACCTCTGTTAAACTGAGATTTGCCGCCTTTGTTCTTGTTAGTTTTCTTGTTGCCAGTGTTTTGCTTTTTCTCTGGCGGAAGAGACTTCTTACTTTCTTCCTTATATTCTTCCAAGAGTTTTTGTGCATCTTCCTTTGGCAATTCAACATATATTACTTCATCAAAGCAATCACCAACTTCAGGGAGAGTAAAATTCCCTAACAGAATGAAGGACAGTAATATGGTTAGCTTTTTAGGATACCTCCACCACCCCAGTGACTATAGAAGTCAAATTGCTAGCTACGGCACTGCTACCTTTCTAGCATGTACAAATTACCCTAGAAGTAAAACTTCTTTTAGGCACGATTATAAACCATTGAAACTGCTCAGTGGGACTGCCACATGCGTGCTTACAACAGCTGATATTGCTGGACCCCAAGTTTCGGGACCTACTGGCAAAGTTTTATGTGGCACCTTACACTTCAGTGTATGAGCCAGGTTTAGCAGAATGGTTTGTACTTTAGTACAATTATGCACACCTTTCATTTTAAGAACGGCATGTTCAGGAAGATCTTTCCCCTCCACCTCTGCCTTCTTCTGCGTTCTCTGCTTATATTCTTCATCTGTTGGGCAAACAACAACTGCTTTGCGTTTGAAGCCTGCAAAGAGGCACATTTTTCTCCTTTGAGCAGCTGCTGACACATTTGTCTGGGGAGGAAAAGAAAGCTTTCTGCTTAGCCAGTGACAACAACTTAACACAACTTGCAAGACTTTCATAAACCTATTGCGGCCTTAACTTACAGACCACTTAAAGATATACTAGATACTATTAATGTGTCCAACGCAACTTGCTTAGGCTTAAATCTAAAATTGCCTTTTCTGGCTATACGAGTAGAATTACAATGTAGTGTTTGCATTAAACATGTACGTTTATTTTGTTTTTTTATTAATACCTGATCTAGAATGAAGTTCCGCTTCTTACGTGCTGCAATCTCAATGAATTTGCCAAGACACTGCGGGGCCCTTTGCAATAATGTATTCAGTTTCCCGGTGTCGGACATTTGTTTTTTGAATCCAGAAACCTGTAAAATAGCATTTTTTTAATAAAAAAACCCACATTATACAGTGTTACAAAAAGGTATCTGGTCAGCGCGCACACACACACACACACACACACACTAGCAGTAGTAGCTCCTCCGTAAATCATTACTGGTTGGTGGCACAGTTCATACTCCAGTGTTCTAAAGATAGATATATATATAGATAGATAGATATATATAGATATAGATATATATATATATAGATATATATACGCATGATCTCGATAAGCAGAAAAAGGTCAAAATTCGTATTTGGTGTTTGAAGCCTTACCATCATTTTATCCATAATGGTATTTGTCCCAAGGATGTTGTATTTTCCCGGATTCTCTGCTGCATGCTTCGAGACCCATGTAGTTTTTCCTGCTCCAGGTAATCCAACCAGCATAATCACCTATCAAAAGAAAATGGTACAATTTCACACAAGGGACATTCAACACGAATCTTATAATAGGTGCAATAATTTAGGTTGCGATGCCCCTTTAGACGACCTTTGAAGGTCCAGTGGTATTTAAAGTTTAAGTTGGCCGGTGTAAGCACATCAATTAGGGGCCAATAACTAGACCTCGTTGGGCAGCCAAGCCATTTAACACCATGTTGCTCTTTTCAATGTATATTGGACTACTCGATAAGCATCCCCTTAACTATTTCTATATATAAATCCCCCGTAATCCTATTAAATATGCACTATCCTTTGAGTAGCTCTCCAGTCTGAACGGACTTTCGTGAGCATTAAAATGGCACAAAAGGTAACTAACCCCTTTGTCCATAGTGCAGGCATACAATCAATGACATCTCGTAACATGATGGCTTTAAGAGGTAGATTTTTTTGTTTCGTTTCAGAGTACCAACTCGAGTGTGTAACCTAATGTACATATTAAGTTGACCAAGTAGGGGCCAGACCATTTCAGCGTTGTACACCAAAATAGAAAGAGGTGGTCAGCGGTCAGAGACCAAAATGAACTGCTGCATCCACATCTGACAAGACAAAACAATTTAGTACCATTTAAGGCCTGGGCGTAACGACGGCTCAGGTACCACCACACCCTTCCCTTCCTGCAAACGTGCTTACTAATTCATTTTCACATTACTGTGTCACATAAAAACGTGTTCAAAATGTGACCACACCCTCTTGTCAATACCACAGTAGACTACGTGGCCTGAAGATTACCTGACCATACCACCGCCCTAGGATGTTTTTTTTTTTTTTTTTTTAATGACAGCGCTCCATTCATTTACATGGCTCTGCAGTCGCATGTAAATGAAGATAGCCTTGAGGAGCAAAAGAAGCCTTTTTAGGCTGTATTCATTAACATGCCGCAGCTGAAGTTTATATAAAGCGTTAGGACGGTACTGCTGAGTCGCAGGGGTCTGGATCAATCTATGTGAAGTCAGGGCACATAGTCCACCCCCCCCCACCCCCCCGCCCCAGAGAACCGCATACAAGAGCGTGTACACTTCAGATGAAAAATAAGCGCAGGTTAAACTAAAAGGAAACTATACTATTTTACTTCATGAAACTACTGTCGGTTATTAATGTAATCACTGCAGATGTCTGGGTGGCACAGTTCCATCTTGATTGGATCAGTGAAGAATAGCGTCTTCTTCATAGTTCTATAAGAATTCAGGCTCTATATAAAGTGAATATTTTTGTATGTCTTTGCACTCCTTGTAATGACATTACCCCATAACCATAGTATTCGTCACCATGAAGATAAGTGACTCCATTATTGGTAACCACTGCACACATTTACATTTGTTTCCGGGAGTGGGCACCTTGGTAAAAAGGCATATTTCCTTCTTAATTCTCTATCTGCTTCCCAGCACAGGAACATTTCTATTGCTTTAATTAGGTCCCAGATCACCAATGTTGGACACGAAAAAGAGCCCAAGCAACAGTGAGAGGGGCTAAACGTTCTCTCTCTTTTCATAGTGACAAAGTGCACTTTAGGCATATGACCCAGGAGTAGTGTCCCGATTGTGTGCGCAGAGTATAAAAACACTGTGCTGTAGGTGCTACAGCTGCATTCAGGTGCATACTCGCTGTGCCAATGTTACTTTGAGCCTCGGAACCCTTGCTAAAGGTCACACGCTAGTTTCCAAATGGAGGTCAGGCATGGTGGGGGAAGAAGTGAAAAGATGTAGCCCGTTTCTCAGGGCTACAACAATTGTTAGTGCAGCAGGCGGGGTTGCACTGGGGACCCACAGCATCTTAATTGTACTGTTTTTGGTCAGTGTTTGAATACTTGCTCCCCCCCTCCCCAACAACCAAGTCCCACATTTAGTCGACGATTAAGAGATACAGAAAGCCACCTCTTGAAAGATCTCTTGATCCCAGCCCGAACGATCGTCTGCCACCTTCCCACTCCCTGAATCCTTGCCATAGTTTCAGAAGGGACCCAAACTTCAAAACATTTTGCTTAGAGGGATCCGGGTAAAAAAATTCTGAAAACCTCTTGACTAATCAGTGCCGCTTTACTACTCTTGCTTCTGGTAGGTTTGAGACCCTTCCATTCATGCAGCTACATTAAACTGATGTTTCTGCCCCACAATCGATAGCCCTTAAAGCACACTGAAACCAGCAGGTAAAACTGATGAACCACTATCTTGTCCATATTGTTTTAATCAACAATTAACTGCGCTCAAGTGAAAGGAGATCATTCCGATTGAAAGACATCAATTCATACAGGTTGAAGAATCGAGCATAGACACGCTTTTACTTACGATGTCTACATAAAGTGGCTGAATACATATTTTCTCTATTTCCTCCCAATATAATCCACAGATTGCTTTAAATTACTTTTCACCCATCACATCGGGGTGCTACATTAGTCTACCCTACGATTTCTAGAGTCTAATCTAGAAGACCGGGTAGCAAATGCACGTTCCATTCTTACCCAGTGCCGGACCAGGTTGGTCCTCAGTTTGTGGTTAGAAAGCAACTTAAAATTAAAGATCGGATAGACCAGTCCGGTTAACTTGGATCAAACGCATCTATTGGCTGTCTACGCTGCTAATTCATGGTCAAGCCTTCGAGTCTAAGTGACAAGTCATGAGTTGCCCAGGCTGTAACAACAGGACAGACAGCGAATCTCTACGGGTACCATTGCTAGCCAAGTCTCAAGTGCAGACAGTAACTAAAGACTTAGCCTTCTACTACCATCCCACATACATCTCTATAAAGAAAGGGGGGGGGGGGGGGGGGGGGGGGGGAGAAAAGCTCGGGAGAGCAAAAGCTCACCAGCACTGTCGTGGATTTTGCAGCCAGATACACTGTGCCTTTCTTTGCTAGCAGACAAAGACAGACGTCACAGCTCCGGTTTGTGTCAATTCTCAGCTTAAACTAACCACCCAGTTCTACAGAGCAAAACTCCCAGGGCAATGACAACACTTCACACCCATCCCCCCCCCCCCCCCCCCCCATTCAAACTTCAAACTGGCTCTGCCATCAATAAAAAGGGAATTACAGCAGGCGCCTGCATAACCTTGCAGAAATGCTGGAAAACAACCAGGGTACCTTAAAGCATGGAAAGAACCAATAATTAATCACCAAGGTTGGTTTCTACGTCAGTTAACTCAACTATATTAGTATGAATTAAGATGTGGTAAATAATCCTTACCTCACAATCTTTCTTACTGTCTGGTCCAATAGGTCCTCGAGTGCGCTCTTCCAATGGAACATCCTGGATGAACGTGTATCCTTCAAGTATGGGGAAGTATGGTTCAGCCTTTTGTCCAAAGTTGAACTCAATTGCGCAGTTGTGGCAAAGAACATGAGGGAAGAGAGGCTCTTGTATGACATCCTTGTCAATTTTAAACGCTACACCCAGATCCTTACCATTTCTGGTGTAGGAAAGCTCAATGCCGTCATCGCCATCAAAATTCTGCAAAACAAAGTTGATTTGCATGCTTAGACAATAGGTGGTATATTCATTAATAGACCACTTAGTAACTGAAAAAAATCGTGTCGGTATCAATTTGGAAACAATCGATTGCGGTCCACCTTGATGGTGTAAACTGAAGTATAATGCCCAAAAATGCTCAAAGATGAGTAGAAGCAACTTAACTGGAAGAGCTACAACGGAAAAACTGAGTCAGAAGGTAACTTACAACAAAGCATCCAATCACGTCATTTTCATCGTACTTCTCGCCATAGTCCTCGGTGGTGCAATTGATGTTTTTTAGGCCTTTCATGGAGTAGCCATAAGAATTTTCTTCCTCACCTGCACACGATGAAAGGTCACAACAGTGTCAACTCCTAGCTTTTTTGAGTGTTAATTCTCAAAGGTGGAATAATGAGGTAGTCCGACATAAATAGGTTACATGGGAGGCGTTTATAAAATCTGATAAGCTAATAGGCACCTACAAATACTTAAGCACTTCATTATCCCCCGATCAGGAAAATAATCAGCTGTATTTTAAATGGGAGGCGCAAAAGAAATCGAAATACCGCACCCTCCCCTTACAAAAGTAGGGTACAGCGCAGGTCACCCATCTTAAAATTGATTCCAAGTGCCCTCTAACCCGAAATAAACCCTCCCCGCCCCTCAATGCTGGAAGCAAGTGCCGCTATGTCGGCTCCCAAACCAACCACGCCTTTACTACAAAAATAGTCGGTTATCCCTTAACTCTCATGCATATAACAGATCTTAAAAAAATGCAGCAGAACCATACGTCTGGGAAGACTACTCAGCGAAATTCGATCATTGCATTGAAATAAATCAAGATTAACTTACCCAGAAGCATTCCACATTTGTTTAATGACCAGCCAACACGCACTTCGTGTATATCTATGTCTTTAGTATACAAGTGTTTAACTGGGATCTTCTCAGTCACCTGGTTCAAAAAAATATGAGTCAAGCCAGCTTTAGTGCAGAACCTTGGTTAAGCTGAACATTACCCATCATGCCAGAAGTTTAGTGAATGGCAGATAGTCCCTCAACAGGACGGGAGTGATACGCATTACCAACGATCAGTACCACCCTCGAAACTAAACAAGTACATGTATGATGGCCACCAATCATGCTGCCGGTTATTCGCGGCAATAGCCAGATGGGGCGGTGGAAGCTCGAAAATGCTTGACAGTAAAGGTCAAATTGCCGGACAATCAGCGCAACAAGCACGAATGGGCTTTTAAGGATATGCAGAAACGTGCATGATAGCGAACCATAGATCTGATTAATGCTATTAAGTCAAATCCTCTGGCATGATGGTGCAAAGCGACTTAAATAATCACATGTGTAGGTCACACTTGGCAAATTCAAACATCGCTACCCCACTTTCCTTAGCACAAATACTTACCATTTATAGATCCGAAAGTAAGACCCAAAAAACCACGCCTATGTCCTCAGAATGGCGGGAAACAGGGTAATGGCAGTGGCAGAACTACAAGGTGTATTTTTATATTTGTCGAGTCCCTATTCCATGACCTCTGTTCCCAAAACACTAGGCAATTTTACGTACCTTAAATGACAAGTATTTCAAGTGCAGTAGCGGCACTGAGTGATCGCGTTATGTCCCAAGCCCCAAAAAAGTAGGACAAAAACTCGTTGTAACTGCTCCACTATGTGTTGTGCGTTGCTCCGAAATCCATGAAAAAAATGCTTCTACAATAATGCAGCAGACTACATCGATCACTAATTCAGTCGCTGCGTAGAGCACAACGAGTTAAATATCAGGCCCACCCAATAAATAAATAAAACTAACCTTCATCTCAAAGCAGACTTTGCCTTTAGAAACTCCATAGGAAGCCCTCCCTCCAGCCCAAAGGAAGGCAAAGCTTTCCATGGTCAGAGAAGAAGCACTTAAGCGATCTCTTGAGATTTTGAAGTGAAGATCACTGTTATCTGTCAAGACAATAAACATGACAGATTATTTGGTCTTAAACCATTCAGATGCCTGGATTATAGTTTACAGAAAGCATCATCAGTATTTGCAAAATTCACATGTTACAAGCATATGTCCTAATAGACTACTGCACAAACTAAGCATATTACAGCCAGCAGTCAACAGGGGCTGGAACAACCTGATGTTACGCCAACTATGGAATAGAGGTAAGTTAACACAATATTCGTTTGGTATTCATTGCAACGTTGCTTCTTTGACATTATTGCAAGCGATGTAAAACTTGCAATACAATTCGGCAAAGTCAGTACATTAAATCTTAAGTGCATTTGATTAAGTAATTTTAAACTGAGCGTGTTGGCATTTTGGAAAACGCCTCAATGCAATTAATGGCACACAATGCAATGTGGATGTTAAAGAATGTACAAAGCAAAGTCTGAAATGGGTTGGCAAGTCCCAAGTCCGGTGTATCCGAGTTTACCATCATATATTGTGTTATGAAAAGGCACTTAGTGCGGTTCCACGCGCCCAAGCGAACCAAACTATGTCACCCAAAACAGGTTCCTAGGTGCAACAACGTTTCAGTTGGAACCAACACCATACTGAATAAATGCACGCATCAGTTTGAATCGTCAATGTACTTCGATATTCAGGTCGTGTTTAATAGATTATAGCAACCATAAATGAACGACAAAGCATACGTAATCTACTGTGGACGTCAGCGTTGGAAAAGCCCATGCTTGGGAAAGGTCTTTTTTGTTTCTAAAGCTTTTTGGAATTGACAAAAGGAGCACCCTCCCTCCCCCTAATGAAGTGCATTTAAGTGTATTAAAATTGTGAAGTGCTTTGGGTTCCTACTCTCCATCCAGTAAGGGTCCATTCGTCGCTTTCGGTATCTAATAGACAAAAGGTTGTTCTAGATTGTATTACTTTTAACTTTAACATGGAAAATGTTAAATGCACGCAAATGGAGAGCACCCCGGAACCAAAAATATGCCTCCCATGTACCCCACAACACATAGCTTCGCCCCCCCCTCAAAAAAAAATGTTTGCCCCACAGTATATCCACATACGATACGCTTCTCGACAATGTATTTGCTGCTTTTTTGAGTAAGCGATAGAGGTCCTTTCATCCGATTACATCTCCCACACTTTCTGCACCCCTTGTCCTCACTAGTTCACGTAGTATTGACGAATTTACACACAAATAGTGGACACTCGACTCACGCCACAAGTCAAATGGGTTTCATATAATTCTGAACATGAAGCACTTATGGCAATATTAAAGGCCACCCTGGGTGTCTACAGTGCACTTGTCGCGCTTACGTGACAGGCAACATCGAGGAAGCGGGCTTGATAATGTCCTAAGTGTAATGCAAGGCCAATAAGCAGCAATAACCCAGCTTCAGGCGAATCTTGGCATGTGCATCAACCACTGACTGAATTCCAGGGATACACAAACGACGCTCATACTGCTCACTTCCACGGACAACGCGCGCCAAGTATGTAGCAGGGATACTCAAAGCGCTCCCCCTTCCGACCTTAACAAGCGCCCTCTGCTGTACTAGGCCGCTCTTTACTTGACTGAAAGCCAACATTCCCAAACCCGGTAAACAGGCAAGCAGTCATTTACATTTCAACTCAAGTAAAGGAAAATAATCAAAAGGTGCCCAACAGATCATATCACTGCATTTAGAAGCGTCTATCTGAACTGATGCTTTTAAACTGTATACATCACTCCAAGCCCTGACGCCATTACTTAGCCAGGAAAGTCAGTAGTCAAGCGCACAATTTTGGTGGCCTAGACTATAATGGGAACATTACAATGTATTTATTCAAACAGAGCACATCATAAATGCATGTACTACAAGGCGCTCTGGTAGATAAGAAAAATGAGACCTTGAAAGGAAACAATTGCCTAGGAAAACAACTGTCAAGTTGGGAAGCAGGGATTGATTCCATGTGTTCTGGTTTCACATTGCGCAATTCACATCACAAGTAAATGCTTTGCCTTTAGTCCTTGACACAAGAGGTTAGAATGTGGGTCACAGAGCTTTATGAGGATGCCGACCTCTCACGAAGGCACAGAAAAGTTACCATTCGGCTATCAATTTAATAAAGCAGGAGTGCCAACACAACAGCGCAGAACCACTTGTTTCAAGATGCATGAACAGACTATTGAGACTGGGTGTTCTCTGGGTTAGCCATGTTTTCCTTTCACATACATTTTCTACCTGAACATAAAGTGTTAGGCTAAGAGTACACACTTCGTCACCGGGGAGGCAAAGATTGAAAGATTCCATGAAGGTCATGAGTTATGTTTTTGGTTCTGACAGAGAAGACTCAAAGCATAAGGACATTTTGAGGCCCAAGATTCTACTTCACACCATTTTTAAAAAAGTTACTTTGAGCGGTAGAGGATACCAGTTTAGCCACAGCATTGCCAAATCTGACCCCTACAGAATACCAGAGAATGAAACCATCAACATACCTCCCTGACTCACACTGTCCACTACCTGTACCGCACACGGTTTATAGCGTTTAACGCTACCAATAAAGTCGACTTGTAAACAAGAACGAACTTACATGCATCGAGCGAAACTGCGGTGTCGTCTAGCTTTTCATCTTCCTCCTCAACTGGCGGCTGTGGCGACTTGGCTCTGAAGTGAAAATGCACGGTTTAACAAAAAAAAAACGCATTTAACTCAGTAAAGGTGCTTGTTGTCTTTATTTAAATCCATACCGACTATACTTGTTTTCTTCGATATATTCAAAGTATCCACGGCCATGATCTTCACGTGGCCTCTTGACACCCCTCTTCTTGTCGCCCGCCTTAGCGTCAGATTTAGAGTCACCTGCAAAAGAGTAGGCGATGAAGTTAAGGCATGGATGATTAGCCCATGAATTATGCCAAAATCAGATTGATTTGCAGAGTTGATAGGGACCGCGTTTTAATGAAGCATGAAAATGGGGGGGGGGGCTTCATAGTCAGTAACTAACATATTAGGGCTGTAGACTGGCTCTCTTAAATAAACCCCTAATATTGCGACTTTCCAGAGACGTAACAAACGAGACCATTTCTGTACTAGAAAATGTGTGACTGGTTAAGTAGTGCCTAACAAAAAGGATGAGTCATTGCCACTTTCATAATGTGGCCTACCACCATGTGCGACACACAATAGAGCGGGTACAAAGAGCCCGCGCTGCCCCGCCCTCTATGGCGGCCATTTTCTGCAGCGCCGGGCGTCCGGCTGCAAATGGAGGAGCTGACAGCTGCGCCCCCTCCCCCGCTACAGCATCATGTGGCCGCTACGGTGCCTTTCTAAGGCTCCTGTAGGACCGGACCATACCGCCATAGGAGCTCACCACCGGCTAATGCACAACACACGCCAATGTACTTACCAGCGGCTGCCTGCGCGGTACCCGCGGCCTTCTTGGGCGTCTCCTTCTTAGCTTCCTTCCCGGAGGAAGACCCGTTCTCTCCCTCCTCATCATCCTCGCCCACGGGGATGCCTTCGTCTTCCTCCTCTTCCTCGCCCTCCTGAAAGCCCTGATCATCACCGTTCTCGTCCTCACCGGAAGCCTGTGCCGCGGCGGCAGCCTCGCCTCCTTCCTCGGCCTCATCCTCTTCTTCTTCCTCCTCCTCCATCTCTTCTTCCTCCTCCTCCTCCTCTTCTTCTTCGTCCGCTTCGGGATCAGTGCTAGTGCTGGTCTTGGTCTCCGGCTTAGGCTCGCCAGACCCTCCACCGGCCTCCTCTTCGTCCAGAGCGGTTTGCAGGCGCTCCATAAGTTCAGCCTTCAATCCTTTGTCAGAGAGGTTACGCTTCTTGAGCTCATCCTTAAGTTCGGACACCTTCAGTTTCTTCACGCATATTGGGGAACTCATTGCACCGCTGATGTGCTGCCTTCTCAGGTGGCGGCGTGGAAGCCCAAGATGGCGCCACAAAGCTGGCAGGCGCGCTCACTCGGGGTTCGGAAGGTGTCGGGCACGACCGGAGCTACCAACGGTAGCCGACAAAAGTGGAAAAATCTTGAGGCCCCTGGTAAAAGAGAAGGGGTGCACGCGGACAATCGGGGGCCACCTGTGGTTGCAACAGCGCGACACCTCCGAATGCGTCCAGCCCTTCCTGTCTGCGCGCGATAAAGGGAAGATCTGTCTCGCGAGCACGCAAGGAATAAGGGTGAGAACTCCTAAAGGACGAAGTTGCACGTCACTGCGTCGCTACCACGTGACCCACGTCTTGCTCCCTCCTCCTTTGCCTTTTACTCATTAGAGTCGCGCTTCTTGGAGAAGGGACGTATTTGAGATATATGAGAAGGGACGTATATGAGAAGAGATATGAGAGGGTCTAAGAGTAAATAAATCAGTGGAGGCGAATTCCTACCCTCAGAAGAAGTGCTTCTCTCGTAACATATATGTGGTGTCAGTCGTTCTTCCAGTTAGTTGCTATGTGGGTTTTATGCTTTTTGTGTGTGGAGTTTTGCTCCCCTTCCTGTATTGGAACAACATATGTTGCATCACACACAGTCATTAAACTATCTCGTACACTCTTTTCTCCTGAATGTATAAGTAACTATATATTGCGATATGCCGTTTGTACATTTCGCATATGCTAGTAGAATTGATGGTTAAAGTGGAATATAGTCAGTACTATGGCTCATTCATCAATTCGTATTGCAAACATGGAACTCTCTGCACATCAATAGTAGGAAAATTTCAAAATTCCCTTTAACCAGTCATTTTCCTATTTTATCCAATCTACTTGTCCCGTATTTCTTGCACAGTACATCTGTAAAAGAACCAGTAACTTCAGACGGCACTGAAGCTTAAGTCCCCATTGTAGTTCTTTGTTGCTCCCAAGGGCATGCATCCATTTAGGAATTCGAGTGTGGTCCTATGACAAGTGAGTAAAAAAAAAAAGCGATTGTCTGTTAAAAATCAAATTCCACATTATATCCTGTTTCTATCTTTGAACTTGCAATTGGGGGGGATTTTCCAAAGTAGATAAACTCTTCATGCCCCTCCATCCCACTTGAGACAGGACCCCATGTTTAAGTTATATTTGTGATCCCTATGTGCACGAGGTGGATTTAAGTAGCAAGACACAAGTGTAACCCTATGGGACTATTGTCGGGTTCTAAAAAAATGGAGGCTCCTCTAAGCACCTCTACCAAAGTTTGTTTTGCTGCCTCATCTGGGGCAAAGTTATGGGTAGATACAGTTGCATGGCCCGTTTTCACTACAGGTCCATACACCAGGTCCCTAGAATTCACCCTTATTGTATGCCATTTCAGGTTGCAGGTACCTGTGTATGAGGGCACCCCTGCACTAGCATTTTCCTGGACTGTGAGTGCGAGGGGCACCATTTTATGCACGTACTGGACGTAGGTCACTACCTATGTTCAGCTACATAAAGGTGAATCCGAACCTTGGCATGTTTGGTATCAAACATGTCATAATCATACCCCAATACTGTTGCAAGTATTGAAAGTATGATTCCATGCACTCTGTGGCTCCTTAGAGGACCCCCAGGATTGCTACCATCAATCTTACCGGGTTTTCCGGGCAGCTCAGCTGCTGCCACCCCTTAGACAGGGTTCTGTCCTCCTGCTGCTTGATCGGATCAAGCTCTGGAAGGCAGAACAAAGGATTTCCTTTGGGAGAGGGAGGTAACACCCTCTCCCTTTGGAAATATGCGTGACTGGCTTAAGAGGGGTAGCCTCCCCAAGCCACTGGTTTGCTTTGAAGGGCATATTTGGTGCCCTCTGTGCATAAACCAGTCCACACCAGTTTGGGAACTCCTTGTCCCTGCTCTGGCGTGAAACTGGACAATGGAAAGGGGAGTGACCACTCCCCTGTCCATCACCACCCCAGAGGTGGTTCCCAGAACTCCTCCAGAGGGTCCCCGGGTTCTTTCATCTTGTTTCCAAGGTTGGCACTCTGGGAGCATATGAGTGGCCAGGCCAGCCAGGTGACATCAGAGCCCCTTCCTGATAGGTGTTTACCTGGTTTGGTGACAAATCCCCCTTTCAAGGCTATTTAGGGCCTCTCTCTTGGGTGGGTCTTCAGATTCGGCTTACAAAATTCCAGCAGGGCTCCTCTGCAACCTCCACTTCGACTTCTGGCCACTGGAACTACATCCTGGACCCTCCAAGAACCTAGAAACGCTGCTACAACGAAGAAGACTCTTTTGCAACTTTGTTTCCACGTCTCCTGCCAGCTTTGCAACATTTCCTTGTCTGTGCAGCCTCAGAAGACTACAACTCTTCAGCCTGCACCAAAAAAGAAGAAGGAATCTCCCTTGGAGTGAAGGAGTCACTCCTCTGTAACAGCAGGTACCTACAACAAGCAACAACAGGCTGTGTGGATCTCCACTCATCTTGAGCTGCGTGGACCCTGCATCACAGGTGGTGGTCCATGGTAGTCCTCTTCGTCCTCTCTGCTAGCTGTCCAACTTTGGTGTAGGTAATTGTTTGCTTTCCCACGCATGGCAGTACCCCGTGCACGGTGTCTCTTGCAGCTGCCAAGGTTTGTTTGCATTTCCTCCAAGGGCCCTTCAGGCAACGTGTAGCTCCAGCCCCCAGCACTCCATCCTGCAAATCACAGCCCTCTGCATGGCTCTTCTGCGGCATGGGATCCTTTTCTGTAGTGTTGCGTGGGCTCCTTCTGCAACTTCTGTGTCCCCATCCAGTGGGACTCCTGTGGGTGCGGCCTCTGCTTCTGTGGGCTCTCTGTGTCACTGAGGGCTCCCTCTGATTTCCCCTCCTGGGTTGAGTCCTCTTGGGCCTTACTGTTCCCCAGCAGCACCACTTTTCCACTTACTGCAAATTTGCCTTTGCCAAGGCTTGCTGCTGGAATTCATGCACCAACACCCATCTGCAATCTTCCTTCCAGCGTGGGACATCTTCTGCATCCCTCAGAAACTCTACTCCAGCTCCAGGGCTGCAGTGCTGACCTAACCTTCATCACTGTCGACCAACTCCTGCAAGTACAGCTGGGTGAGGAGTAGCTCCTACTCCTCCTGGACTCCACTGTGACTCTTGGACTTGGTCCCATCTCTCCACAGGTCTTCTCCAGGAATACACCGCTGGTTTCTTGCAGTCTTGTCTGGGTGTCTTATTTTCTTCTTTTCCTTACTTTTGGATGGTTTGTGGAAATTCCAGTGATTTGCTCCTGCTTTCCTGGTTGCTAGAGGGTACTGTGTTACCTCTGTGGTTTTCTAGTACTCCCAGTTCCTCTCTACACATTCCACTTACCTAGGTGGGGGTCCAGTGTTCGCATTCCATTTTTTTAGCATATGGTTTGGGCTCCCCCTAGGGTCACTATTGGTTATTGTTATCTGCACTGTTTTCTAACCTTTTCTGTGCCTATTTCTGTTTACTAGTATATATGATTAGTGTATTACCTCCTATTGGAGGGTTGCCTCTCTAGTATTAGTGGTATTGTGTGACTAAACATAAAGTACCTTTATTTTTGTACAACTGAGTGTTTTCTTTCATGTGTGTAAGTGTTGTGTGACTAAACATAAAGTACCTTTATTAAAGTACCTTTATTTTTGTACAACTGAGTGTTTTCTTTCGTGTGTGTAAGTACTGTGTGACTACAGTGGTTTTGCATGAGCTTTGAATGTCTCCTAGATAAGCCTTGGCTGCTCATCCACAGCTACCTCTAGAGAGCATGGTTTCTAGACACTGCTTACACTTCAGTAATAGGGGATACCTGGACCTGGTATAGGGTGTAAGAACCTTGGGTACCAACCACACACCAGGCTAGCTTCCTACAGTCATTGTATGCATTTTCTCACACTGGGTTGAAGCTTACCCGACCAGGAGAAATTATAGTCTCACAGTAGCAAAGCTGTTACTTAGGTAACTGATTCCACTGTTCGGATTCCTGACATCTCTAGAGTCAGACCGAGGAACTAATTTCAACAGTGAGGTTTTGAATTTATTGTGTGCAGCGTTACAAGTTGAGCATAAATTGCATTGCAGCTATAGGCCTGAGGCTTCTGTAGTTGTTGAACGGACTAATGGCACCCTAAAGTCCAGATTGGCAAAAATATGTGCATCCACCTCTTGTCTTGTTGACTACGCGCAGTGCATCTGACAGAAAGACTGGGTTGTTCCCTCATGAGATTATCATGTGGAGATCCATGAAATTGCCAGCAGTGCCTGAGAATGCGCTTGCGATCATTACAGTTGACTTGGTGATGGATTATTGCAAAGGACTAGTGGACGTGCTTCAATCTTTGTCTCATCAGGTGGCAAAAGCTACAGCACAGCAGAAGCTTTGCCATGACCTATGTCACAGCAACTTGGTCATGGTGAAAAAGCATGTAAGAAAAAGAGGCCCTCATCAAGTGCTTTTAGTAACCACTACAGCAGTAACGTGTATTGATCTCCCTAACTGGGTACACGCTTGACACTCTCGCAAATTTCTGGGTCGCCTACATGATACAGCACCTGTTCCAGACAGGTTGGTTACAGTGAGCGAGAGAGATCAGGTTAATCAAGCTGTTGGGGCTGGACAAGTGGCTAGTACACATGTACGGTCTGAGGAGGGTCTGAGTGAATCAACAACAGTGGATGTTACAGAAGGGTTGAGACAGAACCAGTTGACTCATGTGAGCTCAGATGTTGATGATGGACCAGTTACTGCAGATAAAAGAGCTGTACCATGAGACAATTGGCCTAAAGAGCACTCACTGCAAGCTAGGTGTACAAGTGCCTCCAACGTTTGCTGAAGAAAATGAAGAGTCAAGTCAAAGTGACAGTGATGCTGAGGGCCGAGTAAATCTGAGATCAAAAAGAAGAATACCAAGCCTAAAATAATCATCACCTGAATTGACATATTTTGCTCCAAATGATTGCGAGAAGGAGTTTGCAACCTTTTGCTTTAACAATTCAACTCCAGTTCAGTATCCTTGAGTTTGAAATTGCGGTGAAGCAGAACTTTTAAATCTCATTGTCGCTTGATGAACAAAGATACTACTTGTTGGAAGTGATTATTAGTGATTCCTAGCTGTGCCTTTATTAGAGGCATTTCAAATTTTACTAGATGATTTTGAAACATTTGCAAGTAGAGAAAACTATTGATGAACTTTCTAGAAAACCAAGGAACTTTTTGTGAATAATTTGTACTTTTAAAGAGACTATTTTTGATTTTTGATTTGCTCACAAATAAAAAAGGACTGACAAGAGACAGTGATACATTAAAACTGGTTTGCATTTTAATTTTTGATTTTGAATTTGAACTTTGGTCTGAAATGAGAGAACTCATAGAGTCGAATCGAAATAGAGGTAGTACATGCAAATGCATATATATAGGTTTAGTGGTAGTGACAGTTATTATGAGTATACTAATGCTCGCTAGTTTGAGTTTGCGCATAGCAAATGATTCAAAGAAGGTTACATCCACAAGTGCCCAGAGTTTAGCAAATCCCATTGCAGGTCAAAATTGGTTGTACAATTGGTAGAAATACTTACACACTGATGGTACTAGATGTGATTTATGTGCAATGTGTATTATAAGTTGTTATATGAGTATGTAGATTCCATGGAAGCTAGAGATTGCTACACATGCACACAGTTGCCTTCATCAGTAAGTGAGGGAATCACATATCATAGTTTACCACTTACCTATTGAATTTCCTGTAGTTTATTGCTACACTGTTGTATCAGCAAGAATATTATCAATACTTCTACTCAAATTATGACCTAGCCCTTAATTATGAGTTTGGCGGGTGGCAGAGGCCGCCCCCAAACTCTTTTGGGCTGGAAAAACAGTTTTCCGCCCGCTGACCCTATTACGAGTTTCCACTGGGCCACAATATTGACGTTGGCTCGTAATCGAGCCGGCGGCAATGTTGCTGTGCATTGGTGCGACAGCACCTGTCACGCTTTTCACTGCCCATAATTTGAGCAGTGAAAAGCACAACAAGGATGTCCATAGGGGCCCCTGCACCGCCCATGCCTAGTTCATGGGCAGTGCAGGGGCCCCCAACACCCCGTTTCTGCCAGCCTTTGTATAGTAGTTGGACTGGCATGCAAATGGTGGTGGAAACGCAGGTCGTAATCTGGATTCAGACCACAGCACCGCCATGCCGTCGGCTGGTGGAAAACTTGGGGTGCCGGCGGTCGGATCGTGACGGCTCCACGCGGTCATAATTTGGTGGTCAGACCGTCGCTGTCGGCGGCGGTCGGATCGCCACTGCAAGTCTGGCGGTCCATACACTGCCACACTCGTAATGAGGCCCCTAGTGTTTTCGATTGTCCCCACTATGAAACACTTGAGCAATATTTCAAAGATGAATACCGTTGACGCAGTGGGAGGTTTCTTTGAGCCTGCATTACATTTGGAACAGTATATGCCGACAAGAATAATTTGACCTGCATTCTTAGCTCAGTAGAGAAGGAGTGCATTGGACACTTTGAGAAGAGGCAAAGAAAAATGAGGGCTAAAATGGAGTCGTTTTTTTCAAATTTGGGGAAAAGATGACACTCATTCAATAGGTGGAAATCAAAGATTCCTGGCTTTAGATTAGCAACATGTAGGAAAGCTATGTGTATACTGTATAGATCTAGATCAAAGACTGACACATTTTGTAGGAACTAGTGAACGTAGACATCTGTTTTTGTTTAAGAGTGTTTGGACCTTTATGTTGAATGGACAAGACTCTACTATACCATTTGTTTATTTCATATATGGGAAGAATGCCTTTTACAAACTGCTTAAAGGCTGGTATAATGCATTTTACCTGGGAGCAGTTTTCCAAAGATATACCATTTTGACCATTTTAATGATTCAGTATGGTGTGAGAAATCAAACACCAGAGTCAAGAGAGGAGCAGGTGCTTCAGAGATTGTAGGGGATATTTTTGGTGCCATAATTCCATCAGTAGATTTGATTTTAAGTGATCTCAAGATTAGGAAGTTGTCAACAATAGTAGATAGGTTATATACAGACATTGCAGGTGCCTTATTGTTAATGGATATAGAAATGGTTGCTGGAAGATCAATGGTTTTGCAATATCGCCTTGTGTTAGACATTACTCTTACAAAGGAAGGCAGAGTTTGCAAAATGTTGCATGCTCAGCAGTATTGCACTTACATACCTAACAGTAGTAAAGAGATAATAAAATACATTGCAAACATGACTGACCTGAAACAGGACCTGAAAGAGTTAACAGCAACAGGTGCATGGGAAGCAATGGATAGTGGTTTTTCAGCTATTGGAAAGTGGTTTGGAAATCTAGGGAGAGAAATTGTGGGAACCGTTTTGAGACCCCTAGTCATTGTAGCTTTGTGTGCTCTATTTGCAGTTGGGCTTTGTCTCAGGCATGCCTCTGCAGAGCCTTTATGGGAAGCACATTGCCACCAGACTTGACATCTAAAAACTCTTTCCATGCTCAGAACTCCCCTTTTTCTTACATATGTCACCCCTAACGTAGGCCCTAGGTAGCCCATAGGGCAGGGTGCCATGTAAGCAAAAGGTAGGACATGTGTCTTTACGTTTTTCAAGTCCTAGTAATGAAAAACTCCTAAAAGTCTTTTTTTATTACTGTGAGGCCTGCCCTTCTCATAGGCCAGCATTAGAAATTCCATGCAAAATCTTTAAGCTGTAATTCCTGATCTTAGAGGAGTTTCTGCACCATGTTTAGTACCATTAGAATGGTAATAATAAATCTGCTTTACTGGTAAAGTCAGATTTATTTAAACTATTTTAGAAATGCCACTTTTAGAAGGTGGACGTCAGGCTTGGGCTAGTTGACAGGTGCATTACCTTCAGAGACCCACAACGCCGGATACTCAGCCACATCTGCATTCATCTGCATACTAATGGGTCTTCCTGGGGGGAGGTTGGGAGGGACTCACATCTCAAAGGGTAAGGGCTGAAGTCCACACAAAGGGGCTGATCACCTCCCACTGGCTTTCTGGAGCCAATACTGACCTGGAAAAGGGACCTGTGCACTTCACAAGGATTCTTTTGTAGTCACCCCCTACACCAAAAGCACATTCTTGTATAATGAATGTGTCTCTTAACCCTCTCAGTAGTACACCTCTGGACCAAGAAGAAACTCTGCTGGAGAAAGGCTGCTGTGTCAGAAGGACTGCCACCTTGATGTGTTTGACTGTCCCCGGAAATTGCTGCCAGGCTTTGCTGAGCTGCCCTGCTGCCTGCTGACCTCTGCCCAGCATAACAAAATTCCAAGCAACCACAGAGTGTCTCCAGGGCCTGGCTGGCATGCCCTGTTTCTCCAAGAACTGTGTTCAGCAAAGTTTGGCCAGCCGTGACCGGCCGTCTCCAGGGACTGCGGGGACTCACATCCGGATCGGCATAATCACCCCCGGCTGCCACTGACTCCCGGCCCAAAGAGCTGTCGCTCTCTGCAGGAATCTCTTTGTCGGTTGGTGCCCCACTC
Source organism: Pleurodeles waltl (assembly GCF_031143425.1). Classification (NCBI taxonomy): domain Eukaryota; kingdom Metazoa; phylum Chordata; class Amphibia; order Caudata; family Salamandridae; genus Pleurodeles; species Pleurodeles waltl. Next base: position 607,354,338 of record NC_090444.1, on the reverse strand, counting down.
CAAGTGACAAAGGGCCTAGAGCAATGCTGCGCCGAACGCCTGGGGGCTTCAAGGTTGGCGGCGCACCCTCGAGCCGGCAAGTGACACACACAAACTCCCGCCAGAAGAAGTCTTCTCAGCACCCGCCCTGGTGTGCTTGGGCCGCCTTCAGCAGGGAAGCCGCCTCTGTGTACAGCATGAGGCTACCCCCCTCGGCAGCAACACCCAAGGCTTACCCGGTCCACTGAGTCTGGGATCCGGCTCACCCGACAGAGCCCCTCGACCATTACTTCCTTCCCGCTGCCTCGCCCGCAACAGCACTATTTCCTCTGAGACATCACTCCCGGCCGCTCGATTGATGAGAGCGCTTCCGGAGGATTACCATAATTATCTGGAGCAATGTGCACTTTTATTTCTGAAACAAATGTGCTGAATTAATTCTGATAATGGCAAACGTCACAAACTGTATACATTTGGTGCTGATAATTGGATTCTTGTTGTTCCAGCCATGTCTATTTTTTCTAACACTGTGTAGAATCCTTTTTGCGGTGATTACATTGAGTTACTGTGTGTGGGATTGCACAAATACTTTACACATTGCCTCTTAAGGTAAGCCTGACTGTTCGGCGCCAAGCTACCAGAGGGTGAGCACAGGTTAAGTTAGGGTGTGTATCTGACTTACCCTGACTAGAGTAGCGGGTTCTGCCTGGCTTAGGTGTATACCATAGCCAACCAGACACCTCTTTTTCTAACAGGGTCTAACACCCTTCGACCAAGTTTGACTAATGTGTGTATTGTATAATTGGTACTGTTTTTGCAGTTTTGTATAGCACAAACTTAATCTGAGGGCATTAAAGGGATGTATAAGAGAAGCACAAGTTTTACATGAAAGGATACGTTTTTGTTTTTACGGCATGGGGAGGTCAAATTCCAGTGTTGACTCAGCATCCTGTGATTAATCACTTAGGGGCCAGATGTATGTAGGGACTGGTTTGCAATTAGTAAATAGCTATTTTTTATGCTATTCGCTATTTGGTAATCACAAACAACCATATACTAATAATGTGTGTTTCACACATTTGGGCGAGTCCCAGTGGGGCATTAATATATATGAGGCAGGACTCGCTTTGTGACCCTTTAAAATCGCTAAAATCACAGCGGTGGTGGCTTGCTGCGGTCAGCAGGCCACCATGTCTGTGATTGCTTTTAAATAAAGCAATCTTTTTTTTTTATTGCAGCCCATTCTCCTTAAAGGAAAAAGGGATGTGTTTCAAAATGAAAAAAAAAATCTTTTCATTTTTTAGCAGTAGCTCTTAAAAAATGTTTTTACAAACATTCACAAAGGGGAGGAGGTCCCTTGGAGATCCCTTCCCATTTCCAAATGGGTTACCACCAACTTGAAGTTGATGGTAAAATACAAATGTTTTGGTTGCAAAATATTGACACGTACCACTTTGATTTGGTAATAGGAAAGGATGCCCTAAACACGCCTGTTCCTAAAACAAAATCTCAAACCCAAATTGCGATAATAGATTACCGAATCGCAAATAGGGCTTGGTACATCAAAAATGCTTTTTTTGGGGTTGTATTGCGTTTGCGACCTCAAAAAGGCTTTGTACATCTAGCCCATAGTCTCTCTGTGCCATAAAAACAAAAAAGTATACTTTCATGTAAAAAATTCTGTTTCTTGTGTGAGGCACTTTAATGCCCTCAGGGCAAGTTAGCGCTTTATAAAGCTGCAAAAAGCATCCCAACTATGCCCTGCACTACTCCCTAAACATATGAGCTGAACTAAGCCTAAGGGCACTTGGAAGCTTTACATTGAAGAAGAAAATGCTTATATTGTTAAACGCCTTTCTCTCCGCTATGCCTATCCCTACCAGACCCTCAAGATCCACCCCAAACAATTTGTTGAGTATCGGGAATGCTTTTATTCCATTGAAAGCACTATGTGTAACAGAAAAAAAGTAGAAATTAACTGAAAACCACAGAGTTAACAACTGAGTTCTCATTCTGTCTCAAAGGCACAAAACCACTGAAATTCGCCAGGTATGGCATGTAATGCACAGAACGCACGCCACAACTTACATCGTCCTTGATACACAGAACTCCCATTTGCAAATGGCACTAGAAAAAAGATAATCAAAAAAAGAGTTAAAGTATACGTGTGTGAGGGGGAAGAGATATATCAGTAAAAACGTATAATGCAGAAAACCAGAAATTGAACAAATACATGTTAAGTGAAAGTGGAAATTTATAAAAGATGAGTTGGTGAAAATAGCACACTACATACAAGAACTGATTGTGCTAGTCTGGGTGAAAGTCAAAAGTTCAGGCCAGCCATGATGGAGTACCGGCTTGATGCAGGGACCAGGTTAATCCCACTGAAAAAGTTACTTTCTAAACGTCTGGTGCAAAGAAATGGTAGGGGAGGCCACCAGGAGCAGAGAGAGCATTGTGGATGGTCATCACTGTAGCTCAGAGAGCACGCCGGGTGTCACAGATGGTTGTCGTGGTAGTGCGAAGAACAGTTGTTGCTAGACCTTCATGTTGATGGTCACTGTGGGCTGTTAATGCTGTAACGCGAAGTGTGGGACTTGCGTTGCTGATCATTGCTGGCGGTCATTGTAGTACGAAAAGTCTGATTCACCGGAACTTTGAGTTGCTGGTCAGCGTGGCCAGCAAGATTTTGGTCCAGATGGGCCTGTTCGGCATCACAAATAGCACACAACTTCAGGATTTCTCCTTTGTCTTCAGAGGAGTGCACTCTGATGCCCACCAGGAGCTGGGGAGGCACCTCTTTGGGATCAGGGACTCACTCTTGCAAAAGCAAGCAGGGCAGATTCAGTCCAGTCAGTTCTAGTGCACCAGATCAGCTGCATAGTTGCAGGGAGGCCTCTGGACCTTGCATTGTCCCTGTAGTTCTGAATAGAAGGTCAGTCAGCTGACCCTTGGAATCACTTCGAGAAACCTGGGATGAAGGGAGTATCCTATCTCAGATAGCAGGACAGGCCTCCAGAAGCAGGGCAGTCTCTGGCAGCAGAGCAGTCCTTCTGTATGATCCACAGGTACCGAAGGTACAGAAGAGTACTGAAGAGTTTATCTGAGTGTCCAATACTTACACCTGGTGCCATCTTTAAAGTGGGAGAAATGTGTAAACTCTCCCACCACCCGCAATTTAGTTCTGGAATATAATTCCTCCCCGCCCTGGTCTCAGGATGTCCGGAGTCACAAAAGGCTAGTGTGAAGTTCTTTGTGTGTGTGCTGAAGCAGCTCCTTTCAAGTACAAGCGTGGTAAGTGACAACTCTGCCCCTCCCACCAGTTCAAGATTGACGAATCCTGCCAACATCCAGTCCTTCTTTGTGATACTGTCTGGGAGGAAGGCACAAAATGCCAACAGCCAACTACACCTAGACATGTGACCCAATACACAGACTGCAGGCACCAAATGGTTCGGACAAGGAAATATCACATTTCTAAAAGTATCTAACGCTTCACAATGCCCTTTGGAAATTAACTGAATCGATTTGTGATTTAAACATAATTTTCTATTACAAAGTTCTTATTTTAAAAATGTAGCAACAAAGAAGTTTTACCATTGCTTCTTTTTTAAATGTATATATGTCTACTGACATACATATACCCTACATGTGTCCCCAAAAGGTGGAGCAATCGAACACCATCACACCTTTCTTCTAAAAAAAAAATGTACACAAAATATGTAGACTTAATTAAAAACAAACAACAAAGGAAGCGAGCCCAAGTTAAGGGCCAGAGGATAGACTATGGAGGAAGTAAAGCCCCCCCCCGGTATTTCAAAGTGAGGACACGCTGTCTTCCTTTATCCCAATTCAATGCTGCCTTGTAGAGCTCATACTCTGTTGATATTTCAGCCTCCCTTTTAGTCATTTTTAGAGACCATCCTCATTACTTGATGAATGTCTAATCACTGTGCTACAACAAAATACAATGTGTACAAATTAAACTGCGCTCTCCAATATTGTCTCACAAAATGACGCAGCTTTGAGAATACAGACAATCTACCATATCTCATCTTAATTCTATACAACACAGACTGCTAATATTTCGCATGATAGCAATTGAATTTCACGTATGTTTACTCGGGCATTCACCCCCGCTTCTTGAGTTTACTTCCTACTATGAAACACTGCCTAACTATCATATTTGCTTTAGGTACACAATGTAGTTTTAAATGTAATAATTATTGGATGTCAAAAATCTCATTCAATGTACTATCAAGCGCAAGTGATTGAAAATCCCATCCATAAACATTTCAGTGTCCATGAATTTGAAATTGTTAGATAGTACTTCAGCATATTGCAGATTTCCTATACATATTGTTGCACAGGTTCACATAATATTTCACTTAATCATTGTGCTGAAAAAACTTCCATACATCATTAAACATAAAGTACACATAAATGCATATGCACATTAATGTACATATTTCTCTCACAGTTACCTCTTTCACCTTATCAAAATGTTCAGTACAGTTGGCAATGAGTCATCACTTGTTAAATTTTTCTAGGTGGGATCACTTGGGCTTCTATGGGGTCTAACGTGACCCGCTTGCTGAACATGGCATGAATGTCTGTTTGGAGACTACGAACTCCTAATGTGATTATTGCTTAGACTACTTAGACTACTCAGTTGCCTAAGCCTCGATATAAGCATATGTAGCCATCAAGAATTTTCATTCGGATTGATCAAAAACAGGCAGTGGCAGTTTGTGCTTTCTGCCCTGAGGAAGCCTTTGATTAGACGAAAAGCGTTGGCTGTGATATTTCTGTACTCTATGATGAAAAAAAAGTGATAGAAATAGAAAAAAGAACAAATAACAAACTCCCTTTTTTTCTTCTGTATTTGTACTACTTTGCTTTGTGTGTCTCTTTACAAGTTATTGGGTTATGTTGCTTCACTTTTCTAATAAACCAAAAAGGCCTCCTGTCCCACATTGGGAGAGTAGATAGTTTCCCAAGTAATTTGTGTGGCCCCGAGTTGCCCTCGAGTAAGAGAAATCTGCTCTCTTTGACGTTTTTGCTATCTATTGAGAAAATTGTAGGTTATTATGAACAAAAAGGACCACCCATTGTGCGTAGTGTTTGAAGAAGATAGAATGCTTCCAGATAAAGTTTATGTACCTGGTGCTGAACGCTGGAGCCGCAGATGCTGGTTTTGCTTTTAAACAGTGCTGGTGAGGAAAGGGATTCAAAATCTCAACAACGGCGCCGCTGGGGCATCAGGTTAAAGGTGCTGCAGGATTCTCTCTAAGCACAGCATTAAATAAAGGAAGGGGTAGCCGGCCTTGCTACCAACAAGTCTTGGTAACAGCAAGATCAGCCTTTCGTCACTGTGACATCTTGGAGTCTTAGGGAAAACAGCAGCCGCTTGAAACTTGTTGTAGGTCAGGACTACATCTCCCACAATGCACTAGACCATTTACTTTTGCGCGATCCCTCGCCAGTGATTCTTTGGTTCCAGATGTGCGGTTTGCATGCAAGATGCAGGGGACTAGTATCTCTAGTCCAATGGAGTTCTGTAGTTGCCTTTGGCTTGCAGGGGGGTTGCTCTTTCTTTTGGAACCAGTCTCTGGTACAGGACGAGTTGCAGTCATGCAGTTGCAGGGTGGTTGCCACAGGTGCACTTGTTTGCACCTTTGCTTTGTGCTGGTGCTGAAGTCGCAGACTCAGCTCTTTTTTCTGCCCTTTGTTGCAAGTCAGTCAGATCTGACGATCTGGTGCCAGGAGAGCCTCTTAAATTCTAGATTTAGGGTGTGGGCGCTAGAAGTCAATGGGCTACTAGCCCCAGCAACTAATCCGCCCTGAGGTGACCACATCCGGGGTTGTGTGCCACCTTTTCTACCCAGAAGCCTGTATTATGCCACTTTTTAAAATGGCAGAACTTATCCTCGGCTGTACACACCAGGTAGCCCACCCTAGGGGTGAAGTAACATTTCACCAGCCATGCTGCCAGAAAGACTGGTGACACCTCCCGCCCAGGCAGGCCTTTGTTTCTGACTCCTGGGAGCGTTCACACCTCCTGGCAGGGGGTCAGATTCCTGTCTCTGCAGTAGCAGCTTCAGGCTCTCAGCCAGGGACAGAAAAGAATGGGTCAACCAGGTAAGCAACCTCGAAGGTAGGCCCCTGGGTGCAAGCCACATCTAATCCGACTTGGGGAACAAGTCAGGCTTGATGAGACAAGTTGTTTGATACCAAACATGACATTTTCAGTGGGACCATAATGGAGCAGGCAATCTCGGGACGCCCAGGTGCCAACCCATGTTAGTCTAGGGCCCCAACACTTATAATAGCCCTTAATGGAAAGAGGCTATTATAGGGACATAGAAGCTTGTACTTATATGCCCACACCTTTAATATAATGCACCCTGCCTCCTGGGCCTAGGAGGCCTACCTTAGGGGGTGACTAACATATATTAAAATAGTGCTGTGACCTTGCCACTCATGGTGGGGGGACAAGTGAAGTTTGAGCAGTTTGCACTGCTCATGCAGTCTGCACTGCTCATGCAGTCTGCAATGGCAGGACTGCTGTCATCTGTTTACTTTGGTCACCCAAAGTGGCACAATCGGTGCTTCTGGCCCCAGTGACCCCTTTAAACGCCATGCCCTAGGTACCACTGGTACCATTTACCAGGGACTTATCAGGGGGTTCAAGTTGTTGCCAATTGGTGTTACTTATTCACATGCATCATATTTTAGGGAGAGACCATTGGTTGGCAGGCTGTAGTGCAAAATCATAACCATCAGCGTTGGAGTAAAAGTATGGCAGTGAGCATACAAAAATGGCACTTTCCTACAGTTCTTGCTGATCTTTGGCAATATGTGGGTGTCTTGGAAACATATAATATCTGGCTGAAGGTTCGTCTGACTTAAACCATTTACATTGTGGGATAGAAGGGTAGCCTTATTAAATTAAGTAAGGTTTATGTTCAAAAATCTAAACTCTGACAGTCAGTAGAGTACTGTAGACCCACTGAATGCCCCTTTTATCTCTTAATATCTGTGCTGCTGAACATGAGGGAAGGAAGTGAGAGAGAGAAAGTCCAAAGTGGAGCCGGATGTGTTAGGAGATGTGGAGAGGCCTCTTAAACAAATAACTATACATATCATGACTGCCTGGACAGGACTGGGGAAGACTCTGTGACCTCACTAAGCCATACAAACCAAACAGGTGAAAACAATGCAGACACCAGAAACAGCCACCATCCAATCATACCATGGTCCTACTAACCTATAACCAACAAAGCCCACTCTCCAACGTTTTGTTTGTTTCAATGGATTCAAGGGACATCACCAATGTGCCTGCATGTTATGGTAGGAACAAACAATTAGAACAGTGCTTACCAGTTTCAGCAGGGGGTGGTGCTCTGATGAGCTGGGAGACAACCTGGAATCCGGTACAGACCCCTGGACACTGCTGAAAATACACAGGTAAGACTCACTGGGGAATGAGACAAGAGACAGCACAATCAACAACAATATGAGAAGGGAATGGGACTGAGAGAACCAAGGGAATCATAAATGAAAAAAACAACAACCAGTGAAGGGAACCAAATGGGTGCAAAATAGAGCAAGACCCGAAAAGGCAATGCAACCATGCAGCACACTTCTAGATGTAGGACTAATTTGCGAAGATGAGTAATAAGGTTCTACTCACCTCCCCGACCCGGAAAACATTCCAAGCCAGGAAGTCATTAATTATTAGTGGTCTAGTGTTCTCTTCTTAGCCTTCATCGGCCCGTTCTCCAGCATGTCCAGCCCCTGTGGATCTGTCCTACAGCTCTGACATAGTGTTACCCTCAAACACCACTTGCCAACACTGCAAAAGAACAAAATTGAAAACAAAAAAACCTAACTTCATATTTGAGAGCAACATATCAACTGATTTATTAAGGAAATAAAGATTTTCAATGCAGAGGTTACAAGGACACCATTCCATCCCCACTTCCTTGGGAAATACAGTGGGTGCGTGGGAGAACTAAGGATTCAATTTGTTCTCCCGCCATCTCCTGTCACTTATGGGCTTTCAATTCGTATTTACCCCAGCCTTCCCACAAACCATGTAAAGAGAAAGAGGGCTGAGCTACTTCAATAGAGGTTGTTGTAAACCATGCATCATAGGATGTTTTAGAATATATAAACAACGTAATATGATTATGTTGATCTGAAAGGATGTCAAATATGTGGTGCTGTCTAACTCCATCATCCTCTTAAGAGGCTGTCAGTTTTCCAGGGTTTCTTCTAACACTTTGTCTTCTTTGAGATTCAAGTTTTAGGCCATGGACCAGCATCATAGACAGCTTGGTATACTGGACAGGAGTCAGAACATTGTCTATGTATGGGGAATCAAGTCCAGACAGGTCTATTTTCATGAACAAAGAAGCTTCCATAAGGCTGGCGATGTGATAAGTCTAACTGTCTATTTTAAATATCAGGCAGAAAAGATAGGCCCATTTATAGCATATGTTCTCATTCCTTAGTTTATCTGTTATATGCCTGAATGAGTGCCTCCTCTGGAGCATAGCTATTGTGATAACGTGTAAAGGCTGCCAGAGTGGTGCTGGTAAAAAGGTACCTCTTTGAATCTCGCCATTTGTAGCACTTCTCCTCGTTTCTCCTGGAATAATGAAGCTTTGATAAGTCATCCCCTGGTCTCTGTTCATATGCCAGACTTTTAGGCATAATCTATGTACCCTGTCCAATTTCAGCTCAACCAGGTCTCCTAAATCTGATTTTGTGATCTCCAACTGTAAGGAGTAGTCAGGATTACACCACCGCCTAGAAAAGCAGTTCAGGTGTATCCTGTAATCCCTACATTCCCTGTAATCCACTATTGCTCATGTAAAGTTTTGCTGTTATGGGAACCCCAGAACCTTACACTGACATTGCCTGTGCAGAACAAGTGCATGTGTATGCAGTGAGTGCATAGTACATATACGGTAGTATGAGTCTGTTTGTGTTATGAATCTGAATATTGTGACCAGTGGAATCCATTAGGATGCCCCTAGATTACCACAGCATGGGAGAGAGAGAGAATAAAGATACATACCTGGCATTGTAAGTGTACTACCTACATTTGAGTGGCTGAAATTGGCACTGACCCGAGAGAGGATGGAGACAGGGCTCTCCTTAAAAAATTAAATGAGGACCCTGTTAACAAGGTTCTTCCTGAAAACTGCCATTTCGTAGCTGGTAGGGGTAAGAGGTGGTACTGCAGTTAATGTTCAAGGTTAGAAGGCTTCTAGGCAGGGGCTTCCCTTTTTTCTGTTCCTAATTACAACTGCAGGAAGGTTGGTAATATCCAGGTGCAGAAATCTCAAACTTCATTGTGCCCTTGATTTAGAAAGTCCTGTTTGGAGCCAGCACCATTGCTACTTGCTCTGAGAACCAGCATCTGGCACAAAACCTGTGTCTGAGAGGCAGCCAAAACATTATATTTCAAAAGAAACCAACCAACCAAAAGGTGTACTTTTCCCAGTTTGCAGGGCCATAGAAAGACATATTGCATGATACCAGTAGCAAATGAATGCAGCAACCACAATAGTTAGGGCCATTAGTCCCTATCTACTCTGTGGACTCTTTAAACTGAGTGTGACAAATATTGAAACTAAATCACTCCAACTGAAACCTCACAAACCATTACACGGTTCTTTGATGTAACTTTGTAGCTATACTTTAAAGAGAAGACTTAGATTTGGTTCAAGCGTTCCTCATAGTTCCTGGCACACAGCAACAATTCCACATAGAATAACATGGGCTGCGATGTTTAATGTTAAAGTAAAGTACAGAGCTTAATCCTAAGGAGGTACATTTGTATTTTCTGTAGTAACTCTGGCCCAGGAGGCACTAAGGAGCAGATTTAAGAGCTCCTAGTGCCACTAAAGCATCTTTTTTTTTACGCTAAGGCAGCGTTAAAGTGGCATTTTCCCCGCGCCATATTTACAAAGTGGCACAAAGCATGCATCGCGCCACTTTGTAAACCATTGCGCCACATTATGCCTGCACCAGGCAGAATGTTTGCCAGGGGATGTTTCCCCATTGGAGGGCTGAAAAAATGGCCCCTACCAGTCAGGTATGCTTTGTTAACATGTGACCAATACATATATTTTCCGACAAAGACTTTACTGCAGGGTACTCTTTATAGTGAGTGTTTTCATTTGTAATACATCAACATTTGTTGGACTGTTTGCTCTAGCATTCTTATATTTACATGCTTATTTAGCTAATTTTATTTTGATATATTTTATATTTAGCTTTATATTGTTATGTTAGAAATGTTATAAAACATAGTGTTCACCCAAGAGCTCTTTTGCACTATGAAACTGAAGGTGACATGAGCTCGACTAGCAACAGGCCATGAAAAGAGTCAGGTCTTTAAGGCAACCACACATGATTCATCTGCTCTGAATATGGAGAGGTAGATTTCTCCAACCACTAGAAGCTAAATAAAAGAAAAAGCGATGTCAAACAATGCCTGTCTTGATTAGATAAGCGTGGAAGTTAAACCAAAACACATTTTTTTAAAATGTTGCATAGGAAACAGTGTCATATTTTTGGCAAAGTTTTATGGTCCAAACACATTATCTTAAAATGAACTGGTTGCCCCGCAAGAGGACAATGCAAGGTGTGAATTGTTGGAGACATATTATTGCATTTATTTAGCTGTATGAGTAGCTATGACACTGCTTAATGAATTCTCTACAACTGACCATGTTCGGCTTTCCAAAGGTCCAGATACATATAATTGCACTAATTAGATATGTGGAAGCAAGTAAGCACATCATGACCTTTTTGTGAGGAAAAATAATGAAGAGTGGTTCAGAATTCTTAACTGAAGAAGCATGTCTTAGATTTGGCTCTTAAGTGGGCATGGGGTGTTAAATTGGCATCAGTGCTTATGCCTGGATTGCTTACCTATTCTGATGAAGTTGTTCATGGAATCAAAGAATTTGGTCAAAAAGCAACAGATCAAAGCTCAATTAGTTATTTAACCATCAATCCCCTTTTTGAAGATTGGGCTTTAGCATGTTGTGATTAATTCACAGAGCTGCCTACATGCATACCTTAATTAATGTGGTAATATGACCAAGATTGCCACCCAGATGGATAAAGACCGGGTGTTGGCTGCATACACTTTGAAGGCCCAACCATGTTGCCTAATATGATTGGCTGGGTTGTCATGTAACTTTCTTAATATTAAGGGGCAACCTGGTATCCCTGAGAATCTGGCTACATAGTTATGAATAAATAACGATTCCCTTGGCATAAGCATATGCCTAGGCTTCTATGGTCAAACAAATCTAACTAACAACTGTGTTATGTTTAACCATACACAGTTGTGTATTAGATCTTGTTGGCTATAGAAGTCTAGACATAACGCTTCACAGAAGGAAATCATTGTTTCCTCATATCTATGAGTCCTCTTGTTCCACTGCATAGCTTGGATAGATGTCAACATTTTAGAAGAGGAGAGTGGAAGCTTTTAAAAAAATAACCAGGAGAATGTGTTTCCCCTATTAATTTCTATTGAAGCAGAGGCTATTTCGGGTGGGAGACAACCAAAATAAAGCGAGTCGTGGGTCTCCCTCCTGAATCCGGTCTATTGGCATGAAGCCGTTTGAGGCGCTAAGGGGGTAGACAGCCCACCGTGAGGTGTATCCTCACGAAAAGAGATCGTCTGCCCACCTGCTTTCCATGGCATTGGCAATGCTTTGGACCTGCAGGACGATCCTGTGGGCAGTTATCATGTGGGCATCTTCCCTACAGGCACCATACTCTTCTTTAGGCTCATCTGAAACATCCCAGAACTTTTGCATTTACTTACTTCAGTGGCCGTGCATTACAAATCACTTTCTGCAGGCACAGCCAATAATTTTAAACAAGGTGTTGGCATCAATCCCTGGTTACCACAATTTTGTGTTACTTCCACAGACATAACATGCTGGTTCAGCTTGAAGTTTCGATTAATATACAATGCGAGAGATGGCTAGTTTCAGGTGAGAGACACAAGCGGGATGTGGGACACAAGCCTCCCAAATAAAAGACATGATTGCCAAGGATCATTAATTTGCTGCAGGGTAGTTACAATGCCCACCTTTCCCATAATACAGGCCAACTAGCTCTAAAATCGGTGACGTGTTTGGAACTGCGGCTGAAGGAGACATTACTAACTGTCTTTTGTAACAATAAAGTTTAGGAATGCTTCTGTGTGTGAGAAGGAAGCAAAGTTCCGCGCGCCGCAAGCTTTTCCTTAGCCACTGTCCTATTTACACTTGGAGGCTGACGCTTTCCATCACCATAGCAACCCATTGCTTCTCCCAGCACACGGCTGCAAAACACGCGCAACATGGCGGACGAGCAGGATATAGCAGGTGAGAGCGAAAGGCCCCCAAAACAGCCCAGTACACTGTTGCCACTTTTGGGTGGGATGCCTGGCTAGTGGCCTTTTCAGGGCATTGACGTGCCTACTGTCGATTCTAAATGGGAGCAGAAAGGCGAGAGGAGAGAGCCGGGACGACTACTGGCCGGTAGCTGATGATCTCACCTGTAGGTGGGCTGGATGGGCGGTGATTGGCGGCTCTTGATAGTTTTAGTTCTTGCTTCATTGTTTTCACTAAAGAACAGCTGGTGTAGTGCTTTCCATAACACTTGCTCGGGAGGAGTGCGAACAGCAAGCACTCTAGTGGCGTTTCAGTTAAATTGTCCATTTGTATTGTGATTATGTAAATAGTGTGGTCCGTTTTGATGAGGGGCTGAACACACTAAACGCTGCTGAATGTACAGGAGATGAGGGATGGTGGTGGGGACCAATTAAGTTTTATCATGGAGCGAATCTATGCAAATTAAAAATGTATAGTAAAAAAACACGAGTCTCCTGGAGAGAATACAGTGTTAACGTCCAGAGTTACTGACGAACTGGGAACCAGGTCGAGTCTTGTCGTCGGCTCAGTATCCTGTAATTTGGGCAGATCACTTCATCTCCCCGTGCCAAAAAAAGAAAGAAAATAAAGTTGACCTTTTGTAATGTAACGGGCGGTCATGTAAAGTGCTCAACTATTCTCAGGTCGGGTTCGCTCTTTAGAAAAACTGCAAAAAAGGGAACACTTGGAAAGCGTTACTTATGATATTGCCCGCCTTTTTGTATGACAGATAAAGTAGTGATATTACTTTCTAGATAACGTACTCCTATGAGAGGTATAAGCTAACGCTGCCGTAAAAGTGTTTGTGTGGGCATTGTAGAAGAAAGGGGGAGTTTCTATTTTGCACCCCAACGAAATGGAACAGCACATAGTGTAAATGTGCCCCCACACAAGCAGAGTCTGTTGAGTTCTGTAAGGCACTGGACTTTGTTTTGAAGTCTTGATTCAAGATTATTTGTTTTTTCCAAGAATAATAGCATTGGTGCTGTTTATTGATTTTTTTGCGTTTTTTCACTGCGCTGACATGGCCTTAAAGGCACAAGAGCGCTTTACAATACAACATGAGGTAGATTCTGATTAACAATCATCACAAAACAAATTGTTTGCACCAGGAATGCAAGGAACAAACAGTACTAGAAGGGACGTTACTGGACACGAAGTAGATAAGTATTATATTTAATAAGCAGAAAATAACCAAGAGAGCAGGGCGAATAAACATTTTGTAATGGAAACACAGGTCAAGTCAGCCTCGTTCCCCGGCGCAGCACCACCAGTTGCTGCTGCTGCTGCCTGGCGTGGACTGAGCCTGCCTAGCTCTTGGTGTTGGAGGCCCTCCTCCACCCGTAGGCACCCGCCTGCGCGTCATCCCTGGTGGCCAGTGGTGGCCTTCTGTCTCTGTCTGCTGCCTTCTGCCTCTTTTTGTTCTGGTTGCCTTATTTTTCCTTTATTTCCCCTTTCTGCCTCCTTCACTCTTTTTCTACCCGTTTTTGTGCCCTCTTTGCCTCCTTCGGCGATCCTCAATCTCCCCTGCCGCTGCTCCCCCTGCGGCCCACCCCCTTCAAAGCACTGTGTTTCTCGCCCTCCCAGCTGAGCGATCCCTCCAACCGCCCTCCCCTTCTTAATGGTGTCCGCTGCGCCTCGAAGGGGTGACTCTTCACTGATCGCTGGTCGGGCGTGAGCCTCGCTCCCCCCGCACAGCACGACCTGTTGCTGCTGCTGCCTGGCATTCATTGAACCTGCATGGCTCTAGGTGTTCGAGGCCCTCCTCGACCCACAGGCACTTGCCATCGCCTCATCCCTGGTGACCAGTTGTGGCCTCCTGAGTCTCTCTGTCTGCTGCCTTCTGCCTCTTTTTGCTCTGTTTGCCTTCTTTTTCTTTTATTTCCTTTTTCTACCTCTTTCACTCTTTTTATTCTCTTTTTTTTTGTTTTATTCTTTTCCTCCTTTAGTGATCCCTGCTGTCTCCTTCAGCCTCTGCCCCCACCCTCCCATCACTCTGTTTCCCACCCTTCCGCCTCTCTGCTGAGCGACCCCTCCCACATCCCTCCCCTTCTTAATGGCGCGCCAAAGGCAAACAGGACCGCATCCAGCCCCACGGACCCTGGTTCTCGGACCATCCATCGTGACCACGTAAGCGCCCTGCACACCTTCAACACCGGGAGCTCCACCACCTGTCACTGTGCCTCACCCAAGAACACACATAGCTCGTTCTCCTGCTGAAACTGCACCTTCACCTGTCCAAGCACATTAAACCCCCCCCCCCCTCTGCTGGACCACCAGGGCACCTCAGATGTATACTGCTCAACACCCGCTTCCTCATCAAGCACGCAGTAGAAGTTTGGGACCTACTCAACTCCATCGCCCCGACATAGTTTTCTTCATGAAGACCTGGATCACCACCTCCTCAGCAATGGACATTGCCACTGCCACCCCGACGGCTACAAAATCATTCATGAGGACCACATCAACAGACCAGGAGGAGGTGTCGCCATCATTCATAAAAAATCAATCCGTCTCACGACCAGCGTTGATGACCTGACCCCTGTCACCAAACACCTGCACTTTCAGATCCAAACAAATTCAAACACCACCCTCCGTGGCACCCTCATCTACAGCCTCCCCCCCTCCCCCAGATCTCAACCACCCTTTAGCGACGCTCTGGCCGACTTCATCACTCCCCATGCCCTCACCTCAATGTACTACATATTCCTCTGCAAACCCAGACACCTTGAAGCTCATCCACTCTGGGGCACCCTCAGACTCATGCCCCCACCACATCTTTGATCGAGGGGGTGCCACCATCGCACACGACCTATGCAGCACTATCAACTGCTCCATTGAGACCACCCCCTTCCCAGATGACTGGAAACACACAGAGATAAACCTACTACTAAAGAAGCCCTCCGCAGACCCAACAGAAATGAAAAACTACAGACCAATCTCACTGCTCCCATTTCCATTCAAGGTAACTGAGAAAGTGATCAAAGCACAGCTCACCGACTTCGAGACCAACCACATCCTCAACCCCTCCAAATCTGGATTCAGGAGCAATCACAGCACCAAAACTGCACTCCTAGCAGCCACGGATGACATCCGCACTCTACTGGATGGTGGTAAAACAGCAGCCCTCATCCTTCTCGACCTCTCTGTTGCCTTCAACACCGTCTCCCACATCACCTTGTGCACCAGAGCCCAGAGAGTCAGGCTCCCAACTTTCACCTCAAAGCTGACAGAAACCAGATGTGGAGTTTCCAAGGGCTCCTCCCTGAGGCCCACCCTCTTCAACGTCTACATGACCCCTCTCGCCGAGATCGTCAGACACCGTGGGCTTAGCATCATCTCATACGTCAACAACACACAGCTCATTCTCTCTCTCTCAGTGACGAACCATCAACAGCAAAAAATAATTTCCACAGCGATATGAAGATAGTCGCCGACTGGAGAAGAGACAGCTGGCTCAAGCTCTACTCAGACAAAATGAAGATCCTCATACTGGGCCCAGGATGACACCTGGTGACCCAGTGACCTCAGAACTGCCCCATTGCCTACCAACCATGCACGCAACCTCAGCATCATTCTCGACTCGTCACTGTCCATGGCCCACCAAGTCAATGCCGTCTCTTCCTCACACTTCCACACTCTCCACCTACTCCAGAAGATCTTCAAGTGGATACCCATTGACGCAAGAAGCACAGTCACCCAGGCACTCGTTAGCAGTAAACTTGACTACAGCAACGCACTCTGTGCCGGAATCAACAAGAAACTTCAAACCAGACATCAGTATATTGATGATAACAATTTCCAGATTTTCTCAAACTCTCGCCAAGAGGTTCACTGTACAGATTAAACAGGTTTGGGGAGAAGATAGAACCCAATGGGACCCCTTGTTTTAGGTTGGTTTTGTCCAATAAAAAAGGGTAACATTCTGTGTCAGCAGAGTGTTGGTGGGGTTTGGATCCAGAATGGAATCGAGCTGTGTGGCAGTTGCTTGCAAGCTCCCTCCTGGTGAGTTTTCATTTAATAAGCATATTACCATATTTCCACTGTTGTGATTCACCTCTCTTTTTTTACTGGCAACGAGGAAACCCATGTATGGGACCAGTATGCCCAGGATCACCGGGAGGAGAGGCAGGCAGAGAGCAGTTTGCTACTCACCGTCACTGAGGCTATGTTAGCTGCAGTGGCCTGAAGAGTGGTCGGATGTCAGGTTGGGCTAGAGTGTGTGATTGGAGACATCCGTGGGCAGATAGGGGCAGCTTGACATACAGAGACGGCAAGAAACTTGAATTCTTGGCCGGCTCAGCGCACATGCTGCTGCAGGCTCCATTTGATTGGATGCTCGCACTGGGACAGCTGGGCGACCTCAGACATTTGAAGCATACTGACACAAGGTCAGTGTGTGCTCTCTTTGGTAATGCGAGTGCTAGGAGATGCTGTGTGATTACCACATGCAGTTGTGTCACAGTGTGACCTTGGACAGCTTGAGTGTGTTAATGCATTCATCGAGCTACTCTCCTGGTTGCTTTGCAAGCCGAACCATGCTGCTACAACTTATAGAAGTCACCAGGAAACAAGCATTTTCCAGTAACCTTGGCCCTTTTCGAGGCAAGTACTCTGAGTGATTATTTTATGCTTGATTGTAATAAGAAAGTGTATAGAATTATATGCAAAAGACTGCCATAGATGGATATTCAGCACCTACATTATTTATACAAACGCCAGGGGAACCTAGTTACTCTGGGAGAACTGGAAAGATGGCTTTCAGGCCTATATTACCACCATTGGAGGAGACATTTTTACGACTTCTAGAAAGTTAGCCAAGCTTAAGCACTGGCTTTAGGCAAAAGTAAGGCGCATATTCCACCATTAGCAGCACCAATGAAGAAGAAGATGAAGATGAATATGTATTAGTGTTGATGCAATTGATGTTGAATTTGGGTGAGAAAACAAACTAGGTGGAGGAAAGATTCAAATTTCTCAATAGGAGCCAAATTCCGGGTGAGTCGGTGGAAGTTATGTCGTAGGACTGTGGCAGCCACATGCAATTACAAGTGTTTCTTCGATGAAATGTTGAGAGATCAGCTGGTATTGAGGGCCAATAATAAGAGAGTGCAGGAAAAACTGCTTAACATGGAGGCTTTTAGTTTCCAATGACCACTGTCATCATGGAAATAGCTGAACTTACTGACGAAGGTTTGAAAGAACTAGCATAGAAGGAAAGAGTGGATGCGGTTCAAAAAAACAACATTAGGCTGGCAGCAAAGGAGAATTCAGCATTGTCCAAATTCAGCTATGAAACTTGTTTCAAGTGTGGGTTGAAAGGACATTTGGCATCTGATGAAAATTGTCCTGTGATAGGCCAAAAATGCAGAAAGTGCAAACTCGAGGGACACTTTGCAAGTGCGTGTCGTAGGAGGTGGAGTGATTCTAGGAAGGGATCACAATTGTGGAAAGTGGTATTGAGCCATAAGGGCGTCACAATGCCATTTTGCAGATACAACAGTAGGGCAGGTCGGGGTGACAACCCATTTTGTGTGATCTAGATAGATAGTCAGGAAGTAAGTGTCATGGTTGACACAGGTGCTAGGTACACTATTATAGGTGAAGAGTACATGAGTAATTTTCCCAATAGCATGATTAAGTCCCCGGATGCCAGACTAGTAGCTTATGGTAACAAACCCGTAGATCTGTTAGGGTTCATAGAAGCCAATTTTACAGTTTCAAGAGGTGGTGGTACCTTCTAAAGTTTATTTTGCCAAAGAGGGTTTGTGTTTTATCGGATGGCCTCAACAGAGGGACTTAATCATAATATTAGACGCTACTCACCCTGAACAAGTTTTTGGAGCATGGTCAGAAGCAGCCAAAATTGAGGAGATGTCTTTGTCTCTGGAAGAGGAATTTCCTCTGGTGTTCATTGAGAAGGCAGGCTTACTGAAGGGTTTCATGCATATATTATAATACTGAAGGAAGTGGCTGTGGCTAAGAAGCATAAGCCCCAGAGTGTTCCTCTTGTCACGAGAGAGCCTTTCTGGCAGGAACAAAAAAAGTTGTATGATGATGGGAATCATTGAAGAGTTTGAAGCATCAGAGTGTTTGGCACCAGTGTTGATGACAAAAAAGGGAAATGGAGAATTGTGTTTGTGTGTGGACTTGCATGAGCTGAATGCTGCCATCTGGGTTGACAGACATCCTTTGCCCCAGCACAGGAAAAATGCTTCCCACTATTAAAAAGGCTAAAGTGTTTTCCATTCTGGATCCGTCTTCAGCATATCGACAGACTGTGCTGCATCCTGATTCTAGACTTTTGACTTCTTTTGTTATGTCGGATAGTGCTTCTTATAGATTCAACTGGATGCCATTTGGATTGGCTTCTGCCTCTGTTGTGTTTCAGTGTGCTTTGCATCATTTACTAAAGGGTATTCCCCACATGATGTATTTTCAGGATGAAATCCTTGTGTTTGGGAAGAACAGGGAGGAACACAATCAAATGCTGAGGGTGGTTTTGAGTGTTTTGCAGGAAAGTGGGTCAACTATCAAGAAAGAAAAATGTATAATTCATGTGAAGGGTGTGGAATATTTGGGACACTAGATAGATGACAAGGGATTTTCTCCCAAAATAGAGCTCCTTTGCTTTTGAACAAAGATTAGCCGAGATCATTCCTAGGGCTGACTGTATACTACTCCTTAGTCATTCCTATGTTTGCAGACAAAATTAGGTCATGTTGAAGAACAAGAAGTTTTTATTGAGTGGTGAGTGTGAGAAAGAATTCAGTGAGTTGAACCAGACAATAGCGCTTGCTTCTGCGCTAAAACCCTTTGACACCAAGGATTCCTCCGTTATTAATATTGATGTGAATTGTTTGGGGTTGGGAACTGTGCTTTTGCAGGTATGTGAATTTAGGGAGGTTTCCATTACTTTTGAGTCCATGCCATTGAGGGAGGCAGGAAAAGATTATTCAACCTTTGAGAAGTAGTCCTTGGCCTACTGGTGGATTGTCAACTATTTCTGGAAATGTGTGTGGAGTACAGAGTTCACTCTTCACACGGACCACCGACCATTGGTGGACATTTTTCCAGCAATGGAGACGACAGGGTTTCTACCAGAATAGGTTGGTGGGTTATGAGAATATTCTTTTCAGATGGAGTATGTACCAGGATAGAAAAACATTCTGGCGGAATGTTTGTCCAGGTTGCTGTCCAGTACGGAAATGGTTGTTGAAGAAAATCTGGATGAAGTGATGATGGCCCAAGTGAATGCGATCATGGAGGGGAGGGTTTCACATAAGGAATGTGTGTGCTGTGCTCGATGATAAAGTATTACATGAAGTGGAAGGGTGAATGGCTAATGGTTGGCCTGTGAAAGTGAGAGCTTCTGATGCAGCTGAATTATTTCTCCAAGTGAATGTAGAGTTATCGGTTTTGAATACCATTTTGTTAAGAGTGGCGTTGTTGGCAGTGCTGTCAGTAACGAGGAAGAAGATCATTGATCTTGTTCATGAGGGCCACATGGGATGAGTGCTACCAAAAGGTTTATCAGAGCGGAGTATTGGTAGTCTAGTATGGACCGAGATGTGGAGTACAGCATATGTGAGTGTGTCTCAGGTGCGTGGAGCGACAAGTCTCAGAGGACGGTAAAATACTCACCAGTGGTTTCTAACAAGTCAGATGGACTATGGAAGAAGGTTGCCATTGATGTGACAGGACCATTATGTGTATTCATTGGGTCACCCGAGTATGCTGTGGTAGTGGTTGACTATTTTATAGTGGTGGCCCGAAGTTAAGCTCTCTACTCAAGTGGAGACCAAGGTTGTGGTCAATTTTATGAACAAGTTGTTTGACATCAAAAGATTACCTGAAGTTTTGGCATCTGGCCACGGGGTGCTGTTCATTTTAGAGGACATGAAAGGATTTTTGAGGAAATGGGGGGGGTACAGCATGCACGATCTTTTGTTTATTATCCTCAATGCAATCGTTTGTTGGAGAGATGGAACAGGCCGTTAAAGGAAGGTGTGGCATTGAGAAATGGTGGGTTTGGAGGAAGGCACTCAGTAAGTTCATCTGGGCATATCGCACCACACCCCACTTTCTTACCTGGAAAGTCTCCCTATGAGTGGATGAGAGAGCGCAAGTTGTGGCATTGGTGCCTAAAGCATTTTAAAAGAAAAGATTAGATGTGATGGGTGAAACTGTGGATGGAGATTATGTGGTTGGTGAATGGGTGCACATTTTGAGAGGAAGTAAAATTATGAAGGGAAAGTCCAAGTTTTCTTCTCCTCTTCAGGTCAGAAGGATATACCAAGTATACCCTAAACCTCAGTGATGCGAAAGTGTGGAACCTTAAGAATGTGGTGAAGATTCTGCATTGCATGATGAGTGGAGGTCACACGGAGTTGAGCTTGGAAGGAAGGAGTGAAGTGAAGCTGGGTTATTTACAGGGAGGATAGAAACTATGGGATCACAAAGAGCTACTCTGTCCAAAAGAGTTTGATGATTTAATTGTGTATTAAGTAATGCGTTCTCTTTTTTCTTCCCCATGTATTTACTTTGATTTCGTTGAGTATTAAGCCATGTGTTCCCTTTTCATTCCTTGGAATTGTCATGCATTGTGTACATATATTTGCTGTATTTCTAGCAGCATTTATATCATTGTAGTTTATTCTGTTGGTGTTATATTTTGTTGTTAAAGTTGTGTTGTTAGGGGAAGGGAAAAGGGTAACATTCTGTGTCAGCACAGTGTTGGTGGGGCTTGGTTCCAGAATGAAGCAATACTTCAGTTGCTCGCAAACTCCCTCCTGGTTAGTTTGCACTTAACGAATGTCTTACTATAGTTCCAACTCTCTTTTTCAGACAGGTCTCCCTATTTTCGCAATTTGAGAACAGTTAGACAAATAGGAGTCAAACCACTATAAGACTATTGCATCAATGTCCATCATCTTATTCATGATGCTAATAAGAGCGTGTTGGTTGACTCTATAGAAGGCAGCTGAAGGGTTCAGGAGCAAGAGTAGATAGGCGTTCTCTGACTCAAAGAGGCAGAGACAGTCATCCACAGTTTGCAGAAGAGCTGTTTCTGTGCTGCAACTCTGCCTGAAGCTAGATAGGCAAACATCAAGGAGGCCATTGGACTGGAGGTGGACTGATAGCTGAGATGCTATGCTGCTTTCTAATACTTTCCCTAAAATGGAAAGTATTGAAATTAGGAAAAAGTTGTTCCAGTTTTGATGTGGGCATTGGGCTTTTTCTGCAAGTGGAAGACCTGGCTGATTTTTGGACTGTTGGGGAAAACATGTTGTTTCACTTAGGAATTCGCTGGGGAGATCCAGTATTGTAGCAGCATCTTGGCCATTTAATTTCTGAGTGAGCTAGGAAAAGCATCAACAAGTTGATTGAAAGGTTTGACCTTAGTTATAAGTTCAAGTATCTTTGTCTCAGAGATTGTGTCAAAGTGCAACCAGGGCCACTGGGCCTTGCAGGTCAGCATGCAGTTATCTGGATTAGTGTATTTTTTGCAGAATTATTCCTCAGTAGGCTTAACTTTCTCTGAAAGGGAAATGGCAAATTCTTCACACTTTAATATTGGTGTGGAGATTGTGCTGGTGGAGGAGTGGGAGTTTGATTGTTTAAAAACAAAAAAAATGGATTTGGATGATTTTCAGTGGCACCAACCATGGATTTTTATATGGCTAGATTCAGCTTTGAAGATGTACAATTTGTATTTTCTACTGGTAGCCCTGAGAATAGTTAGGTTTTTGGGCGATGGTGCTTGTCTGTGGATTTTCTCAAGATGCTTCAGAAAACGTCTTTTTTTTTTATAAAGAGTTTTTATTGGTTTTGTGAAAAACAGTGAAATAAAAATACATACAACATGGCACCAACTTGTACCTAGAGACAGTCACCTCACTTGTCCCCGACAGGACTCCATATGCAATGTTTACACAAAAAATTTATAGTAGGCAGCATTAACGCAACTTAATGGAGAAGGAAGAAGGAGGCAAGGAGTGGGGGGGAGGATCCCTCCCACGGGTCATTACTGGTTTCAGATAACTTCTATCGATAAGTAGATCCTTTTAGAACCAGGTCATAGAGGGCTTGGGTTGTTGACTTTTGAATCTCAGTTGAGCATAGTCAATAATCAGATTACCCATGCATTTGTTGTATTCTTCTTTTGTGGAATTGTCACACTCCAGATCAGGGATGGAAACTATACCCCTAGTCTATTTAGCCAGGTTGTTGATGTCAATGTTTTTAGTGTTCCAGAACCAGAATTTTCTCTGAATTGACCCAAAGTTCTTGAGTGGGCATTGGATAACTTGAAAGGAATCTGGAATTGGTCAGACCAAATCACATGAATGTGGTCCTCAGCATTCAGAAGTGTACCCATGGATGTACCTAAATTCAGAATAAAGTCTCTGTAGTGTGTTGGCTTCTGACAGTGTTGGAGGAGGTTGTTGTCTTACAGAAAAGAAGAGACCAGGTTTGTTGTTATCTTCACCACGTGAAGATTGAAGCTGCCAAGGATGATAAGGGGCTCTGAGCTTATCAGCTGTGAACATATAAATGAAAAGCATTTCCTCTGTGAACGTGTAGTAATTGCCAGCAGGGTGGTAAAGGATGTTAATTCTGAGACTCATTGAAAAAGATAGGTATTGGAAAGAAGGGAAATTATCAGTTCAAAGTAATTGGCAGTGATGCGTGCTTCTGTGGATCACTGCTACATCATTTTGTCTGAATTCACAGTCACAGCAGAGAATGGAATAATGTGGAGGACATTGTTCGAAGAGGCATTCAGCCAAGTTTCTGTGAGGACAGGATATCAGTTCACAATCATGTCTGAAAGCTCCAGGCAGTGTCTAACTGTGGATCAAGAATTTTGTAGTATCCATTGTAGAGTTGAATGATTGGTCTTTGAGACAGGACAGTTTGGATGTTTAGTGGGGAACCTGAATGCTTTTGGTGATTACCTGACCCCAAACCTCCCCAATCATACCTTTCAAACTGAATTTCCAGTTCAAGGGTATGATTCGGGAGGTCTGTGGTTCTGGATGGTTGGGATGTGGGAGTTGTCTTGAGCCCAGTTGTGGATGGGTATGCATTATTGTTCCCGTAGCCATTGAGTTGCGTACTAACCTTCACTAAGGGCCTGGATTAGAGTTTGGTGGATCGGGTTACTCCGTCACAAACGTGATGGCTATCCCGTCCGCTTTATTACGATCCCATTATATCCTATGGAATCGTAATATGGCAGATGGGATATCTGTCACATTTGTGACAGAGTAACCCATCCACCAAACTCTAAAACAGGCCCTAAGTAAGAAGCAAAAAAAAACAACTCCTGCTGTACTAAGTAAATTGCTAGTGTGAGATTAGACGTACATAGAGAGTTCACAGACTTCCATACTTTGCATTTGTATCTGCTGTGCTAGAAAAGTCAAAGATTTGCAGCTAGACCGATAGGTCAGGTAACTTAAGTTACTACACCCATAAGTCCTGGTTTTCTTAAAGTAAAAGTAAAATATGAATTGTAGGTACATTTAAGTGTGGCATTAGCCACGACATTTTGATTTTACTAGAATATGTATAAAGTACTCCTATGTATGGGTTTTTAGCCACCTCTCTTAATCCATTGGTCTGTTGTTTTTATCATTCAAAATTTGCTTCCACCCACTTACAGCATGGGGCAGTGGGTCAGACTACGTGAGCCACTTTGAGTGACTGCATTTTGCTCTCACACAAGGAGCACTTCCACACACAAGCTATTTCCCTTTAATGCCAGTGTTTTTGTTTCTACTTGATTATAACTTTAGTGTTTGTGTTTAGACAGCAGGATGCTTCTGATCAGATTGTGTCGATTTGAAACTGTTCTGTATTAAATTATTTCCTTTCCTATCCTTCCCCTCTCCTTTTCCCCTTTTTCCTCTTTTCCTCTCCCTCCCTTTCCCCTTTCCCTTTCTCTCCAGACTGAATGACTTTTTTATGTCTGTGTGAGCCAAGACCATTTGATTTTTCTAAAATTATGTATATAACATAGTTAACTATATGGGTTTCAGCCAGTCTTCATCTATTAGTTTGTGGTTGGTGTCATTCACATTTTTCATTCATCCACTCCAGCACGCATTAAGGGGCAATGTATCAACCCACTTCAGCCATTGACTGACAGCACTTCTTGTTACGGCATGCTGCCACTTTCGCAAGGAACACATTGACACATGAAGTAATTCCGTTCAGTGCCAGGAAAGCAACAGATCTACTCACAAAGTAGTTACCTTCAGTGCCAAGGAGTACTATGTCTATGTGTGTGTTTGTTTTAGCAAAAAAAACGTTTTGGGCTATAGAAAATAATGTATTTCTTTACATTGATGAGGGCCGACAAATACCCGAGCAATAAAGTTTTGCAAAAACCGTAACAAAACAAACCTTAGAATTGACAGAAGCATGGCGACCTACAGCAGACCTATGGGCTATACCAATATTTGTTTACTTTGTCAACATTATTGCTTACTTAATTTTCATCACATAGTTCAATATTACTGGCACAGAGTCAACCACGTATATCAGGGTGTTTAAGCTTGCATTTTCAGATGCCTGACTGCCCTGTGAATGATTCTTCTTTAGCTCAGCTGACTTTTCAGTGGGAATCCTGGTATGCAACCAACTGTACCAAGCAACACTAAACTCTCAGTGACTGGTCAGACATGCAGCTAAACCTCTATCTGCATTTCAGAGGCAAACGTTTCATGTGACTGATCCATACCCAGCTTTACTTCCCTTTTACAGGTTATTTAATCATATAAGCGCCTGCCTAATCTACTGTTAGAGGGAAATCTGTTAACAAAATGAGACAGATCAATTTAACACAATAATATAGGTTTAATCGATTTTCAGCTGGGAACAACAGGCAGTCTCAACATAGAGGCCATGACTGAAGTTCAAAGTTCTGGTTCAAACACCAGTAGCATTTATACTGTAAAAACCACAAAAAACTGTGGTGAAGAGTTCACCATTGACGTAAGCAACTACAAGCAGTACAGATAAGATAATGAGGTGCCTCTGGAAAGAAGCACATGCACTTGTTGGCCTCATGGGTGGGTAAGTTACACTGACGTTATTCACCATATCTATCTTTCTGCACAACAAGAGATTATATGTTGCGTGCTGCTCATGGTAGCCCTGCCTTGCAAATACTTATCTGACCCTTTACACAATTCCCCTTAACACGATATGAATGACTTGTGGTTTTTAGGACCCCTGTGCTAAGGAAGGATACACCCTTCTGTTCCACCCTGTTCATGCTGAGTGAACATTATGAAAGCAACAGTTGGTGCAGCTTTAAAGAAAAACTCTCATTCTAATGTGTCTGGGGCCTCTTGTGTGTTTCAGCACAGCTAACTTAACAATGCAGCATGTATATATGTTTACTAACTAATAAGTGTTTGTTTGTCCTAAATATGACCTGCCTTTTCTATTGAACCCACAGTCTGTCTTTTTTTAACATGTCATGTATTAAGCCTTTCACTACTTACATTGGTTTACAACTATCTAGCCTAAAATGCTTGTATTGGGATTTGGGAATTTATGTTTGTTTGTATGTGATGTATTCCTATTCTTCCTACATCATTCCCCCCTCTAGTTGATTATTCAACTACTTTTCCTACCTTCCCATCTACTAATGAAATTAGGGGAATCATCACATACCCACTACTCTGTCCCTACCAATTTAGCTGTCATCCTTTTGCAACATGCTATTATTACCTGAAAAATAAGACACATCAAAAGCAACAACACAATCAGAGGCAACAAGGCCTTGAACAACCCCGACATCCAGGACGGCACCCAATCGAACCAGCCCTCAAACCACCTATCAGCGGCACCCCCCTCATCAATAATTTTCTTTTGTAGATCATGCAATGTCTGAATGGCCTGAGTTAATGTCCCATTGTCCGCATCATTGGCCGGCACATAAGTACAACAGGCCGATCCAATCTTCTTACACACCCCTCCTTCCATGGCCGTCATTAAATCAAGTACATATCTGTGTTGCATTACCACCAGCCTAAGGGCTCGAAGTTCTTCCTTGATAGCATTGAACCCATCTTCAGTTGCATTTATGGTCTTCATCAATTCAAAGCGCGTGATCTGCAGCCAGCGTGCAGTTGCCTTCGCCTGAATGAATGGTAGGATGCTACCAAAAAAGATTTGGGCATCATTAAATAGTCTGTGTTCCTGTGGAACATCTTTCCACACTTCAGTACCAAGAAACTCAGCAGCTCGTTTTGGCCGGTAATGGTGAAGCAAGGTTGTTGGACGGCTCATGGGATGGTCATGTAACTGAGAGATGTCCACACCTGGTATTACCAGGGAGGGGGTGTGCAAAGTCACTAGGGAACAGAGGCCATTCCAGTTCGGGGGTAGTTGCATGTGGAGCCGGGCCCCACACATCCAGTAGTGATCCATCAGGCTGGAGGTGCCGCCCTGCATATCAGCGTTGTAGGTGGTGATGTTGCAGTTGAGGTTACTCCCCAACTTCACTGTCCCTTTCCCTCTGAAACAAAGAGAAAACTGTGTAAATTTCATTGCTATTCAAGGGTGTATGGTAGTCCCTGTCATGTATATCTCTGTATGTTCGCATCCCATATTTCCTGACATTGACCTATTATCTTATTAAAGCTTAGTGGACCTTGTGTCTTGGTACCATTCCATAATGATATTGCTCTACATGAGAACTTGGCCTCGGTATGCCATTTATCATGGGCAAATACTGATCCTGTGATACTAAGAACTGGCCTGCCTGCGCAATCAGGGGGCAGGGGTTCAGCTAAATAGTTGCTACATTCAGATGATGGGTAAGACCTTCCAAAAATACCTCGACGTAATACCCATTTTTCCCAATCTGGGTGAAACATTGTTTGCCCTGCTTCCTTCATTCTTGATATCTCTTCCATTATCTCTTTTTTTTCTGTCAGGACTTGTAGGACTTCTGGGGTGGTGTCAAATCTAGTTGTGTTAACTCGTGCAGTAGCAGGACTAACCTGAGTTGGCCGTAGCTGTGCTCTCATTCTGCATAAAAACAGGTGCAGGAGACAATGTGTAATGTTTGGGGATACCTCTTTAGGGAGATGCAAGTTATCTACTCCAGCAGCATGGGGGATGAGAGAGCATACATAACAACTGGTGTTGGATGTGGATGTGCCTATACTGTGCATGTGCTGATACCACACATTGTCAAACAAAGCAATATGGAGAGGGTGATGGTCAGTATCATTATCAACAGTTCTACGCATGCGTGTAGTAATTGATATAGGATCCAAAAAAAAAAAATATCCAAGGGCTAAAAGCAGCAATATCAGTGCAACGAGGAGGAAAATCAAACATAAAATACATAACTGAAAAGAAGAATTGTCTAAGATTGAAGCTTTAGAGGGAGGCTTTACTCCGGTTGCTTCTTCTGTTCTCCCCCCTCTTTTTCCTGCTCGGTGTCCAAAGGGATGGATGGCATGGTTGGGGCCAGGCGGATATCCTGGAGGTGGTACCATGGTTTGTGGCCTTGGACTTTCACTGCTGTAGTTGTGCTGTCTGTCACTGGGAAGGGTCCATTGAATTTGCAGTCCTTCCACTTTCTGACAAAATTGCGAATATATACTAAAGTTCCCAAAGGTAATGGTGTTTGTTGATCCTTTGCAGGAAATGCGTTGGCGCGCTTCTTGGCTGCACGTGTAACCTGTTTAGAGAAGAACTTTGCAACTTTGGTTAGCTCAGACATGTATTCATTCATTTCAATTTGTACAACCTCAGGTGCACTCTCAGTCTCCAATTTATGTCTAGTTGATGGCACAAATGTGCTCATTGTTCTACCTGTCACTATTTGATGTGGAGTTAAATGATGATCTGATCCTGGGGTATTTCCCAAAGCAAAGAGTGCCAAAGGGAGGCAGTATAGCCATTTCTTCTTCAATGTCACACATAGTTTACTTATTCTGTTCTTGAGGAGGCCATTAAGGCGCTCCACAATTCCATTGCTTTGCGGATGATAAGCTGAGGACAATTTATGTGTTATTCCTAACAAGGTGGTGAGGTGAGAAAAGATATTATTGACAAAATGGGTGCCATTGTCCGATCTGATCCCCTCAGGGACACCCCATCGCGGTATTACCTCACAAATCAAAAAATTAGCAGCAGATTTGGCATCACAGTGAACACAAGGTCCTGCTTCAATCCACCTTGAGAATAGACAGACTACAACTATCAGATAGCGATAATGATTGCATCTGTCAATCATATCAATGTAGTCAATGTGCAGTTCCTTAAAGGGACCTTGTGGGCGAGGTATTGTGGAAGCTATTACCTTAGATGTGGGATTTGGTGAATACTGCTGGCACACTGTGCAGGTGTGTATGTACATTGTAATCATCTCATGTAAGTTAGGGACAAACCAATCCTGACGTATTTGGAGGGACATATTGTCTCTAGCAGTATGTGAAGGAAGATGTAGCTGGTTTAGAGCTATACGTAGCAATGCTTGGGGCATGACAGGCTTCCCTGTTGATATTTGTCTGTATATTAAATCTGTTCCTGTCTGTGTGCATCCTCTGGCTTCCCACAACTGTTTCTCATGTTCTGGTGCATTTTCTTGTATCTCTCTTATATGCAGGTGAGCTGTCTCTGTGTAATGTCTGGATGCATTCAAAGAGTCTGAAGATGTCAATGTTTCACTAGCTAACAAAACTGTGGTATGTGTATCACTAAGAGGGCGTGTTGCTGCATCTTTGGCTGCCCAATCTGCCAGGGCATTTCCACGGGACACAAAATCCTGAGCATTAGTGTGGGTTGCGCATTTCACTACTGCAACTGCATGTGGCAGTGTTAAAGCTTGTATCAAGTCCTCTAAAAGGGGGCGGTGCATGACAGGGCTTCCATCAGACTTGAGAAATCCCCGTCTACTCCACCGCATAATGCTGGAATGCACTGTTGTAGTAACATAGGCTGAATCAGAGTATACTGTTATTGTTTCTCCTTCCCCTTGTTTGAGGGCTGCCACTAAAGCTACTAATTCAGCAGCCTGGGCTGAATATTGAGATGGCAAAGTTATCTGTTCAGTTATCTGCAGTGTGTCTGAAGAGTTGTGCTGCATCGCTCTGACCACTGCAGCACCTGTATGTCTTACCCCTGTGTCCTGATCTATTGTGGAAGATCCATCCACAAAATACACAACACTACCTGGAATGGGGTCTTCTGTTGCTTGGCTACACTCATCTGGAGTATATGTGGCACAATCATGGGCATCATCGTCAGTGTCTGAAATGGGATGTGCAAAGAAGGTAGCAGGATTGACTGTGTGGCATTTAACCACCTTCAAGGATGGTAATGATAGTATTATCTCATAGCCTGATACTCTCTGTGTTGTTAGTGTTGTTTTAGCTTTCTGGATTATTGCAAACACAGCATGTTCAGCATACAGTGTCAAGGGTGCACCCATGACAATGGGAGCACTTTTCTCTACTGCAAAGGCTGCTGTGGCTAGTGATTGTTCACAAGGGTAATGACCTTTCATGACAGAATCAAGTAGGCCACTAAAATATGCAATTGGTTTGTGGCCTAAAGGATACTTTTGGGTGAGGACAGCCGTCATCACCTGGCCATTACAGTGGCAAAAAAGAAAAAACTCTTTGGTATAGTCTGGTGTTCCTAACACTGGTGCAGTTGTTATTTCTGTTTTTAGCTTACTGAAGGTTTGTTTCATCTCCGTAGTCCATGTTATCCTGTCTTTCTGTGTTTTTGCCTGTTTGATAGATGCAAGCAGTGGGGATATTAAAGTACTGTAGTCAAAAACCCATTGTCTGACATAATTACATAAGCCTGGGAACTTCTGCATTCCTTTCACAGTTTCAGGTTCTGTCATCTGCTGAATGGATTCTGCTCTCCCTGGCATAACTCTACGGCCTGATGCTGATAGTAGTTGCCCCAAGTATTGAACTTCTTCCTGGCAGTACTGTAATTTGTCCCTGTCTACCTTGTAACCTCTTTGAGCAAGGGTGCACAACAGGGACACAGTGTCCTTTCTACACTGCTCTTCTGCTGGACTACAGATTAGTAGGTCATCAACATACTGCAACACTGTGCTGTCACATTGAAAATTGGCGAGGTCATTCTTGACCGTCCTGTTAAAGACACTAGGGGACTCACAGTACCCTTGAGGTAATCTGGAATACAGGTTCTGTGAACCACGATAGGAAAATGCAGTCAAATAATGACTGTCTTGGTGCAGGGGAATGCTGAAAAATGCATTCTTCAAGTCTATGACTGTAAAGTACCTAGCATCTTGGGGTATGTTGGTTAGGATGATGGAAGGATCAGGTACTACAGGGAATTCTGGTATCACTATGTCATTAAGGGGGCGCAGGTCTTGAATCATGCGCCACAAATTTCCCTTGGCCTTCTTTAT
Organism: Pleurodeles waltl; assembly: GCF_031143425.1. NCBI lineage: Eukaryota > Metazoa > Chordata > Amphibia > Caudata > Salamandridae > Pleurodeles > Pleurodeles waltl. The sequence goes on along the minus strand of NC_090444.1, from coordinate 607,323,465 downwards.
AGGGTAAATTGGGGTGTTGCAGGGGGATACACCTGGGTATATGACTCCCTGCTCCACCAATGCCTGTATAACAGGTGCAATGCCCTCCTCTGCTTCTTTGGATAGAGGATATTGTCTCACTCTTGGCAGTATTGCTCCTTCCTTCAAAGTTATTCTGAATGGTACTGCTGTGCGGACGAGGCCTACATCATAAGGGCCTTTTGTCCATAAGTTAGAGGGTATCTGCGCAAGGTCATTATCTTTGATAGGACTGGAGACATTTATTGGTATCACAGGCCTTGTCTCCAGTGTGGTGCGTAAAGGTACACTGTTTTGAAAAACAATCTCTGTCCTTCTAAAGTCATCAGCAAACAACTGGTCATCTGATATGTCGCCCACCTGCATGTTGGGATCACAAAAGATGACACATGCCCACATCACACCAGTGTGGTCACTTGCCATCAGGGTCCCATAGGTGGGGGACACTTCTAGAGCCTCTATTTCCAGAATGAGGTTTTTGTCTAATGTTTCAAAACAGGGGCCCTGTCGTCTAAAGAGGACGTTTTTGGGTAATTCAACTAGTTTCCCTGTCAGTTCTGGTGTTTCTGCTATGATGGTGTACACTGCTCTAGTAAAGGCTAAAATGTCTACAGGTCTGGCTCTAACTTGGTTACCATCTGGGGGGGGTGTAACCATTGTCATGATGCGTGTACTAGATACTCCAGGTGTTGAACAGATCATAGTCCCATCCTCTTCAAAGTGAATAGTCATGTTTAATTTAGCCATGAGATCACATCCTAGCAGATTAGCTGGTGCATTTGGGGAGAATAAGAAACATCCATCCACATACCTCCCCCCTATTTCCATCTCCACAGGTTTAGTGAATGGAACCCTCATCACAGCCCCGGAGAACCCCTGTGTGTCCATTGATAAATTTGACAATGGCAGTCCCTTCTCACGGATACAGGACCTAGTGGCCCCAGTGTCGATGAGAAAGGTGTATTCCTTGTCATTTATGGCTACCATCACAGTGGGTTCCTCATCTGGCCTGTGGGTTACCGATAAGACTGGACACACGAGACTTCTCCTTGGGCACCTTCATTGGGCATATCCTCCCATGTAGTTTTGCTGGAATGGGTTCCCTCCTTGTAAGTTCTGGTGCTGCAAGGTGGGCTGCACTGTCTGCTGTGGCCCATACTGTATTTGGGGCACTGATTGCTGTAACTGTTGAGGCTGTATCTGTGGTTGAGGCTGCATTTGTATTTGGGGCTGTGGGAGATATATCACTTGGGGACTCATGGCAGGTTGTGTTACAATGCCACCAGGCGGTACCATTTGTTGGCCATAATTTGCCCTTGTCTGGTTGCTAAGTTCATCTTCCTTTTTAACCCTACAGTCTCTAATGAAATGTCCTGTCATTTTGCAATAGTGGCATGTCTGTCCCCTCTGGAATGTGTTTACTCTATTTCCCCCAAACCTTCCTCGCCCTCCTCTTCCATTATTCCTGTTATTGCTTCTCTGGGCATACTGGTAGGGTTGCATTGGGGTGCCTGAAGGAGGCATTCCCAGGGACACTGCAGCTAACTGGGTGGTGGAAGTGGCAATTCCTTCCTCTGTTTTCTTGGCTAGTTTCTGCTGCACCAATTTAGCTGCTGCTTTCTCTATTTTATCTTTCTCGCTCTTTTCCTTTTCTTGTCTCTTCTTACAAAAATGTATTATGTGTGCTTGTATCTCTGTCCATGGTTTGGCCTCCAAGGCCACTATATTATCTAATTTATCCTGCACTTCAACTGGCAGACCCTTTTTCACTATATTGAAAAATAGTATTGCATTCTGTCCAGTGACATCCCAACTCTCACCCACTTCCTGTGTCCATTTTTCCTTCATTCTGCTAAGGAATTGGGCTGGGTCCTCATTTGGCTGCATTGTTTGTGCCATAAGGGACCCAATGTCTGGCCTGTCTGGGTACATTTTCCTCAGTTGCTTCCAAACAATTCCCCTTACTCTATTAAAGGGTGCCCCATCACATTTTGGGTTAGTCAATGTCACATCTTTTACTCCTGCCTTTGTGAACAGTGTGTCTGTCTCATCTCCTATAAGGGAACTTAGTAAACTCTTAATGTCCCCTATTGCAAGAGTAATCCCTGCAGTATGTTTTTCCAGAGCTGCTATCCATTTCCCAGCACCCTAAGCAAGTTGTGGCAACTGTTTTTTAAGATTTTCTTTGTCCATCTGGGGCCATGGTATATATTGAGGCGCCCCTGGGCCCTTGAATATCAAGGGCAGTTGTGACAGGACTGTAGTCCTATTGCCAGTAGGGTGACGTGAGTCATACTTACAAGCATATCTCTGCCACACTCTTAAACTTTTCTGCATATAGGGATAATCCCAATAAGGATCTCCTGCACCCTGAAAAATGCACATTTCTGCATTAGCCATGTCTCGGGGTTCAAAGGAACCCTCTCGCGGCCATGGTGTCATCTGTGATGCCAATCCTTCTTTCCACCCTGCTAGGTTGTCAGTAAAAGAGACAACATTATACCAACTATTTTCATACTGAGCTACTATTTCATTGGGTGTCAAATTATTGCCAGGACATACAGGGAATGCACGTGCCATGTCTTTCCTCAGTGTCATTTTTCCTGCCATATCAAATGTTCCCTTTCTCTCATATGGGCGTGCATGCGCCCCATCAAATACTAATCTCTGTAATTCTCTTGGCTTCTTTTGTAAAGTCTGTCCTGTCTTACTGTTTTCGTCTCCCTCACAGGCATATTGTGACTGTTCCTTGTTATGATCCTCAAGAAGGGACATTCTTTTAACATGTTCAGTGACGTCATCTAATGCCCCCTCTGATCCTTTGTAGGATTTTTCTAAACCCATATTTTCTTCACCTAAGCTGCTATGTGTGGAGACTGTGTCATCTAGTCCTTCTTGTTCAATTATTTGTGGGATAGTGTGGGCTCTTGACTGCCTCAGGGGCCCTTCCCCCTTTTCCCAAGTCGCTCTTTTGTCTACCCATCCATCTTCCTGCTCTGTGACCGACTTGCCTACACTATTCTCTTCTGCTCCTGAGTGCATGAACCTCCAGCACTCTGTGGGAGGACTTTCTGGTGTGAAAGCTAACCTTCTTGTCTCATTTTTAATATTGGTAATCGTTTTTTTCAAAACACCTTCCTTTTTTCTATCCCCCTCCATTCTCTGTACCCCTCTTGATCCCTCATTAGGTATACCTTCATTCTTTCTAGTGGGGGACATCTCGTCCTCTAAATGAAGTGTAAATGTAGCATCTACTGTCCCTATGTATTTAGTACTGTCCCCACCTGACATTTCCTGTGGTGTACTGGCCATTTGAGGACATGGAGATGGGTGAACATATTCTCTATGTTTAGAAAAAGATTCTAATGGTGGGCTATACTCTGGGTCTGTATATCCCACAGCAGGGGGATGTGAAGAGATAGGTAATGAGTGTGGGGCACCAGGTTGCAAAGTATACATGCCCTGTACCTTTGCACTGCCTAACCTTAATGGCACATCTTGATAGGGGGGTGGAGGAGCCGAAGGGAGGGTTTGAGGCTTTGTATTTGACTCATTCATATTTGTTTCACAAAAGACCCTCCATTGGTCTAGTGTGATCTTTCTTTTCTCTAGTTTATTTCCCTTGTATTTACTCTGTAGGAAGGTGCCCATGTGTTCTATTATTGTATTATCAAGTGTGCCCTCTTTGGGCCATGCATGTGCAAGTTTTAATGTTGCTTTGTGCCATTCCTTACAGTATTTTCCTATTCTGTCCCTGTCTCCTGAGAACACTTTAACCATGTGTTCTAAAGGAGACCCCATGTCTGTTTAGTGAACTTAATCTTTTGTACCATATGTTTTTCACTCTAAATGGACTTCTATTTACTTCCTAGGGTATTTCCAGACTTCACATAAACTATTAGGCTATGAAGGTGAACATTAGATATACATATATATATCCCTAATCTCTTTAACAACTTGTTCATTTACATATATATTGGGTAGGTGCATTAATGTGTGGCCTAAGTGGTTTGTTTGCCTGACACAACAAACAATAATGTTATTGTGATATATGCATGTTTATAAATTATTCATATCCTAAATTCCATACTGGGAGGTCCCTAATAAATGCATACAATAGGAGGTCTAATACTTAATATGAGTCTGTTATTATTGCAGGGAATTCACGTGACTGTTGCCCATGGTTCCACTGAAAAATTGCAGTACTTCAATATATTCACTTTCCTGCCACAAGGTGGCACCAGTGTCACACATGAAAACAAATTTAAAACTTTACTCTTGGAAAGACAACTGCAACAGGTTTTGTAGATTTCAAAATAAACTATTTTATTCTAATTATGCGAAGATCCTGTTCACATTTATCTGAAAGGTAGTTAAATATATTTGTATGTATAGTAGCTGATAATTCTCCTTCTATTTGTATATCTTCAATAGATGTGTGTATGTCCCAGTCTATACTATTTGATATTTCATCTAGCCTCCAATATTGAGGCTCTATAGTTTCATAATGGGAATAATAGTTAGTAGTGTCAATATTTGTTATGGGGTTCATGAGGCTACTACACTACTTTTAACTTGGAGGATAATGTCCTTGTATTAGTTCTTTGAATATTTTTTTTTATAATTGTCTAATAGGCATTTCTCTTATGTCAATGTAGGTTGTTTTTAAGGCCTAGAGGTGATATACTATAAATACATAAACTTCTGACTTAAAAAAAATGATTCTATGGTATTGATATTGCTGATCTACTAAGGTCAATTCTGTTGCAGAGGGCGACAGCCTGACTGTTATAAACCTTTATAATTAATTCAGGGATGTGGAATTAATTAGTTGACTTTTAGGGACCTGCCCAATCCAGTCAATTACTTTACTTTTGAGTATACTATTATAACTTAACCTTCATAAAAATAGGGGGTCTGATACTTATTCCTAAATTATACACTAAATAACAAACTTATATATTGACATTATTATGTGGCCACATTTCAGTCTATACATGCATATACATACACAGTAAATTTTAATATACATACACAGTAATTCTTAATTTCATACTAGGGCAAACAAAATACTACTGGTCACTTCCCTCTGGATTCATAGAGGGGACAACTTTTCACTATTTTCAACAAAAAAGTGACTTCCAGATTTAATATCTGGGTTAGGTTGACATGAGTGTTCTTTAAAACATTCACTGATTGCTCAGCCCCCAAGTCCAATACTACTCCTGACCACTTTTGACTTACTTAGTCAAGCTCCCTGTATCTTCTGGATTTACCACCGGGATCCCTTAATATTATCTCAATTCATACACAATCTTGCATGCAAACACAAAAATTACATACATTACAGTGTCAAAATTGTAACTGTCTTTATAAAATAAAAGGAACAGACCTCGTACTTTGTCCACTTCACTACCTTCCACTGAGACCCATCTGTCCCCACGAAATCGGAGATTTTTACATAAATGTTGGCATCTCCCTTACCTCTTTAAAAAGTGCGCAAATCACCTCGTGGAGACAGGCAGGGCCCCCAGTCCAGCAGTTGGTGGGATCAAAGTAGAGCTCCTGGCTTAGCTGGCCAATATGTTAGAGGGAAATCTGTTAACAAAATGAGACAGATCAATTTAACACAATAATATAGGTTTCATCGATTTTCAGCTGGGAACAACAGGCAGTCTCAACATAGAGGCCATGACTGAAGTTCAAAGTTCTGGTTCAAACACCAGTAGCATTTATACTGTAAAAACCACAAAAAACTGTGGTGAAGAGTTCACCATTGACGTAAGCAACTACAAGCAGTACAGATAAGATAATGAGGTGCCTCTGGAAAGAAGCACATGCACTTGTTGGCCTCATGGGTGGGTAAGTTACACTGACGTCATTCACCATATCTATCTTTCTGCACAACAAGAGATTATATGTTGCGTGCTGCTCATGGTAGCCCTGCCTTGCAAATACTTATCTGACCCTTTACACAATTCCCCTTAACACAATATGAATGACTTGTGGTTTTTAGGACCCCTGTGCTAAGGAAGGATACACCCTTCTGTTCCACCCTGTTCATGCTGAGTGAACATTATGAAAGCAACAGTTGGTGCAGCTTTAAAGAAAAACTCTCATTCTAATGTGGCTGGGGCCTCTTGTGTGTTTCAGCACAGCTAACTTAACAATGCAGCATGTATATATGTTTCCTAACTAATAAGTGTTTGTTTGTCCTAAATATGACCTGCCTTTTCTATTGAACCCACAGTCTGTCTTTTTTTAACATGTCATGTATTAAGCCTTTCACTACTTACATTGGTTTACAACTATCTAGCCTAAAATGCTTTTATTGGGATTTGGGAATTTATGTTTGTTTGTATGTGATGTATTCCTATTCTTCCTACATCACTACAATTCTTACAGTCTTCGAGGGGTAATTCTGCAAATGATAGACTTCTGCTCCAGGTCTGCCCATCTTCCAGAGGTGATCTGACAGGTGTTCGTAATGCTGCTAAAGTGCATGTGTGATATTTTTAGCCAGATCGGCCTTTTTAGCCAGCAATACTCCTTCTTCTGAGAGTTGTAGTTTTGATTTTGTATTATAAGTGTTGGCTTCACAGTCAAATAATGCAAATTCCTGTTGTTGGAAAAAAAACACACTGGCAGTGGGCACCACACTTGAGGTGAAGTAGTGTGGCAGATATATGATTGATTGTGCCACTACCCTACCAACCTTTCCTAGGGATAAGAGGCAGTCATACATTCAGATACAAAGTACAGAGGTGCAGTTGCACGTCTTTAGTTAAGGTTGGCACATCACTCCATAGGGAATCCTATTTTTGCCTTCTAAATTATTTTGGAATCAGTTCACCAGTTTGCATCAAAATATAAACATTCATTACTATGTCCCCACTTAATGGTAGTGTTAAGCACTAAATTGCACCTAACTTGGATGAAACAGTGTGCGAAATCCATGCCTTGAGTGTTCTAAATGTGTTTGATGCACAGTGAGCTGCTGAGATTTCATAAGGAGGGTCCAAAAATGTGTCACTTTTGAATCTAGAATGGGTTTCCCATAGCAAAGCTTTGCTCAAAGAAGTCTGAAACCGTTGGGCTAAAATTAACATTATTTTAATGGGACATTAGCCTTTCCATAATTCTGTGTCCTTTTTTTGCTTGTTGAAAGTTTGCTTAGCTGCCTCAGACATAAAAAGCACAAGCATTTGCAATGCAGTAGGTCTCACATTTGCTTGAGTTAGGGCTATTGGTGTGCAAATTCATAACTGGACTTTTTTGCCACATACATTGGTCAACCCTGCCTCATAAGTTTGCCTTTTCCTGCCACATAATTCCAGCGGCCCTCATATAACTAAAGCACTTCCATTTATCTTATTCCTCTGTCTTCGGCCAAAAATGGAAATGTTGCCATTTAGCATTCTAATTTAAATCTGCCGTGCTAATTCCAAAAGAATATCACTTTCACCACCCCATCATCAGAGCAGCTGGCTGGCTGGCTAACACAATTCCCAAAAAAAGACACAAGACAGCCATGGAGGAGCAACAAGATTAATAAACTAGAAGGGTCACCCAAACATATCAAGAGTGTTCAAACAGTCATAGTGTAATAAGGATGTTAAATTGGCCTAAATCATGGTCATAACGGCAATAAGGAGAGATTAATAAAACAAATACAATTATCACATTAACTCAATAAAAATCTTTATCAGAAATAAACTTTTAGCATTTGACTGTAATGCTCAGAATAGCCTGTAGGGGACACCACAATGAAAATAGTATTTGTAAGAAACATGGTCATGTAACCATATAGTTAGCTCTTAGAGGGCATAACCACATGAAAAGAAAGTGTCAGAAAGTAATGCACTGTAACCATATATTTAGCTCCTATAGGGCATAGTGCATTACACAGTTTTAGGGCTAGCAGGCCCACAGCAATGAAATTACAAACAAGGCGTTTAAAACACAAACTACTCCTAGCTGTAAAACAAAATTTACAACAATGAGAGCGTTTTAAATGACACTGAAGGGCGGAGGGGTTGTTATTTTGGGGTTCCCACTGGCCTAGTGTGGGGACCCAGAGATAATGAAGACATAAAGAGAAAGTTGTGGTGAATGTTTTAAAGGTGGTCCCATTGTCCTAGGACCACCACAGGCTGAGTAATGAGCAAAAATGTTTTATAAAAGTAATGCCCTGCAAAGCATTAATGGGACAAGTTTCTGTGACACAAATATTGTACTGTGTTGATATGTTGACTGTAATGTTTAGAACAGCGCCTAGAGAACACCACAATGAAAATAGCATTTGTAAGAAACATGGCCATGTAACCAAATAGTCAGCCCCCAGAGGACATAACCACATGAAAGGAAAATGCAGAAAGTAATGCAGTGTAACAATATATTTAGCTCCCAGAGAGCATAGTACCTTACACATTTTCTGAGCTAACAGGCCTATTACAATGATATTATAAACAAGGGCCTTAAAACACAAACAACTCCCAGCTGTAAAACAAAAGTTCCAGCCATGAGAGAGCTTAAACAGACACTGAATGGTAGAAGGGTTATTATTTTGGGGTCCCCACTAACCTAGTGTGGGGATCCAGAGATGATGTAGGCAGAAAGAGCACATTGCCATGAACGTTTTGGTGGTGGTCCCGTTGTCCTAGGACCACCACAGGCTGAGTTATGAGCACAAATGTTTTCTAAAATAATCGCCGGCAAAGCATTATGGGGCAAGTTTCCTGAGTGTAGTGAATATTGTAGTATTAGTTCTCACACTGTGTTGGAAGAGCCGCTTTGAGGATTTCTGTGGTTTTTAGGTAAAGCATTTATCAATTACAAGTGTTTTTGTCAAAGCAATTGAGCGTGAAGGGGAGAGTGAAAAGAATGACTCTGATTAGGTAAAAGTGTGAACAATGTGACCTGCGCTTCAATACTGCTGATGGAGTTCGCACTGTTCTGCCCTGTTCGTGGTGTGAACGCCATGGCCACCATGGAACACAAAAGAATTTTCTTTTTGCCCACGCTGAAGTATATTGGCAATCATGCAATAACCCATGTAACAGGGTCAGTCTGCAAGGCGGTAACAAAACTGCCCCAAGGTGGGACAAACATTAAGCTTTTACCAATGGCATCAAGGTATTTTTGAAAGGCAAGCCCACAAACGAGTGAATGTAATGGGCGTGAGATGGGCGTGGTTAAAAGCCCCCAGAATACTTACAACAGGTCAAAAAGCTCTTGTGTGCTCGACCTGAAAAGATAAGTGTTTGGTGTGCATGCTCCATTGCTGCAGGTTTCGAAATTGGTTGTGATCGCCAGATACAAAATGAAGAATTCATTGTGATCACCAAAATAATGCACATAAAAAATAATGCACATGGAGACTTAGGGCCTGATTTAGCACTTGGCAGACAGTTTACTCTGTCACAACGGTGATGGATATCCCGTCTGCCGAAATCTAAATCCTGTTGGATATAATGGGGTTTAGAATCAGGCCCTTAGTCATATGTGCAATAGTCACTTGCTACCCTTCCATCTATTAATCCAGGGAGGGGGGGGGGAGTGAGCATTGGCACTGTCGCTAGGTATGGCTGAAAGTGTTAACACATGCAAACAAACAGCTACGCGTTAACCCACAGAGGTGTCTGAGTTGTACATATGAGAAATGTACATAAGTTCTTAATTTCAACATGGCAGCTCCAGTGCCTAGATGTGAGTCCCGTGGTCACTGTGCCACTAGAGCGAAGCACCAGCGGACTGAAGAAGTTCAGATAGGCTTAAATCAGTTGCGAGCAGCTTGTGTACTGGTTCAGAGAGGATCTGGTTTTGCTGTTCGGGCTGGAATGTACCTTTTGGAGCAGGACCAATGAGGATTTGCAAATGGCTCCGTCAACCTGAGGTGGCATTGCATGTAGGGGGGAGGGGGGGTAAATACATAGACTGGGATGGGTCCCCGAAGGATTACCTGCGGGTGAAATTAAGCATGTCATCCATCACCTTGTTTCAAAATGCATATAGAACACTGGCTGACACAAAGTGGAATATAATATAACTTCCCAGTGAACTGCAATAAAAATGTAGTGACAAGTTTGTCCTGATTACTTAGTTTTCGCCATGAGTCAAGCTTTTTGCCACAATCATAATCACTCACTTTCGTTTGCTGGGCCACTGTAATATTAATTGTGAATTGGACATAAAACAGTGACAGTTGATGGTGGTGCGAATAGGGATGTCGTGTCCAAGAGAGGTAAAAGAAGCTCTACATGATTGGAGCAGCTGCCTTCTCTGGAGAGCGACTGTCAAAAAAACCCCACAGAAAACCTCGAGAAAATCAAGATTGTGAAATGGCTTTTCTTTGTGGAAAGCGCCTTCTATTCGTAGATTTACCAGTGAGAGAGAAGCATGGCCTGCCACACTTCATCTAAATCTCGTTCTGGTGGGCATTTCCATAAATGCCAACAGACCCAATTCGGACGGGAGACTCACGATTTTTGAAGCAAAAAAATTGCTTTATTTGAATTATCTACCACCTGAAGTTGCTTCTGTTTCAATGTTAGTCAATTTATAAAATTGCAATGGGTAGTTGCAAACAAACGCTAGCTTTAGGAGAATTGTGAAAACTCACATACAGCAAGTATGTTCTTCTATTACAGTAGCAACTGATGTAGTAAGCTGGTAGGTCTCATCTAATGTATACTACTAATTAATTGGTAGGGTCCCACAATAAGAATGTAACTTTTCAAGCAGTTGGTTGCAATATAAGATATAGTTCATAAACAAAAAATGCAAAGAGGGATATTTTGTTCCCAGTTCAAAGAGTTTTTATTGATGAGAAGTGGAGAATTCCAAAAATAAATCACAAAGTCCAACAAAGTATCAGCCAATTTCCAGCCAACACGTGTTTAGCCCCACAGGGCGTATGCGCCAGGGCTTTCTCAAGGCTGCAAAGAAGAAATAATATAAGGCTCGGGATAAAACTCAGTGTGAATGAAAGGGACACCAAAAGGGTGAAAACCCTAGATGCGTGAAAGAGGGTCATGCATCACATTTACTGTGCTCTATTTAAAGGATAATAGTACCCCCTATATAGAGGGTACTATAAGGGAGAGATAGCACCATCTAGTAGTGAAATATAGATCCATTCATGGTGTTCAATATTAAGTAGAAGGTGCACTGAAAGTACTAGAAGATATTTCATGCTACAAAAGTTTAACTAAAATAGAAAACAAGAAAGGAGTATATATCGATAGTTTAAATGGGTATTTCTAATAATGTGAGTTTGTGCTGCCACTAGAATACTTGAAAACTATGTGATAGTGCTAATTAATGTCATGCAAATGAAAAAATGAAAAAAGGGGATAGCAGTGTATGCAGATTATAGTTTAGAACTTTGCAGGTAATAGTTACATACCACGTTATTTGAAAGCATAATTCTTCAGGCTGAATGCCACAGTTGTTACAGAGAATCTGTACATGAAATATATGGGAAACATATATAGTGTGTGGCATTAACTCTACAGAAATAGAATCCTCTGAAGATTCTGACAGGGACCCATTAATCAGACCTCAGGTAAATTTTTCCGAGGAAGCAAGGGGATATCGCCTGGGAACTTTAAAAGATATTCGCGTCAAACCACCAGATACCTCAATAGCAACACCAGGCGTATCAGGTATACAAACGAGAGCTCGCAGCGAGATCTCACGACCTTAAAACTTGATGACCATTTAGTAGTTAATCTTTCTGAATACAAGCTCTCTCCAATTGATAAATATATCTTGAATAGAGGCCTGTCCTTTTTTCCGACCAATCTTTGGAATATTACACAAACCAAAATTGACTTTTTCAAATTCATCCGTCAACTTAAACTCAAATCCTTCTTTTCCACATTTGCTCCTCCTCCCCCCTCACCACCTCTTCCACCTAATCCAAGTGACATTTCAGTTCAAGACTTGGAAGATATCAGACTTCTATGCAGTCTGTCTAATACTGATGAATTGGACCTTTCACTCTCTACAGTGGCGTATGACTTAGATCTGGAAATTAACCAATACCATCCTTCTGATCTTCGACCTAAATCCACCTTTACCCCCATTCTCCCAGCAGGGAATTCTATAGATCTCTTCTCAACAGCAGTACTGAGAGATCTCGACAGAGAATACAAACGTTATTGTAGTAGACGTAAATATTTATCTTCAAATATCAACCGACAACAAGCAATAGCTCTTGCTAAACTTAGGAACAACCGCCATATTACCATTAAGGAAGCTGACAAAGGAGGGAATATAGTTATTCTTAACACTACAGACTATCTTAAGGAGGCATATCGACAACTTCAAGATTCGAATTACTATAAACGACTAACTCATAATCCAACAGCAGAAATTCAACAGAAACTATCAGATTTTCTTGATTATTGGCACTCTCGCCAAATCATTTCTAGTAAAGAAAAAAATGCTCTCTTTTTGCCTTATCCTACCATTCCTACCTTGTACCTCTTACCAAAAATTCACAAAAAAGACCTCCCACCTAAAGGCAGACCAATCATATCTGGCATAAACTCCATATGCTCTAAATTGGGCACCTTAATTGATCATGTATTACAACCTTTTATGACCAACTTACCCTCCTTCGTCAGAGACACCAAAGACATAATTCAAAAATTATAAAATATTGATTGGCAACCGGACTATTTTCTAGTTACTATTGACATAGTCAGCCTTTATACTTCTATCAAACACCATGATGGCCTAGAAGCAGTTAGAAAACGTCTTTCCACTAAACCAGTGACATACACAACACATAATCTAACGATACTGGAAATGTTGAAATTTTGTTTAGAAAACAACTATTTTTTATTTGACGGTTACTATTACCTGCAACTACAAGGGACAGCAATGGGGGCAAAATTTGCACCACCGTATGCCTGCATCCTAATGGGCGCGGTCGAAAGGGATTGGCTTTGGAATGACAGAAATGAACATTTTTCTCAACATATCATTTATTGGGGACGTTACATAGATGTCATTCTACTGATTTGGCAAGGTCAGTAGGATTTACTTACTCAATTTTTGAAGTCATTAGTACCCAATAAATGGGGAATTGACATCACATATCAAATCTGCAACTCGGGGTGGAATATTTAGATCTTCTTATCTTTGTAGATAATGACAAACTACAGACTAGATTTTTTAGAAAAACGACAACGGCTATCTCAATTCTGCAAGCAACAAGTTGCCATCTGCCGAGTACTATCAAGAACATTCCGCAAGGCGAGTATAGACGAGCCAGATTGAACTGTACTAATCCTCTGGATTATGAAAACACCTCTACTCAAATGACGGAGAGACTTGCAGTTAGGGGGTACAATAAGAAAATCTTGAACTCAACAAAAGAAAAGCTGGGCAATATGGACCGGAACAAGATGGTTAATACATCACATCAGCCCAAACAAAATACAGCCATCTGTTAGATTACAGAATTTCACAACGGTCACCATCTCATTCGAAAATACCTGCAAAAATATTGGTACTTACTACAAAATAATTCCTCCATCAACAAATATATTAATAACTATCCACAAATAGGTTTCTGTCGAGCCCCCAACCTTAGGGGGTAAACTGTGCTCCTCGTTTTTTCAACCAACTCCACCCAGAACTTTTTTTCCAAAACCTAAAGGCTTTTATACCTGTACCAAATGTTCCATTTGCAAATTAGGTCTTAACAAATCTACAACAACAATAATAATCAAAGGCAAGGACTTCGACATCAAAGATTTCATTAACTGTGAAAGCACCAATGTAGTTTATATAATTTGGTGTCCCTGTCAACAAGTTTACATTGGAAGCACCACTCGTCCCCTTAAAATCAGGATTCAAGAACATTACCGTAACATTCAAAAATCAAAAGCCAAGGCACCCCTAGTGGAACATTTCAACGAATGTCATCCCCATGAACATATCTTTACTTTTTGTAGTCTTCGACGCATCACAATGTCTACAAGGGGCGGCAACCTACCCCTGCGCTTACGCCAGGAGGAAAACTGCATGATCATTCACTATGACACTGTTAACTATGGTTGTACGACGGAATGCTGCCTGACACCGACCTCGTTGTTACTACTAATGCCTTTACCACGAATGCCTTAACAACAATATTTCATTGTAAAGGCATTCCTGGTAAAGTCATTAGTAACAGGCACCCATTGATCCTGCATGCCTCACCCCACCCCCCAACCCCACCCCAAAACCTAAAACCCCCGACACCCCTCCCCAAAACCAAAAACCCCCCACCCCCTCCCCAAAACCAAAAACGCCCCACCCCCCCACCCCACCCCAAAACCTAAAACCCCGACCCCCCACCCCCTCCCCAAAACCTAAAACGCCCCACCCCCCCAACCTCACCCCAAAACCTAAAATCCCGACCCCCTCACCCTCTCCCCAAAACCAAAAACGCCCCACCCCAAAACCTAAAACCCCGACCCCCCACCCCTCCCCAAAACCTAAAAACCCCCACTTACCTGAGTCATCGCCTCATCTGCGTCGTCCTCCTCAGCCGACTCCCTTGTTTGTACCTTAACCATGCATGTTCGTTGTTCAGGACATGCGTGGCTAAGGCACAAAATAACAAAGTCGTGGTTAAAGAAAGCATTGTTCCGCTTTCGTTAACCAGGACTTCGTTATAAAAAAGTCGGCATAAAGGATGTTTCCCGTTAACTATGGCCTTAACAAAGACCATGAGTGGCACTATTGGCTGATGTGAAGAGCCGGGCGGGTTTTCCTACTCTTTCTCTTTCTTTTTTTCTTCTCTTATTCTGCTTAGCCTCTTTTTTTCTATTTGTATTTCCATAAGGAGGAATTAATTCCTGTTTTAATGAGGCAAATGATATGTCACTGCATGTTCTTATCTGTTCAGTGTTGTGAGAAACTGGGGCTGATTGCAGAGGCCCCATAACTTTTTGCCCCCATTTTTCACTTTATGCTGGTGTTTTCCTGACTCTGATGATGCCCTGGGTACTGCTAACCAGTCCCAGGGCCTGTGCTCTGTGTAAAATGGATATGCAAATTAGGCTAATTATAATTGGCTAAGTAAACCTACCTATAAGTCCCTAGTATATGGTAGGGCATGTAGGTTTAGGGACCACAGCATAGGTGGTGCACACCTAGGTGCATTGCTGAGGTGCCCAGTGTCATTTTAAAAGCAAGCCTGCCTTGCTGGCTGCTTTTAAATTAAAGTTATATGCAAATTCGACTTTGGAATTAAAGGTACTTCCAAAGTCTTAAACTACCTTATTTTTACATATAAGTCACCCCTAAGGTGTGCCCTATGTGCCCCTAGGGCTGGGTGCCATGTAACTATAAGCAGGGACTTTATAAAAATAGATTTATAAGCCCTGGTGAGGTAAAAACAGCCAAATTCGTTTTTCCCTCATTGAAGTAAATGGCCTTCATAGGCTAGAATGGGCAGACTTTATTTTAAATTTTAAAGTCTCCTTAAATGTTACATACCAAGAATTTGGTATCAAATTGATTGTTATAATAAATCCCACAACTTCCAGTTGTTGGATTTAATATAACTAGTGCAGGTAAAAAGTTTAGACTTTACCTAAAAAGTTGCCAATTTCAGCTCTGCATTGTTTTTGCTGCTGTGCTCTGATTGGCCAGCCTGCAGCAGCTTCTGCCAGGCTACTTTAATGAGGTGTGAAGTGGCCTGACTTCACACAAAGGAATGTGCTTGGGGGAGAGAATCTCCCCTCAGCAGATGGTGAGGCAGGAAGGGGGAGGGCTGCCAAACTGGTCTTCAAAGGCAGAGAAGGACATTTGCAGCACCCAGCAACACCCCCACATCCTGCAACCCCAGACAGCTAGGTGCCCCCTTGATTAGATTAGGAGAGGGCAGGAGAGGGGTGTGTTTATGATTTTTAGCCACACCAGTGGGTGGGCTCAGCCAGATCTCTCCTCCAAAAATCAGATTCATCCATTTTGGATTTTTAGAGACTGTTGCCTTCTGGGATGGATTTTTGCCACACTTCCCAGGAAGTGGTCATCACAGGGGGACGACCCTGTCCCTGATTGGAGAACCAGGGCCCCCCTGCTTTTCACCCAGGAGCAAGGATAAAACTGGCAGACCTGCACCCACGCCTCAGATCCCCTCCAGAATTCAACAAGAAAGGAACTAAAGAAGAAGGACTGCCCTGCTGGACCCCTGGCCTGCACCTGGACCCTGCACTCAGAAGGACTGCACCAGCTGCACACTTGGGCTTCACCACAAGAAGGACTTTGCCTGGCTTCAACTGGTTCAAGGAGGGACTCCCTGTTTGCTACAGGTGAAAAATTGCTAACCAGAGTCCCCTGCACCAACTCCTGAAAAAGTGACCAGCTGACCACTGCCCAGTGGCCAAAAAGGAGTTTGCGCCAGGTGCACTCTGGGAATTGAAGTCCGCACTTCCCAAGGACCATCACAGAACTTCTGGACCCTTGGGGTGAGCTGTGGACCCCAAAAGAACCTTAAAAGAACATCTGGGTGAAGCCCCAGAAGTTTGGAAAAGATTGGAGAAATTTTAGAAAAAAGCTCCATAAAGTGACCGACTCGACGCGGAAATTCTAGCCGGCTTGCCTCAACCGCGACCCGGCCTGACTTCGTGGTTCGTCCCGGTCAAGAAAAACATCCGAAAAAAAGACTAAGTCCGAACGTAAAAAGTTGACCGGGACCTTCCAGCCATCGTATCCGAGAAGGGCTCCACGGACGTCGGATCAAGATCCAGGTTTACCCCGGTCGAAGGATTTTCATCTCGAAAAAACGACTAAGTCCGAAGGTAGAAATCACCACCGAGGAAACCGACTTCGCGTATCCGGACAAGGGCTCCAGGAGGTCGGATCCAACTGGCAGGTTCGTCCCGGTGAAGAAAAACTTCAAAATAAAGACTAAGTCAGAAGGTAACTTTTTAACCGAGGCCTCCCGCGACCTGTAGCCGAGCAGGGCTCCATCGCGGTCGGCCTGAAAGTTTGACTTTGTCCCGGTCCTGGTGCAACCAGATGACCCGATTGGCGCTTTTTGTTTCTATGCGCTAGAAAATAATAATACTTTAAAAATTCATATCTCCGGTTCCCCTGAACCGATTTTAATCGTTTTTGTGTCATTTTAAAGATAAAAATATAAGCTATTTTTATAAATTGGTTTTGGATTTTTAAACTGTTTCCTGTGTTTTATTTAATTACTGTGATATTTGAATGCTTTACACTTTGTCTCCTAAGTTAAGCCTTGACGCTCGATGCCAAGCTACCAAGGGTAGAGCTGGGATTAATTTACTGAGACCTAACTGTACTTTTGTGGAGGTTTGTGGCTTGTTGCTAGGTGTAGGTACCTACCTGCCCTATCAATAACCCATTTTCCAACAAGTGTCATGTGAAGTACTTGACTCTAGTCTTTTATCAGCAACAGCATTTTCTTTATGTTAATATTTCTTCTTTATAGTAACAACAAGTATGTCACAGTTCCCTCCTGACGTGGAGATCTCATGGACCAGCCTAGTGGTGGTAGATAAGAGTAACTCTGTAACAGATATAGTAACACTAAGACACTTTGGTGGTCATTACAACCCTGGCGGATGGTGTTAAAGATGCGGTAATACCGCAAACAGTCAGACGGACAAAAAAAGGGAATTATGACCCTGGCGGAAACTGCCAACAAAGACAGCCACTTTAACACACCGCCCGCCACGGCGGTACAGACAAGCAGCGCGGCGGTCACCGCCAACAGACAGGCGGGAGACAATGTACCGCCCACAGTATCACAACAGGCCAATCCGCCACCTTTTCCGGGGCGGATTCACCGTGGATAAAAACACGGCGGAAACAGCTTTTGCTATGGGAAAACGCTCACCTTCTACACATTCCACGAGGAACGACGACTCCATGGAGCCGGAACTCCAAATACTACCTGCCCTTGTCTTTCTGCTCCTTCACGACCAACAGCGACGTAGGCGCAGAAGATACCAGTGAGTACTGCACCTACGACACGGGGGAGGGGGGAGGCAAAAGTTAGGGGGACACCCACCAAACACCCCCACCCTCGCATAGTACAACATACACACCAATGCAGTCACAAAAAGAACAGTAACAACCCACAATCCTCCCGGAAGAATGCAAAGACAATGCAAATTTCGGGCAAACATTATAATGTGCCAATATACATGTCATACAAAAATATACAAATATATGTATTCCAAAATCACTCATATTTACATAAATAATCCGAGAAGTATCGCAGATATGTACACAACAATGTCCGTGCACAAACAGTCCAAAAATGAATGGGCGAGGCCCACAATAGATACCTGACCAAAATCTGAGAGAACACTGCCGGGGCATCAAATAGAAACACTACAGGCACCTCAGGGGGAAGGGGGGCACCTCAGCCAGATGAATGCAAAGCCAGATCCACAACGGGGCTCCATGCCCATTGATGTATCCTGGGGAGTGCAAAGCCACAGTCTCTCAAGTCTCTACAGTGGGTGGCTTGCCCACTGTTCAATCCTGGGGAGTGCAAAGCCACAGTCTCTCAAGTCTCTACAGTGGGTGGCTTGCCCACTGTTCAATCCTGGGGAGTGCAAAGCCACAGTCTCTCAAGTCTCTACAGTGGGTGGCTTGCCCACTGTTCCATCCTAGGGAGTGCAAAGCCACAGTCTCTAAAGTCTCTACAGTGGGTGGCTTGCCCACTGTTCAATCCTGGGGAGTGCAAAGCCACAGTCTCTCAAGTCTCTACAGTGGGTGGCTTGCCCACTGTTCCATCCTGGGGAGTGCAAAGCCACAGTCTCTCAAGTCCCTACAGTGGGTGGCTTACCCACTGTTCAATCCTGGGGAGTGCAAAGCCACAGTCTCTCAAGTCTCCACAGTGGGTGGCTTGCCCACTGTACCATCCTGGGGAGTGCAAAGCCACAGTCTCTCAAGTCGATGCAGGTCCATACTGATACTGGGGGGTGACTGGTGCCCAGACTGGATGAGTCTCCCCGTGAAAGGTAGTGTCCTGTCACTGTCCCAGCTGCACATGGGATAAGGATGCCGGATTTGGTGGGCCATTCATTCCTAGCCGGTGCATTGCCTTGTTCAGCGGTGCTTTGCCATGGCGGTCTCTGGACTGTTCAGCGGTGCTTTGCCATGGCGGTTCTGGACTGTTCAGCGGTGCTTTGCCATGTCGGTCTCTGGACTGTTCAGCGGTGCTTTGCCATGGCGGTCTCTGGACTGTTCAGCGGTGCTTTGCCATGGCGGTTCTGGACTATTCAGCAGTGCTTTGCCATGGCGGTCTCTGGACTGTTCAGCGGTGCTTTGCCCTGGCGGTCTTTGCCCTGTTCAGCGGTGCTTTGTCATGGCGGTCTTTGCCCTGTTCAGCGGTGCTTTGCCATGGCGGTTCTGGACTGTTCAGCGGTGCTTTGCCATGGCGGTCTTTGCCCTATTCAGCGGTGCTTTGCCATGGCGGTCTCTGGACTGTTCAGCGGTGCTTTGCCATGGCGGTTCTGGACTGTTCAGCGGTGCTTTGCCATGGCGGTCTCTGGACTGTTCAGCGGTGCTTTGCCATGGCAGTCTCTGGACTGTTCAGCGGTGCTTTGACATGGCGGTTCTGGACTGTTCAGCAGTGCTTTTCCATGGCAGTCTCTGGACTGTTCAGCGGTGCTTTGACATGGCGGTTCTGATACGGACATTGGTGTGTGGCATGACGAACTCCACACTGGACATTGGTGTGTGGCATGACGAACTCCACACTGGACATTGGTGTGTGGCATGACGATCTCCATACTGGACATTGTGTGGCATGACGAACTCCACACTGGACATTGGTGTGTGGCATGACGAACTCCACACTGGACATTGGTGTGTGGCATGACGAACTCCACACTGGACATTGGTGTGTGGCATGACGATCTCCATACTGGACATTGGTGTGTGGCATGACGATCTCCATACTGGACATTGGTGTGTGGCATGACATTCCATCATTGCCCAGCGGGGCTGTGGCATCCTGGCCCCGCCTGGGCTGTGTCTTGTGCGGTGGTCTCTGGACCAGTGACGATACTTGGGTCCTCCTGGGCTGTGTCTTGTGTGGTGGTCTCAGGACCAGTGACGATACTTGGGCCCTCCTGGGCTGTGTCTTGTGTGGTGGTCTCTGGACCAGTGACGATACTTGGGCCCTCCTGGGCTGTGTCTTTTGCGGTGGTCTCTGGACCAGTGAAGATACTTGGGCCCTCCTGGGCTGTGTCTTTTGCGGTGGTCTCTGGACCAGTGACGATACTTGGGCCCTCCTGGGCTGTGTCTTGTGCGGTGGTCTCTGGACCAGTGACGATACTTGGGCCCTCGCCTTCGATCCCATTTCACTTGTTGTCCTACCAGGAGTCTTGACACGGTCCCGTCGTCCACTCTCCAATTTCAGAGCCTTTACAGGGGGTAGGCTGCCAGTGCCTTGGGTCCGTGTCCTACTGCCTGCCCTGGTGGACGGTACACTCCAAAAACCTGGAACACGCACCACTGGTACTGGTGGCTTTTTGGCTGAGGCGCTACGACGGGACTGATGAATTGGAGGGAGGGGGTGGGGGCAAAAAGGTCAATTTGACAGAGGGCCAGTTTCTGACGAACACTGGGATGGGTAGCTGGAGGGGGTCTGGGAGTGGAGGAAGAGGAGGTGGTTGTAGGAGGTGTCACTTTAGCTGTTTTGGGTGCAGGTGCAGGTACTGGAGGCTGTTGTGAGGTGGATGGATGTTGGGTGAGTGATTGCCGGCGTTTGGGTACTTTGGGAGGGGGCGTCACAGACACACTGGGAGAGGACACAGGGGACGTGTAAATGGCAGTGGAGGTGGTGAGTGCAGGTGAGCGGCGTGTGGTGCTGGGTGTCCTGGTGCGAGTCCTAGTGCCTGTAGATGTGGTGCATGCAGGTGTGTGTGTAGACGAGACTGGGAGGGAGGAGGGAGAAGAGGAGGAGGAGGGGGACACAGTGGAGACAGTGGATGTTGCTGTGTCTGTATGGGTGTGATGCTTGTGTGAGTGCCTGTGGGATGTGTGAGTGCCTATGTTTGCCTGAGCTACTTTTGTGTGTTGACTTGTGTGCATGCTGGTCTGTAGGTGTGCTTGGGATGGGCTGGGGTACAGGGGATTGGGTCTGGGTGGAGGAAGTTGGAGGGGGGAGGCTGGACACAGGGACAATTGCTGCCATCAGTGCTGAGGCCAGAGATTGCAGGGTTCGCTGAAGGACAGCCTGACCAGAATGAATGCCCTCCAGGAATGCATTACCGTGTTGCAACGCCCTTTCTACACCCTGGATGGCATTCACAATGGTAGACTGCCCAACAGTGAGTGACCTGAGGAGGTCAATGGCCTCCTCACTGAGAGCAGCAGGGGTGACTGGGGCAGGGCCTGAGGTGCCTGGGGCGAAGGTGATGCCCACCCACCTGGGTGAGTGGGCACGGGGCAAACGCTGAGGGGCTGCTGGGAGGGCGGTGCTGGTAGGGGGGGTGGCGGCTGTACCTGTATAAGTGGGGCGCACAGATGGTGCCGCCACCACAGGGGTGCTCACATCGGGGGACGAGTCTGTGTCGCTGGTTGGTGATCCGGTGGCCTACGTGAAGCTCCCCTCGCCCTCCGTCCCACTGGTGTATTCAGTCTGTGATGTGGCCCTCCATGGCCATGTGGGATGCAGCTCCCTCGTGCTCCGGTGCCACTGTACCTCCGCCTGTTGATGCTGATGTACAAAAGGACAGGGACAGCAGGAAAAGGGGGGGAGACAGAACAAAGAGTTTTAGTGCATGGCATACCGCTACCGTTGGCGGACAAGACAGACGCAGCCCCATGCACAACGCCGCGCTCCTACCCTCTGCACATGCAATTTCTGAGATATGGCCTACATGGCATTGGAGGAAATCTGTGCACATGGATGCCACAGGGGCAACTATACCTCAACTTGATAATTTACTGAGGTGGGGTAGAGTGCCACATGGCCTACATTACGGAGGGGCCTTGCCTACCTAACTCGCCCTGGCCTAGGGACACCCAGAGCCCACCTCCCCCACCCAGACACCTCCACTGCACGCAAAGTCCGCAGAATGAGAGTGTACTCACCCCCTTGTGTCTGCTGTGATGTCCTTAAGCGCCCATCCAACTCCGGGTAGGCCACCGCCAGGATCCGGAACATCAGGGGGGTCATGGTACGGTGGGCACCCCTCCCACGTTGGGAGGCCATCCCCAGCTGAGCCTCTGCCGTCTTCTTGCTGCAGCGGCGAATGTCCTCCCATCTCTTACGGCAGTGGGTGCCCCGTCTCTGGTGGGCCCCCAGGGTCCGGACCTCCTTGGCGATGGCACGCCAAATGTCCCTCTTCAGGTGGGCGCTGACCTACATGACATGCACAAGGAAAGAGGAACAGTCATTACCAACTGCACCATCAATGTGAGTGGCCCCCTCCCTACTCTGACCATGTGGCCCTTTTATTCCCATGCTTTACTGTAGTATGACTTCTGCCCCCTTCCCTCTTCCACCCAGCCCTGTCCACCCAGGCCTAGCCCCTACAACGTGCTCCCTGTGTACTAACCTGTTGGTCTGGAGGACCGTAGAGTAGCATGTACTGGGGGAGGACCCCATCCACAAGTTTCTCCAACTCTTGTGCAGTGAAGGCAGGGGCCCTTTCCCCAGACACAGCAGCCATCGTCACTTCCAGACCGAGGTCACAGCAGCACTAGCAGTGTAGGTCCTCTCCTGTCGAAGGTCAGGTATCTAGTGATTGAACAGATAGAAAATGGTGGTGACGTCCGCGGCGGTGACGTCCGCGGCGGGGCGCATCATCACCGCCGGCGCACCTGTTCATTGGCTCCTGGGACCCATAGGGTCCAATGTTAACCAATGCAGCATTGCGCCGCGGTCTACGACCGCCTACCGCGACAGTGTGCAATGCCAGCGCTGTTACCCCACAATCCCATTGTCCCAGTTTAGAGGTCAGGCAGCCGCCATTTCAGGGGCCCACATGGATTCATTTTCAACTGCGTCACACATACTGAGGCCTACACTCAACACACATACAGGAAGGGTTTTGTGTCTGCTGTAGTCTTGTGTGTAACTGTGGGTACATACCTGGAGGAATAGTGACTGGTTCTTCGCTGTTGTCCTTCTTAGGCACCGTCAGCTGGGACATATGAGAAGATGGTGGAATCCTCCGGTGTACCGACCGCTGGTGGACCTGTTGACAATGGAAGAGAGACATTTAATCGTGACCTACCGGTTTGACCGTGCTACAATCCAGGAACTATGTACCCAGTTGGAGCCAGACCTGATGTCACCAATCCGCCATCCGACTGGAATCCCCCCTGACGTGCAGGTGCTGTCAGTGCTCCATTTCCTTGCAAGTGGGTAATTTCAAACAACAGTGGCCATTGCATCAGGGATGTCCCAGCCTATGTTTTCCAACGTGTTGTCCAGAGTGTTGTCTGCCCTGCTGAAACACGTAAGGAGATACATCATATTCCCTCAGGTGGAGGATTTGCCTACAGTGAAAGGTGACTTCTGTGCCCTTGGACATATCCCCAACGTCATAGGTGCCATTGATGGGACCCATGTAGCTCTGGTCCCCCCCGCAGGACTGAAGAGGTGTACAGGAACAGGAAGAGTTAGCATTCAATGAATGTCCAGATGGTCTGTTTGGCAGACCAGTACATCTCGCAAGTAAATGCTATGTTCCCTGGCTCAGTGCATGACGCCTACATCCTGCGGAATAGCAGCATCCCTGATATGATGGGTGAACTCCAGAGGCACCGTGTATGGCTATTGGGGGACTCTGGTTACCCCAACCTTTCCTGGCTATTGACCCCAGTGAGGAATCCCAGGACCAGGGCAGAGGAACGCTACAATGAGGCCCATGGGCGGACTAGGAGGGTTATTGAACGCACCTTCGGTCTCCTTAAGGCCAGGTTACGGTGCCTCCATATGACAGGTGGGTCCCTATTC
Source organism: Pleurodeles waltl (assembly GCF_031143425.1). NCBI lineage: Eukaryota > Metazoa > Chordata > Amphibia > Caudata > Salamandridae > Pleurodeles > Pleurodeles waltl. The sequence continues at coordinate 607,299,479 of NC_090444.1, read as the reverse complement.
TACTCACCGAAGAAGGTGTGCGACATCATCATCGCCTGCTCCATGCTCCATAACTTGGCATTGCGACGCCAGGTGCCTTTTCTGCAGGAGGATGATCCAGATGACGGTGTTGTGGCAGCTGTGGAGTCTGTGGAGCCTGTGGACTGTGATGAGGATGAAGCTGAGGAAGATGAAAACGACAACAGGGAGTCAGTCATACAGCAATATTTCCAGTGACACACAGGTGAGAACATTTTCATTTTTACCATTACATTAACTTTCACACATCTACCTCTATCCTGTACCTACATTTCACTCACTATTTGTTAATTGAGATGTACCCTTCCATTTCAGTTTCACAAGTGTGGTAACCTACGTGTCAACTGTTTGCATCCTTGAAGGGCTTGTGATGTGTGACATAGGTATGTTAGCCTTCCAATGGGTAACCCATTATGAAACTGTAATTTATAATACAGATTTACAAATCATAGACTGACTCCATTTGTTTTTAGTGTTTCAAGGGTGTTTATTTAAGTGCTCACAAAATTAAGGGGGGTTGTAAACTGGTGATGGGTGATGGTGGAGGAATGTCCATGGCAGAGTCCAGTCTATTAGTCTCACAGGTACATTGCACATCTGGGCATTGGAAGTGGAGCTAGGTCAGTTCCGATTTGGACAGGGTAACAAAGTGGGACAGTGGGGGGACAATCAGGGTGGTCTTATTTCCTGGCGGGGGTCTTGCCATCTTGCTCTGTCCTGTTCCTGGATCTCAGGGCCCGCTTGCGTGTTGGTTGTCCGTCTGCAGGGGATGGGGTGCTGGTGTGTTGGTCCTGTGGCGGGGTGTCCTGTCCACTAGCGCCGGAGGAGGTGGTGGGCATTTCATCGTCCTGGCTAGTGTCAGGGGCTCCTTGGAGTGCCATGGTGTCCCTCAAGGGCTTTCGAATGTCCATCAGCACCCCTACGATGGTGACCAGGGCAGAGCCGATGGTCCTGAGCTCCTCCCTGAACCCCAAATATTGTTCCTCCTGCAGACACAGGGTCTCCTGCAACTTGTCTAGGACCGTCGCCATCATCTCCTGGGAGTGGTGGTATGCTCCCATGATGGAGGAGAGGGCCTCGTTGAGAGTTGGTTCCCTTGGCCTGTCCGCCCTCTGTCGCACAGCAGCCCTCCCAGTTCCCCTGTGTTCCTGTGCCTCTGTCCCCTGGACTGTGTGCCCACTACCACTGCCCCCAGGTCCCTGTTGTTGTTGGGGTGGTGGGTTAGCCTGGGTGCCCTGTAGTGGTGGACACACCGCTGATTGACCTGTCCTGGGTAGGGAGGTTTGGGCCCGCTGGGTGGGTGCTGTGCTGGTGTTACCAGAGGGTGTAAGCTCGGTGTTGGGCTGTGGCTGGGCAAGGGGAACCGACTGTCCTGAGGCCCACGATGGTCCAGCCTGGTCATCGAGATCCAGTGGGGCAGAGCTGCTGTCGTCACTGTGGGCCTCTTCTGGGGGTGGAGTGGTGTTGTCTGGACCCTCTGGTGTGGTGACGTTCCTTCGGGTTCCTGCGGGGGTATAAGTACATGATTATTGCATGTGTGTGTTTCATGGAGTGCAATGGTTGGGTGTTCGTGAACCCCAGTGCAGGCATTCCTGTGTGGGGGCTTGTGTGCTGATGGTTGGGGGGTGTTGTGGGTCTGTGCAGTGGGCATGCTTTGGTGATGGGTGTCCATGCTTAGTTATGTCATGCAGGTCTTGGGGTTGGGATGGGTGGTTGGTGTCATGGGTAGATAGGTGAGGATTTGGGGAGATAGGGGAGGGTGTGATGGTGGGGGTGTGTGATATCATGAGGTAGGGTGGGGGGTATGATGGTTAAGATTAGACTTACCAGTGTCCGTTCCTCCAACGACTCCTCCGAGGCCCTCAGGATGCAAGATGGACAAGACTTGCTCCTCCCATGTTGTTAGTTGTGGGGGAGGAGGTGGGGGTCTGCCGCCAGTCCGCTGTACCGCGATGTGGTGCCTGGATACCGTGGAACGCACCTTCCCCCGTAGGTCGTTCCACCTCTTCCTGATGTCCTCCGTATTTCTTGGGTGCTGTCCCACAGCGTTGACCCTGTCCACTATTCTTTGCCATAGCTCCATCTTCCTGGCTATGGATGTGTGCTGTACCTGTGAGCCAAATAGCTGTGGCTCTACCTGGATGATTTCCTCCACCATGACCCTGAGCTCCTCCTCGGAGAAGCGGGGGTGTCTTTGGCGTGACATGGGGTGGTGTAGGTGATGTGTGGGGTGGTGTATGTGTTGATGAGTGTGGTGAGTGTAGTGGTATGTGGTGTTTTGTGCTTAGATGTTGCGTGGATGATGGTGTTGTGTGCCTCTGTGTGATGGGGTTGTCTGTTCTGTGCTGTCACTCTGGCCTTCTCTCTGAATTTTTGGTAGTAGGGGTTTGTGGGTGATGTGGGTGTGTGTTTTATATAGTATTGGGTGTGTGGGAGTGGTGTGTGTATGTGTGTCAGGTGTGTGTATTTCAAATTGTCCAATGTGGCGGTGTTTTGGAGATGTGTGTGTATTGTGAGCGCGGCGGTGTGTACCGCCAATGGAATACTGCGGTTAAAAGACCGCTGCATGGATTCGTGGGTCGTAATGGCATGGGCGTGTTTCTGTTGGCGTGGAGGTGGAGGATGTGTTTCCGCCAGTTTCTCGCTGACCTTTGGTGTGGCGGTATTGTGTGGGTGTCTGAATTTCGGCGGATTCCGTGATGTGTGTCATAATAGCTGTGGCGGTCTACCGCGGCCGCGGCGGTGTATTGGCGGTCTTCTGCACGGCGGTAAGCGCCTTATACCGCCAATGTTGTAATGACCCCCTTTGTCTCTAGTCCCTCTTTTATTTTTTTTTTTCAAAATTATTCTTTCACAACATTCTGGTTGTATTTAGTTCATTCAATAATTTTCTTTCTAACTTCGTTGGTCCTTGTATAATTAGGACGCTCATCTCTTTACAAAATGGCACCACCGATTTATCATATCTAATGGCAACGCCGTCACTCGATTGAGCTTAACTGTCTTTTAGTCCTTCTTCAGTGTTCGCGTCCTAAACACTGAGGAAGGACTACCTTCAGTATACAAAAGATGGAGTGTTCTCCCGGCGAGTCCCCCGATAAGAGGCGATGGACGCGTCAGGATCGCAAAAATTGTTCGTTACCGCTTAAATAGGTAAGAACTTTGCCATTCACTACAGACCCGTAATTTAAACGTTTAATCGGGACTTGCTCGACCGGCTATCAATATTGTTCCCCAATGGGTAAACTCGTCCTCCTAGACTCTCCCCAATAAGGGGTAGTTCAGCCCATTAAATGAAGTATTGGACCTTCTTCTTTGACTAGGAATTGAATATAGTGATGATGATTTTAACCTTGGAATGTGACTATAATCTTGGAGCCTTTTTTCTGATGTTATTGTTAACATGATGGGTATACATTTGACATTAATTTGTCAGCATTGTTATTTTGGCCTGTCTGTAGAGTTAATGCCACACACTATGGGGGTCATTCTGACCCTGGCGGCCTGTGACCGCCAGGGTCACCGACCACGGGAGCACCGCCAACAGGCTGGCGGTGCTCCCAAGGGCATTCTGACCGCGGCGGTTCAGCCGCGGCCAGAAAGGGTAAACCGGCGGTCTCCCGCCGGTTTACCACTGCCCTACAGAATCCTCCATGGCGGCGGAGTTCTGACACCCCCTACCGCCATCCTGTTCCTGGCGGGTCTCCCGCCAGGAACAGGATGGCGGTAGGGGGTGCCGCGGGGCCCCTGGGGGCCCCTGCAGTGCCCATGCCCATGGCATGGGCACTGCAGGGGCCCCCTTAAGAGGGCCCCACAAAGTATTTCAGTGTCTGCCATGCAGACACTGAAATACGCGACGGGTGCCACTGCACCCGTCGCACCCCTGCAACTCCGCCGGCTCCATTCGGAGCCGGCATCCTCGTTGCAGGGGCATTTCCGCTGGGCCGGCGGGCGCTCTTTTGGAGAGCGCCCGCCGGCCCAGCGGAAATGTAAGAATGGCCGCCGCGGTCTTTTGACCGCGGTGCGGTCATTTGTCGGCGGGACTATGGCGGGCGGCCTCCGCCGCCCGCCATAGTCAGAATCAGGGCCTATATATGTTTCCCATATATTTCATGTACAGATTCTCTATAACAACTGTGGCATTCAGCCTGAAGAATAATGGTTTCAAATAACATGGAATGCAACTATTATCTGCAAAGTTCTAAACTATAATCTGCATACACTGCTATCCCCTTTTTTCATTTTTTCATTTGCATGACATTAATTAGCAGTATCACATAGTTTTCAAGTATTCTAGTGCCAGCACAAACTCACATTATTAGAAATACCCATTTAAACTATCGATATATACTCCTTTCTTGTTTTCTATTTTAGTTAAACTTTTGTAGCATGAAATATCTTCTAGTACTTTCAGTGCACCTTCTACTTAATATTGAACACCATGAATGGATCTATATTTCACGACTAGACGGTGCTATCTCTCCCTTATAGTACCCTCTACATAGGGGGTACTATTCTCCTTTAAATAGAGCACAGTAAATGTGATGCATGACCCTCTTTCACGCATCTAGGGTTTTCACCCTTTTGGTGTCCCTTTCATTCACACTGAGTTTTATCCCGAGCCTTATATTATTTCTTCTTTGCAGCCTTTAGAAAGCCCTGGCGCATACGCCATGTGGGGCGAAACACGTGTTGGCTGGAAATTGCCTGAAACTTTGTTGGACTTTGTGATTTATTTTTGGAATTCTCCACTTCTCATCAATAAAAACTCTTTGAACTGGGAACAAAATATCCTTCTTTCATTTTTTGTTTATGAACTATATCTTATATTGCAACCAACTGCTTGAAAAGCTATGTTCTTATTGTGGGACCTTACCAATTAATTAGTAGCGTATTTCCTAATAGCAGGACTAGGGTCCATGTCCTCCGGTCTAAGCTCCCACATCTAAGGTGAAGAGGCATTCTAAACAGGAAGTTATCTTGCCTGGACCTACTTTTTTCTGATGCAATATTTTCTCATCTAATGTATACGCACTGAATCTAACTCTCCCTCTGAATGTGTGAACATGACCAAGAAAGAGACACTGCTTGCTTGGAACAGGCACAGTATAGAGCTGGGCTCTAACCTTCTGCCTAAGTGCTGCATGAAATTCTTGCGAACCGACCAGCACCAGGTCTGCAACCTTTGTTTGTCCCTGGACCATAAAGAGGAAGACTGCAAGGTTTGTCAGTCTTTTTGACAAAAAGTAAACTTTATAGGATCGAAGGGCCCGCCATCGCAAGATGCAGCAACAAGAGATCAAAGTGACACCGGATATCTTTGGAGAACAAGATGTTGAATAGGAGCCGGAACCAGAAATATAAGAGGCCTCAGCGGCTGAGGAGGAGGCCTTTTCAGTCAAGGACTCTGAGTCTGTTGTGGACACGATTCTCTAGATGCATGTTCTCCCTCCAGTGAAATGTACAGTGAGTACTGGCTCCCCTGTCCTAGCCAAAAAACCAGCACCTTCTGCCGAATTCAAGGCTCTGGGACACCACCACTATCAGGCCATGGTCGGCACCAAAAGACTCATTCGGATGGCCGCCATCAAGCTTAGCACTGAAGCCAAAGCCGAAGCATACCATTTTTGCACTGAGCTGACCAACAGCTTCGAGCTCCCAGTCAGCACAGACCGAAAAGACCAGCACAACCTGCCTTGGCATCGGCCATTCCGGCTTCAAAATGTCAAATCACTTCAACGCCAAAAAAAGCCAAAGATTTCACCATTTATATAGTCGCGCACCTCCATTGAGCTAATCCTCCACAAGATGAAGCAGCATCTTGACACCAAGCAGATGCAGCTTTATACACAGCCACAGACTGGCGGTGTCTTGGTTAAAGCTGTTATTTCTGCCCACTCAAAGAGACAGCCTTCATTTGATGAGGCTATTGATGTGCCTGTGCCTCCTGCCAAACATATGAGGATGAATTAAGACTCTGCTGTTGATACCCTCCTCTACCTACCTTTCGTCCACCACTTACACCACCCCTGCCCTCACCTCATCATTCACACCAAGCAGACACAGCTTAATATACAGCCACAGACTGTCTTGGTCAAAGCTGTTAGTTCTACCCCCTCAAAAAGACAACTTTTGTTTGATGAGTCTACTGATGTGCCTGTGCGTCTGGCCAAACATAAGAAGATGGATTAAGACTCTGCTGTTGTACCCTCCTCTACCTACCTTTCGTCTACCACCTACACCAACCTCGCCCTCACCTTCTCATTCAGAGGGTGACCCTCTTGGGTGACCCTCTTGGCATCACTCCTCAGGGTTCCCTCCAATCGTTTGCGGGTGGTCAGGGAGCAGAGGATGACACTCTCCTTTTCTCACATGACACAGACCCTTGGTCACATTATGACGTAGTTCACCACACTGACACCGACCCAGATGTCTACCCTGCCAGACCATCTCCCTCAGCTGATACCATCTCCTTTCAGGAGGTTACCAAAAGGGCAGCTAATTACCACCAAGTGCCTGTAGATAAGGAGCCCATTGAGGATGATTTCCTCTTTGAAACCCTCTCCACCTCTCACAGGGAAGCACAGTACCTGCCAGTGCTAAAGGGAATGATGAGGTACTCAGAGGGTATCTTTAAAGATCCTACAATGGCATGCATCATTACACAGAATGTGGAAAAAATACAAGGCTTCACTGTCAGCTACCATTCCTATTAGAGGTCAGAGTCCTTCTGATTCATTGGTGGTCTCCAGTGCTAGAAAGAGAGCAAAATCAAGCTGCTTATGATGGTCTGCTTCCTGATACGGAGAGCAAGCTTATTGATGCCTCAGGAAAAAGGTCTGTGGCCCAAGCCACAGCCATTGGTGTATAGTTAACACCCAAGACCTGTTAGATAGATGTGACTGTGCCTACTGGGACGAGATGGTGGAACTCCTCCAATACCACCCAGAGGAGCACAGGAAGAGGGGCCAAAAAATTGTCAGTGAGGGGCAGCTCATCTCTAACAACTCCATCCGCTGTGCTCTAGAATCTGCTGACAGCCACCAGAGGAATGACCACCACCATTCTTCTGCACCGACATGCGTAGGTACACATTTCCAGACTTAAGCCTAAGGTACAACAGACCATATTGCATGTACCATTTCATAAAGAGCACCTCTTTCGCCCACACATCGACCAGGAACTCAAAAAAATAAAGAAGAACAGTGAGGTGGCTAAATCAATGGGCGATTTGTAGACTACGGCTGAACGTGGGTCCTTTTTCCTGGCTGTTGTATAAACCAGCCTCCAAATCCAGTCATGTACACCTTGCCCTCTTATCACAAAGGTCAAGCGCAGACATCCTTTTGTATAGGTTTCTATAGGGGGTTCTTACAGTGAAAACAATAGTAAAGGAAGGGGCAACACGCCTTCCCCCACTTGGGTCCTCAACTGCGACAAAGCTGTGACTCCCTTCTCCTCCCCCCCCGGCTACTTAAAACCTGTCTCGGGATGTCAGAAACAATTCCTTCCAGCCTGTCAAAACATAACATGAGATCAATATGTGTTAAATATTATCTAACATGGTTACTGTCTGGAGCTCATTTCCACACCTGCAAACATTCCCCCTCACACACATGAACTCTCTCCAGAACACTTCACTCTGCCCACACAGGAAGTTCAGGCTCTCCTAAACAAAGGAGCCAAAGAACCTGTTCCAACTCACCATCAAGGGACAGGAGTATACTCCCTGTATTTTCTGATCCCAAAAAAGGCAGGTTGTTAGGGCCTACTCTATATCTCAGGCTGTTAAAATATTACATCATTGCAGAGCATTTTCACAAGATAACACTTCAGGATGTGATCCCACTCCTTCAGCAAGACAATTTCCTCTCAGCATTTGACCTAAAGGATGCCTAGTTTCACATCCCCATACACCCAGTGCATTGCAAATACCTCAGATTTGTGATAGCAGGCAACCACTACCAGTTTAAAGTACTCCATTTTGGCATAATTACAGTACCATGGGTGCTCACAAAAGGTCTTGCAGTGGTAGCAACTCACTTGCGCAGACAAAATATTCACATTTTCCCATATCTAGATGATTCGCTTATCAAACCAGCACTCTCAAATTGTATCTACATCACATGCAAGTCACCATAGACTTGGTTTATTAACTTCCAAAAATCTAATCTTCAGCCTTTTCAGATTCAACCATATCTAGTTGCTGTTATGAAAACATAGCTGGGGTTAACTTATCACAGTGCAGCCAGGATGCAAAACTTTCAAAGACAACTTTTGTGTCAAGTCACAGTCAAATGTCTTCAGCTAGTGTTGAAAGCATTCACTGCCCTTTTTGGCAGTGTCCGTCGCTCCCTCCTACGTGGCCACTGCTGCTGCTGCCTCCACCCGCAGGCACCCTCCGGCGCCTCATCCCTGGTAGCCTAGTGGCCATCTGTGTCTGTCAGGTCTGTATGCCTTTTATCTCTTTCATTCTTTTTTCTGTACTTTGCCTTTTTTCTCTCCTTTCACTCTTTTTCTGCTCCCTGCCACTGCTGCCCCCACGAACTCACCCTCATATCGCTTCCCGCCCTCCTGCCTCCCAGCTGACTAATTTCTCCCCTCACTCCCCTTAAGGATGGCCGCTGCACTGCCGCACCAATGGCATGCCAGTGCAGGCCCGTCTGACACTGGACCACGCCCGAATCTCGCACCACCCACTGAAAGGACGCCAGGACCCTCCACGCACTGAACCCTGAATGTCGGAGCACCTGTCACCCTGCCTCCCCCAAACACTCCCACAGACCTTTCTCCTGCCACCACTGCAACTTCACCTTCTCCGCATGCCAAAAGACCGACCTCACAGTGCCAGAACCACCTACAGACCACCTCAAGTGCATCCTTCTTAACACCCGCTCTCTTTACAAACACAGCGTTGAAATTTGGGATCTGACAGACACCACCCACCCAGACATTGCTTTCTTCTGAGACATGGACTAACACAGCATCTGGACTGGACATCGCCATTGCCATCCCCGGAGACTACAAGCTACTATGCAAGGACAGTCCATTCACGCCAGGAGGTGGCACAGCCATTGCCCACAAGACCACCCTCCGACTGACGATAAACACACAGGAATTCCCCCATCATGGAGCACCTTCACTTCCAAGTGCACACCACCCCGAAGACTACACCGCTGCACCCTCATCTACAGAACACCTGGACCACGCCCAGCATTCAGCGATGCCGTCGTCAACCTCATAGCCCCCCACGCTCTCGCCTCTAGCAACTACATTCTCCTCTGTGATTTCAAGTTCCACTTCAACGATGTCAGTGACCACAACACCTCAACCCTACTCAAGAACCTGTACACAATCGGGCTCAAGCAACTGGTCACCTCACCAACGCACACGGCTGGACACACTCTTGACCACATTTCTCCACCAGAAGCAACATCACCATCGTCGACTCGACCCCACTATACTGGACCGACCACCACTGCATCCACTTTTCCATCTCCACGCCCACAGCGCACACTCACTCAACACATCCCACTTACAGGAAATGGAACCAGACTTAGAGGAGCAACTGATCAACACCCTCAGCAACTCACAACCCCTGAGTCAACAGATGCCAACAACTCAGCTTGCAACCTCCACAAATGAAACACTCCTCAAAGAAAGCCAGTTGGATCGCCCCAGCACGCCAGGAATCAAAGCGCTTATGCAGGAGGCTGGAGAAGAAGTGGAGAAATAGCAAATCCCCGGAAGACATTGCAACCTTTAAATCCGCCACTAGATCCCACCACAGCCTCATCAGGTCCACCAGGAAATCCGCCCTGCAGGACCGCATTAACTCCCACCACACACAACACTAAAGAACTCTTCAAAGTCATCAAAGAATTTGCCAAACCACAATCCGAGATCATCAACATCCCTCCATCTCAGGATCTCTGCGACATACTGACCATCTTCTTCCATTGGAAGATCAAAGATATCTACAACAGTTTCAGACCCCAAGACTCTCTGAGCTCACCAGCAACACCCATGCCAGGATCCACCGAACCCCCTCGACTCCTGCACACCTGGACCCCCTCATGACAGATGAGACCCACTCCATCATGAGCAGCATCAACTCTGGAGCCCCGACCGACCACTGCCCATACTGCATCTTCAACAAGGCCAGCGCCTTGATTGCACCCAAACTCTGCAAGACCATCAACTGCTCCCTAGGGTCAGCAACCTGCCCTAAGACTGGAAGCACACCGAGATCCACCAACTCCTGAAGAAACCCACACCCGACCCAACGGAACTGCCCTATCTCGCTGCTGCCCTTCCCAGCTAAGGTTGCGAACAAAGCAATCAAAACTCGGCTACGCCAACACATCGAGGACAACAACATCCTGGACGTCTCCCAATCAGGATTCAGAACTAACCACAGTGCCGAAACCGCCCTGCTCACCACCATAGATGACGTCCGCTACCTCCTCAACCGTGGACAAACTGCAGCCCTCATCCTACTTGATCTTTCAGCTGCCTTTGATACAGTGTCTCAGAGCACACTATGCATCAGACTCCACGCAGTAGGCATATGCGGCAAGGTCCTTTGATGGATACACTCTTTCCTGACAGGCAGAACACAGAAAGTCAGGCTCCTGCGACACCTGTCGGAACCCACTGACATCAGCTGTGGAGTACCCCAAGGATCATCGCTGAGCCCCACGCTGTTCAACATCTACATTATACCACTCACCCCCATCTTCAGGAACTACAGTATGAAAATTGTCTCCTACGCTGATGACACCGAGCAGATCATCTCCCTCACCGAGAACCCCTCAACAACCAAGAAGAATTTCAGGGACGGGATGGAAACAGTTGCCACCTGGATGAGGGAGAGCTGCCGTAAGCAGAACTCTGACAAACCTAGAGCCTCATCCTGGGACCCTCCTCATCAGCCTGGGACGACTCCTGGTTGCCCTCAACACTCGGAAGGCCCCCTCCACCCCTACAGACCACGCACTAAATCTCTGCATCATCCTCAACTCAACGCTCACCATGACCAGACAGGTCCACTTCGTCACCTCCACCTGCTTCCACACCCTCTGACTCCTACAGAAGATTTTCAGATGCATACCAACTGATTGCTGGAAAACCATGACACACACCCTAATCATTAGCAGACTTGACTACGGCAATGCCCTCTTGTAGGAGTCTTGGCTGGCTTGTAGTGGGTACCAAGGGGTACTTACACCTTGCACCAGGCCCAGGTATCCCTTATTAGTGTAGAGGGGTGTCTAGCAGCTTAGGCTGATAGAAAAGCCTTGCTAGCTGCAAGGGTCGCGGTTAGGGTTTTTGGATGCTGCTGTGGCCCAGGAGGGACCAGGATGTCGCCAATTGCGTGAGGAGACAGAGGGGGCGCCCAGCGAGATAAGGAGCCCACTCAGAAGCAAGCAGCACCCGCAGAAGTGCCGGAACAGGCACTACAAAGAGGAGTGACCCGGAGCTCACCCGAAGTCACAAAAGAAGATCCCACGACGCCGGCGGACAACTCAGGAGGTCGTGCACTGCAGGTTAGAGTGTCGGGGACCTAGGCTTGGCTGTGCACAAAGGAAATCCTGGAAGAGTGCACAGGAGCCGGAGCAGCTGCAAATCACGCGGTACCCAGCAATGCAGTCTAGCGTGGGGAGGCAAGGACTTACCTCCACCAAACTTGGACTGAAGAGTAACTGGACTGTGGGAGTCACTTGGACAGAGTTGCTGAGTTCCAGGGACCACGCTCGTCGTGCTGAGAGGGGACCCAGAGGACCGGTGATGCAGTCTTTTGGTGCCTGCGGTTGCAGGGGGAAGATTCCGTCGACCCACGGGAGATTTCTTCGGAGCTTCTAGTGCAGAGAGGAGGCAGACTACCCCCACAGCATGCACCACCAGGAACAGTCGAGAAGGCGGCCGGATCAGCGTTACAAGGTCGCAGTAGTTGTCTTTGCTACTTTGTTGCAGTTTTGCAGGCGTCCAGAGCAGTCAGCGGTCGATTCCTTGGCAGAAGGTGAAGAGAGAGATGCAGAGGAACTCTGATGAGCTCTTGCATTCGTTATCTCAAGAATTCCCCAAAGCAGAGACCCTAAATAGCCAGAAAAGGAGGTTTGCCTACTTAGGAGAGAGGATAGGCTAGCAACACCTGTAGGAGCCTATCAGAAGGAGTCTCTGACGTCACCTGCTGGCACTGGCCACTCAGAGTAGTCCAGTGTGCCAGCAGCACCTCTGTTTCCAAGATGGCAGAGGTCTTGAGCACACTGGAGGAGCTCTGGGCACCTCCCAGGGAGGGTGCAGGTCAGGGGAATGGTCACTCCCCTTTCCTTTTTCCAGTTTCGCGCCAGAGCAGGGCTGGGGGATCCCTGAACCGGTGTAGACTGGTTTATGCAGAAATGGGCACCATCTGTGCCCATGAAAGCATTTCCAGAGGCTGGGGGAGGCTACTCCTCCCCAGCCCTAACACCCTTTTCCAAAGGGAGAGGGTGTAACACCGTCTCTCTGAGGAAGTCCTTTGTTCTGCCTTCCTGGGCCAAGCCTGGCTGGACCCCAGGAGAGCAGAAACCTGTCTGAGGGGTTGGCAGCAGCAGCAGCTGCAGTGAAACCCCGGGAAAGGTAGTTTGGCAGCACCCGGGTCTGAGCTAGAGACTCGGGGGATCATGGAATTGTCTCCCCAATGCCAGAATGGCATTGGGGTGACAATTCCATGGCCATGTTCGGAGTTACCATTGTGACGCTGTACATATGTTGTGACATATGTATAGTGCACGTGTGTAATGGTGTCCCCGCACTCACAAAGTCCGGGGAATTTGCCCTGAACAATGTGGGAGCACCTTGGCTAGTGCCAGGTTGCCCACACACTAAGTAACTTAGCACCCAACCTTTACCAGGTAAAGGTTAGACATATAGGTGACTTATAAGTTACTTAAGTGCAGTGGTAAATGGCTGTGAAATAACATGGACGTTATTTCACTCAGGCTGCAAGGGCAGGCCTGTGTAAGAATTGTCAGAGCTCCCTATGGGTGGCAAAAGAAATGCTGCAGCCCATAGGGATCTCCTGGAACCCCAATACCCTGGGTACCTCAGTACCATATACTAGGGAATTATAAGGGTGTTCCAGTATGCCAATGTAAATTGGTGAAATTGGTCACTAGCCTGTTAGTGACAATTTGGAAAGAAATGAGAGAGCATAACCACTGAGGTTCTGGATAGCAGAGCCTCAGTGAAACAGTTAGTCTTAACACAGGTAACACATACAGGGCACACTTATGAGCACTGGGGCCCTGGCTGGCAGGGTCCCAGTGACACATATAACTAAAACAACATATATACAGTGAAATATGGGGGTAACATGCCAGGCAAGATGGTACTTTCCTACACAACCCCCCCCCCCCCCAAACGAAGGACAATAAGACTAGCCATGCCCTGATGAGTCTTCATTGTCTAAGTGGAAATATCTGGAGAGTCCATCTGAATTGGAGTGGGTACTCCCAGGTCTATGTTCCACTGTATAGTCCATTCCCTGTAGGGATATGGACCACCTCAACAATTTAGGGTTTTCACCTTTCATTTGTTTTAGCCAAAGTAGAGGTTTGTGGTCTGTCTGAACAATGAAGTGAGTGCCAAACAGGTATGGCCTCAACTTCTTCAGTGCCCAGACCACAGCAAAGGCCTCCCTCTCTATGGCAGACCAACGCTTTTCTCTAGGGGTCAACCTCCTGCTGATAAAAGCAACAGGTTGATCCTGGCCCTCAGAATTAAGTTGTGATAAGACTGCCCCTACCCCTATTTCAGATGCATCAGTTTGGACAATGAATTTTTTGGAGTAACAGGGGCTTTTCGGGACAGGTGCAGAGCACATGGCCTGCTTCAGCTCCTCACAAGCTTTCTGGCAGTTTGCTGTCCATAATACCTTTTTAGGCATTTTCTTAGATGTGAGCTCATTAAGAGGGTCTGCAATAGAGCCATAGTTCTTTATGAACCTCCTGTAATACCCAGTGAGGCCTAAAAAGGCTCTCACCTGAGTCTGAGTTGTAGGGGGAACCCAATCTATGATAGTTTGGATTTTCCCCTGAAGTGGTGCAATCTGTTCTCCACCTACCAGGTGTCCCAGATAAACCACTTTCCCCTGCCCTATCTGGCACTTTGAAGCCTTGATAGTGAGGCCTGCCTTTTGCAGGGCCTCCAAAACATTCCATAGGTGGACCAGGTGATCATCCCAGCTGGAGCTAAAGACAGCTATATCATCAAGATATGCTGCACTAAAAGCTTCCAGCCCTTGCAGGACTGTGTTCACCAACCTCTGAAAAGTGGCAGGTGCATTTTTCAAACCAAAGGGCATTACTGTGAATTGGTAGTGCCCTCCAATGGTGGAAAATGCAGTTTTTGCTTTTGCATCCTCTGATAACTTGATCTGCCAATACCCTGCAGTCAAATCAAAGGTGCTTAGATACTTGGCAGATGCCAGTGTATCTATTAGCTCATCTGCCCTGGGTATAGGGTGAGCATCAGTTTTGGTTACCTGGTTGAGACCTCTGTAGTCAACACAAAATCTCATTTCCCTTTTCCCATCTTTGGAATGAGGCTTTGGTACAAGTACCACAGGAGAGGCCCATGGACTTTCAGAGTGCTCAACCACTCCCAGTTCAAGCATTTTCTGAACCTCTTGTTTTATGCAGTATCTGACATGGTCAGGCTGCCTACAGATCTTACTCTTGACAGGCAAGCTGTCTCCAGTATCTATAGCGTGCTCACACCAAGAAGTGGTGCCTGGCACAGTAGAAAAGAGTTCAGAAAACTGACCCAGGAGATTTATGCAGTGGTCTTTCTGCTCAGCAGTAAGACAATCTGCCAAAACTACACCTTCCACTAGAGCATCTTGTTCTGTGGAAGAGAAGAGATCAGGGAGAGGGTCACTCTCTTCTTCCTGTCCTTCATCTGTTGCCATGAGCAGGGTGAGATCAGCCCTGTCATAGTAGGGTTTCAGGCGATTGACATGGAGCACCCTAAGCGGACTCCTGGCAGTGCCTAAGTCAACTAAGTAGGTGACTTCACCCTTTTTCTCAACAATAATGTGGGGTACACTCCATTTATCTTGGAGTGCTCTTGGGGCCACAGGCTCCAAGACCCACACTTTCTGCCCTGGTTGGTACTGAATCAGAACAGCCTTCTGGTCATGCCATTGCTTTTGGAGCTCTTGGCTGGCCTGAAGGTTTTTACTGGCCTTTTTCATGTACTCAGCCATCCTAGATCTTAGGCCAAGTACATAGTCCACTATGTCTTGCTTAGGAGCTTTTAAAGGTTGTTCCCAACCCTCCTTCACAAGTGTTAGAGGACCTCTCACAGGGTGTCCAAATAGGAGTTCAAATGGGCTGAAGCCCACTCCTTTCTGGGGGACCTCCCTGTAAGCAAAAAGGAGGCAAGGTAACAGGACATCCCATCTCCTGTGGAGTTTTTCAGGAAGTCCCATTATCATTCCTTTGAGAGTTTTATTAAACCTCTCAACCAGTCCATTTGTTTGTGGATGATAGGGTGTGGTGAACTTGTATGTCACACCACATTCCTTCCACATGGCCTTTAAGTAAGCAGACATGAAATTGCTTCCCCTGTCTGATACCACCTCTTTTGGGAAGCGCACTCTGGAAAAGATTCCCAGGAGGGCCTTTGCCACTGCAGGAGCTGTAGTGGTCCTTAGAGGAATTGCTTCAGGATATCTGGTGGCATGGTCCACTACCACCAAAATAAACCTATTGCCTGAAGCAGTAGGAGGGTCAAGGGGGCCAACTATGTCAACCCCTACCCTTTCAAAGGGGACCCCAACCACAGGTAGTGGAATAAGGGGTGCCTTTGGGGTGCCACCTGTTTTGCCACTGGCTTGAAAGGTTTCACAGGACTTACAAAATTCCTTTGTGTCCTCTGACATTCTAGGCCAATGAAACAGGGGAACAAGCCTGTCCCAAGTTTTCATTTGCCCTAAATGTCCAGCTCAGGGAATGTCGTGGGCTAGAGTTAGGAGGAACTTTCTGTATTCCTGAGGAATCACCAATCTCCTGGCAGCTCCAGGTTTTGGATCCCTGGCTTCAGTATACAAGAGGTTGTCCTCCCAGTAAACTCTGTGAGAGTCACTGACATCCCCATTTGCTTGTTTGACAGCTTGCTGCCTTAGACCCTCTAGTGTGGGACAGGTATGCTGTGCCACACTCAGCTCCTCCCTGGCAGGCCCCCCTTCACCCAAAAGCTCAGCAGTGTCTGCTTCCAGCTCCTCTGGTGTAGGTTCTGCACAGGGTGGAAATTCTTCTTCTTCAGAAGTTGAATCCACTGTAGAGGGAGGGATAGTAGGTAGTGTTTTACCTTTACTAACCCTAGCTTTAGGGAGCACTTGGTCCATTCTTCCAGGATCCAAGTCACCCTGTCCTTTTTGCTTTTTGGCCTGAGCCCTGGTTAAAGCAAAAATATGCCCTGGAATGCCCAGCATTGCTGCATGAGGCTCCAACTCCACTTCTGCCCAAGCTGATGTCTCTAAATCGTTCCCTAGTAGACAGTCTACAGGTAAATCTGAGGCAACCACAACTTTCTTTGGACCAGTAACCCCCCCCCCCCAGTTGAGATTCACAACAGCCATGGGGTGGCTAAGAGTGTTGTTATGAGCATCAGTCACTTGGTACTGGTGACCAAGTAGGTGTTGTTCAGGGTGGACCAGTTTCTCTATTACCATGGTAACACTGGCACCTGTGTCCCTGTAGGCCTGAACCTCAACACCATTTATTAGGGGAAGTTGCTTGTACTTATCCATATTAAGGGGACAAGCAACCAAGGTGGCCAAATCAATGCCCCCCTCAGAGACTAACACAGCCTCTGTGGTCTCCCTAACAAGACCAACCCCAACTAAATTACCAAAAGTGAGCCCAGCTACTCCCTTGGATTGGCTATTAGTAGGTTTGCTCCCACCACCACTGCTATTACTAGGGGCACTAGGTGTAGCAGCAGGGGTTGTAGTGGTAGGAGGCTTGGTGCTTATCTTTGGGCAACTGGGATCAGTTGTCCAATGGCCTTTTATTTTACATAAATAGCACCATGGTTTCTTTTCTTTGTTTTGATTTGAAGAGGATTTGGGCCCACCACCCCCACCAGAGTGTTTTTGTGGGCCTGATGAAGACTTATTTTTAGCTTTGTCCCCACCCTTGTCAGAAGACTTACCATCCTTCTTCTTGCCATCCTTGTCACCCCCTGTATGAACTTTTCTGTTCACCCTTGTTCTGACTCATTTGTCTGCCTTCTTTCCCAATTCTTGGGGAGAGGTCAGATCAGAGTCTACCAGGTACTGGTGTAACAAATCAGACACACAATTATTAAGAATATGCTCTCTCAGGATTAAGTTATACAGGCTTTCATAGTCAGAAACTTTACTGCCATGTAACCACCCCTCCAAGGCCTTTACTGAATGGTCAACAAAGTCTACCCAGTCTTGTGAAGACTCCTTTTTGGTTTCTCTGAACTTGATCCTGTACTGTTCAGTGGTTAAGCCATAACCATCAAGGAGTGCATTCTTAAGAACTGTAAAATTATTGGCATCACTTTCCTTAACAGTAAGGAGCCTATCCCTACCCTTTCCACTGAAATATAGCCATAGGATAGCAGCCCACTGCCTTTGAGGGACCTCTTATACAACACAGGCCCTTTCAAGTGCAGCAAACCACTTGTTAATGTCATCCCCATCCTTGTAAGGGGGAACTATCTTGTGCAGATTCCTAGAATTATGCTCTGTTGCAGGATGACTATTTGGAATACTGCTGCTGCCACCATGGGGTCCAAACCCCAACCTCTGTCTTTCTTTTTCTAAGTCAAATGCTTCCCTGTCTAGATCCAGCTGTTGCTTTTTGAGCTTCAGTCTGTATTCTTCCACTCTCAATCTGTTGAGTTCCCTTTCCAACACTCTGTCTTCAGGGAGGGTGGGTTGGGCATGCCTTGACACAGAAGAATGGTGTGAATGAACAGAGAGAGACCTGTCCCTAACAGATGGCACTCTAACATTCTGGCCTACAGAAGTAACACTCCTACTGTGATGGGAACTCACATTAGTACCAGCCATGCTAGGTGGCTTGCTAGGGGGCAGGCTGGGAAGGTTCCCTTCTAACTCTCTTACTGGGGGTGCCCCAGAGTCCGAGTGTGAACCATCAGCTAACTTCTCAACAGATGTGCCAACTAAGGTCTTATCCTGTTCAATGAGCATATTAACTAACAGTTCTCTTGAGGGATTCTTCCCTACCCCTAAACCTCTTTCAATGCAGAGACTCCTTGCTCCTTTCCAGCTAAGGTGATCATATTCAAGTTTAGTCAGATCAACAGTTTGGCCTGTACCAGACACTATAGAAAAGGTTTAAGGGACAGAAAAAGAAAGAAAAAGTTTTCAGAACTTTTTAAGGAACAGAAAAAAAAACTTTTAAAACTTTTTAGAAACTTTTTGAAAGTTTAGAGGTACTTTTCAGCACTTATCAAAAAGAGTAAGAGGAGAAAAGCAAAACTTTTTGGTTAGGTGTACATACACTGAACTTGTTTTGTATATTTTTCTCTTATGAAAAGTACAAAATGACAAAGTGGTAAGTAGTTGCAAGTACTTATCCCACCGCTGCACAACCAATGTAGGAGGCTGGACTGGCTTGTAGTGGGTACCAAGGGGTACTTACACCTTGCACCAGGCCCAGGTATCCCTTATTAGGGTAGAGGGGTGTCTAGCAGCTTAGGCTGATAGAAAAGGTAGCTTAGCAGAGCAGCTTAGGCTAACTAGGAGACGAGTGAAGCTCCTACAGTACCACTAGTGTCATATGCACAATATCATAAGAAATCACAATACACAAATATACTAAAAATAAAGGTACTTTATTTTTATGACAATATGCCAAAGTATCTCAGTGAGTACCCTCAGTATGAGGATAGCAAATATACACAAGATATATGTACACAATACCAAAATATGCAGTAATAGCAATAGAAAACAGTGCAAACAATGTATAGTCACAATAGAATGCAATGGGGGCACATAGGGATAGGGGCAACTCAAACCATATACTCTAGAAGTGGAATGCGAACCACGAATGGACCCCAAACCTATGTGACCTTGTAGAGGGTCGCTGGGACTGTAAGAAAACAGTGAGGGTTAGAAAAATAGCCCACCCCAAGACCCTGAAAAGTGGGTGCAAAGTGCACCTAAGTTCCCCAAAGAGCACCGAAGTAGTGATAGGGGAATTCTGCAAGGAAGACCAACACCAGCAATGCAACAACGATGGATTTCCTGACGAGAGTACCTGTGGAACAAGGGGACCAAGTCCAAGAGTCACGATCAAGTCGGGAGTGGGCAGATGCCCAGGAAATGCCAGCTGTGGGTGCAAAGAAGCTGCCAGGGGATGGTAGAAGCTGTGGATTCTGCAAGAACGACAAGGGCTAGAAACTTCCCCTTTGGAGGATGGATGTCCCACGTCGTGAAGAGTCGTGCAGAGATGATTCCGTGCAGAAAGACCGCAAACAAGCCTTACTAGCTGCAAGGGTCGCGGTTAGGGTTTTTGGATGCTGCTGTGGCCCAGGAGGGACCAGGATGTCGCCAATTGCGTGAGGAGACAGAGGGGGCGCCCAGCGAGACAAGGAGCCCACTCAAAAGCAAGCAGCACCCACAGAAGTGCCGGAACAGGCACTACGAAGAGGAGTGACCCGGAGCTCACCCGAAGTTACAAAAGAAAGTCCCACGACGCCGGCGGACAACTCAGGAGGTCGTGCACTGCAGGTTAGAGTGTCGGGGACCCAGGCTTGGCTGTGCACAAAGGAAATCCTGGAAGAGTGCACAGGAGCCGGAGCAGCTGCAAATCACGCGGTACCCAGCAATGCAGTCTAGCATGGGGAGGCAAGGACTTACCTCCACCAAACTTGGACTGAAGAGTCACTGGACTGTGGGAGTCACTTGGGCAGAGTTGCTGAGTTCCAGGGACCACGCTCGTCGTGCTGAGAGGGGACCCAGAGGCCCGGTGATGCAGTCTTTTGGTGCCTGCGGTTGCAGGGGGAAGATTCCGTCGACCCACTGGAGATTTCTTCGGAGCTTCTAGTGCAGAGAGGAGGCAGACTACCCCCACAGCATGCACCACCAGGAAAACAGTCGAGAAGGCGGCCGGATCAGCGTTACAAGGTCGCAGTAGTCATCTTTGCTACTTTGTTGCAGTTTTGCAGGCGTCCAGAGCAGTCAGCGGTCGATTCCTTGGCAGAAGGTGAAGAGAGAGATGCAGAGGAACTCTGATGAGCTCTTACATTCGTTATCTCAAGAATTCCCCAAAGCAGAGACCCTAAATAGCCAGAAAAGGAGGTTTGCCTACTTAGGAGAGAGGATAGGCTAGCAACACCTGTAGGAGCCTATCAGAAGGAGTCTCTGATGTCACCTGCTGGCACTGGCCACTCAGAGCAGTCCAGTGTGCCAGCATTACCTCTGTTTCCAAGATGGCAGAGGTCTGAAGCACACTGGAGGAGCTCTGGGCACCTCCCAGGGGAGGTGCAGGTCAGGGGAGTGGTCACTCCCCTTTCCTTTGTCCAGTTTCGCGCCAGAGCAGGGCTGGGGGATCCCTGAACCGGTGTAGACTGGTTTATGCAGAAATGGGCACCATCTGTGCCCATGAAAGCATTTTCAGAGGCTGGGGGAGGCTTTTCCTCCCCAGCCCTAACACCTTTTTCCAAAGGGAGAGGGTGTAACACCCTCTCTCTGAGGAAGTCCTTTGTTCTGCCTTCCTGGGCCAAGCCTGGCTGGACCCCCGGAGGGCAGAAACCTGTCTGAGGGGTTGGCAGCAGCAGCAGCTGCAGTGAAACCCCGGGAAAGGTAGTTTGGCAGCACCCGGGTCTGAGATAGAGACTCGGGGGATCATGGAATTGTCTCCCCAATGCCAGAATGGCATTGGGGTGACAATTCCATGATCTTAGACATGTTACATGGCCATGTTCGGAGTTACCATTGTGATGCTATACATATGTCGTGACATATGTATAGTGCACGTGTTTAATGGTGTCCCCGCACTCACAAAGTCCGGGGAATTTGCCCTGAACAATGTGGGAGCACCTTGGCTAGTGCCAGGGTGCCCACACACTAAGTAACTTAGCACCCAACCTTTATCAGGTAAAGGTTAGACATATAGGTGACTTATAAGTTACTTAAGTGCAGTGGTAAATGGCTGTGAAATAACGTGGACGTTATTTCACTCAGGCTGCGAGGGCAGGCCTGTGTAAGAATTGTCAGAGCTCCCTATGGGTGGCAAAAGAAATGCTGCAGCCCATAGGGAGCTCCTGGAACCCCAATACCCTGGGTACCTCAGTACCATATACTAGGGAATTATAAGGGTGTTCCAGTATGCCAATGTAAATTGGTGAAATTGGTCACTAGCCTGTTAGTGACAATTTGGAAAGAAATGAGAGAGCATAACCACTGAGGTTCTGGATAGCAAAGCCTCAGTGAGACAGTTAGTCATAACACAGGTAACACATACAGGGCACACTTATGAGCACTGGGGCCCTGGCTGGCAGGGTCCCAGTGACACATACAACTAAAACAACATATATACAGTGAAATATGGGGGTAACATGCCAGGCAAGATGGTACTTTCCTACACCTCTATACTGGAACTTCCAAGAAGAACCTGAGCAAGCTGCAACAAATTCAGAATGCCGCCGCCAGACTCGTCTTAGACATCCGTCGCCGAGAACACATCACAGAACACCTGAAAACACCTGAAAAACCTCCGCTGGCTCACTGTCAAGAAAAGGATCGACTTCAAACTCCTCGTACACCTCTACAGAGCCCTCCATGACACGGGACCCAGCTACCTCAACCACTGCATTACATGGTACTCCCCTTCCAGACCTCTTATCTCGTCCCAGCAGTCTGTCGCCAACATACCCCGCATAAAGAAGTCCTCGGTATAGGAAAGTACCCTCTTTTTTGCATGGTTATCCCCACTTTTTGTCTGCTGTCAGTGTGCTTTGACTGTGCTCATTGGGATCCTGCTAACCAGGACCCCGGTGACTGTGTTCTCTTCTCCTAAATTTGTTTGTTTCTGACTTAGTACACCCCACAATTAGCATACTGGTGCCCCCAAGTCCCTAGTATATGGTACCTAGGGACACAGGGCATTGGGGCAACAGGGCTTCCCCATGGGCTGCAGCATGTATTATTCTATCCATGGGAGCCCATGCAAAAAATCTGTCTGCGGGCCTGCCATTGCAGCCTGCATGAAAAGGTGCATGCACCCTTTCACTACAGGTCACTGCACCAGGTCACTGTAAGTCACCCCTATGGTAGCCCCTCCTAACCCAGAGGGCAGGGTGCAAGTACCTGTGTGTGAGGGCACCCCTGCATATGCAGATGTACCCCTACCAACTCCAGCTCCATTTTCCTGAACTTCGTGCGGGGAAGCCATTTTGCCTGTGTACTAGACACAGGTCACCTGTGTCCAGCTACATAATGGTAACTCTAAACCTGAGTCTGCACGAGAAGCAGGAAGGAATGTCCTTTGGAGTGAAAGAGACACTCCCCTGCATCCACAGGCACCAACTGCAACGATGACCGGCTGCGTGGATCTTGTTTCCTCCAGAGCTGCGTGGATCCTGCATCATGGGTGGTGGTCTGGAGTGGTCTGATTGGTCCTCTCTACCAGCCGTCCAACTTGGAAGACTGTATCCGGGTGGTTCCCAGCCTGGCTACTCAGTGCCGCGACGACTGGAGGAAAGGGTGCCCAGGGGGCACCGCAGACGTCACCCAGGAAGAGAAAGCCGTTGGAAACCCGGAAGTCCGGGTTTCCCTAAACATAAAAGTCGGACAACTGACGCACCCCGCGTCAGGAAAGGAAAACGAGAAGCCGGACGAGGATGCACGGAGGAGAGACGTAGAAACCGAGCAACGTGAACCAGGGACATCTGACAGTACGGGGCACAGAAGCCCAGGGAGACCCACTGACCGCCATCTCCCTGGAGGGGCATGGCTAAGGCAGGTACGTTCCTACCTCCAAACCAGCTACCGGACACTTCTTGGGAGGGAGAATGGAGCAGGAGGAAGGAAGGGTTGAGAGGGGACAACTTCACGTGGGGTAGAGGAATAAAAATAGAAGAACCTGCCTGCATATAAATCCACAAGTGTTCTTTCCTTTTCTTCTGTTTTTTTTCTTTCTTATTCCTCCACAATAATCTAATTAGTGGCATCAAAGAAGAGAAGTTACCCCCCACTAACTCACTGCATGTCGCCGTGAGGTGGACTGTGATAATGACAGTCCCCCTCTCAGTATATTATTAGAGATATCTTTGTTTTTTTTCCCTTTTTTCTTCCTTTTCTTTCTCTATACTTGGACTGCCCTTGTTCGTACATAAAAGTACTCTGGATCACGGGGAGCACGAACTTATCGGGTAGAACGTACATTGGACTGGTGTATACCCCAAGACCCCTCCCACTCTTCCCTTTCTAACCCCACTCCAGGTCCCCTAATTCTGAGACTTACCTTTCATTTTCTCTTTCCCGCTTCCTACGCCGACCGTCCAATATCACCCGTTCTTCACCTGGTCGGAGAGAGGCCTTTACCTGACAGGCCGCACCTGGGAAGAGGAACAAAACGGACCTTAAATACAAGAACTGTTGGGACTTGGACATACCAAACAACATTAAAAGAAACTCTTAAGGAAAATAAAATAAATTCACCTAAAGTTTCTGATCTCCCGACCTGTTTCTATTCTGTCTGCGACCTGCTACACCCACACCTCGTACAGAGACTGTAAGCCCTTGACTCTCCACGCAGGACAGTACCCTTGTGTACTGTATCTCTTGCAGCTATCAATGCTTGTTGGCATCTCCAAGGGATCTTCAAGCTCTGTGTAGCCCCAGCCACTAGCACTCTTCCCTGTGAAGCACAGCCCTCTGCGTGCTGCTCCTGTGACGTGGGACTCCTTCCAAGGTGTGCTGCGTAGGCCTCACCGCGACTTCTGTGCTTGCTGCCTGTGGGTCGCCTGGGGGGGCTACCCCCTCTTCCTGTGACTCTCCTCACTGCTGAGGGTCACCCGGGACTCCCCTCCATTCTCCTGGACCTTGCTGGTCCCTGCCAGCTTTGCATTTTTTCTTCCACGACATTTGCCTTTGTCAAGGCTTGTTGGTGTTTTTTCCACGCCACTTACTGACTGCAATCCTTCTTCTGGCGTGGGACGTCGACTGCATTACTTCAGGGACTCTTCAGCTGCTCCAGTGCTACACTGCTGACTGTCTTCGTCCACCACCAATCTAGTCCTGCATACACAGACTGGTGGGTAGTGGTTCCTGCCACCACCCGACACTCCAGTGTGAACTGGACTTGGTCCCTTTCCTTTACAATTCTTCCTCTACCAGGATCCACCTTTTGGGTTCTTGCAGTCTTGTCTGGGTCTTGCAAAACCCCCTTCTGAAGTCCTTTTGGTGGGTTTGGGGAGAAACAGGTACTTATCTCTCTTCTCCTGGTCGCTCTGGGTACTCTGGTACTTACCTTTTGGGGTCCCTAGGTCCTCCAGCTCCCCTCTACCGATTCCACTTCCTTGGGTGGTCCAACTTTCGCATTCCACTTTCTTAGTATATGGTTTGGTCCCCCCGAGGGCCTTCAGTACTTACTATAGCTTTCATTGTTTTCTATTGCCTTTTATGCTAATTCCTGACTCCTAATGTGTATATAATAGTGCTAATACTTGCCTCCAGTTGGAGCATTGCCTATATGGTATTTTGGCAGTTGTGTTACCATAATAAACTACCTTTATTTTTGTAACACTGTGTGGTTCTTTCATGTGTGCAAGTGCTGTGTGACTACGGTGGTATTGCATAAGCTTTGCATGTCTCCTGGATAAGTCTTGGCTGCTCATCCACAGCTACCTTTGGAGAGCCTGACTTCCTAGGCAGTGGCTACACCTCACTAATAGGGGATATCTGGTATAAGGTGATAACACCCTAAGTGCTCCCCACACACCAGGCCAGCTTCCTACACTCAGCTGGAGGAAGATCCTTCTCATACCTGGCAGCAAAGGATTGGAGCACCTTACCTCCTCACCTCAGACAGTCGTCATCGCTGCCTCTGTTCAGGAAGGACCTCAAGACCTGGCTCTTCAACTGATCTCTGAGGACACACCCCTCAGCGCCTTTAGACCCTAGGGGTGAGTAGTATGCTCTAAAAATACATGATTAATTGATTGATTGATTCACTTGACCAACAGAGTTGTTCTGATTCACACAGACAACATGACAACCCCGTATTATTTGCAGAAAAACGGTAGGGGGATACACTTCCTCTACAGCTATCTTGCCTATCACCGATGGTTTGGCATTGGACATTTAAAACAACAGCTGCCTACTAACGGAACATCCCCCTGGGACACACACTTGAGCTTTGTCGACCGCCTCAGCAGGACACGGCAATAACTTCACGAGTGGGAACTCCACCCTCAATTCCTGCTTCCCTAATTTCAAAAGTGGAGTTCCCAGACAAAGACCTAGTCGCAACAAAACAAAATGCAAAATGGCTGAACTTCGCCTTCAGGTTTCCACACCCTCAGTCCAATGGCAATGCTCTGTTGATGAACTGGTCAGAGATATTTGCCTGTGCTTTTCTGCCTCTCCCTCTCCTTCCGTTTCTGGTTTGGAAGCTCAAGCAAGTACCCCCCCAAATTTATTCTGGTGGTCCCTACATGGGCCCGGCAACCTGGTTCACCATTCTTCTAGAACAGTCAGAAGTTCCTCATGACAAGCTTCCTCTCAACCCGGACCTTCTCACTCAAACGTGGGTAAATCAGCCACCCAAACTCAAGAATTAAATCTTGTGATATGGATCCTGAGGTCATAGAGTTTGGCTACCTTAATCTGCCTCAAAACGGCATGAACTTTCTTAAGGAGATGTGCAGAGCCACCACTAGAGCATAATTTGTGGCAAAATGGAAACATTTTGTCTGCTACTGCCTATCCAAACAGTTGGACACCTTCAAAGTCTCGGTGCAGGGTACCCTTTCCTACCTTCTTCATTTTCAAATAGCAAACTTAGCATACACTTCCATAAGATTACATCAATAGCTATAGGTGCAGATATTGATAGGTAAGCAGCTATAGCTGCGTACCTGCAAAACAGACAGCATCTTTCCATTTTCAAGATTCCAGTCATCAAAGCTTTTATAGAAGGCCTCAAGAGAGTGATTCCACCACTGACACCTCAAGTGCCTTCTTGGAATCCTAATATTGTACTCACAAGACTCATGGGTCCACCATTTGAGTGTTTACATTCATGTGTCCTTCAGTTTTTGTTATGGAAGGTGGCATTTTTAGTGGCTATCACTTCCTTCACTTAGGCGTGTAAGTGAACTCCAGGCTTTAACCCTGCAAGAACCCTTTTTCCAAATACACAAGAATAAAGTAGTTCTTCACACCAACCATTTTTTTTTTTTTACCAAAGATGGTATCGCTTTTCCATCCTAATCCGTATGTTGCATTGCCAGTCTTCTTTCCATAACCATATTCTATTGCTGAAAGAGCTTTCCAAACTTTAGGTGTTAAAAGGGCACTTATGTTTTACACTGATAAAACTAAAATGTTTCGAAAGACCAAATGGCTTTTTGTTGCTTTCTCACCACCACACAAAGGCAATCCTATATCTAAATCCGGCATGCCAGGTGGATCAGTTGTGCATCCAGACCTGCTATGCTGAAGCCAAAAGACCATTTCCTGTTCCTCCTAGAGCGGTCTACTTATAAAAAAGGGACGACCATGGCCTTTTTAGGAAATATTCCCATAGCTGGCATATGTAAAGAAGCTACATGGTCCATCCACACCACACCTTCACTAAGCTTTATTGTGTGGATGTCTTAGAATGCAAGCAAGCTAATGTAGGACAGACAGTGCTTCAGATGTTTTTCCAGACAACTAAAACACCCACAGGTTAGCCACCAACTTTAGGGGGCACTGCTATAAGTCTATGCAGAACATTTGTATCTACATCCACACGCCATCAAATGGAAAGTGTTACTTACCCAGTAAGCATCTGTGTGTGGCATGTAGTGCTATAGATTCACATGCGACAGCCCTCCTCCCCAGACACCTGTGACCGTTGTAGTCTCTTCACAGTTATTCATATTCATGGGCATCACTATCTTTTCTCTTACACTACACTGCATTATCACCCGCCTGCGGGAAAACAGACTAACAATGTAGTTGATGCCCTTGCGCATTACCAGCAGCAGCAGGAGTCACTCGTGACTCAAAAGAGGTTTTGAAGAAAAACATCTTTCAACTTTCTGGACCCAACGCTGGATGGCAAAAGTATGCAGAGCATGTGAATCTACAGCACTACATGCCACAAACAGATGCTTACTGGATAAGTAACATTTTCCTTATTCATGTAATAAATTGCCTTTTAACAAATGGAGTTGTCCAGCAACAAATGGTTATTGCCAGGCCTGCTGAAAAATATTTTCTTATAAAAAGTGTCTGGAGGGGTGTGATAGCTATGCAGGACAGCATGAGGGGAGTGGGTGGGATAGAATTCAACTGTGGGGAGCAACAGGAAGTGGGATGGAGAGCAACAGAGGAGCTTGAGGCAGAGGGTGCAACGAATTTTAAAAAGAAAAAAGGTCAGGAAAGCAATTGACAAGGTGGGGGTGGGAGGAAGAGGGTGACCTAGACCTGACCTGAAAATGCATTTTACTCCACCCCATACAAAAACACAAGCAGTGTTTTTTTGCATGGAAAACCAAAACACAAATGCATATTATAGCACAGGTGTTGCAGGTGGGTCTAAGACCTGACTTCTTAGCCAACCCCCTCCAACTACCTGACTGGTTTTCTACCAGCACCACTGCTATTTAGTTATCACCGCCAGTACAAACTAAGCAAAATTAGCTAAAGCTAGTATTTGTAGCCATTATGTGTACATACTTCAAGCAGCACATATAAAAAGAAAGCACTTTTAAATGTGTTATAGAGCTATGCTAAAAATCCCCGATTAATAATTAAATTAAAGAAAAGCAGTCCTATTTAGTATCACATTAAAACCACTGCAGACTCTTAAAAAAAGAAAATAAATGGCTGCTATTTTTCTGTAGGAAAGGTGACAACCCAAAAATAATTTTGTTTATTTAAAACAGACAAAAGTGTGAAGAGGCTGAATAATAGGATACCTTGCACTGTTCTAGAACCACCAAAGTGAATTACTGCTGTTTAGCTGTACCTCTTGCTCGTCTCCTGCTTTTTGTGTTCTCTGTCGGCTCTAGTAACCACATCTTGTACTGTATGGTGTGACATGTTAAACCTGGAGTTATGGACTCAGTTGTGCCAAGGAATTAATATTCCCAGTACGTAATTGGGGAAATTACTTGCCATCCCATTTCCCTCTTCAAAGTCCTTATAACATGAGGATATACCAAGCGTTAACAATGCTAGCAACAAGAAAAGTAGCTTCAATTCCTGCTCATTGAATGTTATAAATTAATTAACTTTTATTCACTAAAGCACAAAAAAGAACAGCTTGTGAAAGAGAAGATGAATCAGACAGAACATCTCACATGTAATGCTTAACAAAAGTGTTGTGAGAAAGCACTGTGGTAAAACTGTAACTTTCAACCAAAGACACTCCTCTGGCCTCCTTCCATGATGTCTTTACACCTCTGGTCCATCTACTCCACCTTGTATACCTAAGGGTATGCCTTGGTTCAGGTATTTGAAAGCCAAAACAATAGCAATTGTGACCTATCTGGTTATCATAGTTGTTCATTTTTCCCCTTTAATAGCTGCTCTGAAGGTCACTAGTAGCTATCACGAGGCTCTAAAAGATTCTGTCCTCCTAAAATAGATTTGTAGAGCTCCCTTGATATCTATTTTGTGAAGAGACTCTTCACTCTCATTTGAAGATTTGGAAGAACAATTTATTGCTGTAGGAGGAAATTCAGATTTACCTTGGGAACAAAGCTTAGACCAATTCCCAAAGTTATCTTATCTGAAAAGATTCTTAAATAGGGCTCATCTATAGGTAAAGACCCTATCTTTCTCACCTGTCTAGCTGACATAAATTCTAACATGAAAACCACATTGTATGTCAAAAAGGTTAATGGTATTCTTTCCAAGTGTTCTAATTGATTAAATTAAATCGTCTGTAAAACTAAGACCAGACCTTGAGATGGCAAAGCAGTATGGATCACAAGTTGTGTTATCACCAATTTCTTTAAAAAGTTAGAAGCTTGTTCTTCAAAATGGGATATTGTGCTGCCTGACTGACTTACTGGCCACCCACTGAGCTTTCAATGTTGTACCATATAGGCCCTTCAAAAATACATCCAAGGAACTCCAGCATTTGGCATGGGTCACAAGACCTTGGCTGCAAACCTCTGGTGTTTCACCTGGTAGAAAAGTTTCTCCAGTGCCTTAAGTTTGAGGCCCTGCTAGTAGGACACGTATTGCCCTGAACATGCTCAGCCACTCCACCCAACGTCCCAGGCTGACCAGGTCTAATTTTCAGTTTACATGCTGTTAGCATAAAATTCTTGACTGGATGGTCCATTTCAGAATGTTGTAGTGGCCAGGGAGAGAGGAAACCATAGTTCCACTGACAATTGAAGGAATAATGGGAATCATGGGTGCCTCAGCACTCTTTCTCTCTGATTCTTGTTGAGTACCTTGGAGAGAAGGGGACTTCAAGTTAATGCATATGCCATGCCCCCCAGTCACCTACTAACTATCAACTGCTCAATCCTCCACATACAGAGTTCTTGAGCAGAAAATTGAAAGTAATGCATTGCCCCTTGATGCAAAGACGTCCATCAAGGTTATTGGATTAATTTGTATATAGCTGAATGTCCTCCATGGATGGGAATTTGCAACTCATTTGGTTTACAACTACATTCTTTCAGATCTATTAGATGAGATTCTGCCTGTAGCTCAGTTTACTGCACCTTCTGGGCTAGCAGTACACTCATTGTCCCACAAGGTTGGTTTATGTCGGCTTTGGGAACGCGTTGTCTGTCTGAGTTACGACAGATGTTTTGATCAGATAAAAAAACCCTGTAAGTGAATTGCAAAGGTAAACCCTGTAAGAGAATTTCAGAACAATCTTCTTTGTTCTAGGGACCATTTGGCTTGGACTCTTTGGTTTTCCATTTATCTCCAACCTACTGCACTGGCATCTGTAGTTATTAATACTGAATTGAAAACCTTTGATCAAATGATTCTTGGTCAACCATCAGGTGAACTTCCCCCATGTTATCTGACAGAGGAATCAGGGATGACACATCCTGGCTCTAAAGAGTTCACAATGCTAACAAATGCTGTGCTAACGGCTGTAGGTGCAGACTTGCCAAAGGGACTAATGCTGTTGTTTCGGAACTGCTGTTGGAGAAATTGTTCCACAGAGGTAAAGTCTTTGCAGAGCCGGCTCCATGCTATATTGAGCAGAGTGTTTATCCTCTATCTGGAAGCAAGCCCATCCCCAGAACCGCTAAGAAACATGTCTTTATGAATACACAATCCTGTGTTGTCTTTAACATAGAATTTTATTTTTTCACGGTTCAGGAGAAATCTAAACTCATGCAGTTCTTTGAAAGCTCTGTTCTTGAGCCTTCAAAGCAAAATTAGCACAAATTAACCATTTATCCAAGTATGGGAAAATGTGAATATCCTGTAAATGAAAAAGGCATGTAGAAGTAAGTATCTTGAAGGTTGAATGTCATCAGACAGTCCTCTGTTGAGACTGAATGAATTACGGTCTGTAGAGATACCATCAGGAAAGGTCTTAAAACTAAGTATTGATTCACTGGCTCCGGTTTCAGTATCATTCTTGTTCCCCTGAATGTTTTTTCATTGCAAAAAGTAGCAAATATATACCTTTTCCTCTTTGGTCTAAGGCATATGTACTCACAAACATTTTCCCAGGGGCTCCACTCTTTGGTCTGTGTTGTGACTGAGGGCCGCATTGATGCTCGCAGGGCGGCAGTCGGAGGGCTGGTGATGGGGAGGGGTAAAGTGGTGGTAGGGTAAGTGAAGTGTATTTATCTAGTGTCTGAATTGCGCAATGTGAAACTAGAAACTTGGATATAAATCCCCGCTTCTCCACTTAACCAAATTGTGTGATCCTAGGCAAATGTTTGACTTCACTTGTCCTCCCTTTTCCTCCTCATCACATATAAGAACCTTGAAATACATCTTCAGGATGTATGCTGCATAATACCTTCTGTGTCTAATTTAATTAAATATAATGTTGTTTGTGTACAATAGAAACCCAGCCCTCCCAAAGAGTTCACATAACAGCTGGCTTGCTTCTTAGTTCACAGTTCACATTGTTGTCAGGGTGTCGGGGAAAGCGGGATGAAAGTTTTTTAATTTATGTTTGAAAATTAGCACTCTAAAAATACTTCTTAGTGCAGTGATATAATTGTGTGTACTAAGGTGAAACGGTTCTGCAGGCTAATGAATGCACCTTTTGAATTTCAAACAGATCATACTTTTATATTTCTGCTGCACGATGTCTCTAATAATGAAGGTGTATCTAAAGTTGAGTTTCAGGACACCCTAGTTACTCCCTTTTCAATTAGCCTCCAACTAAATACTTGCCCGTTTAGTTAACAGTGTTTAGTGCTGGTGCCACGTCGAATAAAAAGCAGCACAGTGCTGCTGTTGACCTGGGGGCCGCATGTAAATGTCAGGAGGGCCGCATGCGGCCCCCGGGCCGTACTTTGAGTATCACTGGTCTAAGGGAACCTCTGTTGTTGCACTGTTCTCCTTCAGAATTTGTGCTTTTTGAAGCACAATCTCTCTTTTGAAACTATCTCTTGGTAGAGATGTTAGGCAAAACCTTCCCTGTGAAGTTGTCTGTTTGAACTCCATCAGCAAGCCTTCTTAGAAAACTCCTAGTGCTAAATGATCCTGCAGATTCTTCTTCCATATCTCTCTGAATCTTAAAAGGTGACCTCCTGTTATGTTAATGTTATGTTCATGTTATGTTATGTGTATTTGTAATTCACACTACCACCTGCAAGAGTATCCTGGCACTGAGCATGTGCATGTGCCTAGCCCTTCCTATTGTAGGTTGATTAATTGAAAAGCCAGGTCTTCAGCTTCTTGTGGAATTCAACAAGAGGCAAGGAGGCTCTGATGTGGAGTAGGAGGTGGTTCCACACTTTAGGAATAATGTAATCAGAACACATATCCTCCTGATCTAGTACTATGTATGCTGGGGTTTGTGTAGTAGGAATCCTGTAGAGCTTAAGTGCCTACGTGGTTGGTGGAAGTTGATGCAACTCTTTAGGTGGGAGTCTGAATTGTTTAGTGCCTTGAATGTGTGTGTGTGTGTGGAATTTGAATTTAGCACATTTGTGTGTTGGGAGCCAGTGTAGTTGCCTGAGGGGTGGTGTGATGTGAGTTCTGTTTGGGAGATTAAGGATTAATCTGGCTGCAGGCTTCTGGATGGTTTAGTAAGTTGCTTGTTGATCCAGTTGTAGAGGGTATTCCCATAGTCCAATTTGCTGGTGGCTAGGGTGTGAGTGACAGTTTTTCTAGTATTGCTTGGGAAACATTTGACGATCTTCCTCTGCATCTTCGGGTTGTGGAAGCAGGATACAGTGACAGTGTTGACATGTGCAGTCGTGTCCAGTTTGTTGTGGATGACTATTCTGAGGTTTCTGGCGCAAGTTCTGGGTGCAAGTCTGAGTTTGACTGGCCACCAGTTGGAGTCCCACGGTGAGGTATTCTTTCCGAAGATCCCTACTTCTGTCTTTGCTGTGTTGAGCTTGAGACAGTGGACATTTGTCCAGGTAACAACTTCGGACATACAGGGGGTGAACTTGTTTCTTGTGATGGGGGGGGTCTTGTCAGAGAGGGAGAGTAGGAGTTGCATGTTATATGCATCGTAGAGGAATTTCCAAGCAATATCACTAAGCTTGTGCAGAATCCACAGAAGCAGATGAGTGTTCTGCAATATCCCTCTATGCCCGCAAGCAAAGGAATAATTACATTCACAATGCTAGTCGCCACTGGGGAGCTGGGTGGGGGAAGGAGATTGGGGAGATAAGAGAGACTTTCTCAGGGTCAGCTATGTTGTCTTCAACACACCACCTTCTATTGTGTTTCGGGAGAACTGGATGCTCAGATGACATAGGCCCTCATTACGACCCTGGTGGTCGGCGGTAATTTGGGGAAAGGTACTGCCAACAGGCTTTTCCCAAATTATGACATGTAAACAGCCGCTGGGCTGTAGACTTCGGTCTCCAGCCTGGCGTCAGTCACAATCCCACCCTCGGGATTATGACCCCGCCTACCGCCATGGTTTTCGTGGCAAGCGTACCGCCACGAAAACCATGGAGGTAGGCACTATCAGTGCCAGGGAATTCTTCGCCTGGCACTGATAGGGGTCTCCCCTGCTCCTCTCAGTCTCCCCAGAGTCCTTCCTCCCCCTCCCTCTCCTGCCCCCTGCACATTTACACACCCACAAGCGCACACTGTAGGAGGCTGGCCTGGCTTATAGTGGGTACCTTGTGGTACGTACACCTTGTGCCAGGTCCACTTATCCCTTATTAGTAGAATAGAGGTGTTTCTAGCAGCTTAGGCTGTTAGAGGTAGCTATGGCAAAACAGCTTAGGCTGAACTAGGAGACATGCAAAGCTCCTACTATACCACTTAAATCATATAGCACAATATCATAAGAAAACACAATACTGAGAGTTACTAAAAATAAAGATACTTTATTTTAGTGACAATATGCCAAAAGTATCTCAGAGGATACCCTCTCTTAGGAGATAAGTAATATACACAAATTATATATACACAAACCCAAAACAGGTAAGTAACAGTAAGAAAAGTAGTGCAAACATTGTAGAATCACAATAGGATGCAATAGGTAGTCATAGGTCTAGGGGCAACACAAACCATATACTCCAAAAGAGAAATGCGAATCACGAATGGACCCCAGACCTATGGGAGGTTGTAGAAGGTCACTGGGACTGTAAGAAAACAGTAAGGGTGTCCAAGTTACCCAAACCCAAGACCCTGAAAAGTAGGAGTAAAGTTACCCTACTACCCCAGAATGACAGAATAGTCGTGATAGGGAATTCTGCAAGAACCACAAGCACCAGCAAAACACTGAAGACGGATTCCTGGACCTGAGGATCTGTAAAGGAAGGGGACCAAGTTCAAGAGTCACGCAAGTGTCCAGGGGGGGCACAAGCCCACAAGCCCACAAAACCCCGGATGAAGGTGCAAAAGTGCTGCCTCCGGGTGGAAGAAGTCAAATTCTGCAACAACTAAAGGTTCCAAGAACTTCCCCTTTGGTGAGAAGATGTCCCACGGCGTGCTGGAGGGTGCAGAAGTGTTTCTACGCAGAAATACCGCAAACAAGCATTGCTAGCTGCAAGAGTCACGGTTGAGGATTTTGGGTGCTGCTGGGCACCAGGAAGTACCAGGATGTCACCCCTTGGAGGAGGAGACAGAGGGGGCGCTCAGCAACTCAGAGAGCCCCCGCAGAAACAGGCAGCACCTGCAGAAGTACCAGAACAGGCACTTAAAGATATGAGGACAGCGGTCAACTCAGAGTCACAAAGGAGGGCCCCACGACATTGGAGTCCAACACAGCGAGTTGGGCAATGCAGGATGGAGTGCTGGGGACCAAGGCTAGGCTGTGCGCAAAGGAAGTCCTGGAAAAGTGCACAGAAGCCGGAGCAGCTGCAAATCATGCAGTGCACAGGTTTGCTGTCTGGCGTGGTGAGGCAAGGACTTACCTCCACCAAATTTGGACAGAAGAGCCACTGGACTGTGGGAGACACTTGGACCCAGCTCCTGTGTTCCAGGGACTCGTCAGGATGAGAGGGGACCCAGAGGACCGGTGATGCAGAAGTTTGGTGCCTGCATTAGCAGGGGGTAGATTCGACCCACTGAAGATTTCTTCTTGGCTTCCAGTGCATGGTGAAGGCAGACAGCCCTCAGAGCATGCACCACCAGGAAACAGTCAAGAAAGCCGGCAGGATGAGGTGCTACAATGTTGCTTATAGTCGTCTTGCTACTTTGTTGTGGTTTTGCAGGCGTCCTGGAGCAGTCAGCGGTCGATCCTTGGCAGAAGTCGAAGAGGGAAGTGCAGAGGTCTCTGTACACCAGTACTCTGGTGAGCTCTTGCATTCGTTATCTGAGGAATAGCCCAGAGGAGAGACCCTAAATAGCCCCAAAAGGAGGATTGGCTACTGAGAAAGGTAAGCACCTATCAGAGGGGGTCTCTGACGTCACCTGCTGGCACTGGCCACTCAGAGCTGTCCATTGTGTCCCAACACCTCTGAATCCAAGATGGCAGAGGTCTGGGACACATTGGAGGAGCTCTGGGCACCTCCCCGGGAGGTACTGGTCAGGGGATTGGTCACTCCCCTTTCCTTTGTCCAGTTTTGCGCCAGAGAAGGGCTGGGGGATCCCTGAACCAGTGTAGACTGGCTTATGCATCTGTGCCCATCAAAGCATTTCCAGAGGCTGGGGGAGGCTACTCCTCCCCAGCCCTTCACACCTATTTCCAAAGGGAGAGGGTGTATCACCCTCTCTCAGAGGAAATCCTTTGTTCTGCCTTCATGGGACTGGGCTGCCCAGACCCCAGGGGGGCAGAAACCTGTCTGTGGGGTTGGCAGCAGCAGCAGAAACCCCGGAAAGGCAGTTTGGCAGTACCCGGGTTCTGTGCTAGAGACCCAGGGATTCATGGAATTGTGCCCCCAATACCAGAATGGTATTGAGGTGTCAATTCCATGATCCTAGACATGTTACATGGCCATTTTCGGAGTTACCATTGTGACGCTACATACAGGTAGTGACCTATATGTAGTGCACACGTGTAATGGTGTCCCCGCACTCACAAAGTCCGGGGAATTTGCCCTGAACAATGTGTGGGCACCTTGGCTAGTGCCAGGGTGCCCACACACTAAGTAACTTGGCACCTAACCTTCACCAAGTGAGAGTTAGACATATAGGTGACTTATAAGTTACTTATATGCAGTGTAAAATGGCTGTGAAATAACGTGGACGTTATTTCATTCAGGCTGCAGTGGCAGTCCTGTGTAAGAATTGTCTGAGCTTCCTATGGGTGGCAAAAGAAATGCTGCAGCCCATAGGGATCTCCTGGAACCCCAATACCCTGGGTACCTAGGTACCATATACAAGGGAATTATAAGGGTGTTCCAGTGTGCCGAAAAGAATTGGTAAAATTAGTCACTAGCCTGCAGTGACAATTTTAGAAAGCAGAGAGATCATAAACACTGAGGTTCTGGTTAGCAAATCCTCGGTGATACAGTTAGGCACCACACAGGGAACACATATAGGCCACAAACTTATGAGCACTGGGGTCCTGGCTAGCAGGATCCCAGTGACACATATCAAACACACTGACAACATAAGGTTTTCACTATGAGCACTGGGCCCTAGCAAACAGGATCCCAGTGAGACAGTAAAAACACCCTGACATATACTCACAAACAGGCCAAAAGTGGGGGTAACAAGGCTAAAAAG
This sequence comes from Pleurodeles waltl, assembly GCF_031143425.1. NCBI lineage: Eukaryota > Metazoa > Chordata > Amphibia > Caudata > Salamandridae > Pleurodeles > Pleurodeles waltl. The sequence continues at coordinate 607,262,941 of NC_090444.1, read as the reverse complement.
AGGCTACCTTCCTACACCCACATACACACTCATACACACACGCATACCCGCATCCACCCACGCATGCACACATACATACCCACACCGCAACACACACCAACATACATTGTTGCACACACGCATTCACAACACACAACATACACGTACACTCACATTCAGTCATTCACGCACTCATTCAACGTGACTCACACCCACATGCACGCATACAAAAACAGACACACACCCCCCCATACACAACACCCCCACACACGCACACACCACCCTCCCTCCTGTTGGAGAACCCGACTTACCTGGTTGCAGGGGGTCCTCCGACAGGAGATGGGACGCGGCGCCGCTGCCAGCAGCAGCGTCTGCCAGCAAAACACCACCAGGCAGTATCATTGTTCATGATACGGTCGGCGTTTTTTTGCTGGAGTGGTGCTGCTGCTGACATCAGTGCCACCGTACCGCCGTCCGCCGCCATGACTGTCAATGGTATTCCGCCAGGCTTCTGGTGGAATTCCGTATACAGTCATAATGCGGGTGGGTGACTGGTAGCCACGGCGACGGTATGTTGGCTGCCGTCTCCATGGCGGTAGGCGGTCAATACAGCCAATTTTGTAATGAGGGCCATAGTATCTAGAAACAATAATATACAGTTTTAGTTCTCTTTCCTTATACACACTAAAAGACTCAGCTATAGTTAACTAGTCAGTTGCTTCCTGAATTATTCACCCAATCATATACCTCATGTTCTCTCTTAAACTAAGACTTCTGAGGAATTAGCTTCTCTCTACAGAAGTTCTCATAATATAGCGGTTTCTTGTCAATTAGAGAGATATTGAATGCCTCTGCGCCTTTCTGAAAGATCTTTTTCTCAAAAAAGAAGTAAGTCTTCAAAAATCTTCTATGTTTTCATATTATGAAATATTTGTCTTTAACTCAAGTTTTTAATATCCCAGTTATCTTACTGGAGTTACTGTATCACTCGAAAAAATTCTCTTTTTTTTTTCCTTTGTTTTGAAAAAAGTTCTTATTCGTTCTTGAATGCTTTGTTGAGTTCATGCAACTGGAATTTCTTCTGATGGATACAACTACCTGTGGATTCCTCACCTAATGAATACTCCCATGGCGGCAGCATTCAACGGAAATCTTCTTCCTAGTCTCTGCACGTCGACGAGGACGTCACTCTAGCCCACGCGACACCGTCTGACTTCATACAGGCAATAAGAGGTCCTCGACGACGTGCCGACGTCAGTTCCCTTTTTTCCGTGCATTCGAAACGGTTATCTTCGAGGGAGCAACTGTTACTTTCGTGGTTACAGTGTATTTTTTGCTGCGTAGTCCTTCGCTGCAGTAATAATGTCGCAGAGAAAGTCGGGTTTTAAGCCTTGTCGTGAGTGTGGGGGCAAGATGTCAGTTACGGATCCTCACTCCGACTGTCTTTGGTGTTTAAGCTCCGACCACGACGTCTCGACTTGCGATTCATGCCAGCACATGAATCCAAAGGCCCTCAAGGAACGTGAGGCGAAGTTATTTATGGCGAAGTCGAAAAAAGAAAAACATCATAAGAAGTCTTCTTCGCCAAGGCATCGGCGTCATCGAGACTCCCGGCGCCGTAGAGAATCACAGCGCCATTCAAGCAAGGAGACTCGTTCCAGGTCTTCGGATCGGCGCCGGAGGACTTGGGAGGTCAGTCCCACGGTCACGCCGCATCCATCGACGCCGTTGCCCTCTCCGGCGTCACCGACTTCACCTGGACAGGCGTCGGTGATTGAAGTGGTGCAGCCTCTGGTGTTGTCCCCGGCGTCGCAGAAGCTCCTTCTTCCTCTGCCTCTTCCAGGATTTTCAGGAGGTTTCGGGGATTTGGGTGTGGCTCTTCCTCCTCTTCCTTTCGGGGGAGATTCCAGCAACCTACCTCTTCCCATCCCTATAGATCTTTCAGAGGGAGAGGGAGGGCCCGCACCAGGGGAGCCTCTCAGCAGCACTCTGCCTCTTCCTCGTCCTCTGGAGGGGTGCAGCAGGGAAAGCAGCCTTAGGCTTCCACCATTTCCCACTCACTCCTCTCCTGTAGGGGGAAGATTACAGCATTTTCTCCGCAAGTGGAAGACTATTACGACGGACACTTGGGTTCTCAGTATTGTGGGAAAAGGCTACACCCTTCCTTTTCGGGAGTTCCCGCCCCTCATCCCGCCCCGCCCGTCTTATTGTTCAGAAGAACACCTCCTGTTGCTAGAACAGGAGGTACAAGTCCTCCTTTCAAAGGGCGCGGTAGAGTTGGTCCCAGAGCAGGAAAGGGGTCGAGGTTGTTACTCAAGGTATTTCCTGATTCCCAAGAAGGATGGTCGGTTGAGACCAATCCTGGACCTGAGGATCTTGAATTGGTTCCTCAAACAGGAAAAGTTCAAGATGCTGACCCTAGCTCAGGTGCTTTTGGCGCTGAACAAGGAAGATTGGATGGTGTCTGTCGACTTGCAGGATGCTTACTTTCATATCCTGATACTCAAGTCACACAGGAAGTATCTCCGGTTTATGGTGGGATCGCAGCACTATCAGTTTTCGGTCCTTCCGTTTGGTCTTACTTCAGCACCTCGAGTCTTCACGAAGGTGATGTCGGTGGTTGCGGCAGAGCTCAGAAGGAAAGGGATAGCAGTATTCCCTTACTTGGACGACTGGTTGATCAAAGCAAAGTCACCGGAGCTTGTGTCGCATCATCTGCAGTCAACGACTCAGTTGTTGTTCGACCTGGGTTTTTCGGTGAACGAGCCCAAATCTCACCTGGAGCCCTCTCAGCGCCTCCTGTTCATAGGGGCAGTACTGGATACGACATTGAGTCGAGCCTTTCCTCCGCCTCAGCGGATTCAAGATATTCAGGAATTGGTTCCAATGTTTCGAAATGGAGCGGTAGTTCCAGTCCTCAAGGTCCTTCGTCTGCTCGGTCTGTTTGCCTTCTGCATTCTGTTGGTCACGCATGCTCGCTGGCACATGAGGGCTCTTCAGTGGTGCCTCCGAAGGCAGTGGTCTCAACACAAAGGAGATCTAGAAGGTGCTGTCAAGATCTCCAGAGATGCTGCTGTGGACTTGAAGTGGTGGATTGCGAGCAACAATCTTTCACAAGGAAAGCCGTTCGCGCAGTCGCCACCAGTGGCCACGGTCATAACGGATGCTTCCACTCTAGGGTGGGGAGCTCTTCTGATGGATACAACTACCTGTGGATTCCTCACCTCATGAATACTCCCATGGCGCCAGCATTCTACGGAAATCTTCTTACTAGTCTCTGCACGTCGACGAGGACGTCACTGTCTCGCACGCGACGCCGTCTGACGTCATACAGGCAATAAGAGGTCCTCGACGACGTGCGGACGTCAGTTCCCTTTTTTCCGTGCATTCGAAACGGTTATCTTCGAGGGAGCAACTGTTACTCTTGCGGTTACAGTGTATATCTTGCTGCGTACTCTTTCTCTGTGGAAATAATGTCGCAGAGAAAGTCTGGATTTAAGCCTTGTCGTGAGTGTGGAGGCAAGATGTCGGTGACGGATCCTCATTCCGATTGCCTTTGGTGTTTGAGCTCCGACCACGACGTCTCGACTTGTGATTCGTGTCAGCACATGAATCCGAAGGCCATTAAAGAACGCGAGGCGAAGCTGTTTATGGCCAAGTCAAAGGAGAAGCATCACAAGAAAAAGTCTTCTCCAAGACATCGGCGTCATCGAGACTCCCGGCGCCGTAGAGAATCTCGGCGTCATTCAAGGGAGGCTCGTTCCAGGTCTCCGGATCGGCGCCGGAGGACATGGGAGGTCAGCCCCACGGTGACGCCGCATCCTTCTACGCCGTTGCTCTCTCCGACGTCTCCAACTTCGCCTGGACAGGCGTCGGTGATTGAGGTATTGGAGCCTCAGGTGTTTTCTCCGGCGCAGACGCCGAGGCCGGCGTCGGGGTCGCCTCCGAGTCAGGCACCCCAGTATCCGGCTTTTCCCACCCCTGGAGCCGATAGTTCCGCATTCTTGAATGCGATGTATGCCATCTTCCAACAGATGGCTCCAGGGGGTGCTCCGGCTGGGCCTTTGGCCTTTTCTTTGGGTGATCCTGCGCCTCTTCGGCCGGCACCCTTTATGCCCTTTCTCCCGTTTGGGAACGTGGGCTCAGCGCCAGTGTCGGCGCCGGTGGCCGCTCCAATGGCTTCGGAGGGATTGGCCCCAGGGATTTCCATCCCGTCGACGTCGAGATTTCGGCCTGTGACTCCGGTGGGTCCATCCGTTTCATCTGCTCTTCAGTCGGCGCCGAAGTTACCTGTGGCGCCGGATGCAGCGTCGGTGGCTTCGGAAGATCGGCGCCGATCTCCGACTTCGGCGGAGGTGTTGTCGACTCCGCGGATTGAGCAACGACTGCATTCAAGGAGGCGTGCTCTCCGGGTACTAGAGGAGCAGGAGTACCAACGAGCCCTAGAGGAAGGAGAGCTAGAGGACTCGGGTGATGGGCTGCGTGGACTGGAGTCGGCCAGTGGGCTGGACACTTCCCCTGAGTGGGACCTTTCGTCCCCGGGGGAATATACCGAGGAAGCTGCTTCCTTCCATACAGTGGTACGGAAGGCAGCTAGTTTTTTGGACCTGCCTTTGCCGGTGGTGGAGGCGAAACAAAACCTTTTGACAGAGGTGTTGCATCCGGCCTCAGCCGCGGCGGAGCCTCTATTACCTTTTAATGACGCTCTGCTGGATCCGGTTTTAGAGGTGTGGAAGAAGCCGGCATCTTCCCCAGCAGTTCACAGAGCCGTGGCCAGGAGGTATCGGACGGCTCCAACTGATCCTGGTTTCCTATCTAGGCACCCTACGCCGGAGAGCTTGGTTGTGCAGGCCTCCTGTTCGTCCAAATCAGCGCCTGGTTCTTTCCCGACGGTGCCTGGGGACAGAGACTCAAAAAAGCTAGAGGCGCAGTCGAAGAAGATTTTTTCGTCCTGCAGTCTGGCGTTAAAAGCCACTAATGCGACCTGTATCCTGGGGAGGTATATTCATGCTCTGATGGATGACATCTCCTCTTCGTTTACAGAGCTTCCCCAGGGTCTTTTGGATCTTGTCTCTGATGCCCAGGCTGCTGCGACCCAAATTATCCAGACGGGACTGGATACCACCGACTCGGTAGCCAGAGCAATGGGCACAACTGTGGTGGAAAGGAGACAGGCCTGGCTACGTAACTCGGGCTTTTCGGCAGATGTACAGTCCACATTGTTGGATCTCCCGTTTGATGGGGACAAACTGTTTGGGGCTAAGGCTGATTCGGCCTTGGAACGTTTTAAGGAGAGCAGGGCCACGGCTAAGTCGTTGGGACTTCAAGCTCCTTCTTCCACGGCCTCTTCCAGATTCTTCAGGAGGTTTCGTGGATTTGGGCGTGGCTCTTCCTCCTCTTCCTTTCGGGGAAGATATCAGCAACCTGCCTCTTCCCACCCCTATAGATCTTTTAGGGGGAGGGGTAGGGTCCGCACCAGGGGAGCCTCTCAGCAGCACTCTGCCTCTTCCTCATCCTCTGGCGGGGTGCAGCAGGGGAAGCAGCCTTAGGCTTCCACCATTTCCCACTCACTCCTCTCCTGTAGGGGGAAGATTACAGCATTTTCTCACCAAATGGGAGACTGTTACGTCGGACACTTGGGTTCTCAGTGTTGTGGGAAAAGGCTACACCCTTCCCTTTCGGGAGTTTCCGCCCCTCATCCCGCCCCGCCCTTCGTATTGTTCACAAGAACACCTCCTGTTGCTAGAACAGGAGGTGGAAGTCCTCCTTTTAAAGGGCGCGGTGGAGTTGGTCCCGGAGCAGGAAAGGGGTCAAGGAGTTTACTCAAGGTATTTCCTGATTCCCAAGAAGGATGGTCGTTTGAGACCAATTCTGGACCTGAGGATCTTGAATTGGTTCCTCAAGCAGGAAAAGTTCAAGATGCTGACCCTAGCACAGGTGCTTTTGGCGTTGAACATGGAAGACTGGATGGTGTCTGTCGACTTGCAGGATGCTTACTTTCATATCCCGATACTCAAGTCACACAGGAAGTATCTCCGGTTTGTGGTGGGATCGCAACACTACCAGTTTGCGGTCCTTCCGTTTGGTCTTACTTCAGCACCTCGAGTCTTCACGAAGGTGATGTCGGTGGTTGCGGCAGAGCTCAGAAGGAAGGGGATAGCAGTATTCCCTTACTTGGACGATTGGTTGATCAAAGCCAAGTCCCCGGAGCTTGTGTTGCGTCATCTGCAGTCAACAACCCAGTTGTTGTTCGACCTGGGCTTTTCGGTGAACGAGCCCAAATCTCACCTGGAGCCCTCTCAGCGCCTCCTGTTCATAGGGGCAGTACTGGATACGACATTGGGTCGGGCCTTTCCTCCGCCTCAGCGGATTCAAGATATTCAGGATTTGGTTCCAATGTTTCGAAACGGAGCGGTAGTTCCAGTCCTCAAGGTCCTTCGTCTGCTCGGTCTTTTTGCCTCCTGCTTTCTGTTGGTCACGCATGCTCGCTGGCACATGAGGGCTCTTCAGTGGTGCCTCCGAAGGCAGTGGTCTCAACACAGAGGGGATCTAGAGGGTACTGTCAAGATCTCCAGAGATGCTCCTGTGGATTTGAAGTGGTGGATTGCAAGCAACAATCTTTCACAAGGAAAACCGTTCCAGCAGTCGCCACCAGTGGCCACAGTCATAACGGATGCTTCCACTCTAGGGTGGGGAGCTCATCTGGGGGATCTGGAGATCAAAGGTCTTTGGTCTCCAGAGGAACAGATTTTTCACATCAATCTGTTAGAGTTACGGGCTGTACGTCTGGCTCTCAAGGCCTTCCTCCCTTCCCTTCGTGGTCAGTCGGTACAGGTCCTAACGGACAATACTACCACGATGTGGTACATAAACAAGCAGGGAGGAGTGGGGTCGTACCTTCTCTGCAGAGAAGCTCTTCGACTATGGTCCTGGGCAAAGGACCATCGGATTTGCTTGATAGCAAACCATCTGGCCGGAGTCTTGAACGTGCGTGCGGACAGTCTCAGTCGCCACTTCTCGGCAGACCACGAGTGGCGTCTCCATCCAGATCAAGTCCGTTTAATCTTCCAGAAGTGGGGGTTTCCTCGGGTAGATCTGTTCGCCACTCGAGAGAACGCGCATTGTCCGTTGTTCTGCAGCCTTCAGTATCCGATGCAGGAAGCATTGGGGGACGCGTTTCAAATGACCTGGTGCGGCCAGTTGCTTTACGCGTTTCCTCCCATACCCTTGATTCCTCGAGTATTGAGGAAGATTCGCCAAGACCGGGCTCTAGTAATCGTAATAGCTCCGGATTGGCCAAGGAGGGTGTGGTACTCCGACCTTCTCCAACTCTCAACGTGCCCGCCGCTCCGTCGCCCTTTCAGGGCAGACCTCCTCTCGCAGTCGCAGGGGCAGGTTCTACACCCCAACCTCCAGAGTCTGCACCTACATGCCTGGAGATTGAACGGGGCAACCTGAGTTCCTTCTCTCTCCCGCCTGAGGTAGTGGATGTTATATTAGCGGCCAGGCGACACTCCACTAAATCTATCTACGCTAATAGGTGGACTAAATTTGTTGCGTGGTGTGGAGAGAGGCAGATTGATCCTTTACAAGCTCATCTATCGGACGTTTTGTCTTTTGCTCTATCTCTGGCGCAGAAAGGTTGTGCAGTGGCTACCATTAAAGGTTATTTATCGGCCTTGTCAGCCTTCATATGTCTTCCAGACCAACCATCTTTATTTAAATCCCCTATTGTTATCAGATTCTTGAAAGGTCTTCTAAATCAATATCCTCCAAAGCCATTCGTTATGCCGCAATGGGATTTGTCCTTAGTCCTGACTTTCCTTATGGGGTCCCCTTTTGAACCTATGCATTCTTGCCCCTTAAGGTATTTGTTTTTAAAAAACAGTCTTCCTGATAGCTATAACATCAGCAAGGAGAGTGAGTGAGTTGCAGGCCTTATCAGTAAAACCCCTTTATACAACTTTTTATGGGGATAAGGTGGTGTTGAGGACCAAGGCTGCTTTCCTCCTGAAGGTTGTTTCACCCTTCCATTTGGCTCAGGCAATTACTTTGTCCACGTTCTATCCTCCGCCTCATCCTTCCAAAGAGGAAGAAAGACTGCACCGTCTGGATCCAAAGAGAGCGTTGAGCTTCTTTATCAATAGAACAAAGGATTTCAGGCTGGAGGATCAGCTGTTTATTGGATACGTGGGCAAGAGGAGAGGAAAGGCAGTCCACAAGAGAACACTATCCAGGTGGGTTGTTCTTTGCATTAAAATATGTTACTCTTTGGCAAAGAAGGATCCTCCTGAGGGCATTAGAGCTCATTCCACCAGAGCTAAGTCGGCCACTTCGGCCTTAGCCAGAGGTGTTCCTGTGGTCGACATCTGCAAGGCCGCAACTTGGTCGTCCCTTCACACTTTTGCAAAACATTACTGTTTAGATTCTGAGGTTAGAAGGGACGGCCATTTTGCACGGTCAGTGCTGCAGGATTTCTTGGTTTGACCATTTAGGCACCCACCGCCGGGCGTGGTACTGCTTTGGGACTCTATTCATGAGGTGAGGAATCCACAGGTAGTTGTATCCATCAGAAGAACGAGTTACTTACCTTCGGTAACGACTTTTCTGGTGGATACATTAGCTACCTGTGGATTCCTCACGGTCCCACCCGCCTCCCCGTTGCCTTTATGGTCTTGCCAAGTAATCCTTGAGTGCGCTCCTCTTGATCTTTGAGGGTGCAATAGATGTATATATATAATATATTTATATATATATATGGGTATATGTGTATATATCTTTATGTATATACTTGGTGTGTGTATATATTTTTAAAAGAAAGAGTTTTATATATATATATATATATATATATGTACATAAAAAAGATTTACAGTTATTCATACAATGTGGTGTATTTTTACAATATAATGGATGTTGCTTTGTTCTTTCATTGCATTGCCTGGTTGTTCTCATGCACGTAAAAAATGATTGGTACTGACGTCCGCACGTCGTCGAGGACCTCTTATTGCCTGTATGACATCAGACGGCGTCGCGTGCGAGACAGTGACGTCCTCGTCGACGTGCAGAGACTAGTAAGAAGATTTCCGTCGAATGCTGGCGCCATGGGAGTATTCATGAGGTGAGGAATCCACAGGTAGCTAATGTATCCACCAGAAAAGTCGTTACCGAAGGTAAGTAACTCGTTCATCTAGGGGATCTGGAGATCAAAGGCCTTTGGTCTCCAGAGGAGCAGATGTTTCATATCAATCTGTTAGAGTTACGGGCTGTACGTCTGGCTCTCAAGGCCTTCCTCCCTTCCCTTCGTGGTCAGTCGGTACAGGTCCTGACGGACAATACTACCACGATGTGGTACATAAACAAACAGGGAGGAGTAGGGTCGTACCTTCTCTGCAGAGAAGCTCTTCGACTATGGTCCTGGGCAAAGGACCATCAGATTTGTTTGGTAGCAAATCATCTGGCCGGGGTCTTGAATGTACGTGCGGACGGTCTCAGTCGCCAATTCTCGGCAGACCACGAGTGGCGTCTCCATCCAGATCAAGCCCGTTTGATCTTCCAAAGGTGGGGGTTTCCTCGGGTAGATCTGTTTGCCACTCTGGAGAACGCGCATTGTCCGTTATTCTGCAGCCTCCAGTATCCGATGCAGGGAGCGTTAGGGGACGCGTTTCAAATAACCTGGTGCGGCCAGTTGCTTTACGCGTTTCCTCCCATACCCTTGATTCCTCGAGTATTGAGGAAGATTCGCCAAGACCGGGCGCTAGTCATCTTAATAGCTCCGGATTGGCCAAGGAGGGTGTGGTACTCCGACCTTCTCCAACTCTCAATGTGCCCTCCGCTCCGTCTCCCTTTCAGGGCAGACCTCCTCTCGCAGTCGCAGGGGCAGGTTTTACACCCCAACCTCCAGAGTCTGCACCTACATGCCTTGAGATTGAACGGGGCAACCTGAGTTCCTTCTCTCTCCCGCCTGATGTAGTGGATGTTATATTAGCGGCCAGGCGACACTCCACTAAATCTATCTACGCTAATAGGTGGTCTAAATTTGTGGCGTGGTGTGGAGAGAGGCAGATTGATCCCTTACATGCTCATCTATCGGACGTTTTGTCTTTTGCTCTCTCTCTAGCGCAGAAAGGTTGTGCAGTGGCTACCATTAAGGGTTATTTGTCGGCCTTGTCGGCCTTCATTTGTCTTCCAGACCAACCATCGTTATTTAAATCCCCTATTGTTATCAGATTCTTGAAAGGTCTTCTAAATAAATATCCTCCAAAACCATTCGTTATGCCGCAATGGGATTTGTCCTTGGTCCTGACTTTCCTTATGGGGTCCCCTTTTGAGCCTATGCATTCTTGCCCCTTAAGGTATTTGGTTATAAAAACAGTTTTCCTGGTAGCTATAACATCTGCAAGGAGAGTGAGTGAGTTGCAGGCCTTATCGGTAAAGCCCCCTTATACAACTTTTTATGGGGATAAGGTGGTGTTGAGGACCAAGGCTGCTTTCCTCCCGAAGGTTGTTTCACCCTTCCATTTGGCTCAGACAATTACTTTGTCCACGTTCTATCCTCCGCCTCATCCTTCTAAAGAGGAAGAAAGACTGCACCGTCTGGACCCAAAGAGGGCGTTGAGCTTCTTTATTGATAGAACAAAGGATTTCAGGCTGGAGGATCAACTGTTCATCGGGTACGTGGGCAAGAGGAGGGGAAAGGCAGTCCACAAGAGAACACTCTCCAGGTGGGTGGTTCTTTGCATTAAAATCTGTTACTCTTTGGCAAAGAAGGACCCTCCTGAGGGCATTAGAGCTCATTCCACCAGAGCTAAGTCGGCCACTTCGGCCTTGGCCAGGGGTGTTCCTGTGGTTGACATCTGCAAGGCCGCAACTTGGTCGTCCCTTCACACTTTTGCGAAACATTACTGTTTGGACTCTGAGGTCAGAAGGGACGGCCATTTTGCACGGTCAGTGCTGCAGGATTTCTTGGTTTGACCATTTAGGCACCTGCCACCGGGCGTGGTACTGCTTTGGGACTCTATTCATTAGGTGAGGAATCCACAGGTAGTTGTATCCATCAGAAGAACGAGTTACTTACCTTCGGTAACGACTTTTCTGATGGATACATTAGCTACCTGTGGATTCCTCACGGTCCCACCCGCCTCCCCGTTGCCTTTCTGGTCTTACCAAGTAATCCTTGAGTGCGCTCCTCTTGGTCTTCAAGGTTGCAATAGACGTTGTATATATGGATACTTGTGTATATTATCTGTATATATATATATATATGTATATATCTTTGTGTACATACATGATTTGCATATATTTGTTCGTTATATTAAATTTACAGCTATTCATTGCAATATTGTGTATTTTACAAGGTTATGGGATGTTGCCTTGCTCTTTCATTGCATTGGGTGGTTGTTCTCATGCACGTAAAAAATGTTGGTACTGACGTCGGCACGTCGTCGAGGACCTCTTATTGCCTTTATGACGTCAGACGGCGTCGCGTGGGCTAGAGTGACGTCCTCGTCGACGTGCAGAGACTAGGAAGAAGATTTCCGTCGAATGCTGGCGCCATGGGAGTATTCATTAGGTGAGGAATCCACAGGTAGCTAATGTATCCACCAGAAAAGTCGTTACCGAAGGTAAGTAACTCGTTCTTCTGGAACATTATTCATGGCCAGGTGTGCACACCAGAAAGAAACTATGGGTGTGTACTCCAAATGAGGAATTTTGTCTCGGAAATTTCTGTCTAACGGAGCACGAAGAGGAGACACTATTCTCCATCAAGAAAAACAGTTGAAGTGCGCCATTCTAATAACGCACAAGCGCATTACAGGCTTTGGAGGGTTCAGAAAGAAAAAAGGCTATAACCCTAACCTTAATGTCTGTGAAAACATGGGGAGCTGCCATGCATGAACAAATAGTCATGGCCATAGTCAACTTCTTGAAAATTCTTGTTTTTCTTGAAATGAGATAAATGAGGAGTCATTGCCAGTCTTTCTGAGATGCTTTTTAGGTTACCAGCAAACAATGTGCTTTATGGCCAATCTGGGATTCTTGACAATACCCCCTCCCTTCAAAAAGCCGTCTGCCAATCTTGGTTTAGATGGGAAGGTCTGATGAAACTCCTTGACTGAACAGGGAGCATGAACTTTTTGAAAGGGTTCCCATAGCCCTTCTCAGGACCAAAACTGTTCCACACAATCGGATACAACAAAGGGTTTCTCAGAAACTTAGAAACAGTGCTCTACTGACTTCAAACTCATTCTCAGCATCTATCTTGATTGATGTGATACATGATTTAACATGCACATTTTGTGGACTTTTCTTAATGAGTGAACATAGAAGACCGGTTGGATCATAATCTGAGAAGACAATTTCAGTTTTACAGTTTCAGGATTTACCATTTTAATAATTTCCAAAGGACCCCAAAATCTTGACTGCAATTTCCTATTACCACTGCAGTGTGTGTTGTGTAGACAGCCAAACCTTCTTGCACTATGAATATTTTGGTCTGGGTCTCTCTTGTCCCCTTGTCTTTTATCAGAATTATTTGCTTTCTATGAATTTTCTCGGGCTGACAGGTAGGCTAACTGCAGGTCTTTATTTTAGGTGTTAACTGCAGGTACTGGTCTTCTTCCCTACCTACTAAAGCATTTGGTTGTCTACCATGAATTTTTAAGTAGAACAGTAAGTAACCCTGTGGAGACATGAACAGCATTAAAATAAGCAAACTCTGCTGTCCAAAACAATTCTGGCCACTCCCCTTCTTGATCAGTATAAACGCAAATATTGCTCTAATTCCTGGCTTACCCTTTCTTTTTGGCCATCTGTCTCAGGATGATATATGGTAGTGTACAGAGAGTCTATTCCTAATCATTTCATGATGGCTTGCCAAAAACAGGAAACAAATTGTGAATGAACTCTGATCTGAAATTACAACTGTTGGAATCCCCTCTGCTTTGAATATGTGTTCAGTAAATAACTGAGATAATTGCAGGGCCTGTGAAACTCCTTTTAGGGGGAAGAAATTACTCATCTTTGAAAAAGTATCTGCAAACAACAGTTTTGAGTTGTACCCTTGGCTTGAGGGGAGGTCTACCATTAGATCCATTGTGACAAATTCCCATGGGTAAGGTGAAGTGGAAAGAGTTTGGAGCAATCCCTGGGGAGATTGTCTGTTAGCCTTTCCTTTAATGCACTAATCGCATGTTTGAACATATTGTTCTATCTGAGAGGTCATGCTTGCCCAACAAAAACTGTCTTTTGACTAACTGTAGTCTTATGAACTCCCTTATGTCCTGCTAGTTGATCATCATGAAGATTTTGTAAAATCAGTTCTTGTAATTCAGTGTTGGATAGATATTGATTTCCTTTTTTTCAAATAGGCTAAATTATTGCTTATTTCTCTTTCTGGAGCCTCTTCTGCCCAGGCTTTAAGCTGTTCCAGTAACAAAACTTCTTTCACTCTTTCTTTAATTTCTTGAAAGGTTAATGCACCTACAAACCTCTCTGTGGGTAGGATGGATCCAGCGTCAGCTTTTTCTGGATTGGATTCAATATGTTTTCGAGAAAGTGCATCCGCTTTTCCATTTGCAGAACCAGGTCTATACGCATGAAAAAATCAAAGTCTGCAAAGGATAAAAAACATCTTAGCTGTCTGGGCGATAATGTCTTAGCATATTAAAAAAATTGTACATTTTGGTAATCAGTACATACAGTGACCATGTGTCATGCCCCTAGTAGATAGTGTCTCCACTCCTGGAATGCATCTTTGACAGCCAATAGCTCCTTATCGGCTATGGAGTAGTTAGTCTCTGGTGAAATTAATCTTCTGGAATGAAAAGCCAGTGGATGTAGGTGGCCTGTGGTTTTATGACGTTGCAACAAAATTCCTCCTGTGGCCAAGTCAGAGGCATCAGATTCCACATAAAAGGGTTGTTCCGGTTTGGGTGAAAGAGAATTGGGGCTGAGATAAATGCTTACTTCGAAAGTGGGAAGGCTCTCTCAGCTTCTGGATTCCAAAACAATTTCACTCCTTTCTTTAGGAGGCAAGTAATTTGAAATACTTTCTGGGAGGATTCAGCAATAAATAGCTAATAAAAATTGGTGAACCCAATAAAACTCTGCACCTCCTTCACTGAGGTAGCAGCAGGCCAATCTTGGATCTTCTTTACTTTAGTGGTGGTCCATTGAAATGCTTTGTGGAGAAAGGATAAATCCTCGGAACTCTACCTGTTCAACATGAAAGGCAAAATTTTCCAATTTCATGTATAGTTGGTTCTCGGGTAGTTTTTGCTGGATGGTTCTCACATGTTGGACATGTTCCTCTTGGTTCTTAGAAAAAAATAAGATATTGTCGATGCAGACAACAGTAAATCTATCCAAACTCTCTCTGAGAATGTCATTGGTGAAGTGCTGGAAACTGAGATTAGTGGTACTGGATATCAATTTTTGCTTGTGAACTTATTAATCGCGGTATAGTTAATACAGGTTCTGAGGTCCCCATTTTTTGGGTCAAAAAACAAGGGTGACAAAACTGGGAACTGAGCTGGGTGGATAAATCCATTTTCCAGATTCTTGTCCAAATACTCCTTCAAGTACTGGTTCTCAGTTTCAGTCAGGACATAGATCCTACTACAGGGCAAAGTTGCCCCTGGCTCAAGGTCTATCTTAGGATCGATGTGGAGGAAGTTTTTCTTCTTCAGTTTCATTGAAAACTGTTGCTAGATCGTAATATCCGCTCAGAATTTCCATAGTCTCTAGGGTACAAATCGTTGGACATTAATGAGCTATAATAGTTGCTTGAGAGGTTTGTTGAGTTCTGCTACGCTATTGAGTTCAGTGTTGTAGACAATAGGGTGAGTTCATTTTCACAGTTCTCTTCTCCCAGTCAGTAGTCGGATTAAGCTCCGTCAACCAAGACAACCCAAGAATTAATTGAAATTGAGGTGCATCAATTAGGTTGAAGCTGATTTCTTTACAATAACCGTTATTTGTAATTAGTTCTTTAGGTTCTGTTACTTTGGTTATTGGGCAAGAGGTTAAATTAGTACTGTCTACAGCTCTGAAATGTACAAAATTATTCCTTTTGATTGCTTGAGTTCCAATTGTCTTTTGATATTTTATATCACTGAAATTCCCTGTGACTCATGAATCAATCATCACTGAGACTTCAAAATTTCTTTATGGTCAAATTTGATGGTAATGGAGATTACAAAATGAGAAGCGGATTGTAAAGTATTAGCTAGCAGTTGAGATATTGGAGTTGTCTTTTCTTCAGTAGCACCCACCAGAGCAACTCCTCTTACTGATGGTGTCTCCCTTTCAAAAGCTGAGTGTTCTTTGGTTTCTTTGGGCACTCCTTCACAAAATAGCCAGAGTTACCACAATACATGCAGAGATTTCCAGATCGGCATCTTTCCTTTTCTTCTTTTGTTAATGCACCTGAATGCTCCCAATCTGCATTGGATCTTTTGTAGAAGTTGGATCAGTAGTTTTAACACCCTTGGATTTGGTCCTATCAAATCGGGGAGGTATCACATGATAATCTCTTCTCTGTATTGCGTTATTTTAATCTCTGATCTATTTGTAACATCAAATGTAAGAGTCTTGAAACTTCAGTTGGTTGATTGGGAATTTGCACCAATACATCTTTTAATTTGTCTCTCAAGCCTCTATAAAAAATGGCAGCTCTTTTCGATCCTGGCCACTCAGTTTTGACCACCATTTTATTAAATTGGGCCAAGTATGCAATCAAGTCTTGATTCCCCTGCTTTAAGTCTAACAATTAATTGTCTGTGGCTTTAGAGTGGCTGCTCTTCTGTCAAAAATGTGAAGGAATTCCATCTTAAATTTCTCATGGTCAGATAGTATGGAATTGTCATGGCTAACTAATGGCATTGACCAGGCAGCTGGATCACCACGCAGAAATGACACTATAAAGGAGACCTTAGAGAGGTTCTCAGTGAAAGTTACAGGTCGGGTAAGAAAATGAAGGGAGCATTGTGTTAGAAATATCTGGGCCTTATTAGGATCCCCACTGAAATGGTCTGGGTGAGCTAAAGGAATAATTGGGTAAACCACGTGTATCACTTGAATAGACAACTCAGAAACCACTGAGGGTGTGGTCCTAACCCCTGGATTACTCTCTCTGGGTACTGAGGAAAACCCTGCAAATAGTTCTTCTAACCTTTGAAACAAATGCTGATAATCTTGGCATGACTTTTTAATTTCTTCTCTTAGGTTTTTATTCTCTTCCATTGTATGGGTTAATTGTTTTTGCATATTTAATCCAGTCCATCAGCCATTCAGTAGGAGGTGATTCCACACTTTAGGAGTGAAGTAACAAAAAAACATCCTCCTGATCTCGTTCTATGTATGCCTGGGATGTGTCTGAGTAGGAGTCCTGCGGAGCGGAAGTTTCTGATGGATACAACTACCTGTGGATTCCTCACCTAATGAATACTCCCATGGCGCCAGTATTCAATGGAAATCTTCTTCCTAGTCTCTGCACGTCGACGAGGACGTCACTCTAGCCCACATGACGCCGTCTGACGTCATACAGGCAATAAGAGGTCCTCGCCGACGTGCCGACGTCAGTTCCCTTTTTTCCGTGCATTCGAAACGGTTATCTTCGAGGGAGCTACTGTTATTTTAGTAGTTACAGTGTATTTTCTGCTGTGTAGTTCTTCTCTGCGGTAACAATGTCTCAGAGAAAGTCGGGTTTCAAGCCCTGTCGAGAGTGTGGGGGCAAGATGTCCGTTACAGATCCTCACTTCGACTGTCTCTGGTGTTTGAGCTCCGACCACGACGTCGTGACTTGCGATTCATGTCAGCACATGAATCCGAAGGCCCTCAAAGAACGTGAGGCTAAACTATTCCTGGCGAAGTCGAAGAGAAAGGAAAAACATCACAAAAAGTCTTCCTCGCCAAGGTCTCATCGGCGTCATTGAGACTCCCGGCGCCGTAGAGATTCACGGCGTTATTCCAGCAAGGAGACTCGTTCGAGGTCGCCTTCGGCTCGGCGTCGGAGGACTTGGGAGGTCAGTCCCACGGTCACGCCGCATCCATCGACGCCGTTGCCCTCTCCGGCGTCACCGACTTCGCCTGGACAAGCGTCTGTGGTTGAGGTGATGCAGCCTCTTGTGATGTCTCCGGCGTCGCGGACGTCGAGGCTGGCGTCGGGGTCGCCTTCGATCCAGGCACCTCAGTATCCAGCTTTTCCCGCCCCCTGGAGCCGATAGTTCCGCATTTTTGAATGCGATGTATACCATCTTTCAGCAGATGGCTCCAGGAGGTGCTCCGGCTGGTCCTTCGGTGCCTTTGGCCTTTTCATTGGGTGATCCTGCGCCTCTTCGGCCGGCACCCTTTATGTCCTTTCTCCCTTTTGGGAATGTGGGCTCGGCGCCGGTGTCAGCGCCGGTGGCCGCTCCGGTGGCTTCAGAGGGATTGGCTCCGGAGGTTTCCATCCCGTCGACGTCGGGATTTCGTCCTGTGACTCCGGTGGGTCCATCGGCTCCAAGATCTCTTCGTCCTGCTCCTTCATCGGCACCGAAGCTGCCTGTGGCGCCGGATGCGGCGTCGGATGCTTCTGGAGATCGGCGCCGATCTTCGACTTCGGCAGAGGCCATGTCGACTCCGCGTATTGAGCAGAGACTACATTCAAGGAGGCGTGCTCTCCGTCTTTTGGAAGAGCAGGAGTACCAGCGAGTCCTGGAGGAAGGAGAGGTTGAGGACTCTGGTGATGGACTGCATGGTCTGGATACGGCTAGTGGGCTGGATACTTCCCCTGAGTGGGACCTTTCATCTCCAGGGGAGTATACGGAGGAGGCTGCTACCTTTCACGCGGTGGTGAGGAAGGCGGCTAACTTTCTGGACATTTTTTCTAGTGTTGCTTGGGAGCCATTTGAAGATCTTCCTCTGCATCTTTGAATGTGGAAGCAGGATGCAGTGACAGCGTTGACATGTGCAGTTGTGTCCAGTTTGTTGTTGATGATTGTTCTGATGTTTATGGCCTTGGTTCTGGGTGTGGGTATGAGTCTGAGTTTGGCTGGTTCACCAGTTGGAGTCCCATGCTGAGGTATTCTTGCTGAAGATAATTCTTCGGTCTTGGTGGTGTTCTACTTGAGACTGTAGACTTTTGTCCAGGTAACAACTTCAGATATGCAGGTGGTGAACTTGTTTCTTGTGATGGATGTCTTGTCAGAGAGGGAGAGTAGGAGTTGCATGTTATATGCATCAGAGAGGATGTGTCAGGCAATATCACTCAGCTTGTGCCAGAATCCACAGAAGCAGATGAGCATTCCGCAATACCCATCTATGTCCACAAGCAAAGGAATAATTACATTCTCAATGCTAGCCACCACGGGGTGATTAGGGAGATAAGAGAGACTGCGTTACACCACCGTCTATTGTGTTTTCGGGAGAACTGGACGCTCAGATGACATAGGCGGTCATTTTGACCCCGGCGGTAAAAACCGCCTACCGCCGCGGCGACAACCGCCAAAAGACCATCGCCGTGGCAACCAGCCATCAGCCGATTATGATCACAGACAGATTTCCCCCAGAAGGATGGCAGAAATGTGGCGCTGGCACAGCAGCAGCGCCACTCCAGTAGACCGCTGCAGACAGTATCATGACACATGATACGGCCTGGCGGTGTTCTGCTGGCGGTTGCTGCTGCTGGCAGCGGGCCCCCGTCCCGTCTCCTGCGCGAGGACCCCCTGACAACAGGTAAGTCGGGTGCTCCGACATGGGAAGGGGGTGTTGTGTGTATGCATGCCTGTGCGTGCGTGCGTGTATGCTGGTGTGTGTTGCGTGTTGTATGTGTGTGCATGTATGGATGTGTGAGTGCGTGTATGTTGTGTTGTGTGAATGCGTGTGTGCTTGTATGTATGTAAGTGTGTGTGGATATGTGTGTGTGAATGAATGTAAGCATGCGTGGATGTATGTGGGAATGAGTGTGTGTATACGTGTGTTCATGAAGATGTGTGTGTGAAGGGGGTCTGGAGGGGAGGGGTGGGTGGGGAGTAAACATAGTGGGGCGTGGAAGTCCCCTATCAGTGACAGGGAAGGGATTCTCTGTCACTGATAGTGCCTACCGCCATGGTTTTCGTGGCAGTAAGGTTGCCACAAAAACCATGGCGGTAGGTGGAGTCATAATCCCGCAGGCTGGCAGGTGATGGCTGCTAGGCTGGAGAGTGAAGTCTCCAGCCCAGCGGTCGTTACCACCGTGGCAATCGGTGTGGTAAATTGGCAGATTAGAGGGATACTGAACCTCTCTGCTCCTTTATGAAAGATCTTTTTCTCAAAAAAGGACTAAGGGGCTTATTATGACTTCGGCGGACAGAAAAGCCTGTCAAGACCTCTGTGCACTACTAATCTAATGGCTAACACAACATTCATATATTTGTTTTTTATTCTGCCTTTTTTCCTTACAATAGTAGTTAGATGCACCTTTGATTCGCAGAGGCATTACCTTGTTCAATTCCTTGTTGAGAAGGGGTGCAGTCTCAAGTTTAGTCACTCACTGATCTAGACTATGCATCAAACTCCTCATCTCTTTTTTTGGCAAGAGGAAACCATTTTGAGACTTCTCAGAGCAACAGACTTCTCAAGAGGGCTGTCTTGATCATATCTATTTTCTGCCGTGCTGGGTGTATGCTTCAATTCGCTACTCAGACGGAGCCATTAGTTGTGATGCTGCTGTTTGGGCTTGATTAGAATTGTCCTGCTCACCTTGGAGATTCTTGTTCCCTTTTTTTCTTCTGTAGGGGGCTGGCCTGGATTGTAGTGGGTACCAAGGGGTACTTACACCTTGCACCAGGTCCAGGTATCCCTTATTAGTGTAGAGGGGTGTCTAGCAGCTTAGGCTGATAGAAAAGGTAGCTTAGTAGAGCAGCTTAGGCTGAACTAGGAGACGAGTGAAGCTCCTACAGTACCACTAGTGTCATATGCACAATATCATAAGAAAACACAATACACAGATATACTAAAAATAAAGGTACTTTATTTTTATGACAATATGCCAAAGTATCTCAGTGAGTACCCTCAGTATGAGGATAGCAAATATACACAAGATATATGTACACAATACCAAAGTATGCAGTAATAGCAATAGAAAACAGTGCAAACAATGTATAGTCACAATAGAATGCAATGGGGGCACATAGGGATAGGGGCAACACAAACCATATACTCTAGAAGTGGAATGCGAACCATGACTGGACCCCAAACCTATGTGACCTTGTAGAGAGTCGCTGGGACTATAAGAAAACAGTGAGGGTTAGAAAAATAGCCCACCCCAAGACCCTGAAAAGTGGGTGCAAAGTGCACCTAAGTTCCCCAGAGAGCACAGAAGTCGTGATAGGGGAATTCTGCAAGGAAGACCAACACCAGCAATGCAACAACGATGGATTTCCTGACGAGAGTACCTGTGGAACAAGGGGACCAAGTCCAAGAGTCACGATCAAGTCGGGAGTGGGCAGATGCCCAGGAAATGCCAGCTGTGGGTGCAAAGAAGCTGCCACCGGATGGTAGAAGCTGTGGATTCTGCAAGAACGACAAGGGCTAGAAACTTCCCCTTTGGAGGATGGATGTCCCAGGTCGTGAAGAGTCGTGCAGAGGTGTTTCCGTGCAGAAAGACCGCAAACAAGCCTTGCTAGCTGCAAGGGTCGCGGTTAGGGTTTTTGGATGCTGCTGTGGCCCAGGAGGGACCAGGATGTCGCCAATTGCGTGAGGAGACAGAGGGGGCGCCCAGCGAGACAAGGAGCCCACTCAAAAGCAAGCAGCACCCGCAGAAGTGCCGGAACAGGCACTACGAAGTGGAGTGAACCGGAGCTCACCCGAAGTCACAAAGGAGGGTCCCACGACGCCGGAGGACAACTCAGGAGGTCGTGCACTGCAGGTTAGAGTGCCGGGGACCCAGGCTTGGCTGTGCACAAAGGAAATCCTGGAAGAGTGTACAGGAGCCGGAGCAGCTGCAAATCACGCAGTTCCCAACAATGCAGTCTAGCGTGGGGAGGCAAGGACTTACCTCCACCAAACTTGGACTGAAGAGTCACTGGACTGTGGGAGTCACTTGGACAGAGTTGCTGAGTTCAAGGGACCTCGCTCGTCGTGCTGAGAGGAGACCCAGAGGACCAGTGATGCAGTTCTTTGGTGCCTGCGGTTGCAGGGGGAAGATTCCGTCGACCCACGGAGATTTCTACGGAGCTTCTAGTGCAGAAAGGAGGCAGACTACCCCCACAGCATGCACCACCAGGAAAACAGTCGAGAAGGCGGCCGGATCAGCGTTACGAGGTCGCAGTAGTCGTCTTTGCTACTTTGTTGCAGTTTTGCAGGCTTCCAGAGCAGTCAGCGGTCGATTCCTTGGCAGAAGGTGAAGAGAGAGATGCAGAGGAACTCTGATGAGCTCTTGCATTCGTTATCTAAAGAATTCCCCAAAGCAGAGACCCTAAATAGCCAGAAAAGGAGGTTTGGCTACTTAGGAGAGAGGACAGGCTAGCAACACCTGGAGGAGCCTATCAGAAGGAGTCTCTGACGTCACCTGCTGGCCCTGGCCACTCAGAGCAGACCAGTGTGCCAGCAGCACCTCTGTTTCCAAGATGGCAGAGGTCTGGAGCACACTGGAGGAGCTCTGGGCACCTCCCAGGGGAGGTGCAGGTCAGGGGAGTGGTCACTCCCCTTTCCTTTGTCCAGTTTCACGCCAGAGCAGGGCTGGGGGATCCCTGAACCGGTGTAGACTGGCTTATGCAGAAATGGGCACCATCTGTGCCCATGAAAGCATTTCCAGAGGCTGGGGGAGGATACTCCTCCCCAGCCCTAACACCTTTTTCCAAAGGGAGAGGGTGTAACACCCTCTCTCTGAGGAAGTCCTTTGCTCTGCCTTCCTGGGCCAAGCCTGGCTGGACCCCAGGAGGACAGAAACCTGTCTGAGGGGTTGGCAGCAGCAGCAGCTGCAGTGAAACCCCTGGAAAGGTAGTTTGGCAGTACCCGGGTCTGTGCTAGAGACTCGGGGATCATGGAATTGTGGTGACAATTCCATGATCTTAGACATGTTACATGGGCATGTTCGGAGTTACCTATGTCGTGACATATGTATAGTGCACACGTGTAATGGTGTCCCCGCACTCACAAAGTCCGGGGAATTTGCCCTGAACAATGTGGGGGCACCTTGGCTAGTGCCAGGGTGCCCACACACTAAGTAACTTAGCACCTAACCTTTACCAGGTAAAGGTTAGACATATAGGTGACTTATAAGTTACTTAAGTGCAGTGGTAAATGGCTGTGAAATAACGTGGACGTTATTTCACTCAGGCTGCAATGGCAGGCCTGTGTAAGAATTGTCAGAGCTCCCTATGGGTGGCAAAAGAAATGCTACAGCCCATAGGGTTCTCCTGGAACCCCAATACTCTGGGTACCTCAGTACAATATACTAGGGAATTATAAGGGTGTTCCAGTATGCCAATGTAAATTGGTGAAATTGGTCACTAGCCTGTTAGTGACAATTTGGAAAGAAATGAGAGAGCATAACCACTGAGGTTCTGGATAGCAGAGCCTCAGTGAGACAGTTAGTCATAACACAGGTAACACATACAGGGCACACTTATGAGCTCTGGGGCCCTGGCTGGCAGGGTCCCAGTGACACATACAACTAAAACAACATATATACAGTGAAATATGGGGGTAACATGCCAGGCAAGATGGTACATTCCTACACAACCCCCCCCCCCCCAAACGAAGGACAATAAGACTAGCCATGACCTGATGAGTCTTCATTGTCTAAGTGGAAATATCTGGAGAGTCCATCTGCATTGGAGTGGGTACTCCCAGGTCTATGTTCCACTGTATAGTCCATTCCCTGTAGGGATATGGACCACCTCAACAATTTAGTGTTTTCACCTTTCATTTGTTTTCGCCAAAGTAGAGGTTTGTGGTCTGTCTGAACAATGAAGTGAGTGCCAAACAGGTATGGCCTCAACTTCTTCAGTGCCCAGACCACAGCAAAGGCCTCCCTCTCTATGGCAGACCAACGCTTTTCTCTAGGGGTCAACCTCCTGCTGATAAAAGCAGCAGGTTGATCCTGGCCCTCAGAATTAAGTTGTGATAAGACTGCCCCTACCCCTACTTCATATGCATCAGTTTGGACAATGAATTTTTTGGAGTAACAGGGGCTTTTCAGGACAGGTGCAGAGCGCATGGCCTGCTTCAGCTCCTCAAAAGCTTTCTGACAGTTTGCTGTCCATAATACCTTTTTAGGCATTTTCTTAGATGTGAGGTCATTAAGAGGGTCTGCAATGGAGCCATAGTTCTTTATGAACCTCCTGTAGTACCCAGTGAGGCCTAAAAAGGCTCTCACCTGAGTCTGAGTTTTAGGGGGAACCCAATGTATAATAGTTTGGATTTTCCCCTGCAGTGGTGCAATCTGTTCTCCACCTACAAGGTGTCCCAGATAAACCACTTTCCCCTGCCCTATCTGGCACTTTGAAGCCTTGATAGTGAGGCCTGTCTTTTGCAGGGCCTCCAAAACGTTCCACAGGTGGGCCAGGTGATCATCCCAGGTGGAGCTAAAGACAGCTATATCATCTAGATATGCTGCACTAAAAGCCTCCAACCCTTGCAGGACTGTATTCACCAACCTCTGAAAAGTGGCAGGTGCATTTTTCAAACCAAAGGGCATTACTGTGAATTGGTAGTGCCCTCCAATGGTGGAAAATGCAGTTTTTGCTTTTGCATCCTCTGATAACTTGATCTGCCAATACCCTGCAGTCAAATCAAAGGTGCTTAGATACTTGGCAGATGCCAGTGTATATATTAGCTCATCTGCCCTGGGTATAGGGTGAGCATCAGTTTTCGTTACTTGGTTGAGACCTCTGTAGTCAACACAAAATCTTATTTCCTTCTTTCCATCTTTGGACTGAGGTTTTGGTACAAGTACCACAGGAGAGGCCCATGGACTTTCAGAGTGCTCAACCACTCCCAGTTCAAGCATTTTCTGAACCTCTTGTTTTATGCAGTCCCTGACATGGTCAGGCTGCCTATATATCTTACTTTTGACAGGCAAGCTGTCTCCAGTATCTATAGAGTGCCCACACCAAGAAGTGGTGCCTGGCACAGTAGAAAAGAGTTCAGAAAACGGACCCAGGAGATTTATGCAGTGGTCTTTCTGCTCAGCAGTAAGACAATCTGCCAGAACTACACCTTCCACTAGAGCATCTTGTTCTGTGGAAGAGAAGAGATCAGGAAGAGGGTCACTCTCTTTTTGCTGTCCTTCATCTGTTGCCATGAGCAGGGTGAGATCAGCCCTGTCATAGTAGGGTTTCAGGCGATTGACATGGAGCACCCTAAGGGGACTCCTGGCAGTGCCTAAGTCAATCAAGTAGGTGACTTCTCCCTTTTTCTCAACAATAATGTGGGGTCCACTCCATTTGTCTTGGAGTGCTCTTGGGGCCATAGGCTCCAAGACCCACACTTTCTGCCCTGGTTGGTACTGAATCAGAACAGCCTTCTGGTCATGCCATTGCTTTTGGAGCTCTTGGCTGGCCTGAAGGTTTTTTCTGGCCTTTTTCATGTACTCAGCCATTCTGGATCTTAGGCCAAGTACATAGTCCACTATGTCTTGCTTAGGAGCTTTTAAAGGTTGTTCCCAACCCTCCTTTACAAGTGTTAGAGGACCTCTCACAGGGTGTCCAAATAGGAGTTCAAAGGAGCTGAAGCCAACTCCTTTTTGGGGTACCTCCCTGTAAGCAAAAAGGAGGCAAGGTAACAGGACATCCCATCTCCTCCGGAGTTTTTCAGGGAGTCCCATTATCATTCCTTTGAGAGTTTTATTAAACCTCTCAACCAGTCCATTTGTTTGTGGATGATAGGGTGTGGTGAACTTGTATGTCACACCACATTCCTTCCACATGGCCTTTAAGTAAGCAGACATGAAATTGCTTCCCCTGTCTGATACCACCTCTTTTGGGAAGCCCACCCTGGAAAAGATTCCCAGGAGGGCTTTTGCCACTGCAGGAGCTGTAGTGGTCCTTAGAGGAATTGCTTCAGGATATCTGGTGGTATGGTCCACTACCACCAAGATAAACCTATTGCCTGAAGCAGTAGGAGGGTCAAGGGGGCCAACTATGTCAACCCCTACCCTTTCAAAGGGAACCCCAACCACAGGCAGTGGAATAAGGGGTGCCTTTGGAGTGCCACCTGTTTTGCCACTAGCTTGACAGGTTTCACAGGACTTACAAAATTCCTTTGTGTCCTCTGACATCCTAGGCCAATGAAACAAGGGGACAAGCCTGTCCCAAGTTTTCATTTGCCCCAAATGTCCAGCTAAGGGAATGTCGTGGGTTAGAGTTAGGAGGAACTTTCTGTATTGCTGAGGAATCACCAATCTCCTGGCAGCTCCAGGTTTTGGATCCCTTGCCTCAGTATACAAGAGGTTGTCCTCCCAGTAAACTCTGTGAGAGTCACTGACATCCCTATTTGCTTGTTTGACAGCTTGCTGCCTTAGACCCTCTAGTGTGGGACAGGTATGCTGTGCCACACTCAGCTCCTCCCTGGCAGGCCCCCCTTCACCCAAAAGCTCAGCAGTGTCTGCTTCCAGCTCCTCTGGTGTAGGTTCTGCACAGGGTGGAAATTCTTCTTCCTCAGAAGTTGAATCCACTGTAGAGGGAGGGATAGTAGGTAGTGTTTCACCTTTACTAACCCTAGCTTTAGGGAGCACTTGGTCCATTCTTCCAGGATCCAAGTCACCCTGTCCTTTTTGCTTTTTGGCCTGAGCCCTGGTTAAAGCAAAAATATGCCCTGGAATGCCCAGCATTGCTGCATGAGCCTCCAACTCCACTTCTGCCCAAGCTGATGTCTCTAAATCGTTTCCTAGTAGACAGTCTACAGGTAAATCTGAGGCAACCACAACTTTCTTTGGACCAGTAACCCCCCCAGTTGAGATTCACAACAGCCATGGGGTGGCTAAGAGTGTTGTTATGAG
This sequence comes from Pleurodeles waltl, assembly GCF_031143425.1. NCBI lineage: Eukaryota > Metazoa > Chordata > Amphibia > Caudata > Salamandridae > Pleurodeles > Pleurodeles waltl. The sequence goes on along the minus strand of NC_090444.1, from coordinate 607,236,999 downwards.
CATCAGTCACTTGGTACTGGTGACCAAGTAGGTGTTGTTCAGGGTGGACCAGTTTCTCTATTACCATGGTAACAGTGGCACCTGTGTCCCTGTAGGCCTGAACCTCAACACCATTTATTAGGGGAAGTTGTTGTACTTATCCATATTAAGGGGACAAGCAACCAAGGTTGCCAAATCAATGGCCCCCTCAGAGACTAACACAGCCTCTGTGGTCTCCCTAACAAGACCAACCCCAACTAAATTACCAAAAGTGAGCCCAGCTACTCCCTTGGATTGGCTATTAGTAGGTTTGCTCCCACCACCACTGCTATTCCTAGGGGCACTAGGTGTAGCAGCAGGGGCTGTAGTGGTAGGAGGCTTGGTGCTGCTTTTCTTTGGGCAACTGGGATCAGTTGTCTAATGGCCTTTTATTTTACATAAATAGCACCATGGTTTCTTTTCTTTGTTTTGATTTGAAAAGGATTTGGGACCACCACCCCCACCAGAGTGTTTTTGTGGGCCTGATGAAGACTAATTTTTAGATTTGTCCCCACCCTTGTCAGAAGACTTACCATCCTTTTCTTGCCATCCTTGTCACCCCCTGTATGAACTTTTCTGTTCACCCTTGTTCTGACCCATTTGTCTGCCTTCTTTCCTAATTCTTGGGGAGAGGTCAGATCAGAGTCTACCAGGTACTGGTGTTACAAATCAGCCACACAATTATTAAGAATATGCTCTCTCAGGATTAAGCTATACAGTCTTTCATAGTCAGAAACTTTACTGTCATGTAACCACCCCTCCAAGGCCTTCACTGAATGGTCAACAAAGTCTACCCAGTCTTGTGAAGCCTCCTTTTTGGTTTCTCTGAACTTGATCCTGTACTGTTCAGTGGTTAAGCCATAACCATCTAGGAGTGCATTCTTAAGAACTGTAAAATCATTGGCATCACTTTCCTTAACAGTAAGGAGCCTATCCCTACCCTCTCCACTGAAAGATAGCCATAGGATAGCAGCCCACTGCCTTTGAGGGACCCCCTGCACATTACAGGCCCTCTCAAGTGCAGCAAACCACTTGTTAATGTCATCCCCCTCCTTGTAAGGGGGAACTATCTTGTGCAGATTCCTAGAATCATGCTCTTTTACAGGATTGCTATCTGTAATACTGCTGCTGCCACCATGGGGTCCAAACCCCAACCTCTGTCTTTCTTTTTCTAAGTCAAATGCTTGTCTATCTAAATCCAGCTGTTGCTTCTTGAGCTTCAGCCTGGATTCTTCCACTCTCAATCTATTGAGCTCCCTTTCTAACACTCTGTCTTCAGGGAGGGTGGGTTGGGCATGCCTTGACACAGAAGAATGGTGAGAATGAACAGAGGGAGACCTGTCCCTAACAGATGGCACTCTAACAACCTGGCCTAAAGGGGTAACCTCTATACTATGATGAGAACTCACATTAGTACCAGCTATGCTAGGTGGCCTGCTAAGGGGCAGGTTGGGAAGGTCCCCTTTTAACCCTTTCACTGGGGGTGCCCCAGAATCAGAGTGGGAACCATCAACTAATCTCTCACCAGAGGTGCCAACTAAGGTCTTATCCTGTTCAATGAGCATATTAACTAACAGTTCTCTTGAGGGATTCTTCCCTACCCCTAAACCTCTTTCAATGCAGAGACTCCTTGCTCCTTTCCAGCTAAGGTGGTCATAAGCAAGTTTAGTCAGATCAACAGTATGACCTGTACCAGACATTATAGAAAATGTTTAAGGGACAGAAAAAGTTTCAGAACTTTTTAAAGAACAGAAAAAAAACTTTCAAAACTTTTAAAGAACTTTTTGAAAGTTTTAGAGGTACTTTTCAGCACTTAGCAAAAGAGTAAGAGAAGAAAAACAAAACTTTTTGGTTAGGTGTACATACACTGAACTTGTTTTGTATATTTTTCTCTTATGAAAAGTACAAAATGACAAAGTGGTAAGTAGTTGCAAGTACTTATCCCACCGCTGCACAACCAATGTAGGAGGCTGGCCTGGCTTGTAGTGGGTACCAAGGGGTACTTACACCTTGCACCAGGTCCAGGTATCCCTTATTAGTGTAGAGGGGTGTCTAGCAGCTTAGGCTGATAGAAAAGGTAGCTTAGCAGAGCAGCTTAGGCTGAACTAGGAGACGAGTGAAGCTCCTACAGTACCACTAGTGTCATATGCACAATATCATAAGAAAACACAATACACATATATACTAAAAATAAAGGTACTTTATTTTTATGACAATATGCCAAAGTATCTCAGTGAGTACCCTCAGTATGAGGATAGCAAATATACACAAGATATATGTACACAATACCAAACATTTGCAGTAATAGCAATAGAAAACAGTGCAAACAATGTATAGTCACAATATAATGCAATGGGGGCACATAGGGAGAGGGGCAACACAAACATATACTCTAGAAGTGGAATGCGAACCACAAATGGACCCCAAACCTATGTGACCTTGTAGAGGGTCGCTGGGACTGTAAGAAAACAGTGAGGGTTAGAAAAATAGCCCACCCCAAGACCCTGAAAAGTGGGTGCAAAGTGCACCTAAGTTCCCCAGAGAGCACAGAAGTAGTGATAGGGGAATTCTGCAAGGAAGACCAACACCAGCAATGCAACAACAATGGATTTCCTGACGAGTGTACCTGTGGAACAAGGGGACCAAGTCCAAGAGTCACGATCAAGTCGGGAGTGGGCAGATGCCCAGGAAATGCCAGCTGTGGGTGCAAAGAAGCTGCCACCGGATGGTAGAAGCTGTGGATTCTGCAAGAACAACAAGGGCTTGAAACTTCCCCTTTGGAGGATGGATGTCCTACGTCGTGAAGAAGCTTGCAGAGGTGTTTCCGTGAAGAAAGACCGCAAACAAGCCTTGCTAGCTGCAAGGGTCGCAGTTAGGGTTTTTGGATGCTGCTGTGGCCCAGGAGGGACCAGGATGTCGCATATTGCGTGAGGATACAGAGGGGGCATCCAGCAAGACAAAGAGCCCACTCAGAAGCAAGCAGCACCCGCAGAAGTGCTGGAACAGGCACTACGAAGTGGAGTGAACCGGAGCTCACCCGAAGTCACAAAGGAGGGTCCCACGACGCCGGAGGACAACTCAGAAGTCGTGCACTGCAGGTTAGAGTGCCGGGGACCCAGGCTTGGCTGTGCACAAAGGAAATCCTGGAAGAGTGCACAGGAGCCGGAGCAGCTGCAAATCACGCGGTTCCCAACAATGCAGTCTAGCGTGGGGAGGCAAGGACTTACCTCCACCAAACTTGGACTGAAGAGTCACTGGACTGTGGGAGTCACTTGGACAGAGTTGCTGAGTTCAAGGGACCTCGCTCGTCGTGCTGAGAGGAGACCCAGAGGACCGGTGATGCAGTTCTTTGGTGCCTGCGGTTGCAGGGGGAAGATTCCGTCGACCCACGGAGATTTCTTCGGAGCTTCTAGTGCAGAGAGGAGGCAGACTACCCCCACAGCATGCACCACCAGGAAAACATTCGAGCAGGCGGCCGGATCATCGCTACAAGGTCGCAGTAGTCGTCTTTGCTACTTTGTTGCAGGCTTCCAGAGCAGTCAGCGGTCGATTCCTTGGCAGAGGTGATGAGAGAGATGCAGAGGAACTCTGATGAGCTCTTGCATTCGTTATCTAAAGAATTCCCCAAAGCAGAGACCCTAAATAGCCAGAAAAGGAGGTTTGACTACTTAGGAGAGAGGATAGGCTAGCAACACCTGGAGGAGCCTATCAGAAGGAGTTTCTGACGTCACCTGCTGGTCCTGGCCACTCAGAGTAGTCCAGTGTGCCAGCAGCACCTCTGTTTCCAAGATGGCAGAGGTCTGGAGCACACTGGAGGAGCTCTGGGCACCTCCCAGGGGAGGTGCAGGTCAGGGGAGTGGTCACTCCCCTTTCCTTTGTCCAGTTTCGCGCCAGAGCAGGGCTAGGGGATCCCTGAACCGGTGTAGACTGGCTTATGCAGAAATGGGCACCATCTGTGCCCATGAAAGCATTTCCAGAGGCTGGGGGAGGCTACTCCTCCCCAGCCCTAACACCTTTTTCCAAAGGGAGAGGGTGTAACACCCTCTCTCTGAGGAAGTCCTTTATTCTGCCTTCCTGGGCCAAGCCTGGCTGGACCCCAGGAGGGCAGAAACCTGTCTGAGGGGTTGGCAGCAGCAGCTGCAGTGAAACCCCTGGAAAGGTAGTTTGGCAGTACCCGGGTCTGTGCTAGAGACTCGGGGGATCATGGAATTGTCTCCCCAATGCCAGAATGGCATTGGGGTGACAATTCCATGATCTTAGACATGTTACATGGCCATGTTCGGAGGTACCATTGTGACGCTATACATATGTCGTGACATATGTATAGTGCACGCGTGTAATGGTGTCCCCGCACTCACAAAGTCCGGGGAATTTGCCCTGAACAATGTGGGGGCACCTTGGCTAGTGCCAGGGTGCCCACACACTAAGTAACTTAGCACCCAACCTTTACCAGGTAAAGGTTAGACATATAGGTGACTTATAAGTTACTTAAGTGCAGTGGTAAATGGCTGTGAAATAACGTGGACGTTATTTCACTCAGGCTGCAATGGCAGGCCTGTGTAAGAATTGTCAGAGCTCCCTATGGGTGGCAAAAGAAATGCTGCAGCCCATAGGGTTCTCCTGGAACTCCAATACCCTGGGTACCTCAGTACCATATACTAGGGAATTGTAAGGGTGTTCCAGTATGCCAATGTAAATTGGTGAAATTGGTGAAATTGGTCACTAGCCTGTTAGTGACAATTTGGAAAGAAATGAGAGAACATAACCACTGAGGTTCTGGATAGCAGAGCCTCAGTGAGACAGTTAGTCATAACACAGGTAACACATACAGTGCACACTTATGAGCACTGGGGCCCTGGCTGGCAGGGTCCCAGTGACACATACAACTAAAACAACATATATACAGTGAAATATGGGGGTAACATGCCAGGCAAGATGGTACTTTCCTACATCTTCCCTTTTGTAAAAAAAAATAACTTTCATTCTTTTGACTCAAGCATAGACCAGTACTTTGTCGTGGTCTTTATATTAGGACTTTCTCATTCTCCAGAAAAGTTTGCATTTTCTTTTCTGGTATGTGTTTACTCTTCTTTTACAATGCCGCCTGTGAGGATGATAAGGAACATGCTCCTAAAATGTTGCTGTGTGTGTGGCAGTGTTAACCTCGTACTCTCCATATCTATCCAGATATACCGTCTTTAGAGTAACATTATTTAACTATATTCTGTCATTTTGCATTTGAGGTGATTGCAGCAATTAGTGTAGAAGGTGAATTAGTTGCCATTTCCATGTACCTTTTATGTAAGGCAGTAATGCCAGAAGGACACTAAAATGTTACCTGGTTTCTTCATACCATGAGGGTCTCCATCCTTTTTTGTGACAAGAGCTACTTATGTCCAATAAAAACTGTCACGAGCTCTTAATACTAGTGATCTAAACGTGAACACCCCATACAAGTGTAAGCAGTGATAACATTGGTGCATTAGGCAGGGGTTCCAGAAGTATTGTAAAAACAGATCTAACAATTTAAACTACAATATTACATGTCTAGTACATACAAACTACAGATGCAATCTCCCTGGCACCAAGGGGTAAGTATGAGTAGTACATCTCTGCAACACAAATAATAGGTTTACACACATTTTGGAAATTCAACTGTTTTTTACAGGCATCATCAGCTTATGAGTTCTGAAAATACAAACATTTCTGTTTTGCATACACACTTTTTAATTGTGGTTTACATATGATAATTCAAAAAGCAAAAGCTTCGATAGTCGTAGGCTGGGCTGTATACAAGAGAGCTACTCACAGATAGCTGGAGAGCTACTTGTAGCTCACAAGCTAATCGTTGGAGACACCTGATCTAGAAGTACAAACAGTTCCTTTAGTTCATCAAGTATATCAGATACCATGTTGAAAGATTGATTATTTTCATGGAGATCTGTTAACAAGCTCATTTGGACTCATTCTTGTTGGTGCCATCAAAGCATTTGTAATTGTAATTGTAATTGTGAGAGTCAGCACATTGAGCTTAATTGTTTTTAGTATGAAATGTCCTTAGACTTACCAGGTGAATGGATTTTACAACATATGAGGAATGTTATTAGGCACATGGTATTGAAAGCATGTACTACGAGAGCAACCCCCGTCAAAGGAGAGAGAGAGACCCCTTTGCTAGACTGTTATCGCACATCAAACTATTCTCTCATTACAAGGATCAGGAGGAATAATATTTCACCTGACATGATTGCATTAAGAACGTGTTTGCATAGTGGTTAGAAGGGTGACTTTATCTCTACAGTTTGTACAAACAAATGTATAGTTGGGCGAAGAACCAGGGTAAGATCTCATTTGACCTTCACAAATGCCTGGATGCCTCTTAAGCTTTCACATTTGCTTCTGTCTCCAATGGGAATTGCGGTTGCAATGCCCTCAACATCCATGGACTTAATACTTATTTAACAATTTATTTATGTATTTATTACAAAGTTTTGGAAACGTTACCTGTAACCTTATGGATACTTCAGAATGCTAGGACGGATCAGAAAAGAGTGCAGCTGGAGAAGTGGATAGTTACAGTGCAATCAATTAGTAGGAGAGCTCAGGATAGTATTCTTTATTCCAACCAACATGAAAATTGTTCAGGTAAAGGCAAATCGGAAAAGTTATGTTATTAGGTGGTTCTACTTTATATACAAGGAGAACTAACTGAAGCCTATAGTTCCACTCTTTGTTTTATAGTCTCGCCTGATTCCTCATTTTAAACATATTTCTCTGTTGAAGGAGCTGAACTATAGAATTCACTCCAGACAAACATAAGATCCTCTGACAACCATCACAGCTACAGAAGTTTAGTTAAGAACTGGCTCTTTTTCACATGACAGCTATACTAACCGCACACCAGAGTACTAGAACAGTATACTCACACATGACAAACCAAGCTTCTCAAGGTACGGAGGTGAGTTGTCACTATACATGTGTCAGTGTACATTGAACTATTCTTCCTGATATAAGCAGATACATTTATATTGAGTAAATGTATATCACACCACAAGAAACGTGTATATTAGACCATGTTATAAATGCTGTTCCTGTGTACATATAGGTACATACATAGAGGGGTTTATGCCCGCT